>NC_141685.1:180501118-183058989 GCF_964263255.1 Lissotriton vulgaris
ACCTGTTAGGTACATATAAAACAAGAATAGTATACATAAGTTCTACTGAACTTAGTTGTTGTAGAGGATAGGGAGTAGCACACCCTGACTACAACTACTAGATAGGTTTAGTAGGTAAACACCAGTGTAGGTAGATTGCAACATATCCACCCACACTAGTGCAATGTCTGGAGCAGAGGGGTCCAATGGACTTACTCCTGTTGAGAGTGACCCTCCAAGGGCACCATCCAAATTTGCTATCTTTTCCTTTAAGGAATTAAGGCAGCTTTGTGCCTTAAGGGGTCTGAAGACAGGGCCATCCCCTACTACAGACCACCTTAGAGAGATCTTAGACCAGTCTGAGACTCTAAAGACCTCTAAAGCAGACCCCTCTGGGACTGCTGAAGGAGGCTCTCCTTCTGAAGATGACAATACTGATGCCCCTGTCCCTATAGTCCTGGTAGATGAGGATGTCCACATCACTGGAGCTCCTCAGGTAGATCCAGAGGAGGAAGAGGAAGAAGAGACAGACGGGGGGAGCAGTGATTCTGATGATGGTAGAAATAGCCAGGTGCTAGTCAGTAGGCTTAACCAGGCTAACTTAAGTGTATTTGGGACTGAAGCAAGGCTGACCTTGCCCAGACACCCAAGTGGACATAACCAGGAGCGTAGGAGGAGGAGGAATCACTCAGGTGACTCCAATACCTCCCAGGCTTCTAGAGGCTCTCATGGTCACTCCAGAAGGGAGATGACTAGCCCTCAGAGAAGGGAGCATGAGGCCAAAATGAGAGAGGCTGAACTTAGGAACCAGAGACAAGAATTAGAAGTTGCCCTGGCCCAAGAGAAACTTGCTAGAGCAAGACAGCCTAGAGAGAGTGGAGTAATAGAACCCACTGGTGGCAGCATTATCCACAAGGATAAAGACAGGTCTTTTGATAACAGAAACCTGAGTAAGATTGTTCCCCCCTACAAAGCTGGGGATGATATCCACAAATGGATGACTGCACTTGAGAGAGCCTGCAAGGTACAGCAGATCCCTCAGGAGCAGTGGGCAGCAATCTTGTGGCTCTCCTTTGAAGGTAGAGGCCGAGACAGACTCCTCACAGTTAGTGATGGGGATTCTAGAAATACCTGGTCCTGAAGAGTGCTCTGATTGATGGGTTAGGCTTAACCACTGAACAGTACAGGTTAATGTTCAGAGACACCCAGAAGACACAGACTCAGGACTGGTCTGAATTTGTTGAATGTGCCACTAAGGCTCTGGAGGGCTGGTTGCTGGGAAGTAAGGTTATTGACTATACAGGATTGTATAATTTAATTATGAGAGAGCAAATCATAAGTAATTGTCAAAATCAGCTCCTACATCAGCACCTGGTTGACTCTGATCTGACCTCCCACAAGAATTGGGTAGGAGGGCAGACAAATGGGTCAGAACCAGGATCAGGCCTAAGAACCAGGGTGGTGACCAAAGGAAAGAGACTACCAAGCCTCAAGAGAAAGGTGGGGATAAATCCAAAGAGAAGACTTCCCCAGGGCCCCAAAACTCCAATGGAAAGGGTGGGCCCCAGAACACTTCCTCTACAGAGAAAAAGCCTTACTGCCATGCCTGTAAACAGGTTGGGCATTGGAAATCAGACAGCTGTTGTCCCAAGAATGGTAATAAGGAAAATATACCTCTAAGTAAGGCTCCAACACCTCCTGTCACTGTTAGCAGTGGTCCCCCAGGTGGTGGGAGCACCCCCAAGAATTTGGGTGGATTTACTTTTGGAGCTCAGGTGGATTCTGGCCTAACCAGGTCCCCTACCTCAGATACTCTTGTCTATGAGACTGGCATGGGGTTTGCCAATTTCACTGCTTTCCCAAACACTTTGAGCAAGTATAGTTAGGAGCCCCTCATCAATGGTTTGAAAGTTGAGGCCTTCAGAGACACAGGGGCTAGCATCACCATGGTGGTTGAATGTCTAGTCCCCTCAAGGCAACTTTTACCTGATGCCAAATATCAGGTGACAAACATTGATGGCATAGAAACCAATCATCCCATGGCAGTAGTCAATCTTAGCTGGGGAGGTGTCACTGGTCCAAAGAGAGTGGCAGTGTCAGCAAACTTGCCTCTAGATTGCCTACTGGGTAATGATTTGGAAATCCCAGCATGGGCTGAGGTTGAACAACAAACCCATTCTAAAATGGTAAATCTCCATGGAAAGGTTAGTGGGGATGTGATGGTTACAGCCCCAATCCAAGATGTCCTTCCTGAAAAGGTTGGTAGGGCTGAGCAAGTGGGGCTGTGATGGCCACAGCCAAAACTCAAACTGATACATGGGTAGTGAAGCCCGAAATGATGGATCACGCCACCCAAACTGAGAGCATTGAGGAGGAAGAGAAATCTCCCTCCCACCAGACTTTAGGAAAGGATCAGCCTCCTCAGGAAACTGATTCTTACCCCTGATGAAGGAACTGTCCCAGAGGTTGTTAGGCCTGGCCTGACAGAGCCTCTGATGGCAGTGGACCCTTCTCAGGTGAGACTGAGTCTGGAGCAGGTAACCTGCCCCTCTCTACCTTGCCTTACTCAGCCCAGGGCTGCAGAGGACAAGAAGGACAGTGAGACCCAAAGGGCCCCCTGCCAAATAAAGCACCCCCATCAACAGATTAGGGGCACCAAAACTAGTAGCCCTAGTGAGGTGAAAACTTTAGAAACTCCTGAGGGAGCCCCCTTAAAAGTAGTTAGGGACCTCCCACAGATGGATTCTGTTGGGCACAGCCAAACCTGGGACTCTAAGGGCCCAAACCTGAACTGTCCCTCCAGTAAGCCAAACAGAGGGACCCAGCCTCCAGCTTTAGGTAGCCAGAGGTTGACCCTGAGAGCACAGTGCAACTCAGTCAAAGAAAGAAAGGCACACATGGTGGAGATTGATTGGAGGAAGCTGAGTCCTACAGAGGAATCTCACTTCAGTACTCCATCTCAACACCAGCCTTTGACTTTGCAAAGACACACCACAGGTAGAGATTCCATATGGTGGAGACCCTCAGATACCCTTAGGGTGAGGGATTGCTTAGTGGACCATGAGACAGGGGGTTACCAAGCCAGAGCTGGTACTTCCTTATATGGCCACTTAGGCAATATAGGCTTACCTGGTCAAGGATAGCCTTATCTCCTTTCGTTTGGGGGGGGGGGGGGTTATGTAGGAAGGTGGACATCTGACTATGGTTACCCCCAAACTTTTTGCCTGGTGTTTAGCTGGTTTTTGACATAGTTGGCCTGGGATCCTGCTATTCAGGACCCCAGGCTGATTGCTCTCTCCTTAAAATGGACTTCATGTACCCTAGGCTCATAACATAATTGGAACTGGTTCACCTTATAGGCCCCTGTAACAGGGTACCATAGGTACCCAGGGCATAGGTGTAGCCAAGGCCTACCAGGGGCTGCAGCATGCATTGTGCCACCCCTGGCCTGGCCTCCATATTTGACACAACTGGCTGATCAATCAGCTGCGGTAAGTTGGTGTAATCACCTCTTACTTAGATATAGTATATCTATATCTAACCTAACTGGACACATAGTAACCTATAAGTCACTCCTAAGGAAGGCCTCATTATTCCTGGAGGCAGAGTGCTTGGAAATATGTGAGATGGTGCTCTAGCATGAGCTGAGCCTGTCTGCAGCTGTCGGGAACAACTCCCTTAGCTGTTCCGGGATATTGCCATACCATAGACTCTTAAGTGCATTATAATCCTCGCAGTTATATGCTAACTTTGGTTTGGCTTTATCAAAACATGTCGAGTAAGGTGTCATACGATTTGGAATACTATCCCCTCGACAGTTCTGTCGACGGGGATAGCATTCCACCCTTCTAGAGGGACACGACATGTGTGTAGCCTTAACCCCGGTTAAAATTAACCAGAGCCTCAACATCACAAAATGGATGCTGCCACCACAGACACGAGTCTGACCTCCTGCTGCTGGGAGTCCTTCCAGCGAGGGAGGCTTGGACAAAGGGTTTCCTGCCTTGGGAGGTGCGAGCACCACCCCAGACAGGATTTTGTGTATTGGATAGGACAGGGTTGAATAGATTGAGACATGCCCGGGGCACACAAGGTGTCCCCGTGCATAAGCCAGTCCAAACTGGTCCTAGGACTTTCCAGACCCAGGCCTGGCGAGGAGCTGGACAAAGGAAAGGGGGTGTAACCACCCCCCTTCCTGGTTCCACCCAGAGGAGGGACCTAGTAGGTGATCAACCCCTCAGATTGGGAATAAGAGTGGGAGCAGTGCCATTGCACAGCAGATCATCCTGAATCAACTTTACACGAAGAAGAAGACTGGACTTCCACATTCTGCTGCACAGAAGACTGAAGAGCATCTCCCTTGTGGACTAGGAGTGGCCACCCTGTGAACACATGCACCAACCAGCGAATCGATGTCTGCTTTGCCACCGCCTCCCGCCGGAGCCTGAGCCCAGAGCCTGACAAGAACCAGACTCCCAGACTTCTCACAGCCCGATCCACAGTCCCTGCAAAGAAGGGACCCATGGAGGCACTGTGAGACGTGGGACCGGACATCTTGGAAGACACCCGAAGAGCTGACTGCGCAGCATCAGAGGCACCCTCGATGTTGTGCTTTGGGGACTGAGAACCCCCACCACCGAGCAGCCCTTGCATCGAAGATCAGCCCCCCAGCATCTCCACGATCTGCGTGGGGCCCTTTTGCATTGTGCCACTCGACGCGCCATCCCGGCCACTAGCCACATGGTCAGCGGCCATCTTGGCAACAAAACCGAAGAACTACACTGCGGGTCTGGTTGCGCCAGACCTGGCCTCGCACCTGTAAAAAGGAGCACCCACTCTGACCTTGCTGGTCTGAGTGATAAGCCTTTTTTGACTCCTGCGTGGCTTGCATTAGCCAAGGCCTGTTTGCTCCGATCAAGTTGCCAACACCGCCAACAGCGAGAAGCCTGCATGGGACAGCTTGTGACTGACTCCTGGATGTCCTCGACCCCCGGTGTCCACATGGCTGCAGAGAGAAGCTACACCTCAACGCCTGTTTGCACCCGACATCGCCTGGTTCCAATCTGGTTCCACGGTAGTCACTGGCTAGTGACTTTGAACATTGTCCCCTCTGCTTTCAGGTCTTCACATCTTCAGATCCACCCTTGGATCCACCGGAACTCTTCACATCGAGCCGCCTGCAGCATCTTCAGCTCCAAGCACCATCGACCAGCGTGACGAAACCCGACACTACTTCGACCCTATGCACCCGCTTCCTGTGGGTGAGGTAACTCAGCAACGCCGGTGTTCCCACACTGGTACACACCTCTAGGGCCTGTATCTCAAGTTTCAGCTTTCTAGGTCACTCGGAAGGTTCCTAACTTTCTAACTTTTACTCACCATAGACTTTGCATTGGTGAGTGCGTGCACTTTAAACACTGCACCCGAGTCCCGCGGGCCTTTCCCGACTTAGTCACTGCTAGTCCCGAACAGCTCCAGCGATTTCAAAGGCCCTAGGCCTGTTTCCCTATCGATTGGTATCTCTTATACCACTTTCTTAGTATATGGTTTAGGTGGCCCCAGGCCTCATCCATATTGTGCAACTTTTGTGTATTTTAAACTGTGTTTTGTTTAACGCTTGTGCATCTATGCTTCTAAAGAGTTCAGGGGATATTTGTAGTTAATAAATATATATATATTTTCAATATATATCTGTGTGGTGTCCTTTCATTTGGTATTCAAAGGTTTTGTGTATGGTAATACAGCTGGCTTCACATGCCTTTCAGAGTTCAGCCTAAGACTGCTTTGTCCACGTTACCACTAGGATAACTGGTCTATAAGGTTGACTTACAAGCGATCATCATAAGGGTTGCTTGGCATGGTACAAGGTGATCACTAGAATTAGTCAGCATCACATACCAGGCCAACTTCTCACAAAAGACATTTCAGGCAATTAATTAAAATCTAATTAAACATTTAATTTAAGCCTTTTGGTTCTAATTTGCCATGCCCATGCTAAAAATTTGGACAGGCCACAAGCATACAGTGGCTGTGGGTCTGATATTAAGATGCGCAACGCCTCAGTATGGGACCTGGTGCCTAACAGCCGACACAGTGGCTTCAGCCATCTATCTCTTGGGTGCGCGTACTCCAGACACATAAAATGCGCCATAGTTTCTGGCCTGGTCAGGCAGATGGGGCAAAATTCTGCTGTCTGGGCCGGGGGTTTCCAGCGAGCTGTAAAGGCTCGCACAGGAAGTGCCCCGTCCCTGAATCTAAAGTAAAGGGCCCTGTTGAATGGTTTGGAGATGATATCCAAATAAAGTTCGCGGATCTGTAGATCCTTAAACTTCAGGAAATCATCCGCAAGTCTGCCCAGATCGTGGTTATTGCGAGTTTGAAACGCAACCCAATTCCAATACAAACTCTTTAGAGTTGCTTTCGGGGAAGAAAACCTACCATCCCAAGCCTCGCCTAAACCCAGATTGCCAAGCAAGACTTTAAGGTCTTTTAACCACTTTATTTTGTACCATCCAGGCAAAGACATGACTTCTGATAGCCCTTTGGCGTATTTAGCCAATTCCGGTACTTGCCACAGCCGAGCCCATAAGAGCAACGGCCGCAGTTTTGCCAGATCACTAATAGGACGACAACCTAGATCAAGGATAAGTGGTGTCATGGGAGTGCTCTGGGGAAGTGACATAAGGGCCCTATAGAATTTATTTTCGGACCTCGTAAATTCATTTACGCTATTTGTACCCCTAACTCTGCCCCATAGAGTGCAGCACTAACAGCCTTAGCTTTATAAATATCGATTACAGGGGCTATTGGTCTTGTTGAGCAGGAACGCTGCTCCTTGAGCAAAGCTCCAGCTACCCTCCTATGGGTTAGCAGCATTTTGCTAAGGTGTGGGGTCCACTGCATGGTATGTGATATTCGTAACCCAGGTAGCCAAACACAGTAACCCTTTCCAAGGGGACAAGATTCAGAGTAGGGACTCAGACAAGATTTTTAGGGGGGGGGGTTCATCCCTAGGTATTTTGTTTTATCGGTGTTAATTACTAGGCCCAGCTCCGAGCATAAGGTCTGGAAGTTGTCGAGGAGTTTTTGCAAGCCCATGGGAGATTTGGACAAGAGGAGCGTATCGTCCGCAAATAGGAGGGTAGGTATTCGGTCGCCCGCCAGGGATGGTTCATCTGAAGGATCTTTTAAAAGGTGCTCAACCACACCATTAACATACAGAGAAAAAAGCGTGCTCAACCACATCATTAACATACAGAGAAAAAAGCGTGGGAGCAAGAACACATCCCTGGCGGACCCCTCTCTCTACCGGGATTCTGTTGGTTTTTCCGCCCTCTGTACCCCAACTTATCTTGGCAAAGTTGCCTTCATGGAGCCTGACCAGCTTGGAGAGAATATAAGAAGGTAGTCCCATGTCGGCAAGTACTCCCCAAAGGACCTCCCTCGGCACAAGGTCAAAGGCAGTCTTTAGGTCGATAAAAGCGAGATAAAGACTGCACTTGCCTATAACCACCACCTTCCAATAGATTAGAATTAACCTGAACGCTTGCTCTAATGTGCCTGTTCCTGCCCTGAACCCCGCTTGGAAGTCGGAGAGAATTTCATTTTCTTCCATCCATTGTATTATTCTCTCCAACAACACCTTGCCAATAACCTTCTGAGTTGTGTCTAGCAAGCTTATGGGCCGATAATTAGAGGGGTCATCCCTCATCTCCTTTTTAAAAATCGGGACTACTTCGGCCCCTTTCCAAGACTGGGGAATAGCAGCACCTTTATCAATTGCAGTAAGCAGAGAGTGAATTAACTTCCCCCATTTCAACTTGTCCGAACGGAGCAGATCCCCTGGGATGCCATCTAAGCCAGGTGCTTTTTGGGGCACAATAGTGCTAATTGCATATTCCACCTCCTTAATTGTAAAGGGAAACTAATTTGGGTCACCTATCGAGGCATCAGATTTGGATATAGTTAAGACACTAGTCTGGTGCTGATCGGAATACAAAGCTTGGCTAGTGATACTACACGTAATAAGATCACTATCTGGTCTGTTTCTAGCTCTTATGGTGTCCCAGAAGCGCCTGTTATCCTTACTAGAGCTAGCCTCTTTTAGTGTTTGCCAATACTCATGTTCCCACTCCTTCTTGGCATTAACTAATGCCTGTTTATATTCTTTCCTGGCGTATTGTATCAAGGGTTGTGACTTGTCTTTAATGGCCTTAATCAGGGCAGATTTCTTATGACGACAAGTAGGGGTGAACCAATCATGCTGGCCCTTGGGTTTCTGAGTCCTAATGGGCTTGCCCCCAGACACTTGCTTCAGGAATAATTTCCCTACTGTCTTAATAGTTTCCTCGAACACAAGTGTTGCCCTGGCCGGGACTAGGTGGGCTTGGGGATAGTATCCATCTCCCTCTGTGAGGTTGTCATTGCTATGTCAATAGCTTTTAGCTTAGGTTCATCTAAAGCAACTTTACACCATTTAAGGCATCTCCCACAATTACATGGAAAATCTTTGGGGACAGGCTCCAACTTATTAGATAATTTTCCATTAGTTTTACTTGACCATAAACTTTTAAGAGTTAGTGAAAGGAGATTGTGGTCTCTATCTATAGTAGGTAAGACAACCATATCCTTAACAAACTGCCATAGCATAAAGTCAAGGAGGATATAATCAATCCTTGACGTACAGTTCGTTCTGTTGAAAGTGTAAATGTAAATTAATATATGTAAATTGATACTTGTATAGCGCACTACTCACCCGCAAGGGTCTCAAGGCGCTTGTACGAAAAGCGCTGTGGAACCCATCCTGGCTTTCCCTGTGAGGCGTCCACTACTGGGCACCCCCAAGGTGGAGGCCAGGCATCCTTAGCGTTGCAGGGGCCGTTGTGGAGATTAAGCAAGCTATTGCCCAGAGTTGCAGAGTGGGCCTCCATGATTGGAATAGGCACCAAGGCGAGAATTATCAGGTCCGTGGAATTTTTTGAGGCCAAGACCCGCCGAGGCGGGGAATTGAACCCTGGTCCCGGGCTAGACCTCTGCATCAGGGTCTGCCGCTCTAATCATTGAGGCACACTTCTCCAAGTGTCGGCGCCCAAAGGGTCCGAAATGGTTCGGCCATTTACAGCTCTTAATCCGTACTCCATAGTCTGTGCGTTTAGTTGGATCACTCTTTCAGACCATCTTTTGATTGGTTCGATGGATAACATGGGTATGCCCCTCCTTATGTCATCTTCACCTAGATCTAAGATGTCCTCAGTCGCAAGAGGCTCATGTGTACAATTGAAATCTCCAGCGACCAGAACTTGGCTGCATTCATTGCATCTATTCAGTTCGCTTTCAAGAATGGTTATAGTCGGGGACATAGAACCATTTTTTGTTCCCCTGGCATAGACGTTGAATAACTCGATGAATTGCCCCCTATTAGGGCCCCTCAGCAAAATTCTTAGAATGTCTGGGGAGTTAGTCTGTTTTTGTATAATATGACAACCCAGGGAGATGCTTACCCATATGAGAAGGCCACCCGAAGGGCGGCCCTTCCCTGAAATTGGAAGCGTAGCAGGCAAGGAAAACGTGACATAGCCAGCTCTGTGGAAGGGTTTCAGGCTCCATGTCTCTTGGAAAATACAAATCTGGTGCGCTTCTACCATGGTATTCCAGTCTGGTAAGCCTAATTTTCTATGAATACCAGCTACATTCCAGCTATTAACCATGAGTAGTTTACTGTTATCTAGATCGGATTTTATTAATGAGTCCGATCGTGCTCTAAGGGAATGAATTTCGGTTTTAATTGGCTCTATGGCTGTAGTCAACCCGGGGGATATGGCCGAGTTTAGGGCATCTTTCTGGTTGGTTAAATGTGTTCCTAAGGTCAAAGGATCACTGGTAAGATTCCCTTGTAGGTGGAATAACAAGGAATCGGTATATCAATGCCCTAAGCCAGGGCCATAATATTCACGCCTGTTGCCAAAGTTAGGGGTTGGCTCAGTACAGTGATCATTAAATGGCCCTCCCCAGGAAAGAAAACCATGATTCCACCATTGGGGAGGAAACGCTTGGATTTGCGGGTAGAAATACCCCAAGCCAACTACTCCTATTGTGCTCTTGTCTGGCCCGTTATAATGATTGCAAATAGTCTTTACGGTGCATGTATTCCGAAAATTAACCATGATGCAGTCGCCTGAGACATCTTTTGCTCTGTTGCCCACCCAGCTAATTCTTCTAACAAATAGAACCTTTCCATCAATATGCCTCGATAGAGGCCTATTGTTATTCAGCCAATATATAGTTTTGTTTTTTAATTCAGTATATGATTCTGTTTTACCAGGCAGTAGCTCCGGAACTCCTGTTAAAACAACCACATAGGGCAGGCTTGCAGGAGGCAAATCGATGTGGGGGGACCTGGGCAGTTCACTAACTGTGACACCCAATCTATTGGTCGGATTTGTCCTCTCATTTACAGTATTACTAGGAATATTTTTATCTTTCTGGGTTTGTGTAGATGTGACGCTATTACCTTCCTTCCTTTCTTTGGTAGCTGTCTTTCTGGGGGCATTTTTGTTATTTTGGGGTTGGGGGTTTCACTTTCTTTACATCCCTTATCCCTTTTTTCTACTAGAGTTTTGTTTGATTTGCTACCCTTTTTTGTAACAGTAGCTGGAGGGTTATTGCTATCTATTGTCCGAGAGGGACCTTTTTGGTTTAGCGGAGCAATGGTCGGTGTCTGGATCGATGTTTGCAAGTTTTGCTCCTTTGAGGGAAAATTATTTTTAGAGTGTAACTTGATAAGTGCTTTTACCCAGAAAAAGTTGTCAAGAGTTCTTTGTTCGAAGCTGTCAAGTCTTCTTGACCACTCTTTTACCCTCTCGAGTACCGGTAGTATTAGGGACTTCATAGTCTTTTCAATGTGGGCAATGAGTGGAGTATCTTTGGGAGGGCTTGATCACATTTCTACATTCGATGTTTCACTGGACTGGGAATAGTAGTAATATTTGGAGATCCACTGCTTGTTTGGGCAGAGGGTTTTTGCAACAAAGCCTCCAGTCGTTCTGCAGGTATGGGGCTATCAGTTTCAGTGAGTACGGTTGCAGAATCTGGCACGTAGCTACTATTGCTCTTGTTATGTGGTGTTATCTTTTGTTTTTCGACCCTTTTATGTTTATTCTTTCTATTTTCTCCTGCACTCGCCTCCGGGCTTTGGTCAGAAGGATTATCTCCAAGAGCAACTTGGGACCTTAACCTGGCCAATTGCCCTCTAGTAGTTACACAGGGCTATTTGTGCCTTGGTCATCCTCAGAAATCGAAGTAGGGCTTAGAGATATTTCGATAATCTCGCTACTTTTACTACCATCTAATTGGGATAGAGGAGTAATCGGGGTCTGAGACAGCCTATCTTGCGGGGATAAGGGTAGTGTCGTAATAGGCACATGGCTATTAGAGGAAGATAAAGGTAAAGTATGAGCCGGTGCGACCTGGCGAATACCAGGAAGGGAAACAAAGGAAGGTGCCAAAATCGAGTCTTGAGAATCGGTGGTAAACATTGATGTATCTGAGGGGGGCATAGGTAGAGAAAAACCCACGGGCAGTGACATACGACGTTCTGTGTTCTCAATGGCGTTTGCCACCACCCTAATAGTTTGTTGCGGCATACGATCTATCGCAGTCAAACTGGCAAGGTTTTGTTTGGTAGCTGCATTTTGTTTGGGTGCTGTTGCAGATCTCAAAGTATTACGCCTTCCCATACCTATGCAGTTATAAAAAGGGGAATAGTAACCAAAATCACAATGCTGGGCAAGAATTCAGCGCTAGTCAAAACTACCCTTTAAGCACACAGCCGCTCAGTAAGGGAGCGGAAATATTCAGTACAGTATTACCGAGTTAAATTAACCCTTTGATGATGGCTATTTACAGTTGTGCTAACCAGATTTAACGGGTATTTCAATCCGTCCTATTAGGGCGCTAGGATGCGGGACTATAGGACCAGGAGGGGTGGCCCAGCCCAGCCTCTCCCGGCCACTAACGGCCACAAACGGTCCCGCCCTTGTCCCGGGCTTCTCCCGGGACGCTCCCGTGCAGCGGTATGCTATGCCTGCTATAAGGGATGGGAGAAGGTCAAGGGGCGGGGCAGGCAGGGAGAGCAGACCAGGTGTTGCAAATTGGTTGTGTAGGGACTCCTGGGAGATGGAGTCCCTGCGTCAGCGCTCGCAGCCCTGCTACCGATCTACCCCTCACCTCTCGGGGCCTTAGCGCCTCAAGCGCTAGTTCGATGTCAGGCTCTTCCTCTCCTAGGTCCACAAAGCGGGACCCGCGAAGCGAGTCCGGCGAGCAGCAGGCAGAACCCCAATGGAGAAGAACAGCAGACGGTGTTCTCAACAAACAGCTCATCCTCCTTAGGCAAAGTCAGTATATGGCAGTATCCCACAATGAAAGGAAGCTCAGCAGTTTTAAATCCTATGTGGTCAAGGGGCGGGGCAGGCAGGGAGAGTGGACCAGGTGGTGCAAATTGGTCGTGCAGGGACTCCTGGGAGATGGAGCCCCTGTGTCAGCGTTCGCAGCCCTGCTGCCGATCTACCCCTCACCTCTCGAGACCTCAGCGCCTCAAGTGCTAGTTCGAAGTCAGGCTCTTCCCCTCCTAGGTCCGGCGAGCAGCAGGCAGAACCCCAAGGGAGAAGAACAGCAGACCGTGTTCTCAACAAACACCTCCTCCTCCTTAGGCAAAGTCAGTAAATGGCAGTATTAAATGTCTTCCCGCCCTTTCCCAACTATGATGGACAGCTCATTCAAGGGGCCTCGGCGCCTTTTGGCGCAGTGGCAAAGTTACAGGCACACATGCTCAGTGGAGACAAATCTTCTGGCCCTTTACGCAGCTGCAGTGTAGGAAAAGCACTATACATTACCCAACGAAGTAGCATTTATTGGATTAGCCAGTAGAAAGTACTCCAGTACAAATCTCAAAAAAATCAGCGAGTTTGCAGGAAAATCCGCGAATTCGCTGATTGTTTTGCGATTTCGCACGAATTCGCGGACAGCAGATCCGCAAAATTCACCCATAGTTAATGGACATATGGGGAAGTCATGCATACTCCCCTTAGTCCACCATTATGATCCATCCCTGGTCCTACTGGCAGGGGTCAGGACACTGGAAGTGAGAGACAGACCGGGATGGGCCTAGCATTACCCTTTAAGGGGTTGTATCTGAATGCAAGATCTACTCCAAAACATGTGGCGGAAATTTGGGGCCTATTAGACGAGACCTGCCTTTTCACGGAATCCTGGCTGAATAATGAAGCAACGCCAGCTTTGGCAATGGCTTTTCCAGAAGATTATGTTGTGGTCCATCTGGATAGATCAGGAAAACAGGGTGGAGGTTTGGCCATTGCCACTCGTCCCCCATATCATATTAAGACTCTTGATACACTATCTTCCCTCAATAAAGAGCTATTGATCTTGAGTGGGGGGGAGCTCTAGCATATCACCCCCTGGGAGGTATCAAGAAGGAGTTTTGTTCAGCACTGCTAGAACGGCTGGCCCCTTATACGTTACAGAACAACAGATTTCTATTGGTAGGGGACTTCAAACATCATCTGGAGGTTCTCTCCAAAACAGATTCTGTCTGTCTGTTGGCAGTGATGGAAACTCTTGAACTGTCCCCTAGAGTCACTAGCCCTACACATGTGGCTGGACATGTGTTGGACATGATTTTCACCAACATCCCTGAGTTAGTTGCCGAACCCCCCCTAAAGTTAGGCTGGACTGATCACCTGGCACTAAATTTTTCTTGGGCGTTGAAAAAACTGCCCGACCCCCACACTCTCACAAGGAGTTGCGTAGATCTTGGAAAAAAGGTCACTTCTGCTGCGTTTAGTCGGGTCTATATCCCTCCCATACTTGAGAACTGTGACAATTGTGATACTATATATCAAAAAAGAGAGGTACCCCTTAACACATCAAGGGTATTGAAGTTCAACAACCTAAAATGACTGTATTACCCTGAGAACCAGTTCACAAAGTCAACATTCCAGCAATATCAATCTATAAAGTACAACTAGGTTAAAAATAAAGTAATTTCTTCTGTGATTTATTTCACATATAAAATTGTACATAAGCACTTAACACATCAAAATCTTACTGACAAAGATCTAAGATACCAAAAAAACCTCATAAATTAAAAAAATTAATTATGACCTGCATAATTGCTATAACAGACAGAAAACAGTTGTAAAAACATTCAATTTGTTCAATACATGGTGTACATTCAGTTGTCCTTATAATTGCTCTCTTTGTTATGCCACGATCTAATTTGTGTGTCATCCCAAAGGCCGGAAGCTTGAATTATACTGTGATGAATCACAGTATAATTCAATTTTATATGTATAATAAATCACAGAAGAAATTACTTTGTTTTTAACCTAGTTGTACTTTATAGGTTGATATTGCTGTATTCTTGACATTGTGAACTGGTTCTCAGGGGAATACAGTCATTTACAATTGTGATACTGCCTTAGAAAGGTTCTAGGCCTCTATAATGGATGGCCTCTACTCTATTGCACATTTAAAGAGGGTAAATATGGTATTAAGATAGTCTTCAGAGAGTAAAGGCTTCATGCAGCGTGTTAGAAAGAAAATGGAGGAAATCCAACTTGGAGCATGAGGCATCGCGCTACTGAGTGGCTCATTAAGCCTAACTAAACTGCTGTAACATAGCTAGGTGATCCTACCTAGGTTCCCGCATTATGGAAGCTAGGAATTCCTCTCGGGAGCTCTTTTCTATCCTAAAGGAATTCACAAACCCGAGGTCTAACAACCCACCTAAGAATTATGTGAGGATGTAGGGAGCTACTTTACTAGCAAAATGAACGTGATCTATCGCGCCTTTGGGCCTGAAGAGGTTGCTCTTGAAAAGGTCTCTGTGCCAGAAAACCACTGTCCTTCGAGCCTAGAATCTTTTCCCAACATCTCGGGGAACAAGTAAGACTGTTATTACCACAGGTGAAATCGGATCCCTGCTAGACCGGGTGCAGCCTGCTGTTATGTGTGAACTAACCCCAGTCTTTTCTTATGTGCTTGCTCAAGTTTGTAACATCTCAATAGGCACAGCGATGGTGCCACGAAAAGGGAAATGTGCTTGTATTAAAACTTTGCTTAAAAAGGCATTAGCGGACCTTATGGATTTACAGAATTTTAGACCGATTTCCCTGCTTCCCTGTTAAAAAATTATGGAGACACTAGACAAGCGGCACCTTTCCTGCTACTTGGAACAGAATAATTTACTGGACATATCCGAGTCGGGCTTCCGTGCTTCTTATAGCATGGAGGCCACTTTGTTGGAGGTTACTGACACTTTAAGAATGTCTCTGGACAAGGATATCCCTGTGATGTTAGTGCTCATTGATCTCTCGGCGGCCTTTGCCACCATCTCTCATCGCATCTCGTTGGACAGGCTTCGAGAGATTGGTGTCAGAGGCATGGCCCTTAAATGGATACAGAACTATCTGTTTGATAGAACACAGAGTGTCCAGTTGGACTCTTTTGTGTCAAAAACCACTTTGGTAGATAAAGGAGTCCCACAAGGCTCAATATTGAGCCCTACCTTGTTCAATATATATGTGGCCCCCTTACCTGCCACCATTAGGAATTGTGGTTTTGAAACTATATCCTCTGCAGAAGACACACAGGTGATAATCCCCTTTGAGGCTAACCCTTCAGTAACCAAACTTAAATTTATAAACTGCACGATCAACATCGCAAGCTGGATGAAGAAGAATTTCCTCCAACTCAACTCCTCGAAAACAGAGATCTTACTGTTTGGCAAGGCGGAGAAGATATGGACCCCAGATTGATGGCCAGCAGAATAAGGAGAATCCCCTTCCCCTAGAGGATGGGCTAAGAACCTGGGTATCAAAATTGACAACAAATTATCCATGGAAGAGCAGGTGAAGACTGTGTCAGGCACGTGTTTTGGAACCATGAGGATGTTCAGAAAAATCTTTCAGTAGATCCCGCTAAATGCCAGAAAGACTCTTATTCAGTCACTCCTAGTTAGTCGACTGGACTATGGCAACTCTTTGTTGGTGGGAGTAAGAGAGGACTTGGTGGCCAAACTTCAAGAGGTTCAATAAGCCTGCTCGAACCCCCTCTTTACCTCTCTTTCACCAACTGCATTGGCTCCCCATTAGAAAACGAGCCATCTTTAAGCTGTTGTTTATGGTTTTCAAGGCCCTCCAGGGTATGGGCCCATCATATCTGACAAAAAAATTGATTGTTATCAACCTGTACGACAGCTTCGATCCAGCAACCGCAACCTGCTCTGTACTTTGAGAATAAGGAAGACCAAAATGAGTGGGCTAGCCTTTTCTTATCTGGCACCCAGTTATTGGAACTCTCTCCCGGAAGAGCTCTGTGCCTGTTCCAGTTTCTTTCAATTTAAGAAACTGCTTAAAACCTGGCTTTTCTAATCTGGTTCCCACTGTCAATAGGTTGTTCTCTTGTCATGCGCCGAAAGATCCCCCTGGGGATGATTCGCTGCACCCAATAAATGACCAAAATATAATAAATAAACAAAATAAATGATAAACACCTCTGTTGTATACAATCTATCTAACCATGAATCAGTTACAGTCAGCGGTGAGTTAAGGTCCAGCTTGATGATAAAAACCTCGTTGTATACAATCCATCTAACCATGAATCACTTACAGTCAGCGGTGAGTTAAGGTCCAGCTTGATGATAAACACCTCTGGTAAAGGGCCACTTTGATGGGTGCATTTACAGATGCAACGATGGACAATGGCGTCACTTCTTCCACATCAGGGCTTGGGTGGTAAATGCAGTGCACTGCAAGCATTAACCCTGAGAGTCACAGCTCACATTCTTCTCCTTTCATTCTTCCATGTCAGGGCCTGGGTGGTAAATGCAGTGCACTGCAAGCATTAACACAGAGAGTCGCAGCTCTCATTCTGATCCTTACATTCTTCTATGTCAGTGCCTGGGTGGTAAATGCAGTGCACTGCAAGCATTAACCCTGAGAGTCGCAGCTCTCATTCTGATCCTTACATTCTTCTATGTCAGGGCCTGGGTGGTAAATGCAGTGCACTGCAAGCATTAACCCTGAGAGTCGCAGCTCTCATTCTGATCCTTACATTCTTCTATGTCAGGGCCTGGGTGGTAAATGCAGTGCACTGCAAGCATTAACCCTGAGAGTCACAGCTCACATCCTTCTCCTTTCATTCTTCCATGTCAGGGTCTGGGTGGTAAATGCAGTGCACTGCAAGCATTAACACAGAGAGTCGCAGCTCTCATTCTGTTCCACACCTGTTCCGCGTCAGGGCCTGGGTGGTAAATGCAGTGCACTGCAAGCATTAACCCTGAGAGTCACAGCTCACATTCTTCTCCTTTCATTCTTCCATGTCAGGGCCTGGGTGGTAAATGCAGTGCACTGCAAGCATTAACTCTGAGAGTCACAGCTCACATTCTTCTCCTTTCATTCTTCCATGTCAGGCCCTGGGTGGTAAATGCAGTGCACTGCAAGCATTAACACAGAGAGTCGCAGCTCACATTCTTCTCCTTTCATTCTTCCATGTCAGGGCCTGGGTGGTAAATGCAGTGCACTGCAAGCATTAACACAGAGAGTCGCAGCTCACATTCTGATTCTTTCATGCTTTCATGTCAGGGTCTGGGTGGTGAATGCAGTGCACTGCAAGCATTAACACAGAGAATCGCAGCTCACATTCTTCTCCTTTCATTCTTTCATGTCAGGGCCTGGGTGGTGAATGCCATGCACTGCAAGCATTAACCCCGAGAGTCACAGCTCACATTCTTCTCCTTTCATTCTTCCATGTCAGGGCCTGGGTAATAAATGCAGTGCACTGCAAGCATTAACACAGAGAGTCGCAGCTCACATTCTGATCCTTTCATTCTTCCATGCCGGGGCTTGGGGGTGGGGGGGGGTAAATGCAGTGCACTGCAAGCATTAAAACAGAGTTGCAGCTCACATTCTTCTCCTTTCATTCTTCCATGTCAGGGCCTGGGTGGTAAATGCAGTGCACTGCGAGCATTAACACAGAGAGTCACAGCTCTCATTCTTCTCCTTTCATTCTTTCATGTCAGGGCCTGGGTGGTGAATGCCAGGCACTGCAAGCATTAGCACAGAGAGTCACAGCTCACATTCTGATCCTTTCATTCATTCATGTCAGGGCCTGGGTGGTAAATGCAGTGCACTGCAAGCATTAACCCTGAGAGTCGCAGCTCTCATTCTTCTCCTTTCATTCTTCCACATCAGGGCTTGGGTGGTAAATGCAGTGCACTGCAAGCATTAACCATGAGAGTCACAGCTCACATTCTTCTCCTTTCATTCTTCCATGTCAGGGCCTGGGTGGTAAATGCAGTGCACTGCAAGCATTAACCATGAGAGTCACAGCTCACATTCTTCTCCTTTCATTCTTCCATGTCAGGGCCTGGGTGGTAAATGCAGTGCACTGCAAGCATTAACCCTGAGAGTCACAGCTCACATTCTTCTCCTTTCATTCTTCCATGTCAGGGCCTGGGTGGTAAATGCAGTGCACTGCAAGCATTAACACAGCGAGTCGCAGCTCTCATTCTGATCCTTTCATTCTTCCACATCAGGGCTTGGGTGGTAAATGCAGTGCACTGCAAGCATTAACCCTGAGAGTCACAGCTCACATTCTTCTCCTTTCATTCTTTCATGTCAGGGCCTGGGTGGTGAATGCAGTGCACTGCAAGCATTAACCCTGAGAGTCACAGCTCACATTCTTCTCCTTTCATTCTTCCATGTCAGGGCCTGGGTGGTAAATGCCGTGCACTGCAGGCATTAACCCTGAGAGTCACAGCTCACATTCTTCTCCTTTCATTCTTTCATGTCAGGGCTTGGGTGGTAAATGAAGTGCACTGCAAGCATTAACCCTGAGAGTCACAGCTCACATTCTTCTCCTTTCATTCTTCCATGTCAGGGCCTGGGTGGTAAATGCAGTGCACTGCAAGCATTAACACAGAGAGTCGCAGCTCTCATTCTGATCCTTACATTCTTCTATGTCAGTGCCTGGGTGGTAAATGCAGTGCACTGCAAGCATTAACCCTGAGAGTCGCAGCTCTCATTCTGATCCTTACATTCTTCTATGTCAGGGCCTCGGTGGTAAATGCAGTGCACTGCAAGCATTAACCCTGAGAGTCGCAGCTCTCATTCTGATCCTTACATTCTTCTATGTCAGGGCCTGGGTGGTAAATGCAGTGAACTGCAAGCATTAACCCTGAGAGTCACAGCTCACATCCTTCTCCTTTCATTCTTCCATGTCAGGGTCTGGGTGGTAAATGCAGTGCACTGCAAGCATTAACACAGAGAGTCGCAGCTCTCATTCTGTTCCACACCTGTTCCGCGTCAGGGCCTGGGTGGTAAATGCAGTGCACTGCAAGCATTAACCCTGAGAGTCACAGCTCACATTCTTCTCCTTTCATTCTTCCATGTCAGGGCCTGGGTGGTAAATGCAGTGCACTGCAAGCATTAACTCTGAGAGTCACAGCTCACATTCTTCTCCTTTCATTCTTCCATGTCAGGCCCTGGGTGGTAAATGCAGTGCACTGCAAGCATTAACACAGAGAGTCGCAGCTCACATTCTTCTCCTTTCATTCTTCCATGTCAGGGCCTGGGTGGTAAATGCAGTGCACTGCAAGCATTAACACAGAGAGTCGCAGCTCACATTCTGATTCTTTCATGCTTTCATGTCAGGGTCTGGGTGGTGAATGCAGTGCACTGCAAGCATTAACACAGAGAATCGCAGCTCACATTCTTCTCCTTTCATTCTTTCATGTCAGGGCCTGGGTGGTGAATGCCATGCACTGCAAGCATTAACCCCGAGAGTCACAGCTCACATTCTTCTCCTTTCATTCTTCCATGTCAGGGCCTGGGTAATAAATGCAGTGCACTGCAAGCATTAACACAGAGAGTCACAGCTCACATTCTGATCCTTTCATTCTTCCATGCCGGGGCTTGGGGGGGGGGGGGTAAATGCAGTGCACTGCAAGCATTAAAACAGAGTTGCAGCTCACATTCTTCTCCTTTCATTCTTCCATGTCAGGGCCTGGGTGGTAAATGCAGTGCACTGCGAGCATTAACACAGAGAGTCACAGCTCTCATTCTTCTCCTTTCATTCTTTCATGTCAGGGCCTGGGTGGTGAATGCCAGGCACTGCAAGCATTAGCACAGAGAGTCACAGCTCACATTCTGATCCTTTCATTCATTCATGTCAGGGCCTGGGTGGTAAATGCAGTGCACTGCAAGCATTAACCCTGAGAGTCGCAGCTCTCATTCTTCTCCTTTCATTCTTCCACATCAGGGCTTGGGTGGTAAATGCAGTGCACTGCAAGCATTAACCATGAGAGTCACAGCTCACATTCTTCTCCTTTCATTCTTCCATGTCAGGGCCTGGGTGGTAAATGCAGTGCACTGCAAGCATTAACCATGAGAGTCACAGCTCACATTCTTCTCCTTTCATTCTTCCATGTCAGGGCCTGGGTGGTAAATGCAGTGCACTGCAAGCATTAACCCTGAGAGTCACAGCTCACATTCTTCTCCTTTCATTCTTCCATGTCAGGGCCTGGGTGGTAAATGCAGTGCACTGCAAGCATTAACACAGCGAGTCACAGCTCTCATTCTGATCCTTTCATTCTTCCACATCAGGGCTTGGGTGGTAAATGCAGTGCACTGCAAGCATTAACCCTGAGAGTCACAGCTCACATTCTTCTCCTTTCATTCTTTCATGTCAGGGCCTGGGTGGTGAATGCAGTGCACTGCAAGCATTAACCCTGAGAGTCACAGCTCACATTCTTCTCCTTTCATTCTTCCATGCCAGGGCCTGGGTGGTAAATGCCGTGCACTGCAGGCATTAACCCTGAGAGTCACAGCTCACATTCTTCTCCTTTCATTCTTTCATGTCAGGGCTTGGGTGGTAAATGCAGTGCACTGCAAGCATTAACCCTGAGAGTCACAGCTCACATTCTTCTCCTTTCATTCTTCCATGTCAGGGTCTGGGTGGTAAATGCCGTGCACTGCAAGCATTAACACAGAGAGTCGGAGCTCTTATTCTTCTCCTTTCATTCTTCCATGTCAGGGCCTGGGTGGGGAATGCAGTGCACTGCAAGCATTAACCCTGAGAGTCGCAGCTCTTATTCTTCTTCTTTCATTCTTCCACATCAGGGCTTGGGTGGTGAATGCTGTGCACTGTAAGCATTAACACAGAGAGTCACAGCTCACATTCTTCTCCTTTCATTCTTCCATGTCAGGGCCTGGGTGGTGAATGCAGTGCACTGCAAGCATTAGCACAGAGAGTCACAGCTCACATTCTTCTCCTCTCATTCTTCCATGGCAGGGCCTGGGTGGTGAATGCCATGCACTGCAAGCATTAACACAGAGTCACAGCTCTCATTCTTCTCCTTTCATTCTTCCATGTCAGGGCCTGGGTGGTGAATGCAGTGCACTGCAAGCATTAACACAGAGAGTCGCAGCTCTCATTCTTCTCCTTTCATTCTTTCATGTCAGGGCTTGGGTGGTAAATGCAGTGCACTGCAAGCATTAACCCTGGGAGTCACAGCTCACATTCTTCTCCTTTCATTCTTCCATGTCAGGGCCTGGGTGGTAAATGCAGTGCACTGCAAGCATTAACCCTGAGAGTCACAGCTCTCATTCTTCTCCTTTCATTCTTCCATGTCAGGCCCTGGGTGGTAAATGCAGTGCACTGCAAGCATTAACACAGAGAGTCGCAGCTCACATTCTTCTCCTTTCATTCTTTCATGTCAGGGCTTCGGTGGTAAATGCAGTGCACTGCAAGCATTAACCCTGAGAGTCACAGCTCTCATTCTTCTCCTTTCATTCTTCCATGTCAGGCCCTGGGTGGTAAATGCAGTGCACTGCAAGCATTAACACAGCGAGTCGCAGCTCTCATTCTGTTCCACACTTGTTCCGCGTCAGGGCTTGGGTGGTAAATGTTGTGTACTGCAAGCAATATACCCAAGAGTGACAGTTCACATTCTTCTCCTTTCTCTTTGCTTTTGGACACTGTTCTCTGGCCGCTGTCACTGAATCATTACTGTTGTAGAAAACAACCAAACACCACAATCAGCTGTGACTATTCACCAGTGTGTGCTTGTTAAATTAGTTCTTCTTGCAGGGACTCAGTCCACGTTTTTTGAGTTTATAGGTTTTATCACTAATCCCTAAAGTTAGCTGAAAATACCCTTCTTAGTCCAAGCATGGTTTCTAGAGCTGCTTTTGTTGCGGGGATTCTGCTTATGCACAGGAAACCAGGACCTCAGTGTATTGTGGTGTACCAAAAATCCACCTCAGTGCCCAGAAGCCCTTTCCGACTAGCATCAGTGTCTCACTCATTCTCGGTACTACAACAAAGCTAACTATGATTAGACAACTCAGAACAAGACACTTTGGGACCTCTCAGGAATAGTGGGAATTAAGAACACTCTTTTGTTTTTATTCTCATAAATGTCCACAACGTGAGTAATCAGAGTCAATGTATAGTTTACAATGCTTATTTCAACTACGTGCTCTAAGATGCAGAATCTTTACCGACATAAGTAAAAAGATGCATAAAATCAATACAATCAGCATTGTTACAATTCCATAAAATTCAAAGGGAGAAATCCTATTATAATGATAGTGGAACCAGGTCTATAGCGCCTTGTGTACCACCATCCCTTGGCTAGGAGCTATGTATTATAATAATAGAAGATCTCTAGGCTAAAACTGGGAACCCCATACCTCCAATGTCAGGTGAAGTGAATCACATCCCAGATCAGCACAGCTCTTTGTCGATTCAAAGGTTTTTTCCAAGTGCTAGTCTCATGCATGCAGTTCAATATTAAAAGCATCTGAGTTTCAGAAATGAGCAGCTGTGTTCGTGTTGTGTATAGAGCGTGGGCCGATCAACCTGCATCAACAGCATACATTGTTATTTTAGCCTTGAACACTTTGTGCAGACTTGAGGTCGCATTGTGAGTCTAGAGATGTGAAAAACAGACCGTTCTGATGTGAAGGAAAAGCAAGCTGTTTGTCTTTATAAAAACAGAGACATGTAGTGTTATGTGCAAAAGCAGCAAAATGGCGTTTGAGCAACTAACTCACTTATGCTAATATAGCAATGTGTGCAGGCAGAACCGTATCCTCAATGCACCCTCCCTTGATCGGGTCAATGCACGAAAAGAAACATAAGAAGAATGCAGAGTTCAAATTCATCCGAGACAGAAATAAGTTCATTCTTGTCAAAAAATGGGTAACGAGGAAATGAAAGGGGCAAAAAGAAAAGAATGTCTATTAAAAAAGAAAAAAAAATGCAAGTGAGAAAAAAAAATAACGGATGTACCATGTTACAACGCATACCATTACAACTACCTACCGTTACAACGCGACCATTACAACGCATACCATTACAACGCATAGCGCTTTGAGGTGCTGGATAGTGGTAAGTATAATTTACTATTCTAACTCCAGTCCCCGTGGACCCTAGGGAAGGTGTTGGATAGTAAATTATACTTATTCCCTATCCTAGAGCGCCCCCCAGGGCAATGCGTTGTAATGGTATGCGTTGTAAAAGTCGCGTTGTAACAGTATTGCGTTGTAAGAAATGCGTTGTAACAGGTGTATACCAAAAATAACATCACGGGGAGAAGCAAAAAACTTGAGTGATGCATCGCATGCTGGATCGTTGCCAATCTAATCCATCAGCGTGTATGCACAGTATGTCGCAACAGCCTCCAAAAGGAAGTCATTGTTATTGTCAGCAAAGAGTTCTGCCATTCAATTTAGTAACGGAAATGAACATACATGTTCTTCAATTGTGGGAGCCTCTAGCACAATCAGAGGACAACTTGCGTTTACTTCAAGATAACTTCGTTCCAGGAAGTCATGCGCAGCCGTATATATGTCCCAATTCGGCAAAACTCAGTGCGCTGCTGCACAGACCATAATCCTGATTCCAGAACAGGCAAACTCATGAGCCACTAAGGGACTCAATAGATGGTCAAAATCAGGAGCAGGAGACACCGTATTTGAGAGACAGAGTTCTAATGCCCCTTCGAATTGGCAATCCAGGCAATGGAACATGGGGAAGCCGCTAAAGATGCTGGAAAAAATAGAATGAAAAAATGCCAGTATCGCACCAAATATAGTTTGGAATGAGGTCACAAGGCCGGAGCTAACAGTTTTAAAAAAGTGGGCCAGGCCTGTAGTGGTCGAGGCATTAAAGATAGTGTGGATTAAAGCGACAAAATGAAGTGGGAGATCCGTATTTAAAAGCGTGTGTACTTCTGTACACGTGTTAGCAACATGAAGGACAAATGTTTCACAAGAAGAAGTGAGAGCAACTTCTGTTTGAGACAATAAAGCTCTTATTCTGTTTAACTTGTTGAACTCTGCTTTCAGTGTCGGAATGGAAGGCCACATAGAGATATCGAGCCTCCATTGCGGGGGCGGGAAAAGCAAATTTTTACAGCAATATACTCGCTGTGAAATAGTGACAATGTACAGAATTCCAGCTAACATCCCGAAGCAAGCTTCATTATTTAAAAGCAAATAGCTATCAGTTGCTAATAGTGTGAATGTTGGTAGGATAGCTGGCACAGGAATTCCCTTCAAAATGCAAGCTAAATTCGGAGCCTCCACATTACACGTCCCGTGCAATTGAACATTCTTGCATACGAGTGAGTGATCAGGTGTGGAAGTGCACTCCTGCCCTTTTAAGTAAACCTCTTAGCCATCCCTCAGACATCTGTATGAGAAGGGCAGAGACCAAACTTCATGGAGAAAAGCGGTACCGAGTGGTTCATATCTACCCAGGGCATAGTGTTTCATACATGAACTAAACTTAAACAGAGGAAAAGGCAATGTTATTAAACCATGGATGAGCCACACAGCTGAATTAGATTCGGCTACAGAAAATGGTAATGGTTCTAATTTTTTTATATGCAATAGAGAATGTGACGCATCCTTCATGGACATGAACTGTTGTTTTTCTGTTAAATTAAACGGTATAAACACTGACGAAATATTAATGTAGCCCCAAGGCACTTTCCCAGATTTTAAAGTTTGTAAGATCCAAGCAAACTGCGTGATGGACCGCAATTGATTTTGACCATGGAACAAAACAGAAACATCATCTTGCACAATATGCACAACAGATGAAACAATATTATCCAAGGTGTAAATCCTGAAAGAGAGTGTGTTAACGCTATTATCAATGAGAGCAAGCACTTTTTCCAAATTAACTTGGTCTATTGCTCTTAAACAGGAAGCAGCCTCAACCTGCGGCAGTTTCCAAACTTCATTATAAATCGCACATATATATATCTTTTAGATCTTCCACTCACAGGACCCTTAACAAATCAGTTAAATCAACATTGTCGGTGAACAAAGATAAATGATGTTTAACAGACGAAAGAGTGGATTGTTTCAGCCAATTTTGACATCATTTCCCCACTGACTAGGTGGTAACTGAATGGGAAGTTTCAAAAAGGGATCAGTTCTGTCCTGTGTAAGGCCAGGGGCTAAACCCAGAAAGCCATGTTGACAAGAATCAGAACTTGTTGGCCACAACAGCCAACCCTCAGGATCCAGGGACGAAATGTTAAAGGAGGAATTTGAAATTAAAGATTGTAATTCATCAAGGGATCTATCAGTATGATTCTTCCAATTAGGGTAAGCATGCAGATTAGGAATTTTAGGGGTATTCATGTGTTTTGAAGTGGCCAAACTAAGACAAGTTGTTTGTGAGATCGTACTATTTAAAAACAACATGTGGCCCGGAATAAGACATGCTCGGTGTAAAGCTTCAGTGCACTGCCCTTGCAGATGAGAGGCGAAAACCCAAAGTTTTAGATTGTTTAGTGCAATACCAGAAAGAATAGAGGCTTCAAGCTAGATAATTAAAACTTTATTGTTTTTCTGCATTTTACACAGAAAAGTGACAAAGCCCTGATGACTGTCTGGGATTTGGTTTCCTCGGACTAGAAATGCGTCAGCCCATCTGAGGGAGCAATCAATATCACTAAGCGTTTGAACTAGCTCTGGCTGGTTGTAAAAGTCAACCTTATATTAGAACGTGCTCCTTCCTTTTGACTTTGTCTCTTCATTCTTTATGAATTCAGATTAACTTTATTGAAAATTTCAATTGTTTGTGTTTGTATAGTGAATTTTTTGTGGAATGTATGATAATTGTGTTTATGAATTGTAAATATTTTGTTTGTAAATGGTTAGATGTTGGAATTTAAATGTATTGAATAAACAGTTGTCTCCTTTTTTTGCAAAACTTTCAAAAGAAGAATGATTTTTTTTTCCGAAAGAGACAGGTATAAATAAAAATACCGGGTCAAACTCAATACGTTTGTGTTTCTCCTATGATCTGAAATAAGTTTTTGGAAATTAATTGGGTGTAGACATATTCTTATGTTTTCTAGTTTATTACGATCCAGTCTACCCCATACCCTACATGGACCTAACTCCTTTGTTTCACAAAGATACTCCAAAACCAGGCAGTACGACCCACCAGGTTTGGTAACAGTGAAATGAGGATTATTCACGGGTGACACACATGTCTCAATCACACCTTGATATTCTAATTGTTCAAGGATTTCCGCAACGGGGGCTTTAGCCAATCGCCGCATGGGATATTGGGGTTGTGGCTGTGGCATAAACCGCAATGGAATCTCGTGTCTGGGAGAAAGTTTATCCCACCCGACTTGAGTATGGTAAAATGCAGGTGCAAGCACCAGAGCACACTCTTCTGCAAAGTTCTGCGGACTGCTCCTTGGGCACATTGTGCGGAAAGCTGGGGAGGGTGACCTCCTCCCCTCTTGGAGCGGCAAAATGAAAAGCGGGGGCCAGTTTGACTCAGCTAACAGAATGTCATATGTAGAGGTCAGATGGTCCCAAAAAATCCCTTTTATTACACGTTGGATATCACCTTCTATTAAAAGAACTATATCATATAGTCTGTCGGGGGAGCCACCCTACTGTCAGCAGTTTCCATTGTGATAAAAGTGGCAGTTGCTGTCGCCTTCAGCTATGGACGCAGTGCTTTCCGCACTGTTGTAACCTCCGCTGCGCTGTTGAGCAGCGTTAATGCCCATGTCAGGATCCGTAGCTGTGTTCTCACTATCCGTGGCATACCTTACGAATAACGCAGCAACTTTCTTTTTCTGAAAATGAGGGGTTTAACGTGGCAAGTCTTCCTGCTTGCCTTTACCATCAGACCGGCGGGGCTGCTCACGTCCTTGTGGGGAACCCCGACGCCTGCCGTGTTCTCCTCCACCAGCTTGCGTGCGATGTTTCCTGTGAAGAACGAGGAGAACGTTGCTCAGGAGCCTGAAATCTATCAGGAGACCTAATTCATGCGTGGTCGCACAAATCATAAGTACGCTCAGTATTTATTTATTTATTTATTTATGACATTTATGATTTATTTATGTCATTTATTAAGCGCGAACAAATGCCCGTCGGCGTCTCGGCGCTAGGATATCTGCGAATGATTCTCCTACTGCCAAGGTAGATCTTGTGTTACTGGTTGAACAGCCAGGTCTTTAGCTGTTTGCGGAAGGTCCAAAATGAGGGGCAGGTTTTCATTGACTGGGGTAAGGAGTTCCATAGTTTCGGAGCCGAGACCAAGAACCTCCGATCCCCCCAGGAAACAGTTTTGGTGCGGGGAACCACTAGATCGTTTAGGGTAGAGGAACGTAAAGATCTCGATGGACGGTAAGGAGTCAGATGTTGTTTGAAAAATGAGGGTCCTTGATTGTGCAGAGACTTATACACAATGCAGAGAGTTTTAAACTTAATCCTGTTTCTGATATGAAGCCAGTGTAACTTTCTAATGGTGTCGGTCGCTGACTTATATTTGGGAATACTGGCCAAGAGTCTAGCTGCTGAGTTTTGGACAGTTTGCATTTTATTGATGACCCTTACTTGGGCATTTGCAAACAGGGCATTACAGTAGTCCAGCGTAGACAGCACTAAGGAGGTCACCAGAGTTTTACCGGCCGTTTCAGGGAGGAAGGGGATGATTTTCTTTATAAGGCGCAATTTATGGAAGGCTGAGGATGCAATTTGGTTGGCGTGTAAAACAAAGTTGAGACGGTCGTCAAAGACGACTCCCAAGTTCCTCACCTTGCTAGCAGGTTTAGGTGGAATTCCGAAGGCGGTGGGCCACCATACAGAGGACCAACCTGGGTTAAGTTGTCCGAATATGACGACTTCCGTCTTATCGGAATTAAATTTTAAACATTTGGGGGCTATCCAGTCCCCAATTGCCAACATACCTTCTTTAAAGTTTTCTGCTACCTTATCGCCGTTGTTTTTGATGGCCAAGACCAACTGAGTGTCATCCGCATAGGAGGTAAGGCTCATCCCATATGCTCGAATGATGTTAGCTAGGTCCGACACGTAGATATTAAAGAGTGTCGGACTTGGGGATGAGCCTTGTGGTACCCCGCATGGCAGAGACAAGTTGGACTATTGTAAAGGGCCCAGTGTGACAGCCTGGGTTCTGTCAGACAGAAAAGATGCCAGAAGTTCCTTGGCTGTGTGTTGAATGCCCATGTTATCAACACGGTCGACCAAAATCGAGTGATCGACCGTGTCGAAAGCAGCCGATAAATCAAGCAGTATTAGTACTGCTGTTCCACCATGATCTCAGCTGGATCTTGTAAATGGGTGAACATTTCATTAAGCATTTCAGTAAGACTTTTCATTAAAATAATAACCAGCTCATCTAAGCAATAAAACATTAACTAACCCTGCCTGTCGCATCAGACTCTTTGGCAGGCAAAGGGGTAATTGTATAAACCTGGAGGATCCTACAAGAAGCGACTATAGTATTGCGTTTAAGTAACACATCAAACCTCTCATGGACGCTTTTCCTAGAAAGTAATAAAACATTCCAGCAAGTACTTATCAGTCTAACAAGTAACTTCAAAGAACACAGCCTTTAGTCATCAACCACAAGCCTTTCTTCTTGTGAATACAGATCGGTTTGCGACCCAGATCAGATCATCAGAATATTATGGAAGTCCACCTCTGCAAGAAAATTCAGTACAGTGAAGTGACTCTTCCTCTCATTAACTGGCTGGCAAATATGGTACACTTTAAACATATCAGGCTTGTAAATACGGTACACTTTGAACATATCAGGCTTGTAAATATGGTGCACTACGATATAATTGTGAGAAGTTGGCCTGGTATATGATGCTCACTAGTTCTAGTGATCACCTTGTACCATGCCAAGCAACCCTTATGATGATTGGTTGTAAGTCAACCTTATAGACCAGCTATCCTAGTGGTAGCGTGGACAAAGCAGTCTTAGGCTAAACTCTGAAAGGCATGTGAAGCAAGCTGTTTTACCATATACAACCCCCTTGAATACCAAATGAAAGGACACCACACAGTTATATATTGAAAATATATATAGATTTATTAACTACAAATATCCCCTGGACTCTTTATGAGCACAGAAGCACAAGCGTTAAACACAAGACAGTTTAAAATACACAAAAGTTGCACAATATGGATGAGCCCTTGGGGCCACCTAAACCATATACTAAGAAAGTGGTATAAGAGATACCAATCGAAAAGGAAATAGGCCTAGGGCCTTGGGAATCGATGGAGCTGATCGGGACTAGCAGTGACTAAGTCGGGAAAGGCCCGCGGGACTCGGCTGCAGTGTTTAAAGTGCACGCACTCACCAATGCAATGTCTATGGTGCATAAAAGTTATAAAGTTAGTTAGAAAGGAACCATCTGAGTGGCCTAGAGGAGTGAAACTTAAGACACAGACACTAGAGGTGTGTACCAGTGTGGGAACACCGGCGTTGCTGAGTTACCTCACCCACAGGACGCGGGTGCATAGGGTCGAAGTAGTGTCGGGTTTCGTCACGCTGGCCGATGGTGATTGGAGCTGAAGATGCTGCAGGCGGCTCGATGTGAAGAGTTCCGGTGGATCCAAGGGTGGATCTGAAGTTGTGAAGACCTGAAAGCAGAGGGGAAAATGTTCAAATTCACTAGCCAGTGACTACCGTGGAACCAGGATGGAACCAGGTGATGTTGGGTGCAAACAGGCGTTGAGGTGTAGATTCTCTCTGCAGCCACGTGGACACGAAGAGGTCGAGGACGTCCAGGAGTTGATCAAGAGCTGTACCACGCAGGCTTCTCGCTGTTGGCGGTGTCGGCAACTTGATTGGAGCAAACAGGCCTTGGCTAATGCAAGCCACGCAGGAATAGAAAAAGGCTTATCACTCGGACCAGCAAGGTCAGAGCGGGTGCTCCTTTTTACAGGAGCGAGGGCAAGTCTGGAGCAACCAGACCCGCAGTGTAGTTTGTAGATTTCACAGCCAAGATGGCCGCTGACCATGTGGCTAGTGGCCGGGATGGCGCGTCGAGTGGCGCAATGCAAAAGGGCCCCACGCAGATCGTGGAGATGCTGGGGGGCTGATCCTCGGTGCAAGGGCTGCTCGGTAGTAGGGGTTCTCAGTCCCCAAAGCACAATGTTGAGGATGTCTCGGATGCTGCGCAGTCAGCTTTTCGGGGGTCTTCCAAGAGGTCTGGTCCCACGTCTCTCGGTGCCTCCACAGGTCCCTTCTTTGCAGGGACTGTGGATCGGGCTGTGAGAAGTCTGGGAGTCTGGGTCTTGTCAGGCTCTGGGCTCGGGCTCCGGCGGCGGCAAAGTTCATGCTGAGTTGCTGGTTGGTACCTGTGTTCACAGGGTGGCCACTCCTAGGCCACAAGGGAGATACTCTTCAGTATTCTGAGCAGCAGAATGTCGAAGTCCAGTCGTCTTCTTAGTTGCAAGTTGATTTCAGGATGATCCGAGGTGCTATGGCACTGCTCCCACTCTTATTCCCAATCTGAGGGGTGGATCACCTGCTAGGTCCCTCCTCTGGGTGGGACCAGGAAGGGGGGCGGTTACACCCCCTTTCCTTTGTCCAGCTCCTCGCCAGGCCTGGGTCTGGAAAGTCCCAGGACCGGTTTGGACTGGCTTATGCACGAGGACACCTTGTGTGCCCCGGGCATGTCTCAATCTATTCAGCCCTGTCCTACCCAATACACAAAATCCTGTCGGGGGTGGTGCTCGCACCTCCCAAGGCAGGAAACCCTTTGTCCAAGCCCTCCTCGCTGGAAGGACTCCCAGCAGCAGGAGGTCAGACCTGTGTCTGTGGTGGCAGCATCCATTTTGTGATGCTGAGACTCTGGTTAACTTTAACCGGGGTTAAGGCTAGGTACATGTCGTGTCCCTCTAGAAGGGTGGAATGCTATCCCCGTCAACAGAACTGTCGAGGGGATAGTATTCCAAATTGTATGACACCTTACTCGACATGTTTTGATAAAGCCAAACCAAAGTTAGCAAATAACCGCGAGGATTATAATGCACTTAAGAGTATATGGTATGGCAATATCCCGGAAAAGCTAAGGGAGTTGTTCCCGACAGCTGCAGACAGGCTCAGCTCATGCTAGAGCACCATCTCACATGAAACCACGCACTCTGCCTCCAGGATTGATGAGGCCTTCCATAGGAATGGCTTATAGGTTAACATGTGTCCAGTTAAGGTTAGATATAGGGATACTATATCTAAGCAAGAGGTGATTACACCAACTTACCCCAGCTGAGTGATCAGCCAGTTGTGTCAAAATATGGAGGCCAGGCCAGAGGTGGCACAATACATGCTGCAGCCCCTGTTTTATACGATTGATTCCTTTCATCAAACCATGCCTTAATGCAAGGGTAGGTTCTATACCAAGCAACGTTGATGACTACTGTTGAGTGTTAATTCTGTGGCGATAATAATAATTAATTGGCGCCCCTGTCATCATTTCTATCATGGTCTTTAGATACTGACAAATACTGGCATAATTACGTCACGACAACGACAAGGGACATTTTTTCAGGCCACCTTTTGATTACTCACCAGGTAATGTTATGTAATTCATGATCCGATCCTCAGTAAAAAAACTCTTCCTCCTTTTGTAGTTCAGTTTATTTTAATTTAAATGTAGATACCTTGAACGTAACAGGTCTTCCTGTGAATTACTATCTTGGGACTCTTCTTGAGACCGGTTTTAATATACTTCTATTTCTGTCTAGGAAACAGCCCCACCCTACCCCCCCTCCTCCCTTCACGTCCTGACGAAGACCCGCGTAGTAAGGATCTATTGTCCTACAATCCCAGGGTCGAAACGTAGACTTTTTTCTACAATCTAGAACTCCTAAGGATAGCCAGATGTATACAGCTGAATAGGAGCTTCTATTTGAAATGTTGTTTTGATGTTTGCACATTGTTTTCTGACCCCACGTTGGGGATCTATTAACTTCTGTGATAGTGATCTGTAGATTCATGCACATGAAAACTTTGATTAGTGATGGTAAACTATCATAAAATGTGTACCCCTTCCCTAGTACCTTCCCCCTTTTCCCTGTGGGCGTATTGAACTTGTGTATATTGTGTATATATTTCTCATTGAGTTTTTTTTGATCATTGATTGACTTTGGTGCGGTGAAAATAAAAACACCTTGCACTTTAAAGGATTTATTCTTCTAAATTTATTTAACTTAAACATTGTGATTCTCTTAAATCGGTTGTGTTTTGTCTGGGACCACTATCACAAACCCAGCCTATTCTACATGCTCTCTAGCAGCACCTGCAGACAGCTGGTGTGAGAGCAGCAGATACTTTCACAAACCCAGCCTATTCTACACCCTTTCCTGCAGGACCTGCTGAAGACTGATGTGTGAACAGCATACACTCTCACAAACCTAACCTATTCTACATGCTCTCCAGCAGCACCTGCAGACAACTGGTGTGTGAACAGCAGACAGTCTCACAAACCCAACCTATTCTACACCCTCTCTAGCAGCACCTGCAGACAACTGGTGTGTGAACAGCAGACAGTCTCACAAACCCAACCTATTCTACACCCTCTCTAGCAGCACCTGCAGACAACTGGTGTGTGAACAGCAGACAGTCTCCCAAACCCAACCTATTCTACACCCTCTCTAGCAGCACCTGCAGACAACTGGTGTGTGAACAGCAGACAGTCTCACAAACCCAACCTATTCTACACCCTCTCTAGCAGCACCTGCAGACAACTGATGTGTGAACAGCAGACAGTCTCACAAACCCAACCTATTCTACACCCTCTCTAGCAGCTCCTGCAGACAACTGATGTGTGAACAGCAGACAGTCTCTCAAACCCAACCTATTCTACACCCTCTCTAGCAGCTCCTGCAGAGAACCTGTGTATGAATAACAGACACTATCACAAACCCACTCTGTTCTTTTTTTAATGTTTCAAATATTTAATTGTTTCACATAGAGAGACTTGCGGTCACTGTAAATGATGAATGTTAAGCCTATGAACAGTCCAACACCAATGTAAAGAGATGCTTTTGGGCCCCTATAGTGAACAGTTGAACCGGCTCAGAGCACAGGTGAGGTGAGCACCTCTTTATGTGTGCATTCATTGTCTTAAGTGACTCATGTAACCCATCATTTCTCCAAGTTAGAGGATGATTTTCTGACAGCACAGCTTGTAAACTGAAAGAGGCAAACCCTGCTCTCTGTTCGAAATCAGCAAGAAGAGTCTGGTATTTGAATGGCATATATACAGATTCCCCCCTGCCCCACCCTCATTCCAGAGGGAGTGGGCAGAGGAGCGATGTACTTATTTTCATTTTTATTATAGAGCAATAAATAAGAAATCATACACATAGTAACAGCACAAAATAAAGACCCTGTACCAGCATCATTGTAAGGGAAGAACATTAGGCAATAATTGTATGAGGCTCACAGGGGGATTTCTATGACTTCTATAATCCGGTGCAAATGTCCAGTTTCCGCTTAACATTTTGGTGGCACATCGCACCAGTGCACACAACAAACATCTACTCTCAGTGCGACATCGTGCCTTAATGGTGGGGGTCTCTGGACTCCTCTGGGGTATGCATGACGCCTGGGTCACTAGTGGGCTCTGTTCGAAAAAAGGCTGTGAGTGGGGCTCATATCTTTCAGGGCCTGGAAGATGGCAGCAGCATGGCATACGTTTCGAACTGCTCGTTACAGTAAAGGAGAGAGACCAACCATGCCTTATATTTAGGTGATCTTCCACATCCCCAGCTGCAAGCAACCATGCCGCTTATCCAGTAAAAGCACAAGAGCTGTATATATCCTGTGCGACCCTAGGGTATAGCAAACATAACAAGATGATGGACAGAGTGCTGAAACTTTTCAACCATTCACCCCAAGTCTAGAGATCTGGGTTTAATCCATTGTTCTTTTGCTCATTATGCCACCCCCATTTGGACCCAGCCATATGCAATTCAGTCTTGACCCTGCTCTTCATGGGAACAGTCCAACCCGAACTGCGAGGCCAGGTCCTCCCTGCACCGTAAACAAACATCTTGGGGCCATTTTCAGGGTATCACCCTTCATCAGCCATAGTTGCTTGAATCGAGTGGCACAGAGAGTAAGGGAACCACATCTGGGCAAAACCTTGGCCACTTAGGGTGAACATAGCAAACACAACAAGATGATGGACGGATGCTAGGATGTCCCATTCCCAACTTAGTTGTGCCATCCTCTGGTTCCTAGGTACCTCATATTCGATCATGGCAGATAACGTGGAGAGCACCTTGTTCTAAAATGCCTGAACATTGCTGTTCAGGCATTTGGGATGAAGTACTGCCTGATGTTGCACCTGTGAGGGCACAGTGGGCTATCTCATGATGCCCCAGTCTTTTCAATGTGAAGGTAGTTTATTATACTCTCTAACAATATGTACTGTTTAATACGAAGCCTGCTATGGGAAGACACCAGGCCTTCTGCGTGCAACAGAAGGACCACATCCTAGTCGTCACTTCAAAACCCAGATCCTTCTCCCACCAGGGGTGCGCATTGTGTTCCTGGGCATGGGCGTCCTCCAAAGATGCTGGAATAAGCTGGAGATGAGTTGTTACGTGGTGGTGGCCTTGCAAAGGCAGACGAGTGGCCGGCAAGGCATTTGTTCTGTTAGTAAAGTTGTGGTGCTTTCCCCAATTGCTCTTAGGATTCTGTAATACAGGAAAACATCCATGCGGGGCTGTGCCCAGGTACTTCTCCTGCGTCTTGAATGTATTAACGAGGTAGAGGTCCCTGCATTTGGAGATGCCCTTCGGAAATAGTTGGGAGATGTGCTTTCAGTTCGTGTGTGCCAGAGATTTGTGCTTGCTCACACAAAGGGAGGGAGGGTGCGCAGAGAGGCATGCATCCCATAGGCCCACCAAGCACGCTTAAAGCTCTGGAGGTACACTCCGTGGTTGACATATGCATGGACTAGTAAATAGATGTGTCTCCTAACAGAGTACGCAACAGGCAGGGAGCGACCGTGTCCTTTTCGTCTGCAATGTGTGGAGTGGAGCATATGGACGGATCCAATAGAAGGAGAAATGAGCCTGAGCGCACTGGTAGGATAACTTGGGATCTAGAGCCTCAAATCCTCCCAAGAGAAACAGGAGCATAAGGCCTCCCATTTGATAAAGGGTTGCTTATTAGCCCAGATTAACTTTATGAATGGATTCACTCCAATCAATCAATCAATCAGGGCTCTTATAAAGCACAACTACTCTCAAGGCGCTGAGGGGGGGGAGCGAGGAGCTGTGGTTCAGTCGAAGAGTTAGGTCTTGAGGTCATTCCTGAATTGTGGCAGCAGTGGTGACTGCCTGAGGTGCAGAGGCAGGGAGCTCCAGGTCTTGAGGTCATTCCTGAATTGTGGCAGCAGTGGTGAGTCCCTGGGGTGCAGAGGCAGGGAGCTCCAGGTCTTGAGGTCATTCCTGAATTGTGGCAGCAGTGGTGAGTGCCTGAGGTGCAGAGGCGGGGAGCTCCAGGTCTTGAGGTCATTCCTGAATTGCGGCAGCAGTGGTGAGTGCCTGAGGTGCAGAGGCAGGGAGCTCCAGGTCTTGAGGTCATTCCTGAATTGTGGCAGCAGTGGTGAGTGCCTGAGGTGCAGAGGCAGGGAGCTCCAGGTCTTGAGGTCATTCCTGAATTCTGGCAGCAGTGGTGAGTGCCTGAGGTGCAGAGGCAGGGAGCTCCAGGTCTTGAGGTCAATCCTGATTTGTGGCAGCAGTGGTGAGTGCCTGAGGTGCAGAGGCAGGGAGCTCCAGGTCTTGAGGTCATTCCTGAATCGTGGCAGCGATGGTGAGTGCCTGAGGTGCAGAGGCAGGGAGCTCCAGGTCTTGAGGTCATTCCTGAATTGTGGCAGCAGTGGTGAGTGCCTGAGGCGCAGAGGCAGGGAGCTCCAGGTCTTGAGGTCATTCCTGAATTGTGGCAGCAGTGGTGAGTGCCTGAGGCGCAGAGGCAGGGAGCTCCAGGTCTTGAGGTCATTCCTGAATTCTGGCAGCAATGGTGAGTGCCTGAGGTGCAGAGGCAGGGAGCTCCAGGTCTTGAGGTCATTCCTGAATTGTGGCAGCTGTGGTGATTGCCTGAGGCGCAGAGGCAGGGAGCTCCAGGTCTTGAGGTCATTCCTGAATTGTGGCAGCAGTGGTGAGTGCCTGAGGCGCAGCGGCAGGGAGCTCCAGGTCTTGAGGTCATTCCTGAATTGTGGCAGCAGTGGTGAGTGCCTGAGGTGCAGAGGCAGGGAGCTCCAGGTCTTGAGGTCATTCCTGAATTGTGGCAGCAGTGGTGACTGCCTGAGGTGCAGAGGCAGGGAGCTCCAGGTCTTGAGGTCATTCCTGAATTCTGGCAGCAATGGTGAGTGCCTGAGGTGCAGAGGCAGGGAGCTCCAGGTCTTGAGGTCATTCCTGAATTGTGGCAGCAGTGGTGAGTGCCTGAGGTGCAGAGGCAGGGAGCTCCAGGTCTTGAGGTCATTCCTGAATTGTGGCAGCAGTGGTGAGTGCCTGAGGTGCAGAGACAGGGAGCTCCAGGTCTTGAGGTCATTCCTGAATTCTGGCAGCAATGGTGAGTGCCTGAGGTGCAGAGGCAGGGAGCTCCAGGTCTTGAGGTCATTCCTGAATTGTGGCAGCTGTGGTGATTGCCTGAGGCGCAGAGGCAGGGAGCTCCAGGTCTTGAGGTCATTCCTGAATTGTGGCAGCAGTGGTGAGTGCCTGAGGCGCAGCGGCAGGGAGCTCCAGGTCTTGAGGTCATTCCTGAATTGTGGCAGCAGTGGTGAGTGCCTGAGGTGCAGAGGCAGGGAGCTCCAGGTCTTGAGGTCATTCCTGAATTGTGGCAGCAGTGGTGACTGCCTGAGGTGCAGAGGCAGGGAGCTCCAGGTCTTGAGGTCATTCCTGAATTCTGGCAGCAATGGTGAGTGCCTGAGGTGCAGAGGTAGGGAGCTCCAGGTCTTGAGGTCATTCCTGAATTGTGGCAGCAGTGGTGAGTGCCTGAGGCGCAGCGGCAGGGAGCTCCAGGTCTTGAGGTCATTCCTGAATTGTGGCAGCAGTGGTGAGTGCCTGAGGCGCAGCGGCAGGGAGCTCCAGGTCTTGAGGTCATTCCTGAATTGTGGCAGCAGTGGTGAGTGCCTGAGGTGCAGAGGCAGGGAGCTCCAGGTCTTGAGGTCATTCCTGAATTGTGGCAGCAGTGGTGACTGCCTGAGGTGCAGAGGCAGGGAGCTCCAGGTCTTGAGGTCATTCCTGAATTCTGGCAGCAATGGTGAGTGCCTGGGGTGCAGAGGCAGGGAGCTCCAGGTCTTGAGGTCATTCCTGAATTGTGGCAGCAGTGGTGAGTGCCTGAGGTGCAGAGGCAGGGAGCTCCAGGTCTTGAGGTCAATCCTGAATTGTGGCAGCAGTGGTGAGTGCCTGAGGTGCAGAGACAGGGAGCTCCAGGTCTTGAGGTCATTCCTGAATTCTAGCAGCAATGGTGAGTGCCTGAGGTGCAGAGGCAGGGAGCTCCAGGTCTTGAGGTCATTCCTGAATTGTGGCAGCGATGGTGAGTGACTGAGGTGCAGAGGCAGGGAGCTCCAGGTCTTGAGGTCATTCCTGAATTGTGGCAGCAGTGGTGAGTGCCTGAGGTGCAGAGGCAGGGAGCTCCAGGTCTTGAGGTCATTCCTGAATTGTGACAGCAGTGGTGAGTGCCTGAGGTGCAGAGACAGGGAGCTCCAGGTCTTGAGGTCATTCCTGAATTCTGGCAGCAATGGTGAGTGCCTGAGGTGCAGAGACAGGGAGCTCCAGGTCTTGAGGTCATTCCTGAATCGCGGCAGCAATGGTGACTGCCTGAAGTGCAGAGGCAGGGAGCTCCAGGTCTTGAGGTCATTCCTGAAATGTGGCAGCAGTGGTTAGTGCCTGAGCTGCATAGGCAGGGAGCTCCAGGTCTTGAGGTCATTCCTGAATTGTGGCAGCAGTGGTGAGTGCCTGAGGTGCAGAGGCAGGGAGCTCCAGGTCTTGAGGTCATTCCTGAATTTTGGCAGCAGTGGTGAGTGCCTGAGGTGCAGAGGCAGGGAGCTCCAGGTCTTTGCAGTGAGGTAGGAGAAGGGTCGTCCTCCAGCCCTGGTCTTGCAGATCTGTGGGATGGTGGCCAGGGCGAGTTGGGCGAGCGGAGATGTCTGGTCACTGTGTAGGAGAGGCAGTGGTTGAGGTATGCAGGTTTGGCGTTGTTGAGGGCTTTGCAGGCGTGCCTGAGGAGCTTGAAGGTAATTCTTTTCTTGATGTTGAGGTTTTGTGCTTGGTCCATGGGTGCGGGGGTTCCGAGCGCTGCAGGCCACCAGGAGTCCTCCCAGGCAGAGGGGGTGGAGTGCAGGATGAGGACTTCGGTCTTATCTGAGTTAAGCTTGAGGCAGCACTCCCTCATCCAGGTGGCAACTGGCTTAATCCCATTGTGGAAGTTGCTCCTGGTGGCTGTGGGTTCATCTGTGAGGGAGAGAATTAGCTGGGTGTTATCAGCATAAGAGACGATGTTAAGTCTGTGGCTTCTGATGATGGCTGCAAGCTGGGCCATGTAGCTGTTTAAGAGGGTGGGGTTCAGGAAGGATCCCTGAAGACTCCGCAGCTGATCTCTGTTGGTTCTGAGTTGAACGGTGGAAGTCTGACTCTGTGTGTTTGGCTGGCGATTAAGGAGCGGATCCATTCCAGGGCTTTGTCACGGATGTCGGCGTCGTGGAGTCTTGCGCAGAGGGGGTGGTGGAAAACAGTATCAACGGCAGCTAAGACGTCTAGGAGGAAGAGAGAAGCAGTTTTTCCTATGTCGAGGAGGGTGCTTTTGTCGTCTGTAGCGGACAGAGAGTGGTCTCAGGGCTGTGGTTGCTTCCAAAGCCCAATTGGGAGAGGTCCAGGATGTGGTTTGTCTCAGTGAACTTGGAGAGTTGGGCATTGATAGCTTTGTCGATGACTTTGGCTGGGAAGGCGAGTAGAGAGATGGGTCTGTAGTTCTTGAGGTCCGTTGGGTCGACAGATGGTTTCTTCAACAGTGGGTTGATCTCTGCGTGCTTGCAGTCTTTCAGGGAAGGTGGCAGACTCGATGGAGCAGTCGATGGTCCATTAGAGTTCAGGTTCGATGGAGGTGCCGGCTCTGTTGAAGATGTGGTGGGGGCTGGAATCCGAGGGGGCTCAGAAGTGGATGCTCTTCATTATCTTGATGGTGGCATCAGGGGTGAGAGTGGTCAAGTTGGGCAAGGTGTGATGGGTCTTGAGCCATTGGGTGCAGGGGTTGCGGGTGGGGTGGTTGGGTCTTGAGTTGTAAAGCTGACGTAGATCTTGATTTTGCTGTGGAAGAAGGTGGCAATGTTATTGCAGAGCTCCTGAGAGTGGGGAATGTATGCTGGCTCTGTGCTGGGTTTGGTGAATTCTTTGACCATGACGGAGAGTTCTTTACTGTTGAGTGCTTTTGGGGTTGAAGCGTTCATGAATGGCTGCTTTTTTGTGCAGGTGTGCTTGGACTGGAGGGTGAGGGAGAACCATCTGGCTTTATTGGAGGGCTGCTTGCCTGAGGGTTTCCTGAGGGGAGTCAGTGTGTTGGCGCAGTCGAGATCCAGCGGTGGCAGTTGCATACTGAGGTGTTAGCGTCTGTGGATGTTGGTGGGGTTTTGCTGAGGGAGGAGGTGAGCTGGTCTTTGGTGCCCTCTTCTGTGAGAATCAAGGTGGCATTATGTCATACAGTGGGTTTGGTGAAGGAGGAGTAGATGCAGTGGTGGTCAGTCAGTGTGGCTCAGAGGTGTGGTTGCTTGCAGAGAAGATGGAGTCGAGTGTGTGTCCTGCTGAGTGAGTTGGCATTGTGACCAGTTGTTTGAGTCCGATGGTGGCGAGGTTATCCATTAGGGATGAGGATGTAGTCCATTGAAGTGAGAGCATGGTTGGCGGTGATGGAGAGGGTTCTGCGGAGGGTGGCTTTCGGGTTGGTCTGGATCTGGAAGTGGAGGTGCTTCATGTCGGGTGAGTGGTTGTTAGAGTTGGTTATGGAGCAGAGGGTGTTTTTGTGTACGATGGAAATGCTTCCTCCTAGTCTGTTAATGTGGTCCTTCTGGATGAGTTTGAAGCTGTCTGGGATGGCGGTTGTGATTTCTGGAGCTGAAGTGTAGTTCATCCACGTTTCTTTGGAGAAGGCGACATCAGGGGGTATAAGAGTCAGGCAGGTCCCAGATCACCATGGTGTGTCTTTGGAGGGAGCGGGTGTTGAGTAGGATGCATCTAAGGTGGCAGGTCCGGTTCTTGAGGGTCGTGTGGGTCGTGTGGTTGGTGGGTCTGATGTGCGGAGCCAGGCAAAGGTGCAGCTGCAGTTGCAGCATATTAATGGGGGCCTTAGGTATTCATAGGCAATGAAAGGTGGCAGGTGGAGAAACATCCGGTGTTGGGGCGTGAAGGGTGCTGGAGTCGTTGTGGTTGATGGTCCAAGGACCACAGGACCAGGGTCTGTGGTGCTGGGCACGGTCCAGGCGCAGATGAGTGCTAATAGGCTTGCCTTTGGGGGGCCCGCTGCGTTCATCTACTGCGTGGCCATGCAGCCCCCACTATTAAGTAGTGTTGAGGAGGTCTGGTCAGTAGGAATCAGGAAAACAGCACTGGAGGGGGGCAGGGCCGCAGAGGACAAGCAGCAACAAGGGTATGGAAATCAAACAAAGGTGCAAAAAAAGAGGAGAAATAAGAGAAAGTGAAAAGGAAGGAGAAAAGAGCAGAAGAGCAAAAGGAAGAACACAGAAAAACAGAGGCAGAGATCAGCAGCAGAGCAGAGGTGCTCCCCAATGGACCACTAGGGATCAGGGCCTCGAACACAGGACCTGGAAGGGTCAGGGGGCAACGCCTACCAGGCAGAGCTTGAGAAGGCTCTTCATGAGCGGGAGCGGAATGGTGGTAAAAAGAATACCTGTGTTCAGGCCTTGTCGCCCCCACGCTCCTCTGCCGCTTTTGCCTGCTTGACCCCTGCTTCTGGGTTCCTGTGTCGGGTGACCCAGCCGCCGCTGAGCCGCCCGCCCGCACCAGCCGCTTCCCGCCGCTGCCTCCCTGCAGCCCCGCCCCCCACCAGCCCATTCGCCGCCCCGCTCCCGCCAACCAGCTGATCCGCCCACCCGGCTCCTCACTTATGATGCCCACGCATACACGCAGCGTTGATGCACAGCGGGCGCGCCAAAGGCGCGCCAAAGGCAAGCCCGTCTGCGCCCGTCCGCGCTCGAACTGCGCCCAGTGCCAGGACCCCTGGCCCCCGAGAACGCCAGCCCACACGACAGACTTATGACCCCACAACCCTCTACGCACTCAACGCTGGCCGGAACCCCGCCTGGTACCAAGCCACCCCGAGACACACCCACGGACCCTTCGCCTGCCAAGCCTGCCGATTCACCTGCCTCCGGACCTGCACCACCCCCGCCAAGCCAGACACCAGCAACAACCACCTCAAGTGCATCCTGCTCAACGCCCGCTTCGTCCACAGGAACGCCGTGGAACTCTGGGACCTGCTTGACGCGACAGCACCAGACATCGCCTTCCTCACCGAAACCTGGATGAACGTCTTCTCAGCGCCCGACAACCCCATAGCCATCCCGGACGGATACAAGATCACCCGGAGGGACCGCCTCAACCAGACGGGAGGAGGCATCGCCATTGGACACAAGAACACCATCCGCTTCTCGACTAACTCCGACGAAACCTTCACCGCCGCCGAACACCTCCACTTCCAGATACACACCGACCCCAAGACCACCCTCCGAGGCACCCTCATCTACAGACCCCCGGGACCACGCACACAATTCAGCGAAGACATCGCAGACTGCATCAGCCCGCACACCCTTCCCTCCGTCGACTAAATCCTCCTAGGGGACCTCATCTTCCACCTGGAGAACAACAATGACAGAAACACCACCACCCTGCTGGACAACCTCGCCAACCTCGGACTCAATCAACTGGTGAACACCCCCACCCACTACGCCGGCCACACGCTTGACCCCGTCTTCTCATCCAGCACGCACATCTCCTTCAGCCACTCCACCGGACTCCACTGGACCGACCACAGCTGCGTCCACTTCAGCTTCAGAAAAACTACGACCCGCCACCACCCGCAACAGGTTTCCCACCGGAGCTGGAGCAAGATCACCGCCGAGCAGCTCACCGCCTCCCTCAGCCAGAACACTCCCACCAGCACAACGGATCCCAACAAAGCAGCCAGCAACCTCACCAAGTGGCTGACCGCCTGCGCCGATGACCTCGCACCACTAAAGAACACTCCCAGCAGACCCGGCAGCAAGAAAACCCCCTGGTTCACCGACGAACTCAAGGACTCCAAGAAGAACTCCCGCACCCTCGAGAAAGCCTGGCGGCTCGACCAGACCACAGACAACAGGATCGCCCTCAAGCACGCCACCCGCAAACACCATCAGCTGATCCGCGCCACCAAGAAGACGGCACTCAAAGAAGGACTGAACAACAACGCCCATGACAGCAAGGAGCTCTTCCGCATCGTCAAAGAGTTCTCCAACCCCAGCGCCGGAAACAACGACATCACTCCCTCGCAAGACCTCTGCAACTCACTCGCCTCGTTCTTCCACCGCAAGATCGCCGACATACACAACAGCTTCGACGCACAGACCACGCACCCTACCACTGAACCAACGCCCGCCACCACCACCCTCTGCAACTGGACCCCGATCAGCACCGAAGACACCACCCGCACGATGAACTCCATCCACTCCGGATCACCAACCGACCCCTGCCCACACCACGTCTTCACAAAGCCGACGCCATCATCGCACCCCATCTCCGGGACATCATCAACACCTCCTTCAACACTGCCACCTTCCTGGAGAGCTGGAAGCACGCCGAGCTTACCGCCCTCCTGAAGAAACCAACAGCGGACCCCACCGACCTCAAGAACTACCGTCCCATCTCGCTCCTTCCTTTTCCTGCCAAAGTCAACGAGAAGACCGTCAACAGACAGCTCGCCGCCTTCCTCAAGACGAACGGATCCCTCGACCCCTCGCAGTCCGGGTTTCGGGCCAACCACAGCACCAAGACCATCCTGATCGCAGCCACCGACGACATCAGAGCCCTGATCGACAACGGGGAAACAGCGGCCCTCATCCTCCTGGACCTCTCTGCGGCGTTCGACACTGTCTGCCACCGCACCCTAGTGCAGCGCCTCAGCAACATTGGAATCCAAGAGAAAGCACTGGAGTGGATCATCTCGTTCCTCGCCGGAAGAACCCAGAGAGTCCGCCTCCCCCGTTCAGATCCGAGACCACCGAAGTCATCTGCGGCGAACCACAAGGATCTTCACTCAGCCCAACCCTCTTCAACGTCTACATGAGCCCCCTCGCAGCCATCGCACGCCAACACAACCTCAACATCATCTCATACGCCGACGAAACCCAACTGATCCTCTCCCTCACCAACGACCCCGTCACCGCCAGAGCCAGCCTACACGAAGGGATACAAGACGTCGCCGACTGGATGAAGAACAGCCGCCTGAAACTGAACTCAGACAAGAGGGAAGTCCTCATCCTGGGATCATCACCCTCCGCCTGGGACGACTCCTGGTGGCCCCCTGCCCTGGGCACCGCTCCCAAGCCAACGGACCACGCACGCAACCTGGGCTTCATCCTGGACTCCTCCCTCTCGATGACTAGACAAGTCAACGCCGTTTTCTCACCATGCTTCAACAGCCTGCGCATTAGGCATGGGCGGCAAATCCGTTCCGCTCGCGGATTTTGCGGATTTTCGGGAAATCCGCAATCCGCGAGATTTGCGAATCTCCCGCAAAATCCGCAAATCCGCGAGCAGCGGATTTTGCTCGCACTGCTCGCACTGTTCGCGTGAGTTCGCGTGAGTTCGCGCCCCGCGAATAAGTGCAAAATTGCAGAAATACGATTTTAGCAAAACTGAAAGTAACTACTTACCAGGTTCAAAAGTTCAGGCTCATCATTAGTAGCCATTTCCTGTAGTGCTTCCTGAGGGGCCCCTCCAGAGTTCAGTTGCCAGTTGAAACTATTATGTGACCCTGCTCTGAACCTCAGAATAGTTACACATATGCCACAAAGGTCCTGAATTACAGCTAAGGGAGACAAGCAGGAGCCAGGCTGGAAGTTAAAATCCATTAATCAGCCCCTAATTCATTATTGTCAGTTGGGGCAGGGCAGGTGTTGTAACTAATTTTGCAACAATGAAAGCACTTAGCAAGTGCAAAAGATCACTAATCAGGGCGCACTAAGGAAGCAGGTGCCAGCTAAAAAAATATTCTGTGACACATTAATCAGCCCCAAATTAATTCAGGTCACTTGAGGCAGGGAAGGTGTGCTTTGCTTTGCCGAAAATAATGTACACTGGACAACCAGAGGGTGTGGTGATGAAACAGAGGGTGGCATGGGTGGGCCAGAGGGTGGCATGAGTAGTCAGAGAGTGGCAGTGGTGACAGAGAGTGGCAGTGATGAAGAAGAGTGTCCCAAACAGGCTGGACACGTAGAAACAACAAGTTCGCGAAACTTGCGACCCGACAGGTAAGTTCGCAATTTGCGAAAGTGTACAAAACTCTCGCGAACTGGCAGAAACACGGGCGAACACAAAAAAAAAAAATCCGCAAATTCGCGGGAATTCGCGGATTTTGCGGATTGCGAATCCGCAAATCCGCAAAATTCGCGAACGCGAGATCCGCAAAATTCGCTCATGCTTACTGCGCATGCTCCGCAAGATCTTCAGATGGATCCCCACTGAAACCAGGAAGACCGTTACCCAGGCACTCGTCACCAGCCGACTCGACTACGGGAACACCCTCTACGCCGGAACCACAGCCAAACTTCATAAAAGAATCCAACGCATCCAGAACGCCTCCGCATGACTCGTCCTGGACATCCCCCGACAAAGCCACATCACCGGACACCTGAGAGACCTGCACTGACTCCCCGTCAGCAAGAGAATCACATTCAGACTCCTCACCCACGCACACAAGGCTCTCCACGACCTGGGTCCCAAGTACCTCAATGACCGCTTGACCTTCTACACGCCCACCGGCCAGCTACGATCGACCAGCCACACCCTCGCCACCGTACCACGCATCCGCAGAGCCACCGCCGGAGGAAGATCTTTCTCCTACCTGGCAGCCAAGACTTGGAACTCCCTCCAAACCCACCTTCGGCGAACCCAAGACCATCTCTCCTTCAGGAAGCATCTCAAGACCTGGCTGTTCGAGCAGTAACATACCCCTCTCCCCCAGCGCCTTGAGACCCTCCCGGGTGAGTAGCGCGCTTTACAAATGCCGTGATTGATTGATTGATTGAATACAGGAGCTTGGGGAGAAGCACCATTTTTATAAGGCTCATCCTGCCCACCAGGGATAGGGGGAATGATATCCATCTGGATATTTGATTCATCATTTTACATATTTTCTGTCCATAGTACTCCCTTATTACCACATCCATATCCCTGTTTACTCAAATCTCCAGATACTTCATGGAATCTTCCCACCAGTTCAGCGGGAAGTCAGGGATGAACCAGCATGCATCCCGCATCAGGGGAAAGATCTGGAACTTACTCCAGTTGATGGTAACCCAAGTGAGCGACCTGTAGTGCAAATACTCATGGAGTATCTCATTAGGACTTTAGCGTAAAGCGCGATGAGAATGTGTTGTGAAATATAATGAAAGGCATATTGCGCATGGTGATGGTGTAGTTTTGCTGCAAGGGTTTCAAAAGCTAGTACAAATAGAGTCAGGGAGAGAAGGCACACCTGCTTAGCCCCCTGGATACTGAAAGGGGGCAAATACATTGTTATTTAAGCATATTTACTGATTGGTGCTGCATGTAATAACTTTATCTATCCAAGGAAGTTCTCATTCTGGCCAGAATGGTGAAAAGATACTCCCATTTTAGCGAATCAAATGCCTTGAAACTTGTAGGAATGCCGTTACGGCATCTAGGTCTGGGCCCAGTTCTTGCAAAAGCATAAATAGGGTCTGTAGACTATGTGCAGTTGATCATCCCGGTACAAATTCAGTTTGGTCTGGCCGCACTCGACCGGGAAGTAGGAGATTTCTATGGTTTGTTAATAATTTGGCAAAACTGTTGTCTTCATTTAGCAGTGATAAAGGGCGGTATTGATCACAGTATTGAGATGGTTTTATCAAGGTAACTAGGATGGCCTCACAGAGGTTCAGGGAGAACATGTTTTGCTTGTGATTCTTCTCACAGTGCTAACAGATGTGGGGCTTTATGTGTCAGTTGGCCACAGATAACCTCCTCGAGTTCGTCCAATGTGATAGGCTGAGACAGGAACTGATGCTGCGCTGACATATGCCAGCCCAGTGTGATATTGTCTAAATATTCGCTCACAGATTGGTACTGGAGGTTCCTCAGATGGGATAGAGGTTGGAATAATGTGTGTGGAAGTTGTGCAGGATCTGTGGAGTCTCATAATGTGCGCCATGAAACCGACTGGTGACCGTGCGCGGTAGAAATAATTTTAACATAACATAACATAACACCCTGATAGACTACAGAACGATGCCCAGGGGTGTTTAATTTGTTACGCCAATTCTCCAGGCATTTAGGTGCCAATCACACCCTCTCCAGGACAACGCTTCATGCAGCACAACCAGGGAATGCTCAGACAATGTATGAGCGAGGAATTGCATACATGTGATCCACAGGCACACGTCCAGAGAAGCAAGCCAAAAACCAATTCTGGACCACACCTCATGAACAGCTGAGTAGAAGGTGACCTCCCGCCCATCAGGATTTTGCGGGAAACAATTGTTGCAACGCATGCGTTACAACGCATGCCATTACCCTGAATGTCATTGCAACGCAAAAGGCTTGTTGCAGGGGGTAGAAGGTGTTGGATTTAACTCCAACACCTTCCCTATAGTAAATTACACTATTCCAACTTCCAGCGCGCCCCGACAGCAAGTCGGGGTAAAGATTTGCGTTGCAACGGCATGCGGGGGTTGGCATGCATTGTAACATCATACAACCTGATTTCCGTCTCCCAATCTCAACCACCATATGATCTTCAACTATATCTCTCAGGCACCTGGTCCCCAGAACTCTGTCATGAGTGAGACACCAGGATATGTCCTGGGTGTCGTTGAGGGGCAGTTAAAGTCTCCTGCCCAAAGTAAGGAGGAGGACGCTATGATCCCCCATAGAGCGTTGAAGAAGTGAGGGTCGTCATTGTTGGAACCATAGCAGTTCACAGTCGTGAGAGGCAGCGTCCCCCATCTACCTTGCACCATCACATATCAACCCTAGTGGTCCGAGTGGGACTCCTCCACCCTTAAGGGAGTTTTTTTCTTAATAGGTAGGGCCTCACCTCTCACATATGAGGAGTAGGAGGATAGTTATATGTGCAACGCCTACTTCCTGTCAAAGGCAGGGCTGCCTTCGGGTCAAAATGAGTTTCCTGCCGTAGGCCTATTGATAGCTTATGGCTATATAAGAAGGCGCTTTCAATGTGGACCCCCCCAACTATCGCACATTCCATGTGATGCACACCATCTCAGGAATCTGAGTGTGCCCTGTGTCAGTCATGATGGGAGCATGTATCGCTGAGTGTGGTTCTGTGTGGGAGCCATAAATTCAGTAAATAACATAACGCCCATAGGTAAAATGCTGTGGCAGGATCTTACGCCTGGCCTCCTGGACTGCCAGTGTGAAGTCTGGGAAAATGGAGATGTTGTTTCCATCAAAGTTTATTTCCCCTTTTCTCTGGTGCGGCTTAGTGCTGTATCTCAATGGCAAAAGTTTAGCAGAAGTGCTGTTATTGGCCGTGCAGGGTCTCCTGGTGGCATTGTGTGTCCTCTCCACCAACAGTAGTCGAGAGAAGCTCTCCCCACCAAACAAACCTAGGAGCAGACTATTGATGCAGTCCTCCATCAGGTCAGTATTCACTGATTCGTGAGCACCTAGCATGTGAATATTATTGCAGCTCAACCTGGCCTCTAAATGTTCATTTTTTACAGCATTGACTCAGAGGACCTTCTCCATATTTTGAAGCATTTTTCCTTTCGACGCGAGCATGTCCACAGTTTTGGAAATGTGGTGTTCAGCCTTCGTCAAGCGGTCCTCATGCTTTTCCAACTTGCTTGTTATGGAATCCATGCGATACGTCATGGCATCCATCTTGGTGTCTATGAAAACGAGCCTGTGCTGCATCTCCTTGAGCAGCACGTTCATGTTCTCCCCAGCCGGGTCTGAAAAGGACGGGTGTCTATCTCTTTCAGAGGCGGCTGCCCCTGAGAGGTCAACTTGGACTCACACCATGTTTCAAAGGGCAGTTTCATTTGCCTGTTATTAACTTTGCCCATTTCGAGGTGGCCCAGAGTTGCTGCTGTTTTGTCTTGGTGTTAGCAGCTTTCGCAGAGTGTCTCACACTCACCTGGTTCCAACCGTGGAGACACTTGAGCTGATGCTAGACCTCCTATCCCTCGCAGGGCAAGACCTAAACAAAGCATGGCCACTGGGGAGAAGGGAGGTTGTAACAAAAAAAGTAAACTGTGACTTGCGATGCTAGTTCCGGTCAGCAAGTGTGCAACACAGCAAAAACTAGAGAGCCGCTGAGTCTTCAAAGGTAGATGCGCGCAGGACATGGACCTCTGGCTTGCAAAGACGCAATGCACTGGAAAAAACAAGAAGACACAATTACTATCATACACCAACAGGCCTTATCATGCATGTGCATTGCATAAACTTACATGACATTCACTTACACGCTTCTTCTGCATATGGCATGAAAGGTGAATGATAAAGTTCACAACTTGGAATCTCTGAGACTCTCAAGGAAAAGTCAAAGCCCAGCTTGGAGCCTCTGGGACTCCTGGCATAAAACTTGGAACATGAGTTGGAGTTTTCTGGCACTCTCAAGGTCACACTTGAAACATGATTTGGAGAGCACACTTGAAACACAAGGTAGAGTTTCTGGAACTCCCAAGGTATACAAGGAACACAGGCTGGAGTTTACACATTCCCAAGGTATACTAGGAACACAGGTTGAAGTTTACACACTAGTAAGGTGTACTAGGAACACAGGCTGGAGTTTACACACTCCCAAGGTATACTAGGAACACAGGTTGAAGTATACACACTCCCAAGGTATCCTAGGAACAGAGGTTGAAGTTTACACACTCCCAAGGTATACTAGGAACACAGGTTGGAGTTTACACACTCCTAAGATATACTAGGAACACAGATTGGAGTTTACACTCTCCCAAGGTATATTAGGAACACGGGTTGGAGTTTAAACTCTCCCAAGGTATACTAGGAACACAGGTTAGAGTTTACACCCCGCAGAGGGTAAAACTTAGGCATGACATCATGTTCCACCAAGGTACCACAGAATTAAGACAACACGGGATACAAGGTAACGTACTCTTGGGGAAATGGAGAATAACTCTATACAGAGTCTGGGGTAGGTAAGGAAAGACAGGCCATGCCTAGAAAGTTTATGATTTCTTTCGGGAATAAATGTCGAAAAATTCTTAGTATCTTTGAGTTTTTATTAGAAACAGGGTTAGATGTGACAAAAGGGTAGGGTGTTAAAATATCGATAACAAAAATATAGCTGACATAAATATCGTTGCAAAAATATCGTTTACAAAAATATCGACACCCTATACTTAAACAGGTAAGTACATAAATATCGACTCCAAAATATCGTTGTAATTAATATAGATGTAAAAAATATCGACTTTTTAAAATAATTAAAATTACATTAAATAATAAATAAATATAAGTACTATTAACAAAATACATTACATTACTTTTATTTTTTAACTATTTCAAAAAAATTTACTACACTTTTTAATTATAAACTTAATAAATGTGGACATATAAATTAATTTTACACATTACTTTATATAACAACAATAATACATATATATAATTAAAATACCCCTTTACCCAAAAACCCAAAACTGACCCTGAACCCTAAAAATACCCCTTTACCCAAAAACATTTTCACTAAAAAAATCCTGTACACACACCTAAAATTAATTAAAAAATTAACATAATTAATTACATAATTATTATTCAATTAACTAATTAAAATTAATTAACTATTATTTATTACACTATTTATATTTATTTAAAACATTAATTAATCTATTATTTCATTATACTTAAAAACCCCTTTACCCAAAAACTGAAAACTGACCCTGAACACTAAAAATACCCCTTTACCCAAAAACTGAAAACTGATCCTGAACCCTAAAAATACCCCTTTACCCAAAAACTGAAAACTGACCCTGAACCCTAAAAATACCCTTTTACCCAAAAACTGAAAACTGACCCTGAACCCTAAAAATACCCCTTTACCCAAAAACTAAAAACTGACCCTGAACCCTAAAAATACCCCTTTACCTAAAAACTAAAAACTGACCCTGAACCCTAAAAATACCCCTTTACCCAAAAACTGAAAACTGACCCTGAACCCTAAAAATACCCCTTTACCCAAAAACTGAAAACTGACCCTGAACCCTAAAAATACCCTTTTACCCAAAAACTGAAAACTGACCCTGAACCCTAAAAATACCCCTTTACCCAAAAACTAAAAACTGACCCTGAACCCTAAAAATACCCCTTTACCCAAAAACATTTTCACTAAAAAAATCCTGTACACACACCTAAAAATAATTAAAAAATTAACATAATTAATTACATAATTATTATTCAATTAACTAATTGAAATTAATTAACTATTATTTATTACACTATTTATATTCATTTAAAACATTAATTAATGTATTATTTCATTATATCTAAATTACTTCCCACCCTACTCCCCTATAAACCCACAACCCGCTACGGAACTATTAATACTAAATTCAACTGAAAATACATTATTAAATAATAATATACTACTAAAAATACTACTTTGACTAAAAATAATCATTAAAAACACTACATTACTTATAATTATTTAAAAAACGATATTATTGTAAACTATGTTTTTGTAAATGATATTTATTACAACTATATTAATGTTAACGATATTACTTACCTGTCTGTCGATATTCTGGTCAGACGATATTTTTGTCATCGATATTTCTTCCTGTAGATATTTTTGCAGCGATATTTATGTTAGTCGATATTTTTACGACGATATTCCTGCTCTGTACCGACAAAAGGTAGTCGAAGCATGTTTAGTCCCAAGTGGCTGGCATGCCTAGGGCTTTCTCAAGGCTGATAACTACAAACACATCGGCCATGATCTACATATACCCATATAAGAAGACAAAATGCATAACGATATCAGGGCAAACAATTAGTCATGAAAAGAAGATATATCAAAAGACAAGGAGGGCAGATCAATGATAAGTAGAAAAATGATATGGAATGCAAAGGAAGGACTAAGAAAAAAGTAAAATAAAGAAGAGAAAAATGTAAAAAGGGGTGAGAGGAAAAAAGGAGACAAATTGTAGGTTCAATAAATGATTTTGAGTTACAGTGCTCATAATATACAGTCATTCGAGTGAAGTTACATAAGGATTGCAAAGGAAACTAGTTGTGCCAAAATCACGCCATGTTTATGGTTTATTGTCAGTGAGAAAACATATGTTCTTAATAAAAAATTGAATGTCAAAAGATGCCTGTTTTCAGGGGGGAAAGCAGCAGAAGGTTGAAATAGCTTTTGGAAATGCGCCAGGAAACCCAACCGTAAGGAGAGTAAGATAAATAATTATTTGGTTGTGTGAAGGATGAGACAAAAGAGAAGAAGGTCAGCAGCCCTGAAATAGCAGAAAAAACTGTGTTTTTAAAAGGTCAAAGAGTCCAAAATCAAGAAATATGTAATTTCACTCGAATGAATGTACATTTGGGGCATTGTAACTCAAAAACATTCAGTTGTCTCAATTATTTTCCCCTTCCCCATTTTTCCCTTCGTTTTTTTTATTTTTTTACTTTTCTCTTATCCTTCCCTTTGCGTTCCATATCATTTTTCTGCTGACTTGATGTCCTGGCAGAACTCTTTACTTTTATGCAGAATTATTATTTACATATCAGTATTACTGATCGAATCAGGAATACCACAAATATAAAGTCCTAGCAAGCGGTGCAGTCAAAATATGACTGAATAAAAGGCATAGCTTTTAGATAACAAAAAATATATGGACGTTCTGTAGTGTCCTGAGCTGTTTCTGGGTGATGCCGGCGTAGAGTGTGTTGCCATAGACTCATGTTGGCGATGAGTGTGTGGTGACCATCTTTCTGGATTCTGCGGGGGTCGATCTGAATGTCTTTCGGAGCAAGCAGAGCTTATGAAAGCAGGATGAGAATACTGTGTTGATTTGGCGGTTCATTGTGAGCGAGGAGTATCTTCATCCTGCTTCCACATGCTCTGCCCAAAATGCTACAGCCAGACTGGTCCTCGACATCCTCCGCTGAAGCCACCTAACACAACACCTCCAACAACTCTACTGGCTCACAAACAACAAGAGAATCACCTTCAAGCTCCTCACACTTATCTACAAAGCTCTCCACAATGCAGGACAAGGATATCTGTACCACGGCCTCTCATTCATTCCACGTACCTGCCAGACAACTTCGCTCCGCCCAACTTGCCCTGGCCTCCGTCGCATGGATCCTCAAGAACAGAACCGGAGGAAGATCCTTCTCCTAGCTCACTGCCAAGACCTGGAGCACCCTGCCTCTCTACCTCAGGCAATCTCTCTACCTCAGGCAATCCCAGTCGCTGATCCAATTCAGGAAGGATCTCAAGACCTGGAGCACCCTGCCTCTCTACCTCAGGCAATCCCAGTCGCTGATCCAATTCAGGAAGAATCTCAAGACCTGGAGCACCCTGCCTCTCTACCTCAGGCAATCCCAGTCGCTGATCCAATTCAGGAAGGATCTCAATACCTGGAGCACCCTGCCTCTCTACCTCAGGCAATCCCAGTCGCTGATCCAATTCAGGAAGGATCTCAATACCTGGAGCACCCTGCCTCTCTACCGCAGGCAATCCCAGTCGCTGATCCAATTCAGGAAGGATCTCAAGACCTGGAGCACCCTGCCTCTCCACCTCAGGCAATCCCAGTCGCTGATCCAATTCAGGAAGGGCCTCAAGACCTGGAGCACCCTGCCTCTCTACCTCAGGCAATCCCAGTCGCTGATCCAATTCAGGAAGGATCTCAAGACCTGGAGCACCCTGCCTCTCTACCTCAGGCAATCCCAGTCGCTGATCCAATTCAGGAAGGATCTCAAGACCTGGAGCACCCTGCCTCTCTACCTCAGGCAATCCCAGTCGCTGATCCAATTCAGGAAGGATCTCAAGACCTGAAGCACCCTGCCTCTCTACCTCAGGCAATCCCAGTCGCTGATCCAATTCAGGAAGGATCTCAAGACCTGGAGCACCCTGCCTCTCTACCTCAGGCAATCCCAGTCACTGATCCAATTCAGGAAGGATCTCAAGACCTGGAGCACCCTGCCTCTCTACCTCAGGCAATCCCAGTCGCTAATCCAATTCAGGAAGGATCTCAAGACCTGGAGCACCCTGCCTCTCTACGTCAGGCAATCCCAGTCGCTGATCCAATTCAGGAAGGATCTCAAGACCTGGAGCACCCTGCCTCTCTGCCTCAGGCAATCCCAGTCGCTGATCCAATATAGGAAGGATCTCAAGACCTGGAGCACCCTGCCTCTCTACCTCAGGCAATCCCAGTCGCTGATCCCATTCAGGAAGGACCTCAAGACCTGGAGCACCCTGCCTCTCTACCTCAGGCAATCCCAGTCGCTGATCCAATTCAGGAAGGAGCTCAAGACCTGGAGCACCCTGCCTCTCTACCTCAGGCAATCCCAGTCGCTGATCCAATTCAGGAAGGATCTCAAGACCTGGAGCACCCTGCCTCTCTACCTCAGGCAATCCCAGTCGCTGATCCAATTCAGGAAGGGTCTCAAGACCTGGAGCACCCTGCCTCTCTACCTCAGGCAATCCCAGTCGCTGATCCAATTCAGGAAGGATCTCAAGACCTGGAGCGCCCTGCCTCTCTACCTCAGGCAATCCCCGTCGCTGATCCAATTCAGGAAGGATCTCAGACCTGGAGCACCCTGCCTCTCTACCTCAGGCAATCCCAGTCGCTGATCCAATTCAGGAAGGGTCTCAAGACCTGGAGCACCCTGCCTCTCTACCTCAGGCAATCCCAGTCGCTGATCCAATTCAGGAAGGATCTCAAGACCTGGAGCACCCTGCCTCTCTACCTCAGGCAATCCCAGCCACTGATCCAATTCAGGAAGGATCTCAATACCTGGCTTTTTGACTGAACCTCCGCGCCCAGCCCCTCTCCCCCTCAGTGCACTATATGAAATACTGATTGATTGATTGATTGATAGAGACACTGATGGTAAAATACTTTTGCTGGCATACTTGAGACACATTACTGGCCCTTGTACACTGGAGGTCATTCTTGTCATAATGGGCACCCATGGTAAAAAGTGGTAATGATGTACTAGAGGAAATTCTTGTCTTATGGCTCATATGTGGATAAATGTTGGTTTTACACACTGGAGGTAATTCTTGGCACAAAGAATGACAACTTGTCATACGGGAGGGGGCAAGAAAGATAAAATGCCGGCCCTTACATTCTGTGGTACGTCTTGACATTAGGTCACCTATGGTCTATGGATGGCATCAATGGAAACATTCTGGCACGGGCATATAGGGGGGCATCCATCACTAAATGCCAGCACTAGCACCATGGAGCAAAAGTTTGATATATGGAGGCCCCCAGAACATTGGGCCCACACCCAGGTCTCATGCCACTGCGCTTTCTCTCATGCCGGTATCTCTACCACTGGCTGTTGAGTGTGCCTACACATTTGTTACTCTTTATCTGTTTGTGCCTTTCAGTTTTTTGTCGCTTTAAATCTGCTTGTGCCTTCCGTTTGTCACTGCTTGTTCCTCATTTTTGGTAATTGTCTACCTGCCTTCATCTTTGTCACTGTTTTATCTATCTGTGGCCTCGCTTTTCATACTGTTTATCTATTACTTCCTCCAGAAGCATGGCTGAACGCTGCATCAACACCCGACATCACCACTGTAATCCCCGCCATATACAATGTTATCAGGCAAGACCGACAACACAGACTCGGGGGAGAAATAAACATCAAACTGAAGGACACAACTAGCTGTAGCACCTCCACAGAAGCTGGAGGCAATTATATGGAGACCCTCAACTTCAAACTGCGTATCACAGCCAGCTTCCCCCTGGGCAGGACCATGGTCTACGCACCCACAGGACCCACAGGACCCACAGGACCCAGAGCCAACTTCACCAACGCTAATATCATGAGAACAATAGTGTTTATTAGTGATATATTAGGATAGCCAATCAAGATAGTTCAAGTTCAAGTTCGGGCATTTGTATAGCGCACTACTCACCCAGAGGGTCTCAAGGCGCTAGGGGAAGGGGTTCATTATTTGTCGAATAGCCAGGTTTTAAGTTCTTTTCTGAAGGAGATGTGGTTCTGAGTAAGGCGCAGGTGGGTGGGGAGTGAGTTCCAGGTCTTGGCAGCCAGGAAGGAGAAGGATCTGCCACCCATGGTGGATTTTCGGATGCGCGGGACTGCGGCGAGGGCTTGATTGGACGATCTCAGTTGGCGGGTGGGTTTGTAGAAGGACAGTTGAGTGTTGAGGCATTCGGGTCCTAGGTTGTACAGGGCTTTGTGTGCGTGGGTGAGAAGGCGGAAAGTCATTCTTTTGTTGACGGGAAGCCAATGGAGGTCTTTTAGATGTCTGGTGATGTGATCTTGGCGAGGGATGTCTAATATGAGTCTCGCTGACGCGTTTTGGATGCGCTGGAGTTTTTTCTGTAATTTTGCTGCGATTCCGGCGTATAGTGTGTTACCATAATCCAGTCGACTCGTGACCAGTGCGTGGGTGACAGTCTTTCTTGTTTCGAGGGGGATCCATCGGAAGATCTTTTTTAGAATGCGAAGTACGTTGAAGCAGGAGGACGAGACTGCGTTGACTTGCCTGGACATCGAGAGAGAGGAGTCAAGGATGAAGCCAAGGTTACGTGCATGGTCTGTGGGTGTGGGTGCTGTGCCCGGGCGGAAGGCCACCAAGTGTCGTCCCAAGCTGTGGGGAAGATCCTAGGATGAGCACCTCCGTTTTGTCTGAGTTGAGTTTTAGGCGGCTATGATTCATCCATTCAGCTACTTCTTTCATGCCTTTGAGAAGATTGGTTTTGGCGGTGTTGGGGTCTTTGGTGAGGGAGAGGATTAACTGGGTGTCGTCGGCGTAAGAGATGATGTTGAGGTTGTGTTGGCGCATGATGGCTGCGAGTGGGCTCATGTAAACGTTGAAGAGGGTGGGACTGAGTGAAGATCCTTGTGGTACGCCACAGATGACTTCAGTGGCCTCTGAGATGAATGGGGAAAGTCGGACTTTTTGAGTTCTCCCAGCTAGGAATGAGATGATCCAGTCCAAGGCTTTTCCTTGTATGCCGATGTTTCTGAGGCGATGTATAAGGGTGCTGTGGCAGACTGTGTCGAAAGCGGCGGATAGGTCGAGTAGGATGAGGGCCACTGTTTCTCCGTTGTCCAGGAGTGTTCGGATGTCGTCGGTCGCTGCAATGAGGGCGGTTTCGGTGCTGTGTTTGGCTTGAAACCCGGATTGAGATGGATCAAGGGAGTTGTTGGATTCAAGGAAGGCGGCGAGCTGGCTGTTGACGGCTTTCTCGATGACTTTTGCCAGGAATGGGAGGAGGGATATGGGTCGGTAGTTTTTAAGTTCAGAGGGGTCTGCTGTGGGTTTCTTCAGAAGGGCGCTGAGTTCGGCGTGTTTCCAGCTTTCTGGAAAGGTGGCAGAGTTGAACGAGCAGTTGATGACTTCACGGAGATGGGGTGCGATGATGGAGTCAGCTTTGTTGAAGATGTGGTGGGGGCAGGGGTCGGTAGGCGATCCAGAGTGGATTGAGTTCATGAGTCGAATGGTGTCTTCAGTGGTGATTGGGTTCCAGGCGCTGAGGTTATTAGTTGGCGGAGTAGGATCTGAAGGGGGTGGGGAGGGTTGATCGCTGGGAGTATTCTCGAAGCTGTTGTGGATGTCGGCAATTTTGTTGTAGAAGAAGGAGGATAACGCGTCGCAGAGGTCTTGGGAGGGAGTGATGTCGTTAGATGCTGCGGTGGGGTTGGTGAATTCTTTGACGATGTTGAAGAGTTCCTTGCTGTTATGGGTGTTGTTGTCGAGACGATCCTTGAATGCTGATTTTTTGGCGGATCGAATCAGTTGGTGGTGTTTGCGGGTGGCTGTCTTGAGGGAGGCCATGTTATCGGAGGTTGGATTTTCTCTCCATATCTTCTCCAGGGTGCGGCATAGCTTCTTGGATTTTTTAAGTTCGTCATTGAACCAGGGAGCCTTTTTGCTGGCTGATTTCATCTGGTGCTTTTTCAGGGGTGCTAATTCGTCAGCACTGCGGGTAATCCATTGCCTGAGGTTGGTGGCCGCTTGGTTTGGGTCCATTAAGAGGGTGGGAGGGTTTTGGCTGAGAGATGTGAGGAGTTGGTCGGAGGTGATTTTGTTCCAGTTTCTCAGAGGAATGGGTTGTGGACGGTTGTGGGTCAGGGTGGTTTTGTAGCTAAAGTGAACACAGCTGTGGTCTGTCCAGTGGAGAGCTGAAGTGCGATCAAAGGAGATGTGCTTGCTGGAGGGGAAGATAGGATCGAGCGTGTGTCCGGCTGTGTGGGTGGGGGTGTCAACAAGTTGTTTGAGTCCGAAATTGGCCATGTTGTCCAGAAGGGTGGTGGTGTTGCTGTCTTGTTTGTTTTCAAGGTGGTAGTTGAGGTCTCCTAGAAGAATGTAGTTCTCGGAGGCGAGGGCGTGTGGGCTGACGAAGTCCGCGATGTCATCGTTGAATTGATTGCGGGTACCTGGGGACCTGTAGATGAGGGTGCCTCTAAGTGTGGTCCTGGGGTCGGTGTGGATCTGAAAGTGGAGATGTTCGGCGGTTGCAAGATTGTCATCGGAGCTGGTTGTGATTTTGATGGTGTTCCTGTGGATGATGGCGATGCCTCCTCCTGTTTGATTGGTGCGGTCTTTTCGGATAATCTTGTAAGAGTCCGGTATGGCTATGGCGATGTCGGGTGCTGATGATGTGTTCATCCATGTTTCAGTAAGGAAGGCAATGTCAGGTGACGCAGTGTCGAGTAGGTCCCAGAGTTCGGTAGCGTGTCTATGGACCGAGCGGGTGTTAAGCAGGAGTCGGAGCTGTGTGTGGAGGAAGTGGGTTTGGTGAGGGTCCTGAGGCAGTTGAACTTGCAGGAGAGGCAGGCGAATGGGCCGTGGGTACGTCCTGGGGTGGCTTCGCAGCATTGTGGTGTGCGTCCGGGGTTGAGGGCGAGGAGAGTTGTGGCATCATATGTGACTCTAGTGGGTTTGGATCGGCGGGAACCAGGGGGACAGGCGCTGGGCGCGGTCCAGGCGTGGACGGGCGTAGACGGGCTTACCTTTGGCGCACCTTCGGCGCGCATAGGGCGCGACCGCTGCGCGCGTAAACGCTGCGCGCAAAGTCATCTGTCATAAATGGATAGTGGAGGGGGCGGGGCGAGGGAGGCTCAGCTGGGAGGCGGGGTGGGCTCTAGAGGACGGGCTTGCAGGGACAACAACAACAAAATGGCAGCGGGTAGTAAAGTAGAATCAACAAAGCCACAGAGATCAATGCAACGAAGGCACAATGAATGCAAATGCGCTACAATAAATTATATGCTGATTAAATGAAGCAGACTGCAATAATTAGCGTTACAGCAGCGTCAGTGAAATTATCGAGCTAAAGATGGCAAAAACGCCCTGAGATTCTGTGTCAATGGGTGCAAAGCTGATCGCGATAATGCAGTATTAGGAAGCAGCAGGTTGAGTTCAGAAGCGCAGCACAATGATACCAGCTCGAGCAGGGAGCCTGGGGAGCGACCGCTCAAAGCAGCGTCGAGACGTCGATAAAGCCCAGTGGTTGTATGCAAATGGCTGTTCAGGTATGCAATAAGGAGGAAGGAGTCAAAGTGGGCAACCCGGTGGACCCTGTCCAGCTTGACTTTGGGGCCACTCTCCCCTAGGGGCTCTGAAGACAGACCCACCATGAAGGCCTCCAAATCTAGACCCTTCGGTCCCCTCCTTAGATTTCACAGCTGAATATAGTCATGTCTTGAGTAGTTCTCTAGGTCCTTGCATTTCAGTAGTGCAGCTTTAAGGTCCTCTTAAGATGGTCGGAGGAACTCTCAAGGCAGTCAACTCGCTGTGCCAAGGTCTGGCATGTAGTATCGAGGTCAAGTGTCCGCACTCCAATGGAGTCTACGTCCTGTTGTAGAGTAGTGAATTTGGAGGGGAGGTCTGTCCGCAGAGCCTCCAGAGAGGTAGTGAGGTCTGCTTTAAGTTCTTCTCGCAATTCTTTTTTAAAGTCCTGAGGGGAGGATAGGAGATCCTCCTTAGTTAATGCCATTTCGCCTTATGTGGTGGCAGATGAGTGAAAGTCCTGTACTTCAGTCAGTTCAAAGTAGCTCGACACTCTGTTCTTTTGTGGGGTTTTCTGATGCCTGTGGAATATGGCTTCTGATGCAAGTAGAAGGTTGGCAAGTTAGTTCCCCCAAGCGATGGGCCGCGGCCTCCTTAGATGTCTTTGTGCCCCCTAGGTTGCCGGAAAGTGTTCATTTAGCTATAGTGTGGCCAATATATCCCCTGAAAAGCTCTTGTAGGGCTGAAGGCGCTGAGTATACTGCTTTATCAGGGGGTGCAGTTCCTGTTTACTCTAATTATGGAGGTGGGCCTAGCCAAGACAGGAAGGTTGGTAGCTGGTTGGTCAGCACAGACCTGTTGGTGATCACTGTAGCACGCTTGTTGTTCTGGGCATGTTTCACTAGTGCCTGATTGTGATTGCACAGTACACAGAAGCAAAATTAGCGTTAACACGGCAGGCGTGTCTTTTAATTTAAACTCTCCCGAAAGCGCCAGAAAGGGAACCCCCAATGTATACCCTTTAGCTCATGTTGTGCCCCCTGCCTTGTCTCCAGATGGGAACAGGGTCACCCCGGGCACCAGAAAGGAGAGGAGCCCTGGGTCCCTACTGTGACTGGAGAGGCAGAGTTACAAGGCAGCTAGTTGCGGGAGAAGCCCCTGCCAGTTGTTATGAAGAGCACTCAGTGGTTTAACCTATACCGACATTACCTCTCATATGTCAGTACCTGGGCAGTCATTAATCAACAGTGGGTGCAAAGATAGTGCATAGAGAATGCCTCCAGGCCATCAGTGCAGTATCGATGGAGTTTAGCACCCCCTCAGCCAAGCACTACATGGCGCGCCCACCATTTTGAAAACAGACAGCCGAGCCTTCCCTGGAACTACAAGGCCTCTGTGGGATGCAACACAGCTCCCCCAGGCGCCCCACAGCCAAAGGCGCGCCAAAGGCAAGCCTGTATGCGCCTTTTCGGGACCAAGGGCCACGAACCCTGGTCAAATATTTGATTATTCTGACACCTCAATACATTATTCTGCTGAACAACTGATCCAAATATTGATCCTGACTGCAACGTTTGTCTGCTGTTAGACAATGCGTCTTGCTGCCCTTGTTGTAATTTTATGTTTTGCACAACATCCTTAAAAGCCAATACAAGTAAGATTTCAAATAACTCACCTCTTTTAAAAACCAACTTATCATTGGGCAATAACCCTCTTAATAAAGCTTTTACGTTTTGGAATAATAATTGACGTTCCCTTTCTAAACACAGAATGGACATATTTGACTTCTTGAATAGTGAACATCCTGACGCCATCTTTTTAACTGAAATGTTAAAGGCCCTGATGTGGCCTCAGCCTTACCATCTAACTATGCTATAGTTAGAAATTATAGAGTTGAGGGGAAAGGCGGAGGAGTTGCTAAATTCTATGATAAATCCAATCAATGTAAAGTGTAAGATTTATGTTTTCCGAGCTGTGAAGCAGCTCTATTTAAAATTACGATGACCCCGCATATTACCTTTTCTGGTATTCTTATCTATCGGCCTCCCGGACCATCAAGCTCCTGGGTTTCTTCACTTCCAGACTTGGTCACCCCCCATCTTCTCAAAGCGGCAAATTTAACTATTTTGGGTGATTTTAATTTACATCTCGATAAACCAGACTGCATGGTCAGCAATACATTAATCGCTGACCTTATTGCATTAAATCTCATACGTTGTAATACTGGTCCCACACATATTGCTGGCCACCTGCTAGATCCAATTTTTTCAAACTGATCTGATCTGCTGTGTGACCCTGCTCTTCCTATATGGTGGTCAGATCATTTTGCAGTTAAATTTTATTGTATTTTTCCGGTGACTCCAAATGTTGATAATACTAGTATTCCACAGAAATCCCGGAATTGGAGTAAGCTGGACATGGATGAATTTGAATTTAAAAACATTTATTGAGCGCACTTTTACCGAGCGGTTTCATGGCGCTTTTCAGATTACGACCAGCGTCGGCAGCAAGGGAGGATTAGGCAGCAAAAGCTCGGGAAAAAATAAAGGTTTTAAGGTTTTTCCGGAACTCTATATAGGAAGGTGAAGTGCGAAGTCCCACAGGAAGGGAGTTCCAGAAAGCTGGGGCGAGGACCGCAAATTTTGTTCCACCAGCTTTCTTCTTTTTGAAGCGGGGGTGACCAGGAGTGCCATATGGGTGGAACGGAGTTCTCTGCCCGGCATGTAGGGCTTGATGGCTGAGCATATAAACTCAGGAGCGGTACCCATTCTGGCCTGAAAAGTGAGGCAGCCAAGTTTGAATAAGGCTCGCTCTCTCACAGGCAACCAGTGTAATGCCTGCAGCAAAGGGGTAGCACGATGAAATTTGGGCAGGCCATGAATCAGGTGAGCGGCCTGATTCTGCACTAGTTGCAGGCGGTGGATGGCATAGGCCGGCGCGCCATTGTAGATTATGTTACCATAATCAAGGCGCGAGAGCACCATTGCCATCACGATGATTTTTAAAGCCGGGAGGGAAAAGAAGCGGGAGATCTTTCTGATTGTCCTAAGGGAAAAGAAACAAGAAGACACCACTGAACTAACTTGGGAATGAACAGAAAGTTGTGAATTGAGAAGAATCCCAAGGGTTTTAACTTTGGGAACCGGGAGTAGGGGAACACCAAGTGATGGGGGCCAGTGGGAGGGAGACCAGGGACTGCAACCACCTCCGGTCAAGACCAACTCTGTCTTGTCCAGGTTGAGTTTGAGGTGGTTGCAGTTCATCCAGTCCTGAATGAACAGCATAACAGTTTGAACATTCTGGGCGGATGAAGGGGAATGGGAGAGGTTGAAAATTAGCTGGAGGTCATCGGCGTAATTAAACACTGTGACCTCGAGCTGCTGCAACATAGAAATGAGGGGATAGATGTATAAATTGAACAAAAGAGGGGAAAGTGAGGAACCCTGGGGAACACTGCACTCTACCTTGCAGGAGGCAGCAGTGAAGCCGGCAAGGTGGACCGCCTGAGCCCTCTCGCTCAGGAAAGACTCGAGCCATGAGAGGGCTAGGCCCTCTAAGCCCGCCGCCCTGACACGGGTGAGGAGGATGGAGTGGTCCACCGTGTCAAAAGCGGCGGACAGGTCTAAAAGGATGAGGGCTTGCGAGAGGTTGGTGTCGATACCTTCACGTAGCCCATCCATCACTGAGATCACCACCTTCTCCGTGGAGTGGAGGGGCCGGAAGCCCGCCTGGCAAGGGGAGAGGCAATGATTTATCTCCACGTGGGTGCTCAGGGTGCTGGTGACATGGGTTTCTAAAACCTTACCCAAATAAGGCAGGAGAGAGATGGGGCGATAGTTAGAAGAGGATGAGGGATCGGCGCCATCCTTTTTTAGGATTGGGATGACAACCGCGGATTTGTGGAGACTAGGGACAACACCATTACTAAGTGAATCGTTAAGGAGTGTGAGGGGTGGGGTAGGACAAGCTAGAAAGATTTCTCTGAGGATGTGGGCGGGGCCAAAATCCAAGGGGGAGCCCGACTTCACCCGTTGGAGCAGTGGGAGGAGAGTGGCTTTGGTCAAGAGGGGAATATTAGTTAATTTGGAGATGGTGGGCGGGGGGGAGGGATTAGTGAATGAAGATGATGGGAGAGGGATATTGGTTTTGATCTTTGCGACCTTCTCAATGAAGAACTCATTGAGCGAGTCGCAAAGAGATTGGGAGGGAGGAATCATAGCTGTGGCTCTGTCGGATGAGGCCAATTCATACACAGTGGCAAAAATTTCTTTAGATTGGGACTCCGCTGCCAGTATCCTATTAGAATAAAATTCAGTTTTGGCGTCAAGAATGCCTTTTTTGTAAGTCCTAAGAACAGATAGGTAGGTGGTTTTTAGCACAGGACAATACGCTCTTCTCCATGCTCGCTCGGATCTCCGTGCAGCAAATTTCTTCTCCTTAAGATCTGAGGTAAACCAGCGGTTGGCTGCATGGGCTCGCTTGACCGTGATTCGTCTCAGGGGAGCGAATTCATCGCCCGCCTGAGTCAGCCATTTGGTAATGGTGGCCAGCTGGGCGGGGGCTGTAAGGCCGGAAAGGTCAGGGCTGGTTTCAGTCAGGGACGAGCAAAGGGACGGCATATCGGCTTTGCCCCATTTCCTAACCCAGGTGTTCTTAGGGAGCAGGGGCTTAGCCTCAGGGGCCAGAGCAAGGGAGAATGAAATGAACGAATGGTCTGACCAGGGACAAGGAGAAATGATGGGGTGTGTGGTGGGGATGTTCAGGGTCCAGATCTAATCCAACGTGTGACCCTGTATGTGAGTGGAACTGTGAATGTGAGGTGTAAAATTGAGACTGGTCATGAGATCAGTAAACTCCTTAGAGGGGGAGCTTTCAGCAGGATCATTTGGTCAGAAGTTGAGGTCCCCTAAGACTAAAACTGACGAGTTGTTTATCGCCAGTGTGGCCAGGAGATCTTGGAGGCTGGAGACAAAGGAAGGGGTGGAGTGGGGGGCGGTAAATAAGAACAGAGGTCAGGGGGGCCTGATGGGAGGTCGAGCGTGTTACCAGATAATCTACTTCAGGGATGGGAGGGAAGGGAAGGATCTGAAAGTGGAAGTCAGTGCGAGCTATCAAGGCCACTCCTCCACCTCTCCTGCCCTCCGGACGGTCCGCTCGAATGGCAGAGTATGAGGGGGGCAGTGCAGCTAGGACGTTGGGTAGGGAGTCAGCCTTGAACCAGGTCTCCGTTAAAAACAGGAGATCCGGTTCATGTGTGTCGATGTAATCGAATAGCTCGTACTGATGATTGACCGCCGACCTAGTGTTCAAAAGCGTGGCCGCGGTATTAAATACCAGGGTATGGGGGGCAGAGGGAGGAGAGGGAGTAAGCGAGGGGGTAGCAGGCGAAGAGATCAACTGTGATATGATCGCGGGTGGTGTGCAGGAGGGGAAAGAAAGCAGACCAAGGTGGGTCAAATAATCAGGAACAGAGGGTCCAATCGTACCGGGGATCCAGTGTGAGCAGAGTTGGAATGAAGAGTATGTGACTGGAGGGGTATAATGAGGTGCCCCTAGCCCCGGCCGGCCGAGGACGGGCGCAGACGGGCTTGACTCTGGCGCCACTCCGGCGCGCCTTCGTCGCGCCCGCTGCGCTCGTCCGCTGCGCTGACACATATGGCCGTTTATATAGAGGAGTAGCGAGGGGGGAGTGGCGTGGGTGGAGTTCGCCGGTCCTGCCCAACCCAAGATGGCGGCCGCGGCTGCTGTGAGCCCGCCAGAGACGATCAGCCCACAGCCAGCCACGCGCAGCCCCTGAAACAAGGAAGCAGGTTAGTGACCTGTTAACTTTGAGGCAGGTTAGACAATAGTTAAAAAGCACTGCAATTACAGCAATAAAAGAGCGTGTCACCGCTCGTAATCAGCGGGACGAAAATAATATTAAAATCAAGAATAGCGACCATCCAGCTACCGCTAGCAAGCCCACTGCCACCGGGCTGCTCGCAATCGCCGGGAAGGTGCAAGGAACACTCCTAAATAGAGGAGTAGCGAGGGGGGAGTGGCGTGGGTGGAGTTCGCCGGTCCTGCCCAACCCAAGATGGTGGCCGCGGCCGCTGTGAGCCCGCCAGAGACGATCAGCCCACAGCCAGCCACGCGCAGCCCCTGAAACAAGGAAGCAGGTTAGTGACCTGTTAACTTTGAGGCAGGTTAGACAATAGTTAAAAAGCACTGCAATTACAGCAATAAAAGAGCGTGTCACCGCTCGTAATCAGCGGGACGAAAATAATATTAAAATCAAGAATAGCGACCATCCAGCTACTGCTAGCAAGCCCACTGCCACCGCCACCGGGCTGCTCGCAATCGAGCTTTTAACAAACACCTTGCTAATAGTACACCTTCTATTGATCATATGTCAACCACTTCATTGAGTTCAATACACGATTGGATCTTTAATGCAGTTGAGAACTGTCTTCCTTTATCTTTATAAAAAATCTATAATCATCGTCTTCCAGCTCCTTGGTTCACGGAGCAATTGAAAATTGAAGAAAACGAATGTAAAGCTCTGGAAAGAAGTTGGAGAAGAAATTACGCACAGGATACCAAATTAAAATATAAGCAAGCGTTAAAGTACTATCAAGCACTTTGTAAATCAGCTAGGAAGGACTATGTGTCTTCCACTATTTCTTAAGCCCAGAACTGTGCGTATACTCTGTTTTCTATGGGGAAAAAACGTGTTGGTTATGATACACAGTCTTTGCCTCCGACTTTAACTGAACAACAATGTGATAGCCTCGATAACTACTTTATAGACAAAGTGGAGCAAATACATTCCTCATTGAAAAATACTCAGTCAGCGACATCTGCTATGCCACTTTTTACGTCTGAGTCCGCCCATACGGCGGCGGAATCCACCAGCTTAAATACTTGGGCACTCTTTGACATTGATTCTTTTAAGAAGAATTTCAACAGTGTCAAGTCTGGCTCTCCTTGTGATCTTATCCCTGTATCTGTGTTGCAGTAGATGGAATTAGCTTTTCTTATGGTAATTATGCAGCTACTCAATGCTTCTATTCTAGAAGCCACTGTCCCGTCGGAATGGAAACATGCCATGGTTCTCCCCCTTTTAAAGAAAGCCAATGCTGACCTAACTCAGCCATCTAACTTTAGGCCGATTTCTTTGCTTCCAACCTACTCTAAAATTTTGGAAACGCATGTTAACTTACAAATAACCCAATTTGTCGAATCTGCTGACTTTCTGCACTCCTCTCAATCCGGTTTTAGGGCCGGCTATTCGACTGAAACTACTCTTCTTGGAGTAACAGAAATGCTAAGACAGCGACACTGTGTTAATTAAGTCCTTGCAATCTCTTGGCATCACCGGTTCAGCGCTCGACTGGCTTTCATCTTTTTTAACTAAACGGACATTTCGATCTGCATTTTAACTTGAAACGTGATAATTGCACTGTGACTCTCTCGGTGGGCTGCGCTTGGGATCTGGCATTTTAACCTGTTGCGCGATAATTGCACTGTGACTGCTGTGACGATAAGTATTGAAGTCTGCCTCATTCCTTCAGCTTACAAATAACTGCTGCGCATTTACTTTCATTGTGCCTTCGTTCACTCATCTCTGGCGCTTTGCTGATAGTGCTTGACCATCCGCCGCCATTTCGTTGTTGTTGTTTTCACTGCAAGCCCGTCCTTTAGAGCACGTCCCGCCTCCTAGCTGAGCCTCCCTCGCCCCTCCCCCTCCACCCATTTATGTCAGATGCTCTTGCGCGCAGTGTTCACGCGCAGCGGTCGGGCCCCATGCGCGCCGAAGGTGCGCCAAAGGTAAGCCCGTCTACGCCCGTCCGTGCCTGGCCCGCACCCAGCGCCAGAGCCCCTGGCCCCCGTACCACCCACCCCACCCGCATTACGTACGACGCCTCCACCCTCCTAGCCCTAAACCCCGGCCGACTCCCCAACTGCGCCCAAGCCGCTCCTGGACACACCCATGGACCCTTCACTTGCAACTCCTGTAAATATGACGGCACCAAGACCACCTCCTCATCCACGAACACCAAACAGAGCTCCGACACTAACCACCTTAAATGCATCCTGCTCAACACCCGCTCGGTCCACAAACACGCCATCGAGCTTTGGAATCTACTAGACACCATCTCTCCGGACGTCGCCTTCCTAACAGAAACATGGATGAACGCATCCTCATCACCATTGCCATCCCGGAAGGCTATAAGATCATCCGTAAGGACCGCACCAAGCAAACAGGAGGAGGCATCGCCATCGTCCATAAGAATTCCATCCGCATCTCAACCAGCTCAGACGCCAACCTCGCTCGCGCCGAACACCTTCACTTCCAGATCCACACCGACCCCAAGACCACACTCCGAGGCACCCTCCTCTACAGGCCACCAGGACCTCGTGCACAATTCAGTGAAGACATCACTGACTTTATCACCCCACACGCCCTCCCTTCCGAGGACTACATTCTATTAGGAGACCTCAATTTTCACCTGGAAAAGAGCAACAACAGCAACGCCACCACCCTTCTGGACAATCTCGCCAACCTCGGACTCAAACAACTTGTTAATACCCCCACTCACTACGCAGGTCACACACTCGACCCCATCTTCACCTCCAGCAAACATATCTCCTTCAGTCACACCACAGTTCTCCATTGGACGGACCACAGCTGCGTTCACTTTTCCTACAATAAGACCACAACCCACAACCATCCTCAACCTACTCTGCGAAGAAACTGGAACAAAATCACCATTGACCAGATCTCCTCATCGCTTCTTCAATACCCCCCTGCCCCCTCTTCGAACCCCAACCAAGCAGCCATTAACCTCACTCAATGGCTAACTAACAGCGCCGACAACCTAGCACCTTTGAAAAAACGTCAAATCAAACTAGGCAGCAAAAACGCTCCCTGGTTCAACGATGACCTTAAGAAATCCAAGAAACTCTGTCGCTCCCTTGAGAAGGCCTGGAAAAAAGACCCAAACACCATCACCAGGGACGCCTTCAAAAACGCCACCCGCATACACCACCAACTCATCCGAACTGCCAAGAAAACCGCATTCAAAGACCGACTAGACAACAACGCCCACAACAGCAAGGAACTATTCAACATCATCAAAGAATTTACCAACCCCTCAGCCAACTCCAACGACATCACTCCCTCTCAAACCCTTTGCGACACCCTAGCTTCGTTCTTCCACAACAAAATCGTAGACATCCACAACAGCTTCAACAACCAACCCGGAGACCAACCCACCCAACCTTCTGCCACACCTCCACCCCCCTTGAACATCCTTTATGACTCCACTGAGGACACCATCCGCCTGATGAACTCCGTCCACTCAGGATCCCCCACAGACCCATGCCCTCACCACATCTTCAACAAAGCAGACTCCATCATTGCACCACACCTCCGAGACGTCATCAACTGCTCCCTCAACTCCACCACCTTCCCGAAAATCTGGAAACACGCCGAACTCAGCGCCCTTCTGAAAAAACCCACAGCTGACCCCACCGAACTCAAAAACTACCGCCCCATCTCGCTCCTTCCTTTCCCGGCCAAAGTCATCGAGAAAGCTGTCAACAACCAGCTCACCGCCTTTCTCGAAACCAACAAATCCCTCGACTCCTCACAGTCCGGATTCCGAGCAAAACACAGCACTGAGACCGCACTCATCGCAGCTACAGACGACATTCGTACTCTACTGGACAATGGAGGCACAGTCGCCCTCATCCTCCTTGACCTTTCCGCAGCCTTTGACACAGTCTGTCATAGCACCCTGCTACAACGCCTCAGAAACATCGGAATCCAAGGAAAAGCACTGGAATGGATCACCTCGTTCATTACCAGAAGAACTCAGAGAGTCCGCCTTCCACCATTCAAAGCAGAAGCCACTGAAGTCATTTGCGGCGTGCCACAAGGATCTTCACTCAGCCCCACCCTCTTCAACGTATACATGAGCCCCCTCGCGACCATCGCACGCCAACACAACCTCAACATCATCTCCTACGCTGATGACACTCAACTGATCCTCTCACTCACCAAAGACCCGAACACCGCCAAAACCAACTTACATGAAGGAATGAAAGAAGTAGCCGAGTGGATGAAGCACAGCCGTCTGAAACTGAACTCAGACAAAACAGAAGTCCTTATCTTAGGTACCTCCCCATCCGCCAGGGATGACTCTTGGTGGCCAGAGGCTTTCGGAAAAGCACCCATCCCGACGGACCACGCACGGAACCTGGGCGTCATCCTGGACTCCTCACTCTCGAACAAACAAGTCAATGCCGTCTCATCATCTTGCTTCAACATTCTTCGCATGCTCAAAAAAACATTTCGCTGGATTCCCACCGAAACCAGAAAAACGGTCACCCACGCACTGGTCACGAGCCGCCTGGACTACGGAAACACCCTTTACGCCGGTACCACCGCAAAAATCCAGAAAAAACTCCAACGCATCCAGAACGCATCAGCCAGACTCATACCAAACATCCCGCGTAAAGACCACATTTCTAGTCACCTGAAAAACCTTCACTGGCTCCCCGTTAATAAGAGGATAACATTCCGCCTCCTAACTCACGCTCACAAAGCACTTTACGAACTTGGACCCGAATGCCTCAACACACGTCTTTCCTTCTACACCCCCTCCCGCCAGCTACGCTCCTCCAACCAAGCCCTTGCTGTTGTACCTCGCATCAACAAAACCACCATGGGAGGAAGATCCTTCTCCTACCTGGCAGCTAAAACCTGGAACTCACTTCCCACTCACCTTCGCCTCACTCAAAACCACCCAGCATTCAGAAAGCAACTTAAAACCTGGATATTCGACCAATAATCCCCCACCCTTCTTCAAGTGCCTTGAGACCCTCTGGGTATGTAGCGCGCTATATAAATTATCTGACTTGACTTGACTGACTTCTTATGGGGTACCCCAAGGTTCAATCCTTAGTCCTCTCCTGTTCAACTTGTAGGTTAAACCTTTGGCGACTATTGCAGAAGAGGCAGGGTTGAGCCTTTTTCCTATGCAGATGATACTCAAATTATCTTTTCCCTATCTACGGATAGGATGCCTGGCCTGAAAAACATTGCATCCTGGATGCAACTAAATCTACTCAAGCTTAACAGCGGGAAAACTGAGGTCCTAATTTTCGGAAAAACTAAAAATCTTTGGGGCCCACAGCACTGGCCTAGTGAAATGGGTGCTCTACATCAGCCCACTGAGCATGTCCGTAATTTGGGAGTCATCATTGATGACAAATTATCTGTAAAGCAGCAGGTAGTAAAACTGGCAGCTACTTGTTTCACCATTTTAAAATAGTTGAAAAAAATCATCTGCATGCTCCCGGTCTCCACTAAAAAAAACGTAGTCTAGGCACTTGTGACATCTAGAATGGACTACGGTAACATCCTTTATTTGGGTTCAAATAAGGATGTCATGCGGAGGCTGCAGGTAATACAGACCTCTGCTGCCAGGCTGCTCTGTCAGCTTTCTAAAACATCTTCCACCTCTAGTGTTTTGCGTACCCTTCATTAGCTCAGGATTGAAAACCGCGTTAAGTTTAAGGCCTGAGCTACATGCATAAAATCAAGGCTGGCTCTGCTCCTAAATACTTGCAAACCTTAGTTCAACTTTATCAACCATCCCGTCTATTACGATCGACCACTCAGGGAAAATTCCTGGTGCCGAGGATTAAACATTCCAGAACGGGAGGTCGCTCATTTGCTTGCCTCGGCCCATCCATGTGGAACTCTCTTCCTATCGCACTTCGTAATGAAACTTCTTACATGAATTTTCAGAAACTTTTAAAAACGTGGTTATTTAACCAATAGTTTGCTTCCCTCTGAAGTCTTGTTTACTTTTGCTCTCTGTCAGGTTTAGCGCTGCGAAACCCTTTTTGGGTAGCTGTGCGCTATACAAAATTAATTTAACATAACATAACATAACAGCCCTCAGCTTGCGGGGTAGAGCTGGTGAAGGTGTGCGATCCCCTGAAGCCCCTGGAAGGAATGCATGTAGATCTTTGCATGCCACAGTCTCTCGACTCTGTGGCGCTGTGCTGATTTCATTCATTCATTTCATTTCATTTAAACTTTATTCGGCTTCAAAAATGAGAACCATAAAAGTTACATTTACACAAGTGAACAAGCGAATTTAAAAATGGACATCACGGATCAGGTTACATGAGTTCCATAGGGTCGGTACACATTAGGAAAGAGTATAAAGGCAATATTTAAAGTTAAAAGCAATTCATAGTAATACATTTTATCCTAGTCATTTGAAATCCAGGCTTTTTCTGTATCTTAAAGAGCATTTTAAAAACCCTACAATCAGCGGTATACAGTCGGGTTTTAACAATTGCAGGTAAAACAAAGCTGGGCGTGCCTGTGAAAAATTTCTTTTTTTAAGAAAGATTTTAAAAACAATCTACGGGGGCCACATAAAAGTCGCAAAAAAGGACAAAGTGTAACAGATCCTGTGGAGACAGGTTGTCGCAGCCACAGGGTGCTAACACCTGTCCTTTATGGCTCCCCCTAGGTACTGCCAGAAATCTTACCTGCAGAAATCTTTCCTGCATTGATAGAGGCCATGCAAGATAGTCCTCCATTCCTGGAAAGGTTTTGAGCATTAGATGTCTGCGTGCTCCAGATTTCTGGAGTTCCTGTTCCTCATGCTTGATCTGCTTACGCTCTAAATAGGATTCCTTTACAAAGGCCACGTCTTCCTTTGTTATGCACTCTGGAGTTAGGAAAAGATCCAGGCGTCCCAGCTCTTTAAAGGATCTCATTAAATATTTGAACCATGGTATTACAGGCATGTGGTCCAAATTCAACAAATCCCTGTATATTTTGTGTGTAAGAACGAGATCATTGTTTAGCCAACTTTTTAGCCAGAAGAGCATGGGGCGAAGCCAAGGGTGTCGCAGATGTATTGAACACCAGTTTCTTCGTGAATGGAGAAGTTTGATGTCCCTTGGGGGACCCCCAGCAGTTGTTTTAGGAAGGTATTTTCGTCCACCTGAATCCCTTCAGCTCTGGTGTAGTGTACCCCCACAACTCACTCCCGTATGTGGCTATGGCTACACCCCTGGCTTGATACATTTTCAACATTGCGGCCACTGGGCGATTGCCCATCTTGCTTGCAAAGTTAAGAATTGCAGCGTTGCTCCTGGTCACCTCCCTCCGCTTCTTCTTAATCAAGGGGGCCCAGTTTTGTCTCTCATCTAGGAGAACGCCCAGATACGAGAAGGTAGAGGTTGTTGGCACTCTCGTTCCATTTACCATTAATGGGTATTGGCGCTTAGATCCAGGCCCTACCTGCATTATAAAAGATTTTGCATTGTTTATGGCCAGATCTCTTTCTGCCATAAACCCCCAAAATGTGTTTAGCAGAACTTGTAGGCTTTTAGGGGTTCGTGCTAGGAGAACCGCGTCGTCTGCGTATAGCAAGACGGGCAGACCCCTGTCACCCACATACGGATAATCCACCCCAGTTGCCTGCAAGATTCGGTCCAAATCATTTATATAAAGGTTCAAAAAAAGGGGGCTTGGATACAACCCTGACGTACCCCCCTTTCTGTGCTAAAATCCCTCGAGACCCTTAGATCCTGCGAGTACCTGACGTTTGCCTTGGTCTCTTTGTGAAGATCTCTCAAGAAATCCACCAGGTTAGCGTCAACCCCCATGGCATCAATGGACCCCCCAGCCCCTCCCGATTAACACAGTCGTAGGCTGAGGATAGGTCCATGAATGCCATGTAGATTGTTCCCCCTCGGGCTACAGTGTATTTTCCCAGTATGAGATGTAGATTGACACATTGGCCCACAGTAGATCTTCCCGGGCGAAACCTATACTGCACTTCTGATATAATGTTATTTTCTTCGGCCCAAGCACTCAATCTGTTCAACACTATTCCCCCTACAACTTTCACGACTGAATCGATCAGGGAGGAGGGTCTATAATTCATTGTACAATATCTGTCCCCCTTTTTAAACACAGGGACTATTGTAGACAATCCCCCCGGTTCAGGGCATCCAGCCTTTACTGCTGCATTCAGCACTGCCACCGAGACTGGCACCCACAGGGATACATTGGATTTGTGGAGATCAGGTGGAGCACCGTCCGGGCCTGGAGCCTTTTTACACGTAAGGTTATTAATGCTATTTTCCACCTCTTGTGCTGTGAATATGATATCACTTCCACGCTCTGAGTTTGTTTGAAACACGGGGACAGATGTTGTGCATTCAAAGATAGCCCTGAAATGGTCCACCCATTCCTCCTCTGTTATGTTAGTTCCCAGATCTTCAGATTTTTTAGATGGAAATAACGGACTATTAATAATATTCCAGAATCTGGAACTATCTGGGGTTCTAAGAGCTCTCTCCATATGTCCTCCTTCTCCTCCCTCTTGCGTAGACCTAGCTGTGTTTTATATGCAGCTCGAGCAGAGCGGATTAACACATGGTCCCTAGGGGTACTCTTTAAAGCATCTTTTAGGTCCCTGGCAGCTTTTGAACAGCTGCGGTCGAACCATTTTGGATCGTCATTGGTTTTATTCTGGCCACCAACGGTTAACAGGGTCCCAGCTTTGCTAATTATACCTTTGAAGGCAGTTATTGTGCCCAGGGCAGAGGACTCTGGGTCTAAGCAATACAGGAATTCTGCCTTACATAATTCTTGCAGATTTTCATAAAACAATGGGGGAGTTACCTGGGTCCACTTAAGGCGCCGCCTGTTATTAGTTGTTTTAAGGGTCCCCACTGCCTGCACGAGCTCCTTCCGATGCAAGAGATTATTGCTTATTCTGGTACAGACGGGGTTATGATCACTAAAGGGGCTTTCCAAGGTTGTGTAACCCGTTATCGAGGTATGGAAATTAGTAGTAACTAATAAATGGTCAATAAATGACCCACCATGACCTCTTTTAAAAGTGGGTACCTTTGTATATTCAGTGGGGGTAACAGACTGGCGGCTAGGAAAAGATCAAAATCGTCTAGCATATCGTTTAGTGCATCACCTTGTGTTGAGTGCTCGAAGTGTAGGCCCTTCACCTTCGGGCAGCCCATTTCAATCATTTTGGAGAGTTGATCCTCATAGCATTCTAGCGCTTTTCACGCGTAGCGCCGCACTAACTGACTGACATAATAGCGCGACCTTGCTCAGGCTGTTGTTGCTCACTCGGCGCATTTGAGTATTTGCTGCCCCTGTCTCACTTTCCCTTCCTCAGAACGGTCGCTCCCCCACGCTCCTGATCACTTGCAGCTACGACGCTCTGTGCTTTCACGCGTAGCGCCGCACTAACTGATTGACATAATAGCGCGACCTTGCTCAGGCTGTTGTGCTTATTATTTCTATTGTTTGCATCGCTGTTGTGCATTTATTTCATCTGACTGCTCACTCGGCGCATTTGAGTATTTGCTGCCCCTGTCTCGCTTTCCCTTTGACCCTCCATTTTGTTGTTGGTATCCCCTGGCCCGCCCCTCATCCCCGCTACCGCCTCCCTGCTGCCCCTCCCACGCCCCGCCCCCTCCACTCTCCATTTATGTCAGATGTCCACACGCGCAGCGTCCACGCGGAAGGTGCGCCAAAGGTAAGCCCGTCTACGCCCGTCCGCGCCTGGACCGCGCCCAGTGCTAGACCCCCTGTCCCTCGCACCACCCATCCCTCCTGCATCACTTACGCCGCCTCCACCCTCCTAGCCCTTAACCCCGGCCATCTCCCCAACTGCGCCCTAGCTGCCCCTGGACACACTCATGGACCCTTCACATGCATCTCCTGCAAGTTTGACGGCACCAAGACCAACTCCTCATCCTCCAACACCAAACAGAGACCTGACACCAACCACCTAAAATGCATCCTGCTCAACACCCGATCGGTCCACAGACACGCTATCGACCTCTGGAACCTACTAGACACCATCTCTCCGGACGTCGCCTTCCTAACTGAAACATGAATGAACACCTCTTCAGCCCCAGATATCACCATTGCCATCCCGGAAGGCTACAAGATCATCCGAAAAGACCGCAACAAGCAAACAGGAGGAGGCATCGCTATCGTCCACAAGAATACCATCCGCATCTCATCCAGCTCAGACGTCAACCTCTCTAGCGCCGAACACCTTCACTTCCAGATCCACACCGACCCCAAGACCACACTCAGAGGCACCCTCCTCTACAGGCCACCAGGACCCCGTGCACAATTCTGTGAAGACCTCACTGACTTTATCACCCCACACGCCCTCCCCTCCGAGGACTACATCCTATTGGGAGACCTCAATTTTCACCTGCAAAAAAGCAACGACAGCAACACCACCGCCCTACTGGACAATCTCGCCAACCTCAGACTCAAACAACTTGTTCATACCCCCACTCACCACGCAGGTCACACACTCAACCCTATCTTCACCTCCAGCAAACATATCTCCTTCAGTCACACCACTGCTCTCCATTGGACGGACCACAGCTGCGTTCACTTTATCTACAATAAGACCACAACCCACAACCATCCTCAACCTACTCTGCGAAGAAACTGGAACAAAATCACCATTGACCAAATCTCCTCATCGCTTCTTCAAAACCCCCCTGCCAACTCTTCGAACCCCAACCAAGCAGCAATTCACTTCAATCAATGTCTAACCAACAGCGCCGACAACCTAGCTCCCCTGAAAAAACGTCACATGAAACTAAACAACAAAAACGCCCCCTGGTTCAACGAGGATCTCAAGAAATCCAAGAAACTCTGTCGCTCCCTTGAGAAGGCCTGGAAAAAAGATCCAAACACCAGCACCAGGGACGCCTTCAAAAATGCCACCCGCATACACCACCAACTGATCCGGACTGCCAAGAAAGCCGTATTCAAAAACCGACTAGACAACAACGCCCACAACAGCAAGGAATTATTCAACATCGTCAAAGAGTTTACCAACCCCACTGCCAACTCCAACGACATCACTCCCTCTCAAACCCTTTGCGATTCCCTAGCTTCGTTCTTCCACGACAAAATCGCAGACATCCACAACAGCTTTGACAACCAACCCGGAGACCAACCTACTCAACCTTCTGCCGTGCCTTCACCCCCCCTGAACATCCTTAACAAATGGAACCCAATATCCACTGAGGACACCATCCGCCTGATGAACTCCATCCACTCAGGATCCCCCACAGACCCATGCCCTCACCACATCTTTAACAAAGCAGATTCCATCATAGCACCACACCTCCGAGACGTCATCAACTGCTCCTTCAACTCTGCCATCTTCCCGGAAAGCTGGAAACACGCCGAACTCAGCGACCTTCTGAAGAAATCCACAGCTGACCCCACCGAACTCAAAAACTACAGCCCCATCTCGCTCCTTCCGTTCCCGGCCAAAGTTATCGAGAAAGCCTTCAACAACCAACTTGCCGCCTTCCTGGAAACCAACAAATCCGTCGACTCCTCACAGTCCGGCTTCTGAGCCAAACACAGCACTGAGACCGCACTCATCGCAGCAACAGACGACATTCGTACTCTACTGGACAATGGAGACACAGTCACCCTCATCCTCTTCGACCTCTCCGCAGCCTTCGACACAGTCTGTCACAGCATCCTGATACAACGCCTCAGAAACATCGGAATCCAGGGAAAAGCACTGGAATGGATCACCTCGTTCCTCGCCGGAGGAAGAGTCCGCCTCCCACCATTCAAGTCAGAGGCCACTGAAGTCATTTGCGACGTGCCACAAGGATCCTCGCTCAGTCCCACCCTCTTCAACGTATAAATGAGCCCCCTCGCGGCCATCGCTCGCCAACACAACCTCAACATCATCTCCTACGCTGATGACACCCAACTTATCCTCTCACTCACCAAAGACCCTAACAACGCCAAAATCAACCTTAATGAAGGAATGAAAGAAGTAGCCGAGTGGATGAAGCACAGCCGTCTGAAACTGAATTCCGACAAAACAGTAGTCCTTATCTTAGGTACCTCCCCCTCTGCCTGGGACGACTCTTGGTGGCCAGAGTCCCTTGGAAAAGCACCCATCCCGACAGACCACGCACAGAACTTGGACGTCATTCTGGACTCCTCACTCTCGATGACCAGACAAGTCAACGCCATTTCCTCATCTTGCTTCAACATTCTTCGCATGCTCAAAAAAACATTTCGCTGGATCCCCACCGAAACTAGAAAAACGGTCACCCACGCACTGGTCACAAGCCGCCTGGACTACGGAAACACCCTTTACGCCGGCACCACCGCAAAACTTCAGAAAAAACTCCAACGCATCCAGAACTCATCAGCCAGACTCATACTAGACATCCCGCGTAACGACCATATTTCTGGTCACCTGAAAAACCGCCACTGGCTCCCCGTCAATAAGAGGATAACATTCCGCCTCCTAACCCACGCACACATAGCACTTTACGAACTTGGACCCGAATGCCTCAACACACGACTTTCCTTCCACACCCCCTCCCGCCTGCTACGCTCCTCCAACCAAGCCCTCGCTGCTGTACCTCGTATCAACAAAACCACCATGGGAGGAAGATCCTTCTCCTACCTGGCGGCTAAAACCTGCAACTCACTTCCCATTCACCTTCGCCTCACTCAGAACCACCTAGCATTCAGAAAGCAACTTAAAACCTGGAAATTTGACAAGTAATCCCCCACCCTTCTCCTAGCGCCTTGAGACCCTCTGGGTATGTAGCGCGCTATATAAATTAACTGAATTGAATTGAATTGAGTGCTCGAAGTGTAGGCCCTTCACCCTCGGGCAGCCCATTTCAATCATTTTGGAGAGCCCGGGCGTTCCGCATGGGTGTATATTAAAGCCCCCCATGATCATTATACTCTTTCTTTGTAGGCCACAGTGCAGCTTAACACATTTATCCAGCTCCGTGATCTTACTGCCTTCTTCCCTATTAACAGCATTATAAAAATGTATTAGGCAAAGGCTAAGATTTCCCCGTTCAAGAACAATGGCCTGTATGTCACTATTCAGAGAGGGGATAGACCTGATTTTACAGTTTAATGCCAGGGAGGTAAAAATTACCAAACCTCCCCTAGCTCACCCTCTAGCTGCTGGGACTGCAGGGACATAAAAGGCTTTGTACCCTTCAAGAGAAAAGTTAAAATAAACTAGCCAAGTCTCTTGTAAGCATATAATTAAAAAATTACTAATAAACTGGGTCCAAGTGGGGTCAATGATCTTATCAGCGAGCCCTGCTACATTCCATGAGATTACATTAAAGTTATCAATCTTACTGGGGTCAAGTGCGGGTGCTGAAGATAGAGTCTGACTTGGTGTGTCCATGTAAGTTCCAGCCAATACAGAGGGTGAATCGTTCTGTGCCTGCACTGGCGGTGTGAACTTAACACTTAATATCGCGTGTGGGTCAAAATTCACATGTTCGATACCCTGTCTAACTGATGAGATAATTGCCGATGGCTGAGCTACCTGATATGATACCAGGGATCTTACAGGGGCAGTGGGATGTACGAGCAAGGTACACGGTTCAATAGGAGGGGAGTAACTGGGCAAGTCATCCCGCCGTCAATCGCAATCATTAAGGCCCGAAAGGGCATTAAATCTATTTGTGACCTCCAGAGGTGTGAGTTGTCCCGATGCACTCCCCATCCTGGCTCCGTTAAACCTAGAGGGTATAATATCCCACCTATCTAGTCTTCCAGGGTGTGGTGGCTTGGGTGTGTGTATCGTATTCCTGTATTTAAAGGTGTCATACAACCCTGGCCTATAAAAAAAACCAAGGGGCAGTATAACTATACCCTGTCTCCCCTCTGCTTCCCTGAGTATCCTTTCCACTGGTACCGGACTGTTAAAATTGATCACTATACAGTCTCCATCCCTAGTTTTTCTTGACCGTCCCAGCCACCCTACTCGGCGGGCCAGAATTATGTTGTGTCCTACTCTATATCCTTCACTTGTGTTTCGATGTAACCAATGTGTTACCTTGTTTTTAATCTGATGGAAGTCCTCTCTCTCTCCTTGTCGTAATGGGGGAACGTTTCCCAGGATTATCACTAATGGGGTACTTTGAGGTGGTAGATCTAAGATGGTTCGGTCACCCGCACCCATGGCTAGTTGGTCAGTATGTTTCGAGCCTCGCTGTTTGTCCCCTTCTTGGGGTATCTCAGGTAACCTCGTTATACTACCACTACCCTCCGTTCCCTGTGATCTCTCCCTGGTGCCACCCAAACTGATTTCCCCCGTCACTATCTCTGTCAGCGTTACATGCTGACCGATGTTTGCGGCATTAGGTTGTTCAGTGTTAATCAAGTTGTTAGCATGCGTAACTTGTCCTTCCGACCTCCTGCTATCTAGTACAGAAATGAGTATTTAGGTGTTATCTGCTGTAGCCTTTTGGAGTTTACCCAAGTTTTCATTAATTATTTGTAGCCTTTCAAAGATGGGAAGCATTAGGGACTTTATAATATGTTCCACTTGCCCAATCAACCCACCCTCTCCTGACCCAGTCACTAGCAATCTTTTCAGTGACTGCTGTTGATCATTGTTGGTTGTAAAGTGGGCACCCTTATTCTGGGCAGGGGCGGCATCTAATATATGGATAAGATTGTTTGTACCCTTTGATGTAACTATTTTTTCCCCTAGTTTAGGGATCTTGGCCTGTTTGCCTTTCTGTCCGCCCCCACCCCGCTTTCTTTTCCCTGTTAGATTCACAATTGTAGGTATTGCTTTTACAGCAGAACATTTGTGGATCTTCGAGGGATCTGTATTACGGTGCCCATTTTCCTCCTGGGCGATAATGCTATCTCTTGTGCTATTCCCCGCGGTGACACTACTGGATGTGCCTGACCCAATACTAATCGCTGGCAGTTCTAAGTCAAGAAGACGCTGGCTCAAACGATTTTCAGGAGTAGAGCTGTTCTTGATTGGGCCCAGTGACGAACGTTTGGAATTAAAGACTTCTAAGGAGAGCCGTTTTTCAGTATTTTCTATCTCTCGTTCAAGGGCGGCGGCTGCCCTAGTGATGAATTTGTCAATAGTTCCGGATATGCTTCCACAGTCTTGATTTTGTAGGCTTCCCCCCTTTGTCTTGTCGCAATGGCATGATGAACGATCGTCCGCTTGTCTAGGGTTAAAGTCGCGGCAGGAATCGTAAACCATAAAAGGGTAGCCTGGCCCCGCCTTCTGCGACCTCTGACGGCTGTAGACGGCCCGCCCTTTGCCCAGGCTTAGCCCGGCGCGTCCCGTGCAGGTCCTCGCGGGACGAGGGACCTGTCGCAGCTTTATGCGCCTTCTGGCGCGCTCACTCGTATGTCAGGTCCGCGTTGCCCCAAGTGATCCTGGGGATTGTAAGCAGGAAGCAATGGACATGGCAAACAACGGCAAACAACAGGTAAAACCCCAACACCATCCGATGAACAACAGGGGACTCAGCCCCTGTTGCAGCTTTATGCGCCACCTGGCGTGCTCACTAGTCCGTCAGGTCCGCGTTGCCCCAAGTATTCTGGAGATTGTAGGCAGGTGTGAGGTGATCGGTGGACCGGCGGACCCAAGCCCGGCCGGTTGTTCGCAAGCAAGGGGGCGGAGCCAAGCCCGGCCGTGAGGAAGGAAGCAATGGACAGGGCAAACAACAGGTAAAGCCCCAACACCGTCTGATGACTTAAGGAGTCACAAAACTCTCACTTTGGCAGCATTGAAACCCCTCCTGTCAGGGTCCAATTCCGGCTTACAGGTTCAGGGGTTTAAGTAATCTCCTTCAGGGAAGATCTGCCACTCCTTGCTACCACCTTGCAGCGCTTCTCTAGGTGGTTGTAACTCATCCGCTGCTATAGCGTCCTTCTCCCCTCCGCGTCAGTGTCTTTAGGGGGCCTCTCCCGAATCCCTCCACCGTCCTTCTGACCAGGTGGCCGAGGTCGGTTGGCTGAGTGTCAACACAGCACGGTGCGGAGCTCAGCGCTTTAAATGCCACACTGCAGTTCGCACATTACCGGCGTCCTCACCCGTCTCCTGGCTCCGCTCGAAGGAGGGAGAGAAAAACTGGAGCCAAGCAGGGAATGGTCGCGGGCGAGTAGATGTCACCAGGAAAAGCTCCACTGCTTGCTGCAGAAGTTCAGGGGCAGGCAGCGATTTTAGGGATACTCTAGATGGAGTTAATACAGTCTATTCGCCCCGTTCAGGTCTCCAAGCGCCCAGCGTGCATTCAGCAATTCCTCACATTGAACTCCCAGCCCCGCAGTCGGCGTTTTCAGCGGTCAGGACTTTTCCTGGAAACAGCCTGTGCTGATTTAAAGCTGGGGTGTCCAGTAGGGGTGTGGTGTTTACTGCAAAGCTCCCTGACTCCGCCCCCACTTCCTGTTTCTTGAGCTGAGTAGTATCTGATCTGGTTAGTACCCTCAGTAGATGGGTGCGTCCCCACCTGGGCCCTGTGGCAATCAGCAGTCTCGATATAGATGGTGCCCGCTGTGTCCCTCGTCTGCGCCTCAAGGGGTTAATATGCAGCCCCCTCAGTATCTCCTATTCCCGGCTTCCTCCACTTTAGGATAGGACTTTGAAAGGTGCTCTCTAAACATTGATTTTCCGAGCTAATGCAGTGGAGCTCATACGGATCACATCCGTGAGGCCATGGTGGTTGGCCGACATCAACAACTTTCATTTACATTTCCTCTGCTTCCCTGGACAGGCATCTCCTCCTCTGCACCCCTGGACAGGTCTCACCACCTCCTCTGCAACCGTGGACAGGACTCACCTCCTCTGCACCCCTGGACAGGTCTCTCCTCCTCTGCACCCCTGGACAGGCCTCACCTTCTCTGTATACTGGACAGGCCTCACCTTACAGCACTCTGTGGACAGGCCTCACCTCCTCCTCTGCACCCCTGGACAGGCCTTTCCTCCTCTGCACCAATGGACAGGCCTCACCACCTCTGCATCTGGATAGGCCTCACCTCCTCTGCACCCCTTGACAGGCCTCACCTCCTCTGACCCCTGGAAAGAACCACAGACCAGACAGGGAGAACTACACACCAGACAGGGAGAACCATACACCAGACAGGGACTACCACATACCAGACAGGGACAATCACACACCAGACAGGGACAATCACACACCAGACAGGGACAATCACACACCAGACAGGGACAATCACACACTAGACAGAGACCACCACACACCCGAAAGGGGCAACCACACACCCAACAAAGAGAACCACACACCAGACAGGGAAAACCACACATCAAACAGGGACATTCACGCCAGACAGAGACAACCACAAACCATACTGAGAAGACTAACCATCAGACAGGGAGAACCACACACCAGACAGGGAGAACCACACACCAGACAGAGACCACCACACACCAGAAAGGGGCAACCACACACCCAACAGAGAGAACCACACACCAGACAGGGAGAACTACACACCAGACAGGGACAGCCACACACCAGACACGGAGAACCACACACCAAACAGGGAGAACCACACACCAGGCAGGGAGAACTACACACAAGACAGGGACAATCACAAACCAGACAGACACAACCACAAACCATACAGAGAAGACTTACCATCAGACAGGGAGGACCACACACCAGACAGAGACCACCACACACCAGAAAGGGGCAACCACACACTGAACAGAGCGAACCACACACCAGACAGGGAGAACTACACACCAGACAGGGACAACCACATACCAGACAGGGACAATCACACACCAGACAGGGACCAGACAGAGACCACCACACACCCGAAAGGGGCAACCACACACCCAACAGAGAGAACCACACACCAGACAGGGACAACCACACACCAGACAGGCACAATCACACACGTGACAGAGACAACCACAAACCATAAAGAGAAGACTAACCATCAGACAGGGAGAACCACACACCAGACAGAGACAACCACACACCAGACAGGGAGAACCACACACCAGGCAGAGACCAACACACACCAGAAAGGGGCAAACACACACCCAACAGAGAGAACCACACACCAGACAGGGAGAACTACACACCAGACAGGGACAGCCACACACTAGACAGGGACAACCTCATATCAGACAGGGACAATCACACACCAGACAGGGACCAGACAGAGACCACCACACACCCAACAGAGAGAACCACACACCAGACAGGGAGAACTACACACCAGACAGGGTGAACCACACACCAGACAGGGAGAACCACACACCCAACAGGTATAATCACACACCAGACAGAGACAGCCACAAACCATACAGAGAAGACTAACCATCAGACAGAGAGAACCACACACCAGACAGAGGCAACCACACACCAGACCGCGAGAACCACACACCAGAGACTACCACACACCAGAAAGGGGCAACCCCACACCCAACAGAGAGAACCACACACCAGACAGGGAGAACCATACACCAGACAGGGAGAACCACACACTGGACAGAGACAACCACACACCGGGCAGGGACAACCACATACCAGACAGGGACAATCACACAAAAGACAGGGACCAGACAGAGACCCCCACACACCCGAAAGGTGCAACCACACACCAGACAGGGAGAACTACACACCAGGCAGGGACAGCCACACACCAGACAGGGACAATAATACACCAGACAGGGACAACCACATATCAGGCAGGAACAACAGACAGGGACAACCAGACAAAGACAAACACACACCACCCATGGACAACCATACACCAGACAGGGAGAACAACACTCCAGATATGGTCAACCCCAGCCCAGACAGGGACAGCCACATACCAGACAGAGACAGCATACCAAACAGAGACAGCTATCCACTAGACAGGGATGACCAGACACCAAACAGGAACAACCACACACCATAAAGGGACAACCAGACAGGGACAACTACACACCAGACAGGGATAGCGATACACCAGACCGGGACAACCACACACCAGACAGGGTCAACCACATACCAGATAGGGACAACCAATCAATCAATCAATCAGTGACACTTGTAAAGCGCGCTACATACCCGTAGGGTCTCAAGGCGCTGGGGGGGGGGGGGGGGGGGGGGGGGGCCGCTACTGCTCGAACAGCCAGGTCTTCAGCTTCTTCCTGAAGGAGAGGTGGTCTTGGGTCAGGCGCAGGTCGGTCGGGAGGGAGTTCCAGGTCTTGGCGGCCAGGTAGGAGAAGGACCTTCCTCCTGTAGTCGCTCTTCGGATGCGGGGGACGGCGGCGAGGGCGTGGTTGGCTGATCGGAGGTGGCGTTTGGGAGCGTAGAAGTTGACTCGGCTGTTGAGGTAGCTCGGGCCTTGGTCGTGTAGGGCCTTGTGTGCGTGGGTGAGGAGGCGGAAGGTGATTCTTTTGTTGACGGGGAGCCAGTGAAGGTCTCTCAGATGTCCGGAGATGTGGCTGGTTCGTGGGATGTCGAGGATGAGTCTGGCTGAGGCGTTCTGGATCCGCTGGAGTCTCTTCTGGAGCTTGGCGGTGGTACCGGCGTAGAGGGCGTTGCCGTAGTCCAGTCGGCTGGTGACGAGGGCCTGGGTGACGGTCTTCCCGGTCTCGGTGGGGATCCACCAGAAGATCTTCCGTAGCATGCGTAGGATGTTGAAGCACGCCGAGGAGACGTTGTTGACTTGCCTGGTCATGGAGAGGGAGGAGTCCAGGATGAAGCCCAGGTTTCGTGCATGGTCTGTCGGTTTGGGTGCGGTGCCCAGGGCGGGAGGCCACCAGGAGTCGTCCCAGGCGGAGGGTGAGGAGCCCAGGATGAGGACCTCCGTCTTGTCCGAGTTCAGTTTCAGGCGGCTGGTTGTCATCCACTCGGCTACCTCTTTCATCCCTTCGTGCAGGTTGGCTCTGGCGGCGGCGGGGTCGTTGGTCAGGGAGAGGATCAGCTGGGTGTCGTCGGCGTAGGAGATTATGCTGAGGTTGTGTTTGCGTACGATGGCCGCGAGGGGGCTCATGTAGACGTTGAAGAGGGTGGGGCTCAGAGATGATCCTTGGGGGACGCCGCAGATGACTTCGGAGGCCTCTGACTTGTACGGTGGAAGGCGGACTCTCTGTGTTCTTCCGTCGAGGAAGGAGATGATCCATTCCAGCGCCTTGTCCTGGATGCCGATGTTGCTGAGGCGCCGTACTAGGGTGCGGTGGCAGACCGTGTCGAATGCCGCGGAGAGGTCTAGGAGGATGAGGGCCGCTGTTTCTCCCTTGTCCATCAGGGCTCGGATGTCATCGGTGGCGGCGATGTGGGCGGTCTCGGTGCTGTGGTTGGCTCGGAAGCCGGACTGTGAGGGGTCGAGGGATCTGTTCGTCTCGAGGAAGGCGGCCATCTGCTTGTTGACGGTCTTCTCGATGACTTTGGCTGGAAACGGGAGGAGCGAGATGGGGCGGTAGTTCTTGAGTTCGGTGGGGTCCGCTGTGGGTTTCTTGAGTAGAGCGCTGAGTTCGGCGTGCTTCCAGCTCTCAGGGAAGGTGGCGGTGTCGAAGGATGTGTTGATGATGTCTCGCAGGTGGGGTGCGATGACAGCGTCGGCCTTGTTGAAGACGTGGTGAGGGCAGGGGTCGGTCGGTGATCCGGAGTGGATGGAGTTCATCGTGCGGATGGTGTCTTCGGTGCTGATCGGGGTCCAGGCGTGGAGGGTGGTGGTGGGGGGCGGTTGTTCGGTCATGGTGTGCGTTGGTTGGTTGTTGAAGCTGCTGTGTATGTCCGCGATCTTGTTGTGGAAGTATGAAGCGAGGGAGTTGCAGAGGTCTTGCGATGGGGTGATGTCGTTGTTTCCTGCGCTGGGGTTGGAAAGCTCTTTCACGATGTTGAAGAGTTCCTTGCAGTTGTGTGCGTTGTTGTCCAACCGGTCCTTGAATGCTGTTTTCTTGGCGGCCCGGATCAGCTGGTGGTGTTTCCGGGTGGCGAGTTTGAAGGAGGTCCTGTTGTCCGGTGTCGGTTCCCTTCTCCAGACTTTCTCGAGGGCTCGGCAGTTCTTCTTGGAGCTCTTGAGTTCGTCGGTGAACCATGGGGCCTTCTTGCTGCCGGGTCTGCTAGGCGGGGTCCTCAGTGGGGCGAGTTCGTCCGCGCAGTTGCTGATCCACTTCGTGAGGTTGTCGGCGGCCTGGCTGGGGTTCGCTGAGCTGGCAGGAGGGTGCTGGCTCAGGGAGGTGGCGAGCTGGTCTGCTGTGATCTTGTTCCAGCTTCTGCGGGCGGCCTGTTGCTGGTGGTGGTGGGTCGTCGTTCTCTTGAAGGTGAAGTGGACGCAGCTGTGGTCCGTCCATTGAAGCTCAGTGGCGTGGCTGAAGTCGATGTCTGTGCTGGAAGAGAAGACTGCGTCGAGTGTGTGTCCGGCGAGGTGGGTGGGGGTGGACACCAGTTGCTTGAGTCCCAGGTTGGCGAGGTTGTCGAGCAGGGTGCTGGTGTTGCGGTCGTTGTTGTTCTCCAGGTGGAAGTTGAGGTCCCCCAGGAGGATGTAGTCAGCGGAGGGGAGGGCATGCGGGCTGACGAAGTCGGCGATGTCCTCGCTGAATTGTGTGCGTGGTCCAGGGGGTCGGTAGATCAGGATGCCTCTGAGGGTGGTCTTCGGGTTGGTGTGGATCTGGAAATGCAGGTGTTCGGCGCTGGTCAGGGTGTTGTCGGTGCTGGTCGTGAGACGGATGGTGCTCCTGTGGACGATGGCGATGCCTCCTCCCATCTGGTTGGCGTTTCGGTCCCTCCGGACGATCTTGTAGCCCTCTGGGATAGCGATGGCGATGTCGGGAGCTGAAGAGGCGTTCATCCAGGTCTCTGTGAGGAAGGCGACGTCTGGGGCTGTGGCGTCTAGGAGGTTCCAGAGTTCGATGGCGTGTCTGTGGACGGAGCGGGTGTTGAGCAGGATGCACTTGAGGTGGGTGCTGCTGGTGTTTGACTTGGCGGGTGTTGGTGCGAGGCAGGTCCGGATGCAGGAGAACTTGCAGGCGTGGCAGCTGAAGGGTCCGTGGGTGTGACGTGGTGTGGCTTGGTGGCACTCTGGGCGTCGGCCGGTGTTGAGTGCGTTGAGGGTGGTGGCTGAGTACGTCCTGCGGGTCGGTCGGGGTCTTCGAGGACCAGGGGTCCTGGCACTGGGCGCGGTCCAGGCGCGGACGGGCGCAGACGGGCTTACCTTTGGCGCGCCTTCGGCGCACAATCGGCGCGCCCGCTGCGCATGACCACTGCGCGTTCGCACGGTCGCCATTTAAGGCCAAGTGCGCGGGTGGGCGGAACAGCTGGGAGGCGGGAGCGGGGAGGGTTACAGAAGAGAAAAAGGGGCGGGGACAAGCGGCGGTGGCGGGAAGGGAGGGCGGAGGGCGGCGAGGTAGGCGGACAACAAGGAAGGAGAGCCTAAAACACGGGCAAAAAGAAAAATGCTAAACAGGCACAAATAAACGACAAAACAAGGAAAAAAAGAAGTTAAACGAAGTAAAACAAAAACAGGCACAAATGATCGTCAAAACCAGGCAAAACAATCCCCGCAGCGGAGGCAGAAGGGCAAACGAGGCGGCAGCGAGGCAGAGGGCAGGCAGGGGGCACACGCAGCAGCTGGTGGCCGTGCGGCGCGGGGGTGTCCCACAAGTGGGTCACTCACTAGACAGGGACAACCACGTACAGAGACACCCACACACCAGACAAAAGACAACCACAGACCAGACAGGGGCAACCACACCCCAGACAGGGTCAACATCTCACCAGACAGGGACAACCACACACCAGAAATGGACAACCACACACTAGACTGAGACGACCAACCACCAGACAGGGACTACCACATACCTGACAGGAACAACCACACACCAGACAGGGACATACACTTTCCAGACAAGGACAGCACACCAGACAGGAACAACTACACACCAGACAGGGACATCCACATACCAGACAGGGATAACCACACACAAGACAGGGACAACCAGATAACAGACAGGGACAACCACACACCATACAGGGGCAATCACACACCCGACATTGACAATCACACACCAGACAGGGACAACCACACGCCAGACAGGTACAACCACACACCAGACAGGGACAACCACGCTCCAGACTAGGACAACCACGCTCCAGACTAGGACAACCACACTCCAGACAGGGACAACCACACTCCAGACAGGGACAACCACACACCAGACAGGGCCAACTACATAGCAGTGCCAAGCAGACAAATGCGCATTCAGTAGCAAACGTGATGGTTTGTGTCCAGTCCACACACCTCAGAACATCTTTAACATACAGAAGCCAGAGTTTGAATTGATTCTCACGTAGATTGCAAATGCCACTGTTCATTTGTTTCCAGGGACACCCAGACACACACAGGTACAAAACCCACAGGCACTCAAAGGCACATACATGCACACATAGAGGCACACACAGACACTCATAGGCACACAGAGACACATACAGGCACTCACATGCATGCACAGGCACACACAGACACTCATAGGTACACACAGTTATACACAGCGGCACAAAGGCACTCATAACAACACAGGCACGCCAGCCACACAGAGGCACACCAAGTCACTCATAGGCTCACCCAGGTATACAAAGGCACACACAGGCACTAATAGGCACACACAGGGGTACACAAATACACAGAGGCACACATAGGCACACACAGCCACACAGAGGCACTCATAGCCACATAGGCATGCCAGCCACACAGAGGCACACCAAGTTACTCATAGGCTCACCCAGGCATACAAAGGCACACACAGGCACTAAGAGGCACCCACAGGGGTACACAGATACACAGAGGTACACATAGGAACACACAGGCACTCATAGGCACATACAGGCATACAGGAACTCAGGCACATGCAGACACACAGAGTGAGATCAGATCAGAATACGCTTTATTCGATTTAAAAATTGTTAAGCCATAAAAGCACAAAACATAATAAACAATAAAAACATACATTTCATTTATATATACAAAATACAAATTCAAGCGATGCTTTAAGAAGAAATAGGACCATCCATTGACAGCCGTTGTCTGACCACCCCTTTCAAATATTTAGCAATGTGATCAGTCACAGATCTGTCATTCAGATATTGCAGCTTTAGAAAGGCAGGGCGACATTGTCTCAAGCCTAACTCATTAAAATTGGCAATATCCATTTTTTCCTGGGCATAGAACAAAACTTGCAAAAAACATAACATGGACTGTCGAATGAACAGAGATATTGTCACACAGGCATAAACATAAGGTGCGGGACCAGTCGTTGATTTTTGGGATGGTAACCCTAGTGTGAAAAATGCCAAGGCGTAGGTGCGTCAATAACAATCTATCATAAGCTCCTGCAGTGTTCAGTAAATATGGTTGTATCCCTGGTTGAGTCAAGAGTAGTTGGTGTGTACTCACTGACGGTTTTACAATGTTACTGGATAGATTAATGGACTCCAAATAGTCCAAACATAATGAGTTATATAATATTTCTAGTAATATTGTTCAAAGTGTCAGGATTAGAGAAATATTCCGGATGTCCTAAACTCTCTAAAAAATGTTTAACATAAGTCAACCAGAAGATACGATCAATCACATCAAGGGAAAAACAATCTTTAATCAGGTCCCTGTTCAAACCAATGGAGACACCAGTCCAAACTTTATGCCACAGCAAAATGGCCTGCAATTTAATCAAGTCTAAAAGATAAGGCAACCCCAACTCAACGTGGCATACGAATGCGGCTGTGCTACTGGGTACAGCTACAAGATATCTCAGGAAACTGTTTTCAACTATTTGCAGGCACTCGGCATTGGCATAATCCCAGATGCCTGCTCCATACATAGCAACAGGAATGCATTTTGCTTTATAGATTGTTATTAAGTCTGCAACAGGGTGCCTCCCCAATTTCCTGATTATAGCACCAGTGGCTTTACAAAATAATAATTTCCTAGATTTAAAAGCTTTAGCCCGTAGACCCCTTTTTTCAAAAACAATGCCCAGGTAAGAAAAATGAGCCGTGTGTTCGAGTTTCCTGTTTTCGATGACGAATTCTCGGCACTTGATACTGGGCTTACAACATTTAATTGTAAATGTTTTGGTTATATTAACGCGAATATCAAGTTCTAACATATAGGCAGTAAAGCTGTTAATTACATTTTGTAGGCCAATGGGGGTACGAGCCAATAAGACGGCATCGTCAGCATATAATAAAGCTCCTATTGGCCGTCCATTTATGCATGGCAAATCGAGACTGTCATTGCCTAATTGTGCTCCCAGGCTATTAATATAAAGAGTGAACAAGAGGGGTGCCAACACGCACCCCTGCCTCACCCCCTTCTTTACCGGTAGGGTCTTACTGAGATCACCGCCCCTTCTATAGCGCACCCGGGCCCTAGCATCTAAATAAGACTGTTTTCAAAAATTAAGAATGGGTGGATCAACCTGCATGACATCTAAAATGCTCCATAGCTTCTGATGGTTAACCCAGTCAAAGGATGAACTCAAATCAACAAAACATAAAAATAAATTCCCCTTTTTAGCCTTTAAATAGTTTCCTACCAGTAAGTTCAGATTCAGACATTGTTCAATGGTTCCCACACCTTGGCGGAAGCCGAACTGTAATTCAGAAATTATACAGTTTTCGTCTGCCCGTAACTGGAGGCGGTTTAAAACGACATGCCCAGCCACCTTTGCAAAATAGTCTAGTAATGATATTGGTCTGTAGCAGGACGGATCGCCCCGATTACCCTTCTTGTAAATAGGGACAAGTATTGATTCCATCCACGTGGCTGTGAATCCCAGGGAGAAACAAGCTTTTAAAACCAGGGCTAGTAGGGGTCCCCATAGCAATTAATCGGATTTAAATAAGTCCACTGGTATTTTGTCGGGGCCCAGGGCTTTTCCCCCCTTACTTTCATTAATGGCCAAGATAACATCCTGGGTGTCAAAGTCAATTTCAATAGGAAGATGGTTTGGAGGATTTAAACATATAGCCACCTCATTTTGGGGGTCCACCTGATTACTATAAAGGCCAAAAAAGTGGGACACCCATTTATCCTCCCCTATTTCTATTTCGATACTAGGCAGGTTACCTGGGGCAAGGATAGGGGCATTCACTGCCTTCCAGAAACCTTTTGTATCTTTCAAGGCTGATGCTCATTTTAGATCTTGTAATAGTTCCGACTTAATGATCTCCTTGCGTTCCTTAAGAGACGTCTTATAGGCTAGTCTTGCCCTTTATATATCTGCTCGATCTTTTATCGGCTTGTATAAGACGGTTATCAAGGCTGTATGGGTTTGAGAACATTTCGAATCAAACCGACCACTTCTCTTATCAGCCCCTTTCTTACTTTTTGCCCATAGTCTGTTTTGTATAGTTGGAGTTATTTTCCCAAGCGAACTAAGAATATCTGTTTTATTTGTATTTTCATCGAGGCAGGCTATAAAATCAACTTTGCAGATGTTCAGAAGATGCTTACAAAGTTCAAGTTGATTTACACCTGCCCATTTGACTGTGTAACCATTTCGTCTATCGATAGCAATATCTCCTGCCAAGTGAGTTACCGATGTCTTACTTGTTAATACTTTGGCAGGGAGTTTTAAAAGGACACTGATCGGATAATGATCGCTAAAAGCATCAGTATGTACTTTAAAAATGTGTATTTTGTCCGCATATCTGTTTGATACCAATATATGGTCTATGGCTGAAAACAAGCCACGTCCATTAAAGGTACTATTAAAAGGGGTTGGGGGTAAACAGACACTGTTTGCAAATCCCAAGTCCATAGAATATTTTAACAAATTAAATAAATCTCCAGGAGCGGTATGCAGAAAATGGGACAAATCATTTGCATTATCTGGATCTACACCACAAACATCTCCCACGATATATGGACAGGGTCCACAATTAAAACCCCGCCCCAGATTATACAGTAGTCTTTACCAGAACTTCTTTGGGTCTTGTCCAAATCTCTCTGCAAATGCATCAAGATTTGTCCGGTGTCCGCAATTGGTATATTATTATAAAAATTTGACAAGACTAAATAATACTTATTATCTAAGTTGATTTTTCAGACCTGATAATAGGTTTTAGACTTCATGAGATCTCTCTTGTGAGTATTTAACCTATAGGACACATAAATGCAAAGGCCGTCCTTATTCCTTCCCTTACTTGATGGCACTGCTGGACTGGAAAATGTCTTAAAATCATTAATATGTAAGATGTTATCAGACCAAGTTTCTTGAATACATATAATGTCAAAATTATAGATGAACTCCAGCCAGGTAGGGTTAGACAGTTTACTTTGAGGCCTGCCACATTCCAGAACAAGATCTCTATTTCTTTCAGTCTAGGGCCAGACTGTGATGTGCAGTCAAAGGGGACAGAAACTACATTGGGGCCACCAGAGCTATTTAGTGTTTCACTATAAGAAATGCTGACCTTCGATTGGGTTATTTTACTCTGGGTTTTACAATTATTACAATTATTAGTGGCATTTCTTTCCCTAATGTCAGATTGTTCAGTATTTACAAATAAGGCTGTGTGTTGCGAGGATGTTCCTTTTGATTGGCATTGTATTTGTTTGCTAATACTGTTACTGAGTCAATCGTTGTCTTCCAAAGAAGAAAGGGCCTCAAATCTCTTGTTCAAGGGTAAACTGAATTGGGTATGATGCATGTTGTTCACGTAGTGGGCTGGGGGCTGAATCTCAAGTCCTGCACATTGGAGGTCGTTAGTAGGGGGATAAAAGTAACCCAATGGAAGTACATTTATACCATAATTGTTCACATAGAGGGAACCCTGTCGGCGCAAAATTTCTTGTCTTAAACTAGGTGATCTAAAGGTGAGAACTATACAGTCACCCGGGAGCCTCTTATCACGGTTCCCCACCCATCGCACTCTCCTTGCCATTTTAAATTCCCTAAATAGGGCATACGTTAGACCAATGTTAGACCCAAGCCAACCAAGAGACTTATTGCATAAAGTCTCCCAGGATTCAATTAAATTGGACGTGGATTGTGGTACATTTGCCAGTATTATTGTATATGGTGTAGCTTCTGGAGGTAAATTCAAGGTCAGGCCTTCTTCACTTACCCTATCCCTTTCCCTATATGTGATCTCTGGGTTGGGCAATCTTTGATTACTAACGGGTGCTATATCAGATGTCACTTTGTTATGATCTAAATTAAGATGGTTCATATGTCCAACACCCCTCCCAGATTGTACGGCTGGTTGTGAGATATCTGCCATATGTGGGTTGGCTTTATTTTCCCCGTTTGATGCACTCGCTAAGCACCCTAGATGACTGGATGGTATGTTGTTTGTGCCTACACCCTGTATTTTACTCAACAGATCCTTGATCGCCAGAGTCGTTGCCAACAATTTTTCTAATGTGGCCGAGACCACTGATGGAGGTTGATGGTGTAGGGCATTGCCAGAGTTCTGCCCCTCACTGGGCACCGAAGAGTTCACAGTAGTAATACGCGACTCCGTGCGCCCAGACAAATCAGTCAATTCATCTTCCAGAAGCTTTAAACGGCCGTCCAATGAGGCAAAATTTTTGTCTATGGATTCCCTGATCCGACTAAGGGCAGTGTCCAGTACAGTCATATCGGTAGCAGTAATGACTGTGCCATCCTCCTTGGGCCAAGATTGCATAGACAATGAAACATCCATGGTCTGAGTACCTACTGAGCAACTCTTTACCTCCGTATTAGTCTGTGAGTGGCACTGGGACTCTTTTTGGATTTTTTGTTTTGACAGACCCATACCCTTCTTACGGTTCACAGTTGCCTTTGCCTTCGGCTTAGCCTTAATGCCCCCACTAGAAAAATTGCAAGTCCAAGTTCTAGAGGCTATGCTTGGTCCGATAGAGGTATCCATTTGTAGTTCTAGCGGCTCGTCGTGTACAAGGGCCAACAATTCCAAAGCCACCGGTGCTGTCCCCAAGTTGTAAGGTGATGAGCAGGATTGAATTGAATTTTGAGAGATACCTGCCGGATTATGTAATCCTAATGAGATTTGCCTTGGGTGCGATGAAGGGTCTAGAGACAACCTGCTCTCTGTTAGTACTATCTCGTGGCATAGTAAGGATTCTGCCCTCGTTATAAATGCATCCAAAGTCCCCTTGGCCCCATTTCTATTTGTCATTGCTGAATGACTCATTTTTGTGCATCAAAAAGTCACTCCCCCACGACGTTGAGTATCAATCTCGCTTCACACTGAGCAATAACGCAAGAAGGTGTAATTAAAATCTGTACCTGGGATTTGTTATAAAGTTCTTATAAAGATGGTATGATGTAGGACCACTTGTTAGAGGGGAGGCCCAGCCCAAGCCTCCTCCGGGTTTCGGCTTCGGCTTCGCTTCGCCCGCTCGGTGCTCAGTGCCGCTTAAGTACGCCTCCACTTCCTCTTAGCACTTCCAGGCGCTTGGCCTTCTGGGGAATGTAGTACTGCAATGAGGCACAAGGTGCAGCAAATCTGGCTGGAACGGCACCCACAGCGTGCAAAGCGGAGAAACTGCCCCAGAGGCAAAGTGGTGAGGATTGATCAGCAGCGTTCAGAATAGGGCCTCAAAGTCAGAAGCTCGGTCCCTGCATCAATGCCCTCAAGCGCGCTTTCAAGTAAGCTGAACAGCACCCCGGTAATCAGCAGACAGGCAGGTAGGTAAAGACTCTGAGAGACCGCCGAGAGGAGCGGCACCGCTATAAGCACGATGGCCACGCCTCTCCCTCACTCGAGGTAGCTGTGATATGGAATGGTGCACTCTGGGGGTTGCAGTCCTCCCCAGAGTGAAGATGGAGGTGCGGGCAGGGCAAACAATGCAGACAGAGCAGCGTATCCCCTGGGACCCTCATCCCATCAGAGGAGATTCCAAAGGCAATAGTTGGCGTTTCCTAGCCGGTAATCAGCAGACAGACAGGCAGGTAAAGGCTCCAAGAGACCGCTGTAACCCGGTCTCAGCAGCAGCGCCCGGCCGAACTTGGCATACCTGACAGGGATAACCACACACAAGACAGGGACAACCACATACCAGACAGGGACAACCACACACCATACAGGGGCAATCACACACCCGACATTGACCATCACACACCAGACAGGACAACCACACGTCAGACAGGGACAACCACGCTCCAGACTAGGACAACCACGCTCCAGACTAGGACAACCACACTCCAGATAGGGACAACGACACTCCAGACAGGGACAACCACACACCAGACAGGGCCAACTATATAGCAGTGCAGAGCAGACAAATGCGCATTCAGTAGCAAACGTGATGGTTTGTGTCCAGTCCACACCACCTCAGAACATCTTTAACATACAGAAGCCAGAGTTTGAATTAATTCTCACGTAGATTGCAAATGCCACTGTTCATTTGTTTCCAGGGACACCCAGACACACACAGGTACAAAACCCACAGGCACTCAAAGGCACATACATGCACACATAGAGGCACTCACAGACACTCATAGGCACACAGAGACACATACAGGCACTCACATGCATGCACAGGCACACACAGACACTCATAGGTACACACAGTTATACACAGCGGCACAGAGGCACTCATAGCCACACAGGCACGCCAGCCACACAGAGGCACACCAAGTCACTCATAGGCTCACCCAGGTATACAAAGGCATACACAGACACTAATAGGCACACACAGGGGTACAACGATACACAGAGGCACACATAGGCACACACAGGCACTCATAGGCACATACAGGCATACAGGAACTCAGGCACATGCAGACACACAGAGTCAGATCAGATCAGAATACGCTTTATTTGATTTAAAAATTGTTAAGCCATAAAAGCACAAAACATAATAAGCAATAAAAACATACATTTCATTTATATATACAAAATACAAATTCAAGCGATGCTTTAAGAAGTAATAGGACCATCCATTGACAGCCGTTGTCTGACCACCCCTTTCAAATATTTAGCAATGAGATCAGTCACAGATCTGTCATTCAGATATTGCATCTTTAGAAAGGCAGGGCGACATTTTCTCAAGCCTAACTCATTAAAATGGGTAATATCCATTTTTTCCTTGGCATAGAACAAAACTTGCAAAAAACATAACTTGGATTGTCGACTGAACAGAGATATTGTCACAAAGGCATAAACATAAGGTGCGGGACCAGTCGTTGATTTTTGGGATGGTAACCCTAGTGTGAAAAATGCCAAGGCGTAGGCGCGTCAATAACAATCTATCATAAGCTCCTGCAGTGTTCAGTAAATATGGTTGTATCCCTGTTTGAGTCAAGAGTAGTTGGTGTGTACTCACTGACGGTTTTACAATGTTACTGGATAGATTAATGAACTCCAAATAGTCCAAACATAATGATTTATATTATTTCTAGTAATATTGTTCAAAGTGTCAGGATTAGAGAAATATTCCGGATGTCCTAAACTCTCTAAAAAATGTTTAACATAAGTCAACCAGAAGATACGGTCAACCACATCAAGGGAAAAACCATCTTTAATCAGGTCCCTGTTCAAACCAGTGGAGATACCAGTCCAAACTTTATGCCACAGCAAAATGGCCTACAATTTAATCAAATCTAAAAGATAAGGCAACCCCAACTCAACGTGGCCTACGAATGCGGCTGTGCTACTGGGTACAGCTACAAGATATCTCAGGAAACTGTTTCAACTATTTGCAGGCACTCGGCATTGGCATAATCCCAGATGCCTGCTCCATACATGGCAACAGGAATGCATTTCGCTTTACAGATTGGTATTAAGTCTACAACAGGGCGCCTCCCCAATTTCCTTGCAAAGTTGATTATAGCACCAGTGGCTTTACAAAATAATAATTTCCTAGATTCAAAAGCTTTAGCCCGTAAACCCCTTTTTTAAAAAACAATGCCCAGGTAAGAAAAATGAGCTGTGTATTCGAGTTTCCTCTTTTCGATGACGAATTCTCTGCACTTGATACTGGGCTTACAACATTTAACCCCTTCCATGCTGATGACAGAACGGTTCCGTCATCAGCTACGGGTGAGCTGTGCTGATGACGGAACCGTTCCGTCATGACTCCGCCCGCGCAAGGCGGAGTCAGCACAGGCGGAAAATACGCCCCGCACGGAAGGGGTTAATTGTAAATGTTTTGGTTATATTAACGCAAAGATCAAGTTCTAACATATAGGCGGAAAAGCTGTTAATTACATTTTGTAGGCCAATGGGGGTACGAGCCAATAAGACGGCATCGTCAGCATATAATAAAGCTCCTATTGGCCATCCATTTATGCATGGCAAATCAAGACAGTCATTGCCTAATTTTGCTCCAAGGCTATTATTATAAAGAGTGAACAAGAGGGGTGCCAACACGCACCCCTGCCTCATCCCCTTCTTTACCGGTAGGGTCTTACTGAGATCACCGCCCCTTCCATAGCGCACCCGGGCCCTAGCATCTAAATAAGACTGTTTTAAAAAATTAAGAATGGGTGGATCAACCTGCATGACATCTAAAATGCTCCATAGCTTCTGATGGTTAACCCAGTCAAAGGCTGAACTCAAATCAACAAAACATAAAAATTAATTCCCCTTTTTAGCCTTTAAATAGTTTCCTACCAGTAAGTTCAGATTCAGACATTGTTCAATGGTTCCCACACCTTGGCGGAAGCCGTACTGTAATTCAGAAATTATACAGTTTTCGTCTGCCCGTAACTGGAGGCGGTTTAAAACGACATGCCCAGCCACCTTTGCAAAATAGTCTAGTAATGATATTGGTCTGTAGCAGGACGGATCGCCCCGATTACCCTTCTTGTAAATAGGGACAAGTATTGATTCCATCCACGTGGCTGTGAATCCCAGGGAGAAACAAGCTTTTAAAACCAGGGCTAGTAGGGGTCCCCATAGCAATTAATCGGATTTAAATAAGTCCACTGGTATAATGTCGGGGCCCGGGGCTTTTCCCTACTTACTTTCATTAATGGCCAAGATAACATCCTGGGTGTTAAAGTCAATTTCAATAGGAAGATGGTTTGGAGGATTTAAACATATAGCCACCTCATTTTGGGGGTCCACCTGATTACTATAAAGGCCAAAAAAGTGGGACACCCATTTATCCTCCCCTATTTCTATTTCGATACTAGGCAGGTTACCTGGGGCAAGGATAGGGGCATTCACTGCCTTCCAGAAACCTTTCGTATCTTTCAAGGCTGATGCTCATTTTAGATCTTGTAATAGTTCCGACTTTATGATCTCCTTGCGTTCCTTAAGAGACGTCTTATAGGCTAGTCTTGCCCTTTATATATCTGCTCGATCTTTTATTGGCTTGTATAAGACGGTTATCAAGGCTGTATGGGTTTGAGAACATTTGGAATCAAACCAACCACTTCTCTTATCAGCCCCTTTCTTACTTTTTGCCCATAGTCTGTTTTGTATAGTCAGAGTTATTTTCCCAAGCGAACTAAGAATATCTGTTTTATTTGTATTTTCATCGAGGCAGATTATAAAATCATCTTTGCAGATGTTCAGAAGTTGCTTACAAAGTTCAAGTTGATTTCCACCCGCCCATTTGACTGTGTAACCATTTCGTCTATCGATAGCAATATCTCCTGCCAAGTGAGTTACCGATGTCTTACTTGTTAATACTTTGGCAGGGAATTTTAAAAGGACACTGATCGGATAATGATCGCTAAAAGCAACAGTATATACTTTAAAATTGTGTATTTTGTCCACATATCTGTTTGATACCAATATATGGTCTATGGCTGAAAACAAGCCACGCCCATTAAAGGTACTATTGAAAGGGGTTGGGGGTAAACAGACACTGTTTGCAAATCCCAAGTCCATAGAATATTTTAACAAATTAAATAAATCTCCAGGAGCGGTATGCAGAAAATGGGACGAATCATTTGCATCATCTGGATCTACACCACAAACATCTCCCACGATATATGGACAGGGTCCACAATTAAAACCCCGCCCCAAATTTACAGTAGTCTTTACCAGAACTTCTTTGGGTCTTGTCCAAATCTCTCTGCAAATGCATCAAGATTTGTCCGGTGTCCGCAATTGGTATATTATTATAAAAATTTGACAAGACTAAATAATACTTATTATCTAAGTTGATTTTTCAGACCTGATAATAGGTTTTAGACTTTATGAGATCTCTCTTGTGAGTATTTAACCTATAGGACACATAAATGCAAAGGCCGTCCTTATTCCTTCCCTTACTTGATGGCACTGCTGGACTGGAAAATGTCTTAAAATCATTAATATGTAAGATGTTATCAGACCAAGTTTCTTGAATACATATAATGGTAAAATTATAGATGAACTCCAGCCAGGCAGGGTTAGACAGTTTACTTTGAGGCCTGCCACATTCCAGAACAAGATCTCTATTTCTTTCAGTCTAGGGCCAGACTGTGATGTGCAGTCAAAGGGGACAGAAACTACATTGGGGCCGCCAGAGCTATTTAGTGTTTCACTATAAGAAATGCTGACCTTCGATTGGGTTATTTTACTCTGGGTTTTAAAATTATTACAATTATTGGTGGCATCTCTTTCCCTAATGTCAGATTGTTCAGTATTTACAAATAAGGCTGTGTGTTGCGAGGATGTTCCTTTTGATTGGCATTGTATTTTTTTGCTAATACTGTTACTGAGTCAATCGTTGTCTTCCAAAGAAGAAAGGGCCTCAAATCTCCTGGTCAAGGGTAAACTGAATTGGGTATACTGCATGTTGTTCACGTAGTAGGCTGGGGGCTGAATCTCAAGTCCTGCACATTGGAGGTCGTTAGTAGGGGGATAAAAGTAACCCAATGGAAGTACATTTATACCATAATTGTTCACATGGAGGGAGCCCTGTCGGCGCAAAATTTCTTGTCTTAAACTAGGTGATCTAAAGGTGAGAACTATACAGTCACCCGGGAGCCTCTTATCACGGTTCCCCACCCATCCCACTCTCCTTGCCATTTTAAATTCCCTAAATAGGGCATCCGTTAGACCAATTTTAGACCCAAGCCAACCTAGAGACTTATTGCATGAAGTCTCCCAGGATATAATTAAATTGGACGTGGATTGTGGTACATTTGCCAGTATTATTGTATATGGTGTAGCTTCTGGAGGTAAATTCAAGGTCAGGCCTTCTTCACTTACCCTATCCCTTTCCCTATATGTGATCTCTGGGTTGGGCAATCTTTGATTACTAACGGGTGCTTTATCAGATGTCACTTTGTTATGATCTAAATTAAGAAGGTTCATATGTCCAACACCCCTCCCAGATTGTATGGCTGGTTGTGAGATATCCGCCATATGTGGGTTGGCTATATTTTCACCGTTTGATGCACTCGCTAAGCACCCTAGATGACTGGATGGTATGTTGTTTGTGCCTACACCCTGTATTTTACTCAACAGATCCTTGATCGCCAGAGTCGTTGCCAACAATTTTTCTAATGTGGCCGAGACCACTGATGGAGGTTGATGGTGTAGGGCATTGCCAGAGTTCTGCCCCTCACTGGGCACCGAAGAGTTCACAGTAGTAATACGCGACTCCGTGCGCCCAGACAAATCAGTCAATTCATCTTCCAGAAGCTTTAAACGGCCGTCCAATGAGGCAAAACTTTTGTCTATGGATTCCCTGATCCGACCAAGGGCAGTGTCCAGTACAGTCATATCGGTGGCAGTAATGACTGTGCCATCCTCCTTGGGTCAAGATTGTATAGACAATGAAACATCAATGGTCTGACTACCTACTGAGCAACTCTTTAACTCCGTATTAGTCTGTGAGTGGCACTGGGACTCTTTTTGGAGTTTTTGTTTTGACAGACCCATACCCTTCTTACGGTTCGCAGTTGCCTTTGCCTTCGGCTTAGCCTTTATGCCCCCACTAGAAAAATTGCAAGTCCGAGTTCTAGAGGCTATGCTTGGTCTGTTAGAGGTATCCATTTGTAGTTCTAGCGGCTCGTCGTGTACAAGGGCCAACAATTCCAAAGCCACCGGTGCTGTCCCCAAGTTATAAGGTGATGAGCAGGATTGAATTGAATTTTGAGAGATACCTGCCGGATTATGTAATCCTAATGAAGTTCGCCTTGGGTGCGATGAAGGGTCCAGAGACAACCTCCTCTCTGTTAGTTCTATCTCGTGGGATAGAAAGGATTCTGCCCTCGTTATAATTGCATCCAAAGTCCCCTTGACCCCCTTTCTATTTCTCATTGCAGAATGACTCATTTTTGTGCATCAAAAAGTCACTCCCCTACGACGTTGAGTATCAATCTCGCTTCAAACGGATCAATAACGCAAGAAGGTGTAATTAAAATCTGTACCTGGGATTTGTTATAAAGTTCTTATAAAGATGGTATGATGTAGGACCACTTGTTAGAGGGGAGGCCCAGCCCAAGCCTCCTCCGGGCTTCGGCTTCGGCTTCGCTTCGCCCGCTCGGTGCTCAGTACCGCTTAAGTACGCCTCCTCTTCCTCTTAGCACTTCCAGGCGCTTGGCCTTCTGGGGAATATAGTCCTGCAATGAGGCACAAGGTGCAGCAAATCTGGCTGGAACGGCACCCACAGCGCGCAAAGCGGAGAAACTGCTCCAGAGGCAAAGTGGTGAGGATTGATCAGCAGCGTTCAGAATAGAGCCTCAAAGTCAGAAGCTCGGTCCCTGCATCAATGCGCTCAAGCGCGCTTTCAAGTAAGCTGCACAGCACCCCGGTAATCAGCAGACAGGCAGGTAGGTAAAGACTCTGAGAGACCGCAGAGAGGAGCGGCACCGCTATAAGCACGATGGCCACGCCTCTCCCTCACTCGAGGTAGCTGTGATATGGAATGGTGCACTCTGGGGGTTGCAGTCCTCCCCAGAGTGAAGATGGAGGTGCGGGCAGGGCAAACAATGCAGAGAGAGCTGCGTATCCCCTGGGACCCTCGTCCCACCAGAGGAGATTCCAAAGGCAATAGTTGGCGTTTCCTAGCCGGTAATCAGCAGACAGACAGGCAGGTAAAGGCTCCAAGAGACCACTGTAACCCGGTCTCAGCAGCAGCGCCCGGCCGCACTTGGCTACACTTGGCTCCGCTTCCCACCGGCTCCGCTTACCACCACCGGCTGCCCGGGAAAACCAGTGTTTGCGGCCCTATCAAGTTTAGCCAAGAACAAAACGCTGCATTTTCTTCGGGGTTTCCCTCGGCACTAACCTCGGTGCACCATCAGCACCAGTGTGTTTACAAACATCCGCAGCAGAATTTTACTATTAATTGTGCAGAGGGGAGTTAATTGCAAAGAAAATGAGGTAAGACAGGAGCAGCGTATACACCATTATTGCTTTCATGACCGGAGCTGCAGCGTCGGCTTACTTGAGGCCTCCTACGGCAGAGCTGCCCCGGGAGTGGTTGAGGCACATTGAGGAGGCTGGAGAAGGAGCAGCATGGCAGCACTCCACACGCTGAACGTGAGGCATGCTTTCTCAGTTAGTCACACTCAACTACCTGGTATTATCAGATCATAACATCAGACAGGAGACAACAAGTCACAGTTGGGCAGATTTAGAACAGCATCCAAGAAAGTGTTTGCATCACCTGATGTTTTATCATTTTATGTATGACTTTTATGGTTTTCTTATATAAAACCGAATGAAGTTTGTTGATAATAATCACTAGGGGTTTCATTTACAGGGTAGCATAGTATCCCTCACAATAACTCCAGGAGTCACAGTCGACACAATGTACATGCGTTGTTCCCCTACTCCAACCTTACATATACCCCCAATCACCTACCCAAACCTCTCCCTGCTGATGCCAATGTGTTACTCCGTCATCCCGCAGACCATCTTTTTGGCCCCTTTGAAAGTGCCCATACAATAAAAATGCTGCAGTTGTAAATACTTATCAACTACCATTTGTTGTGTTTGAAACATTTTATTGAATAATAAAACCTAATAAACATAAGCTGGTTATTAAAGCAAAACAAAGCATTAGTTGCTATACACATAATTGACAAAAGTTGTACATAAAAATCAACATACTGTAACACAGCAAAGTTAGGTAGAGCACAATTCTTAATTTCGGGCAATCTTTAAAGTTCAACAATAGAAACGTTCATAAAGAACAGTAAAGGAAAGAAGTTAGGATAGAGTGATTTCATTAATGTAATGCTTTCTACATATAGAAAAACAAATACTAATTATTTTCCTAAAGCAATAAAGTCCGCACATTAAAATACTAAGAGAAATATATTGAACAATGAACATTTCATAAGTAATTAGAATTCAATTTGAATATTTTAACCTCCTCAGCATTCTTTGTTTCATGATTACAACCTGAATGTTTTCTGGAAAGGAACCACCTCATGGGGTTCAAAATCACATCTTTTCCACCAATAGGATTCATATGATAAACTTGAATTTCAATTCAATTTATTGATTTAGGCCTTTTGGAGATCAACAATTTTAAATATATACAACATCCATACACTTTTGCGAAATTGCCACCTAAACTTTAATTCAACCGACCTTCTAATCAAATACTTCCCATTCCAGCAAGCATCACAGGACCACTTGTTGTTATCTTCCTAATTAGTGATAATTTTTTTGGATGGCAACAACAATAATTAGATTTTGAATTTTACCTCAGAAAGCAAAAACATGCCATTTCTGAATCATGGCGCACAATAAAATATAGGAACAGAAGGGCATCTTTTGGTGTAGCATTCATTAAGGTTTGACCAGGCTTGAAACTAGAATTCCTGAACTTTTGGAAATTTAAATGCCATATTTTAAAAGAGTTCAAACAGACCCTGCACGAACTCCGCAAAAAATAGATGACTGAATTGTACTTAGAGAAAATGTACTGATAAGTAATCTATTGATGTAAAATACAGTGGTCAGGCAATGCTTGTGGATCTAATCAATTCAGATTTTAACTCCATAGTTTGTTCAATAAATTGACTGAGCATAATACTTGAAGGTCCATCTCTCAGATCGGTTCTATTACAGTTTTATTTGCGATAACACTAATAGAGATCATTGATAAATAGACTTTAAAAGCCATGGGTGGAATTGATCCTTGGTCTGAATCTAGATTATTGTCTGCAATAGAAACCAGTACAAACAGATCAAATCTAAAAGGATTGAATATGTTTATTATAGTAGTTTAGAGTAAACCCAGAAGACACACATTGTTCCTGAAACTCAGAAAATGTATCTAAAGATTATGATTACATCCTATTTTATGTCCAGAGACTGCTTTAGCCGCTTTTCTGTTTAAGTGACAACATTTGCAAATATATTTAACAAAACATTAAAGCAGGATGTCAGAAATTCTGTCTTTAAGTATTTTGTAAGTTATGTGTGGTGGTTTTTATTTGATCTGAAGCAACACTAACCCTAAATAGGTACGTACACCTTTTATCATTCAACCAACATTATTAGCAAACTTAATTTGGATAGAATTGAGAAAAATGTAATTCACAGAGTTTGCAAATGCTAAACCCCTTTTAGAAATGTACTAAGCCCATTTAACAATTCAGACTTTGGAAGGGGAATGTTAATAGTTTCCCTTCTGAATATTTAATACATCCTTAAGGTATGTATTATGCTTTGAAACCATATGTGCGCTGAAAAACAGTAACAGGAGGTAGTAACCCAAGGGGACATTTGTGAATTTGAAAGTAAAATGGGGTGCATTAAAAATGCCTTTATTTAAAAGCAATCACAGACACAGTAGTGAGCTGAGTCTACAAGCAACCACTTTTTACCAAATTGATTATTAGTACATGAACCTCAGTATTTCCTATATTGCCGAAATGTAGTCTGTAATATTTTTGTAATGTGGTGTAAATATTTGTTCCTGTTATTTCCCATTTCAATATTGTCATGAAATGTAACTATTTTTTTGTCAAACATATTGAAGTATCTTTTTAAAAAAAATCTGTTTTATTGTCTAAATCAGGAGTAGAACATAGGTCCAGATGTACACAGCATTAAGCCCACAACCCATTTAGGGCTGGCCGCGTTGCTTTCAAGAGTTTCCCAGCATAGAAAAAGGCATTAATAAACTAGTTGGAACACAGCATGTCGCCTACAATCCATGTTAGGCCGGCCGCGTGATCTAGTACATATAACAATATTAGCGTGTTGTGAGAAGTCTCAGGACCTGTTTAAAACCAATAACATTGAGAACACGGGCTAGAGGCCCATATAAAGTGGATAACGGTAGATGGACAGAAAAGGGTCGGAAAAAGAGATAGTAGAAAGGAGAGGTATACAGCAACGTAGGCGGTTGGGTGGACGGACGTGATTAGGTGTGTGACGTGTCAGGTGTGGAGAATGAAGGCCTTAATGTTTATTGAAGGGATTGGTGTGCACGACTGTTCTAATTATGTGAGAAGCCTGTTAGGATCTGTCGGGAGTATAGCATCCTCAAAGAGTCGCAGCGCTCTAAGCTTGGAGGGTAAATAACGTGTATGTTCTATTTTACAGAGGTATTTAACTAAGGGTCGCCAAACAGCGGTGAAGTGGGTGTCTCGTGATTGCAGTCACGCTGTAAAAAGTTCCATAGTTATTACATACCACAAGCACACGAACCAAGCGGCAATTGGGGGAGTCTCCGCTTTTTTCCAATATAGTGCTATAAGTTGTTTAGCCGCCCCAAGCATGTGAAGTGCTATAGTCCAATCGCTGTGAGTGAGTGATTTTAGGTTATCAGGTTTAAGGCCCAAAAGGATCGTATTTGTGGACTCAGGCAGGGGGTAGCACAGTACCTCCTTAATATGACTAAGGACTTCCTTCCAGAGCAGGGTCAGGAGCAGACAATCCCATCAAATGTGAATGAAGTCTCTAGATGCATTCGAACATCTCCAGCACAAGGGGGACGTTGCAGGGAACATTTTGTGCAGTCGAGCGGGCATGTAATACCATTGTATCATAACTTTGTATGCATTTTCCCTCTGTGAAATGCTACGATAGACCCTAGTGTTGTAATTTGGCAGCGATTGGGTTAGCATTAGCAGAAGCCATCTTGTATTTAGAGGCTATCTTGCCCGTTTTCTGGAATCCATTTTGTATTTCTGGCAGCCATTTTGCCATGTGCTACCATGTGCGTGCCATGTGATCTGTCCTACCTTGCTGTTATCTGCTCTTGAAATCTGCCTAGAGACAGGTTATATTTAGGCTCTTCTGCTTCGCACATGCTCAGTTGAGCTTGCAGCTGTCCCTAGTATGTAACTGTCAGGATGTGTTCACGAGGATTAGCAACTGCTAGATCCTCCCATTTGTTGACTGAGCCTTTTCTGTATGACCTTATATGTACCTAAAACCTTCTTCTTGTACTTGTACCGCCTTCTTTTGAGCCCCTGTGTGGGTATAAAAGGACCAAGCTCCTTCTATTCAGTGTGCTACTTCATACACTCCGAAGGGTGTTGTGTGAATGTAGTTCCACCTCATGAGGTTTAATAAACTTTGTATTTTCTATTCCAGTTTCTGTGCCAACTTCTTTCCTATTGGTCTGGGGACTTGTGTAGAGAAGGGCGAACTCCTAGCACTGGTAGGCCTGGCTGATGCCCACCTCTACAAATTGGCGCTCCAACACGGGGCTCATCGGCGACTAGGATGCCTGAAGGAGTAGTCGAAACGAAGGATTGGAATCTCGCTTTGGACGCGATTGCTGCCCGAGGAGACCCGAGTCTTGGCAACCACGGTGTTTTTCCTTTCTTTCTGATCTGACCATCCAGGTGGTGCCAGTGCTCGACTGCGATCTCTTCTGTTGATTCTCAGTGCAGTGACCATTTGGTCGATTTTGAGAACTGGCAGTTGGAACCTGGACACCAAGTGATTGGTAAGAGTTGTTCTGTGGCGCTTGTTGTTGGTTTTGATGCCTGGGATTGGTAAGTTAGTTTAGCCACACTTACTGTGGCTTTTGGAATTTGTGTTGGCCAACTTTGGATTTGTATGTGATGTATATATAAATTGCAATTTATATAGGCAGGTAATGAGGAGACTTTTCTATATTTGACTTGATTTGAATGGCACATTGTACTAAAGGTACCTTAAGTGCTACTTTGGTTATTATACTGCATATTTTGCACTTTTATTGGCATGCCTGTTTCTAGCACACTTCATAGGATATGTTGCTTTTGTAGTGGTACCAGTTTGAGACTTGATGAAGTACAACCGGCCGCCCCGGAGGGGTCGCCTAATAGGGATATGTAGATTAAATATGGTATTTCTTCTGTAATGTACAGTTCGTTATGGAATAAATAAACTCATAAGGATCCTGTGTTGCGTTGGCCTATGCATGGATCATTTGATTTGCGAAAGATTCAGTATGTGGAACAATGTAGGTTTGAGTGAAAGACTAGGCAAGATATGTTTGACTGTGTGCGAATGTGGGCGAAAGAAGAGCGTGAACAAATGAAGCGTAAACAAGCCTAGATTGAAAAAGAACAGCGAAAGAACATCCATGCGAAAGCATTAGAAATTAAAAATAATTAAATAAAAGAACTAAAAGAGAGAGAAGAGAGGGAGCGCCATTTACAGGTAACTGGCCAATACGCTGTTCGGCGACCACTCTATCCTATTCTGAATAGATCGTTCTCCGCCTCCGTCTATTTTTTCTTCTGCTCCTTATGAGTCAGATGAGGATTTTTCTACAGATCGGGATAAAGCACGAGCTACTCGTTCTATGTTGATCACTGCACGTTCTGCTGAGCTTAGATCTACTGCTCGCAAAGCCGCCCGTAGTACTGCTTCTGCTTCTGAACTTTTAGGTGACATGAAGGATTGGCAGGAAAGGGAGCAAGTATATTTTACAGAAGTGTTTGCTGCAGAAGTTGTTGAACGGTTTAGGAAACATTCTGACGATTTGGAGCCTGTTGATTTAGCAAATGATTGTAAGCAAATGCGTGATGGTCTTTTTGTCTTTTCTCAGGTGGCTGACTCAATCAGGAGTTTGGTTAAATTGCGTGTTGAGGCAGTCCGTTTGCAAGAGGAGAAAAAGGCAGCGAACGCAGCTGCACAAACATCTCAGACCGGCGTAGCACAAGCTTCTATCTTCGAAACAGATAAGACTGATAGTTCATGCGAAACCTATGCGGGAAGCCGCACCTTTGTTTGTTCCTCCTAAAGGAGCTGGTACGAGTGATGATAAGGCTTCCTCTGATGCAAAGGGTCATTTTATTTATAATTGGGTTTACACTCCTTGGAATAGAGCGGATGTTATGGCTCTTAAAACTGCATTACCTGATCCGCTGTAAAATCCAGCAGCTTTTTATGAGGAAGTTGAGGGAGCCATTAGCTCTTGTACTATGACTTTGCCCGATATAATTTGTTTTTCAGATTTTCAGATTGATATTACCCCCTGATATGTGGAGAATTGTACGTAAGGTTGATGATCATGCGACTTTTGATGCTAATACACGTGGGCAGGATGGGTTTAACACTTTTGATAGAAGGAACCAATATCAAATGTCCGACTATGTGCCGTCTGGTTTTCAAGATTATGCTTATGCATAGGATTGCCTAGGGTGGGGTAAGGAATCAGTTGAAGTTCCCGTAGATCAGAGGGGTCCCTATGTTACAGCACATGTTTTGGGTTCTACTGATCATTTTCTGGTTGATATAGGAGCTACTCGTAGCGCCTTATCTAAATAATTGGTTCCAAGGGCTCCCCTGTCTGGCTCAACCATTACATCGATAGAGTTCGATGGAACACCTTCCCTTAGCCCATTGTCACAACCACTTGCATTCCATGTTGATAAGTCCACTGCTCCATGTCCATTTTTGCTCTCTCCGAACACACCAGACAATATTGTGGGTCTTGTTATGCTCAAGTATTTCAGGGTTACGATACGATGTTCTCCTGAAGGAGTACATGTTATTTACCCCACAATTGAGAGATCTTATCTTGTTAAAGAGGATACTGCATTAGCTTCACTCCCTAGTACTTTGTGGGCTACTTCAGACACAGATGTAGGACAGATGGTTATCCCACCAGTGCACATTAGTGTCAAGGAGCCCGATTCACAGAATGAACTTAAGACTCAATCCTAAACTAACTACTATTTTGGTATTCACATGATGAACTTACTACTTTTGGTATTCACAGAAGTTAAGAATTTGTCTTAAGTTTGTCTTAAGACAGAAAGTAGTAAGTTCATTCTGTGAATACCAAAATAGTAGTAAGTTTAGGATTGAGTCTTAAGTTCATTCTGTGAATCGGGCCCAAGGAGGGCACTTCATTGCCACGATTGCCCCAATATAAAATTTCACAGGAAGGCATAGAAGCACTTATACGCATTGTTCATAATTTGATTAAGGCGGGGGTTGAGGAGGTAGTCCCTTACAATGTTTGCAACAGTCCTATTCTTTCTATTTTGAAAAAAGATACTGACACAAGGATTTACAGATTCATTATTGATCTGCGAGAAGTTAACAAGATTGTAATACCGCAATATCCTGTGGTTTCGGACATAACAACACTACTTACTTTGGTTCCTCCGACAGCAACTATATTCTCCGTGATAGACTTGAAGAACGCTTTCTTTTCGATCCCTATTCATCCTGATAGCCGATATTTGTTCGGTTTCACTTTGAATAATCAATCGTATAGATTTTGTAGAGTTTCTCAAGGTTATACTGAGAGTCCTAGTATTTACAGTCAAGCATTGAAGAGACAGCTTGATTCTTTCGTTTTGCCTAAAGCAGTGGCTCTCATAAAACATGTCGATGACACCTTGTTGGCAGGCAATACGCCTGAACTGTGTGAAGAGGTGCACTTTGTCTTTGCTTTCTTCTCTTGCTACACACCATCATAAAGTGTCAAGGAAGAAATTGCTATATTGTAGACCGAAGGTAACCTACTTAGGTCACCTTCTGTGTAAGGAGGGCCGTGCACTGACACCATATCACATTCAAGCAATTTTAGACACACTAGTACTTTCTGGCAGAACGGTCTGGCAGAACGGTCTGGACTGTTCCCATGAGGCACAGGGTCAAGACTGATTTGCACGTGGCCTGGTCTGAACTGGGGTTGGCGAAGTGAGCTAAACAACGATGATGGACTCAACCCAGATCTGTGACTGGGGGTGAGTGTCTGAAAAGTTTCAGTGCTCCGTCCATCATTTCCTTGTGTTTGCTGGTAAAACTTATTTCAAAAAGCAACCACTTCTGCTCTAAAGTACGTGCAACTAAAAAAAAAAAAAGCAACAGAAATGAAATCACAATGTAAAGCTTTACACAAAGTAATGAAAGAAGGGCAAGATCAACCACCTGCAAAGAAAAGAAAAACAAAAATGTTTGAAGTAAATTTGTACAAACCGAGTTTAAATATAGCTGCATAGAAGTCTATTGCAGTCAGGAAAAAAAACAGAATAAGATCAGGTGACAAGGGGAAGATGAATTTCAAATACAAATTCTGCCTTATGGTAACCCAACGTGATTAGGAAAAAGTCAGAGTAAAAGTGCATAAGGAAAGTCCGAATTCATACCAAAATCACCCGCAGCAAAAAAGGGAAACAAATACTGAAACCTATGCACTATGCAACATTGGTAGTGCCAAAGAATGGAAAGAAATTGTGAACAGTTTGCAAAAAATCCACAAAAGAGGGTGAAAACATATCAACTGAGAGAAAAAAAATTAAACCTCGTCAATTCACGTTCTTAGAAAATGTTTTTAAAAACACCAAAAAAAGGAATACAGTGTAAACAGGAATACAGTGGATGCAAAAGAACTCAAGATGTAACATGCATTGGCATAGCCAATAGGTCTCACTTTTGACACCTTATAAGTGTTTAGCCATGCAACAGTTGATGTTGTTGCACCAAGGATATTGTGCTGCATAACTAAATACTTATAAGGTCCCAAAAGCGTGACCTATTAGCTATGCCAATGCTTGTTATTATAGTAATTTGGCAATTCAACTGGCCTCAATTAAACAAGCAGTAGAATATCTTCAGAAATCCACTGCCAGCGAAATGTAACTGTCTTATAAATGCAACTGTAAATTCCTTATTAACGTTGTAATACAATGCCATGTTTATTTATTTTTTCAAAGGCTGATTAAGAGATTTGTTTTAAAAATGAAATACTATGTTCTGGTAGTAAAGAATTGTGAGATTAAATAATCAGGTTATGGATTAAAAAAGCAACTCCACAATGTTTAATAAAGTTTGATAGCCCTCTGCCTAAAACTACACTGCGTGTTGAAGGTCCTGAACCAGAGTGATGGGGGGTTGGTAGCTAGAGGGTCTTTAACAACTGCTATAGCCCGAGGCTGAAAGTCTAGTCCATCCACTGAAGGTAATATGTTATATATTAAAAAGGGAGAAAAAGAAAGTCAAACCTTGGAATGTCTGAGCAGGTCTATACCAGTCACTATTGGCCTGAGCAACTCCACTGTCTTCAGCTCTTAGCATTCCAATATTCTGATATTCATTTTCTAATATGCCACCATCTATCAGAACATGAGCACCCTTGGCATCACCTGCTGTCAAAGACCCCCCTCGCTCTGTCATAATCCCTTAAAAAAAATCTTGCTATCGAAGTGTTCTCAGTAAAAAATATAAATTAGCAGGATGGAAGAGAAAAAATATCAAAGCAAGATTTAAATGTAGAAATTGAAAAATCAGACACAAAACGCCTAGTTCTTGAGTCAAACTGTGTTAATGCTATAGTTTTATATAATGGACTAGAAGCATTCAAAACCCTCAACCTGTTTGTCTCAGGTAATACCAGAAAGGATCCAGGAGGTTGTACTGTGGCTGACCTGGGAAGCTAGACCTGTCATCCTTTACCACAGTAAAATAGTCAGTGCACCTCTAGAGTTGTGGATTGTGATCCTCCTTAAGAGATCTCGTAAGAGGTTTCAATGACCCCTCACACCTGTGGACTTTAATCCGTAATTTAACCCAGTGAACACTAGCTTCTGCCTCAAACGCAGGATGGATTTACATTGCAGGCTTCCTGAGGACATGTTTCTAAAGATACCTAAGCTTCGTTAATGGACAAGCTATTCGATGGCGCTCACCTTTTAAGCAAGAAAATGGACTAGGCCCCAGACAGATTACTTGGGTCTGTCTGCCTCCGCCACGCAATTTCATCACACATCTCGTCCCCTTTTGGCTACAGTAGTGTTTTTCAACACTGCCAGCGCCAGACCCTGCTGCAAACCCAGCAGGTCTCACAGTTCTTTCATGGCCATGGCACACAAAGGCAACGTCCAGGACATCATGCCACTGTGTGACCTGCTGCTACAGCTGGCACAGCCGTAAAACCTCTTCGTGTCCTTCCAGACACTGACTCACCTTATTGTAGGCAGTATCCAACATTTTCTCCAGTGAATTAGATTGTGCCAGTGGCAGACCCCTCTCCCTATTCCACCCAGACTTAACAGTGGAGACGGATGTATCACTTCTGGGATGGGAAGGCCATATGGGAGACATAGATTAGGGAACCCTGATCACCGGCAGAGACCCAACTCCACATCAAGCTGTTGGAGTTGCGAGCATTTCACTTGGCGATGAAGGTCTTCCGGCCCACCATCACAGGAGGGCTGGTGCAGCTTCTCACAGAGAAGACAGTCAATGACGGTGGTCTCAGCAGGAAGTGTCACACAAACTTGTTTGACAGCAAGCCGAGGATTTACTGGCTGCAGTTGTTTGGTCCGGCGAACAGGACCTGGAACTACTTAGTTGAATTTGACTTCCTCCCAGGTACGCTGCCCCGAGATACAGAAGAATCCTTACTGGGTTGTATTGAATATAGTTGAGAATTATATTGGAGAGGCCGCGATCTACCGTCCTGATGAGACCACGGTAATTAACTGGAACGGTCGAAACTTTGACTATACAGGGACTATTTCATAGAAATGATGTCTTCTAAGAATAGCCTTTGCTTAACTTGTATACTACGAAAGTATTTACAGCCCTGATTTTGTGTACAAAATGTGGATCGGACGGTTTTATCATCATATCTCTTTCATCTTGAGCACTGCGCAGTCATCACTCAACGATTTATATATACACTTGCTGCTGAGAATACAATTACAATTTTTGGAAATGAAAAGGCCTCATCTAAATTCTAACCATGATAAAAACGGTGAATTAATATCTGCCCAGGGCCTGCATATGTGATACAGACCAGTGAGATAATGAACTCATAGGCCTTTGTAGTTGTTCACAGTGCGCATGGGAAGTGCTTCTATGCGTCTACGCTTGTCACTTCTGCAGCAGGATGATGTCGATACTGAGATGCATGATGTCTCCTACTGCAAGCAGGAAGACTGCTTTAAAGTTTGAGGATCCAGTCTGACGTGTGGGGAATATTCACAAGGTAAGGAATCTGCAGGTAAAGGAGTATCCACCAGAAAGAGCGTTATCGAAGGCAAGTAACTGATTTGTTATGTTTTCCTGCTGTTGTATATTATCTCATTCTGGGTGGTGAACTTTGCTCGTGGAGTTTTCTGTACTCGGCGGAGCTCGCATAGTTCCTAGAAACTCTGCTCCATGGAGCGTAGCAAGGTTTTTTTTTCTACGCTCGCGCTCTTCAATGTCATTTGCCCGAGCAGGGAAAATCCACCTCCTGATGAGATTTTTCCTTGCTCGCGCTCGCCAACGTCTAGTTGGCGAGCAAAATCAACCTCCTTGCGTGATTTCTCTAAGCGGGTCGTCGGATTTCTGTGAGTGGTCGCGGCAGGTCACAACCACCTCGCGTTGAGAAACCTTCCTTCGCATTGACAAAGCTGCAGTCCGACTAGAAGCAGCTGCACCCTCTTGTACGGCACAAGGTGCTATTTACGATTATTTTTACAGGGCGGGACAAACACCAGGAGATCAAAATTACCACGAACAGTATGACCCTTACGCACTCCGCTGCTTGCGGAACTCCGCGTAGACCGCCAGAGTTTTCTTGTCACTTCGCGGAGTTCTTCACTGAGGAACTCCGCCTAGGCTTAATCTTATCATGAAAATATAGATATCAGTCATATGTTAAGAAACAAGGGTGAGTAGAAACCTTTTGGGTGGAGTAAAATTTAAGACATTATTATTGTGATTTTTTTGACAATTAGTTGATTTTTGCAAGTACTAACACTTCTCTGTGTAAAGTAAAGACCTTGAGAGTTTTTAACTTTCAGATACTCAAATGGTGGATACTGTTGCAATTAAAAAAAATTCCAGGCCAGAAATTTCTTTGGAGGTAGCATGCGGGCAGCCTTAGTTATCCTGCAAGAGTTTCTTGATGAATCCAATTGCAACTACAATATGTGCTCTCTCATGTAAAGTCAGGTTGTTAGAAGCTTTTCTGCAACCCAAGATATGCCTTACTTTTCACCTGGTGTGGATGCATTTCTCATGTGTAGTGAGATCTCCTTTCCGAGTATTACGTTCTGGCTTTCCCCTCCTGTTTAAGGCTTTAGACCAGTGTGAATTCTCTCATGTGAAGTGACATTGTATTCGTGATTAAACCTTATCTGACATTCAGAACACACATAAGGCTTTTTTCTCCCGTGTGAGTTCGCTCATGTCAAGTGAGAAGTAATTTGTAACCAAAACTTTGCTTGCATTTCGAGCACTCATAAGGTTTTTCCCCAGAGTGGGATCTCTCATGAAGCATAACACGGTCTTTCAGATACAAGCTTTTATGGCATAAGGACTTTCTCCAGGGTGGAGTTTCTCATGGTGAGATATCGTTTTTCTCTGAGGAACTCCGCCTAGGCTTAATCTTATCATGAAAATATAGATATCAGTCATATGTTAAGAAACAAGGGTGAGTAGAAACCTTTTGGGTGGAGTAAAATTTAAGACATTATTATTGTGATTTTTTTGACAATTAGTTGATTTTTGCAAGTACTAACACTTCTCTGTGTAAAGTAAAGACCTTGAGAGTCTTTAACTTTCAGATACTCAAATTGTGGATACTGTTGCAATTAAAAAAAATTCCAGGCCAGAAATTTCTTTGGAGGTAGCATGCGGGCAGCCTTAGTTATCCTGCAAGAGTTTCTTGATGAATCCAATTGCAACTACAATATGTGCTCTCTCATTAAAAGTCAGGTTGTTAGAAGCTTTTCTGCAACTCAAGATATGCCTTACTTTTCACCTGGTGTGGATGCATTTCTCATGTGTAGTGAGATCTCCTTTCCGAGTATTACGTTCTGGCTTTCCCCTCCTGTTTAAGGCTTTAGACCAGTGTGAATTCTCTCATGTGAAGTGACATTGTATTCGTGATTAAACCTTATCTGACATTCAGAACACACATAAGGCTTTTTTCTCCCGTGTGAGCTCGCTCATGTCAAGTGAGAAGTAATTTGTAACCAAAACTTTGCTTGCATTTCGAGCACTAATAAGGTTTTTCCCCCGAGTGGGATCTCTCATGAAGCATAACACTGTCTTTCAGATACAAGCTTTTATGGCATAAGGACTTTCTCCAGGGTGGAGTTTCTCATGGTGAGATATCGTTTTTCTCTGCAGATTTTCTGGCATTCTGAGAACTCATAAGGTTTTTCAACAGTATGGAGTCGCTTATGGTTAGTGAGGCTGTGCCTATCAAACAGGAATTTCTGGCTTTCACAACATTGATGATGTTTTTCCCCTGGGTGCGTCTGCTCATGTAGAGTGAGATTGAGTTTAAAATTGAAGCTTTTCTGGCATTCGGAGCACTGAATTATTTTGACAGTGTGTTTTCTTATGGCGCTTGTAACCATCTCTACCTCTGAATCTTTTCTGACATTTAGAGCACTGATATTTTTTTTCACCAGTGTGGATTCTCACATGTTCAGTGAGATGAGATTTTTGGCTGAAACATTTTTGGCATTCGGAGCACTGATATGGTTTTTCCCCAGTGTGGATTCTTATATGGTAAGTGAGACTGTTTTTTGCATTGAAACATTTGTGGCATTCAGAGCACTTATAAGGTTTTTCCCCAGTGTGGGTTCTTATATGATGAATGAGATTGATTTTTTGACTGAAACATTTGTGGCATTCAGAGCACTGATAAGGTTTTTCCCCAGTGTGGGTTCTTATATGCTGAGTGAGACTGCTTTTTTCACTGAAACATTTGTCGCATTCAGTTCACTGATAACGTTTTACCCAAGTGTGGGTCCTTGTATGTTTAGTGAGTCTTTTTTTGTCACTGAAACATTTCTGGCATTCAGAGCACTGATAAGGTTTTTCCCCAGTGTGGAATCTCACATGTGCAGTTAGAAGTGATTTAAGTTTGAAATATTTTGGGCATTCAGAGCACTGATAAGGTTTTTCCCCTGTGTGGGTTATTGTATGTTGAGAAAGACTTCTTTTGTCTTGGAAATATTTCTGGCATTCAGAGCACTGATAAGGGTTTTCCCCAGTGTGAGTTTTTATATGCTGCGTGAGATGGCTTTTTTCACTGAAACATTTCTGGCATTCAGAGCACTGATAAGGTTTTTCCCCAGTGTGGGTTTTTATATGCTGCGTGAGATGCCTTTTTTCACTGAAACATTTCTGGCATTCAGAGCACTGATAAGGTTGTTCCCCAGTGTGGAATCTCACATGTGCTTTTAGAAGTGATTTAAGTTTGAAATCTTTTGGGCATTCAGAGCACTGATATGGTTTTTCCCCAGTGTGGGTTCTTATATGCCGAGTGAGCCAGCTTCTTTCACTGAAACATTTGTGACATTCAGTGCACTGATAACGTTTTTCCCCAGTGTGGATTCTTATGTGCCGTGTGAGACTACTTTTTATACTGAAACATTTCTGGCATTCAGAGCACTGATAAGGGTGTTCCACAGAATGGGTTATTGCATGCCGAGAAAGACTTTGTTTGTTACAAAACCTTTCCTGGCATTCAGAGCACTGATAAGGTTTTTCCCCAGTGTGGAATCTCAAATGTGCAGTTAGAAGTGATTTACGATTGAAATGCTTTGGGCATTCAGAGCACTGATAAGGGTTTTCCCCAGAGTGGATTCTTGTATGTTCAGTAAGTTTGCTTTTTTCAATGAAACATTTCTGGCATTCAGAGCACTGAAAAGGTTTATCCCCAGTGTGGGTTCTTCTATGCCGAGTGAGACTGTTTTTGTCAATGAAACATTTCTGGCACTCCGTGCACTGATAAGGTTTATCCCCAGTGTGGGTTCTTCTATGCCGAGTGAGATTGTTTTTGTCACTGAAGCATTTCTGGCATTCAGAGCACTGGTAAGGTTTTTCACCAGAGTGGGTTATTACATGTCGAGAAAGACATTGTTTGTTACAAAACCTTTCCTGGCATTCAGAGCACTGATAAGGGTTTACCCCAGAGTGGATTCTCATATGTTCAGTGAAATAAGATTTACGGTTGAAACTTTTTTGGCATTCAGCGCACTGGTAAAGTTTTTCTACAGAATGGGTTAATGCATGTCGATATAGACTCGGTTTGATACTAAACCTTTTCTGGCATTCAGAGCACTGATAAGGTTTTTCCCCAGTGTGGATTCTCATATGCTCAGTGAGATAAGATTTACGCCTGAAACTTTTTTGGCATACTTTGCACGGAGAGTGGTTTCCCCCAGTGTGGATTCTCATATGCTCAGTGAGATAAGATTTACGCCTGAAACTTTTTTGGCATACATTGCACTGAGAGTGGTTTTCCCCAGTGTGCATTCTGTCAAATTCTGTGAGATAAGATTTATGGCTGTATCTTTTTTGGCACAGGTAACTTTTTCCCCCAACTTCGGTTATTTTGCCTCGAGTGAGGCGAGTTTGAACACTGAATTTGTTTTCACACTCCGTGTTTTTATAAGGTGTATTCCTAGAGTTAATATCTCTACGTTTAGTTTTCTCTTGCTTATATGCCACGGTAAGAGTGAACCTGATTTTAGAGTCGGGCTTGTTTAGATAATTTTCAGCATTTATCCATAAAAGAAATTGTGCGTAATTTTCTTAACACTTGAATTGAGCAGAATATGTCTGGAAGCAGGCCTGTAACACCTGTTGAAATTTTTCTAGCAAATAATAGTGTTTAGGTAGTAGCCTCTCCGGCAGCAACTTATTTTGTGACTGAAGTTTTTTTTTTTTTTTTTTTTAAAACCTTTATTTTGCATCAAAATCAGAACAAATACGGGCCTACAACCTACCGGCCGGCCACGGAAACAGTAAAGCACCAATGCTACGTTACGGCGACACAGTAATATCTCTCATTGAAGCAAGCAGTAAAAAGGTTACACTGTAGTTACCGTATTACCATGTCTCAGAATCAGTGAAGGTTAATTTTAAAGGTTTTCATCGCTACCATTAAGAGCAGGTCATATTTATCCGTACTAATAAAATTAAGAGAAAAGAAACGAGGTCCGAGTAGGTGGGACTCACTATAGACACCTTTACCAATCAGCACAGTTCGCAGCATGCAGGACCCAACCAGAGGATGGCCACAAAATATGAACACCCCTAAAGAGGACGCAACATCCCAACTAACACCACGCTACCACCCATCCCCCAATATGCCTAACACGGGCCAAGAGGAAAGAAAAAAGCATATAATAGCAAAAAAGGCACCATAGAAAAAAACACGAACTAAAAGTTACCCCCCCACCCTACACACATGCAGAGGCTACGGCCTACCCCCCCCCCCCCCCCCCCCCCCCCTAGCAGAGTGTTTGGCTCCCCATAACCCGAAATATAGCGAGAAAAGAGAAAATTGAGAAGGAGGAAAAGACAGGGAAAAGGGAAGAAAGATGAAAGAGCACAGTTTACCTAGAGAAGAGTTCCGTTAGGAAAGAGAAATAAAGGAACATAAATCACAGAAGACCGGGGGAGGGCCATAAGAACATGTCCAAAACTGTCAAAGTACATCATTCCGGCCACCCTTACCCCGACTCCACCACCAATACAGTACCAACATATGAAATCCACCGGCAGTCCATCAGTGTCCCAGCAGTACAAGGAAGACAGTTCCGAAGGGAAAGGGGACACCCTCAACCTTGCCCCGTACGGTAGGATGCAGCAACGCAGTCCAACTGGATCGAAAATGACACAGGTGAAATAAGGGGATGAAGAGGCCTCGTCAGGATAGGAGATTGGTCCCACACGTTCATCCAGTCCGTTGCCGAGAAAACGTCAATGACACAAGAAGCGTTGCAAGGTGCGGGGTCACCCCGTACAGCCAGTCCCAACATTCGCCACCAGTCCAAGGAAGGGAATTGCATTCCGCTAGCCGCCATTGAGAGATCTTCAGAAAATGGCGCCCGATACCGTCTTGCCAGCCGGAAAACAGCCGCAGACATTCCGGGTCTACCCAGGGGTGTTCTCTCCAGTACGCTTGCAGGATCGGAGTTCCGCGCCGTCTCCATGTCAGCGGGGACCGGGGCAGAGGGGCCACAAGGATGCTTCACCGGGTGTGGCGTAGCGGCCAGACGCTGCGGATCGTCACGAACAGACAGGGGGGCCGCGGACAATATCGCGTCCATCCGACCCCCCAGTTCCCCAGCGACGGCGCGCAGGTCAGCCCTCACGGCGGACAGGGCGCTCAGGATATCACTTAGCCGCAATGGCGCCGAGGGGAGAGAGGGCGCAGCATTGTCCTCCAGTCGGTGCAAATATGTGCAGTGTCGCGCCGCCGGTCGATAGCTCTCCTTGCCCGCATTCCCAATTAGCTCCAGCTGGTTCATGATAAAGTGAGCCCAGACGGGGGGGGCGCAGGGCAATAGTTACTATCACCCCCGCAGCAATGCTGTAACAGACCCAGTCCCGGGTGTTTACCTTCGGGGATTGAAAGCAGGCGACAAGATGGCGCTCGTCCCAGCCCTGCAGCGAAACAAAGTAGCGGCGGATTCAATGCAGGTTCCAGGGAGTGTTACAATGTTGCGTCTGGGGCTTCTGCGCGCAGGTCGGAGAGAGCGGCAAGCAGGGCTCCAGAATCAAGAAGCTGCTGCGAGACACGGCAGCCAGCCCCGTCCAGCAGCCCCCGGCGATCGTCGTTGCACACGGGCAGGGGGCACATCAAGAACAAAGACGCCGAGCCTGCCTCGCCGAGTCCGGAGGAGGTGAGGGCGTTGCAGCGCTTCCACTGCCGGGAGCCGACTTCGAGGCACAGCGGCAGGATCAGGCTGTCCTCCCGGTTCCGCCAGCGCCGATTAATCCAAGAAGTGCGTGCAGGATGTCGCGGAAACCGGGAGAGCAGTTCAGCGGTAAGCGGAGCCGAGGAGTCAGGCGGCCATCATGGTCGCTGGCCAGGCTCCTCCCCCTCGACTGAAGTTTTTCTTAAATCTATTTGTATAGGTTCTTAGTAATGCAGAAATAAGGTGTTAGTCTGATATTTAATGATTAAACTGATAAGTACCTTTTTGCACTGACGTAATGGCAGTAACTGAGGGCGTTAGAACGGCACAGTACTATTGTGGATCATTAGTCGCAGAACATCAGCTCCTTTTACCCTTTCTATGTTTGGTGTAAGGTTAAAGTTTGTAGTTCTAAAGACGAGGATTTATTTACATTAGCTATAGCGCAACGGTGCGCCTTTAATGCATTTTTATATTTAACAATATTACATATCACTCCTGCACAACAGATAATGTTGAGGCGATTTACATAGAATTACAGAACAGTACACAATAAAAAGGAAACAATCTGAGATGGTCATGAACACAATAAAGTGGTGAATTTTTAAGGTTTTTGCAAGGGAGCAGAGTGGGTCGAGGTGTTATATCCCGAGGCAGATAGTCTCAAACTTGCGTAACTGGTTAAAAACGGTTGTTGAACAAAGGTGATTTTCCAATCTTTTGGCTGTTAACGTGTCAGCTTCGGAGTCTTCTTTCAGTGTCTTTTCGTTGATGGTATCCAGAAGAATCCTTTTATTGTAACTTTCTTTTATGCTGTGTGCGCTTCCTCTCTAGAATTACATGATGCTTTAGATGAACATTATTCTGTCATGCTGAGGCAATTTGTCTTTCTGATAATATTTCAGATGAGGATGCTGAAGTGGTGTTTCTACATATTTCTCATATTGTGTGCACAGATATGGCTTTGCTCTGGGTTAATGAAATGCAAAATTAGAGACTTCACTTACAGGTATAGTACTTTCCTCGCCACACTTAGATTTTTGGAAATTGTTTAAACGTAGAATGCTTGATGTCCTTCAATTTTTCAAAATAATCCTTCTTATGGCAATGACAGTTGCTTAGTGCTAAATCTTGCGTTCTTCGTCCATAATTTCAATCACCTGTAGTATTAAAATTAAATAGTTAATACATGTACATTTCCAAAAATATAATTTACAAGCCAAATCAAGGCACAATTTCGAAAATGTTGAGCTGTTTTTCAGACAGAGCAGAGTGTAGAATGGTAGCATGAGAGTACTTGGATGTAGGAGTGAGGATTTGTAGAATTTTCAGCATTTTATTAAGCTCACAAAGGATACATGTACCCTATGGAGTTGTAACATAGAATCCCAAAGGCAGATATTAAAGTCATATGGACTGGCACCAAACTGATATTAAAAAATATACACTATTAATTAATTTGTAATGCAGATTTCTGAGACGCTAAGGACTCCGCCACGGACAACAGGCATTCTCCCCTGCCCTGAGTTACCACCTACTTGTATCTGCTATCCTGACTTTTGAGTTTTGGCCTCTGCCTCAAGCAAATCTATTGTGTGCTGCGAGGACTATGCCAGACCTATCCCTCTACTATGGCCCAGAGTATGAACTTAAGGGCAATGAAACTATGGCGTACTTTCATGTGTTCATTTTATTCCACCTGATTATCAGTTGTTAGGTTTTTCTGCACCTGTATTTACTAGATGCAGAAAATCAGGACACAATTTTTTTCCAGTCAGAAAAATTAGATTGAAAAGACGTATAAGACTCTGGGTGCAGCAGAAGGAGCCAAGACTTATGCTGTTTTCTTTACTAACTGGGGGAAAAACACAATTCTTCCCTCTGTTGGTGTTCACAGTCATTGTCGGCCTGTGATTCGGCATTGAGTGCAGAGCGTACCGATTAGAGTTGTGAGGCGGAGCCGAGGAGGAGTTAACGAGCAAGAGAAGCGGAGCCTGGGACGACTGCCCGGGTTTGTTTTGTGACCGGTTCCCGCTCCCGAAGGTTTCTCCCGCTTCTCCCGTGTCCTGTTATACGGGTGCTTTAAGTTCGACGGATCTGCTTTGGGGGCAGGAACGGCCGCTGCCGGCCCTGTAGTGCTAAGGCACTGCTGGTGCTGCAGGTGCAGCAGCCACTGCAGGGGTCAAAGTAGCCATGGCCTGCGGTGCTGCTGGTGCGGCGGCTGCTGCAGGGCACAGAGGAGCACAGAGGGCCCAGAGGAGCCTTGGCCTGCCGCCTGATTTTACGTATTTACTAAGCATTGAGCAGAGCAGAACTGAGCCGAGGAGTGGAGTGAAGTGCCTACATCTGCTGTCTGTAGTGGGACTGGCTCTGGATCCCGCACTTGCTCCTCAATGATTGCCAGCATTCTCCCTTGTACTCTTGACAGCGATGAATAGCAACGAACAAGCAATGAAAAGTGAGTGGTGAGTGACAAGTGGCAAGAGGTGTGTGGCGTATGGCAAATAGTTAAAGTTGATCAGTCCGTAAGTCGCTGAGCCATTGGAGTCTGTAATAAGTCTCTAATACAAAATCTGAGAAATTATTCAACGGGGAAAGTGACAATAGACTTTGACCCTGTTGAAGCACCCCTCGACCCCTGAATTACTCTGGATGCCTAGACTACACTCCTACCAGGAGCCCGGATATTAATCAATCCATTAATTAATTAATTAATTAAGTAACCAGCAGTACCAGTGGATTCTGTACTGAGGTGTGCCTTGGGGGTGTTTTCCCTTGGAGGTGTTTTTGTCCTACCAAAGCACCCTTTGGTCTTGTCACTGGCCCGTTTGATTCTCTGAAAGAAGCAAGGCTTCTTCGCCTTAGAGGGTGTATTATGAGGTCAGGAAAGGAGCGGCCACCTTTCCCTCCTATCAAAAGAAAAATACAACAAACACTAATATTAGATACGTTTAAAATAAAACAGGCAGGTGACATACAGTCCTTTAAATCATCTAAGGTCCATACATTTGGGAAACTGGGAAAGTCGCCGTCAAAGTTTGATTTTATGAAAGATCCAACTGGTGCTATGCTAACATTGCTAACTGACCCATGGGATCTTCAAACTCCAATTAAACCACTGAGAAGAACAAATATTATATTCCCTTAGCAAGGAGTAAGTGAACCAGGCCACATTGAGTCTGAAACTGAAGTCAAATGAATGTCAAATTCAACTAAGGACCAAGTCAACCACTAGGGCCAAATAACGGACCTAAAGATGTTAACTATTCCACTTACTGGTCGTTCACAACAAGAGGACCCAAAATGCACAAATCTAACAATGTGAGATACTCAGCAATTACTACCAACTAAGCAGCCAACGCCAATAGAAGAGCTAACGGTATAGGGGAACTGTCTAATTTGGGCCAAATAAATCAACCAGAGCACGAAGCTCCAAATGAACTAAATGGTGGGGTGAAAATCATAAGGGAAGCCAATACCCCACTGAAATCGGATCTTACTCTGTCTAAAATAAATTCCGTTCAAAAAACTGAACCAGCCAAAATTTAATCAAAATAACGGATCTCAAATTAATAAGGACGAATACACAGCAATCCAGAAACTCTGCCTCGTTGGAGTACTCCATATCAAAAAGACGTTTTGAATAGTAGTCCACAATTCATTAATTCTTGGAACGAGGGTCATGATTTTCAAGGACCACAAAAAGAGGAGTATAAGGACCTATCATTCATAAATGGGCAACATCATAGCCCAGGTACTCAGGTACCTGGAAGTGGGAACGCGGGAGCAATTTGGGATTTATTCTTCAAAACCTCGCAATTAACTCTGGAAGCTTTAACATATCAGTCCAACAAAATCGAGGTCCAAATAGATCACTTGAGCGCTATAGCATCCTCTGTTACCAGAATTGAGCAGAAGATAACAACGCAAAATAATCTAATAGTAAGGGCACAATCTCAGTCAATATCTACGTATGCAGAGTGTAGTTGTGCCCTACTAATTAACAAATTTGCTACCATTCCGGATATTTTAAAAACGATAATTGACAATGCAAAAGGGAATTTTCCTAATGTGGGAATTCAACCCATCAAGACCGACTGCCCCTCCAAAGATACAATAAAGAGTAAAGACAATACTGTTGTTGTTAAAGAAAAAATAGATGATAAAACAAAAGATCAAGAAGTGATAAACCTATGCTCGACACAATCAACATGGACAGACGCAGCTCCAGAAGTTCATCTATCAAAAAGACAGAGGAAAAAACAACAGAAACCAAGAAATAAAACTTCTAAAAGTATAAAAAATACAAATGCATCAGATATAGTGAGATTGAACACTGGAAACAACCATGACCAAATATCATATTGTGAAGGTGAGGGTAAACAAATGTTACCAACAAAACCCTTTTACCCTCTATTTAATAAGGATCCATCGGAGGTACAAGCAGTTATGAAAAATAAATGCTTAAACAAGCAAGCTGATAGTATGGAAATGATAGAGAATGGGAAAATTCAGTCCTTAGAAATGCTGCAAGTGGAGGAAAGTAATAAACAGGTGGAAAATAAGCCATCACAATTGGAAACAAATAGAGCAAAGAGTGGGAGTATAAGAGAGGATGAAACGAATAGAGATTTGTTAAAAACCTGGAAGGATATTAAATTATCACAAGATCTGGGAACCGAAATGAAGCAGTTACATAAACATCGACAATCATAGTCTCAAACTGTTAGAATTCATAATGGAAGGTTAATTTGACATGCTCAAGGTGAAAATAGCCTGCAACAAATTAAATTAAAGAACCCAGATCAAAAAGAAGGAGTGGTGCAGGTAATTCTTACGCCGGAGTATAAATCTAGGGGTAATAATGATATCTTGACTCTTGGGAACATATTAAAATTGTGTAATGCAGTACCCTCATTAAAGAAAATTAAATGTACCGACATAGAATCAATTCAATTCCTCATAATCAAGAATAATAATCGAGAATCGACATTAGTAATTTGGACATCTTCTACTGCCGCCAGCCTTATTATGCAAGAACATAATCTCTTTCAGGACTGGGGAACAAAAATAACTCTCCTGAAACCTTTCTATCCCAGCCCTTTTGTTTCAACAAAATTACAAAATCATAACCAAATGAGAACCGAGAATAATAAGAAATACTCAATATTTAAAACAAACATAGGTATGACTAACGGGCATCTTTTAAAATAATGAGAGGAAAAAAATAGGAGAATTATTATTTGACACTTTCAAATTAGGTTGGCTAACAGCAGCCCTCCATAATGTCTGGCCGGAATGACATCTACAATCTGAAGTTCCTTTAAGGGGGCCAAGAATTATGAATGAAAGGGTCAGATTATGTTTGTGGAATATAAATGGCGTTTAAGCAAAGATTCAGAATAACCAATTAGCTACTTTGTGCTGTTTTCAAATCATTTGTTTACAAGACACTTGGGCTTTAGTTCCTTTTAGATTGGAAGGGTATATGGTTATTACTCATTAGCTAAGAGAACAAGTAACTATGGCAGACCTTGTGGGGGTTTGGCTATTTTTATATCAACTGAACTAAAAATGGAAAGTGAAATGGACGTCCCAAGTCAAAAGGATGATCTAATTGCCAAAATACGATACAAGGAACAAAATATAATTAAATCTCTTGTAGTAATCAACGTATATAATTACGAAGAACAATGGCGACCAATTTGATAATTATGATATTGCAGCAACTGGACAATGACACCCAAACTGAGATTATTATTACCGGGGATTATAACATGAATATGCTATGTTCTTACGATAGAGATGTTGAAATACAATGGCAAAATTACTCAGATCTTTGGACTGGGGTGAATGTGTGACATTGATCCACATTCTGTCCATCACCTGTTTTGTTTGCAAATTCCGCCCTAAGTGCGCTGGGGATGCTCAGACGTGGGTCCCAGGCACTCCACACCACTGGAGTCAAGCTAGCCGGGCTGATGAGAGGTGTTACCTCGAAACCGGTCCGGTCCTCGGATGCTTGATTCCGTTCTGGGAAGGATATGGCTTTTGTAGTTCGGACTGGACTGTTCCCATGGGGCACAGGGTCAGAGCTGATTTGCATATCGCCATTGTCTAACCCAGGGTGGTGTGGAGTGCAAAAAAACGATGGATTTGGGCCCAGATCTTTGGACTGGGGTGAATGTGTGACATTGATCCACATTCTGTCCATCACCTGTTTTGTTTGAAAATTACTTAGGGTCGATTCCAAGTTTTTCATCAACAATGGGTATGAGGGAACAAAAGAATGAAAAAATCGGCAAGACTCTTGTAAAAGAATTAGAAACCATAGGTCTAAGGGTGCTAAATGAGCAACTTCCCCAAGATTCGCCATCAGCATGGACTTTTCAAGCAGAGTATCATAGGTCTAGAATAGATTATACAATAGCATTGTTGAATCTATTTCATAGCATTTTGTCTTATCAAATAGAGGGAATATATATAAGCGACCACGATCAACAAATAATGGAGTTAAACCTAAATGGCCTAAGATTTAAAAACTATAAGACACTTCCGGGAGAAATAATGAAAGTAAATTATAAGAAACTATATTGGTCAGATAACACCAAAGATTCTATTACAAACACTGCGCAGGCAATTGTTGATTTTCACTTCGAAGGATAATATTCGAATGCTGTCGAAAAATGGTCTCTCTTCACAAAGTAATTAATTACCAGTCAATCTCAATAATATGCTGATAAAGGTCAGTGGAGGAAAAAACACAGCATGTTCATTGGTGAAAATTTCGTTTGAAAGCCATCAATTAAAAAAAGGACGTAACAGAATCCTGAGATTGGTAAAAAAAGTTTGAAGTTAATTTAATTTACAGAGTAAAACTTAAAAAGATAAATAGAAGAGTAAGGAAAATGGTCTGGAAAGACAAAATGCAAGAAAAGCAATAGTTGTGGGCAAAAGCTCTATATGCTTGCAAAAGGAGTAAGTCAAGAGGCTTCTGGATTGTATTAAACAAACTGAGTAGATCTAGTAGGAAATCTACTTCATCAACAGTAACTGAATCTGAATGGGTATCGTTCATAGATATGCATTTGAATCCTACTCCTAACATGGCTGTGAATTCTACTGATTGGGCTATAAATGGAATAGGAGGAGAAAAGAAAGATAACAGAAAACCAAGTATGTAAATTAATAAAGAATCGGAGATCCAATGGTGCTCCCGGCCCACATGGGATTCCCGCTGTGTTGTATAAGGAGAAAGCATCATATTGGTCGAGCTATCGAACAGCAGTATTTAATCATGCTCTCCAATCAAGAACCGTCCCCGAGGCATGGAAGGGATCTATCATTTCTCCTATATTTAAAAGTTGGGACTGGTCCCTCCCATCCAATTACAGATTAATTACGCTCCAAGATATTGAAGCTAAATTAGTTGCATCGGTTCTATTTAAGGAGTTAATTGATTGAGCTAATGAAAACCATTTAATTCCACTGAACCAATCAGGTTTTGTACACGGTCAAGGTACAACAACAAATGTGTAAACACTGGGAATTTTAAAGGAAAAATATAAAACAAAAAAACAGCCATTATATTTATGTTTAGTTGATTTTAAAGCTGCTTTGACTGCATAAATAGGCAGATTTTATGGAGGAAACTGGATCGTTATGGCACTAGCTCCAGCCTTTTAAATGCAATGCAATTGTTATATACTGATACCTGGACAAGAGTCCGGCTAGGGAATGGCTCAAAGCTTTAGAGGAAAATTTTAAAAACTCACGGCCTAAAGCAAGGGTGTGTTTTAGCTCCATATTTATTTAATCTATTTTTATCAGACTTTACCCTTGCAATGAACAATGAGTTAGCAGACTCACCAAAGCTGGCTGAGAAACAAATATCAAACTTGTTATACGCTGATGACGTCGTCCTGCTAAGCCAAACAAGGATAGTACGTCAGCGATAAATAAACAAAACATCAATGTATTCAATTAAGAACAAAATGACAATAAACGAAAACAAAAACAAAATTAATGGAAGTCAGTACCAAGTATCGCAAGGGCAGCAAATCGTACCACCAAAAGCGAGAGCTAGAAAAAGTTCAATGTTATAAATATCTTGGGATACTGTTTGACGTGAAAGGATCTTTTTCATATCATAAAATGGAGATGAAGAAAAAAGCCAAAAGTCTACAAGGGGCTTTTCGCCTACTTTATAGCTTCTTGGGGAGGCCCAACTTTTACCCCATTAATAAAAGTAATAAAAGCGAAATTGCTCCCGAGCCTTATATGGAAGTGAAATACTCGTGGCTTGATGCCGCCCAGGCGGCGTGCTCCAGCCCTGAGACGCTGGCGCTGCTTTGCCAAAAGCATACCGTATTCTCGGGTGAAGCCGGCTGTAAACTGTCCTTCCTTTGTAGAGAGGGTCGAGCGCGCAGCTTTGGGGAGGGTGACCGCCCGGGACGTACCCGTGCTAACCTCCTAAGTCCACCGCGCACTGCCTCCTATATACCTGCTCTCAGTGATAGAGCCTGGACAGGACCACCTCTGAGGTAGATATTAAATCCCGTTTTCTCGACTTTTACTCTCTCCTCTATTGTGCCGGCACTCCCTTGCCACTGGAGGAGTTCGACCAATATTTTGAGTCCTTCGCCCTCGTCTGGATCGAAGACTACCATAGAATATTTCTTGAAGAGCCAGTCTCCAGGGAAGAAATATTGGCAGACATCAACAGCTTACCTAGCGACAAGGCCCCTGGCTTGGATGGCCTGCTTGCCTCGTTCTACAAATCGTTTGCTGACATCCTGGAACCGCATCTGGCGGCCATGTATAATGAGTCTTTCGACACCGGGCTATTCCCGCAGTCCCTGCGCGAAGCATTGATAAATTTGCTCCTTAACCCTAACAAGCCTGCCGACCGTCATGACACCTACCGTCCTCTTTCCCTTATAAACATAGATAATAAAATCTTCGCCAAATCTCCCTGATCAATCTGGCTTCATACCTGGCAGGGCAACCTCACATAATCTTCGTACCATTTTCTGTCCTGCATCAAACTAACCCTAACTTGCTGGCAGTGGCCGCACTACTCGACGCCACCAAGGCGTTCGATATCTTGTGGTGGCCGTTCCTGTTCAACAATCTACCGCGTATGGGTTTCGGCGCTCACTTTCTGCGTGATATCAAACTCCTTTACACCAGTCCCTCCGCACGTCTCCTCATTAATGGTCAGGCATCTGACCCGATCAACATTGCCTGCGGCACTCGCCAGGGGTGTCCGTTATCGCCCATGTTTTGCCATCGCCATGGAGTCCCTGGCTGCCAGGCTACGGCAACACCATACACACAGGGGCATTGGTTTCCCTTCCCGCTCTCTCCTGGTCTCAATGTATGCGGATGACGTCACCCTATATGTCCGCCACCCCCAGGAAAATCTTAGCCCCCTGGTTCGGGAAATCATAAATTTTGGCGGGCTTTCGGGCATCCAGATGAACTGGAGTAAGTCGGTCCTATTTCCCCTGACTGATGCTACTGTTCCCTTCACACCGGACTTTCCATTCGTGTGGGCATCCGGCCCCACGTGCTAGTTGGGCATCTGGTTAAGTAGGGATTTGGATGAATTGTGGAGGTAGAACTTAAGGTGGGCTGTTGATTGGCTTGAATCGAGAATCCCTTCGTGGAGACGACTGCCGCTATCCTTGGCTGGCCGTATCGCCATAGCAAAAATGGTGGTCCTGCCTAAATTTCTCTATCTCTTCTTGAACATACCTATCCCCCTCACCTCTCATTTCTTTCGCAAACTTCGCTCTCTAGTCATTTTGCTTATTTGGGCAGGTGAACAACCCAGGGTGGCCTATGATATCCTCACCCTCCCTATGTCTGCTGGTGGGATGGGTGCGCCTGACTTTCGGATCATCGCCTGGACTCAACCCACCCCATGGAATTGACATTTTGGAGGCCGACTGGTTGTAATCAAACCAAAAAGTTGTCCCCGAATTACCGGCTCCGCCTGATCCACTTCAAGTACTTGCACAGACTGTACCGCACCCCAGTGAGGCTCCACCGGTTCGGGCTCACCCCCGGAGATACTTGTATGTGTTGCGCTGCTCCCGCCGCAGCCCATTAGCTTGGCTCTGCCCCAAGGTCTCTGAGTTCTGGCAGGCGGTGTGCTCCACCGTCTCTGACATCACCGGTACTGCAGTGCGCCCAGACCCTCCCCTGTGCATTCTTGGCTTTGTTAAGTTTTGCCCTGATGCTTCCCGCCGCCTGATTTCGATGCTTTTGGTCCTCGCCAGACGTAGGGTGGCCATGTGTTGGGGTTGGCGGCCTGCTCTTAGGGTCGAGAGTTGGTTGGAGGATGCCTATCGATGCCAGACTCCTCTCTGAGTTTTGGGATTTAATGCCTGCCAGGTCCCGCCCTGTCGACATTTGAGCCCCCCTGGTCGCCTATCTCCTTTTCCCGCTCCTCTCCGCTACCTCTCCCGCGCTCCCCGCCGGGCCTGGGTCCGCGGCGGCCGCCGGTGTTGGTTAGTGAATGCTCCCACCTCCCCTACTTCCCATTAGCACCCCTGCTACTTTAGACTTTCATCTGTCATTGTGCTTCTATGCGTGCTTCCCCTTGGGAGGCTGTAGCCCTGGACTGTGGTTCTGTGACTTTGACATTCCTGGTTTTACTGAATTGCTGTAAACGTAACCCAATTGCAACTCAATGTCTGTATTGTAATTTATCTTGCTACCGCGTGCGGCGGTTCTGCACGGTGTATTGTGTCTGCCATGATGATATTCCTTAATAAAGGTTTTTGAAAATGTCACTTTTAAAAGACAAAGAACTGTTTATTAAGAGATCCCACGCATGGATGTTGGTCCAGGAATATACAAGTCTTAAGGTCCAACCATATTTAGAAATACCACGGTCTCTACAAACTTTATGAAAGCACGATCCGGCAACTTACCTATCTTAAAACATGTAGTGCCCTGGTTGAGACCATCTAAGCCGACAATGCAACCTATAGGACGAAAGTATTTTGCATTTTGTTTGTGTATGTGTTCTAATGATGGCGGAAAGAAAACGATATTTGAAAAACTGCTTCATTGGCAGAGGTGTTCGTATCTGCAGACATGCCATGGTAGTTTTTTTTAGACCATCGAATATTAAAATGAACGCCAATTTTACTAAATTTTTAATACTTGTTAAAAAGAAGTTGGATACTTGAGAGTTGCCCACAGGAAATCTAGAAGTCTAAGATAATTAAGGACAACATTTAATAATATTTTTATATCACACATCAATTACAGAAATATTAATTGACACAATTTATATAAAGTCCTGGAAAGATGACGATCTGATGTAATGTCTATAAATTGTGTTTATGTTATTCAAGAAAACTAATTTGGATTTTTTGAAATTTTAAAATTGTTGGTCTGTATTTAAATTGGTGTGTTTCCTTTAAGAATGCAGTAATTGTACGATTTTTGTTAATCATGCAAATAAACTCTGTTAGAAAATGCTTTCCCCTTCCCTCCCCTGCTTCACCTATCTCCCCCAACCAACCACATGCATATATCTACCACCTGCTTAAAACAAGTGGTAAATAAAAGCAAAAAAACACTATGAAATAGTGAATGGCATGTGGTTTGACAAGCAGAAGAATCTGTTCCTCGTGGCAACTGCCCAGTCCATGGCATCAAACTTGTAAATGGACGTTACTGGGGTAAATCCACCACAAAGTAAAAAAACAACAATTACATGAGATTTTTCTGCCACTCCAGTACTGTGCAACTTCTAACAAGGGACTATGAGAGGTTTTGGACAGGTCCTGTGACCTGGAGGGTCACACCAAGTGTTCCCTTATTTAAGGCAGAGGACTGTCATGGGTTTAACAGCTAGAGCGGTTGTGGCAATGGAGCCTATTGTAAGGATCCATAGCCTAATGTGATCTTTGCATCATGGTCAGTGGAGTGATGTCCTACTGACACACACATGTAATGCTACATTTCTATACCTGTGCCCAAACTTTGAGCTAACATCATGTGCGTGTTTAGGGTGTTGGTGTGCGTAGGTTAAATGCAATGTGAGAGTGCGACAGAGTAAACCGCTAGTCTAAGGGACACCCCCCATCACCACCCTCAAGACTCTCCCAATAGTTCAGGGCAGAAAATAATACTCTACGACAACGTGATTGTTGAGGCCCAGTTGGACGATTGTGTGCTGCCAACCGAGCCGTTCAAGGCTGCACAACAGGGTCTGAATCTACTGGCTTCCTGGAAAGCCTGAGTTGGGTTTTTAGTGGCCGAATTCCTGACTACTCTGTGTCAGAGGCCCATGAGGGACTACACTTACTCAAGTGTCGAACACCCTATCTGAGCTTACCCCTGTGGTCCACCCGGCCTCCAGAGGAGCTGCACTTACCGACAGGCCAGGTGTGACTGCTACCTTGGGACTGCTGATCTTCAGGCAACTGCAAAGAAAAGACAGAGTGGTGCCCTACTGAATGCAGCACTACCTCCAGGACAAAAGCACTCCACAAAAGCCTGCTGGTGGGTCACTGCTCTGTCGAGTGTTTGGGCGTGCCGGGAAACAGGAAAGAGACCCAGACAAGACTGACTCATCCTGTGAAAGGGTAAAACGCTTACAACAGAACATACACGCATTGGGGTAACTGGAGTGACAGAACTGCACCTATACTATATTCATGATACTCCTAAATGCTCTTAGAGGGTAAGGGGGTATCAGAACCGGACGCACCTGTCTGCAGCACATGATAGTCTGGCATGCCTGCACTATCTTTTCAGCCAGACTGTCCATAAAGTTGATTTTAGAGCCGCTACACACATAGAAGGGGGAATCTCAGACCATTCGCTGGTGGAGGTGCAACTCGATGGTCCGGTTGTGGACTTCATCCTACCCCCAAGGGTTGACCTGGGATATTTATAAGACAAGAAGTTCAAAGCTCGTATGAGAGATGGAGCAGACCTCTATTTTAAGTAGAACGGGCGGCCTGTTGAATCAGCTTGCGTGCTATAGGATGAATTTAAGACAGTGATTCGAGGCCAGACACAAGCCTTGATTGGGGGAATGCCGAAGGAACGTATATTGAAGTGCGAGGCTGAGGACAAGGAATGTGCTTTCCTGGAGGCACGCTGGGCAAGTGGGGAATCAGTTTCTCTCCCATTACACCATCAACTGAAGCAGCACACATTAAGAGCACTAATGGAAAATAGCGGGCACTCATGCGCTGGCTACCCAGAATTGTCTCTATCATGTCGGTGATAAAGCCAATGAGTTGCTTGCATGGTGTTACGGGTGCGGGAGGAATAGGCAACACGCTGATCTTAGTCTTAGTGGGTTTTATTTTGATATACCAGTCTGAGCTTTTCTTCTTAGTTGTTATCTTTCCTCTCGGGGAACGACTTCTCGCAGTCTTCCTAATCTCAAATTCTGCCGACGATGCTCTATGCTCCCTGTCGAATCTTCTCCGCGGAATAGGATCTTCGGTTTCCGTCTTGCCGCTCGTTGGAAAACAGGGAAAAAGATAACGGGTATAAGTGGTCTGTTTGCTCTGTCTAATTGATAAAGGGTAAGGGAGTGAGGACCAAACTACCGGTGACACACAAGTAAGCTATTGCCGGCGTGAGGGGTTTAGTGCTCAGGGAAGGGGGTGCCAGGAAGAGGGGGGGATATCCCAGGTTTAATCGGTACCAACTGCTTTATGTATGACCCAGCCCCTGAGTTTATCCCGTACCTGGCTGAGCCATACACCTCCCGCGGGTGTATGGCTGGGCGGCTCGTGGGGTCGGTGGCCTCCTGGCTTCTCGTCCTCCGCGTCCTCTTCAACGGCTCTTTGTCTTCTCTCTTCATACGCTGCCGAACTCCGCTCTGCTCCGTCTCTCGCTCCGTCTCCGCTCCGCTCCTCCGTCTGCTCCCTCCGGGTGAATAAACACCCACCTGATTCGTTGTCCCTGGAATAAGACGTCTCCATGTCCTGTTGTGACTCCTCCCACTCGTATTCCCAGCCAGCATTAAAGGGCCAGTGTTCCGATTGATTGTCTACCTCCGTGTCGACGTTCTGTAGAGAGTACAATGAGTGAGAGGTAGTGGTGGCCAATTGTTCATTTGCATTTTGTCTATATTCCTGTGCTTGTGACGACCCCAGGTTGTTACATACCTCCCCCTCCGGACACTCACGATCGGTGAGTGGGTGACGGGATAGAAAGTCTGCCCCCACATTCTCAATGCCTTTCCGGTGATGAATGGAAAAAGTGTACGGTTGTAGCGATAAGAACCATCGTAGGACTCTAGCGTTTTTAGCTTTATTGCGGGCCATCCACAGTAGCGGTGCATGATCTGTGAAGAGGTCAAAATGCCGTCCTTCGAGGTAGTACGCCAATTTCTCAATGGCCCACTTGATCGCGAGGCATTCCTTCTCTATAGTTGCATATTTCAATTCCCGGGGAAAGAGTTTCCTGCTGACATACAGGATCGGGTGGTCATGCCCATCACACCCTACTTGGGAAAGCACTGCCTCAATGCCGTAATCCGATGCATCCGTGTGCAACGAAAAAGGGCGAGAGAAATCTGGGGAGGACAACACTGGAGTTGAGGTAATGACGGACTTCAATAAGCGAAAAGCCTCTTGCATTTGTTCCGTATGACGAACTTGGAGTAGACGCCTTCCCTTTTTCTTTTAAGGCATCGGTAAGGGGTGCGGCTATATCCGCAAACTGTGGAATAAACCGTCTGTAGTAACCAACAAGACCTAAAAAAGACCTCAGCTCCCTCCTAGTCGATGGAAAAGGAGTGTCGGCAATTGCCCCCACCTTTTCAATTTCCGGCTCAATCAGTCCATGTCCCAAAACATAACCAAGGTATTTGACCTTTTGAAACGCCAATTTACATTTCTTAGCGTTCACAGTAAGACCTGCGTACCGTAGAGTCCGCAATACCGTGGATAGGTGCCTGAGATGGGTCTGCCAATCTGGACTGTAGATGACAATGTCGTCCAGATAAGCGGACGTGAAATCCGATAACCCAGCAGAACAGTGTTCATCAAACGTTGAAATGTAGCCGGCGCCCCATGGAGGCCAAACGGTAGTACAGTAAATTCAAAATGACCCTCATCCGTCAAGAAGGCAGTCTTTTTGATGTCTTCCTGCCATAGGGGAACTTGCCAATACCCCTTAGTTAAATCGAGGGTAGATATGTATTTAGCGTTGCCCAGTTTTTCTATTAATTCGTCCACTCTGGGAATGGGATATTCATCGAAGAGCGAGATGTCATTCAAAGCACGAAAGTCCATACAAAACCTCCGACTGCCGTCAGGTTTAGGGACCATAACAATGGGACTGGACCAATCACTTTTGGAGGGACGAATCACTCCCAACCAAAGCATTTCCTCCACTTCAGATTTAATAGCTGCTCTCCTGGCTTCGGGGACTCTGTAAGGTTTAATCCTAACTTTCTTGTCTGGTGGGGTATCAATACAATGTTCAGCAACAGACGTTCTCCCTGGGCGGCTTGAAAAAACGTCCCCATAATTTACCAGCGTATTTCTCAGTTCCAACTGTTGCTGGGTCTGTAATTCCTCATTGTGTACCAGCAGGTCAATGGTCGAGCTATCTGATCGTGATCCGTCTGTCAAGTGAATGTCGGCGGGGGGCGGGCCCAACCACTTTTTCAAAAGGTTAATATGATATGACTGTTGTTTATTGGGACCGATCTGCAGTTCATAGCTAGTGCGACCAATTACTGCGACTACTTTATAGGGGCCCATCCATTCGGCCTTAAATTTATGTGAGGAGGAAGGCAGTAGAACTAAGGCCCAGTTATCTACATTGAGCTGTCTCCACTTTTTACTCTTGTCATAAGCAGACTTTTGGCTATGTTGGCTTGCCATAAGATGATCCATCGCCAAATCCCTTAATTTCCCCAGTTTAGCTTTTAGGGCCTTGGCGTAATCAAGGGTTTTATTTATTTCCTCTGCATTTTCGTTAACCCAGGCGTCCCTGGTCATTTCTAACAGGGAGCGGGGTTGACAGCCGTACAGCAGTTCAAAAGCCGAGACCCCCATACTGCTCTGTTTCTGCGCCCTGATGGCGTATAATGCTAGGGGTAACATTTTATCCCAATCACTCCCGCTGACTTCCATCATCTTACGGAGGGTTGCTTTCAGGGTACGGTTGTAACGTTCCACCAGTCCGTCCGTCTGAGGATGGTAAACAGAGGTACGGATCTGGTGGATGTCCAACGTATTACAAATTTCATTCATCAACTTGGAAATGAACGGAGTACCCTGGTCCGTCAAAATCTCTTTTGGGAAACCAAGCCTGCTAAATAACTCAATCATTTTATCTCCCACCTGTTTCGATTTGGCTGCAGATAAAGGAAATGCCTCCGGAAACCTCGTGGCATAGTCGACCACGACCAAGATGTGTTGGAACCCTTTTTTTGTCTTGGTCAACGGACCTATCAGATCCATGCCAACCCTTTCGAAAGGCTTCCCAATGACTGGCAACGGCTGCAAGGGCACAGCTGGTGGTCTGACCATATTCATCTTCTGCCATATTTCACACTTTCTACAATACGACTCAGTATCCTTATAAATCCCATGCCAAAAAAATTGCCTGAAAATATTCTGAGTTGTTTTTTCAGCGCCGGCAACAATGTGGCTGTGTGCAAAAAAAAGGGCTTGCTCTCTAAAAGATACAGGTACTAGAAGTTGAGCAGAACCCCCCTCCTTTCCAATTCTATACAATAGCTCATCCTGTATGATGAACCCGGGAAAATCTTTAGAATCTACAGCTCTTTGGTGGGCCTGGTCCCACGCATTGAACAGGGTTGGGTCACTAATTTGTGCAAATTTAAAACTTTTATCCGAAACCCACGGGTCTTGAGAAAGAACCGTATGTATTGGTTCATTCCGCGTGTCCGTGGACCCAAAACCTCTAGACCCCCGGTCTGTGTCCTCCAAACGGTCTACTTCTTCCAATATAGTAGAGGCTATACTTTCACAAATGAGTTGTGCCACTCGATCTCCTTTATTGACCCGAAATGTCTCAGGCCCAAAGTCAAACAGGAGAATCACAACATTACCCCTGTAGTCTTCATCGACAACCCCTACCCCAACGTCAATAAAATATTTAGCGGCTAAGCCTGAACGAGGAGCGATCCTGCCATAGCACCCTGTGGGGACTGCTATTTGTAAGTCCGTTTTGATCAGTGCTTTCTCTCTACTTGGTATTACATAGTCATATGCGCTGTATAAATCGTAACCTGCTGCTTTTGACGAGCCCTTCGTGGGAAACATTGCATTTTTAGTCAATTTTACAAAACTAAGGCTATTCACCTGTGGACGTTCCTTTAGTTCAGTACGCTTATTATCGGTGTGTCCCTGAATTGCCAACTTGTCTTGAAACATATTCAAGAAGCTAGGGTTATATGTTCCAACGATCAGATCTTCCGGTAAATTGTCCATCACCCCCACCCTTACCGCTTGTGTGGTTCCTGCCGTTGACTCTATGATAATGTCGGCAATTGGGTAGGGTCTGATATCCCCATGTACACATTTAATGTTAACCATCCCCTGATAAATGTACTGTTTTGAATTTACATATGGTGATCGGATCACGGACTGGCGACAGCCGGAGTCTAACAAAGCCAATAGAGAGTGTCCATTGACTTTTACACTTACTCTAAATGATCCTCCCATCTCTGCCGAGAACAGCCTTGGGGAGGCAGCCGACCTCCAAAGGTTCTTCCTCGCTTCTTTTTCTCGGACACATCCTTGCAATGTGTCCCCACTGCCCACAATCAAAGCATTGTGGACCTGAATTGATGCTGTTCTCGGTTCTCCAGGTGCGGGGTCGTGTGATTTCTCTGCCCCGGGAAACATTTTTTTCAGGTCGCACAACTATTATTCTCTCTCTGTCCTGCTCAAATGGGAAGCTTTTTGGTTGTGCGCGAGCAAAGGAGGAGGCCATTTCGACCGCTTGGGCGGTTGTTAAACTATGATGCTGACACAGCCATTTTTGGGTGGCATATGGGAGAGCCTCAAGAAACTGCTCCAAATAAATGCGGTCAAGTATTTCCTCCTTACTGCTCGTAGTGGGGGTAAGCCATTTTGTCCGCGGCCATTTTAAGTCTTACAAATAATGTTTTGGGGTTTTCCCCAACAGAGCCCTTTTCCTTCCGAAATCTTAGGCGATAGGCCTCAGGAGCTAATCCTAAATGGTCAAGTATTATTCTTTTTATCTCTGTGTATGGAGTGTTTCCATTAGGATTTGCCACTTGGTAAGCGGCCTGGGCTTCTCCTCCTAATAGCGGTGCCAAAAAAAACGGCCATTTGGCTACAGGCCATCCACAAGCCCTGTCGGCCCTTTCGAAATTTAATAGAAATGCGTCAGGATCTTCTCCTGTACGATATTTTTGTAGGGAGACTGCTGGTGTTCCAAGTGATATGGTTCTCTCAGTTGTTCCTCCCCTTAGAACGGGGTCGACCCATGGTTGTTCATTTTTTTCTTCAAATGCTTTGTTTATTACTTCTCTATCCGCTTGTGCAGATACTAAGTGCTGTTCTATTACTCACTCGATCCTTTCCTGTCCTTTTACTAGCTGTTCCACGACAGTTTCCATCTTCACTCCACAGATGGTGCCTATGCCTGCATTCTCCACCACTGTTACGGGTGCGGGAGGAATAGGCAACACGCTGATCTTAGTCTTAGTGGGTTTTATTTTGATATACAACGAGTCTGAGCTTTTCTTCTTAGTTGTTATCTTTCCTCTCGGGGAACGACTTCTCGCGGTCTTCCTAATCCCAGATTCCGCCGACGATGCTCTATGCTCCCTGTCCAGTCTTCTCCGTGGAATAGGATCTTCGGTTTCCGTCTTGCCGCTTGTTGGAAAACAGGGAAAAAGATAACGGGTATAAGTGGTCTGTTTGCTCTGTCTAATTGCTGAAAGGGTAAGGGAGTGAGGACCAAACTACCGGTGACACACAAGTAAGCTATTGCCGGCGTGAGGGGTTTAGTGCTCATGGAAGGGGGTGCCAGGAAGAGGGGGGGATATCCCAGGTTTAATCGGTACCAACTGCTTTATGTATGACCCAGCCCCTGAGTTTATCCCGTACCTGGCTGAGCCATACACCTCCTGCGGGTGTATGGCTGGGCGGCTCGTGGGGTCGGTGGCCTCCTGGCTTCTCGTCCTCCGCGTCCTCTTCAACGACTCTTTGTCTTCTCTCTTCATACGCTGCCGAACTCCGCTCTGCTCCGTCTCTCGCTCCGTCTCCGCTCCGCTCCTCCGTCTGTTCCCTCCGGGTGAATAAACACCCACCTGATTCGTTGTCCCTGGAATAAGACGTCTCCGTGTCCTGTTGTGACTCCTCCCACTCGTATTCCCAGTCAGCATTAAAGGGCCAGTGTTCCGATTGATTGTCTACCTCCGTGTCGATGTTCTGTAGAGAGTACAAAGAGTGAGAGGTAGTGGTGGCCAATTGTTCATTTGCATTTTGTCTATATTCCTGTGCTTGTGACGACCCCAGGTTGTTACACATGGTTAGAGAGACAAGACAAAGGACGGAACTGGATCCTTGAGGACACTGACAACAAAGGGACAGAAATACCGGGAGAGACTTCCTGAAAGACCTGACCCTGCCAATGCTAACGAATGAGGACAGAGATGCACTAGACCAAGAGCTGACAGTACACTAAATAAATAAGACAATAGGAACAAATAGGGCAAGCGACGGGGTCCAATGAGCTCCCCATAGAATTATATAAAAGCATGATGGATAAAATCAGAGAGTGCCTCCAGAGGAGGTTTCAGACTGCCTGAAAATAAGGGTGTCTCCCAGAGGACCAAATAACATCTGAGGTGGTGGTCAACCCAAAAAAGGATAAACCAGCAACTGAGTGTGTGTCTTATAGACCTACCTCCCTGCTTAATTTTGAGACTAAGGTCCTTGCGTAGGCCCAGGTGATCTGCCTGCGGACAGTAATTGCAACAGTGGATCATCCTGATCAATCGGGCTTCATGCCACACCAGGGAAAGCGCTTAAATCTCTGACACCTTAATGGCGTATCACATGCAACAGGGGATTCCTAACCCAGTGGCGCTGCTGTCAAGCTCTTGTATGCGGCCCCTCATGTGCGTGGGTTCGCCAGGACCTCTCATATGGGGTACTCCAGTTGATCAGGAGTTGGATGAGAGAATCTCCCTCTACGCTGACGTTTTGCTATATGACACTCAACCAGCCTTTCTCGAGTGAACGAATCCTACAAATTCTTCACATATTTGGAGGCCATTCAAGATATAAGATCAATTGGAAGAAGTCCTTAATATTCCTGCTGGAGGCAGGGACCCTGCGGCTGCACTCTAGGTGCACAGTTCGGGTGGCACTACATGGCTTTAAATATTTGGGCGTAATCTGTCTTTCCTACTACCTCTTCTCTTTCTGACACTTTTCTGTCCACTCATCACTGCTCACTTCTTATGGGCCTCTTGCCCGTGTTCTTAGTGTTGTTGTTTTTAAAGGGCCCTGCCACTTCCCACAATAGACCAAGATTGCTATACATAATGTGTCACGCGGCCGGCCCAACAAGAGTTGTAGGCGACATGATGTGTTCAAGCTACTTTTGTTGCGTGCTTATCTAGGTTCCTGATCGATACTGTGACCTTATGCCCCTATTCGGCTATAAATCCATTTATTCCCTATATTGGCATAACCGTTCAAGTGCGATTTTCTGAAAAGTCATCTCTGGCCTCACACGAACAGAGCCACATTCCAGCATGACTCTCTGCTACTTCCTTTGCGACCAATTAGTGCAATGACAGAGCAGCAGTCACTATCTGATATTCCTAGATAACACTCCGAGTTCTTCAACAAGATAAAAACTTAGCAAACCTGGAAATCCCCGCTTGCTATGTTTTGATTAGTAATGGAACTCTAATGAGCAACTGATAACTGTCACTTCCTAGTGACATCTTTAATTGACGTCTTATGTCCAGCAAACTTGCGTCAAACCCGGCACCTGTCAGGTATAAATATTACCAACGTTGCCTTAAGCAATGTGAGCTGCAAGCTACTGTTGCTGATGCTGGCTGCCTGCAAGACCCCGTGTTGGTAAATCTAGCACTCTGTCGCTGCAGCCTGCTATCCTGTGGTGGTGAAGCTGCTAATTACCATTATCGCCGCTACAGCGCGAACTATGGTGCAGTACGCTTAAGGAGCTGAACAGACGTCCCTCTGCGAAGACATCCAGCAGATTCCAGCTGCCCGCGGACGCTGTCCCCCCTCCTTCCTCGACGCGCTGAAGAGAAGCCGCTGCATTTCTCGTGCAGAGAAATCCAGTCCCGGCGCTTCCGGTTTACCCTCGCGGGTGACTGGGATATCGAGAGAGACCCCTGAAGGAGATACCAATCCTCCATCATTCTATTCAGAGGTATGGTGTTGACTAAACCCTTAGACGAGAATTCTTGAAACAAACCTTGGCAAAACCAACTTAACTTAAAGCTACTTACTTACTCCCCTTCCACGTGTTAGGCTTAGGTCAGGCACACTGGGGTAGGCTTAGTTAGAAGCACCAGTTGAGTATGTTAGCCTAATGTATATATGACTGTATATATGTTTTATTACTTTTAAACCATTGTATGGCTAAGAAACCATATCAATGCTTTTACAGTTCTATTTCGCAATACTTATCTTACTGTACGTACTTTTTATAATAACAATTATTGCAATTGTGGCAATACATTTCTCTTGTACGAGAAGAAAGACTGTTCAATAAATGTTAACCCTTTATTGATACACGCCCGTCTCTCTATTCTCTACATCTCGTGAAAGTAAACTGCACTAGACTGACTGAGTGAAATACATGTCTATTGTTTCACACGACCCTAGAGATTGACTCTTGATCTGAGGAGCAAAGTTGTCATGTTGCACGGTTGTTGGAAAACTGAATCCCTTCTTGTCTGTGCCAAGGAAGCTGATCACTTCCCATGCAGAGAAGAAAGTTTCCAGTGACCTCTGAGCTAGTTGGTAACACAACCCAATTAAGTTTAGCATAGTCAGTGGAGGCCTGGAATATCCGCAGTTCCACGTCGATACTACTGTTTATGTTATTCCAATGCGCAGGGCCTAGTGGGAAACTAGGAACTACACTACATGGCGCCCAAACGTTTGGAAAGGCGATCAACTAACGCAAGACTTATAGAGTAACTCAGTCGTGCATATTTCACACCCCTTTCTCCCGTAAATACTCCAATAGACGTCTGGAGTGGGTGAAAGGTTAAAATCCGCCCGACCTTAGTAGGAAGAGATTCCTATGTAAAGCTCTGGTTTATTCAACGTTGAAGGATACAGTGTTCCAAAATATTGTGCACCTAATCTCTGTCTCCTTGGAGACCTACTCTGCAAACCTCGCATTTTTACAATGCCAGGAGAAAATAACGGAACCTCTGGGGCCGCAGCAGATGCGACTCAGCAAGGTCCCGAATACACAGACCCGGATGCAATAATCATCCCGGCACATTTAAGAAAATCTATAACTTCAAAACTTATAGTAAACGGACTGACACCTCAGGGTGGTACAGTAATGTTCGTGATAGAGGCTCACGAGTATCGGCAGACAGAGGTATTCTATTCATGGATAAACTTTCCAGCGGTAAACGCTATAACAAAAGAGTTTCACTATTACAAGATAGAGGATCCTCCGGAAGAGTACGCTCCTTTCGAGGAGATTGAAATTCCACTTAAATTTCAAGAGCACCTGCTCTCGTTTAATGGCGCCCTAAAACACAATGATCACATAACCAGGCTCGGTCCACTAGGTAGACCAGGAGCCACGTGGCCGGTTCTAGCCAGCTACACACCACATCCTGACATTGAAAAAATGTCAAAAGAAGATCTCTTAGTTAACATAGGAGAATTAACAAAGGCTTATAGAGAGTTAGTAAAATTATTTATTAAAAATAATTTAAACACTCCTAAAAAGAGCTGGGATGGAAATAAACAATCCACTCCCAAGGAAAAAGTTTTCCAGTCCAGAGGAAGGTCTCCTCGACGGAGGGAAAGAACTCCGACTCGAGAACGCCAGTCTCCCCAGCGGGAGCCCTCTGAGAAAAGATATAACCTTAGAAATAGGGATAATCTGAAAAAACCTGATAGATATCAAAGTATTGATACACGTCCCTCTCGATCTCTTCCACAGAATTCGGAAAGAAGAGGACGGTCAGACCCAGGAGAGCACACCAAGTCCAAAGACAAGGAACCTGCTCAAAATAAAAAATCTCAATTTCAGAAAAAGAAGGTAGCCAGTATTAGAGTAATCAACCATGCCGAGAATACTGAGGACACAGTTGAAAAACGGGGAGTGGGCATTGACAATGTTGGACAGTGCAGCAGAAATCAGTATAGCGCGCAAGATCTTGATGAGTCATCTGGAGACAGTGGACACGAATGAATACATTCAGGTTGAAACTGCCGACGCCAGACTTAGCGAGCCCCATAAAATATACGAAATAACATTGCGTATAGAGGGTGATAAGACTAGGAAAATTAAGGGTCTATTTTGGGATAAGCTCTCAAAAGGCTATGATATTCTGTTAGCTGAAAAAGATTGGCCCCCAGAGTTTGTCAGGGAGTGCCCTCGTGGCGAAGAAGTGATTATGCCTGCCTTCTCGAATCACATTCCGATTCACAAAAAATATACATATTCAAGGAAATGGGCAGTAGCCCAGGCACCTGCATTATATAAAAATCATGTAGGATGGGATGAGGATTCACCGGCTCACAAAATCCAATTAAAAAGTGAACCAACTGCCCAACGGCAGTATCCCATAAAGCAAGAAGCTAAAAAACAGGTCAGGGAGATCTTAGATCAACTTGAGTACCAGGGGGTGATTGAAACATGCACCTCTCAAATGAACAATCCTTTGTTTCCTGTCTCCAAGCCAGACAATTCATATCGTCTAGTTTTGGACTACAGACACCTTAATACATGTTGCAAAACTTTTGCAGTACAAAAACTCGCATAGTGCAGCCCTAATGAATAACATAGTTAGGAAAAAATACAAAACGACATTAGACATTTCTAATGGCTTCTTTTGTCAAAACATTGCACCAGAAAGCAGATATTTGACCGCTTTCTCCGCATTTGGGTCACAGAAAAAATTCTGTCGACTCCCACAGGGGTTCAAGAACAGCCCAGGACTATTCTCAGCTAGGGTAACAGAGTTACTACAAATGTATGATGATGAAGCATTATCTTACGTAGATGATATTTATCTCACAGACGACGACTTGGATACTCACTTGAAAAGAGTGAACACCATTATACTTGGGTTCGCAGCAGAGGGTTACAAATTCAACTTTAAAAAGTCCCGAATTGCCCATCTGACAGTACTGTTCTTAGGGTACGAATTATCAAGTGAAGGGAAAAGCCTAGCGGACAACTTCTTAGAGAAGTGCGCTGTACTCCAAGCTCCAAAAACGCTGAAGAATTTACAATCCATACTAGGTTTTCTGAATTTCGGAAGAACTTACATTCTAAATTACGCAGAGAGGGTTAAACCTCTCTACGAACTAATAAAACCTGATTTAAAACAAATCAATTGGACTCAAAAACACACAGAAATTTTGAGATCACTGCAAACAGACATGTTAGCAAAAACAAAATTAGATACACGTGATAACACGATCGATCTTGTAATCCGAGTCATCCCAGGAAGATGCGGATTCACGTACCTAACCTCTAATGAGGGAGAAAAGGTACCTATTTCAATTAAATCTCACTTGTACACACAAGCAGAAAAAACATTCAGTCGCACAGAAAGAACTGTGAACGCAGTGCAAATCGCATTAGCAAATGAAAGAGAACTAGCACACGGCAAACGGATTAATATCCTTACAGCGGAATCCGCCTTCGAGGCGCTATTCAGCCCAGTAAACCTGCCTACAGTGTCACTGGATCCGAAATGGATACAGTGCATAGATTCTCTAGGAGCGGAAGATGTGAAATACTATTTCGCCCCGCAATTTGAAGAACTGAATGATTTAGAATATGAAGAAGAATATCCTCTGCCAATCGAAATTCTGCCTCTCCCACTATACGCCTGTATAATCTATACAGATAGCTTTGTACAGCATTTCAACGTAGAGAGAAAATCCTACGATGCAGCATGTGCGATCATTAAAGGTCGTTGGCTGTGCGGTAAATTCAGACCGAAAGTAACAAAAACTGAATCTGTAAGAAACTGTTCGGTTCAGAGAACTGAAATCAGATCTTTAAAGATGGCGCTCGAAAATGCAGAACGTGAATTCCCGACACTTATAGTGTGCGATTCTCATTTTTGCGTCAACTCTTACAACAATAAACTGCAGAGTTGGATCGAAAACGACTACAAAGATGACACAGGTGCCACAATAAAGCATAAATTGCTCTGGAACGAGGTAGCTCTTTCATACAAAGAACTACAAAAGACTCACGTGATTCACGCACAGAGTCTTCAACGTGATGGCGTTCACGTTGCAGGGAATTCATTGGCTAATACAGCCAAAGCGGAAGCAACTAAACCGGCTTCCGTAGCCACAAAAAAGCGTACAGATAAATACATAGACGGGGAAACCATGCTGGCAGTAAAAACGACCGTAAAAGGCGACTGTGCAGCACTACCCGTAAACTATCCACTCAATTATGCATACATAATCGATGCAAACTCCGTTCCTTTTGCTCGAATCCCTGGAGTGGGGGATAGAGTAATTCCAAACATGAACAGGAGAATATTTTTAATAGCAGAGGCACACATGGGTTTGGGTCTAAGGCACAGAGAGATCAAGGAATCACTGACTGAATTACAATCAGTATTCTGGTGGCCGGGAATGAGTGTAGAACACCAAATATATGCAAACAACTGTGAAAACTGTAATAGGGATCGCAGTAAGGAACCATGCTACCGGCTACCAGTCAGAAAGAGCGTAACGCTGCCTACACCCCATCCTGCGTCCTATTAACAGTTAAGACGAAAAGCACTTAAAAAAATGAGGCCTCCAGCGCTCGGCTGACGCTAGAACGGTTATAAAAGATTTGCGAGTCTATATCGGCATATACGCAATTACCACGTTCCATTCTGACCAGGGTCCTGCTTTCAGCTCTCGAGCTTATAGGGAGGCCATGGCTAGCATGGGAATTGGGTTGCGGTATTCTTGTCCGTCATACCCCGGAAGGGAATAGTGTGGTAGAAAGAAAAAACCGTGACATAAAGCAATCTATAACAGCGAAGGTATTAGGTTCAGGCGCTGGGTGGGTCAAACATTTAATAAGTGTCCAGACTAGTCTTAACAACATGCCAAGAAATTCTCTAAAAGGTTTCAGCCCATACGAACTATTGTTCCGAATTAGAATGCGCGTTCAGGACCTCGATAGTCAGATGTCAGTGGTACAAGAAGAAACAACGCACTTTGATGTAAAAGACCGTTTGGCTGTTTTACAGGAACTGAATGAAACAAGAAAATCATTAAGCAACATAAAGTTAAAGCAACAGCCAAGTACCACTGACGAGGCACCACCCGCAACAGCCCCAGCAAGGCCTGTCTGGATTCCAAAGATTTGGGATCTAGTCAGAGAAAAGATCGCGGTTAAGAAGGAATTTGGGCCTTCTTACAGAAAAGCAGTACCTGTCTTAGCAGTCACCGGAACAAGATCAGTTGTGCTACCGCCCCTTGCTGGTAAAAAGGAGAACAGAGTCGTGTCTATCGATCTGGTAAAACCACAAGCATGTGGCCTATAATCAACAGTAGGCCCAGTGGACTCCCAAGAAACAACAGAATACCCAAACTTGCAACAATCCAAGAGGTTCAAACTGAAAGACTCATCACATTCGATCAGCCTGCAGTGCACAATGAAGGACTATGCAATAATGCCATGGAACTCGTGCCTCTTGAAACACAGATTGAAACAGTTCGTCAAGAAACAACACCAGTCTACAATGATGTGGCATCAGAAAGTGCTACCGAGAGACAGATTGAAAGAACAATCCCATCAATTGACAGAACTGCCTCTGGTTATTTCATCAACTTCGACAACTTCTCTGAAGATTTAAATGACCCCGAAGTGATGCCAGAAACAAAAAAGTCTTTTAAAGAAAAAGCAACGGAACTCTTTCATCAACTGAAGGAAATCTACCTAATTTCCCCTTGGCTAGAGTTCTGGTTCGGTCTAGGTGTATTTTTCCTCCTGCTTTGGCTCATCATGGTACTATGTTTGGGAAAATTCATTGAAGGAAAATATATTACAATGGACACAGCAAGTCAGAACATCAACCTAGTCCTGAAACCACACAGATCATCCCACGTGAAGAAAAGAGAACTGTCAACAGTAAATGTCACAGCAATTCCAATACCTGGTGGGGTAGTATGGGAGAAAACAGACTATGAGATCTATGGTCCGGTCGAAATCCTGAAGTATCCTCATCAACTAAAGGTTTCCTTAAGTGACTTTGTTACACCAAGTACATTCTCTGATGATTGGGACTTTAACAGTATTAATGACATGATGTCTGATTTAGTAATGTCAGCTAGATTCACAGATCATGATTATTTACAAGGTTCATCTAGTTATGAGCAGTTATTCTGTTACACCCATTATGGGGATCATTACTTGCATAAATCTGCACAGCCTAGAAATGTTTTTATGTATAATCAATGGGAACATTGTGCTACACCACCTAAAAGCAGTTCTAAAGCATTTTTTGAGAAATTCAAATACTTCTCAGGGTTTAACACCAGTGATGCAGAAACGTTTTATTACAGACTGTTAGATAAAACAGGTATGAAAACAATGCTGACAAATTCTAAATTGATATATTCTGAAGCATTTTATGACAAAATGATGACATTTGGTTTTGATTATTGGAAAAATAATATTGAAACGAAAACAATTTGGGGTACAAAAGATTGGCAGGTGCAAGGCATTGAAGCACTGTTTAGAACCTGCATGATACCTGAACAAATGTTATTTTTAAATGACACAATACACCAAACATCTTGTCTTGGCCTAGCTAAGATCAAAGACCTTAAAGCACCGTCTATACCGAAGCCAATACCAGAAAATGCAACCGCTGATATTGAGTTAGACGTGTCACAAATTTTACATTTCAACAGAACACATCCTGATTGGAAAAAGTGGTTAATCTGGCCTACAGACACAAATAGCTGTCAAGATAGGTTCCTGAATAAAACACAGGGGTTAATAATGACCAGATTAGACCCTAGATACTCCCAGAGACAACATCCAGGGATTATAACAACATACAGTGTAGGGAAACTCTGCCTAGAATGGCTAACTACATCCACACTGGCTGAAATTAAGCAACACTTGTCTTTACTAAAAGATGGTGCTGATTTGCGCGATTTCATTCTTGGACCACGCAAACAGCGTCAGAAGCGTTTCATAGCGACCAGTATCTATGCTGCGTACAACGAGGCTTGGAAAGTAAAGCAAATTGAAACTGCTGAAAAAATACGAGAAATTGATCGTATTAATTTGGAGAAATCACTTTCTGTGGTAGACAATGGGTTAATGACTCTGTCTTCCAGAATATATTCTTTGGACAATATTGTATCCTCTGCCTTTGATGTGATAGACAGAGATTTGCTAATGTTACAACATGGCCAGTCTCAATTACGCTCTATTATAGAATTAGGATGGACGCTGCAAAATCTTCGTTCAGGCTATGTGCCTTGGCGTTTAATCAACACGACGTCATTATTTTCCAGTTTTAACCTTACTGATAAACAGATCAGTTTGGCACAGAAAGGAGCAGACTATACAATCCTGAGCATCGAAAAACTCAAGAGATTACCATTGACAATGTCAGAGAGTCCTGTCATTGAATGGATAATACACGGAATTATCACAATTCCGATTACAACTTTCCGATTTAAAAAGTGCCTTGAGTACATACCTGCTGGCCAGTATGAACAATTGGGTAAGGGATATGTAAAATCCGAAAGGAAATTACCATACACTCATTCTTGCTATAGTGACAGTGACAAAAATGTATTTCTTAGTGGTAACAACTGTAAACACTCACTAAGCGGTATACTTTTGTGTCAGGGTATTAATTTACACGGAGCATGTGATGGAAATTCAAACAACCTTTCATGCCACCAGCTAGTCACACCTGCAACTCAGATAGAGCCCTTCTTTATGCAACTCGCAAACGGGAGTTACATTCTTAGAACGGATCACAGATGTTGTGGCCTGACGCCAGGGAAAAGTTATCTAGTACAAGTAACGTCCATGGTCAAATGTTGTATGCAAGCATTGTTCCCGAGCGGGCCTCCAGACATAGTGACTCCCCTCTGGCCTCGTCTGAATCTCTATTCTATACGAATTGATACATTAAGCAAAATGAAATCTGTACTTTTACAGACAACAGTGCCTATAACGTCATCTAAAGAGACGTATGATCTTCTAGTCGCAAGGACGGCTACTGAGGTTCATGACCTTTTATCAACAAATTGCCCCGTGCATTTCGTAGAAATGTTCAGCCAACTCCTTAACATGTCTAGTGCAACAAGCATCCCAGGCATATTTAAGACAGTCTTTACGGGACTGCTAACACCCTTCCAGGCAATTTTGGGAATCTTTCCTAATTTTGTGCACTCCATTTTTGGCGGCATACCATTATTTTTGGGACTCGTTGCAGGGATTCTATTTTTGACCCTCCTGCTACGTTATGGCAAGCCTCGGCTCAGCCATAGCTCCCATGGGAATGGAAGAGACAATCCTAGCAATGCGCTACAGGGACAGGATAACTAACGTCCTCGGATTGGCCAGGCTGAGAGATCTAAACATGACCTGGTTCCTTTCATTCAGACCGATATGGCAAAATTGCATTTTACCTGTGCTACGGTGTATGCTTTGCGGCGATGAATGCGTGTTGGACATCTGTCTTTCACTTCCATCAGCAGTACCAATGGACGTCGATACTTTGCTCAGTCCAATAACGGCTCACGCATTGTGTTGTCCCCAGCGGCTACCAATCCTGATGACGGCATTTGTGGAGACTCCTGTACTACAGCAAAGTTGTAACAGTGGAGCGAGTGACAAAAGCAACATCATCCAGGTACAACGTTCTGTGAGCATTGCTGGTCCTGCCTTCGATGACAGCAATCATTCTCACACCTGCCAAGTTACAGCGCTATCTAATTTGGTTGAACTATCACCTGATTTTGTAGACCAATTCTTTGAGAGCCTGTCTGATACGATGTTCTCACCCATAGAGAAACAATAACTTTTGAGAAGCTTTCCGACACACAGCGTTCCCATGAACTCTGAATTCGGCCTTCAGTTTTGATCAACAAAAACTGCCAAGAGCTTTGGAAATCTATTTTCTTTGAATTGGACAATTTTTCTAATATTGACCTTTTTTGGCACGAACAATTCTTTGCTTAACGTAAAAACTATTCTTAGAGAACAGAAGCTTCACACTTCTATTTCTAAACACATCTAGAGACATAACAACATTACACCAGCCTCTAGCACACATGTTATTACAATGCATTTTTATGTGATGATTTATCTCGCCTTTTCTTCTGTCAGAGATACTTCATGTGTAATTCCCTTTGCATAATCGTTCATTGATCTCATATGCAATACTTTTTGAATGATTACTTTGCTTTAAAAAAAAAAAAAAACGTACAGTACAGTACCTAAATTCCATGTATTACAAGTACGCCTATTTCGAATGCATTTATGTATTTTGGGGTGGGCAATGTTACACATGCATCTTATTGCTTAGTTTTAGTAATTTTGATGGACATGAAAACGTGGAGTGGGTGTTGCGTGCTTATCTAGGTTCCTGATCGATACTGTGACCTTATGCCCCTATTCGGCTATAAATCCATTTATTCCCTATATTGGCATAACCGTTCAAGTGCGATTTTCTGAAAAGTCATCTCTGGCCTCACACGAACAGAGCCACATTCCAGCATGACTCTCTGCTACTTCCTTTGCGACCAATTAGTGCAATGACAGAGCAGCAGTCACTATCTGATATTCCTAGATAACACTCCGAGTTCTTCAACAAGATAAAAACTTAGCAAACCTGGAAATCCCCGCTTGCTATGTTTTGATTAGTAATGGAACTCTAATGAGCAACTGATAACTGTCACTTCCTAGTGACATCTTTAATTGACGTCTTATGTCCAGCAAACTTGCGTCAAACCCGGCACCTGTCAGGTATAAATATTACCAACGTTGCCTTAAGCAATGTGAGCTGCAAGCTACTGTTGCTGATGCTGGCTGCCTGCAAGACCCCGTGTTGGTAAATCTAGCACTCTGTCGCTGCAGCCTGCTATCCTGTGGTGGTGAAGCTGCTGATTACCATTATCGCCGCTACAGCGCGAACTATGGTGCAGTACGCTTAAGGAGCTGAACAGACGTCCCTCTGCGAAGACATCCAGCAGATTCCAGCTGCCCGCAGACGCTGTCCCCCCTCCTTCCTCGACGCGCTGAAGAGAAGCCGCTGCATTTCTCGTGCAGAGAAATCCAGTCCCGGCGCTTCCGGTTTACCCTTGCGGGTGACTGGGATATCGAGAGAGACCCCTGAAGGAGATACCAATCCTCCATCATTCTATTCAGAGGTATGGTGTTGACTAAACCCTTAGACGAGAATTCTTGAAACAAACCTTGGCAAAACCAACTTAACTTAAAGCTACTTACTTACTCCCCTTTCACGTGTTAGGCTTAGGTCAGGCACACTGGGGTAGGCTTAGTTAGAAGCACCAGTTGAGTATGTTAGCCTAATGTATATATGACTGTATATATGTTTTATTACTTTTAAACCATTGTATGGCTAAGAAACCATATCAATGCTTTTACAGTTCTATTTCGCAATACTTATCTTACTGTACGTACTTTTTATAATAACAATTATTGCAATTGTGGCAATACATTTCTCTTGTACGAGAAGAAAGACTGTTCAATAAATGTTAACCCTTTATTGATACACGCCCGTCTCTCTATTCTCTACATCTCGTGAAAGTAAACTGCACTAGACTGACTGAGTGAAATACATGTCTATTGTTTCACACGACCCTAGAGATTGACTCTTGATCTGAGGAGCAAAGTTGTCATGTTGCACGGTTGTTGGAAAACTGAATCCCTTCTTGTCTGTGCCAGGGAAGCTGATCACTTCCCATGCAGAGAAGAAAGTTTCCAGTGACCTCTGAGCTAGTTGGTAACACAACCCAATTAAGTTTAGCATAGTCAGTGGAGGCCTGGAATATCCGCAGTTCCACGTCGATACTACTGTTTATGTTATTCCAATGCGCAGGGCCTAGTGGGAAACTAGGAACTACACTACACTTTGCTACTACTTCTCCATACTCTTGGAGGCTCTCTTACAATACGCTGACGGCCCTAAATAGGGTTGTGGGCTTAACGCTGTGTCTATCTGGACCTGTGTTCTATTCTTTACCTACAAAAGAAAAATATATTTCAAACAAACTATTTGGGCGTGTTCATTACAAGAAAGCCACAGGCAGGAACATACTCCCGAAATTAGACCGGTGTCGCAGGGATACCCCAAATTGGCAGGCACTCCGGCTCTCCTTACTGGGCTGGGTGGCCATATTTAAAGTGATAACCCTCCAGGATCTCCTGTACATCGTGCAAAAAACGTCCTTTAAGATCCCACCGGACATTTTCTTCCAAAAGGTAGACTGAGAACTTCGGCTCCTGTTGTGGGATGGTGGCACTTCACGCTGAGTAAGTTGCAGAGGGGAGTTTATTAAGGTGGACTGGCGGTCCGGAGCATTCTCAAGTATTACTGACCCACGCAGCTGGTGGCGGTCAACAACTGGGTTTTTGCGGACCGTGAGGAACCTGCTTACCGGGTAGATAGATTGGCCATGGGCAAGAGAGGTTACCCCACCCCGGTGTTGTATCGAAGAAAGTTCCGCCAGCCTCGGCCCAGAATGTGACGTAGGGGGTCCGCCGACCCATGCGGCGCCGTCAGGGCCGATTCAACCTCTGACTCGACCTCCGACAGCCACCTGAGTGGAGGGCCCGAGAGGGGCCCGAGAGGGGCCCGGAGGGGGACGAAGGGCCCCCGACCAGCCTCGACCCAGAGCGGGACAAGGTGGTCTACCGACCCCTGTGGCGCCGCATGGGCCAGCAGGCGCCGACGCCGTAGCAGCATCAGCTCAGCCGTGGACAAGGCTGTCGCCTGTCTAGAGGGCCGAACAGGGCTCTGGGATGCAACCCGAGCCTCGCTGACCTCCTGAGACACCACAGCGACTCTGGCAGGAGTTTGCGGCGAGGCAGAAGCGCCGAGGTCCGAAGGTGGGAGCCCCGAAGGGCCGAACCCCAACAGCACCACATCCTCCAAGCCTGGAGACGAGCCAGGCGGCGCCGGGGCGCCGCGGAGGCCCCCGCGCAATGCAAGGGATCAGCCAATGTCCTAGGAGGGGAAGGAGAAGGAGACACCAACGAGGCCTGCAAAGACGCCGCATATGTCTCCATCTGGGCTCACGACGCTCCCTCACCGGGAAACGGTGGATAGGAGGACGACACGCAAGGCTGCATTACCCATGAAGAGCCCTTGCCCCCGGCAGGCCGAACACCAGCCCCCGGGGACAAGCTGCGACACTTACCCACTGGGGAGCGACGCTCTTGCGACATCGGAGACGCCGACGATGACGGACGCTTCTGATCCATCCGCATAGGCTGATCGAGGGGATCTTGAGAGACGTTCCCGCCGTGACTTCGGCTTCAACTGTTGGCACGCCTCACAATCAGTGGTGCCCTGATCTTACCCTAACACCACATGCAAATGAGGTGAGGGTCCGTCGCCGACATAAGGCGCCCACACGACGTGCATGTCTTAAAGCCCGAAGGCATTCCCACACTGTTCCACCAAAAGATATCACAATGATGAAAGAAGAATGGGCCTAAACAGGAGCAAACAGAGACCGTATCTGCGTTGCATGCAGAAAATAAAAAAAACAACATAGGCGCGCCGGGGTGGGACTTATGTGACCTCGCTTATGTCTTGTACGCAGACGACACCTGGGCGGAGTCGCCTGATGCCATCTCCCCGGCACGCAGGGATGCTGTGGCAAAAAGATTTCCAGATCCAGTCTCATGCCTGGGGATAATTCTATGTCAAGGAATCTGCAGCTAGTAGTCTCTATCAGATACTGAGGCTTTTGTGCTTAGTACAGGTTTAATCTTACGGTGTGTGTGTGGGTTAATTTGAACCTTGTGGTTTATTCTGCACTTGTTGTTTATGCGGTGTTGTCACATCCTTCTAATTATAAAAGGTATGTTACAGGAGACTAGGTGTCTCTTGCCTGTGACTTCTGAGAAAGTAATGGTTCACAGTTAACAGCAGCAACATTGTAAAGTGTCAAGAGCTTGATTTAGAGTTCGCTAGCCGAGTTACTGGCCGGGTTACTCAGACACAAACGTGACGGATATCTTGGCCGCCGTATTACAAGCACTACTGAATATATTATAGGGGAGCCTTGTTTCTTTCCTTCGTACTTTCTATTTCTCTTGTTTTTATTATCTTTATTTTTTTTTTTTTTTTTTTTTAACATCATTTTTATTGCATCACCAATATAAATGTACAGACAAGATATGCAGCAAAAGATTGCACGACATGAACCGATTCGGTTGATGACATTCGATCTTCATCCGAAGGGATCACCCCGCTCTTGACGCGGGTGGCTTCATTTCCGTTCTGGTCCCGTACTTCTTACATTGTCTGACCGCTTCATTTTGCACATAACCCTGGAATGCTTTTGTGATTTACGCCCCTCCCCCTCCCCCAATTTCGGTACCCCAACATCCCTCCAAACGAGCTTCCTACCCGCCCTCCCCCGTGGTCGCGCTGCGCTTGAGTAACCATGTATTAGTGCCCGGTGTGTTGTAGGAGGAAGCAAACAATCGCTAAGGTGTGTTCTCCTGTATAGTGTTGGGGTCTGCTCCGGCTAGTTCGCTCTCGCCTTCCTGCCCCTCATCGTCCACCTCCCTGAGCGCCTGTACCATCACTTCCCATGCAGTCGCCCTTTCCAGTGCTTTCTCGTCATTCGACCTCCAAGCCATCTGGTACCGTAGGGTACTATCACACGCTGCCCATCTCAGACACTCCCCATACCATCTTTTATACGTGGGCCCCACTCTGGACTTCCAATTTCGTGTGATCTCCCGCTTGGCCAAGATAAGCCCTAAATCTATAAATTTACTTGACATCGTATTTCTAGGTGTATGTGGGAACCAGTGAAGGATGCCAACTGCTTTAGTATACTGGATATCCCTGTCCGTCGCGCCGTTAAGGGCCCGTCCAACTTCCTGCCAGTAGTCGCCTAAAGAGGGGCAATCCCACAGCATATGACATAGATCCGCCCCCGCTGTATTACATCTGGGGCAAGCAGCGTCGGTCGCCCCAAAGTACTGTTGGATTTTCCCGGGCGTGAGGTATGCCCTGTGGATAACATAAAAGTGGATCAATTGGAACCTGGCATTCCTCGAGCTCTTCCGCGCCCTCCTCAGCAGTTGGCCCCAGGTCGTGTCTGGTATCTCCACCTGGAGGTCCAGTTCCCACTTGGCCTTCAGGGCTGCCAAAGGTTGCAAGGCCTCCCGCTGCATCCTCGAGTATAGGCACGTGACGGCCTTAAAAGTTCCCGCCGCCATCATGGCGTACTGGCAAGCCATCGAGGTGCCTGGTTCCTGCAGCCCTTCCCCCCAGTGGGCTCGCATGGCGCCCGTGACTGCCGCGTGCAGCAGGTAGTCACCCCTCGGTAGGTCAAATCTCTCCTGCAGGTCCCGAAACGGTAGCAACACCCCATCTTCATAGAGGTCACCCAGCACGTGCACTCCCGCCTCCTCCCACCCTAGCAAGCGTGACCAATCACCTCCATGTGGGAGGGCAGTGATCATTCCCAGCGGTATTTCGGGGGCATACATACGGCGGACACCCGCCCGCTTACGGGCCCGGTCCCAACATAGCCGGAACGTCTGTTCCTCGACCGTCAGGTCTCCCACTCGGAGTTTCTGGTGCAGCGTAATATAAGCCAGAACGTGTCGCGGGGTGCCTTCGGCTCTCGCGTCCTCGGGACCTCTATAAACTCTCGCCACCTCCTGAGTAAAAGTCTGCAGCTGCGCGGCGAGGTAATATCCTTCGAAGTCCGGCACTGCCATACCTCCCTCATCTTTGGGGCGTAACAGCGTGTCGAGCGCTATGCGTCTCCTACCCGTGCCCCACAGGAACGCTATAATCAGTGACCTCAGGCGTTTGAAAACCGAACTCGGGATCCATACTGGCAGTGTCCTAAAATAATACAAAAGCCTGGGCAGAGCTATCATTTTAAGCAGGGAAATTCTACCAGCCAGGGAGAGCGGTAGAGTCGCCCAGAAGTCCATAGATCCACGCAGGGCGTTAATACAGCGAATTATGTTGCCATCCAGCAGGTCGGACGGGGCGTGGTAAACATAAACCCCTAGATAATGTAGGCAGCGCGGCTCCCACCGGAGTTCCTGAGCAGTGAGTGGGCACGGCTCTCCCGGCCTCAGGGGAAACAGACAGGATTTAGGCCAGTTGACCCTCAGGCCCGACAACCTACCGAACTGCTCCAGTAGCCTCCGCGCCCCCTGAAGTTCGGCGCCGGCATCGGCCAAAAACATCAACAAGTCATCCGCATATAGGGAGATGAGGTGTGGCCTCCCCCTAAAAGGCAAGCCTGCGTAGTGGCGGCCCAGTCTGGCTACCGCAGCGAAGGGTTCCATTGCCAACGCAAACAGTAGCGGAGATAGGGAACAACCCTGTCTAGTGCCACGCCTAATCGGGTATTGTCTTGAGATCAGTGCGCCCACCCGGACCCTCGCTACCGCCTCAGTATAGAGGACCTTGGTCCACTGTATATATCCGTCTCCCAACCCGAAGCGACGCATTACCTCATACAGGTATCCCCACTCGAGGCTATCAAATGCCTTCTCAATGTCGATGGACAGGACAAATGGGGAGACGGTGTCTGGCCAGTCCGCACCCATCAGTCTCGTAAGTCTACGGATGTTATGAGTGGTATTGCGCGTCGGTATGAAACCGCACTGGTCACCATGAACCAGGCCCGTCATGTGCACTAGTAATCTGTTGGCCAGAATTTTACTGAGGATCTTGTAGTCCGTCGTCAACATAGACAACGGGCGATACGAGGACAGCTCCGCACCCTCTCTGCCCGGCTTCAAAAGTGGGATCATAAGGGCCTCGCACATAGAGCCCGGGAGTCGGCCCTTCTCCTGCGCCTCATTGTATACCTCGCGCAGCCGCGGAGCAAGATGCTCTAGGTATTTGCCATAAAATTCGATCGGTAGACCGTCAAGGCCCGGGGTCTTGTTTCTAGCCATCTGTTTTATAGCACAACCTATTTCTCCTAGGGAGATGGGCCGCCCTAACTCTTCTGCCTCCGAGTCCTCCACTCGCGGCAACTCTAGCCCGTCCAAGAACTCCTCAAGCTCCTCCGTCCCTCCCGTGTCACCACTCAGATAGAGCCCTTCATAATAAGCTCGGAACTTGTTCAGGATCCCGGGTTGGGAGTGGCAAGGCTCCTCCCCTGGTTCCTGGATCTTCATGATCGGCCCTCCCCCCCGGATAGGGTTAGCAAGCCAAGCCAACATCGCCCCCGCCTTATCACCTTCCGCATGCGCCCTCGTCACGTACGCCTTGTGGTCGAAGCTACGCAGCCGCTCCAGCTCCACCGCCAGCCCCTCCCGCGCCCCGCTAAGCCCCTCCTGCAGTTCAGGGTGATTCGGGCGCCTCTTCTCAAGATCCCTCAGCCGTGTCTCAGCCTTGTCCAAGTCATCCAACAGAGTCTTCCGCGCCCCTGCCGTGTGCCCAATACAGTGTCCCCGCACCACCACCTTGAAAGTATCCCATTCAACCGCCCTCGTGGAAGCCGAGCCACTGTTCTCCTCAAAATACCTCTCAATACGTTCACTCAGGGCCTCCCTGAACAACAAGTCGTCCAGGGTGTCAGGTTGCAGGCGCCATGTTGGCACGCAGTTCACAGTCACCATCCATTCCAGAGACATCAACAAGGGGTTGTGGTCCGATATCGTCCTGGCCAAGTATTCCGCCCCCCCCACCGCGGGGAGCACACATTCCGAACAAAGAAACGCATCCAGCCTCACATGTAAATCATGCAGGTGCGAGTGGAAGGAGTAGTCCCTAGTGGTGGGGTGCAACGCCCTCCATGCATCCGTGAGGGCCCAGCTCTCCTGCCATTCTAATCTACGCTTGGCGATCCTATGTGCTGGGGACGCGCGCAGCGGGGGATGGGACCTATCTAGTAGCACATCCTCAACTGAGTTGAAGTCCCCTCCCATGAGGACCGGCCCTGCCAAATAACCCGCCAATTTGCCCGAGATGTTAGACAAGAAAGCGGGCAGATCTACGTTAGGAGCATACACATTACAGAGAGAAATCATCCTGCCTCTCAGCCTTCCTTCCACTGCCACATATCTGCCCTCTGGGTCTACCGACGACTTCGAGACCTGGAAGGGGACCCCCGCCCGTATCCAAATCAATGTCCCCCTCGCAAATGCTGAGAATGTCGTGTAGAATAACTGCCCCCTCCAGCGCCTTTGTAGAGCCGCCCCTTCCTGCTTATTGAGGTGCGTCTCCTGCAAAAACGCTATGTGAACCCCCCTACGCTTGAGGTATGCCTGGACCTTATGTCTGCGCGTCATGGATTGCATACCCCGCACGTTCCAGGTCACACATTTCAACGCTCCAGTACTAGCCATTCCCCCCTACACAACCGGACCCCACAGCAAAGAACAGTGTTCGTATAAGTCCCGCGACCACGGGCCCCCCCCCCACCCTCTCCAAACAGGAAGCCAAACCCCTCCAACAATTACAACCCCCTGAGCAACCCCAACTGCTCGCAACTCCCACCCCCCCAGGACAGGCCCCCCCGCAACTGGAAGTACCCCCATCCAAACCAACACTCCCGACCACCCCTCAAGGAAAGGTGGTAATATTCGCAGTCCCCACTGCGATGACCTTAGGGGCCAGTAAGGCGCGGCTCAATGCTATAAGACCTCCAACAAATCAGCCCCGCGCGCTCCACCCCACAATCCCCACATTACAGCTCCCCAAAAACCTCAAGCAATATCTTTCCACTGCTGCGGGTCCATCGCCCCGGTGTCCAACCAGCGAGTCCATTCCGCCATACCAGTTCATCACGCCTCCAGTATCTCTCCCGAGGTCTGCGGCGTCACAATAGGGCCCCGGGCTCCACCAAATTCCGATTGTCCTGTCTCTGAGCCCGTGCCCGGGGCCTCCGAATCCGTACCCTTCCCAGATTGAGTCTTGGCGGCTCTAGATAAGTCCACCACCGCCTGTAGGGCCGCCTGCCTCTCCGCCTCCGTCTGCGACATCGAAGGCTTCCCGGTCCTCTTGCGGTTCCTTCTGATCCGTTGGGACTGCCTGATCGGCTTTTCCACCTTAGCCTCTTCCTCCCTGGCCTTAGCACCGTCCGTTCCTGCCTTATAAGTGTCCCACCAGTCCCATGCGTCCGCGGAAGTCGTGAAGAATAAAGACTTCTCATCCACCACCACTCTTAGCTTGGCAGGAAACAACAGGGAGTACTTGATGCCTTCCTGGCGGAGCTCCCGTTTGAGGGACAGGAAGTTTGCTCGGAGTCGCTGAGTCTCAAACGTGTAGTCCGGGAACATGGTGACTCTGTTGTTTTCCACTTGAAAGGGCCCTGCCTCTCTCGCCCTCTGCAAAAGCCAGTCTCTGTCCCGGTAATGGAGCAACTTGAACACCACCGGGCGAGGAGGAAGGCCCAAGGCTGGCGGACGCGCCGGAACTCTATGTGCCCGCTCTAGGGAGAAGAAGGGGGATAGGCCTTCTGGTGCTACCTCCGTCCGCAGCCAGTTATCCAAATAGCCCACCATGTCGTCGCCCTCAATTTTCTCCGGCAGGCCCACTAGGCGTACGTTGTTGCGCCTGTTCCTGTTTTCTGCATCCTCGGCCCTCCTTTCCAGCACCTTCAGACGGTCCATCACGTCGGCCATCTGGGCCTTCACCGTTGCCTGGGCCGGGGCTAAGTCCTTAACCGTGGACTCCACGGATTTCACCCTGTCCTTGAGTTTGTCGTGGTCGGCCTTCAGGAGGCCCAAGCCCGTTGCCACCTGAGCTATATCTTGCTGCAGGGCATCCTTTGTGGTGGCGATGGCTTCCAGGATACGATCCTGCATCCGCTGTAACGCCGCTTGGTCTCTCTCCGCTCCTTCCGCCGCCTCAGTGTCGGTCGCGCCATCTCCCTTCCCCTTCGGCTTCCCCATCTGGACCGGGATGGGCGGTGGTCCTCAAGTGTGTACTTGGTCGCCCTCCGAGCGTCGCCGGGCACCGTCCTCCGGCCGGGGTCTCCGGCCCAGAAATGTCACCGAGAAGCAGAAAGCACCGAGCGGTCGTGGCCCGGCCAGCGCCAGTTGCGCCAGAGGTCTGGGGTCCTCGTCTCTGGGTCACTGTCGCACCGTTGTTCCCCCAATCAGGAGACGGTCCTCAACCACCGCCCAAGGGCGCGCCAAGAGTCCATCCGGCACCTGGGGAGAGGCGCGACTCGGCCGCCAACACCTCTAGCGTGTCTGGGAGTGGTCTTCAGTGGGTCTCCGGGCAGATGTCTCCGTCACAAGCTATTCCATGCCATCGCCGCCATTTTGGGGTCCGCGACTTCTCGACCGAGTTCAGCTTTCAAAGTTGAGATACTGCTTTGGGAAGGCTCGGTGTCGTCCTCCGTGGGTCCCGGACCCTCCGCAGTACCGTCCAGTACCGGATAGTGTCTTTTATTCCGGGGTTCAAATGAATTTTCAGGATATTTTCCGGGATCGGGCACGGAGCTCCGAGCTCACGCTGCCTACCTCCTCGGCATCCAAGCCACGCCCCTCTGTTTTTATTATCTTTATTTTACTGCTTTTTCTGTTTCCCTCTATTCCTGATTATCTTTCTTTCATTTCTTAATTTAAGAGTGCTCAGCCTCCTAAAGCATTTTGCTCATTCATTTGAATTTCTTCTTTCCTGTCACGGGGATGACTGCTCAGATATCCTTATAAGTAGGATCTTATGAATTCTGCATGAACCTTTTTACTAATGGCCCTAGTTGAAGGTGTCATTTAGAAGTTAAATACATGTTTCTGATGTGAGGTAGGGTGGGTATGTGTGAGAATGTGTGTGAGAGAGAGAGACAGAGAGAGTGTGTGTGTCTGTCTGTCTGTCTATGTCTGAGTGTGTGTGAGTATTTGAGCTTGGGGAGTCGGCTCTCACTAGACTATACCAAAAAGAGGTAGAGTGTGCAGAGAGTCCAGTGGATCCCCAGAGATTTTACAGAGGCTAAAGTAGATAATACTAATGCTCTTTTGTGGTAGTGTGGGGGAGCAGTTAGATGTATAAGAGGGTAGTTTTAAGCATTTGTTGTGCACACAGTGGCAATAAATGACACACACTGTTGTACCCACAGTGGTAATAAATGACACACACTCAATTAATAAATCTGAGACCAATTTATAAAATGACACTTGGTTTGATTTATTTTGCGGAACCTCAGAATTTCATCTTGAATAAATACGTTTTGCAATAGAAATTCTGTTCAATATAAAAAGTGGACAATTAGTGCTATTTCCAGACTTTGCAATGTTAACCTATGGGGTGAAGAAAACATTCAACATACGTACAGGCAACATCTACTTACAAGACCATTCTTCGGAAGCTACGGTTAGTATTGGACAAGGTTCAGTTCAGAACCAACAGTGCACCACCAGCTGCACAGGGGCGCCCGGGTGCAGGTGCAAGTTCAAGGTTGGAAACCCAATACAAACTAAGGGGGACTGGGGCAATCGGACTGAGGCTGCTTACAGGTAAGTAACAGCGGCTTGGGGGCACTAGTCTCTGGGGGTTGAGGCCAACACTGGACATGGCCCAAGGCAGCACCATGACAACACCACAGCACCAGCGGTACGGGGACACAGGGTGCAAGATGCCAACACAGCATCAAAGACAGGCCAAATTGGAAAAGATCTACAGGCTCAGGCCAGGAGGCCGGTCGAAGGAAACCAAAAGCTGTCATGGTAAGTTTCGATTCTCGGGAACGTAGCAACACCCTTTGTCCTCTTCACCAAAGCCCAGGACGGATGGTTACAAGGGTGCCTTTTTGGTGTCAGAAAAGGCATACCAGAGCACGTCAGGGTTGAATGGGGTCTCCTTGCAGAGGCTGAGGTAACGTCGAGGAGTCCAGATGAGGTTCGCTCATGGTGGACTCTCGCTCTAGACTGACTGGGAGCGATCCTCTAGAAAGGAGCTAATCTAACTAAGGGCTGAGCCCTGAATGCCAGCCTTCTTGACACGGTCCACCAAGATCCCATGGTCGACCCTGTCAAAGGCGGCCGAGAAATCCAACAGCACCAGGGCCTCAGGAGTACCCCTGTCAGCCTTCTTTCACAGGGAGTCCAATACCGCCAGTATTACTGTCTCCGTTGAGTGGGCAAGCCGAAAACCAGCTTGGTGTGAGTCGAGATAGGTGGATTGTTCAATAAAATTGGACAGGCAGTTCACCACATGAGCCTCCAGTACCCTTGCCAGGTGTGGGAGCAAAGAGATTGGGCGGTAATTCAACAGGATCTGGGGGTCTGCACCGGATTTCTTCAGAAGGGAAACCACAATTGCCTCTTTAAAGGCCTTAGGGACACAACCCTAGAATAGAGACTCATTCAGAAGAGAGAGGGCTGGAACAGGGAGGACGGTGAAGGCTTCTTTTAGGACGTGTGATGAGAGACATAGACATCATGTAAAGTCAGGTTGTTAGAAGCTTTTCTGCAACTCAAGATACGCCTTACTTTTCACCTCATGTGGATGCATTGCTCATGTTTAGTGAGATCTCCATTCTGAGTATAACGTTTGTGGCTTTCCCCTCCTGTATAAGGCTTTAGTCCAGTGTGAATTCTCTCATGTGAAATGACATTGTATTCGTGATTAAACCTTATCTGACATTCAGATCACACATAAGGCTTTTTTCCCCTGTGTGAGTTCGCTAATGTCAAGTGAGAAGTAATTTGTAACCAAAATGTTGCTTGCATTTCGAGCACTCATAAGGTTTTTCCCCAGAGTGGGCTCTCTCATGAAGCATAACACTGTCTTTAGAAGTGTGGCTCACTGGTTAGAAGCGGCAGACCCTGAAGCAGAGGTCAGGCCCGGGACCAGGGTGCAATTCCCGACGCGGCAGGGTCTTGGACTCAATGTCCGCGGACTCGATAATTCTCGCTTCGGTGCCTACTCTAATCATAGGTCCCACTCTGCAACTCTGGGCAATGGCTTGCTTAATCTCCACAATGGCCCCAACAGTGCTGGGATGCCTGGCTTCACCTTGGGGGTGATCAGGAGGGGGCATCTCACAGGGAAAGCCAGGAAGGGTTCCACAGCGGTATACATCGCCAGGATGCCCTGAGATGGGGCGGCAGTGCGCTTTTACAAGTATACACACATTTACATTCTCATTTAAGATTCAAGCTTTTATGGCATACGGATTTTATCCAGTGTGGAGTTTCTCATGGTGAGATAGCGTTTTTCTCTGCAGCTTTTCTGGCATTCAGAGCACTCATAAGGTTTTCATCAGTATGGAGTGGATTATGGTTAGTGAGGCTGTGCCTATCAAAATAGGGATTTCTGGCATTCACAGCATTGGTAATGTTTTTTCCCTCTGTGTGTCTGCTCATGTAGGTGAGATTGCATTTAAAATGGATGCTTTTCTGGCATTCGGAGCACTGAATTATTTTGATGGTGTGTTTTCCTATGGCGCTTGTAACCATCTCTACCTCTGAATCTTTTCTGACATTTAGAGCACTGATAATTTTTTTTCTCCAGTGTGGATTCTGATATGACAATTGAGTTGATATTTTTGGCTGAAACACCTTTGGCTTTCGGAGCACGGATAAAGTTTTTCTCTGTGGATGCTTACATGCTTAGCGAGAGCCATTCTTTCACGGAAACATTTCTGGCATTCAGAGCACTGATAAGGTTTTTCCCCAGTGTGGGTTTTTATATGCTTAGTGAGATTGAATTTGTCACGGAAACATTTCTGGCATTCAGAGCACTGGTAAGGTTTTTCCCCAGTGTGGATCTTTGTATGTCGGTTGAGTTCTCCTTTTAGACTGAAACATTTCTGGCATTCAGTGCACTGAAAAGGTTTTTCCCCAGTGTGGATCTTTGTATGTCGTGTGAAATCTCTTTTTATACTGAAACATTTCTGGCATTCAGAGCACTGATAAGGTTTTTCCCCAGTGTGGATCTTTGTATGTCGGTTGAGTTCTCCTTTTACACTGAAACATTTCTGGCATTCAGAGCACTGATAAGATTTTTCCCCAGTGTGGATCTTTGTATGTCGTGTGAAATCTCTTTTTACACTGAAACATTTCTGGCATTCAGTGCACTGGTAAGGTTTTTCCCCAGTGTGGATCTTTGTATGTCGGTTGAGTTCTCCTTCAACACTGAAACATTTCTGGCATTCAGAGCACTGGTAAGGTTTTTCCCCAGTGTGGATCTTTGTATGTCGGTTGAGTTCTCCTTTTACACTGAAACATTTCTGGCATTCAGTGCACTGATAAGGTTTTTCCCCAGTGTGGATCTTTGTATGTCGGTTGAGTTCTCCTTTTACACTGAAACATTTCTGGCATTCAGAGCACTGATAAGATTTTTCCCCAGTGTGGATCTTTGTATGTCGGTTGAGTTCTCCTTCAACACTGAAACATTTCTGGCATTCAGAGCACTGGTAAGGTTTTTCCCCAGTGTGGATCTTTGTATGTCGGTTGAGTTCTCCTTCAACACTGAAACATTTCTGGCATTCAGAGCACTGGTAAGGTTTTTCCCCAGTGTGGATCTTTGTATGTCGGTTGAGTTCTCCTTTTACACTGAAACATTTCTGGCATTCAGTGCACTGATAAGGTTTTTCCCCAGTGTGGATCTTTGTATGTCGGTTGAGTTCTCCTTTTACACTGAAACATTTCTGGCATTCAGAGCACTGATAAGATTTTTCCCCAGTGTGGATCTTTGTATGTCGTGTGAAATCTCTTTTTACACTGAAACATTTCTGGCATTCAGTGCACTGGTAAGGTTTTTCCCCAGTGTGGATCTTTGTATGTCGGTTGAGTTCTCCTTCAACACTGAAACATTTCTGGCATTCAGAGCACTGGTAAGGTTTTTCCCCAGTGTGGATCTTTGTATGTCGGTTGAGTTCTCCTTCAACACTGAAACATTTCTGGCATTCAGAGCACTGGTAAGGTTTTTCCCCAGTGTGGATCTTTGTATGTCGGTTGAGTTCTCCTTTTACACTGAAACATTTCTGGCATTCAGTGCACTGATAAGGTTTATCCCCAGTGTGGATCTTTGTATGTCGTGTGAAATCTCTTTTTACACTGAAACCTTTCTGGCATTCAGAGCACTGATAAGGTTTTTCCCCAGTGTGGATCTTTGTATGTCGGTTGAGTTCTCCTTTTACACTGAAACATTTCTGGCATTCAGAGCACTGATAAGGTTTATCCCCAGTATGAATCTTTGTATGTCGGTTGAGTTCTCCTTTTACACTGAAACATTTCTGGCATTCAGTGCACTGATAAGGTTTATCACCAGTGTGGATCTTTGTATGTCGTGTGAAATCTCTTTTTACACTGAAACATTTCTGGCATTCAGTGCACTGATAAGGTTTATCCCCAGTGTGGATCTTTGTATGTCGTGTGAAATCTCTTTTTACACTGAAACATTTCTGGCATTCAGAGCACTGATAAGGTTTTTCCCCAGTGTGGATCTTTGTATGTCGGTTGAGTTCTCCTTTTACACTGAAACATTTCTTGCATTCAGAGCACTGATAAGGTTTTTCCCCAGTGTGGGTTCTTATATGCTGAGTGAGATTGCCTTTTACACTGAAACATTTCTGGCATTCAGAGCACTCATAAGATTTTTCCCCAGTGTGGATCTTTGTATGTCGGTTGAGTTCTCCTTTTACACTGAAACATTCCTGGCATTCAGAGCACTGATAAGGTTTTTCCCCAGTGTGGATCTTTGTATGTCGGTTGAGTTCTCCTTTTACACTGAAACATTTCTGGCATTCAGAGCACTGATAAGATTTTTCCCCAGTGTGGATCTTTGTATGTCAGTTGAGTTCTCCTTTTACACTGAAACATTTCTGGCATTCAGAGCACTGATAAGGTTTATCCCCAGTGTGGGTTCTTCTATGCCGAGTGAGACTGTTTTTGTCACTGAAACATTTCTGGCATTCAGAGCACTGGTAAGGTTTTTTCCCAGAGAGGGTTAATGCATGTCGCCATAGAATCTGTCTTAAACGAAACCTTTTCTGGCATTCAGAGCACTGATAAGGCTTTTCCCCAGTGCGGATTCTCATATGCTCAGTGAGATGAGATTTACAGCTGAAACTTGTTTGGCATTCAGAGCACTGAGAGAGGTTTTTCCCAGTGTGCATTCTCTCAATTTCAGTGAGATGAGATTTATGGCTGAATCTTTTTTGGCACGGGTAACTTTTTTCTGCAACTTGGGTTATTTTGCTTTGATTGGGGCGGGTTTGAACACTGAATTTGTTCTCACAGCTCGTCTTTTTATAAGGTGTATTCCTAGAGTTACATTTAGTTTTTGCTTGCTTATATGCCACAGTGAGAGTGAACCCGATTTTAGAGTCGGGCTTGTTTAGATAATGTTCAGCACTTATCTCTAAAAGAAATTGTGTGTAATCTTCTTAACACTTGAATTGAGCAAAATATGTCTGGATGTAGCCCGTTAAAACATGTTGAAATGTTTCTAGCAGATAACAGTCTTTTGGTTATAGCCTTTCCAGCAGCAACTTATGTTGTGACTGAAGTTTTTCTCAAATCTATTTGTATAGGTTCTTAGCAATGCAGTGATAAGGTGTTAGTCTGATATTTAATGATTAAACGGAGAAGTCCCTTTTTGCACTGACTTAATGGCAGTAACTGAGGACATTAAAACATGCACAGAACCATTGTGGATCATTAGTCGCAGAACATCAGCTCCTTTTACCCTTTCTTTGTTTGGTGTAAGGTTACAGTTTGTAGTTCTGAAGACGAGAATTTATTTACATTAGCTATAGCGCAACGGTGCTAATTTAATCAGTTTTACATATCACTCCTGCACAACAGATAAGGTTGAGGTGATTTACATAGAATTACAGAACAGTACACAATAAAAAGGAAACAATCTGAGATGGTCATGAACACAATAAAGTGGTGGATTTTTAAGGTTTTCACAAGAGTGAGCAGAGTGGGTCGTGGTGTTATATCCCGAGGCAGATAGTCTCAAACTTGCGTAACTGGTTAAAAACGGTTGTTGAACAAAGGTGATTTTCCAATCTTCTGGTTGTTAACGTATCAGCTTCGGAGTCTTCTTTCAGTGTCTTTTCTTTGATGGTCTGCAGAAGAAATCTTTTGTTATAACTTTCTTTTATGCAGTGTGTGCTTCCTCTCTAGAATTACATGCTTTAGATGAACGTTATTCAGTTATGCTGAGGCAATTTGTCTTTGTGATAATATTTCAGATGAGGGTGCTGTGATTGGTCTTTCTGGCATTATTTCCGAAGCTGTGTGAACAGATATGGCTTTGCTCTGGAATGCAAAATTATAGACTTCACTTACAGTTATAGTACTTTCCTCAGCTCCCACTTCCTCGCCAGACCTAGGTTTTGGAAATTGATTAAACGTAGAAGGCTGGATGTGCTTCAGTTTTTCAAAATAATCCTTCTTATGGCACTGACATTCAGTTGCCTGTGCTAAATCTTGCTTTCTTCGTCCATAATTTCCATCACCTATAGTATTAAAATTAAATAGTTAATACATGTAGATTTCCCCAAAAATAACTTACAAGCCAAATCAATGCAGAATTTTGAAAATGCTGAGCTGTTTTTCAGACAGGGCAGAGTGTAGAATGGTAGCCTGAGAGTACTTGGATGTAGGAGTGAGGATTTGTATAATGTATTAAGCTCACAAAGGATACATGTACCTTATGGACTTGTAACATAGAATCCCAAAGGCAGAAATTAAAGTCATATGCACTGGCACCAAACAGATATTTAAAAAAAGAATACTATTAATTAATTTTTAATGTAGATTTCTGGGACGGGAATTTCCCCTCCATGGACAACAGGCGTTTCGCCCTGCCCTGAGTTACCACCTACTTGTATCTAGTATCCTGACTTTTGAGCTCTGGCCTCTGCCGCACGCAAATCTATTTCGTATTGCAAGGACTATGCCTAGACCTATTCCTCAACTATGGTCCAGAGTATGAATCAAGGGCAATGAAATTAAGGCGTACTTTCATGTGTTCATTTTATTCCACCTGATTATCAGTTGTTGGGCTTTTCTGCACCTGGATTTACCGCGTGCAGAAAAACAGGACACCATTTATTTCCAGACAGAAAAATAAGACTGAAAAGACCCACAAGACTCTGGGTGCTGCAGAAGCAGCCAAGACTTATGCTGTTTTTTTACTAATTGGGAGAAACACACAATTCTCCCCTCTTTTAGAAAATGCTTTCCTATTCCCTCCCCTGCTTCACCCATCTCCCCCAACCAACCACATGCATATATCGACCACCTGCTTAAAACAAGTGGTAAATAAAAGCAGAAAAACACTATGAAATAGTGAATGGCATGTGGTTTGACAGGCAGGAGAATCTGTTCCTTGTGGCAACTCCCCAGTCCATGGCGTCTAACTTGTAACTGGACGTTACTGGGATAAATCTACCACAAAACAATTACATGAGATTTTTCTGCCACTCCAGTACTGTGCAACTTCTAACAAGGGACTATAAGAGATCTTGGACCTGGAGGGTCACACCAAGTGTGCCCTTATTTAAGGCAGAGGACTGTCATGGGTTTACCAGATAGAGCGGTGGTGGCAATGCACCCTGATGTAAGGATCAATAGCCTGATGAGATATTTGCATCGTGGTCAGTGGAGTGGCGTCCTACTGACACACCCATGTAATGCTCCATTTATATACCTGTGCCCAGACTTTGCGCTAACATCAAGTGCGTGTTTAGGGTGTTGGTGTGCTTAGCATAAATGCAATGTGAAAGTGCGACAGAGTAAACTGCATCTCCTGCCTGCCAGTTGTCTATACAAGTGGGACCATCTATGAGGAGGCGCTAGGGGGGCGCACAGCGGAATGGCTGCCTGAACTGCAGCTCCGCCGGGCGATATCACACGATGTGATTCATTGCCACTAAAACCCCACCAACCCACCCTGCGCGACCACGATCAGGTGCAGGAAGATGTGGAGCACAGTTGGATGTTTGCGGAGGCGGCCGCTTCCCCTGCATCGCGGAGAAAAACCGAGGTCGCTGTAACCCGCACCGGACTGCCTGACAAAATGGCCGGCGGCCGACCGGAGGTATGTCGCGAGCAACGCACGAGCGGTAGCAGGCAAACCGCTTAACCCAACATCAGCGCCCATCCTTGCTCACGGACCGCCAGGACCAGGGAGCACGTCCGCACCGCTGCAGGCCTGTGCACTAGCGGCGGTGTCCGCTTCCACATTGACTGGTTTGCCTGACAAGATGGCGGCACCCCCTCCCGGTACGGCGATTTCGGCGGACTAACGCGGGCGGGCCCCAGCTCGTATAACGAGGTGCCCTAACGGCGGACCGGCGGGTAGTAGGACTGGGCACACTACCGCGCGCATAACATCTGGGCACAGCGCATTGGAGGCCTTCTGACGTCCGCCGATTCGGAGATCAAGACGCAGGGGACTAGGGAGCGAACAGGCATCGGGGGCAAGGAACCACGCGAACAAGAGGCAGAGGCTCCGGATGGACTAACAGCGAGGCGCCCTATCCACACAGGCACGTAAGCAACCATCTCCCTCGTCCCTCAACGCTGCGGCACTGGCCAGTGCACATCGCTTCCATAGACCTGCTGAAGTACTACAACCAGAGAGGGCTACCGTGGGAACGAACTAGTCATCGAGTGCATCTGCTGACTACCACCAGAACGGAAGCACGGCGACGTCGACCAGGGTAACGAGGGCGACTAGACCCCAGTTGAGTAAAGTGCCTTCACCGCCCGCCACCATGGGCAAGCCAGACAAACAGCAGCCAAAACTCTCCTTTGATAATAGGAAGGGGACTAAGCCAGTGGATGACGCAACGGAGGCCGGCGGGTCCTCGGCCTCGCCACCGTCGACCAACATGGAAAAGATCCTGCTGGCGATTCAATCAAATCTACAGGACATCAACGGGAAGTTGGACAATCTAACGTGCAGGATGGATGGCATGGCTGCCCGACAAGAAAAGCACGGCGAACGACTGGATGAAGCCGAAACCAGGATCTCGGCGGTCGAAGATGAGGCGCGCACGTCCACCTCAAAATGCGCGGGAATGGAGCGCATCCTGGAGGTAATAAAAGCAAAGGAGGAGGATTTGGAAGCGCGCTCAAGGCGCAATAACGTGCGAATAGCGGGCCTGCCAGAATCCACCAACACAGGCCGCATGGAACAGTATGTCGAAGGGCTCTGTAGGGATATCTTTGGAGCGGAAGCCTTATCGCAGATCTTCATTGTGGAACAGGCCCATAGATCGCTAGGCCCCAAACCACCACCAGGTGCTACGCCCCGACCGATAGTAGCGAGGATCCTAAATTACAGGGACAGAGACGTGATCCTCAGGATTGCAAGGGAGAAGGGCAAAATCATTCACCAGGGCAACACTCTGGAATTCTACCCAGATCACACGGTCGCTGTTCAGCAAGCACGTAGAGAATACACCGCGGTGAAGGCCAAGCTGCAAGAATGAAACGTTGGGTATTCCATGTTGTATCCTGCCCGGCTGCGTGTGGTGTGGAAGGAGCAGACGATAGTGCTAACAACACCTAAGGCGGCCCTCGAACTTGTCATGAAAATACAGCAGGAGGCGAGGTCGGAAGCCAGACGAGACCAGAACAGAGACTCAGACTGAGGCGCCTAGAACACTCAAACTTCGCACAGCGGTAGAGACTTCTGCACAAATTACCGCGAGGTACTGCTGCACTGCCACTTTCGGCTGTCTATGCAAGGTTTGTTGATGAGGGACTACTTGAGGTGAGCTGCTGGCGTTTTATTTTTGATTTGTGCATTGGGCGATGAAAGGGTGGGGAGCGGCTGAAATAACTGTGACTGTAGCCCTATCCTGCCCTGACCTATCGCAAGCACTCATGTCCGTACTAAGCTACCAGGCCTTCCTCATGGGATTTCAGAAACAACGGCCATGTTGCGACTGCTCCTGCCGCTCATGAGGGCACTGGGTCGGGTCTTTTTGTGTACTCTGTGCTCGCATGCCCTCAGAACTGGAAGGGGGACAACCTAAAGGGTCGCAGAACAGTGGACGTCGTGCTCCGTCCCATATTACGAGATGTGCACTAATGGAGGTGTCTTGACCGCACAGGCTGCTGGGGTCCAGATTGGGTGTGGCCGGACAATTATTAAGTGCGGGGAAAGAGATACACTGCATTAAATGGGAATGGCCCCTCCCCGACGCGTCTGTGCATTGTGGAATGGGGTTATGTTTTCTCTAGGTCTGCTTCACTGCCTACATCCAGTGCGGGGGTGGTAATGGGAATGTGGGCTTGTGGATTAATGGACACATAATTTGCGTTTTAGTTTGATTCAAGTTAATGTCGCCTGCACCTGTATATCGGGTGAAGTGCTGGGCCACTAGCGGTCCTCCATGAGGGTACAACCCTACACAAGTTTTGCTATGAGCACCAAGTTGTTGGTTACACTGTTGAGGGAGTTGTGCTCTGTGAGGGCGAGGCTTCGGCAGGTTGGGGTTGCTGGAGTGGGAGGGACTTGGGGAGGGGGGATGCTTAACTGTTTACTAAGGCCGAAGGTATTGCAAACCAGTACATTCTACATGTTGGCCCTGCTGGGCCTTGTGTGTGCAGGTGGTGATCATGGAGCTGGATGGGGTCGGGATTGGGGCGGACTGCTTGCGTGTTTAGGAATGAATGGTACTGTATCAAATGGGTACGCCAGGCTCTAGACCTGACAGCAGGAACGGGCTAAACGTCCTTACGTGGAATATACGGGGGTTCTCACGCCCACAGAAAATCAGGCAAGTGTTTGCCAGTCTCACCAGATGGAATATTGACATTGCATTCCTGCAGGAATCGCACCTGGCACCGCATACTCACGCTACATTGGGGTCGAAATGGGCGTGATCGTCCTACAGAGCCTCATATTCTTCCTATTCCCGGGGGGTGCTCGTCTTGGTCAAGAAAGGGGTACACTTCGAAGAGAGACATGTGACACAAGACCCAGCTGGCAGATACGTGCTAGTGTCCGGCAAGCTTAGGGGGCAACACATAACACTCCTCAACATATATGGCCCGAACATTGATGCACCTGACTTTTATCGGGAAATCTGGGGACACTTGCAGAACCACACTGGCACACACATTTTATGTGGGGGGGACTGGAACGTAACGCTGCGGGACGGGCTGGACCGGTCTTCCCAATCAGTGGAACAACACAAGCAGGCGAGGCTTATGATAGACCACATGATGAGCGATCTAGCGTTAGCAGATATCTGGAGACTACAACACACTGCCGATCCTGGCGCTACTCACATCACAGCATCACACAATAGCTGGTCCAGACTGGACTATTGGCTAGGGTCCAGGGATATTGCACTATGGGCTCGTACGGTAAAGGTGCTCCCACGCACATTGTCGGACCACAATCCGGTTCTATTACAGCTGGACATTCCGCACTACACACCCCCCCCCTTTCACTGGCGATTTAATTCCCAGGCCCTCACGGACCCTATATATGTCGACACCCTGACTAAGGCGATCAAGGACTACTTCGCTGATAACTCTCAAACTACGGACGACCCATGTCTACTCTGGGAAGCCTTTAAGGCCACGATCAGGGGCGTCTGCATTGGCACCACCATAGGGGTACTCAAAGACATCAGGAGCCAGATCCGCCGCTGCGAAGGTCAGATGAGGGATCTTGAACTGCAATATGAAAACACACAGGACATACTGTTATTACCCCAACTGCGAGACTTACACACAGAACATGCCGACTTCCTGGCGTCAGAAATCAAATATCTAGATCGCAAACATACAGCCAGGGCTTTTGGAGAAGGGGGCAGGCCAGGGCGTGTACTGGCGCGGAAAATATGTGAAGGGCGGGGGCATTCGGCTATCCTTCGGGTCAAATCAGGGGCAGGTGTAGTTCAAACGCACTCGGCAGACATAGTCAAATGTTTTGCAGACTCTTACAGCACACTATACCAATCTCAACCAACAGCTACAGCGGAGGAAACTTACGAATACCTCCATGATGTGGCGATTGGCTGGCTGTCAGATGCCCATCGGGAATATCTGGCTCGGCCGATCACGGTAGAGGAGGTCAATGAAGTGATCGCATCGCTCCCAAATGGTAAAGCGCCGGGCCCGGATGGATACACGTCCGAATTTTACAAGAAACTTGTGGATATCATTGCCCCATATTTGGTGGACATGTATGGCACCTCCTTTGAGGGTTCGCTGCTCCCCCCCACTCTGCGGGAAGCTATGATCATTGCACTCCTCAAACCGGCCAAAGACCCAGACAATTGCGACTCCTACAGGCCCCTATCCCTAATAAATGTGGACTCAAAAATACTTGCAAAGTTGCTAGCTGTCAGATTGTCCCCCCTGATGACTCGCCTAGTGCTCCCGGACCAAGCGGGGTTCGTCCCCACAAGATCCACCTCACATAACACAAGGTCCCTGTTTGCTCTGGCGCACTATCTAAAACCCTCGGTTAAAGCTGTGGCTGTACTACTCGACGCCGCCAAAGCGTTTGATTCAATCGAATGGCGTTACATGTTGACCGTCCTTAATAGGATGGGTTTTCCTAAAAGATTTGTTCAGTGGATCTCCTTGTTGTATACCAAACCGTGTGCGAGGGTCCGGATAAATGGGTACGTTTCGGCCCCGTTTGACATTGGCCGGGGAACAAGACAGGGTTGCCCCCTGTCACCCCTGCTATTCGCACTGGCGTTGGAGCCACTGGCGTGCATAGTGCGTCAAAATTACAGGGAATCGGCGTTGCAATTTGTGTCCAGACCACTGCACATATCACTCTACGCGGACGACATGTTGCTTTATGTTCGCGATCCAGAAACGCATCTGAACCCGCTCCTCAGGGAGTACATCCGATTTGGGGGCCATTCGGGGTTGGCGATAAACTGGTCCAAGTCCTCACTAATACCCCTTACCGATTCCACTGATTCCTTTGCACTAGATTATCCACTAGAGTGGCAGCGGGACCCAATACGCTATCTAGGTGTCATGTTCCATAGGGACCCGGACAAAGTCATGCGTGCGAATTATGGAGTGGTAATCACCAAACTGGAAGATAACGTCCGTCGCTGGATACACCTGCCATTATCCATAGCTGATCGAATAGCGATCGTCAAAATGAACATCTTACCTAAGTTGTTATATCTATTTAACAACATTCCCATCACGCCAACACGGGAGGTCTTTAGGCGCATAAAATCGCTAGTACTAACCTTGATCTGGGCGGGTAAACAGGCTCGCATTGAACTACAGACCCTAACGCTTCCGGTAGCAAAGGGCGGTTTCGGGGTGCCCGATTTTCTCCTATATTACCTCTGTGCCCAGGCACAGTACGCAGCGTACTGGTACCATGAGGTCCCCTACGTTACACACGTGGCCATTGAGGAGGGAGATGCCCATCCAGTCCCCCTATCGGCGATATTGTCACACACTAGACCCCCGCTCCATTCAAAAGACATAAACACGGTAGACACCACGATCAAGGCATGGAATAAACTAGGACAATTGGCCCACAAGACCCCATTATATGCACCGAACATGCCGCTACAGCACCATCAGGCTCTATCAGTCACTAGCGAGAAAGTGGGGATGTCGCTACTGTCCAGTGCTGGGATCGACAAAATGAGCGACGTATTTCAGGGAGGCACGTTTATAGAACTTGATAATTTGGATTATATACAAAATCAGACTCTTATGTTCCGCTTCACATATTACAGATTGACAAGGGCATTGAAAGGCCATTACCCTTCATTCCCGGAGGAGCCGGAAACACTAGCGCCATTACAAATGCTGATCACCACGAGTGATCTGTCTCACTTGGTATCCAAACTTTACACTGCTGCACAATCGGACATAGCAGGCCACACACTTAAAGCCAAGGAAAGGTGGGATGCACTACTGGATGCTCCACTGACAGAGGTAGAATGGTACAGTTCATGCGCACTAACACAGATACTGACACCAAACGGGAATCTGAGGATTATCCATTTCAAGTTCATCCACCAAAGCTATTACACACCGGTGAAAATGCGCAGATACGGGCTTCAAGAGGAAGACAAATGTAAGCGCTGCAACAGGGATGGGGCGGACTTTGTACATTTAGCATGGAAGTGTGAGCGTGTAGCGAGTTACTGGGAGGAGGTCACTGCCGCGTTATCGGTCATGTTAGAAGACGAGGTGCACTGCACACCACAGATCTGCCTGCTCGGTATTTTTACCCCAATTCAGAGCGCTGAAGCGCAAATTCTGTGCTATCGCACTCCTGTTAGCCAAAAGACAGGTGGCACAATGCTGGCACAGCCGTAAGGTACCGACTGCAAAGGTGTGGATGCATAGCATGTCTACTTGTAGGGATAAACTACAAACGTATGAGGAGGACTTGCCTGTTAAATCTAGGCCTAAGGATGTGTGGTGCTTTTTGACGGACTATCTGAATTCCTTACAGGAGAATGGGGAGGATTAGTTGATGTGCGGGTGACGCTGTGAGGTGAATGACTGCCGTGAGGTTATGGCCCCTGAAGACAAATTGGAGGGAATTACGGAACAATGCTTAGCTCACTGTATAGGATGTAAATGAGAGCAATGAGAGGTCTTAAGTTGGGGAAGTTAGAGTTCGGTTGATAAAATTACAAAATGTAAGACTCATGTCGATTGTAAAATGCGTGCCCTGACTGGAGAATACCGGATGGTTCTATCTTCCGCCAACATGTGGCTCTACATAGTTATCTATGATTGTACTGATCTAACATGGTGAAATGGCGAGCCGGCCTCAGGGTTGTAGGCTCATGCTGTGTATTCTGCTTTATGTTAATAAAGGTCTTACGCAAAAAAAAAACAAAAAAAAAGTGGGACCATCTATCCCTCTTTTATACCCCAGTTCAAAGCCCTCTGTTACCAACGAATAAAGTGCTCTACAAAGTACTCAGGTGCCTGTCAGGCTGTGTCTTAAGTACAGTGGGAGGATTGCAGGGCTTTACAAAATGGGGATTGATTAGCTTAGAGGGGCCGGTCGATGTGTGGAGGGGACAGGCGATTGTGTGCTTCACGATCCTACAACAAAGGTATGAATTAGGTGACTAAAAACGATTCTGAAATTTGCAGGTGGGTCACGCTCAGCAAGGTCACATCTGGGACGGGGGGTAGTTGCCTGATGCATCCCCACTGGAGGACCAGCTGCTAACCAATCCCCTGACCAAAAAAGCAATCTCAACCATCTATAAGACGTTGAGCTAATATTCTCTAGATCCCTTGGGGATGTTTCAGGCGGCCATTCACCAAAACTTTTATGTTTTTCAAGAACAAGCTTCCAAAGCTGGAGTTTGTTTTTAAAAACCAATAACTAATCACCCTAACACCCTTGGAACTGTCTCCCTGATTAATTTAACTGACCGGTATTCCCTGGTTGGTCCTGAATAAGAGAAAAATACATCAGACTGCTTGATCTAAAAAGGAATGGTCGACCGATATATTTACAGGCAGACCATCCGTTTGTTGGACGGGATACTCCACCATGCTTGTGAAGGAGTACCCTGCTCGCCAAACTCTAAATCAAGACCTTTATCTTGTCTGTGCTATGCATGTATCTCTAGGTCTGCTTCATTATGTCCATCAGTCTTTCTATGATGTACCTGTTATTGAGGCTTATGATTGAAGTACTGGTTTAATCTTACGGTGTGTGTGTGTGGGTTTATTTGAACCCTGCGGTTTAATCTGCACTTGTTGTTTATGCAGTGTTATGTGGTCTTGTCACACCCTTTTAATTATAAAAAGTATGTGACAGGTGACCAGGTGTCTCTTGCCCGTGACTTCTGAGGAAGTAATGGTGCACAATTAACAGCAGTAACATTGCAAAGTGTCAATAGCCTGATTCAGAGTTCGCTGGCCTTGGACACAAACGTGACGGATATCCTGGCCGCCGTATTACAAGCACCACTGAATATAATATATGGGAGCCTCATTTCTTTCTTTCGTACTTTCTATTTCCCTTGTTTTTATTTTCTTTATTTTACTCTTTTTTTTCTCTTTCTTATTTCTTTTTCTGTTTCTCTCTATTCCTGGCTTATCTTTCATTCATTTCTTTATGTAAGAATGCTTAGCCTCGGGGGCGCTAGAGGGCGCGCAAGCAGCATGGCCGCGCTGAGTTTGAGGCTCCTGCTTCTTGGGACTATTATCCTCCAACTATCCTATGCAAATGTGCACAACGTTAGCTGAAACTTTAGTGGCGGGAAGAACTGGTCTTCATGCACACTCGGTGAAAGTTTGAGGGAGATCGGAGATTGCTGTGGGTGTGGCGGACATCGGAAGCTGGGACCGGTGAGACTGCAAGCACAGAGTGGGGCTGAAATTCGGCCACGGTAACTGCGCGACACCGAGGCTTCACACGCGGCTGCTAGGCCACACGTCCGGCGACCGACTATAAAACAGTACGCTACCCGGAGGAGTTGTTGGAGCAGAAGCATCGGTGTTGGAACGACCGGAGTAGGGCAGGGTTGTGCCCACCACGGAAGCGGTAGGCCCTGCAGAGGTGCGACGTTATGTGGCCAGAATAAGAGAGGCGCGACGCCTCCAGACAAGAGTTTGCTGCCATCGGGTAGTGAGGGTGCCAGCAGTGCGAAAGCCACTAGAGCAGTGCACAGGAGACGGTAGGGTGCCGCACGCCCCCCTCCTCCCACCGCCTGGCAGTGTGAATATCATTGCGGGGCGCAAAGAGGCGCTACGTTTGCGAGAGCACGGGGGCCAGCCCTGCAGCTTACACCGTAGTCCATTATAGGAAACTCCTTGGGAAGTGGTGACTTCCAGACCAGACGGCTGGCAATTGCGGGACCCAGTGAAACGACAAGAGACGATCACTGCACCTTGATCAGTCTGGAGCTACGTGAGTGGATGTGCCTGAGAGACAGAAGAGCAGTGGCGACGGTGAGCAACAAGGCTAGAGCGACATGCGCCAAGGTACATCGCTTTAAATTATGGGCCACGTTGCTGGTAAGATACTAAGAGCGCAGGACGTCTCTGCATAAGCTTGAGGCTGCCAACACCGCGAGAGCCAGTGGGGAGAGGACCTACTGAGAACCACGTCTGTAGACCATAGAAGATACATCTTCATTGCAATATGGGGAAACCGGATAACAGGGAACTCAAATTGAACTTTGAGGCGGACAAAGAAAGGGACAAAAACTGCGGAGGAAGAGCCAGAACAAGAAACTATGGCGCATGGCAGTGGCGGTACTGGCGCGCAGATGTCGGACATGAATGATATCTTACAGGAGATACGGCAGGGGTTTGCGACAGTGGTGGACAAGGTGGACCGCATGTCGTCCAGGATGGACGCCATTGCGCATAAACTGGACGGGCACGAAGACAGGCTTAAAGAAGCGGCACGCCGCATGGCTGACGTTTATGATGTCACTGCCCACCACACAATGCAGCTCACGAAAATGGATAATGTGTTGCGTACGATAGCGGCCAAAAACGAAGATTTGGAAGAGCGCAGCCGGCGCAATAACATCCGCGTCATAGGCATACCGGAATCGACAAACACTGGTCGCATGGAGGAATATGTAGAGAAATTACTGCTGGCAACCATTGGACAGGAAGCTTTCTCCTCCCAGTTCATTGTAGAAAGAGCACATAGGTCACTTGGACCGAGGCTGACACCCGGTAACTCCCCACGGCCCATTATTGCAAGATTATTAAACTATCGAGATCGAGACGTGGCCCTCCGAGCGGCACGCAACAAGCAGGCAGTCATATGAGGGAAACACCTTTTCCATCTACCCTGATTTTACACCCCTTGTGCAGAGGAACAACGAAAGTTTCTAGACGTCAAGAGGAAGCTACACACAGCGCAGATAGACTATGCATTCGCAAAACTCAGGGTGACGCACCAAGGGAAACAGATTCTTCACAAACCCCCAGAAGGTTGAAGATTTCCTACGAACTGTGAGGCGTACGAACAGAGGGGGAGGAGCGCAAGGACCCCCGCAGAGTTCGGATCACGTTGAAGACAATGCAGAGGTGGAATGACCACGTTGATTAGGACTATGGTTCTATAATGCAGGATGCCTCTGGAGGGCAGATTTATCGCAATACTCGAGCCACCTGCAGACCGGTGAGGCCTTTCAATTGACTCATTTGCATATGTTATGAACGTCCCAAGCACCGTTTTCCCCCATTCCAAGGCCTGTCATACCATCATAGAGTGGATTCGGGAGGGGGGAGGGGTAGGGGTATTGCGCTGCTATCTAGAAATGTCCCCAAATGGGTATTCCCCAACGGCAGTATGTCACACAATAGGTGAGGGGACGATGAGATGGGGTATGTTGAAGTTGAGGGATGACGTGGGGGGTGGGATCAGGATGCTGGCAAGATTGGGTTGCTTCAGTGGGTGGGCTGTCTGGGGGGGTGGATGGAGGGGTTGTTTGGTGCACATGGGTGTCGATACACGACTCGGAGAAAAGAATAATTTCCTTGTTTCTGATTGATCTTCTTGTTTGGTTGTTAAGATTACATAGACGATGCATTGTCACTATGCGATTTATTTGTCAAATTGGTACTGTAGAGGCTGACAGGGTATGGGTTACATGCTCGAAACTGAAATGCTGCCTTCTAATAGACTACTTTAGGTATATGAACTGCCTGACCCATGTCCTCCACTAATAGCACAACATTGAATATTCTGATGTGGAACATATGGGGGCTGGGGGATCCGCGTAAAAGACGCCACATACTGTCCTATCTTGACAGGCACCAGGTTCATGTGGCGATGCTGCAAGAGACGCACTTTGACCCGAGGTGCCCTAACACATCTGCATGTAAGTGGGCGGCCCACAGGATATTCTCTTCCTTTTCCTCTTATGCTAGAGGAGGGGTGATTCTGATTAAAAAGAACACGCCATTTACGTTAGTGGGAGCTACATGGGATGACCAGGGGAGATACTGTTTGGCCTGGGGCAGGCTGGGGTCGGACTCAGTCACGTTAGCCTGCTGCTATGGTCCAAATGTAGATGACCCGCAATTCTTCACGGAAGTATGGGCAAAGATTGTTGATATTGGCTCCAACCATATCGTATGGGGTGGGGACTTAAACATTGTGCGTACCCCGGAAATTGATAGATCTCATCCTGCTCCCCATTATACCAAGGCCCGCGCCACGCTCCACTCATATTAACTGACCACAATATGACAGATGCGTGGAGGCACTTACACCCCAATGACCTAGAGGGTACTCATTTTACCGCGCACGCACCAACATGGGCGCGGCTAGACTACATATTCCTGAGCATTGAGCTATGTCCGGCTATTATGCAAGTGAAACACCTGGCCAGGACTTACTCGGACCACTCGCCGGTCCGGCTTACCCTGTCTTCTGCAAACTATGATCCCCCGAGGAACAGGTGGAGATTGCAGCCTACTATATTGTTAGACACTGTGTTCCAGGAAGAACTTAGGGGGGAAATTACAGACTACGTAACAAAGACTCGGTTGACAGTGTGGAAATTGTATGGGAGGCGTTTAAGGTGACGTTGCGCGGCTTTTGTATTGCGAAAGGAGCTGGGGTACTTAAAGATATTATGAATACACTCCGCACGCTTGAGTCCGAACTCAAAACTTTGGAGGAAAAATTGGCAATAAGACCAGATGGCATAACTCAATCTCAATTCCGCACCAAACTCACAGCTTATACGGAAGAGGCTTATAGAGAGGCAAAATGTTGAGGGCGGTATTGGACAGCCCGCCGCTATGGCGAGGGGGAGAGACCAGGGAAGGCATAGGCGGAGACAATCAGGAGATTACGCAGTCAGAATATAATACTGGAGTTGGAGGGTTTAGATGGCGTCATGTACAGGGACACCGCCAACATACTCAACACCTTCACTGCACACTACACGGCATTGTATACAACCACGAGAACGGAGACACTTAACCTAGATGAGTATTTGGGGGACGTATCGCTGGGTTTGTTGAGCGACGTACAACAGAAAATTCCTGTGTGCTTCGTTCGAACTTGATGAAGTCCGGGATGCCATCATGCATATGCAGGCGGGTAAGGCTGCAGGATCGGATGGTATCCCTGTTGAGTTATATAAAACTTATATCGACTTGATGGCCCCCATACTGCGCGAGGTATATGAAGACGCCTTGGAAGTAGGCCATCTTCCCCCCTCTATGAGGGAAGCAATTATCATTTCACTTTTAGAGCCAGGGAAGGAGCCACACAATTGCGATTCCTATTGTTATGGCCGGATTTTCTGATTAGATGGGATCAGCCCCTAGGGGCCCCTCCAACCCAGCCAGAACGTAACCACATCCCTCCTCAGGACCATCTATCCAGGCACCTGGGTACCTACCTGAGGATGGGGAACTCGCAATATACAAGCTCATATTATCAGAAACACCACTAAATCTATAGGGATACTAAGAATACTCACTGATTACTAAGGATATCCATGCCTTACACCACACTCATACCCTATAGTCTCGCGGCCACTCAGACCCAGACTAATCTACCCCAGGGCAGATATGACACACAATCCGGTGTGTCTACACATGGGCCTGCAGAACCCAATGCTCTCTTTTCCAAACGGTTTACAATCCGGCAAACCTCCACGTTGGTAATCCCCCCCAACGCTCTCACTTACACAAGCCACAATCCTGTGGGTATACACGTTGGTAATCCACCCCAACGCTCTCACTAACGCCGTATATCAACGACGACCACATTCCTATGAACACCTTCAGTTATATATTGGGAAGTCTCTCTCTCCCTATTCACTAAGGGCTTGCTACTACAATATTAGGAGTTAGCCAATTAATATAATGTACCTCTTATTCTTGGCATCAAAGGTTCACTCGCTCCCTATTTATTTGATCACTACTTACCTGATCGGGATTAATCATCCGTTCATATAAACAACAACCAACTAGGAGATACATTTACCCGGATTGAACAAGAATACAAGGCACATTTCAGTTCACTAAAAACTGGGGGTTTTATTAACAATATAAACACCTACACAGATTTGTATTATAATGGACACATCCACATGTAACTGACAAAGACTATAGATAGAACACACCGCTGCAAGGAAAAGGATTAGCAATACAATAGCCTAGGGAATAAAGACAAGATTAAGATGTAAGTGTAAAGTAAACTAATATGACAGGACCGATATCACCTGATTAGTGTGAAGTCTTGTTCTAGCTGTCATCTGGGTTCCTCTCTCGTCTGTGCCTTGGCTCATCTCAGACTCTCTCTCTCTCCTGCACTCTTGGATACACCTCTGCGCTGATCACTTTGCACTGGACTCCTCTCCCCCACGAACTGTCTCCACCTTCCAGCTTCAATCTAATGGTTTCTGCCGCTCTGATGCTCTTCATTCCACTAGCTTGTTCACTCTGTTTTAACTGTCTCTGTGCCAATGTCCAATTAACTCCAGCTGCTCCCACAGGTTAGTCCACGATCTCTCCTCCGTCTCTTCTAAAAGGCATTACTTCAGACTCCAGCTATTCACACCTCCTCCTGATAAGTAACTGCTTCTGACTGCTTCCTTCAGTTCCAGCTCACTGACTGTCTGTTTGTCTTCTCTCTGTTTCAAGCATGTCCTGTCTCTTCTCCTCTTGCAATTCCACTCCTCCAACTCTACCAACACTCTCTGCTCCTTCAATTCAACTCAGCTCTCTCTAGCTTGAACCCTCTCTCTCTCTCCTACTCCAACAGCTCCTCACTCTTCTACCACTCCAGCTTGACTCCTCTCCGCTCCTCCAATTTCACTCGACTCTCTGGCTCCGCCAACTCCACTCGACTGCCTGACTCCGCCTCTGCACTTCACTGATATAGAATGCTGTTTCCTCATGGAAAGTTCCAGCCAGCAGCTTCCTCCCACCAATCCCATGCACCAGGCTCCTTGCGCTAGACGCTCTCACAGTGACCAGTCTGCTTGTTTCGTCTAGAGACCTGAGCCCGGGAACAATTCCTGATTAGATTCAGCTCTGGCCGGTTCTCTCCGGTTCGCTTAGGGCGAACAACAGCTTTAACTATAAACTTTACCTTTACTCTAAAAAGCCTCTCAGCTCCATCAAGATGGAGTCCCTCTAGTTCTAGGCCTGTAGGCCTGAAAGGGATGAAATACCCCTTAGCTCTGTCAGAATACCTACATAAACCATACCAATGTGTCAAGTATGTCAAAGCCAATAGGCAATAGACAGGTTAGAGTCAAGAATAAGGGATCTATCATCATATTAAGCAGCTATCCTCTTTTAGGTCTGTAAAAAGGGCTTAAAAGGGCCAACACAAGCTAAGAATACCTATCCTAGATGTGAGCAAGATTAAAGTCTATATCACTGCTAAATAGAGCCAAAAACCCTGCCAAGACACCTATAGACCACTGTCGCTGCTCAACTGCGATGTAAAAATTTTGGTTAAGCTCATAGCTACCCGCCTTGGTCTACTCATGGAGCATTAAATATTGCCTGACCAGTCGGGCGTGCAACATCTCATAACCTAAGGACCCTATTCACAATCTTGAATAATGTATCTTCGGAGTTGCCTTTAGCGGCGGTTTTTCTGGATGCCACAAAGGCTTTTGACTCCATCGAAGGAGACTACATTTTTGACGTAATGTCCCGTATGGGATTCCCCCCCCTATTCCTATCCTGGATACGATTATTATATTGTTCACCCACGGCTAAAGTGGTCATTAATGGTAAAACCTCAGAGAGTTTCTCGATAACGAGAGGTACTAGGCAGGGCTCCCCCTTATCGCCCCTCTTATTCGCAATAGCCGTGGAACCACTGGCGGCTAAATTGCGACAGCGACATCGGCACAAGGCACTGCAATGTAATACGAGGCATATCTTAGTTTCCCTTTACGCGGACGACATCACACTCTATATACGTGACCCCCAACAGAATCTGAATATCATCCTTAGAGGATTCATAGTGTTTGGTAGGCTCTCGGGAATCCAGATTAATTGGGGAAAATCCTGCATCTTTCCCCTTACGGACTCAACAAGCCGCTTTCCCTTAGATTACCCAATGGCATGGTGTGATGACGAATTGAAATATTTGGGTATTCGCGTGAAGAGGAAGAGAGAGGAATTGATGCGTCTCAGTTATGGTACTAGTCTGATGCGCATCACAGATAATATATCAAGATGGATCACCCTCCCTCTTTCTATGGCTGGCCGAGTGTCTTTAATTAAGATGGTCATATTGCCGCAGTTACTTTACCCGTTACTTAATATACCTTTCCACCCGGGAACGTTCTTTTTTAAACAACTGAGATCAGAACTGACACGACTAGTGTGAGGGGGTAAAGTCGCAAGACTACAATGGAACATGTTAACAAGGCCATATTCGCAAGGAGGGTTCGGAGTACCTAATTTTGAATTATATTATTACAGTGCGCAAGCACATTATGCCCATTTCTGGATACATCAACCACGCTTTATGCCCCAGGTGGCAGCGGAACATAGGCTACCCTTACCTATCCCCATTGAGGGGGCTGTATACACAACGGTCCCAACGCGGGATAAAGAGCCAACTACGGTGAGTTGCACGGTGCCTGCCTGGGCACATGTGAGTACAATACTTTATTCTCCACTTCTACCATTAGTGTATCATCCCACCATGCCTCTACTACAGGAGACACTCTTATATAGGTTTCAGGCACTAACTCGGATACAGACGTGGGGAGACATGTACCACTAGGGCAAATTTCGCTCGGTAGAACATGTATTCCAGAATATAACACAATCTCCACTGGATACCTTCCTGTACATTCGATTACGGCAGAGAATTCGCTCTGTAACGCCTGATTTCCCTGCGGAACACCGACTTTCATACCACTACATCTGACACTGCAGAACAAGGGAGCCAAACACCTGGTGTCTATACTATATAAGGCAATACATACACAAAAAATTGTGAAAGCTTCAGGGGCAAGGGAGAGATGGGATAGTGAACTGAATATGCTACTAACGGACAAACAATGGGAGTTCTGCTCACTACAGACTGAAAGAATCTCAGCTAGTAGTAGGCTATGGATTATCCACTATAAATTCCTGCATCGATTGTATTATACACCAGCCAGACTGCATAGGTACAAACTTCGGGAGTCGAATTCTTGTGATAGATGTCACGCTGAAGGCGCCGATTTCCTACATCTGGCATGGAGCTGTCCAACGGTGAATGAGTATTGGACGCATGTTTTCCAAGCACTGTCCACTATGATAGATTACCAGATTGATATGTTGCCGCTGATGGCCTTGCTGGGATATGTAGAAAAGTCTACGGCCGGAACACCGTAAATTTGTTGCCTTGGCGCTGCTCCTGGCTAAAAGAAGAGTAGCATGCCGATGGGGGAGAGGTAGGGCGCCTAAGTTTAAGATATGGTTTAAGGATTTAATATATTGCCAGGAGCAGTTGTCGACCTATGTGAAACTTCTACCAACTGCGTCTAGGCCCAGTGACATCTGGGCACCGCTGCAATATTACTTATTGTCGCAACCGCAGACTAGTTCTACTGTGAAGGAATAAGTCAATTGAAAAACAAGGACTGGTTTATGAAACTGTGGAATTCCAGGTATTAGATATATCTAGACATACCCTATGGGGTAGAAGGCTAGCAAATGGATGATTGGGTAATTAAGATCTGACCGACTGATGCCCTGCAAGGTTGTGAGGGAGGACCTCCCTGCTTATTCTGTCTTCTCCCCACCTAGCTTTTTTTCTTTATATATGACAAAGCACCCCCCTCCTGGAACTATCCCCTAATGTCCCTCAAGTACTGAAAATGTATGATGATAAAGTTATGTGTGTTATTATAATATCATTGAACATTGTACTACAGTATAGTCATGTATGTTAGTGACAGTTGCTCGTGTAGTATTGAAACATTGAGGATGCTATAAGTGTATGATTATATGTGCACCATGTTTGTGATGGTTTTCTTTTTGAAAAATCAATAAAAAGAGTTTTAAAAAAAAAGAAAAAGAAAAAAAAGAATGCTTAGCTTCCTAAAGCATTTTATTCATTCATTTCCATTTCGTCTTTCCTGTCACGGGGATGACTGCACAGGTATCCTTACTAGTAGGATCTTTTGAATTCTGCATGAACGTATTTACTAATGGTCCTAATTGAAGGTGTCATTTAGAAGTTAAATATATGTTTCTTATGTGAGAGCCGGCTCTCACTGTACTATACCAAAAAGAGGTATAGTGTGCCGAGAGTCCAGTGGATCCCCAGAGGTTTTACAGAGGCTAAAGTAGATAATACTAATGCTCTTTGTGGTAGTGTGGGGGAGCAGTTAGACGTATGCGAGGGTAGTGTTAAGCATTTATTGTACACACATGTGCAATAAATGACACACTGTTGTACACACATGTGCAATAAATGACACACACTCAATGAATAAATCTGAGACCAATTTATAAAATGACACTTGGTTAGATTTATTTTGCGGAATCACAGAATTTAATCTTGAGTAAATACGTTTTGCAATAGAAATACTGTTCAATATAAAAAGTGGACAATTAGTGCAATTTTCAGACTTTGCAATGTTAACCTATGGGGTGAAGAAAACCTTCAACATACGTATAGGCAACATCTACTTACAAGACCATTCTTCGGAAGTTAAGGTTAGTATTGGACAAGGTTCAGTTCAGAACCAACAGTGCACCACCAGCGGCACGTGGGCGCCCAGGTGCAAGTGCAAGTTCAAGGTTGGAAACCCAATACAGACTAAGGGGGACTGGGGCAATTGGACAGAGGCTGCTTACAGGTAAGTAACAGCGGCTTGAGGGAACTATGTGGTCAGGAACTGAAGTTCATGGACTGGGGATGTCACCTTAAAACTAGATTTAAGGGTGTAACAAGGAAGTGACAGGTAGTGTCCAATAGGCCCTTTGCCTGGGTGCCTTGGCCATCTAACATGCCCACCTTCTGTGAGAGGGGCACACAGTCCTAGCCCTAATTGAACTAGTCCCACCATCTTCAAGATGGTGGGCACTGAAAAGTGTACTTGACCTAGCCTCCAGCACCCGAGAGGTGGAGTTGGCAGAGGGGGGCACATCTCCTATTCTATCTAAGGTTTCCGGCCTGTCCTGCTGCCAAAAAGGGGGTGAGGACAGGATGGAGGCCAGCTCCTTCGAACAGGAGAGACTGGGGTCGCATTACAAAGGACACAAGACCTCTGAAGCTTCCCACCACGGATGGCTCTTTCTGTCCAGTGGGAAATGTGAACCCCTCCACCCAGGAAAGGCATAGTTCTCAGCCTCAGAGTGCACAGGCACTCTCCCCTGAGGTCAGAACACACTCTGGTGGTATCAGGCTGGCTCGGGCCAGCCAATGACCACACTAAGGATTGGTAGGTTTCAGGGGACCCATCTAAGGGGCCCTCTGTGTGCAATTTTTAATAAAATCGACACTGGAATCAGCACAAGTTTATTATGTTGAGATGCTTGGTGCCAAACATCACATATTTCAGTGAGGCCATCATGGAGCTGCGAACTCATAATGACGAGTGTCCAGCCTATGCACTTACTATGACTTCCCTGGTCCCTTACAATATCCAGGAATCGACTAGGATATTGCAGGGGCATCAGGGGCATTTCATGCAGATATGCCCTCACAGGAGGGGGGAATGTGGTGCAGCAGCCAGAGCTGCTGACTCGGTAACTGGGGATCCGGGTTTGAGTCTCTGCTTCAGCGCGACATCCTGTGATTCTGGCCAAATCACTTTATCACCCCGTGACCATAGACAGCGTCTGGAAACCCTCACAGGTAATGAGCTGCACTATATAAATCTGTGAACTTTAACTCACTGCCTGAGATATGGGTAAGACGCTCCTCTATCAGGGTTCATGGGTATGGCACACAGGTTGGCTCTTTAGTTTTGTCTGCACCAAGACACTCAGGATGCTGTGGCAGTGTGCCCGTGCTAGGTGAGGGACCCCTTAGGGTGGCATAATTTGTGCTGCATCCCTTAGGGACCCTTTTTAACCACACGGCACTTGGTACCAGGGGTAACTTTTACTAGGAACTAATGTGAGCTAAAGGGGTGCCAATTGTGGAAATGACGGGAACGGTTCAGGGAATGAGATCTGGCACAGGGGACCTGGTTGGCAGGGGACTCTTTGCACTTCCAGTTGAACCCACAATATTTTCCAGGCAACAAGTGGGGCTAACTATGTCCAAAAGATGCACGTGTATTCATGACGCCCTCTCCTCCAATGAAAGAGGATGAGACTAACCTTCCTCTACAGCAGAGGTCTTCAAACTTTTGGATGCCGAGACCCCCCTGTCAACATTTTCAAGCGTAAGGACCCCCTCCTGACAAAAATTTCTAAACCTCTAGGTTATGAAGAAGGTGAGGACCAAATTATGCGACAGGCTTCACTAAATTGTGTGAGTAGAAAATGTAAATAATGTTCTGTGATGCTGCGTATTTTGGGGTATTTACAACAAGGGGTGGTGAGGGACAGAGTCTCTGAATTAAGCAGAAAGCTCTCACCCAGTCAAGAGATCAGGGCTAGATCCAACACCGTTTTTTAGCTCACTGCACCATCCCAGTTTCAGAACCTGGCTGTATGCAAATTAGTCTGTTCCTGTCCCAGTGCATGATGGGAACAGGGCAAACCAAACTACAAAAGCCAATTCTTACACTGGGAAGGAAACAAGCTCCCGGGGACCGGTTTCTGGCATTACAGCCGTCTTCGGCCCGGTTTGCTTGAATCCTGATGGTGCAATGAGCAAGGGTCTCACATCTGAGAATACCCTTCCACGCTTAGGGTGGACAAAAATATTTACAACAAGGGGTGGTGAGGGACAGAGTCTCTGAATTAAGCAGAAAGCTCTCACCCAGTCAAGAGATCAGGGCTAGATCCAACACCGTTTTTTAGCTCACTGCACCATCCCAGTTTCAGAACCTGGCTGTATGCAAATTAGTCTGTTCCTGTCCCAGTGCATGATGGGAACAGGGCAAACCAAACTACAAAAGGGTAGCATTGCTTTATTATTTAGAATTTTTTTAAACACAGTAATACTGAGGAAAGATTTCACCCCATCAGTACCAGTTTATAACCAAAATACAGCAAATAACATCAGAAAGATGTCTAGTCAACCTCTGTGAAGGGCCTCCCAATCCGCAGGAATACGCGCTGCCACATTAGAAGCTCACCTGGCCATGGCCAGGAGCAGCAAGGGTGCATTCAAACCGTGGTGGTCTTGTGCAGAGTTAAGCAGTTTACCCATGCCCCTTTCCTCTCACCCCCTTCCTTCCATCCCTCTCTTCTCTCCTCTCCCAACCCCGGATCCCTCTCTCACATTGCAGGCAGATGGTTATTAGCCCCAGGAAACCTTTTGGTAACAGTAGCCCACTACAAATGTAAATAATAGGCAGAAGCAGGGGATCCACTAGACCCGAACTTCGGCGAGGGGGGGGCAGGGGGGGGGGGGGGGGGAGTTAACACTCCCAGCCAGGGCTTGTCCAAGCACTGGTCGCACACGGTGCAACAGTATTTCCACCTTCTCCATGAATTCCCTCACTACCACTCACCAACAATACACCTCATCTCTCTCTAGCACCTGTCTGACAAACATTTCATTTTTTTATAGCGCTACTCATAGTTTACTCACACTCAGTTCTGTGATGTGCATGGTACATCTTCTTTGTACCAGGCACTTTACCCTTCTGCACTGTGTGGGTGACAAGAGTGCCCATGTGACTGCACGGAGAGCAATGCAACAGTGTGAGAGTATGGTAAAAGGTGTGACTGCAGGGTGAGTGAGGTGATGATATGAATTTGGGTTCGGCTGTAAGTGCAGAGTGGGACGAATTAGTGCATGGTTTGTGATGGCCTTGTTTGAGTGAGCTACAGATTGAGCAGTAAGGGGGGGACAGGTGAGTGGAGTGTCACATGACTGCAGGGTGAGAAGTGTGCTCGTGTGACTGCATGGTGAGGTACAGAGTGAACAATGCAAGCGCATTTTTAGTGCAGAGTGATCACTGTGAGAGCAGGGTGAGCGGGTGAATGTTGTGAGTGCCTGGTGATCAGTGTGAGTGCAGGGAGAGTGGGTGAATGTTGTGAGTGCATGGTGATCAGTGTGAGTGCATTGTGATCAGTGTGAGTGTATTATGGTCACTGTGAGTGTAGGGTGAACGGGTGAATGGTGTGAGTGCATGGTGATCAGTGTGAGTGCAGGGTGATCAGTGTGAGTGCAGGGTGAGCGGGTGAATAGTGTGAGTGCATGGCGATCGCTGTGAGTGTATTGTGATCGCTATGAGTGCATGGTGATCAGTCTGAGTGCATGGTGATCGCTATGAGTGCATGGTGATCGCTATGAGTGCATGGTGATCGCTATGAGTGCATGGTGATCGCTATGAGTGCATGGTGATCAGTGTGAGTGCATGGTGATCGCTATGAGTGCATTGTGATCAGTGTGAGTGCAGGGTGATCAGTGTGAGTGCAGGGTGAGCGGGTGAATGGTATGAGTGCAGGGTGATCGCTATGAGTGCATTGTGATCGATGTGAGTGCATGGTGATCAGTGTGAGTGCATTGTGATCGCTATGAGTGCATTTTGATCGCTATGAGTGCATTGTGATCGCTATGAGTGCATGGTGATCGCTATGAGTGCATGGTGATCGCTATGAGTGCATGGTGATCGCTATGAGTGCATGGTGATCAGTGTGAGTGCATTGTGATCGCTATGAGTGCATGGTGATCAGTGTGAGTGCACTGTGATCGCTATGAGTGCATGGTGTTCAGTGTGAGTGCATTGTGATCGCTATGAGTGTATTGTGATCGCTGTGAGTGCATGGTGATCAGTGTGAGTGCATGGTGATCAGTGTGAGTGCATGGTGATCAGTGTGAGTGCATGGTGATCAGTGTGAGCGCATGGTGATCAGTGTGAGCGCATGGTGATCAGTGTGAGCGCATGGTGATCAGTGTGAGTGCATTGTGAATGCTGTGAGTGCATGGTAATCAGTGTGAGTGCATGGTGATCAGTGTGAGTGCATTGTGATCGCCGGGAGTGCAGGGTGAGCATGAAAGTGAAGGCGAGAATGAGAAGTGAGTAGTCTGAAAGCAGGGTGCCTTCCCAGAAACTTGAAGCGTAGTGTTTTAGATATGTTAAACTATTGCGATAATGACATTAATCAGGGTTCGAGGGTGGAGGAAATAAATAATGTGCTGATCCTGCAACAAACTTCCAGTCTAATGATTAGGGTTACCAGCTCATTATTTTGATGGCCCAGAAATAAGCAGTCACCTACAGCTGTATGTTTTGCACTTATCTGTGAATACTTAGAACAGCAAATATAAATAGAAAGCACTTTTAATTGTGTTCTAGGACTGCCTCAATGATCCATGATTGATAATTAAAAAGAACAAACACAGAAAAGTCACATAACTAATTAATAGATACTTTTTTATTTATAACTCAATTTAGTGTCAAGAGCAGGTCTCTGCAGGATCTTTAAACAACACATAGCAGGCATGTTTCTTTTGGCAACCCAACTTTATATTTCTTTTCATTAAATGCATTCTCAAACTACAGCAGTGAGTGTAAAAATACAAATGTAAGGAATAGGCAGAGTGGGGGCCCAGGGGGTACTGGAACCATAAAAAAAAGCCTTGGTAATGAGTTAACAAAGGCATGTAAATATGCTAATGGTCTTTAAAGACCTGTGAAAAACTCGGCCGGAGATAAAACTCCAGACACTGCCCAGCCGAGGCCCCAGGAGCGCGAGCTGCACTGCAGCAGCCTGGGCTGAGACACAGGATGGGGGAGGAGGGAGGCTGAAGCCCTGGAGGCCAGGGCAGAAGTGACACTGTGAAGGCGTGACCCCCTTTGCATCGCTCCACGGCCCCCCTGGGGGTCGCGCCCCACAGTTTGAAGACCCCTGCTCTACAGAGTCTTCATCGTCCTCTTGGTGGACAATGTGAGTAATGTAGGGATACAGGGCCTGGCCCTTAAGTGGCTTACGTCTTTCCAAGAGGATCGCACTCAAGCTGTACGCTTTGCCCAATTCTCTACCTCTAAAGTTAAATTGACTTGTGGGGTGCCGCAGGGCTCCTCCCTGTCACCGCACCGTTTCAATCTGTATCTGTATCCTCTAATTCAATCCTTAGGATAAAGAAAGATATGCACTTTCAACTACGCAGACGATCATCAACTGACCTTGGAAATCGACAAGTCTGCAGCCTCCGTTAGTAACTTTCAAACTACCATGTGACATATTGGTAGCTGGATGAACAGCAACCACCTGCATTTAAACCCAGACAAAACTGAAATGATCCTAATTGGTGGGTCATGGAACTCTAATTTTTAGCTGGCTGAGTTGGGAAACCCACCCTTACCATCTAGATCAACTAAAAGACTTAGCATCACAATCGCTGCAATCTGTCTATGAAATCCCAGATTGGGACGGTGGTCTCTACCTGCTTTTATCCGCTCCGGAAGATCAGGAAAATTAGCATAAGTTACTTACCTGTTAACTGTGGTTCTCCAGTATTTTTTTTTTTTTGAAAACCTTTATTGTGCAGTTCTGTGAAAAGTACAGCAACAGGCCTACAACCCCAAGGGCCGGCCGCATTATATACATAATCCACAATACATCCATGTGACACAGCTATTCAGCCGACATCCCTGGGGTCCGGCCGCGTATCAGGATAAAAGTTTGTGCAGATCAATCAATTCTTCTCCGGATTAACATATGGTTTTTTATTTTATGTTTCACCCCCCCCCGATAACCTATAAAAAGGAAAAAGCAAGGAACGAATCAAACCTTTCAGACTGCTTGAGCCAGACGAAGGCAAAGGAATCACAACACAATCCCTCGATCTAAACATCCCTAGATGGGCGGTGAGGGTGGAAAAGGGCACCGCAAAAAATCGCCACTAATGCAGGGTCAGGGGGCAAGTGGAATATCAAAAGTTAGGATCTCAGGTAGTACACATATGTCCCCACGATAGCGATTCCAAGGACCCCATATCCTGTGCCATTTTTTGGGACGGCCCCTGGCTAGATATACCGTTTTCTCTCTAAACATACTCCAGTCCATATTCTCAACCCAAACCTCAAGAGTAGGAGGTCTTGGAGATACCCACAGTTGAGCAATATTTTGCTTGGCAATCATAGTCCCCAAGGTCACCCATTGAGTCTGGGACACATCATGATCTGTAGGTTCCCAAACATTCAACAAGCAGCGCCTGGCCTCCGGAGCAAGAGCCATACCAGTCACTTCCTGATCACCTCATGAATTTCTTTCCAATAATCAACCACCCCCCAACATTCCCAAACGATATGGAGAAACGTCCCCGACAGACCACAGCCCCGTCTACACAGTCCCTCCTCAGACAGACCCATATGAACCAAACGCGGACCCGTGACATACACCCTGTGCAGTATCTTAAGCTGAACTAGCCTAAGCCTCGCTGGGATCGCCACCTCCTTAGGTAAGGAGATCGCCGACTGCCAGTCCTCATCATCAAGTTCGAGGCCATCACGGGTCCACTGATCCCGCAAATGAAGTAGAAGGTCTGCCGTATTATTGATCAGTTTTTTGTAAATCAATGAGATGGTGCTATCTGGCATATGACCATCTAACACTCGGTCCTCCAACGGAGTGGACTCCGGTATTTCCTCCCCCTCCGAAAAGACAGACCTCAAGGCATGTCGGACCTGTACATAACGGAAAAACTCTGATCCATCCAGCTCAAACTCAGTTTGTAGGGCCGCAAATGACTTCACCTGCCCCTTGACCCAGAGGTCCCCCACCTTAGAGATACCAATTAGATCCCACTTATCAAACCCCTTAGTGTTCCACAGGCTACCGAGCCTGTCGGAACCAAAAAGTGGGGTCACCAGGGTCAAGCGGTTTCTCCATCCCAAAGATTTAGTCTCATCCCCCCAGATCCTCACAGCTTCTTTCATCGGCCCCGTCAAAGATTTCAAAACCGATTTGGAGTACAGCGCCCTGTAATAATTACCGCCAGGGAGCTGCCACCTGTCCATCGCAAAACCAGGATTCAACGCCGGACCATAAATACCGTGGTTTATGACCCCCAGTTGAGACGCCCAATAATATCTCTTTATGTCTGGAAGAGCAATACCCCCATCATACCAGGGGATCGTTAATTTAGCGAGAGCAATTCGCGACCTGCCATCCCACAACAATTTCCGCTGTAGATCCTCCACCACTCGGAAATAGCCAGCGGGAACTACATCCAGCGTATTCTGAAGGGCATACAAGAAACGCGGAAGAGACAGCTTGAAAAGAGCAGCACGCCCAAGTAACGAAAGAGGAAGCCGATGCCAACCCGCAACATCCCGTTTCAAACGATTTAAGGGCGGGAGGAGATTCCTTTCATACCGCACTAAAGAATCCATAGAAATACAGATACCCAGATACTTGAACCCATCCAGAGCGATCTGGATGGGGCAATTGCGCGGGAGAATCGGAGTATCCCCACTGAGAACATACAAATAGGATTTGTTCCATTTAATAATCCGGCCCAAATTCCTGCCAAAGGAGGTCAACACATCGCACAGCACAATCAACGATTTCCTTGGAGAAGTGAGATATAACAGAATGTCATCTGCGTATAACGAGATCCGGTCTTCATAGTCCGGGGACCACCGAATACCCCTCATCGAGGGCTCCCAGCGGATCCATGCCGCGAGAGGTTCGAGGGCCAAAGTAAACAAGAGAGGTGATAGAGGGCAACCCTGGCGCGTGCCCCTACCGAGATCGAAAGGCATAGATACACGGCCGTTCACGACTACTTGCGCAAGGGGTTCCGCATACAAAAGCCTCACCCAGCCAATAAACCCAGGACCGAAACCAAACTTTGCCAGCGCCGCCCATATGTACCGCCACTCCACAGTATCGAAAGCCATCGTGGCGTCCAAAGACGCCAAAATGGCCGGCTCATGCAGCGTCGCCGCCCTCGCAAGGATCCCGTGCACGCGCCGAAGATTTAACGCCGTGTTTCTGTGGGGAATAAAGCCAGACTGGTCTGGGTGAATTAGATCACTAATGACTTTGACCAATCTGTTTGCAAGTAACTTGGCCAGGATCTTAGGTTCGGCATTTAACAGCGAGATCGGACGATATGAGGCACACCTATTCCTTGGCTTCCCTTCCTTGTCTATGACTACAATCGTGGCTAAGCGCTGGTCTCGGGGGAGACTACCACGCTCACCAGATTCTAGGAACCTATTACGTAAATATGGCGCAACCTTATCTGGGCGCAGCTTGTACAACTCTATCGGCAGACCATTAGGACCCAAGGCTTTACACGAACCTGGGAACGGATCGCTAGAGCTATTTCATCTACTGTAATAGCACTATCCATGAGGGCTTTATCCTCCACAACAGTAGCAGATGTGAATCCTCCTCCGGCCTGTCTGAAACAGAGGATTACACATCCCAGAAATGGTCAGCGAAACACTCTACGATTCCCACCGGATCAGTAATCACTCTTCCAACCATTGTCTCAACCTCAGGCACCACACGACTAGCCTTCTTCTTCTTATCCAGCCACGCTATTAATTTACCAGCCTGTTCTCCAACATCATAGAGCCGCCCCTGTTGCTCTCGACTAATAACCTTAGCGGCGTCAGTGACCAGCTCCTTATACTCCAATTGTTTCAACCGAAGGACATGTGTCTTAGCGCGGGTGACCTCCAGCTCCAAACCTAGCTCCAAATCTGCAATATCCGCCTCAATTTTCTCTACGTCCTCATTTTTCTGCTTCTTAACACCAGCTATATGCAATAAGGCTTGACCCCTGAGAACCGTCTTAAAGGCTTCCCATGAGGATGTTGCGGAGGCAACCGATCCCTCATTCTCCTGAAAATAATGATCCACTGTTTTCACCAGCTCATTACGGGTCTTACGGTTCCGGAGATACCAAGGGTTAATCGGGGCCAACCGCCCTTCGGTCCCAGATGTCAATTGAGTACTAAACCATATCGGGGAGTGGTCAGAGATACCCCGAGCCATATGTCTGACCTCCGTAACATAGGAGGCTTGCCCAGGAGGAACCAGCACCAGTGGGCGCCACCCCACTGCTTTCTCGCCATGCGAGAAGGCAGAAACAAATGGTAGTTATTACCGTAATAACTACCATTTGTTTCTGCCTTCTCACACGGCGAGAAAACAGAAGTTCCTGGTTGAGGGAGTGGGCGGTGTTACTCGAGGGCAGGGGGGAGTGGCTTGCCCACTGTTGTTAATACTGTCTGTTTGGGCAGCCCGAGGCTGTCCAAACAGACAGTATTAACAACAGTAGGCAAGCAACTCCCCCCTGCCCTCGAGAAACACCTCCCACTCTCCCTGTTCTCTCTGTATGCTGCAGCATGCTGCAGCATACAGAGAGAAATGACGCGGGTAGGGCAGCCGGCCGCACCAATCACAGCGCTGTGCTGCGCTATGGTGGAGGGGAGGGGAGGGAGGCTGCCTGCAGCCTTCCTGAAGATGAGCATCCTGGGAATTCGAAACCAGGACGGCGGGAGTCGGGAGTCTCAGGACCTAAGGAAGCGGGAAGGTACGTTTTAAATATCATATATTTTGTTAATACAGCGGTTTTGGGGAAATTGTTATTCAAAATATCTTGATTTTTCTTGAATCCCCGAAAATCCCCGTATTTGGTCTGCACCTCCTCTTCTCGGCCTTATGGTGGATTTAACAAATGTTACTGTTAAACAAGCGAATTCTTTCCCTCTGTCGAGTGAGACTGATGCCTTAGGTTTTCTGTAAGTTGTAAAATGCTGCTTAAACCACCGTATGATCAGACTTTTCTCAGCCAGGTTGCAGTTGGTGGTAATTTTACACGGTGGACATAATGCAGCTATCGATAGGAGTCCAATCCCCGCCTCCCACCTCCTCCCCTCAGAGCCAAGAGTTGTTTCACCTCATTAAGCCCTTGTGCAGAGAAGTTGCCCAAATACTGGGGTTTTGCTTAGTCACTGTGCGCTGATGAAAGGACGACAAACGGAGGCCTTTGAGTCTCAGCTGAGCTAGGTTTGACGTGGAAAGGATTGAGGGCATTACAGCGCTTTCTGCTCATCCCGCCTGATTCAGAGCTATGCTGTTCAGATCAACTGCGGACACCGAAGGGCTGCAGACGGAGGGTCTGGTTGTGCTTATAATGAATGCAGACCTGATGCTCTTGGTTCATTCTGTCATTCACCTCCCTTCTAATATTGCCCAAGACGGCCTCTATTCTTAGCTTACTTCTCTACTGTGAATACAAGTACTGGGCACTAACAGCTAAGTTTCATCCTCAATGTATCGGTAATCACCTCTCATACTGCACATCGGCACGCATTAGAAAAGCACTCCATGTGCAGGAAAAAATGCGTATGTGCTCATTTGAAAACACAAAGCAGCTGTGCATGGTATAGCCGTAACCTATATCAACAAATTAATAGCAGCAAACCGGGCACGAGGAAGTTGGAGTGGCCGAGTCTTTAGTATTGCACTCAAAGGCAGTAAGTACCTTGTAACCAGTGGTGAAACACAGAGGTGCGAACTGCACACCCTTCTACGTTTTCTTATAAATCACGCGACAGCTTGGATTGCAGAAATGTACTAGTTGCCAGGTTGTGTTATTATCGGCAAACACTGGCTGAAATAGCCCAGGCGGAAGGAATGGTAATATATGTAGGCGCAAATGCGATTATATGATATAGTCCACAAACAAGGTTGAACATTCCAATGGACTTATTTACTTCATAAATCATTTCAAAGTTCATTCAACATTCTCTTAGACTTTCATTTCAAATCAGAAAAAAAATTGTTTTCATTCGTCCAATGCATTTCGGGCTTTGCGGCCCTTCAGAGACAATAAGCTGAAACAAGGTACGACAATGATGCTGTCAGTATCAAAGCATATATAATACATAGTAAACAATATGTAAATGACTGTAAAAAAAGTACATGCATGGTGTGCATGCGTGATTCACCCCAAGTGACTAAGTGCAATTATCACAATGAATGGTTTTGCCATCCGGCACTCACTTAAGATCGTTGTCATATGGCTCTTAGTCAAACACTTTCACAGGTGACTGCAAACAATGAAGACTATGGTGAGTATAAATTCAAGGCTTATTGGTAATCCACAAATGTCGTGGACTGTAGACCAGGGGGGGCATATACAGAGACCAAGGAGACAGTGCGGCCCTCCCATCTAGCAAGAAACAGCAGCGTAGCGCCCTCTATCATCCAGAATGGTAGCATCTACTTCCAGTGGGAGAGAGTTTTTAACAAGAATTCCAGACCCCCGTGACCCGGAGGAGAACCCCGCATGAGCGATAAGGCGATATCCCTTCCTATTCATAGCATGGCATGTATGTCCTATCAAGTGTGTTTCCTGAAACAACACCACATCCGGAGAGTGACGTTTCAACAATTGCAATACCACCCCCCGGTTAAACCTATCCCCCAACCCATTAACACTCCAACTCATCAGTTGCAACCCTCTACCCCCCATCCCAACAGAGAAAAAGGATCCAGCCTAGGTCCCTCACCCGCATTAAGAAGTCCTGAAATATGGTGGCTTGCATAAACAATAACGTAAACCCAACCATCCCCTCATCCCACCCCACCAAAAAACCAGTTGCAACACCCCCCACCCTGCACCCCTGCATGATACTAAATAGCCACCCCAACTTGCAGTGTGCCTGTCGCCCCAAATTCCAACTGATCTACGAAAGACAAGTGGAGGAGAAAAGAAACCCCCCATTATCTCACAGCCCCCCCTAATGTCCATAGCGACACGATACCCAGGGTAGAACCCTCACAGTACAGATCACATTGTCCCCCGAACACAGAGAGACAGTACTCATTCCAACCCTGTCGAGCCACCCTCTGCTACACCAGGATGCTCCTCCACATCTCTTCGGGCCGGCAAGGTATCAAGCCAGTCACCCACCACCTCAGGCTTATCAAAAAAGTAGGCCCGCTCTTCATATTCTATCCGAAGCTTGGCTGGGAAAAGCATAGCTTACTTGAGGCCCATATCACGTAGTCTTCTCTTTACCCCAAGGAAACTGAGTCTCTGCTTCTGCACCGCTTGAGTGAAATCAGGGTAGAAACTGATGGTAGAGTTCTCGAACTTCAAAGAACCATTCGCTCGTGCGGCCTGGAGAATAGCGTCTCTGTCCCGAAAATTGAAAATCCGGGCTATCATAGGCCGTGGCGGAGCACCCACCCTCGGTTTACCACCTGGGATCCTATGAGCCCGTTCCACTGTAAAGAACTTGCTCAGTCCCTTGGGCGCCAAATGAGACAATAAGATTCTCCACAAAGAGGTCCGCTGCCGAGTCCTCGGCCTTCTCCGGAACCCCTATTATACTGACGTTCTTCCATAGGGCCCGTTCTTCAAAGTCCTCCAGGCGCCGCTGAATGAGGTTGTTAGAGGGCCTCAAGTTACCGACCTCCGTCTGCAGATCCACGACGTCAGTCATTAGGCTAGATGTTTTTAAGTCCAGCTTCTTCCAGTGACCTACCCGGTCCACTCGGCGACCCCTTGACATATGCATATCGGTCCATTACATTGGTTTGGGTATAACCACCCCGTCTGGTGGACTTAGTCTTCTGCCTGTCTCCCTCCGGTTTCCCGGCCATTGCCGCCGGAACCCTGTCTGAGATGCGAGTCCGATGAGGAAGGGGGTTCACCAACAGATACATTAGAGAACGGGATACAGTGTCCAAGCAGTAGAACTGACAATATGCACGATAGCTCGAAGCCCACTATGATGTTAGGAAGAGCCAGTTACGGCAGCGCAAGGGAAATGTTCCCGGTCCGGTCTTGTAATCAGAAACCGAAAGTGAAAGCGAAGCCAGCCCGGCAATCTCTGTCTCTTCAGACTGATGTTGTTCAACTACCGCTCGGGCGCGATGCCAACTCCAGTGCCGGGCATCACGTTGATGAAGGCCGCAAACTTCACTCCCTCATAACTTCGGTCCCCAGAGTCGGATCTCGACGCAGATTGCAGAATACCAATCACCTGTGGTTCATCCACACGAAAAAGTCGCAAGAACCAGGATAAACGACAGGATATATTCGGGAGGCTACGAGGGTCTCGGGAGCCCTGTGCTCACACAGCCATCTTGGTCACGCGCGAAGCTCCTCCCTTGGTTCTCCAGTATTGGTAACTTTTATAGATTCACATACTTGAATCATTCCCCGTCGCCGAAGTGGGTGTCCCACAGTACATAGAATAAATAGCAATATAACAATAGCATAGCGAAAGCATAGCTAAAAGAGCAATAGAAAGTATTGTAACATAGAAGTTAATAGGAAAAAAACTTGTCACTTTAATAACTTGTCCAAGTCATTAGATATGGTCCAAACTCCAGCCAGTCAGGTGACAGCACCCTCTGGAACCTTCTCCTCAGAGGCTCGGGCTCTCCGATTTTTTAGCACAAGTGTGGCATAAGAGCCAAGGAGAAGAGGGGAGCCTCTGAGGGGAGGTGGGTGGGTCGCATGTGAATCTATGAAAGATACCAAACACAGTTCTCAGGTAAGTAACTTATGTTCATCTCCAGTATTGGGGTATATTTCATAGATTCACATGCTTGAATCAGAGTAGATAGCAGTAATTCGAGAACTGTGCATAGTAAGCCATAAGTACATTGTAAACAGAGTATGGAAGAATACATATACGTATATTACAGTATAGCAGTAAACATGGGCACATCTGCAAAAGCAGAAATATATACATATATACAATATGTGCAGGAGGAGGTAAGAAACCGAGGCTCACCTTACTTAAAAAGATTACGTAGCACCGGGTGCCCCACAGCTGTGTCAGCATTGTTGGCAGCTTCCAGACAGTAGTGCTTGGTCGCAGCTCTGCATATCTGATGAAGAGGCACACCAGCAAAGAGAGAAGTAGAAGAGGAGACTGCTCTAGTAGAGAGCGCTTTAATGATTGCATGAAGTGTCTTGCCTGGTTGCTAATTCCAAAAGGAAATTGCTCTAGATATCCAACGTGCAATAGTCTGTTTAGCAACTGGAGGTTCTTTACGCATCCTGCCATAGGCTATGAAGAGCTGATCAGTTTTACGGATGCTGGTTGTTCTTTGCAAATACAATTTCAATCATCTCTTAACATCTAGAGAATGTAAAGTCTTTTCAGCTGGCAACTGTGGATTAGGGAAAAAAGTCTTTAAGTTGACCGGCTCATTTAGGTGGAAATCAGATGGAACTTTAGGAATTAGGGCTGGATTAGTGCGGAGCGCCAAAGCGTCTTTGGTGAATTGAAGAAAAGGTGGTTTGATAGTAAAAGCTTGTATCTCGCTGACTCGAAGTAAGAGCTAAAAGCAGTGATGTCTTCCAGGAGATGAATTTAAGATCAGCCCTACCAATGGGCTCAAATGGGGGCTTCATGAGTTGTGCCAACACAATGTTCAGATGCCAAGGAGGAGGCGGGCGTCGAATTGGAGGGAACATCTGAAATACGCCTTCGAAAAATTGTTGAATAATTCTTGAAGAATAAACAGAATTGGAGCCATCCTGCCGGAATCTGGAAATTGCATCCAGAAAAACCTTCAGGGTAGAGTGATAGAGGCCGGATTTTGCTAATTGTAAGAAAAAAGGCAGAAGCTGCTCTGGCGTAAAGCAAACGGGGTGAACATTTATTTATTTATCATTATTTGTAAAGCGCAACTGACGCCCTACGGGTAACCTGGCGCTGTGATACAGGGGACTAGCTTAGGGCCGAGAGACTGTGTCCCCTGCCAGGAAGGAGTTAGCAGGATGCCAAGGAGCATATTCGAGGGTAGAGCCAGGTTTTTAACCTTTTTCTAAACTGCAGGATGTTATCTATTTGTCTCGTATCAAATGGAAGAGTATTCCAAAGGCGGGACGCTGCCGCTCTGAAGGCCCTACCTCCTGATTTGACTTTCCTAACTCTAGGCACCCTCACCAGATTAGCCAATGAGGAGCGCAGTGCTCATGGAGGGACATACCATGTCAGTTTCTCCTGCAGAGATCTGGGACCGTGACCATGTGGAGCCTTAAATACTATACATAGTGCCGTGAATCGTATCCTCTGCGAGACTGGCAGCCAGTGTAAATCTGAGAGTGCCCGGGAGGCGGAGGAGCGGCGTGGTTGCACTAGTACCATTTTGGGCGCCATGGTCTGTACTCTCTGCAATCTCTCAATCAGATATTGCGGGGATTCTAGTAACAGGGCATTACAATAGTCCAGCTTACTGAGGATGGTGCTCCGGTCTATCAGCGCTCCGTTCTGTTAAGAGAACATCGGAAGGATTTTCCGAAATGCTCTGATCAGAGTAAAACAACTTCCAGCTGTTTTGTTGACATAGTTTTCTAATGTCAATTTGTCGTTACCCATGACTCCCAGATTACATACCATGCTACTGGGAGCCAATGGAGTAGCAGTGGATGTTGGCCAAAACTCAAGCGAAAGTGTAGGAGGGATTTTACCTACTGCACAGTGTAGAATCTCTGTCTTCTCATCAGATTTAAACTGAAGAATGTGAAGCTTCACACCAAAGATAGAACCGTTTCCACTTGAGTTTGTAGGTTGATAGTGGAGGGTGCTCTAGCGTTAGTGAGGACCTCCCTGCAGTCCGGAGGAATAATCAAATTAGCAAACTCATAGTGTTCAGGCGCCAGGCTGCCAATCGCAGAGTAGTTGGATCCGGATGGCAGATCAGGCCGTGGTTCATAGTAAGGAGATTGGAAATTGGGTGCAGCCAAATTGAATTGCACTCCGACAGAAGAAGGAGCTCTGTAAACCAGAACTGGCGAAGCCATCTGGGGGCTATGAGAAGAATGCAGCAGGGTTCTTTCCACATTTTCAAAAGTCTCCTTGCGACTAGAGGAATCGGTGGAAAAGTGTAAGCATACATTTTTGACCAGTTCATCAAAAACGCATTCCCGCACGATTCTGGGTGGGGAAGCCAACTCGCATACAATGGGCATTTGCGGTTCAGGTTGGTCGTGAATAAATCCAGATTGGGGTGTCCGCAAAGTTGAAAGATGCGGTCCAGCGTCGGCGGATGAAGTTCCCACTAGTGCTTTGACGAGACCGATCTGCTCAGGGAGTCCGCTAGAAGTTTGGACACTCCCAGAACATGGTCAACTGTTAAAGTGATCTGATGTCGAATCGCCCGATCCCAAATTTGCTGAGCTTGTAGGGATAGCAAAGTGGATCTTGTGCCCCCTTGTTTGTTCACATAATGCATGCTTGTTTTGTTTTCTGACCTACAATGAAGCTCCTTGAATGAGGGTTCAAAAAGACTTCAGATGCAGGAATATCGCAGTTACTCAAAAAGATTTATGTGCCAAGTTTGTTGGTGGGTGTCCCGTTTCCCCTGGACTGTGAGGGCTTGAAGAGGCGCTACCCACCCTTCGAGGGAGGCGTCTGTTGTGAGGATGAAACTTGGAGAGTCCACTACAAACGAACGGCCTACTAAGATGTTTGGTATGTGAGTCCACCATAGCAATTCTCTTTGTTTCTGAGACATGATGTTGATGACATCGTCGAAGGACCCTGAGACGTGGTGCAATTGATCGTCGAGTTCCTCCTGTTGGGGTCTCAATTTGAGGCGACAGTTGGGAATTAGGGGAATACAGGAAGACAGCATCCCCAGAAGCGATTTGAACTGTTGAACAGAAACATAATGTTATGTGCCCAGGAGATTTGCCAGTTTGGAAATCCGCTGTTGTCTTTCGTTTGAGACAAAAGCCCTTGTTTGCTGTGTGTCTATGATGGCCCCCAAGAAGGTCGTCACTTGAGAGGGGGTGAACTGAGACTTCTCCAGATTGATGGAAAGACACAGAGACAGGCATGACTGAGTGTGTCTGGTTGCGACTGCGAACGACTGCGCCTTTATAAGGCAGTCGTCGAGTTAGCAAAATATTTGGACACCATCTTGACCAAGATGTGCTGCCAACGGTGCCAAGACTTTAGTGAACATTCGGGTGCAGAGCGAAGGCCAGATGGAAGGACTTGGAATTGGAAATCTCAGCCAGCCGCTCTGAAGCGCAGGAATTTTCTGTGTCTGGGTAGGATAGGGACATGAAAATAGGCATCTTGAAGGTCCAGCGTTGGCTTGCAATCCCCTTGAGACAGTAATTGAAGCACTTCTAGAAGAGACAACATCCGGAAAGTTTGCTTCTTGAGGAACTTTTTGAGGGAACGAAGGTCCAGAATAGAATCTTGAATAGAAGCCTGCATCCCTTTGAAGATTTGGGACAGTTTGATCGCTCCTTTCTTTAACATGAGATTGATTTGGCATAAAAGTTCCTTCAGACGGGCAGGAGGAGAACCTCTGGGGGAGAATTTGGAGGGAATTTCGCAAATTCCAGAGTGTAGCCTCTGGACACCATGTCCAAAACCTATCGATCTGTAGTTATTGAGGACCAATTGGAAAAGAAATGGGAGATCCGCCCTCCAACTTTGGTCGGATCGATGGGAAGAGCGGTTGGCAGTTGGCACTGCTTTTTTGAAGAATCTCTACCTCAGCAGGAGGATTTCCCTCTGTACTGCTTGTAAGAGGCAGCCTGCGGCTGGGAGGAGGAGTAACGCGGTTGGCCCTGATAGGGTTGTTACTGCTGGTATTGGTTGTAACCTCCCCGAAAGGAAGAGGAGGAGCCACGACCCCTCACACCCCCAAAGGGCTGCATTTTAAACTGTTCAGTAGACACTACACACTACACACGGACCAGAGAGGACTGGAATTTAGACTTTGACATTCCAATGGAAGATCAAGCCTGGCAGCGGGCCTGTGAACTAACATGCATGGTTTCTAGTAATGCCCATTTTCGACTGATACATTATAATTTTCTGCGAAGAACCTACTTAACGCCACAAGACCTTTATCGAATGGTCGTGTCTTGCCCAGATATATGCCTGTGCTGCAACACTGTGTGCCACACAACTAAGTATTGAGCTGACACCCAAATAATGTTTATATTGGTATTATAAGTCTATGTATACTCTGAATGCCAGGCTGTATGTTGACAAAATTAAAGTAACGTTCTAAAAAAAAAAACAACAACAAAAAAGCCATTACATTGTGGGTGGTAGAGGGCAGTGAACCGGTAATTCACGCCACACTCCTTCGATATGTGTTTCAAGTAGCCAGACATGAAGTTGGTACCTCGGTATGACACCACCTCCTTAGGGAAGCCCACCCTGGTAAAGATGCTAATGAGGGCTCTAGCCACTGCACCAGCAGTGGTAGTCCTGAGGGGAATAGCCTCAGAATACCTGGAGGCATGCTCTCCTACCAGCAGAACTGTTCCCTGATGCTGTAGGGGGTCAAGGGGACCAACAATGTCAATCATTGCCCTTTTAAAGGGAACACCAACCACTGGAAGCGAGATTAAGGGGGCCTGTGGGTGCCCACCTGTCGTGCCACTGGCTTGACAGATGGGACAGGAGTTACAAATCTCCTCCACCTTCTAGCCAAGGTGTCCAGCTACGGGGATGCAGGTGGACCAGATGTATATTTCTTGTTTTTACAGCCAGAGTCTCAAGCTCAGTGCCCAAGTGACCTACAGCCATGGCACCAAGCCTTCTCAGGATCCCAGTTCTTACCCTGGTACCCACCCTTTGGCAGGTTTTTGGGGGCCTGAAGTAGAATCTTTCTTTTTCGGGTTACCCCATTTCCCTAGGGTCGCTTTCTGGCCTCTTTCTTTTGGTCTCACCCCACCAGCAGGAGTCTTGGTCACCCTAGTTTTGACCCAGTGGTCTGCCTTTTTCCCCAACTCTTGAGGAGAAAGTGGACCAAGGTCTACCAGGAATTGATGTAGCTTCCCTTGGTAACAATTACTTAAAAGATGCTCCTTCATTATCAAATGATAAAGCACTTCAAAAGCATGCACATTCTTACCTCCTAACTAACCTCCTACTGATTTCAGTGAATAGTCTACAAAATCTACCCAAGCCTGGCTTTGGGTTTTTCGAGCCTCCCTGAAACTGGTGCTATACTCCGTACTGAATCCAAAGCCCTCACTTAGGGTACCCTTCATGAGGTCATAGGATTCAGCCTCTTTCTCACCGAGTGTCAGGAGTCTATCACTGCACTTTCCTGAGAACATTTCCCACAGGATAGCACTCCACGGCTTCCTGTGGACCTGCCTGCTAAGACAGGCCTGCTCAAAAGCAATGAACCACTTGGTGATATCATCACCCTCAAATAATGTTGGGCCAATCCCTTTGGGGTTTTTAGGGTCAAAGGAATCTACTTTCTCCTTATTTATGATTGTGATGCCACCAAAGATGGGTCCTAGGCCAAACTCCTTTCTCTCTCTTCTGTAGCTAGGAGTTGGGCTTCTAGAGCTGCCCTCCTGGCTAGTCTTTGAAGAGCACGCTCTTCGTCTGAAGAGGCTTCTTTGTCTTGGGGTGTCACACGGTCACTCCTACTGTCAGTATTTTGATCTGTAAGATCAGAGTCATCCTCTGGATGCTCTTTGTCATATTCCGCCAAAAGATCCTGGAGCTTTGCTTTGGTAGGGTTTGACCCAGTCCTGAGCCTATGGGTTTTACCGAAGCCTCTGAGCTATTTTATATTTAAAGACATAAGGTGTGAGGTCGATTTCCTTCACCTGTATCAGCTCTTCTGAGTGACTACTTCTAGCACTCATTGTCTTTACAAAGTTGGGAACCTTTTTGGAAAGGAAAAATCCCTAATACTGGTTTCCAAACTACAGCAAGAGTTTGACTTTGAAACAGCTGTACTCAAGGGGACCGAACCAGGGTCTGACATATTTCAAAATTTGGAAAAATAGTCAATTTGCAAAACTACAATTTAAAGAAAGGCAATTTCTGGATTGAATCTTGTTGTCACTTATTGTCAGAGTGGTCCAGCAAACGCAAAGTTGGGTACCCTACCGCTGCGCCCCCAGTGTAGGAAGCTGGCTCTCTAAATACTATACCAAAAAGAGGTAGAGTGTGTCGTGTACCCTACCGCTGCGCCCCCAGTGTAGGAAGCTGGCTCTCTATATACTATACCAAAAAGAGGTAGAGTGTGTCGTGTACCCTACCGCTGCGCCACCAGAGTAGGAAGCTGGCTCTCTATATACTATACCAAAAAGAGGTAGAGTGTGTCGTGTACCCTACCGCTGCGTCAACCAGTGTAGGAAGCTGGCTCTCTATATACTATACCAAAAAGAGGTAGAGTGAGCAGAGAGTCCAGTGGATCCCCAAAGGCTTTACAGAGGCTCAAGTAGATAATACTAATGCTCCCTTTTGTAGTAGTGTGAAAGAGCAGTTAGGCTTATCCAAGGGTAGTCGTAAGCATTTTTTGTACACACTGTGGCAATAAAAGAGACACACACTCAATGATTAAATCTGAGACCAATTCATAAAAATGACACTTAGTTGGATTTATTTTACAGAACCACAGAACTTTGTCTTAGGTAAATACATTTCGCAATATAAATAATAATATACATAATTTTCAATATAAAAAGTGGACACACTGCAATTTTCCGACTTTGCAATGTTAAGCAATGGGAGGAAAAAAACATTAAACATACGTATACGCAACATTGACTTACAAGACCAGTCTTCGGAAGTTAAGGTCAGTACAGGGCAAGGTTCAGTCCAGCACCAACAGTGCACCACAAGCGACAAAGGGGTGGCCGGGTACATGGTGAAAGTTCAAGGTCAGTCACTGAATACAAATTAAAGGGGACTGGGGCAATCGGACAGAGGGTGCTTACAGGTAAGAAGCAGCAGCTTGGAGGAACAGTCTCCGGGGCTGAGGCTAAAACTGAGCAGGGGCCAAGACAGCACCAACACTACAACACTAGCGGCACAGGGGCGGCTGGATGCAGGGTGCCAACACAGCATCGGGTGCCCAATGAAAAGCAATGGAAAATCTGAAAAAGGCTGCAGGCTCCAGCCAGGAGGCCGATCGAAGGAAACCAACAGCCACTGAGGTAAGTTATGATGCTCAGGGACGTAGGAACACCTTTTGTCCTCTTCACCAAGGCCCAGGATGGACGGGGAAGGGGTGCCTTTTGGTGTCAGAAATGGCTAACCAGTGCACGTCGCGGTTGAGGGGTCTTCTTGCAGAAGCTGCAGGCAACTTCTAGGAGTCCAGGAGAGGTCAGCTCATGGTGGAGTTGGGCTCTTGAGAGCAGGGGAACCTTGCTGAACAGGTGGGCCACTTGGACTCGGGCTGGTGGGATTGGGTGCAGAGGTAAAACCAGGGGGGCAGGCTGCGCAGTTCTTCAGGTCACAGAGTCTTTACTTTGAAGAGGGTTGCTTTGTGAATAGGTCTGCTTTTCTCTGGAGACCTTGGTCTTTATCGAAGGCAGGCAATCCTCCCAAGGTTCTGGAGGTCGCTGGGCTGCAAGACGAGTTGACTTTTGGTTCAGGATCATCCAGGGATGCAGGCAGGCCAGTAGGGCTGGGACCATGTCCGTAGTTCTCTACCGAGCCTCACCAGCAGAGAAGGCTGCTGTGCACGGCTCTTCTTAGGTCGCCAGGAACTGAAATTCAGGGTCTGAGGATGCCACCTAAAATCTTGATTTAAGGGTGTTACAAGGGAGTAAAAGGTAGTGGCCAATGGGCCACTTTCCAGGGGTGTCTACACCTTCTTATCATGCCCACCTCCTGTGGGAATGGGGACATAGTTCTAGCCCTGATTGGATAAGTCCCACCATCTTCAAGATGGTAGGCACTACAAAGTGTACTTCACCTCACCTCCAGCACCTGAGGGGTGGAGTTGGCAGAGGGGACAGGGGGAGGGGGAACCTCCTATTCTATCTAAGGTTTCCCACCTGTCTTCGCGCCAAAAAGGGGGTGAGGACAGGAAGATCACTTGCTCCCTCTAACAGGAGAGTCTGGGGTCGCATTACAAAGGCGGCAAGTCCTTTGAAAATCCATGCCACAGATAGCTCTTCCTGACCAGGGGAGGAGTGAACACCTCCACCCAGGAAAGGGATTGTTCTCGACCTCAAAGTGCACAGGCATTCTACCCAGGTGGTCAGAACACTGTCTGGTGGTAGCAGGCTGGCTTAGGCCAGTCGATGATCACACTAAGGATTGGTAGATCTTGGGGGACCCCTCTAGGGGGCACTCTGTGTGCAATTTTTAATAAATCGGACACTGCAATCGGCACAGGTTTATTATGCGGAGATGTTTGGTAGCAAATATCCCATATTTCAGTGAAACCTTCATGGAGCTGTGGAACTCGTAATGACAAGTGTGCAGCCAATGTACTTACTATAGAGCTTCCCTGGTCACTTGCAATATCCCGGAATCGACAAGGATATTGCAGGGGCATATCTGCTCATGCAGATATGCCCTCACAGGAGATATCCCTAAAGCAGCGTGCACTATAAGGCCTGCTAGAGGGGTGTCTTACCTATATCTCAGACAGTCCCTATGGGCATCGCATACAAGGATGTGTGCCATGTTGACTCTTCAGTTTTGTCTGCACCAAGACACACAGATGCAGTGGCAGTATGTATGTATGTATGTATGTGCTTGGTGAGGGGTCCCTTAGGATGGCATAATGTGTGCTGCAGCCTCTAGAGACCCTCTTAAACAACAAGGCCCTTGGTACCCAAGGTATCTTTTACAAGGGACTTATATGTGAGCTAATGGGGTGACAACCGTGGAAACGACAGGTACACTTAAGGGAAGGAGATCGGGCTCAGGGGACCTGGTTGGCAGGGACCCTGTGCACTTCCAGTAAAAACTATATCATTTTCCAGGTAAAAAGTGAAGGCTAACTATGTCCAAAACAGGCCCTTCCCTACATTGAGACATTTTTCCTAGGATAGTGAAAACTCTACAGCAGGTCTTGCTCACAGTCCTTATACTGTGACTGCCACTACTGAACATTAATCTTGAAGTTTTAAAGCAGGGCCCGGATCTGGGCAGGAGCCAATGAATAGGAGGGCAACTCAGCAGATAATAGAAGTCTTCTGTCTTCACACGCACTTAGAGAGAAAAATGCCATCCCATGTATTGCATGACAAAGAGGCCACAACCCTCAGTGAAACACTCACCTCTCAGATGTGATTCGTTAATAAAATGAACATAACAGGTCCCTGGGGACCCCACAGATACACCATTCCTACCAGTACCATAAATGCTTGGGGTCCCGCAGGTAAACTTAACAGTGCTACAAAGGCTTAGGGGCCCGACAGGTAAACCTTTCCTAACCCAGTGCTACAAATGCTATGTGCTCACTGCAAAGAAAAACCAAACTGAGTATGGGTTTCCAGGCAGTAAGGCCAAACCCTGCCTTAACAACTATTCCAAAAATGAATGCCAATACTGCCAAGTAGATTCACAGTCCTTATTTCATACTCTGCAAATGATCAAAACTATATGCATCAAGGAATTTTATCACAAACCTAATCAATTTCAATTTGCATTTTATTTGCAATATTCTTCTTTTTGTATTTTTTCAAAACATTTTTCTGTTTCGACAAGACTTTTTGAAGCACATAAACAATTAAACAATACAAACAATAAACATGTCACTACTTACTTTTATACACCATTCATACCAAAAACATTGCAATCATACTATAAACACATTCACACTACTAACAATGTAAAAGGGGATACATTTTTCATACAATTATATACAATTCATGGGAAAGAAACCATAGATATGCGTTTTTTTGAATCAGAATCAATTTGATCAACAGAATAGTTCAATTCTCTTATGGTTTCCACGTAAGAAACGTGATATAAAGGGGTCTACGCGTTTCATACTCCTTGGGTTTGGAGTTCTCGTCAGGACCAAAAGCTGTGAATGACAAGAAAACGGGGACCTCTGTTCATATGAGAACTATATCTGTGTGTACCGCTAGGGGTTCAACACCCACTTCCCTGCTTCTTACCTCTCTAAGTGGAGTTAGATGTGCCTCAAATATTCATCATGTTCACGGAGCGGGACCACCTAAGTAACAAATGTACCCCTTGTTGGTATAACTTTCTAATATCAACAATCCATGACAGGCATGCTCAACCTCATACTTACTTCTGGCGTGATATCTTTCTCTCCAGTTCTATGTGGGGAAAGGACAGGGGTTCTGTCAGTGGTTTGTATTTAAAAGACTTGTGTTTTAAATGGAGCATGAATTAACAATCATATCGTGGCGCGTCTTACCGGTTATTTGAGTAGAGGGCGCCGTAATTTTAGATCTGTGCTGGGTAGATTAGGGGTCACAGGGCGTCTGTGGGGGCCAAAAGGCAATACATGTCTTAGTATTTTTATGCGCAAACACACAGCCGTTGTACACGTTGGAGATTTTAACTGTGCTTCCTAGAAGGTCTTACCGGTTAATGCTTTACTGCACGCCGGAGTCTGTAACTGATCAAGCGGGAAATCGAGTCGCGTCTGTGAAGTCAGAAACAGGATTGGTTCAGTATTTTTGCTCGCGCCTTTGTGGAATGTTTAGGGGTCCCCCTATACAGGTTTACGAACATACCTTTAGTTTGCGGTGAGCTCCGTTAGGGTCCCGTCTTCCGATCTCGTAGCGAAGGCGCCCGATGGTGTCTTAACTTCCTGGTTTGAGCGTCACATGACTCACTCCTGTATTGCGGTCGCCATGTTTGTGTAGTCAATTTTCAATGTCGGTTAATGGCATATATATTTATGGAGCATTAACTGGATGTTCCTTGGGATTTTTAGGCTAGTCATCTGTAGATTTCAGACTTTACTGATGAAACGTGTTTCATTTCGGGGTCAATCCGGTGGTGTCTCCGTAGGGGGCCATCTGGATAGGGGACCATTATCAAGGATGCCAATGTGTTCTTATAACTTAAACATTTCGGACAATTCGTTTAATCCATTGGTTGCTGTGTTAAATCTGACAATCAGTGATGCCTCTCTTCTGGATAGTTTAGTGTCTATATCACCTCCTCTAGGGTCTTGTTCCACCTTAGTTAATACAGTCCATCGGAAATCATTGTCCTCATGATTTTTTTGATTGCCAGTGACTGACTAATGGGGCGTTGGGTACCTTCCGTTTTATCCTGGATTTGTGTTGCTGGATGCGGGAGCGAACCTCCTGATTGGTTTTCCCAATATATAGGAGATTGCATGGGCATATGATCCCATAAATCACATATTTTGTTTTGCAATTCGTAAATTGCTCATGCTTCCACGTCAATCCATTGTGTTTGAAAACTGTTCCTTCTTCAGTTGAGTCGCAACAATTACATCCTCCACATTTGTGGTGACCCATCACTGGGGGTAGGCCCATCATGCTTCTTATATTGGAGGGTGGTTTGGTTGGTAATGCAGCTCTCACCAATTTATTGGCCAAATTAGACTCTTTTTTAAAAGCGAATAAGGGTTTTTTTTTTAGTTCTTCGCTCAGATTTTTGACCAAATGCCAATTGTTGTTTATAACCTTTTTTTAGCATGTTTGAATTTGGGCAATAGGTAGTCACTAGGACTATTCGATCCAGTTTCTTTTTTGTTTTTTTTTTCCAGCAAATGTTCTCTTGGAGTCCACCAAGCTCGCTTTTTGGAGCGATGTACAAGTTTTTTGGGGTACCCCCGGTCAATAAGACTGTTAGTCAGTTTTTCCGCATGTTTCTCATATTCTTCTTTGTCGTGGCAATTTCTCCGGATCCTAAGATATTGGCCGTAGGGCAAATTTTCTTTTAGACTGCGGGGATGATTACTGGTGAAATGCAACAGTCTGTTGCGATCTGTTTCTTTTTTGTGGAGGGTAGTTTTTAGATCTCCTTCATCCGAAGGGTATATCTCTACGTCCAGAAATGGAATTTTGTTTCTAGAGTATACGAGGCTGAATTTGATCTCTTGAGTTCTGTTGTTAAGCCATTGGTTAAACAGCTTTAGTTCATCCTCACGTTTCATCAGTAAAAGTCTGAAATCTACAGATGACTAGCCTAAAAATCCCAAGGAACATCCAGTTAATGCTCCATAAATATATATGCCATTAACCGACATTGAAAATTGACCACACAAACATGGCGACCGCAATACAGGAGTGAGTCATGTGACGCTCAAACCAGGAAGTTAAGACACCCTCGGGCGCCTTCGCTACGAGATCGGAAGACGGGACCCTAACGGAGCTCACCGCAAACTAAAGGTATGTTCGTAAACCTGTATAGGGGGACCCCTAAACGTTCCACAAAGGCGCGAGCAAAAATACTGAACCAATCCTGTTTCTGACTTCACAGACGCGACTCGATTTCCCGCTTGATCAGTTACAGACTCCGGCGTGCAGTAAAGCATTAACCGGTAAGACCTTCTAGGAAGCACAGTTAAAATCTCCAACGTGTACAACGGCTGTGTGTTTGCGCATAAAAATACTAAGACATGTATTGCCTTTTGGCCCCCACAGACGCCCTGTGACCCCTAATCTACCCAGCACAGATCTAAAATTACGGCGCCCTCTACTCAAATAACCGGTAAGACGCGCCACAATATGATTGTTAATTCATGCTCCATTTAAAACACAAGTCTTTTAAATACAAACCACTGACAGAACCCCTGTCCTTTCCCCACATAGAACTGGAGAGAAAGATATCACGCCAGAAGTAAGTATGAGGTTGAGTATGCCTGTCATGGATTGTTGATATTAGAAAGTTATACAAACAAGGTGTACATTTGTTACTTAGGTGGTCCCGCTCCGTGAACATGATGAATATTTGAGGCACATCTAACTCCACTTAGAGAGGTAAGAAGCAGGGAAGTGGGTGTTGAACCCCTAGCGGTACACACAGATATAGTTCTCATATTAACAGAGGTCCCCGTTTTCTTGTCATTCACAGCTTTTGGTCCTGACGAGAACTCCAAACCCAAGGAGTTTGAAACGCGTAGACTCCTTTATATCACGTTTCTTACGTGGAAACCATAAGAGAATTGAACTATTCTGTTGATCAAATTGATTCTGATTCAAAAAAACGCATATCTATGGTTTCTTTCCCATGAATTGTATATAATTGTATGAAAAATGTATCCCCTTTTACATTGTTAGTAGTGTGAATGTGTTTATAGTATGATTGCAATGTTTTTTGGTATGAATGGTGTATAAAAGTAAGTAGTGACATGTTTATTGTTTGTATTGTTTAATTGTTTATGTGCTTCAAAAAGTCTTGTCGAAACAGAAAAATGTTTTGAAAAAATACAAAAAGAAGAATATTTCAAATAAAATGCAAATTGAAATCGATTAGGTTTGTGAAAAAATTCCTTGATGCATATAGTTTTGATCATTTGCAGAGTATGAAATAAGGACTGTGAATCTACTTGGCAGTATTGGCATTCATTTTTGGAATAGTTGTTAAGGCAGGGTTTGGCCTTACTGCCTGGAAACCCATACCCAGTTTGTTTTTTCATTGTGTTAGCAGGCAGCCACCTGTGTGGTAGCCCCTTCGCGTGGAAGCGTGGCAACTGGATATTTAAGGAATTGTGTTTTCTCGTTTGAGAATCAGGAACATTGTCCTGCGTCGGTTTTGTCTCATGTAAATAATTGTTGATACGAATTAGAGTGAGTGTGCATAGAGTGTCTGGGAAGTATGTCAGAGAATGAAACTTTCGCTTATAGCGAAGATCACATAAAAAACCTGCTAGCGGATCCACCCCTCTTTGGATCGGCCTCTTTAAGCGTGCCAGCACAAAACCAAAACAAAACAGAAAAACTGCTAAGACTAAGGAAAAAACAGATCCGGACAGACCTACACGGTCATTTCCTACTCCAACATTTAAGAGCAGGAACCATCCCAGGAGGTCTACAGATTAAGAACATACCAGTGATATTTACGGAGGACCCTATTTATAAAAAGGGATATAGTTTCATTGAAACAAAGTGTAGTCGGGACCTTATGGTCTTGACTATTGAGACAGCACATAGAATATCTAAAGTGCAATTGGAAGAAATCGAGAAGTTACAAACAAGCATTTCTACCAACGAACTGATATCTGATGCGAAAGGACTACTGGACAAAGTGGATAAAGAAATTAGTGACTTCAAAGACTACACCATTAACCAAAAAACTAACCAATTTGATAAAGACCAAAAGAGTTTCAATATAGAAAAGGTGTACCCATATCTCCAACAGGACTTCTACTCACGGCCAGATTCCCGAAGATATTTACAAGAGAATCAGGGAAGATCATTCCAAAAATACATCACGTTCTCAGATACATCTTCATCAAGTGGTAATAGCGAGGGAGAGAACACAGAACAAAGAAGAACTAACAACAGGAGAGGCTCCTTCCAACAAAACCAACAGGGTCCTTTTTTAGGAAGAGGCCAAACGAAACCACGAGGGAAGCCGAGATACAATCAGCCATGGGAGATGTCAACTCGACGTCAGAATTACAAAAACTGACGCCCTCACTGATTTTTAACATCTCCAATAAAGTCTTAACTAAAGACGAAGAAAATATACTCCAGAAAGGACTCACATTTGTTCCTCCTAAAGGACTGACTTTGTAAAACTAAAAACGGAAACTATCGAATTCTTCCGGAAAATGAGGTTAAAAACCTACTTCTCAGAAAATCCGACCACGACTAATATGGAAATCACTGGACTGCATAATAAATCCACTTTCTGCCCCCCAAATTACTAAACACCAAAGGAATTGCTAACTTTTGAAAGAACCATTCTCTCAGCAATAGGCGAAATGGAAAAAAAGACCAAGTGGGTGAAATACAACATCACGAAACCAGAGTCTTTAGCATTAATAAATTTAACCAAAGACACATCTGTAATAATTAAGCAAGCAGATAAGGGTGGTGCAATCGTGATATGGGACCGCCAACTGTATCTGAATGAAGTCAAAAAACAACTAAGTGACATTAAGTGCTATCGCAAACTGAACAAAGACCCTACAATGGAATTAAAACATCAACTACATTCCATTATTGATGAAGCTTATCAAAAAGGATTTCTCGGAAAAAAGGAGTTCGAATATCTGAAAATAAAACACCCCAGAATTCCACTCTTTTACGTACTCCCAAAAGTACATAAGAACGCCAGCGCTCCACCCGGACGACCCATAGTATCCGGGTGTGAATCCTTGATGGAACCGATCTCCAAATTTGTGGACTTTTTCCTGAAGCCATTTGTTCCTAGTGTCAAGTCCTACATTAGGGACACAACAGATTTCATTAATAGACTACAAAATGTGAAATTCGATCAAAGTAGTGAGTGGCTGGTTACTATGGATATAACATCCTTATATACCCAAATTCCACAGGATGAAGGAATACAGGCTCTCAAATACTTTTTGGATACACGAGAAAAACCGGAACATGTCCCAACGGAATTCATCATACAGCTAGCACAGTTTGCCTTAAAGTACAACTATTTTCTCTTTGACGGGGAGTTTTATTTCCAAACAGGAGGAGTGGCTATGGGCTGTCCATTCGCCCCGGAGTTAGCCATCCTCTTTATGTCCATCTATGAAGAAAAATTCATTTACCATAACAATCCTTTCGAACATGCCATCAAACATTGGAGTTGTTTCATCGACGACGTCTTTTTCATATGGTCTGACACTGAGGATGAACTAAAGCTGTTTAACCAATGGCTTAACAACAGAACTCAAGAGATCAAATTCAGCCTCGTATACTCTAGAAACAAAATTCCATTTCTGGACGTAGAGATATACCCTTCGGATGAAGGAGATCTAAAAACTACCCTCCACAAAAAAGAAACAGATCGCAACAGACTGTTGCATTTCACCAGTAATCATCCCCGCAGTCTAAAAGAAAATTTGCCCTACGGCCAATATCTTAGGATCCGGAGAAATTGCCACGACAAAGAAGAATATGAGAAACATGCGGAAAAACTGACTAACAGTCTTATTGACCGGGGGTACCCCAAAAAACTTGTACATCGCTCCAAAAAGCGAGCTTGGTGGACTCCAAGAGAACATTTGCTGGAAAAAAAACCAAAAAAGAAACTGGATCGAATAGTCCTAGTGACTACCTATTGCCCAAATTCAAACATGCTAAAAAAGGTTATAAACAACAATTGCCATTTGGTCAAAAATCTGAGCGAAGAACTAAAAAAAAAACCATTATTCGCTTTTAAAAAAGAGTCTAATTTGGCCAATAAATTGGTGAGAGCTGCATTACCAACCAAACCACCCTCCAATTTAAGAAGCATGATGTGCCGACCCCCAGTGATGGGTCACCACAAATGTGGAGGATGTAATTGTTGCGACTCAACTGAAGAAGGAACAGTTTTCAAACACAATGGATTGACGTGGAAGCATGAGCAATTTACGAATTGCAAAACAAAATATGTGATTTATGGGATCATATGCCCATGCAATCTCCTATATATTGGGAAAACCAATCAGGAGGTTCGCTCCCGCATCCAGCAACACAAATCCAGGATAAAACGGAAGGTACCCAACGCCCCATTAGTCAGTCACTGGCAATCAAAAAATCATGAGGACAATGATTTCCGATGGACTGTATTAACTAAGGTGGAACAAGACCCTAGAGGAGGTGATATAGACACTAAACTATCCAGAAGAGAGGCATCACTGATTGTCAGATTTAACACAGCAACCAATGGATTAAACGAATTGTCCGAAATGTTTACGTTATAAGAACACATTGGCATCCTTGATAATGGTCCCCTATCCAAGATGGCCCCCTACGGAGACACCACCTGATTGACCCCGAAATGAAACACGTTTCATCAGTAAAGTCTGAAATCTACAGATGACTAGCCTAAAAATCCCAAGGAACATCCAGTTAATGCTCCATAAATATATATGCCATTAACCGACATTGAAAATTGACCACACAAACATGGCGACCGCAATACAGGAGTGAGTCATGTGACGCTCAAACCAGGAAGTTAAGACACCATCGTGCGCCTTCGCTACGAGATCGGAAGACGGGACCCTAACGGAGCTCACCGCAAACTAAAGGTATGTTCGTAAACCTGTATAGGGGGACCCCTAAACGTTCCACAAAGGCGCGAGCAAAAATACTGAACCAATCATGTTTCTGACTTCACAGACGCGACTCGATTTCCCGCTTGATCAGTTACAGACTCCGGCGTGCAGTAAAGCATTAACCGGTAAGACCTTCTAGGAAGCACAGTTAAAATCTCCAACGTGTACAACGGCTGTGTGTTTGCGCATAAAAATACTAAGACATGTATTGCCTTTTGGCCCCCACAGACGCCCTGTGACCCCTAATCTACCCAGCACAGATCTAAAATTACGGCGCCCTCTACTCAAATAACCGGTAAGACGCGCCACGATATGATTGTTAATTCATGCTCCATTTAAAACACAAGTCTTTTAAATACAAACCACTGACAGAACCCCTGTCCTTTCCCTACATAGAACTGGAGAGAAAGATATCACGCCAGAAGTAAGTATGAGGTTGAGCATGCCTGTCATGGATTGTTGATATTAGAAAGTTATACCAACAAGGTGTACATTTGTTACTTAGGTGGTCCCGCTCCGTGAACATGATGAATATTTGAGGCACATCTAACTCCACTTAGAGAGGTAAGAAGCAGGGAAGTGGGTGTTGAACCCCTAGCGGTACACACAGATATAGTTCTCATATGAACAGAGGTCCCCGTTTTCTTGTCATTCACAGCTTTTGGTCCTGACGAGAACTCCAAACCCAAGGAGTATGAAACGCGTAGACCCCTTTATATCACGTTTCTTACGTGGAAACCATAAGAGAATTGAACTATTCTGTTGATCAAATTGATTCTGATTCAAAAAAACGCATATCTATGGTTTCTTTCCCATGAATTGTATATAATTGTATGAAAAATGTATCCCCTTTTACATTGTTAGTAGTGTGAATGTGTTTATAGTATGATTGCAATGTTTTTGGTATGAATGGTGTATAAAAGTAAGTAGTGACATGTTTATTGTTTGTATTGTTTAATTGTTTATGTGCTTCAAAAAGTCTTGTCGAAACAGAAAAATGTTTTGAAAAAATACAAAAAGAAGAATATTGCAAATAAAATGCAAATTGAAATTGATTAGGTTTGTGATAAAATTCCTTGATGCATATAGTTTTGATCATTTGCAGAGTATGAAATAAGGACTGTGAATCTACTTGGCAGTATTGGCATTCATTTTTGGAATAGATGTGCTCACTGCAGCAGGACTGGGCGCTCTAGGGCAGCAATTAAGTTGCTTGGCATTCATCTACCCTTTGCTAAGCCACGTGATAAAGGCAGTAGATCAGGATGATTCTCTTCGATCAGAAGTAGCTCTCACTATTGAAAAGGCGAAGACCGTGTGTTGAACTGGGTCTTTCCCCTGAAATTTTTCGCTTTTGCCCTCCTAATCTGAAAATGTCTCCCCCATGGGATTAAACCTGTATAGGCCATGAGTGGTGTGAGACACCTTGTTAATATGTGAAGTCATGTAATGGTGTGAGCACTTGTAAATTCCCCCCATTGTAAAAGGCACCTGACTGAAATGTACTGTGTTTAAAATGGATGCCATGGCCATGGGTTTTGCCACCGGACTGGCATAGGTCAGCGGTCTAGATAATATTACCCAACCACCCCTAGCTTTTGGAGGGAAAGCCTGGCACCCAGGGTGCTCACCCCCTCCCCTTGAGCCAGTTTAGGCCAGCTTTGCCAACATTCTAGAAGGTTCTGGCACTGCCTGGGAGGAGGGTATAAGTAAGGGGGATGTGCAACAAAAGTCAGTCAGAGCTGGGACAAGAAAGAGAGGGGACCTGCTGCCAGGTGCTACCGCCACATGGGCCTGTGAGCTGGGCCCTGCACCCCTAAAACACCCCTCCTCTGCTGTCCCCACGGGCCCCTGACAAGGGAGGGCCCCTACCCAGGTCACTGACGCTGTTTGGACCGGGTACCACGCCAGCACTGCGTGAAGAAGCGCCCAGGAGGTGAGGAGTGTGCCCCTGGGCTGCCTGGAGGAACTGTTGCCCCTTGTGAGGTACTGCCTATCAAGCGCTGCAGAGGGAGTGTGCCCCTAAAGAGCTGTTCTGGGACTGTCCGCCCCCCTTCGGAAGTTGTGGCCCCTGTGGAAGCGTTGGACTGGGAGGAGCTGCCCGGGGAGGATTGTGCCCCCGAAGAACTGTGTCTTGCTGACCTGCCTCAGATAATCTGCCCCTGGACTGCCTACCAAGCGCTGTGGGGAGAGAAGCGCTGGGGCTGGTGTGGCCCCCGGAGTGCTGTTGGCCCTGAAAGCTGTGTGGGCCGAGGGAGGAGCGGTGCGCTGTGAATAGCGCTGTTTGCTGAGGAGACTGTGAGGGGAATCGAGCTGGAGGAGCCTACCCTCGTTTTGGCGCGCTGTTTGCCATATAAATAATTAATTAAAAGGGAGCCTACCCCTTACTGCCGCTGAGGAGTGTTGGCGCTACCTTGCGCCGGTTGTAAATAGGCCGAAATCACCGCCACGGCCTGGCGCTGTCGTGGGGACCCCCCCACTGCTGTGGGCACCGTTGCGGCGGCCCCCGGTGCCAGGAGAGGGCAGCCGAAGTGAAGATGGGGCCGCGTTAGGCCCTGAGGCCGCCGTCACCCGCATCATGTGACGGGAGCCCGGCCGCGTCATCGGCCTGCCCCCGCCGCGCACGGATTGGCCCGCACGGCCGTGCCTGAGAGGCCGCGCAGGGATTGGCGCCCCGAAGCCCTGGGTCCCCGTGAGGGAGGGGGACCCAGGTGAAGTGTCGGTGCGGGGCCCCCGTGGTCAAGGGGGAGCCCCGGTTGCAAGCGACCGGAGCGGGAGGCCACCCCGCCGGTCTGTGCCCCTGAGTGAGGGGCCGGTGAGATAGGCGGGGCCGGGACACTCTATCGGTGCCAGCCCCGCCTCCCCCTGCGAAACGGCCAGAGGAGCAGAGTGCCTGTGGGGCTCCCGTGAGGGCGAGGGAGCCCCGATTGTGCCGCCCAGAGGCCATGTTGAACCCCCCCGGGTCACTGTGAGGAGGAGGAGCCCGGGTGATGCCGCGGAAAGGGGGGGCCTCGAGGCACATTGCCGGTGCCTGCCCCCTCCGCGGAAAGGAGCCCTGCGGCCGATCAAAGAGTCCCTGAGAGCCGCTGCAGAGGGTCAGAGCCCACAGGAGAAGGTGGGAGGGGGGGGGCCTCGAGGAACATTGTCGGTGCATGGCCCCTCGGCGGAAAGGAGCCCTGCAGCCGATCAAAGAGTCCCTGAGAGCCGCTGCAGAGGGTCAGAGCCCACAGGAAAAGGTGGGAGGGGGGGCCTCGAGGCACATTGTCGGTGCATGGCCCCTCCCCAGGGAAGATCCGGCTCCTGGAGAGGGAGAGAGTGCCTCGCGTGTTCCCTGCGCCAGCCTTGAAGACAAGCATTTACAATGCGATGGTCTCGGCATTATTAAAGGTAGAGCTATTGGCATTGCTCATGACATTTTTTTTTTAAATCATAAATAAATGGCATTGTCATTTACAATGCCAATAGCTTAATCGCTCGCAAATGCATGACCGATTACATTTACACCCACACAGAGCCACACACACAAAGCCACCCACACACACATACAGAGCCACCCACACAGAGCCACACACACACACAGAGCCACACAGAGCCCCACACACACAGAGCCCTCCACACACACACAGAGCCCTACACACACAGAGAGCCCTACACACACAGAGCCCCACACACACCCAGAGCCACATACACACCCAGAGCCACATACACACCCAGAGCCACATACACACACAGAGCCACATACACACACAGAGCCACATACACATACAGGAGAGCAAGCACAGCCAGGGGGCAGGGGAGCAAGCACAGCCAGGGGGCAGGGGAGCAAGCACAGCCAGGGGGCAGGGGAGCAAGCACAGCTAGGGGGCAGGGAAGCAAGCACAGCCAGGTGGCAGGGGAGGAGCAAGCACAGCCAGGGGGCAGGGAAGCAAGCACAGCCAGGGGGCAGGCTAGCAAGCACAGCCAGGGGGCAGGGAAGCAAGCACAACGAAAAAAAGGCACACCTTGGTAGAGGGCTTAAACACAAAGGAAAAAGTAGTATCTAACACAAGCATTTACAATGCAACGGTCTCGCCTTAGCAAAAGTTAGAGCTATTGGCTTTGTAAATGACAATTTTTTTATTTATGTGTTGGTTTTGAAAAACGATAAATAAATGGCAGTCATTTACAATGCCAATAGCTTAATCTCTTGCAAATGCGAGACCTATTGCATTTGCACCCAGACACACACAGAGAGCCACATACACACACACAGCCTCACACACACACAGCCACACACACACAGAACCACACACACTGTCCCACAAACTCACTGTCCCACACACTCACTGTCCCACACACTCACTGTCCCACACACTCACTGTCCCACACACTCACTGTCCCACACACACACACAGTCACAAACACACACACACAGACTGTCACACACACAGACTGTCTCACACACAGACTGTCTCACACACACACTGTCTCACACACACACTGTCTCACACACACACTGTCTCACACACACACTGTCTCACACACACACACTGTCTCACACACACACACTATCTCGCACACACTGTCTCGCACACACAGTGTCTAATTTGGGGTTCGCCCACTTAGTGCGGTTTATGGAGCACAGTGTTTGTGGGGACCCCCCCCCCCCTCCAAGATGTACAGACACAGAACAGGCAGGAGACACATTACTTGAAAAAAAAACAATCCACTCTCCTGAACCATCAGAGTCCACCCTTAAAAAGCTGGAGGTGACCACTCAGCAAGTAGCCAGAGGGGGGCCCCGAAGCTTACCTTGGTCACAGTGCAGGTGGCTTAGAGTCCGGGTCCCTTGAGGGGAGGGGCCGGGGTGTGCCCCTCCTGCAGAGTCACTGTGCTCCAAAGAATGATACAGATCCAATAAAGGGGTGCAAGGAATCCTGGTGTCTCCAGCAGCCGGGCCTCTCAGAGAGTCCCGGTGAAACCTGCCCCTAGAGACTTTTGGCAGGCCTCGCAAGATCTTAATTATACAGCTGATGAATAGCCACCTTTGTGTCCCCCCAGCACCCTCCAACTCCTCACCTCCTTCTGGAGTCTAGATAGATATTTTCATACATCTTCCATAGCTGGTACATACTGGTCTCCACGGAAGTTGCACAAAGTAGCTACTGGCGATGCATCAACATGTTTGTGATCTTGTGCACCCTCTCCGGGGCTGTACTGCCATTGGACGGGAGTGGTCAGGTCTGGTGGACATTGACTGACATCGACGGCATTACCTTGCTGCCTCCGGGCTGCTGTTTGGCCATACATATTACACGGCTTGACTGACAGCACGGTTCCTTCCAAGGACAGGCGCCATTGGCTTGCAGCCTCACTCGCAGTCGCGCACGTTTGCCCTGGCGCACTCCCTTGAATCCCAACCGTGACAAATTGTTGACCAAATTGGCGCGTGCGGCTGCACGCAAACGTCTTGTTGATTAGACAAACGATCATACAGAGATATGGCCACCTTTGAGTCTGCTTCACCAGGCAAACATAACCTTTGCTAGCCATGTAATATACTGTTCGCGTTCACCTCAACTTCAAGCGCCTAGTAAGCGCTATATAAAAGCAATTTTAATTCAGTTCAATAGAGCACCTAACATTTGCACGGCCACCCCCGGAGCAGCTTTCAGACCACCCTTCCCAGTACTTCTCTCTTCTTCACACCTTCCCTTGTGACGCGTTCCCGTTTTTGTGAGGTATACATCTGTGCCCATTTCGCTCACCTCAGCCACCTGGAAACTGGTTTGGAAGATGGATAAACTGCCTCTCTGCTCTGCATAGGGGAAATGCGTTGTTTTGATTAGCCAGTTGTGAATCGTTTTGAGTCCCACTTTATTCTCTAACGATTTTTTAACCCTTCGCGTCCGTTTAGTTGTACTGCATTGTTTTGCTAACCTTAGTAGATAGCAACACAAGTCCCTTGTAACGAGAACTGCTGGTCTGTAAATGATCGTCAGTGAGCTTGTCTCCATCTATGTGTTTTTTTTTTAATTTGTAAATAAAGAACAATTGCAACAAAAAACAAAGTGCCGGTCCAGCGGGGAGCGCTGGCTGCAAGGCGCGGTCATGTGACTGCGCGCCCCCGCCCTCTCCTCCAGGAGTCGATGCGAGGCGCGGGGCTGCCGGGGATGGCCATTGTTCTGACGCTGCTTGTTTAACCAGCACGTGGGTGGGTTTAAGACCACTGTCCGCCTTCCAAGCTGTTCAACTTTCCAAAGGAAACAGTTATAGACAAGAGCAGTTAATATACCCGTCCACAGTCTATTTTCCTCGCAAGAGCACCGCTTCTAAGCCGAGAAGCCGATCATCTCATCACCTGCACCCGCCAGAGACAGCATGGTGCTAAAGATCACTGTGTCCCTGGGCCAGCGTCTAGTACATTAATAATCATTGCCAGCCTCCCTCCCAAAGCCCGATTTATCTCCCAGACAATTACAAACTTCTTGGTTGCTACTTTTGATGTCAATTCTGTACAGCATCTCTGTGCGGGCTATTTACCAAACGCATAAATAACAAGCCGTGCACGCTCCCGAACTTCCGGTTTCGGGATGTGCACGCTCACGGCTGTCGAGTGGCGGGACTTCCGTCTTTGCAAGAAGCCCACGCCCATGGAGTGGATGGCCCAGAGGACCGGTGGCAGCAGAAGTCAGGAGTGGCGGCTGAGGCGGTAAGTGGGGCTTGGGGGGCTTGGCACGTGTGTGTGCGTGCGTGTGTCTGCGCGTGTGTGTCTGCGCATGTGTGTCTGCGCGTGTGTGTCTGCGTGCCTTCGGCCGGCCTGCTAAGCGCATCCACAAAGCCTGGTCGGCTCGTGCACCGCTCTGTGTCCCTTGAGAGCGAACTCGGCAGCAATAGGTCTCGATGCCGAGACCTAAAAAGGAGTGCCAGGAGTAGCCCGGTGAGTGGGGCCCTATTCAGACTGTGTGAGGGGGTGGAGTGGGCAACGGGGCACAGGGTCGGTGTCCGCCCCCCCTCATGACTTGGGAAATTAGAGACCTTGGATGGTAAACTTACCCTGAACTGGACAACAGCCTGAAGAGTGAACTGGTGTAGGCTGGAGGTCAATACTGTGCCCCTGGGTCCCCCAAGGATTTATTAAAGCTACCAAGAGTTAGGGCCAGGATTTATGCTAATGCTGGGTTGAAGTTCAGGCCGATGGTTTCGCGCCCAGTGTGCTTATGGCCTAGTGTTAATGTCCCTGTTAGTGGTGGGCATCCCCAGGCGTTATGCTGCTCAGGCCGACTGCCCATCTAGGGAAGTGTTAGTCGCCTGAAGAGGTATTTAGGGTGGCCCTAGTGACATGTTTATTCCTGCACAGTGACCAGGTAATAGGAAATGTTTGATTGGTCGTGACCAGTTACTACCGTTACTGATGCCAAGGTATGTTGATGTTACACGCCCGCTAGGTGATCCTATGCTGATTCCAGGCTGTTAGACAACTAAGGTTGTGGGCCCCTGCGGGTGTTATATACCTGCCTACGGGAGCCGAATGTACGCACTGGTGAGGTGCACAATGTGTTAGATGCCAGGGTATTGCTGCCAGGGTATTGCTCAGGAATACTGCACCAGTTTTTGAAATGCTTATGGTTAGATACCTAATGTCACAGCGTAATGTGTATGCCTAAGGTTCAATTGCATACAAGGTGCCTACTACCCTGATCCCTGATGAGAGGGTCATCTCCCTGGTCTAAGGTGATGAGACTGATATCTAATGTTGATGTGCCCTTTTACTGCAGGTGTCCTGCCCCGGTGCTGGCCTGACGTGTCATCCCGGGCCCCTGGTTATATCCCATTGTTGATTTATTACAGGTGTTCCTATCTGTTGGGATTTACTGTGATGCCCTGAAGTTTTCCTTTACAGAGGTTGGGTTGGAGTTAAACTGCCAAGGATGAGAGCCTGAGTTGGCCCCGCCATAGTGACCCCAGGTTTAATGACAATGTAAACATTCTTCTTTATTTTCAGCTATGGACTTACAGACTCAGCCCTTACTTCCCATGTAAATAATCCCCCCTCGATACACTTGGCTCTGGTGCCAGTTGGCGCCGTGTTATGATACCACTGTTGATGCATTTTTGCCTTGCAGGTTGGAGATACTAAACTTCTTAATTTTCCAACTCAAACTGGTGTCCTGCCTCTTTTGTGGTGTGCCTGGTGTGTTGACTGTGGGTACTGCGTGAGTGCTTCACATGTCCTCCGAAGTTTGGCCTGCCCGCTTGGTTCCGTGCTACCCCCTTGGAGATTTGGTAACCCCATTTCTTACATTGGTGGCAAGCTGTGGGATAGGACTTGTGTTTGCGCAGTACCACAGCGGCCACGGGTTACACCACAAGTAGAGCTTTGAGAGTGATCACAGCCTTTTTGTGGGGATTATTGTTGGCTGAATATTGTTTTCTGTATTGCTTCCTCCTGAAAGTGTTTTTGTGGAATTGTGTCCCCTTGTTCCACTGTGGGTGTGTCCCGGGAAACCTCACCACGATGGGGTTGGTCTATGATGAGGTGGAACTGATGGAGTACACCGAGCAGGAAGTGATAGACTTCCTCAAGGAGAGAGGGATACCCCCAGTAGGAAACACTAGGAGAAAGTTGTTTCTTTATGAGGCCCTCAAAAGGGGGGAGCCCTTAAAGATAGGTGGGGACCTGTCTGATTACCCCCCTGAGTATTTGAAGGGTGGATTCGGTAGAAGCCAGTGGGAGGGCTCCCAATCTGCAACCCTGGAGGGTAATTACCCCGATGAAGAGGAGGAAGAGTTTGGCAGGGCAGAGACGCCAGTAGCTGATGAGGACACCGTAGAGAGAGAGTCCCGCACTGGGTCCTGTCCCGGGGGCACTGCCCAATCTCTTTCCCTATCCCCAGAAGAGTGGGTAGATAGGAGGGAAGAAAGGGAGCATCAGCTAGCGCTGGAGAGGCTCAGGTTTGAGCAGGCCACGGAGTTAGCGCAGCTGAGGATTCAGGAGAAGAGGCTAGAGACAGAAATGGTCTTAGCCCAGGAGAGGATGGCAGAGAGGGCCTTTGCCAGGGAGAGAGACTTGCTCAGGTGGGTAGGTTGTCCCCTGAGAGTGGTTTTAAGAGCCTGGATACACCGGAGAGGGTGGGATCCAGTGGTGGCAGCGAGTGTAGGTCCAGTGCAAGGAGTCCCATTCCAGAAGCCCAGGAGACCGTGCCTGATTCCCAGGAAGAGGGGGACGGGTTAGTGTTCAGGGGCAGGGGAATACTGTCCCACCAGTCCTGGGGAGAGTTTGAGGAGGAGTGTTGGACTGCATTGGAGGATTGGGTGGTGAGGAGAGCAGTGGAGGATTGGGAAGGGCTGTGCCATGCCGTTATCCGGGAGCACATGCTGAGGAGTTGTTTCCCAAGTCTGCGTCACCATCTGTTGCAGTGCGGGTTTTCAGACCCCAGGGAACTTGCACTGGCAGTGCAGAGGGACAGTACTGGGGGTAGCGGAGTGCCTCATTCAGCGGGGCGGCCATCAGGGCGGGCCCGTGGCGGACTGCGGCCGCGGGTGACCCTCGCGCGAGGTGCGCCTGGGCCAGTGTGCCATACTGCCGTAAAGGAGCTGAAGCAGATGCCCTGGTGACACAGAGGGGGCACAGAGCTCTGGGGACGTCATTGCGGCCTAGTCTCGAGTGTGGATCGGGCCGGTGGCACTGCGTGGAGCTACGCGCTTGGCGCCATCGGGCGGGAGGCCCGGCGGAGGCTCGGATTCGCGGGGTCCCGCCTTGTCTCTGGGGGCCCTCCCCACTACAGTGCAGTGCCCTGGAGAGGGCTATTGAAGGCCCAGGTGTGGAGACGGGAGAGTGGTGCAGGCCTGCGGCTGCGGCTCCAGCGCTTTGAGAACTGGCACGGAGTGATCGAGCGGTGAGGGGAGATCGCGTGGAGGCCCGTTCGCAGTGGCCCGGATTCGTGGAGCGTCCTCTGGCTCCTGGGGTCCCCCGCCTTGCAGAACAGTGACCTGGTTGGGGCTGCGGATGGCTCGGATGTACTGGCCGTGAAGGGGAGCAGGCCTATTGCAGCGGGCACAGCGCCTTGAGAAGGGCTCGGTGAGGCTGACGGTGTGGAGCAGGGGTGTGGAGGCCCATCTCGGTTGCTTCGCTCCGCGGACGACGACTGGCACAGTGGGTTGTGATCATCAGTGGATTGCGCTTGGCTTGGTGAATCGCGTGCGCTTGATCTTGAGATGGCGGGCGCCCCGAGGAGGGGGAAGAATGGCAAGGATGGCCTGACCAGGGGCTCCCAACTCCCGCCGTCCCCTGGGGCGGGTTCCTCGTCCACATCGAAGGAAGATGAGGCTCCGGTCACCAAAGCCTTCATGACCGAGCTGTTTGCGTCCATCAAAGAAGATATCTCCGAGCTACGGTCCCAACTTGCATCGGACCTTAGGGAGGTGAGGATAGACCTGGATGGGGTGGGCGAGAGGGTGGCCACCCTGGAGGACCATGACCTCAACCTGGCAAATGATGTCCATCAGCTGCAACAGGATGTGCTGCGTCTCAGGGAACAGAATCTGGACCTGCAGTCCCATGCGGAGGACCTGGAGAACCGCTCCAGGCGGAACAACATCCGTATCAAGTCGGTTCCGTGGGACGGGGAGTCTGGTGATCTGAGAGGCTATGTCCTGGCGCTGTTCCAGCAGGTCTTGGGCGACGAAGAAATTACCGACATCAAGATGGACAGGGCTCATAGGGTTGGTCTTCCTAGGCGCGGGGGGGGCCTCCGCCTGACATCCTAGTCTGCGTCCACGATTTTCAGTTGAAAGAGCGCATCCTGAAGAAGGCGCGGGAGGCTCCTTCCCTCCTGTTTCGTGGACATCATCCGCAATTGTACCAAGATTTGGCGGCTTCCACTCTACGGAAACGGCGTGAGTTCCGACCTGTGACTGCCTTTTTGAGGGAGCGCAACATCGCTTATTCTTGGGGCCACCCGTTCCGCATCATATTCCGGTGGAACAATAGGCTTGAACAGATCAGGTCCCTTCAAGTGGCACAGGATCTCCTGGGAATTGACGAGCTGGAAACTTCACCCGGCGATAGGAGCCCTCCTGCGAGGGGCCGGCGACGGTCCCCCTCCTGGCACAGAGTGGGTGGGGAGGGGGGGAGGGGAATGCCTGATAGGACGACCAACATGCAAGAACGGGACAACGCGGTGGCTTCGGTTGCCAACGCCACGCTGTCTGCCTCTCAGCTTGGTTCCGGGGCGGCGTGATTTCTGAAGAATGTTTGGACTGGCGTCGGAGGGACGCACCAATGCAGGTACCGTGGGTTCGTATGTACTTTGTGAGAAGACGCCCAGGTACGAGGTCTATGGGGGACATCGGCTGATGTCTCCTCGCCATCCCATGGAGGACTTTTTTGGACTTCTGATGGTTTGTTTGGGGATTTCCGGGGGGGGGGAGGGTCTTGGGGGGACTGTTTGGGGTGTTGGGGTTGGGGGTGAGGGGGGGTGTTGGTGGTGATGCGGATGTGTTGTGGATTGTATCACGTGGTGGTGAGTGGGAAGATGGGAGGTGCTGTTGGTATGGGAGATGCGGGGCGATTTGGCATGGGGCTCAGGGTTGGGACTGCGGGGAGGAGGGTTGGCGGGAGCTTGATTTTAATACGGGTTGTGACCAGGATACCTTCCGGCGAGGGAGGGGGGCATGTCCCGGAGTTATAGAGGGTTCTTGTTTTTTGTCTTACGATGCCTGTTAGCTTAGGGACCTGGAATGTTAAGGGGCTGAACTCTCCGCAGAAAAGGCAAAAGGTGTGGAAATATATAACGGATCACCAACTGGATGTAGTGGGGCTTCAGGAGACTCACCTGGCACGCAAAGATGAGCTGCGTCTTAAGCATAAGGCGTATCCCCTAATTTACAGATCCTCTGCATCCACGAAGCATAAGGGGGTGGCCCTCCTCTTCCATGCTGCGCTGCATTTTCAGCCTGTTGCGATACGCACGGACAGGGAGGGCCGCTGGTTGATGGTGAAGGGGCTGGTTCAGGGGAGGCTTTGTACTTTTGTTGTGATGTATCTTCCCAATACTGGCCAGAATAAGTTCTTGCATGGCTTGCTGCACAAAGTGGGTGATTTTGTTGAAGGGCACTTGTTCCTCATGGGGGACTTTAATTTGGTATGGGACGGAGCGTTGGACTGTTCTGGCGCTCGCAGGGCGGATACTGGTGCGTTCTCTGAGTTGTCACGGCAAAAGGTTGCGGCACTGGGGTTGGTTGATGGGTGGCGGTTTCTACATCCAACGTCCAGAGATTACACGTTTTTTTCTCATGTACACCACTCATATTCACGATTGGATATTATATTTCTTAGCCAGGCTCTTAGAGGAGATGTCCTTGACTCCACCATACTGCCCCTCTCGGTTTCGGACCACAGCATGCTGGTGCTTACCTTGCGCTGGTCGTCGGCAGACACCGGGCAGCGGAAATGGTATTTCCCGGCATCGGTACTTCGGGACGAGGCTTCCAACAAGGCGCTGCGGTTGGCCATTAGGGAGTTCTTTGCCCTCAATCCGACGGCCGATACCTCAGTATCCAACACATGGGATGCCTTTAAGGCGTCCATCAGGGGCACTTGCTTGGGCCTTAATGCACAACTCAATAGGTTGCGGCGCAGGGAGCGGGAGGCCCTGGAGGCTGAACTAGCCTCTCTCGAGCAGGCGCACAAGCTCAACCCCTCGAGGGTGACCCTCCGGCCTCTCACGGCGGTACGAGGGAAACTGAGGGCACATTATAATAACAGGGCGGAGTTCACCCTACTGAGGTTGGGCCGACAGTCCTACTCTTGTGGTAACAAGGTGGGGAGGCATTTGGCCCGTCAGCTTCGTGACAGACGGGAACGTGAGTACATTGGGGGGATCCGCGACGCTGTGGGACAGTTGCAGCATCGGGACGAAACAAAGGCGGCCATCTTCGGACGCTTTTACTCGGATCTATACAAGGGGGATGGGCTGGAAACAGCTGCCCAGAGGGAGTACCTGGGGCGCCTGCCCCTTCCACAGGTATCCAAGGAATGGAACGAGCTCTTAGGGGCCCCGATTGCCAGGGAGGAGGTGTTAGATGCTATTGCGAACTTGAAGCTTCACAAGGCGCCTGGCCCGGATGGTTACACCGCTGTGTTCTATAAATCTTACGCCTCCGAGCTATGCGATTTCTTGGTCACCCTTTTTAATGACATGGCCACCTCCGGTTCCTCTACTGGCTCCTTGGCGGAGGCGATGATTACGGTCTTGCCAAAGCCGGGGAAGGACCCAGCGCAATGCGCCTCCTTTCGCCCAATAGCGCTTCTTAATTTGGACGCCAAACTATACTCGGCGATCCTGGCGCGTAGGCTACAAGACCTTATGCCGGCGCTAATCCACCCGGACCAATCTGGCTTTATCAAGGGGCGCCAGACGCATGATAACACACGGCGGGTGGTGCATCTAATAGAAAAGGCGGAAAGATTCCGTATACCGGCGGTACTAGTGGGCCTGGATGCCGAGAAGGCCTTCGATAGGGTGGACTGGGGTTTCCTGTTCAATACCATGACTGCCTTCGGTTTTTCGGAGACTTTCATCACTATGGTAAAGGCTAATTTCTGCTGCCCCCGGTCCCGGGTTGCGGTGAATGGACATATGTCAGCGTTCTTTACTCACACTCGAGGCACTAGACAGGGTTGTCCTCTGTCTCCCCTGTTGTTTGCGCTGAGCATCGAGCCGCTGGCGGTGACGGTACGGGAGCATGACGGGATCCGAGGTCTGCCATTCGCGGGGGAACAGCACAAGATTTCGCTCTTCGCGGACGATGTCTTGTTCTCTATTACTGATCCGGAAAGCTCGCTGCATTGCATTAGGGAGGTCTTGTTGGAATTTGAGGGAGTGGCAGGCTTTAAGGTCAACTATAGCAAGTCATACATCCTGAATCTTACCCTTTCGCAGGTCGAAAGGGATCGGGTACGGCCGCTGACTCCGTTGGCCTGGGCCACAGGTTCGATTGTCTACCTGGGGATCCATCTGACTCCGACAGTGAGCGGGCTGTTCCAGGCCAATTTCCCATCTTTGTTGGCGAAATCCCGGGCGGAATTGGACAGGTGGAAATCAAAATTTTTGTCATGGCTGGGCAGAATCCATGCCGTGAAGATGGTTCTCCTCCCTAAATTCTTGTATTTGTTCCAGGCATTGCCTATCCCCATAGATGGCGATTTTTTTAGGCGGCTCAAGACTCATTTATTGCGCTTCGTGTGGCAGGGGGGTCAGGCTCGGGTTTCCTATGCGGTTCTCCGCCGACCGAGATCAGAGGGTGGAGTTGGGTTCCCTGACCTGCAGTTATATTACAAAGCGGCGCAACTGAGAGTGTTGGTAGAGTGGTCGCAGCAAACCTCCGAGAAACATTGGCTCCATATGGACCGATGCGTTGCAGGCAGGTCGATTTGGGACTTAGCCTGGAAACCAAAGAAGGACCGCCCTCTCAACGCATATATAAGCACTCCTACGAGCACGGTGTTGAAGGTGTGGGACTCACTAGCTGCGGATGACCGCTGGACTACGTTTCCTTCGCCGTTTACGCCCTTGCACTACAACCCGGCTTTCCCACCGGCACTTCATGAAGGGCCGTTTAAGGTGTGGAGGGAGGGGGGGTGTCGGGCGTTGACCCATCTGTTCCACGGCCTGGACACCCTCACTTTCGCTAACTGTATGAGAGACTATGGGGTCCCCCAGACTGAACACTTCCGGCATGTTCAGCTGCTTCACTGGGCTATGTCACCTGGAGTGGTGGAAGCGGCTACGAGACCGCCGACGCCGTTTGAAGCCTTTATATTACGGACATCCGCCATGAAGGGGGCCATTTCCTTCCTATACCAGTTATTGCTTCAATCGACGATAGCTCCTCGACCTCGTTATATGGGGCAATGGGAGGAAATGCTAGGGAGAGATATCTCGGATGTGGAATGGTCGGCGCTTTGGCGTGACCTGACGACCTTTAACCATTCCTTGCACTTGAGGGAAGCCCACCTCAAGACGGTCATGCAATGGTATATGTGCCCGACTAGGCTTCACCGCATTTTCCCGGCGACCTCAGATGAGTGCTGGAGGGGCTGCGGACTTCTGGGAGACTTCCGCCACATCTGGTGGGACTGTCCGGTGATCCGTCCGTTCTGGGAGGAAATCCTCTCCCATATCAAGGACATATTGACTTATCCCATTGATGATTCTATGGCCTGTGTCCTGCTAGGGCTGCGTGACCCTGGCCTTACTTATCAGACCAGGGCAGATAAAAAGATTTTGTGGCTGTGCCTCGGCGCTGCGAAGCTCACGCTGGCTGCGGCCTGGAAAAAGAAGGAGGCCCCGGCGGTATCACTGTGGCATGCGCGTCTCTGGAGGTTGCTCAGTTTGGAAAGAGTGGCGGACATCTTCCTTGGCCAATTTAAGAATTTCCGATATCAGTGGGGTCCCCTGGTTAACTTCCTTTCTAAGGGGTTACCCTCGGCGGTATGTCCGGCTTCATTGAGGTCGATGCACCTCTTTCAAGTGTAATATGGTTGAGGACTGAGTGTTGAGTGAATGGCGTCACCACCAGGGGGGAGGGAGGGGGTGGGATGGGGGTGTTTGCTGTTTTGGTTGTTTGGGCTGTGGAGGTTCTACAAACTGGCTATCTGACCCGCTTGCGTGGAGAATGTAGGATTGGGGTCCAGCATATTGCAGCACTGGTTATCCTAGCTGAACTGGCCTAATGATAGGCTTGTCGAACACTTTGTACAGTGGTCCTATTGGCTGTGTTGTCTCGCTCCTGGACTGGATATGCTTATAATATATTTTGGAACGCTGCTGTTATGTGAACACTGATTTTGCCCTGATCTTGAGTACTGTGCGGTCCCTCCGCAGCCCTTTGTTTATTCTCTTCTGCAAATCAAAATAAAAATTTTATTTACATTTTTTTTTAAAATAATTAATTAAAAGGGAGCCTACCCCTTACTGCCGCTGTGGAGTTTTGGCGCTCCCTTGCGCCGGTTGTAAATAGGCCGAAATCACCGCCGCGGCCCGGCGCTGTCGTGGGGACCCCCCCACTGCTGTGGGCACCGTTGCGGCGGCCTCCGGTGCCGGGACAGGGCCGCCGAAGTGAAGATGGGGCTGCGTTAGGCCCTGAGGCCGCCGTCACCCGCATCATGTGACGGGGGCCCGGCCGTGTCATCGGCCCGCCCCCGCCGCGCACGGATTGGCCCGCGCGGCCGTGCCTGAGAGGCCGCGCAGGGATTGGCTCTCGGCCGGCAGCCCGGGAAGAGGAGCGCCCCGAAGCCCTGGGTCCCCGTGAGGGAGGGGGACCCAGGTGAAGTGTCGGTGCGGGGCCCTCGTGGTCAAGGGGGAGCTCCAGTTGCAAGCGACCGGAGCGGGAGGCCACCCCGTCGGTCTGTGCCCCTGAGTGAGGGGCCGGTGAGATAGGCGGGGCCGGGGCACTCTATCGGTGCCAGCCCCGCCTCCCCCTACGAAGCGGCCGGAGGAGCAGAGTGCCTGTGGGGCTCCCGTGAGGGCGAGGGAGCACCGATTGTGCCGCCCAGAGGCCGTGTTGAACCCCCCCGGGTCCCTGTGAGGAGGAGGGGCCCGGGTGATGCCGCGGAAAGGGAGGTGCCTCGAGGCACATTGCCGGTGCCTGCCCCCTCCGCGGAAAGGAGCCCTGCGGCCGATCAAAGAGTCCCTGAGAGACGCCGCAGAGGGTCAGAGCCCACAGGAGAAGGTGGGAGGGGGGGGCCTCGAGGCACATTGTTGGTGCATGGCCCCTCCGCAGGGAAGATCCGGCTCCTGGAGAGGGAGAGAGTGCCTCGCGTGTTCCCTGCACCAGCCTTGAAGAAAAGGAGTGCCAGGAGTAGCCCGGTGAGTGGGGCCCTATTCAGACTGTGTGAGGGGGTGGAGTGGGCAACGGGGCACAGGGTCGGTGTCCGCCGCCCCATCCCCCCCCATGACTTGGGAAATTAGAGACCTTGGATGGTAAACTTACCCTGAACTGGACAACAGCCTAAAGAGTGAACTGGTGTAGGCTGGAGGTCAATACTGTGCCCCTGGGTCCCCCAAGGATTTATTAAAGCCCCCAAGAGTTAGGGCCAGGATTTATGCTAATGCTGGGTTGAAGTTCAGGCCGATGGTTTCGCGCCCCGTGTGCTTATGGCCTAGTGTTAATGCCCCTGTTAGTGGTGGGCATCCCCAGGCGTTATGCTGCTGAGGCCGACTGCCCCTCTAGGGAAGTGTTAGTCGCCAGAAGAGGTATTTAGGGTGGCCCTAGTGACATGTTTATTCCTGCACAGTGAATAGGAAATTTTTGATTGGTCGTGACCAGTTACTACCGTTACTGATGCCAAGGTATGTTGATGTTACACGCCTGCTAGGTGATCCTACGCTGATTCCAGGCTGTTAGACAACTAAGGTTGTGGCCCCCTGCGGATATTATATACCTGCCTAAGGGAGCCGAATGTACGCACTGGTGAGGTGCACAATGTGTTAGATGCCAGGGTATTGCTCAGGAATACTGCGCCAGTGTTGAAATGCTTATGGTTAGATACCTAATGTCACAGCGTAATGTGTATGCCTAAGGTTCAATTGCAAACAAGGTGCCTACTACCCTGATGAGAGGGTCATCTCCCTGGTCTAAGGTGATGGGACTGATATCTAATGTTGATGTGCCCTTTTACTGCAGGTGTCCTGCCCCGGTGCTGGCCTGACGTGTCATCCCGGGCCCCTGGTTATATCCCATTGTTGATTTATTACAGGTGTTCCTATCTGTTGGGATTTACTGTGATGCCCTGAAGTTTTCCTTTACAGAGGTTGGGTTGGAGTTAAACTGCCAAGGATGAGAGCCTGAGTTGGCCCCGCCATAGTGACCCCAGGTTTAATGACAATGTAAACATTCTTCTTTATTTTCAGCTATGGACTTACAGACTCAGCCCTTACTTCCCATGTAAATAATCCCCCCTCAATACACTTGGCTCTGGTGCCAGTTGGCGCCGTGTTATGATACCACTGTTGATGCATTTTTGCCTTGCAGGTTGGATATACTAAACTTCTTAATTTTCCAACTCAAACTGGTGTCCTGCCTCTTTTGTGGTGTGCCTGGTGTGTTGACTGTGGGTACTGCGTGAGTGCTTCACATGTCCTCCGAAGTTTGGCCTGCCCGCTTGGTTCCGTGCTACCCCCTTGGAGATTTGGTAACCCCATTTCTTACACCCTGGTATAACACAAACGCAGACATGCGGTTCGGCTCTACCAGGACATGTAGCAAACTATTCATTTATGTATCTGTAGGATTAGATTGCATTGCAAGTTAATTCATATGTCACTATTTTCCGCATACAACATAGATTCCTCACATGCGCCCCCTGATGAAGGGAGAACCCCCAAAATGAATTGGGCAGACTGAATTTGAATTTACTTGCGGAACAGTGGATTTTGAAAGTGATTCTATGAGAATAAATATTCTTAAACTGGAATACAGGTGGATTTGCTTCCAAGAGAAGGAGACATTGATGCACTTTTACGGGTACAAGCTGTGGAGCAGGAGACACAGACCAGATCAAGTCTGGCGCTATATAAACAACTGTAGTCAAATACATCTACCTACTGACACGCGATGAGTGGATTACAAAAAAACTACAATAATGAATGAAATATACACGGCATACATAGACAAGGTTTGCTATGTAACCTCTGGACTCCTGTAAACCTAAACAAACACCAGTATTCAGACACTAGAGACATCACCTGAAGCTCCTAAGATTCTCCTTTTGTTTGGTATCTTGTTTTTGGGAGGTGGGTTTTAGGATAAGCTATTTTTGGGTGCGTCTGGGGTGTGTCAGGTAGTCCCTGTGGTAGACAATGGGATAGAGGATAAGGAGTGCCATGCCATCCCTTCATATATTTCTCCCCTCCTATATTCACAGTCCCCTTTTACTAGTTGTCCACTTTGCTGTCATCAAGAAGTGGAGCGAGGGGATCGGCAGGCTGACCCTTTAAGCCGGAGCAGAGGACGGACATCAGAGGATACCCACTTGAAGAAGGCGGGGGCGGAGAGCGCGTCAGGTTGGTCAGTAGTTGGTCCAGCTACACGCGGTATGGGAACGCGAGGCGGAGAAACCAGCGGGGGAAGACCGGAAAGACAGAGAAGGACTAACAGCCTTACGAGAGAGAGAACCGAGCCCAGGGGAGGTCACAGCTTGTTGGCGAGCAGAACACCCAACCTGGCGGAGGAGGGAAAGCCAAAGCAGAAGACCAGACCTCACTGAAGGACGCGGAGTCACCACACCACGGCCCCGGAAGGACGTGGCTCTTCCAGGTGCGTGGGCTTCTACCGGGCTTTTGGAAAGGGGCTGAGTCATAGAGGGACGGGAGGGGAGGCTGAGGGTTGAAAGGGACCCAGGGAAAAGGGAATAAGTGAGACGGAAACAAAGACAAGAGTAGAAATCATCGGCTACTCTTTTTCTTTTGGTTGCCCCAACCTCTACACCCTCCCTTGACATTTATGCATAGCTATTATTTATCCCTCACATCCTCCCTTGACTAAACCATAAAGCAAAAACACTTACCTGTGTCTTTTCCTTCTGTCCGAGGGACGACCGTGGCCGAGGCTCACCTAAGGGACTGAAGAGGAAGACACTGTGGGAAAGAAAAATATAACAGAGACAATCAATCATTGTGACTTCCTGTAATACTAATAAAAAGTGCATACCAAGAAATTATTCAATGCAGTGAGCTCCTTCTTGACCGACTCTTCTACAACGGGAAGCTACATACTTTCCCTACAGGGAATGGGAGACAGAAACACAGAGACCAACAGACACACACAGACACACACTCAGGAAAGCAAAGTAGGAAAACGCTATATACAATTTTTATATGCTTGCATATGTACATTGTTGGACAGGCCACATGAAAGGCCGCTCTCCCCCGGCCCGACCCGGCCTGAGCCCGGTCCCGCAGGTACCACACACCACCCTTGCACGTCCTCCGTCCCCTCAGGGACCCCTGCCCTCGAGCATGTCAACCTCGTGGGTCCGATCCACTGCCAGCCTACGCGCCCATCCTGGGGCGCCATCTTGGACACTCCACCACGTGGCCACCTGGCCCCCGGCCGACCTCAACCCTGGGCCTGGCCAGGCCTCAGACATCCCGGCACCACCATCCACCCAGGAGGTGAGCGGGCTACTTGGCAAGTCAATGGGAGAAAGAGGTGTCGATGGCTCTCCCCCGCCAAGTGCCGCTCGCCCATCACCTTCCCGGGCACTGGCTCCACCCCCCTGCTGGGTGGCTGGACCCCCTCATCCCGGACCTCCCGACCTCCAAGTGCGAAGGTCCGGACATCAAAGCACTCCAGCCCTATAACTGGGGCAGCTCCAGAGCAGGAAGGAGTTGTATCTTGGAGTCGAGAGACGTAAAGAGGAACTCATCCTAGACAGACTACTGGCGCTGCCATAGCTCTGTCTTGTGCACCATCGTCCTGCCTGTTGGCGCTGCCACAGCCTTCGCAACCTTCATCTCCTTCATCGTCGTCGGGACCTGCTGGCGTGGCCGCGGACCGTTGTAACCGTCATCTTCACCGGGACCTGCAGGCTCCGCCGCGGACCGTCGTTTTCCTTCGTCCATCTCGGGACCTGCCTGGCTCCGCCGCGGCCCGATCATCTAGAACGCCGAGCTCGAGGATTGAGAGCTATTTTTCACTCATTGGTAACAAGACTGTCCCGCTACCCTTTCCCCAAACCAGAGACTAGAATCGAGGGGACCCCTGAGTCCAGACCTCCTTGTATCATATCATCGTAACCTAAGAATTGCATATAAAGTCTCGTTAAACCTTCAACCTTGTGTGGTGTCCGTCTGTGGGGGGGAAGTTACTCGTCTGTACAGTCGTTGGAGACGGCTCTCCCCGGAGACCTCTCCCCGTAGTCTCGGCCGACCCTCCCGGTCCGTCTAACATTGGTGGCCAGCGGCGCGATCCGAATCACCGCGTAAACGTACAGAGAGTAGCTCACCCCACGACGAAATCACAATGACAACTAAAGAAGGCGGATCAACCGAGAAATTCCAAATGGAGAAATTGGAGGAGTACAGCCATCGTGAACTAAAACAATTCTGCATCGAACTAGGTATCGCTACCACCGGACTAAGCACCAAGGACGATTTTAAGCATGCCCTAGAATCTTGGGCAGAGACTGGGGCTGCCGGAACCCCCGATCAAAGCACCGCAGAAAAAACCACCACGGCCCCTGAAGGGCAAAGAACGGGTCTCTCGCAAGACGAGATCCAGGAAAGAGAAAGAACCCGACTACACGAGCTGGAAATGGCCCGACTCAAAATGGACATTGAACTTAAGTTGGCCGAACAAAAAATCAACTTAGAGCACCTGCGTCTCCGAGAAGAAAGAGAGGAGAAACAAAGACAAAGGGAGCTCGAGGAAAAAAAACTGGCGTACGAACACGAACGGAACCTAGCCGAGATCAACCTGCGCAAGCAGAATAAAGAAGCAGGGGTGCCCGAGCGACCCCACACCTCAGGGACCACAGAGAAAAAGGTACACATCCCCAAGGATGTGGTCCGAGAATATTTCCGAGAGGACGACATCCAGCAATGGTTTAAGGCCTATGAAATCGCTATGACTGCACACCGGATCGATAGAAGCGACTGGGGAGCCGGTCTATGGGGGAGATTCCTCAATGAGGGCCGCGACACCCTGCTACAGCTCCCGGACCACCAGATGACCTCCTATGACCATATGAAAGCGGCACTCCTCACCCGCTATGGCCTCACACCCGAGATGTACCGTCAGAGGTTCCGAGACTGCACCCGCATCCCGGGTACAACTTGGGTGGACTATGTAACATACTTTAGCCGAGCCTTCGAGGGCTGGATCAGAGGAAGCAACGTCACGACCTACGAACAACTGTTCAATCTGATAGTATGGGAGCACCTGTCGAACAATTGCTTTATTGAACTCCGCCAGCACCTCCTCGACAGCAAGTTAACGGATCCCCGGCAGCTCGCAGCCGAAGCTGACCGGTGGGAGATCACCAGAGTGGGCCGGAATGGGTCCTACGAACAGAACCGGAACAACAATGGTCAGCACCGACCCAGAGGAGGAGGAGGGGGCCAAGGACGAGGAAGAGACAACGCTCCGGTCACCCCCGCTACCAGCACCACCCCTCCGGCCAACCGGGGCAGCACCCCGGCGCGACCGGGGTACAGAGCCAATGTCACGTGTCACCGATGTCAACGAGTCGGCCACTATGCCAACGACCCAAACTGCCCGCAGTACCAGAGCCCAAGACCCCGCCAAGTGGCCGCTGCAGCCCTAGGGGAAGAACAGATCTCCGAGGAGCAGGAAGAATACGAACAAGAGCAACAAGAGTGGGAGCCAGCCGCCATGGCTCTAGCATGCTTAGGGGGGAAAGACATGGTCCCGCGGGTCCCCCTACCCGCTAACACCCAGAAGTACAGCCAGTGGGTGAGCATCAATGGACGCCGGGCCGAAGCCCTTCGCGACACCGGGGCCAGTGTAACAGCCGTCCGCTGTCACCTGGTGACCCCAGAACAGTATCTACCGAACATTCTCTGCCCTGTACGATCAGCTGATAACTCGGAAAGTCTGTGTCGGATGGCCTGCGTCCCTTTCGAATGGGGAGGGGTCTCCGGCATGTTGAAAGTAACGGTCCGAGACGATGCCCCCGTAGACTGCCTCCTGGGGAATGACCTTGAAAGCTCTCCGTGGGCAGCCGTGGAGCGAAGAGAACACCTGGGGATGTTAGGCGTCCCGGACTGGGCGTGCGTCACCACCCGGTCCATGGCCGCCCGTGCCAAACACCGCCCAGAAGAACCCGAATGGCCGGCGCCACCGCCTCCGGTCGCCCCAGCCGAAAACACCGACCGTGACATCCCCCCCGAACCAGCTCAACCTTCCGACCTCGCTAGCCTCGACCAGTGGCCTCAAGAGGGGGGGCCCACGCAAGAACAATTTCGCCAAGAACAGAAGACCTGTCCCTCCCTCGAGGGACTCCGCCAGCAAGCGCTCGCCCAAAGCGCAGGGGATACCTCCGGAACTCATTGGGTCTACTGGGACAATGATCTGCTGTACAGCGAGCAAAGAATCGCCGAGCTGGGGAGCAACCGAGTATTAGTGGTGCCCCTCCGTTTTAGAGACTTCCTGTTAAACCTGGCCCACGATGTCCCCCTGGCAGGACACCTGGGACAAGATAAAACCTACAGTCGCCTGGTGACCCACTTCTTCTGGCTCAAAATGAGGAGCGATGTGCACCAGCATTGCCGATCTTGCCCCACGTGCCAAGCCAGTGGAAAGAGCGGCCGCAAACTAAAAGCTCCCCTACAACCTTTTCCCGTGGTCACTACCCCGTTTGAGAGGGTCGGAATAGACATTGTGGGGCCCCTGGACCCGCGTACAAAACAAGGCCATCGATTCATCTTGGTGCTGGTGGACCACGCCACCCGCTACCCTGAGGCTGTCCCTCTGCGGACTGTGACCGCCCCGGTAGTCGGCCGGGCTCTGATGGGGATCTTCTCCCGTGTGGGCTTCCCCCGAGAAGTCGTCAGCGACAGAGGCACGAACTTTATTTCTAAATACATGAAATCCCTCTGGCAACAGTGCGGGGTCACCTACCAATTCACGACCCCCTATCACCCTCAAGGGAACGGACTCGTTGAGCGGTTCAACCGCACGCTAAAGGGGATGATCGGGGGGTTGGAAGAGCCCCTCCGTCGCCAGTGGGATGTGCTGCTGCCGTGCCTCCTCTTCGCTTATCGAGAGGTCCCCCAGAAGTCCCTGGGCTTCAGCCCGTTTGAACTGCTATATGGACACCCAGTGCGAGGGCCGCTCAGCCTAGTCAAAGAAGGCTGGGAGATGCCTCCGTTAAAGAACCCTCCAGATGTCTTCCGGTATCTCTTAACCCTCCGCAACCAGACCCGGCGGTTCCGGGAACTGGCTAAAGCCAACCTAGAGGCCAGTCAAGAGGACATGAAAAGGTGGTATGACCGAAATGCCTCATCCATTGAATTTGAACCTGGACAACAGGTATGGGTGATGTCCCCCACCGAGCCATGCGCCCTACAAGACAAATGGACGGGGCCCTTCAAAGTAATCGAGCGCAAGGGCCCTGCCACCTATCTCATCGACATGGAATCCTCCCGGAACCCCCTCCGGGTCCTCCACGCTAACAGACTAAAGCCCCACTTTGTGCGTACAGAACTCAGCCTCCTGATGGCCACAGACACTGGGGCTGAAGAAGACTCCGAGCCCCTCCCTGACCTCCTACGGACTCGGGAGCAAGACGGCTCCGTGGATGGGGTCCGACTCTCGGAGACCCTCACCGGAGAGCAACGTCAGGAATGTCAAGCTCTCCTATCACAGTTCGCCAGCCTGTTCTCCCTCACCCCAGGTGTCACTTCCTGGTGTGTGCACGATGTAGACACAGGGGACAGCCCCCCTATCCGCCACCGGGCCTACCGCGTGCCAGATCGGGTACGGGCCTGCATCCAGGAAGAAGTAGCCAAGATGCTCACACTCGGGGTCATCGAGGCTTCAGACAGCCCCTGGGCCAGCCCGGTAGTACTGGTCCCCAAAGCAGCTGCCCCCGGCACCACCCCAGATCTTCGGTTCTGCGTCGACTACCGGGGCTTGAACGCGGTCACCCGAACAGACGCACATCCCATCCCTCGGGCAGATGAACTGATCGACCGCATGGGAGCTGCCCGCTACCTCAGTATCTTCGACCTGACGGCGGGCTACTGGCAGATCGGCCTCACACCCCGGGCGCAAGAACGTTCTGCCTTTTCCACACCCGATGGCCATTACCATTTCACAGTCATGCCCTTCGGCATGAAGAACGCCCCAGCAACATTCCAACGGCTCGTCAATCAGGTCCTGGCGGGGCTCGAAGGATTCAGCGCCGCCTACCTAGACGACATCGCTGTGTACAGCCACCATTGGTCCGAGCACCTCCACCACCTCCGAGCAGTGCTGCAAGCCCTCCAGCGGGCTGGCCTCACAATCAAGGCCAGCAAATGTCAAATTGGACAAGGGTCTGTAACCTACCTCGGGCACCAGGTGGGAAGCGGCCTGGTGGCCCCTTTGCAGCTAAAAATTGCCGCCATCCAGTCCTGGCAGCCCCCCATCACACAGACTGAGGTACGAGCCTTCCTGGGCCTCACAGGTTACTACCGAAGGTTCGTGAAAGACTATGGTACTATAGTGGGACCCCTCACGGAACTCACGTCGAAAAACCAGCCCCAGAAAGTCAACTGGACCCCAGAGTGTCAAGCTGCCTTTGAACAATTGAAAGCCGCCATGTGTTCCGCCCCTGTGCTCCAAGCCCCCGACTACAGCCGGGAGTTTGTCGTCCAGACGGATGCCTCCGACCATGGCATTGGGGCAGTCCTGTCTCAAGTGAACACCGAAGGCCTTGATCAACCGGTGGCCTTCATTAGCAGACGACTTCTACCACGAGAACAGCGCTGGAGCACCATAGAGCGGGAGGCCTTCGCTGTGGTATGGGCCCTCAAGAAGCTCCGGCCCTACCTTTTTGGCACACACTTTCGGGTACAGACCGATCACCGACCCCTGCAGTGGCTGATACAGATGCGGGGGGAAAACCCGAAGTTACTACGCTGGTCCATCTCCCTACAAGGTATGGACTTCACAGTCGAACACCGGCCTGGGCCAGATCACGCCAACGCGGATGGCCTGTCCCGGTTCTTCCGCCTCGACGAGGAGAGTCCCCAAGAGGATGGGTAACTCTCCCCGCCTTCAGCTGGGGGGGACGCATGTTGGACAGGCCACATGAAAGGCCGCTCTCCCCCGGCCCGACCCGGCCTGAGCCCGGTCCCGCAGGTACCACACACCACCCTTGCACGTCCTCCGTCCCCTCAGGGACCCCTGCCCTCGAGCATGTCAACCTCGTGGGTCCGATCCACTGCCAGCCTACGCGCCCATCCTGGGGCGCCATCTTGGACACTCCACCACGTGGCCACCTGGCCCCCGGCCGACCTCAACCCTGGGCCTGGCCAGGCCTCAGACATCCCGGCACCACCATCCACCCAGGAGGTGAGCGGGCTACTTGGCAAGTCAATGGGAGAAAGAGGTGTCGATGGCTCTCCCCCGCCAAGTGCCGCTCGCCCATCACCTTCCCGGGCACTGGCTCCACCCCCCTGCTGGGTGGCTGGACCCCCTCATCCCGGACCTCCCGACCTCCAAGTGCGAAGGTCCGGACATCAAAGCACTCCAGCCCTATAACTGGGGCAGCTCCAGAGCAGGAAGGAGTTGTATCTTGGAGTCGAGAGACGTAAAGAGGAACTCATCCTAGACAGACTACTGGCGCTGCCATAGCTCTGTCTTGTGCACCATCGTCCTGCCTGTTGGCGCTGCCACAGCCTTCGCAACCTTCATCTCCTTCATCGTCGTCGGGACCTGCTGGCGTGGCCGCGGACCGTTGTAACCGTCATCTTCACCGGGACCTGCAGGCTCCGCCGCGGACCGTCGTTTTCCTTCGTCCATCTCGGGACCTGCCTGGCTCCGCCGCGGCCCGATCATCTAGAACGCCGAGCTCGAGGATTGAGAGCTATTTTTCACTCATTGGTAACAAGACTGTCCCGCTACCCTTTCCCCAAACCAGAGACTAGAATCGAGGGGACCCCTGAGTCCAGACCTCCTTGTATCATATCATCGTAACCTAAGAATTGCATATAAAGTCTCGTTAAACCTTCAACCTTGTGTGGTGTCCGTCTGTGGGGGGGAAGTTACTCGTCTGTACAGTCGTTGGAGACGGCTCTCCCCGGAGACCTCTCCCCGTAGTCTCGGCCGACCCTCCCGGTCCGTCTAACATACATTGTTTTAGAAAGATGGTGGAACTATTTATTCTGTTCAATGTGCTTACTTTGCTAATTACTTTTATCTGCTTCTATTATCATTGCAGTTCGGGCTGGACTGTTCCCATGAGGCACAGGGTCAAGACTGATTTGCATAAGGACATGTCTGTACTGCGGTGGCATGGTGAGCAAAATAATGATGGATTTAATCCTGATCTCTTGACTGGGGGTGAATTACGATGGTTCAATTAATAATAAAAATGCTAATAATATGTTATTTTAATTTGATATTGCACATTAATGACCCCTAAGCAGAAACTACTTTAACCCCTTGGGCGCGGGCGCGATTCTGCGCGGCACATTTCGCGGGTGCGGTCATGACGGCCGGGAGCCGTCATCAGCACACGAGCACTGTGTGCCATGACGGCTCCCGGCCGTCATCAGCATGGAAGGGGTTAAGGAGAAATTTAGGATTGGTACGTAGAACCACTCAATCTTTGTGGAGTTGAAAGAAAGGCTCTTGTAAAGTTAATGCCTAAAGTTCATCAACTCTCCTTAGTTAGTTTATCGTTATGAGGAAAGCAACTTTCCATGACAGGAATTGTAACGGACATTTGTGCATTGGTTCAAAAGGCGGGCCCATTAGCCTTGTAAGGACTATGTTTAAGTTCCACTATGGGGCAGGGGGAATACTTGGCGGTATAACCCTTTTTAATCCTTCCATGAAGGCTTTAATCACTGGTACTCTGAAGAGAGATAGGTGTTGTCTATTTTGAAAGTATGCAGCTACGACTCCCAGGTGTAAACAAATGGATGTGCGAGGATCTGACATAGGTGCCAAGCGGGTGCCTGGCGATGCGGGCGGTGTGCCACTTTCGCCTCCACCCCCTCCCGAAACCCATGGGGTGTGGATCATTCACACTACAAGTGCAACAGGTCCCTCTAAAAAAGAGGTAAAATACCCTGACAACCGCATTTGCACTTTTTTCCCAATTTTTAAATTTTCACTTTCACGTCCTCTGGTCAGGGTGGGCCTTAGCACGCCCATACCGCCGAGGTACATCTTCCATGGTCCTGACGAATGCCAAGTAAATTACACACTAGTGGCAGAAACATGTTGACCCCACCTCATTAAAGGAAACAGCCGAACAATTTATTTGGCATGTTTCCAACACATTGATTTTAATATGTCTGATTGGTCACCTAATAAAAATATTTTTTGAAAGACACAATCTAGACATTTTTAAATATATCACATATCACCCTTCACCAAACACAAACCAGCTCCGCAGTAATTCTGGCGTCGCAGCACACCGGGGAGGCACTCGGCCTCTCCCGGTGGGGCCCAATGATGAAGCATGTCACCAACCAGGTTGGTGAGTGAGGGCCTTCTATATAAATCTAATAAGATTTATGTGCTTCCTACACAGACCTTAAGGGATCCACGTATCTTTCCCATGCTCGCTCTCCTGAGCCTACATTAGTCACACTCTTTCATTGTTTATTTGTATTGACCACGGGGGACCAAGAGTGTGTCTTTCCCTCTCTCTCTCATTGATAATTAATAATGTGTAAGTGAATCCACATTGGTGTAAATGCAACAGATAACAAATGATGTTCTGCACAAACGCATCAAGATGATTGATATTGTTGTTGTTACAATAGGCAACAAAACTGTAGGATTCTGGTTTTAAAGTAAGTTAAGGCTGACACAGCATTAACGTTTCCATTTGCTGCATAACATGCTCTAGTAGTAGGCTTTCTAGCTTCCTTGAGAATATTCATACAGTCTGGTTGTAGTTGTAAATAACCAAACTCTATGACTTCAGGAGCCAAATCAATGTGGAACCACTGAGAGTTCTAAGGATGAGAGTACCAAGGTTGACGAGAATATGTGGGGGCTATTAAGATCAGTGTGAGGGACGTTTGTCTGATCTTCTGAACTAATAATGGAATTAGCAGGAGAGGCGGAAAGCGTAAGCAAATATCCCTGACCAAATCGTCCATAGGGCATTGCCTTCGGATGCTGGGTGTGGGAACCTTGGTGCAGTGTTTGGGCATTTTGCGTTGTGCACTGTGGCAAACAGATCTATCTGTGGAAAACCTCAGTTTTGAACGTAGGGAAGAAGAACTTGGGGATGAAGTTCCCACTCGTGTACATGCTACATGTGTCTGCTGAGCAGGCCTGCAATCTGGTGGTCTACTCCTGGGAGGTGTTCTGCTAGGAGATAGATTTTCTGGCAAATCGCCCAATCCCAAATGCTTTGTGCAAGGTGCGACAGCTGGAGAGAGGGAGTCCCTCCCTGTTTCGGTAGGTAGTACATTGCTGTCATATTGTCAGTGCAAATTAAGGCAGTCTTGCCTACAAGTTGGGTGAGAAAAGCTGAGTGCTATGAACACTGCTAGAAGTTCCAGGTAGTTGATGTGGAGACGTTTGTGTTTGTCCGACCGCAGCCCCTGTGAGGAAATATAAATTTTATGGTCAAGAAATGTTCCCTAACGTGTACCCCACCGTCTCCATGTACGAGCTTAAAGTGCATGTAACTTCCCTCCTGTGCCAGCTATGAAGACGCAAATACATTTGCGTCCAACGTTAACATGTCCTCTTTCAGATCCACCATGAACGGGTTGAATATTCCGTTCCTAAGTATGCCTTGCCAACGACTTTATGTGGTGTACTCTACACGTTTTTCAGCCCAGGCGAAGTAGGCCCTGAATTCTGCCATCGAGCCTTTTCCTGCCTTCTGACTCTGAATGCCTCAGCCTGGGCCTGCCTCTGTACCCGTGACCTCTGCCTTACTCCCTGCGCGGCTAACGGCGCTTAGCTCAGCCTGTTGCCTGCCAAGACTGTATTCAACCTTCGAATTATCTGCTCCGCTCCTCTAAAATACATTCCTGCCTACTAGTTCAAGTAAACATCCTTCCAGCTGCAGAGCAAAGGGCCCGGCCTCACTGTCTCCGTGCAAGTAATTCATAGCTCCTGTTACCATGGTAGGCCCATGCCCCCCTCGCATCTCATGCAGACACGTAGACGCTTATACACGCACTCACAGTCAGTATAGAATAGCCTCTGCCCAAGAGACCTTTCCCTCTAGATAATATGGTTCCCAAACATCAGATATCAGATATGATATAGGAACGAGTTGATCTGACATGCCAGACTTCTGTCTCTTTCCTCTAGTGTAAATGTCAAGTCCCCTGCACCCTTCAGCTTCACGTCAATCACACGTCATGCAGCTGCGCGCGCATCCAGATCTCAGATTTCTGCTGACATTGCAAGATTCTGCTATGTACCCACCCACTTGTGACACTTTCATGTGACGTTTCTAGCACACACCTCTGTGTTCACGCCTAGTTCACGCCTTCTGATTACGTATTGCTAACACGTGTGTGCTCTTATCTTGTTTCTCTCAGCTGTTACGCCTACTGTATTGGTTTCCATTACATGATTTGAGTATAAAAGTTATGTATTGTCAATAAAGTATGGCTCTATCCCTTCCTGAACCCCAGTGGTGTCAGGAACCCGATATCCGGTTCAAGAACCATTCCTTTTTAAGGAATAAAACCCCTAAGAACTCTAACACCACGGACTCTGCGTCTTTCTTTCCGATTGAGTTATTTTATTTTTAGTACTTACCTGCATAGAAATTAGGACGGTAATTAAATATTTACCACATTATTTTGGCGCCCGAATAGGGACCCCTCCCCCACCCCACGCGCCGGTTGGTGCGTCGCAACCTTTGCCCCCTGCCATAAGTCAAGACGGACAATTACGCGTACCCGCAGGATTTCCTGTATCTCCCTCAGGCCTACGGAGGTGACGGAGACTGCGATCAGCACCCAGACGAGGCGGTGAGGAGTGCGGAGGATCCCGACCAGAGCCTAGCCGAAAGAAGCAAGGTCCGAGGTGTCAAGAGGCCCACCAGTTCCGAAGTATTCACGTATCGAGTCTATTCGAGTCCAGTCCGGTACAGTCCAGTCGAGTTTTCCGAGGCCTTCTGTTCTGTGCTTCCCGGTGAGTACCATTGCTGGGGACGCATCTAGACGGGTGCATTATTATTTATCCGGTAAAGACGGGTTTGGGTACACAAACACGGTCTGCACTGTTTTAGACAGTGTATCTGTACTGTTTAGCAGTACATCAGGCATTCAAGTTCTTGCACTGTTCTCGACAGTGTATCTGTGCTGTTTAGCAGTACATTCTAGTATCAAGGGTAGTCCTATGTGTTCAAAATGTTTTCATGTGATTAATGTCGTGGTATGAGTGATTGTTTGATGTACATTACTGTGTTTTTGTGTAACTAGCTGTGTTCAGAGTAAGTAACAAGTATCGAGTACCCAGTACTAAGTAACAAGATGCCGTTTTTCAATAAATTAAGACAGATAGGAACTAGGAAAGGGATACTAGAGGAAGAAATTCCTGTCCCACCTAGGGACACTCCTGGAAATTTTATGTACCATAAGCATGGCTTAGATGCCATACTGTACCTAGATTTATGGGCCGATTATACCAAGCACCTAGAGGAGAGACACAGGTGGCCCGTTACAGGAACATGGGATGCCGAGTGCATCATGAGAGTAGAAGAAGCGCTATGGAAAAAGAAAGCCAGACAATCCCAGAAAGATGCCATAGAATTGTGGCGTAAAGAATCACATAAACGTGCCGAAAAAGCACTCCGAAAAGAAGAAAAACATAGAGAAGAGTCGGATGAAGTCCGAGAAAACGAATTAGTTAATGAAGGGATCCGAGTAAAAGCAGAACAAGTAGACCGCATGCGAAACACTCTTGCAAATGGCATGTACTTTGTGGCCGAGGGTTTGCCTAAAGCCACTTCAGAAATACCGAAAGATCTACCGCCACCATTGGTTCCAACTAAAGTAAGTCACAGGACCACCAAAGACATATTCCTTGCTTCCTATCTAGACGATGTAGCTCCCGCTTACACCAATCCACGTGCCCACGTACCGCCTACTGACGGTGACGGAGGTGGCAACCCACTTCAAGACAATGTCCCGCTATTACCGCAACAAAGTTCACCCGTTCGACAACCTGCTCCACCTGCTCCTCCAACCCCACCACTTCCCACATCTAAGATTAATATACTAAATCCGTTTGCGCCTGATCCTAGTAAGAGACAAGTTCAGGTACAGATACCGACTCCACAGGCAAATAATGCTCAAGCCTCCGCCTCAGGAGGTGCGACAGGAGGTTTCCAGACTCCGCCATCAACACACAGATTGAACCTTAGGGACATAATGAAGCAACGTACACCCCAAACACCATGTTTCGACATGCTTAAAGAACCCCTTCCAATTTGCAGATATGATCCAGTACCCGGTAAAGACGATAGAATGTTGTTAGCATCCCTACGTTTACGAAAAGTTACAGATTACCTAGTGTTATTTCCAGGAATGACTAAACACCTAGATAGAATATATCATTTTATCCAGACTGGGGAAGATCCTGAAAGTATTAAAGAGGCCCTGGCTCACCAGAAAGTTGACACTCAAGGTTGTATATTACGTTTCTTCATAAATTGCTTAATAAGAGAACGAGACAGGCCTGGAGTAGACAAGGAAGAGATGGAAGCACTAAACAGGTGGGGTCAAAATATAGCCGAAGGAAACCATGATAAACTGAATTGTATAGCAAGTATGTACAAGAAAATCAGAAAAGCAGTAATAGAAATACACGAAAAAGAACAAGAAAAAGAAAAAGAAAGGGGCAGGAATGACTCCTCCGAGGAGGACAGACCTGAAGAACCTGACACGGCTAAAGAAATGATAGCGTATGTGGGTAAGGGAAATTACCTTAAGAAAGGCATTCGTCCAGAAAGCAAGAGAGTTTTTCTCTCCGGCATATCAAAACCGAGTTCTCCTGAATATCTGTTTCAGGGTACCGATAAAATTCTTCAAGAACGAATGGGGTACCATGTACTCAATTCTATGGATGAACGAGAACTAGCCCGGTCAGCAGTACTATGGGCTGACAATACTAGCACATACAATGATGATACAGTAGCACAGACATTTCTGAACCTTTCCCCAGACGAGCAGAAATTAGCTGGTGTGTACATGATTCAGCATCTTATCACGTTATACAGACAACAAAATTCTGATCCAGGTCCCTTACCTGATACATTAGAAGCACTACTTATGAATAGATGGAGAGGCCTAAGTACCAAGTTAATTCAAATAATTCTAGAACAACGGCACAGATATAACGCTTTCTTAGGCCCACAATATGTTTCAGCTCCGCCCCCAGAAAGAAAAATGTTTCATTTTGACAGGCAGAATCCTTTACGGGAAGTACACCCAGTTATGAATGCCGATAATACCTTGGAACATGTGTTTGTGTACACACCTTTAACAAAATTGGAATTGTTAGAAATGAAGAAACTAGTACCCTGTCATGATAAAGACCCTGCAGGTTTTCACCGAGAACTTAAGGACATGTTACTCATGGGAGATTACACGTATATGGATATTATGAAATTGTTAAAAGTACTGCTGCCCACCGGCATTTACGAGAAACTCAAGGAAAAAGAATGGGAGGTGGGAGATAAAAAGATTATTTGGACTGAAATAGAAGACGAGGAAAAAGCTCGTACTCCAGGGCTAGGCCTTGGGGACAAAGCTAAAGCATTACCAGGTCTAATAGTACAGGTTTTGCCAAGATTATTGACAACTAAAAAGGAAGACTGGGACGCAATCTCAGCCTGTAAACAGAAACACGATGAAGATACTAGTGACTTCTATTCAAGATTCGAGAAATGTTTCATTATTAATAGTGGCCTGAAACCAGGTAGCGAGTCATACCCACATCTTTTTGTAACAAAATTAGTCGAGAATTCCCTGACACAAGTTAAGAACCGTGTATATAAAGTTGAAAGTACGTGGCAAGCAAATACGCCATCCCAGATGTTACAAATGTTACAATATCACCAGAACAGAATTAGAGAAGAACAGGATCACGAACAGAGACGTATGAAAGACACGAAAATGAAAATGTTAGTGGCCCAGTCGGTTCCAGCCGACGGTCAGAGGAAGGGTGCGACCCAGACAGGTAATTCAGCAGCTCCCGTTAAAGGGACATGCAACTATTGCAAACAGCCAGGTCACTACGTACATGAATGTCCAGTCCTGAAACACAATATATCAACAGGTAAAACTAAAGAAAGACCGCGTCAGCCTAGACAAGACCAGGTCCAGCAACAGACTTCACAGAATATACAGCCTATGCATGCTCCACCACATACAGTACAGACCGCAGCGGTATCACAGCCACAGCCCATTGCCGCGACGCAGCAAGTTTCACAGCAGATGTACCAGTATGCCCAATCTGATTACCCCGATTATCAGCGATACACATGAAACAGCCTAGAGAGGGAGGTTGGCTTGCCTCTTATAGAGATTCCTGTAGATCAAGAGGGTCCTTATGTACACAGTCAAGTATTGGGAAAAGACAGAAAATTTTTAATTGACACAGGGGCAAGCCACACAACGATCAGCCATGATGAAGTCCCAGGGGCACCCCTCTCAGGCTCACAGAATGTTTCCCTCGGTTTTTCAGGACAGCCTATTGTAAACGAAGTATCGAAACCCGTCCCCCTAGCAGTAGGTCCATTATCACGCGTTACAGACTTGTTACTCACGAAATCATGTCCAGAAAACTTGTTAGGTATCAAGACACTGAAGGCTCTAGGAGCTGTGATATGTTGTTCTCCGGAAGGAGTTAGACTTTTTCTGCGTGACTTTAAGGGTCACTATGTATTACGAGAGTTTGATGTCAGATTGAAAAATGTACCGAAACACCTGTGGGCACAAGGCCCAACCGATGTAGGTTGCATGCACATCACACCATACCGTGTTACACTCAAACCAGGAGTTGTTTTACCACGAATCAGACAATACAAGTTACCACCCGATGCTGTAGTGGCTTTACTGGAAATCATTGAAGAGCTCATTGCCCAAGGAGTGGTCGTAGAAACCGACTCCAATATCTGTAATTCCCCTATCATTCCGATTCTTAAACGTACTGATCCCAATGCACCGCCAGTATATCGGCTGGTGATTGATTTACGAGAACTGAATAAATGCATTGTTCCACAGTATCCTGTGGTTCCCGACATCTCATCCTTATTGACTGCTATTGATTCAGAAGCGACGTTCTTTACTGTAATTGACCTCAAGAACGCCTTCTTCAGTGTACCCATTGATCCAGAGAGCCAATATCTCTTCGGATTCAGTTTAAATGGCCGAAGTTTCAAATTTTCACGCGCACCTCAAGGATTCACAGAAAGCCCCAGCATCTATAGCCAAGCACTGAAAAGACAACTTGACTGTATCCAAATGCCAGTTAACACTGCCTTACTACAGTACGTCGATGATCTGCTGATCACCGCACGAAGTGAACCCGAATGTGAACAAGCATCACTGACAGTTTTACATTTTCTGGCTGACAAGGGACACAAGGTGTCTCCTTCGAAGCTACAATTCTGTGTTCAGCAAGTTGTGTACCTGGGTCACTTGCTGTCCAAAGTGGGGAGACAGCTCACTCCTGACCGCATCCAGTTAATTGTAAACATGCCACAACCCCAGACACAAAAGGAAGTGCGGGCCTTTATAGGCCTCACCTCGTACTGCAGACAATGGATTCCTCAGTATGCATTTCTAGCTAAACCACTCATTCAGTTGACAACACAGGAGGCAGCGACTTCGACTGCCCTCCCTTGGACTCAGGAACATACACAGGCTTTTGAGGAATTAAAGAAAGCTTTATGTCAAGCACCAGTTTTAGCGACACCATGTTACAGCAAACCTTTTACACTTTTTGTTACAGAACGTGAAGGTACAGCGTTGTCTGTCCTCACTCAAGATCAAGCAGGTTCACATAAGCCTTGTGCTTATTTTTCAAGTACATTGGATTCAGTGGCCCAGGCTCTGCCTGCGTGCTTAAAATCAGTTGCAGCGACAGCCCTAGCAATCAGACAAAGCGACTCAATAGTATTAGGACATCCATTGACAGTACAAGTTCCACATTCTGTAGAGGTCCTTCTAAACCGAACACAGACTCAACACCTGACTATAGCACGACTGACAGGTTATGAATTAACGCTATTCCAGCCACACATAGAAATCAGACGCTGTAACATTCTAAATCCTGCAACATTGTTACCTTCGATTATGACAGATTCAGCCCAGCATGATTGTATAGAGATCATTAATGCAGTAACAAAGCCCCGATGAGACTTAACAGATGTTCCACTGACAAATCCAGACCTGACACTTTACGTGGACGGTTCATGTATGAGAACAAACACAGGAGAATTAGTAGCCGCGTATGCAGTGACCACTGAAACTGAAGTCAAAGAAACACATCGTATAGATACTCTGTCTGCTCAAGCAGCAGAGCTTATTGCTCTGACCCGAGCCTGTGTACTAGCCAAGAACAGAAATGTCAACATATACACCGATTCACGTTATGCTTTCGGAGTTGTACACGACTTCGGAGTGTTATGGCAAGAACGAGGTTTCTTGACCTCGCACGGTGCCAAGATCCAACACGGTCCCCTCATTCAAGCACTGTTAGAAGCAATACATCTGCCTTCAGGCATATCCATCATGAAGTGTAAAGCACATACTAAAGTTACAGACTCTATTTCCCAGGGTAACGACCTGGCAGACCAAACAGCAAAACATACAGCATTGACCCATACCCAGACAACTGATGTAACAAAGATCATAGTGCCGACACATTGTATGACAGTTAAGGATCCCACACTAGATGTAATCGATATTCAGACACATGCTACTCCAGATGAAATCAAGAAATGGACTGAACTATGAGGGATCCAGACAGATCAGGGATGGATGACGAAGGGAAAATCTACATGGTTTCTCCCCGACTCTATGGTTCAAGTCATAATAAATACAGCACACAGTCCAGCACACCTAGGAGAAAAAGCTATGTTAGACAGTTTACAGAATCTCTGGTACAACAAACATTTACGAGCAGCAGCAAAACAGAAAGTGCGTACTTGCATGATCTGTTGTCAGTTCAATCCAGGTAAAAGCGTCCCTGTAGAGCAAGGTGGATTTCATCCTCCCGATCACCCTTTTGAAGTCCTCCAGATGGATTATATCCAGATGGAACGTTGTCGAGGATTCAAGTACGTCCTCGTAGTTGTTTGTGCACTTTCCCGTTGGACCGAAGCATATCCAGTCCCAGATTACACTGCCCCGACCACTGCCAAGCAGCTGGTTCGAGAATTCTTCCCACGGTACGGCTTGCCTCGTATCGTGTACTCAGATAACGGACAGCCATTCTCATCCGAGCTCATGAAGCAGGTTTCACTTCTGCTAGGATACCAGTGGAAATTCCATTGCGTCCGACATCCCGAGGCAGCTGGCCTTGTAGAAAGGCACAATCAGACACTGAAAACACGTCTTGCAAAAATATGTAAAGAGAAAGGGGTCGACTGGATAGTCGCCCTGCCAGTTGCACTATTCTACATGAGAATGGTCCCACATTCGAGATCAGGAGTATCCCCGTATGAGGTGGTCTTTGGTCGACCACCAAATATGTGGGGGACGCCCATGCCTAAGAAAATAACTGATGTTGACTGTAATATGCTGACAGATTACCTTGCCTCCTTGATGTCTGCACTCCAATCATGTCGTTCACAGGTTGCCGGAGCCTTTCCCGACAACACTGATGTGAAGCCACACGATGTCCGTCCTGGAGATACTGTCCTGATACAAAATTTCGATAGGTGGAGTCCGCTGGAGCCCCGTTGGCAGGAGCCGAAGCTCGTCCTTCTGACCACGAGGACTGCAATCAAGGTTGAGGGCCGAAAGGGGTGGATTCATACGAGTCATATTAAAAAGTGTAATGAACTGTTGCCAGAGACTGACTCTTCCGCCCCCTCAAAGGACTGCCCCGATTCTAGTGACTTTAAAGTTCCCAAGAGAGAGAAAACTCCGCAAGAGGAGTATAAATCAAAGTTGCGGTCTAGCAAGTCAGACAGTTTAATTGTTTAAGTCCTCCCCTAGGTGAATCGGTTAAATTAGTTTCTGACATGTATCCCCTAGACCGAGATAGAGAAAGAGAGAGACAACTCAAGAAACGTGCATATTGTAAATCACTTCGTAGTCACTGTATAGTGACATTATTGGTTATGTTTTTCCTAAGCCTTCTGATTATTGCTGCTAGTATATTGTTGCATATATATTACCCTATCTTCAAGCGTGCCCAATCTGCTTACAATGTCACTGCCGAACATTCTTTTAGTGAATTACCCCCACACGAGTTATCTTACAGACTTGCGCTGCGCAACAACACATTCATTAGTATGTTACATCACTCCCATCAGACTAATAATGCTACAAACTGTTGGATATGTGGCCGACTCCCTCCCTATCAGAAATACAAGGGAGTTCTGCCTCTCTTTCCATACCCGTTCACTCACAATGGCTCATGTGGTGCATGGTTTAGATTAATTAATTCTTTAGATTCTGATATTGCTGTTTTCGAAGGAAATTGGGTTTGGGGAAACCTGAACTTAGTTCTGCTTAAAGCCTGTTACCCTGACAAGAAGGGACTTCCCACTAGGACAGGAACTGATCTAGAAAATGAAGTATATGGATTAGGTAATTATACAATTAACCTCATGATTCTTACTGTTGAATCCGAAACTGCACCTGTTTTGCCTGCTATGTCAGTGTTACCAGTTACTGGTGACTTATGTGTCAAAAAGAAGGGTTCAGTACACTTAGGTCATAGTAAATGTACTACTGTGGTCGAATTCAGTGATCAAGGCAAGTCTACATTTAGAGCTACTCGTCATTCCTACTTTGTTTGTGGCCATACCGCATACATACGCTTACCTCCAGATTGGGATGGTACCTGTTACATTGCATTCCTTCTGCCACCTGTTTTCCTAGCCCCTCCTGATTATCACAGAAATACAAATCTAGTAAACAATAGACTCCGAAGAGATCTCCCGATTGTCGACTACACTGAAACGGCATGGGAGCAATATACAGACTTCAATAAAGGTTTCTTCCCCTACTTAGGTGCTGTCTTTAATAGTAAACTGATACGAAAATTAACTAGAACCCTCGAAGCAGTGGTGAATGAAACTACTTCCGCTCTAGGCAACTTAACAGAGGAGCAATCTGCCATGCGGGTTGTTGTTCTTCAAAATCGTCTTGTTATTGACGTCATCCTAGCAGATAGGGGCGGAGCCTGTAAGGTCATCGGGTCGAGTTGCTGTGTTTTCATTCCAGAAAACGCGCCAACAGTATATAAGGCTATCACACGTCTTCATAAAATTGCAAGTTTGATACATCAGAATCCAGGCACCTGGACTTGGTCCGGTTGGTTCTGGACAACGTTGACCGCTTGGGGATGGAAGATCCTATCCTTCCTAGGCATTGTCCTTCTCATAGTATTCAGTTGTTGCCTGTGTCTACAATGTGGGCCAGCGATTTGTGGTCTGTGCGCCACATCATGTATTCCGCATTCAAGTTCCCATTCAAAACGAGAAAAGAAAAAGGAAGAGCAAATGATGTTACGTGAACAGACTGATCGATTCATGAGGATCGATATATCATGAAGGGTCCGTAGGGAACAAGGAGGGAATGAGGAAATATAAATTTTATGGTCAAGAAATGTTCCCTAACGTGTACCCCACCGTCTCCATGTACGAGCTTAAAGTGCATGTAACTTCCCTCCTGTGCCAGCTATGAAGACGCAAATACATTTGCGTCCAACGTTAACATGTCCTCTTTCAGATCCACCATGAACGGGTTGAATATTCCGTTCCTAAGTATGCCTTGCCAACGACTTTATGTGGTGTACTCTACACGTTTTTCAGCCCAGGCGAAGTAGGCCCTGAATTCTGCCATCGAGCCTTTTCCTGCCTTCTGACTCTGAATGCCTCAGCCTGGGCCTGCCTCTGTACCCGTGACCTCTGCCTTACTCCCTGCGCGGCTAACGGCGCTTAGCTCAGCCTGTTGCCTGCCAAGACTGTATTCAACCTTCGAATTATCTGCTCCGCTCCTCTAAAATACATTCCTGCCTACTAGTTCAAGTAAACATCCTTCCAGCTGCAGAGCAAAGGGCCCGGCCTCACTGTCTCCGTGCAAGTAATTCATAGCTCCTGTTACCATGGTAGGCCCATGCCCCCCTCGCATCTCATGCAGACACGTAGACGCTTATACACGCACTCACAGTCAGTATAGAATAGCCTCTGCCCAAGAGACCTTTCCCTCTAGATAATATGGTTCCCAAACATCAGATATCAGATATGATATAGGAACGAGTTGATCTGACATGCCAGACTTCTGTCTCTTTCCTCTAGTGTAAATGTCAAGTCCCCTGCACCCTTCAGCTTCACGTCAATCACACGTCATGCAGCTGCGCGCGCATCCAGATCTCAGATTTCTGCTGACATTGCAAGATTCTGCTATGTACCCACCCACTTGTGACACTTTCATGTGACGTTTCTAGCACACACCTCTGTGTTCACGCCTAGTTCACGCCTTCTGATTACGTATTGCTAACACGTGTGTGCTCTTATCTTGTTTCTCTCAGCTGTTACGCCTACTGTATTGGTTTCCATTACATGATTTGAGTATAAAAGTTATGTATTGTCAATAAAGTATGGCTCTATCCCTTCCTGAACCCCAGTGGTGTCAGGAACCCGATATCCGGTTCAAGAAACATTCCTTTTTAAGGAATAAAACCCCTAAGAACTCTAACACCACGGACTCTGCGTCTTTCTTTCCGATTGAGTTATTTTATTTTTAGTACTTACCTGCATAGAAATTAGGACGGTAATTAAATATTTACCACACCTGGACTTTGTAATGTTGAAGATGGGCACCCCAACCGGTTACTGTGGAATCGGGTCTATGAAAGGCCGCCCTTTTGCTAAGTTTTGAGGGTTCCACCACTGTAGCGAGCGATGGTTGCCGCTGTCTACCAACACTAGGTCGGGGTCGCAAATTGCGAGGCTCATTAATATTAATGAGCCTCCCGCAATTTGTGAGCCCATTGGGAATGCCGCCCTACCAGGGATGGTGGCCTGCTGGGCTCAGCAGACCACCATGTCCGAGACTGCTTTATAATAATAAAGCAGCTTTGATTTTTCTTTCTTTTTTTAAATGCAGCCCGTATTTCTCAAAGGAAAATGGGATGCATCTAAAAAAATTTAAAAAAAGGAAACGTTTTCGCTTCATTCATTAAGGGCAGGCAGTGGTCCCTGGGACCACTGCCGGCCCTTAAAAAATATTTTTAGACACAGTCACAAAGTGGAAGAGGTACCCTGGGGACCCCTTCGAAATTGCGACTGTATTACCACCCTCTTGAAGAGAGTGGTCATTTGCAAGTGTTTTGCGACCGCAATTGTGGTTACAAAACATTCACACATAGCATTGCGGACGCAATTAGGAATTAGGAAGGGAATGCCCCTTCCTATTTGTGACCCGCTATTCCTAAATAGCGAGTCGCAAATAAACTGTGACTCGCTATTTTGGAATTGTACATGGCCAACAGTGATTTAGCATGTGCAAATGGGTTCACAAATCCGTTTGCGCATGCAAAATCCCATTGTACATCTGGCCCCCTGTAATGGATTCCACTGACTCGCTAGACACTGTTGCAGAGGACACATGTAAAGCCTTGCATGAGGTACGATTGCAACGCAGGATGCCATCATTCCCAGCAGATGAATGAAGACTTTGGCTGGTAATGATTGGTTGAGTTGAAATTGTAATAGTGTGGCCTGGATATTATGAATCCTGGCTATATTGGGAGTGGCGAGAGCTTTGAGAGCGTTGATGGAAGCTCCCAGATAAGATTGCACTTGTGCCGGACACAGGTGAGATTTTTGTGCAATTATTGTAAAACCCAACTGGTGAAGTAGATGTACTGTTGTCTGATTGTGTGGTGTCCTTGGTGAGAGAGAGGATGATCTGGGTGTCGTGGGCGTAGGATACTATACGGAGTCCGTGCTGTTTGACGATGGTGATGAGGAGGGCCATGTAGATGTTGAAGAGCGTGTGGCAGAGCGACGATCCTTGTGGTACTCCGCAGTTGATTTCTGTGGGTTTGGAGAGGAAGGGTGGCAGTCTGATTCTTTGGGTTCTGCAGGTGAGGAAGGAGCGGATCCAGTCAAGGGCGGGTCCCTGTATGCCGGCGTCATGGAGTCTGCCAGTGAGTGTGCGGTGGGAGACGGTGTTGAATGCCGCAGAGAGATCAAGTAGGATCAGAGCTGCAGTGTGCCTTTGGTCGAGCAGGGTGTGGAAGTTGTCTATGGCAGTGAGGAGAGCGGTTTCGGTGCTGTGGTTGCTGCAGAATCTGGATTGGGAGGGGTCGAGATGGAGTTTTCTTCGATTAATTTTGTTAGCTGGGCATGGACGATCTTCTCTGTGACTTTGGTCACGAAGGAAAGGAGCGAGTTGGGTCGGTAGTTCTTGAGGTCGGTGGGGGCGCTGAGGGCTTCTTGAGCAGGGGTCTGCCTTTGGATTTGTTTCCTCTATATCCTCCTCTGTAGAAACCTCTAGAGGAAAAGGATTGGATGTTATCCTTGTAAGAGGAAGCATTTGTGCCTGAGGATGGTGTTTTGGACCCTGCTATGTAAAACGAGCGGCGAAAGGAGCCTCTATTGGATGGGGACTGGAGTGCTCCAATGGATTTTCCTACTTCAGTGTCCTTTTTCTTCTTTTCTAAGGCTTGGTCAACTACAGGACCAAACAGGTGTTCTTTGTCAAAGAGAGTGTTCAAAATGGACTGTTGAACCTCAGGCTTAAACCCTGAGATCCTAAGCCATGCACGCCTTCTAAGGAGAATGCTGGTATTGATACTCCTGGCTGAGATCCTAAGCCATGCACGCCTTCGGAAGAGAATGCTGGAATTGATCTCCCGAGCTGAGATCCTAAGCCATGCACGCCTTCTGAGGAGAATGCTGGTATTGATCTCCCTAGCTGAGACCCTAAGCCATGCACGCCTTCTAAGGAGAATGCTGGTATTGATCTCCCGAGCTGAGATCCTAATCCATGCACGCCTTCTAAGGAGAATGCTGGTATTGATCTCCCTAGCTGCAGTGTCTGCTGTGTCTAGAGCACATCTCATTGAGGAGTTAGAAATGAGTTTCCCCTCTTCAACTAACTGCTGTGCCTTAGTTTTGTGTTCGTCTGGGAGATATTGGAGCAGTTGCTCCATCTCATCCCAGTGTGCCCTGTCGTACCTAGCTAGTAGGTCCTGTGTGTTTGCGATGCGTCAATGGGTAGCGGCTTGAACAGCTACTCGTTTCCCCGAGGCATCTGTAAGTTTGGATTCTTTATCTGGGGGAGGTGCATCTCCACAGGTTTGCGAGTTAGCTCTTTTGCAAGCGTTGGACACTACTAGGGAGTCAAGAGGTAATTGTCCCTTAATAAACACAGGATCTGATGGTGAGGGTTGATATTTTTTATCTACCCTTGGAGTTAAAATACATGCTCTGACAGGGTCTTTAAAGATATCATCTGCATGCCTCATCATGCCTTCAAGCATAGGGAGTGTTTGACTTGAACTGTGCGTAGACTCAAGTGTTTCAAATAGAAAGTCCTCCTCTAATGTCTCTTTATGTAATGGTACCCCAATGATACTCTGCTGCTCTGGCAATGAGCTGATCATAAGCCATATTATCATCTGGTGGTGATGGCTTTGCTGGGTAAAGGTCTGGTTCATTGCCTACTGGAGGTCAATGATGTAATCATTCCATGGGTCTGTAGGCAAATGAGTATCATCATCACCTTGTCCACATCTGGATCCGGATGTGGAGATCCCTGAGGTGTTAGGTGTAAGGGCTCTTCAATTATTAACTGTGGAAAAGAAGGTGGAGGTAGGGAGGGTTGTGGAGCAGGATAAACATGGCTAGTAGCCATCTCCTTCTTCTTTAAGGGAATCTTATCAGAAGTGTCCTCTCCAGGATGCTTGTGCTTCGCTGGATTTATGTCCAGTATCAGGATTCATTACAAATTTATTTTGTATGGGATCCAATTTGGCCTTAAGGACGTCTAAAATTGGTTCTGGAGGCTCGAGAACATTGTCCTCGGATTTCGGCTAGTCTTTAGAATGTTTCCGCTCAGAAGCGAGATTGTGTTTCGAAGCGGAAGGTTTTGGCTCCAAAGCATGTTTGTGTTTCGCGGAGGAGGGTTTCGGCTCCAAACCAGATTTGTCCTTGGAGCCTGATGATTTCGGATCCGAAGGTAATTTCTTCTGCCTCGATCCGGAGCTGGAAGGCTTGGCGGTTTGTTTTGGTGCCGAGGGACGTGGCGTTGGAAACATTGTCTCAGTGACGACTTTGGCCAGAAGGCAGAGGTGGTGCCATAGCCTTATGAGTTTTAGAAGAGGATTTAGGGGGCAAGGGTTCTTCGGTACTCACTGCACCATGTCCCGAAAGGCACATCTTGGGACTCCAGATAGATTTCGAGCTCGGAATCAGACTCTGGAATCGAGAGGGCCTCTTCTTCTACGGAGGTTGCTTCTATCTGTTCTTGGTCATATTCTTCTGCAAAGATATCCAGTGTGTTGAATGCTTTGGCGCTGCCTCTCTCATCATCGAGCCTGATGATCGGGTAGAGTCCTCTTGGACCGAAACGACTTACAAGCGTCGCAGTCTTCCTCCTTGTGCTCCGGAGAGAGGCATAAGTTACAAACTTGATGTAGGTCGGTGCGAAGGTACTTGGTGTGGTACCAAGGAAAGAAATGGAATGGAGTCCGTTCCATTTGTAGAAGGCTGGCCCTACGTAGCCCGACGGTTGCCCGCAAGGTTTTCTATCAAAAATGGATAGTTTGGCGATTGATCTGAAACGCAGAGAACAAAGAAATGTATACTGAAACAATACTGTCGAGGGTAGAATGGACTGCGCACCCAGGGGAACCCGAAGAACGGTTTCGGAGCGCAGCAATACACATCCAAACTCGTTGGGGGTAAAAAACAATCGAACAATGGAGTCAATGCCCATGTGCACTATCATCGAAAGGAGGAGTCACCTTACCTCGTGACTGGAAAGACTTCGTCAAAGAAAAACAACTTGCAAACATCCGGACCCAACACAAGATTGCAGGAGTATGCAAAGCATTTACATCTAGAGCACACATGCCTCAAACATAGGATTAATGGCCCCAAATCCCTGCCGTGGTATCTGGTCATGTTGTGGCTGAGTGTGCCATGTGATACGGCAGGCTATAGTGCTTGGTGTGATTTGGTCATTTTTTACAAGGTGGAGTGCTGAACGGTTAGGCAAATTTTGATTTTCTTTGTTTTTGGGATCGTGTGATATAGTGCGGTAACTACTGTATAATGTAAATAAATTACATTGCTAATATACCATAGGATTTGGGGTGAGTGTTTTTAGAACCGAAGCCTTGCTGATTATATGCAGAATAACAGGTCTGGGAGGTCACTACTGACTAGAGGAGGTTAGCAGCTGCACAGGCCTTGGCCATTGATCCTATTGATGATAATATGTGACGGGCCACTGGTGACTGGAGCTAGCTAGCAACAATGCAAGCCTCTGGTATACAATATTGACTGGAACTGGTTGGCAGTAGAGATGACCTCTGGTTTTGAATATTTTCAGGATTTAAGGTACAGGGGTCACTACTGACTGGAGTTACTTAGCAGGATAATAGGTCTCAAGGGGCCAATACTGACTGAAGCTGGTTAGTATGATCACAAGTCCCAAAGTGCTACTAATGACTCAAGTTGGCTAGAATGGTAACAGGTCCCTGCGCCAGTACTAACAGGAGCTGGCTAGTAGGCTTACATACAGGTCCAAGGGGCCACTACTGACTGAAGCTGGTTAGTATGATCACAAGTCCCAAGGTGCTACTAATGACTCAATTGGCTAGAATGATAACAGGTCCCAGGGGCCAGTACTAACAGGAGCTGGATAGTAGGCTGACATACAGGCCCAAAGGGCCACTACTGACTCGAGCTGGCTAAAAGAATAACAGGTCCAAGGGTGGTGGGTTGCGAGTGGCACCAGTGACCGGAGTTGGCTAGAAGCATTGACAACATTTGGTACTGATTAAATGCAGGATTCCAGGTCACAGGAGGCACTGCTGAATACAGCTGGATAGCAGCAGTGGTGGCCTCTAGGAAGAAGGACTTGAGCATAACTGGATATACTGGTTTCTTTAATACCGATAACTGGCTACACATGAATGCCACAACGTGCATTAATATATTACATTACCAAATTACAATATTCTTGTATTAATTTGATGTGTCTGTTCTCCTTAATATGCCTGCAAAGTTACATGATTCTATTAGGGCCCAGAACCATTTTATTTAGTGATGTCCATCTGAACACTTTCCTGCATCTTGTAGTAAATTGAAACAGAAGTGTTATTTCCAGAAACAGTGAATTCTGCAGCTTGTCTGCGTATCTTTGATCTGCACCTCATGGACTCCTCACAGTCCTCTTGAGAGACAATCCTGCCTCCTACTCATTAGTGTTGTTTTAGTAACTGTTTCTATCATGTGTTCATGTTTCATTGACTTGTATTAGGAGAAAAGTGCATAAAAATACATTGTGTAGCATTAGCATTATATACTCCAACTTGCTTTAGGGTGGATGCTCTCGTCCATTGCACAGACAATTGTCACTTGTTAGTTTGCTTGGCCTTTTGCTATTTTTGCATTAATTGTATGATAGATGTGTTGGCCTCCCGGTGTGTTGTGTTTTATTTTACATAGCACAAGAGATGCTGAGGAAAACGACAGTCCAGTATACACATTCTTCATATAAATCAACTCACAGTATACTGTTCTGGAGGTTCAGTCCCACAGACATTATCTCTAACTGAACGCAGACACCCTAGGAAGCATGGGCTTTTAAAACCAGTTGCCCTCTGATGCGGCGTCCTCACTATTGGATAAGTCAGTATGCCCTGAATTTTAGGAGGGTTACCGTATCTAGTGCACTCTGTTAGACAGCGCTCACCTGTGGTAGTAAGATGTTAATAGGCACCTTATCACCTATGCACGTGCAGGGCTTTGAGTTACAGAGCTCCTCACGCTGTGGAGAAGATTAGGTCACATTTACCCATTTTCCCATATTTGGTCCTGATGAAATGCCAACAGATTGCTCCGTGACTACACAAGGCATGAACAAAGTTGACCTGAAGTATAGACCCCAGCTTACCAGCAGGTCCATAGGTGATTGACACTTTCACACAGTGATAGGGGCCATTAGTTCCTCAATTTCTCTGCCACTGTTTTTAATCTCAACATGGACCAGGAAGATCACATTAACTATATTGCGGCAACTGGTCGATAGTTGATCTTATATTCATACTTTCACCAATCTCACATCTTATGACACAACATCCTCTGTCCTACTATATTCAACTGGTGTACTTAATAAAAGAGCTCCAACAAAGTGCCCTCTGGTGGTGCCCGCCAGGCATTGTAGCGCCAAGCTGGTGAGGAGTATAGCCCAATGATGAAGCATGTCACCTTAAGGTGAGTGAACGCAACTTGCCATAAGAGCACATGCTTCCTAGGGTGTCTGCGTTCAGTTACAGATAATGACTCTGGGACTGAACCTCCGGAACAGTATACTGTGATTTGATTGTGTTTTATTTTAACAAATGTACCTAGCAGATATGGGCGCTTGCTTGTTTCACAAAAATGATCGGATACCTGCCTCGGAGCGCACTTCTTACAGACGAGTATGGGGTTATAATATTGCTGCTACAAGCTCCTTACCTGTGCGAGTTATCGGGAACGATGCAGGAGGCAGACCCAAACCAGCCACACGTGGAGATCAATGACAAATACTGAAGAATGAACAGAGCTTCCAAGCTGGTGACCATTGTAGGAAGGTACCTCTAGACTATGGTTGCCCCCAACTTTTTGCCCTGTGTTTTAACTGGTTTTTGACATAGTCGACCTGGGACCCTGCCAATCAGGACCCCAGGCCTACTGCTCTCTCTGTAAAATGGATTCCATGTACCTTAGGTACATTTCCAATTGGTACTGGGCCACCTTATCAGACCCTGTAACTCAGGGCATAGGTGTACCCAGGGCCTACCAGGGGCTGAAGCATGTATTATGCCACCCCTGGCGGGCCTCCTAAATTTGACACCACTGGCTGCATGACAGCTGGGGCAAGGTGGTGTAATCACCCTTTGCTGTAGATGTAGTATACCTATATCTAACCCTAAAATGGACACATAGATTCCTATAAGTCACTCCTATGGCAGGCCTTAACAATCCTGAAGGCAGAGTGCTTGGAATCATGTGAGATGGTGCTCTGGCATGAGCTGAGCCCGTCTGCAGCTTGCGGAACCAAGTTCTAATAGCTGTTCCATGATATCGCATACCATATACTCTTAAGTGCATTATAATCCTCGCGGTTATATGCCAACTCTGGTATTGCTTTATCAAAACATGTCGAGTAAGGTGTCATACGAATTGGAATACTAACCCCTCGCCAATTCTGGTGACGGGGTTAGCATTCCACCCTTCTAGAGGGACACGACATGTATGTAACCCTGAACCCAGGTTAAAGTTAACTCGAGCCTCAGCATCACAAAATGGACGCTGCTACCACAGACACAAGTCTGACCCCCTACAGCTGGGAGTCCTTCCAGCGAGGGGAGCTTGGACAAAGGGTTTCCTGTCAGGGGCGGTGCTAGCACCATCCCAGACAGGGTTTTGTGTATCCTGGGTAGGCAGGGCTTTACAGGAAGGTGACTGCTGAGTGGCACCCCGGTGCTCACTACGCATAGGCCGGCCAGAACCAGTTCCAGGGGCACACCAGCCCCTGGCCTGGGGAAAGTCCGGCATGGGAGAGGGGTGTAACCACCCCCCCCTCCTAGTCCCACCCATAGGCAGGACCTAGTCACCGGGTCAGCCCTTTTCTTAGTATAAAGATCGGAGCGGGCCCCCTGTTCAAATTAGATCATCTTTGGAATCAAGACACGACTTTTTACAAAAGGACTTCAAGATTTCTTCTTCAAGATTCTCCCTTGTGACTAAGGAGTAGTCACCCTGCATCCGCAGGCACCATCTTAAGAACACTGTGGTCTGCTGCAAGTCCTTCCTCAGGAATCCGACGACCCAGCTCGACGAGACCCGGCTTCCCTGGCACCTCTGACCTCTACTCATCTCTACAGCAAAGCTGAGAACTGTGAGTGCGACGAGACCTCGAGGGACCGGCTATCGCCAAGACTGCACGACTTCTTTACAGCAAGCCCGCCGAGTAACCCTCTGGTGAGTGCTTTGGGGTCCGAGAAGCCCCGACCCTGAGCAGCTCCAGCACCGAAGATCAGCCCTCCAGCATCTCCACGATCTGCGTGGCGCCCTTCTGCTTTTTGCTGCTCACCGCGTTGTTTGGCTACTAGCCCGCTGGCTTGTGGCCTTCTTAACGACGCCCGACGACATCACTGCTGCTGGTCTGGTTGCTCCAGACTGGCCCTTGCTCCCTTCCAAGAGAGGAGCACCCTGGACCCTCCTGGTCCACTCCAGACGCCATTTTAGGTCCACCGCGTGGGCTTGAATTTGCCAAGGCTTTGTTGCCCAATCCTGGGTCCAGCGACGCCGACAGCTTCATCCATCGTGGGACAGCTCGCTCCTCCATCCTGGTCGCCGACAATGCCTCCTGGTCCGTGAGATCTGCAGAGCACAGCGTCGCCCACTCACCTAGTCGAGGTGACTACCATCCGGTGCCCTCCTGGTGCCACCTGACTACTGGCTAGTAGTCACGAACTTGGTCCCCTCTGCTTTCAGGTATCGTCCATCTTCAAGATCCAGGCTTGGATCACTTCGAACTCTCTTCACTGGTCGCCTGCCAGCATCTTTCTTCAAGGCTCCTGGTCCGGCAACGAGGATTCCCGACGTCTTTTGAGACATATGCAGCTGCAGCCCCTGGGCTAGGTAACTTCGGCATTTCGGGGCCCCAGCATAGCCTCACTATCCAAGGGTCAGAATCCACTTTCGTTTTCCTCCTACCAGGTCGGGTTCGCCCGAGAACACTAACTTTGTGAAATCTAGCTACCATAGACTTTGTCCCGCATCACGCGTGAGAGTGCACACTCTGCACCCGAGTCCCCTGGGCCTCCTAGAAGTAATCTAACGATTCTATAGTCAAGTCCTAGCGAATCCAAAGCCTATTAGTACTGTACTTACCTGCTAGTAATTTCGCATTCCACTTCCAGAGTATATGGTTTTCCGTGCCCCTCGGGCATTTGTATATACTGTGCTAACTTAAGTATTTTCGTAAGAGTTTTGTTTTGTGCTTAGTACCCTGTCCTCATAAAGAGTACAGGGCTGTTGTGATTCTAATAAATACACTGTTTATTTTCATAACACTTGTGTGGTGTCCTTTCACTTGGTGTTCAAGGGGTATATGTGTGGTATAACAGCTGGCTTAACACGCCCTCTCGAGTCTTTAGCCTTAGACTGCTCGTATCCACGCTACTAGGATAGCTGGTCTATAAGGTTGACTTACAACCAATCATCAATAAGGGTTGTTGGACTGATACATAGTGATCACTAGAATAGTGAGCACTGCATATCAGGCCACCTTCTCACAACCATTACTTAAGTGACCCTGAAAATAAAAGAAACGTTTTAGTATTCTGGTGACTCATGACCATAAAAAACAAAAGGTTATAAATTCAATATTGTGTCAAATACTTAAAAAATGGAACTGGATGTGCTGAATCGGATGTTGTCCCAGGTCATGTGTGACACCTTCCACCACTATTGATTATGGGACTTGTAGTTTTGTTTTTCTCATTAAAAGGATGGTCTCTAAAGTCCCTGTGTTCTAAGCGATGTTGGCCAAATCAGAGGCCTGACGGAGGATGAAGCATGACACTGCTCTGCTTAGCAGTGAGATGAATGACAGTTCCCCAGTCCTTCCGTTCTTTGACCTACAGAGGCTCGTCGGCCATTCATATTATTTTGTAACGACAAAGAAACTTTTATTGCAGTTTCTGTCAACTGAAGAGATAAAACACCTGGGCGTGTTTCATTAACTACTGACAAAAATGAACAAACAAGAACATGAGTTTCTGGAAAACTATCAAGCACCCAATCAGAATCAGCCGCCCTTCACACCCAGGAATTCTTGAGGCTTTGGAGAGGGTGAATTGCACGTGGCATAAGAGGAACACTACATCGACTCAAAGCTCCCTTCTCAGGGATGTACTGAACTGCCAGCCTCATGGCACACTTAGCCAGCTCTTCACCTCCTCCTCCTCAAACTGTTGACCAGCTATCAGGGCAAATGAGCCTGCAGCAAAGCATCGCTGGCTTGTATCCAAACCGGACCAGGCAAGGTGGTCAACTCCATACTCCTCCAAGTCAGCAACCACTCTGGTCGAGACAGTCCTAACCCCACATGAATGTTCCCCATCACAACTATTTTAATGGTACTAAGTTATGTTTCTGCTAAATGTATGAGTCAAAAAGTAAAAGATTTTTGTGTGTGGGTGTGTGTGTGTGTGTGTGTGTGTGGTTGTCTGTGTGTGGTTGTGTGTGTGTGGTTGTGTGTGTGTTTGTGTGTGTGCTTGTGGTTGTGTGTGGATGTGTGTGTGGTTGTGCGTGTGTGGTTGTGTATGTGTGTTGTTGTGTGTTTGTTGTTGTGTGTGTGTGTGTGGTTGTATCAATCAATCAATCATTTGTAGAGCGCACTACATACCCACAAGGGTCTCAAGGTGCGGGGGGCGCTACTGATGGAACAGCCAGGTCTTGAGTATCCTCCTGAAGGTCAGCAGGTCTTGGGTTTGTCGTAGGCTCAGTGGGAGTGTGTTCCATGTCTTCGGTGCGAGGTGGGAGAAGGATCTCCCACCGGTGGTTGTTCTTCGGATGCGCGGGACGGTGGTGAGTGAGAGGTCGGCGGAGCGTAGGTTGGCTTTGGTGGTGATGGGGTCCTTGGTGAGGGAGAGGATCAGCTGAGTGTCATCGGCATAGGAGATTATGTTGAGGTCGTGCTCTGAGGGTGGAGTTAGGGTCTGTGTGGATCTGGAAATGCATGTGTTCGCCGGTGCTGAGCGTGTTGTCGGTGCTAGTCGAGACCCTGATGCTGTTCTTGTGGACGATGGCGATACCTCCTCCGACTCCGTTGGTGCGGTCTCCGTGGGTGATCTTGTAGCCTCTTGTAGGGATGGCAATGGCTTTTTTTTTTTTTTTTAATTTTTTTTTATTAAACAAGCCGTAGGATAAACATTAGTACATTAATTACTTCATAATTAGACAAAAATTTCCAGACAATATACAAGAGACAAAACTACACAAACTGCAATAACGTACGACTAAACGTTTTTCCTTTCATAAAATGCTAAAACAAAGACGTAGTCAGATTGAAAATATAAAAACTATTGGTATGGAACAAACATCAAGATTGCAATACGGATTGATAAAATGCTAGTGCAATGTGGTATGGAAGCCGCTAATTTAAAACAGCAAGAATATTATTGTACATTTTTTTTTTTAAAGTGCTAGTGCAGTAACATGTAAAGTTGGCATATGTAAAGAGACTAGAGCGTTAAAGTGGGTGGACCGACAATATATATCAGGAGGAGTATTATCCTATTTCTTTAAAGTACAAATGCAAAATCGCACAACGTTAACAAATAAATATATCTATGATGGAATACACAAACGACTGGTATAATATAGCAGATTAAATATGTAGTTGAAATTCTTAAAAATGTAGAAGCAATACATTCTAAAAATTTGACTTAAATAAGACTATTAACTTCCTTTTATCGATTCAAGCATCTCAAAATATTTCCAGTTCCTTTCAAACCTAGCAATCGCTCCCACTCTACCTGCATAGGCTCTCTCAAAGTTACATGTTCTTCTCATTTTATTAATCCATTTTAATTGGCATGGGGCTATCATAGATTTCCAATTTTGTAAGATTAAAGACCGTGCTACCGCCGTAGAGATAAAAATAAACACTTCTTCTGATTTGTTAAACCTGTTCCTATCTTTACAGATACCGAAAAGGGCTATCTCTACCTCTGGTAGTAGAATTTTCCCAATTGCCATCTCTAAGTCTGTAAAAATCCCCTTCCAAAAGGATTCTAACTTAGGACAGGAGAAGAAGATATGATGCCAGCCACCCTGACCCCTAGTTTTACATCTGAAACATTTGTTCTCGTATGCCGGGAATATTCTCTGCAAAGCCTCAGGGGTATAATATAACAACCAACGAGAAAAAAAGGACATACGTTTAAAATTAGCTGCACGGAGTGCTTTGTTTCCTAAATGACATATAACTTCCCAGTCTTTATCTGTAAAAACACACTGAGTCATAAGGCTTATTTTTTCTAAGTGACAAGCAGTTATAGGAGATGGTCCAGAGGGGAAGAGCTTTTTATACCAGAATCCAATACCTGTATGTTTCTCCCCATATAGAGCTGTTAACAAAACATTAGGTGTTGTATCTAGCCCTCCTATTTCTTTTTTTATAAAAATTGACCAGTTGTATATATTCGAAGAACCTAATACGTCTAGGATGTGCTCTATCTATTACCGTTTGCCAGCCAATTACAGAATTTTGGATGAGTAGGTGCCTTATTTCCCCAAATCCAGCGGATTCCCATTCTAGCAGGTGATTCAATGATATCTGAAGACCCATCTTAGCACATTCTATCAGTTTCAAATGGATAGATCCATCTGAACCATATTTTTTAAATAAGAGCCGTAATCTTGATGCATATCCTATCAGTGTCTTATATCTGGTTTTCTTAGGAAGCTTTGCAGTTTTTAAAAAGAAAAAAATTTGAGAGCCTGATTCCTCAAGCATTTTATCCAAAAAAAAATTGTCTCTTGTCTGTCTATTCCTTAATAATCCCGCCACTATGTCAAAAAAAGCTGCTTCATAATATGTTTTAAAATGGGGCAGAGCGAGTCCACCTAGGTTTACTGAAAGTTGTACCACCGAGAGCTTGGCTCTTGAGGCCTTTTTATTCCAAATAAATCTTCTCAACATGGATTCAAGTTCATTAAAAAAGGCCATGTTAACTTTAATTGGGATATTGCTAAACAAGAATAAAAGCAAAGGCAGTACGTTCATCTTTACCAAAGCCACTCTGCCAATCAAAGACAAAGGCAACAGGTCCCATTGTTCAAGTAAGCTCTTGATTTTGTTCTTCGTTTTTAAATAATTTAAACGAAAAAGTTCTTGATACTCCCTGGTTACATAGATCCCTAGGTATCTTATTGGATCCCGTTTTTCTGCTTGGGGCTGAAGTTCTAGCGGAAGAAAATCTGAATTTGAGCATAAAACAAGAACTTCTGTTTTTTTCTCATTGATCTTATAACCCCCAATCTTTTCGTATTCCTTAAGATCTTTCATAAGATGAAGAATATTTTCTTTATCGGGAGCCATATATAAGATAATATCGTCTGCGAATAATTTTAGTTTTGACATTCCAACGATTGGGGGAGATATTGCTACATTATTCCTTAATTTTATTACTAGAGGTTCAATAAAAAAAGTGAAAAGCAAGGGGGATAAGGGGCACCCCTGTCTAGTGCCTCGATTAATTTTTATCTTCCCTGCTTGCCTAGCATTAATTATAACCTGGGCTGATGCCCCTTCATAAATATTCTGTAGCATATTAATAATTAGAGCAGGGAACCCAAAATAACCCAGGGAAGTAAATAAAACTGACCAGTTAACTAAATCAAACGCTTTTTCTGCATCAATCATTAAGATGCATGCAGGGATTGAGTTAATATTAAAAAAATCTAACGCCTGTATCAAATATTCTGTATTAGCAGCCATATAACGACCGGCTATAAACCCCGTCTGGTCTTGATGTATTACCTCCTGGGCTGCGAACACAAATCTTTGAGCCCAGATTTTCATAAAGATCTTATAGTCCGAGTTCAACAGACTAATTGGTCTAAAGGAATTCACATCCTCGGGGTTCTTATCTTTCTTCACGAAACTAATAATTGTGGACTCTTTGAACTCTAAAGGAACCGTCCCGCCAATTCGAATATAATTAAATAGATTTTTCAAGGGGTCTTTTAGTTCCTTCAAAAACACCTTATAAAACTCAATTGGGAACCCATCTATACCTGAGGCTTTCGCTCCCGCTGTTTCCTTTATACCATTTTGTATTTCTAGGGAACTTATTTCGCTATTTATTTGATTATGCCTGGAGACAGAAATTTTGGGTATATCCAGATTGTCAAAATATTCCCTGATTAGTGTTTCTTCCACTTGAATAGCAGGAGAATAGATTCTCTTGTAATGATCTAGGAATATTTTCGCGATCCCCTCACTCCGAGTCTCTGTACCACCGAGGGGATCCTGAATTTTCAAAATAACAGAGGACTCTTGTTTTTTTCGGATCGAGTTAGCCAAAAGCTTCCCCATCAGTTGACTTTCTTCATATAGTTTTTGCTGGAAGGCCTTTGAGCTGTTTATCTCTTCCAAAATAAAGAAGTCCCTGAGCGATGCTTTGGCTTGTTCCCATTTATTAGGCATTTGATGCAGTTTTAATGCGTATTCTTTCTCAGCGATACACTGAAGGGTAGATATTTTTCCCTTACGGACATTTGCCTTGTTGTTGGAATATGCTATAATCTGTCCTCGGGCTGCAGCTTTAAATGCGCCCCATACTGCAAAAGGCTCTGCTGAATCCTTATTGACTACAAAAAACTCTTTTATCCATTCTCTGAAGCTCTCTACCCATAATGTATTCTGTAAGAGGGTACGATCCAGCTGCCACCTGGGACGCACCCCCTCCATACCCTCCAGAATCAATTCAATTTCAATCCTCCCGTGATCTGAAAACGGATTACAACCTATCAATGCGTTGGAGATTTGCAACGATCTGGAGGATAGAAATAAGTCTATTCTGGAGGCTGTCTGAAATCTATTAGAATAACATGTGTAATACTCAATGTTGGGATTCAGTGAGCGCCAAGAGTCCCGCAGTTGGTATTCCAACATAAAGGCCTCCAGCACCCTTTTCGTTTTTGGTTTTAATTGTTTCTTATTCTTGTTAGAGGTATCCTTCTTTAAATCCTGAATGTAATTAAAATCACCCCCTATTATAATTTGCCCCGGAGTACCCCTTAACGTTTCACTAATTTCAGTCAGGGCTGTGGTGTCATCTAAGATTGGGCCATAGTAATTTACAAGGTTGAATGTTTTTCCCAGCAGTTTTACTACCACCCAAAGCCATCTACCTTTAGGATCTCTTTGCACCTGCACAATTTCCCAGGGTAGGTTTCTTGAGAAGTAGATTGCGACACCCCTCTGCGCCACCCCTGCTGAGGAGAAGAACCCATGGGAGAAATATCTTGGCAGAAACAATTTTGGATAATGTGTTTTCAGGTGTGTCTCCTGGAGGAAGACCACCTGGGGTTTAAGGGCTGTAATCCATTTTAAAAGGGCACCATATTTCTGTTTGTTGAGCAGCCCATTTGCATTTAAGGACAGGATTTTGCATGGATCAAATCCCATCTATAGAAAAAAATCTTAAACATATTCTGTACCAACTAATTTCTAGAATAACAGACCTACTGTGCTTGTATTTTTTTACTGCATTTACCCCCCCACCCTACACCCCCCCAGTGACGTGGGAGCCCCCCCTCCGTCCACGCAGCCCACATCTCCCCCCCCCCATAGCTTCTTCAGGTGTCTTCTTGTTACACCTGGTGTGACCCACTAACCCAGGCGCCGCCTTGGTTGTTTCCCTCTTTTTTATTTACTTTTATATAAATATATATATATATATATATATATATATTTTTTTTTTTTGTTTTTGCTAACAGAATACTCGGATTTCTTAAATGTAATCGCTTTTTAAGTTTTTTAAGCTTTTGAGCCTTTAAACCTAAGCCTTTGTGGATATTTCATTGAGAAGAGTCTGGGCCTCTTCAATATCGGTAAACAAAAAGAATTTTCCCTTTACAAGAACCTTCAGCTTTGATTGCTGAGCAATCGAGGCCTGGGCGCCATTAGCTTTGAACAGTTGTAACAATTTTACAAATTCTTTCCTTCTTTTGGCTGCGGCCGCAGTCATGTCTGAGAATATCCTACATTTAATAGTTTCTGAAATAGCAAACTGACGTTGTTGATAGGCCTTTGAAAGAATCCGCTCCTTAATCCTAGGGATGGCAATGGCGATGTCGTGTGCGGAGGAGTTGTTAAACCAGTTCTCTGTCAGGAAAGCGACGTCCGGGGATGTTGTGTCGAGCAGGTCCCAGAGCTCGACGGCATGCTTGCGTGTGGAGCGGATGTTTGGTAGTATGCATCGGAGGTGGTTGGGGTCTTTCTTGGCGGGTTGTTCATCGGCTCTGAGGCTGGTGTAGCTGCAGTTCCGGCAGGTGAAGGGGCCGTGCCTGCATTTCGGGGCGGCCTTGAAGCAGGTGTGGCTCCGTCCGGAGTTGAGAGCGTGCAGAGTGCAGGCGTCGTAGTGGCGGCGGTCATCGTGGCAGGTGCGGGGGCCAAGGGTTCTGGCAGGGCATGATCCAGGGGCGGACGGGTGCAGACGGGCTTTGTATGAGTCAAAAAGTAAAAGATTTTTGTGTGTGGGTGTGTGTGTGTGTGTGTGTGTGTGGTTGTCTGTGTGTGGTTGTGTGTGTGTGGTTGTGTGTGTGTTTGTGTGTGTGCTTGTGGTTGTGTGTGGATGTGTGTGTGGTTGTGCGTGTGTGGTTGTGTATGTGTGTTGTTGTGTGTTTGTTGTTGTGTGTGTGTGTGTGGTTGTATCAATCAATCAATCATTTGTAGAGCGCACTACATACCCACAAGGGTCTCAAGGTGCGGGGGGCGCTACTGATGGAACAGCCAGGTCTTGAGTATCCTCCTGAAGGTCAGCAGGTCTTGGGTTTGTCGTAGGCTCAGTGGGAGTGTGTTCCATGTCTTCGGTGCGAGGTGGGAGAAGGATCTCCCACCGGTGGTTGTTCTTCGGATGCGCGGGACGGTGGTGAGTGAGAGGTCGGCGGAGCGTAGGTTGGCTTTGGTGGTGATGGGGTCCTTGGTGAGGGAGAGGATCAGCTGAGTGTCATCGGCATAGGAGATTATGTTGAGGTCGTGCTCTGAGGGTGGAGTTAGGGTCTGTGTGGATCTGGAAATGCATGTGTTCGCCGGTGCTGAGCGTGTTGTCGGTGCTAGTCGAGACCCTGATGCTGTTCTTGTGGACGATGGCGATACCTCCTCCGACTCCGTTGGTGCGGTCTCCGTGGGTGATCTTGTAGCCTCTTGTAGGGATGGCAATGGCTTTTTTTTTTTTTTTTTAATTTTTTTTTATTAAACAAGCCGTAGGATAAACATTAGTACATTAATTACTTCATAATTAGACAAAAATTTCCAGACAATATACAAGAGACAAAACTACACAAACTGCAATAACGTACGACTAAACGTTTTTCCTTTCATAAAATGCTAAAACAAAGACGTAGTCAGATTGAAAATATAAAAACTATTGGTATGGAACAAACATCAAGATTGCAATACGGATTGATAAAATGCTAGTGCAATGTGGTATGGAAGCCGCTAATTTAAAACAGCAAGAATATTATTGTACATTTTTTTTTTTAAAGTGCTAGTGCAGTAACATGTAAAGTTGGCATATGTAAAGAGACTAGAGCGTTAAAGTGGGTGGACCGACAATATATATCAGGAGGAGTATTATCCTAAGAGATTAACCAAAGTGGCACTCAAAAGAGCATGGTATACGCCCCGTGAGACTTTATTGATCCCTAAAATTAAAGAGCAAAAAGAAACCCCATTAACTTGTGTGCTGACCTATGATCCGAGAGCTAACAAAGTTAAAAAGATAATTCAAAACAACTGGAAACTGCTAGGGGACATTGAAATATCTAAACCGCTTTTTGCCTTTAAGAAGGGCTCAAATGTGCGCAATCAATTGGTAAGAGCTAAAAGTAATCCCACAAAACCGGCATCTACCACGACTAGGGATTTACTTAAATTACCTCCAATAGTTGGCCATTTCAGATGCCACAATTGCGTGGCGTGTGAGATGACTAAAGATTCCAAAGAGGTTAAGATTAATGGACAGTCACACATTCAGAAACATTTTTCTAATTGCAATACTAAAAATCTTATTTATTGTTTCTGTCCATGCAATCGCTTTTACATTGGACAGACGACTCAAGCTGTCAAGGCTAGAGTCTTACAGCACAAATCCAGAATTAAATGTTTGACACTAGGGGCTCCTTTGGTCAACCATTATCAGATATTTAACCACTCATTCAATGACATATATTGGTCAGTACTATGTGTGGTTACAAACAGAAACAAAACAGAGACCGAGACTAAATTGAACCAACTGGAGGCAAGACTCATTGAGAAATATCAAACTTCCAAAACTGGATTGAACGATAGAGATGAAATGTGGTCCCTAATAAGTTGATAGTCTCCCAGGAGATTTTTCGTTGAAGCGCAGCTATGTAGGTGGATAAGTACCGTGAGGTGTTATTGTGTACTATCTGAATGAGACAATGGATTGGATACCTATCATGCCAATTGAATGTACATATAGTATGGTATTTATATGTGTAATGAGAGGTTACAGTAAATGTGCGTTGTTCCCACTATTAAGGCTACAGATTGTAAGAGGGGCATGGTCTCACACGGGTGATTATGCATAGAATTAATTCTGTGTGGCACATCTTGTATATATGATCTATTTCACGGTTATAATAATTGGTTTTATAATTTTGTATTTTGTATTTTTTATTTTATTTCGTTTTATGCATGAATGAAGCCCTGCTGATTGTCAAATAGATAGTCAGGAATTGTTTATAGGGTAGGATCCATTCGCCTGATGCATACTGTGGGGAAGACGAAAGTCTCGTTTTGTATGGCGGCCATCTTAGTTTGGGCTTGGGGGTTAGCTGGTTAGTCCCTCTTCGCCTTCGTCTCTTTGGATATTGGCGCGGTTCTCGCGCTAGGTGGCTCTAGCTGTACGGCTTTCCTTGGGAGACGATCCAAGGTAATGAGAATATCGGGCGTGATTTGGAGACGCTGTTGGTCTTTGGACGTGTTTTGAATAATATCAACGTCCGGATCGGAAAATACGCGATTTAGCCACGGATACGTGGACACCAGGTACAGCTTATAACTAAAGTTTAGCATGACGACGACCGCCAAGTCTACATTTTTTAATAGCTTCCACCAGAACTGATAGTATGCTATCTAACACGCCAGTAATGGTGGCGAGGGCTAGGTGTTTGAGACTTGTGTGTTTTTAGACACGTTTATTCACTAGGGATGGGTGCACATACTTCTTTTTTCTTGTAGATTAAGGGAGAGTTATTTATTAATACGAGCCATGTACTGGGTCACTTCCTGATTTAAATAAATGACCTTGCCAGTTTGGACGTGTCAGAGCTTCGGTAAAGGGGACTATAATTTGAACTCGATTTGACACGAGAATATACTAAAAGACCCCAGGGTAACTAGGATAGGGGGATTGATTTCTTCCTGTGATGGTAACTATGATCTAGTTAGATGTAGTTTCATTTTGTGTATATTGACATTGCAGGTTGTTCACAAATATGGAGAATTGCCAAATGATATGCTTGGTGTGATGCACTATAGCGAAGACCAATTTGAAAATAGGCTGGAATTGTATACCGGGTTTGAATGTGGTAGGTAACATAATTAGTTTCACGTAGGGTGTATTGTTTAGATTTTTAGAATAGTGGTTTATTGCATGGCAATATGGTGTCTTTAGGGTATAAGGAAAAGTGAGATTAGAGAATTCGTCTTTTCTACTCACGAATGTACTTACTTGGTGGTGGTTTTTTGACTACAATCACGTTTCCTTCCTGTGTGATACTGAATAAGAGACCCCAACCTCAGAGAAGAACTTTCCCCTCTAGAATGGTAGTGGCACCCTAGGGTACCTGTGTCCGTGAATGTTAATGTCATGATAATGTGAATATTTTAGATGAATATTTATTGTATGTTTTGACTTTTGTTTTAGGTAAAGTACTGCTTGTTTTGTTTGCCCATTGTCCTGATGAGGCCTGAAACTGCCTGACAGGCCGAAACGCGTCGACAGTTTATTATTGATTTCGACACACTTTGTTTGATTTGGAAACAATACGGGATATATTCCCTAGGAGTTGGACTGACTTGCGAAGCCATAAAAACATTGAGTTGTGCTTCATCTACTCCCAGATACAATTGTGGTGTTCGAAGAAGGAATTAAGGTTATAAGAGACATTACCGTTTTTTCCTTATTTGCAAACTATTGGGCTTCAGACATAACCCATGGATTAAGGGTCAACGTTTGTATAACCTTTTTTATGTTATTCATTTGTTTTATCTGTATGTCCTGTTAAAAATTGCTCGATTCAGGAGAATAGATATTGATGTGTTTGATTATAATACTACAAAAAACTTTTGAAAAGACTACTAAAAGAATACTAGATATCACTGATGTGTTTTGTGTTTCTTTCAAGATAATTAGCCGTAATATGAACATAAAAATAGAACAGTCGATTTAGTCATTTACAAATGTGTATGGTGGAGATAGATAATTGATGGTATCTTTCTCCTTAAATAAGTTTGTCTAAATTGATACCATTGGCATCACTTGTATTTTGCTAGTTTATTTTCACCCAGATGCGTAGTGGTTGATTGGGTACCCCCTGTTGTTATTAGAGAATCTTCAGACGCTGCAATGCACGGTAGTGCAGTGGAGCCGGAAATATCGCCTGCAGGGAAGACGCCAAAAGACCGACAACTCGTGCTAATGATCTCAATGACACTGTCGGACTCGAGATAACGGAATTCAATTCCCGTTTGATGTATCGAATCTTCTGACGAGGTAACAGAAGTTGGCAAGTGAGGTAGTTGATCTGGAACCCCAAGAAATCTATCACCTGAGTAGGATGTAGTACAGATTTGGGAACATTCACTAAAAACCCGAGAGACTGAAGAAGATCGACAGTCCACTCCAGATGAGTCATCAGCTTGACAGGACAATCCGCCAGAAGGAGGATGTCGTCCAAATAGATGATCAAGTGGACTCCGCGACTGCGGAGGGACTCCACAACCGGACGTAACAGTTTTGTGAAGCACCATGGTGCTGACGAAAGGCCGAAGGGAAGAACCTGATACTGATACCAAGTCCCCAGCCACTGAAACTGTAGAAAGCGGCAATGGGGCGGGAAAATTGGAACAAAGAGGTAAGCATCTTTGAGGTCCAGTCGGACCATCCAATCCCGTTCCCTCAGGAGATCCCTCAACAGATGGATGCCTTCCATCTTGAAGTGACGGTAAACCACTCCCGCATTGAACTCCTTCAGATTGAGAACTAACCTCGATCCCCCTCCCTTCTTCTCCACCAGGAAGACTGAGCTGGCAAAACCCTGAGGGTGGCGCACTGTCGGCACAATTGCCCCTTTCAATTCCAGAGACCTGAGTTCCTCTGTGATGAACTCTTGACTTCGTTTTGAGAAATAGAGGGGAAAGGGAGGATGGGACTGACGGACTGGCTGATAGAACTCTAGTTTGAAGCCCTGAACCGTCTCCAGCACCCATGCATCGCTGGAGATTGATCGCCAATTCTCTAGAAAAAGGCGAATCCTGCCCCCCAGAACAACACTGCATGCAGGAAGAATTCTCACCTGAAGTGGCGGAATCGTGATATCCGCCGGAGGAGCCACCGGAACGTCCTTTTTTATACTGGCCACGGCGTTTTCTTGATGGATAGAAATTGGAACGCTGGGTGTAGCCCGAATCCTGTTGGCCTCCTCGTTGGGACTGATACCCCCTTTGGGAGGGCTGTTGATGACCACGGCCGGAGGAACGTCCCCTACTTCTTCCGGCCCTGTTGAAAACCGGACGAAAGGTCCGGCGCAGAGATGCTTGGGCTTTATCCAGGCCACTGAAAGTATTGACGAAGTTGGTCAACTCCTTTAAGAAAGGTTGCCTGAAAAGCAGACCCTGGGCAGCAGGGCCCGACTCAGATGTCGCCAGTTCTGCCAGCTTAGGGTCTAGCTTGAGCAGGATTGAGCGGCGCCTCTCGCTAGAGAGCGCGCAGTTGGCATTACCCAACTGGCAAATGGCGCGTTGAGCCCATTCAATGAGTTCATCAGGGTCAACCATCCTGTTAGTACTCTTTGCCATAAATCCAAGTTCTAACATCTTGGTGAGGGGCCCCAAGAGATCTAAAACCTTGTCTTGGCAAGCCCGCCAAGACCTGTCGAGACCCTTCTTCGGATCCTTCGCAAATTTGCGCAAATATGTTATCATGGTGGGATCCACCTCAGGAGTCTCAGCCAGGTGGTCTGCCAAATCGGGCCGGGGGCATTCAGAACGGAGGCGGGCACGTACCTCCTTCTCGAATGGCTGACGTATGTGTTGTTGGACGTACTCCGTCACTGCTGGGGACGGTAGCCATGCAGTGGACTGGGGATAGACAATGTCCGCTGGTTCAAAAGTAAGCACTGGAGGGTGTGATGGTGCGTCAACAAAATGCTCCTTACATTTTTTTCTTCTTGGGAGGGGGAGGAGCGGGGTCCGAGGACGAAGAGGATTGCTGTTCATCACTCTCGTCATCCTCCACAATAGTAGCAGGCTTGGCAGAAGACAAAGACTGCGCCAAGTTCCTGAAGTCCGAAGCATGCGGATTACCAGGAGAAGAAGAAGAAGAGGACTTTTTGGCCGCAGGGACCCAACCCTGCTGTTGGGCATACTTGGTCAAGTGCCGCTTCAGAGGCGTAATAGCACGTACAAGGGCTTTGTTCATGGAGTGTTGGACTCCTCGGTCTAAAGCCTCCACAAGATCCTGCTCCATGGTGTCAGGAGTCTCTTCATCAAATTCCCCTTCCTCCTCATAATAGTATTCACTCATAATGCACGAGGTTCGTGAAAGTATGCCCACAAATTGAGGAAGGTAAATATAAGTAATGCCAAAGGCAAAATTCACAGGGGAGTGAAAAAACCCTCACAGCAAGCTCAACAGTAGAAAAAACCACAGTTGAATAATAATAAAGAGTGGAGGGAGGGCTCACTGCCACACAAAAAACGTCACTCTAGGCAAAGCCTATGAAAATTATTACAGCCAGAGCCTTTTGTTAGACACTGGCGTCAAAAGGGTCAATCCCGGAGGCTGTGGGCGTTAACGTCGCGAAGGACGTCCTTCTGTGAGGCTCCGGTGAAGAAAGAGACACGGAGCGCCGGAAATAATAAAACGCGCATGCGCGTTGACCGGCCGCCTACCAGGAAGCAGGACAGCTCGCGCGAGCAGCGCGAGGCTGTCTGAACCCCAAAACTCCGCTCCACAAAGAGTAAGGAGTACGGGCACAAAGCGCCTGACCTCTGGGTGGAGATGCCTCGCACCCAACCGCGTCACACCGAAAACGGAGACAATAAACCAGAACGCGGCGAGAAAGCGCAAGCAGAGCGCAATATAAGGCACAAACAATGCGGCAATTCAAGCAGCGATACAAGCTTAATAACAATAATAGTAAGGTAAGAGAACACTTAACTGGCTGCGGAGCAGCAAAGAAAGAGGAAGTGGGATTGTCTACATACCTATTTATAGTGCAGACTCTATGGTTATCACCCAAGTGTTTCTGGGTAATGTGGTTTTTTACATGGCTGCTGGGCATTTCTAAATAAAGAAATGAGACTAGCATAATCGGAGCCTCCTGTCCTGAAATAGAATTAAATGGACAAGAACTTACAATACACTCAGTGCTGAACAGCACAAAACAGCATGCAGTACATTAGTTTACTACACTGACCAAAAACGTAATGCTTAAACTGCAAACAAATAAAGAGATAAACGCATTCACGCAACTCATGAGGAGCGAGCCATGGCTTAAAGATTGACAATGAACTTTCACTGGAGTTTTGACATTTTTTTTACAAACACATAACTGGGAGTAACCTACATGTAGTTTGACATACAATAACATGATCAATATATCAACCAAGATGTATATGCTTCAGGTACATCACAAGTACATGTAGTGGGGGAAGTTGCAGTGCACTGCGGAGGGAAGGTAAAGTGGAGCATCTTACACTGCATTCTCTCAAACACAAGGCATTGCATCATCACTTCCTTCCTTTATAATCAAACACAAGGCATTGCATCATCACTTCGAATCAAACACAAGGCATTGCATCATCACTTCATTCCTTTATAATCAAACACAAGGCATTGCATCATCACTTCGAATCAAACACAAGGCATTGCATCACCACTTCATTCCTTTATAATCAAACACAAGGCATTGAATTAACCCAGGACCGTAAGTCATAGTGATTATTTTCAGAAACCTTATCACAGTGCACACATGAATGACCCCTGCCAACTACTGCAATGCATTTCGGACCAGAAAGGTCCTTCGTCATAACTTATGAAAATGCACATCAACAACAAAACTACAAACACAATCTTTGTGCATGAAAGACTGTGCCGCTTAGTCAAGAATAACAGTCTTAAAAAACCCTGTAAGCAGGTACAAGTTATAAGCAGATTCCAACCCCTGCAAGAGAGAATCATAAGCCTGAAACCACTAGTAGAAAACAGTATCATGAGCCTTGTATGATGCTGCATTCTAGTATTTGTGCTCATTGAAAAACGCCTACAGACGACAGGTGTCGAGCCACAGAGTTCATGACATCATTTGTGTTCAAAACAAGCAGCAAACTGAAAGTGCCGTCATTCCAAGATGCAAACTCAAGTAGAAACCAAGGTGATTCTTACCCAAGTCAAGATGGCGAACAGAAATGCACGGAGGATGGGGAGCACTCGAGGCAGCCCCTGCTTGTGCCCCGGAGGGACTGCTGAGGGCGCACTGGAGCGACACTGCCTGCTGCCCCGGAGTGTGGGATGAAGAGAGCCTGCTGGGTGAACAGCTGCGCATGCGCAGAGTACAGACACTGCCTTCTGCCCCAGAGTGTGGGCTGGAGAGCCTGCTGGGTCAACAGCTGCGCATGCGCAGAGTACAGAGTACAGGCACTGCCTTCTGCCCCGGAGTGTGGGCTGAAGAGAGCCTGCTGGGTTAACAGCTGCGCATGCGCAGAGTACAGACACTGCCTTCTGCCCCGGAGTGTGGGTTGAAGAGAGCCTGCTGGATCAACAGCCGCGCATGCGCAGAGTACAGACACTGCCTTCTGCCCCGGAGTGTGGGTTGAAGAGGCTGCTGGGTCAACAGCTGCGCATGCGCAGAGTACAGACACTGCCTCCTGCCCCGGAGTGTGGGCTGGAGAGCCTAAAGCGCCACCAATGACGGCCCTGGGTATCTGTTTGGCCAGCCCCCGCCCGTCCACGCTGTAGCAGTGGCGCAGACTAGCGCGTGGGCAGTGCGCTCTCTTGAGTTGACTGCACTGGGCCTGGCCTGCCATCTGTGCCGCCTCGAGTCGACTCGAGAGTCGAGAGAGACTCCGACACCGACGGCCACATTCAGGTAAAGCCAAAATTAATTCCATTTGAATTTTTATCCAGCAACCCACTTGCTGAATTGACGTAGCGTTTGTTCTTATACCTGCGTGTCTAGCATATCAGGGTCGTAACACAGGCCCACGCAGCCCCCGCGTTGCATCCGTCTGGGATGTGAAGTGCTTACATAACTTGTGTTCGGTTCCCCATCATTACACCTCGCTGTGGCCTCTTTTACAAATTAAATAGTGCTCCGTGGGTCTTCGCTCTTTTAGGGTGGGGCCATGGGGCTGGTAACCATTGTGACGCGCATTTCAGCAGAATTCAAAATTTGCTAACATTCGTGCCAAGAATTTTCAATTCTATTAAGGACAAGGAGGCGAGGATTATGCTTAGTCTCATTTCTTTACTGACACATAGCAGCCAATCACATTACAGTAAAGAAAAAACAGAACAATACGTCACGTATGAACTCAGGGCAACCATAGAGTACACCCATAGTATATAAACAGTCTCAGAGGTAACCACTTCCTCTTTCTTTGTCCAAATCCAGTAGGAAGAACCAATTGAACATCAGAAAACCACGGAGAACATCATCCGAAAGGGCCAAAATCCGAACGAGGAGGAGGAGGAACTTCCAAAAGCCACAGGAACAGAAGTAGTCCCACGAGGAGTAGAAACTCGCAGCAGAACTTCCACAATGGCGGATCCGGAGGAACCTCACTTGGGATCAGAGCCTGAAAAGAGACACAAAGCCGTAATACACATCCTGTGTAATCATGAGCAAATAAAGGGTGGGTAGAGCAAAAATTAAAGCATTCAGTACATTTCATCAGGAAAGAACTATGAAGCATTGCATAGTAACAATATAATAGATATATGCATATACAAAGGGTGGGATAATCCTCGCCTCCTTGTCCTTAATAGAATTGAAAATTCTTGGCACGAATGTTAGCAAATTTTGAATTCTATTTCAGGACAGGAGGCTCCGATTATGCTTGTTTAAAGCTCATCCACCACAACAGAAGCAACAGTAGGAACAGGCTTGAAATAGAATGTCTTAAACACTGAATCTGAGGACCAATCAGCCGCTTTCATAATGTCACATAAAGAGACCCCCAATGAAAAAGCCTTAGAGGCCATGGCTCCCCGAGCCGAGTGAGCACCAAAAACAGAAACATCAATGCCCGCTTCCTCCATAAGCCATCTTACCCAACGGGCCAAAGTGGCTGGAGCAACGGGACGAAAGGGTTTTTGCAAAGCAATCAACAATTGACCCTGCATATCAGATCGATGAAGAGAAGTACTCACCTCATACTCCTTAAGGCATTGAACCACACAAAGGTTGGGTCGAGCCGGAAAAGAAGGATACGAAATGACCTCCGTGTTAGTTTTTGTGCGCCGGGAAAGGCGAAAGGAAACACCCTCAGGCGTGAAACTACGACCCGCTAGATCTATAGCGCGGACGTCAGAAATGCGTTTGCAGGAAAGCAAACACAGTAACATAGTAAGCTTGGCTGAAAGTTGCTTACGAGATAATAAGGAATTAATCGGCCAAGCTTCTAGAAAACGTAGTACCACAGAAACATCCCAGAGGGAAACATATTTAGGCTTAGGAGGAGTAGCCATACGAATACCTTTCAGAAGTTGGGCTACGAGAGGATGTTCCCCAACTGGCTTGCCATCGACAGGAAGATGACCCGCCGAGATGGCGGAACGGAAATTGTTGACTGTGTAATAAGCCAAACCCGAAGAGGAGGACAGAGAGGACAAAAAATTGCATATCAAAGAGATATCAGCCGATGTGGGATCAACTTGCCGTTGAGCACACCAATCACTCCAACGCTTCCAGGAACTTCTGTAGCGCTTGTGAGTGTTAGGGGCCCAGGCATTGCTGAGGAATCTGGCAGCGTCCTCAGAAAGGCCTGGCACCGTCCAACGTTCCCCGAAATTCGCCACGCCAGGAGAAGGAGGGAGCCTGACTGAACCAGGGGATGCGGATTCTGCAATGGATCTAGAAGGAGATTCGCTCTCTGAGGAAGAAGAAAGGGCAGGTCGCATGCCATCTCTAGAAGAACAGGGAACCACGGCTGAGCCCTCCAGAGAGGGGCAATCAGAATCAATTCCGCCTGAAAGCGCGTCACGTAGGCCAGAACCCTCGGGAGCATCATAAATGGGGGAAACGCATAACAGAGGGATGTCGGCCACGTCTGAAGGAAAGCATCGGTGGCAAGAGCCTCCGGATCCGGTCGCCAGCTGAAGAACTGGGGAAGTTGGGCGTTGAGCCGGGACGCAAAGAGGTCGATCAGACACGGACCCCAGTTGCGAAGCAGTTGGCGAAACACCCTGGGGTGGAGTCTCCAGTCGCTGAAGTCCCTCAGATGTCTGGAGTTCCAGTCCGCCACTATATTGCGAGACCCGGGAAGGTACTCTGCAATAACAGTGATCTTGTGTTGGAGGCAATAATGCCAGAACTCCTTGGCAATCTCTGCCAACAATCGCGACCGAGTTCCCCCCAGCTTGTTGATGTAACGCACTGCGGAGACATTGTCCATCCGGAGAAGGATGCAACAGTGGGATTGAAGAGGCGACAGGCATTTGATCGCAAATGACGCCGCCAGCAACTCCAAACAGTTGATGTGGAGCGAAAGTTCCCGCGGAGACCACCGTCCCCCCGTCGAGACCGGACCGCAACGGGCTCCCCAGCCCCAACGACTGGCATCCGATTCGATCACAATCTCCGGGGAGGAGCCGAAGAGGGCTCTGCCGTTCCAGGCCTCCATGTGATCCAACCACCATTGCATCTCCAGCTTGGCCTCCTCCGAGAGAGGTATCAAATCGGAATACCGGAGGCCCCGCTGCAGATGCTGGATCTTCAGGCGCTGAAGGGCCCGATAATGTAGCGGCGCTGGAAATATTGCTTGCAGAGAAGACGCCAGAAGCCCGACTACTCGTGCTAACAACCTCAATGACACAGTCGGACTCGAGATAATGGAATTCAATTCTTTCTTGATATAGCGAATCTTCTGCTGGGGCAGCAGCAGCTGACAAGTGATGGAGTTGACTCTGAACCCCAAGAAATCGATGACCTGAGAAGGATGAAGCACAGATTTGGGAACATTCACCAGAAATCCGAGGGACTGGAGAAGGTCTATGGTCCAGTCCAGATGAGTCATTAGTCGGACCGGACAATCCGCCAGAAGGAGGATGTCGTCCAAATAAATGATCAAACGAACCCCACGACTGCGGAGCGATTCCACTACAGGACGTAACAGCTTCGTGAAGCACCACGGTGCCGACGAAAGGCCGAAGGGAAGGACTTGGTATTGATACCAAGTCCCCTGCCACTGAAACTGCAGAAAACGGCGATGTGGATGGAAGATCGGGACCGAAAGATAAGCATCTTTGAGGTCCAAACGAACCATCCAATCCCGTTCCCTCAAGAGGTCTCTCAACAGATGGATACCCTCCATCTTGAAGTGTCTGTAAACTACCCCCGCATTGAAGTCCTTCAGATTGAGGACCAACCGAGAACCTCCTCCCTTCTTGTCCACCAGAAAGATCGAGCTGGCAAAGCCCTGCGGATGACGGACTGTCGGCACAATGGCCCCCTTCAATACCAGAGACTTGAGTTCCTCTGTGATGAACTCCTGACTTTCCTTTGAGAAGTGAAGAGGGAAGGGAGGACGAGATTGGTGAATGGGATGATAGAATTCGATTTTGAATCCCTGAACTGTTTCCAGCACCCAAGCATCGCCTGAGATTGCGCGCCAATTGGCTAGAAAATGGCGGATCCTGCCCCCCAGAACAACACTGCATGCAGGAAGAAGCCTCACCTGAAGCGGCGGAATCTTGACGTCCGCCGGAGTAGCCACCTGAACCTCCTTTCTTGAACTGCCCACGTCCTTTTTTGGAAGGGTAGAAGTGAGACCGCTGGGCATAACCGGAATCCTGATGGCCTCCCTTTTGGGACTGGTTCCCACGTTGAGTGGAGTGGTATTGACCACGGCCGGACGAACGTCCCCAGTTTCGTCCGGCCTTGTTAAAAACCGGACGCATGGCCCGTTTTAAAGTGGCCTGTGCCTTGTCAATACTACTAAAAGTGCTGACAAAATGGGTGAGCTCTTTCAAAAAGGATTGACCAAAAAGAAGACCCTGAGCAGCAGCACCTGCCTCAGATGAAGAAAGTTCAGACAATTTCGGGTCCAGTTTCAAAAGAATAGAACGCCGGCGTTCACTTGACAGGGCACAGTTGGCGTTCCCTAAAAAACAGACGGCACGCTGTGCCCACTGAATGAGCTCGTCAGGGTCGACAGTGGAGGAGGCTTCTTTGGCCCGGAAGCCTAGATCTAACATTTTTGTGATAGGACCTAAGAGGTCCAAAACCTTATCCTGACAAGCGCGCCAGGAACGGTCTAGACCTTTTTTGGGGTCCTTGGAAAATTTGGTCATGTACGTAAGAATGGTAGGGTCGACCTCCGGCGTGTCCGCCAGGTTGTCCGCCAAATCTGGCCGCGGACACTCTGAGCGAAGACGCGCTCGTACATCTTTATCAAAAGGGTGCCTGATATACTGCTGAACATACTCAGCCACAGCCGGGGAAGGAAGCCAGGCGGAAGAATTCGGGTGCACAATATCCTCGGGCTCAAAAGTTAAAACAGGAGGCCGAGAGGAGGCGTCCACAAAATGTTCTTTGCATTTTCGTTTTTTGGGAGGAGGAGGCAAAACCTCCGACGAGGAGGAGGAAGCATCATGGTCGTCGCTCTCCACCAGTACAGGGACAGCCTTGGATGTAGAGGACAATGACCGAGCCAACTTCCGAAAGTCCGAAGAATGGGGGTTACCAGGAGATGAGGACTTTCTGGAGGGAAGCCAACCTTGCTGTTGCGTATATTGCGTCAAATGGCGCTTCAGGGGTGTAATGGCGCGAGCCATTGCCCTATTCATAGAGAGTTGTACCCCTTTGTCCAGTGCCTCAACCAGGTCCTGCTCAAAAAAGTCAGACCCCTCTTCCTCAAAGTCACCTTCCTCCTCAAAGTGATAGGAGCCACTCATGATACACGGGGAGTGTAATAAATCAGCCCACCAGGTGACAAGGAATCTGGTATGTCAGTGACACAGTCTGAGGGAGTGAAAAACCTCACGGTCAGCAAGAGAAGCAGAAAAAACTGCGTAGAACACAAGAAATAAAGCGTGGAGGGAGGCTTGCCGACCAAAAAATCACCACTCTAGGCAAAGCCTATGCAATTTTACAACCGGGACTCTTTTTCCAAGCTCCGGCGTCGAACGGGACAAGCTGACAGGCAGTGGGCGTATACGTCAATAGACGCGTTCAGGAGCCGGCGCTGTGTTGACAGGAAAACACAGCTGCGCGAGGAAAAGCCCTTAGGGACAAAGGTCGCGCATGCGCAGACACACGGCTCGCCCGACAGCCAAGGAGTCTGCTCGCGCTGAACGCGCGCGAGGCAGGACAGCCCCTAACTCCCTCCACCGAAATACGGGACAAACGGCAGCAAGTGCCCGACCCCGGGAGGTGACACACGCTCCCACCGACGCGCCGGCCGAGGAATGATAAACGACCAAGACGGCAACAAGAGCGCGAAATAAACGCTAAAGCAATAGCACACAGCGCGCACAAAGCGGTAAGAATTTAACCAACAAAACCAGTAAACAGTAATAGAATAACAAGTTTGCACTTAACTGGCTGCGGAGCAGCAAAGAAAGAGGAAGTGGTTACCTCTGAGACTGTTTATATACTATGGGTGTACTCTATGGTTGCCCTGAGTTCATACGTGACGTATTGTTCTGTTTTTTCTTTACTGTAATGTGATTGGCTGCTATGTGTCAGTAAAGAAATGAGACTAAGCATAATCGGAGCCTCCTGTCCTGAAATAGAATTAAAAGTGCGCGCGTGAGGCATCCCGGAAATGACTTAATTTTGCCTTGTCCTGTTTCCTGCCGCCCATTCGCTCCTACCACTGGAGCTGCAGGGCAGGCATCAGGGGAGTGTTGGAGAGAGGAGCCTCAGAGGGTGGGGTGGGATGCATCCTGGGGTCATTAAAACGTCTTTTTTAGGCCCCGCAGCAGCCCTCGTGCTCCAGGGCCCCGTCGGCCCTGTAGCACACACACACAGAGGAGACACTGTCGTCTGCTTGTACTTTGAGGTTTCCTTGGGGAACGAACGGACGCTCACTTTTGAATTAATTGAGGCAAGTTTTGTTGCTTTATTAATGTCGGTGGTTGCAGCTGCAGGTGGTGGGCATTTAGACTCAGTTTTAGGGACTGGCATTTCCTCACGTAACAGAGGGAGAGAGGCCCGAGTCGTCCTCAGGTCATTATCCAGATTGATTTTGCCGTCAGGCAGGCCACACTTTGCCTGGTAATATGTGTTTTGTTTTTTGGTCAGCCATTTGTTTGTAGTTGTAGTTGGGGCCTCACATATGCATATCCTGTTGGGGCCCTCCATGTGCGTTGCACATGGAGCGTTGCACTTGGGGCCCCCTCAAGTTTCGTTAGGCCATTGTAGCATATTTTGCAGTATTATACCTCAAATTGTACTTTGTTTTCTCTTGTAACCTGCACACTTGTCACTTTTTCCTCCTGTAATGCACTGTTTGCTACCTCATTTATTAGGTTTGCTCACGCACAGCTCTGTGGTCCACATAGGCTCCTGCTGGGTGGTGAAGAGGTACCATTTGCACTCAACTGGAGCCTTATTGAGTTAGGCAGCAAATTATTCACTTACTGTGCAGTCGATGCACCTAGTAGTGCAATGAAAACCACCGCAATGTTGTAAAACGGTAATTGCCAAGGCTTATCTTGTAACCGGCGCATTAGGGCTGAAGGTTGTGATATTGGCACTTACTAAATGCATTATATTCACCTTGTCTGATCTAAATCTCATCTAGCTGATGTAAAGTGCTTGGCATACCACTGGAATGCAATTACATATGTAGGCGCTAAATGTGCAGGAGGCCACGCCACGGGCTACTAGTATGGAAACGTTAGAATAACTTAGAAGGCCGAGCAGGAAGTCAGTGCGTTACTTAAAAGAGCGCCGAAATAAGGCGCGAATGAAGCAAAGGGTAGCGAGGAGCTGGAGAGGGCTGCGCGGCGGCGGGATGTTGCTGGAGGGGCTACGGATGCATATGCGGCTTGAAATGACACGCTGCAGGCTGACAGGAAACTAGGCTTGTGGCCTCCGCTTATAGCGATATATTTTGGCAGCTAATGTATGGAATTAAATTTGACAATCCATCAGTCACAGGGCTGTTTATAACCATGCCGCCACAAGCTGAAGACACAGAAAGTAAATCTTTATTTGTCTTTCTTGTGACTGAATGGCGAGGAGTAAAAATAGTCCCCTGTGACTGATATTTTGTCATCAGAAACTGAATCTTTCATGCATGCTCCATCACTAACTCACACCCCCTACTCCTTTATTGCAAAGGTTTTAAAGATACATGACCTAGGTCTCGATGTACTAACACGTTTTGCACTCACAGGGCTTTGGTGAACAAAACTGGAGCCAATCCAAGTGCATAACCCACCCAGTGTCATTATGTACTGAAAACAGGAGTCACAAATGGATTTGCACTTCGCAATGCCCGTTTTGCAACTGCTTGCGGTTTGCAAGAAAAAACGGTGTATAAACATGGCGCCCCACTTCCTTGTGACTCAGAAGGTTATATAGCAATGGTTGCTGCCCCATTTGCAGTCACAAAGCATTGAAAGGATACCACCCGCATAATTGGTGGTATACATTTGCAAAGTGGAAGCTGTCCTTGAGAGACAGTTTCCACTTTGGGAAAGTGGCCTGAGGGCATTGAGGGACGCATACATCAGTGCAGCCTGCTGCATGCTCCCCTGAAGTTCATTGACCTCATATATAATGCTTTTGAGCCAGAGGCTTTCAGTTAGCTCTCTTCATCCTTTGGTCTGTTGTAGTGTCATTCAAATTTTGCTTCTGCCAACAGCCAATGCGTCCTTCTAGTTTAATGTTTTTTTTCCTTTTACTATTGTTTCCCTTTGTGAGGTGGGTAGATCCCCCACATTGCTGCACGGCTGCTCATGTGTATATTTGTATTTATATCTGCACATTACCCTCTTGCCTCATTATTTTTTCTGTGGTTTTTGGAACATTTTATTACAAAAGTATACACAAGCAGCTAAATTAAAATGAATTTTGGAAATAAGTAAGTAAGCAGCATACTTTGCAACCGGTAATGATATAGGGGTTCTACAGGAGCATAATATAAGCAAAAGCACGAGCTCAGCCTCATAAGACAATATAGGAAAGAAATTAAAGATAGCAAAATAAGTAAAAGAAGATAGATGGATATGGTGATTCAATCATGATTTGTTGTTGGACTTTGATATATGATGCATAGGGGTAGTAGGTGATTGTAGGCTCGTTGATGGAATCTAAAGTCCCTAGGTGGACAGGAGTGGGAACTTAGTAAGCAGCCATAAAGGGTGAGATGGCATTTCACTAGTATTTGCGTATTGTTTAGTAGATGTGGGAAAGTGCCTTATTTTAGACCGTTCCTAAATCTTAGGTATTCTAAAAAGTTGTAAATTAATCTAGGAAACATGTCTCATGGTATATTAGCTGCTTGGAGTGAGAAGGGTTTAGGCCCAGATCCTTGTACTGGGGTGAATGTAAGACATTGATCTACATTCTGTCCATCAAATTGTTTTTTGTAATTTTCTCCCTGAGTGTACTGGGGTAGCTCAGACGTGGGTCCCAGAGCCTCCACACCACTGGAGTCAAGCTAGCCGGGCTGATGAGAGGTGTTACCTCTAAACCGGTCCGGTCCTCGGATGCTTGATTCCGGTCTGGGAAAGATATGGCTGTGTAGTTCGGACTGGACTGTTCCCATGGGGCACCGGGTCAGAGCTGATTTGCATAAAGCCATTATCTGACCCAGGGTGGTGTGGAGTGCAAAAAACGATGGATTTAGGCCCAGATCCTTGTACTGGGGTGAATGTAAGACATTGATCTACATTCTGTCCATCAAATTGTTTTTTGTAATTTCCTCCTGGAGTGAGAAGGGTGTCATTTCCCCTCTTGTGGAAAGGGGAGGTGTCTAGATACTGACTCTAGGTTTTGGTCAGGGACATTCATGTCTCATGTAAGCTCAGTAGGTGATTTTGTGGACTATGCCAAGCCCTTCGAAGAAAATCCTCTGAGAAACTGGGGGTTATTGGAGGTGTGACATATGTTACTAAGCTCTGTGGCTGTAAGATGTAGAAGAAGCCTTACTGCTGCCTTTTGTACACGCTGGGTTTTGCACTTGAGTAATAGAGCAAGGCCTAAATACAGTCCACTGGATTCTTCTATTTCTGTCACTATGCTGGGTAATATGTGGAGATCTTAATCCTGGAAATGTATGTAAGGTTTTTATTCAGTAGGGTCTTGAGGAAGAAACAGGATTCTTTCCATATTGTTTTGACGTGTTAACGTGTGAGATGAATAGCTGGATGGAGATAAGGATGGATGGAGAGAAGAGTGAGTGTGAGCGTAGCTAGGTGGGGTTGGTCCGCCCCAGGCGGCACTATTTTGGGGACGGGGCTGTCTAGACCTGAACCGTGTCATGTATGTGCATGTAACTTGCATGATCGAGGTAACTATTAGCGGCGATACTACGTGTCTCTCGGACCTCTTTCAGGTGCTCGCCGTCCTTTTTCCCGAGCACCCTCCCAGGGGGGTGGCAATCTGAAGGATAGCCCCGGGCGCCACAAGCTCTAGCTACGCCCCTGCTCCTTCATTAACCGAGGGTTTTTTTCAATTAAGAGGGATGTCTTTTAATGGCAGCAGTGTACGAAGGGGCAATATTTCTTTCAGTAAACAGGGGTCTGGGGTTCCGAATCCACCAGCGTCCTCCGTCCAAGCAGAGCAGGTAATGGCTGCTTGCCCTCCTGGGCCTAATATGATGAGGGTCTTCGAGCGGAGGATGCACCACTGTGGGACCACCTGACACCAGAGGCTGCTGCCGGACCTTCTGTGCGCTTCTGTTCTCTTCGGGGGCGCAGTCTGACCCCACCTTCATGAGTTCACAACTCTCGCCCCTTCCGTGATTGTGAGTGGTAAGTGCACCTGCTCAGGTGGGGGCAGCTTCAGTGGGACGGAGACCCCGCTGTGGTTCTTGAAGGGAGCTATTCATAGGGGCAGGATCGTGGCCACTGAGGTCTAACAAAGGGGTGACTTTCCTTTTTTTTTTTTCTGTAATTTTTTATTGAAAGAAGAGTATATATATATATATACAAGGTACAGTATGTGTACAGGGGTACAAAGGGATATACAAGAAGAAACGCCCAAGGGGGGGGGGGGGAGACATAGCAAGTGTAGTACTGGCATTCCGGGCCGGTTACATAGTTATATAAAGATCGCATGATCTCGATTGTTCATGTCTCAGCTTCCCGCTCATTCCCCCCACCCTGTCCCACCCTGTTGGTTCGGTTGGGCTGCGTATTAGATCGTGTGGCCGATGGTTAGTCGTTCATGCGGCCCCTGATTGTCTGTCCCCCCGGCGGCGGGAAAGGAAAAAGAGAAAGTGAGAGGTAGAGGAGGATTGAAGTATGGTTGTGGTACTTGATGGAGCACAGTGCTTGTCCTGGTCAGGGTCTCTTTCTCTCCCCATCTCTCTCCCTCCCTCCCTCTTTCTCACCTCTCTCTCTGTCTCTCCCTCTCTCTTCTCTCTATCTCTCTGGGTTTCTGTCTCCCTCCTGCCCCCCTCTCTCTCTCTCTCTCTCTCTCTCCTTCTCTCTCTCTCTCTCTCACCCTCCCTCTCCCCCTTCTATCTCTCTCTCTCTATCTTTCTCTCCCATCTCTCTCCCTCTCTCGCCCCCACTATCTATCAATCTCTCACTTCTCTCTCTCTCTCGCTCTCTCAGGTTCTCTATCTGCATCCTGCCCTGTCTCTCATTTCTCTCTTTATCTCTCAGGGCCCTTTCTTTCTCCTTGCTCACTGAATTATTCTCTTGTTGCAACCGGCTCCATCTCGTGTTCTGGTTGTGTGTAAAGCACATATGTGCCTCGAGGGCGGCACCGCAGCGCTATGGTACAGGACTGTCCAGACAGGGGCCAGGCCTTCATTCGGCTGGTGAAAGCTGCTCTGAGTCGGTTGGAGTTTGCATGTTCCCTTGTCCTCTGGTGGCTGATGCTGGTCCTGGCAGCTTCTTTCAATCAATCGTTAGTTATGTAGATTTATAGAGCGCTTCTTGTCACCTGTGAGGGTATCAAGGCGCTTCTTGTCACCTGTGAGGGTATCCAGGCGCTTCTTGTCACCTGTGAGGGTATCCAGGCGCTTCGTTCCCTTGTCCTCTGCCTCTCCTCCTCCTTGGTTCATGGCAGTCACAGCAGGTTCTCTGCATCCTTCCTTTATTACAATCGTAAAGTGCGCATCTCATACCCTTGTCATTGCATCTGACGTGTGCACTGAGAGCCTGAGTGACGTCTCACTTCTGAAATGTTTTCTGTGATATTTATTTCATTATCTGGCTCCGTTGTTGGGCGGTTACGGCTCTTCATCTTCTCTCATCTTCCTCTTGCTGCAGTGTGTGCGTCATGATGGAAACATCTGCTTTTGTGGCCCCCCCACCTCGTCTCGACTCTCCCTCACTCTGCCCCCCCCCCACTGACTCCCAAAGGCACTCTCTTACATTTCAGTTCATTTATCCACATAATACACTTTCACCGCATAACTATAGGTAACTCAGGAATGGTGCAATGTGGAAGCCGTTAATCTTGGTATACACCTGTTACAACGCATTTGTTACAACGCACTACTGTTACAACGCGACTTTTACAACGCATACCATTACAACGCATTGCGCTGGGGGGCGCTCTAGGATAGGGAATAAGTATAATTTACTATCCAACACCTTCCCTAGGGTCCACGGGGACTGGAGTTAGAATAGTAAATTATACTTACCACTATCCAGCACCCCAAAGCGCTATGCGTTGTAATGGTATGCGTTGTAATGGTCGCGTTGTAACGGTAGGTAGTTGTAATAGTATGCGTTGTAACATGGTACATCCGTTAATCTTCTGCTCGTTATATTCTTTTATACAACACTGTTCTGGTTTCACTTCATATTTCCTTTTACAAAGAATGTGTTTCCCGGCTTTTTATTGACGTGTCCGTTCTGTCCTTGTGTCGTTAAACAGCAGTGCCTATGAGTGTCTGTGCGTATGAGTGCTTGTTTGTCCCTATGAGTGTTTGTTTGTGCATGTTTGTGCATGTGAGTGCCTGTTTGTGCCCATGAGTGCTTGTTTGTGCCCATGAGTGCTTGTTTGTGCCTATGAGTGCTTGTTTGTGCCTATGAGTGCTTGTTTGTGCCTATGAGTGCTTGTTTGTGCCTATGAGTGCTTGTTTGTGCCTATGAGTGCTTGTTTGTGCCTATGAGTGCTTGTTTGTGCCTATGAGTGCTTGTTTGTGCCTATGAGTGTCTGTTTGTGCGTATGAGTGTCTGTTTGTGCGTATGAGTGCTTGTTTGTGCATATGAGTGCTTGTTTGTCCCTATGAGTGTTTGTGCATGTGAGTGCATGTTTGTGCCTATGAGTGCCTGTTTGTGCCCATGAGTGCTTGTTTGTGCCTATGAGTGCTTGTTTGTGCCTATGAGTGCTTGTCTGTGCCTATGAGTGCTTGTTTGTGCCTATGAGTGCTTGTTTGTGCCTATGAGTGCTTGTTTGTGCCTATGAGTGTCTGTACGTGCCCATGAGTGCTTGTTTGAACCTATGAGTGCTTGTTTGTGCCTATGAGTGCTTGTTTGTGCCTATGAGTGTGCCTATGAGTGCTTGTTTGTGCCTATGAGTGCTTGTTTGTGCCTATGAGTGCTTGTTTGTGCCTATGAGTGTTTATTTGTGCCTACGAGTGTTTATTTGTGCCTATGAGTGCTTGTTTGTCCCTATGAGTGTTTGTTTGTGCATGTTTGTGCCTATGAGTGTCTGTATGTGCCCATGAGTGTCTGTATGTGCCCATGAGTGTCTGTATGTGCCCATGAGTGTCTGTATGTGCCCATGAGTGCTTGTTTGTGCCAATGAGTGTCTGTTTGTGCCAATGAGTGTCTGTTTGTGCGTATGAGTATTTGTTTCTGCATGTGAGTGTCTGTTTGTCCCTATGAGTGTTTATTTGTGCATGTGAGTGTTTATTTGTGCCTATGAGTGCTTGTTTGTCCCTATGAGTGTTTGTTTGTGCATGTTTGTGCCTATGAGTGTCTGTATGTGCCCATGAGTGTCTGTATGTGCCCATGAGTGCTTGTTTGAACCTATGAGTGCTTGTTTGTGCATATGAGTGCTTGTTTGTGCCTATGAGTGCTTGTTTGTGCCTATGAGTGCTTGTTTGTGCCTATGAGTGCTTGTTTGTGCCTATGAGTGCTTGTTTGTGCCTATGAGTGCTTGTTTGTGCATATGAGTGCTTGTTTGTGCCTATGAGTGTCTGTTTGTGCGTATGAGTGCTTGTTTGTGCCTATGAGTGTTTATTTGTGCGTATGAGTGCTTGTTTGTGCCTATGAGTGCTTGTTTGAACCTATGAGTGCTTGTTTGTGCCTATGAGTGCTTGTTTGTGCCTATGAGTGCTTGTTTGTGCCTATGAGTGCTTGTTTGTGCATATGAGTGCTTGTTTGTGGCTATGAGTGCTTGTTTGTGGAGAAGTGTGGCTCACTGGTTAGAGCAGGCAGACCCTGAAGCAGAGGTCAGACCCGGGACCAGGGTTCGATTCCCGGCGCGGCAGGGAGATGAGCTCAAATGTCCACGGACTCGATAATTCTCGCTTCGGTGCCTGACCTAATCATGGGTTCACACTCTGCAACTCTGGGCATTAAGCTTGCTTAATCTCCACAACGGCCCCCTGCGGCGGGATGCCTGGCTTTCACCTTGGGGATGCCCTGTATGGGCTATCTCACAGGGAAAAACCAGGACGGGTTCCCAAGGCAAGCGCGGAGATACCCCTTCGGGGGTCGATTCTGGCCCTATATAAGAAATGCAATAACAATAATAATAATTTGTGCCTATGAGTGCTTGTTTGTGCCTATGAGTGTCTGTTTGTGCGTATGAGTGCTTGTTTGTGCCTATGAGTGCTTGTTTGTCCCTATGAGTGTTTGTTTGTGCATGTGAGTGCATGTTTGTGCCTATGAGTGTCTGTATGTGCCCATGAGTGCTTGTTTGAACCTATGAGTGCTTGTTTGTGCATATGAGTGCTTGTTTGTGCCTATGAGTGCTTGTTTGTGCCTATGAGTGTCTGTTTGTGCGTATGAGTGCTTGTTTGTGCCTATGAGTGTTTATTTGTGCGTATGAGTGCTTGTTTGTGCCTATGAGTGTTTATTTGTGCCTATGAGTGCTTGTTTGTCCCTATGAGTGTTTGTTTGTGCATGTGAGTGCATGTTTGTGCCTATGAGTGTCTGTATGTGCCCAGTGCCTGTTTGTGTCTGTGTATGCCTGTGCATTCATATGTGTGTGCCTGTGAGTGCATCAGTGTGCCTGTGAGTGCCCGTGTGTGCTTATGTGTGCCTGTGTGTGCCTTTCAGTGCCTGTGAGTGCCTGTATGTGCCTATGAGTACCAATGTATGCCAATGTGGGACTGTGTGGTCACAAAAATGCCTGTGTGCCAATTTGTGCTTTTGGGTGCTTTTAAGTGCATGTGAGTGACTGTGTGTGCCTGTGTGTCTACCAGTACCTGTCTGTGTCTGTGAATGCCTGCGCATTCATATTTGTGTGCCTGTGTGTGCTTGTGTGTGCCTATATGTGTGCCTTTCAGTGCCTGTATGTGCCTATGTATGCTTATATGTGACTGTGTGGTCCTATAAATGCCTGTGAGTGGCTGTGTCTGCCTAGATGTAACTGCGCATGCCTAGGAGGGCTTGTGTTTCCCTACGAGTACCTCTGTGGGCCTCTGTGTGCCTAAGAGTGTTTGTATTTATGTGTTACTGGGCATGCCTGTGTCTTCCTGTGTGTGCCTTTGTGCCTATGACTGCCTGTGTGTGCATATATGTGGCTTTGAGTGCCTCAGTGTGTCTCTGTGAGTCCTTGTATGGCTGGGTATGGCTATGTGTCCCTATGAGTAACTGAGTGACTCTGTGTGCCTGTATGTGCCTCTGTGTATCAGTGTACCCATGTGTGTGCCTATTAGTGCCAGTATGTGCCTTGGTATGCCTGAGTGAGCCTATGGTGTGCCTCTGTGTGGCTGGCGTGCCTGTGTGGCTATGAGTGCCTCTGTGTGGCTATGAGTGCCTGAGTGTGCCTATGTGTGGCTGTGTGTGCCTGTGTGTGCCTATGCATGCTTGTGTATACCTGTGTGTACCTATGAGTGCTTGTGTGTGCCTGTGCCTGCATGTGAGCGCCTGTGTGTGTCTGTGTGCCTATGAGTGCCTGTGTGCCTCTATGTGCGCATGTTTGCATGTATGTGCCTTTGAGTGCCAGGGGGTTTTGTACCTGTGTGTGCCTATGAGTGCCTGTATGTCCCTGGAAACAAATGAACAGTGGAATTTGCAGGCTGTGTGAGAATTAATTCAAACACAGGCTTCTGTATGTTAAAGATGTTCTGAGGCGGTGTAAACTGGACACACACCATCACGTTTGCTACTGAGTGTGCATTTGTCTGCTCTGCACTGCTATGTGGTTGTTCCTTAATGGTGTGTGGTTGTTCATATCTGGTGTGTGGTTGTCCCTGTCTATCATGTGGTGGTCCCTGTCTGGCATGTGGTTGTCCCTGTCTGGCATGTGGTTGTCCCTGTCTGGCATGTGGTTGTCCCTGTCTAGTGTGTGGTTGTCCCTGTCTGCTGTCTGGTGTGGTTATCCCGGTCTGCTGTGTGGGTGGTTGTCCCTGTCTGGTGTGTGGTTGTCCCTGTCTGGTGTGTTGTTGTCCCTGTCTGGCGTGTGGTTGTCCCTGTCTGGCATGTGGTTGTCCCTGTCTGGCATGTGGTTGTCCCTGTCTAGTGTGTGGTTGTCCCTGTCTGGTGTGGTTGTCCCGGTCTGCTGTGTGGTTGTCCCTGTCTGGTGTGTGGTTGTCCCTGTCTGGTGTGTGGTTGTCCATGTCTGGTGTGTGGTTGTCCATGTCTGGTGTGTGGTTGTCCCTGTCTGGTGTGTGGTTGTCCCTGTCTGGTGTGTGGTTGTCCCTTTCTGGTGTGTGGTTGTCCGGGTCTGGTATGTGGCTGTCCCTGTGTGTTGCTGGAAGCTGCCTAGAGGATCTCCTTTTGCTGTGCTTTGTGGGAGCCTGCTTTAACGGCGACGCTTCTCTGCCTTGCGTCCCACTACGCTACATCTCGCGACACCCGCTTCGCGTGTGCCGCTCGCCTCCTGAGTGTTCTAAGAAGCCGGGACTCTGCTGTGGGCTAAGAACTGTGATTAGAAAGCCCTCCCACAGCCTTCAGCGGGACTGCGAGGACCAGCCTGCTGTGCGGCGATCATCGGCCGCAGCTGGTCCTCTTCCCGCCGCTCCCTGCATTAAAATCGGGTGGAGCCAATCCTCGGTGGTTGTGTGCTGCTGGAAGCTGCCTAGAGGATCTCCTTTTGCTGTGCTTTGTGGGAGCCTGCTTTAACGGCGACGCTTCTCCGCCTTGCGTCCCACTACGCTACATCTCGCGACACCCGCTTCGCGGGTGCCGCTCGCCTACTGAGTGTTCTAAGAAGCCGGGACTCTGCTGTGGGCTAAGAACTGTGATTGGAAAGCCCTCCCACAGCCTTCAGCGGGACTGCGAGGACCAGCCTGCTGTGCGGCGATCATCGGCCGCAGCTGGTCCTCTTCCCGCCGCTCCCTGCATTAAAATCGGGTGGAGCCAATCCTCGGTGGTTGTGTGCTGCTGGAAGCTGCCTAGAGGATCTCCTTCTGCTGTGCTTTGTGGGAGCCTGCTTTAACGGCGACGCTTCTCCGCCTTGCGTCCCACTACGCTACATCTCGCGACACCCGCTTCGCGGGTGCCGCTCGCCTCCTGAGTGTTCTAAGAAGCCGGGACTCTGCTGTGGGCTAAGAACTGTGATTGGAAAGCCCTCCCACAGCCTTCAGCGGGACTGCGAGGACCAGCCTGCTGTGCGGCGATCATCGGCCGCATCTGGTCCTCTTCCCGCCACTCCCTTAACTATTTAAACAGCGGGAGAACCTTTCGCGTAGCGGAACGCGTGCGGGACGACAACCGGACGAAGCCCGGACAAAGGGCGGGCCCTCTGTGGCCGAAGTAGGCTGGGCTGGGCCCACTTATTAACATTTACTATTCTTCTTACTGTTACTATTTAGAATCCATTCAAGCCCTTATAGACTCTGCCAATTGCCTCAACATTTGTAATTTGTTTGATACGCTTTATTTGCTTTGTTTTTTCTTTATTTTTTCTTTTGACGTTGAGTATATTTAACCCCTTCCGTGCTTCGAACGTCCAGCGGTCGTCGCGTGCACTACCTCGCTGGTGCTGCGCACGACCGTTGGACGTCCGAATCCCGTTAGCGCGATCGAACGTCCGCACTGGGGCGGAATGTTCGACACGCTAAACTGGTTAAAATTGTCTACTGGCATTGTGTATTGTTTTTTCCCCCTCTGAGGCATATTCTGAAATATGACGGCTAAAAAGCTTCGTTCTGGGAGACTGTTGGGGGGAAGGTCATGCATTAAGACAAGATCCATCTCTTACATCTCTACAGTAGTACTCCCTCCCTCAAATCCCAAGATATATCACTTCAGACTAACATGTCAAAGAGCCCGAGGCTAAATATAACGGGGATTGATGCTATTAATGTTCCTAGCTCAAATTCATCTGAGAAACCTATATCAGAATCTCTGATTTCCTTGGAACATTTGTTATCTTCTATTTTAATGCTATTGGGTAAATTTGTGGGCAGTACAGATTGTGTATTGGAATCTGTTACACAAATTTTAAAGGTTTTATTATTGAAACCCCCGGAAAAAAATTCCTGCACGGATCCTTGTATTGTTCCACTTCCTGAAAAAATACCGGCGAATTCATCTTGTTTGCCGTCTCAGAATATGCCAGTTGCTCCTGTCATGAAGGAATCATGTCCAGTTTATAAAACGTCTGCTTATAACTGTATTAAGGATTCTGAACTAGGCATTGTAATGGATGAAAAAAGTGTTGAATTGCCAGATGCCAATGCCGAAAAAGTACTATTTCCCATTTTTGGGCCAGAATTCAAGGGGATGGAGGATGAGGTGAATGTGGGAAAACTAAAAAAGATTAAAGGAAAAAAGAGGACGCCTCTCCGTAGATTTAAAAAGAGGAGGCAGAGACAAATAATTTTCGAGGACTCCCAAGATTGTTATAACTCCCCCCCTGCTAAGGTTGAGATCGATAAAGGGATTCCAAGGCATGATTCAAATATACTGTTATTTAATACCATGGTCCCTCCTGTTAAAATCAATGAATTTACCACCAACTGTTCTAATCCCACTTCAGGAGAATTGGATGTAGAAGAAGAAAGGCCCTTGGTTCACTTTCCTGTAGTGGAAATAAGAAAATCTGCTCCTGTGGTATCAACCGTTCTTAATCCTACTGCCCATTCTTTCAATACATTAGCAGAAGGGGTAGTTCCGCTCAAAATTCCACTAATAACTCTGTTGAAATCTGTACAGATTCATTGATTCTTGATTTTCTCCCATTATTTGATCTTGCTTTAGTGTTGAATAGAACTTCTCTTATTTATTGGAGGTCTTCAGGGCAAAAATCCCATCTACCCTCCTGTACGGATTGGAACTGGTCAACCTAAGGTATTGGAATTTTTTTAATGAGGTAGAAGGTAAATTATTGAGAGGCTCAACCTCCATTCCGCTTGCACAGTGGCCGCTTGTAGACTTAAGTTTGGCCTGCGCAGCAGTTGGGTGCAGGGCCTGGCAGCTGTAATGCGTTGGGTCGCAAGCTTAGCCAGAGGAGAAGCGGAGACTATGAGAAACCTTATGAAGGCGGAATTATTGGGAAGTTTAAGAGAATACTCTCTAATTGTTAAAAATTTTAGAAAGGCTGTTTCGCTTCTGCAGTTGGAGGAGAGTACCCTCTTCTCCTTATCTGCAGCTCAGTTAAAGTCTCTCTTGAAACAGGCCTCCTGGGACCTTAGCTTCAGGTTGGACAGTGCCTCTATCCTTGTTAAGAAAGGTGTTAATCCCCTCACTGACTCATTTGCAAGAAAATTTGTGCAACCCTATGTCGCCTGGAATTTGCCTCATGGCGTCCGGAGATTTTGGTTTCTCTTGAGGCAGGACTTGCTACCCCTAAATAATCTTTTGTCTAGATGGTACGAAGTCCCTGCAATCTGTGAATTTTGTCACTTGTCCACTCAAGATCGAATGCATGTACTTTTTTTATGTCCAGTGCTGCGTCCATTTCGCCGTAAGTGGTTAAGGCAAATATGCTTGCAAATGGGTATCTTAAATGCCAATTCTTTTATGCTTGCCTTACACAACCCCCCAAATGAAAGATTCTGTTTTAACATTTTTAACTTTTTCAAATGTTTTTTAGCTATTTATTGATGGTTTTGCTTATGAAGTATGTATCAATGAATTATTCTGTATTGGGGTAAATTGTTGTAAATTGTCTTTCTGGTATTGAATGGATTTTTGTATTGTGTATATTCTTTTATGTGGACCTCCACGGAGTTCCAAAACATAATAAAAATTGAACTTGAACTCCCTGTCAAGTGTTTGGTTGTCCCTGTCTGGTGTGTGGTTGTCCCTTTCTGGTGTGTGGTTGTCCCTGTCTGGTGGATGGTTGCCACTGTCAGTTATGCGGTTGACCCTGTCTGTGGTGTGGTTATCCCTGTCTGGTCTGTGGTTGCCTTTTGTCTGGTGTGTGGTTGTCTCTGTAAGTGGTTGTCCCTGTCTGGTATGTGGTTGACCCTGTCTGGTGTGTAGTTGTCCCTGTCTCGTTGTCCCTGTCTGGTATGCGGTTGTTCCTGTTTGGTGTGGTCATCCCTGTCTAGTGGGTAGTTTTCTCTGTCTGGTATGCTGACTATGTCTGGTATGTGGCTGTCCCTGTCTGGGCTGGGGTTGACCCTGTCTGGAGTGTTGTTCTCCCTGTCTGGTGTGTGCTTGTCCCTGTCTGGTGTGTGGCTGTCCATGTCTAGTTGTTCCTTCCTGGTATGTGGTTGTCCCTGTCTGGTGTATTATCATCCCTGTCTGGTGTGTGGTAGTCCCTGTCTGGTTGTTCCTGCCTGATATGTGGTTGTCCCTGTCTGGTGTATTATTGTCCCTGTCTAGTGTGTGGTTGTCCCTGTCTGGTGTATTGTTGTCCCTGTCTGATTTGTGGTTGTCCCTGTCTGGTTTATTATTGTCCCTGTCTGGTGTGTGGCTGTCCCTGTCTGGTATTTGGTTGTCCGTGTCTGGTGTGTGGTTGTCCGCGTCTGGTGTGTGGTTGTCCGCGTCTGGTGTGTGGTTGTCCGCGTCTGGTGTGTGGTTGTCCGTGTCTGGTGTGTGGTTGTCCGTGTCTGGTGTGTGGTTGTCCCTGTCTGGTGTGTGGTTGTCCTTGTCTGGTTCTCCCCGCCTGGTTATTCCTGCCTGGTATGTGGTTGTCCCTGTCTGGTGTATTATTGTCCCTGTCTGGTGTGTGGCTGTCCCTGTCTGGTGTGTGGCTGTCCCTGTCTGGTGTGTGGCTGTCCCTGTCTGGTGTGTGGCTGTCCCTGTCTGGTGTGTGGCTGTCCCTGTCTGGTGTGTGGCTGTCCCTGTCTGGTGTGTGGCTGTCCCTGTCTGGGGTGTGGTTGTCCCTGTCTGGTGTTTAGTTGTCCCTGTCTGGTGTGTGGTTGTCCCTGTCTGGTGTGTGGTTGTCCCTGTCTAGTGTGTGGTTGCCCCTGTCTGGTGTGTGGTTGTCCCTGTCTGTGGTTGTCAATGTCTGGTATGTAGCTGTCCCTCTCTGGGGTTTGGTTGTCCCTGTCTGGTGTGTGGCTGTCCCTGTCTGGTGTGTGGCTGTCCCTGTCTGGTGTGTGGCTGTCCCTGTCTGGTGTGTGGTTGTCCCTGTCTGGTGTGTGGTTGTCCCTGTCTGGTGTGTGGTTGTCCCTGTCTGGTGTATTATTGTCCCTGTCTGGTGTGTTATTGTCCCTGTCTGGTGTGTGGCTGTCCCTGTCTGGTGTTTAGTTGTCCCTGTCTGGTGTGTGGTTGTCCCTGTCTGGTGTGTGGTTGTCCCTGTCTAGTGTGTGGTTGCCCCTGTCTGGTGTGTGGTTGTCCCTGTCTGTGGTTGTCAATGTCTGGTATGTAGCTGTCCCTCTCTGGGGTTTGGTTGTCCCTGTCTGGTGTGTGGCTGTCCCTGTCTGGTGTGTGGCTGTCCCTGTCTGGTGTGTGGTTGTCCCTGTCTGGTGTGTGGTTGTCCCTGTCTGGTGTGTGGTTGTCCCTGTCTGGTGTGTGGTTGTCCCTGTCTGGGGTGTGGTTGTCCGTGTCTGGTATGTGGAGGTCCCTGTCTGGTGTGTGGTTGTACCTGTCTGGGGTGTGGTTGTACCTGTCTGGTGTTTGTTTCTCCCTGTCTGGTGTGTGGTTGTCCCTATCTGGTGTGTGGTTGTCCCTGTCAAGTATGTAGATGGGCCTGTCAGGTGTGTGGTTGTCCCTGTCTGGGGTGTCGTTGTCCCTGTCTGGTGTTTGTTTCTCCCTGTCTGGTGTGTGGTTGTCCCTGTCTATTGGGTGGTTGTCCCTGTCTGGTATGTAGATGTCCCTGTCTGGTGTGTGGTTGTGCCTGTCTTGGGTTTGGATGTCCCTGTCTGATGTGTGTTTCTCCCTGTTTGGTGTATGGTTGTCCCTGTCTGGGTTGTGATTCTCCCATAGAGCAGAATCTCAGATTTTTGTTTATTGCACTTGAGCTGTGCATCCGCCAGCCATTTAAAGATGGAAACTAGGCACTGTTGACGGAATCTGATGTTTTGTCCCAGGTAAACAACAACTGAGTATCGTCCGCAAAGGCCATCACCTTAGCCCCTAGCCCCTCTGCCAGATATAGCAATGGCGTAACATAAATGTTTAAGAGGAGAGGGCTAAGGGAGGAGCCCTGCGGGACTCCAGAAGTAACCAGCTGAGTGGAGGAGGAGAAAGGAGGGAGCCAAATGTGCTCAACCTGCTCCTCCTGGAAAGACCTAAGCCAACCCCAACCAGCTCCAGACACACCATTCTCTGCTAGTCGGGCCAAGAGAAGAGCATGTGGGACCGTGTCAAACGCCGCCGAGAGGTCCAGCAAGATTAGTGCTGCCCTCCCGCTGGTGTCGAGGCACTCCCGGATAGCTTCAGCCACCTCTATTAAAACAGCCTCAGTACTGTGAGAGGCTCGAAACCCTGATTGAGCAGGTTGCAGAAGTGCCTCACTCTTCACATATTCTGTAAGTTGTTTATTGACCACCTTCTCACAGACCTTGGCAATAGCCGGAAGGAGGGAGATAGGCGGATAGTTACCTGGGTTAAGGGCATCCAGATAAGGTTTTTTAAGAAACGGCAAGATCTTCGCCTGCTTCCACCCCTGAGGAACAGCCACTGTCTGGAGAGACAGATTGACAATGAAGTTCACCTCTGTATGTACACTGCTGCCAAAAGCCTGGCAAGGCAGGAGTCCGAAGGAGAACCCGACTTGAGCCCCCTGAGGATTTTAAGAGATTCCAGGGGGTTGACTGCTCTAAATGCTGACAGAGAGCAAGTGGAAGCAGCAGGTTGCACCGCCAAAGGCCCCTCAAGGCAACCATTACCAGAAAGAAATGAAGTCTGGATGGCCTGAATTTGATCTCTGAAACAGCATGAGAGCGTGTTACACCAGGCGAGAGAAGATGGAGTCACACTCGCTTGAGCCAACGGTGACATAAAACTCTCCACTATGGCAAAGATTTCTTTAGCGTTATTCCTGGTAGAATCAATGCAAGCTGCGAAGAATTAATTGCCCTTTAGCTACGGCAATAGCATCATAGTACATTTTTTGCATTGCTCTAAACTTCCTCTTGACTATGGGACAGTAACCACTCCTGCGCCAAGCTCGCTCCAAAATCTTGCAATCATGCTTAGCAGCTTTAAGAGTCAAGTTGAACCAGGGTTTAGAGGGCGCATCTCTGGCAGGTCTGACGGGCTGAAGAGAGGCTACAGAATCAGCCGCCCTCGCCACCCAACCAGTAAACCCCGACTTACACTCCTCCAATTCACCTGACAAGACGGGCCTAGAAAGATCCAGAACTTGTTTGAATTCCAGAGGATCAATTTTCCCAAAAGCTGCCTTCTGGTAGGAGCGCACCTGTGTCTCTGCTCTAGATACCATCTAAGAGAAATAGGATATAAAATGATCGGAGAAGGATACCGGGCAAGGATCCCTTAAGGAGATGGGGAAATTGGAACAAATCGGGTCCAATGTATGGCCGGCCTGATGAGTAGGAAGGCTGACATGCTGACTGAGTTGAGCCAGTTGTAATATATCCAGCAGGTCAATCACCTCCCTGGTATCAGGTCGATCCAAATGGATGTTAAAGTCCCACAGAACCATATAGTGGGAAAACCTTACGGCCCTAGAGACGATAGCGTCCCCACAGGTCTGGAGAAATGGACCCGCAGGACCAGGGAACCTATAGACCAGGGAGGCTCCCAAGGTAAAGTGGGCTGAAAAGCGCATGCTAAAATCAAGCACCTCTCAGCCTGCCCATGCGGTAGTGTCCCCCAAACGAAATTGTCCAGGGGTACAGCGCAGAGAGGCCTGTCCAGGGGCGCAGAGGAGGAGGGACCTGCCTAGGGGTGCAGACGAGGAGAGGCCTGTCCAGGGGGAAAAGGAGGACAGACCTGTCCAGGAGTGCAGAGGAGGTGAGGCCGGTCCAGGGGCAGAGGGGGAGAGACCTGTCCAGGGGTGCAGAGGGGGAGATACCTGTCCAGGGGTGCAGAGGAGGAGAGGCCTGTCCAGGGGGCTGAGGAGTAGAGGGGCGCAGAGGAGGTGAGGCCTGTCCAGGGGTGCAGAGAAGGAGAGGCTTGTCCAGGGGGCAGAGGAGGAGAGGGGCGCAGAGGAGGTGAGGCCTGTCCAGGGGTGCAGAGGAGGAGAGGCTTGTCCAGGGGGCAGAGGAGGAGAGGGGTGCAGAGGAGGTGAGGCCTGTCCAGGGGGCAGAGGAGGTGAGTGTGAGAAGTTGGCCTGGCATATGCTGTTCACTAGTTATAGTGGGCACCTTGCACCAGTCCATACAACCCTTATTGATGATAGATTAAAGACAACCTTTATTGAAAGCTGTCCTAGTGGTAGCTATGGATGACGTCTTGAAGGAATATGAAGCAGCTTGTTTTACCAGTCTATAATCTCTTGAATGACCAAATGAGAACCTGACCAGGTATATATATAAAATATATATAGTTATTCTAAAACACACCCCTTAGTCTCTTTATGAAGCTAGAAGTCGAAGTACACAAGATACAAGTCAAATACAGTAAATAGCACAGTTTACGATAGGCCCTAGGGGGGACCAAACCATATACTAAAATAGTGGTATAAGAACCACGACTTGACTGGACACAAGGCCTAGAGCCTGTAGAATCGCTGGACCCCTTTGGAACCACCCAAGGTAGTGACACAGGGAACCCACGGGGAACGCGTGCAGTGTGAGAACACAGCCGCAAGTGCTGTTAGCTTCTTTGGGGAAAGTCGCAGTTGGAAATTTAAAGGTTAAGGACACTTAGAAGTTGACTAGGAACAAACCCTTTTGGACTTAGATGGTTCTAGGGCCGACACCCACAGGAGCACTGGAGTACTTGAATTACCTAACCCAGGAAAGCCTGGAGCACAGGTGCCAAATGGTGTTGGGTTGCGTCCTTGTTTTCAATGGCGAGTTGCTGCAAAGTGCTGCTGCCGGGAAGAGTAGAAGTGTCTGAAGAGATCAAAAACTGGATTGAAGATGAGAAGAACCTGAAAGCAGAAGGGACAGAGTATGGGTCACTTGCCAGTGACCAGGGGCACGATAGTCGAATGCCCACTGATGTCGGGTGCTTCAGGTAAGATGAGGGGAAGCTTGACTCTTCAGTCACGAGGACCAGGAAGCGTTGACGACAAACAGGAGCTCGATTTGAGCTGTCCCACAAAGGATGTCGAGTGCTGCAGCGTCGGTTCCTGGATTGGATCTCTTCGGACACTTCTCGTCTTCACGGCAGCAGCACTTTGCAGCAACTCGCCATTGAAAACGACAACACGACCCAACATCATTTGGCACCTATGCTCCCGGCTTTCCTGAGTTAGGTAACACGAGTACTCTAGTGCTCCCGTGGGTGTTGGCCCTAGAACCATCTAAGTCCAAAAGGGTTTGTTCCGTGTCAACTTCTAAGTGTCCTTAAACTTTAAATTGCAGAGGAGATGAGGCCTGTCAGGTGTTGGGGTGCAGAGAAGGTGAGGTCTGTCCTGAGGGGGTGTAGAGGAGGTGAGGCCTGTCCCGGGGATGCAGAGGAGGTGAAGCCTGTCTTTTGCGGGGGGTGCCTTTACCGAGGGGGTGCAGAGGAGGTGATGCTTTTCTGGTGGGAGGGGTGCAGAGGAGGTGAGGCGTCTCATGTCCATTGAGTTACAGAGGAGGCCAGTCCAGGGGGTGCAGAGGACTTATGGCCTGTCCAGGGGGTGTAGAGGTGGTGAGGCTTGTCCAGGCATGTGTAGAAGAGGTGAAGCCTGGCCAGGGGTGTAGAGGAGGTGAGGCCTGCCCAGGGGTGCAGAGGAGGAGAGGCCTGTCCAGGGGTGCAGTGGAGGTGAGGCCTGTCAAGGTGGATGCAGAGAACATAAGGCCTATCCAGAGATGTGCAGAGGAGGTTAGGCCTGTTCTGTCCAGAGAGCTGCAGAGGAGGTGAGACCTGTCCAGGCGATTGCAGAGGAGTTGGGGCCTTTCCTGGGCTGGGGGTGCGGGGGAGGGGAGGCCTGCTGGGGTTTCAGAGGAGTTGATGCCTGTCCAGTGGGGTGTAAAAGAGGTGAGGCCTGTCTGTGAGGTGCAGAAGAGGTAAAGTCTATCCAGGGGGATATAGAGTAGGTGAGGTCTGTCCAGGTGGTGCAGAGGAGGGGACGCCTGTTCTGGGGGTGCAGAGGAGGTGAGGCCTGTTCAGCATGGGCGCAAAGGAGATGAAACCTGTCCTGTCCAGGGGTGTGCATAGGAGGTGAGGCCTGTGAAGTAAAACTCCACGAAGAAGATACGTGGAACTTCTTTATTTAAGATCAATAGAACCTGCACCCTCAGCTTGCTGGTGCCTGTCACTCCTAGTCAAGCGCAGCCTCATCAAAATTTTAAGGCTGCCTTCAATCGGAACATTCTACGTAAGAACCAAAGGTGAGCGGGAGGGGGGTGGGGGGAAAGTACCAAGGGGACACGATATAACACATCTTTCTCCCTGAAGGGAAGAGAGGAAGCCAAGTGAGAGGTAGAGAACAAGAAGTGTTGAAAAGAAGACGGGAGAAAGGAAGAGGGAAGAGGATAAGAGGGAATTGATGGAGGAAAGGGAAAAGGGCTAAACAGGCCACACATTCCAACATTTGGTCTTGCGCAGAAGACCTAACAAACACAGAATGTTACAATAACTATGTCATCCTTCACACCATTCTGTATACTTTGTGCCAACCTGGAGAGTTACTTTGCCTTATTCCTCTTCTCGCCTGGACCTCATCAGACTGAGTACTCAGGGCAAGAGGTCTGCTGGCCACCCTATGTTCTACCTCATTCTAGCCTATGGCGACACGATCCATACTCCATTTTTCCCCATCTTCCAAAATGACAACATTCTTTTAACCTCTCTTATTTTCTCTGGAGCATAATATTTGTCGCCTTTACCACTCAGGCCCTCAGGTTTCCTGATGTAAACATTTTGCCCCGTCTGAGAGACCTGTCCTTTGCACCCCATTTCCTGTCGTACCACTCCTTGTACTGCTTTTGTCTGGATTCCACACTCATCCTGAACTCTGCTGGATTGACCCACACCTTATCTTTAGGGCACAGCCAGTTGGGGACAATTTTGAGCCCGCTTTCCTCCCCCTCAACAGTTCAAAGGGAGTATGACCTGTGGTGAGACTTGGTGTAGTATGGTATGACTATAGTGTATCTCTAATAGATGGTTCAATGGGTTTACCTGACTTGACTGCCAGTTGAATGCACTCTTTTATCACTCAATTAGCCCTCTCTACCTTTCCATTAACCGTTGGACAATACAATGGTGTGCGTATGTGGGCTATTGACATGTCCTTAAGAAAGTCCTTCCTTTCCTCCGACACCAACTAGACGCCATTGTCCGTGACTATGGTAGAGGGAATGCCCTCCTTAGAGAATACGTCACTCAAGAAAACCTTAAGGGACTTTGTGTTGATGTTGTTCACAAATTTGTAAGTAATCCAGTTTGAAAATTAATCAATGAGCACTAATAGGTACCAATGCTGAGGTCCCTCTGCATTTATAGGACCAGTGATGTCAAAACCTAGTTTGTCAAGTATGAAGCAGACCCTGCTTAGAACCTGTCCCTTAGGTCACAGCAATAATGCCAACAGGTGGCTTAGTCTTTTAAATCTAAATAAACGAAGTGATCAATAAGGTTATCCAACCTGTTTATTTTTCTCAAATTAGAGTTTTCAAAGAAGCGTTTGAATATGATCAATCATCCAATCATTGGTGAATTAATGTAATCATTCATCATAAGTCATGATGGGGGAGACTCCAAAAAATCTCGATGCATTTCGGGCATTTGATATGCCCTTCTTCAGGGGGACATCTGTAAGCCAAAAACAAAAGAAAATGCACTGTATCCAAGTATGAAAATTGAACAATCACAATCAATGTCATGCCGACCTCGTGTGACAGAAAAATAAAACAGCGTGAGACGAGAGCAGATAGAAAATGGATAAGTCAGATCATCGAAACGGTGCTCTATATATCAGTGCTGGTGTTTAAAAATGTGCATAAAGATATCCAAAAATAAGAGTGATCAGTGCAAAAAAACGGTGTAAGGGTTACAGGTGCGACCAATATGCATGCAAAAAAATGCGAAAAAACTCTTGCATAGCGTATTCAAACAAACGTCAAGAGCTGGTGGGACTTCCACCTGGGGTGGCTGTTTAGCTAGCTCAACGCTGGAGGAGAGATAGACACAATGATTACTTATGTGAACGCTAAAAAATAATGAAGCTGTGTAGCGTAAAAAAATCTAAGCGCAAAACTTACAAGAGTGCAGAAGTCGAGTCACCAGTAGGTTCCGGTGTCAGCGCGTGTAGCTCTACCGGTACGAAAAGTGAGCGAACCAGTGCAGTAAGCGAGTCAAAATGGTGAAAGCTACTAGATATAAACATACGGGGAAAGTTTGATCATGTGGAAGGAAAGTGAAAGAAAGAGATGAAGGACTGTTCGCCCAGCGTGAATCCATCTAATATGGCGGCTGTGTAACGTGAATCAACAAATATGTATCAATAATGATCTAAAAAAGTGATGCAGAAAAAACGTAAAAGAGGACAAATTGAAAATAAAAAATGAAACGAGAAAATGAACAAATCTGGATATAACAAAGTGTCAACGAAGTGAAACCTAGAACAGATGTTAATGTAGGTGACAGTACGGTATTGAAAAGACTAGGTCAAGAAAGGCAAAATACAAAATATCAAGATACAAAATAACTTAACAATCAGTGTCAACAAACTTGTGCATATGCAAGAACATGAAAGTCAATAATTAAAATGTCCAGTCAAAGTGTTATAGGTAACAAAGAAACTCCATGCGGTCATTGTGCCCATTAGGCTGCATCGTGTTTAGGTAACCAATCCAAAAGTTTTCTCTTCGCAGTAGGACATTGTTCAAATCCATTCCCTCAGAAATATCGACATTTTCAAGAATCAAATATTTCAGTTGCGAAACATTGTGTTGGTGAAGTGAGAGGCTAATGCTGATTTGGTATTTGTTAATCGGATTTTGCTCTTGTGCTCTAGTATTCTGGTGCGAATCTTGCGCAATGTCTTTCCCACGTAGCATAAGCCGCATGGGCATTTGATCAGATAAATCACTTTGGCAGAATTGCAGTTTGCATTGACTTTAAGTTTGATTGGTGTCCCCTTCATGGGGTGGTTGATAATAGCACCACGTATCACATTGTTGCAATTGCTGCAGTTCAGACAAGGCTGTAGGCCTTTGAAGATCCCGATTGTAGAAAAACGGTTCGGTTTGGTGAGCATTTCTTTGAGGTTCGGGCCCCTGGTGTATGCAAACATGGGCCGCTCACAATAAATGTGTTTAAAGTCAGGTTCTGCTGTTAGGATAGGCAAGACTCTGAGGATTATCCTTTTGTATTGGTCGCTGAATATAGAGTACCTAGACGTAATCACCATCCTGGTTTGAGGTAATTTGTGTTTGGGTGTAAGTAGCTCCATCCTTCCCTGAAGTTGGCATCTATCTTCAGCTTTTTTCAGTATTTGAATGGGGTAACCTCTTTTGACAAATCTATTTTCCATTTCCTTGATTTGAAAATTTTATTCTGAGGGATCTGAAACAATTTTTTTGACTCTGAGAAACTATGAATGTGGTAAATTGCATTTTAAATCCGATCTGTGGAAGCTGTTAAAGTGTAAAATGCTGTTTCTGTATGTTGTTTTTCGGTAGATGTTGGTGGCTAGATCATCTTGCCGGGTGATCTGTACGTCCAGAAATTGAATACTTTGTTGGTGAATTTCATGAGTGAGTTGTATGCAATCATCATGACAGTTGAGTTGTGTCAAGGCGTTGAGTAAATCCCCTTCTTTGCCAGACCAGACAAAGAATAAATCATCAATGTATCGCAGAGACATTTTGCAATGTGACCCAGGGCTGAGTGTGTAAAATATGATTTTCCTCAAAACAATGCATGAAAATGTTAGCATAGGTCGGTGCCGCACAATTTCCCATGTATGTTCCAGAGAGTTGTAGGAACCAGTCATTGTTCCAGGTGAAATAACTCGGATATAGAGTGAAGTGAAGTAATTCCATAAGTAGTACTTTCAAATCTGTTGAGATGGTGGATTTGAGTAGAACATGCTCGGGTATTGATGTATATAATGATCTAACGTCTGCTGTGCATAACCAGATTTCTTCTTGTGGATGATATTTCAATTTGTTGATTTTCAAAATGAAGTTGGCTGTGTCTCGTACGTATGTGCTCATTTCTTTGACAAATTGTTGGAGGTGTCTGTCTAAGAATTTTCAAGGAAAGGGTTCACCCAATATAGCCACTGGGACCTGGGTACATATATTGCTGAGAGAGAGGGGTTGATGCACTAACCGTAACAATCTGATGCACCGGTACCTAGTACTGGTTTATTGATTTCAAAAATGTTGTTTTCCTGTCCAGTATGAGGTCCTCTGGTCCTTTTATTAATTGCCATCTCTGACACTGGACCCTGCTCGGCTGCGCCGAGTACTTCCTTGAGTGGGTGAGCCCGTGTGCTCCCTCTCTGCCGCTGGAAACAAGCAACCCATGGTATGTCTTGTTTTCTTTTATGTGCTGAGTTTTTTAATTTTACTTTCTCATCTAGGAGGTGACCCTAATTATTAATTTCTATTTTGAAATAGGCTTTGTGTCCCCGTCTTTTGTCCTGAAGAAGACCCCACCGCAAGGGATCAACTTAGCCTGCTTTCATACAAGGGGTCGAAACGTCGACTACTTTCCTTGCTTTCAGCTTCATTCCAATATTTTGTTATTATTCACAATTTATGAAGCATGTTATTTGTGTATGTTATTACTGAACCCATGGTTTGATATACTATAGTTGTATTATTCGAAAATTTGTCACTGTTTGGCCGCTTGGCTGTTTTTATGTCACTATCTTTTTCTACACTTACTGCACTATTCCCTCCCTTCTCCGGGGCACTTTAATGATTTTCTATGTGATGTATTCCTTTGTATCATTGCTCTAATAATTGGCTGTGCTTCATTGCAATTAAATAACAATTGGAGCTTATTGATGTTTTCATTTATTTTGATTGACTTTTTTGTTTGAACAAGTGTGTTTGATACTGGGACCCCTCTCTCTCAGCAATGTCTAAGAATTTGCCAACGGATTCACGTATGCTGCCACGAGTTGAAACGATGGGTCTGAATGGCGGATGTTCCAGATTTTTATGTATTTTGGGTAACATGTAAATTGTGGAAGAACTGGGATTGATGGGTAACAGAAATGTATCAACCCTTTTGGTGATGATGCCTGTGGTAACCGCTTTAGAGACAATGTTTTTTAACTCATCCATAAATTGATTGGTCTGATTGTAACCAAGAGACATGTAGGTGTTTGTATCATGTACGTGTAGGTTGACCTGGTCTTCGTAGAAATGGCTGTTCATAATAACCAAGGCACCGCCCTTATCAGCATTTTGACAAGTAATTTGAGTATTGTTAGCCAATTTTCGAATGACTGCTTTCTCTTTCTCTTTCATAGTCATGTTTGTGTGTTTAGACAATCGTTTGAATGGCAGTTTAGAAAGATCTTTTTTCACAAGATTCTCAAAGAGATCAAGACTTTTTTGGCTGATGGGAGCCAAAAAGGTGCTTCTGGGTCTCAAGCCCATAAGAAGAGAATCATCATTAGGGTTGGTTATGGTGACCACATTTTCAAAATAATTCTTTAATCGTAAGTTTCTCATGCATTTGAAAAAACTAATCTCCAGTTCAAGAGTGTTGGACATAGTAGTCGGCACAAAAGATTGACCTTTTTGTAAAGTGCGTTTCTCGAACTCCGTTAGTTGGTAAGATGAAATGTTTATCACAAGATTATCCTTATCCATTACTTCTTGCGACCTTTCTTTATGGTCGGTTGAGCTGTTTTTTTCCGTGGGAGTTTCAGTTTCTAGATTTTTTGCTCCTCCGGGGTCGCTGGAGTCCTTTGGGCCTGTCCCTAAAAAATGAACCACAGATGTTGTGGCTGTTTGAGAGTCGTCACGAGTGCTTGTCACGAGGTGTTGTAAGGTAGTTGATCGTGCACGGGTGTCACCTTCAGAGGATGATGTTTCTGTCTCAGAGTTAGGATTGTGAGGTTTGGCCTGGCATTCAAGCAGTCGAGCACGTTCTACTCAAATCCACCATCTCACCAGATTTACAAGTACTACTTACGAATTACTTCACTTCACTCTATATCAGAGTTATTTCACCTGGAACAATGACTGGTTCCTACAACTCTCTGGAACATCCATGGGAAATTGTGCGGCACTGACCTATGCTAACATTTTCATGCAGTGTTTTGAGGAAAATCATATTCTACACACTCAGCCCTGGGTCACACATTGCAACATTTTTCTGCGATACATTGATGATTTATTCTTTGTCTGGTCTGGCAAAGAAGGGGATTTACTCAACGCCTTGACACAACTCAACTGTCATGATGATCGCATACAACTCACTTATGAAATTAACCAACAAAGTATTCAATTTCTGGACGTACAGATCACCCGGCAAGATAATCATCTAGCCACCAACACCTTCCAGAAAACAATGTACAGAAACAGCATTTTACACTTTAACAGCTTCCACAGATCGGATTTAAAATGCAATTTACCATATTCACAGTTTCTCGGAGTCAAAAAGAATAGTTTCAGACCCCTCAGAATACAATTTTCAAATCAAGGAAATGGAAAATAGATTTGTCAAAAGAGGTTACCCCATTCAAATACTGAAAAAAGCTGAAGATAGATGGCAACTTCAGGGAAGGGTGGAGCTACTTACACCCAAATATAAATTACCTCAAACCAGGATGGTGATTACGTCTAGGTACTCTACATTCAGCGACCAATACAAAAGGATACTTCTCAAAAACTGGCCTATCCTAACAGCAGAGCCTGACTTTAAACATATTTATTTTGAGCGGCCCATGTTTGCATACACCAGGGGCCCGAACCTCAAAGAAATGCTCACCAAACCAAACCGGTTTTCTACAATCGGGATCTTCAAAGGCCTACAGCCTTGTCTGAACTGCAGCAATTGCAACAATGTGATACGTGGTGCTATTATCAACCACCCCATGAAGGGGAAACCAATCAATCTTCAAGTCAATGCAACCTGCAATTCTGCCACAGTGATTTATCTGATCAAATGCCCATGCGGCTTATGCTACGTAGGAAAGACATCGCGCAAGATTTGCATCCGAATACTAGAGCACAAGAGCAACATCCGATTAAAAAATACCAAATCAGCATTAGCCTCTCACTTCACCAACCTCAAACACAATGTTTCGCAACTGAAATATTTGATTCTTGAAAATGTCGATATTTCTGAGGGAATGAATTTGAACAATGTCCTACTGCGAAAAGAAAACTTTTGGATTGGTTACCTAAACACGATGCAGCCTAATGGGCTCAATGACCACATGGAGTTTCTTTGTTACCTATAACACTTTGACTAGACATTTTATTTATTGACTTTCATGTTTTTGCATATGCACAAGTTTGTTGACACTGATTGTTAAGTTATTTTGTATCTTGAAATTTTGTATTTTGCCTTTATTGACCTCGTCTTTTCAATACCGTACTGTCACCTACATTAACATCTGTTCTAGGTTTCACTTTGTTATATCCAGATTTGTTCATTTTGTCAAGTTTAATTTTTTATTTTCTGCATCACTTTTTTAGATCTTTATTGATACATATTTGTTGATTCACGTTACACAGCCGCCATCTTAAATGGGTTCACGCTGGGCAAACAGTCCTTTATCTCTTTCTTTCACTTTCCTTCCACGTGATCAAACTCTCCCCGTATGTTTATATCGAGTAGCTTTCACCATTTTGACTCGCTTACTGCACTGGTTCGCTCACTTTTCGTACCGGTAGAGCTACACGCGCTGACACCGTAACCTACTGGTGACTCGACTTCTGCACTCTTGTATGTTTTGCGCTTAGATTTTTTGACGCTACACAGCTTCATTATTTTTTAGCGTTCACATAAGTAATCATCGTGTCTATCTCCCCTCCAGCATTGAGGTAGCTAAACAGCCACCCCCAGTGGAAGTCCCACCAGCTCTTGACGTTTGTTTGAATACGGTATGTAAGGGTTTTTTCGCATTTCTTTGCATGCATATTGGTCGCACCGGTAACCCTTACACCGTTTTTTTGCACTGATCACTCTTATTTTTGGATATCTTTATGCACATTTTTAAACACCAACACATATCTATAGAGCACCGTTTGGATGATCTGGCCCATTTTCTATCTGCTCTCGTCTCACGCTGTTTTATTTTTCTGTCACACGAGGTCGGCATGACATTGATTGTGATTGTTCAATTTTCATAATTGGATACAGTGCATTTTCTTTTGTTTTTGGCTTACAGATGTTCCCCTGATGAAGGGCATATCAAATGCCCGAAATGCATCGGGATTTATTGGGGTCTCTCCCATCATGACTTATGATGAATGATTACATTAATTCACTAATGATTGGATGATTGATCATATTCAAACGCTTCTTTGAATTGAGAAAAATAAACAGGTTGGATAACCTTATTGATTACTTCGTTTATTTGGATTTAAAAGACGAAGACTCCTGTTGGCATTATAGCTGTGACCTAAGGGCCCGGTCCTAAGAAGGGTCTGCTTCATACTTGATTCTTCAGCTACACTCCACTGGCCCAGAGAGCGATACCTTAGAAGCAAGCCTTCAACCTCTTTCCCATACATTTTTTTAGTTCTTTCAACCTAGCAGTGCGTATCTGTTCATTTCGTGATACAAAACCTAGTTTGTCCCAAGGAGACTTAGGGATCTCAACTGGAATGAGAGGGGTGCGCCTGGTTGTTCTGGATTCATCACTCATTCCACATGCATAACAGTCTTTGACTTTTTCTTCCATTACCAGATCCATTCCAGGGAACCAATATTCAGACCTTAATCTTGCCTTGCAGAGACTCCTCCCCCAAATGCCCTTCATGTGTAAGATCTATTATTTGGAATCTCAGTCCATCCAGAGGAACTATTTTCCCTGACTTGAGAAGAAACCTCCCCTCAATCGATTAGTCTTCTCTTACGTTCCAAAATGGTTGAATTTTCCCTGGAAGTTCTTTACATTTTTTAGGCCAACCAATGATTACATATGATTTCAATTTGCTGATGATCTCATCATGCTCCATGTGAAAGTCCCACTGGTCTTTTGTTACAGCTGGAAGCCTTACCTGCAGCACCCCTTCGTTACATGTGGATTCAACATTTTCCTTTTCCACTGGTGCCCTTGATAGAAAATCTGCTACTTTATTCTTTTGGCCAGGAACATACACCATTTTGAAATTGAATCCTTGTAGCCCTAATGCCCATTTTGCAATGCGGGGGTCATGTTCTCCATATCCAACGCCTCTTTTTCTACTGTAGAATAATTTGATTCATCCCCTGTCAATGTTATAGAGGCGAAAGCCACTACATTCACCTACTTGTCAATCCTCTGTGATAGTGTTGCTCCAATGCCTTTACCACTTGCATCTGTGGAAATAATGGTGTCTTTATCCACATTGAAGTTCCCAATGAACAGGGCAGAAATGACGGATTCCTTTATGCTCTCTAATGCTTCTTTTTGTTCTTTGCTACAAATGAACGCTGTGTCTTTTTTTACGAGATCTCTGAGAGGTTGAGATAGCATTGCAAAATGTCTGATATACTTGGCCATATATTCAGCCAAACCTAGGAAAGACAGAATTTCCTATTTACACGTTGGGGTAGGTGCTCTTCTCACAGCTTCAACGAGATCTATCTTAGGTTTTATGCCCTCCACAGAGATCGTGTGTCCTAGATAGTCCACAGATGTAAGACCTGGTTTACATTTGCTTTCTTTTGTAGTGAACCCTACCTCTCTGTCTTTTGAGGACCATACCAGCATTAGGATTGTGTTCTGTTTCACTTGAACCAAAGATGAAAATATCGTCCTGAAAACACAGTCTTGGGGCAATCTTTAAGTACATGTTGCATTGCACTTTGAAATGCTGAAGCTGCAGACGCCAACCCAAATGGCATCCTCAAGAATTCGTAGTTGCCAATGGAGGGGTGAATGCTGTCAAAGGTGAGATTCAGGATGTAACTTGATTTGATAATAGGCCGAGGAAAGATCAAGAACACAAAAACATTTTGGTCCTGTGTAGTACTCAGCATTTTATTGATCCTCGGTAAAGGATGTCTGTCGGGGGAGTGTCCTGGCCTGCTTGCAGGCCAGGTCACTTCCCCGCTGCCGCACAGCTCCACCTGAGTGTCTGCGCCTCCTTTGCTGACGCTGACGCTCCGCCGTGAGTTCATCCCCGATGTCTGCCTTGCATTTGTAATACTTTGCTTCCTGTATTTTTGTGCCTGTACATTTTATTGTTGCGCCCCTGTAGGGTTCCGTTGCCCCCGCCTCGGCCCGTTGTCCCCTCCCCTCTTCTGTTCACCCCCTCTGCCTGTTCCCTGCCGCTGCTCCCCTGCGGCTCCGCCCGCCTCGATTCCAATTCGCCAGCCCGCTCCCACCTCCCAGCTGCTCCTCCCTCCCCGCCTTAAATGGCGACCGCTGCGCGACAGCAGGAGTGACCCCTGACCCTGCTTGCAGGCCAGGTCACTTCCCCGCTGCCGCACAGCTCCACCTGAGTGTCTGCGCCTCCTTTGCTGCCGCTCCGCTGTGAGTTCATTCCTGCTGTCTGCCTTGCATTTGTAATACTTTGCTTCCTGTATTTTTGTGCCTGTACTTTCTATTGTTGCGCCTCTGTAGGGTTCCGTTGCCCCCGCTTCGGCCCGCTCCCCCCTCCCCTCTTTTGTTTACCCCCCCTGCCCGTTCCCCGCCTTTGCTCCCCTGCGGCCCGCCCCCCTCGATTCCCATTCTCCACCCCGCTCCCACCTCCCAGCTGCTCCTCCCTCCCCGCCTTAAATGGCAGCCGCTGCGCGACAGCAGGAGTGACCCCTGACCCTGCTTGCAGGCTAGGTCACAGCTCCACCTTTGCTTCCACTGCCGCTCCGCCGTGAGTTCATCCCGCTCTCTGCCTTGCATTTGTAATACTTTGCTTCCTGTATTTTTGTGCCTGTACTTTCTTTTGTTGCACCTCTGTAGGGTTCCGTTGCCCCCGCCTCGGCCCGTTTTCCCCCCCTCTTCTGTTTACCCCCTCTGCCCATACCCTGCCGCTGCTCCCCTGCGGCCCCGCCCCCCTCGATTCCCATTCTCCACCCCACTCCCACCTCCCAGCTGCTCATCCCTCCCTCCCCGCCTTAAATGGGGGACGCTGCATGGCCATGCCTCTGGCTTGCCAGAGGCAAGCCTGTCTGCGCCCGTGCATGCCTGGACCGTGCCCAGTGCCAGAACCCTTGGCCCCCGCGAACACCACAACACCAGAATACACTATGATGCCAGCACCCTCCACTCACTCAATGCCGGCTGAAAACACACCTGCTTCCAGGCCACCCCGAAACGGACCCACGGACCCTTCTCCTGCCGCACCTGCAGCTTGACCTGCGATAGAACCACCAAATCTCCACGGACTGGACCCAACCACCTCCGTTGCATACTCCTCAACACCCGCTCCGCACGTAAACACGCTGTCGAGCTCTGGGATCAGTTCGACACCTCCGCCCCAGATGTGGCCTTCCTGACCGAGACCTGATGGAACGACTCCTCAGCGCCTGACATCGCCATAGCCATCCCGGACGGCTACAAGATCACCCCCAGCGATTGCGCTAACGGAGTCGGAGGAGGAATAGCCATCATCCACAAGTCCACCCTCAGAATCGCGGGCACACAGATGACACCCTCAACACCGCCGAACACCTGCACTTCCGGATCCACACCGACCCCAACACCACCCTCAGAGGAACACTCATCTACAGACCCCCCGGACCCCAGGCTCAGTTCAGCGACTCCATCGCCGACCTCGCCAGCACCCACGCACTCGCCTCCACGGACTACATCCTCCTCGGGGACCTGAACTTCCACCTTGAGAACAACAACGACGCCAACTCCGCCACCCTGATGGCCAACCTCGGCCTCAGACAACTCGTCACCGCACCCACCCACGCCGCCGGGCACACGCTGGACCCCGTCTTCTGCACAATCTCCCATGTTACCTTCCACCACACAACCGAACTCCACTGGACCGGCCACCGCTGCATCCATTTCACCTTCAAGAAACCAACCACACACCACCGCACCCAACAACTACCTCTCCGCTGCTGGAGCAAAGCCACCGACGACCGTCGGTTCACCCTCGCCCAGAAACCCACCCAGCAACCCCACCAACCCAGACGCCGCAGCCCGCAACCTCAGACAGTGGATCGACGACTGCGCCAACACCCTCGCCCCGCTCAAGAAACCCTGCAACAGCCATGCCAGCAATAGAGCCATCTGATTCACAGACTAGCTCCAGACCTCCAAACGCGCATGCCGGAAACTGGAGAAGACATGGCTCCACGAATGCACACCGGACAACCACGCAGCCCACAAGGACGCCACTGTGAAGACATCACCACCTCATCAGACTAGCCAAGAGATCCTCCTTTAAAAACCGGCTGGACAACAACGCACACGATAGCAAAGAGCTCTTCAGCATCGTAAAGGAACTCTGCAACACCAGCGCCACCACCAACGACATCCCGTCCTCACAAGAACTGTGCGACTCAGTAGCCATCTTCTTCCACTGCAAGATCGCTGACATCCACGACAGCTTCAACACCATGGCCGCTTGACAACAGACACCACCTCCCCTGCGAACACCACCAGCACCAACCGCCTGACCTCCTGGTCCATCATCAATGACAACGAGACACGCAAGATCATGAACTCCATCCACTCAGGATCTCCGTCAGACCCGTGCCCACACCACGTAGAAAACAAAGGAGACGCAGCCATCGCACCCCAACTACGGAAGGTCATCAACATCTCCTTCGAAACAGCGACATTCCCGGAAAGCTAGAAGCACGCCAAAATCAATGCCCTCCTTAAGACCCCAAAGCGGACCCCAAGGACCTCAAGAACTTCCGGCCCATCTCCCTGCTCCCGCTCCCGGCAAAGGTCATTGAGAAAATCGCCAACATTCAATTGGCCCGTCACCTGGAAGACAACATCTTGGACCCGTCCCAGTTCGGTTTCAGGCGCAACCACAGCACTGAGACAGCCCTCATCGCCGCCACAGATGACATCAGGCACCAACTAGACAACGGTGAAACATCAGCCCTCATCCTCCTGGATCTGTCGGCCTCCTTCGACACGGTATGCCAATGCACACTCGAGACACGCCTCCTAGAAGCCGTAATCCAAGAGAAGGCCCTGAACTGGACCACGTCCTTCCTCTCAGGCAGAACCCAGAGAGCCCACCTCCCACCCTTCCAATCCGAAGCCACCAACATCATCTGCGGCATCCCCCAGGGCGCATCCCTCAGCCCGACACTGTTCAACGTCTACATGGACCCCTCGCACAAGTAGCCCGCCATCACGACCTCAACATCTCCTACGCCAACGACACCCAGCTCATCCTCTCCCTCACCAAGGACCCACACACCGCCAAAACCAACCTCCACAAGGGAATGAAGGCCGTCGCAGACTGGATGAGGAGCAGCCGTCTGAAACTGAACTTTGTCAAGACGGAGGTCCTCATCCTCGGACCCACCCCCTCAGCCTGGGATGACTCCTGGTGACCGACCACGATGGGAACAGCACCAACACCCACCGACCATGCACGCAACCTAGGATTCATCCTCAACTCCTCCCTCTCCATGTCCAGGAAGGTCAAAGCCATATCCTCCTCCTGCTACAACACCCTCCTCATGCTCTGCAGGATCTTCAAGTGGATCCCGACCGAAACAAGAAGAACGGTAACACAGGCCCTCGTTAGCAGCAGATTGGTCTACGGCAACGCACTCTACGCAGGAATCCCAGCCAAACACCTACGACGACTACAACGCATCCAAAACGCTTCCGCCCGACTGATCGTCAACGCCCCCCGACGCAGCCACATCACCCCCCACCTGAGAAACCTATACTGGCTCCCCGTCGACAAGAGGATCACCTTCAAGCTCCTCATCCACGCACATAAAGCACTCCACAACGCCGGACCAGCCTACCTGAACAGCAGACTCAGCTTTCACACTCCCACCCGCCAGCTCCGCTCCGCCTGCCTCGCCCCCGCATCCAACGTACGACATCCAGCGGTAGATCCTTCTCCTACTTCGCCGCCAAGACCTGGAACACCCTCCCTACCCACAAATGGCATACCCAAGACCTACTCTCCTTCAGAAGACTCCTCAAAACCTGGCTCTTCGAACAGTAACCGCATTCCCTCTCCCCGCAGCGCCTTGAGACCCTCACGGGGAAGTAGCGCGCTTTACAAGTACTCTGATTGGTTGATTGATAAAATGTGGTCCCTAAGTCCTCACATAGTCTAATACTCTGACCACTATCCTTGGTTGTGATTTGTGTGCCAACCAAGCAGAGCTCTGTATTTCTTGAATTACACCTTGGTTGACCAATTTTTCAATTTCCAATCTTAAAGGTTCTCTCATAAGTAAAGAAATAGAACGTGTTTTTTGAACTACTGGGACAGCACCTTCTTTTAGAACAATTTTATGCATGTAAGTTTTTAACAATGCCAAATTTTCATTACATCTGGAAATTCTATAGTGAGATTGGTTCCGACTTCTGGGGGATCAATAAGTAAAACTAGGTCATGATTATTGGGGTCCAGGGTAATTCCTAATTCTTTCTGATGTTTCCACACCAGAAGACTTGATCCCTGCTTGGTTATATAAATCTTTCCCACTGTGTGTCTATTTGTAAATGAAATTCTCATTCTCACCATCTTTTCTAAGGGTATAGGTTCTCTATTGTACCCAGATGGACTTATATCAGCATTTCCCAACTTGATGTTATGCTTAGTAAACTTCTCGGTAAAATATTTACTTTTCCACTAGAGTAAAAGGGAACATGAGTCTGCATATACCTTGAATTTTTCCTCATCAAGACTAATCTCACATGAGGGATACTGTGTTTTTTCCTCCAAGTTTCCTTCCTCAATCTGAAAAATAAAATTATTTTCCTCTTCCTTCTCTCCCTCAGGGTTTTCAATCACATGTACTTTGGGACTATATAACAGCTTGTCACGGTGGGGGGCTGCAGGCGATGCCTGTCCAATGCAGTGCAGAGGAGGTGAGGCCTGTCCAGAGCTGGGGGGTGCAGAATAGGTGAGGCCTGTCTAGTGGGGTGCAGAGGAGGTTAGGAATGTCCAAGGGGTGCAGAGGAGGTGAGACCTGTCCAGGGAGGTATAGAGAAGGGGAGGCCTGTCCAGCATGGTACAGAGGAGGTGCTGCCAGTGCAGTGGGTGCAGAGGAGGTGAGGACTGTCCAGGGACCTGCATTCTAGGTGAGGCCTGTGCAGGGGGTGCAGTAGAGGTGAGGCCTGTCCATTGGGTGCAGAGGAGGTGAGACTTTTCCTTTACTGGGTGGTGCAGACGATGTGGGGCGTGTCCAGAGGGGGTGCAGAGGATGTGAGGCCTGTATGAATGGGGCGGGGTGTGCTAAAGAGGTGAGGCCTGGCCAGTGGGATGCAGAGACGAGGAGGCAATTTCCAGAGGGGGGGGGGGGGCAGAGTAGGTGAGATGTATCCACATGGGTGCAAAGGAGATGAGGCATGTCGGGCAAGGGGTTGGGAGGTGCAGCAGAGGTGATGCCTGTCCAGGGTGGTGCAGAGCATGGAAGACCTGTCCAGGGGGTGCAGAGAAGGTGAGGCCTGTCCAGGGGTGCAGAGGAGGAGCAAGGCCTGTCCAGGGTGCAGAGGAGGTGAGGCCTGTCCAGGGGTGCAGAGGAGGTGAGGCCTGTCCAGGGGTGCAGAGGAGTGAGGCTTGTCCAGGGGTGCAGAGGAGGAGAGGCATGTCCAGGGGGTGCAGAGAAGGTGAGGCCTGTCCATCGGTGCAGAGGAGGTAAGGCCTGTTCAGTCCAGGGGGGTGCAGCCTAGGTGAGACCTGTCCGGGTGGTATAGAGAAGGTGAGACCTGTGGAGAGGGGGTGAGGGGCAGAGCAGGTGAGACCTGTGGAGAGGGGGTAGGGGCAGAGGAGGTGAGACCTGTCCTGTCGGGAGGTTAGAAGAGGTGAAGTCTGTCCAGGGGGAGGCACAAAGGAGGTGAGGCCTGTCCAGCAGGTGCAGAGGAGGTGAGGACTGTCCATGAGATGTAGAGGGGGTGAGGCCTGTCCAGGGGGTGCAGAGAAGGTGAGGCCTGTCCATCGGTGCAGAGCAGGTAAGGCCTGTTCTGTCCAGGGGGGTGCAGCCTAGGTGAGACCTGTCCGGGTGGTATAGAGAAGGTGAGACCTGTGGAGAGGGGGTGAGGGGCAGAGGAGGTGAGACCTGTGGAGAGGGGGTAGGGGCAGAGGAGGTAAGACCTGTCCTTTAGGGGGTGACGTTAGTAGAGGGGAAGCCTGTCCAGGGGGAGGCACAAAGAAGGTGAGGCCTGTCCAGCAGGTGCGGAGAAGGTGAGCACTGTCCATGGGATGTAGAGTGGGTGAAGCCTGTTTGGAGGGAAGTGCAGAGGAAGCGAGGCCTGTCCAGGGGTGCAGAGGAGGTGAGGCCTGTCCAGGGGTGCAGAGGAGGTGAGGCCTGTCCAGGGGTGCAGAGGAGGTGAGGCCTGTCCAGGAGTACAGAGGAGGTGAGGCCTGTCCAGGGGTGCAGAGGAGGTGAGGCCTGTCCAGGGGTGCAGAGGAGGCAACGCTTGTCCAAGGGTGCAGAGGAGGTGAGGCCTGTCCAGGGGTGCAGAGGAGGTGGGGCCTGTCCAGGGGTGCAGAGGAGGAGAGGCCTGTCCTGGGGTGCAGAGGAGGAGAGACCTGTCCAGGGGGCTCAGAGGAGGTGAGTGAGGGCTGTACAGGGGTGCTGAGGAGATGAGGCCTGTCCATGTGATGTAGAAGGGGTGAGGCCTGTTTGGAGGGCGGTACAGAGGAGGCGAGATCTGTCGGGGGGGATGCAGAGGAAGCGAGGCCTTTCCAGGGGGCTCAGAGGAGGTGAGTGAGGCCTGTCCAGGAGGGTGTAGAGGAGGTGAGGCCTGTCCTGTTCTTGGGTGGTTCAAAGAAGGTGGCGCCTCTCCAGGAGGGATGCAGTGGAGATGAGGCCTGTTCGTCCAGGCGGGGTTGTCGAGAGCTGAGTTTAAGTTTGTTTATTGTTGCTCCAAGAGATTTGTGTAATGAGTGTAAGTTGCTTGTAAACTGGCCAATTGAAGAGCCACGGAGTGAAGCGCCTCAAAATATTTTATTATATATACAAGAGATTAATGCAGATTTACAGACAATATTGCAAAGGCAAAGACCGGGTAAAAGAGGGTGCATCTTTTAGTGTTGCATCCAGAGGTTAGTTCACATATCCAGCAAAATGTGAGGGGCTGCAGAATAACATTCTGCATGAGATTTTGTTTTACGCAAAGAACTGTAGTGACAATTTTGTTACTAAGTAGAAAAATATATCAAAGAAAAAATGAGCACTCAGACAAAAATGTTCCAGAAGGGTGACAATATTGCAAAAGCAAAAACCGGGTAAAAGAGGGTGCATCTTTTAGCGTTGCATTCCGAGGTAGTGCATATATCCAGCAAAATGTGAGAGCTGCAGACTAACATTCTGGATGAGATTTTGTTGTAACCAAAGTTCTGTAGTGACAATTTTATTACTAAGCAGAAGAAGATCAAAATAAAAATAATGATGGCTCAGACAACATTTCTCCAAACGGGTGACGAAATTGGTTCTCACGGATTGCATTCTCGTTTTGATTCTGGGTTTGTTTGAGGTGTGAATTTGGATATGCACGGCGTTGGTGTGCAGAGTAATGATGTTCAGTATGTGCAAGGAGGAAATGTTGTTCCTCTGGATCAGGGCCGGACTGGGAACCCAAACCAGGCCTGACAATTTTGGCGGCCCAGATCCCTACCTCTTTTGTTGCAGGGGGTGATATAGCAGCACCACAGCAAAACCAGCCCCCAGTGACCAATATGTTTCCCAGCACTGAACAATCGTCCCCCACTCTTCCAGCCTCCCGGGTAAACCCTGAAGCCCGTTGCGGCCGGTCCGGCCCTGCTTAGGGTATAGGCTTTACTGACAGTGGCAATTTAAATACCTCAAACACTAATGTGCCGAATATGAGATGCTCCTTGCAATGTTTTCAGGAACCTGGGAAACTGGAACATGAATCAGATGGCACAGAATGGGATGTCACAGTGGGAAACATCCTTTACAACGCAACTTTTACCACCAAGTGCCTTTACATCGCAACTATTACAATGCATGTCATTACAATGCATTGCGCTTGGGGGCGCTCTAGGATAGGGATTGGATTTAATTTACTATCTAACACCTTCCCTACTATCCACGGGGACTGGAGTTGGAATAGTAAATTAAACTATTCACTATCCAGCACCCCTCAACGCTATGCGTTGTAACAGCATGCGTTGTAAAACCTGCGATGTAAAGGCATGCGTGGTAAAAGCATGCATTGTAATGTCATACATCCGTCACAGTCAATGGTTCCAGCCCAACTGGCCTCTGTGCCGAGCATGCAGAATCAAAGGCAGATATATTGGAGCAAGCCTTCAGTTCAGATGGTGCCACAGCCCAGTGCAGAAAAGAACGCCAAGTTCTCAACAAATTTAAGACTTCAATAAAATCCTTTTTTGATTAATAATGATTTTCCACAACTTTCATATACACTAGGAGTTTCTACTGGAGTGAATCAGACACAATGACGGTGCCTGAGATGGGAGAAGGATTGCATGCTTGGGGCAGTCCTAGAGGTCACCCAGAGTGGCCCTTTTGTAGAAGAAGTAAATGGGAATCCGGCATCTCTTTTAATCAATAAATGTGCCTCCCGTTGCACAGTCAGACTGACGGGAGCTCCCAACCCACACCTCTTGGGAAAGGAGTCCAAGTTGTAGGCATTTCTAATAAATAACTAATAGGCTGACAGAAAATGTTCCCGTACAAATTGGGTCAATGATGAATGGCACAAACATAAACTGTGATTAAGAGCCAGTTATTATGTTAGGGAATAACCTTGTAAAATACCTTGTGGCTTTTAGGGGAAGAGTCACAATTCATTATTCATTTTGTAGGTGTGGTTTATTAAATTACATTTTGTTGTGCCATGTTTTCATGAATATTCATTGGTTGCTGTAATTTTTACCTCATCATGAACCATGTCAATAATGTGTTCTCTCTGTCTAAAAACGTATAAACTGTACTGTTTTGGGATATTTGCTGGAATTGTTTTATTTTACACTTTTCCTAAAGTCAGACTACATGTCAATCCTCTTACTGATTTTGTACTTAAGAACGTTTCCTTGATTTTTAACTAGGCCGTTTCTATGTCTGTTTGCTATTTGATATTATAGAAAAACGTTTTCTTATTTCTTAGCACACATTTGTTGTGGTGGTCTGTCAATTGACTTTACAGATAGTTATTTCTGATTCTGGCCCCTCCTTCTGAGACGCCAGTGACACTGCGAGCTACGGGAGGAGGAAGGGGGGAGGCTCTTGTGTGCCCTGCAGGCTCTATCTTCTGCCTTCTCCTGCCCAATCCATATATTTCGGAGAGGCAGAGGTCTAGTTCTTGGGTTGCCGTCCTATAGGGCTCACAAGACACTGACCCTCCGTATCACACCTTTAAATAATTTATAAATTGAAAGCGCCAACACATTGATGCCTTGTTGCTTCCAATGCTCAGCATTTGAACTCTGCATCAGCTTGAGCTTGAATTGTAGTTGCTCAGAGAACATGGTTTGGAACAATCTAAGAGTCTCGTTGAATTATCTATGAACGGTGGGCAGAATTTAACATACCTTTTGTGAACCAGATTGTTTTGATTTGCAAGTTTCATGGGATCTAAATGGAAAGATGGGGGTTATGAAGACGTGGACTGGGTTGTTAGGGTTTGTTCTCTGATACTGTGGGTGTACTCTATATTCACACGGACCTTTTCCAGCAGAGTATCGTGGTTGTTGAACCAAAAAAAGTATTTATTCATAACCAGAGTTGCTTGACAATGGCCTCCAGAGAACAAGAGATTCTTTTGTTTTGGAAGTTCAGGGCGGTTATTTGGAAGACGGGATGAAGTATGATCGTCTGAAGCAAAACTATTTCTTTACTTCCTTTCAAGGTATTCTGGGATCACCAAGTAGTGCAGCGTGGCTGCCACCCTTGGAGGAACAACATATAATATAACTTTCAGGTAAGGATTCCTATAACTGTAAGTTTCCTTTTCCCCTGTTTCTTCTTTCTCTATTCCCTTTGTTGAACTGTGTTTAAAAATGACCATCAAGACTCCATTCTGTGTTGCCATGCTCTCGGCAAACCTGATAAGGAATTGCTTTCTGTGACTCTGTTGAACCTAGCTTAACCCCCTGCTCCTCGTGGTTGAGCCTTCTGAAAAGCTGCTCGTGCACCTTGTCCTCCGGTTGCATCAGAAGTTCAGCCACTTCCTGTCAGCTGTTGGTAATTCAGCCTCTCATGACCAGCGACTGTGACTTGTGACCACCATCTGTGTCCTGAAAACAAAGGCTGTGTGTATTGCGCCAGCAGTAGCAGGCGCTCTGTGACTGCACCTTGTGACGGAAGACAGAGGCTGTGTGTGTTGTGTAAACAGAAACAGATGCTCTGTGACTACGCCATGTGAGCACGGAAGTCAGACCAACGCCACCTGAGGGACATGCTCCTTTACCACGAGTGCGCCACCCGAGGCTGATGAAGCATGAGGCCTAACTAGAACTGGACAGATGAGAAACTTGCATTGTGTAAGGGGGGGTTTCCAGTACTAGAAATATGTGTAAGCTGTGAAGGAAAACAGCAGTCTCCGTAGAATTGTCTTTGTACCATTCTGGGACCTCTGTCCTTAGCTCGAGCTAATAAATGACTTGCTTCCCTCCACGGCTGGTTGTCCTGGTCTCTTTTGGTAATGTATGATTGATGCAAGAAGGACCCGTAGATTCAAGGCGTTTCCCTGCGCCACTGGCTTTGACTTCCCTAGTGGGGGGGGGTGTCTCCAAAAGCCAGTTCTACACCTTTCTTGATCTCTTTTTTGTTTTTGTCTCTTCAGCTTCAACATTTGACTCCCTCTGTACACTATTCTTGTTGTTATCAAACTTCTGATAATCACCTGATGGAGCCACATTCCTCCTGGAACGTGTTGGGGGGTGTAGTGCAGGTCCAGTTCCTTTTTAGGTCAGTTTTGCCCCCCCAGTTCCTTAACTATTGGCACATTTGTCTCCTCCTCTACAGCACGTGATACTATAATCCCTCTGTTTGTCTTTCAGCGTTGTTTCTCTTTGGATGGATCTGACTTCCATCTCTTTACATCCTACCATCCTACCCTTTTCTGTCTTATCTACTACAAGCAAAAGACACAGTACATGTGTGTGGACACACATGCACACAGGGCTTGCTTTAGGGTGGTGTGGCCGGTGGAGCTGCACCTGGTGCTGACCTTGGGGGCACTGTGTTTAGATGTAACTTATGGTTTCCTGTGCTGGAACATGTGGTGAGAGTGGAAGATAGCCTTTTTCTCTTTCTTCTGTTTTGTGTTTTCCTTATCTAGACCCTTTTTCGTTTCCTTTACTGTTGTGCTGTTTTTTTCTCTTTTTCAGGTGTTGCAGTGCCCTGGTCCTGTCGAAGGAGCATGAGTTCTGGGCCACAAAGTAAGTCCTTATCATCCGCACAATTTGAAATGGTGAATTCCACTGAGCTAACTGGACACAGCGTCTGTCTATGGTGGCATTTAAAGCACTGAGTGCAACAAGGCCAATTCCTTTGTTCCTAGATCACTGGAAAAAGGAATAGATGAAGAGTCTAGGTGGGCAGGGTTAGTAAATAACATCTGATAATTCATTAAAAGTATTACAAATATCTCATTTGATGCCAGCCTTTGCCACAGAAATTGTAAATTGATAGTGTTGGCTGCTTCTGAGAATCGGTGTCACAATATATGTGCAACTTGAGTTTCTTTCTTAAATATTAATTACGTTTGCTCTCACATCCTTGAGTTCCAGTGATCCAAAGCTCCCGATCTACAGTGTTCCGAGCTGTTTCACCACTATCAGAAATGATACTCAACTAATTTCCTAGCTTGTTTTTGTCAATACATTCTTTGTGCAAAGTATAAGGTCACAAATATTTTTTCTTTGTGTTCATTTACAATCTCTGACTCCGTTTCTACAGGTGACTGAAGCATGAACAGAAAAAAGAAGGTTTAAATGTAGTGAAACATAACGAAAAGGATTATTTCAAGGAAAGTTAAAACATTCTCGTGCTCTAGAGAAGAAACACATTCTATGTGCCAGGAATGGTGAGGATGTTGGAGCGGAAGAAACTGGTGAATGTGAAAGTTGTCAAATCCCTAAAGGAAAATTACCCTAAATGTTTACCAAGTGCCAGTAACTGAGATTGAGGAGAACATTGGCCACAACTGATCCCCACACAGTGCACTTGAGAAAACCCAGTGATGTAAATTCTGTTTGATGGTTTATGAGAAATGCTTTGGAGACGCAAACCCTCCCCAACAGATCAGTATCCGTAGACGTGATGTGAAAGAACCGTCAAGAAGACTAATATCCTCGGTTTACAAGCGCAAGCTTTTGTCTCCATCTCCTGTGATTCAGAGGAAAGAAAAGATTGTTTAAAAGAAAGTCATTGTAAATGCTCTTTCTCAGATGTTGATTCACCAAAGATGCTGGATTATCATTTCCAATATAGGAAGATTTTCCCCCACCAACTCTGTCTCTTGAGTTTGATCCGAGTGGTTTCAAAGGATCTTGTAACTCCAAAGTGGATCATGTACCTGTCTTAGCCACTGAGCAAAAAAGCATATACTGGCTCAGAAAGTATAAAAGGGGCCAGTGTTACGCTATTGATAATTCTTAAACCACCCTGGCATGCCCTAATCATCTGTCATTACTTGTATGAACAAACATATCTACCAGGCAAACACTAAAGCCCAAAGACCTTATCAGTGCTTTTAAAACTCCTAAATCAAATGTGATAAAACAGAATCACTAAATGAGACTAATTAAACAAGAGAAAATTCACCCGGGCATAACTTGGAGAAAATGAATCCATGAGAGGCCTCTTAATCAATTCAAGGGGCTCCTCAATGAAAGTTAATAGGACAAGTTAGATAGGTGCCTTTAAAGGTAGGAAAATGATCTCCAGGTAAAAACTATCATTAGTTAAATACATATGTTAAGAAGAGCATCTGAAATGTATTTTAGAGGTTAATGCTGAGTTGTAACTTAAACATGTACACAATCAGAAATCAGATTCAGTCTTAAAATGACGTGTATTCAGGAACAAACCCAACTTGGAGAAACAAACAACTCGAATAAGAGCAATAACTGTGAGAACAGCTTTAGTTATCAATCCCACCTCACTAAACATGAGAAAACTAGCTCTGGACGAAAACCCTATCAGTGTCCTGAATGCCAGAAAGGCTTCAGTCTCAAATCCAACCTTACTGTACATGAAAGAACTCACACTGGACAAAAACCTTATCAGTGCTCTGAATGCTCGAAAAGCTTCAGTCAGAAATCCAGACTTACGGTACATGAAAGAACCCACACTGGACACAAACCATATCAGTGCCCTGAATGCTGTAAAAGCTTCTGTAGCAAATTCAATTTCACTATACATGAAAGAACTCACACTGGACAAAAACCTTATCAGTGCTCTGAATGCTCGAAAAGCTTCAGTCAGAAATCCAGCCTTACTGTACATGAAAGAACCCACACTGGACAAAAACCATATCAGTGCTCCACGTGCCAAAAAAGCTTCAGTTTTCGTGGCAGTCTGATTCAACATCAGGTAACTCACACTGGACAAAAACCTTACCAGTGCTCTGAATGCTTGAAACGCTTCAGTCAGAAATACAACCTTACTGTACATGAAAAGACCCACACTGGGTATAAACCGTATCAGTGCTCTGAATGCTGTAAAAGCTTCAGTCAGAAATCCAGCCTTACTGTACATGAAAGAACCCACACTGGACAAAAACCATATCAGTGCTCTGAATGCTGTAAAAGCTTCAGTCAGAAATCCAGCCTTACTGCACATGAAAGAACCCACACTGGACAAAAACCATATCAGTGCTCCACGTGCCAAAAAAGCTTCAGTTTTATTGGCAGTCTGATTCAACATCAGGTAACTCACACTGGACAAAAACCTTACCAGTGCTCTGAATACTGGAAAAGCTTCAGTCAGAAATCCAGCCTTACTGTACATGAAAGGACCCACACTGGGCATAAACTGTTATACTGCTCTGAATGCCAGAAAAGCTTCAGTAGTAAATCAGCTCTCTCTCACCACGAGAGAGCTCATACTGGACAAAAACCTTATCAGTGCTCTGAAAGCTGGAAAAGCTTCAGTCAGAAAGGCAACCTTACTAAACATGAAAGGACAAACACTGTATCAGTGTTCTGAATGCCAAAAAGGTTTCTATCAGAAATCCGGTTTAACTCTACATCAGAGAATACATACTGGGCTCAAACAGTATCAGTGCTCTGAATGCCAGAAAAGCTTCAGTCGTAAAATAACTCTCACTCAACATGAGAGAACTCACACTGGGTATAAACCGTATCAGTGCTCTGAATGCCAGAAAAGCTTCCAACTGAAAATGACTCTCACTAGACATGAAATAACTCACACTGAACAGAAACCTTATCAGTGCTCTGAATGCCAGAAAAGTTTCAGTCAGAAATCCAGTTTAACTCAACATGAGAGAATCCACACTGGGCTCAAACCATATCAGTGCTCTGAATGCTGGAAAAGCTTCACTCGGAAATCCGACCTTACTGTACATGAAAGGACCCACACTGGGCTCAAACCGTATCAGTGCTCTGAGTGCCAAAACAACTTCAGGGATAGATCCGGTTTAATTGTTCATGAAAGAACCCACACTGGACATAAAACTTATCAGTGCCCTGAATGCCAGAAAAGTTTCAGTCAGAAATCCAGTTTAACTCATCATGAGAGAATCCACACTGGGCTCAAACCGTATCAGTGCTCTGAATGCTGGAAAAGCTTCAGTAAGAAAATAAATCTCTCTACACATGAGAGAACTCACACTGGACAAAAACCTTATCAGTGCTCTGAATGCCGGAAAAGCTTCAGTAGTAAATCAAAGTACATGAAAGGACCCACACTGGGCATAAACTGTTATACTGCTCTGAATGCCAGAAAAGCTTCAGTAGTAAATCAGCTCTCTCTCACCACGAGAGAGCTCATACTGGACAAAAACCTTATCAGTGCTCTGAAAGCTGGAAAAGCTTCAGTCAGAAAGGCAACCTTACTAAACATGAAAGGACAAACACTGTATCAGTGTTCTGAATGCCAAAAAGGTTTCTATCAGAAATCCGGTTTAACTCTACATCAGAGAATACATACTGGGCTCAAACAGTATCAGTGCTCTGAATGCCAGAAAAGCTTCAGTCGTAAAATAACTCTCACTCAACATGAGAGAACTCACACTGGGTATAAACCGTATCAGTGCTCTGAATGCCAGAAAAGCTTCCAACTGAAAATGACTCTCACTAGACATGAAATAACTCACACTGAACAGAAACCTTATCAGTGCTCTGAATGCCAGAAAAGTTTCAGTCAGAAATCCAGTTTAACTCAACATGAGAGAATCCACACTGGGCTCAAACCATATCAGTGCTCTGAATGCTGGAAAAGCTTCACTCGGAAATCCGACCTTACTGTACATGAAAGGACCCACACTGGGCTCAAACCGTATCAGTGCTCTGAGTGCCAAAACAACTTCAGGGATAGATCCGGTTTAATTGTTCATGAAAGAACCCACACTGGACATAAAACTTATCAGTGCCCTGAATGCCAGAAAAGTTTCAGTCAGAAATCCAGTTTAACTCATCATGAGAGAATCCACACTGGGCTCAAACCGTATCAGTGCTCTGAATGCTGGAAAAGCTTCAGTAAGAAAATAAATCTCTCTACACATGAGAGAACTCACACTGGACAAAAACCTTATCAGTGCTCTGAATGCCGGAAAAGCTTCAATCAGAAATCCAACCTTACTGTACATGAAAGGACCCACACTGGGCTCAAACCGTATCAGTGCTCTGAGTGCCAAAACAACTTCAAGTATAGATCCAGTTTAATTGCTCATGAAAGAACCCACACTGGACAAAAACTTATCAGTGCCCTGAATGCCTGAAAAGTTTCTGTGACAAATCCAGTTTAACTCAACATGAGAGAATCCATACTGGGCTCAAACCGTATCAGTGCTCTGAATGCTGGAAAAGCTTCCAACTGAAAAAGACTCTCACTAGACATGAAAGAACTCACACTGGGGAAAGACCTTATTAGCTCTCTGAATGCTGGAAAAGTTTCAGTCGGAAATCTGGTCTCACTCAATTTGGGAGAACTTACCTGTAAAAAACCTTGTCATTGTTCTAAATGCCTGGGAAGCGTCTGCTGGAGATTCAATTTCAGTCCACAAGAGAGAAAGCACAACGAGAAAGGAAATTACCCGTGCTCTCAATGTGACAAAAACTTCAGTTGTAAATGTAACCTTTCTACATAAGAGAGACAATGTGGGAGAATAAAAGGTGCTCACTGTCAACCCTGAGGAGGAGCTTTCAGCATCGCAAAACATTTACATGAAGCAGCCACAAAGACTCCACTCCATTGATTGTCCAACAAACCATCTACTGAGAAAAGCACACAGCGAGGGATGGAAATGCTTGAATTAACCTCATCCTTTTGTAACTATTTGTGGCCTCTTTCCATTCAGCGTGTTTTGCTCCCTGAGTGTTTATAAGCCATGGCTCTGACCCACAAAGGCCATTGATCCTGAACTTTGAGGCCACGCTGCTAGATTCAGGAATGTTTGTAACCTCAAACTGTTTCCAGCCTTAATAAGCCTCACCAGGGGCCTGCAGCAGGAGTCCCTTTGTTGTAGGTCTATATGGGACCAACATCTGTTCTGTGCCACGTAGGGCTGATTATTGAGAAAAACTAAAGGTGATGGATGAACTGGTAGTTCATCTCGGCAACATCCCACCACATCATTCTCTAGTCTTTGTGTAACTACAGACAAGGCCAGCCATATGCAAACAATTCTTGGCTCCACCCTAAATAATCCTAATGACTTCTGTTCCAATGGGACATGGCCTCGTATTACAAAGATATGCGAGACAGCAAGGACCCCCTGATACAGTTCAACTTCCTGGGTCAGGGCACTTGAAGAAAATGTGTTCCAATTTGGAGAACATATGTACCAACAAACAAAAGGCGTAAGCATGGGGGCAGCAATGGCCCCATCGATAACCAATATTTATATGGCTAGGTTTGAATTTCATCACATACACAACGAGATGGCACCATTCTATGAGTCTGTTTCCCATTGGTACCGGTTTATTGACGATATATTTTTTATATGGACCAATGGGGAACAGACTCTACAAGAATTTCTAGAATGGATTAATTTAGCAGATAGTAATCTCCGTTTCACTGCACAAGTTGATGCTACAAAAGTGGAATTCCTTGACATATATATCAAAAATGAATCCAAGAATCTGACGGTTGACTTATATACTAAGTCAACAGCAAGGAACACGCTACTCCATTTTAGTAGCTACCATCCGAGAAATCAGAAGGATGGGATACCATTTTCGCAGTTTTTGAGAGTGCGGCGAAACTGCACAAACATTAAAGATTATGATATTCAGGCTGTAAAAATGAAAGAGACATTTCTTGCTCGCGGATATCCGAATCGTTTAATACGTGAGGCATTTAAGCGAGCAAGATACTTTGATCGCGATGCTCTTCTGAATTCAAATAAACAACAGAAAGAACAAAAGTTGGTCTGCATAACAAAGCACCCTCCTCTAAATGCCACAGTCAGACAGATCATCAACTCAAACTGGCATCTATTAAATATAGAACCGACACAACCAAAACTACCAAAACCCATGTTTGCGCATCGACGCAACAAAAATCTGAAAGATCTAGTGGTTAGATCACGTTTCAGTGGAACTACCAATATTGTCCCCTTTGTACAGAAATCACTAAATGGAGAAAATGCCATTAAGGGCACCTCCAGATGTGGCACATGCCAATCTTGCGATGGCATAATATCAGGTGAGACATTCACATTCAACAAAGTACAAATACAGGCTAAGGAACTATGGACATGCAATACAACCAATATTGTTTATTTGATATTGTGTCCATGTAACTTAGGTTACGTTGGAGAAACCGCAAGAACTATGAAACTCCGCCTAACGGAGCATAGATCTGCGATTAAAGCAAAAAAATTGACAGCACCACTGGCATCCCATTTTTCTGAGTTCCATCATTCTCCGTCTCAGATCCGTTGGCGCATCCTAGAAAAGATTCATATAGCCAACAACAACGGCGGAGATAAAATTAGGAAAAAAAGAGAGCTTTATTGGATCTTTACTCTTAATACATTTACCCATGGCTTAAATAATGACCTACCGTGGATAAATGCTATCTTATAACAAGAAAGATTGATGTCCCTGTCTTTATATCTCTTTAATTTGGGCAAATGATAGGATTAGTCAAATAATATATAGTCCCCCGTATAATAAGACCTTTCCATATATGACACCAGCAGTAGGCATACCCATCTTATTTACGGTACTCACTTATTCATTTTTCATTTTTTCTTTGATAAATAAACAGTAAACAAATCAAAAATAAACATTAGAAAAGCTAAATACTCATGACTGGTCAATACCGGGCATCTAGCGATATGAAGTCTTGTCGCTTTAAGATGCACGAGAAAACCAGGTGAACCAATTAGCTGCCTTGATAAATAGACCAATAGGAAAGCGCCAAACAAATCCTTTGCCCGAATATCGGAACCGCCGGGACGCCGCTTAAGCCGGTCCGTCTCATATAACAGGAACACAGGTAAAACTTTTGCAGCCTTGCACCACACGCGTAAAGCTTTCCTTAGTTTAAACAGGCTGGCCACGATATAACGTTAGCTACGTTCGTTTTTATCGTTTCAGCTGCCTTGATATTAGACCAATAAGAAAGCGCTAAACGAACATCAGATACCACCAGGACGCCGCCTTAGCCGGTCTGTTTCAGATAATACAAACACAGGTAAAACTTCTGCAGCTCTGCACCAAACGCGTAAAGCTTTTCTTAGTTGTAAATATGCTGGCCATGATATAACGTTTGCTGCATTCGCTTTGCCGTTTCAGACCACATATGCCGTATAAATGCTGGGATTAACCATTGGCATTTATCGCAGCAGGTCGTCCACCCCGAGAGACGATTTAGGTAAACAATAGAGTCACCTTTGAATAGTAAAACCGTAACATACCTCGAAGATTTAATATGACCGGTGAACAAAATCTTTTTTCTTTATAGATGTATGACCACATGTATTTTTAATTCGTATCGGATACATACCGAGTATGGCACCTAAAAACAGCGAAAACTAAGGATTTTCTGGTAAACGCTGTAAGGAAAGGATGTGGTTTGATTAAGGACATGTATATGCAAACAGTAAACAAGTAATCAATGTGCTTTATTACAACTTATGCTTCAGATAAATAAAACGCATGCAGTATAAAACCAAACTTTACCTACTGCAATACTACCAGCGGCTCTATAGACTAAAACTGTAATATAAAAGCTAAAACAGTGGTATTTTTACAGAACACGTACTGTATTAAATAGAGTTTTCAGATGATCAGTTACTTTTGTAGTGGCAGGTATTCGTTTCTGTGCCTCTAGTAATGAAAGGAAATGTAAAACCAACCATATATGAGTGGAGAAATATGAATAGGGTAATCAAATGTAGTAAGTCAAAGTTTATGTTAGAAATTATAAATAAGTAATACCTGCCTTAATAAAATAAACTTATAACAATACTGCCTGTTGAATAATGAGGTTCACCTGATTCACTTACAGTGATCTAAATATTTTGGCCTGACTATAATAATCCCGTGCTGCTAATGAAGTAGCCTACTGGATGTTTAGCGAGTCTAGGTGACCACTATATCTACATACAGAGTTTGAAATCCAAGTCAATCTGAGCTTCCTTAAAAGTCGGGTAAGCATATTCAATTAATTTGACAAATTATTACAACTATTTAGTCTCAGCATATAATCAGTGAATAATGTTCTCACATTGCAGATTTGGCCTTCATCGATACTCATATTAATCTCCACGGTATCTTGGCATTTATTCTGTCCTGACCCTTGATATCTATCCTGTTCTGTCCTTAAAATAGGTAAGCTTATCTGATGCCTTTAGACATGAATGATTAGTATAAAAGGTCCATACTAGAATCTTAATTAATCTGAAAGAGACTCTTTACACCCTGACAGTATGCTAAAAATGAACTTAGGTACAACAATTTATATTGCATGTAGTGCAACTGATATTAGGCTAATATCTTAACATAGTAATCAAGGAAAGCAATAATAGCTAATGATTTCTAGTGAACAGCCATTTTGCGAGCCAAATACCCAACCTTACTACACTTATATCTTTTTCTGTTGTCTTTCTTATTAACCTGGCTGTTTACCCTGGTTATGTAATTCTTTTTTCCCCTTTATCCTCTGTTTTATTCTGTCAGAGTTAGGTTGTCTATATATATATCACAACCAGTAAATGAGATGAACAGTATGCTATTATCCAAATGAAATAAGTTGCAACTGAAGAACTGTTGTCTATGTGCAAAAGAAAGATATGGTTAACTTTCGTGAATTGTGTAGTCCATGGCAACTATGTATAGGATAGACACTATTATGTTTGGAAGCGGTATTATCAAATCATGTTGATAACCAGTATCTAGCACATGTTATAAAAGCCAGAACACTATCTGTTTTGTACACAGAAATATAATATTGTAAAAATATCTTTTTTATAAATATCTTTTACAGCACAATGGTACAGTCCTGAGGAAGGCACTTAAATAGTGTCGAAACGCGTAGACAGGAGATAGGAAACCATCCAACAGTTTTTATATTTATGAATTATTTGAATGATTGAAGTTATGCATATGATGTAATGCTACAAAAAACTTTTTTATCTTTTGTGTATAATTATGTATCAATTTTATCTAATATCATGTTAGTGTAATAAGTATTAAATTTGTATCCTAATGTGTACAAACAGTAGTGGAATATCATTTCTCTACGTGGTCTAAGCCACCTTTTATGTGTTTTGCCTGGGTATTTTACTCACACATACTCGTATTACAAAGATCCACACGAGTGGCCTCTTTCAATCTTCTTTTTGTTTCAAATAGAACCTGCTATCCCTTTAACCATGCCTCGGGCCTGCCAGGTTCCATGCTTTGGCTCTTATCATCAACCTTGAACCATCTCCATAACTTGGAAGCTCCGAAGACTTCACAGCTTGAAGTTTCCCACATTTTGATGGCCGTGGATTCAGGTTCAACTTGATAACCCAACTCTACTCAGTGGGAATTTTGCACTTCAAGCCACTTCTGTGCAGCTCGTCACCTTCTGATACTGATTCAGCCAAAAACCTTGCATCAAATTCCAGTGTTAATCATCACCAGAGACTAAACTTACCTTTGTCCCCTCGAGCATAGCTACCAAAGTCAGCTACAATTTTGTAGGTGACTTCCTGATTGATTCAGTGGATCTGCTCTTTTTTTTTAATTCATTTTCCTTTTTGTTTGGTTTTGACTTCCACTGTTTTGCTTTACCTTCGAGCGTGCCTTAGGCCATACTGCTCAAGCCACGGTACCAAAAGCGAGCTAAGAACACTTTAGTAGAAGAGACATTTACCTTTGCTGACCAAAGTTTGGGAAAAGCAAAGCAGGCTGACTCCAGAAAGCACACTAAGGTTACTTTGTTAGGTGGCATCTGCACCACCTGTAGATGCAAAAAGCAAAGATTATGAGGGAAGCTGTTGGTATCTGTGCCCCCAGAATTTGAGACTGCCGCCCTCTCTCAAACAGTTGAAAGAGCTAATAATGCACCCGCCAGAGATTCATGTCTCAGCAACTAAGACTGCTTGCTCCTGCCATACAACACACCCACTGTTACCTGAATCCCTTTACCTGCTACATAAACAAGTTGTGCTGTGCGTTGTGAACAGGCTTTCACCCCCCTTTGTATGTAAATGAGTTTCTGTGATCAGACACCCCAGGCTTCCATTTCTTCTAGTGCTGTGATAATGTGAGAACGGTAACGAGATCACAAACAAGGGCTGTATTGTGAAATAATCATCTTCCAAGTCACACAGTAGTTTGTAGTTCTTTACTAGTCTTTTAAATGTACATCCCCCTATCCCGTTCCAAGGTAGAGTATAGTTTGCGAAGTGCGACTCTCTTGTGGCCCGCTCCCCAGATTAAGTCCATAAGAACAGAAACTGAGTCCAATTTCCTGAAGAAGTGCCGAGGCAGGTAAACTAGAGGGGTCGAGAAGCAGTATCAATGTATTAACAGCATTTTTGCAACTGCCACTCTACCCATGGGTTGATAGTGGCAGGGAGCCCCAAAACTACAGGGATCTGCTAACATTGGACATCACCTAAGTTGCCCTGTATAAGTTGTTGTTCGGTGTAGTAAGTTCACCCCTAAATACCTCAAGATGTCAGGGTGCCACCCCAGTGCTAATTGGGGCAGCACTTCCTGTTCTAAGTTGTGAGTTGGCGCATGGGATATAAGCTGGATTTGGTCCAATTTAGCCTTAGTCTAGGAGCTCTACCAAAATCGTCTAGAACCTCCATCACCTGCGGTAGATACGAATGCACGTTCCTGAGGCACACAAATTTATCATCAGCATACAGTGAAATGACCTCCCAATTTGGCCCACTCTGTATACAGATTGCTGAGTCCTGCGAACGAAACAGGCCAGTGAACAGGTCCATGACTACAAGGACGCCAAAAATTTTATGTTGAATAATAATGGAACCTGTACTTGCGGGTTGGGTACCCACTGCGATATTGTACACATTTTATTAGATTGTATGATGTTTTTAGATTTACGAAAAGAAATTTTATGCCCGATTTTTAAAAAATACAGGATCAGAAATAGGATGCAAGCTGCTAGCTTTATAGCTGAAATGAGGTATCTAGATATTGCTTGTGCTATGGGGAAATTTTTGTGTAAAGTCAAGTTGTTTCTAAAGTGTTCAGAGTAAATATCTTAGGCGGCGCTCATGGGGGGAGGATGAGCCTGTACATGTAAAGGTTAACGTTATGATTTGGAACCTTTGGAATTGATTTGATGCTGATGGAAATTACCTGACTTAATTACCCCTAGGGGTATTTTTGTATTTAGTACGAAGGAATGTACTATTTTATGGGAAGTACAAATGCCATGTTTTTAATAGGATCTTGTTCAAGTTTTAACAGTAATTTTATGTATAGGGTATACTTTTAAGGTTGTAATTAACCAAATAAAGTTTTCTTACTGACAAAGGTCCATGACTAGGGCGAAAGTAATTGGCAGCGGGCATCTTTGCCACATCCTTCAAAAGAAACTGAGATCTCTGCCTGTCCGGATGTGGGCCAGTGGGTTGGTGTAGAGGAGATTTATTCAGTGCAGTATTTCTGCACCTAGTATCATGCACATCAGCACTTTCGTTAAGTAAAACTACCTCAGGGTGTTGAAGGCCTTCTTTATATCTAGTGCGAGTGCTGTTTATGGAGACAAATTCATGAAGATTCTTTCCCATCATCCGGAGAGGCGCCATTTTTCTCCCAGGTACGAAACCATTCTGGCCTTGGAGCCAATGTAGAGAGACAGGGGAGCAACCTGTTTGCAAGGACCTTCCTGCGAATTTTGTGGTCGGTGTACAGTGGCCAGTAGGAGCGTAGCTCCAGGGGGTCCCTGTTGGGCTTAGGCAGGACCAATATCATAGCCTCCCATAGGGATCCCAGCAGTGTGCCCTCCTGCTGGGCTGGTTGGTACATTTGAAGTAGTTTTAGAGCGAGAGTTGCTCTGTAGGTGAAGTAAAAGTCCAACGGGAACCTGTCCATCCTAGGAGTTTTGTTGCATGTGATCTAGTCAATAATTAAGCCAATTTCCTCAGTGGTCAGAGTTTCAACTGGTGTATGTCCCTGAAGGGGGTTAAGTCTGGGGATCGTCAGTCTATTCAAATACTCATCTAATTGAGATTGCACTCCCAACACAGCCTGGTATACAGACGTCTGGTACTACAGGAAAGCCTGGTTTATATCTGTTTGTACATTCAATATCTCTCCCACCGGGGATCTACTGGCTATTCTGGAGGTCTTTGGGGTCAAGAAGCTTAGAAGCCATGCTAGTGCTTGATAGTGTAGTGTTCCTAGTCTGACCACCGCCTCACTTTACTCCTTTTGGAGAGGGTTGATTCTGGTCTAGTTTCATGCAGCTACCCCAGATATATTTCCGTTGTTCATATTGTTTGTTCAAAGGAGAGGGTCTGTCTCGCAAGGTATGTTTTACACCGTGCTACATCTTGATGCACAGGCCTTATGTGAGACCCTTAAAGGTATCCCACTCTATCACTGTCATAGAGGCAGTCCCTTCATTCTCCTGAAAGATGGCGATATGTGTACCTTCAGTATCACAGAAGACTCTGTCCTGTAGGGCCGGGGCATACAGCCTCCTAGTAGGTACTGGTGCATGTCATCTGCCCCACTGAATCATCATTTTGAGGTGGTTGTGGTCCAAAAATGTGTGGCCTAGACATTCAGGTCACAAGACCAAGGAAGCCACAGAGGGATTACATAGGAGCAAGCCGATTCTGGTGGGCAGTTAGTGTACTGATGAGAACAATTAGTATTCTTGTGTACAAGGATTCATCTGTCACCAGATGTTGCACATCTGGGTAAGCATAAGCCCGTCCACAATACATGGGTCATTCTGATTGCATTCCCGGTTTGTGGTGGGTGGAAGGATCTCTCTAGGGAGGTGTCATGGGCAGAATTAAAGTTCCCACCCCATATACTCAGCGTTGCCAGGGCTTGTATAAAGGGCTTGGATGAAGTACACCTGTCTCAAACTCAACACAGACAAGATGGAAGTCCTCATTTTTGGGAACAACACCTCACCATGGAATGACCCATGGTGCCCATGGATCTCGGCACCCCTCCCCCGTATCAACATACCATGCCCACAACCTCTGCATTATTCTGGATAGCAAGCTATCCATGAAGAAACAAGTCCATGCAGTCTCATCCACCTGCTGCCACACCCTTCGCATGCTCCACAAGAGCTTCAGGTGGCTCCCGGCAAATACCAGAAGGACCATCATGCAAGCCCTCATCACTAGCAGACTGAACACTGGAAACCCATTCTGCGTAAGAATCACTGCATGCCTCCAGATGATTCTCCAGACAATACAGAACTCAGTGGTAAGACTTGTAAAATGTGAGCCCATATCAGTATTGATGCCCGGGCTGTTGGCGCAAGTCGCCTCTTAGTTCTCATTCTTAATAGTTACCAAATAAAGAGACGGGCGCTGAAAGCAGGAATCACAAGAACAGAGTTTTATTTCTCATGAGGAGAGCCTGTCATTTCGGACACGAAACACAGTGTCTGTCGGGAGGTGCTCTAACAAGTGAGCTGAAAGATCGTCTTTTATACCTTACAGAACACTTAGCATTACAATCACAACATTGTGAAACACGGAAAAGACATCCCCATGATCCTCGTGTCAATCCTACCGCACATATGTTAACAATAGGGACCCTTGACCTGCTGATAAGAGGGGAGGGCAATCATGCAGCTGAGTGTTCCGTCAACTGTTTAGGATGTGTGCGCCTGATCATAGCCCAGGGGGTGGGGTGGCCAGGATCAATAGTGGGTTCTTTGAAGAGGAATGACTCCATACCATAAGGGGCAATAAACAGTATCTTCCGGCTTAGGCGATGGGCTCGGACATGTGTGGACAGTCAATCGCGGAGGGAGGGTTTACTAACAGAGGGGTTATTCATGAAAGGTCAGGAGGTGCTGGCCAGGCGCGGCCGTGACTCCCAAGGACAGGGTCTTGCAGAAGAAGAAGGTTTATGACTTGCTCGTGTGAGGGAGAAGGGGAGGGGGGGAAGCCAGGGTGTGCACAGGGACAGAGTCGCACAGAGAGAGAGATCTTATGACCCGTACATGAGAGAGCGGGGGCAGTCAGGTGCAGCTGGGGAGGGCTATGTCAGCTGAGGCGAAGGATGCCTCTTCAAGAGGAGATGGGGGGGTTTGCGCGGGTCAAGCAGAAGGGTTGCCTTTCATAGCAGGGTCGCGCAGAGGGAGAGGGTTTCATGGTCTATGCATGAGAGAGGGGTTTTAAGATACGCGCAGGAGGCAAGCCGGGGATTCCAATGGGTAAAAGGCCATGGTGCCTAGAATGGCTGTCATGTACATATGGGTACGGGCTTTTACTAGCGGAGTGATGCGGTCAATATTTTATGGTATTCATGGTGCTTACAGGGAGAGGAGTGGGAAAAGGGAAATGAACGCTGTTGATGTACATCAATTTCTCTAATTTTCCACAGTCGCCCCTTTTTACATTACAGAGTTCATTTTTGTACTTGATGGGGGTACAAATAAACAGGCGTGGTCGAAGAATTAGCATTTGTCAATACTAACATTTGGCATATCATCATGGACAGTTGATGTGATGGGCAGAAGGCAGCACATAGGAAATTGCATTTGTCGAGTTCCTATCATTTCAAAAGCACTACATAGCATAAATGTTTCTGACTTAAAAATGTGACCAATGAACAGTTTGACCAAGTAGTTGAGGGCGGAATTCAGTTCGATGCACAAGATCTCTTCGTCACAGTGTCTTTTTAGCAGTGAGCCATCACTGGTAGGCTCTAGTCCGTGTCCTTTCGTTGGCGCTGTTGAGCACTGGCGGTGGAGCTATAGGTCCAGCTCGGGTCCATCCTTACGCGTTGCAGGGTGCGGTCAGTCCTCTGCTGTTAGACCACAGTCCTGTTCCCTAACCAATCCTTTTAGTGGCGCCTTATGCTCGGCACCTATATTTCCGTGGCAACACCCTATTCCCACTTGAATGCAGTTCTTCCTTTTGGCAATAAGTCACGTGGAAAAGAGGGTGTGTGTGGTTCAAATAGTCGATAGGAGAGAGGCCGGAGTTGGGTCAGAGTTCCTGGGACACACAAAAGGGACCAAGGGAGCAAAGGATAACAAGCAGGCAGGCCCATCAATCGGGCCCAAAGAAGGGGGACGGAGACTCCAGGCACACGTGGGTTAGCAGACGGAGGGCTTCAGGGCGGCCCGTCATTTCTCATTTTCCACGTTGAAATTGCTGTCTCGTCCCGTATCTTGTTGCTCTGCAGCTCCACCTTTGGTCGAGGTCACATGTGTCTCAAGATCTGCAGCCAGGCTGTACGTCACGTCCGACCCTTCTCTTCCGGTGATCGTAAATCTTTGAATAGGTACAAAACAAGCTTTAGAGAACTGGTCAGGGGAAGACATTTATGCATGCGAATTCCTCCCTCAATCCTACGCACTTGGGAGATACGCTCATCGGTCACAGTCAGAGGTCTATTACCACGCAGTGCATATGTCGGCATTCCTACTGAGTTCATGCCAAGTTTATTCATCGTCCCATTTATAACTCAAATGGGGAAAAATAAGATTCCCATCAACTGTGCATTTCATCAAATTCAATATTTCGGAACATTTCCCTTCAAGGCTGGCTAACCTTTTCAAACAGGGCAGGGGCGCTATCATCGAGAGTCGGGGCAAAACAGGTTTTTCTCGAGGGACGACAGTTACTCATGGTCATCATGTTTATATCCGGGACAGCAGCTGGGGTCTATCAAATGGGGCGGGGATGCTTCGGGCGCTCGCGCTTGGGTGCAGAAGGGGGTGGGGCAATCTGGGCATTGGGGGTCAATCTAGACGTTGGCGTTCGTCTCTGATGAACAGGAAAATAAGGTGCCATTGACATACAGTTCCCCTATAAAAGGCCAAATTGGGGGACCTTAGTCGTCTTACCTGTCCTTTCCTTCTCAGCCAATTCGAGTTCATTCATTTTGCAGAAAGGAGAGGTAGTAATATGGCGAGATACTATCATTTTAGTTTCGGTCAATTTCGCTGAACACCTTCGCGTTCAATAAGTATCCAATCAGACTGGTGCCGGTGGGGCACAATTTTACCACAAAGAGGGAGAGAAAATAGGGAGACTCTCATAGACAGTGAGAGTCGTCCGCAATCTAAACGAGCCATTCGGTACACGTATGACATGTAGAGAGAGGGAGAGAGAGAGAGAGAGAGAGAGAGAGAGAGAGAGAGATAAGGGGTGGAGAGAGAGAGAGAGAGAGAGAGAGAGACGTGTACGAAAATAGGTCATTTAGTGCGCTCACAACACAGAACAGCAGAGGTCAGGTAACACGCAAATACAGACAGAGGGAAGACATAAATCCGTACATTACATACACACAAACTCAGACAAGGGAAGACAGTACATGGGTTACATACAAAAGCGTTCACGACAAAACATAAAACAGTTGTTGGCCAAACAAAAATCTCCTTGCGCATGTTGCGCATTTTTAATATCCTATTTATCCATGGGCTGAGTTCTTTTTACCTTTCCTCCTTCTCTTCTCGTTGGCTATTTTTTGCGAGCGCTCCCAATTGCCAATACTTACACTTCGGTCCGCCGGTCAGAATTTAACCTGGTCAGGCTATTGCCCATAGGTAGATCTTAAACCACTTTTTATTTTCTTCCTTTGGTTGGATGTTCTCCAGGCTGAGGCAACAGAGGGTATCGATCAGGAGAAAAGTCGGGCATTTTCGTTATATCTATAAGAGGGTGAGAAGGAGGTGGTACACTTCGAACATCAACAATATTTCTAACTTCCCAGACGGGTGGTGCCTGGGTACCCTTACCTCAGGACTTTTCCTAGTCCCTTCCCTATCTAATTAAACGTCATAATCGCGTTATCTAGCGTGCTAATGTCGAGCCAATTTCCGTCATACAGTACCCGTCAAGTTTCTATGTCAGTCCATCCTCCCAGTCGTTACGTTCTAGGGAGGAACAGTCATATCTACGTCTACGTCTGTCAAAGCTTGTTAGCATAAGTACTATGCTCAGATCCCCTTTTTCTCCTTTTGTCGGTCGCTCGATCGTCGCTTTTCCATACTTCAGCCGACGTTCCGACAGGACCTGCAGAAGGGAGGGGAAGAAGGGGGGTGGGGGCAGCATTCAAAACACATCAGCGCGCATAAATCCGAAAATGTTTTTACCTACCACATACTCGACCTATCTCCCCGGGGTGCATTCTCTACCATCTCGGCGTTTAAGCCCAGAGGGACCAGCAGTGTCAGATAGATAATCATCGATGGTCTGCGGATCTACATGCATCACACGATCGTTGCCTTATAGGTCGTGTGCGAGGGTGGCGGTCAGGTGGTATTTCTGTGGTATCGCTCAAGGGCGTCTAAAAACACCTTTCCGGCTGCCTGTGATACATAGTGTAGCTGCTAAATACCGGGCCTTTTTAACCTTCAACCGTAATCATACTGCATGTATTTTGCCTATGTCGATGACAGTAGCCATACATTTCAACAACATTCATAAATATAAACGCTACGATAATATTTGCGTGTTCAAAGATTTTAATGAAAAAAGGTTGCCGCACAAATACGGGCCTACAAACCAGTGGGCCGGCTACGGAGAATAAAAGTCGGTGGTCATTCATTTCGTAAAGTGCAGCAGTGAAATAAAATCATATCGATCCTTCCTACACTGCAAGTATGATGCATGCCAATAATTCAATTTTTTTAATAATTTTATCTCACTGTCCAACTATCACTCGAGATCTAATAATTACCAATTCATTGTCCAAATGCTCAATCAGTTCCTATTTCATACCAATTCATTGCTTCCAACACATAATTAGTACCCACTCTAAATCAGCTCATTGTCCCAGCACATAATCAATATCCATCTTATATCGCTTTCTTTTCCAAGCACATACTCAATATCCTTCTTATCTACTTTCATTGTCCAAAAACTGCATACATATCTCGGGGCATCAAAGCTGCGCAATCAGGGTGCAACAAGGTTTATTTAAAAAGTCTCATTTTGTGTTGGCGCCATTTTGGGCGAGGTCAGGCAAGTCCCTGCATAGTCAGATTGCCTCCACTGACTCGTAGTAGGACCAGAACCTTCCGTTGGTGGTTTCAAAAGTTTTTTTTTTGGGGTTAACAGTTTAGCAATATGGACCATCAGTCAAAGAGTGGGGAGGGCGGTAACAATTTTTCCTACCGGGTCATTCTGGTGTTCCTCCGGAACTGAACAAGTCTGTGCCTTGGCTGTATTTTAGCCATTTCCAAACTGAGGCTGGCGCTGGCAGGAGTGCGCCGATGTCGCGGTTCCCAGTGAGGGGGGACGGGGGCGCCCATGTGGAGGGATCGGGGTGCCCCCCGGCTCTCATAGAATCTTCAAAGTTGAGGAGAGAAGGCATGTGGCGTGTGCCCGTCCTGGGCAAAAGACCGCTTTTCGATGTTGACCCTCTTTAGGCAAGAGCATTGGGGTGTCGCTGGAAGCCTCCACCTGGAGGGAGGTGGGGGAGGGTCGTTCGCGCCGCCTCCCCCTTCCAGCGACCCCGCGCCGTTCGTCGGCTCCAGCGCTTCGGTATTGGCCGTGCCAGCCATTGAAGATGGGGGGGGTCGGTGGCTGAGGCAAGACATCCCCCCCCTTTTGACATGTGGCGGGACTACCTGCAACTGTCCAGGCGTTGCCGTGTGGCTGGACTACCTGTCACTCGCAGGCGTTGACATGTGGCGGGACTACCTGTAATCTTCAGGCGTGGTCATGTGGCGGGACTACCTGCAACTCTCAGGGTTGTCCAACCTCGCCTTGGCTCCGGTCCTCGTCGATGGCCAGATCAGGCACGAGAGGGGGGTGGGGGGTGGTCGGTGGCCGAGGCAAGACAGCCCCCTCTCCCCCCGTGGCCTGCAGGGCAGCAGAAGAGGAAAAGGGGAGACCTCCATGATTCCTCGGGCCGTCCGCCCTACAGCCTCCCCCTTCGACTGCGGCCAGCCGAGCCCTGCACGCATCGAGGCCTCGCCTTCCGGATGGGCGTAACCGCGGACCTGTTGCACTTCGGAAGCTTCTGGAATGGGGGTAGGTACCTATTGAATTGTTTCTATTTCATGTGACCGTTATTTGGGCGTGGTGGGCAATGAGGCAGACATGTTGGGAGCAGGAATAGGCAGTGGAGCCTAGCTACCTCGTGGCTGTCTTGCTGTCGATTTTTCGCCATTTTATATTTCTTATTACGAACTGTTTCTAATGTTTCTTATTTTTAGTGAAGTCGAAAGCTCATCAGGGGGTTACTGACTTAGCCCGAATTCTTTTTATTTTTCCTTCTTTTCCTTAGCGTGTTTCGAGCTAAAGTTTTCTGTTAGTAGGGTATGGTGATCGCTTCATTTGTATATGTCCTTTCACTAGGGGTACTCCTGGACGGACCAGGTGAGTTACCTCCAATAAATGGTCCGGGTTGGAACTAGATTATCAATCAAAAGGGGAACATATATTCCTTCATTAGGGTATCATCCTGGACAGACCAAAGGATGTACTTCCACTTACTAGGGTAGCCTCCTGGACGGACCAGATGATCTACTTCCACTAAATGGCCCATGAGTGGGGAGCATATGTCCTCCATAAGGGTAGCCTCCTGGACGGACCATGCGAGCTACCCCCCAAATAAACAATCCGTGGGGAGTGGGTAGGACTGACGAATTCACAAAGGGGCATAACCTACCCTTTACTACTTGCAAAGACTAGATAGAATATTTCTATTCCACGTTGTTTGCAGGTAGAAAATACCTCAAACGAAACAATTCCTGGGACAACAATGTCCAGGCAACCAATCAATCAGTGGGGAGAAAAACAGGCATGACGGATTACAACGGGGACAAATGTCTGCATTACCTGCCCTTCGCTATCTGCAAAGGGAAACAGAATATTCCTATTCGTCTCTGTTTGTGGACAGGGAAGATCTCAAAGAGCAACAATCGATTATTAATCGATTTCAAACAATCAGTGGGGAGAAAAGTAGGCATGACGGATTACAACGGGGACAAAAGTCTGCATTACCTACCCTTCTCTATCTGCAAAGAGGGACGAACGTTCCTATTCGCCGCCGTTTGCAAACAGAGAATGTCTCGTTCTCAAGAAGAGAACCAATATTTCAAGTAGCATCCAAAGCTAAATGAACCAATAACCAAACAATATCAGTATTCAAATACCGATTCCAATACAATCAATCAAACAATCAGATGGATGAAACCATCCTACCAATCAGGCGAAAAACGCCCTACTTAATCTTACCCGGACCGGACCATACGGACAGTTCTTCGTCTTCCTCCTCCAGCGCCCGATTGTTCTCTTTCTCCATGCAGCATTCCTGTGGGATTCCAGTCAGGACAATAGGTCGCTCAAGAGAGGTCCGTTCAGAATCAGTGAAGTTCATTCAATCGGCAGCCGGGCGAGGGCCCTGTCAAGGCAGGTATACTCCGATCATTTAGATATTCACCTCATCGTCTGGATCTCTCTTACTGGACCTTATGTCACTGATGGACCCCGCGTTGGGACGCCTATTGTAAAATGTGAGCCCATATCAGTATTGATGCCCGGGCTGTTGGCGCAAGTCGCCTCTTAGTTCTCATTCTTAATAGTTACCAAATAAAGAGACGGGCGCTGAAAGCAGGAATCACAAGAACAGAGTTTTATTTCTCATGAGGAGAGCCTGTCATTTCGGACACGAAACACAGTGTCTGTCTGGAGGTGCTCTAACAAGTGAGCTGAAAGATCGTCTTTTATACCTTACAGAACACTTAGCATTACAATCACAACATTGTGAAACACGGAAAAGACATCCCCATGATCCTCGTGTCAATCCTACCCCACATATGTTAACAATAGGGACCCTTGACCTGCTGATAAGAGGGGAGGGCAATCACGCAGCTGAGTGTTCCGTCAACTGTTTAGGATGTGTGCGCCTGATCATAGCCCAGGGGGTGGGGTGGCCAGGATCAATAGTGGGTTCTTTGAAGAGGAATGACTCCATACCATAAGGGGCAATAAACAGTATCTTCCGGCTTAGGCGATGGGCTCGGACATGTGTGGACAGTCAATCGCGGAGGGAGGGTTTACTAACAGAGGGGTTATTCATGAAAGGTCAGGAGGTGCTGGCCAGGCGCGGCCGTGACTCCCAAGGACAGGGTCTTGCAGAAGAAGAAGGTTTATGACTTGCTCGTGTGAGGGAGAAGGGGAGGGGGGGAAGCCAGGGTGTGCACAGGGACAGAGTCGCACAGAGAGAGAGATCTTATGACCCGTACATGAGAGAGCGGGGGCAGTCAGGTGCAGCTGGGGAGGGCTATGTCAGCTGAGGCGAAGGATGCCTCTTCAAGAGGAGATGGGGGGGTTTGCGCGGGTCAAGCAGAAGGGTTGCCTTTCATAGCAGGGTCGCGCAGAGGGAGAGGGTTTCATGGTCTATGCATGAGAGAGGGGGTTTAAGATACGCGCAGGAGGGAAGCCGGGGATTCCAATGGGTAAAAGGCCATGGTGCCTAGAATGGCTGTCATGTACATATGGGTACGGGCTTTTACTGGCGGAGTGATGCGGTCAATATTTTATGGTATTCATGGTGCTTACAGGGAGAGGAGTGGGAAAAGGGAAATGAACGCTGTTGATGTACATCAATTTCTCTAATTTTCCACAGACTCATACTCAACCTCCCAGAATGACACACGTCACATCTCAAGAAACTACACTGGCTCCCAATTCAGAAGAGATGCCAGTGGAAGATGCTGACTCATGCCTCAAGACCTTGCGCAACGAAGGACCAGCATACCTCAACAAACGCCTGACCTTCCACCAACCGACCAGACAGCTTTGATCAGCTTCCCTCTCCCTCGCAGACACCCCACAGATCTGCTGAGCCAACAGCAGAGGACGCCATTGGAATCGCTGCAGCTCAACAGTTTCCCAACACAAGCTTCACTCATCTCCTGTGGACGGCAGCCTTGACACCAACACCGACACTGGCAGTGTAGGGCGTTAGTTCTATTGAAGTTCAAGCCAACTCTGGGCCCTAGTGGTGTTTCTGGGGTCAGATCACCTTGTCCTCTGTCATCAGGGCAAGAGCAGGGTCCAATCACAGTTCTACTGGAATTTTCTTCAAGGCGAGGGCCAACTCTCCGTGCAGCAAGGCTCCCCCGAAGGGTGGGTGATGGGGTGGGGCTGCTGCAAGATTCCAGTTCCACTATGACCCTGGCTTGTTTTGCATGCTGCTTGCCCATTTGTAGGCTTGCAGTAGGAAGACCTACGCAGCCCTCTCTTCAAACAGGGATTTTGCCACTCTTGTCATGGGAGGGTACAGCTTGGGTCCTGGGATAGGGTCATCACTCAGCTGGTGATGACCCTATCCAACTCCCGGAAGAGGCGGCGCCTGTCTAGGGGAATTAGCAGGCTGGATGAATAACAACTACCTCCGCCTCAATGGGAGCAAAACCGAGCTTCTAGTGATGGGGAAACACCGTCAATCTGGTCTTCAGCATGGTGGCCACCCGAATTAGGGCCCACTCGCAACCCCTCTGAGCAGGTGAAAAACCTGGGTGTACGACTGGACGCCAATCTTTCCTTTGAACATCATATCAGAGGGGTTGCAGGCAAGTGCTATAGCATTCTAAAAAGACTTCGTAAAACCTTGGACCTACTCCCCGTCACTGGTAGGAACACGCTAATACATACCCTTGTCACCTCCCATCTGGACTATGGGAACTCACTGTATATCGGTCTGAGTAAGAAAGGACTGCACCAACTTCAGTGCGTTCAGAATGCGGCTGCTAGGTTGGCATTGAATCTCCCCCGGAAGTCATCCGGGAGCCGTGCCTTAGCCACCTTGCATTGGCTTCCCATCCGGGATCGTATTGTGTTCAAAACTATGTGTATGGCACAAGGAATTGCACAGGGAAAGGGACATATATACCTACAAAATATGCTGACCATGTATCGTCCTAAGCGGCTACTGAGATCCCTAGGTAGTATTCTTTTCCAGGTCCCGCGTATTTACAGAGCACGGATGGGCGGTCGCTCTTTTAGATACCTTGCCAGTAATCAGTGGCACACACTTTCGATTGAGCTCCGTAAGGAACCATCTGAGGTGAGGTTTCGTCAGGAATTGAAGACTCACCTATTTCCCAAGTAGTTGGGTCCGATTTCCGGTAGGCCCTTTCTTGTGCTTCCAGCCGGACAGTTGTTGAAGCTCTTTTATGGTCTGTATCAATAGTGCGGGGACACACTGATTTATGTGTAACCAGGCGCTTTATAAACTTTATTATTATTATTGTTATAAGGTCGATCTCTTACTGCCAAGTAGTGTGTCAAGGAGCCATTGTTCTAAGAAGAGCTCCATGTTAGGGCGCTCGGCCCCCTCTGGGAGTCCCACCAATCTTATGTTGTTTCTCCGTGACTCTCTGCATCTTCCACCCTGTCTCACAGCTTTGCAACCTTCTTTTTTTTTTTTTTTTTTTGGTGTTCAAAACTGCTTTATTGCATAGTTAGAAAATTACACTGCTGTGTATGCCCACAACCCGGAGGCCGGCAGCAAGAGTACAATAGTGGCACAGGTCAAGCACTAACATCGAGAGACACAGCCTGGGTACCGGCATCCCGGAGGCCCGGTGGCGATAATCCGAATTGGGATGCGATGGGGGGAGGGCGTTGGGCAGGAGAGGGGGAGGGAAGGAAAAAAGGGGTGGGTAGGATAGGGGGGAGAGAAAGGGAAGAAGAGGGAGGAGGGCGGGTGGAGGGAGGGGGATGGGAGGGCGGGTAGGCATGTTCACATCAGGATTCGCAGCAGTAGAACAGGTTTTTAGTGTTTTCTCCCCAACTTTCATCAACCCAAAACAAGGAAACAGGAAAAGGAAAAAGCAAAGAAAAAGGGAACATTGAGAGGCCTTACACATTTGAGTAGAAGGGAAAAGGAAAAGAGAACGAGTCCATATAGGTATTCAGAGAATATCAAGTACAGAGCACAAGTCGGATCAGTGGTGGCGATCATGGCAACCAGTGGGCACAGTCAGCACTAAGTCCAGGATCATGTATCACGTCCCAATGTAGCAATGGGCGTGTGGAAGGGGCGGGAGTATGACTCACATTGGGGCACGGGAAGGAACAGCCAGGCACACTGGGCGTCGCAGCGGAACAGGTGATGTGTCAGGCGGGAGACATCCGACTTGCCGGAGAGGCAGGACAGAAAGCATTGGGGACACACGTCTCTGGGCACCCGGGCGTCTAGGCCAGCCAGGCACCGCCCCGGTCGTCAAGGCGAAGACGTACCATCGTCGTCCAAATGAAGCAAATAAGAGACTAGTGGCTCCCAAATGTCTTTGGGCCTAGTCGAAAGCGGTAAAAGTTCGGAATAAGTGACGTGTTGAGCTTGGCAATAGGTCATATCCGAAATCCAGTCCTTGAACTTAGGTGCCCTGCCACGGCCCCAACGACATGCCACACGTCGCTTAGCTAAGAGCAGAGCGGTGTCTATGAATTTCCTATCAGAAGACGGAAAGTGCGACGTATGCCCCAACAGAGTAACAAGCGGGTCTGCTCCCACGGTAATCTTGGTCATCTCAGTGAGAGCCTCCACCACTTGCTGCCAGTATGCTCGCACGGCTGGACACTCCCAAGCGAGGTGCAGGAAGCCGGCATGAGCAGCATGACAACGCTCGCATTCGTCAGTATCAGCGAGACGGAACCTGAATTTTTTGACCGGAGTATAATACAGTCGTTGCAGGAACTTGTAGTGGATCATCTTGAGCCTGCTGCTAGCTGAGATCTTGGCAGTGAGTGAGCAGCAGTACCGCCACTGCTCATCAGTGACAGCGACCGGTAAATCTGCATCCCAGGCCGCCCGAGCACCTGCCTCAAGAGGGTCGATGTCCGACCGGAGTCGGCGGTATAGGCCGGAGACCAAGTGTGCCCCATCCTGCGAACTAAGTAGAAAGTGTAATGGAGAAAGGGGCTCTGGCTCATGGGGAAAATCCGGAAGGATATCCCTCATCCCCTGTCGGAGGCGAAGGTAATAAAAGACATCGAGTGGGGAGCGGAGATGGGTGTCGAAGAAGACATCCATTGACTTGAATACTCTATTCGCAAAAAGATCACCCCAGTTGACAATACGCAATCGACCGCAGAGAAGCCGGAAGCCACGTTCCTGCAGAAGCTCAAGGGAGGGATGAAAGGACAAGGGGAGAAGGGGAGAGTATGGGAAAGAGCAGGAGAGTCTCCTGGCCAAACGACGCCAAGCGTCCAGGGTGCAGGAAACCGATGTGTGCGGAGTCTGGATCATCGACTCCGGACAATGAAGTAGACCATTAAGGGGTGTGGGATGTACGATCCAGTCCTCCACCGCCAGTTGCGGCATGAAGGGCGTGGGAGCCATCCAATGATAAGCAAAATGGGCCTGCGCGCAAAGGTAGTAAGCTTCAAGGTCAGGGACATCAAATCCTCCAGCCTCGTAGGGCAATATCAGTGTGGACCACTTTAGCCGCGGGGACTTATCACCCCAGAAAAGGCGACAAAGCTCCGATTTCAGGGTCTTGAAAAAAAAAGCGCCCGGATAGTACGGGATGTTGAGGAATAGGTACAGGAAGCGGGGCAACACAACCATCTTGATGAGGGACGCCCTACCAGCCATGGAAAGTGGCAACGCGATCCAGCGGTCGACCGTGGAAGTAAGGGACGTGATCGCTACACCGTAGTTAGAGCGAAGGGTCTCCTCCCGATCCCGCGAAATCTGTATACCCAGGTAGCGAAGGTCCGAACGGCACCATTCGAGAGGGTAGTCGAGGGGAAAGTCAATCACGGATCGCGTGAGGGGAAAGAGCTGGGACTTAGACCAATTGATATGTATCCCTGACATGCCCCCAAAAGCTACAAACTCCCTCAATAAAGGGTTGAGATGAAGATGAGGATATTTAACATAAAGGGTGATGTCGTCCGCATAGAGAGAGACATCTGTCTGGCGCTGCAGGCACTGCACGGCGCCTTCCCGATGCAGCTGGCGGAGCCGACAAGCTAGGGGCTCGACTGCGATCGCAAATAGGAGGGGGGATAGAGGACAGCCCTGGCGCGTGCCCCTCGTGACGTCAAACGGGCGAGAGAGGTTGCCGTTGATAAGGACTCGCGCCGTCGGTCGTGTGTAAAGAAGCTTTATCCAGGAAAGGAACAGCTTGGGGAAGCCCATACTTGACAGTACCGAAAACAGGTAGGGCCATTCGACCGAATCGAAGGCTTTAGAAGCGTCCAAAAACACTGCAGCGACAGGAAGATCAGGATGAACTGTGCGGAGAAGCGAAAATAAAGTGCGCAGGTTATGAGAAGTGGAACGCCCGGGAACAAACCCCGACTGATCCGGCAAGACAATCCTAGTCATGAGCAAGGACAACCTTGTAGCGAGGACCTTAGCTAATATCTTCACGTCACAATTCAGGAGGGAAAGGGGACGATAAGAGCCGCATGAGCAGGGGTCCTTACCAGGTTTAAGAAGACGGTGGCAGTGTCTTCTCACCGCTAGCTTGCTGTATGCGGTGAGACTTGTAGCGCATTTTAATCACAGCGCATTTTAAGACTTGTGATTTTAATTTACTCAGCGCATGATCCCTTGAGAGCGCTGCTCAAAATTGTTTAATCCTTTTTTAAATACCTGTATCCTCTTCATTAATACTCCACCGGAGTGCTGACCCGATTCTTCTTCCTGCCCGCCTCGGTCCGACTCGGTAATTCTTTACCGTTGTGCGGAGGGCGGACAGGTGAGGGCCAGGCACTTCCGGGAGCGGTTAGCGCTCTAGTTGTCCACTGGGGGCTACTTAGGCGGAGCCTTCAGACAGCGCAGCTGCGGTGGAAGACGGTGGCAGTGTCTTCTCACCGCTAGCTTGCTGTATGCGGTGAGACTTGTAGCGCATTTTAATCACAGCGCATTTTAAGACTTGTGATTTTAATTTACTCAGCGCATGATCCCTTGAGAGCGCTGCTCAAAATTGTTTAATCCTTTTTTAAATACCTGTATCCTCTTCATTAATACTCCACCGGAGTGCTGACCCGATTCTTCTTCCTGCCCGCCTCGGTCCGACTCGGTAATTCTTTACCGTTGTGCGGAGGGCGGACAGGTGAGGGCCAGGCACTTCCGGGAGCGGTTAGCGCTCTAGTTGTCCACTGGGGGCTACTTAGCCATCGCCTCTCCGGAAGCGCGCAGCGATTGCGCGCAGCCTCATTGCAGCCGAAGACCAGCCAAAGAGCTGCCCGTCTGCGCCCGTCTGCGCCCGTCTGCGCCCGTCTGCGCCCGTCTGCGCCCGTCTGCGCCCGTCTGCGCCCGTCTGCGCCCGTCTGCGCCCGTCCGCGACAGGACGCGGCAACGGGGCAATACACTCACAACATGCCACCTTTACAAGCGGTTAATCATATCAGGTATGAGGCTACTTTTCTGAAAACCTTAAACCAACAAACATCTCCGTGTCATTCAGAGGAAAGTAGACCCTGCTTTGTAGGACCGTTTTCTTGCAAAAAATGTCATTATTCCTCAATGCCTTTTGCTGAACCCCATAAACTCTGCAAGTCACCTCACGATTTACACTGTATCCTATTCAATGCTCGATCAATGCCTAAACATCAAATTGAGATCTGGGATCTGATACATTCTTTGACTCCTGATCTCTGTTTCATTACTGAAACTTGGCTAAAACCCCACACGGTATCTGCCATTGCATTGGGAGTACCTCTAGGATACAAACTACATCACTCTGACCGTCCTGACAAAACAGGTGGCGGCATCGCCATAATCTATAAAGAGTTCCTCAAGCTAGATATTCTAGACACACATTGTTGCAAAGATATGGAAACCATGGTTTTCAGAATCATTTTCCCAAACAGGAAAACTAGTAAAGGCGTACTTATCTATAGACCTCCTCCTTCTTGTCCTAATTTTTCTACATCTCTTTTAGAGATGCTTGGGCCCCATATACGGGCCAATGAGGACTTTCTCCTTCTTGGAGATTTTAACATTCATACGGACCAACCTGACTCCATAGGCGCTAAAAGTCTGACTACCGATATGAACATCATCGGTCTGACACAAAAAAATCAGGATCCCACCCATGAAGGTGGACACTGTATTGACCTGATATACACCAACTTTGACAACATACTGTGTCATAAACCTATCCAACTCAATTGGTCAGACCATTTCTTACTACAATTTACAATTTTTAAAGCCAATGTAGGCCCCCACAAGAAATCCCTACCCCCCGCTATGCGCAGACAGTGGCATAAACTCACACTGGAGACGCTACAAAAGGCTTGGGAAAAACCCGAGATTAGAGACACTGAGGACGTAGCATACAAGCTAACTATGTTTCAACAATCCCTTACAACTGCCATTGATAAAATTGCTCCCATGAAAACATTTAAACAACTTCCTGTAGCTAAGCAGGAGAAATGGTACACTGAGGCCCTCAGGAAAGAGAAACAAGAGTGCAGGAGGATAGAAAAAAGGTGGAGGAAATTACACTCCGAGGAGAATGAAAAGGCACACCGTGCAGCACAAAATAACTATTACAAACATATTAAAGCTGCCCGTAAAAACACTATCGCTCTACAACTATTAGAAGCAGGCAATTCTCCTAAAGAATTGTATAGGATTTTGGAAACTTTCACCAAACCCATGGCCTGCATAAGTCCAGATGACTTCTCACAAAACCTATGTGAAGAGGTCTCACTATACTTCGAAAACAAAATAGAGGCAATCTATGAAAAAATTCTGGCATCCCAACCTAATAGTGATACCATGAACATCTCCTCCCCTAACAACAATACCAACCTCACACTAACCACATTCCCTCCTGTCAACAACGAAGAGCTCCACACAATTATGTCCCAAGTAAAATCTGGCTCACCGAATGATCTCATTCCTGCTAAAACCCTGGCCTCTCTCCGCACCTTGCTAGCCCCCCACATTCAGGATGTAATAAATCAGTCTTTGAAAGAGGGAAAAGTACCAGCTGAGTGGAAAAATGCAGTGGTGAACCCCATCCGCAAGAATGCGGCAGTCCCGTGGACAGAGCTTTCCAACCTCCGTCCCATCTCCCTCCTGCCCTACTACAGCAAGATGGCCGAGAAACATGTCAATGCACACCTGTCCAGTTACATCGAGGCAGCGGACGGCCTAGACCACTCGCAATCCGGTTTCAGGCCTAACCATAGCACCGAATCTGCTCTCCTCTCAGTGACAGATAACATCAGAACGTCACTCGATAGGGGGAGCTCAGTGATTCTGGTGCTATTGGATTTGTCCGCTGCCTTCGACACGGTGTCGCATGAAATTCTTCTCGACCGTCTAAAGGCAGTGGGAGTAAAAGGGACCGCTCTTGCTTGGCTTAAAAGCTTTCTTGAGGACAGACTACAAGGGGTCAAACTAGGCTCCCACAAATCTGTCTGCAGGAAGCTTACCAAGGGTGTGCCACAGGGCTCATGCTTGAGCCCCACGTTATTTAACGTATATGTGGCCCCTTTGGCAGAGATTATAAGATCTTACGGGTTCTCGCCAATCTCCTACGCTGACGACACTCAGCTGCTGTTTCCCTTTCAGACCATCACTCCTGCTGTCATGAAATCCTTTCAAGATGGCATGAGAGCAGTGGCGGGTTGGATGGCCCAGAATTTCCTCCAGTGCAACGTGTCCAAAACAGAGGTCATGTTGTTTGGAGGGGCCACTCTGCTCTGGTCACCAGATTGGTGGCCACTTGAGCTAGGACCTGTCCCAGCGCCCAAAACCACCATCAAAAATTTGGGAGTACGCCTAGACCAAGCCCTGATTATGAAAGATCACGTTAGTCAGGTTACGGGAACATGTTTCCGTACAATTGGTCTTCTACGGCGTATCTTCCCCTACCTACCCAACATCTATAGGAAAACGCTGGTACAGGCACTTATCCTTGGACGAGTGGACTATTGCAATAGTCTTCTCATCTCCGCCAACCAGGAACAACTACGCAGACTGCAGGTGGTGCAGAATACTGCGGCAAGACTCATCCTGAATGCCCCTCCCCGCACTCCTTCCCGCCCTCTTCTTTTCCATCTCCATTGGCTTCCAGTGCAACAGCGTATAAACTTCAAAATCTGCTGCATTATACACAAGTGCATATATGGATCTGGCCCCAAATATCTTAGGGGAATCTTTTTCCCGTATTCTCCTGGACGGGCTCTACGCTCCAGCAACACCATGCTGCTGCATGTTCCTAAAGTCTCCAGAGCTAGACAGGGGGGGCGTGCACCCTCCTACAAAGGCCCCTTGCTGTGGAATTCTCTTCCACCACAGTTGAGGCTGATCCCCAATCTTTTCTCCTTTAGAAAAAAATTAAAAACTCATCTGTTCTCACAGTAATAACTAGGCCACTCTCTCTGTTTTCCCTTTTACTCCAGTCCGCCCTATTCTTGCAAGCTAAGCGCAGAGATACCCCTTCGGGGCTGATTCAGGCGCGATACAAGAATTCAAATAAATAAACAAATAAAGAAGGGAGGTGATGACCACTTCGCGCATGGACCCTGGAAGAACGCCATCAGCAAGCGATTCCTCATATACCTCACGAAGAACTGGGGCCATTATATCGATATACGTTTTATAGAATTCGGCTGGCAAACCATCTAGTCCAGGCGCCTTGCCATTTTTAAGGGACATGATGGCCTCACGAATTTCGTCTAGCTCAAACGGGGCCGCCAGAAAGGCCCTGTCGCCGTCACTGAGCCAACAAAGCGCCACAGCATTCAGATAGTCAGCATACGGCATCTCTGCTGGAGCAGCAGTGGAGTACAAATCGTGATAATGTGAAGTGAAAGTGGAGAGAAGCGCCTCCGAGTCCCTGATCCTGCGACCCTGTGCGTCAGTGAGTTCCAGAATTGCGTTACGGTCGCGGGGAATCCGAGTCAAGACCGCTAGGGCCTTACCCGGGCGGTCCCCCTCACAAAACCTCCGAGCCTGCCAGTGTTTCCCCTTGAATTTCGCCTCCCTGTCCGCCTCCTCCTCATATTTGGATAGAGTGGCCCTGAACTCAGCATGTAAGGCGGGAGTACCCCCCACGATCATACGGTTCTCCAATGCTCGCAGTTCCCCGTGCAGTCTACGGATAGTGGCCTGTATGTCCCGGAGGACCCCAAAACTTTTAGCTATACAGAAGCCTCTAACAGTGACCTTGAAGGCCTCCCAGATGTGCTCCACCGACTCGACCGACCCCTTGTTCCTCGGAAAGAAGTCCGCAATTTCCTCCCCCAGCTCAGTTCGGAAAAGTGCATCTAGCAGGGCCGCCGGTTGCAAGCGCCAAGGGGGTCTAGGACAGTCCCACCCCGGGAGCCTAGTATGCAACAGGACCGGGCTATGGTCCGAGTACGTCCTCGGTAAATGTGTGGCCGTCAAGACTCCGGAGGTCATACCGGGGGTAACAAGGAAATAATCCAGTCGTGCCCAGGTGCCTGTCTGTGAAGTAAAGTGGGTACCCTCCTGTCTGATCGGGTGTAGGGCCCGCCAGACGTCCACCAAGGCCCCCTCAGCCATAATGCCCTCAAGGGCCTCTCACGCTTTAGGTTTGTACAGGGCAGCCCCATCAGCTCTGTCCACGCTGGGCACCAACGCAAGGTTGAAGTCCCCTCCCCAGATGAGATGACGGGAGCCCACATCAAGGATTTTACCCCAAAGTGTGCTGAAGAAAGAAGGAGTGTCCACATTAGGGGCATAGCAATTGACAAAGGTAACAGTGTCATGACCCATTCTCCCCCAGAGCAAAGCGTAACGACCTCCCCCATCTATCAGTTCCCCGCATTTAAGAAACGGGACAGTATTCCTAAGTAGAATGACCACCCCCCTAGCATATGTAGAGTAGGATGAGAAAGTGCGGGTGGAAGCCCATTTGCCTGCAAAGGTGGTCCGCCCTTGTGGCGACAGGTGAGTTTCCTGGAGCATGGCAACATGCACATTATGCCTGGTAAGGTAAGCAAGAACATTACGACATTTCCTGGCATTGTTGAGCCCCCGGACATTCCATGACATACAGTGTAACTGTGTTAGAGGCTCCAAGACCGCCATGTATTACGGTGTACGATAATATCATGACCCCCGCATAGCAATGCAGGCATTCTCAAAGGGCTCGATTCTATGTTCATAGCAATAAATAACATAATCCAAAACAATACTCTGTGTGCAGACCTCCCCCATCCCAACAGGCCCTCCCCCCCACCCACCGCAGCGCCCCGAACTCGTCTGCAGCCTCCAACCCCCCCCCCAATCCCCCTCCCCTCCCCCACCCCCAACAGGAAAGTCCAACATATCAACAGTCAGTGTGGGGTACACCCGATGGGGTAACAACATCGAGGGCGCACAACCGCTGTACCCGCCATTGGCCTCCAAAAACTGTACCGCCCTCGGTGGAGGCCAGGGCTAGGCAAGCGGATCCTGGTATACATTACCACAGAAGAGTCCAGACATCACCAAGTCCCAACAAGGAGGCAGCCACTTCGGATCAAACAGGATGAAGAGGTAGCAGGCCTGCACTGGGTGGGCGCAAAGGCAGTGCAGCAAGATGTTCATGATCAGTTATCGTTCCCCTCAGCAGTGGGATCATCATCCCCCAGGTCGTCAGCAGCAGCACGATCGCCATTCCTGGCCCTGCGGAGTGATTTCAAGTAGTCCTCAGCTTTTTGGGGGTTAGTGAAAAAACGCTGTTTCCCTTGGTGCGTGATCCGCAGTTTCGCCGGGTAGAGTAGGGCGTAGTCCAGTTGCGCTTCACGTAATTTCTTCTTCACGGGAAGAAATTTACGCCGTTCCTCCTGCACCATAGGGGTAAAATCCGGATAGATAGAAAAAGTTACACCATCATATTGGAGGGTTCTTTGAGTACGTGCAGCTCTCAAAGCCACATCCCGGTCACGGTAGTTCAACAATTTGGCAATGATTGGCCGGGGTGGCAGGCCAGGTTTAGGCACAGGCGCCAAGGAACGATGTGCCCGCTCGACAATGAATTGCGGTGAAAAAGCATCTTCGCCTATGGAACCCTTGAGGATCTTTTCCACGTAGAGCTCCATCCTGCCCGTGTTGGTGGACTCCGGAATACCCGTGACGCGGATGTTATTGCGTCGGCTACGGGCTTCCAAATCCTCGTTCTTCGCAGCGATAATCCTGAGGAGGTTGTCCATGCGAGCCAACTGTGTGGTATGAGTGGAGGCGACATCGTCTACATCGGAAATGCGTTGCTCCGTAGCGGTAAGTCGTTCCTCATGCCGATCCACTCTGTGGGCTAGAGAATCAAGTCTAGCGGTGACACCGTCCACCTTCTCCACCACTGTCGCAAAACCCTGTCGCATTTCCTGAAATAAGTGGTGCAGGTCAAGTTCTTTGGCCGGGGAAGAAAGAGCGGAGGTGGAAGCAGCACTGGAGCTAGGTTCAGCAGGAACTGCCTTCGTGGGTTTCCTGGCGCCATCGAAGCTGATCTTCGTTTGGCGGTTCTCGGGACGAACCATCTTGGGTCTCTAGGTCGGGGCCACCAGTCGTTCAGGCCGCAACGGCGCAGCTCCAGCCAGGTCAAGACAGCCAGGAAGGCCGCAATGCGTGGAGAAACCCTTTCCCGACAACAATGAGAGGGAGTGTCCAACCGCGGTACAGGAGGGCAACGCAGCACGCGCAGCACCAGATGCGGCAAGCGAGAGGGGGTAGGCCGGAGGTCCAGGTAGTCCACTGTGCGGCTGTGAGAGAAGCTAGGCCCACGACAGCGCAAATGCTCTCCAGGGAGGCAGGCTCAATGCCCAGCCTAGACGCGCGGAGGGAAACACAGCACGCCGAAAGTGGTGGCACTGGTGTCCGGCAGGCCCGGTGGAGGCGCACAGCTTGATGGGGCCACTACAGCGCAAGGGCCCCCAGGCGAGGTGGGTCCGACCCCAGGCTCAGAGAGGCCAATGTATAGTGGTGGTACTGGTATCCAGCAGGCCCAACCAGGAGCACTATCAGGAGAAGTGGAGGGCCACGTTGCAGTGAGGCGGCAGGCGCCCAGGGCTCCCACACGGAGCAGGGTGAGCACAAGCTAGTCGGCAGGCCCCGGGGCCCGAGCAGGATATGCCAGGAGCGGTGCGGGGCCTCACAGCCCGCCCCAGCTGCAGAGGATGACAGGCGCAGGGCAAAAGCAGAAGGTGGGCACCGCGGGGGGAAAGCGCCACTCACCACGTACGGAGCTGCAGTGAAATCCTCCGTCGGGCAGCAGTAGAAGGCACAGGTCCGCCAGGCAGCCCAGACACCCGGAGGTCCCGCCGGTAATCCTCAGAGGAGGGGCACCCCCCGTGCCCGCACGCCGTGAGGGGCCAGCAACCGGGCCACGAAGCACCCGGCGCTGCAACGAGTCAGAGGCAGGATGAGGCACACAGCAAAGTCCGCGGGCTCCGGGGCAAGTGGGGCCTAGGGCCGCGTGGCGAGCACCGGCCTTGCGCAGATCCCCGCAGCCGGCCGCCGCGTCCAGCAGCAGCACGGGTCCCCACCGGGCAGATTTCCCTCGGCGAGATCTCCGCTCCCAAGGGTAGGACAAAGCCGGGCTCCGGAACGGAGGTAGCAGGCAGCTCCGTGCGTCAGATGGCTGGGTCGGAGGTAGTGCTGGTCAGTTGTGGTCAAGGATATACGGAGGATATCTGGCCAAGGTGCGGGAGCTGCAGTGTCAGGCAGCCATTCCGCGTGTGCGCCCTCTAGCGCCCCACAGCTTTGCAACCTTCACAAGCAGGGCCTTGAAGTGTGACTGCATCTCCGTCAGTGTGGGGTGCATTCCCACCAAGGCACACTCGTACTTCTCCAGCCTGAATCTAAGGTTGATCTGGTCAGCCCGAGGCAGCCCCACCTCCATTGCCAGAGCGTCCAGTTTAGGTCTGAGTGTGGCCTTCACATCTTTGATTGCTCGCAAATGTTTGTCAAAGTGCTCTCCCTGGGCATGTGAACTCTGTGGGGCAGTGGTCTGTAGTGCCTCTTGATGGATGAGAGGATGGCGAGGTTCCTTCCCCCCACTGTCCCTGTCCCCCTTGTGCTGCAGTTTCTTGACCATCTTTGTGCCGGAGTGAGTCGAGAGTGGTCGGCATCTGAAGTGATGCGAGGGCTTAGTGCGCAATCCTCTAATCAATAGGACGTGTCCGCCCCAGCAATCACTGCTGCCAGGTAGGTGTAAGGAATCTCCCCTCTGGTACCCCACTCTTCACCCCTCTCATCAATGGAACACAGCCGCCCCAGCAATCACTGCTCCCAGGTAGGTGTAAGGAATCTCCCCTCTCGCACCCCGCTCTTCTGCCCTCTAATCAATCGGACGTGTCCGCCCCAGCAATCACTGCTGCCAGGTAGGTGTAAGGATTCTCCCCTCTCGCACCCGCTCATCTCCCCTCTAATTAATAGGACACAGCTGCCCCAGCAGTCACTACTTCCAGGTAGGTGTAAGGTATCTCCCCTCTGGTGCCCGCTCTTCACCCTTTGTTCCTCACCAGTGCGATGAAGTAGTCCAATGTTGATGTGCCCAGCTAGGGCACTGTCTACGTGCTGGGGTGGTGATTGTTTCCCTACATTCTAGTAAGGGGGAAGGTCAGCACATGTTTGACCCTTCACGTCACTCTGAATGCTCCATATCCTCCTCGGTCCCACCGGCTCAGGGTATCAGGCTTGCTTAAGTGGTTCTAAGCACATCCCCAGAAATTTCTAGGGCGACAGACCAAATGTATCTGAAAGAGAAAGACTCTGTAAAGTTTATGAGCTCAGGATGGGAGAAAGACTCTAACTTTCCATATATAGACTTGCTACCAAACCGTTGGATAAGAACAGAAGTCCTTAAATTACGAATAGGTATTAATCCGATATTTACAAATAGTGCAATAAAAACTGCCCTAATGCATCCTGATGGTAAATGTGTGTGTAAACTAGGAATGAAATGTGATATTTTGCACATCTTGCTGGATTGTTACATGTTTTTAAATTTACGTAAACAGTTTCTCCGCCCGATATTTTTAAAATATGAGGTTGAGGATCGCACTAAAGCACGGGAGCTTTTAGTTGACATGGAAAATCTTGACATTGCGATAGCTATCGGGAAATATATGCAGGGGGTATATAAGTTCCTGATCTGTCTGGAGACCCAAAATAGCCAATAGTCCTATAATCCTAATGAAATTTGGTTTTAAATTGTATAAAGGTTGTTTTTAGGATAAATTTTACTGTTAAGAATATGAATTTGTGTTATGTGATTTTAAATGATAAAGGATGAACTGTGGTTTATAGATCAAATGGTCTAAATAAACATATTTTTGACATGACATGACATCCCCAGGTGCTAATATGCACTGAGAAAGGGAGCCACAATTTGAGTTCACCAGCTATGCTATGGGGGAGCATCATGCCCAGCCTTCTGTGCCTGTTCCAATGATCAGAGTCCTCTGTTTTGCATAGTAGGGCCCGTGGTCCAAGGGAGGGTGGTGCACCCTGTTGTGGTGTATGGGGACGACCTGCTCGGCATGTATCCCAGGCCTGGATCCTGAGATCAAGCAGAGTGCCTCTTGCCCATGCCCGTCTCTTAGTGGGCATGATGTAAGCAAGCCTCAGCAAGGCCCGCTAGTGCAAGGGGTTCGCCCTTCTCTGCACAGAATCTTCAACCCAGGAAGAAATTGGCACGGAAACTGGAAATACAAAAGATCAAGTTTATTAACCTTTAAAGGTGGTACTACAACTCACACAACAATCTTCAGTATTGTATCGTAGCACACCGAACCAAAGCACATGGCCCCTTTTATACAGAATAGAGGGGCTCAAAAGAAGGCGGCACAAGCACGAAGCACAGTTTTATGACCATATATAGGCATATTCGGAGCACATTCAATACATGGGTGGAGTTAACGGTTCCTGAGACCCCCAAAGCATATTCCTTCGGACATTAATCATAAACAGATGTGGACTCTACTGGGCATGTCCGAACACGTACACAGAGGGCAGATGCTATAAATAGCCTGTTGCTGGGCAGATGCCAAGAGCAGTTGAAACAAGGGTAGGACTGAACCTCGTGGTGAGCACATGGCCAATATGGCCGATTTACAGAACAAAGATGGAGTCAGTTCGGTTGATTCGAATATAGCTAATATGGCATATGTCTTCAGCTAATGCTCAACCCGATCGTCATTAATTTACGACCGGCATCTCCTGCTGGGGGTGCCCCACCGGGGTTATCTAGACCAGCAGCCCTCCAGGCGTGTCTGCAATATCTCCCCCTCTACCACTGCCGACCAACCCTGGCCTCAGGTGGCCAGAGCCATCCATGGGAGGCCACGGCTCCAGATGCACGCAGGCTGCGGCTCTCTGATGGCCAGAGCAATCCATGGGATGCCTCGGCTCCAGATGCACGCAGGCTGCGGATCTCTGATGGCTAGAGCAATCCATGGGAGGCCACGGCTCCAGATGCACGCAGGCTGCGGATCTCTGATGGCTAGAGCAATCCATGGGAGGCCACGGCTCCAGATGCACGCAGGCTGTGGCTCTCTGATGGCTAGAGCAATCCATGGGAGGCCACGGCTCCAGATGCACGCAGGCTGTGGCTCTCTGATAGCTAGAGCCATCCATGGGAGGCCACGGCTCCAGATGCATGCAGGCTGTGGCTCTCCGATGGCCAGAGCAATCCATGGGATGTCCCGGCTCCAGATGCACGCAGGCTGTGGATCTCTGATGGCTAGAGTAACCCATGGGAGGCCAAGGCTCCAGATGCACACAGGCTGTGGCTCCCTGATGGCCAGAGCAATCCATGGGAGGCTACGGCTCCAGATGCATGCAGGCCGCGGCTCTCTGATGGCCAGAGCAATCCATGGGAGACCACGGCTCCAGATGCATTCAGGCCGGGGCTCTCTGATGGCCAGAGCAATCCATGGGAGACCACAGCTCCAGATGCATGCAGGCCGGGGCTCTCTGATGGCTAGAGCAATCCATGGGAGGCCACGGCTCCAGATGCACGCAGGCTGTGGCTCTCTGATGGCTAGAGCCATCCATGGGAGGCCAGGGCTCCAGATGCATGCAGGCTGCGGCTCTCTGATGGCCAGAGCAATCCATGGGATGCCCCGGCTCCAGATGCACGCAGGCTGCGGATCTCTGATGGCTAGAGTAACCCATGGGAGGCCAAGGCTCCAGATGCACGCAGTCTGTGGCTCTCTGATGGCCAGAGGAATCCATGGGAGGCCACGGCTCCAGATGCAGGCAGGCTCCGGCCTCAGATGGCCAGAGCAATCCATGAGCGGCCACGGCTCCAGATGCATGCAGGCTGCGGCTCTCTGATGGCTAGAGCCCTCCATGGGAGGCCACGGCTCCAGATGCATGCAGGCTGCAGCTCTCTGATGGCCAGAGCAATCCATGGGATGCCACGGCTCCAGATGCATGCAGGCTGTGGATCTCTGATGGCTAGAGTAACCCATGGGAGGCCAAGTCTCCAGATGCACACAGGCTGCGACTCTCTGATGGCTAGAGCAATCCATGGGAGGCTACGGCTCCAGATGCACGCAGACTGTGGCTCTCTGATGGCTAGTGCAATCCATGGGAGGCCACGGCTCCAGATGCAGGCAGGCCCCGGCCTCAGATGGCCAGAGCAATCCATGAGAGGCCACGGCTCCAGATGCACGCAGGCTGCGGCTCTCTGTTGAGGTCATGGCACACTGGAGAGTCTCACAATAGTGAGGACCTCCTCTACGTCCATGTAGTCTGTAGTGATCGTCGTTGTCTCTTATGTGTGGAGAGCTGTCAAGATGATTTATTTATTTATAAAGTTTTACATAGCGTGAACATGATCCCGATGGATATCAGAGCGCTTTACAGTCAGAGGGATAGGAAGGTAACAGTTGCATTACTTGGGTAGAATTCATACTAGTTACCACTGAAGCTCTGCAGGCTGCAGCAAGTGAACAACTTATCCAGATCAACCACCCAAACCAGTGCTAGTAAACCAGCAAGCACAGAAGCGGAGAGAGGGCGGCCCTTCGATGCAAGGATTCAAGCAGATCTAGTACTGTGAATCCTTCATTGAGAGAGCCGATAGTCTTTTGCCTAACTCCTGAGGCGGAAGCCGGGAGCAACGCTTGACCTTTTAAAACTGTTATTGTTTACTGCCTGTATTACTGCTTTTAAATTACTGCATTTGCACTTCTCTCTTTGCGCGCATTACCCACAGTCTGCCACCTAACTCCTGAGGCGGAAGCCGGGAGCAGCGCTTGTTCTTTTAACATTATCATTGTGTTTTTAATTTACTACTGACTGTGAATTATTGCATTTGCACTTTAGCACTCACTTTTTCGCCGCACTGTCTTGCCTGTTTTCCCGAGCAGCCTACTAGGTGCTGTTACCGGGACTGACAGGGGGTCCGCCATCTTGTAGAGACTTTCAACATCCAGCGTCACCACTGGTGCAGTCCACCCCGACTTATCTAAGAGATACTAAGAGCCTATTACGGCTCCTCTCAGACATCACCTTCGCGGAAAACTCAGTCACTTTGGTGACGCTGGATGTTGAAAGCCTCTATACGAGCATCCCCCAGGACGACACAATCAAAGTCCTGGGAGAGTCACTGAACTCAATTGAGTGGAAATATCAGACACCCAAATCAATCATCATCGAGTGTGCTACTATAGCCCTCAAAGAGAATTTTTTCTCCTTCAAGAACAAGTTGTTCTCCAATGCTCAGGTACATCTATGGGCAGCACTTTTGCCCCTAGTGTGGCTGGACTCTATGTGGCTGATTTTGAAGCAAAATACATCTTGCCGCCATCCGCAGAATTCTCGCCTTCCATGCTTTTATGGAAGCGCTACATTGACGATATTTTGCTTCTATGGACAGGCAGTGACAGTGACCTTGAGTCATTCCTGGTATGGATCAACACCCTTGACCACAACCTTAGGTTCACTCACACCACCAGCAAAACTGACATTGTCTTTCTCGATGTAGTGATCTCAGTCTCTGGCACAGGTCTAACCACAAAAACTCATCACAAACCAACAGCCAAGAATAATCTACTAGAGTTCAGTAGTTTCTATCCCCGCCCTCTGAAGGAGAATCTTCCATATGGTCAATATTTAAGACTGAGAAGGAATTGTAGTACTCTGGCGGATTTCAAAGAACAGTCCTCTGGACTAACTGAGAAACTGAAAGATAGGGGTTACCCAACATCAACCTTAAACAAGGGTTTCAAGAGAGCACGAAACCAGCCGAGAGAGGCCTTGTTGGAAGAGAAAACCAGTAACCAAGAAACAATACCACTCACTTGTGTAACTACCTTCAATAGCCTGTCTAACCTCATGAAAAAGACAATAAACAAGCACTGGAGTATCATAAAATCCTCAAAAGAGGATTGGGAAAAGCCTTTCTTTTCTTTCAAGAAGGGTCGAAGTCTGAAGGATGCCTTAGTTCACACCCGCCCAAAAGAAAAGACACCCCCTAAAATCCCTACAGTCACGGCGGCATGGGGTTTACCTCAAATCACAGGGCACTACCCCTGCTCGGATTGCAGCGTGTGCCACCTAACGGAGGCATCAAAAACACTCTCGTTGGAGCAAGGAAAAATCTGGACCCAGGTAGCACATACGAACTGCAACTCAACCAATGTGGTGTATCTAATCACGTGTCCCTGTGCCTTACGCTATGTTGGCATGACCACACGCAAAGTGAAACAGCATATCTGTGAGCACCGAAGTAATATCAGGTGCAAAAAAGCAACGACGAAGCTGAGTCGTTACTTTCTGTATTGCAATCACACCACCAATGACATGAAATGGACAATTATAGAAGCAATCACTGGTACCACTAACATTACGAGCAGGCTGTTTGAAAAAGAACAGCGCTGGGTTTATCGTTTGGGTACCAATACTGTTGGGTTGAACGATGACATCCCGTGGAATACAGTCCTGGGGTAACAAGGTGGTCCATGACACATGTTACAGCAGCTGTCACCATTATTTACCCTGTAGTCTTTGTTGGGCTCGTGTACAACTGTTTTTGCATACCAAATGCAGTGGTTTTCTCCACCACCGTTTTTTCACTTAAGAGGTTTCTCCTCCCTTGATACTACCTACCTAATACTCTCAATTCAGTGACACCCCCACCCCTGTGTAGCTTTGATGTCACACTGATTGCATACTTATGCCCCGTGCCTTAGCTTATGTACTTGGATGACTTGGCAACTCTTACTATCCTTTTACACTCTGGGCAGTCTGCCCCGCAATTGACTTATGGCTTATTTCATCATTGCATCGCTGCTTGCGGTGTAAGTTGGGCGGCTTAGGGATCGCTTAAAGTTTTCATTCCGAACATTGAAACCGCCGGGCTGCCGTGGAAACATGCCCGCTCCCATTGGCCACTGAATCCAAGCCTCCCTTTGAGACGTGGCACGCCCACCTAACCCGGGCCGGCGCGTTGCAAGCCTCGCTCTGATGCGGGACACGCCCACCCGGAAGAGCGAGAAACAACGAGGAAACGCTTTTAAACTCAGAAACCGGCCCGCTCCCCATCGTCTGGGTCCGGTCCTGAGGTTATGCTAGGTGCAAAAACGGGTTGCGAGCGTTGAGGGCGTGAGTTGCTGAACCACCACGATTTGACTTCATCGACGCGATCGAGCTAAGTAAAACCCGATCCAATGTATTTCAAGCCTTTGCTTTCTACTTACAGGATGTGCCAGGTACGCTCCTACCCCCCTCCCGAGACCCATGGTGCAGTTAGCGCTATAATCTAAAGTGAGATATCTATTTGAATTTATGAACTATTCGGTGGGGTCACAGACCTTTGGTCCATTGATCCCTCCTATGGAGTGCTTTTTATTGTGTTTTTAACCCCTTCTAGCTACTTTGCGTGTTTTAAGCACTTATTTCCACTTCACTTCCTAGAGTTAGTGGTATCATCCCTATAGGGCTATTTGGATGGTGTTAACTTTAGTGTTTATTTGGGAACACTACCTTTGCCACAACTATGGAGCACCCTGGACAAACGCAATGACCTATACATACAACTAATTGTGTGTATTTCTTCTTTGTTTGTCTGTGTTATTTGTTTTACAGGTGCAGAAACACTCCTAAATTAGGAGTATTTTTGGAATGAGCGACCTGCTCTTCCCCCCTTTTTTATGCACTTTATCACATTTTTGATTTTTTCACTTTCACGCCCCCAGGTCAGGGTGGACGATTAGAGAGTCCATACCGCCGGGGTATACACTAGTCCTGATGAATGCCTAGGTAAATTTAAACCACTGTAAAGGCTGAAACATGTTGACTGACTAACTAAAATTCTGAATTAACCAATCCATTACCTTTGGCAGCAAATTCAGACACATAACCCTTTTAATCGTGTCCTAGGGATCAACCATTAAAATAATATTTGCAGATACCCTTTAGGCACTTTTACTTTTATACCTCACTGCACGCCCTTTTCACACCACCAGCTCCGCAGTCTTCTGGCGTCGTAGCACACCAAAGAGGCATTCGGCCTCTTTGGTGGGGCCCTATGATGAAGCATGACACTGACTAGGTCGGTGTGTGAGGGCTTTCTTATCCACTCAAAGTGGGTGTGTGATTCCCCTGTTGCATCGCTCCGTCTCTGTGGCTTTTTGAGACCTATTTAACCTCTCTTCTTTTGTTTATACGTCTTTCCTGAATTACCCCTCAAGTGACCTGCTGAAGATTCGCAGCACTGCTGGACCCCTCAGCCCCCCCCACTACTAATCACCTTAGGCGACTTGGCATTTACCAACCATCTCTCTATTACGTCTCATAGACCTCCCTCACCTAGCCAAATCACTATGGACACTCAACAATTACAAATCCTCTATCTCAATACGAGATCGTTAATAAAACACCAATTGGATATCTTCCTTCTATTAACGGATCATAAGCCTGATATCCTTCTGCTCACGGAAACATGGCTCAATGCAGACTCTTCACCAGATGTCCTCGCGGCGCTCCCTGAGAACTACTATATTTTACAGGTAGACCGTGCCCCAGGCAAAATAGGTAGTGGGGTTGCTGCCATTATTAACAAACAATTAGCATTCACTAAACTGACGTCACTCGACCTCTCAGCAGCCGAAAACATGGTAATTAGGTTTGACTCCGGTCCAGGTACATTTATTTGTGTTCTGATGTACAGACCCCCCCAGACCATAACTTCTTTCCCATTCTCCTTATGCGACCAGTTAGCCACGCTGGTCACCGATTAAACTAGGATCTTGCTGATCGGTGACTTCAACTACTGGCTGGACAACAGGACCAGAGACCCGTCAGCAAGCGAACTTGGGGACCTTCTCACAGGGCTTAACTTTAATCACCATATTGACTCAGCCACCAATATTAAAGGGCACACGTTGGACCAGATTTGGAGCTCCAACCTTAGCGTCTCCGTGCCCATGATCTCGCTGTGCATATGGTCCGATCATTTTCTGGTTCAATTCTATATTTCCATCTCCAAGCCTATCAGGACTACTGATACTAGGAAAGGCATGATTAGGAAGTGGGGATCCCTGGACACCCCAGCCTTCCTTAACAGCTTGCAGAATTCTATCCCCGTCTTTAATGACGATCTTGATCAATCTGCAGCGGATATTTCCGAATGGCTTGTAAAAGCTAGCAATATACATGCCCCTTTGAAAACATCAAAAACACTGCGCCAATCTGACGCTCATAAATGGGTTTCTTCGGACCTCCGGGCCAGGAAACTTGCAGTTCGCCAGAAGGAACGCGAGTGGAGAAGGAACTACGATCCCATCGGAAAGTCCCAATATCGGACTGCTCGTTCTGCCTACATGAAGGCTATTCTTTTGGCCAAAGCAGTTTTTCTCCAACACCATTGAAAACTCTGTTAATAAGTCAAAGGATATATTTTCCACTGTAGATAGGCTTACTAATCCTGCAAGAACTCAGCCCAGACCCAAAGCTACTCAAGATTTCTGCAATACCCTTAATAATTATTTTCAAGACAAGATTAGGCTCATCAAGACTAGTATCCTTGTTACCTTTCCCATTCCTGTTGATAACACCCTTTCCCTTAATAAGTCCTCCCTTGACCTCTTTCCCCCCCTGGATGCCTCAGCCTTGCTTGCTCTCATGGTTAGGGTTAAGTCAGGCTCCCCTCGTGACTGCTGCCCTCCTCATATCTATAAAAAAAGGTAACCACTGTCTTTCCTTTGCCCATACTGAATTTTCTCAATAACTCTTTGACATCAGGCAGGGTACCAAGCTCCTATAAGGAGGCTGTGGTAATACCCCTGCAAAAAAAACGGGAGTGGACTCTACCATTCTGTCGAACTATAGACCTATTTCGCTACTGCCCTATCTGGCCATGGTCCTGGAGGCCCATGTCACCACGCACCTTTCCAACTTTATTGAGCAGTCGGATTTTTTGGACCCTGCTCAAGCTGGATTTCGTCCAGCTCACTCTACTGAGGCAGTCATTACTGCTGTCCTGGACTCCCTACGCCATCATGCGGACCTGGGCGTCCATCAGGCCCTGGTCCTGCTCCATTTGTCGGCGGCATTTGTCACGGTCGACCATGACATCCTTCTCGACCATGTCAAATCAGCCGGAATACGGGGCCCTGCCCATGAGTGGGTTAGGTCCTTCTTAAGTGATCGCTCCCAGGCAGTAGGTCTTCCCCCTTTCTCCTCGCCCAAATTACTCACTACTTGTGGGGTCCCTCAGGGCTCCTCTTTATCTCCTATCTTGTTTAACATTTACATGCTCCCCCTGCTACAATCATTAAAATCATTTAAAGTCACCACCTTTAATTACGCAGACGATCTGCAACTCACCTTCACTATTGACGACTCCCCAGAATCTGTCCACCAATTCCAATCTACCATGCTTTTCATAGGTCACTGGATGGGCAGTAATCATCTCAAATTGAATCCCGGAAAGACAGAGTTGGTTCTCTTCAGTAAAAGTAAGCTTTTCTGGCCTCCCAAACTTGGTTCACCTCCTAACCCCTCCAAATCGGTGATGAGCCTGGGGTACTCATTGATGATGAGCTATCATTGAAGCCTCAAGTCAATACTGTGGTGTCATCGTGCTTTTTCCAACTTCGGAAAATAAAGATCAGCCGATTGCTCACCCACTCTGCTCTGACCCAGGTTGTAATGGCCCTGGTGCTGTAGCATTTAGACTATGCCAACGCCATCTACCTGGGCCTACCGGCTGTTCTGAGCAAATGTCTGCAGCTGGCACAAAACCAAGCAGCTAGACTTATCTACCGTCTTCCTCGCTGGCAATCTGCCAGACCATTGCTCAGGCAACTTCATTGGCTTCCTGTTGCACAACATACCCTTTTCAAGGTCGCTTGTATGACGTTTAAAGCCCTTTTTGCACGTAGCCCCAGGTTCATTCAGGAACTTTTGCCCAAATACATACCCTCACGCAATCTTCGGTCTGCTTCCCAAGTTCTCTTGACCGTTCCTCGCTTTAGGCTCCAACATATGGGAGGACGCAGGTTTGCCACAATTGCCACCAAGTTGTGGAATACCCTTACCTTGGATATTCGTTTTTCCACATCCCTTCTCCAGTTCAGGCAACTACTTAAAACGTGGCTGTTTGCACAGACATGGCATAGTCTTCCTGCTCCCCCTGAGCTTAGTGTCTAAAGTCGGTTTTGATTCAAAAGTGCTTTATTCGGTATATAGAAATATAACCATATAGCAACAAAGAAAATTACATGTACATCGTTAATTTACATCACATCCTAATTTGACAAGTAACAGGTACGAGCAGGGATTAACTCCATCTTAGTTCTAAATTACACATTATACAAACTTAATTCTTAAAAGTAACATATGATAACGATTCAATGTAGGGCAACAATAATCCTTATTAAAATACATGGTAACGGTAACTAATAAACAATGTGCAAAATTGGCAATCGCAAAGTGCAATCTTAATCTTCCTGTGCATGTGCAAATTTGGCAGTAACAAAGTGCATTTGAGTAAAAATTCAATGTACACCTTCCTCTTTTGATACATGTGCAATTGGCAATAATAATAAAGTGCATTTATGGTAAACCATACGATAAGTTCATATAATTATCGATTTCCGTGCAAAAATGCATTTTAAAATATATGTAGCCACATAAAAACATACATCTGGGCTCCCTAGGTTAAACATCAGCTGCATCGCTATCTTAGTGCTACGAGTATCATATTTGAAAAAGATGGGCTTTAAATAAAATTTCCTAAAAGGGATATAATATTTACAAAACAGCATAAAATGGGAGCTACTCTGCTTAGAAATACCATCACAGGGACATAAACATGTACCATGCTGCTTAGTCAATGGGAATGCAACTAAATGATGTGCAATTCCTAGACGTAAACGAGTTAAAACAAAGCGATGAGAGCTTCTGCTAACAACAGTAAGGTACATTTGGAAGCCTTCACTAACATTATGCTCCTGATAAAAGTTAAACATACTTTGTTTTGCACATTCAATCAGTCTAGTACTTCTTTTATGTTTCAGGAATGAAACTTTAAGCTCTTTTTTTGATATTCCCGCCCCCATTTCAGGTTCCATGAAGATGTCAATTTCATAAAGTGTTTTATACCACGATTGAATGTGGCAGAGCCACGGTATACTGGAGCGATGGTCAAGTCTTAAACAGTCATTAATCACGTCCTGTGTAAATTTTGTTTCCTCTTTTGACCAGATCGATCGCCACAGGGCAAGCGGGCACAAGGCAATTAGATCCTTGACGTAGTTTAAGCCCACTTCCCTATGGACTAATTCATTTGAGAATAAACAAGAAAAGAGAGGTCAAATCAGTCTCAAAAAGCCACAGAGACGGAGCGAAACAACTGGGAATCACACACCCACTTTGGGTGGATAAGAAAGCCCTCACACACCGACCTAGTCAGTGTAATGCTTCATCATAGGGCCCCACCAAAGAGGCCGAGTGCCTCTTTGGTGTGCTACGACACCAGAAAGACTGCGGAGCTGGTTGTGTGAGAAGGGCGTGCTGTGAGGTTTAAAATTAAAAGTGCCTGAAGGGTATCTAAAAAATGTTTAATGATTGATCCCTAGGACATGGATAAAAGAGTTATGTGTCTGAATTTTACTGCCAAGGTTATGGATTGGTTTAACAGTTTGGTAAAGGTCTATAGTCAAGTGACAACATAAATGTAATAAACCACAAATAATATGATTATCAACATACACTAACAGATAAACTCACCACTCACCAAGTAATAAACATTTTTTTGTATATGTTTATTTTATCCTCATTTTATCTGTTTTCATTTTTTTTATTTTTTTGAAAAAATTCATTGTATACAAATTTGTCTTTTACGTTAAATTACTAATAGTGCATAAACATTAAAAACATTTAGAAGACAGACATAACACGAGAAAGGTAATGTATGCAATATGGCAAGGTAGGTAACAACGCGCGTTTCGGCTGGCTAGCCTTCTTCAGGTGGCCATTTATTGCACTAATTTCGGTTGTAGAGAAAAACTACACGTCCTCTTTGGGCTTGAGTATAAGATAAATGTCTTATGGAGATATTGGTCCGTCCGCACGGAATAACATGATTAGTTGAGTTGTAAAGTATCCTTGGAGATTGTTCTTCTTTTAAAAAAATTTCAAGCTCATTGGCAGATGTTGTGATAGTCCTGTTTTATGGCGTATTCATTAGGTTAGATATTGAAAAAAGGTTATCACAAAGGGCGGGGTCGTCTGTGCAGCTAGGACACAGGGGCACCTAAATGCATGTATAGATGGTTTTCTAGAGGGCTCATGGGTCGTACTTCCGAGAGTCAGGGATCTTAAGCGATGAATGGATCTTATGATCGTTGCTTCGAATATGTACGGCCGGCTATGACTCTCGTAGACGTTGTGGATTGGTTTAATTCAGAAAATAATTAAGTCAGTCAAAATGTTTCAGCCTTAGAGGTGGTTTAAATTTACCTAGGCATTCATCAGGACAGAATTATACCCCGGCGGTATGGACTCTCTAATCGTCCACCCTAACCTGGGGACGTGAAAGTGAAAAGTCAAAAAAGGTGATAAAGTGCATAAAAAAAGGGGAAGAGCAAATTGCTCATTCCAAAAATACTCCAAATTGCGGAGTGTTTCTGCACCTGTAAAGTAAATAACACAGACAAACACAGAAGACATACACACAATCAATTGTAAATATAGGTCATTGCATTTGTTCAGGGTTCTCCATAGTTGTGGCATAGATAGTGTTCCCATATAAACACTAAATTTAACACCATCCATATAGCCCTATAGGGATGATACCACTAACTCTGGAGAGTGAAGTGGAAAAGGTGTTCTAAAACGTACATAGTAGCTAGAAAGGGTTAAAACACGACACATGTACTCCTTTTGAAGGAGATCAATGGACCAAAGGTCTGTGACCCCCTTGAATGGTTAATTACAAATCATATCTCACTTTACAATGTGGCGCTACTGGCACCATGGGTCTCGGGAGGGAGGTTGGAGCTTACCTGGCACATCCTGAAATTAGAAAGAAGAGGCTTAAAATACCTAGGATCGGGTTTTCACTTAGCTTGATTTTGTAGATGCTTGCCGATCGTGATGGTGGTGTCACTTACGCCCTCAACGCTCTCAGCCCGCTTTTGCACCTGTGCATAACCTCAAAACCGGACCCCGACGATGGCGAGCGGGGCCGGTAAATGAGTTTAAAAGCGTTTGTTCGTTCTGCCGCGCTCTTCCGGGTGGGGGTGTCCATAGCCAAGGCGAGGCTTGGAACGCGCCGGCCCTGGAAGGAGGGGCGCGGCTGTTGTTCACAAAGAGGCTTGAATTTAATGGCCAATTGGGAGCCTATTAGTTATAATGGGGTTACCCAGTGACCCTCAGAACCTGGGTATTACGTAGTATGCAAGAAGTGGTTCTGTCGGATTATATACAATTTCTTTTGATTCAACAATTACTTATGGCATAGGTTTACTTATATGCATGTTTTCATGAAAAAATCATTGAAAGAAAAACGTAAAAAACACACACCAAACGATAATTTTCTGGTTCACAAAGTTGTAATTATTCAATCACTTTGTAAAACACTTATTTTCTTTTAGTAAAAAGCGGTTGTCCATATACAATGAGAACGTGAGATAAATAAGTGCAGCAGTGAATAATTGTGATCTGTGACTTTTTGGTGACTATTATGGTGATACAGTTTCGTGACAGATGGGATTTAGATACACTGGTCCAAAAATGACTTCAATTCACTCAAACAGTATTGCAAATCATATTTTTTCAGTTGAGACGTAGTGAGGACCAATTGGTGGATTAGCGTCGACGTTTCGACCCAGCGGTATGGTGCCAATTTATTTGCAACCGTATCGGGTCTTCATCAGGACAAGTAGGGGGACAACCTGAAGGAAGAGGGTGTCCTATTCTTAACCTCTATATGATGATTATTCTTCTATTGGATGTTGGTATCTCTGGAAAATGAATTTATCACCGTCCGGTGACGAATTCGTGTTTGAAGTGCCGCTCGAGAGCAGGAGAGAGATACAGACGCTTGCTGTCATACTCTTCAAGTGATCGCGGCTGCGGCACTTCAAACCCGAATTCGTCACCCTAGGCCTTTCTCTAAGACCTGGACTTCAATTGGTGTTAGCAACCTTTCAGACAGGTTAGTCACTAGACTCACACTCCGCTCGTTCCTGGTTGTTGATTGTTGCTGCGAGTGTGGTTTGCTACAGAGTCGTCCTCTTCCCAGGATACCCTGTTGCTGCCTCTCCTTTTGCCTCGTCCCCTCCGGCCGCTCTCTAAAAAAGGCGGTCTGTACTGGTTGTGGATATTGGCAGGGGGCATAAAGCCTGGGTTCCAACCCATGAAGGGATATTGAGGTTGTTGGTATGGGTAGCAGTGGGGGCCCATTCCCATTTGCGGTGGATGCCATTGCTGATGGTGACCCTGGTTGCCCGGTCTACCTCTGTTGTTCCTGTTGCCACGATTCTGAAGAGCCAAAACAATACATCTGGTGTTCTTTTTGATTATATGACATAAATGTTAATGCTCTTTATAAATGATACTTTGGTGTTCTAAAGACTGGGATTCTAAAAAATAATCCACTGTATCTCAAATTTGTCACATTATTTTTTGTAAATGTTCGTTGGTTGTTGCTTTTGAGAATTTGTTGCTTTATAATTGTTTGTGATATTGTATGCTAGTCTAAATGTATTGTAATGCACTGTGTTTAAGTAATAGAACTATAAGTGCTTTGTGATTGTTGTGTGTTTTCTCTCTCTGTCCATGAAATTCGGTTTCAGAGGAGAAGATCTTTTTACATAAATAACAAGTGAAAGGTAAAAATAAATATACCTGACCAGATTTAATTCAAGTGTTTATTTGGTCGTTACTAATGAAAAGTTGAAATAGTCTATGAAGGGTAGCATTTTCGTGTGTGTTTGAATTCATAAACGGTCCAGCTTTCCCTTCTGTCCCGACAAGGACCTAACTCCTTTTGCTTTGTTTGAACTGTGACAAACAGCAGTTATCAGGGTTCAGTGGGCCTTTAAGGCGTCTGGGACCTGGTGCCACAGCACCTGCTGCACCAATAGGAAGCTAAGCCCCTGCCCGTAACTGCTTCTATTCTAGCCCCACTGGTGAACTGAACCAGTCTATAAGTGCTGATCTGTCCATATCTGCAGGCATTCAGCCGCCTCTTCGACTGAAGGGATTTAACCCCTTCTGTGCTCATGACGAGCTCAGCTCGTCATGCAGCACAGTGCTCGTGTGCTGATGACGAGCTGAGCTCGTCATGACCACACCCATTTACATTATGGCCCAGCACAGCAGGGGAAGACTGATAGCAGCGATGTGGTTAAGTCGCATGAAAGAAGCATGCGGGAAACAACTATTTTCTGAGGCAGTCAACCAACACTGTACCAACCTGAATCCATTTAAAATCGGGGACGAAAAAACGGTTCATCATCATCTCTTGCTTATCAAAAGGGTAAAACAGATTCATCTAACATTCCTGTGTACCACATAAAAAAATTGTGATTCTGTGTACAAATTAAAACTAGCATGCATAAAGAAAGGGGAGCCTTTGGCCAAAATATCCATTTTACCTACCCATACTTCTAACGCATCTTTTACAAAAAAAATGCTAACTACATTGTCATCCGGAAATAGTCATATGGCCGGGATGCCCGCCACCCCCTCTCAACAGAATCCCCAAGGATGGGAGAAGTCGGACACAGGTTTGAACTTTTGGAAGGCGGGAGGGAGTCACCCTCCTGGCCGTATTAATTAAAATATGAAACAAAATTTAAAACATTAAATAAAAGTTTCATAATTATGTACAATTTTACATTTTTTACATTTCGATGAAGACATATTCTTTGGCTAACCTTAACAGATCTCTAATACAAAGGTTTCCTAGCCGAGTCTAACATCCTGCAAATGCATACATTCTAAATTAAAATTGTACATCCTAGCATTAAGGGCCAACGGCAAGGTCTTAACCGGTGTCAGATCCCTACTACCAAAACTCTCGCCCTCACGGTGTGAGTGGCGCATGCGCAGAGGACTCTACCCTCATTGCCAACTGTAATTCCCTTGTCGTGGTGGGGGCCCCCTTTCCACTCGACGCCATCCTAAAGGTCGTCCGAGTTCCCGTGTGAGGTATCTGTAGGAAGGACAGCGTGGACTCCCCCCCCATCCCCACACTCTCTATCCGCCGTCGCGGATATCCGGCCCCCGGGAAATTAGTAGGAGGGGCATCTAGCCGCCTCCCCCCCTGGGAGGGGCCTATGGCCGTCTCCCCCTAGGCGACCCATCCTTAGTGGGTGCCGCCTCCCCGTGGGAGGGGCCAATGGCCGCCTCCCCCCGGGCGCTCCCATCCATTCTGGGTGGTGCCCCCCTCTAGGGACCTTGAAATTACTGCTCACCGATCATGACCTTACCGCCACAGGCCGGATAGTTGACCGACTATCCGCCCCCCCCAACTCCTCCTAAAGGTCATGCTTCCTCAAACCCCTTAGCCAAGCTATGAAGTCTCCTATGAGTAAACCATTCTCCTCCCTGGACAAGTGTACCCCATCGTTCAGATACATGAGATCACCCCGAATACACCCGTGAGGAATGCTATGCAACTGCGAAGAGCGAAAGAATTTACCAATTTTATTATTAACCCTTTTCACCGAATGGTTCAGTGCTGACACCGAAAGGCCCCCCCGCCAAACCTTCCTGGGAATGATGTGGGACCAGGCAATCGTGCACCCCGGGACTCTTTTAGCCAACCAGCTAACAGCAGACAAAATCTGTTCAAACAACACTCGTCTACCCAGTGTCACCAAGTCATTGCCCCCCAGGTGTACTATGACTACAGATGGCGGTGACCTTTGCCGCCTAAGAGACCCTCAAAAAATGATTCGAATTGGTCAAAACAGAGCCCGCCCTTCCCATGGAAGGCCACTCTGTACCCGTATTCCCCAGCTGCGTGAGTCGCGTCACCTGCTTTGAATACGTCCCCGGCGCGCCTCACATATGAGTGGCCCACGACCCATACCACTCTCTCTCCAGACGGTGGTCCTTGACCGCTGGTCTCCTGGTGCTGGGTCGACTGCAAATTCCGCCCCGCGTGACAGGCTCGCGAAACTGTAATTCAAACAAAAGACAAGAAGCGTGAGTGCATGTCAATTGATCTTTACAACATGTGCAAACGCACATACCTTTTGAAGCAATTCGAGGACCATCGTCCCAACTGTTTCACTTCCTCCGCACTCTGACCCCTGGCTGTAGCTTCAGTAGCAGCCCCTATCCTAAAGGAGTGGGTCCCAAAATCGCATGGGTCCATGCCCGCAGCAGCGATTGTCAGTGCTAGCACCCTCTGGAACTGAAACCTCGTCAGTGGGGTGCCATCCTTGTGTCTCAGCAAACTCCCCCCCCCATGTAGTCGCCCTCAGTGCCAAGTATTCCTCTATACACTTTATCGGGCACGTGGGGGACCCTCGCGCGCGCTGCACGACAACACTATTTCCCATAGCCCCCTGGTCAGTCTTGGACCTGGCTATCGAGACCACCATCGAATCACCCCTAATTTGGACGTGATCCCTGCGCAAGCCTCCCTCAACGTCTTTCTTATTCCTTGCGACCAGTTCGCTCACCCGCATAGCCCCATGGAATGCTAATGCGAAAGCTGCCCTGAACAGAACTGCTTCGAAATGGGAGGAGCACGTCTCGTCTAGTTTCACTACAAGTAGAGACAATCTGTCTAAGCCAATCGGGTGCTTCGCATCTTGCTTGCGACCCTCGAGGCGCTGCCAGCCGCGAAGGGCCTTCTTAACCAAAAAGGAACCCGTCGGGTCTTTTATGCCGTGCACCTGCGCCATGAATGAAATGGCCGCCCTATGCCTATCGGCCTTCTCTGTGCAGCGCTACCAGGAACCCCAGGAAGGATTCCTCCTGACCCCAGCTCTGACTCCCTGTCGGACCCAAAAATGTGCAATAGGAACGAAACGCTCCTTCGTATGCCTTCCTTGTCCTGGGGGCTAAGCTTGCTGCCACGAGGTCTTGTAATCCGGGGCACCGATTAGCCACAGTGCTTCGGGGAATGGTGCTGCCACTAGGTCCGCTGTAGGTAGATAACCCCTGAACGCCTGCATATGTGAACGAGAGAGTGCATCAGCTGCATGATTCAGTACGCCTGGCACATGTTTCGCCCTGAACTGTACATTCAGTCTCATGCAAAGCAGCACAACTTCTTTCAACAATCTCAAGATCCATTTGCAGCGTGCTGCCTGTTGGTTAATGCATTCAACAACAGTCATATTATCAGACCAAAACACCACTGAGCGGTCCCTGAAGTCGTCAGGCCATGCCATCAGAGCAACCCAAATGGGGAATAACTCCAAGAACCCAATGTTACCTGTGAGACCGCTGGAGTGCCACCACGCCGGCCATGTTTGCGCCGACCATCGATTACCTAAAATGGCGCCAAATCCCACGCTCCCCGCTGAGTCAGTCCACAGACCTAGCTCATCTGAAGACGCTGGCGGCTTGTTCCACACGACTCGACCATTGAAGTCCGCCAGAAATGCCAACCAAATGCGCATATCCTGGCGAACCTCTGCCGACAGTCTCGTACGGTGGTGCCCCTCTCTGAGACCAACCATAGCTTGTGCAATAGAGCGTGAGAAGGGGCGGGCCATTGGTATCACCCTCAAAGCAAAGTTAAGCTGACCCACTGTTTGTTGTAACTGGTGCAGGGTCACTTTCTCCTTGCCCAGGCATTGCGTCAAAGTAGCCCTAAACTTGGCCACCTTTTCCATCGGTAAACGGAAACATCCCTCCCCAGAATCGAGCTCAATTCCCAGAAACTCCAGTGAAGTAGATGGTCCGACCGTCTTACCTGGTGCCAATGGGACTCCAAACTCCCTCATGAGTATGCAGAAGTCGTGCAGCGCCTGCGCACATTTCGTATCGCCGGCTGCTCCCAAGAACAAGAAGTCATCAAGATAGTGCATAACATGCCTATGCCCTGTGGCCTCGGTGAATGCCCACTCTAAAAAACAACTGAACATTTCAAAATAGGCACAAGAAATGGAGCAACCCATAGGCATGCATTTATCCATGTAATAACTTCCTTGAAATGCAAAACCTAGCAAGCGTTGATCCTGTGGGTGTACCGGGAGCAACTGTAACGCCGATTCGATATCTGATTTCACCATCAGCGCCCCGGGGCCCAGGCGAGTTAACATGGCCACGGCATCATCGAACGATGCGTACCGCACTGAACAAACTTCCGGGTCAATGGCCTCATTCACCGAGGAACCCCTTGGAGCAGACAGGTTATGAATAAGTCTAAACTCCCCAGGGTCCTTCTTCGGGACAACCCCTAACGGGGAACAGATGAACTCCGCCACCGGCGGGCGATGAAAAGGCCCTGCCACTCGCCCTAAGCTGACTTCTTTTGCAATTTTCCTCTCTGCCACGCTTGGGTTGTGCTGTACCGATAACTGGTTTTTACAAAAGGAGTCCCCCCGAAAATCCCCCGCCGGGATGCGGAAGCCGTGTAAGAATCCCTTCCTCAACACCCCAGCGGATACATGATCAGGGTATTTGTTCAACCAAGTAGTCATAGCCATGAGATCAACGGGTGTAGGCAATCGGTCACAACGTTCTACTTCACTCCTGCTTGGACCCTCCTTTTCCTCCCGTCCCGCTATTCTTAGATCTACATGAACTCTCCGGGTGTGAGGAATTCCCACAGCCCGCACACACATGCTTGAACCTACATGTTCCCTGTGGTCTGTTACAGTTGCCTCGATTGAAGCCCCAACAGACCACACGCTTGCCGCCATTCCTGCCGGTCTTAGGCTGGTAATCCCCTCCGGCGCCCGCTCGAAAGGGCACCGCAGGCTTTTGGCGGACGACCCCTGACCCACTCCCGCCTGGCGAGGATGTACCTGCCGCCCCTGGCAGGAGCTGCTTGTGCCATGACACCGAGTCCAGGCAATCCCAAGTCAAAGTAGCATCATATTCTTTCGCTTTCCGGAATTTCATGTCATAACCTTTCCATTCCTCCCCCTCATACAGTGCATAAAAATCCACAATACGATTTTGATAGCAAGACAATTCAGTCAACACCTCGGGTTTACGTTCCCCCATAACTGCAGTAAATATAGAAAAGGCCTTAACCCAGTTCGTTACTGTCTCATCCACCCTGAATTCCGCCATCTTGGCGCGCCAGACGCTCGGGTGCCACAAATCCTTCTGGGTTTTAGCATATTCCATCTCGCGATGGTCAGTTAATAATGAAAACATGTTAACGTATTTGTCTCCCCATATTAACTCTTTCGTGGCCATAGGGATGTGCTGTGCCACCTTCTCCCGCCTCGAGGGTAATGAACCCTCCCCCGCCATTGGCAAAGCGAGCTTACCCGGTTCGGCCGTTGTTCCCGCCGTCTTCTCGTGACCAACTGCAGGTCCTACCGGTGCCACCTGTGGGGAAACAAGAGGGACATTCGCCTTTGCAGCATCTCTCGACTGCCGCAATTGCTCGATTAGTAGAGTCAGAGTCAGAGTCAGAGTCAAAAATACTTTATTCGATTATTTTAAAATCATAAAAGTATACTACACACATATATATAAAAAAATCTTCATACATTCACAAATGATACTTTATAGTTTACAAGCAATTGTTAAAAAACAGTTAAAAACAGTTAAAACAATTGTGTGGGAGGTAGTCAGGGACAGTTGAAGCATTTAGAAAAATTCATAATACCCTATAAACCATCAGATTGATTATATAACTAATTTCATTATCTTGTTACTTCTTGCTGACGGTCTGAACACAGCCGGGTGAAAATGAACAGCTCATGATGGCAAAAATTAATTAATCAGTCCAACTTTGGCTATTCCAAAACACATTCCATCATTGTAGTATTCAGTAATCTTTTCCGTTTGGCACGCATCGCCGCTACCAAAAAGTTGGCAACCCCAAACATTACAATAGGGGTCTCCATGAGTTGTAAGAACAAAAACCCGGGTTTTACTTGCTTGAATCCCTTGTCCCTCAGAAGTGGTAGAATATATTTTTTCCTCCCCTCAACAAAAAAGGGACAAAAAAATACAAAGTGCGTCAAATATTGATCATTAAAGGCATCACATTTGCACGGGGCATTATCCCTTGGCTTATTCCATTTCAGATATTCACCCAAAAGAAGATGCATCTGGTTAAAACGGAATTTCGTCAATAGCCAACGGTGATATGGCCTATTAACTACCGTTAGGTATGGCTGGATGGTCATGGTAGAAATTACCGTATAATGTGCCCTTACTGTAGATTTTTCAATTTCCATGGCTTCCCGATGAGTGTTTCTAAAGTTCAAAAATTGGACTTTAATCCATTTAACATCATCTTTACTAAGCCTTTCCGGGTTACTGTACAATTCTGGGCGGCCCAATTGTATAGCTAGGGATTTAATATGTTTCAGCCATTTAATGTCCTTGACTCTATCTCTCCCCATGCAGTCGGTGATAATTTTTCGATTTAAAGACAGACTAGGGTTCAGCCATACTTTCACCCAGAGGAGTAATGGTGCCAAGTTAAGGGCATCCTCAATATGTCCTTGCCCCAGTTCCGAAAGGACAGAGAACGAGGGGGTGGACTGTGGTAAACCCAGTAGAGCACGCATAGACCTGTTCTCCTCTTTTTGTATTGGGACTAAATCCTTATGACCCCAAATCCCGGCCCCATATCTGGCCAGGGCCAGAGTTTTAGCTCTATACAGGGAAAGAATAGCTTCAATAGGTTTCCCTCCCAGCCTCTTGACGAAGCTCAGTATGGCTGCAAAAGATCTTCGTACAGCCAACGCTTTGTTGGTAATCTGGGGGGTCCAGGAGCCTAAATTGTCGAAAATTACACCAAGGTATGTAAATGTTTTCACTTTAGACAATGTCACACCGTTACATCTCAAGGTTTTTGTGTTATCTTTTCCTTTCCCAATTGACATAACGTGAGACTTTTCCATATTTATGCTCGATTAGTAGTCTGGCCTCTTCGGCCGGGTCCCCAGGGGCCACTGCGTCCCCTGCCTTCTTCTTGAGCCATGCTGCCAACTGGATGGCCAATTCGGGAGGCATTTCCTCATCATTAGCGGGAGTAATCACAACCGGTATCGGCTGACCCGCATCTGGGTTTGGTACCGGGTTGTCTGCCGGCGTGACGGGGGCGACTGGGGGTACCTCAGGAACCGGGACTTCCCCAGAAACCGCCCTCCTCTTGACCCGCTTCCCCCTACCCTCGGGAACAATTCCCGGCAAGGCCGGGCCTATTACCGTCTTGGGGCGACCTGAATTGCTCAGGGCCGCCAACTGTTTCTTAACCTCCGACAAACCTCGACCGATCGAATCAACTTTTCCGAGCTTTCGGTCCATGCCAGCCATTCGGTTCGACAACAGGCGTAATACCTTCTCCATCTCGGAGCCCTTTCCTGCTTTCTTGCCAGCCATGGTTGCGAGTATTCTGCTCTTGGTCGATCACGAGGTCCTGGATCCTTCGTACTCCAAATAACTGAAAGAGAAACAACAAGATTACAAGTTCTCAAAATTGCTGCTTGTTCCGTCGAGGGCTCACGAGCAACGAGTGGGTGCAGCCTTCAGAGCACAGGAACAAGAGGACACTTCTTCGGATTCCCGCTCTATTTATTCTTCTACGGGAGGGCGTGTACCCTCCTCCGGTACGCCTACTGGGCGTGGTCTTCGGTGTAGGTGTCTAGGACAGCCCCTCTTGGGCGGGAAAAGGCGCGCCCCGGCTGCGCCGCTTCGGGCATACCAGCCGAGCCACGCCCCCGCCCAAAATGGCTTCCCGGGGGGATCGGGGCACCCAACCATACGTTCGGGGGGACCGAGTGGTCGCCCCTTTCCATTAGCGCCTACTCATAAGCAAATTACATTTAGAATTCTCTTTCACTTCAAGCTTTCAAAAATAAATTTATATGAAAGCAGTATTGAATTTTTTGACATTGTGTACTCTTACCAAAATTTAGAGCTTCAATTTTATATGATACGCCATAGAAAAAAGGAGTTCTTTATATATACTAAACATCCAGAAACATCTGATAAACCAGTAATAAAGTCACTTCTAGCTTAGTTAGTTTATAGTCTTCTTTTTTAAGAGAAATTATTTCACATTGTTACTGGATCTGCATGGCTAAATGCTAGGTCCCAAAGGCGAGACCTATTGGCTATGCCAATGCTTGTTATTGATTGAGTACAATGAGCAGCAGCACTTTTGATTAGGTCCTGAAGAAAGCCGCAAACACCTCTTTTGGAGGGTTAATAGGCTGAAACATGTTGATCTCTTATTAACTTTCACTCTGCTGCCCCAACTACCCTGAGCTAATTTTTGTGGTATTTCGTATACCATTCTCTATAAAAAAAAACATGCCTGAACTCCTCCCTCTCAGTGAGGGGGCTGTACCCTGTACTGTAACTAAGTATAACGGTGGGAGGAGATTCCAAATGAGGAAGCATGCCAACTATGGTGGGTGAGAGAAATCTTCCCTTTAAGGGGATATTTCATCTTAGCTAGGTCTTCATTTGCAACAGTAATCCTCATAGACCCAAGGATTTGTTGATTGTGGTAGAAATACATTTTTACCCCTTCATTGTACGTTTAAGCACAGACCATTGCTTGAAATGTTGTGACGGAAAGTTGATAATTGCATTTAATACCTTCTCATACCTGGATTTATCTAGAAGAGAAGTCTGTTAATTCTTGCAGATTTTTGATACCACAAGGTATAAGAAATTAGGGGATCTTTATCTGATATCTTTATCAGTAAATGATCTGAAATTATTGGACAAACTTTTGCAAGTATTATTTCTAAAGATAAAGGAAGTTCTATATTTGTCTTTTCTAAACTAACCCCAGTGCGTATGACTACAATAACCACCTCTCTCAAATCAATATTGTGCTCGGTTTAGTTAGAAAGCTAAATGATCTAGAAGAAACCAGGTCTGCACATCAGTATTTTTCTTAGAAAGCTTTAAGTTAGAGAGTGAAAACACATTTTAGAATGCCCCAAAAATTGTGACAAAGATATTTCAATATGTTTGACAAAAAGAATAGGTACATTTCATGACAATATTGAAATGTGAAATAAAATAATAGAAAAAAATATTTACACCACACGACAAAAATATTAGAGACTACATTTCAGCAATATATAGGAAATACTGAGGTTCATGTATTAACCGCATGCGCGCTAGCGGAATTCCGCTCGCACGCTGGGTTTTTCAAAATCGCACTTTGCGTGACGAGCTGGGCTCGTCATCAGCGTGCGAGGAGGCTACGCCATGACGAGCCCAGCTCGTCATCAGCGTCGAAGGGGTTAATAATCCATTTGGTAAAAGTGGTTGCTTGTGGAGTCAGCACACTACTGTGTCTGTGATGGCATTTTTAATGCACCCCATTTTAGTTTCAGATTCACGAATGTCCCCTTTGGTTACTACCTCCTGTTACTGTTTTTCAGCCCACGTATGGTTTCAAAGCTTAATACATACCTTAAGGAGGTATAACGTATTTAGAAGGTACACTATTAACATTCCCCTTCCAAATTCTTAATTGTTAAATAGGCCTAGTACATTTCGAAAAGACATTTGCAAACTCTGTGAATTACCGAACCAGTGGATTTTTTAACAATAAAACCCTTGGTTTATGAGTCAATATTTCTCAATTCCCTCCAAATTAAGTTTGCTTTTATAATGTAAGTTAAAAGATAACCGGTGCACGTACCTATTTAGTGTTGCTTCAGATCAAATAAAAACCATCACACATAACTTACACAATGCTTAAAGACAGAATTTCTGACATCCATCTTTAATGTTTTGTTAAATATATTTGCAAATGTTGTCACTTAAACAGGAAAGCATCTAAACCGGTCTCTGGACATAAAATAGGTTGTAATCATAATCTTTCGATACATTTTCTGAGTTTCAGGAACAATGTGCGTCATCTGTGTTTACTCTAAACCACTATAATAAAAATATTCAATGCTTTTAGATTTGATCTGTTTGTACTGGTTTCTATTGCAGACAATGATCTAGATTTAGACCAAGGATCAATTCCACCCATGGCTTTTAAAACCTATTTATCATTGATCTCTTTTATTGTTATCGCAAATGAAACTGTAATAGAACTGATCTGAGAGATGGACTTCAAGTATTATGCTCAGTCAATTTATTGAACAAACTATGGAGTTAAAATCTGAATAGATTAACTCCACAAGCATTGCCTGACCACTGTATTTTACATCAATAGATTACTAATCCGCACATGTTGTCTAAGTACAATTCAATCATCTTCAATTTTTCACGGAGCTCATGCTGGGTCTGTGTGAATTCTTTTAAAATGACATTTAAATGTCCAAAAGTTCAGGAATCCTAGTTTCAAGCCTGGTCAAACCTTAATGAATGCTATACCTAAAGATGCCCTTCTGTTCCTACATTTTATTGTGCACCATATTCAGAAATGGCATGGTTTTGCTTTCGGAGGTAAAATTCTAAACATATTTATTGTTGTTGCCATCTGACACATTATCACTAATTGGGAAGATAATAACAAGTGGTCCTGTGATGCTTGCTGGAATGGGAAGTGTTTAATCAAAAGGTGGATTGAATTCAAGTTTAGGTGACAATTTTACAAAAGTGTATGGATTTTGTATATATTTAAAATTGTTGATCTCCAAGAAGGCCTAAACAAATAAATCAAATTGGAATTCAAGTTTATCATTTTAATCCTATTGTTGGAAAAGATGTGATTTTGAACCCCATGAGGCGGTTCCTTTCCAGAAAGCATTCAGGTTGTAATCATGAGTCAAATAATGCTGTGGAGGTTAAAATATTCAAATTGAATTCTAATTACACATGAAATGTTCATTGTTCAATATATTTCTCTAAGTATTTTAATGTGAGGACTTTATTGCTTAAGGAAAATAATTAGTATTTGTTTTTTATATGTAGGAAACATTACATTAATGAAACCACTGTATCCCACCTTCTTTCTTTCCGGAACCTGTTCTGTATGAATGTTTCTATTGTTGAACTTTAAAGACTGCCCGAAATTAAGAATTGTGCTCTACATAACTTTGCTGTGTTACAGTTTGTTGATTTTTATGTACAACTTTCGTCTCTTATGTGTATGGCAACTGATGTTCTGTTTTGCTTTAATAATCAGCTTATGTTTATTAGGTTTTTATTATTCAATGAAATGTTTCAAACACAACAAATGGTAGTTGATATGTATTTACAACTGCAGCATTTTTATTGTATGGGCACTTTCAAAGAGGCCAAAAATAGGGTCTGCGGGTTGACGGAGTACCACATTGGTATCACGAAGGAGAGGTTTGGGCAGGTGATTGGGGATACATGTAAAGTTGGAAGTAGGGGGAATAACGCATGTACATTGTGTGGACTGTGACTCCTGGAGTTATTGTGAGGGATACCACGCTACCCTGTAAATGAATCCCCTAGTGATTATTATCAACAAACTTTATTCGGTTTTATAAAAGAAAACCATAAAAGTCATACATAAAATGATACAACATTTTCAAGTGAAAGACATTCCCGTAGGATGTCTTTGCTAAGTGTATTTTCTTGCTTAGCCCAAATATTAAGCTACAAAGCCAGGGGACGGAAAGCCAGTACATTTGAGAGGAAAGGCATTCCCAACTCTTTGTGCACGACATAAAACGAAGTGCTTTGTGGGACAGAAAGGGCCCTTTGCCGGAAAGAGTTTTCAGTACTTTGCACTGCTCCTACCTCAATGTGGCCCAAAGTCTCACTCCCATAACTAACCTTTGAGATATATTTGTCTTCATATGTCTTCAAAAGAGCCCCTATTGGCTTCCCTCCCCCTCTGCTGGCAAAGTTAAAAACAGCTGCAAAAGCTTTCAATAGATCCCCTTTCTTCCAAGTAAGCAAAGGGCACCAACTCAAGGAATCGTCAAACACAACTCCCAAATAGGAGAAAACATTGGTCTTTGGTATTGATGAAAGTCCGAGTTTAAAAGTGAACTGCTTAGCTTTACGAGGTCCCACCTGCATAATGAACGACTTGGCATGATGAAACAACAGGTCCAAGTCCTCCATTAAAAGGGCAAAAGAATTCAGAAGAAGTTGCAGGCCCCTAGCTGTCCTCGCCAAGAGGACTGCGTTGTCCGCATATATGAGGACTGGCAGGCTATGCTTGCCTACCTGGGGACAATCCGCATTTGTGGCCAAAAGGGCCTTCTCTAAGGAATTAATATATAGGTTAAAAAGAAAGGGTGCTAAAATGCACCCCTGATGCACCCCTCTCTTGATGTCAAGCTGACAGGACACGTTCAGGTCCTTTGAATAGCGGACAACCACAGTTTAATCACGGTGAATAAAATGATCTTACTGTCAATACCAATGGAGGACATCAACTGCCACAGCTTGGACCTATTAACACAGTTGAATGCTGAGGACAGGTCCATGAAGGCTAGGTATATGGGGCTGGAACGAGCCACAGTGTATTTGTTCAGAACCATGTACAGGTTTAAACACTTCCACAATGGAACAACCTGGGTGAATGCCGTTTTGGATATCGGATAAAAAGTTGTTTTCCTCAAACCATGATACAAGTGTGTCAAGTACCATGCGGCCCACCACCTTCACCACAGAGTCCAGCAGGGAAATGGGCCTATAACAATAGGTACTGTCCCGTTATCCCTTTTCATATGCCGGTACTATAATCGATAAAGCCCAAGAATTTGTGCGGCCAATCTGGACTGCAGTATTGATGACAGCTGTGAGGACAGGCACCCAGGTTTTTAAGTGGGCGATGTAGAGATCTGTTGGGATCCCATCTGGCTCGGGGGCCTTGTTTTTAGATAGACCCAGAATATCGGCACTCACCTCTTGCGTGGTGAAAATACGTTCTGACTTTCCTTCTACCCTTTCCTGCCCCTCAATTGGAGGGGTATCCGACTGGAAGATACCCTCGAAATTATGTACCCAATCATCCTCTGTGACATGGGCATCTAGGTATTCTAGTAATTAGCATTATTTCCAGATAGAAATGGGCTGTTAATAATGCCCCAGAACTTTGAGCTATTACGCAGTGTACTAGCCTCCACTAAATCAATCCAGGCCTCCTCCTTCAGGGCAGGCTTGCGAGTTGCTAGAGCTGCCTTATATGCTCTTCGTAGTCCTTTGACCGCCACCCAGTCTCGGGGCTTAACACCCAAGGCCTTTCTCAGGTTCTCGAAGCCTGGGAGCACGCCAAGTCAAACCATCGTGGACCTGGTTTCTAACAGGCCCCGTAAAAAGTTCCTTATGACAGTAGACCTGGATCCAAATGCACCCATGATGTCTGGAGCACTTGCCTCATCGTCGAGGCAGGTGGCAAACTCGCTGCAACACCGAGTTAAAAGGGACTCGTTGAGTAGCTCTGGGACAATACACCCCCACTTTACGCTCCTTCCCGCTTCCACCTCTTTAAGGGGGACATCAGCCCCGCGCCCATCTTGGTTTGTCCTAGTGTTAGGGTCCAGCAAGTTGAGACACAAATGGGGTTGTGGTCACTGCATTCACTCGCCTGCACTGGAAAATCGGTAACCAGAGAGTAAAAGGGGGTATACACAAAGGTGAAATCAATAACGGTCTCACACCCTCTCTCAATAAAGGTGGGAGTAATGTCTGTTTTCCCCAGAGGCAGCTTATTCATTACAGATGTTAGATCAAATTCAAGCAAGATGGAGTTAAGCTCAACGCCCTTGAGAGTATGTTCCATGTGTAAGCCTGCTTGTCGTGCACAGCCCATAGCTTCCACTCCTCCTTGCCTGATGTCCCCACACATGAGTGTTAAAATCCCCTGTTAAAAAATGTAGTGATAACTCTGACCTTTCAAGATGCTATCCTGAAGGACAGACCCCAGTAGAGTTATATTTCCCTCATCCGGGTGTGTAACTCCAGCATTGAAGAAGTTACCAGAGCAGCTTGCTCCTTCCACTGGGCAACATCACATGTAAATTGAGAGAGACATACAGTGAGGTATTGTAAGAAACTGGCTCTCTATACTGCACCAAAGTGAGGTACAGTGTGTATAGAGTCCAAGGGTCTCCAGAGGTAGGCAGAGGTTAAAGTTAGATAGAACCTTACTCTCTAAAGTGGTAGCTTGGTCGAGCAGTAAGGCAGTATAAGAGGACAGTGTTAAGCATTTTTGAATTACACAATCAGTCAGCAAAAGAATTCACACACTCAAGAACTGAACTCTAGGCCAATTGTTTTTGTATAAAAAAATATACTGTTTTATTTCTAGAACCAAGCAAGCCTGGCACAGGTAAGCATAACAATACTTTGCGGTAATCATTTACTTGTATGAACACAGTTCAATTATGCAGTAGAAATTGTACTTTGTTTGATTTACAGGGAAGAAGTAGTATGCAACACTTAGCAAATACAGTACATTGAAATGAAGAGGCTTTTTCACTAAATTGCAGGTAAGTTACTTTTTGCTTTACTTTTCTAACTCAGGGCTGGATACCTAGACTCAGCACTGGTATATTTCCTAGAAACAGCTAAGTAATTACGTTTTGGTTATTCGCATGATTTGTAAAGAATATTTTCAGTTTTCAAAACTCCACACTTGTAAACTTTTTGGAGCAGTACATTGAAATGAATGGGCTTCTACAATAAATTGCAGGTAAGTTACTTTTCGTGTTACTTTTCTAACTCAGTGCTGGATACCTAGATTCCGTCTATCATCCCCTTTTGTATCGCTTTGTTCGCCCTAAGTTGACAGGGTATGCTCAGACGTGAGTCCCTTGCTCACTTTGCCACTGGATTCAAGATAGCCTGGCTGATGAGGGTTATGAACCCGAAACCGGTCCAAGGATACTTGTTTCCAGTCCAGGGAAGACATGGCTTGGCAGTTCGGGCTGGACTGTTCCCATGAGGCACAGGGTCACACTGATTTGCATATGGCCATGTCTGAACTGGGGTAGCGGAGTGAGCTAAAGAATGGTGATGGATTAAACCCAGATCAGTTGACTGGGGGTGAGGGTTTTATTTGCTCAAACGCTCCGTCCATCATCCCCTTTTGTATCGCTTTGGATACCTAGATTCAGCACTGGGACATTCCCTTGAAACAAGTAAGTAAACACGTTTTGGTTATTTGTGCAATTTAAAAAAATATTTTTAGATTTCAAAACTCCACACTTCGAAACATTTTGGAGAAAAAGTGTCCATGTTATCCTATGAAGGGAAAACAGGTTAACGGTTCTCAGGTAAGTAATTGACTGGGAGTTAAGGTTCTGGGGTTAGACTCAGGGGGTCTCCTAGGGTCAGTGATGCACTGTTGTTGCACCCTCAGTGGCACTAGGACGGCCGGGTGCAGAGTGTTGAGGCCCAATGTTATCCTATGGAAGATAGGGGAGCTTCGTTAGGTGGCGGCTGGCAAGCAGGCCACAGGATTGTGGGAGCAAAGTGTAGTGTTTCCCAAAATGAAGTGAGAAGGAAACAAAGTGTAGATCAAGAGTCCAGTTTATTCGCCTCATCCACCAACAGCTTCAGGTCGTAACTGACCTGGAATCACACGTACATTCCTATTCTAAGAACATGCAGACATTCCTATTCTAAGCAAATGGGGCCAGAATGTAGAGGGGAGAAAACAGGTAAGAAAGCACAACATAACACATCTCCCTTCTTTACCAAAACGTAGTGAACAGAAGATTAAGTAAAAGAGAGAGATAAAAGAAATTGATAAATAAGCAGAACAAATGAACATTGTTTACACATAATCTTTCATGTACATTGGAGCACTACGTAACCTTTGACTCCTCATGCGAGAACTGGGTGAAGAGTTGTGACAAGAGCGAGAAAAGTTGCTTATACCAAACAGATTAGATTTGATATCAGAGTCAGACTGAGTATAGTTCTTAGACTTAACAACTACAACTCGACTTTTGTTCCAAATCCTCCCATCTTGTGTTTTGACGGCATTACCAAAAACTTTAATGACTGGCCTAACATTGGTATACTTGGACCAAGGCCTTCTCCCTACAGGTGCCTTTATTCTTATAAGGTCACCTACTTTTACTTCATGAAATTTAACACATTTAACTTTGTCAAAATACACTTTCCTGCAAGTTTGTTTCTCTATTTCTCTCTCCCTCCAAGCACCCACACGATTATCCACAAACCCCTTCTTCATATTCATCCAACCTGGACACCACATCGTGTTCGGAACTCTACCTCTAAATAGTTCAAAGGGAGATTTTCCAGTGGTCGAGTGAGGGGAGCAACGATAAGCGTCTATTCTTTCTCTAAGTGCATCCTTCCAATTCAAGCCACTAGCTCTTGCGAGCTGAATGCATTCTTTCAATGTACGGTTGACCCTCTCAACTGCACCATTTGTCTCAGGGTGATATAACGATGTTCTCTTGTGTACTATACCACATTTTTTGAGATAGTCCTCAAAGAAGCTAGAACAGAACTGAGGACTGTTATCTGATAGTAAGCTATTTGGGAAACTCTCTCTCAAGAATATGTCAGATAAAAACTTGATGACGGAATTTGAAGTAATTTCACTGACTGCGCGAACCTCAATCCACCGTGAATACAAGTCAATTAAGACTATCAGGTAAGGGGTGTCAGAAACTCCGGTAAGAGGCCCTAAAATGTCAATTGCCAATTCATCCCAGGGATGATTGGGTAACTCCCTACATACCATGGGCATTTGCCTGACTTTTAGAATCTTATCACTAGCACAGCATTCCACGCATTCCCTGACCAAACGTTCTATTTCTAAGTCCATTCCTGGCCACCAAAACTGAGAACGAACCATCTCCTTGGTTTTTACTATCCCCAAATGACCAGAGTGTGCATGAGAGAGCAATTTTTTTCTTAAAGCGAAAGGAGGTATAAGTCTCAATCCACGAGTTAGCATGTCATCTGAAATTGAAAGTTCATGAGAAACAAGAGACCAAGGTTTGTCCAGACGCTTGTTATCTTTTAATAGAGACATCACCTTAACCAACTCCTCATCCTTTGACAATTCCTCTTTCCACTCTTCTTTACTTACAACACCCTCTGTGACCTCACAAACATTTAAATATTCATCTTCATCAACATAGTCATCTTCGCACCCCGTATCATCACTTTTAACCAATCTAGAAAAACAATCAGCAGCCTTGTTAGACACACCAGGTAAATACTGAACTTCAAAGTCAAATTCCTGTAAAGATATGATCCATCTTCTAATCCGAGAAGAAATAGAATCTAGTCCTTTTTTACAAAACACTTCTTTTAAAGGCTTATGGTCAGATTTGACAATAAATTTAGTCCCCCAAACTAAATTCTTGAACTTTTTTAGTGCCCAATATATCGCTAATGACTCCTTTTCGATTACAGAGTAGTTTAACTCCGGACCACGAAGACACCTGGATGCACATTCAATTAAAGACTCATGGTCATGTTTATTTTGTACCAACACCGCTCCTAATCCCTTTTCACTTGCATCAGTGAAAATGAACGTAGGTAAACCAGGAACAAATGCTTGCAAGGACGGAGCTTTCTTCAATTCCTCTTTTATTCCCTCAAATTCCTTCTTACACTCATCTGACCAGACAAAAGTGACACTTTTCCCAGTGAGTCTCCTCATGTTCTTTGTCTTGTCCGCAAAATGTACAATAAACTTCCCATAAAATTCTACCATCCCTAGAAAGGATAATAACTCTTCTCTATTGATAGGTTCTGCAACATTACTGATGGAAGCAACCAAATCCGATTTTGGAAAAACCCCTTGACTCTTAATAGAGTGCCCTAGGTAATTTACTTCTTCTAAGCCAAATTTACACTTCTCTTTCTTAAGAGTCAAACCAGAATCAGCCAGTCTTCTCAACACTTCACACACACGCTCATTGTGTTCCTGCAAGTCCGACCCATATACTAGAAGATCATCCTGGTAACATTTTACCCCATGAAGACCTTTAAGTATGTGTGTCATGATTCGCTGGAATACCGAGGCAGCTGATATCAATCCAAATGGCATCCTTTTGAACTTAAAAGTACCCATCGGTGTTACAAATGCAGTTAAGTCCTGACAAGAAGTGTCTAGTTCTACCTGGTGGTAGGCAGATGCCAGATCCAGGGTAGTGAAGTATTTCGCACCCTCTAATGTGCCTACAATTTCATCTATGTTGGGTAACGGAAATCTGTCCACCACCACCTCCTTGTTTAACGCTCTTAGGTCAATGCACAAACGAATCTCACCAGTTGGCCTCTTCGCAACCACAATGGGAGCCAACCATTCCGTGGCTTCTACAGGCTCTATAATGTTATTTGAAACTAACTTTTCTATCTCTTCTTGTACCTTTACCTGTTCCGCTAGTGGAATCCTTCTAACCTTCGCTACTATAGGGATAGCATTTTTCTTAAGCTTGATACAATGCTTATAGCCAATTAAACATCCTAACTTGTCTTTAAACACAGATGGAAATTTTCCAGCAAACATGTCAGCAAGATTTTCTACCTCCTGAATTCTCACCTGAGGTGTGGCATTAGGATCAAGTGTGACTCCAAGATCACGTTGGTCTCTCCAACTAATTAGTGCATCCCCAAAATTGGTAACATAAATTTTTCCAGGAATGATTCTACATCCTAATTCCATAGTGGCAGTAAAATAACCTAAAATCTTAATGGGTTTACTGCCATACCCTAGCGGTAAGATGTCACTCTTGAACAGCTTTACATTTTTTCCAAAGGTTTTGTGCAGAAGCTCTTCATCAATCATAGTGATCTGGGAACAAGAATCAAATTTAAATTCAATCATGGCATCATCTACTTTAACTAAATGTGTGGGATGTTCTAATACTCCATCACTAACCTGAAACGTAACCGTTTTCACCTGTGGTTGTGCCCATTTCTTGTACGTATTATCCCTTTTATTACCTTTTGTCCTACAACATTTTGAAAAATGACCTCTTCTCCCACACTCATTGCAAATAACTTTCAAAGCAGGACAATTTGGTGAGTTAGCTAAATGTCCGGGATTGGCACACCTGAAACAAGAAAATTTGTTAGACATATTAAAATTAGGATTAAATCTATTCGTCACATTGTCATTCCTCCCACTGTCTTCTTTTCCCTCTTTCTGAACCTGACAAACTACTTCCTCTACTTTGGATTCGGCTTTCTTCTCAGGTTCCACCATTTTCTCTTTTTCTCCTTTCAGTTCATCTACACATTTGGTCATGTGTTCGACTTGCTTTGCTATCACAAGTACTTCCTCTAAGGGTGGTTCATCCTTTAGCCATAACTCTTTACGAATGCTGTCATGAGCACACTTTAAGACAAACTGATCTCTTATCCTTTCTTCTAATGTTTGTCCAAATTTACATGAAGACGCCAATTTTCTTAGAGCGGACACGTAGTCTTCTACAGACTCATCTCTCTTCTGACCTCTCAAGCCAAAATGGTATCTCTCCATTATTGTGCTCAATCTTGGAAGATAGTGACGGTCTAATTGCTCTATGGCTATTTCGTACTCATTTTAGTTTCTCTGTTCTGATGCTGTGAGCTCCGGCAAGTGCTCTAGTACGTCCTGTCCTTCACCTCCTAGACAGTGTAAAAGTAAAGAAAGTTTCCTTTCTGCACTCAGGTTTGTGCCACAAACTCTCGCATAATTCGCAAAAATCTTCTTCCATTTCTGCCATTTCACACTAGGTTCACCTGGACTTATCAAAAAGAATGCTGGTTGGGTGACATTCTGCATTTTTTTTCACCTCTTTTCTTTTTCTTTTTATTTTATGTATAATATAGTCTTTCTTCTCCTTATCCTTTATTGTGTCCTTAATATACTTTTCTTTATTTTTTATAAAGAAATGTCATTGATAAAGATTTAGTTGTGTTAAAATTAGCTTCTCTTTGTCTACTTTTTTTTAGTCACAGTAGAGCAGGCTTTGTGAGATCAACTTTTTTTTTTTTTTATAAAGACACGTTCTATTTTTCTACAGAAATGTTCTTTTACTCTGTTAACAAAGACAATCAGGGTTCTTTTCTCAATATTTGCGTTTCCTTCTATGCAAAACGAACGTTCTTTCACTCTACGTTCTTTTAACTATGAGCAAAGCAAGGACAACAATCAGGGTTCTTTTCTCAAAATGCGCGTTAGTCACTGAGCGCAACGAGGCTTGAAACGCAGCGTGACTTCCTTCACACGTTGCGTGTTACGTCACTGAACTGCATGAAGCCTTCCTGCTACACGCGCTGAAATCTATCGCGCATAGAGAAGCAAGCAGCGCGAGCGCATTTAACGGCTCAATTAATAAACAATGCGCGTTGCTTATTTTCCTTCTTTTACGTCCCCTTATTTTTTATATTAACCTCCCTCCGTACTCCTCACCACATGAAGGAGTTTTCTTTCTTCTTTTTTAATCGTCGATTCAGCCGCTGGGAAGACTTCGCTTCCTTCCGATGGAATACAGCCGCTGGGGAGGTATTTCGAGAAGAGGACAGCCGCGTGTTGAGGCGATGTGAGGTAGGATCGTCGCCAATAATAATGTAGTGTTTCCCAAAATGAAGTGAGAAGGAAACAAAGTGTAGATGAAGAGTCCAGTTTATTCGCCTCATCCACCAACAGCTTCAGGTCGTAACTGACCTGGAATCACACGTACATTCCTATTCTAAGAACATGGAGACATTCCTATTCTAAGCAAATGGGGCCAGAATGTAGAGGGGAGAAAACAGGTAAGAAAGCACAACATAACACAAAGCTCCTAGGGTTTAGCTCAGGGCAAGTTGGGGACCAAAGGTGCACCCTCAGCGGCACTAGGGCGGCGGGGCGCAGGGGCTGTTTTGAGGTCGGGTGCCCTGTTGATTTCAATGGAGACTCTCCGGGACAAAGAAACACTGCAGGCTTGTGGACGAGGATCTTCCAGGAGCGACCACCACTTCGAGTGGTAAGTTGGGATCTTGTAGGTTGGTTAGGCACAGCTGGGTTGGGCACACAAGGCTGTGGGGCATCGGATGTAGGGGTGCCTTTGGACGTCAGATTTTCTTACCCGCTCCGGTCACGGTAGGGGGAGTACTCTGGATTGAGGATACAGACGTCTTCTGGAGGCTTGAGGAAAGTCGTGGGTCACCGTATCTCGGGTCAGGATCGCCGGGGGGACCTCCTTGGGGTGTTTTTCCACTCTAGTTCGGGTCGGGTTCGGCGGGTGTGGAGTGGGCTGGATTGTCGGTTTTTGGCTGGCACCAGAAGCTGCAGTTTAAACACGTCCGTTGTTCACAGGAGAAACAGTCAGGACATACCACTCTATTTTACACTCACCACTTGTTTGTTTGCACTGCGTATTCACTTATTCAATAACCATCAATGATCAGCCGCAGAATGACCGTCCATAAGTGCCTATGGACTCATCTTTGCTCGATGCACAACTCCGTGGGCTTTTGGTCTCGATGATCAATGGACTATCCACGTGTGATTGGAGAGCCAGATGATAGGACTGATTAGGAAGTTCATTTTGATGGTGATCCACTTATGAGCCTCCGGGATCGAGTTAATCGGCACTGTATGTACGGTAGTTCATGCACTCAGACCCACGGTCATTTTGTTCTTCACGTTTCAGGTTATCCTGGTTGACTAGGGCACCGACTCCTTAGTGGCTACATGTTTCTGGAGTCCAGGATACTGCCACCCAGTGTGTTGCATTAGACCCCCTGTGTTCTCCTGTTGTATTATGTATTCATTTGGGGACTCGAACCAGGAGTGGTCTTTAAATATTTGTATGTCCCTTTGCCCCTCTCCCCTCCCTTGTTTGATATCAAGGGGAGACAGGCCTGTAGGGCTGGAGCCAAGTCAGTGGGCGTCGTCCTCTTGTTAGCTCTGCACAGCTTCTCATCCTTCTTTTCTTGTTGTTGCTGGTTCTGAGGAAGGAAGGTTCAGGATGCCACTAAATACTAAATTTAGGGGCGTTACAGGTTGGTAAAGGGCAGGGTACACCCCCTATTATGCCACTCTCCAGTGGGAGGGGGCAGGAGCCTGTCCCTAGTTGACTGGGTCCCCCCATTCTCAAGATGGTGGGGACTCGAGGTTGTGCTTCACCTAGCCTCCCCCACCTTAGGGGTGGAGTTGGCAGAGGTGGGCACACCTCTCTTCCGCACTTGTTTTTCCTGCCGGTTCTCCCACCCAAAGTGGGGGGTAGAACCAGTGGGAACCCATTGCTGAAAGCGACAAATGGTCTGGAGAGTCTCACAAAGGTGGCATGCCTTTGAAGCTTCCCCTTTGTGAACCCTGGGGGAGGAGGCTTGGCACCTCTTCCCAGGATGTGCATTGTTTCCGGCCCCCGAGAGCAGCAAGCTCTCGACCCAGGCGTCCAGAAACATGTCTGGTGGTGGCAGCCTAAGCAGCCACTCAGGTCACTAGGAGTTGGTCGAATTTCAGGGGGCATCTCTAAGATGCCCTCTGTTGTGCATTTTACATTAAATACCACACTGGCATCAGTGTGGGTTTAATGTGCTGAGAACTTTGATACCAAACTTCCCAGTCTTCAGTGTAGCTATTATGGTGCTGTGGAGTTCGAAATGACAAACTCACAGCACCATCTACTCTTAATGGCAGCACTGCACTTACAGTGCCCAGGAATAGACTTGGGCACTGTAGGGAAATAGGGCTCATGCACCTGTACACTCAGAACTGGCATAGGGCACCCAGCAAGAGGGGTGACTGATGTATGCCAGGGCAGTGGTTTGTGGGCATGGCACACAATAATGTAGCAAAACCTTTCCAAAGGACGGCCGTTCCTAGAGCCAGTTTCACAAATAGTGCTAACCGCAGAAGCATCACTCACCAGCTGGGGAGCCCATCTCCTAAATCACACAATTCAGGGCAAGTGGACCACTCAACAAAAAGCGCTCCACATCAATCACCTAGAACCACTGGCAATATTTCTAGTTCCAAGTACATTTTCTCAACCTTAGTCCGGATGGACAATATGACAGCAACGTGCTACATACAAAAGCAAGCAGGAACACATTATTTGCAGCTGTCTTACCTAGCGCAAAGTATATGAAGGTGGGCCATTACACAAAACATATCTCCTAGCAGAACATCTTCCAGGAGTAAACAATCAGATAGTGGATCTGTTAAGTCGTCAGACTTAACAAATACACGAATGGGAACTTCATCCACAAGTCCTTCAACCTTTCTTCCAAATGTGGGGCCAACCAGACATAGATCTGTTCGCCACACACTCAAACGCAAAATGCCACACCTTCGCTGCCAGGTTCCCAAACCCATTGTCCAAGGGCAATGCAATATGGATGAACTGGTCAGGGAGATTTGCGTACGCTTTTCCGCCACTCCCACTTATCCCACTAGTAGTACGCAAGCTCAAACAGGCTCTCAAGATGATCCTGGTTGCTCCCACATAGGCACGGCAACCATGGTTCACAACACTCCTTGAACTCTCAATAGTTCCACACCAAAAACTACATCTGTCCCCAAAACTGCTGACGCAGAACCGTGGAGAGATAAGGCACCCAGATCCAGCACAACTTAATCTAGCAATCTGGCTCCTGAAATCTTGGAGTTTGGTTACCTGAACCTCCGACGGCCTGTATGAATATTATTAAAGAAGCCAAACGCCCCACAACTAGAGCTTGCTATGCAGCTAAATGGAAAAGATTTGTCATTTACTACAATAACAACAAAATTGACCCATTAGATGCTTCAATTCAGAACATTATTTGCTATTTACTACATCTACAAAGGTGAAATCTTGCATACTCATCAATCAGATTACATCTAGCTGCTCTTGCAGCATACTTACAAAACAGGCAACATTTGTCATTGTTTAGGGTACCTGCTATCAAAGCCTTCATGGAAGGCCTTAAAAGAATAATTCCAACCAGACTGCCACCATCTCCAGTGTGGAACCGAAACATTGTTCTTACTAGGCTCTTGGTCCCCCATTTGAGCCTTTACACAAATGCAAATTACAATTCCTTACATGGAAAGTAGCTTTCCTTGTCGCAATCACCTCTCTCAGGAGAGTAAGTGAGATTCCGGCTTTAACCATACAAGAACCATTTTTACAAATACATTGCAACAAAGTGGCTCTTAGAACAAACCCAACAGTTCTTCCAAAGGTGATTTCTCCATTCCATCCTAATCAATCAGTAGAGTTACCAGCAGTGTTCCCCCTAACCCGCGCGCCTGGGCGCCCGCGCACGTTTAAGGCACTGAGCGCGCAGTGCCTCTTGTGAAGCGCGCACACGTTCTGGCCGCCGCCCGCTTTCATAACGCGAGCGGCGAAAAACGGCAATTTACTGGTTGCCTGAGGCCTTACAAATGCCCTCAATCAGCCCGCAGCCTCTCTCTATTCAGAAAAGCCACGCATCAATTCCAAAAGCATTACGTGTGCTTTACACGTCATGCTTTTGTACTTGCTGCATTTCTTTTCTAAATAGAGCGCAGCTGGGTGCTGATTGTGGCCCATTGTGAAAATATTGCTGTTAATGGCAGCACATGAGGGTGCTGCCATTAACAGCAATACTTTCACAACGGCCCGCAATCAGCACCTAGCCGTGGTCTATTAAGAAAAGGAATGCAGCAAGTCCAAAAGCATGACGTGTAAAGCACACGTAATGCTTTTGAACTTGATGCGTGGCTTTTCTGAATAGAGAGAGGCTGCGGGCTGATTGAGGGCATTTGTAAAGTAGGGGGGGGGGGGCACTTGAGGGCAGCAAGGCCCGGTTTACCGGCCTGGAGTACCACTGCACCCAAATACCTTAACTGTAAAGTAGTGTTTAGGGTGTTTAAATCTGTGACGCACACTTGCTCTAATGTATATGATTCCGAATTTAGCTTTAAAAGTTTAGCCACACGTCGTGTGTATGTATGATTGTGTGTGTATATCCATCTCCTACTGGCGGTCACAAATACGTTAACTGTGTAGCTTCTGTGCGCCGGACCATTACACTGTGGCAGCTCACTTTACGGGTGTGACATTTTAAAGTAATACAGCCTGCCTGGCTGTGATCGCTGTGTGTCTCACAGCCTCTCCCGAGGATTGCATAGAAATCAGGCTTCCATGCCACTACTAACTGCGGCGGCTAGAGTCCGAAAGTCAGCTGACTAATTAATTTATGGTATGGCCCGACGGACGCAGCTGAGCTCTGTGTTAGGGCCTCTCACATCCTGTTTTATAGTCAGTCCTGTGATTCTGCCGTCTGAACACAAGTCCTTGCTCTTTTTTTTTTTGGCTGGTAATTCTTATAGGAGCCATGTGAGTCCTGCTTTCTATATGTCGGCTTTTAACTCTGTTATTCACCTCACTCCAAGTGACCTCGTCATGTACAACAATCACCACCCGGTAAACGGGATTTGTTTAATTCTCCTTGTTTCACATATGCTCCTTATCTTTTATTTTGGCATTTTTTCCACGTTTTTATCCTTATTCGCCAATACATTGTGCCATTCAAAATGTACACGTTTATTATATGATTAGCATTGTACAAGAGAAGCAATTAAATAGCAATAGAATAAAACACATACTTCCTATAACTTTTATGAAATATGTAAGTAAAGAAGACTTGGTGTCAAGAACAGGAGAATGGGCACGGCTTCAATGCTATGTCATGTGAAGTGATGCCCGCCCTCTTTCAAAGCAGCCAAGATTATGTGTGAAATTTTGATATTTTCATTATAATTATGAGTTACCCACGCAGGCGTTTGCAGCAGTTTTAAAATCTTCTTAGAGTTTCTCATTGCTCAAATAGGTCTAATTTCTGATATTTATACGTTTCCCTCGTCTTCATTGCTTGTTTTTTTTTCTCGCAAGAAAGTGTCACTCATAGTTGTTGAAATGTCACTCATAATTATCCTGAAATTGTGAAAATGTCACACATAGCAATCTGAAACCTTGGCAGCTATGTGGGGGAGAGAGGGGCTGAGGACCCCCGGTACCACAGCTGTGTTGAGGAGATGCATGGAGCAGTAACGCTACAGATCCCACACACACAACACACCCTACAGCTGGACGGGCTCCAGCTGCAGCCCAAACCCCCTTCTGACCACCCACACCCTTCCAAACTCGGGGACACCGGAGCAGCCTCGTCACACCCACTGGAACAAGCAGGAACAACCCCACCCCACGGTGCCACCCGTCGTCGCACCCGGGAACTGTTTGGATTGACACGCAAAACAAAGTGAAACAAGGCATGATGTGTAGGAATCTGCAGTCTGCCATCAGATGTCGGCGAGCATCCAGTACGGTTACAACAAGCGTATAAATATGAAAGCCCACACATGAGACTTCGAGGAGTTTGCAGAGAAGGACAACCATTGCACAAGATCTAGGATGACTCCTGTCTAAATCTCCAAACATGTCCAGCAATACATCGAACAACATGTGTACAGGACAGGTGATGCCAGGCCTTTCCTCGCACTTTGGAACGTGGCGCTTCAGCAACCATGAAGAAGTTAAAGAGACTTCTGGGCAGTACCAATTTACAAACCTAGCGTGCACAGACAGGAGTGCAACATTTTAATCTATGCTAGATGAACACTTCTGAGTTCCCATGCTACCATTTTGTTTGCTGGAGGCTTTTCTCCAAAAGGGGATTGGGCATTGGGGAAGCCAAAATAACTCAGTTTTCTGCTGCAGCACACTAGCACCAAGCACGTTTTCACATCATGACCAGCCTAAAGCGGTCCCAGACTGATAGAGCAGTTGCTAGTGTGGCAAAGGCTATTGGTGCAGATGTATCTTCCAAAGCCCGCTCCGATGATTTTTATGAGACGTTTCAGGTCACAGAATGGCACTTTAGGGTCTTCAGCAATGTCTCCTGTTGGGCCGCCATGTAGTGAAAGTTCCCATCATATTTCTTCCACCCCCGGTGTTCCTAAGATGGGAGTTCGGGCCAGGATTGCTGACTGGCCACCTCGAAAGGATAAATAAGTAAATGCAAGCCGTAAGGCAGTCATTTGCAGAAATTTCTTTGTCATCCCCACGAAGGCTAAGAATCGTTCCGCCGTTAGACATGTTACCAAATTACACTGGCACAGAAGCTGTCCTTTCAAATTGAATTACTATCGGCAGTTTCCCTTTATGTGATATATTTTATTTGTACTGTATTGTTTTCTCTTGAAATATATTTCATCTCTTGGTATCAGAGTACTTAAGGAACATGTTTTATATTTATTTGTAAAAGACAGTATATCCCATTAACCAATTCTAGAGGCAAAGCTCATCGTACTCAAAGATAGCGGTATTTGTCATACTCCAAGTAATTCTAGTAATTATTTTGAAAGAAGATGCAGCAGTTATTATAAAAAATGTAACAAAAGTAGTCCAGGGTGAAACTTTATTGAGACCAGCCAAAATGTCTGAAGTTTTATCATCCAACATTGTGCAAAATTTACTAAAGTTTTCAAAGTGTTATATTATTCAAGTTTAGGTAAATTATGCATGCAGGGAGAAATCACTTGCGCTGTGCTCGCTGGTCTCTCACATAATTTGTTCATGCTAGTAAGCCCTCGAGTGAAAAAGTAATGATTGATATTTAGGAGTATATTTATGAAGGGGTTTTGGGTCTTGTTTGCACCACACAACATGGAGAAAAGAAATGCAGCAAGTTTTCATATAGTGCGTACTCAACCGAAAAAGTATTGCAGCGCTTTACATGATTTATTATATATTTTTTTGTATGCATGGGGAGATTAATTGATTTGCCCAGAATCACAGGATTTTAGGCTGACCTGAGACTAAAAACCCATCTCCAAAATCGACAGCTCAAGCATTAAGCCACAACCCCAACCACAAGAGCGGAAACATTTTCATTATTATATACAACTTGATTCAAAAAACAACTATTGATAAAGCCAATTGACTTGGCCAGGGCTCGAGTCGGGGTACCACGCGGGTGGACGGCGTCCCCCCACTTATTTTGCCGGGAGCTCGATAACTGGAGCAAATGGAGCCACACATTCACTCTTTGGCCTCTCTGGGGTGAGTTCGGAGCCCATTCAGAACGCTGCTCACGCGCTGGCTTCTCTGATGCAATCGCATCCAAGGGGTGAGTGAGGGGAGGCAATGACAGAAGCAGCAAAATATCAGTAGGGTGGCACACTATATGATGCACTCATTTTTAGCTTAATTGCTTTGAAGCCACACCCTTAATTGCATTGGTTACGCCCCTTTGAAAGATCCCCGAGTATTTTCATTCACTCAAAGCTCTGGTCTACAAGCGCGGTCAGGTTCTTGGCGCACATAGCCTTGGCTGCAGCGCACAGAGATCTTACTCTGCCGCACACAGAGGAAAATAATTAGAGGGAACATTGGTTACCAGTATTTTTCCAAAACCCTGATTCTGTAGCAGAAAGAGGTCTTCACACGCTTGATGTCAAAAGAGCTTTACTTTATTACATAGACAGGACTAAAGCCTTTAGGAAAACAAAACAACTGTTTGTGTCTTTCTCACCACCTCATAAAGGCAACCCAATTTTCAATGCTGGAATTGCCAGGTGGATAGTAAAATGCATTCAAATATGCTATCAGAAAGCAAAATGCATGTTAACAATTCCCCCTAGAGCGCACTCAACACGCCATCTAGGGGCTTCCATGGCATTCTTAGGGAACATTCCCCTAGAAGACATTTGTAACATGTTCTACTACATACACATTCACCAAACACTATTGTGTAGATGTGCAGGCAAACACTTTTTCAAACCACTCAACAGATACAGGCAACCACCGCTAGGGGAGACACGGCTGTACAGTCTATGCACAGAGTGTGAATTCTGCAACTCATATGCCTCGAACGGAAAATGCTACTTACCAGTATGCATCTGTTCCTGGCATGTATAGCTGCAGAGATTCACACGCTCCCCCACCTCCACGGAACCTGTTTCTGTTCCAGTGTTATCTTAGATACATTCTCATGGACATCTCTGTTTCTTACAAACTCCATCATTTCCCTTCATGCCGAAAAACAATCTGAGGATGGAGTTGATGCCCATGCCCATCGTCCAAAGGAGAAGTCCCCTATCTTGTGACTACAAAAGACTTCTTTCAATACAACAACAAGGTGCAAGCATCCGAGCCCCACACCAGATGGCGATCTATGCACAGAGTGTGAATCTCTGCAGCTCTACATTCCACGAACAGATGCACACTGGTAAGTAGCATTTTCCTTCCTACAGGGAGCAGAGAAGCCAATTGACAGCTAGAAAAACAAAGGTGATAAGCCCCCTCTTGGCTCTCCCTGACCTGGATGGGGTAGCTGGAACAAAGAGTGTTTTATAGCCATTCAGGTGCTAATTATTGTCTCCAGCCCAAGTTTCCTGGAGGCATATCACATCAAAACTCTTAACAAGGGCCAACCATTCAGTGTTCTCAATCTTACTCTCTAGCCCCGCGATATTCCAAGAAATGTACACCCTCCATTCACACTCGATACCTGTTCCGGGGGTGATACATTTCCCTGGGATGCGGGTGCCACAGGGTCCGAGGGACACACACATCAATCGCATTCTTCCTATGAGCTCAGAGGAGTAAACCTATTTGCTGTGCTTACCACTATAATCCTCTCTGCACGACCCCTGTGACTCACCTCTTGGAGCCGCTCGCGCTGGGACCGTAGTTGGTAATATTTGGGTCTTTAGAAGTATCTCAGCGGGAGTGTCAAGATTGTTGAGTTCCGACACCTGTAGTTAGACTGGGCAACCGTGCTTAATATTCGGTTTACCATGACTGGATTGTTAAAATTGATGATAATGCAGTCCCCCAGCCAGGATTTCTTGGCGCTACCAACCCACTGTGTCTGGCGCACCATGAGAATTTGGTTTTCCACCCTAAGCCCAGGGGCAATGTTTTAATTGAGCCAGTGCACCACCTTATTGTTCAGCTGGTAAAAGTCTTCCTTGGTCCCGGGGTTGAGGCATGGTACTCTTGCTAACACCACAACAAGCATTGTGGACTCTGGTAGGAGATGAATAGAGCCCAAAGTAGGATAATAGTTATTCTAGTCCCCGGGGGCATGGCTTCCAGCCCTTCCCACCTATCATCGGAACTGTACAATCCGCCCACTTTGAAACCCTGAGATTGCAGAGACTGAAAAGATACTGGGTTCTGGGTGACCCCCGCCCCCCTCCGGTCGGCTGGACGGTGCTGAGGGTCAGTCCTGGGCAATAGGTGCAGTTGTATCTCCTACCATGTGACTAGGCTGCTTCGTGATAGACACTGCTCTGTCTCCTGCTTCTGTGCCACTACTACTGGGACTGGAAATGGTGGTCGAGATCGTAGGCCTTGTAAGAGGGATACTTGTGCAGAGAAGGACACGGTCCCTTTGCAAGTAGCTATCAGTGCAGACAGGTTGCTTTCCAGTGCAGAAAGTCGGAGTGGGATGGGGTCCAATTTAGTTCCAAATGCTGACAGCAAGGCTGCTTTGAGCATGTCTAACGAAATAGCATCCAGGTTAGGCACTTCTGGGTGGACTGCTGAAGATGACTGTGATCCAATGTTCTTTTTCGTTTACAAGGGCCCCCAACTGAGGGGCGCTTCCTCTTAGCGCCTCCTGAGCCCCACCCATTGCCAGGGGTCATGTCAGGGGCTGACCTAAAAATAGGAGAATGGGCACCGACCCGTGTGACAACAACTGGTGTAAGGGGGACGATACCCCCAGCCTGGTCTTGAGGCATATCTTGAGGTATGTCCACCAAGCCTACTTGAGGGGACTGAGTATGGGAACCAGCATATGGAGCAATAGAAGAAACGCCTAGGAAAGGGTGGAAAGGTGAGCAAGATAATTGTCTAATAGCCAGTTCAATCTCCTTGTCCAGAACCCCAGCAGCATGCTGCATAAAAGCATCCTATCTATGACTTTTATGGTTTTTTCCATTTATAAAACTGAATAAAGTTTGTTGAATCCCTTAGTGTTTAGAAGAAACATAGATTAGACGGTACTGGACCTTAAAGTAAGCCTTTTCTGCCTGCAATTGCTACATTTGGTGAGCCAAGTCTACACAGGAAGTAACTTGATTGGTATGAAATAAGATCTTAGGCATCGCTATCTCCTTATTATACCTTTGGGGCCTGATGTAGGTAACCTCAATTTACTGATTCTTAAATACCGAATTTAACCGATTCGGTATTTAAGAATCGGTAAATATGATGTAGGTAAAAAATAGGTAAAATTTACTGATTCGGTAATATTCCTTATTACCAAATCAGTAATACCGATTTGGTAATGAGGAATACCTTCCCATTTATTCCTATGGCCCTGGAATGAATAGGAAGCCATTCACTATTACCGATTCGGTAAATACCGAATTGGTAATAGTGGGAGCATATTCAAGGGTGGCAGGGTGTCACATTGACACCCTGTTACTCTTTCCCTCTTCATCTGAAACTTAGTGATAACATCCTCAGCTTCAGACAGTCTCTGAAGACCTGGCTCTTCTCTCAGGCGCATCACTAAGCTGCCTTATCTCCTTCAACCGATGGCCACGCCTGTTCCTTCCTACAGCGCCATGAAGCCTCCGGGCGTACGAGCGCTTAACAAATGTCAAATAACATTAACATTAACATTACACCCCTGAATCGTGCATGTGTGCACATGTGGTTAGTGTAGATGTCTACAAGGGATTTGTTTTATACGCAATTTCTTAAATCAATATCTGTTATTAACAAGTTCATTCACAAAATTGAACTCAATGTTTCCTTAGGATTACTTGAAGCATTAGTCAGCAGTTATATCAGAACAATGATAACAATCAATGTAAAAGAGAATAGACACACAGCAGGAAAGGTTATGTTTGAAGATGAATTGTATTGACACAAATCAGAATAAAATTACATGGGAATGGCAAATGAAACAAATCAATAGATAAAAAGTCATGAAAAGCGATACATATAAATTCAATCGCGAGTTCATCACATTACATCAGCTCCATAACTTCATGAGGGGACCCAAACAAATAAATGAAGTGTGGTATCCTTTTGATGTAACAAAAACTAGGCTGAGGAGTTGATGTTTTATGTCGACGTTTCGGTCTTGTGGGTATTCATCTGTAAGACCATCATCAGGACTAATTTTCATCAAATAAAAACCGCCTATACAAAGACAATTAGATGCAATTAGTTGATGTATAATCAATACAAAATAAAAGCATCAACTAGTTCTCTATAAGTAAACCTACAAATCTAACCTAAAAATGCTGCTGTGGGTCGCATCCTATTGATGAGACGCTAATTAGATCTTAAATGTATCAAAATTACAAAAAGTTGATCAAGACCTCTATGCTGAAGGCATAGAGGTCTTGATCAACTTTTTGTGTGTCTATTCTCTTTTACATTGATTGTTATCATTGTTCTGATATAACTGCTGACTAATGCTTCAAGTAATCCTAAGGATACATTGAGTTCAATTTTGTGAATGAACTTGTTAATAACAGATATTGATTTAAGAAATTGCGTATAAAACAAATCCTTTGTAGACATCTACACTAACCACTCATTGCCCAAGCCTACAAGGGTCTATTGGGTTCTCCCACGTTTTTTGATACTGTGTGCACATGTGGCGCACATACATGCCCTAAGGGCATGTATGTCTGCCACATGGCACTTTGAAAAAAGCAAATAATTGCTTTTTAAAGGTATTTGGTATTTACCACCAACTTGTAGTTGGTGGTAATTAGAGAATCCTTAAAGCAAAAATGCACTCACTTAAGTGCTACCTACATAGGTTTTAAGGATTTGGTAATTTACTGATTCCTTAAAATAAGAAATCAGTATTTTACTGATTCCTTAAAATAACGAATCGGTAAATTACTGAATCCTTATTTACAGCCTCCTACATTGGAAAGGGCTAAATACCGGTCTGTAACGGAAAATTCACCAATTTCTGGTCATTACCGACCAGTATTTAGCTTCCTACATCTGGCCCTTAGTCTCTTATCGGTAAACTCTTTGATTGCTTGGAAACTGGATCTGTTAAAGTAGCGAGTGCTTTAAAAAAATCCTTGTGAATCTCCCCCCCCCCCCCCCTCACCCCCCACAAGGTGTTCACTGATTTGGGCAGCCACAAACCTCACTCATTTATTTGTGGCTTCACCTCTTTGCCAAAATATTGTGATTGAGAACTCTCTATTAAAAGTCTGGGCAGCTTGCCCTCAGTGGCATTTCCATTATAAGAACAGTCCCGGTCCCACCATCACAGACAGTGACATCCACTAAAAACAAGATGGCATCTATAAAACCAGGAGAGTTGTTGTTTTTCTTAATTCTCAGCCTACCCTTGTGACAAATTGTGTTCTCAAGATCAATCTCTTAGTTTTGAACAGTTACAGGAATAACTTAAATCAAACAAAACATTGAAGTAAGTTTGTAATAGAAAAACAGGACTGTAACCTTGGGTAGTCTTAGATGCATACTTCGTATAATCCCACTTGTTCCACACAGCAAGCGGCAGCTAAACCGCCACTCAACTGATCATCTTACACGAGGCCTTTGAACACTGCATGTACACGCTGCGGCTGCCAGCTGCATCCCGTTTATGTTGTAGGTCTTCTCTGCCGTATTTCGTTAACCAGAAGCGCGGAGAGAAGCCACAATAATGTATTCTTTCTTCAGAAATCGAACGTGGAGCATTGAAATTTCAAATGAATATAGGAATCTTTTACTTATACTTTAAGTTCTTTGACTCTAAGTTCCCTGACTGATTGTAACAAAATGTAAATTTGAGCTAGGACAAGTGGATACTGTCCTTATAGAATCCCTATGGGATCTGAAAGAAGTGCCAACCTCAGCGCGACTTCCTGCAAATTCGTTTTTCTACTGCCCTGCACTGAAAAACTAGGAAAGATTACATCAAAGATGGCATTATGAACTTTGGCACTGTATCTTATATAGTAATCCTAATTTAGCTAATTTTCCAAATTATGTTACTTTGCTCCGTGGACAAAACAGTGATCCACAGTTTTAATCTCATCCCGGCTGGTAAGTGAGTCTTAACATGCTTTCTAGTGTTGCGAGTGTTGAGATGAATTCATCTAAGGGATTCGGGTTCTTTCCTGGTAGGAGGATTGGCGGGCCGGATGCTGATGAAGCTGCAGTTCCGGCAGTAGTAGGGTCCTTGGGTGCGTTTCGGGGCAGCCAGGCAGCAGGTGAATGATCATCCGGGGTTGAGTGCGTGGAGGGAGCTGAAGTAGTAGCGGAGACGGGCGTTGTGGCGTTCGCGGGGACCAGGTGTTCTGGCTCTGGGCGCGGTCCAGGCGCGGACGCCATAAGAAGGGGAGGTAGAAGGGAGGAACAGCTGGGTGGTGGGGGCAGACAAATGGGAGAGCGGGGGCGCAGCGGCAGGAAAATTGGGGAGGAACGGTGAGGGTACAGAAGGCAGAAAGGGCACAGAAATGGCACAAGAGGAAAAGGAGGAATGGGAAGGAAAACAACTAACAATCCAACAAAATCCAATACAAAATACACTAAGGCGAAGTGTAGCAAGTGGAGGGGGCGGGCCGGAGGGGACGCAGCGACGGAGAAACCATGGGAGGAACGGCGAGAAGGCAGAAGGGCACTGGGCACAGAAGTAGCGCAAGAGGCAACAGGGGGAATGAAACAAACAAAATTAACAATACAACAAGCAATACAATTACACAAAGCAACCTACCACTGGTTACCAGGGATGGGGCACAGGTGGTAGCCTGCAGGTGGAGGAGGGCCCGAACTCGTGTCCAAGGCAGCTGCAGCGAGCTGGGAGACACAGGCAGACAGGTGGTGCTGTTACGGCGTGGGGAGCCACCTGCCTGTGAAAGGGTCATGGGTCGTACTTCTCACCGTGCAGCAGCCGCCATAAGAAGGGAAGATGGGAGGGAGGAGCATCTGGGAGGTGGGGGCGCATGAATGGGCGAGCGGGGGGTTGGGGCTGCAGGGGGTGCAGCGGCGGGAAAACGGGGAACGGTGAGTGTACAGAAGGCAAAAAGGGCACAGAAATGGCACAAGAGGAAAAGGAGGAACGGAAAGGAAAACAACTAACAATCCAACAAAATACATTAAGGTGAAGTGTAGCGAGCGGGGGTCAGGGCCGCAGGGGACGCAGCGGCGGGGAAACCACAGGAGGAACGGCGAGAAGGCAGAAGGGCACAGGACACAGAAGTAGCGCAAGAGGTAACGGGGAATGAAGCAAACAAAATAAACAATACATCAAGCAATACAATTACTGAAAGCAACCTACCACTGGCCACCAGGGATGAGGCACGGGTGGTAGCTTGCGGGTGGAGGAGGGCCTTGAACTTGTGTCCGAGGCAACAGCAGGGAGCTGGGAGACACGGGCGGACAGGTGATGCTGTTGCAGTGTGGGGAGCGACCTCCCTGTGACAGGAAACCTATTGTACTACCTTCCCCTGCTCGGCCATGGCCCAGCAGCAGGAGGGCATAATTGTGTCTGGCATCGGCATCAGACCTAGGTTGCTGTTATGCTCTGTAACATCGGTCCCGGGAGCAGGGAGGGTTCCCCGGAAGAGCTCTCCTAAGACCAATTTCACGGACCAACTGATAGATCTAATTGCTATACATGTGCTCTCCTCAAATACATTTCTTTTGTTGGGGGATTTTCATTTTCATTGTGAAAATCATACGAACCCTGAGGTTAATAAACTCCTCTCTACTCTTGACATGATTGAACTCACCCAAAGAGTTACATGCCCAACTCATCCAGCTGGCCACTCGCTAGACCTAATCTTTTCTAATATTGATCATCTAACCTGTAACCTCCCAGACTCTCTCACTTGGACCGAACATTCAATGATTAAGTTCTCTATCCAACAGCCATGCCCTAAGAGCTCAGACATAAGTGCAGGGAAAAAACAAGTGGCGCAAGTCCTTGGCAAAATCTTTCTGTAGAAGCCTTTAATGAGGATGTTCACCTGGAATCACCAAAGAAGGATAAGGACGCTCCTACGACGTTGGAAGAATGTAATACCGCCATTGTGACAGTTTTGGATTCTCCCTATTGTCCACCATCAGCCCCCTGGTGCACTTCGGAGCTAAAGATTGAAAAATCCAAATGCAAGAGATTGGAGAGACTTTGGCGAGTTAGTAAAGACCCACAAAACAAACTACGGTTTAAACAATTCTTGTCTAGCTGTAATCTGAATTTAAAATCAGCCAGACATCTATTTATTATTAACCAAATTGAACGTGCCAGTAATGTCCCAAAGGCCCTTTTCAATATAGTAAAAGACTTCGTATCTCTTCATGTCTGTAGACAATTGCCTATGGAAACACAAGATTTTTGTAATTCGTTAGCAATCTATTTTCAAGAAATGATAATTGATATTTATGCTAACTTTTCATTGATCAACTCTCAAGACCTTGAAGCCTCTACTAGAACAGAGGGCTTAGAAAAAATGGCAGCTAGCACCTTAGATTGTTTCGAGTTAACCACGCTTGAGGAAGTTTCCAATGCTCTCTCCTTCTCAAAATCTGGCTCACCCCAAGATCTTTGTCCTCCAAAGACAATGGCCCTATTAGCCACTCGTTGCATGCCAGCAATTCTAAATATCAATAATTATTCAATACAATCAGGTACCATTCCAATAACATGGAAGGAAGCATTCATACGTCCAATATTGAAGAAACCAACTGCGGTTCTCTGAGAACTAAGCAACTACCGCCCTATTTCTTTACTACCCTTATTGGGCAAGCTACTGGAAAGTATAATTAACAAGCAACTAAGTCTATGCCTGGAGTCCAAGGAAACTCTGGATCAATCACAATCCGGGTTTCAACCGGGCTTCAGTACCGAGACTGCCACGCTAGCTGTAACTGACTTGCTCAGACAGAAAATAGACATTGGAGGATCTGATCCTTCTAGATCACTCTGCGGCTTTTGATACCATCTCACATTTAGTGCTCGCGGAAAGACTAGCTTCCTGTGGCATTCAAGGGACAGCCTTGAAGTGGTTGCAGAACTTTGTGTCAGACAGAATGAAAACTATCATGCTAGGGCCATATCTGTCAGAAAAACAATCATCTAGGCAGGGGCATAACCCAGGGCTCCTGCCTAAGCCCAACATTATTTAACATATATTTGGCACCTTTGGCAAAAATTGTAGAACAGCTAAGTTTTGAGATAATTTCATATGCTGATGATACTCAGCTTATATTTACTATTGGCCCAAAGATAGAAGGAGAGAAATTGCGGTTCTCCAGAGGAATCTTGTAATCTCTAGCTGTATGACACAGAACTGCCTCCATATGAATTCTGGAAAAACCAAGGTCATGCTAACGGGGAAAGCCTCAGCTCGCTGGTCTGATGAATGGTGGCCCTCACAATTGGGACCAGCTCCTGTTCCTAAAAAATGTGTTAAAAATCTAGGCCTAAAATTAGATCAGTCATTAGCCATGAAAGACCACATTGCTGCCACTACTAGCTCCTGCTACTATAGTATGCGTTTACTCCGCAAAATTCTTCCCTACTTGCCCACTAATCACCGCAGAACCTCAGTTCAAGCCATGGTCATCAGCCGAATAGACTATGGTAATGCTCTGTTGGCAGAAGTGGGAGAGACCCTGCTTACTAAATTACAAGTGATTCAGAACACGGCGGCCAGAATGCTACTGAACCGCCCTGCTGGCTCCCCTTCTGCTCCCTTGCTGAGAGAGCTGCATTGGTTACTGAGCCGCCCTGCTGGCTCCCCTTCTGCTCCCTTGCTGAGAGAGCTGCATTGGTTACTGAGCCGCCCTGCTGGCTCCCCTTCTGCTCCCTTGCTGAGAGAGCTGCATTGGTTACTGAGCCGCCCTGCTGGCTCCCCTTCTGCTCCCTTGCTGAGAGAGCTGCATTGGTTACTGAGCCGCCCTGCTGGCTCCCCTTCTGCTCCCTTGCTGAGAGAGCTGCATTGGTTACTGAACCGCCCTGCTGGCGCTCCTTCTGCTCCCTTGCTGAGAGAGCTGCATTGGTTACTGAGCCGCCCTGCTGGCTCCCCTTCTGCTCCCTTGCTGAGAGAGCTGCATTGGTTACTGAGCCGCCCTGCTGGCTCCCCTTCTGCTCCCTTGCTGAGAGAGCTGCATTGGTTACTGAACCGCCCTGCTGGCTCCCCTTCTGCTCCCTTGCTGAGAGAGCTGCATTGCTTACTGAACCGCCCTGCTGGCTCCCCTTCTGCTCCCTTGCTGAGAGCGCTGCATTGGTTACTGAGCCGCCCTGCTGGCGCCCCTTCTGCTCCCTTGCTGAGAGCGCTGCAATGGTTACTGAGCCGCCCTGCTGGCTCCCCTTCTGCTCCCTTGCTGAGAGAGCTGCATTGGTTACTGACCCGCCCTGCTGGCTCCCCTTCTGCTCCCTTGCTGAGAGAGCTGCATTGGTTACTGACCCGCCCTGCTGGCTCCCGTTCTGCTCCCTTGCTGAGAGAGCTGCATTGGTTACTGAGCCGCCCTGCTGGCTCCCCTTCTGCTCCCTTGCTGAGAGAGCTGCATTGGTTACTGACCCGCCCTGCTGGCTCCCGTTCTGCTCCCTTGCTGAGAGAGCTGCATTGGTTACTGACCCGCCCTGCTGGTTCCCGTTCTGCTCCCTTGCTGAGAGAGCTGCATTGGTTACTGAGTCGCCCTGCTGGCTCCCCTTCTGCTCCCTTGCTGAGAGAGCTGCATTGGTTACTGACCCGCCCTGCTGGCGCCCCTTCTGCTCCCTTGCTGAGAGAGCTGCATTGGTTACTGAGCCGCCCTGCTGGCGCCCCTTCTGCTCCCTTGCTGAGAGAGCTGTATTGGTTACTGAGCCGCCCTGCTGGCTCCCCTTCTGCTCCCTTGCTGAGAGAGCTGCATTGGTTACTGAACCGCCCTGCTGGCGCCCCTTCTGCTCCCTTGCTGAGAGAGCTGCATTGGTTACTGAGCCGCCCTGCTGGCTCCCCTTCTGCTCCCTTGCTGAGAGAGCTGCATTGGTTACTGAGCCGCCCTGCTGGCGCCCCTTCTGCTCCCTTGCTGAGAGAGCTGCATTGGTTACTGAGCCGCCCTGCTGGCGCCCCTTCTGCTCCCTTGCTGAGAGAGCTGCATTGGTTACTGAGCCGCCCTGCTGGCTCCCCTTCTGCTCCCTTGCTGAGAGAGCTGCATTGGTTACTGAACCCCCTGCTGGCTCCCCTTCTGCCCCCTTGCTGAGAGAGCTGCATTGGTTACTGAGCCGCCCTGCTGGCTCCCCTTCTGCTCCCTTGCTGAGAGAGCTGCATTGGTTACTGAGCCGCCCTGCTGGCTCCCCTTCTGCTCCCTTGCTGAGAGAGCTGCATTGGTTACTGAGCCGCCCTGCTGGCGCCCCTTCTGCTCCCTTGCTGAGAGAGCTGCATTGGTTACTGGACCGCCCTGCTGGCTCCCCTTCTGCTCCCTTGCTGAGAGAGCTGCATTGGTTACTGAGCCGCCCTGCTGGCTCCCCTTCTGCTCCCTTGCTGAGAGAGCTGCATTGGTTACTGAACCGCCCTGCTGGCTCCCCTTCTGCTCCCTTGCTGAGAGAGCTGCATTGGTTACCTGTAAGGAAGAGATCCTTTTTCAAAATCTGTTGTCTCACTTACAATGCGCTGAATGGCAGAGGCCCTTACTATCTACAAAAGAAACTCACCTACCATACACCGAACAGAAATCTCAGATCCAGTACTCTAGGCCTTCTACAGGTTCCTCGTATACGTTTGAGTCAGACTGGTGGAAAAGCTTTTTCGTATCTGGCCCCAAGATACTGGAATAAACTACTGCTGTCCCGAAACAAAATTTCCATATACAGCACCTTTAGGAAACAACTAAAAGCATTCCTGTTCTAACCAATCAGTGCATCACAATTGAAAACGAAAAATTATTGACAAAATCCGGACATTAAAAAAGAGCCATCTCTTGAGTAGTGGCTTCAGAGCTTAAATACAATCCATAGATAATACAAAAAGTCCATATAAAAGACAGACGATCCATTTTACAACACCCAATACATCTTATCCTGGAGAAAAAAAAAATAATAATAATTCTTTTTTCTGTTTTTTTTTCTTCTTCTCCTTCTATTGAGGTATCATAAAGAGGGGGATAAAAACACAAATAAATACAGAATTACAACACAAGCAGTTGCCTCCAGTTCGTAACCGGGGCCCAGATCCTTCTTCCGAAGTCCCGCACCTTCACCCCTTTTGTTCGTACAGACAAATCTCAATGTTGTGGATTCCAAGGAACCTAGAGAGCCACATTTGAAAGGACGGGGCCACAACATCCTTCCATCCTGCTGAGATTAAAATCCTGAGAACAGCTACAGCAATAAAAGCCAAAGCTTCTTCCTCTTTCCCCAACCTTTGATTAAAATCAATGCCCGTAATCATCAAGGTAGGGGATAGATCGATCTTATGACCTAGCAGCCCCTCCCAGAATTTCACAATCTCATTCTTCACGAGGGTCAGGTGACTACAATTACAAAACATATGTAAAATATCTGCTTGCCCATCCCCGCACCTTGGACAGGTATCATTATCCCTCACCCCCCACGCAAACAGTTTCGCCGGGGTGTAGTACAGATTAAACACAGTTTTTTAGTGCTGGGCCCGCAGGTTTGAAGCTCAAAAAACCTTTTTATTAATGATATAGCCAAGTCGAGATCTACTTCAGGATTCCCCAGTTTCCTAGACCACGCTTCTTCCACCTTACCGACATTATCTTGAATTTCTACAAGGAGGATGTTATACAGAATCTTAATTTTTTTAACCCCTTTGGCCAATGCCTCTAATAGAGAGTAATTATCAAAAGGTGGTGGTCTTGGTCTAAGCGCCTTCAAGGACCGTGACAATTGGCCATAAACCAACCAATGATTGCCAGGGATTCTAAATTTACTTTGGAGAGCCTCAAAGTTTACGACCTCTTCTCCATTCGTTACCTCTCCCAAGGTCTTTATACCCATCCCCCACCAGATTTTAAAAATCCTATCCGCACCAATCCCTGCAAAGAGACTTGAATTATAAATATGAAGATATGGGTTAACCTTGGGGATATTGCATAACATTCCACGGGCCTTCCACACCCGCCACACACTGTCCATGATCTTATAGCGGGCTTTCTTGTAGAATCTGCGGTCCACTTCGCGCAGCATTAAACCCAACGCCTTCCTTCTAAGCAGAAATTCGTATATAGAGGGGGGCCGCTGACCTTCAAGATTCGGATCATTAGCACCAGCCTCCGTCTGAAAGAGTACAGACATGTGAGACAATAAACAGGTCCAATGATACAATCTTAGATTAGGCAGTGCCAGCCCACCCCTTTCTCTACGGAGTGACATCAAATTTGTAGACCGCCTTATCTTTCCAAATTGCCATATGAATTTTATGAAGACAGATTCTAAGTTTTTTATTATTTTTTCATCCAAGAAAAGAGGTATGGCCCGAAAAAGATATAGCACCTTGGGGAACATCGGCATCTTAACCGCGTTCACGCTCCCTATCAATGAAAGGTGTAACCCATCCATCCTTCCCAAGTCTGATTCTATGGATTTAATAAGCGGTAGGTAATTTTCTTCCAAAATTTTATTAACCGCAGCATTCATTTTAACTCCTAGATAAACTGCTGCATCCACAAATCTAGAGTCAGATTTAACTATATTCTTAGTGCAGATGATCTGCGTCTTTGCTTCGTTTAATAAATAACCAGAGCAGGATCCAAAATGTTTAGTAAGCTCAGACAAGACCAACATTGCCTGCTGGGGATTGGTTGAGAAAACCGCAAGATCATCCGCGTTCGCTAATATTTTGTTTTCAAAGCCGTTATAGATCACCGGGCTTAACCTAGCACCCTAAAATAGCCTGAATGAGAGGGTCAATATAAAGAGAGAAAAGGATCGGGGGCACGGGCACCCCTGCCGCGTTCCTCTCCTTATAGGAAACAGATCGGATTTCTCACTCATGTTTGTAACTCTGGCGACAGGTTCGGAATACATCGGCATTAGTGCTCTAATAGTTTTCTGCCCGAACTTCCTACCAAGATACCCAAGAGAAAGCTCCAGACCACGCGATCGAAAGCTTTCTCTGCATCGAGCAGGATCATGGCCATCTCCCCTCCCGTGGCAGCATGGGCGTCAAATAGAGCTATTGCCCTGCTGGTATGATCCGTATTGCCACGTCCGGGGACAAAACCATGCTGCCAAGGGGAGACGAGATCGCCAATGATTCTGCCCAACCTCATAGCCCAGATCTTGGAATACAGCTTGGTATCAGAATTGATCAATGAGATTGGTTGATACGACCCCGGATTCTCACTAGGCTTCCCTTTTTTGTGGAATATTACGATGTTTGTTTCTTTCCACGAATCCGGGATCAGCCCGGAGCAAACAACCCATTAAAAATATCTGTCAATAGCGGGATGATTTCTGATTCGATTCGCTTATACACTTCTAAAGGGATGCCGTCGGGGCCGGCGGCCTTCCCTGAGGCTAACTCCTGTAGGGCAACCTTAATCTCCATTTCTGTGATGTCCCAATCCAGTTCTTCCTGATGTGAGTCATCCAGGGGAGGTCCTATATCTCTAAAGTCATCCAGATGTTCTCCGTCCCTATCCTCCTCACCATACAATCTCTGATAAAACTTCCTAAACACTGCTGAGATCTCCTTAGTCTCTGTATACCCCCTACCGCCCTCCTCTATTTTTTTAATAATGTTTTTAGACTTCTCTTGCCTCAGAGGAAGGGCCAGGGCTTTGCCTGCATGTTCTCCCGTTTCATACCTCTTAGCTTTGGTGGCCTGAAATTCCCCTATCGCCTTTTTAGTGACCAACTTCTGTAATTCTGCCTTAATAGCCAATAGAACATTATGGCTGTTACTACCATCCCCACCCGTAGTGATGACCTTCATATGCTCTTCTTCTATGGATACTAACTTTTCCAATAATTGGGTTTTCTCAGTCCTATCTTCCTTCCTCATTCTAGCAGCTCAGCTGATTGTTTTGCCTCTGAGAGCCACTTTAAAAGACTCCCATACTACGTTGCGGGATGAGCTGTATCTATTGGCTGCAAACAAATCATCCATCCACCTTTTAATATGAGCTACATACCTTACATCTTCCAGTAATCTCCTCTCGAAGGACCAAGATGTCCTAGCTCTTTCCCGGACCCCTTTCCTGGGTGGAAATAAAAAAATAATCCAATTTGGAGTATTTCTGGGCCGGGTTTGAAAAGTAGGTATAGCCAGGATTTCGGGGCTCCTTAGTCCCCCACACATCTTTTAGTCCAAGTGAGTCCATAAGAGCCTTTATCGAGCTAAAAACCCTAGGTTTCCGCCCCGCATAATGCCACCCATCAACCCAATTGGAGGAGATATTTAAATCCCCGCATAGTATTAACGGTGCCGACCAACCAGCCAGTTCAATTTCCAACTAATTGAAGATCTCTGGCTCATCGCTATTTGAACCGTACACAATGCATAAGGTGAAACCCATTTCTATTTCTGCGATAGCCCATCTGCCACAGCTATCTACCTTCATCCTTTTCACACCACCCAAAGATCTCCTAACCAGTATAGCGACACCCCTAATTGCTGAAGATTGAGATGAACAGGCAACCAATTCGAACCCGTTTACAAATAAGAGATTACACTTTGACCAAGGAAGGTGAGTCTCCTGAAGGCAGAGCACGTCGAACTTATTAAATTTGACAAGATGTGCCAGCCTTTGTCTCTTCCTCCAGTCGTTCAATCCCCCCACATTCAGCATGCAGATTCTAATGTCCGCCATCATTACCCTTGGTTCGCCGCTCCATCAAAAACCTCTTAGGCCCATTGGCGTATTGTGACGGGCTCAGGGTGGGGTAGCGTAGCAGGAAAGGGCAACAACCGGGTTTTGGTAACAGAGGGCTTTATTGATGCCAATAGGTAATCTGTACAGGTCTTTCTGATATGGGTAGTTCGCCTGGGAGACCGGCTACGGCTCCTTCTCTTCCGTCGGGGCTTGTCTGTCCTCCGACAACTGTCCGGGCTTCGTCGGGGGCTCTCTTCCTCTTCTTCCGTCTCTGCTGTGTCCGTGACTCCCCAAAAGCAAACAAACACAAGGGTCTCGTGAGTAAATTGTACTCAGCGCTTGCTGTTACAGGGAAGGGGGTGAGGATACAACCGGTGCTCTGATATATACAAGTGCGGTATAGGGAGGGTAGTAACGTGCTCAGGGAAGGGGAACCGGGAATACAGGAATACCGTGGTTAGGGCCTAGGGGCACCCTTACGTCCCACCCAGCCCCGCAAGCGGTCACGCACCTGGGCTAGCCACACACCTCCCCCGGGTGTGTGGCTGGGCGGCTCACAGGGACGTTGGCCTCCGGGCTTTCCTCCGTCCTCAGCAGGCGCCGGCTCTGCTTCTCCTTTCCTGGTCGTCTCCTTCTCCGATGGTGACCTCCGACCCGTCTTCACCTCTGCCTCCGCCTCCGATGGTAACCTTCGACCTCCGTCCCGCTCCTTGTTCCACGACTCCTCCTCTGATGGTAACCTCCGTCCCGCTCCTTGTCCCACGACTCCGCCTCCGATGTTCTCCTACTTACGTCTCCGTCTTCCTGGTTTCACTTAACATTTGACTTTGACAATTCCAAAGGAAGAGACATTACTGAATTTATAGACTTGATCAGAACAAATGTAAAGTGATAAAATTAACAACCAAGTCTCACTAAAATTGACATTCAATTTAACATTCCACTGAACTGTGTGCAATACTCATGGTGAAATATAAGAAAAGTTTTGCCACTAAAATGTGGGACAGAGAGTCTGCTTGTGAAGTTCTAGTTAATCCCATTATTTTTGAAGAATGAGCCAGGTTTGAGGGACACTTCAGACCGACCTCCAAATGTGTGTGTCACTCGTCATGAGTGAAGTTTGAGGGCTCTGATGTATGCACGTCCGTACTAATGTTGCATGACGAGGCATTCAAGACTGCTTGCATGACAATGCTACAAAGAGTTGACACACTCACTAATCAACGGTGTACTGATGACGAGTGTACTATGATATAGGGTCCTATGTAAAGGAGTGGAATATTTTCGAGTAATGAAATGCCCCTCCCCTGTTCCTCATACCAGTAACACCCACTCATTTTTATGATACAATGCAAACTGTGTGAGACATTTCTGGTTCATACTTGATATCTCTATCTTAGGAATTAGTTGTTTCAAAGATAAATTGGGTTTTTTGTCAGTGAATCTTTGTTGAAAGACTGTAAACAAAACGACAAAGCCTGGAAGAGGCCGCTATCTTAATATTTTAGGAGACAGTTGTGCTCTTAAACCAGAAACTCAAAACCAAATTAGAACCTACAATTCAGTCTTGTTTGAGGATATAAAACCGTATCAAATATAAGGAATAAGCCACAGACGTAGGAAAATTAGAAATAAGCTGTTCCTTCAATTGTCGCTTTGACACATGATCTATGCCTCATTGTCACTGATCTGGTGTATGAAACTCCATGGTATTTACCTCTGTTTTCTTTGTTATCTAGCACGTTGTGGATTTGAAAAACTGCAAATAAATTATTTAAAAGAATAAATAAGCTGCCTAGTTTAATTGCAAAACTGACCGAAATACTCATATATTCTTTAAAATACCGATATATTCATTGAAATACAGATATATATTCATTAAAATACAGATATATATTCCTTAAAATACCGATATATTCATTAAAATACAGACTGTCACTTCCATTTGTCACCTTTCTGTAAATACTCTTAAGTCCTTTACATCAGTGTTTTGAAGATGCTCATCTGAAGTGAAGCTATAAATACTTTTTTACAGCAGCCAAGTGTGAGGCCCTGTACTTGAACTGTCTGACCCTTAAAAACATTTACGTCTGTGACATCTGAAATCCCAGGTCTTTACAGGTATAAGTGCTTGTTTGCGTGAAATGTATTCACTGCTAGAGCCTGGAGGCGGCGGTTCCGTCAGTAGCCACCAGAGGGCGCTCCTGGGCTGCCGATGAAATCCACTAAGCTGCACACTCTATGAAAGAGAGAAGGGTTTCCTCTTCCGGGTCAGCGGTGGCAGAGACAGCACCAGCAGCGGAGGTGACATCACTTCCGGCCTCTCCTGGTGTGTCCGGCCTGCTGCAGAGGAGGAAGGAGCCCTGTGTGGTGGGCAGTTACCTCCATCTTCAGACCCTCACAGACCCCAGGAGGAGGAGAGAGCCTGGACAGGTTTCTGCTCAGGTAGGAGAGCTGCCAACTCACTTGGCTGCAATTTATTAATCCAAGGATCAGATCCCCCCCACCCCCCTGGCATTCATGGTGAGGTCAGCAGAGCTCCTGCTGCGCCTGAGTCGGGAGCAGAGGAGGAGAGGCCTGTCCAGGGGTATAGAGGAGGAGAGGCCTGTCCAGGGGTGCAGAGGAGGAGAGGCCTGTCCAGGGGTCCGAGGAGGTGAGGCCTGTCCAAGGGACAGGCAGAAGAGGTGAAGCCTGTCCAGGGGTGCAGAGGAGGAGAGGCCTGTCCAAGGGACAGGCGGAAGAGGTGAGGCCTGTCCAGGGGTGCAGAGGAGGAGAGGCCTGTCCAGGGGTGCAGAGGAGGAGAGGCCTGTCCGGGGGAGCAGAGGAGGTGAGACCTGTCCAGGGGTATAGAGGAGGTGAGGCCTGACATGGGGTGCAGAGGAGGAGAGGTCTGTCCAGGGGTGCAGAGGAGGAGAGGCCTGTCCAGAGGTGCAGAGGAGGTGAGGCCTGTCCAGGGGTATAGAGGAGGTGAGGCCTGACCAGGGGGGCAGAGGAGGAGAGATCTGTCCAGGGGTGCAGAGGAGGAGAGGCCTGTCCAGGCGTGCAGAGGAGGAGAGGCCTGTCCAGGCGTGCAGAGGAGGAGAGGCCTGTCCAGAGGTGCAGAGGAGGTGAGGCCTGTCCAGGGGTGCAGAGGAGGAGAGGCCTGTCCAGGGGTGCAGAGGAGGTGAGGCCTGTCCAGAGGTGCAGAGGAGGAGAGACCTGTCCAGGGGTGCAGAGGGGGAGAGGCCTGTCCAGGGGTACAGAGGAGGAGAGGTCTGTCCAGGGGTGCAGGGGAAGTGAAGCCTGTCCAGGGGTGCAGAGGAGGTGAGGCCCGTCCTGAGGGGTGCAGGGGAGATGCCTGTCCCAGTGGAGCAGAGGAGGCGAGGCCTGTCCAGGGTGCAGAGGAAGTGAATCATGTCCTGTCCATGGGGTTAAGTGCAGGTGAGGCCTGTCCAGGAGAGCAGAGGAGGTGGTAATGTAGTGTAGTTCCTATTATCTCCATAGGCATCTGCGCATTGGAATAACATCAACAACAAAAGACCCGTAACTGAGGTTACCAAGGGTCCCCTGCTGACAATATTAGACTTAAGGGGTTTTGCCAGCTAGCTCAGAGGTCACTAGAAACTTTCTCGAATGTAGGATGAGGTATTATTGTGCCTACTTAGACAAGAAGAGATTTAGCTTCTGACAACCATACAACATGACAACTTTGTATCTCCATGAGTTAGGAGTAAATCTCCAGAGTCGTAAAAAACAATAGAAACGGTTTTACTCACTTAGTCATGCATACTTAGTTTCACTCGAGAGTGTAGAGAAAGAGACACAGGCGTTTTCAATAAAAGGTGTTATTTATTGAACAGCCTGTTTTCTCACACAGGAGAAGTGAATTGCAATGGTAGCAACACTTGTTATAAAATATAATGCATACAGTAAAAAGAGTATTATAAAGTTATACTGCAAAAGCATGTTATCGTTTCTTAGCCATAACATGCATCTAAAACATATCCTAAAATCTATACAATAGAAAGCTAGCTAAACATAGCTAATCTAACTCGACTGATGTAATCTACCTTATGCCTACCCCATGTTCCTAACCTAAGTTGTGAACGGGAAAAGATAAGTGAGAACCTCAGTTAAGTTAAATAATTTCTCTGCCAGATTATTCTAAAAACCAAGAATCATTCTCTGCGGCTAATCAGTTCCATACCTTGTTTCAGAATGTGAGAGGACTGGAATCTCTGAACTCGATATCCCGGCAGCCGGCTGTGGCAAGCAGGGAACACCGGAGCTGGATTTTCTCGGCTGAAGAAAAAGGCAGCTTTTCTCTCAGTGCGTCAAGTAGGAGGGTCGGCTGGGTTTAGGTCTCGCATCTGCTGGGTTTGGGACGAGGTCAGTCGATCAGCTCCAGAAAACCACCGCGTGTTTGACTGGACCAACCTGGCTGCTTTTATACTAGCTAGGTGACTTGTTTGACGCAAAAGGTTGGACATATGGACGTCACTAGGTGCATGAAGTGCGCAATGCTGTCCAGGGGTTCGGGACAAATTAAACATGAAGTGCGTAATGCTCTCCAGGGCTTTGGGACAAATCAATACTGGAGGATTAGGAGTTTCCCCTGAGGCAACCATATGTTCGTCATGTCCCAGAGCCGGTTTGTATTCTCTAGGGGCCATGTAGTCAGAGTTTTGTTCCTTCTCTTGGGTGATTTCCCTCTTTGTTTAAATTGTTTCTCCCTGGGTGTAATATTTTTATTACTTTCCCATCTATTTTTAGGAGTATTTGAAGAGTTTTTTACAAACGACTTCTCTGTGCTATCTGGTAGTTGAGGCTTTAGTGGTTTCCCTCCCAAACTATCTCTACCCAGTTCTTCATAGCATTTTTCCATTATTCTGGCTAGTTCAGAGGGCTGGTCTTCCTCATCTATTTCTCTTAACCTATGGCGGATTGCTATAGATGCTGCTTCACCCCTTACATTAGCTAATAATATAGCTGATACCTGTTTAAAATTTTTCAGTAACTTCATACCTAAATTTAAGGCTGGTTCTGGGCCATATTCATTCTGAATCTGTTTCAGAATGTCTGGTATTACCGCCATAGACGGAACACTGTGTGTTTTTGTATAGATTGAAGCAAAGACTGTACCCTAAGTGTCGCAGTCTTCCACATTTGGTGCAAATCCCATTGGTAGACAAATGGTCAGAATTCTGTGTTTTTAATGAGGTGTACTATCAGGAAAAACTGCCTCTATTTGAGTGAATTTTTGTGCTAGCCAAAATGGTATTTGTTCCCGTTTAGTAGGTAACTTTCCAATTACTGACTGAATTGTTTGTGGTGTAATTTTATTTGTAGTCCCCTGATGAGGGGTCTGTTGTAGGAGTCCTATTGTCGGGTGGACCGTCAAAGTCCTTATGACATATTGGACTAATTGTCTGTGAATTTTAACTAGTACTTCTAGCTGGGTAATCACCTCTTCTTTAGACATTTTCCTTACGTCCGGATGTGGTGTGTAGCTGGTTAAAACTGGCCAAGTTGCTCCCGGTCTCCCTAGTGGACCGGGCCTTGGTATGTGTTCACAGTGTTGTAGGGCGCCTTTAAACCAAAGCTCGTGCTGTTGGTAAGTTAGTGGAATCTCAATTTCCTCATGGGGAACGTGTTCCGTTGGAATATCACCTGGTTCAACTCTTTTGTTATTTGATTTACTTCTGGGAATCTTATCCAGGAATAGAATACCTCTGTCTGCCGATATTCGTGTGCCTCCACTACAAATATGACTGTCCCACTTTTCGGTGTTACACCGTTGTTTATTAATTTGTAAGTCAAAATTTTCCTTATATTTATTGGAATAAGTTTTGCTTCCGCATTCGTTTGTAAAATGCTATCATCAGCTTCTATTAACCGTCTAGCAAGATCTCTCGTGATGGTGTTTTCTTCGTCCGACTGCATTTTTTATTCAGAGTAGGATTCAAGGGAACAGAGATTAGGTGCACAATATTTTGGAACACTGTATCCTTCAACGCTGAATAAACCAAGAGGGTCCCTGCAGGAGTTTTTTCGTCCTACTCGACTCTGGCGGATATTGCCCTCCTACTCACTCCAGACGTCTATGGAGTATTATGGATAAGATAAGGGGTTGAGTGGAAAAGCATGAGCGAGTAACCCTATTTCTAGCGTTAGATTATCGCCTTCCTTGGAAGGGTTTAATGAGTTGGCGAAGCCGCCACCTCCTCTCCACAGTTGCGTGGCAGAAGTCCGGGCATACGAAGTATGTTATTGACCCCCTGGATCTTTTTGCTTCCGGGCTGGCCTTCTCAGCAATTGCCTGTCTTAAGAGGAAGTTGCCAAAATAGACTAAAATAGCCTTTGGATACCCCCAGCTTTGACCGGGTGTCTTAGAGTAAGAGGGACATGGTGGGCTCGTTGAAAGTCCCAGTTCTAGCTAGACAATTCAGGGAGAGAGCCACAAAAAAGTTGTATTACGAAGGAGCGGGCATCTCCCCCTTCAATTTCCTCAGGGATACCTCGCACGCGTAGAGTATTCCTACGTAATCGATTTTCCATGTCCTCCAGCTTCCACCTCACATCTGATAGTTCAGCCTCATGTGCGTCAATCTGTTCATGATTTTCATCCGTGTCAGACTCATTAGAGACAATTCTAGACTCTAAATCTGTCATTCGATCACTAAATGTCCCAACTTTTCTTGAGAGTTTGCGCACCACCGCTTGAGCCTTACGGAGAGCAGCTTGGGCCTTGCGCCCATCATGAGATGTCTCCTCTCTGTGCGCCGCTATAGCTTGAAGTACAGTTTCAATTGTAGGTGAGGTTGAGCTGTGGTATGTTGGGGAGTCCGAATGTTGTGTTATATTTCCAAAGCCTGGCGGTGCTAATGATGCTGTGAGGTGATTTGATGGCGTGTAGTCCCAAGCTAGCTCTGCTGTATCCTGATGGCTCTTTCTGCGTTTTAGGACAGTTTTTTGGCCTGCTCTATGCTCTTTTGCACTCATTTTGTCGTCACTTAAATCACTCAGAGGAGATCCTGTGTCATCAGACCACCCAAGTTCGTCCGAGAATGAGAAAACATCGCTCGGATCTTTATCTCTGTCCGGGTCGAAATCGATACATTTTTTGTTAATTTAAGCTGCCATATTTGAATTGTGCTGTCAGGCATTTTGCGATCATCTGTATGCACCTGAGTATCTATAGGGATAATGTCATCGATGGCTAGGTGGAGGGGAGTAGTAATTTGTTCAGCCAAGTCCGCAGGAGTTCCACCCCCTTGTACCTCCACACCCCCTATCCCATTCATGCTTGCTTCAACCCCAGCTGCTGTATCATTATGTGTAGGGCTTACTGTGTTAGCGTCAGTTGTCCCCGTTATCACAGTTATCCCAGGGACGTCCTCGTCGCTGCTTTGCTGGTTACTCTGCTCATCCACTGCCTTCGCCCCCTCCGCAGCTGCTGGTGTCTGTTGAGTTCCCGGCTGACTCCTCCCACCTCGACCCGGAAGGATTTTCGCCGGCGTCTTGCGGAGGAGGTCAACGACAGAGGGGGCAGTCAGACTTCCCTTCCGCGTAGAAGTTATACCCTGCTTCGGTGTCTTAGCTGGAATGTTTTTGGTAGCTCCTGGGGCAGGCTCTGGAACACCGCCCGCTTGCCTCATAGGCTCCGCACCGTCCCGGACTGCCAGTCTTGCTGCCCTTACTTTAGCAGCCGCCGCCGCATTCTTTGGTGCCATGACGCTTTCACTGACAGCCACGGCACCCCTCTGCTCCGGAGCTCCGACAAGGTACGTCTGACCAGCGGTTCTCTGAGACTTGTGGCTGCCGCTGCACTGGTATCGGATCACTACGAGACCAATTAGGGATCCCAGCGTTGTAACTTGACTCCTGATCGGCACTTTTGTGTCGTCTATGACCACGTTCTCCAGAATCTCCATTGCTCTGTTATGGGGTTATTGCATTAGTGTATACTCAAAAGTTCGGTATAACTTCAGCGGCGGGTTTGGAATTACTTCTCAATTTCATTTTAACCATTTATGCTGCAGAATCCGCATATTTTCTTAGACCTCAGCACTGGTCTGTGCGCACTGCAGTCTCACACGACTTCCCAGTTGGGAAACCCAGTGATCACTCTCCTCCAGATCTTAGGAATTCCCACCACACAATTCTTGGGGAGAAATTAGACATAGGTCTACCAAATGCTGATGCAACTTTTCATTTGTGCAATTACTCAAAATGTGTTCCTTCATAAACAAATTATTAAGTCCAGTAAAATCATGCACATTGTGTCCAGTTAACCAACCATCTAGTGTCTTTACTGAGTAGTCTACAAAATCTATCCAGGATTGGGTCTGGGTTTTGTGAGCCCCCCTGAACCTAATTCTATACTCCTCAGTAGTGAGTCCGAAGCCCTCAATCAGAGTTTTCTTCATGAGGTCATAGGACCCTGCATCTGGCCCAGAGAAGGACAGAAGTCTCTCTCCGCAGTTACCAGAGAGCAGTTCCCAGAGAAGTGCCCCCAGAGAGGTTTCTTTAGTTGTCTCTCAAAGGCTGTGAACCACTTGATGATGTCCAGCGGCCTCTCCACTGGTTTTGGCAAACATACCAATCTTGAGAGAGATCGCTATGCAGTGACTATAAGTCAGTTCGAAGGAAAAGAGAGAGGGATATGAGGGAGGAGGCCTGGGAAGGCCTCGATCAGGCGGCTAGGACATGCAATAGCAGAGATTTTTAGAAAGTAATAAGCACCCCGTATTTCAAAAATACTAAATATCCGACACTGGACTCATATGTAGGTGAAGAAGCATGGGTGGCACACTGTGAATTTATATTCACCTCAAACACTGCTCCTGTGGTGCCCTCTAGTGACACAGATCCTAAATTGCAGGTTTCTTTTTCACTCTCAGAAGTCAGGAGAGGGTTGGCGGCCTGTGGTTGCTGGAAAAACCCCAGGACCTGATGGGGTGCCGATAGATCTTTTTCAGGAAAACCAAGATTTGTGGGCTCTGCTGCTAACAAATGTGTTTAACAGCATAGTTATAGATGAGCCTCCACCTTCCTGGAAGCATAGTGTAATTATTCTGATATACAATAAAGGGGACTGGGGAAGCCCAAAGAACTATAGGCTCATCTCCTTATTAGACACAACTGCCAAACTTATGGGTTGGTTCCTTTTATTCAGGCTGGAAGAGTGGACCCAAGAAACATCTTAATGCAGGTGCAGTATGGCTTCCAAAGGGTAAAAGCCACTACAGACCAATGTCTAAACCTGTCACTATGTATAGACAAATATACCAGATAAAAAGATGGGACAATCTACATGGCTTTTATAGATTTGCCAGCAGCATTTGACTGCGTGAGCCATCAGAACCTTTGGTATTTATTGTAGGAGATGGGGATTGATCCACTTATAATTAACTTTATCCGCCAACTATATGTAAATGCCTAAATAGTCTACAAATTGGTTTTTGAGTGTTCAGAATTTTGGCGCTCAACTTCTCACGGTAAAGTATTAGTTTGTCCTGGTATCAAGGTAGGTGCTTCTTGGCCAGAGGAAAACCTTAACCTCCCTTTTGTTCTGTTTGGGCAGGGATCCAGAGCACACTATATCTGTCTTTAGAATATTTCCTTGTTAAAGTATTTGTTCATTCGGGATAGATCAAACCAAACGTGAATTTCCAAAAGTTTTATTTCTCAGTAGTGTTCACCACTTGTGAATCACTGTACATGTCACTCAAGCTTACACGTGTTTCATCACAGCATGTGGCTGTGACTCTTCAGGGCTGATCTTAATGATCAAGGCGCGTGGTCGGGGAACCAGTGATAATTCCAACCCGGTCCTTATCGGGTGGTTTTTAGTTTCAAGATAGCGGCACCAGTCAGTACGTCCGGTTGCCGAGAACAGTTCGTTTGTTTGGGGATTCATTTACATGGACAAATTCAGTAGAGCAAAGGCCGTGTTGAGCCTGTATTATCGCCTCGTTGAGCGTCGGTCTCCAAGTGCGGGAACCTATATGTAAATGCCACTGCATGTGTCCCGTATGGCAAAAATGGGGAATGAACCCGCCCCTTTAAGATCGCTAGGGGAGTTAAGCTGGGATGTGTCCTTGCCCCGTTTCTTTTTCAAACGAGTTGAGGCAGCCCTCTCAGGCTCATCCCCGGACGTGCCCGTGTTTGACACCAACCCCCTACCAATGTTAGCTTACGGTAAGGATGCAGTGTTCATAGCAGGCTCATCCCCGGACGTGCCCGTGTTTGACACCAACCCCCTACCAATGTTAGCTTATGGTAAGGATGCAGTGTTCATAGCAGGCTCATCCCCGGACGTGCCCGTGTTTGACACCAACCCACTACCAATGTTAGCTTATGCCGAGGATGCAGTGTTCATAGCAGGCTCATCCCCAGACGTTCCCATGTTTGACACCAACCCACTACCAATGTTAGCTTATGCCGAGGATGCAGTGTTCATAGCAGGCTCATCCCCGGACGTGCCCATGTTTGACACCAACCCACTACCAATGTTAGCTTACGCCGAGGATGCAGTGTTCATAGCAGGCTCATCCCCGGACGTGCCCGTGTTTGACACCCACCCACTACCAATGTTAGCTTACGCCGAGGATGCAGTGTTCATAGCAGGCTCATCCCCAGACGTGCCCGTGTTTGACACCAACCCACTACCAATGTTAGCTTATGCCGAGGATGCAGTGTTAATAGCAGGCTCATCCCCGGACGTGCCCATGTTTGACACCAACCCACTACCAATGTTAGCTTATGCCGAGGATGCAGTGTTCATAGCAGGCTCATCCCCGGACGTGCCCGTGTTTGACACCAACCCACTACCAATGTTAGCTTATGCCGAGGATGCAGTGTTCATAGCAGGCTCATCCCCGGACGTGCCCGTGTTTGTCACCAACCCCCTACCAATGTTAGCTCACGCCGAGGATGCAGTGTTAATTGCAGGCTCATCCCCGGACGTGCCCGTGTTTGACACCAACCCCCTACCAATGTTAGCTTATGCCGAGGATGCAGTGTTCATAGCAGGCTCATCCCCGGACGTGCCCGTGTTTGTCACCAACCCACTACCAATGTTAGCTTACGCCGATGATGCAGTGTTAATTGCAAGAAGGGGGGTAGCTCTCCAATGGCTCATAACAACATATGCATCATTCATGGCGTCGCTGGACCTTAAAGTAAATGAAACAAAATCTTCTGTCATTATAGCAGGGTCTGGCAAAGCTGATAAATCCCCACACTTCCATATGGATTGCCAGAAAACAGAAGTGGCAGAGTCCTTCCCATACCTGGGAGTCTTATTTGATAAAAATCAAACTTGGGAGAACCTGGTATCGGCAAGAGCGCTAGGAATGAAAAGAAGTCTGAAAGCTATTAAGGCCTTCTCCAAAAGTTAGACGCTAGCTCCCTTGACCCAATTAAAAACATTTCTCAGGCCAAAATGAAGGCAATAGCCACATAAGGGGCAGGAGTCTGGGGTATGGCGCCTACCGGCTGTCTCCAAAAACTTGAAGATCATTTGTAAGTCCCTAGTGTCCCTCCCATCCACTTATTCAAATGATATCTTACATATAGAATTGGGGTTACCTTACATGTTACATACCATTAGACTAGCACCAATTTAATACAAAACATATTTAAAGATTGTTTAAAATTGGACCATTACAATAAGATCAGATGGCTGAGTTAGGTGGAATCAGAATTTATGGCAATTTGGTTGTGAGAATTATTTAAGGATTAAACGGCATGCAGGAAGATTTCAAAACAGAAATTAATTGAGATTTTTATGCGGAGGACTCATTATCTTCGCAGGGAAAGGAATTACAGAAAAAGACGGTCCTTGCATATAATTTGATTCCCCCGGGCCAGAGGGAGGATATTCCTATCTAGATCTAGATAGGAACTATTGAGATTTTGTCGGACTCTCCTCCCCTTGATGTTAGGTTATACGGAGAGAAGAGTCAAACACTCAGATTTGATGCTGTGCCCCTGCGACAACCATTCCCCCCAATCCGACCCGCACCTAGTCTTGTTTTGTGGGTTTTATAAGACAGGAAGAGAAGACTTTATCCTTCCGATTTTAAGGCGCAACAATTTTAAACCATGCCAGGTGGCACGTTACTTCTTTAAATCTCTGCCTGATCCCGTTGTCTGTTTTTCGGTAGCCACCTGTTTGTGGGCCTGTATGAAAAGGAGAAAGGCGCGAGGTTGGTTTTAACTAACAATTATATGCAGAAATGAGTAATTTGATGTAAACTGACTGGATTCGGTCTATGAGGCACATAATGCACTTTAGGAGATAAAATGTCCTGTAAAAGTATTTGATGTTCTTTTTAAATAATTCTACTTGCTCTCGGATTTTAACTTGTTATGAACTGGGGCTGGTTGTTGATCACTGATTTAAATTGTGCTTTTATGATCTGTATTTAAGAGATTGAATAAAGATTTTATTGATTGATTTTTTACATGTGTGTCTCAGAGTCTCTCACCACTGTGCTCCCTCTCAAGGCTGCTTAGAGCTGCTGCAGCAGTGTCCCTGTCATGGCATTGAGGCGCTCATGGTAATCCAAGGCCCCGGAGCAGTGTCTGTCCTCAGCGCATGCGCAGCTGTTAATGCAAGTCCGTCTTTAACCCGCACTCCATGGCGGAAGGAAGTGTCTGTCCCCAGCGCATGCGCAGCTGTTAATGCAAGTCCGTCTTTAACCCGCGCTCCGTGGCGGAAGGAAGTGTCTGTCCCCAGCTCATGCGCAGCTGTTAATGCAAGTCCGTCTTTAACCCGCGCTCCGGTGCGGGAAGCAGTGTCTGTCTTCAGCGCATGCGCAGCTGTTAATACAAGGCCCTCTTTAACCCGCACTCCATGGCGGAAGGAAGTGTCTGTCCCCAGCTCATGCGCAGCTGTTAATGCAAGTCCGTCTTTAACCCGCGCTCCGGTGCGGGAAGCAGTGTCTGTCTTCAGCGCATGCGCAGCTGTTAATACAAGGCCCTCTTTAACCCGCACTCCATGGCGGAAGGAAGTGTCTGTCCCCAGCTCATGCGCAGCTGTTAATGCAAGTCCGTCTTTAACCCGCGCTCCGGTGCGGGAAGCAGTGTCTGTCTTCAGCGCATGCGCGACTGTTAATACAAGGCCCTCTTTAACCCTCGCTCCGCGGCAGGAGGAAGTGTCTGTCCCCAGCGCATGCGCAGCTGTTAACCCATCAAGACCTCTTTAACCCGCGCTCTTAGTTCAGTCTTGGTGTTTTCTGTTTTTCTGAATGAAAGACAGTGTGGACGGTCCCAGTTGCGTCTTCTCTCGGTTGGACTCTGTAGGCTGCGCTTCCCTGCGGGGCCGCTCAATGACACACTCTTACAGTTTTATGTGCTTCGCTATTCTCAGCGCATGCGCGGCCATAACGAGCAGACATCCTGCGCATGCGCAGCTACAGATCATCAGAGCGTCTCTTGTCCCGCGCGCGGTTTGTTGTCACACGGGACCCTCGGGTGTGTCCCCTTCAACCAGGCCGACACTGTCCCCCCTTCTCCCCGGCCACTCCCCCCTCGAACCCACAAGAGAGGTAAGGGGAGATAAGGCCTCGAGGCAGCAGTGGAAGCGGTGGAAGAGCAAGGGTGTGGTGTCTGTGGGGGGCGGAGCCTGTGGCAATGGGGCGGGGTCTGTGAGTTGAGGGTAGGGCCTGTGGGAGTGGTCAGTGGATGTGGGGGCGGGGTCAAAACAATACACCTACACAGCCTGGAGGCATTGACTGTTTCGTGTTCCTCACAGGAGACTAGTTTGTCCTTACGCTTCAACTGTGGAATGTGTTTTTTTGGAACCCTAATCGCTCCAACTTTAGTTTGTATCGTGTAATTTTTAGCGGATTTATACTCTGTAAATATGTTACCATAATATCTAATCCTATATAATTCGCTCTATTGTGAAGAGCTCTGACACCGCTGGGTAAAGAATGTGCTATAAAAAAATGCCTAAATAAATCCAATGCCCTGCGACCAGGCTGTTGGAGGCTCGTCGTGGCCTTGGGGCTCCCAGTCACACATCCTCAGGTCTGTAGACTAAAGACTATTGCAGTTTGCAACTCAGAACTGGCAATTCCTCAAGCTCTGGCGGGCTGCTTTTGGAGGCTTCAGGCATGATTCTGAATGCCGCCATAGTCGCCGAATCTCAAGTTGGACATTCATACCTTTGTCCTGGGCCACTACAATCACAAACTTTACCCACTTGCTGCCCGCATCTATAAAATATTTTTTGGACACAAGTGTGTCCACATGAGCATCTTTTAATTTGGCTGATTTGCAGCAAATATTTTTTTTAACCCTTTGCGTGTGTGCGTCGGCCAACGGCCGTCGCAAATACTACCTCTGTAGTGCTGCGCACGTCTGTTGGCCGACACAGCCCCGCCCGCGCATTCGAACGCCCACACCGCAGAGGAATTGCCGCCACAGTAAAGGGGTTAAAGCCATGCTCTTGTATTTACAATCAACAGAAGCTTGTGCAGCGAGGGCTGGTGCTGTTCCAGACATTCCATTCATTTTGTGGAAGTGCCTGGACCTGTCTTCAGCGCATTCCTTGCTCCCAAATGGCGCTTCTCAGGCCCTAGACTCTTGCTGTGGTTCAGTGGGCTCCTAAATCAAGCTTTTGAACTCCTCATGAGTGCAAATGAGCCCATTCGAACCCGAAACCCACTGCTCGCACAGAACTTCAGCACGAGCCCCTGCCGCCTATCTCCTTGCACGGAAAGCATCAATCGATCTGGAAGACCAACAACGTAATCCTCCAGCCCGACCTTCTGCGATACCTGGCCTGCTCTTTGTGCCATGTCCACCACCGCCATCAACTCTCTCCTTACTCCCTGCGACCCTCTCCAATGCGAACGGGGCTCTTGGCTCAAAACTTGAGAAGGTAAACTTACAGCAGAACTAATCTAGGGCTCTATCTAATTCGCGCTCCATCGTGATCAGCGTGAACTTTTGACTTTAACCTGGTCCAGCATGACCAGATTGCCTCGGTTGGCGCTTTATGTTTTTAGGTGCTATATAGAAGTTTATACTTTAAAATTCATATCTCCGGTTATACTGATTGGATTTTTGTCTTTTGGGTTTCGATTTGTTGATGAAACTGAGCTCTATTGTTTTTAACCTGGTGTTGATTTTGTGTGCTGTTTACACTGTTTTACTGTTTGAAGTGTTGCACAAATATTTACACATTGCCTCTAAATTAAGCCTGACTGCTCCGTACCATTTGGCCGAGCCATTACAAGGATTGAGCCGTTCCATCTCCTAGATCTGATGTATGCGAATCCACCACGTCGAGTTTTCTCTCGTGAACTTGGATCTTCGATCCCAGATCCGCCATGTGCTTATCTAGGGCATCAAAGCGCACATCTAAGGCTCTGAACCACGCTCTCATCTCTTGTAGCAGGGAACCTAATTTGTTGGTATCACCCTCTGGTGTTGTGTCTTTCTGGCCACCTTTCGCCATGTTGTCAGGGGTTCTTGGGCTACTTCAGTGACCTTTTCGAAGGGGAGAAGGCGCTGTTTGGGGTCTTTGCAGCCCATACCGCAGTTCCACCCGCCAAGTATTAATTAAGCCCAATGCCAGAGTCTTCTGGTTATAGGCGCAGAGCAGGTGCAAGTAGCTGGCGAAGAGAGATTAGGCAAGCAGAACTGATCAGCAAGGAATGGGCATCTAACCCATGTTTGTATTTTCCTGACAACAGGGGAGGTTTTGGGTATTTCACTATTGTCTCCCACAATGGATCTTGTGGTGCAGCAGTGGTCCGGGCACAGTACTTCCACAGAGCAGGTTGTTTGAAGACAAGGCAATGTGCAGTCAGCAGTTAATGTTTCAAGTTTACTGCAGCATAAATTGGTGGCTGGGGCAGAGACATGGCTGAGGTTCGGATTCCGTTTTTCGCTCCGGGAGCAGCGCAGCCACGCAAGGAAGGGTTACAACAATGGAGCCCTACGGGGAAAAGGGGGAGAACAGCACAGGCCGCGGCCGAGCGAGTGCATATGCGGGGAGGAGATTCCCAAAGGAGCTTCGGAAATGCTGTACCAGGTGTCGACGAGGGAATGATCACAGGCACCGTCCCTGTGTGCCCCTGCGATCAACGCAGACATAAAAGTGCCGCGCTCGGACCACCGGAGGTCAAACGGACCTCTCGCCAGTACCGAGCGCCGCTTTGCCCAGAATGTGGCCGCTCAACGCTCCAGCCCATGGCCCGGTGACTCACAGCACCCCAGCTGCTGGCTCAGTCCCTCCGCCGCCGCACCCGGAGTCTCCTCATATCGTCGATGCCACCATCTTGAAAGTCGTCCTTCCGTCTGGATTCACCGATTTCTGCCGTTCCGGTTGTTTTCTCGCAGCACCGCAGGGAGACTTTTAATCAGGATCCCTTCTGCTGCATTTAGGCGTCTTCTCCCTGCCCGGTAGCCACGCTGGATAGCGGGAATTCACGTTGTTGCAACGACTGCTGGCAGAGCTTCAAAGCTGAGCAACCATCTTGGTTTCCGGCTTGGCCATGGCCCCGGCTCTCACCTCTTCTTCAGCCCTGGTGCCACTGTGCCTGCTGCACTAACAATATATGTGCCTATGTTCTCTGTCCTTGGAGTATTTTGCACTTTGACCCCTAACCTTCGGTGCACTTGGAGTTGGTTGCACTGGGCTGTTTACTTTTATGTACCCTGATGTGACTCCATCTGCCCTCATATGAACCATACATTAGATAAGACCCTTTTAACTCTGCGACCCGGAAGGGCCTCTCTGAAACCTGATATGCAGAGAATAGATATAAGAAAACAAAGCACGAGAAAAAAATGGGGATATAAAAAAGAGTGAATGTTGTAGAAAAACAAAGGTTATGAAGTGCGTGTGTGATTAGGGTGACCAGGTGCCCCGGATTTACCAGGACAACCCCGGTTTTTCAATTTTCAAGAAATTTGTCTTGTGTCCCTGTTTTCATAGAGGGCTAACTGAAAGAGGCACATTTTTATGTATTCCAAAGGAGGACTGGCTAGTTTCTGTTATCAGAAAGCAATTTAATTAGCAGGTATGAAACAGTGTTTAAGCTTTGCTTCTTGGAAGTGAGAGCAGATTTCCTGCTCTCGCTTCCAAGAAGCAAAGCAGAGTTTGCTATGGCATGGCGGGAGACATTGCAGCTGGCCCTAGGGGATGATAGTCCCCAGGCCATCAAGGGCTCTAGAATGGGGGCTTCGCGCCCCCCCCTCCAATGAGTACAAAGCCCCTTGGAGGTGGTGGTCCCTGGGGCCCAGGGTGTCACGAATTCACCCACCTGTACTCCGGTTTGTTCCTTCCTTGATGCTGCTATTACCCAACTCCTTCTGAACTCCACCAGAGAGGCAAGGATAGGATTCACTTGCCGCCCTGATCGAACCCCGGGGGAGGGGAGAGTAGGGACGAGAGAAAAGAGAAGACACACTGGATTCTTGTAGACCGACTTGACAATTCGTTTAGAATGTCTCTCGAGAAAGACAAAGTGTTACTGGGCTTCAGTTTTCAGCTCGTGTATAATCTGATAAATGTACCCGATTAATCTGAACACCCTAAATCACTTCTTTAGGTCAAACATCTGCTTTGGAACTCTTAATTAGGTATACCTGAATTACCCTTGACCTTTTCTCAAAAGGATTCTTGAAACTAAAAGAAAGAATAAACAAAAAAAACACTACAGGTGCAATAATAATCTGTGATTGCTCAAATTATCCCAAGAGTTACTGATTTCCTTTACAATATTTGCTCCGTAATTTCACATTAAATATATATAAATAATAACAACAATCGAGCTCTCTGTTTCCTTTCAGTCTTCTAATCAGACTCAAGGTATTTACACAAATGTCTGTTTTACTTTAACATTCTTCACTTACTCAATGTCCTTAAAGTCCTTGGATTGTTTCAGGAAGAGTTTTAAAACGTTCTCTTGATTTATAGAAGGTCAAGAGGTCTGCCACAGTTTTCATAAAGTTTAAATTCTTACTGGTATGTGTTCAAGCATGCTAACGCTTTACCATTCAGAGCGAGGTGTTGCTTGGCAACCCTTTCTTGATTCTCTTTTCTTTTCTCTTTTGCAGGAAATTGGAAACAGTGCCGGGAGAGGATTTGGAGCCGGAAATTCAGAAACAGGAAGGAACGTCTGAAATGTGCTCCGGGGAGCAAGAAAACAGCCGAAGACACTGAGTGAAGACAGGGAAGAAAGCAGGGTGGAGCGCTAAAGAGCTCGGATGATCTGCCACCAAGGTCCGGAGTCAGGTGAGTGTTTAGGCACGAAGCGAAGCATCGGGAACCAAGTGGGTTGGATTTAAATTGCTTTGGGTCTCAGGTTTTCTCACATGTGCATGTGAAGGTGATTTGGGCCTTAGATCTTTCCCAAGTAATTCACGTATACATGCCAAGACCGTTTACACATGCAGGAAATGCCTCCTGCCCCCCCCAAAGGTCTTCGTATGTGACAGGGTTTTTCCGGATGCAAGGCATGGAAAGATCTGTCCAATCTTGGAGTATGTACATGTGTTTCTGTTTCCAGGATCTTTCTGACGCATCATAACCCTTCCAGTCAATTAAATACTGTAATCGACCATGTATACGTTTTGCATCTATAATGCGATTTTCTTCATATGCAATATTGTCTCCAACTACAACAGGTGGAGTAGGGTTGTCTTTTCGTGTGGACTGATGTAATGACTGACATTTTCCTACTTTTCTAGTGTTTCAGCTAGTTAGCTATAAAGTAATTACTCATCACAATCCCTTCCCAGAATGCCTAACAACAAAACACCACATTCAGACTACCTATCTGAGAAAGGAATAACATAAATAACTAAAGATACTATAGATCATAGCTCAAAGGGTATGTATAGCAACGTCCTCCGACGAATCAGAATCAAATATCAAATCAGGTCAGCAACGTCTTCCGACGATCAACGCACACTTACGCGAGCAACGCACCCTGGTGTGAATCAATATCAAATCAGCAACGTCTTCGGAAAAATCAATATCAAATCAGCTTTTGGTAAAAAAGGGGCCCGACCTTCCTCCCCAGAGAATAAGGACAAATTATATATTCTCCCATGTAGTCATCCCTAATCATGAGCAGCGCACCTACCCATCATCAGTTACCTGTAAGAAGGGAATCACCCATCCTTCTATACGACAGCACCTGGTTAAGATGAACCCACACTCCTTCTTAGTGACAACAAACAAATGGAATTAATGCAAATTGGGTATTTTATTGCACATTGATGAAAGGACATAGAAAGAAATGACTTATTAATATACATACACACATATAGAACCTGAAAATAAAGGAATAATTAGATCAAATTAGTCATACATGGAACACCTCACCATATTATTAGACATCTGCAATCTGAAGACAGGTCCATCTCTCTTTCCCTCTTCGGTTGGGTCAAGACTCTCTGTTCCACAAACACTACTGCACGGCTGCACCATGATGCTTCACCAGACCGCCAAAACCACCAGACAGTCATCTCACCCTCACTTGGACCCACTTTCACTAATATAGAATATAGCTCTCTCTCGAAGCTTCTAGAAGATCCCGCTTACCGTTCTCATGAGATTCCACACAACAGCAGCTGGCCAAGCGTTTGTTATGGCTCCAGCGCGAAGAGAGCACATTCCTCCGATAAGAACCGATCTTTGCTGGTTCACTACTAGCGAACAACACATTGAAACTAAAACATTGCCTTTCACCTAAAGAGGCTTAGCAGGATGGTGTCAGAAAAGAACATGGCATCGCTCGAGCATAGGCCTTTAGGCCAGAAAAAGAGCAAAAAGCAGCATATAAGGGGACATAAAGCTGTCAAAGTCTATAGGCAAGCCCTACCAACTAGGTGAAATAAAGGTCGGGAATGGACAAACACCATACATGTTCGAATGACAGCAGCATATAATGAGATGGTGGTGGGCAACGGTCATAACTGAGCCAAAAAAACACCAATACCTCAGTCACTACAATGGATCATGTGGTTTGAGCAAAGATACATGAAAAACTGGGTGGATGGCATATTCCGAGGGCAAAGTTAATCTCATTGAAACTGGATTCAAAATGTTATTTATGGGAAAGGGGCCAATGAACCTAGGTTTTAGTTTCTTGGGGCCTTCAATCTGGATATTTCTGGTTGATAACCAGACAAGATCCCCTACTTTATAGGGTGGTGCTGTTGTTTTGTGTTTATCGACTGATAATTTTACCTTTTTGTTTATTTTTGGCTAAACTACGCTTGGCTTGTTCTTGAAATTCTCGCAATTCTGTTAATCTTTTGGTCACAGCAGGCATAAATCTGGAAGGATGGCAGGAATAGATCGTGGATGTAGGCCAGTTATAAAAAAAGAAAGGGGAACAGCCAAAGCTGCATGATAGCTATTGTTGTATGAAAACTCTGCCAATGGTAGGACCTCATCCCAATGAGCCGATATAATGGAGGTTAGGCAACGTAGACTTTGTTCAAGGTATTGATTAACTTTTTCTGTCTGGCCGTCAGTCTGTGGGTAAAAAGTGGAGGATAATGCTATTTCAATTCCTAAATGTTTGCACAACTGACTCCAGAATTTTGAAACAAATTGAGGGCCCCTGTCGGAAATTATTTTACTGGGAAGGCCATGTAGTTTTGCAATATGGTTAAATAACACTTCACTAAATTCTGTAGCTGTTGGTAGTTTTTGTAAGGGAATAAAGTGCCCAATTTTAGACAAAAGATCCAAAGCTACTAAAATTGCTGTGAAGTTATGGGATTTAGGCAAATCTGTGATGAAGTCCAAACGGATAGTATGCCAGGGAAGAGGAGGTATGGGCAATGGTTGTAGAAGACCTTTAGGGGATGAATGGGAGGACTTTTGTTGTGCGCACACTGGCAGGCTTTTATATATTGTTGGACGTCCTGTCTGATGTTTTTCCACCAGAAATGCCGCTGACATAACTAAAGTTTTATTGACCCCTGGATGTCCTGCTGTACTAATATCATGATTCGTAATATCTGTTGTCGCAAGTTTTCTTGAGGGATAAACAGTTTATCCTTTTGGAAGAAGTAACCCTCAAATATGGTGTTTTGTTTCTGAGCTAGCCATTGCTGTTCATTTAACGTCTGAACACTCAATTTAACTTGGCCTAAAAAGGTGACCGCTTGTGTGACTGCAACTATTTTTTCAGAAGGAATTATACTTTATGAATTCTTTGTTTCGCTAACATGCTTTTCACAAAGTAATCTAGACAAAGCGTCAGACAGGAGTTGCTTTTGTTCAGGGCAGTATGTTATGACAAAATCGAATTCACTAAAAACAAGCATTTACAATGCAACGGTTTCGCCTTTGGAAAAATTAGAGCTATTGGCAATGTAAATGACAATGCCATTTATTTATCTGTTTTCAAAACCAACACATAAATACAAATTTTGTCATTTACAATGCCAATAGGTCAAACTTTTCCAAAGGCGAAACCGTTGCATTGTAAATGCTTGTTTATTGTTTGATTAATTAAAATCATTACAATACCCCCCTGAAACAGATAAAAAGGGTTACATGGGCAATAAAGTTACCATTCTGTATAAAAATACTCATAATTTAAAAAGGCACCTATCATTAAAATTCATATGTAAGAGTTCTTACTTTAACAACATTTTTTTCCTAAAACTCAGGACAGCAGATTTAATGGAGTATAAACCCCTTAAGGAGGATGATAATGTCAGTGGGGCCCCAGTGCTCGACTTTTTTTGGATTAGCATCTGTCCACTTTTTGTTCTGAGGGTTCAGCTTTTGCGTAGTTGCATAGGTCCAGCTATTTTGTTGGTTCACCATCGGCTTGCCGTAAAAGTCTACTAACTATTTTCATGTATTTGACCCCCCCCGGCAAACCAGGATGTTTGACGTGCCCTCTAACCAGCATATCACAGCTTGCCTGCTAGAGCGAATATTGAGATCATTAAAAATTAATTTCAGGGGTTGTGTCCTCTGGTCTAGGACGGCTGGACAGGCACATAATAGGTGAATTAATGATTCTTGTTTAAAGCCGCATAGTCGGCAGGATTCTGATTTGAAGGCCTTTTTCCACAGTGGGTACAAGTCCTTTGAGTCGTGCACACCCATTCGGAAGCTTATGAAGCTCTTTTTTAACTGTGAGCTAAAATGGGCAGATAAATATGCTTGTAGCCTTAAAAATCTGTAAAAGTTTATGACTGTCCAACTGTGAGTGCTTGGTGAGTGCCTTTTTTGTCAGTCCACAATGATTTCTTTTTGGCTGCGATGTTTACTATTTTGCCAAAGCTTCCTCTGTACCAATGATTGCACTACCGTTTTAAAATCAAGAACTACCAAGAGATATCTGTTTTTTAAACAAATTCATGGTGCAAGGCTACCAGATTCCTCTAGCCAATCATGTACTGGAGAAGTAAGTAATGTTCTGATTTGTTACCTTTACCTCAAATTGTAAAGCGCTCTGATATCCTTCGGGATCAAGTTTGCGCTATATAAAACTTTATAAATAAATAAATAAACATTACTGTCCTGAAGATGGTCTCATGGATCATTTAGACCGTTAGGGAGACGGAAACGTCGACGCAATTACACCTTTTTGTCTTCACTGTTGTTTGTTGATACATAATACAATGAATGTAAACACATAATAATTTCAATATATGGTTGATTCTGTATACTATCCATACGTCTGTTCAAAAACAAAAGGTGTTAGCAACTACTATGTATCATATAGGTATATTAACCCAGTAGAAGATTTGTTGCCGTACATGATTTGATGAATGTATTCTTTGCTGTTTTCTGATAAAATTGATTGGATCAGAAATAAAAATACTTTAGAGAAATTCTCTGACTGTCAAATATTCTGTTCACTTTTGTGACGTTCTGAAATGTTAAGTGATAGTTAAATGATTCCTCAAGGAATATCTGTATCTTGTTATTAGTTTCAGATCCTATGCCTAATCCACGACCAGATTGTCTGCCCCTTCACAGATATGTAGGATCCGCAGTGTCGTAGTACGCTAGAATGTATAAAAGCGTCTCAGCAAGAGTACTGGCGGAAGGCTCTCTTGAAACCTTTTTTTGATAGTTGGGCAGCACCCTTCAAAAGTTATACGTTGTTGCAGAACAGTTATTAAAAACACATAAATAAACAAAGTTATTAGTTTTCCCAGCTATTCAGATAAGACACACAAAAGTAGTGACTTGGATTTTCTTTCTTTTATTCAATTTTTATTCTTTATTTTCTTTTTTTGATAGTTGCGGATAGCCAACGCGTTTCGTCCGTTGCGGGACTTCTTCAGGGCTATACAAAACACATACAGAAACATATATTACAAAAATGTAGTTAATATTATCTTGCACAATTTGTATATACATGGACACCCCAAACCAGAGAAAAGAAAACAGAACCAGAAAAAGTTTGGGGGTCCAATCACTAGTTTAAAAACAGGTGAGTAACATACATGGGAAAACATTTGCATTTCATATTAAAAACACTACAGTGAGAAATTGAAAAACTAGAGAAACAGGGATACAGTCAATTTGATAAAAATAATCACAAAAAATTCTGTCATCTCAGTACAGGGCATTGGGTGCCATATCTAACTAATTGTTAGAGTTCCATACCTAGAGTTTGGTTTAAACAAAAGAGAGCGCAATATTGTTTCAGGATTGTAACCCTAAAGAAAGCAATAGTAGTACATGACATTAAGTGCCACAGCTGGCTAGTTGTTGGAGGCTCGTGTATGTGGTTGGTATTAACCAGAAAAAGTAATTTTGTTTTAGGTTTATCACTCTAAAAATAACAAAATTAAGAGCTTTAGCTACAATGGACCTAAGGAATACACAATAACGGGACTGATCAACTGTAACACCACACATGTGGTGTATGCCCTCATCTGTCACTGCAAAATGATATATGTGGGCAGTAGCACCAGAAATCTTAAGAATCAAATCCAGAAACACGTTCGCGACATAAAAAATCAGGATATCCGCAGTCCTGTGGCACAACATATCTCTGAATGTCATCCTGATCAAAACGCCATTTCCTTTCATGCCATTGATCATGTGCCCAGCAATGATAGGGGCGGTGATAGAGGTTTATTGTTAAGACAAAGGGAATCGCGCTGGATTTGTAGACTGAGAGCGGTTCAACAGGGAATGAATACCAATAATGAGTTTCATTTTTTCCTATAGGGCTCTATAGGAATTAGCCTAAGTACTACCATCCTTGTTCCTCTATTAAAATGGCTGGTGGTTTTAAATTTTTGAAGTTGAACGCATATACCACTCTGTGTTTCCTCCATGTATAAAAGCCATTCCTGTAAAGTCTGTGTACATTGTTCTCCATTTGTAAAATTGTTCCTATGTATGTGTCTTTTGATATACCCAAACATCTTGTTTTTTTCATTTGTAAAATTGATCCTATGCATGTGCCTCTTGATATGCCCAAACATCTGTTATTTGAACCCTTTCTTTACATTTGTTCTACAACTCCATTGGGGCACTAACTTACCTGTTCTAAACATTGGACTGGTATGAAATTGTTGTGTCCAGTATTATTGTTCCTTCTCTTCTGAATCTTAAATCATGTATTTTTAGTGATTCGAAGTATATCAAAGCCGTGATCACTTTTTGGCTTATTTCGTATGATTTTTGGAATCATTTTCACAGATAAGTTGAGTACTTATTTTCATAATACTGGGCTATAACGATATGCCTATGGCCTGAAGAAACGTGTATTTGAAATGATTATATGCACGATATGCATCTATTTATATCCCTGAACGTTGTCTTATTCGGCAAACAAAGACCATTCCAAGATGGTGCCTGTCGTTTTACATATCGCGTTATAGGCACGATTGCATTTTGACCTTAAGCTTTGTCATTTATCTTTAAAATGTATTTTGACGTTCACTGTCCTTTCGACTGCATCATCAGGTGTATTTATTTTCGTTAAAATGGTGCTTTTAAACAACTTGCTTGAATCGTATAAAATTAACTTACGCCTATGCCATTTTTACTATCACAATATGAGGAGCGTTCTTATCATGTTAATAGCTTAATTCTCTTTCGATATGTTGAGAATTTTGTCCACTAATCTCTTCCGAGTAGCCCTGGTGCCGACGATAGTGAGGTTGACCATTTCAAAATGGCGGCCGCTGTTTGTTTACTTCGTGACGCAATCGGGAGATCGAGACCGGGTCGCCTGTCGTTTTTTGACTCTCTTGTTTAAACTTACTGATATTTCACAAAAATTATGCTTAGTTAGAGGATGAACTTTACTTTTACATTTGGGGACTCCCTAGTATTATGCTTTCTCGGTGAGTATGTGGTCTGATGTTAAGAGGTAAGGATTCAGTATATCCTGTGCTTTTGGCACCAAGTTTTCGAACCAGAAGACCACAACTTGATGTTCCTGTATGTTCCAGCCCCTTGGTGAGTCTTGCTCTGCGCACTGACATTAACTCTCCTTTGTTAAATCTTTGGCAATCTTTACATACCTCTTTAGTTCGTTTTTAGAATTCCTTATGTAACAATTAGGTTTTTTGCTGGTTGTAGGAGTGAACTTAGGGTTAGACTGTCTAAACTCATTGAAGACATGTATGTTTATGCTATTGGGTATTGGTTTTTGGACTAGTCTACCCTGCCCAAGATGGCGGCTCCTGTGTACTGAATTCGGCGCACAGTTTGTTTGTTCCTTTGCCTTAACTTTTTGAGGTCTATATTTTCCCTTATGATTGCCACTTATAGGTTTCTAATTGTAACGTCTTTTTTTGGGGTTAATCCTGGCCATGTTATGTTTAAAATATTATTTGTTGCTTCCACATTATAGATAATCAAAGATCCTATTTTTTGAGTGTAACTTGGGTTTGGAATATATAGGATAGTTTCCTTTTGACTAAATCAGGCATATTGCTAATTGTTTGTTAACTGATCAATGACTTAGAACAATTTAATATTATGCATATGATGATGCATATGATATACTCTTTTCCAATACCAATTTACATGCCCGCTACAGCGCACTACTCAGCGCCTGGTATCGTTCTTAGCCCACATTACTTTAATCCTATTTGCATACAGCCACGAACTGCATAGCGGCTGAGGGATTGACTTTAGAAGCATTTTTGTATACTTTTGGCAACATTGTATCGAGTTGAGCTCCGGCTGTGCCCCAGTTTCGGTTTAGTACCGGGCGGCCATTTCAGAGTGTGTTTACTTCCACCCGTGTCTCCTCCCAGACCCCGCCTCCCAGCTGACCCTCCCACACACTGTCGACTACACTCGCCCCGTCCTCTCCTATCCTGTGACCGTCTGGATTCCTTCCATCACGGTCGCTCCCCCTGCTCCCTGCTCTCACGACGGAAGCTTCTCCTTGCTGCCTGCCTTGCCTGACCTGATTCCTGCTGCCTGCCACCCCGCTACAGCGCACTACTCAGCGCCTGGTATCGTTCTTAGCCCACATTACTTTAATCCTATTTGCATACAGCCACGAACTGCATAGCGGCTGAGGGATTGACTTTAGAAGCATTTTTGTATACTTTTGGCAACATTGTATCGAGTTGAGCTCCGGCTGTGCCCCAGTTTCGGTTTAGTACCGGGCGGCCATTTCAGAGTGTGTTTACTTCCACCCGTGTCTCCTCCCAGACCCCGCCTCCCAGCTGACCCTCCCACACTCCGCCCCCTCCACCATCCATTTATGGCCAATGCCCCCACGCGCAGCGTCGACGCGCTACGGCCGCGCCGAAGGTGCGCCAAAGGTAAGCCCGTCTATGCCCGTCCGTGCCTGGACCGCGCCCAGCGCCAGACCCCCTGGTCCCCGTAAGGCCCAGCCCACTTGCATCACTTACGATGCCACCACCCTCCTAGCCCTTAACCCCGGCCGTTTCCCCTACTGCGTCCAAGCCGCTCCTGGACACACCCATGGACACTTCTCTTGCAACTCCTGCAAGTTCGACGGCACCAAAACAAACTCCTCTTCCACCAACACCAAACAGAGACCTAACACCAACCACCTAAAATGCATCCCTCTCAACACCCGATTGGTCCACAGACACGCCATCGACCTCTGGAATTTACTAGACACCATCTCACCGGACGTCGCCTTCCTAACAGAAACTTGGATGAATGCCTCTTCAGCCCCAGACATCACCATTGCCATCCCGGAAGGATACAACATCATCCGTAAGGACCGCATCAAGCAAACAGGAGGAGGCATCGCTATCGTCCATAAGAACTCCGTCCGCATCTCAACCAGCTCAGACGTCAACCTTGCCAGCGCCGAACACCTCCACTTCCAGATCCACACCGACCCCAAGACCACACTCAGGGGCACCCTCCTCTACCGGCCTCCAGGACCCCGTGCACAATTCAGTGACGACATCACTGAATTTATCACCCCTCACGCCCTCCCCTCCGAGGACTACATTCTATTAGGAGACCTCAATTTTCACCTGGAAAAGAGCAATGACTGCAGCGCCACCACCGTTCTGGACAATCTCGCCAACCTCGGGCTCAAACAACTTGTCACTACCCCCACCCACATTGCAGCTCACACACTCGACCCCATCTTCACCTCCAGCAAACATGTCTCATTCAGCCACACCACAGCTCTTCATTGGACGGGCCACAGCTGCGTTCACTTTATCTACAATAAGACCACAATCCACAACCATCCTCAACCCACCCTGCGAAGAAACTGGAACAAAATCACCATCGACCAGATCTCCTCATCGCTTCTTCTTAAACCCCCCGCCCACTCCTCAAACCCCGACCAAGCAGCCATTAACCTCACCCAATGGCTATCCAACAGCGCCGACATCCTAGCACCGTTGAAAAAACGTCAAATCAAACTAGGCAGCAAAAACGCCTCCTGGTTCAACGATGATCTTAAGAAATCGAAGAAAGTCTGTCGCTCCCTCGAGAAGGCCTGGAAAAAAGACCCAAACACCAGCACCAGGGACGCCTTCAAAAATGCCACCCGCATACACCACCAACTAATCCGGTCTGCCAAGAAAGCCGCATTCAAAGACCGACTAGATATCAACGCCCACAACAGCAAGGAATTATTCAACATCGTCAAAGAATTTACCAACCCATCAGCCAACTCCAACGACATCACCCCCTCCCAAGGCCTCTGCGACTCCCTATCTTCCTTCTTTCACAACAAAATCGCAGACATCCACAACAGCTTCGACAACCGACCCGGAGACCATCCCACCCAACCTGCTACAGAACCTTCACCCCCCTTGAACATCCTTAACGACTGGAACCCAATCTCCACTGAGGACACCATCCGCCTGATGAACTCCATCCACTCAGGATCCCCAACTGACCCATGCCCTCACCACATCTTCAACAAAGCAGACTCCATCATAGCACCACACCTCCGAGATGTCATCAACTGCTCCCTCAACTCCGCCACCTTCCCGGAAAGCTGGAAACACGCTGAACTCAGCGCCCTTCTGAAAAAACCCACAGCTGACCCCACCGAACTCAAAAACTACCGCCCCATCTCGCTTCTTCCATTCCCGGCCAAAGTCATCGAAAAAGCTGTCAACAACCAGCTCGCCATCTTCCTCGAAACCAACAAATCCCTCGACTCCTCACAGTCCGGCTTCCGAGCCAAACACAGCACTGAGACCGCACTTATCGCAGCAACAGACGACATTCGAACTCTACTGGACAATGGAGACACAGTCGCCCTCATCCTCCTCGACCTCTCCGCTGCCTTCGACACAGTCTGTCATAGCACCCTTCTACAGCGCCTCAGAAAAGTCGGAATCCAAGGAAAAGCATTGGAATGGATCACCTCGTTCCTCACCGGAAGAACCCAGAGAGTCCGCCTCCCACCATTCAAGTCTGAGGCCTCTGAAGTCATCTGCGGCGTGCCACAAGGATCGTCACTCAGCCCCACCCTCTTCAACGTTTACATGAGCCCCCTTGCGGCCATCGCTCGCCAACACAATCTCAACATCATCTCCTACGCTGACGACACTCAACTGATCCTCTCACTCTCCAAAGACCCTAACACCGCCAAAACCAACTTACACGAAGGAATGAAAGAAGTAGCCGAGTGGATGAAGCACAGCCGTCTGAAACTGAACTCAGACAAAACAGAAGTCCTCATCTTAGGCACCTCCCCCTCCGCCTGGGATGACTCTTGGTGGCCAGAGGCCCTTGGAAAAGCACCCATCCCAATGGACCACGCACGAAACCTGGGCGTCATCCTGGACTCCTCACTCTCGATGACCAGACAAGCCAACGCCGTTTCATCATCCTGCTTCAACATTCTTCGCATGCTCAAAAAAACATTTCGCTGGATCCCCACCGAAACTAGAAAAACGGTCACCCACGCACTGATCACGAGCCGCCTGGACTACGGAAACACCCTATACGCCGGTACCACCGCTAAACTCCAGAAAAAACTCCAACGCATCCAGAACGCTTCAGCCAGGCTCATACTAGACATCCCGCGCAAAGAACACATCTCTGGTCACCTGAAAAACCTTCACTGGCTCCCCGTAAATAAGAGGATTACTTTCCGCCTCCTAACCCACGCCCACAAAGCACTTTACGAACTTGGACCCGAATGCCTCAACACACGACTGTCCTTCTACACCCCATCCCGTCAGCTTCGATCCTCCAACCAAGCCCTTGCCACTGTACCTCGCATCAACAAAACCACCATGGGAGGTAGATCCTTCTCCTACCTGGCAGCTAAAACCTGGAACTCACTTCCCACTCACCTTCGCCTTACTCAGAACCACCTAGCATTCAGAAAGCAACTTAAAACTTGGATATTCGACAAGTAATTCCCCACCCCTCCTCAAGCGCCTTGAGACCCTATGGGTATGTAGTGCGCTATATAAATCCTGACTTGACTTGACTACTTCTTTGTTTGACAACGACTGTGACTAGGATCTGTGACCTTGCTTACAATTCTTCAGTGAGTATAGACATTATTTTGGCTCTAGTGAACGACTTGGAGTTTTTTTTTTTAGCAATACAGTGTAAAGGCATGGTAACCTATGTTTCGGACTATCGTTATTGGGCTTTCCTGTTTTAACTAATGTTGAGTGAAATGCTTATAACTGATATGATTGCCTTGTACAGAATTTAAGTGTAGTGAGTACCTCTGATACATCCTGTGGGGAATATTTTAACAGAGCAATAAAAGAAACTCCATGAAAGCCTGACAAAGACGGATGTGAAATTTGATATCAGACAGTTTTGTTTCAAGGTAATTTTTTAATACATGTGTCTTCTTATATAATATTATTGTTATTTTTAGAGTGATAAACCTAAAACAAAATTACTTTTTCTGGTTAATACCAACCACATACACTGGCCTCCAACAACTAGCCAGCTGTGGTACTTAATGTCATGTACTACTATTGCTTTCTTTAGGGTTACAATCCTGAAACAATATTGCGCTCTCTTTTGTTTAAACCAAACTCTAGGTATGGAACTCTAACAATTAGTTAGCTATGGCACCCAATGCCCTGTACTGAGATGACAGAATTTTTTGTGATTATTTTTATCAAATTGACTGTATCCCTGTTTCTCTAGTTTTTCAATTTCTCACTGTAGTGTTTTTAATATGAAATGCAAATGTTTTCCCATGTATGTTACTCACCTGTTTTTAAACTAGTGATTGGACCCCCGAACTTTTTCTGGTTCTGTTTTCTTTTCTCTGGTTTGGGGTGTCCATGTATATACAAATTGTGCAAGATAATATTAACTAAATTTTTGTAATATATGCTTTTGTATGTGTTTTGTATAGCCCTGAAGAAGTCCGGCAACGGACGAAACGCGTCGGCTATCCGCAACTATCAAAAAAAGAAAATAAAGAATACAAATTGAATAAAAGAAAGAAAATCCAAGTCACTACTTTTGTGTGTCTTATCTGAATAGCTGGGAAAACCAATAACTTTCTTTATTTATGTGTTTTTAATAACTGTTCTGCAACAATGTATAACTTTTGAAGGGTGCTGTCCAACTATCAAAACTAGCTTTCTTGGGTGGTAGGTCGCCTATTTCCCTTAAGGCCCGTGTGGGAATCACGTGTCTGGGCATAGCACCTTCTATTCCGACACAGTAGATGGTATTTCAACAGTGGTGCAGTTTTTTCCTTAATTCCCAGTTCTCTTGCCTCATTTCTCTTGAAACCTTTCCTGTATAAATGTCTCTCTAGGGTGTACTCTTCCATTGCTCTTTAATCGCCGTGATTGGCACAAGCTTTTCAGTTCTGTCCCTGATACCAACTTCATTTCTGTTTCGCCTAAAAAACCCCGCCGTAAAAAAGTGCAGTTGTGACTTATTCTCGTTTGAGACACAGTTTTGTTGCTAAACTCCAGGCTGACGCCCGCGGGGTGTTGATGAATAGATGCTTTCTCAGGTATTTACAGAATGTACCATGCTGTGTCCTGTTGTCTGGACTCCAGTGAGGCATTCCTTAATCTTGTCACGGTGATCTGCTGTCATTTCCACGGTAATCTGCTGATTTTTAAGAATTCAGTCCAATTTTTTTTTTTTTTTACTTTCACAGCGCATTTTTGTAAGACAAGTAATTGGCTGTAGGGTGGCTGGTGTGATGCAACAGTACACGACTTGCAGTGCACGAGGCATGAACATCTCGGTATACACCTTAATTAGGCGGCTGCAAAAGGCGAGGAGAAGCGTCTCCTTTGATTGAACTTTGACCTCACCCCATGACTGACCCCTGCGTCTTGTTAGCCACCAGTCAAGGATGGGTCATTAGGAAGTGTGTTTAACTAGGTAGGTGTCTTGTGGTCTGAAGGGGATGCCGAGTCCTTTATTCTGAAGAAAAGTTTGTCTTAGTCAACAAGCGCAAAAGTGTTCTTTCTAAAGCCCTGGCAAATTGAGCCCGCTCTCTGGGATATATCAGATCAACCTGGACGCCGATCGATCCTGTTTCCCTGTCAGAGGCCATTTAATCTTTGTTTGAGTGATTGCCCTTTTTATAGCCCACTCTGCGGACCTCGCTGCCCTCAGGGAAATGTGGTCGAACTGACGAAATAGTATGTGGAAAAAGAGCGCCTTGGTGATTTAATCCCGGCTTTGCCACTTGACTTCTTTCTGTGATCATTCATCTGCCGTTGATCACTTGATCTCTTACTGCCTCTGTTGACTTCTGAAAAAAAACCATCGTGAACTTGCAAACATGCAAAATACCGCTACGTTAGCGCTAAATTGCGCTATTTGTAAATAAACTGCGCATTTCTCTCTACACGGTGTCCACCTCGGGCACAGAGAGGACCCCCTCCCCTGAGCTTTGGGGAGCGTAGGGGCTGCCCAGGCCGGAGGGGCTGGGTTTGGACAGGTTGAGGCTCCTGTCACATGGCTCTGTAATGAGATCCCTCACCTCCTGAGGTCCCCGGCCTGGGACACACACAGACAGACCCGCACAGCCCGCGAGCCCAGCTGCAGCTGCACAGAGAGAGGATGCTGCTGTAAGGGAGGTCCCTCTGCCGCCTTCTCCGCCCTCACACCGCTGCCTCCTCCCTCTGCCCGTGCTCTGTTGGAACGCCAGTCAGAGGAGCTGTGAGGGGACGGTCCGGGCAGCCCTGCGTGCTCACACAGCGGGAGCCCAGGAGAGCTGCCCCGGGCAGAGCAAGGAAGAAGCACCGGGAGACGGAGGGGCCACCCAGACAAGCGACCGAAGGTCGCCCTCCTCCGGAGAAGACTACGCGCGCTCTGCCACCTTGGACTGAGGGGCTGGACGCTCCCACATGACCGGACTAGGGGGGCTGAGGACACCCCCTACAGAGCACTAGTAGTTGTTCACACCCACCCAGAAGAGGAGTGGGGTGGGCTGTTGACACGTGGGCCCGACTGGTCTGGTTTCAAACATCTCAGAGCAAAGCACAGACTCTGCAGGCGCAGGGGGCTGGGGCTGTTGACACTGCAGAAGACAGAAAGGTGCTGCCACCTGAGGGCTCCCTTCGCCTCCACGAAAGGGTTAACTAAGGGTCTGCTGGCTCCTGGGCACCGGGGGCCGAGAGTTCCCTGTAGCCCCAGGAGCACAGCAGAGGACTGAGGAAACCCTGAGGTACCTGCGCCCGAGGGCTGCAGCCACGCACCTGTGTCTCTGGGCTGCGGGCTGTCCTCACCATACCCCCAGGAGCTGGCACGGGACTGCTGACACCTGGGAGAAGGCTGGAGACTCCTGGGGCGAGGGCTGGAGACACCTGGGACGAGGGCTGGAGGTAGCGCTAGGAGTCTCCTGAAACCTTGGACTAAGGGTTTCCTGACACCTGTGATTGGACGCTCCTTATAACGGATGGACTTTTGGTGGCCCCAGGCTGACTGAAGGACTGTACCATCCCGGGGGGTTTCTTAATCGAGGCTCTGGGGATCCCCTCTGACTTAGTGAAGGCCGGGGTGCTGCTGTCACCCGGAGGAAAGGCTGAGCGGCTGATCCTACTTGACGGGCTCCTGACAACCCAGAATCGAGAGACTGCTACCACCTGCGGAGAAGCAAGAGACCGCTGCCACCCGGGCATGGAGTGTCACAGGTCTCCTGCCAGTCCTGCTCTCTGCCCTGGCAGCATTGGCCGGCTGCCTGGATCTCTTCCAATCAGGTGAGTGTGCGGAAAGGCACGCGTCTTCTACCTCAAGGGGCGTGAGAGGGCATGGAGGGTGAGACGAATTAATAAGGTACTGAGGGGCCGGGGAAGAGGTGACGTAGCATATTATACCACCTAGAATGCAATTAGCACGACGAGCATGCCCTGCGTTCCTCAATTCAGTATATGCATTATTGCTTGGTATGGTATGGTATATGGTACTTATGGAACGGTACGGTATGCAACGGTACGGTGTTTATATATCGCTTAGAATCCCTGGCGTGCCTCTGACCAATGAGTATTTGTTTGCATGCGCGAGACATGTCCCTCGTTAACGCGCCACGTGCCGCCCAGGCCACTTCAGAGCACCACCTGCAGCAGGAGGTGGCAGTGAAAGACGGAGGCGAGGAGAGGTATGCACTGTGAGGCGGAATAGAGATGGGCGCAGATCTGTGTTTATAATCTGGAAGAGCTGGCACAGTACACAACACAAAATTGTGGCGTTGCAGCACAACCCTTGAAGGCATTTCGGTGCCAATCTGGTGTATTATAAATCCTGCAGAGCGTAAAATGCCGCGATGTACAAAAGCAGTGAGCGCCACACCACACTCCCCTAACGCTACACAACGACAGCATATCAAAACATGACATCAGAACATACCTCGTAACAGAACATTGTAACACAATAACATGAAAACATAGCATCATCACATTGAAACAACACACTGTCATATCAGCACAAAACTGCAAACCACCATCACGGCACAGCTTTATTTATCTTGCATTTATTTAAGGTTTTGTATAGCGCTCAAATGTCACACACTGGTAATTTCAGCCGCTGGACAGGAAGGGCACGATTCAGAAAGAAGAAAGTAGATGTTTCTATTTAAGAGGGCATGCCTATGGTGGAGGGCTCGGGAAATTGAGACATAGCTAACAGACGATTTCAAACACAAGTAACATATCATCGTGTCATTATATGCGATATCATGATATGAATTACAGTAATGCGATATAACATACTTTAACAAAAGATACCACCGCAGAATGCACAAGAACTCCATCTCAGGATACCACCACAAAAAATCACAACTTCAATAGAATTTCATAGGAAGAAATATCATTACAACATTAATGTATCTTCTGAAGGGGCGGGGCAAGCTTTATGGGTATTGGTGTGTATCAAATTTTTACAGAATTCCGTGACGTCACCGCAAAGAAACAGAAGATATCACACCATACCATGACGTAACACAACAGAACATCATTCTTCGATTCCTAGATGTTAATTCATCAGAATGACCGAGAGCAGTTCAATGACATTCCCCACCACAGGGTTAATCCCTTGCTGCCCCCCCCCCCCCCATTTAGCTCATTAAAGGCCCACCCAGTGAATGACGTCACATAAGAGCTCCAAATCCAAGCAGACGTCATAAAACAAAGCAGCAATCCGGATGCCTCATAAAGGGCCACCCTGTGAATGACGTCATAAAACAAACCAGCATTCTGGTATGCCTCTTGGGGATTCTTAAAGATACAGGGCTAGGCAAAGAGAACACTGGAGGATAATTGATTTTAGCAGCTGGCTATTTCCTTCCGAGGCGCTATAGAGTGGAACAGAGTAGACCCTACAAACTATACCATCTCTTCGTTTTGCGTGTCGCGGTTTCTGAGATGTTTACCCCATCACGCACCCAGTTAGGGACCTTACTATTTATTATTCCTTTCTCATGTATGCAGCAGGGTCGTGACATTGAACATTTTTCTTTGCTAAGGAAAAACGGGTCCACGCTTGCCTTAGACGTTTTCTGGGCAGAATGAACTGAGAAGGGAAGAACAAAAAGTTTGCACTGGAAGAAGGGAGTTGTATTTTGGTCTCGGGTTGTTTGACCCGGCACTTAAACCCTTGGGCTCGTTCACACTTGCTGCTTCCTGCTCGGTGTGTGGCCGCCGTGGTAGCAGCTCCGCGTCCCTGACTGACGATGCGGTCTCCGAGGTGGGCAGCAGGACGGTAGGGGTTGCTCTGGAAGACAGGCTCGGCTGTACCGCCCCCGCCATCCTTCCAGTAAACTCTGTGCACGAGGGACCCATATGTGAACTCGGGCGATGCTCACGTTAACGCAGCCGAGCGGAAACCCAAGCAGAAAGAGACGAAGGAAGGCGAGCCTCGCCGACCCTTGATTACTAAGAAAGAAAAACAAGTCAGGTCCCGGGCCAGCAGCCAATCACAGCGCGGCCCGGGGAATGACGTCACGGGGGTGTCCCGGGCCGGCAGCCAATCACAGCGCGGCCCGGGACAAAGGGGCGGGGCTTAAAAAAAGAACGAGAAACGCCCCCGAATCGCGTTTTCGAAAGAAAGCGTGATTGACAGCCTCTGTCTCCCAATGGCTAGTCTCCATTTATGGAGCTAGCCAATTGGAAACAGAGGCGGTCCGAACATCCCTACTGAAGACAAAAGTTTTCGAACTGGGAGGGGCACTGCCCCTCGCCAGGTCAAAACCTAAAAAGTAACCAGCGCATCTGTCTGGGAGTGAGTGCCTTAACTGTGGTGAAAAACTGGAGATATTTATGGTCTGAAAATATGGTAATTGTATGCTTTGCACCCAATAAATGCTGTCTCCATTCAAGAAAGACTGCTTTAATTGGCAACAACTTGCGTTCTGCAATGGTATAATTCTGTTCAGCTGGTAACAGTTAGCGCGAGTAGAAGGCAATTGGCTGTAAATGTCCAGTTGCAGCATAGTTTTGCATTAACACACCTCCCAATGCAGTTTGGGAAGCTCAGCCTCGACAAAGAATGATTTATCAGCGTCTGGATGAATCAAAAAAGGTACTGATGTAAAAGCTTGCTTCAATTTAAAAAAAGCTTTTTCAGCGTCTGGGTTCCATTGAACTTTCTCACCCTTTCGAAGTAATAGAGTGATAGGTGTCACTATCTCAGACAATTTAGATATGAAGCTACTATCAGAATTGGCAAAACCTAATACTCGGTGCGTGTCTTTTACAGAAGAGGGAGTGGGCCAATTTAAAATTACTTCAACATTTTTTGGGTCCATGATTATTCTTTCGGGAGAAAGCCAATAACCTAAACATTTGACCTTATTTGTGTTAAATACACACTTTTCAAGTTCTACATACAAAGAATTGTCTCTTAATCTTTGTAGAACTGAGCGAACATGTGTAGTATGCTCTTCCTCATTCTTAGAGAAGGCCAGTATGTCATCAATATATACGATGACACAGATATCAAGTAAATCATGTAGGACTTCATTGATGAACTACTGAATTGCTGCCGGGGCGTTACAGAGACCAAATGGCATTACTGTATATTCAAATAGACCATATTTCGTGCGAAAGGTGGTCTTCCATTCGTCTCCCTCCTTAATACGAACATGGTGATAAGCACTACGTAAACCCAATTTAGTATAAATACTTGATCCTTTGATTTGATTTAGCAAGACTGAGCTAAGAGGTAATGGATAACGATTTTTAATCGTTGCCTTGTTAACTGCGCGGTAATCTATGCACGCCCTCAGATCGCCAGATTTTTTAGCTCCAAAGAAAAGTGGAGAAGAGACTGGTGACGTAGAGTGTCTTATAAAACCAATCTCTAACAGTTTGTTTAAGTATGTTCTCAAATATTGGTTTTCAGGCTCAGTTAAGGCGTATATCTTACTACAGGGTAAGACTGTACCAGGGATCAAGTCTATCCTGCAGTCGTACACTCTGTGTGGTGGTAATTTAGTTGCTCGGACAAGATCAAATACATCCGCATAGTATTGATATTCGGTGGGTAACTGTGGAGAATCTTGTTGTAATGCAGAACAAAATAATGGAATTATGGGATCTTGAGTTTCCGAATAACAAAGATTTCTGCAATAGGAGGAGTCTAAAGTGACAGTTCTTTTAATCCAATCTATTTTCAGATTATGTAGTTCTAACCAAGGAACTCCCAGTATGACACCAAAAGTGGGTGTATCAATTAGATCAAAAACAGTTTCTTCAGTGTGCCCATTTTCTCCAACTATGGTCAAAGGTTTGATATGAAACTTAATTAATCCAGAGGCTAAAGCTGAGCCGTCTAAAGCTCTGACTGGTCCTGGTTCAGATTTTGCAGCTCGAGTTATTCCTAATTTACTGGCTAATTCCAAATATTAAAAAACTGCCTGTAGCCCCAGAATCAATCAGAAAAGCCAAGCTGGGTCTTTCTTGAATTGTTATAATAAAGGTTACCCTAATTGTAAAGTGCTTCGGAGTACGATTAACAATATTAGTGGCATACTGTGAGATCTGTACTGAAGTTGTTCTCAAAGAAACAATCTCTTTTTTCTCTGAGAAATCCAGTTTTCTGACTCGCTCAATTGTTTGTCTGTTATTGCAATAGCTTTCTTTTTGTTAGTTTTAAACTGGATAATCCTGAGCAAAGTGACCTGCCTTGCCACAATGAAGACACAAATTGCCCTTTCGCCTGCGTTCTTTTTCTTCTGCAGAAAGTGGTCTTTTCAGACCACCAATCTGCATTAGTTCCACATGTGTGTTCTTTTCTTCTGTTACTTTTTTTCCCAGCTCTAAAATGCCAAGTTCTTAAATCACTTCTGGGTCTTTCACTCTTTCGCTCTCCCAATCTGTGATCTAACGTAACCACTAGATCTAAAAATTCTGCGTAGTCCTCAGGCAAATTAACAATGTGTGCCAAAGAATCTTTTAATTGAACTCTAAGACCTGATGGAATAAAGATATTCTTTTCTCCTCCGGCCAGTGTGTTTCTGATAAAAATCTGTAGAAATTGGTTACATAGGTTAAAAGATTCTTGGACCCCTGGCGTAGATTTAAAAACTCATAATTGGCATGGTTCCTGGTCTTCCCTATGGTCCCCGCTCACCTGTTGTCCGTGTGAATGATGCGGACGTCTCCCCAAGTATTGTCTGTGTCATGGTTCCTAGTCTTCCCTATGGTCCCCGCTCACCTGTTGTCCGTGTGAATGATGCGGATGTCTCCCCATGTATTGTCCGTGTGAATGAAACTGACGTTTGAATCGGTTCCAGAAAACACACTTCCGGCCGCAATGAGTTAGCGGTTCAGTCAACGACCGGACGTCTGTACACGTCACCAGCGCTTCCGGGGATGGACGCTTATCATCAGCGATTCCCTCAGAGAAAGCGCTTCGTGTACTTTCTCGGCGTGCTTCAGTATCGGAGCACCGTTCCAGACATAAAGAGGTTCGGTGAAACCTCATGAACTACCACACGTTAACAACTGTTAACGACCTTTCCTTGACCACGCTGGAGCGCTTTGGTTTTCCTTTTGATGCACAGGAGCACTTGACTTTTGGCACAGCCGCGCCGTTGCGCTTTTGAGACTTTTACAGTGGAAGCGCAGAAGCGCATTATATTTCCTTGGTTTGCGCAGGAGCGCTTTACTTTCCTTTGGTTCACCCAGGAGAACCAGACTTTCGGCATAGCAGCGCCGCTGCGCTTTGGGACATTTACAGTGACAGCGCAGGAGCGCTTATATTATCCTTTATATTATTTCCATGATGGCAGCAAGGCCAGATAAGGAGGAGGTTCCATATGTGTGTATGACAGATGTGATTGTCACGTCAGAGAATACCGCTGACTTGTGTTCCCTTTCCCTGTCCAGCTGTTATCCCGGAACCACCCACCAGAGGAACGCTCCACTACCCTACTCATAAGCCCTCCAGTCCCAGGCCCCTTTTTGGCTATCATCTTCACTCACACCCTTATTCTGGTTTGCTCTGTAATCACATCAGGACAGGGTGTGTGTGGGGACATTAGCTTGTGTCGTCTCTGCGAGGACTCACCACAAGAATAAGGTACTTGTGGGGACACCCGACAGTTATCAGATGTTTGAATAAAAACTTGTTTCGCAAATAAACTGGACATAGCTGTTTTAAAGGCAGCTAGATTGTGCAATAAAGTATCATTTGTGTCAACCAAAGGCTAGCCCAGGTGGCGGCTACACCTCCTAAATAAGAGATGATGAAAGCGATCTTGGAAGTGTCGGAAAAAACCTGCGGTTTACATAAAAAATGTAACTGGCATTGGCTCATAAAAGTAGTAAAATGACTACTACCACCAGTAAATCGTTCTGGGTTTGCCAAGGGAACTGGGGTTCGAGTTACCACGGTGACTTGCAGGTTCTGATCAGTGTTAGGGCCTTATGTACTAGGGGAAAAAAAGACGAGGGACCAAATTTACCGGGAGCAATGATAGGTTCAGTTTCTCCTGGTTGTGGGTCTCTCCAATTAATAAATTCTGTTCGTGTTCTATCCAGCTCTTGTCTAAGGGCCTGGTTTTCCTACCTTACTTCCTGCATTTCTTTGGTTAGCTTCAATACTAAAAGGGTTAACTGAGACGAATCCATGTTGTCCTGTAGTGTAGTTCCTATATTTCCAATAGGCTCTGCGCATTGGAATAATATATCCTATAGATTTGACGTAGGACTGAGGTCAACTAGGTCTCTATTGAATATACTAAACTTAATTGTGTGTGTGCCAGCTAACTCCGAGATCACTAGAAACTTTCTTGTATACACAAGAAGGGATTCGTTTCTGATAACCGCATAAACATGACAACTTTGTTTCACAAGAATAAGAATATATCTCTCAGAGTGTCAATCGTGCATGCTTAGTTTCTACAGAGTTGCAGAATATTAGAGAGACAGGCGTTTTCAATAAAATGTTTATTGAACAGTCTTCTTTCTCATGCAAGAGAAGTGAACTGCTACAATTGTTAGGCAGACTTCAAAGTATAATGAGTACAGCGTAAACAGTAATATGAAATAATACTGTAAGAGCATTATATGGTTTCTAAGCCATATAAAAATACATACATAAATACACAGGCTAAAATACCCCCTGGTGCTTCTAAAATACGCCTACCCCAATGTACCTAACCTAAGTCTAGTACGCTGGAAGAAGTAGGTATTGTGTAGCATAGGTTTTAGTTTTCTTGCCAAGAATCTACCAAAGGTTTCTCTAGGGTCTAATCAGCTCCATACCTTGGTTAGAATGAAGGAGGTCTGGTATCTGAGTCTCGGGACTCGATTTCCCAACACCCCGCAAGGGGAGCTGGAAACACTGGAGCTGGATTCTCGGCAGGAGCAAGGCAGCTTCCTGATCAGTGCGTCAGCTGGAGAGCCGGCGTCCTTCGGCACTTGCTGTAGCGAGCTGCGTCGGGCAAGTAGATAGTCGAACTGCTCCGAACCACCGTAGTTTGCTACAGCAAGTGAAGGTAGATTTATACCTTGAAGGTGTTTAGGAATGCCATAGTTTGACGTAAAGTCGGGCATATGAACGTCATAATTAACCCCTGGGGAATAGTTTTTCATTGTAAGTAATTGAGTTCTTGGAGAAATCAATATTCAAGCAAGGGGAAGTTCCCTAACTGCTTAAGCCGGTTTTCCAAAAAATCGTTATGACGTTTGGTACGGGTGGAAGTAGCCATGCCTGTATTTGGGTAGCATGGGCTTTGATTTCTATGCCTATATAAGGGCAATGTGAATTGTACCTATATAAGGGCATGAATCGGGAAAATTCACTCAGGGCCTAAAATGCCACACAACACCCACTCCACTTTCCCAAGTACGACATTGCTAAGTTCTAAACACATAAAAACGTATCTAAACATGATATGTTAAAAACCCACCCAAAATACATAAAAAATGCATTGGAATTGGTTGTACACAAAAAGAAGCATTTGTGCTGTACGCATTTGAAGCAATGTTTCATTCAAAGCAGATCATTTGATACTTGAAAATGCTATCCGAATGAATCACGAAAATACATTTATGAAATGGCTCTTAAATACAGAAGAAAAAGTCGAGACCAATTCATGGCAGAATATATAAACTTGTTGAATGTGGACAAGGTCAAATATTGTCTTACATGGAAGATTTTTCAAAGAATTCTGGTTCTCTATGAATAGTTCTACTTTAAGCAGATTACTTGTTGCCAAAAAATGTAAAAGTACAAATTTGGAAAACAAAAATTAATCATAGAAAAAAGAGTTCCAAAGTTAGAAACTTTGTTTTGAAAAAATTAAAAAATGAAGGTCGAATTCAGAGTCTCTCAGACATTGTGTGCCAAATCAAAAGTCAGTGTAATTGGGAAAACATCAAGCCTTCTAAGTCTGTAAAGAATTTGTCTACCATTGTAGGGGAAAGCTGGATTACCTCGTTAAGAAGGTCAATCGCACATAGATGTGAAGCATCGCCGTCAGCGTTTGTAGCATTAGCAATGTTCGAATTTGAATTTGAATGTGTGCCACTCTCCTCTCATACCTCAGCAGTAGCATGGTGCCTCTGTGAGATCTCAATGAATGCTGTCATCAGGATTGGTAGCCGTTGGGGACAACACAGCGCATGAGCCATTACTGGTCCAAGCAAAGTATCAACATGTGTATTAGGTAGGACCCGGCTCAAAGGAATGAGACATGCCTGGGGCACACAAGGTGTCCCTTGCATACACCGGTTCAAACGAGTCGGTGGGGCACTCCAGCCCCAGCTCTGGCGCGAAACTAGACAAAGGATAGGGGGTGTAACCACTCCCCTTCCTGGTCCCACCCAGGGGAGGGACCTAGTCGTGAGTGCAGCTCCCTTTAGGAGAATAAAGGTAGGAGCTGGTCCCATTTCAAATCAGATAATCTTGAACTTCTTCAGAAGAAGAAACTCTTGACCTTCGACGTTCTGCTCCTCAGAAGACGGAAGAATCTCCCTTGTGGTCAAGGAGTGACCACCCTGCACAAGCAGGCACCCTCAAGCGCGGTTTGCTGTGTCGTCCTCCCTCCAGGAACCAGACTGCATAGCTCGACGAGACCCGGACTTCCAGACCTCTACCTACCTCTGCAGCACCGCTGAGATCCGTCGGTGCGACGAGACACGTGGGACCGGCCATCATCAGAAACCTGCACTTCGCTTACTAGCACGACCGCCGAGGGATCCTCGAGAAAGTACTTTAGGGTTTGAGAAGCCCTGACCCTGAGCAGCACTTGCACCAAAGACCAGCCCCCCAGCCTCCACGAGAAAAGTGTAGGGCCCTTTTGCCTGGTTGCTGCTCTCCTCGTTGTCTGGTCACTTGTCGGCTGGCTTGTGGCCTTCCTGACAACGAACTCCTGAATCTACACCGCTGGTCTGGTTGCTCCAGACTGGCCCTTGCTTCCCTGCAAAGGAGAAGTACCCCGGACCCTCCTGGTCCGCGCTAGTCGCCATCTTTGCTTGCCATGTGGGCTTGCATTTGCCAAGGCCTGTTATTCCGATCTTCGATCCAACACCGCCATCAACAAAAGCCTACGTGGGACAGCTCGTGCCTCCAGCCTGGTTGTCGACAACGCCTCCTGGTCCGTGCAGCTGCAGAGTCAAGCGTCTCCTCTTCACTTGATCGCGACGACATCACCTGGTTCCACTCTGGTTCCACTCCGGTCACGGGCTAGTGACTGTGAACATTGTCCCCTCTGCTTTCAGGTCTTCATCTTCCTTGATCCGCCCTTGGATCCATCCGGACACCTCCACCTGGTCGCCTGCAACCATCTTTGTCTTCAGGTTCCATTAACATCAACGAGGAAACCCGACACAACTTCAAGCCTATACACCCGCAGCCCGTGGGTTAGGTAACGTGGCATCTCGGTGCTCCTGTAGGGATAGACTATCCAAGTGTCCAGTTCCACAGTCGTTTTTGTCCTAGCTAGTTGGAAACGTCCGTAATCTGTAACTTTGTAAACTGTAGGCTCCATAGCCTTTGTTCCGCATCTCGCGTGTGAGTTTCCACTCTGCATGCGAGTCCCGTGGGCCGCCTGCTCCTTACTTACGGTTAGGGTAGCGTAGTCCTAGCGGTCCTCCAGCCTCTGGACCTACTGACATTCTTCATTTCACTTTGCATTCCATTTTCATAGTATATGGTTTGTCGTGCCCCTAAGGCACTCTTGTAATTTGTGCGACTACTCGTATTCCTCCTAAGTCATTGTCATGTGCTTAGCCCTCTGACCTCATAAAGAGTTCAGAGGTGTATGTTATAAATAAATAGACTGTTTATTTTTATAACAACCTGTGTGGTGTCCTTTCATTTGGTATTCAAAGGGTTATATGTGGTAAAACAGCTGGCTTCACATGCCATAAAGAGTTTAGCATAAGACTGCTCTCCTACTAGGATAGCTGGTCTATAAGGTTGACTTACAACCAATCACCATAAGGGTTGTTTGGACTGATACAAAGTGCTCACTAGAATTAGTGAGCATTATATATCAGGCCAACTTCTCACATGGGAGCAGTGGAGTAAAAGACAAAAAAAAGATCCTCTATTGCCTCTATAAAGTTTTTAGTATTGATTAGGTGTTTGGAATTTTGGTGCTGGTTCTTTGATCCCCTAGAAAGATGGGTGAGACGGGAGGCAAAACAAAAAAAATTATAATCCTGTCTTGGAATGTCAATGGTCTTAGAGTACAAGCGAGGCAGGAGAAAATTCTACAGTTCCTGAAGGATTGTTCAGCCCAGATCATCATTGTGCAGGAAACCCAACTATCAAAGGAGGAGCCCTTGGATCTTTTTGGGGCCCAAAACTGGATCTCTCAGGTAGCTTGCACATCCCATACGGCTGTAACAAAGGGGGTGGTGATTTTAGTAAAGAGAGGGGCACAGGTGGGTCTTGGGGCACAGATTTCTGACAAAGCTGGAAGATGGCTAATCTTAAAGCTAAGAACTTGGGACAGGCCTTTACTCTAGTTGGATATTATGGTCCAAACAAAGATGATGTCTCTCCTTTAGGAGATTTGCTAGCAGAATTAATAGAATCTCCGGATCCAATCATTATGGCAGAGGACTTTAATGCTGTTTTAGATCATTCCCTAGATAGAACTTCACGCAGCAGAGCATGCGTCAATCCAAAGATGTCCACATTTATCAAGCAAATTATGGCTCAGCTGGGGCTTTGTGACATCTGGAGACAGAAGGTAGGGAAAATAAAAGGCTTTACCTTTTATAATAACAAAATAGGCACCAGTCGAGGATTGACTACTTCCTTATCAACAGTAATGTGGTAGATTGGATCCAGAAGGTTGAGCATGTGGGAGTTCATCTGTCGGATCACTCAGCTGTGGTCCTACATTTGAAGTCACAGGAGAGAATCCCTCACTCCAGATGGACTCTAGACTGCACAATTCTTCAAGAAGAAGTAGTTATGGCAGCACTATCTAGGGAGACAATAGAGTTTTTCCATCTCAATCAGGGGTCAGCAGCACACAGAATATTTTGGGATGCTTATAAAGCCTTTCTGAGGGGTAGATTAGGGGCTTTGGCAGCTGAAAAAGACGCAGTTACTACAAAGAGGTGTCAACAGTTGAGGTACAGGTTCTGGCCCTAGAGAAAGATCTGACTGATCCCACGATAGACGAAGAAGCCCGGGAAAGTCTGCTTCAAAAAGTGCAGTAAGCAAAAGGTAAGATGGCAGTAATCCTACAAGAAAGGATGAGGAAGAAATAGGACGCCTGTAAATTGGCTTATTTCGAATATAGTGAACGCTGCAGTAAGCTGCTGGCCTGGAAGGTCAAAAAGGAGCAGGTGAGAAGCAGTATGGACCAGGTTAAATGTGAACAAACTGGCGACCTTATTAGTGACAATAGGGAGATTGAGCATGTTTTTCACAGCTATCACAGCAGGGTATACCAAGAAGATCTAAAACCCACCCAAGATGAGGTCGAAGCTTGGTCGAGCAGGGCTCAAGTAGCACCCTCTCAGCATAGAAGAGCAGGCAGTTGAATCAGGAGATTGGGGAAGGGGAAATAAGACAAGGTAAGAAAGGAAAAGCCTCTGGTCCCGATGGCTTACATCTTGAGGTATACAAAGTACTGGCCAGTGTACTAAAACCTATCTTTGTAGAATTCTTTAACGAGTTCTTTTTGAAGGGGGCTAACATGCCAGCCTCATGGGATGAGGCTAACATCTCTCTAATCCTGAAGCCAGGCAAATGCCCAAAAAATTGTGGTTCGTATCGGCAAATATCTTTGCTGAACTGTGATTATGAGATCTTTGCAAAGATATTAGTCAACAGGTTAAATGGACAAAGTTGTCATGTTTATGCGGTTGTCAGAAACGAATCCCTTCTTGTTCATTCGAGAACGTTTCTAGTGACCTCTGAGTTAGCTAGCACACACAAGTAATTAAGTAAATTTACTCAATAAAGACATACTGACCTCAGTCCTATGTCAAAACTATAGTGTATATTATTCCAATGCGCAGAGCCTATTAGGGATATAGGAACTACACTACAAAGACTGCTGTGTGCAGACCTGATAGCTGGTAGCACCCTGGAGTATGTATGTATAAATCAGATTATGTTGGAAGTAACCTGCAATATAGTGGCAGGCAGCACCGTGCCAACCAGTAGGATTTCCCATAGTATTTTATTTCCTGGCACATTAATGGCGATAGTCTTTTAACTGGCAGAAGAACAACACTGACCATACATTTCCTGGCACCTTGTTTAAAATGACGTACACATTAGAAATCGCATTTCGTTCTGCTGGAATAATAACACAAGTTATCTTGTACTCTGCTATGATGTTACATAGCTTGTTGGCTGCAATGCATTCCATGTTTCATTCAAACATGCTTTCTACAGGGCACATACATGATTTGCTGCTGTAGAGAAATAATCAATCAATCAATGCATTTGTATAGCGTGCTACTCACCCGGAGGGTCTCAAGGCGCTTGGGGGAGGGGGGTCCGCTACTGCTCTAACAGCCAGGTCTTGAGTTGCTTCCTGAAGGAGAGGTGGTCTTGGGTCAGGCGGAGGTGGATGGGGAGGGAGTTCCACGTCTTGGCAGCCAGGTAGGAGAAGGATCTTCCTCCCGTTGTGGCTCTTCGGATGCGGGGGACGGCGACGAGGGCGTGGCTGGTCGATCGAAGCTGGCGGGTGGGAGTGTAGAAGTTCAGGCGGTCGTTGAGGTATCTTGGGCCTTGGTTGTGGAGAGCTTTGTGTGCGTGGGTGAGGAGTCGGAACGTGATTCTCTTGTTGACGGGGAGCCAGTGCAGGTTTCTTAGATGTGCGGAGATGTGGCTGTGTCGGGGGATGTCCAGGATGAGTCGTGCTGAGGCGTTCTGAATACGTTGAAGTCTTTTCTGGAGTTTTGCAGTGGTTCTGGCGTAGAGGGAGTTGCCGTAGTCCAGATGGCTGGTGACGAGGGCCTGGGTGACCGTCTTCCTGGTTTCCGTGGGGATCCACCGGAAGATCTTCCGTAGCATGCGTAGGATGTTGAAGCATGACGAGGAGACGGCGTTGACTTGTCTGGTCATGGAGAGGGAGGAGTCCAGGATGAAGCCCAGGTTGCGTGCGTGGTCCGTTGGTTTGGGTGCGCTGCCCAGGGCAGGGGGCCACCATGAGTCGTCCCAGGCGGAGGGCGACGATCCCAGGATGAGGACTTCCGTCTTATCTGAGTTCAGTTTCAGGCGGCTGTTCATCATCCACTCGGCTACGTCTTTCATCCCTTCGTGTAGGTTGGTTCTGGCGGTGGCGGGGTCGTTGGTGAGGGAGAGGATCAGCTGAGTGTCGTCGGCGTAGGATATTATGTTGAGGTTGTGTTGCCGTGCGATGGCCGCAAGGGGGCTCATGTAGATGTTGAACAGCGTGGGGCTGAGTGATGATCCTTGTGGTACGCCGCAGATGACTTCGGTGGCTTCTGATCTGAGCGGGGGAGGCGGACTCTCTGTGTCCTTCCGGCGAGGAAGGAGATGATCCATTCCAGTGCCTTCTCTTGGATTCCGACGTTGCTGAGGCGCTGCACTAGGGTGCGGTGGCAGACAGTGTCAAACGCCACGGAGAGGTCCAGGAGGATGAGGGCAGCTGTTTCCCCGTTGTCGAGCAGGGCTCGGATGTCGTCAGTGGCTGCGATGAGGGCGGTCTCGGTACTGTGGTTGGCCCGGAAGCCGGACTGCGAGTGGTCGAGGGATCCATTCGTCTCGAGGAAGGCGGCCATCTGTCTGTTGACGGTCTTCTCGATGACTTTGGCAGGAAACAGGAGGAGCGAGATGGGGCGGTAGTTTTTGAGGTCGGTGGGGTCTGCTGATGGTTTCTTCAGGAGGGCACTGAGTTCGGCATGCTTCCAGCTCTCCGGGAAGGTTGCGGTGTCAAAGGAGGCGTTGATGATGTCCCGTAGATGGGGTGCGATGACGGAGTCGGCCTTGTTGAAGACGTGGTGAGGGCAGGGGTCGGTTGGAGATCCGGAGTGGATGGAGTTCATCGTGCGGATAGTGTCTTCAGTGTTGATCGGGGTCCAGGTGCGGAGGGTGGTGGTGGGGGGCGTTGGTGCGGTCGTAGGGTGCGTTGGCTGTGTGCTGAAGCTGTTGTGTATGTCTGCGATCTTGCTGTGGAAGAACGACGCGAGCGAGTTGCAGAGGTCTTGCGATGGGGTGATGTCGTTGTTTCCAGCGCTGGGGTTGGAGAGCTCTTTGACAATGTTGAAGAGTTCCTTGCTGTTGTGGGCGTTGTTGTCCAGTCGTTCCTTGAATGCGGTTTTCTTGGTGGTGTGGATCAGTTGGTGGTGTTTTCGAGTGGCGAGCTTGATGGTGGTCATGTTGTATGGTGTCGGGTCTCTGCGCCAGGCTTTCTCGAGGGCTCGGCAGTTCTTCTTGGTGCTCTTGAGTTCGTCGGTGAACCAGGATGCTTTCTTGCTGCCGGGTCTGCTGGGAGGGGCCCTCAGTGGGGCGAGGTCATCTGCGCAGTTGCTGATCCACCTCGTGAGGTTGTTGGCGGCATGGTTGGGGTTCGTTGAGCTGGCGGGGGGGTTCTGGCTCAGGGACGTGGTGAGCTGGTCGGCTGTGATCTTGTTCCAGCTTCTGCGTGGAATCTGTTGCTGGTGGTGGTGGATCGTGGTCCTACTGAAGCTGAAGTGGACGCAGCTGTGGTCCATCCAGTGGAGTCCGGTGGCGTGGCTGAAGGAGATGTCCTTGCTGGAGGAGAAGACGGGGTCAAGCGTGTGGCCGGAGTAGTGGGTGGGGGTGGTCACCAGCTGCTTGAGTTGGAGGTTGGCGAGATTGTCCAGCAGGGTGGTGGTGTTGCGGTCGTTGTTGTTCTCCAGGTGGAAGTTGAGGTCCCCGAGAAGGATGTAGTCAGCGGAGGGGAGGGTGTGCGGGCTGATGAAGTCGGCGATGTCTTCGCTGAATTGTGTGCGTGGTCCCGGGAGTCTGTAGATGAGGGTGCCTCTGAGGGTGGTCTTGGGGTCGGTGTGGATCTGGAAGTGCAGGTGTTCGGCGGCTGTGAGGGTGCCGTCGGATTTGGTCGTGATACGGATGGTGTTCTTGTGGACGATAGCAATGCCTCCTCCCGTCTGGTTGGCGCGGTCCCTCCGGGTGATCTTGTATCCGTCCGGGATGGCGATGTCGGGCGCTGAGGAGGCGTTCATCCATGTTTCCGTGAGGAAGGCGACGTCTGGAGATGTCGAGTCGAGGAGGTTCCAGAGTTCCACGGCGTGTCTGTGGACGGAGCGGGTGTTGAGCAGGATGCACTTGAGGTGGTTGCTGCTGGGGGTCGGCTTGCTGGGTGCGGTGCAGTTCCGGATGCAGGAGAACTTGCAGGACTGGCAGGTGAAGGGTCCGTGGGTGCGTCTCGGGGTGGCTCGGTAGCAGCCGGGGGTTCGGCCGGTGTTGAGTGCGTTGAGGGTGGCGGCGTCGTAAGTCCGGCGGGTGGGGTGGCCTCTGCGGGGGCCAGGGGTTCTGGCGCTGGGCGCGGTCCAGGCACAGATGGGCGCAGACGGGCTTACCTTTGGCGCACCTTCAGCGCTCAATCGGTGCTCCCGCTGCGCGCGTCCGCTGCGCGGTCGCTCTGGGGGCGTCATAAGTAAGGAGCCGGGAGGGAGGAGCAGCTGGGTGGCGGGAGCGGGGCGGCGAATGAAATCACAGGGCGGCGCGGGGCCGCAGGGAGTCAGCGGCGGGAAATTCCAAGAAGCAGCGGGCAGCGGGAAATTCCCAGGAGCAGCGGGAAATTCCCAGGAGCAGCGGGAAATTCCCAGGAGCAGCGGGCAGCGAGCGAAGGAATCTGCAGGCAGGAGGCGGCAAAGGCAGGCAGGAGCAGCAGCAGTGAGTGGGGCGACCAAGCCCTGTGGAGGGCTGAGCGTGTGTACTGTGGCGGACTCAGAAATATTGAAAAACTTCATGATTTCTCTTCCAGCACTTGATAGTAAAACCTTTCAATTTTTGACTCAATCATTTGGCAGGAACATAACTTAGTACTGTTAAAATAGTTGTGATGGGGAACATTCATGTGGGGTTAGGACTGGCTCGACCAGAGTGCTTGCTGACTTGGAGGAGTATGGAGATGACCCCCTTGCCTCAAGCCAGCGATGCTTTGCTGCAGGCTCATTTGCCCTGATACCTGTTCAACAGTTTGAGGAGGAGGAGGTGAAGAGCTGTCTAAGTGTGCCCTGAGGCTGGCATTTCAGTACATCCCTGAGAAGTGAGCTTTGAGTCATGTAGTGTTCCTGTTATACCACGTGCAATTCACCCTCCAAAGAATGAATCATTCATGGTTGTGAAGGGCGGCTGATTCTGATAGGGTGCTTGATAGTTTTCCAGAAACTCATGGTTCGAGGCATATGATCTACAGAGTAGTACATTGCATTAGATCGCCACCTGGTGTTGGGCTCGGATGAAGTCTTTGTTAGTCCCGATAGGTGACTCCTCCCTTGGGAAATACTGCGCATCGGAATCGGCTCCATCCTCAGATTGTTTTTTTCCGCCACTGGGTTCGGATGAAAGTTTCTCCGCTCCGGCCTGCAACTTCGATGCGCAGAACTTCATAAAACATATACTACCTGCCTTCGATATCGACTGCGGCACCTTTCGACAACGAAGTTTCCATTCCGGCCATCCAAGTGGGCCCTTGGGCCTATCGACGCCGTGCGGCCTGCACCATATGGAAAGGACTCCATTCCGAAAATGCCCGAAATGTCAAGCAAAGTTCCCACATAGCGACCACCACGAGGTTTGTAACCTCTGCCTGTCGCCGGACCACAACGAGTCGACCTGCACAGCCTGTGCTTCCTTCCGCTCGAAGAAAACCATCCGAGACCGAAGGGCCCGTCGACACGAGATGAGGAGAACAGCTCCAGCACCGGAAGACATCTTCGGGGAGGTTCCACTCATTCCCAAAGAAGACTCACCGATCTCCTGATCTCCTGATCGTCTCCGAGGCAGATGACTCCGACGACTCCATTCCATCGGGTCAGCGCGTGAGTACTACTGCCCCGGCCACACATATGCCCAAACAGAAGGCAAAGATCAGCACTCTGCCTGCTGGGCCCAGTCGAGACCAATCATCTACTTCGAAAGTCCCGCCTTCAGGCTCTACTCCGAAGAAATCTTCCACGCCAAGAGTCTTCCGTCGAAAAAATGTCCTCCGCCTTCCGGTGCCTCGTCACCAAGCAAGACTCCGTCGGCACCGAAGCCAAAACACCCTTCGGCTCCGACACCGAAAGAAGTGCTGATACCGAAACCTGTTTCGATCCCGAAACCAAAACCAAAAGACGCACCTGCTCCGAAGCCGCACACGGTGCCGAAAGACACACAGCCTGATTCTGAGGCCTCCAAGCCCTCGAACATGCCTTCCAAGCCAAAAACAACGCATTTGGCGCAGAAACCTAAGCCGCAGGAGGCTCTAATACCTTCCAAGGCTAAGGACACTAGACAACCTACGCCGGCTCCGAAAAAACGTCCAAGAAGGTTGTGCCTCAAGAGGACCTTTTTCAACTAGATCCTCAACAGAAAAAGATCTTCATCGACCCAAAAACCAGTCATGTTGGTGCCACACCGCTTAAGAAGAGACCTGCAGCTACACCACCTACACCTGTGGTTCCTGCCAAAAAGAAGGACTGTGTAACCTCTCCTATGCACTTTTCCTTTCCTGTCTCTCCTCCTTTTCCCGCTCCTCCCTATATTTCACTTCAAACCTCTCCTATACAGTCTCCATTGTCACCACATTCGCCACAGAATGATGATGAATATGATTTGGGTGGAGGGGACGGGGAAGGAGACACTGCATACCCTGTAGGCGAGGGCACGTGGAATTTTCCATACACAAAACCTGCGTCTGGGTGGGACTTTCCATACCCTGCAAATTAACCTGATGTCCCTGAGACACCCTCATACCCATCTAAACCTTCTCCACCTGAGGATACTATTGGTTTTGGACAGCTGATAAACAGAGTTGCTACATACCATGGTGTCTCCATACATTGTGAAACCATTGAGGAAGATTTTCTCTTAGATACTTTTGAGCAGTCTCAGAGATCCGCTCAAATTCTTCCCATGATCAAAGGAGTGGTTAAACATGCTACTGAGGTCTTTAAAGATCCTGTGCGTACCAGAATTTTGAACCCCAGGATTGAAAAGAAATATAGACCTGCACCCTCCGACAGAGTCTATATTAAAGGACACCTACCACTAGACTCCTTAGTCCAATGCACGTAAAAGGGCCAATTCTCATACTTCTGGTAAAGCACCCCCGCTGACAAAGAATACAAAATTATTGATGTGTCAGACTGATGCTGGACGCCGGACTCACGGTTTGATCCCCGGCTCCGGCGGCAGGTCAGCCCATCACCATGTGACTCCGGGCAATAGCTCGCCTAATCTTCCCTAAGCCCCCAGTTCCGGGATGCCTTCGGGTAGCTGTGCACTTTACAAATACTGGATTTATTTAACTACGTAAGACTGTCTGTAGCTAACCAAATGATAAAAAGTATCAGCTGCCTGTATTTACTTGGGAACGGTGGAACTGAGTCTGCTACTGAAGAATCCTGCCATCCTATTGGCCTGTGGAGGAAGAAGCCTGTTAAAATGTATTTATTTTGAAAGTTTTCTGTAGTGCAAACATGACCAACTCGGGTATCAGAGCGCTTTACAGTTTATACAACAAGAGGGAAACAAGCAATCAGAAACACAACCAACAAAGCAAAAAATACACAATAATGAAGGGATTCTCGCGACCATAGAAGCTGGGCCACAGATCAGCAACTGTGACCTCAGTGTCCACTGGAATAGGCAGTCTGAAGCAGAGATTTCTTCATCAAGAGCCCTTTGACCTCCTTTTTGAAGAGGACAATGGAAGGATTCACCCTGACTTCAGGGGGGGGGGGGAGTTCCAAATCCTCGGTGATATACCTGAGAAGTCTGGATTGTAGGTTTTTTTCTTCTTGAATTTTGTTTGTTTGTGCAATAGTGTGCTGGAGCTTCTGGAGGCTCTCGCACCGCATGAGAGCTCCAGTTTCTGAGCGAGGTACAGAGGGTGTTGAAGTGAATGGCTTTGTCTGCCATGCATGCAATTTTTAATTGTATCCGAGCTTCATATGGCAGCCAGTTCAAGGACAAAAGGTCAGGGGTGATATGGTTGTATTTCTTGACGCCTGTTACGAGCCTAGCAGCAGAGTTGAGTGTGGCCCTAAGAGGAGCTGTCTTCACTCTAGGTAGGCCGCAGAGGGTTACACTACCTTAGTCCAGCTTAGATATCACTAAGGCTTGCCCTGCCACCTTGAGTTCATGAGCAGAGAGGTAAGGTTTGAGTTTCCTTAGAATACTGAGTTGGAAGTTCGCTCCTTTGGTGAGGGAGCTGATGTGCTTCTGCATGTTCAGACTTTTGTCTAAGATAATTCCCAGAGAGGTTGCAGAATCAACAAGGTGCGGCCTACAATTTAGAGCAGTGAGCTGCTTCAACCATTGTTCAATGACCTGGGATTGCTTGTGTGGTGCGATTAGGAGGAATTCTGTTTTGAGAGAGTTTAACTTCAGGGTGGTTGTGTGTCAGCCAGCTTTGAGTTTCCAGTAGGACTGTGTTGAGGGACAGGATGTCCTCAAGGGAGGCAATCTTCAGGTATAGCTGGGTGTCATCCACATACATGTGATAGTGAATGCTGGATGATTTCAGAATTTCTGTCAAAGGCTCCATGAAGAGGTTGAAGAGCGTGGGTGAAAGCGCTGAACCCTGTGGGACCCCAAGAGTGACTGGCGAAGTATCAGAGAGAGACTGGTTGACCTTGAAGCTTTGGGATCTGTTATGAAGGAATGTGGAGAACCAGTTTAATATAGGCCGAGAAAGCCCCATTCTATGTTCAATGAGGTCAATTAGGTTATCGTGTTTGACGGTGTCAAATGCTGATGGAAGGTCGAGAAGGATCAGTAGGTAGTATTCATTTTGATCCAACATTCTTACCACATCATCGACAATGTGAGTTAAAGCAGATTCTGTATTATGGCCCGGGCGAAAACCAGATCGACACTGGTCCAGGAGTTGGAAGTGATGGATGTGGGTACATAGTTGGCCGAGAACACATTTCTCCAGGAGCTTTGCCAATGTGGGGATATTAGAGATTAGGCAAAAGTTATGAAGGTCGGTGTGATCTGCAGATGGTTTCTTTAGAATTCAGGGTAACTTGACCTGATTTTAGGCAATCTGGGATACATTAACGAAGTCCAAAGTGTCCAACGTGGGAGCAGGTGGTTCTAACTTTGGAAAAGAGGATGGATGGGAGGGGGTCATTGTAGTGATTAGACTGTTTCAGAGTAGCCAGCGTATTGCGTATAGTGGCTTCATCCAAGGTTTGGAAAAGACTCCAAGATGCGTTGTTTTTGAGGAGGTAAGGCTGCATGGTGACAATGTCAACCAACCCAGTGGGTGGGAGGGTGTTCAGCGGACCGATCGACAGTTGTTCAAGGCCAGAGAGTAGTTCAACTCTGATCTTAGTGGTCTTAACTATGAAGAAATCAGCAAATTCATCGTAGTTCGGCAATGGCCCTCAAACCAGGATTGAAATCTCTCAAGAAGATCTGAGTGCCCTGGAAATCTTCATAAGCCGAGATAATATCCATGATCTGTTCAGCAAAGGGAAGGTTGTCTCAAGGCGAGTAGTAGAACGTCTGCAGTTTGCATGGGTCATTGTTGCTACCAGCCACCTCGATGCATATGTATTCACAGGACGGCTTTTCAAATGATGTTAGGCAAAAAAACGTTCAAGCCTCCATTGTATTTTGAGAGTGACGGCGGTTCGAGAGACACGGCGTTACGAATGATGGCGATATGAAGTAACAACTGCTGATATATTCATTAACAACACAAATAATCAGGTGGGGGGAGGGAGGTGGAGTACTGATTCTGTGAAAGTATTGCCTTGTGTCTCCCTTCCTACGTTTTGTCCTGTACGCTTGTTTTTTCTTACAGGTACAAAGTGACCTCGCACCAAGGAACAGGTCTAGAATTCCTCACACTTAGCACTCGTTGGTCCTGAAGAATGCCCACTGACCGCTCCAAGGCTATAAGGGCAGAAACATGTTGACCTAGTTTTTCTTTTTGCACTAAATGACTGTGTTAGATTTCATAACCAAATCTTTATACGCACCTACTTTTTATCCCTGTGCTCATTGCAGCCACCCGAATCCAGACCTATTAAAAATTAAAAATTTGTGCCATCTGGCTGTCCGGGCTTTTATACATCCTAGCACTCACTGATCACTATCCACGATCACTACTGTCACAACCTAAGGTACTACCTCCTGGTGGAGGGGCATTTTATACAAAAAATAACCCAATGATTATGCACCTACGTGTACTTCAATAAGCGGGGACCCATCATATACCGCTACGAGATCGAAATAAAGACACGTGCATGAGGGTTATCATTTGGGAGACACCTAACCATTTACCTGCATACCTGGGTTTTGCAGGACCAGTGATCCTTTCCAATACTGATTATTTGCATAACTAAGGAGACTGAAGGGATCAGTACTCTACCTCCCCCCCCACCTGATTATTTGTGAATAAGCAGCGTACAGCTGTGGGAGATTTCCAATGAAGAATTTCATTGAGTAAGCTTATCACTCACAACAGAGACCCGCGGTATTTCACCATAGCGGGCATTTTTGGATTGAGCTACACTTCCGAAGATTTTGATGAAATACTTTCCAGACCACCACTACTTGTAGAAGGCGACCTTAATCAAACTCTGACCTCTACCACAGAATGCGATGAACTAAGCGAAGCCAAAAAAGAACAAGTGAGAACCGCCGTACATGGAATAATCATGACGGAATACCTAAGAGTGAACGCAGCACCAAGAGGATTATGGGTGACTAACGCTCCCTGTATATTCCTCAAAGGCTTAGCCTTCAGGTAGGATTGGTCGGCCATTTCTTGGAAATGTACCAGGGACTATTTAGTCCTCATCATTAAAACAGCTACAAGATTAACAAATTAACTTACAGTGAAGATTGAGATCATTGAAACCAAACTAAAGAATACGGTTAATGTCACCATCTACAAAACCAGACTAGAAGAGATTAATAAAGAGATGAAGGACACTCAAGAATATTTCACACAAAACAAATTACAGAAATTGGCTAAAGAATTAAAAAGATTCTCTTTGGAAAAAATCCATCCTTATAGTAGCAAGGATTTTAAAACCAATGACAATACCTCTACGACTGGGACGACTCCTGGTGGCCCGCACCCAAACCGACAGACCACGCACGTAACCTGGGCTTCATCCTGGACTCCTCCCTCTCCATGACCAGACAAGTCAACGCCGTCTCCTCGTCGTGCTTCAACATCCTGCGCATGCTACGGAAGATCTTCCGGTGGGTCCCCACCGAGACCAGGAGAATGGTCACCCAGGCCCTTGTCACCAGCCGACTGGACTATGGCAACGCCCTCTACGCCGGAGCCACCGCCAAGCTCCAGAAGAGACTCCAGCGGATCCAGAACACCTCAGCCAGACTCATCCTCGACATCCAACGACACAGCCACATCTCCGGACATCTGAGAGACCTGCATTGGCTCCCCGTCAACAAAAGAATCACCTTCCGTCTCCTCACCCACGCACACAAAGCCCTACACGATCAAGGCCCGAGCTACCTCAACAACCGCATCAAATTCTACGCTCCCAAACGCCATCTCCGATCAGCCAGTCACGCCCTCGCTGCCGTCCCCCGCATCCGAAGAACGACAACAGGAGGAAGGTCCTTCTCCTACCTGGCCGCCAAGACCTGGAACTCCCTCCCTCCCGACCTGCGCCTGACCCAAGACCACCTCTCCTTCAGGAAGAAGCTCAAGACCTGGCTGTTCGAGCAGTAGCAGCCCCCCCACCCCCCAAGCACCTTGAGACCCTCCGGGTAAGTAGTGCGCTCTATAAATGTCTTTGATTGATTGATTGATAATTACGATTCGAGTAGTGTCTCTTCAAACGACAGCTTGGCGACGACTTTTTCAATCAAGGTAGAGGAATTATCAAAACAGAAGAGGAAACAGAAGAGGACGCAGAAACTGGCGCCCACCTTACTTTCAGAACAATCCACAAGGAATGCCCTTCTTACCATTTAATCCACATTTCCAGGGAAGGCCCAACCCATTCTTCCAGATGCCGAATCAGATGAACCAACAATTACAACAACAATCTGCCCAACACTATCAACAAGGACGTCCTTTTTTAGGGAATGGCCAGGCCAATCAACGGCCCAGAAAAGGAGGGGTAACTTGGTCAGACCAGACGAGACAACATCAAACAAGGAGCGTGACCAAGGCAAAACCAGGACCGGGGCCAACAACTTAATAGTGAATATCACCGACAAAATCCTGACAGTAGAACAAGAAAAAGTCCTCAATAAAGGACTAGGCTATGTCCCAACTCCAAAAGCAGACATCTTCGAAACCAAATGCGAACTTGCAAACATTTGCCGCACCTTGAAACTGAAGGCTTTCTTTAAGGACCAACCGTCACCTGCCCCAGAGGGAGACACTACACTGAGGAATAAATCAACCTTTTGTCCTCTTAATTCACAAGTCCCTATAGAAATTTGCACTTTTGAGCAGGCAATAATGAAAGAAATAGACCAAATCAATCTGCTCACATGCAAACCTTTCCAAAACATCACTAGGAACGAGCAACGAGCATTGACAGAACTAAAGAACAATGGAGAAATAGTGATCAAACAAGCCGATAAAGGCGGAGGCATTGTCTTGCTTACAACCTCCGGCTATGACAAGCAATGTATGGACCTCCTAACGGATGAAAAATTCTATGAGGTACTAACTCTGGACCCTACTGCCCGATTACAAAGGACCATCTCCATGATGGTCGAAGAAGCAGAAGCCAACAATTGGCTGTCTAAAAAAGAAGCAGAATACCTGGAGACTAAGACACCAAAAACACCATATTTCTACTCTCTCCCAAAAACTCATAAAGAGAAAATGCCACCACCCGGGAGACCCATAGTATCGGGGATAAACTCAATTCTGGAACCACTGTCACAATTTGCAGATCAATACCTATGACCTCTTGTCCAACAAACACCAACTTATTTAAAGGACACACGAGACCTACTAGTGAGACTAAAAGACTTTGAGTACTCAGAAGACACTATGCTGCTAGTAGGTTTAGATGTTGAAAGTCTTTATATCAGCCTGCCCCAGCAGAAAACCATGGACACTCTGGAAACCATCCTGTTCAGTACTACCTGGCCTCATAAAACCCCGAGACACTTTGTCCTGGTATGTTGCAGACGAGCCCTGACAGAAAACTTTTTTCAGTATAAGGAAAGACAAATTGTACCTTCAACGCCATGGAACATCGATGGGTAGTACCTTTGCCCCCAGCATAGCAGGACTATACGTCAGCACTTTTGAGAGCACTTTTGTATAGACCACGGACAACCCTTTTGAACGATATATACTTTTCTGGAAAAGATATATCGATGATATATTACTTATTTGGGAGGGTGATGAAGCTACACTGAAAGAATTCCATTGTTGGATCAACTCTCTTGATGAGTGTCTAAAATTCACCTATACAGCAAACAGAAAAACCTTGGATTTCTTGGACATACCAATTTTTGCAGAGGCCAATACTCTACATACACGCACTTTCTTTAAACCAACTGCCAAAAAGAGTCTACTTTCATACAATAGCTTTCACCCGCGGCCTTTAAGAGACAACCTTCCATACAGCCCGTTCCTCCGGTGAAGACGAAACTGTAGCGAGGTAACTGATTACAAGCAACAGGCGAATGATCTGTGCCACAAACTCACGGCACGCCAATACCCCAAAAAAGTAATCAATCAATGCAAAAAAAGAGCGCGGAATCAACCGAGAGAATTTCTCCTGGAGTCACACCAAAAACCTGTGTAAGATAGACTTACATGCTTCACCACCTACAGCCCGGTGTCTAATCAAGTCAAAAAAATCATCAACAAAAACTGGAAGATCATCACATCCAATACTCTACAGTGGTCCAAACCAAGGTTTGCTAACAAAAGGAGTAGAAATTTGAAGGATCTACTAGTTCACACTCGACCCCCACCAAAGAAAAGAAAAGAAAACAAAGGCCTATGGGACAACCCACCGGTGACAGGACATTTTCCTTGCGGGACATGTGCTGCATGTGACACTACAAAACCCACCAAAGAACTACAACTATTACCAGATCTGAAGTGGAAACTAAAACGTCACACTAATTGCAACACCAGTCACATCATTTATATGATTACCTGTCCGTGCCAATTAAGGTATATTGGCATGTCATGCCGTAAAGCGAAAATAAGACTTTGTGAACACCGCAGTAACATAAACTGTAAGAAAATGACGACAAAAATGTCTACCCATTATATTGAAACTGGACACTCTGCATCTGACCTCCAATGGGTCATCCTTGAGACACTAGATATAGTGGATGTCAATGCTGCCACCATTCTATTTGAAAAAGAGCAGCGTTGGGTGCATAGATTAAAAACAGACACCCAAGGTCTGAATGACAATGTTCCATGGCTGAGTTTTAATAAAAGATGAACATCCCATATTGTACTTCGACACTCTCTCACACCTATTAACCGCCTCACAGCGACTAGCAGTAATAACTCTCTGCTACTGCCCCCCTAATGCCCAACGTAATTTGCAATACTTATAAATTGATGGTAATAACAACGTACAATATCTATTGATTATTTTTCATACCCAATAAATTCCGGAAAATTTACAAATAATAGTCTTTTTTCCTTCAGAAGAACTACAATTTCATAGTAATTTTTCGCTTCCCACTGCCTCGACTTAAAACATCACCAGCAGCAAACCACTGCTACTGCCCCCTAATGCCCAACGTACTTTGCAATACTTATAAATTGATGGTAATAATAACGTACAATATTAATATGATCCCCTGATTAATTTACATATCCAATGAAAACTACAAATAATAGTCTTTCTTCGCTCAGATGCACATAAAACTACAATTCCATAGTATTTTTCTGCTTCCCACTACCTCGACTCAAAACACCACCGGCAGCGAACTCTAGGAGTTCCGGTTATGAAGAGGCAGCGACAGCACAAGCTGCAGGAGGAGGGAAGTTAAGGCTGAAGGTATTGCCAGACGCCGACCTTTTTCTTCGAGAACCGCAAGTATAACCTTCGGTTGTTTACCAACTAAATTTCCTTGTTCCCTACAGCAAGCCACCCCTACCGTGCCCAGCTACAACCAATGCCACAATGCGCTTTAGAATAAGAGGTACGTCACGATAGTCGCACTTCACCGCAAAACGGCTCCTCACCTCCGAGTCCGTTGAGCGGTGGGGACTTGACTCCCATTCTGCATAGTTGCAATTTTTTACGATACAAACCGAGCATAGATATCAATCTTGAGCATGGGCAAACTCCACCTGTACACGACTCACCTGTGTGACCCCTAAATTTACTTGAAACGATAATAAAAAGCGAGAGCACCAGTCGCTTCAACTTCAAAACGGGCTGATAAAAAACACGTTCGCTCATTTTTTCATTTTTTCATAAACGCACAGAAACACGCCCCTTTCTCCGGCATGCTAGTGGGACACAAAGCATATCATTTGTAAGCGTACTGCCACAGACATAGCAGCATGAAAAGAGTTTATTCACAGAATTAAGAATGTTTTCTGTGTGGCACGTGAGAGAGAGACCACACGGTAGAGTTAAGTACATAACACCAATTCAAGTCAACCGCAGAAACACCATTACTGCACCTATTATGCCGAAGCATGAGAGTGAAAGATGGGAAACCTAATACAACAGTGATTCTGTGAAAGTATTGCCGTTTTTTAGTTGTTTTACCAGAATCAGTGATTTTGGCATGGTACAATTGTACATATGTGTTTTCCCTCCTTGTGTCCCCCTTCCTACGTTTTGTCCTGTACATTTGTTTTTTCTTACAGGTACAAAGTGACCTCGCACCAAGGAACAGGTCTAGAATATTTTCCTATTCCTCACACTTAGCACTCGTTGGGCCTGAAGAATGCCCACTGACCGCTCCACGGCTATAAGGGCAGAAACATGTTGACCTATTTTTTCTTTTTGCACTAAATGACTGCGTTAGATTTCATAACCAAATCTTTATACGCACCTACTTTTTATCCCTGTGCTCATTGCAGCCACCCGAATCCAGACCTATTAAAAATTTGTGCCATCTGGCTGTCCGGGCTTTTATACATCCTAGCACTCACTGATCACTATCCACGATCACTACTGTCACAACCTAAGGTACTACCTCCTGGTGGAGGGGCATTTTATACAAAAAATAACCCAATGATTATGCACCTACGTGTACTTCAATAAGCGGGGACCCATCATATACCGCTACGAGATCGAAATAAAGACACGTGCATGAGGGTTATCATTTGGGAGACACCTAACCATTTACCTGCATACCTGGGTTTTGCAGGACCAGTGATATTGATTAACCCCAGGTGTATCACCTATCATAGTGATCACCAGAAAATAGAATTTGGAATACACTACAGAATTTGGAATACTGGAGACTTAATACATCACGGTTTTAAGTGATTACAGACCATTTACTCAAAGCAAGATAGAAACTGGAAGAATACTCGCTTTTGTGGAATAAATACACACCAAATTTGAAAGTTTTTTGCAGTAATTATCTGGGCACCTCTTTTACCTCATAAGATTGGAGTAACTGGAAGACTGCCCTGAGGTAGCCCTATTCAGGGCGAAACGCGTTGGCTGCACTCTGTGTGTACTATTCATATGTGGTCCAAGAATCCATTAAACTAAAAGATCATGCCTAACATCATTTGAAGAGTCCGGATTGATTCATCTACTGTGCATTTGTGCATTTTAAAATGTTTATATTGCATCTCTGTGCTTTATTATGTCTACTATAACTGTGTGGTCTCTTGGCAGAAGACCAGTGAGGTGGGCAACTTTGACCTAGAAGTGAGTTTACGATTTGTGTAGAACTAGTGTCCCTTTCTGCTTTTGTTCTTGTTATTTACCCCCAAGCGTCAGACTGGATCCGGAAAGTTTTCGTCAGCAGTACCCCTGCGTGTCCTAAGGTGGCGTCATTCTGCTCCTCATCCGTCGTCGTGTTCACCGGCGTCACAGCAGGTACTTAGACGCCACTCTCGCGCGCTGATGGCAGTTCTTTTGTTTTCCACACCAGCAAGCGCAGATCCAGAGAGAGCAAGTACCGTGACTGAGTTTTTTTTTTTTTTTTTGGAAAACCTTTATTTACACACAGTAGTACACAGCTATTCAGCCGAACATCCCTGAGGCTTGGCAGCTAATCATCGATCAATATGTATGGTGCACACAGAATAAAATACATAAACAAATGAGGTTTAATTTATATTTTTGAAAAACAAAAGAAAACCAGAAACACTATATAAGTGTTGAAAGGCAAGGCAGTGTATTAATAATGCGACGTCACCCCTTCCAGGGGCGGATTAGGCCCTAGCTGACATTCGACATACTTTAAATGCAATCATTAGGCTAGAGAGAGGGAGGGAGGGAAAAGGACCTATGGCAATCAATACGTTTGTTGGAACGGTGGGCTATGGAGACATCCGTTCCTCTATGGGTGTCGTGTCGGGTGGGATGCAGATGTCCCCACGGTACTCATTCCAGGGTCCCCAGATCTTGTGCCATTTTTTGGGTCTACCCCGGGCAACATATACCGTCTTTTCACAAAACATGCACCAGTCCATGTTAGTCATCCATATCTCTAGGGTGGGGGGTGAAGCCGCTCCCCACCTTTGTGCAATGTCTCTCTTCGCCACCATGTTGCCCAGGGTAACCCATTGTGTCTGTGAGCCATCGTAATCAGTGGGACCCCACACATTCAACAAACATCTTCGGGCTTCTGCCAACAAATCAACCCCAGTGACCTCGCCCATGACCTCATGTATGCATTTCCAGTAGGCCGCTACAGCCCCACACTCCCACACAATGTGCATAAATGTTGCGAGAGATCCACATCCCCGCTTGCAGAGCCCGTATTCTGAGTAACCCATGTGAATTAACCGAGGTCCTGTAACATATACCCTGTGCAGAATCTTAAGTTGCACAAGGCGCAATCTGGCCGGGATTGCCACCTCCTTTGGGGACGAGACCGCGTACTACCAGTCCTCATCATCCAATTCTAAACCATCTCGGGTCCATTGGTCTCGCACCCCAAGGAGGAGGTCGGTACGTACATTAATAAGTTTTTTGTATATAAGCGAGATTGCGCTGTCTGGCATATGGCATCTAGGACCCTGTCCTCCAGAGGGGACGACTCGGGAACCGTCTCACCATCGGTCATCACTGAGAGCAGGGCATGTCTTATTTGTGCATATCGAAAATACTCTGTGCCCCCCAGCTGAAACTCCTTCTGCAATACCTCAAAGGACTTGACCTGACCCTTGACCAGCATGTCTCCCACCTTCGAGATTCCAATTAAGTCCCATCGGTCAAAGCCCTTGGTGTGCCACAATTATCCAAGCAGATCGGAGTCAAACAAGGGGGTTGCTAGAGTAAGCCTGTCCTTCCATCCCTGCACTCTGGTAACTATCCTCCAAATGTGCACCGCTGTTTTGGTGGGGCCAGTCATACGTCCATCCAGACACCTCGAGTACAGAGCCCTATAATACTTCCCGTTGTTCAGAAGCCACCGATCCATGGCATATCCTGGACTCAGAGCTTGACCGTAGAGGCCGTGGTTGAGGGCCGCCAACTGGGACGCCCAATAATATCTTCGGATGTCCGGCAACGCCATCCCTCCGTCATACCACGGTAAAGTCAATTTGGCACCGCGATACGCGGCCTGCCATCCCACAACAGGGTACGCTGAAGGCCCTCGACCTCTCTAAACTAGCGCGATGGGACAGGGTCGAGAGTATTCTGAAGTGCATACAGGAAACGAGGCAGGGACATCATTTTGAACAATGCCGCACGTCCCAGAAGGGAAAGCGGGAGCTTCCGCCATCCCTCCACGTCTCGCCTAAGGCATTCGAGAGGGGGAAGCAAGTTGTTCGTATAACGTAGTCGAGGGTCAACAGAAATGTAGATCCCAAGATATTTGAACCCCTGCCTTGCAATCTGAATAGCACAGCCCCGAGGAAGAATAGGGGCCTCGCCCTTCAGCACGTAAAGGTGGGATTTAGACCAGTTGATGACAAGTCCCGAGTTTCTGCCAAAAGAACGCAGAACGTCGCAGACAACAATGAGGGATTTTCGCGGCGATGTGAGGTAGAGGAGAATGTCGTCTGCGTACAGGGACACTCTATCCTCAAAACCCTGGGACCAGCGAATCCCGTTGATGTCCGGTTGCCACCTGATCCACGTGGCCAGTGGTTCCAGAGCCAGTGCGAATAGCAGCGGCGACAGTGGGCATCCCTGTCGGGTGCCCCTGCCCAGAACAAAGGGAACCGATGCGTGTCCGTTCACTGCCACCTTGGCCAGAGGACTTGCATATAGGAGCTTGACCCACCCTATAAACCCTGGACCAAATCCGAACTTTGCAAGCACCGCCCTAAGGTACGACCATTCAAGGGAGTCGAAGGCCATCGTAGCATCTAGGGACGCCAAGATGGCCGGCTCCTGGAGGGTACCAACCCTCGCGAGAACTCCATGGAGTCTCCTGAGATTGAGGGCGGTGTTGCGATGCGGGATAAAGCCGGATTGATCTGGGTGCACCAAGTCGCCAATTGCGCCGACCAGCCGGTTAGCCAGCAATTTGGCCAAACTTTTGGGCTCTGCATTTAATAAAGAGATCGGCCGGTACGAGCGTCATAAATCTCTAGGCTTCCCTTCCTTATGGATAACTACAATAGTAGCTAACCTCTGGTCGGGAGGAAGTGTGCCCGTCTCCCGCGCCTCCAGAAACATGTCTCTCAGCGGCGGGGCAACTATGTCTGGCTTGATTTTATGTAGCTCAACGGGAATCCCGTTAGGGCCCGGAGCCTTGCCTGAACGTAGGGAGCGTATTGCCAGTGCAATCTCATCAGCCGTGATGTCCCTGTCCATGTCCTCCCTTTCGGTCTCTGACAGGCTCGGTAACTCTATGTCCCTCAGTAGATCCCGCGAGTCCTCCTCAGGCCTATCAGAGACCGAAATATAAACCGTCTCGAAGTACTCCGCAAAGCACTGAACAATAGGACCAGGGTCAGTCACGGCAACGCCGTCTTCTCCCAGTACCTCAGGAACCACGCAGTTGGCCCCCTCTTTTTTATCAAGCCAGGCTATCAACTTACCGGCCTTATCGCCAACATCATAGATGCGCCCCTGCTGCTCCCTGCCCATGGCTTTCGCCGCATCCGTGACTGTGGCCCGGAGCTCTGATTGTTTTAGGGAGAGATTATGCAGCAGGTCCGGGGACGGGCCGGCCTCCAACTGGGACTCCAGTTCCGCAATGTCGGACTCAATCTGTAGTGCCTCCGCGTCCCTACGCTTCCGCACCTCCGCTATAAGGGAGAATGCCTCACCCCTCAGAACTGTTTTAAACGCCTCCCATAGGGAGATAGCTGAGGGAACCGAACCTGCATTCTCGGTAAAGTACAACTCAATAGCCCTGGCCATGAGTCCCCGGGTCTTAGGGTCGCGGAAGTACCATGGGTTAACCGGTGCCACCCTCTCGGCCGCTGCGACGTCAAAGTCAAAGGATACCCAGACCGGGGAATGGTCCGAGATACCCCTCGCCATAAGTCGAGCCTCGGATACTGCCGGTGCATGGGCCGCAAGAGCCAGGACGTAGTCGATCCTGGAGAAGCTACCGTGAGCCCCTGAGTGGAAAGTGTATTGACGCCGGGCAGGGTGTAAAAGCCTCCAGCAGTCAATAAGTCCCATTGTCTCCATAAAGTCAGGAAGCCAGTTCTGCGCACCACGGAGGTCTCTGGATGGATGCCTATCTAAAGTGCCTGAACCAACAGAATTAGAATCCCCACCCATAATGAGAAGTCCCTCCGGGAGATTTAAAATGGCGCCCCCAAGATCCGTGAAGGTAGCTGTTTGTAAACCAGGAGGAACGTAAATCGAAAGCAAAACCAGGGTACGCCCCTCCCACCTCCCTGAAACAGCGACATAACGTCCTCTATCGTCCACCACCCTCGACTCTATTTCTAGTGGCAGAGCTGAGCGCACCAAAATCCCCACCCCCCGGGAGCCCGAAGAGAACCCAGAGTGTGCCACCATTTTGTACCCCTTCCTATTAAGTGCGTAGCATGTATTGCCCACTAAATGGGTCTCCTGCAACAGAATCACGTCAGGAACACCGTTTAAACATTTGAAGCACAATCCCCCTCTTTATGCGGTCCCCCAGCCCATTAACGTTCCAACTAAGAACATTCAATTTCCTACCCCCCATCATCAAACCCAAGACCTGCGCCACCCCGAATGGGCACAGTCGCATCAAACATGTACGTAGTCAGCCGTCTGCCTTGCCAAGAAAAAGAAAATTGAGAAGAACAGTCCCAAACACCCCCACCTCCCCCCTCCCTGCACCCCTGCATTAGACTAAACAGCGCCCCCAACTCACAGTGTGCCTGTCGCCCTTATTTAGAAAAACTAGCCTACAAAAAGCCCCCGAGGACAAAGGAGACTACCCTATCCCCCCAGAACCCCCCACTTTGAAAGTAAATTAAAAACTGAACACAGGATTGTCAAACCGCACAGCCGGGTCGTGACCCATTGTCCAAATGTTCCGCTGCCAGCCATCACTCCTGCGAATCGTGCCCACCATCAGCTTCCTCTGTGTGTTCCTCACGTTCCCGATGTTGCTGCGGCAATGAGTCAAGCCAGTCCCCCACCACCTCAGGCAAATCGAAGAACAGAGTCCAGTCTTCGTGTTCCACCCGCGACTTAGCCGGAAACAACATGGCATATTTCAACCCCATGTCCCGTAACCGTCGCTTCACTCCCATAAAACTCTGCCTCTGTCTTTGTACGGACTGGGTAAAGTCGGGGTAAAAGTTGATGTTAGAGTTCTCGAACTGCAGTGGCCCTCCGCTCCTCGAAGCCTGAAGGATGGCATCCCGGTCCCTGAAGTTAAAAATCCGGGCGATGATGGGCCTCGACGGGGCCCCTACATTAGGGCGACACCCCAGCACTCTGTGAGCCCGCTCAACGGAGAAGAACTTACTCAGCCCCTTGGGTGCCAAGTGGTTCTGTACCAAGTCTTCGATGAATAAGTCCGCAGCCGGCTCCTCGGATCGCTCCGGCACTCCGATAATGCGGACATTCTGTCGCCTGGCACGGCTTTCAAAGTCTTCAAGCCTCCTCGCAAAATGGTCGTTGGCCGACTTGACATTCCGGACCTCGAGCTGTAGGTCCGAGACATCGGTCATCAGGCTTGAGGTCTTAATGTCCAATGACTTGGCCCGCTCATTCGTTTTTCCTAGGTCAACACGGATCAAGTTGACTTTGATCGCAATAGTATTGACCTTGTGCGCCATTGCTTCATGTTGTTGGCCCATGGTGGCCTTCACGCCTTCAATCGCGCCCATTATGTCGCGGAGCGTTGGATCTGGAGCTGCGGGCAAACTCTCACGCGTTGATTCTCTCGTCCTGCCTGAGACTCCGGGCGACTCCTTCGGGTGGGCGTAGCGCTCCATGTTGTTGACTTGGGAGTAGGGCGTCTTCTTGGTGGTCCTGGGCTTTGTCTTCTCGGTCTCCGGCCTGCCCGCCATGTTTAATCACCAAGCAAGCGTTTCGGTACACACACCGGGGCTTTGCCAGCCCACCGGTGTTCCAAGCCCACGGGCAGAAACCTTCTCGCCCTGCCTCACCAGAGCCCACCAGCCGTTCTCGATGTCGCCGCAGCCAGTAGCTACTGTTCGGTCACCCCACTCCCGACAGATCTTCGTCGTCTCCCCCAAGTGTCGCCTCTCGAGCCAGCTCCGGCCCAGGTCTTACATAGGCGACGGACCTCAGAGTTCTACACAACGTAGCCGTCCCGTACAAAGTCGGATTTCAATTCTGACAACGGGTCCAGTGTCGGCGTCGGTTCACAAATATTTTCCCACTATTTTGGGACAGGATAGGTGACAGGATATATCCGGAGGTTCGGAGGGTCTTCGGAGCCCCGAGCTCACGTGGCCATCTTGGGTGCGCGCGAAGCTCCTCCATGACTGAGTTTTTTGAAGATTTGTGTCTCTATTTTTCGAGTCTATCGACTCCTGATGCTGGGTAGGGATGCCCGGTTTCAAGAATTGCGGGGCCTGTCCCCGCATGATGTCGGTGACTGACCCCCATGACGTGTGTCTCTTCTGCCTGGAACGCGACCACGACCCCAAGTCGTGCTCTGACTGTCGGGCCATGGCAACAAAGATTTTGCGGGAGCGGTCCCGAAAGTTGTTGGAAGCCCAGGAGTTGGCTCCGTGCCGCTTGAGTCCCAGTCAAGGAGGAAGTCAAGGGACCGGTCACGGAGTCACCACCATCGATCTTCAGGATCAAAGTCCTAGGGGTCGGGTAAGTCGAGGCATTCGAAAAAGAAGTCGAAGAAGCATCGTCACCCTTTGACTTACTCTCGCCGGTCGCACAACTCAACTGAAGTTGCGGGTGGTGCCACCCCTGTGACTACTGTGGAGCCCGTGCAGTCAACCCCGTCCTACCCACTTTTTCCGGGTCCAGGAGCGACTCAAGCCCAGGTGCAAGATTTTCTTTGGGCCGTCGGCCCCCGCCGGAGCGCCTTCGGGCGCCGCGGGCCCATCTGGGGTCCTTGCTTTGTGCTACCGGCAGCTCTGGCCCCTGCACCGCCAATGACTTTGTTGCCGGCATTGCAGGACCCCCTTGGGTCCAGGCCTGGATTCCGGTCGACCTCACAACTCCTCCGCCGGCATCGACCCCACCGGCACTGCCTCGGACGACGTCGGCCCCGGTACGGCGCCAGTTCGGTGTTGTTCGATTCCGATGCCGATGGGGGATTTCTATCCCTATGTGCAGTCTCCATCTTTTTGACCTGTTTATCGGGCTATGGTGGAAGGGGAGGACTGGGAGGGGTCTGAGGGCCCTCTCACACAACAGTGTGAGTTGGATTAGGACTGGGCAGAAGAGTTAGGGAATGCCAGTGGTTTTGATCAATCGCCTGACCTTGGCTTCCTCCCTCCTTCTACCGTGGCTATGGAGGAGGGTGCGACTTAGGTGTGGTTCTACGTAGGGTAGCCAAGGACCTCGAACTTCCTACGATGGCCTTGACAACTAACCTCCTCACTGAAGCGTTCCAGCAAGCTCATTGGAGCCTCTACTGCCTTTCAATGAAGCTCTGACAGGCGTTCTTCTGGGCACTTGGTCCTGGCCCACCACAGGCGGGATAGGACCATCCAATGTGTGGATAGGAACGTGGCCAGGCGCAGCCCCCCGGCTCTGGGCAACTCTGCTTTTCTGTCCACCCACCCCACCCCAGAGAACCTACTTATTCAGGCCTTCCCAGAGCGCGTTCCCTACCGCCCCTCCAGATAGGGAATCCAAGAAGCTGGAGCAGTTTAGCAAGAAACTGTTTTCATGTGCCAGCTTAGGGCTGCGATCAGTGAACACTGCATTCCTCTTGTGCCGTTATTCCCACTCTGTGTGGGATAGGGGTGTGCAGGTGCTGCCTCAGTATCCAGAGGAGACCCGAACAGTGTTCTCCCAGGCTGTTGCTGAAGGGAAGGCTGCAGCAAAGTTCGCCATACGGTGTAGACTTGGCACTGCGGACACGCTAGGCAGAGCGATTTCCACGACAGTGACGCTCCATCGCTATGCCTTGCTTCGGTCTACTGGCTTTTCGGGGGATGTCCTAATTTCCCTTATGGATTTACCCTTTGATGGCCGTCGCCTTTTTGGCAACAAAGCAGATAGTGCGCTGGAGCGCTTTAAGAACTCCCGGGCTACGGCCAAGTCCTTGGACCTTTCCACCAGGCGCCCGGCCACTTCTGCTTTCCGGCCATTTTGTGGCCACGGAAGTGACGCCGACACGTTAGTTCAGGCACAGGCCTGCACAGAACTTGCCTCAGCGCGGCCCGGATGTGGTCCCCGCCGAGGCGGTGCAGGGAGCCAGCGGACGGGTCATTCCACCTCCACCTCCGCAGCATCTGCCTCAAAGTCATCCTAATACGACCTTTCAAGCCCATTAAACACCAGTGGGCGGCAGGATTCGCCATCACCTCCCCCACTGGCGCAATATCACTTCGGACAGGTGGGTGCCACAAATTGTCTGAAGGGGTTACTCCCTCCCCTTCAAGACTACCCCTCCAGCCATGCCACCCCAGTACCACTGCATGTCGAGGGATCATTTGGTGCTTCTCCAGCAGGAAGTCACGGCCCCCTTGGCCAAGGGGGCCATCAAGCGCGTTCCTGCGCCAGAAGTAGGTCGTGGTTGTTACTCCCACTAAATTCTGGTGCCCAAGAAGGACAAAGGCATGAGTCCTATCTTGGACCTCGGGAACGTCAACCGCTTCCTCTGAAAAGGAGAAGTTCAAGATGTTGATGCTAGCTCAGGTCCTGTCTGCCCTCGACCCTGGAGAATGGATGGTAGTGTTGGACTTGCAGGACGCTTGTTTCCACATCCCCGTCCTGTCCGCCCACCCGCATTACCTGTGGTTGCCGGTAGGCCAAGAGCACATTCAGTTTACAGTTGTCCCCTTCGGCCTTACCAGCTCCCCTCTGGTGTTCACAAAAGTGATGGCAGTGGTCGCAGCTTATCTGCGCAGATAAGTAGTTCCAGCCTACCCCTATCTCGACGACTAGTAGTTGAAGGTGGTCTCGACCCAAAAAGTCATCTCCCACCTCCAGTCCGGGATATTCAGGCTCTGATTCCGATCTTTCAGCCCCCATCCTGGGTTTCGGTCAGGATGACCCTCCGGCTGCTGGGCCTGATGGCCTCCTGCATCCTGCTAGTGGATCATGCCCGATGGCATATGCGGCCTCTGCAGTGGGACCTGAAGTCCCAGTGGGCACAGCATCAGGGCAACCTGTCCGATCACATCCAGATCTTGAAGGGCACTGCACAACACTTGCAGTGGTGGCTAACGAATCGCCATTGGGTCAATGGCAGATCCCTTCCCGACCGGAGCATACAGTATTGACGAACGCGTCCCTCGTGGGAGAGGCGGAGATCAGAGCCCTCTGGTCTGCGGCAGAGTCCTGGCTCCATATCAACTTTCTGGAGCTTTGGGCAATCCGACTTGCACTGAAAGCATTCCTTCCCTCTGTCTGAGGAAGTGTGGTGCAGGTTTTTACAGACAACACCACCGCCATGTGATACTGCAACAAACGGGGCGGGGTGGGGTCTTGGCCCCGATGTCAGGAGGCTCTCCACCTCTGGACATGGCTGGAACATCAGGGCATGTCCCTGGTGGTTCAACACCTGGCAGGTTCTTTGAACGCCAGGGCGGATGAACTCAGCCACAGATGCATGTTGGATCACGAATGGCGTCTGAACTCAGAAGTGGCGCAAGGTCTCTTTCAGCAGTGGGGAGAGCCTTGGTTAGATTTATTCGCCACCGAAGATAACTCGCAATGTCCTCAGTTCTGCGCATTGGAATTTCCAAGGCAGAACTCGCTAGACGACGATTTTCGTTGCGAGTGGAGTTGCGGTCTGTTGTTTTAATTTCCACCTATACCACTTCTGCACATGTTCCCTCCTGTTCCTTTCGTAATGCCTCAGTGGGACTTGAATCTTTTCTTAACATATCTGATGTATGTTCCCTTTGAGCCACTTCACAATTGTCATTTACGTCTCCTTACTTTAAAGACTGCTTCCCTGGTAGCCATCACCTCTGCCAGAAGAGTGAGTGAGCTCCGGGCTCTTTCTTCTACACCACCTTTTCTCTCTGTCCATCCAGACAAAGTTGTTCTAAGGACTCATCCATCTTTTCTGCCAAATGTTGTCACTGCCTTTCACATCGGGCAGACCATCACTTTGCCCACCTTCTTTCCACCTCCGCATCCCTCGAAAGAGGCAGAGAGGCTCCACCATCTGGACCCAAAACGTGCACTCTCAACTCTATCTGAACCGAACACAACTGTTCCGGGTGGATGACCGCATCTTTGTTGGCTACGTGGGTGCCAAGGAAGGTCGGGCTTTGCACAATTAGACCATCTCTCAGTGGGTCGTTCTGTGCATAAAAGCATGCTATTCTTTGGCTAAAAAAGAGCCTCCTGTGGTGCTGCGTGCCCATTCTACCAGGGCGACGGCAGCCACTACTGCTTTGGGACGGGGAGTCCCTTTGCATGACATCTGTCAGGCAGCTACATGGGCCTCACTGCACACATATACCAAGCACTACTGCCTGGACAGCCAAGTCCGGAGAGACAGCTTCTTTGGCCGTTCTGTTCTCTGGGACTTTCTGCTGTGCTCTTGGTCCGCAGACCCACTACCTGGGTTGGTATTGCTGGGGTATCTATTCTAAGGTAAGGAATCTATCACTCATGTTTTTCTTTCAGATGAACAAGTTACTTACCTTCGGTAACGATATAGCTGCAAGAAACATTAGTTAGTGATGTATTCCTTTCCGCCCCACCCATTCTCCCCGTTATGTAAACTGATTTGCTATGCTATGCTATGCTATGGGCACTTATAATGCGCACAGATGCTCCAGCAAAAGAGCGTCCCGGCGCACGACAAGCCAGAACACATCACCGCCAATGCAGAGAGTTAGAAAAGAGGTACAACTAAGGGGCATTAAAATAGGAAGGTTTTTATGGCCTTACGAAACAGAAGAAGGTCCTCCAACAAACGGATCTCTAGGGTCAAGGTCATCCCTTTCAGGTCCCTAGTTTCATTGCATCTGTGGTCAGTTTCTTGCATAGCTCTGCGTTCCTGGCGCGGCATCTAAGTGTCCGCCGCAACGTCATCACGGGGATCACGACGACAGACGCGGAGCAGACCGACGCCATCTCCTGACGCGTAGGGGTACTGCTGACGAAAGCTTTCCGGATCCAATCTGACGCCTAGGGGGGAATTATAAGGTAAGGAATCTATCACAAACTATTGTTTTTTACTGATATATTGTTATCGAAGGTAAGTAACTTGTTCATTAAGTTGCTGCGATGTAAGCAGGCGATGCCTCCACCATGACCGCTTGCTCTATCCAACCGAATTATATCATAGTTAGTAGGTACTACAATGTTTAGAATGGGAGCAGCTGAGTAATTCAGCCACGCTTCAGTCCGCATTACAAGGTCCAAGTCCTGTGCAGGGATGAGTTATGCAATGTCAGCAGAGTGTTTCACTGCCGATCTACAGTTTCAGGAGCATGGATTTGAGCTTTGTGTTTGTGTCAATTGGTGCAGATAGTGTGGTGGTGACTTACGTGAAGTTGTTCTCATTTAATGCTCTAAAGTCTAGAGTTTAGCCTCGGTTCCCGGAATGGATCAGTGGGGATTAATGCAAGTTGGATATGTTGGAGGAGTGTTCTGGATCATAGAATGGTTGGAGAGAATGGATATCCATATCGGATAGGGAGGATCTACATCTGGATGGCCATTAAGGGTCGTTAGGATGAGGAGCGGAAGCCCAACTATGGGGTGAGTGGGTGATGTGGGCCAGAGTCCGATGATTTATGAGAGAAGATGGTCGCAAGGTACACACTTTCGATGAGAGCAAGCAAACATATGTCAATGTTTACGACATATGGTTTTGACTTTTATATTAGTGTGTTCCTAGGTAGTTACAACTTATTCTTATTCCCTTTCCCGCCCAGGCCCTTGATGGTTGTGGCAACTTCTGCTGCTGTTTCCCCTCATTGCATTCCTTTTCCTATTTGATTTGACAGATTGCTGCTGCTGTTTCCCCTCATTGTATTCCTTTTCTGATTTAATTTGACAGATTGCTGTTACAACTGTTTGCTGCTTTACTTGGATTTATTGGGGCTCAGCTGAGTATTATGAACTACTCTTTATGGGCAGTTCTGTAGCTCTAATTGGGTTTTGAAGCTTTATGCTTTTTTGATTTCACACTCTAAGCCTATTCTATTTTGTGGTGGGCAGACTCTAACACCAAACCTTCACCGCAAGACATGGGCAGTATGCTGGTTGTGAAATCTATACTTAGCCTGGACAGTTTCCACAGCACAGTGGCATATCTCTTGGTGAGAGGAGTTCCTGAGTCCAACCATCAGAACAACTCACAACCCCATTGTGTAGTGACCCAGATGGAAACTTAAATCAAACTAATCACTGGTAGTAAGTATGGGATGATAAAACTGCGCTGTAAAACAATGATCATTTCTTTTGACCCTTGGGGAGAGAACACCTAGTCTCATAATACACTAACTAAAATATGATGTAGTGAGAAAGTTATGAATCCTGAAACAAGGAGTTCTGCTCCGAGGTGTGGGTACTGCTGCTTCATCAATTTTTTTGTAGATAGTCAAATAATATCTTACTATGCATTTGTGCTCTTAATTTCCATTATTTTATGGAGGTGGGCGAGGCAGTGAAGGATGCCTGGCTTTTGCTCAGCTCGGAGTTTACTCGGATCCTTGGGCCAAAGCAGGCCCAGCCATTTGTCTGGCTCAGGAGGCCTTCTTTAGGGGTGACAGACCTATATTAATAATCGTGTTTGACTTTACCACACATGGTGAAGGCAGAGTCGAGATCAAGCAGTTTATTCTCTTCTGCAGTCTGCATTGGCCGTCCTCTTGTTAGTAGTTTACTTGGGCTACTCAGGGTGGCATAAATAGTGCTTCAGGCCCTGGTGACTACTTTAACACCCATGCCCTGGGTACCATTGGGACCATGTACTAGGGACTTATAAGGGGGTTAAAGTCATTGCCAATTGAGGATGCCAATTCACATATAGCAATTTCAACCTGCTCCAGTGCACTTTCAGAGTCCTAACCAACAGTATCTGGAGCAAAACGTATGGGTGTGACCATACAAAAAGGGTACTTCCCTCCAGATGATGACGGAGGCAGTCTTGGGGCCTGCGTCCTCTCTATATTAAAGCACGGATATAACTCTGCCTGGAATTCATGTTTTAAACCAGTCTCCCTGGTTTGTTGTCCTTCCATGCCCTTCAGCAGTCCCACCAGCCACGGATTATTTCTGCATGATTGGCCTTCTGCATCTTCCATGCAGTGTTCGAGGAGTGTTGTCTGCTCATTCAGTCTTTTATGCTCATGTAATGGTGCCTGCCACATCTTGCAGGGAGGAAATGCGCCCCTGTGCCTCCATCGCTCGCGAAGATAAGTTACACAAGTATTGACGAAGGAATGAGACCCCTACCCCATAAATATTGTCTGTCAAGTATTTGTGTTTGTCTTTGATCACCTGGAGTACTGCTGCTGTGGAAACTGTCACTTCCTGTGGTAGTATGGGAGGCCCTGTGCTTCTCCCTCTACGGACCCGCCATGTGCCACTTGTTTGGTGTATTTATCTATCTGTCCCTGCCCCCCTGCAACCTTCCCCTTCACAATATTGGCAATCCAATAGCCAGCATGAGTATTTGCTGTTTGGGCACTCACACGTCCTCAGTCTCTGCCCCAGGGCAATTAGTTGCCTCTGTTGCGGTGCAGGGCTTGATCAATGCCACTCCCCCCACTCCTCACCTCTGTGTCTGTCAGCAAGGATTAGGCCGTCGTTATCCAGCGTCATCGCCTGGTTGGTCCTCTTCCCTTTGAGACTCCCACAGTGGGTCAGAATTGGTGTGAGGGGAAGGCTGCTTCGTGTATATAGGAAGCAAAAGATGAGAGAGGTGCCATCTGTTTGTTCTAATCCAAGTGCTCACTCACTTCACGTTGTGTGCCCGCTCAGAATGTAGATTTCCTAAGTTTAAAGATTTAGAAAGTCTCAAATATTCTGCATTTCATCCCTTGCTTTATCAGCATCCAAGTTAAACACAGTTACAAAAAGACTGCACTTCCCAAAGCCCATTGGAATACATGACTACGGAAAACTGAACCTGGTGCCCTATCATGGCACACTAGGTCTCGTTGTTAATCCTCCTGTGCATGCAGCAAGTCCTCTTCTCTGATAATGATCATTGAAAACAAGATGCGTAGGTTGTTCTGTTTTCAGTTTCCATGGGTTCAAAATGATGGTGTTTTAAAAAAAATCAACAAGAAAAACGAATTGAGGAATACAGGTTACAGGGAGCATGAATGACAAAATTGGTGGCCGTTCGTTTCGAGTCCTGGCGGCGAGCTGGTGGAACTCTCTCCCTCCACAAATCCGGGCCATCGATGACCTCTTTCAGTTTAGACGGGCTATCAAGACCTTTTTATTTGTTTAGCTCATCTTAGGTCTTTTCTCTTTTTGCTGCCCGCTATTAATGCTGTGTTGTGTTTACCTCCTCAAAGCGCCAGGGCGCCCCTTTGCTGGGGCAGCTGTGCGCGGTACAAATAAAAATAACATAACATAACATAACATATATGTGACATATGTAAACCGATCATGGTTGGGCAGCATTGCCATTAACATCAGTCTCAGAGCAAGATCTACTAAGGTAAATGTGGTGATCTGGCTGGACTGTGTCATCAGCCATGTCATATGCCCATGTCACCTGAGTCTAGAATGTGCAATGCTTTACCTGCCTGAGACATTCTATGTATCTTCAGTTACTCAGGACCTGCTACAGCTGTGACCAATAAATACTTCACTTGATATATCCAGCCTTTGGTGATCCTTTCATCATTACAGTAAAGTATGATCACAAGGCAAGGAGGACGGTGAGGACTACAAAACATGCCAATCCTAATAGCAGACAGTGCGTCAATAAAATAATAAATTATAAGGAAGTAGGTGTAAGGGGGATGCTGCAGGGAACACATATGGGTAGATCAACAGGGGCACAGAGATCAGATGAACAGGATGATATACATCATACTTAGGTACAATTGTACAGAAGTGATGCATTCATGAGGTCCCGGACATAGTCCCTTCATTGTGGTTGAATATCGTTTTTGGCTTCTATGCTAAGATATACATATCACAGTTCCCTCACATCCACTCTCCCCACTCCTCCAGTGAGTAGCATGTGTAGTGTGTTGGCCTCTGGTCCTGCACAGTGCAGGAGAGTATGCAGCTGCCTCTTGGTGTCCAGCACAGAGCCTGCTTTCCAAGACATTTCTATTTGGCGCTTGAAAAGTGGGAAACGACCTTTACATCGCGGTCATTACACCGTGATGCCATTACAACGTGGTCGTTACAACGACTGCGTTGTTACCACACAATGCCATTACAAGGCAGGTCATTACAACGACTTGCAGTAGATGGCGCTCTAACAAAAGGAATAGTATAGTTTACTATTCCAACACCTTCCCTACTGTTACGTAGACTGGAGTTGGAGTAGTAAATTATACATTTCTAATGTTAGCGCGCCATCTACTGCAAGCCGATGTAATGACTTGCATAGTAATGGCATTGCGTGGCAACAAAACGGTTGTTGTAACGACCGTGTTGTAATGCCACGCGATGTAATGACTCGTTAACGAGTCATATTCTTAAAAAGTACTTATGCAAGGTCTGTAAACTGGTGTAAGTATTTGCCCCCTCTTTACTTTAGGTCAAAGGCCTAGCAGTCAGGATTCAGGAGTAGGTGACCATGTATGGTCTGCGAGTTCCGCTATAGTGGCTGTAACTTCAAGCCATGCCACCTGTAGTCATGGCTTGAGGTACTCCCACACCATATGTTAGAAGCTGGCATCATGATTCGTTATGATGGATATTGATACCCACCCAATCGCGCACTGTTCACTTGGTGCTGCACACCTTTTTAGTTTTACGTTTTTAAACACAATTTAAACCAACAGTATGTCTTATTTTTTACTTTAGTTTTAAATTTGTGCTCATGTTCACCTCATCATGTAAACTATAGTTTTGTTATTCACAATTTTCATAACAACTTGCTTTTGAATACATTATTTCAATGCATATTTCATTTCTTCAAATTTTTCAACATTTTCAATATTGTACATGATTCATATAATCAATGTTCCTTGGTTGAGCCCAATGCATTTCGGCACTATTGGAGTGCCTTCATCAGGGGCAATTCTGCAGAAAATAAAAGTAAAAAACATGGTGTAAGTGTGTTGACTATATTAGTTCTTGGGGGTTCACTTAGTTAAAAATATATTAGCTAGCGTACCTTAATGTTGCTGGTATGTGACGTATGAATGCAATGCTCCGCCTTGAACACAATGCTTCTGGTAAAACAAAATTAAAACTTCTCTTTAATTGACCTGGTATAATGTGTTAAACTTATATTGAATAGCCAGCCACTCAATAGCCAACGTACCTTCTGCTATTGTGCCAATAATTTCTGAAACAACAAACGGGAAATGCCTTAACACCTTATTGTTATTAACTTATTTTGAATAGCCAGCCACTCAATGGGCAACGTACCTTATGTTAATGTGCCAAAAATCTCTGAAACTACAAACGGAAAAATGCCTTAGCACCGTATTGTTATAAATTATGAGCTTTAATCAACTCTCGGCAAAAAGCCGACTTTAACTTATCTTCCGTTTCCAACTCGTATCTGAGGAAACCAGAACAAACAATAATAACCGTCAGTTACCCTTCATCTCTAGGTGCTACCAAGTTCATTACTCTGAATAACCGCGTTACGCATACTGCTCATACCTGTGTTAAAGCCTTCTTCCGTCCTCAACAAAAACCGCAACCTAGGTAGTTGTTTTCACATCAGCGTGTGTCGAGAATAACTGAGTTTAAAATCACTCCGCAAAACTCCGGAACAACTCCGTGATGGTGGAAATAAAAGTCGGACTATCTGTTGGTATCTCTCTGTTCACTACGCTCCGTTAGGCGCCATCTTAGAGTGGTCCTAATTCTGCTGCCATTAATGAAACCCGCTACAACAATTTGTATTACAGGATTCAGAAACTCGTGCTGCCTTTCCAGATATTAGTTATAATTCCTGGATATTATTTGTAAAAAAGTAAGTGTTCCGGATAATATAAAGTTATCAACACTCTAAAGAGATCAAACACTCGTTCTGTTGTGTGGTTAACTGTTTCTACCACTATCATGATTGATCATGAATGTTATACAGCTGGCTGCTTGACTTATTGTATAATCTAGTGCTAGCCTGCGAAACAGAAGGAATCTGTATGTGTTTTTTAAGTGTATAATGTTGTTGTCAGGTTACCTCATGTTATTATATACATACAGTTGATAGCAGGTTTGTCCAAGATATTACATTATGGTCACATTGACATTTGGTTAATGAGTTTAAAAATCAGAAAATCACGTTGAGTTATGCCTCCCTGACCTCAATTGCTATTCAGTTCATCTACTGACCCTACAGAAAGCACGCTAAATCATATTTATCATTAAGGCCTATTGGTACCATGGTATTAAGATATTTGATCCAAAAAAGTTCACGCTGCAATAGTTTCTGATGGTTGTTAACTCCTTGTTTTAAGGGTACCTGTTCCAAAACTAGGAATCTAAGTTGAGAGATACTGTGTTTCTCTTGTGTCCAATGGTGTACCAATGGTGAAGTTAGGGAGTTGTTGCGAATTCGGCTTTTATGTTCTGATATTCGAACTTTTATTTTCCGTTCCGTCTTCCCGATGTACATCTTTCCGCACGGACACTTAATCCCGTACACAACGTTCTGTGAATTACAGTCACTGGTATGTTTTAACTGGATCAGTTTTCCTGAGGTTGGGTGAGTGCATGAACTTCCTGTTGTTACGTTGTTGCAATTAATGCAATTAAGACAGCGTGTTGTTCCTTTGTTTATTGTCGTTGATGATGGCTGTTGTTTGAATTTCAATTTTTCTTTTAAGTTCAATCCTCTGGTGTACGCATGTAATGGAGGCTCTTTAAATAATACATTAAAGTCTTGCTCCATAGATAATAGTTCCCATCTTTTGTTGATGATGTTTCTGATTCTGTGTGATTGGGTTGTGTATTTTGTTACAAATACCATTCTGTTTTGTTGATTTTATTTGAAATTAATTACTTCTTTGCTTATTTTGTATGTGAATTGTATTCTCGCCTCAACTTGGTTGAGAGTTCTGATTAGGTGTTCCAATGATTCCTCAGTGTCGTCCCAAATTAAGAAGATATCATCGATGAAGCGGCAATATAGCTTCACATGTATCCATTCTCTCAAATTCATCACGTTCTGTGCCTCAAATTGGGCCATGTAAGTATTAGCGTATGCTGGGGCCCGAGCAAAGCCCATGGATGTTCCATTGAGTTGAGCGTAAAATGTATTCTTCCATAAGAAATAACTGTTATAGAGACAAAATTTCAGTAGCTGCAACAAAATTTTTTTTTTATCAGTTGGTACTTCTTCCAGCTTGAGTAGTGCCCATTCTGCAGCTTCAAGGCCTGCTCCGTGGGGTATAGAGGTGTAAAGTGCCACCACATCTATGGTGCACATAATCCAGTGGTTTTGATATCCTTCTTGAATCCATGTCAATTTATTCAGAAAATCAGTTGTATCTTTGATATACGAGCCCCATTGTTGAACAAATTTCTGCAAGTAGTAGTCGATGTATTGTCCGAAGGGGTCAAAAATTGACCCACACCCCGAAACTATCGGTCTAAAAGGTGGATTGGTCGGGTGTTTATGGATTTTAGGGATCATATACAATTGTGGCCGTCTCTGTTTTTTTCTGTTAGATATGCCACTGTTTGATCATCAACACATCCATTCAGTTTGGCTGTCTGCAAAATTCCATTAAGCATAATTTGAAGCATTGAAGTTGGATCTGATGGAAGCTGTAACTATGTGTCTTGGTGTGACACGTGTTCATCTACTTTATGTTCGTAGTAATGCGTGTCCATTAGCACTAAGGCGCCACCCTTATCAGCTGGTTGAATGGTTAAATTTGCATCATTGGCCAAGTTGTTAATTATGTGTTGTTCAGTTTTCGTCAAGTTGTTGTGTCGTATTTTCTTGTAATCAAATGTTTTCAAATAATTTTTCACCATGATTTCAAAGGTGTCTAACATTTTGTGCGATGTTGGAGCTTGAAATACACTTTTTGGTTTAATGTGTTTGTCTGTGTTTTCAATCTGAGTATTTGTAGGTTCAATTACATTTTCAAAATAATGTCTGAGTTTTAATGTTCTCATGAACCTGAAAAAAGCACCTTCTGTTTCCAATTCATGTGTTGCTGTAGTAGGTACAAATGTAAGACCCTTATTTAAAGTCAATGTTTGTTGCCTTGTCAGTGTTGTTGAAGAAATATTAATGATTAAACTACTGTCCGTCCGCTTCTTAGAGCTTTGCCTGCCACTTCCTCGCCTTGTTTTGCGCTTGATGCTGGTGTTGGTGTTTGTGATGTTGATGGTTGACCTTGATCCTGGTCCTGTAACAAAAAAGCCGTATCTCTGCTTGTTGTAGCATGTTGACTGTTATCAGTGGATAATATTACTCCTTCCTGTGTTGCTCTTATGGGTCCTCTACGTATTGATGTTTCCTTATCGGTTACAAGACTTTCTTCGGACGAATGTGCGGCTGGTGTTGTTTTTTTTGGTGGTACAAATTGTCGTCGAGCGTAGATATCAGCCCATGTATAAACTTCGTTGAGCTTATAATCTATTACTTCTTTGCTTATTTTGTATGTGAATTGTATTCTCGCCTCAACTTGGTTGAGAGTTCTGATTAGGTGTTCCAATGATTCCTGAGTGTTGTCCCAAATTAAGAAGATATCATCGATGAAGCGGCAATATAGCTTCACATGTATCCATTCTCTCAAATTCATCACGTTCTGTGCCTCAAATTGGGCCATGTAAGTATTAGCGTATGCTGGGGCCCCAGCAAAGCCCATGGATTTTCCATTGAGTTGAGCGTGAAATGTATTCTTCCATAAGAAATAACTGTTATAGAGACAAAATTTCAGTAGCTGCAACAAAATTTTTTTTTTATCAGTTGGTACATCTTCCAGCTTGAGTAGTGCCCATTCTGCAGCTTCAAGGCCTGCTCCGTGGGGTATAGAGGTGTAAAGTGCCACCACATCTATGGTGCACATAATCCAGTGGTTTTGATATCCTTCTTGAATCCATGTCAATTTATTCAGAAAATCAGTTGTATCTTTGATATACGAACCCCATTGTTGAACAAATTTCTGCAAGTAGTAGTCGATGTATTGTTCGAGGGGGTCAAAAATTGACCCACACCCCGAAACTATCGGTCTAAAAGGAGGATTGGTCGGGTGTTTATGGATTTTAGGGATCATATACAATTGTGGCCGTCTCTGTTTTTTTCTGTTAGATATGCCACTGTTTGATCATCAACACATCCATTCAGTTTGGCTGTCTGCAAAATTCCATTAAGCATAATTTGAAGCATTGAAGTTGGATCTGATGGAAGCTGTAACTATGTGTCTTGGTGTGACACGTGTTCATCTACTTTATGTTCGTAGTAATGCGTGTCCATTAGCACTAAGGCGCCACCCTTATCAGCTGGTTGAATGGTTAATTTTGCATCATTGGCCAAGTTGTTAATTATGTGTTGTTCAGTTTTCGTCAAGTTGTTGTGTCGTATTTTCTTGTAATCAAATGTTTTCAAATCATTTTTCACCATGATTTCAAAGGTGTCTAACATTTTGTGCGATGTTGGAGCTTGAAATACACTTTTTGGTTTAATGTGTTTGTCTGTGTTTTCAATCTGAGTATTTGTAGGTTCAATTACATTTTCAAAATAATGTCTGAGTTTTAATGTTCTCATGAACCTGAAAAAAGCACCTTCTGTTTCCAATTCATGTGTTGCTGTAGTAGGTACAAATGTAAGACCCTTATTTAAAGTCAATGTTTGTTGCCTTGTCAGTGTTGTTGAAGAAATATTAATGATTAAACTACTGTCCGTCCGCTTCTTAGAGCTTTGCCTGCCACTTCCTCGCCTTGTTTTGCGCTTGATGCTGGTGTTGGTGTTTGTGATGTTGGTGGTTGACCTTGATCCTGGTCCTGTAACAAAAAAGCCGTATCTCTGCTTGTTGTAGCATGTTGACTGTTATCAGTGGATAATATTACTCCTTCCTGTGTTGCTCTTATGGGTCCTCTACGTATTGATGTTTCCTTATCGGTTACAAGACTTTCTTCGGACGAATGTGCGGCTGGTGTTGTTTTTTTTGGTGGTACAAATTGTCGTCGAGCGTAGATATCAGCCCATGTATAAACTTCGTTGAGCTTATAATCTATTGTGTCGCGTTTGTATTTGCGTAGCTTTCCTTCTTGTAATTCTTTCTCGTATTTTTCCAATTTCAGATTGATACCCTCTAGACTGATTTTCCATGAATCATCTTCCATTCTTGCTTCCAATTCTGTTTTAAGTGTGTAAATTTCATCTTCTAACTCACGTATGGTCTTAGCTAGTTCTTCAATGATGAGCAGTATAAGGTCTAATGAACATTTGTTTAGTATACTGTACCACTTATCCATGAACTTAGAATTGAGGTTGAATCGAAATAACATTGGTTTGATTGACAAACGTAGTCCTCTCGGGATGCGTTTGGCTTTGTGGTATTGGATGAGTGTCGATGCGTGCATTCTTTGGTTAACTTGACGTCGTGTAAGATATTCCAACTGTTTAAGTTGTTGACTTATGGAACCCCCGTGAGCATCCATGTTTCTGACTTCCTTGATGAGTGATTAAATCTGGTCTGCCTGTTCATTAGTATACGCCAATGTGTTGGCTTTATTGTCCGTGATCGCTGTTATTGTTTCGAATTGCATCTTTGTTTGTTTGGGTGCCTCCTTACTGGGTTGACTGTAGTAAAGTTATGAAAAAATTGGGTTTGTAAGGAGCACTCCGTTGTCAGCTGGATCTTAGGGTTTTAAACAAATGGTGCTGCGATTGTTAAGGATTGTCGGTCCTGGATTAATGATTCGTTATGATGGATATTGATACCCACCCAATCGCGCACTGTTCACTTGGTGCTACGCACCTTTTTATTTTTACGTTTTTAAACACAATTTAAACCAACAGTATGTCTTATTTTTTACTTTAGTTTTAAATTTGTGCTCATGTTCACCTCATCATGTAAACTATAGTTTTGTTATTCACAATTTTCATAACAACTTGCTTTTGAATACATTATTTCAATGCATATTTCATTTCTTCAAATTTTTCAACATTTTCAATATTGTACATGACTCATATAATCAATGTTCCTTGGTTGAGCCCAATGCATTTCGGCACTATTGGAGTGCCTTCATCAGGGGAAATTCTGCAGAAAATAAAAGTAAAAAACATGGTGTAAGTGTCTTGACTATATTAGTTCTTGGGGGTTCACTTAGTTAAAAATATATTAGCTAGCGTACCTTAATGTTGCTGGTATGTGACGTATGAATGCAATGCTCCGCCTTGAACACAATGCTTCTGGTAAAACAGAATTCAAACATCTCTTTAATTGACCAGGTATAATGTGTTAAACTTATTTTGAATAGCCAACCACTCAATAGCCAACGTACCTTCTGCTATTGTGCCAATAATTTCTGAAACAACAAACGTGAAATGCCTTAACACCTTATTGTTATTAACTTATTTTGAATAGCCAGCCACTCAATGGGCAACGTACCTTATGTTAATGTGCCTAAAATCTCTGAAACAACAAACGGAAAAATGCCTTAGCACCGTATTGTTATAAATTATGAGCTTTAATCAACTCTCGCCAAAAAGCCGACTTTCCTTATCTTCCGTTTCCAACTCGTATCTGAGGAAACCAGAACAAACAATAATAACCGTCAGTTACCCTTCATCTCTAGGTGCTACCAAGTTCATTACTCTGAATAACCGCGTTACGCATACTGCTCATACCTGTTAAAGCCTTCTTCCGTCCTCAACAAAAAACGCAACCTAGTTAGTTGTTTTCACATCAGCGTGTGTCGAGAATAACTGAGTTTAAAATCACTCCGCAAAACTCCGGGACAACTCCGTGATGGTGGAAATAAAAGTCGGACTATCTGTTGGTATCTCTCTGTTCACTACGCTCCGTTAGGCGCCATCTTAGAGTGGTCCTAATTCTGCTGCCATTAATGAAACCCGCTACAACAATTTGTTATTACAGGATTCAGAAACTCGTGCTGCCTTTCCAGACATTAGTTATAATTCCTGGATATTATTTGTAAAAAACTAAGCGTTCCGGATAATATAAAGTTATCAACACTCTAAAGAGATCAAACACTCGTTCTGTTGTGTGGTTAACTGTTTCTAACACTATCATGATTGATCATGAATGTTATACAGCTGGCTGCTTGACTTATTGTATAATCTAGTGCTAGCCTGTGAAACAGAAGGAATCTGTATGTGTTTTTTAAGTGTATAACGTTGTTGTCAGGTTACCTCATGTTATTATATACATACAGTTGATAGCAGGTTTGTCCAAGATATTACATTATGGTCACATTGACATTTGGTTAATGAGTTTAAAAATCAGAAAATCACGTTGAGTTATGCCTCCCTGACCTCAATTGCTATTCAGTTCATCTACTGACCCTACAGAAAGCACGCTAAATCATATTTATCATTAAGGCCTATTGGTACCATGGTATTAAGATATTTGATCCAAAAAAGTTCACGCTGCAATAGTTTTTGATGGTTGTTAACTCCTTGTTTTAAGGGTACCTGTTCCAAAACTAGGAATCTAAGTTGAGAGATACTGTGTTTCTCTTGTGTTCAATGGTGTACCAATGGTGAAGTTAGGGAGTTGTTGCGAATTCGGCTTTTATGTTCTGATATTCGAACTTTTATTTTCCGTTCCGTCTTCCCGATGTAATCTTTCCGCACGGACACTTAATCCCGTACACAACGTTCTGTGAATTACAGTCACTGGTATGCTTTAACTGGATCAGTTTTCCTGAGGTTGGGTGAGTGCATGAACTTCCTGTTATTACGTTGTTGCAATTAATGCAATTGAGACAGCGTGTTGTTCCTTTGTTTATTGTCGTTGATGATGGCTGTTGTTTGAATTTCAATTTTTCTTTTAAGTTCAATCCTCTGGTGTACGCATGTAATGGAGGCTCTTTAAATAATCCATTAAAGTCTTGCTCCATAGATAATAGTTCCCATCTTTTGTTGATGATGTTTCTGATTCTGTGTGATTGGGTTGTGTATTTTGTTACAAATACCATTCTGTTTTGTTGATTTTTTGTCCGTGGTTTCAACAATTCTGTTCTGTTCATTAATGAGACCTTTTGTATTTGCTCTTGAAGTATGGCCTTTGGGTATCCTCTCTCCTCATATTTTTGGACTTGTCTTTCCAAGGTGTTTTCACACGTTTGTGTATTGGAACATATACGTTTGATCCAAATAAATTGTGATAGCGGTAAATTCCTTATTAGACTCCTTGGGTGAAAGCTGGTGTAACTGAGTGCACTGTTTCGGTCTGTGGACTTTGTGTACAGTTCCGTGTCAAATCCATTATCTGTCTTAGTTATCCTGACGTCCAGGAAATCAATTACATCTTTGCTTATTTTGTATATGAATTGTATTCTTGCCTCAACTTGGTTGAGAGTTCTGATTAGGTGTTCCAATGATTCCTGAGTGTCGTCCCAAATTAAGAAGATATCATCGATGAAGCGGCAATATAACTTCACATGTATCCATTCTCTCAAATTCATCACGTCTGGTGCCTCAAATTGGGCCATGTAAGTTTTTCTTCTTGAATTTCTGCATGTGGTGCTTCCTGAGGTTCTAGAGTCACCAGGCAGCTCCAGTTTTTGTGCAATGTACCTCGGGGTGCTGGAGTGTATGGCTTTGTGTGTCCTGCAGGCAATTTAAAAATGTATATGTGCCTCGTAAGGGAGCCAGTTTAGTGATTTCAAATAAGGTGTGATGTGGTTATTTCATTCAGATCCAGTAATAAGCCTTGCAGCTGAGTTAAGGGAGGCATTAAGGGGGGTACTTTGACCTAGGAAGACCGCAAAGGGTTACATTTCCATAGTCCAGCCTGGAAAACACTAGGGCTTGAGCAACTGACTTGAAGTCTTCAAATGCTGATGACGGGTCAAGGACGCTTAAAAGGCAGGATTAAATTTGATCAAGCATTGTGTAACACATCGTCAGCTATGTGAGTCATGGCTGATTCAGTGCTGCGTCCCAGAAGGAATCCAGATTGGTATTGATTTAAGAGTTGAAATTGCTCTGTGTTTGCATAGCTGGGTATGGGCACATTTCTAGAGGAGCTTTGAAAGAGTTGGGATGCTAGAGATAGGGCGGAAGTTATGTAGATCAGTGTGGTCTGCTGTGGGTTTTTTCAGAACGGCGGTTATCTGTCCAGACTTGAGGTAGTCTGTTATGCTGCCTTGAATTAATGAATCATTTACTATTTTGGTCCAGAGTGGGAGAAGAGAGGTTTTAATCTCAATTAAGAGATTTGAAGGAAGCGGATCGCTGAAGTGCTTTGAAGGTTTAAGTGTTGACAGGATTTTTAGTATGGTTGTTTCATCAAAGGATTTGAATGAACACCATGCAGCAATATTTTTGGGGGTGTGTGTAGGACGCTCAGGCCACACAGGTGGTTGGGGACTGACGTGTGAAAGCATCGGGGGGAGATCCAATGCAGTCTTTAAGGCACTTTCAATTTTGTTCGTCTTTCCCAGGAAGAAGGCGGCAAGTTCTTCGCAGTTAGGCTGCAGATAAGACCCAGAAAGGAGGTTGGGTTTCCTGTTAGATTGCAATTTAACGAGTTCAAACAGTTTTTAGGTCGATTCCTGGCATTGTTTATCAGTTTCCTAAGGAAGTTTGCTTTTGAGCTATGCATGTGTTTGTTGTAAATGATTCTTAGAGATCTCAGGTGCTGGAGGTGTTCGAGCAAGGAAGAGAATCTCCATGACCCTTCACTCAATCTTAGATTGCATCTTTCAGCGTTTAGACTACCACTGTACCAAGATGAGAGTAACATTGTGTGCTTGCTTCACACAGAGAAAGGTAATCCATGGCTAAGGGCACCAAATTTTCAGAGTGGAAAGAGGGGAGGGACCGGGGTACTCAATGCTCACGTGGGGGGAAGCTGAGGGGATATGAGGAGAAGGGGGTATGGTCAGATGAAGGAAGGAAGGAAGGAAGGAAGGAAGGAAGGAAGGAAGGAAGGAAGGAAGGGATGGGGCAAATCATGGGGTGGCTGGAGGAAAGTTGGATGACTCCGTTCTACAAAGACAGCCCATTAAACAGCAGCATAATGACAGAAGATGTCAAGAGAGAAGGTACTCTTTCTGTTTTAGGCTTCCCAGCGTTATATGCATGTGATTACTAGGTGGAAAACAAAAAATCCTCAGGAGAGGGCTCATTTGCGAATATAAAAAGGGGAAGTTGAAATACATTAGGTCAAACTAGGTTATGCAATTAGGAAGACAGAATCCAGATTAGAGGGATAGGGGGGATAGAATGAACAGTGCCTAGGATGCACTTGGAAATTCGATAGACCGAGCCAGTCTGGAAATCTAAGCAGAATTAGTAAACAACATCATTCTAAGATGGCCGCCACTGTGGAAATACTTTGAAGCTATAGAACATGATAGTCCTTCTTTCATGTACATAAGAAGGACATGCAAAGTCCTATGTCGATATCTATATTCCTAGAGTCTTAGAGGCGCCGCCATTTTAGATTGGGCAGGGACTTTATATGGGGAGAGGATTGATACATGATGCAGTGCCTACAAGGCCCCGATAGAGCCCCTTTATGCCACAAGGGCCCCAAACACAATCAGCGCACATAAGGCCCTGTAGGAAGGTGGATATCTGACTATGGTTACCCCCAAACTTTTTGCCTGGTGTTTAGCTGGTTTTTGACTTAGTTGGCCTGGGATCCTGCTATTCAGGGCCCCAGGCTGATTGCTCTCTCCTTAAAATGGACTCCATGTACCTTAGGTGCATAACACAATTGGAATTGGTTCACCTTATAGGCCCCTGTAACAGTGTACCATAGGTACCCAGGGCATAGGTGTAGCCAAGGCCTACCAGGGGCTGCAGCATGTATTGTGCCACCCCTGGCCTGGCCTCCATATTTGACACAACTGGCTGATCACTCAGCTGGGGTAAGTTGGTGTAATCACCTCTTACTTAGGTACAGTATGTCTGTGCCTAACCCTAAACTGGACACATATGTTCCTATCAGCCACTCCTATGGAAGGCCTCATCAATCCTGGAGGCAGAGTGCTTGGAAATATGTGAGATGGTGCTCTAGCATGAGCTGAGCCTGTCTGCAGCTGTCGGGAACCACTCCCTAAGCTGTTCCGGGATATTGCCATACCATATACTCTTAAGTGCATTATAATCCTCGCGGTTAAATGCTATCTTTGGTTTGGCTTTATCAAAACATGTCGAGTAAGGTGTCATACGAATTGGAATACTATCCCCTCGCCAGTTCTGGCGACGGGGATAGCATTCCACCCTTCTAGAGGGACACGACATGTGCGTAGCCTTAACCCCGGTTAAAGTTAAACAGAGCCTCAGCTTCACAAAATGGACGCTGCCACCACAGACACAAGTCTGGCCTCCTGCTGCTGACCGAAACTCGGCAGATGGTGGCCTGGACAAAGGGTTTCCTGCCTTGGGAGGTGCGAGCACCACCCCAGACAGGATTTTGTGTATTGGGTAGGACAGGGCTGAATAGAATCAGACATGCCCGGGGCACACAAGGTGTCCCCGTGCATAGGCCAGCCCAAACCGGTTCTGGGGCCTTCCAGCCCCAGTCCTGGCGCGGAGCTGGACAAAGGAAAGGGGGTGTAACCGCCCCCCTTCCTGGTTCCTCCCAGAGGAGGGACCTAGTAGGTGATCCACCCCCTAGATTGGAATAAGAGGGGGAGCAGTGCCATTGCACAGCAGATGATCCCGAAATCAACTTAAACTAAGAAGAAGACTGGACTTCGACATTCTGCTGCACAGAAGACTGAAGAAGAATCTCCCTTGTGGCCAAGGAGTGACCACCCTGTGAACACAGGTACCAACCAGCAACTCGACGTCTGCTTTGCCGCCGCCTCCCGCCGGAGCCCGAGCCCAGAGCCCGACAAGAACCAGATTCCCAGACCTCTCAGAGCCCGATCCACAGTCCCTGCAAAGAAGGGACCCGTGGAGGCACCGAGTGACGTGGGACCGGACCTCTTGGAAGACACTCGTAAAGCTGACTGCGCAGCTTCTGAGGCATCCTCGACGTTGTGCTTTGGGGACTGAGACCCCCCACCACCGAGCAGCCCTTGCACCGAAGATCAGCCCCCCAGCATCTCCACGATCTGCGTGGGGCCCGAAGATTTAAACAGCAGGTCTGGTTGCTCCAGACCTACCCAAGCTCCTGTGAAAAGGAGCACCCGCTCTGACCTTGCTGGTCCGAGTGAACAGCATCTTTCGACTTCTGCGTGGCTTGCATTTGCCAAGGCCTGTTTGCTCCGATCAGGTCGCCGACACCGCCAACAGCGAGAAGCCTACGTGGGACAGCTCGTGACCGACTCCTGGACGTCCTCGACCCCGGGTATCCACGTGGCTGCAGAAAGAAGCTACCCGACAACGCCTGTTTGCACCCGACATCACCTGGTTCCACTCTGGTTCCACGGTAGTCACTGGCTAGTGACTTTGAACACTGTCCCCTCTGCTTTCAGGTCTTCAACTCTTCAGATCCACCCTTGGATCCACCGGAACTCTTCTCATCGAGCCGCCTGCAGCATCTTCAGCTCCAAGCACCATCGACCAGCGTGACGAAACCCGACACATCTTCGACCCTGTGCACCCGCTTCCTGTGGGTGAGGTAACTCAGCTCCGCCGGTGCTCCTGCACTGGTACACATCCCAAGGGCCTGTGTTTTAAGTTTCAGCTCCGTAGGTCACTCGGAAGGTTCCTAACTTTCTAACTTTGTGCTTTTTACGCACCATAGACTTTGTATTGAGAAGTGCGTGCACTTTGAACACTGCACCCGAGTCCCGTGGGCCTTTCCCGACTTAGTTATTTCCAGTCTCGAATAGCTCCAGCGATTCCCAAGGCCCTAGGCCTCTTCACTTTCCTCCGGGTATCTCTTATACCACTTATTTAGTATATGGTTTAGGTGGCCCCTAGGGCTCATCCATATTGTGCAACTTTTGTGTATTTTAAACTGTCTTGTGATTTAACGCTTGTGCTTCTGTGCTCATAAAGAGTCCAGGGGATTTTATAGTTAATAAATCAATATATATTTTCAATATATATCTGTGTGGTGTCCCTTTCATTTGGTATTCAAGGGGGTTGTGTATGGTATAACAGCTGGCTTCACATGCCTTTCAGAGTTTAGCCTAAGACTGCTTTGTCCACGTTACCACTAGGATAACTGGTCTACAAGGTTGAATTACAACCATCATCATAAGGGTTGCTTGGCATGGTACAAAGTGATCACTAGAACTAGTGAGCATTATATACCAGGCCAACTTCTCACATTGGTGAGCAGCGGATTGGGATCTGAGCTTGCTGTTGTTTTACCATTACAATCTTTGAGATTATCATTTGAAAGATCATACAGGTACCTGCTAGGTACATATAAAACAAGACTAGTATACTTAAGTTCTACTGAACTTAGTTGTTGTAGAGCAAAGGGAGTAGCACACCCTAGCTACAACTACTAGATAGGTTTAGTAGGTAAACACCAGTGTAGGTAGATTGCAACACATCCACCCACACTAGAGCAATGTCTGGAACAGAGGGGTCCAGTGGACTTACTCCTGTTGAGAGTGACCCTCCAAGGGCACCATCCCAGTTTGCTATTTTTCCTTTTAAGGAACTAAGACAGCTTTGTGTCTTAAGGGGTCTGAAGACAGGGCCTACCCCTACTACAGACCACCTAAGAGAGCTCTTGGATCAGTCTGAGGCTCTAAAGACCTCTAAAGCAAACCCCACAGGGAATGCTGAAGGAGGCCATCCTTCAGAGGATGACACTGTAGACACCCCTACCCCTATCATCCTAGTAGATGAGGAAGCCTCCACCACTGGAGCTCCTCAAGTAGATGTAGAGGAAGAGGAAGAAGAAGAGGAGGAGGAGGTGGAGAGCAGTGAGTCAGATGATGACAGAGATAGTCAGGTGCTGGTCAGTAGACTGAACCAGGCTAACTTAAGTCAACTTGGGAATGAATCAGGTAACAACCCATTCAGACCCTCAGGTGGACTTAACCAGAGCCATAGGAGGAGGAGGCATCACTCAGGTGAATCCAATACCTCCCATGTCTCTAGAGGCTCTCATGGTCACTCCAGAAAGGAGATGACTAGCCCTCAGAGAAGGGAACATGAGGCCAAGATGAGAGAGGCTGAGCTTAGGATCCAGAGGCAAGAATTAGAGGTTGCCCTGGCTAAGGAGAAACTTGCTAGAGCAAGACAGCCTAGAGAGAGTGGGGTAATAGAACCCACTGGTGGCAGCAATATCCAGAAGGATAAAGACAGGTCCTTTGATACAAGAAACCTGAGTAAGATTGTGCCCCCCTACAAAGCTGGGGATGATATCCACAAATGGATGACTGCACTTGAGAGAGCCTGCATGGTACAGCAGATCCCTCAGGAGCAGTGGGCAGCAATCTTGTGGCTCTCCTTTGAAGGTAGAGGCAGAGACAGACTCCTCACAGTTAGTGATGAGGATTCTAGAAACTACATGGTCCTGAAGAGTGCTCTGATTGATGGGTTAGGCTTAACCACTGAACAGTACAGGTTAATGTTCAGAGATACCCAGAAGACACAGACTCAGGACTGGTCTGAATTTGTTGAGTGTGCCACTAAGGCTCTGGAGGGCTGGTTGCTGGGAAGTAAGGTTACTGACTATACAGGATTGTATAATTTAATTATGAGAGAGCAAATCTTAAGTAATTGTCAAAATCAGCTTCTACATCAGCACCTGGTTGACTCTGATCTGACCTCCCCACAAGAATTGGGTAGGAGGGCAGACAAATGGGTCAGAACCAGGATCAGGCCTAAGAACCAGGGTGGTGACCAAAAGAAAGAGACTACCAAGCCTCAAGAGAAGGGTGGGGATAAAAGTAAGGAAAAGACTTCCCCAGGGCCCCAAAACTCCAAGAATGGGGGTGGGTCCCAAGACACTTCTACATCCCAGAAAAAGCCTTATTGTCATACCTGTAAACAGGTTGGGCATTACAAAACAGACAGCTGTTGTCCCAAGAATGGCAATAAGGAGAATATACCTCCAGGTAAGGCTCCAACACCTCCTGTCACTGTTAGCAGTGGTCCCCCAGGTGGTGGGAGCACCCCCAAGAATTTGGGTGGGTTTACTTTTGGAGGACAGGTGGACTCTGGCCTATCCAGGTCCCCTAACTCAGATACTCTTGTCTATGAGACTGGCATGGGGTTTGCCAATTTCACTGCTTGCCCAAACACTTTGAGCAAGTATAGACAGGAGCCCCTCATCAATGGCTTGAAAGTTGAGGCCTTCAGAGACACAGGGGCTAGCATCACCATGGTGGCTGAATGTCTAGTCCCCTCAAGGCAACTTTTACCTGATGCCAGATATCAGGTAACAAACATTGATGGCATAGAAACCAATCATCCCATGGCAGTAGTCAATCTTAGCTGGGGAGGTGTCACTGGCCCAAAGAGAGTGGCAGTGTCAGCAAACTTGCCTGTAGATTGCCTACTGGGTAATGATTTGGAAATCTCAGCCTGGGCTGAGGTTGAACAGCAAACCCATTCTAGAATGGTAAATCTCCATGGAAAGGTTAGTGGGGCTGTGATGGCTACAGCCCCAATTCAAGATGTCCTTCCTGAAAAGGTTGGGAGGGCTGAGCAAACCTCAGCCCCATCTTTAGATAACTTCCCTCCTGAAGAGAGTAGCAGGGCTGTACTGATAACAGCCCATACCCAAACTGAGTCTCCTCCTGAAAAGGTTGGTGGGGCTGTGATGGCCACAGCCCAAACTCAAACTGATACATGGGTAGTGAAGCCTGAAATGATGGATCACTCCACCCAAACTGAGAGCATGGAGGAGGAAGAGAAATCTCCCCCTCACCAGACTTTAGGAAAGGATCAGCCTCCTCAGGGAACTGATCTTACCCCTGATGAAGGAACTGTCCCAGAGGTTGTTAGGCCTGGCCTGACAGAGCCTCTGATGGCAGTGGACCCTTCTCAGGTGGGACCCAGTCTGGAGCAGGTAACCTGCCCCTCTCTACCTTGCCTTACTCAGCCCAGGGCTGCCGAGGACAAGAAGGACAGTGAGACCCAAAGGGCCCCCTGTCAAATAAAGCACCCCCATCAACAGATTAGGGGCACCGAAACTAGTAGCCCTAGTGAGGTGAAAACTTTAAAAACTCCTGAGGGATCCCCCTTAAAATTAGTTAGGAACCTCCCCCAGATGGATATTGTTGGGCACAGCCAAACCTGGGACCAAAAGGCCCCAAACCTGACCTGTCCCTCCAGTAAGCCAAACAGAGGGACCCAGCCTCCAGCTTTAGGTAGCCAGAGGTTGACCCTGAGAGCACAGTGCAACTCAGTCAGAGAAAGAAAGGCACACATGGTGGAGAGTGATTGGAGGAAGCTGAGCCCTACAGAGGAAACTCACTTCAGTACTCCATCTCAACACCAGCCTTTGACTTTGCAAAGACACACCACAGGTAGAGATTCCCTATGGTGGAGACCCTCAGATGCCCTTAGGGTGAGGGATTGCTTAGTGGACCATGAGACAGGGGGTTACCAAGCCAGAGCTGGTACTTCCTTGTATGGCCACTTAGGCAATATAGGCTTACCTGGTCAAGGATAGCCTTATCTCCTTTCGTTTGGGGGGGGGTTATGTAGGAAGGTGGATATCTGACTATGGTTACCCCCAAACTTTTTGCCTGGTGTTTAGCTGGTTTTTGACTTAGTTGGCCTGGGATCCTGCTATTCAGGGCCCCAGGCTGATTGCTCTCTCCTTAAAATGGACTCCATGTACCTTAGGTGCATAACACAATTGGAATTGGTTCACCTTATAGGCCCCTGTAACAGTGTACCATAGGTACCCAGGGCATAGGTGTAGCCAAGGCCTACCAGGGGCTGCAGCATGTATTGTGCCACCCCTGGCCTGGCCTCCATATTTGACACAACTGGCTGATCACTCAGCTGGGGTAAGTTGGTGTAATCACCTCTTACTTAGGTACAGTATGTCTGTGCCTAACCCTAAACTGGACACATATGTTCCTATCAGCCACTCCTATGGAAGGCCTCATCAATCCTGGAGGCAGAGTGCTTGGAAATATGTGAGATGGTGCTCTAGCATGAGCTGAGCCTGTCTGCAGCTGTCGGGAACCACTCCCTAAGCTGTTCCGGGATATTGCCATACCATATACTCTTAAGTGCATTATAATCCTCGCGGTTAAATGCTATCTTTGGTTTGGCTTTATCAAAACATGTCGAGTAAGGTGTCATACGAATTGGAATACTATCCCCTCGCCAGTTCTGGCGACGGGGATAGCATTCCACCCTTCTAGAGGGACACGACATGTGCGTAGCCTTAACCCCGGTTAAAGTTAAACAGAGCCTCAGCTTCACAAAATGGACGCTGCCACCACAGACACAAGTCTGGCCTCCTGCTGCTGACCGAAACTCGGCAGATGGTGGCCTGGACAAAGGGTTTCCTGCCTTGGGAGGTGCGAGCACCACCCCAGACAGGATTTTGTGTATTGGGTAGGACAGGGCTGAATAGAATCAGACATGCCCGGGGCACACAAGGTGTCCCCGTGCATAGGCCAGCCCAAACCGGTTCTGGGGCCTTCCAGCCCCAGTCCTGGCGCGGAGCTGGACAAAGGAAAGGGGGTGTAACCGCCCCCCTTCCTGGTTCCTCCCAGAGGAGGGACCTAGTAGGTGATCCACCCCCTAGATTGGAATAAGAGGGGGAGCAGTGCCATTGCACAGCAGATGATCCCGAAATCAACTTAAACTAAGAAGAAGACTGGACTTCGACATTCTGCTGCACAGAAGACTGAAGAAGAATCTCCCTTGTGGCCAAGGAGTGACCACCCTGTGAACACAGGTACCAACCAGCAACTCGACGTCTGCTTTGCCGCCGCCTCCCGCCGGAGCCCGAGCCCAGAGCCCGACAAGAACCAGATTCCCAGACCTCTCAGAGCCCGATCCACAGTCCCTGCAAAGAAGGGACCCGTGGAGGCACCGAGTGACGTGGGACCGGACCTCTTGGAAGACACTCGTAAAGCTGACTGCGCAGCTTCTGAGGCATCCTCGACGTTGTGCTTTGGGGACTGAGACCCCCCACCACCGAGCAGCCCTTGCACCGAAGATCAGCCCCCCAGCATCTCCACGATCTGCGTGGGGCCCTTTTGCACTGTGCCACTCGACGCGCCATCCCGGCCACTAGCCACGCGGCCAGCGGCCATCTTGGCGACGAACCCGAAGATTTAAACAGCAGGTCTGGTTGCTCCAGACCTACCCAAGCTCCTGTGAAAAGGAGCACCCGCTCTGACCTTGCTGGTCCGAGTGAACAGCATCTTTCGACTTCTGCGTGGCTTGCATTTGCCAAGGCCTGTTTGCTCCGATCAGGTCGCCGACACCGCCAACAGCGAGAAGCCTACGTGGGACAGCTCGTGACCGACTCCTGGACGTCCTCGACCCCGGGTATCCACGTGGCTGCAGAAAGAAGCTACCCGACAACGCCTGTTTGCACCCGACATCACCTGGTTCCACTCTGGTTCCACGGTAGTCACTGGCTAGTGACTTTGAACACTGTCCCCTCTGCTTTCAGGTCTTCAACTCTTCAGATCCACCCTTGGATCCACCGGAACTCTTCTCATCGAGCCGCCTGCAGCATCTTCAGCTCCAAGCACCATCGACCAGCGTGACGAAACCCGACACATCTTCGACCCTGTGCACCCGCTTCCTGTGGGTGAGGTAACTCAGCTCCGCCGGTGCTCCTGCACTGGTACACATCCCAAGGGCCTGTGTTTTAAGTTTCAGCTCCGTAGGTCACTCGGAAGGTTCCTAACTTTCTAACTTTGTGCTTTTTACGCACCATAGACTTTGTATTGAGAAGTGCGTGCACTTTGAACACTGCACCCGAGTCCCGTGGGCCTTTCCCGACTTAGTTATTTCCAGTCTCGAATAGCTCCAGCGATTCCCAAGGCCCTAGGCCTCTTCACTTTCCTCCGGGTATCTCTTATACCACTTATTTAGTATATGGTTTAGGTGGCCCCTAGGGCTCATCCATATTGTGCAACTTTTGTGTATTTTAAACTGTCTTGTGATTTAACGCTTGTGCTTCTGTGCTCATAAAGAGTCCAGGGGATTTTATAGTTAATAAATCAATATATATTTTCAATATATATCTGTGTGGTGTCCCTTTCATTTGGTATTCAAGGGGGTTGTGTATGGTATAACAGCTGGCTTCACATGCCTTTCAGAGTTTAGCCTAAGACTGCTTTGTCCACGTTACCACTAGGATAACTGGTCTACAAGGTTGAATTACAACCATCATCATAAGGGTTGCTTGGCATGGTACAAAGTGATCACTAGAACTAGTGAGCATTATATACCAGGCCAACTTCTCACAGGCCCCCATTAACCAGGCCTTGAGACAACAGCCAGGGGAATCCTCCTGAAAAAAGAGTTAGGATTTAGTAGTGAATGGAGCCAGGCACCTCCGTGAACAATAAGATTTGATGTATGGCACAACTTCCTTTTGCCCACCTTGCTGTCTTGAGTGTTCCTGATCCATCTTTTACTCCAAGAGCTGTTCTTGTTTTAACAAAACTTTGACCATATGCATCTACCTAAAGCTGTAACTAGTATATGTGTGCTATGCGAGTGCCCTTTTTTGCAAAGTTACACTATGAACACCTTTGCTGAAATAAATAAGTTTGTGGCATGTTCAAAGAAACTTTTATGCAAATATCTCTGTATGGCTAAATGTGTCTTAAATATGTCTTGATAAGTTTCAACAATAGCAATAAATGAGATGCTTTTACAATCAACTAAAAATTGTATATGCACATTCCGGTATTTTCCATATGAGTAATTTAAATCTCTTTACATCCAACAGAAAACAATCCTTGAATGCACAAAATGTTTAGGAATAATGAAGATAATACTGTAAATCTACAAAAGCAAAGTCCGAAACATTGAGTTTCAGTATTCAGGAAAACATAAGAGCCGACAGAGGCAGCCGAACCTGAACATAAACTGACAGATCTTGGAAGTACCGTCAAGGGCAATTCGGTGGTCTACGAGTCTCAGCTGTGCAACTCTGTGCCTTAAGATGAAGAAATGACCTCTACAAAATGAAGGCAACACTGATCAACCACTTCTTGTGTAAACATATCCAATACCAGCTCTGATCATGAGGTGGTTACTGCAGTACTCTGCTTCCTAAAGTGATATCAGACCACCAGTCAGAGCTAGAGGTGTATTTTAAACTCTTTCAGGCCATTCCACAGCAATCAGCGAAAAGCACAGTTAAATGAAAGTTAAAGGAAATGGGGGTTCTGCTATATAAAACACAGAGTATATTTACCAAGCCTAAAACTGCATCAGAGAACACACACAGGGGAAATGTCATACAAATGCAATGAATATCTGAAGAGCTTCAGCAAACACACACAGGGGAAAAACCAGATGATTGCAGTGAATGTGGAAGTAGTTTTACGGAATCATCTAAAGTCATGAGTCATCAGCGAACACAAACTGGGGAAAAACCATATCCTTGCAGTGAATGTCTGAAGAGCTTCAGTCTATTATCAGACCTAAAACGGCATCAGAGAACACACACTGGAGAAAAACCATATCCTTGCAGTGAATGTCTGAAGAGCTTCAGTCTATTATCAGACCTAAAACGACATCATAGAACACACACTGGAGAAACACCATATCCTTGCAGTGAATGTCTGAAGAGCTTCAGTCTATTATCAGACCTAAAACGGCATCAGAGAACACACACTGGAGAAAAACCATATCCTTGCAGTGAATGTCTGAAGAGCTTCAGTCTATTATCAGACCTAAAACGACATCATAGAACACACACTGGAGAAACACCATATCCTTGCAGTGTATGTCTGAAGCGCTTTAATCAATTATCACACCTAAAACAGCATCAGAGAACACACACCGGAGAAAAACCATATACTTGCAGTGAATGTCTGAAGCGCTTTAATCGATTATCACACCTAAAACGTCATCAGAGAACACACACTGGAGTAAAACCATATCATTGCAGTGAATGTCTGAAGAGCTTTAGTCAATTAACAAACTTAAAACAGCATCAGAGAACACACACAGAGTAAAAACCATATCATTGCAGTGAATGTGGAAGTAGTTTTAGTTCCTCTTCAGTATTAATGCATCATCACCAAACACACACAGGTGAAAAACCATATCATTGCAGTGAATGTCAGAAGAGTTTTTATAACTTATGGCAGCTAAAGCAGCATCAGAAAACACACACTGGGGAAAAACCATACCATTGCAGTGAATGTGGAAGTAGTTTTAGTGACTCATCAACATTAAAGGTACATCATCGACAACACACTGGTGAAAAACCATACCACTGCAGTGAATGTGGACGTAGTTTTAGTTCCTCCTCAGGATTAAAGTATCATCAACAAACACACACAGGGGAAAAACCATATAATTGCAGTGAATGTCTGAAGAGTTTTTATAAATTATCGCACCTAAAGCGGCATCAGAAAACACACACTGGGGAAAAGCCATAGCCTTGCAGTGAATGTCTGAAGCGCTTTAATCGATTATCACACCTAAAACGTCATCAGAGAACACACACTGGAGTAAAACCATATCATTGCAGTGCATGTCTGAAGAGCTTTAGTCAATTAACAAACTTAAAACAGCACCAGAGAACACACACAGAGGAAAAACCATATCATTGCAGTGAATGTGGAAGTAGTTTTAGTTCCTCCTCAGGATTAAAGTATCATCAACAAACACACACAGGGAAAAAACCATATAATTGCTGTGAATGTCTGAAGAGTTTTTATAAATTATCGCACCTAAAGCGGCATCAGAAAACACACACTGGGGAAAAACCATTCCAGTGCAAAGAATGTGAGAAGAGATTTTGTCGCTTATCAGACCTACATAGACATCAGCGAACACACACTGGAGAAAAACCATACCATTGCAGTGAATGTGGAAGTAGCTTTCGTGATACTTCAATATTAAGGATTCATCAGCGAAGACACACAGGAGAAAAACCATATCATGGCAGTGAACGTGCAAAAAGCTCTTGTCAGTCTTCAAACCTAAAAAAAAATCAGCGAGCACTCCATCAATGAACATGTCTATTCTGTGCTATTGTTTATTTCCCTACAGCTAGGAAAAACATGAAATATCACGAAACCCATTGGGAGACTAGCACAAAGTGGACTAAAAGTAAAGAAACATTGTTGGTTTTTATTCTGTGAGAGAGTTTTAACGAAAGAAACCCAAGAACACCGGACCATGCTACCTGTAAAAGCAACACCATGAACAATGCTTGGACTAACAAGTCTATTTTCAGCTAATTTTAAAACATATAAACCCAACACACTCAAAACAATTTAACAAGCACAAAATGAGGTCTCCTGAGCTGGCTGTGGTTTTTGTCATTTTATGCATCATTAATTGTTCTGTGACAGTGGCCAGAGAACTGTGTAGAAAAGCAAAAGTGAAAGCAGGAGAATGTGAGCTGCAGCTCTCTGGGTTAACCCTCGCAGTGCATGACATTTACCTCTGAAGCTCTGATGTAGAACTAATGAGGACACAAATTCTTCAGCCATGAAAATAATGATTACGTTTTAACTGTGAAACTATGTGACAACAATTACATTGATGTCACTCTTTTGGTCTGTCCTTACGATGTAGCAACTGTTGTACAATTATGTTAAAAATTAGACAGTGCATCTATATAGAAATAGGCACTGGATGAATGTGGAAGTATGCCTGTATATCTTCAGTAGGTACCATGGACCAACTATGGGCTGAATATTGATCATCTCTGTCGCAATTGCATTGCAAATGCTTTTTTAGGTCTCGCACCTGCGATACAGTGCGAAAGCCCTGTCGCAGCGCGAGACCTATAGCTGTCGGCTCTGCTTACAAGGAGCCAAAAGGGAGACAAGAGATGGGCATGCGCAGTCTCAGGAATCGGATCAGGTCGCGCGCGCGTTCACCGTCTCCTGTCTCCCTTGAAAGCCTCCAACACACACAGTCACACCCCCCCCTGCTTTCGCACACGCATGCGCACACACACTCACAAGCGCACACACAGAGAGACACGAGCGCACATACACGCACGCACACATAGAGACACACACCACAACCCCCCACCCCACCCCCTGGTGCCGCAATGTGAGATAGGGGATGGGCACGTGCAGGAGAATCCCCCATGTGAGCGCGCACGTTCACCCAAACGCCGTGCACATCTCCTGTACCACATTGGTAGCAAGTGGATAACACACAGACACACTTGCGCGCATGCACACACACACACCCTCCCCCCCTCTCTCCCCTTACCTCACTGTGCTCTTGTCTCTGCATCACCTGGCACACACGGGGGTTCCTTTGTTCATGGGAGCTCCGCAGGGCACTCCAGCTCCTCTGCCAGCACGACGCGGGGCTCTCCCCTTAGGTATGGGAGCCCCGCAGTGCTATCCACTGGTCTTCACCCGGGCCCCCTCCTGGGACCCAGGACTTCAGCTGCCGCACTTCGCTTTGGCACCGGGGCTCCCTTTTCATTACAAATAGCACGCATGCGCGGGCAGCCCCCGCCCTCTCAGTCACAGCCCGGATACTGAGCTGCTTTCTGTTTAGCTGTCAGTGATCCGGTCCCCAAGGTATGTCGGGGCACTTGGGAGCACGGTAAATTATATATTTCTCATTTACTCCGGCAATAAATAGCCCGGGCCTGTTGTGGAGTGGTGTGGCTCACTGGTTAGAGGCGGCAGACCCGGAAGCAGAGAACGGCCCGGGACCAGGGTTCAATTCCCGACGCGGCAGGGTCGTGGACCAGGGTCAGCGGACTCGATAATTCTCGCCTCGGTGCCTACTATAACCAGGGATCACACTCGGCAACTCTGGGCATTAGCTTGCCTCATCTCTACAACGGCCCCCCACATTCGCCGGGGATGCCTGGTTTCACCTTGGAGATACCCAGTAAGGACCATCTCACAGGGATAGCCAGGACGGGTTCCCCAGCGATCTACAGCGCCACGACGCCTCAGGGCAGCAGTGCGCTTTACAAGAACACATACATTACATTACATTACATTTTCATCGCAGCCAGCCCTGGGGACTCCCCGGTAAACGAGCGCCAGGTAACTGCGCTGTAATTACAGGTTTGTGCGGATTACTTGGTAAGCGACAAAAACAAGTCTCGAAAAGTATTTTCATGAGACAGCGAATCCCTGCGGAAGGTGGAAAGAGTGCTGGTCGAGGATGTTTGTCAAGGTGAGGAATCAGGGCAGAAGGTCAGCTGCACAAGTGCTGTTCACAAGCAGCAGACAGGCCCGGTTCGCTGAGGGCTTCTGAGCAACCCTTTGGGCTGGGGGCGTATTCACAAATTAAGCAATGGGCGCTAGACATGTGTTAATTATAAAAACATTTCTCCAGAACCTTGTTCCATTCTCTGACACTTTAGTGACTATGGCATGAGCGCACACTAGGAGCTACGCAACCCCCTGCCCACACCCACACGACTCCAATCCTCATTGTAAACAGTGCTCCCGATGTCTCAAGGGGACTCCCCTCCCTCAACCCGGGCCCTCAGTCAGCCCAGGGGGTAAACCCTCAAATAACCATTACTGTCAGCTCAACCTCTCACACCCTCACCCTGTATTAGATTAAAGACCAGGGTGAGCAAGGAAGCTTTATTTATCCTAAAAACTAACACCTCCGATTGGCTATCCATTGGTCTAGCAAAATTTCTTGGATGGGCTTGGTTAATAAGGATTAAGTCAGTTCATAGTACTATATCTTCAACTTCAACCTGAAACTGAAAAGGCATGTTAATTTTATCATCTCCTGACCAGTATTATTGTTTCTGCTGTTGTATTTATAATCAAATGTAAGGAAAATATTATTCCTCAAGTCGTCTTTATTCGCATATTTAATTGTGGATTTTAGCAAATCTTTTTTAACCAAATTTTTTTTTACACTTTCTCTTTCAAGTTATATATATTTAGGACTATGTCACTCTGATTATACATATGTTATTCTGATCATATACATTTATGTTTATGATTATGTTATCCTGATGCATGTAAATACTTTGTCTTTTATGAAGAAATTTCGAAATAAAGACGTTAAAACTGAAACTGACAACTACCATTGGCATACTAAAAGACATCCGACACCAGATAAAACGACGTGAAAAACGCATGAGAGAGCTTGAAACAGAGTTTGAAGCTACACAGGATACCGTCTTGCTAGCTGAGCTGCGACAGATACATTCAGAGCATCAGACATTCATCGAAGATGAAATTAAATATCTAGACCGAAAACACACCGCAAGAACATTTGTAGAGGGGGGTAGGCCAGCAGGATGCTAGCACATAAAATATGTGAAGGCAAGAGTCACTCGGCTGTGCTACGGATCCAATCGGATGATGGCAAAATACACACACAGGCTGAGGGCATATTGCATAGCTTTGTAGACACATATTCCTCAGTATACAAATCGCAACCGACTGCACCAGGGGACGAAATTCTCCAATATCTAGATGATGTAGCAATAGGGTGGCTATCGGACGGACATAGGGAGTACTTAGCGATGCCAATCTCAGTGGAAGAAGTCACTGATGTAATTAAGACCCTTCCCAACGGTAAAGCGCCTGGCCCAGATGGCTACACCAATGAATTCTACAAGCAGTATGTAGATCTTCTTGCTCCACACATAGTGGGCATGTTTGGAGCAGCGTTCGACCAGAAAGAACTACCTCCCACGCTTCAAGAGGCTGTAATAATAGCTCTCCTCAAACCCTCTAAAGACCCGGAAAAATGCGACTCCTATAGACCGCTATCACTCATAAATACTGACTCCAAAATTCTAGCGAAACTACTAGCAGTTCGCCTAACGCCATTGATGACGAAATTAGTTTTACCGGACCAGGCAGGATTCATCCCCACACGGTCAACGTCACACAACACTCGATCACTATTTGCGTTATCACACTATTTACAACCCACTACAAAAGCGGCAGCGGTTTTACTCGACGCCGCCAAGGCTTTTGATTCCATAGAATGGAAATACCTGATTGCTGTACTGCAGAGGATGGCCTCAGTCAGCCCAGTGGGTAACCCCTCAAATAACCATTACTGTCAGCTCAACCTCTCATACCCTCACCCCTCCATCGCCCCCAGGTCCTTCCACCCCTATAGTGCCGTGCTCAGCAGTATGGACATGTAGCGCCCCCTCTCCCCTCCACCCCTGCGTGCTTTCCTCCATCACCCCCAGGTCCCCCGCTCACTCACCATCAGCTCAGGCTCTCACCCTTCTACACATTGCCCCCCCACCACCTCCAGGTCCTTCCACCCCGTTGCGCCTCGCTCAACACAAGGGCCACGTAGCGCCCCCTCCAACCCAGCGCGCACTCCTCCGTCACCCCCAGGTCTCTGCTCACCATCAGCTCAGGGTCTCACTTACTGATAATGTCTATGATGATACTATAAAAAAAGCGATCAAAGAATATTTTCACATAAACGAACCGGTGGTGGATGACCCGGTGCTTCTCTGGGAGGCTTTCAAAGCCACTATAAGGGGGGTCTGTATTACAACTACCATTGGCATACTAAAAGACATCCGACACCAGATAAAACGACGTGAAAAACGCATGAGAGAGCTTGAGACAGAGTTTGAAGCTACACAGGATACCGTCTTGCTAGCTGAGCTGCGACAGATACATTCAGAGCATCAGACATTCATCGAAGATGAAATTAAATATCTAGACCGAAAACACACCGCAAGAACATTTGGAGAGGGGGGTAGGCCAGCAGGATACTGCCTAAACTGCTATATCTTTTTAACAATATCCCCATTACGCCCCCTGCCGAAGTGTTTCGCCGAATAAAAACACTAGTGTTGAAACTCATATGGGCAGGCAAACAAGCCCGTATCGACCTTCAGACACTTAGTCTTCCCTATGCGCGCGGAGGCTTTGGAGTGCCAGACTTTCTGCTATATTTCTTGTGCGCACAGGCGCAATATGCTGCCTATTGGTACCACGAAATACCATATCTCACCCATACCATTATCGAAAGTGATGACGCAGCACCAATTCCACTGACAGCAATTACATCCCACACTAGACAGCCACTGCATGCGCGAGACATCAACTCGGTAGACGTGACGTTAGAGCCTGGCAAAAACTAGCTCAACCAGCGCATAAGACACCACTATATGCACCAGCAATGCCACTGCATCACCATCAAGCAATATCAGTGACCGGGGAAAAAGTAGGTATGACACTGCTGCAGCGGGCGGGGATTGACAAAATGGGAGATCTATTCAACGAGGGTGAATTTCTAGAAATCACAGACCTTACATATATTCAGAACAAATCACCTATGTTTATCTTCACATATCACAGGCTGAAAAGTGCTTTGAAAGAATTGTATCCTACATTCCCTACTGAACCGGATAGCCTGAACACACTGCAAATGGTTATTACAACATCAGACACATCGCACATGGTATCCAGATTATACTCCAAGGCGCAGGAGGAAATACCGCACGACACGGGGAGGGCCAAAGCACGTTGGGACAGGGCATTGACAGGACCACTATCAGACCAGGAATGGGCGCAAGCATGTGCACTGACACAGATTCTCACCCCGAATGGCAACCTAAGAATCATTCACTATAAATTCCTCCACCAAACATATTATACACCCGCACGGATGTGCAAATTTGGTGGTGAAATGGAAGATAGATGCAAAAGATGCGGCCTAGACAACGCAGATTTTTCACATTTAGCATGGAACTGCATAAAAGTACAGGAATACTGGGGGGAAGTAAGCGGAACCCTCTCCGTTATGATAGGCACTGAACTGGACTGCACAATACAGGTTTGCCTACTGGGGCTAACTCCACACCTCAAATCCACTAGACGAAAGTTCTGTGCGGTTTCGCTATTATTTGCCAAACGACAGGTTGCACAATGCTGGCACAGTAGAAAAGTACCTAAGGTGTCCAGATGGTTGCAAGATATGTCCAGCTGCAGGGATAAGCTTATGACGTATGAGGAAGAGTTGCCAGCGATATCCAGATCTAAAGACTTTTGGTGCTATCTAACAGATTATCTGCTCACATTGGACGATAAAGACGGGGGGGATCGTAAGGCCTGACTATCTAATTAATATCTATTCGTGAGTCGATAGATGCCTGATATGTTCCGCTGTAACATGAAACTCTTGCCATTTCTGAATCCATAAGGATTGTAAGTCAAAGAAGTATAGAATACAATACGTATTATGATTAGGTCTCTAAGTTTCAGTTTCTGGTTAATTTCTTTAATTCCAGTTGAAAAAAAAAGAAAAAAAGAGCAAAACGTAAGACCACTAGTGCAATATTGTTATATATGAGGCGACGTCATAGATGGCGTGTGTGACCAACGAAAGCATTCAAATAGAAAAGTATATCTAACTTGCGTCGGTGTTATAGTGGTTTTGAGGCCGGCCCCTTGGGTTGTAGGCCAATAATGATGTACTTTTGTAAAAGATCAATAAAGGTTTTGCAAAAAAAAAAAAAAAAATAATGAAGGTTGCAGAGCTGCAGCTGTGTGATAGCCAGGCCAAGCACACTTCAGAAGAGTGCAGGATCAATAATGAAGGTCTCAGAGCTGCAGCCGTGTGATAGCCAGGCCGGGCACACTTCAGAAGAGTGCAGGATCAATAATGAAGGTCACGGAGCTGCAGCTGTGTGATAGCCAGGCCGGGCACACTTCAGAAGAGTGCAGGATCAATAATGAAGGTCTCAGAGCTGCAGCTGTGTGATAGCCAGGCCGGGCACACTTCAGAAGAGTGCAGGATCAATAAGGAAGGTCACGGAGCTGCAGCTGTGTGATAGCCAGGCCGGGCACACTTCAGAAGAGTGCAGGATCAATAATGAAGGTCTCAGAGCTGCAGCTGTGTGATAGCCAGGCCGGGCACACTTCAGAAGAGTGCAGGATCAATAAGGAAGGTCACGGAGCTGCAGCTGTGTGATAGCCAGGCCAAGCACACTTCAGAAGAGTGCAGGATCAATAAGGAAGGTCACGGAGCTGCAGCTGTGTGATAGCCAGGCAGAGCACACTTCAGAAGAGTGCAGGATCAATAATGAAGGTCTCAGAGCTGCAGCTGTGTGATAGCCAGGCCGAGCACACTTCAGAAGAGTGCAGGATCAATAATGAAGGTCGCAGAGCTGCAGCTGTGTGATAGCCAGGCCGGGCACACTTCAGAAGAGTGCAGGATCAATAATGAAGGTCACGGAGCTGCAGCTGTGTGATAGCCAGGCCGAGCACACTTCAGAAGAGAGCAGGATCAATAATGAAGGTCACGGAGCTGCAGCTGTGTGATAGCCAGGCCGGGCACACTTCAGAAGAGTGCAGGATCAATAATGAAGGTCGCAGAGCTGCAGCTGTGTGATAGCCAGGCCGAGCACACTTCAGAAGAGTGCAGGATCAATAAGGAAGGTCGTAGAGCTGCTGCAGCTGTGTGATAGCCAGGCAGACTTCTGTTCCCCATAGATGAATTATTAACAAAGTCTCTGACCCACATGCTGTGTGATTGCCGGGCTGAGCACAGGGCTTCTCTGCAGAAAAGTGACGGATCATTAACAAAAGCCACAGAGCCTCCCAATGTCTGATAGCAAGGCTGAGCACAAAGAGAACAAAATCACCATTGTACATTCGTGGGTGACAGTTGTAAATGGCTGAATGAGCTGCATTTTGAAATGATTGTTCTACAAAGGAAATTAAAAAAAGAGATTGATTGCACCATACAATTATATAGCTGGAACTAATCATGACACTATAGAATGTACATAATAATTACTAGATTTTACATGTTAATAAAATTGTATGTTTTGGGATATGTAATAAAACAAAAAATTATTTGGATTTATAGTATTTGACTGCTGATTGTAAAGAATGAGACTGCTCCCCTACACTATCAAGATACTTTGTGCTGCCTGCAGGGAGTCTACAGAAGGCCCACAAATGATGGAGGGAATGCAGAACAAATCAAAAATTCATCCACAGTCAGGAGATCTGATTTAAATCCATAGTTTTTTGCTCATCATGCCATCCCAGTTTAGAACCAGCCATAAGCAAATCCGTCTTGACCCTGCTCCTCATTGGGAACAGTCCAGCCTGAACTGCCGAACCAGGTCCTCCCTGGACCAGAAACGAGCATCCTGAGAACGGCTTTGGCGTATCCCACTTATCAGCCAGGACAGGTTCAATTCAGTGGCACAGTGAGCCCGGGACTCATGTCTGGCCATACCAGGAGCACTTAGGGCAAGAAAGCAAAAGACACACAAATGATGGACGGAATGAGGAACAAATCAAACATTCACCCCCAGTCAAGAGATCTGGGTTCAATCCATCCTTCTTTAGCTCACCATGCCACCCCAATTTAGAGGCAGCCATATGCATCTCAGTATTGAAGCTGCTCCTCATGGAAACAATCCAGCCCTAACTGCCAAGGTAGGTCCTCCCTGGACCAGAAACAAGCATCCTAGGATCAATTTCGAGGTATCACTCCTCATCAGCCAGGCTAGATTGATTACCGTGGCACTGCGAGGCTAAGACCAATATCTGTGCATACCCGGCATAATTAGGGTGAGTCTGCCACAGATGGCAGATGAAGGTGGTCCAACTTGACAGTGTGTCCCTGGACTGACCATGTTTCTTTGGTTGGGATGGTACTAGCTCTCCTGTGTTGCTGGAAAGAGAAGTGCTACTGGTAATACAGAGATCTGTACTACACTACTTTTAATTCAATGGTTACCCAACCAATGCATTATTTTTTAGGAACGATAACAATATGCCTGTCGCCTGGCATTCCCCCTGTTAATAATCCATATAAATGACACAAAATGTTCAGTACTTGAATGTATTTTGCTACAAGAGGGATATAAATATTCAAAAAATGCTTTTTTTAAAGTTTCTTATTTAGTGCAGCTTTATACACTGGGTGTTTGTCGATCGTGATACAGCCAGACCAACGATACTGTGATGGGTGTGGAATGAAGGAGCCGAGTACAAAGAGTTTCTCTGAAAGCTGTGAGCACCTTAGAAGGGTGAACAGTAATAAAGCTAAGGTTACTTAAGGATTTGGTTTCATATCTAGAATGTTGGTCTACCCATGTCCCGGACTAACAGGGCATTTTAAACATTTTTTATAGTATGTAAAGCTGTTTTTCAAAGCCCTTGTGAGAACATACAGTGCTAAAAGTCTAGCAAAATCTATCCATGGCGCCCTGCACTGGTGTTTCTGAGTAGGACCTGCTTGAGCTTCTGTTGTATAGAAAATTCTGTGGGTTGCTCTGGGGATAATAATTCCATAGTCGTATGGGAGCTTAACTTTAAATGTTTATTGACTAGAATGGAACTAAATGCCCTCCTGAACCTGGCCAAGATATGGGTAAGTAGGTAGTCCATACTGAAGTGTGTCTTTGTTATTGACGAGATCTGCTGAGATTCCAAGGAGAAAGTTCACAGAATCATTTTGATGTTCTTGTTGTCACTGCGTGTAGATGATTAGAACATGGATTACTGTCATCTCACTGTTTATTCGGCTCAAATATGTGTATGGAATTGTGTTAAAATGGCCTCATTTCGTGTGCATTTTCACACCAATACTTCTGAAGTTAGTGGACCATATCTATAAATTAATACAGTTGAATACAATGACTAGAGTGGGGCTGAGTCATTTGGTAATTTTAGAGGATCAAAACATTTGCCACCAATAATTGGGAAAGTAAAATGATTATATATATATTTTTTTTTTGTATTCTTTTTTTTTAACAAAACGGCAAAGAACATCAGGTGACATTAGCAGATCTTGATAGTTACATGAGCACATTTCTATACATTCAAAATAATAGACACAGAATATAGGTAAAGGATCAAGGGGACACCTGCGCTTCCACTTCCTCGGAACACATCGGGGGACACACAAATCTCTCAGCTGTAGTGATCCCAAGCCTCCCATACCTTCCCCCACTTCGCCGGACACCCCCTAGCCACATACACCGACCTCTCACTGAACATGCACCAATCCAGGTCCTCCTCCCACCTCTCGGCCCGAGGCGGCTGGCTGGCTCCCCACAACTGGGCAATATTCCGCTCAGCTACCATGCAGGCCAGCGTGACCCATTGCTTCCTATATGCAGTCAGATCCGTGGGTTCCCAAACGTTAAGAATACACCTGCGCGCTTCTGGCCGTATCTCCACCCCCAGGACGTCTTGTAGCCTATCGTGAATCTTCTCCTTCTCCCAATATGCTTGCACATCAGAACAATGCCACAGTATATGCTTGAACGTTCCAAGTTCCCCGCACCCCCTCCTACACTCCCCGCCCTCCAAGTGACCCATACGGACCAGACGAGGCCTGTGACATATGACCTATGGAGAATCTTTATTGTACTAATCAAAGCCTCATCTGTATCCCCACTATCCGTGGAGAGGAAACCACCTACCGCCAATCCTCATCATCCAACTCTATTCCATCCTCACCCCAGCGCGTTCTCAAGAGGACCAGCGGATCTTCCATATGGCTAATAAGTTTCTTATATATTAATGAAATTGTCTTCTCAGGGAGGTAGCTGTCCAGCACTCGGTCCTCGAGAGGGGAGGCGTCGGGAAGCGACGTATCCTTGGAGATATTCGCAAGTAGGGCATGTCCGATCTGGAGGTAGTGGTAATGTTCACGATCGTGAAGATGGTATTGTTCCTTGTTAGACCCGGCCGCCTAGCGTGGCCCTCCGAAGCCCAGCACACACCCTGACCCATGCACATCCCTCACATCCCACGTACCTGGCCTAGCCAACCCTTCCGTTTTAGGGCACACACATGCATGAACCCGGACATCCCCGTCCGTGCCCTCCATTTTCACGGCTTAGCCGACCCTTCCCTCTAGGGCACACACGCACGACCCCGGACATTCCCGTCTGTGCCCACCATTTTCCCCAGCACCACGAGGCCCGTGTGCCCACCTTCGAGCACCTAAGATGGCCGCCCAGCCCCAGCGCGGCCCAGGCCTAGCGGCGCCACCCAGTCTGGAAAACAACACGCTTCATCGAGTGAGAGAGGGAGGAGCAGTATCTCTCACACCTTCGACCTCCACCTGGGAGATGGGTTTCGATCCCCCCTCCGGCCTCCCTGAGGGCCGGCTCCACGCCTGCTGTGTGTCTGGGACTCCTCCCGAACCGGTCCTGAAAGGATCAAAGGACAACATGGCAGGAAACCCCAACCAGCAACCCCCAGGTGTCAAGACCCCTTCTGGACAGACTCCGGACATCCAAGCGGAGGTGGACTATAACCAGGGGTGCTCTGGGCCTATCTGGCAGATTCGATTCTGGAACGACGAGAGCCCTGCTGACATGGTTGCGGCTCCCCTGGTAGAGAAGGACTTCTGCCGAACCCTCTGAGCCCTGCTGAGTGACTTGCGGCTCCCCTGCAACCTTGGAACATCTGAGCCCTGCTGAGTGACTCGCGGCTCCCCTGCAACTTTGGAACACCTGAGCCCTGCTGAGTGACTCGCGGCTCCCCTGAACTCGTAAGAACTCCGACCTTTTGCTTGAGCCCTGCTGAGTGACTCGCGGCTCCTACAACACTCCCGGTCCGGCTGGACCCTAACGATCGCATTGTATCCCCCAGCCCGAGGATTGTGAGCTGTGCACCGGATACGCAACTACAGGTGACCCTGATCCACAAAGACTGTCCCGCTACCCTTTACCCTACCGAGACTCTTGAGCCCTCGTGCTCCCTTGTATATATTGCAACCTGCCTGATCATAAAGATCCTTCGATATTTAGATAAAGCTCTATTCTTAAGAATCTACGGTGTGGTGTCTCTTTGTCGTGTGGTGCTTGTGCAGCGTGTACGATCCTAGATTTGAGGCTCTTCCTCCTGAGGAGTCTCTCGCCAGTGCTCGGCTACGATACTTCGAGGGTAGATCCTAGGGTGACCGGGTCCACTTCCTGGCTCCCCTGAGGTCGCCTTCTAACATTCCTGAAGTGAATTGAATGTGAGGACTGTGCCTTTCTCCCAGATATCTTTAATCTACGTAATCCCGATGAGGTCCCACTTGTCGAACCCCCTAGATTTCCATAGGCTCCCCAACTTCTCCAAACTCCACAACGGGGTGGACAGTGTGAGTCTCCCCTCCCACCTGAGGTGCCTATTCGTCTCATGCCACACCTGAACGGCGTGTGCTGTTGCTCCCGCGAGGGGAAACCGACGAGGTCCAGCATAGAGTGCTATAGTGAAATCGCCGCCCAGGACTTGCCAGCGGTCCATATCATACCCTGGGCCCCCGGGGGGGCCCGTATATTGCATGATTCACCCCGGCCAACTGGGAGGCCCAGTAGTATTTCTGTAGGTCCGGCAGGCCTATCCCCCTGTCATACCAGGGGAGAGTGAGTTGGGAGAACGCTATACGTGGCCTGGAGGACCTCTATCTCCCTAAAGTAGGATGCAGGTACCAAATCCATCGAGTTCTGGAGCGCGTATAAAAACCGGGAAGGGCAAACATCCTAAAAAGCATTGCTCTGCCCAGAAGTGAGAGCGGAAGCGCCTTCCAGCGCGCCACATCCCTCCTTAACCTAATCAAGGGGGCGCCAAGATTATTACCATTTTTTTTTTTTTTTTAAGACGTTTATTATTGTTAAAAAAGTGCAGTACATATAGCAAAGCCTACAACCCTGCGGGCCGGCTGCGAGAAGTCCGTGTATTGTTGGGACATCGGGTTACAGGGGAAGGCGTTATGCAGCGGCTCGTTCGCTGTCTGGCGTGCCTTGTCACTAGTAAATTATGCATATTCTTCGCATTTTGCACACGATCATATCTATAATTGACGTCTCATTTTACATTTTTCTATAATTCAACCATTAACTCTTCAACATAGAACAGGGCTGTTCACATCGGTATGTCCCAGTGTGTCTGTGGTGCCAATGCTGCGCCACGTACCATCGGCGCGCACGGTACCAATGTCCAATCAACGTGTTAGGCATGCGCTGGTAGCGCGTCAGTGAAATGTGGGATCTATGGCTCGCTTGTATGGTTAGCTGTAAAGCTGGTGGGGAACAGGTTCGGTGAGCGATGGTGTCCCCCCAACTGTCGGTTCAGTGTACGGCGTGTGTGGCAGACATATGTGTCGCCCCTGTTGCACTTTCGGTGGGTGTCACCCGCTCCCGTGTTCTCTGCCGAGTGTTCAGTCAGCGGCACCTGTCTGTCGCTGTGTGATGGTGGGTATACGCGCAGCTAGGAAGAACAGGAGTGCGAAACCTTTAACATGGGAGTGTGTAGGGGGCGTCGGAAATAGGGGGGGGGGAGTGTACTCGTGGGGGCTGTGTCAAGGCTATGGTGCTAAGAGCAGTGGTCGGGCCATTGTGTGGTGGAGAGCCCTCGTGTGCGTGGCTGATTGTGGTCGCGGCTTGTGTGTCGGGGTCGGTGTTGCTCTCATGGAGGGGGGGGGTGAGCGCGGCGCGCAGCCCTGTCTGTGGTGTCGCCGCTCGCAGGGCGCCTACCCTTCTCAGCTGTCTCTGCGTGAGCCCCCTGGCCTCGCCCTCCCCCCGCAGGGACCCCAGGATGTCATCCCAGACATGTGCGATCGGGAACTGCCTCAAACCTGCTATCTCCTCTCCGCGCAGTGCCGTGCCCTCTGCTCTGGCCCAGTTAATAAAGGATGTATACCAGTGTGCGGGAGTTGGCGGTTCTCTTCTTTTCCAGTGCCTAGTGAGCAGGCGTTTGGCCGTGATAAGGCCTAGGTCCCAGAACCGGGCTTGTGTTTTATTTTGTTTAGTCCTCTTGTATACCCCAAGAACGCATGCCTCCCACGTGTTAGGTAGCCCCGGGCCTGTGCTGTGTGTCAGGAGCGATGTCACCTCCCCCCAGTATGTGGACAGAGTCGGGCAGCTCCAAAGCATATGCAGGATGTCAGCATCCAGCAGGTCGCATCTGGGACAGGCTGCGGTATCAGTCGCGAAGTATTTATTTATTCTGTCTGGCGACAGATATGCCTGGTGCAGTATGTACAGCTGAATAGTGCAGAAGCGGGAGTTACGTGGGACGTTCACAGGGCTGGCAAGGACCAGTTTCCATTCTTTGTCTGTCCAATCCCTCCCTCGGTGGGTCGCCCATTTGTCCCTAATCGGCTGTGTGGGCCTCTGGGTGTGTATGAGGAGCGCCTGTGCCAGCCAGTGTGTAATGTGTGAGCCTCTGCCCATAACATGTAGGTATTGGATCAAGTGATGGAGCGGTGGCTCCTCCTGGATATCCCCCCAGGACTCCGTGTATGTCCTCACCACTGACGCGTGGAGCAGGAATTGCCCCGCCGGCAGGCCAGTGCTCTCCGATAGTTCCGCGAAAGGAAGCAGGGCCCCGTCCGCGTAGAGTCCTCCCATTGTCTCCACTCCGGCGGCAACCCAGGGTTCCATGTTGCGTAGCGACACCATCCCATTCCTCCGGGGTGTACCCAGCAGGGGAAGGGCGGGGGCATACGGCCTGACATTCTTTGTCAGCTTCAAGCAGCGAAGGAAGCATTTGCGGGCTACAGCCATGTGCAGGGGCAGAGGGCGAGGTCCCTTGGTCAGTGGGTGAAACAGGGCACACACCTGCGGGTGCGTCCATTGGTAGTCCGCGTTGGCGGTGTCGTCGAGGTGTGAGTCGCTGAGCCAGTACGTAACCCATTGCAGCTGTGCTGCCAGGTAGTACAACTCCATATTGGGGACCTCCAGCCCTCCCTCCGCCGTCGGGGAGTACAACTTCGCCAGGGCTACTCGTGGGCGCCCCGTGTTCCAGATTAAGCCGCGGAGCATCGACTCCAGTTCGCGGAAGATCCTCGTGGGGACATACATTGGGACATTTGCAAAGTGGTAGAGTAGTCTCGGTAGCGCAATCATTTTAGACAGAGCGATCCGGCTGGGCACATTCAATGGCAAGGTCTTCCAGAAGTTCATCTGGGCCCTCAGCGAGGACACGGCGCGCACCAGGTTGCCCTCCAGTATATTCTGCGGGTCTCTGTAAATGTGTAGCCCGAGGTACTTGAACGTAGTCGGGTACCAGGTAAGCCGGGCGCCACCAAGGTGTACCTCGCATTCCTCCAGGTCCGGGCTGAAGGCGTATACTCCGGACTTGGTCCAATTGACCCTGAGGCCCGACACCCCTTCAAAGGTCCGGAATATGTCCGACAGTGTTGCAGGCACCGCAGTGAGGTCTCGCACATAGAGTAATAGGTCGTCCGCGTATAGCGATACCGTGTGCACCCCGTCAGCCAGCGGGATCCCCCATTCCACTCCCTTGTCCCGCAGTAGAGCTGCCAGGGGTTCGATGGCCAGGGAGAAGAGAAGGGGCGACAGGGGGCAGCCTTGTCTGGGCCCCTGCGTACCCGCACCGTCTCCGACAGCAGCTTGCCCGTCCGCACGCGGACGTGAGGTCTCTGGTATAGCAGCCCGACCATGTCCATGAAGGCATCCCCTACACCAAGTGTCAGACTCCACGCTGCCGAATCCGTTTGATGCACATATGACTCCACCTCCCGATCTCACCAACACGCTAGTAATAGCAACACAGCGTGTTCGAGTGATAGGGCGAGGGAAAACAGGAAACAAAACAAGGAAGGGACGGAAGGGGACTGCAGGGAAGGGACAGCTGGAAGACAAGAAAACATTCATACAAGTTATTCGTATTCACCTTGAAACCCTACACTCATGGTAGTCTCACTAAGTAAGAGTAATGGTTCACCTTTACAAAAAGAAGATTGCTCCTCCTCCTCCCTGTGTTTTCCTGAATGTTGATGTACGTCACACTAGTCCCTATGGAACACAAACACAGTTAGTGACTAGCCTTTTACCGGAACTAATATACAATACTGTATTTAGTGTTAGACCTACCCTGCCTTGTGTTGAAGAGTGTTCAAATTATAATCCAGTGAATAACCCCAAAAACCTATGTGATTTCAGCCACAATACTCTTCTTCAGATAATTATGTTCACATATATACAATGCTCCAAGAATGATTCAGGAAGGACACGGTAAGACGTAGCCTCCTACTACTGTCTTCCGCTCTCTAGTTCACACTCAGCGTTCCTTTAGTATTCCCACTCCAAATACGGAAAGGTGTAGGATCTCCCCCCACTACCTTCCGCTTTGGCACTTGCCGAGATAAGCACTAGTGACTTTCTTCGTAACGGAAGTACGCAGAAAGAATACTCCGCTGTACTCCGTTCTCACAATAAAAGAATAACAAAATCCTTCCCAATCAACTACAACAGTTCAGGCGCCTTGCTTCCTTTGGCCCTAAATCCAAGCAGCCTGTGCTATTTACACATCAGCGTTAGGCAAACAACGCGTTAAACCTCACGCGTCTTTCTGATACGCTCACGGTACTGTAGCCGCTTATTCCCGGTTTCTGCGTTGTCCGGGCTTCTCTATCTCCCGCCTTCGAGTACTTGTAACCTCGTCACTCCTGCGAGGAATCGAATATCCCTGTACTTGAACTGTCTGACCCTTAAAAACATTCACGTCTGTGACTTCTGAAATCCCAGGTCTTTACTGGTATAAGTGCTTGTTGGTATGAAATTTATTCACTCCTGGAGCCTGGAGGCGGCGGTTCCGTCAGCGGCCACCAGAGGGCGCTCCACGCCTGCTGATGAAATCCACTAAGCTGCACACTGTATGAAAGGGAGAAGGCTTTCCTCTTCCGGGTCAGCAGCTGCAGAGACAGCACCAGCAGTGGTTCTGACATCACTTCCGGACTCTACTGATGTGTCTAGCCTGCAGCAGAGGAGGAAGGAGCCCTGTCTGTTGGGCAGTTACCTCCATCTACAGCCCCCTCCCAGACCCCAGATCTGCCTCCCCTCAGACCCCAGATCTGCCCCCCCTTGCCCCCTCCCTTTCCCTCGAACCCAGGAGGAGAAGGAGAGAGCCTGGACAGTTTTCTGCTCAGGTAGGAGCTGCTAACTCGCTTGGCTGCAATTTATGAATCTTCCCCCCCCCCCCCCCCCCCCCCCCCCCCCCCTGGCATTCATGGTGAGGTCAGGAGAGCTCAGCTCTAACTGCTGCTGAGCCTGAGTGGGGAGCAGAGGAGGTGAGGCCAGTCCATGGGTGCAGAGGAGGAGAGGACTGTCCAGGGTAGGGGCAAAGGATGAGAGGCCTGTCCAGGTGTGCAGAGGTGGTGAGGCCTGTCCAGGGGTGCAGAGGAGGTGAGGCCTGTCCAGGGGTGCAGAGGGGGGTGAGGCTTGTCCAGGGGTGCAGAGGAGGAGAGGCCTGTCCAGGTGTGCAGAGGGGGTGAGGCCTGTCCAGGTGTGCAGAGGGGATGAGGCCTGTCCAGGGGTGCAGAGGAGGAGAGGCCTGTTCAGGGGTGCAGAGGAGGAGAGGCCTGTCCAGGGGTCTGAGGAGGTGAGGCCTGTCCAGGGGTGCAGAGGAGGTGACGCCTGTCCAGGGGTGCAGAGGAAGAGAGGTCTGTCCAGGGGTGCAGAGGAGGTGAGGCCTGTCCAGGGGTGCCGAGGAGGTGAGGCCTGTCCAGGGGTGCAGAGGAGGAGAGGTCTGTCCAGGGGTGCAGAGGAGGTCAGGCCTGTCCAGGGGTGCAAAGGAGGAGAGGCCTGTCTAGGGGTGCAGAGGAGGTGAGACCTGTCCAGGGGTACAGAGGAGGTGAGGCCTGTCCAGGCGTGCAGAGGAGGAGAGGTCTGTCCAGGGGTGCAGGTGGGGGAGAGGCCTGTCCAGGGGTGCAGAGGAGATGAGGCCTGTCCAGGGGTGTAGAGGAGGAGAGGCATGTCCAGGGTTGCAGAGGAGGTGAGGCCTGTCCAGAGGTGCAGAGTAGGAGAGACCTGTCCAGGGGTGCAGAGGAGGTGAGGCCCATCCAGTGGTGCAGAGGAGGAGAGGTCTGTCCAGGGGTGCAGAGGAGGAGAGGTCTGTCCAGGGGTGCTGGGGAGGTGAAGCCTGTCCAGGGGTGCAGAGGAGGTAAGGCCCGTCCTTAGGGGTGCAGGGGAGATGCCTGTCCAGGGGGAGCAGAGGAGACGAGGCCTGTCCGGGGTGCAGATGAGGTGAAGCATGCCCTGTCCATGGGGTTAAGTGCAGGTGAGGCCTGTCCAGGAGTGCAGAGGAGGTGGTACCTGTCCTGAGCTGCGGGTGCAGAGGAGGTGAGGCGTATCCGGGAGGGGTGCAGAGTGGTTGAGGCGTGTCCAGGAGGATGCAGAGGAGTGGAGGCGTGTCGTCTGCTGGGATGAAACCAGCCCTGTAGGGGTAGGAGGTGAGGCTAGTCCTGTTCTCTTGGTATGAAGAATGTGGACCGCCTCAGCCACAGCCCAGAGATGCTCCTTTCCAGACATATCATTTTATTTTAAGAGCTCATAATTCGAGTTTTTGAAAAGTATCTGGAGTTACCACAGAGCCTCAGATGGCTCCTGACAAAGGCACACATCTCCTCCTAGCATGGAGTTTATTTTTTAAACCACTGTCTTTAGTGAAGTAACCAAGACTACAACCCCCAGAATGCACTTACGTATCACATGAAAGTACAGGCATGAATTTTCAGGGGACCACTCTATTGAAATATTTGGTACCTCCCTGGGCATCATGGCAGAGAAGAGTAGAACAGTTCATGTGCAAGGACGTTCATTCTCAGCCTTTTTCTGCAGATTGTGAGTCCTGTGAGATCTGTGATATTATGAATCTCTCTCAAGGAGATTTCACACAGATTTATCTGTTTCAGGGAGAAATACAATGAAAAACAGGAGGTGCAAGTACAGCGCCCCAGTCTCTAGTGTCTTTGGATCTCTGGACCCACCCTTCCCTGGTCCTGCAAGAGAGGACAACCCAGGTGTTTAGTCCGGCCTCTCCAAGGGAGCGAGAGCTGGCTCAGTATCCTGGTCCACCAGTTCCCGTCTGCCATCCTGGTCCTCACAAGGCCCCGGCTCACGTCGTGGTCCTCACAAGGCCCTGGTTCATGTCCTGATCCTCATAAGGCCTGCGGCTCATGTCTTGGTCCTCACAAGGCCCCAGCTCATGTCCTGGTCCTCACAAGGCCCCGGGTCACGTCCTGGTCCTCACAAGGCCCCGGGTCACGTCCTGGTCCTCACAAGGCCCCGGGTCACGTCTTGGTCCTCACAAGGCCCCGGGTCACGTCCTGGTCCACCAGACCCCGGCTCACATCCTGGTCTACCAGGCCCACGCTCACGTCCTGGTCCTTTGACTAAATATCCCACACAGCCGAGCCCTTTTGTCCCTATCATTGAGTCCCGCCACATTCCAGGAACATATTTTCAGCTTATCCATATTATTTTATTTTTTGTGGCTTAGATCTAGTAGACTTGTTATAGATTCTGGTTGTACCATGTGAAAAATGTATGCTTAACCTATAAATTTTGTTTGTACAATTTTGGATGCTTTTTTTACTGTTTTTCCCCCCCTTGCCCCGCCCCCAACCCTCTCCCCCCAAATCCCCCCTCCCCATCCCTGAAAGTGAGGCGTGCAGACTCCATTAGAGTCTGTTTGATGAAAGTGCGTCTCCTAACCAGTGCTTAAATTAGATAAAGTTTTCATCCTATGGATTATGCAAATTTGAAACCGTACAACCTATATATTTTTGACCACTCTTTTATTTTTTATTTCCTTCCCTCGCACCTATTCCACTCAGTCTGTCTCACTGTGGTCCCTCCCCGCCTACACATCTACTAGGAAAACTCATCTGGCTTAAGAGCTATCATTATAATTATCAATCAATGTTCAATGTTCAAATAACTTTATTCGATTGTTTGTGATACAATCATAAAAGCACAGTTCACAGAAAATATACAATCGACACATGTTATTCATTACATTAATAATAAAAGAATAAGTGAACAATATAAGACAAAGAGTCACAAGCGGAATATACAATTAAAAATATAAATAATTATTGTTGCTTAAAAATATGCCTGACAACAGCACATTTATCCCTCCATACTTTTCCTAAATCTTATTGCTAATTTCTGGAAGCTACATATAAATAAAGTCACAGTTTAGTAGTTGAAGGTAATAAAGTGCTGATCTGATTTGTGCAAATTTCAGTTGTTTGAGGCAAGGTTTTAAGTAAAGCCTCCGGGTATGATGTAGTAAGAACAAATAAATAAGAAGTGTGCCAGATCTCGTGGAGACTTTAAAGTCGCAGCCACAAGCAGGCAACACTTGACCTCGATGGGCCCCACTCGATACAGCCAGTAATAAATGAAATAAATAAAGGCGGAACCTCGTCAGCAGAAAGCGTTCATAACCCGACAGGGGCCATGACAGATGTGGTTCCATTTGTAAGCAGGTTTTTAATAATATGTGTTTCCTAACACTGTCTTTCTGTAACTCAACCTCCTCCCGGGCTAAATACCTAGTTGCCATGAAGGTGTTCTTCACAAAAGTGACATCAGGTTTGGTAATAGAATCTGGGGTTAAGAACAAGTCGGGCCGCCCTATTTCTGTAAAACAATCACGGATATACCTTATCCAGGGAACCTTAAACCTACCATCCCATGTTAGTATATGTTGGGTGAGTGGTATGTCTGTGTTCAGCCAACAATTCAACCAGCACAAAAGGGGGTTTGTGGCTATTCTGTCGCATAAGTAAGGCATGCCTAACTCTTCATGGGCAGAGAAGTTTCCAGTTCCCCTTGGCACCCTCAATGGATCTATGTTGATACAACGCATGTTATTACAACGCATGCTTTTACAACGCATTTTTTACAACGTAAAAACTTTTACAACGCATGTATTTACAACGAATGTTTTTACAACGCAGGTACCTTTACAACGCATACCATTACAACGTAAGTATTGGTAAATATATATTAATTTTGTAATCGTAAATTAATTTAAAAAAATATAATTTAATATAATTTAATTTAAATGTAATTTTAATTTATTTTTACCCTGTACCCCTGTACCCCCAAAACCCAAAACTGACCCTGAACCCCAAAAATACCCCTTTACCCAAAAACCCAAAACTGACGCTGAACCCCAAAAATACCCCTTTACCCAAAAACTAAAAACTGACCCTGAACCCCAAAAATACCCCTTTACCCAAAAACTAAAAACTGACCCTGAACCCTAAAAATACCCCTTTACCCAAAAACTAAAAACTGACCCTGAACCCCAAAAATACCCCTTTACCCAAAAACTAAAAACTGACCCTGAACCCCAAAAATACCCCTTTACCCAAAAACTAAAAACTGACCCTGAACCCCAAAAATACCCCTTTACCCAAAAACTAAAAACTGACCCTGAACCCCAAAAATACCCCTTTACCCAAAAACTAAAAACTGACCCTGAACCCTAAAAATACCCCTTTACCCAAAAACTAAAAACTGACCCTGAACCCCAAAAATACCCCTTTACCCCAAAACTAAAAACTGACCCTGAACCCCAAAAATACCCCTTTACCCAAAAACTAAAAACTGACCCTGAACCCTAAAAATACCCCTTTACCCAAAAACCTAAAACTGACCCTGAACTCTAAAAATACCCCTTTACCCCAAACATATAACATTTAAAATATAATTATATACTTACCAATACTAACGTTGTAATGGTATGCGTTGTAAAGGTACCTGCGTTGTAAAAACATTCGTTGTAAATACATGCGTTGTAAAAGTTTTTACGTTGTAAAAGTTGCGTTGTAAAGGTATGTCGTTGTAAAAGTTGCGTTGTAAGTGATGTTTCCCCCCTCAATATCTGCTTTAAAAAGTTGTTTTCTACAACCTCCAACTCTCTAGTGTGGGTGTACCCCCATAGCTCACTTTCGTAACATGCTACGGCGGTGCTTTTAGCCTGATTTAGTTTAAGCAAGGCAGCCACCGGGCTGTTACCCATTTTTCTCGCAAAGTCAAGTATAGCTGCATTGACTCGAGTTACCTCTCCCTTCTTCTTCTGAATCGTGGGTCCCCACGATAGTTGGTGATCGAAGAGGACACCGAGATAAGAGAAGGTTTTGGCTATTTTTTCCCCATTAACATTAAAAAGATTTGGCTTTCTTGATCCCAGACCTGTCTTCATGACGTAGGATTTGGAATTATTAATGCTTAAGCCTCTGGACTCCATAAAATCAAAGAAGGAGTTTAACAGGGTTTGAAGTCCGAGTGCTGTCCTTGAAATCAGGACAGCATCGTCCGCATAGAGCAGGACTGGCACACCATTCCGTCCAACATAGGGGTAATCTGCTCCAGTTTTTAAAAGGTATTCCTCTAGCTTATTGATGTACAAGTTAAAGAGGAATGGAGCTAAGATACACCCCTGTCGGACGCTCCGATTTATTCTTATGTCACCCGTTACTTTCATGTCTTGGGTGTAACGGACGTTTGCTCTCGTATCAGAGTGCAAATCGGCTAACAGATTGACCAAGTTTTGCTCTACTCCCATTTTTAACATGGCATCCCATAGCTTGCTTCTGTCTACCAATCAAATGCGGACGATAGGTCCATAAAGGCCATATGGATTGTACCCTGCCGGGCCATAGTGTATTTTCCAATAATCAATTATAGGTTCAGACACTGGGTAATTGTTGAGTGTCCAGGCCTGAAACCATATTGAATTGGGGATATTATGTTGTTATCTTTTGCCCATGTGGTTAACCTATTCAGGATTACTCCCCCCACCACTTTTGCTACAGAATTGATTAAAGATATAGGCCTGTAGCACAGTGGGCTGTTACGGTCACCCTTTTTAAACACGGGTACTATAGTCGATATCCCCCATGACTTTGGGCAACCAGAGACCACAGCTGCATTAACTACAGCGGTGAGGACGGGAGCCCATAGCGAGATACAAGATTTAAAAAGGTCCGGTGGTAGGCCTTCTGGACCAGGAGCCTTGTTACTGGTTAACCCCTGAATGCCCTTTTCTACCTCATTGACTGAAAAAAACAAAAGATTCTCCATAGGAGTTGTAGAGCTATATTCCACATGTTGCTCATTGCTTTTAAAAATTGTGCTAAAATGAGTGACCCAGTTCTCCTCGGGAATATTAGTGCCATGTTCAGTATTGCTAGGATCATCAAACAGTGGGTTATTGATGATTTCCCAGAATTTGGCACTGTTACCCAGGATTGTTGAATCAAGCAGGGACTCCCAGGTGCTTGCCTTAATTTCTTTTTTCCTTGTGGCGAGAGTTGTCTTGTAAGTTGCTCGCAAAGCTTTAATTTGGGCTGGCTCTCCAGGTCTGATTTTTAGAGCCCTTTTCAGATCTCTGCTTGCCTTGGAGCATGAGTGGTCAAACCATTTAGGGTTATTTCCAGTATGTCCCTTAACTGGTACGGTTAACATAGACCCTACTGTTGATACCACTACCCCGAAAACAGCTAAAGTCAGTTCCGGGGGTGACGCAGGGGAAACACAAAGTGCAAGTTCATGTCCACATGAGTTATTAATTGAGGTGTACAAGCTGTCACTGTTTACCATTGTCCATTTCAATTGACGTTTGCCATTTGTACATTTTAAGGCCCCACAATCTTCACAATGCTTTTTCTGTTCAAAGATGCCCCCGCCCAGTCTGATAGAGATGGGGTTATGATCACTGAAAATGTTTGTTAAAATAGTGAAACCGGAGGCAGAATTTGCAAGGTCAGCAGATAGTAGAATGTGGTCTATATAGGAACCATGTCCTCAACCTTTATATGTGGGGACATTAAAAACCTTAGAGTCCGGCGCCATAGACATGGCTACAGTTAAATTGTTTTCATTTATCAAATTGTTAAGATGGCTTCCTCGCCGAGAGTAGTCAAAATGGAAACCTTTCATGCTGTTACATCCCAACAGTCCCATGGGTGTCACTCCTGGGTTCCCGCATGGATGTGCGTTAAAGTCACCTGCAATCAATATGTTACGTGGCAAAGTGCCTGCTCCGTCTCTCAGAAGGTCATATAACTGCAGTATACTACATTCTCCTTGGTTGCTTACTGCATTATAGAAATGATTCAAGGTCAGAGCATGTTTACCCCTCTTCAACACCAGAACTTGGATGTTTCTATTTTCAAGGCTACGGTTAATTATTTGACAAGTAAGTGCCAGGTTAATGAAAATTGCCAAGCCCCCCTTTGCTCTCCCACTACTTGATGGGACCGCTGGCGAGAAAAAGCTTTGGTATCCCTCAGTATAAACGGTATTCTCTTCCATCCATGTTTCTTGGAGGCATATCACGGCATGCTTCTTTACAAACGCCAACCAAGTGGGATCGTGTGCTTTATCTGCCAGACCCGCTGTGTTCCAGGAGACTAAGCTCAGACTGCAGGCAGTTGAAGTTTCTGTTATGGTGCCAGGGTCTGCAGTTCTAATATCTGGTAACTGCGTATCTCCCTGTGTTTCCATTACAGGGTAGTTATATTCGGTATGAGGTGGAACGAAACTGAGAGCATCAGTCGGGTCTTGTAGTGTACACATCTGATCGTGTGATGAGATCTATCTATTGAGGGACCTGTATCTGGCTCTACCTGCCTTTTTATATCTAATTCATCATCAAGGGAGGGAACAATTACTACTTTTATGTCCTTAGTGTTGCCTGATACTAGATTATAATGTGTGTGGCCAGTGTGCGCAGGTGGGGTCAGTGGGACATGTAGTCAGTCGATCCCATCCAAGCCACTCTGATCGTAAAAGGCATCAAACCTATTTGAGATAGGCACACTGTACTGAGTGTTTAGATATGTTGGGTAGGGATAATCATGTTGGCGCATTCGCTGTGAAGCGTCCCTCCTCTCATAATGAGTTACTGGATAGTTAACATATCTATTATCCCAGGGTACTTCTCTCCTTTACTGTCTTTGCTCAGTTACAGTGTGAAGACCATAATTCCTAGGGGTAGCCCTCGTTTGATGTTGGTTATAATTAGCGTGGGTTATTCCCTGCTCTAATGAGGGTTGTGTATACCCTGTATTTGAGCCATGGTCACCTGAAGGATAGAAGTAACTAAGGTCCATTGTACGAATCAAGCTATTTATAGGGCCATCACTCCAGCTGCTAATATGGCTTGCCACACGGTTGTCCTTTAAACTAACAATAATGCAATCTCCCTCAGTGGACTTAAATCTATGTCCCACCCAGTCAACCCTCCTGACATAAGATATTTGTCCGTTAATGTGAGGGGGGATCGGTCTGTGAGAGGTTAGCCAATGGCTCACTTTCTTTTTTAGTTCCCCATAAGTCTCTACCTTATCCTCGCCTAGTTTTGGTACACCAATCATTACTATGGTGTATGGGTGAGATTCACGTGGGAGATTTATGTAGATGGGTTTTTTAGGTTGTGCCAAATTTGATATTTGCACTGGTCGTGCATTTGTGGCTATATTTTGGGTTACTAAGGGCCTTAAGGGCTCAACCTGGTCATTAGGTAAATCAGGAGATAGACCCTCAGCAGCCCATTCACCCTCATCAGTTCCAGTTGTAGAGGCATCTGTGATAATGGGCGGGGTTAAAACCGCTACGGGTGGAGTGTTTACACAGGCGATAGGGTTTGGGGTCTTATGCACTGTTACTCCCAAAGAGGGGGTCAGTAACAGTTTAGACTTGCCACTGTTGGGAGTTTTCTTAGCTCGTACGTTTTTATTGTTAGTTTTCTTGGAGGTACTGGTGCTTGCCGATGTAAGGGCGGCCTTTGGCTGCGGTGCACTAAGAATTTTTAGAATGCTTGTAGTGTCTTCATTTTGGGACCTCTCAAACTTCACTAGGACTTTCTCTATGTTGATGATTCTTTCGCTTATAGGCAGCAAAAGAGACCTTACTAGATGTTCCAGTTCCGTCAGAACTGATTTATCGTGTGTACATGCCATTTCAGTCTCCCTTATCTGATCTTTGGTAACTTTCGTGTGCTCTGGCTGTGATTCATTAGGAAACGGTGTGCCCTGACTAGAGAATGATGCTGGATGATGAATGATGAATTGGATGTTTTGCTAGTTAATTTGGCCAATCTAAAATTGAACCAAATATCCTTTGCCGAGGGCTTATGTTTACCTAATGGACGATAAGTTTTCCTCACTATCGATTTTGTTTTTTTCCCATACCGCCGTTTCGACATTATAGGGGAGGATGTTTTTTCTGTAGTTGTTTTGTTTACAGGAGTTGAGCTCCCTGCAAGTCCCTCACCTAACCTTAGGGGCGTTGTAGACAAAACTCCAGCATAGGGAATATACAAATTTTCCCAAGAGGTACAGATCAACGTGGGGCTGCTTTCCCTGCTATTTAAGCATATAGGTGACTCTGATAATGCATTTTTCCTACTACTTTGGCCACTAGGTAGCCCTGTGAAAGATTGCATTAAGAGCGATTCCTGTGAATTTACTGTGGAATCCAAGGTGTTATTAGTGGTGGGAGTATGCTTTGAGAGGTTAGAAAAACACAGATTTGGTGTTAATGAGAGATGCCTCTCTGTGTTCTGTATTGCGTCTGCTACAGCACCTATAGTCTTTTGTAAGAGTTGGAAGTGGTGTGGTAGAGACAGTCTTATTTCGAGTGGAGGATCTTGTAGCCTCCGGGGTCTTTCTGGCTTTAGTCATCGTGTACATAACTTCCTGAGTACAGTTAAACTGTTAAGCACTTTACTTGGGCGGTGTATAGTTGATATAAAGTTCCACACTGGCAAGAAATGTAAGAAATATAAAACTGTCACCTTGAGCTGTGTCCCAGTCTGCTGTAGATGAAAGGGGGGTGGCCCGTCCCGTCCCCTTTGGTCCTCTGAGGGCCACAGAGGGCCCGCCCTTTGCCTGGGCTTAGCCCCGGGCGCTCCCGCGATACGGTAGTGAGGAGTCTCTTAATGCGCCTCCTGGCGCGTTTCTCAATTGTGCGGCTTCCAGCCGCTCTGCCCTCTGGGAGTCGTGGTCCCGGGTCGGCGAGCTCACCCCCACACTGCGGCCGCAAAAAGGTTGTAAATTGCGGCGGCGGGGGCGAGCAGGCAAACCAGCACAGGAAGAAGAATGCGGGCCAAAGGAACGTGCAGGTACGGCAGTTTAGCTATCTTCCAACAAGGTTAATTATCAATCAAGTTACGAGATATCCTTAATAATCAAGAAAGAGAAGAGAAAAAAAAAAGCAAGCGAAAAATGTACATCATATCTCATTTGAGACCATCTAGATATTCTTTCGCTTTGATCTCGGAGGTGAAAAATTTGTCCCCCATTTATAACTTTCAGCCGAGCCGGGTATTTCAAATATGCCTGCACCTTCTTTTCTTGGAAGGGTTTAATGAGTTGGCGAAGCCGCCACCTCCTCTCCACAGTTGCGTGGCAGAAGTCCGGGCGTACGAAGTAGGTTATTGACCCCCTGGATCTTTTTGCTTCTGGCCTGGCCTTCTCAGCAATTGCCTGTATTAAGAGGAAGTTGCCGAAAAAGACTAAAATAGCCCTTGGATACCCCCCAGGTTTGACCGGGTGTCTGGAGTAAGAGGGACATGGTGGGCTCGTTGAACTTCTAAGTCCCAGTTCTAGCTAGACAATTCAGGGAGAGAGTCACGAAAAAGTTGTATTACGAAGGAGCGGGTGTCTTCCCCTTCAATTTCCTCAGGGATACCTAGCACGCGTAGAGTATTCCTACGTAATCGATTTTCCATGTCCTCCAGCTTCCACCTCACATCTGATAGTTCAGCCTCATGTGCGTCAATCTGTTAGTGATTTTCATCCGTCTCAGACTCATTAGAGACAATTCTAGACTCTAAATCTGTCATTCGATCACTAAATGTCCCAACTTTTCTTGAGAGTTTGCGCACCACCCCTTGAGCCTTACGGAGAGCAGCTTGGGCCTTGCGCCCATCATGTGATGTCTCCTCTCTGTGCGGCGCTATAGCTTGAAGTACAGTTTCAATTGTAGGTGAGGTTGAGCTTAGGTATGTTGGGGAGTCCGAATGTTGTGTTATATTTACAAAGCCTGGCGGTGTTAATGATGCTGTGAGGTGATTTGATGGCGTGCAGTCCCAAGCTAGCTCTGCTGTATCCTGATGGCTCTTTTTGCATTTTAGGACAGTTTTTTGGCCTGCTCTATGCTCTTTTGCACTCATTTTGTCATCACTTAAATCACCCAAGTTTGTCTGAGAATGAGAAAAAATCGCTCGGATCTTTATCTTTGTCTGGGTCAAAATCGATACATCTATTGTTAATTTTAGCTGACATAGAACTCATTGGCTCCGTCTGGGGCACTTCTATTTGAATTGTGCTGTCAGGCATTTTGCGATCATCTGTATGCACCTGAGTATCTATAGGGACAATGTCATCGATGGCTGTGTGGAGGGGAGTAGTAATTTGTTCAGCCAAGTCCGCGGGAGATCCACCCCCTTGTACCTCCACACCCCCTATCCCATTCATGCTTGCTTCAACCCCAGCTGCTGTATCATTATGTGTAAGGCTTACTGAGTTAGCGTCAGTTGTCCCTGTTATCACAGTTATCCCAGGGACGTCCGCGTCGCTGCTTTGCTGGTTACTCTGCTCATCCACCGCCTTCGCCCCCTTTGCGGCTGCTGGTGTCTGTTGAGTTCCCGGCTGACTCCTCCCACCTCGACCCAGAAGGATTTTCGCCGGCGTCTTGCGGGGGAGGTCAATGACAGAGGGGGCAGTCAGACTTCCCTTCCGCGTAGAAGTTACACCCTGCTTCGGTGTCTTAGCTGGAATGTTTCGGTAGCTCCTGGGGCAGGCTCTGGAACACCGCCGCTTGCCTCACAGGCTCCGCACCGTCCCGGACTGCCAGTCTTGCTGCCCTTACTTTAGCAGCCACCGCCGCATTCTTTGGTGCCATGACGCTTTCACTGACAGCCACGGCACTCCTCCGCTCCGGAGCTCCGACAAGGTTCGTCTGACCAGCGGTTCTCTGAGACTTGTGGCTGCCGCTGCACGGGTATCGGATCACTACGAGACCAATTAGGTATATCAACGTTGCAACTTGACTCCTGATCGGCACTTTTGTGTCTTCTATTATCACGTTCTCCAGAATCTCCATTGCTCTGTTCAGGGGTTATTGCATTAGTGTATACTCAAAAGTTCGGTATAACTTCAGCGGCAGGTTTGGAATTACTTCTCAATTTCATTTTAACCATTTAAGCTGCAGAATTCGCATATTTTCTTAGACCTCAGGACTGGTCTCTGCGCACTGCAGTCTCACACGACTTCCCAGTTGGGAAACCCAGTGATCACTCTCCTCCAGTTCTTAGGAATTCCCACCACACAATTCTTGGGGAGAAATTAGACCTAGGTCTACCAAATGCTGATGCAACTTTTCCTTTGTGCAATTACTCAAAATGTGTTCCTTCATAAACAAATTATAAAGTCCAGTAAAATCATGCACATTGTGTCCAGTTAACCAACCATCCAGTGTCTTTACTGAGTAGTCTACGAAATCTATCCAGGATTGGGTCTGGGTTTTGTGAGCCCCCTGAACCTAATTCTATACTCCTCAGTAGTGGGCCCAAAGCCCTCAATCAGAGTTTTCTTCATGAGGTCATAGGACCCTGCATCTGGCCCAGAAAGGGCCAGAAGTCTGTCTCTGCAATTACCAGAGAACAGTTCCCAGAGAAGTGCCCCCAGAGAGGTTTCTTTAGTTGTCTGATATCACAAGCCCTCTCAAAGGCTGTGAACCACTTGGTGATGTCCAGCGGCCTCTCCACTGGTTTTGGTTTTGGCAAACATACCAATCTTGAGAGAGATCGCTATGCAGTGACTATAAGTCAGTTCGAAGGAACAGAGAGAGGGATATGAGGGTGGAGGCCTGGGAAAGCCTCGATCAGGCGGCTAGGACATGCAATAGCAGAGATTTTTAGAAAGTAATAAACACTCCCTATTTCAAAAATACTAAGGATCCGACACTGGACTCATATGTAGGTGAAAAAGCATGGGTGGCACACTGTGAATTTATATTCACCTCAAACACTGCTCCTGTGGTGCCCTCTAGTGACACAGATACTAAATTGCAGGTTTCTTTTTCACTCTCAGAAGTCAGAAGAGGGTTGGCGGCCTGTGGTTGCTGGGAAAACCCCAGGACCTGATGGGGTGCCGATAGATCTTTTTCAGGAAAACCAAGATTTGTGGGCTCTGCTGCTAACAAATGTTTTTAACAGCATAGTTATAGATGGGCCTCCACCTTCCTGGAAGCATAGTGTAATTATTCTGATATACAAAAAAGGGGACTGGGGAAGCCCAAAGAACTATAGGCCTATCTCCTTATTGGACACAACTGCCAAACTTATGGGTTGGTTCCCTTTATTCAGGCTGGAAGAGTGGACCCAAGAAACATCTTAATGCAGGTGCAGTATGGATTCCAGAGGGAAAAAGCCACTACAGACCAATGTCTAAACCTGTCACTATGTATAGACAAATATACCAGATCGAAAGACGGGAAAATCTACATGGCTTTTATAGATGTATCAGCTGCATTTGACTGCGTGAGCCATCAGAAACTTTGGTATTTATTGGAGGAGATGGGGATTGATCCACTTATAATTAACTTTATCCGCCAACTATATGTAAATGCCACTGCATTTGTCCCGTATGGCAAAAATGGGAAATGAACCCACCCCTTTAAGATCGCTAGTGGAGTTAAGCTGGGATGAGTCCTCGCCCCGTTTCTTTTTTTTTCCAGCTATACAAACAGGGTTGAGGCAGCCCTCTCAGGCTCATACCCGGACGTGCCCGTGTTTGACACCAACCCACTACCAATGTTAGCTTATGCCGAGGATGCAGTGTTATTTGCAAGAATGGGGGAAGCTCTCTAATGGCTCATAACAACATATGCATCATTCATGGTTTCGCTGGACCTTAAAGTAAATGATACAAAATCTTCTGTCATTAAAGCAGGGTCTGGAAAAGCTGCTAAATCCCCACCCTTCCATATGGATTGCCAGAAAACAGAAGTGGTAGAGTCCTTCCCATACCTGGGAGTCTTATTTGATAAAAATCAAACTTGGGAGAACATAGTATCGGCAAGAGCACTAGGAATGGAAAGAAGTCTGAAAGCTATTAAGGCCTTTCTCCAAAAGTTAGACACTAGCCCCCTTGACCCAATTAAAACATTTCTCAGGCCAAAATTAAGCCAATAGCCACATAAGGGGCAGGAGTCTGGGGTATGGTGCCTACCGACTGTCTCCAAAAACTTGAAGATCATTTTTAAGTCCCTAGTGTCCGTACCATCCGCTTATTCAAATGATATCTTACATATAGAATTGGGGTTACCTTACATGTTACATACCATTAGACTAGCACCAATTTAATACAAAACATATTTAAAGATTGTTTCAAATTGGACCATTACAATAAGATCAGATGGCTGAGTTATGTGGAATCAGAATTAATGGCAATTTGGTTGTGAGAATTATTTGAGGATTAAACGGCATGCAGGAAGATTTCAAAACAGAAATGAATTGAGATTTTTATGCGGAGGGCTCATTATCTTCGCAGGGAAAGGAATTACAGAAAAAAGACGGTCCTTGCATATCATCTGACTTCCCCTAGGCTAGAGGGAGGATATTCCTATTTAGATAGGAACTATTGAGATTTTGTCTGACTCTCCTCCCCTTGATGTTAGGTTATACGGAGAGAAGATTCAAACACTCAGATTAATGCTGTGCCCCTGCGACAAACATTCCCCCCAATGTGACCTGCACCTAGTCTTGTTTTGTGGGTTTTATAAGACAGGAAGAGAAGACTTTATCCTTTCGATTTTAAAGCGCCCCAATTTTAAGCAATGCCAGGTGGCACGTTACTTCTTTAAATCTCTGCCTGATCCCGTTGTCTGTTTTTCGGTAGCCACCTGTTTATGGGCCTGCATGAAAAGGAGAAAGGCGCGAGGTTGGTTTTAACTAACAATTATATGCAGAAATGAGTAATTTGATGTAAACTGACTGGATTCGGTCTATGAGGCACATGATGCACTTTATGAGATAAAATGTCCTGCAAAACTATTTGATGTTCTTTTTAAATAATTCTACTTGCTCTAGGATTTTAACTTGTTATGAACTGGGGCTGGTTGTTGATCACTGATTTAAATTGTGCTTTTATGATCTGTATTTAAGAGATTGAATAAAGATTTTATTGATTGATTTTTTACATGTGTGTCTCAGAGTCTCACCCCCCTGTGCCCCCTCTCCCTGCTGTGGCAGTGAGGCACTCATGGTAATCCAAGTCTGTCCTCAGCGCATGCGCAGCTGTTAATGCAAGTCCGTCTTTAACCCACGCTCCGATGCGGGAAGCAGTGTCTGTCTTCAGCGCATCCGCAGCTGCTAATACAAGGCCTTCTTTAAACCGCACTTTGCGGCGGGAGGAAGTGTCTGTCCCCAGCGCATGCGCAGCTGTTAACCCATCAAGACCTCTTTAACCCGCGCTCTTAGTTCAGTCCTGGTGTTTTCTTTTTTTCGGAATGGAAGACAGTGTGGACGGTCCCAGTTGCGTCCCCTCTCGGTTGGACTCTGTAGGCCGTGCTTCCCTGGGGGGCCGCTCAATGACACACTCTTACAGTTTTATGTGCTTCGCTATTCTCAGCATGCGCGGCCATAACGAGCATACATCCTGCGCAGCTACAGATCATCAGAGCGGCTCTTGTCCCGCGCGCGGTTTGTTGTCACGCGGGGCCCTCGGGTGTGTCCCCTCCAACCAAGCCGACACTGTCCCGCCTTCTGCCCGGCCACTTCCCCCTCGAACCCACAAGAGAGGTAAGGGGAGATAAGGCCTCGAGGCTGCAGTGGAAGCGGTGGAAGAGCATTAACGTATGAGACCTACAAGGGTGTGGTGTCTGTGGGGGGCGGGGCCTGTGGCAATGGGGCGGGGTCTGTGAGTTGGGGGCAGGGCCTGTGGGAGTGGTCAGAACAATAAACCTACATAGCCTGGAGGCATTGACTGTTTTGTGTTCCTCACTGGAGACTAGTTTGTCCTTACGCTTCAACTGTGGAATGTGTTTTTTGGGAACCCTAATCGATCCAACTTTAGTTTGTATCGTGTAATTTTTGGCAGATTTATACTCTTTAAATATGTTACCATAATATCTAATCCTATATACTTTGCTCTATTGTGAAGCGCTCTGACACTGCTGGGTAAAGTATGCGCTATAAAAAAATGCCCAAATAAATCCAATGCCCTGCGACCAGGCTGTTGGAGGCTCGTCGTGGCCTTGGGGCTCCCAGTCACACATCCTCAGGTCTGTAGACTAAAGACTAAAGACTATTGCAGCTTGCAACTCAGAACTGGCAATTCCTCAAGCTCCGGCGGGCTGCTTTTGGAGGCTTCAGGCATGATTCTGAATGCCGCCACATTCGCCGAATCTCAAGTTGGACATTCTTACCTTTGTCCTGGGCCACTGCAACCACAAACTTTACCCACTTGCTGCCCGCATCTATAAAATATGTTTTTGACACAAGTGTATCCACATGAGCATCTTTTAACTTGGCTGATCTGAAGTTTGCAGCAAATATATTTTTTAACCCTTTGCGTGCGTGCGTCGGCCAACGGCCAACGGCCGTCGCAAACACTACCTCAGGAGTGCTGCCCACGTCTGTTGGCCGACACAGCCCCGCCCGTGCATTCGAAGGCCCACACCGCAGAGGAATTGCCGCCGCAGTAAACGGGTTAAAGCCATGCTCTTGTATTTACAATCAACAGAAGCTTGTGCAGTGAGGGCTGGTGCTGTTCCTGACATCCCGTTCATTTTGTGGAAGTGCCTGGACCAGTCTTTAGCGAATTCCTTGCTCCCAAATGGTGCTTCTCAGGCCCTAGACTCTTGCTGTGGTTCAGTGGGCTCCTAAATCAAGCTTTTGAACTCTTCATGAGTGCAAATAAGCCCATTCGAACCCGAAACCCACTGCTCGCACAGAACTTCAGCGTGGGCCCCTGCCGCCTATCTCCTTGCACGGAAAGCATCAATCGATCTGGAAGGCCAACAACGTAAAGCTCCAGCCCGACCTTCTGCGACACCTGCCTGCTCTTTGTGCCATGTCCACCACCGCCATCAACTCTCTCCTTACTCCTTGCGACCCTTTCCAATGCGAACGGGGCTCTTGGCTCAAAACTTGAGAAGGTAAACTTTCAGCTGAACTAATATGGGGCTCTATCTAATTCGCGCTCCATCGTGATCAGCGTGAATTTTTGACTTTAACCTGGTCCAGCATGACCAGATTACCTCGGTTGGCGCTTTATGTTTTTAGGTGCTATATAGAAGTTTATACTTTAAAATTCATATCTCCGGTTATACTGATTGGATTTTTGTAGTTTGGGTTTCGATTTGTTGATTAAACTGAGCTCTATTTTTCTAACCTGGTGTTGATTTTGTGTGCTGTTTACACTGTTTTACTGTTTGAAGTGTTGCACAAATATTTATACATTGCCTCTAAATTAAGCCTGACTGCTCCGTACCAAGCTACCAGAGGGTTGACCACAGTTTAATTTGGGGTTTGCTTGTGCCTTATCTTGACTAGGATTGTCAAATTCTGAAAAGGAGCATACAGTTATAACTAGATTCTTTCATCAATTATACTCAAGCATGTAATTAAACCTCATTTCCTTTGCAAACTATACAAAATATTATAAGATCCACCAAATCATAAAATACAGCGCAAAGTCTTGTGATTTCTTTTTTTCAATGTATTCTTTATTTGTACTCAAATGCATCAGCCCAGCCAATGCATTTCGTCCAACATGGACTTCATCAGGGTTGGAATAGTCTTTTATAGAAGCTCACCAAGGTGCTATTTCTGTAATCAGCTGTAGTATAGATATATAGGCAATCACCGTATCGATCATGATTGATTTAATTCCTTTGATCCATATTGAAATAGTTTTATTGAAAAACACCAAGTCGCTTATTCTTATTAAGAGATGCAATATCAATAAGCTGGTAATCACCATCGCATCCAGTCAGATAAAATCATGATAGGATTATTGCCTTTGATAAGTCCTAGCATGTAGTCTCGTCGGGTATGCAAAGCCATCTATCCGATCTGATAGACAGACGGTCTTGCATGCAACAGTGATTGGCTATATATCTATCCTACATCTGATTACAGAAATTGCACCTTGGTGAGCTTCCTTGCACCTGCTTCACTAATGATTGCTGCTCCTATGTGGCCGTAGGTACCCCTTATTTTTTTTAAAACTTTATTTTGCGTTTAGGTATGAGTAAAGAAGTACACTAGGACAAGTAAAATCCTTTGGCAAGTACAGGTAGACATAATACACACTGTCAAGGGCTCAATCAATGCCGCAGAGTGATCACATGTTACATAAAGCGAGTCCCTCGGCTGCTAACATATTTTCTGTTACAATCGTTCTTGACTCTGATTCACATAAACAGTGTTTACAATCATGGCATGGGAATACATCCTCTGTACCGACATCAAAAAAGGAGTTTAGCATCCGGTGTAGTTGATTATTGACATGTATCTCGGGACAGTCTAACCCACCCCTGTTGGGACTATGCCCTGTTCTTTCTGGGTAGGGGAGGTCTTGCCGCTGCGCCTCTAGGTATGTTGTGAAAGTTCCCCAGATATCTCTGGGCCTGGAGGTGGGGGGGACCATTATTGCGTATAGGTTGCTGTGTGTGGAACAGGACGCCATGCTCTTCAGCCATCCCTTCACCGAGGGTGCTGTTCTGCCACCACAATGAATGGATACCTCCCTTTTGGCCAGTAGTAAGCTGATGGCAACAAACCTGCGAATTGCCGGTGGGAAATGCTTTACATATCCCAACGGGGCAATCTCGGCCAAGGGGGTCATCGGTACCTTAACCAAGCCACTCACTATCTTATGTATTCCTACCCAGTATGAGTGTTTGCGTGGACAGGTCCAGGCCAGGTGGGTGAGCTTTGCATCTTGCACAATGGTGCGGTATGGCAGGGTCTATCCTGTGGAGTCTGGAGGGGGTAATGTATATCCTACGAAGAAACGTAAAGTGTATTAGTTTGTGTCGGCCATTAAGGGAGACATTTTTCGTAACTGCACAGCAGGCAGCCCACTGTTCGTCTGTGATCGGATTACCCAGGTCGGTCTCCCAGGCAGTGTGTACTCTGTCTACGATTGCAGCGCATGCCTCATAGAGCTGGGATATTAGATGTACCCCTCTCTCGCTGCTTATCACTGTCGTGAGTGGGGGGGAAGGAAGGGGGTTCCAGAGGGTAGTCCGGTAAAATAGCTTGCAGGGCAAAACAGATTCGTAGAAGGACGTATCTGTCCATGAATGTGACACCAGGGAACAAGGACTCGTAACCGGGGTTTCAAAAATATGTCCATCTGGAAATAGATCGCCTATCTTAGCAATGTCAAATTTAGCGCATGTCTTCTGTATCAGCTTTTTGCTAGTTATAGGTATCCATTTAGGGGTCGGAAGTGGGAGATCAGAATAATAAAGCAATGGTGTGTGTGTTATGCAACGCAATTTCTCCCATGCCCAACTAGTGGTCGATGCGCGTTAGATATCTTTGGGGAAACCCGTTGGTAATATCATCGCTAAAATGTCCGGGAGGACTAAGTCAGACTCTGGTCGGAGGTATGGAATTCTGGCATCAGGGTGGTACCATGTCTGTGCAAAACTGCACTGTGCAGCTAAATAGTACAGTTGTAAATCAGGGACCCCAAAGCCACCTTTATCGCAGGGGAGTGTCAAAACCCGCCAGTTTACCCTGGCGTTTCCGCCACCCCATACTAATCTTATTAAGTGTGATCGAAGGGTCGAAAATAATTTATTCGTGAGAGGGATCGGGATGATTTGTTATAAAAATTTAGGAAGCACGACCATCTTAATGAGGGAAACTCGTCCAGCCATGGATAGTGGGAGCTTTAGCCATTTCTCTGTTTGAGTCTCTAATTTGGAAATCGCTGTCCGTAATTGCGGCGGATGATCTGCTCTGTTTCTAAGTGTATATGTATGGCCAGGTATTTAACCGAATCAGTATTCCATTCCAGGGGGAATTCCCAGTCCCACTTGTCTGTGCTGGCAGTGAGTGGAAAAATTACAGATTTGTTCCAATTGATTCCCATTCCGAATGTCTGCCAAAGCACAGAATTTCCCAGATAAGGGGATCCAAATTAGTCTGGGGGTTGCATACATATAAAATCGTGTCATCTGCATACAATGATACTAACAATGGGCCGGTGGTGAACTGTAAACACCTATGAAGGTCTTTCTGTTGGAAGTGCCTCATTAGTGGGTCCATGGCTAAAATGAACAACAGAGGCAACAACGGGCAGCCCTGTCTCGTGCCGCGTGAAAGTGAGAAGGGAGCCGTCAATGTACCATTTAGTTGGAGTCGGGCCAGCGGTTGACTGTATAGCAGGGCAGTCGTGACAATGAAACCAAACGGCATCCCCATGCGATCCATGATGGATAAAATAAAAGGCCATTCAAGGGAGTCAAATGCCTTTTCTATATCAAATAGGATTGTCGCATCAGGGATTTTCAGGTTAATTCTATGCAGAGTGTTAAATAATGTGCGTAGATTGAAGGCTGTCGAGCGATTGGTTATGAAACCAGACTGGGCTGCGGAAGAGCCTTTGCCATTATCTTGTAGTCTAGGTTTAAGAGTGATAACAGTTGATAGGAACCACATAGCAGGGGGTCCTTGCCAGGTTTGGGGAGAAGAATGATGACTGCCACAAGCAGGGTGGGAGGTACTATCTGCCTCTCCAGGGCTTCTGCATATACTTTAAGGAGATGGGGAATCAATAAATCTTAATAGGCCTTATAAAAATCCGCCGTGAAACCGTCGAGCCCCGGGACCGAGGAACTCTTCAGGGCAGAGAGGCCTCATCAATGCTCTCCTCAGAGATAGGCTCACAGAGAAAGTCCTGCATAAACTTCTCGACATAAACTAAAGCGACCTCGGACAAATAACTCTTCTGCTGCGCCCTGTCTTGACCCAATCTAGTGGTGTATAATGTTTTAAAATAGGACATACATTCCCCCTGGATATCCAGTGGGTCAGTGATCTGTTGTCCCGACGATGTTCTCAACTCTGGGATGTATGCCATACAATATGGAGGTCTAATCATCTGTGCTAGAACTCGTCCCGGCCGCTCGCCTTTGCCGTATTTCCTGGCATTGTAGTATTTCCCCATAAAAAGGATCTCCCTCTCACCGGTATCTTTGAATTCTGTGAGCAGGGACAAACGTCACTTGTCTATTTTGGGACCTGTCGCCTGGCGTTGTTCAGAGTCTAACGGCCCTAGGTCCTTTTCCAGGCGGGCTAACTTACTGCACAAATCCCGCACTACACCGGCATCTTTGGATATACACACACCCCTCATGTATGCTTTAAAACCCTCCCATAACATTGCCACATTGTCTACTGAACCAGTGTTAATGACGAAGTAGTCCTCTATCGCTTCTCGTTATTCCTGTCTAAAAACGTCATCATCTAATGCGCGGATGGGGAATCGCAGGACCTTCAATATTAATAATACCGGGTAGTGATCCGAATATGTGAGAGGAAGCGTCCGGATCACATGACACCAGCTGATAAGTTTTGGGGATGCCAGCCAATAGTCAAGCCTCGTCCATGTGGTATGACTGCCAGTGTAGCGAGTATACGGTATAGGTATACAGGGGTCCCAGACCAAAACATATAATTATTGGTTCATAATCACACACTTTTTTTATATTGAATTAATCCAAAAACAATTGACGGTGCCAAGTGTTTTTATTCTCACTGCACCATTAGCAATTCAATGATGGAAGAATCAGTATATATACAAAATTAAATGCGCCCACAGGGACACAAACACACTTCTGATAGTTACATATCACTTTTCAGATTCCATATGCATAAATCCACAGGTCAAATCATAATTGAATTATGATTTGACCTGTGGATTTATGCATATGGAATCTGAAAAGTGATATGTAACTATCAGAAGTGTGTTTGTCCCTTGCACTTTTTCCCTTTTTCCCTGTGGGCGCATTTAATTTTGTATATATACTGATTCTTCCATCATTGAATGGCTAATGGTGCAGTGAGAATAAAAACACTTGGCACCGTCAATTGTTTTTGGATTAATTCAATATAAAAAAAGTGTGTGATTATGAACCAATAATTATATGTTTTGGTCTGGGACCCCTGTATACCTATACCGACTGTTCACCCAGGTCCCACTGACTATATGGGTCAACCCTAATTTTTATAACAGTGTAGCGAGTATAGTCAGTGCTATGTGGGTTTTCGTACGACCTATGTCAATTAAGGAGAATTGATCGCAAAGCGAGCTCAATGCCTTTCGTGCTCACGGTTTGGGATCTAGTGCTCTCGAAGTGGTGTCAAGTGACTGGTCCTGGACTATATTAAAATCACTCCCCAGTAAAAGGGGAACTGGGCCTAGCTGCGCCAGATTAGAGAGTAGGGTATAATAAAGTCCAGGGAGTCGCTATTGGGGGCCATACACACAGACCAATGCCACCCTGTGACCCATTAACGTGCCCAGGACAATGATATACCTGCCTTCACTGTCACGTATTACAGAATGCAAATGGAAGGGGAGTCATTTATGTATAAGAATGGAGGTGCCCCTTGCGAAGTTGCTGAAGTTGTGAAAATATTGATGTGTTCCCCAATTTGCAGCAAAGTGGGCCTGATCACTAGGAGGCAGATGAGTTTCCTGTAAGAAAGCTACATCTACCCTGTGACGAGGTAAATACTGTGCTATCTTCCTTTTCTTGCGAGTGTTGTTCAGGCCGCGAACGTTCCATGTCACCAAAACCACCTCTGAGGGTACAGAATTACGCCCTAACTGAGCTATGGCATGGTGGTGGTAAAAATGAGTGCTTAATGAAAATCAACCGTGCGTACTTGCCAGTTACATCCAAGTGTGTACCTAAGAACGTCTCAGTGTAGCTAAACAATGTCCCAGCCTCGCCCCCCACCCAGCCTCCCCACCCTACCGGAGAGGCAAAACCATTACTATCCATGCCCTGCGGCGGCGCACGGGCATTGCGTCATTCCCGTGCCTGGAGGCGCTAGAAAGCCGGTGAGACCCCAGCGCAGCGTGGGGTTGCTCTGTGGGATGCCCTACCTGCCTGCCGAAGCTGCAACGGAGACTTTCCTCTGTGCCCTGGTCTCTGCGCTGCCTGCCGCCTGTGCCCAGCTGAGTCCTCCCGCCGTCGCTCTCTCCATCGTCGAGCGACCGCTGAGCGGAGGACTCGCTGTCCCATCAGCCCCAGCGGCGGTGCACAGGCATTGCGTCATTCCCGCGCCTGGAGGCGCTAGAAAGCCGGCGAGACCCCGGCGCAGCGTGTGGTTGCTCTGTGGGACGTCCTACCTGCCTGCCGAAGCTGCAGCGGAGACTTTCCTCTGTGCCCTGGTCTCTGCGCTGCCTGCCGCCTGTGCCCAGCTGAGTCCTTACGCCGTCGCTCTCTCCATCTTCGAGCGACCACTGAGCGGAGGACTCGCTGTCCCATCAGCCCCTGCGGCGGCGCACGGGCATTGCGTCATTCCCGCGCCTGGAGGCGCTAGAAAGCCGGCGAGACCCCCGCTTCGCGGGAGAGCCCGGGGCTAAGCCCGGGCAAAGGGCGGGACCTCTGAGGCACTCAGTGGTCCACAGTGGTCGGGCGGGCCACCCCTCTAAAATCTGCTTCAGGAGGTAAGCCGGAGAAACAATAATAATGGGCAAACAAAACACCAGCAATATTTCCACTGCACAGGCGGACCCTACCGGCCTGCCCCCCTCCTTCAAAAATGTGCTGGCAAACGCGCTTACAATGGTCTCCAATGAAATAGCCGACACCGAAAGGAGAATGTCCCTAGGCTCCTCCACCGGCCACCTACAATCACCACTAGTAAGCCCATGTAACGGCCCTCCACTCTCACCAGCTGTTACAGTTGTGAAACCTATCACCCAGGCTAACCCGCAAGCTGCGCCGCCTGGGGGCCTCAGCCCGACGACGATTATCATTGACCCCCTGCCGGAGTCTGCTGCAGCCACAATGTCCCCTAATACCAAGACTGTTGGCGAAAAACAGAAAAGAGGCCCCTCCAAAGTAACAGTTAACAAGAGGAAACAACTTAGCCGCAATAAGAATCAACCAACCCCCCAGAGTATGTGGACAAAAGGTAAAGGCAAGGAGCTCCAAACTGGGAATGATTCAGGCACTGAGGAACTCTTGTCATCAACAGTGGAGGCCCCTTGCGCTGTCCACCTTCTTCATCCCGGTGATGTTCCGAACTCAGTCTGTACCCAGACTGAGTTTTTAACTGACAAGATCATTCACCCCAAACCTAATGGGAACCTGATTTAGACAATTGTGGACTTTGGATTTTTAAACAATTAGAAAGTCAAATAGTCAAACAATGTAATACTGTTTTTAAAAGACTTGATAAAATAGAAAATCTCGTGAAAAAGGAAGAAATAAAAAGAAAAGGTGTGATCAGCCTAGACCTACTTGGAGGCGACCGAATCTTGAAGGACTTAGAATCCGTTAGTAAGGGCCTTTTTGGGGGATGGTCCTAACACCAGTGGCAGCCTGACAACATCCAAGGGTGGGTCTCAAAGCACTAAAAGTAAACCAACACCTAACACTGCATCTAGTAAAAACACTGCAGCTCAAACTCATCTCGTCCCTAAAATGGCACCAAATCCCCCTGTGGCAGCAGTTCCCACATGCTCGACCAGCATAGCGAGCCCCATTGAAAAGAACGCCCCCACCTTGTCGTCTTTGAAACTCGCTGCCACTAGTGGTGTAAGTGGTAGTAAGGTGACTCCTGCAGCAAACAGGCCCATACAAAATCAGGGGCCAGCACTCCACCTACCACCCGATGCTTGTCCCTACGTATTAGTTTTAGCAGGTACCCCTCCTCTTGAAGAAGGACAAGGTGAGTCCTGGCTATAGCTAAATAACAAATGTATCGATTGGCTGTCAAAACATAAAGGGGTAAGGCATGACATCTCCAATAAAATACTATCTGCCCGCCGGGTGAGCTGGGTGGGACCCTTACATAAAAATCTTAATGGGGACTGCATAGTCATCAATTTTAGGCACCCAGGCACGGCCAAATTTCTACTCAGCAACAACAACACCTATCCGAGCCCATCCACTGTTATTACCCCCTTACCTTTGAGCTATTTTTACAGGCCACCACACAGACCATTCCAACCAGTTCTCTCGCCCTTTCCACTCTATAACAGATTCACTGCTTTATCAGAGCTGGGTAGCCTAGACTGACCATAATTTATTTCTCCCGTCACCATAGCAAGTGCTGATTGTACCTTACTCACTCACACTGTAAACCCCCCGTCCGATCATACAACATCTCCAGGCAACTTACTGGCTACACCCCTGGCACAATCCGACTCCGCTACGGGTGTTCGGTGTCCCACTTCATCTATACTTTCTGATGATCTGAGTATTTTGAGTTGGAATATTGCTGGCCTTAATACGAAAATGAAAATTAAGGAATGGTCTGCCTGGGTAAGCAATTTTGATGTGTTAATGCTGCAGGAATAGTGGTGCAAGCGCTCCCAACTTCTCGAGGGATTTAGCTGTCATAATTTGATTGTATCCTCCCCTCCGCTGGGCCGCCCCAGTGGAGGCTTATCCATCTGGGCTACGATCACCACCGCTGCTAAAACCGAACTGTTGCAGACAAGTAGCAAGAATTTTATGGCAATGAAATATACAGCTAGGCTAAAGATATGTTTTATTAATTTTCATAATAAAGACTTTGTTACCCACCCTAACCCCAATTTTTTAGAACTGTTTAAATTTATAGATGATATCGTTAACGGAGAAAAGTATGGCAAGTTCTACAGCATTTGCTTAGGAGGTGATTTTAATGCACATATTCACTTTATATCCCCACCGTGTAAAAGAGGAGATGAACTACTTTATTTACTAGCTAGACGTGACTTAGTGGATGTAATGGGTAATGGAGAAACTGTTGGGGATAATGCACCGGTTCCCACTTACATTGGTCGTGGGAGCTCAACCACTATTGACTACATATTCATCTCCTCTCTCTTAGGGGACGTTTTAGTAAAATCTGAGGTTGTTTGTAGCTCATACAGTGACCACTTTCCCATCTTAATTTACCTCAAATCCATTAAAAAACAGATAAAATTGAGTGAAGTCGGGGCACAAAACCTGGTGGCAACAACTGATAGACTGAGGGTCGCCTGGAAGGGGATAGATAACCAAGGGGTCTTAGCTCGAGTCATCAAGAAGTACCCCTCGACAGTGTTGGTCTGTTTATCAACTGATAGCCCCGACATAATTAGCTCCTTTTGTGATCTATGCAGGGCAATCAAAAAGGAGATCTCAAAACCCACCAGAGCGAATAATAACAGGAACCCAAGATGGTTCGACGCCTCCTGCTCTAAGGCGAACCGGGAACTGAGAACCGCTCTCACAGCGGAACCACGTGATGTGTCCCTGGTAAGGTTATTACGTAGTAAATACAAACATACCCTTAGAGCAAGATCCGAAGAGCTATTAAAAGATCATTGGGACTGCCTCGTTCGAACAGCTGCATTAAAGGATGCAGCAGGGTTTTGGAGAGAGGTTAAGAATCTGAGAGCAATGGGCACTAACATCACCCCGATAAACTGTAACATAACAGGTGAAATGTGGGTCGCCCATTTCTCCAAAATCTATGCTGCTGCGGGCGACCCAGTTGAGAACACCTTTCCCAACTGTTCCATTAGTATAACATTGTTGGAGGTTGAGGAAGCAATCGCAGATACCGCTGGCAATAAAGCCGCAGGTCCCGATGGACTATCCATCGACCAAATTAAATCTGATCCTTGTTTCTGGGCACCCCTATTATGTAATATTTTTAATAATTTGTGCCATAGCCCTGTCCCAGTAACTTGGTCTAATAGTATAATCGTGCCCATTTTTAAAAAAGGCGCCAGGCTTGACCCAGGGTGTTACCGCCCTATATCATTAATTGATAATACGTTAAATGTTTTGGGTTGGGTCCTTTTTAACAGAATCAGTACCTGGGCAGAGGAAAACTCCATCCTTCACCCGTGTCAGTTAGGCTTTAGGAGTAAACTAGGGACAATCGAACAATGCCTAAATCTCAACCTGCTCACGGCCAAATACACGATAGCTAAAAAATCTCCTTTATATTTTGGGTTTATGGATTTAAGTTCAGTGTTTGATTTTGTTAATCGTTCTCGTTTATGGACTGTTCTTTTGAATAATGGTTTAGATGAACCCTTGGTTTATTTTTTGGCCAACCTCCATAGCAATTTGAAAGCCCAAGTCCGTATTAACAATGATGGCGAGGTCTCTAGCGATATTTTAATTGGCAGGGGAGTCAGACAAGGTTGTATTCTGGCCCCTCTGCTTTTTATACTGTACATAAATGAACTTAGCAACTCTCTGTGCAATTTAACAAAGAATGTTCCGCTCGTAAATAACAAGTCCATTCCCGCACTACTCTATGCGGATGATGCGGTCGTTATGGGCCGCACACCAAACGCCTTGCGCACCTTAATTTCGGGGTTTGTCATTTACATGTCGGATTTGGGCCTAAGTACTAATTTTAAGAAATCTTTTATAATGACCTGTGGCCCGAAGAGTTATAAAATTACAAAGATCGTATCAGGGACCAACATTTTAAAAAGCACTTGCACTTTCCCCTATCTTGGTTTACTTTTTTCTAATAGTGGCTCTTGGCAGCCCCATGTCGCCATGGGGAGGAACAAATTGGGCAAATCCATAAACTCTATAACCTCTCTCCGCCTACCTAATCAGGCAGACGTGATCCCATCCCTGCTACAAATTTACAGAACACAAGGTGTCCCTACTGGAACATACGGTGCAGAGGTGTGGGGTTATTCGAACTGTTCCCAACTTCAGTCCGAAGAAAACAGATTCTGCCAGAAGGTTTTGGGGGGGGTCATTACGGCCCCTAACTATGTGTGCCACAAAGAACTAAATTTGCAATATATAGAGGATTATATAAGAGCTAGACCGGCATTGTTCTGGATAAAAATATGGTGGAACCCGGCAGCTTCCCTATCCCGCGACGTCATTATTGACTGTCTTAAATGCGAGAAATCCAAATCAATACCATGGTTAAATGTGGTAGAAAAAAGTTTGATGAGTGTAGAGCATGGCCACCTCTTCTCTTTCCCTCAATCGATTGATTGTACACATAAAAGCATACTAAAAAGGGCTCTTTATGACCTCTATCAAAAAGAGAGGGGAAAAGCTGACCTGTTGAAACCCTCTACATTAATGTATATCTCCCTTTTGGAGCCACGTGATGTGCCACCCAAAACTCCGCAGCTTTATCTCTGTAAAAAGCTGGGGAGATGGAACAGGAGCCTACTATTCAGGTTCAGGGACGGGAGCATTACAAACCTAATCTGTTTTCCACTGGGCTATAACAAAAACGCGGAAAAATTACCCTGTCCCTGTAACCTTGGCGGAAAACAAAGCCTTCTCCATTTTACCTTTTTTTGTGGCTTTTACGGAAAATATACAAAACATTTCCTTATCCCGTACTGCAGGAAAAATGCTTTGATAGACTATAACCTGGCTTTTAAACACTTATTATTGTTGAAATCTGATGAATTGATTTTCAGAGTAAGTTGTTTTCTTAAGGCTGCTGTCCGTTCCCGCGCTTCTTTGCACATTGAATGAGTATTTTGCACGATTGCTATTTTGCACATTAAACAAATTTGCACTGATGTTGTATTATTGCACTAATGTTTTTATCTAAAATACCCGCTCATCATTTTTAAAAATGGTCTCCATGCCATGAATTTGCATCTCTGTATGTTATAATTATCTGTATTCCAACAACTTGATTATGTCTTACCTTGCTGTAATTAACTTGTGCTTTTATGGATGTTTTTAAATCCGAATAAAGACTATTTGACTTGACTTGATTACTATCCAAAAACAGTGCAGTACTAATAGTTCCTCGGCATCGCTGAAAAACAACCATAAATAGTACTTACTAAATTCACACAACAATTATAAGGTGAACACCATTAGTGGTGGTGGCAGCGGTCCTACAGCTACGTGGCAATAAAAAATGATACTATAAAGTGATTGAATGAAATCCCAACTTAATAAAGTCTCCATGTAAAGGAAGGCCATATTAACAGTTTAGCCGTGCCCAGATCCCGAGAATAGTTCCATGCTGGTGTCTGAACCACTCTACGGAGGGGGAAGTCTTTTGTCCTCAGCTGGGCGTTTGTTGTTAAGTTTGTAAGTATGAACTCCTGCACCTCCGTAGGATTGTCAAAGACACGGGCTCTCCCATTGATCTCAACACGTAACCGAGCTGGATAGAGCTGTCCTAGATTTCGCAGTGTTGCCTTAACTCCAGTGTATTTCCGCCTGGCCTCCTGTACCATGATTGTAAAGTCTGGGTATAGGGACAGCTTGGAGTCCTGCCATACCGTTTTGCCCCGCTCTCGTGCCTGGCGTGAAGTATTTCGGGGTTCCCAAGGCCTACACGCTCCAGAGATTACCCACTTACACACAAGAACTGTTGGCACGGAAACTGTAAAAGGCAAAGAACAAGTTTATTAAGACCCCATGGGGTGGTGGTACACTCAAACAGCACCCTTCGGTAATGCTAGAGGTATCAAATCGGTAGATCTTGCCATCTGAGTCTCTCTTAAGAATCGGTAGAATAGGGCTGTTACAGACATTATAAGGGACCTCCTCCACTACCCCTGCAGAAATCAAATCCTGAACAATATGTGTCAGTGCAATTTCACCTTCCTTCGAGATCTTATACTGTGGCACTCGTGGTAGAGGGGCCCCCTCCTTAACAGTAATGTGTATTGGTGGAATACGCATCTCTCCCACATCCGTATCTGATGTCGCCCACAACGTGTGCGGCAGAGAGGCCAAAGCAGGGATATCTAAAATGACATAAAATCTGTCAGGGTCAGGGCAATCATCAGGGTCAGGGTAGTTGTCGTTCAGGATAACTCGCACTCCCTCTGGGGCGCAGCGTATTGTCGCTCGGAAATATTTAAGCAAATCAATGCCCAGGATATTGTCTGGGGTATGGGGTGATAACAAAAATTGCCCAAAACTAAAGTACTTGTCAATGCATAATGCAAGGGGCTTGGACAATGGGCTGGGGGAGGGTGTGCCATCAAACCCTACACACGTAATCATTTCGCCAGACAGGGGAGCCCTCGGAACCAAGTTTTTCGACAGCGCACTACGAGTAGCTCCAGTGTCGACTAGAAATTGATCAGTAGAACCCAAAATACCCGCTGTTACATATGGACCTTGCTGATCTACTGGCACTTCAACTGATTCCTTACCCCATCCTACGCAATCCTATGCATGCACATAATCCTGATGTTCCACATTCTCTCCTTCCAAAATCTGATATTGATTCCGTCTATCAAACGTATTCCGTTCGTCCTGGCCACGGCCCCTCTCCTCTACCTGTCTACGATCACCTCCGCCACCTCTCATTCCAGTATAACCTCCTCTTGACCTTCCACTGCCTCGACCACGCTGACTACGCTGCTCACGAAGTACTGGACAATCTTCGGCCCAATGCCCAAACTCCTTACAATAAGCACACTGATCCTCCGCAATGTCCGTACGACCATACGATGCATTTCCGCCACCTCGTCTACCTCTATCATTCCCTCTACCCTGTGTTCCCCGAACCTGCGCCAACATCACCTTCGTTTTCAATTCCTTTGTCTTTTTCTCTACACTTTCTTTAGCCTCCACTTCCTGCCGCTCATAATACTGAGCCATAGTTAACAAGGACGCAGGGGTCGCTGTGGCCCAGGAACTCTCACTCGACTTCAATCGCTTTGCAATCTCTGGTAGGAGATTAGCCACATACTTATCTACAAACAAATGCCGACCCGTATCATCTGTTAAAGATTGACCACTGTAATCATGAAAGGCCTCCTCGAAGCGCGTAAAGAAATCTGAAACCGTTTCATCGGGTTTCTGTTTGCACGACGTTAACATGGTCCAATCAATCTTTTTGGAGGGAACAAGCATTTTTAACTTATGTAAGATAGCTGCCGGGAGATCTAGGATCAGCTGACAAGGCTTACATGCTGGTTCCCTATCTAAATCTGCAGCATTTATTTCTTTCCATGTCTCCCCCAAAATCGTTTCGTCATTAGTTTTACGAATTTGCCTCCACATATCGGGTGGTAAAATTAGCCCAAAAAACAAATCTATATCTACAAGAGTCATTACACAAGACGATATAGCCCCCTCCACCCCTTCATAAAATGCCGCTGGATTCTTCCGAAGATCAGGTAAAGAATTTTTCAATGCCATGACATCTGCTCTATTCCATGGCGTATATACCCAATTATACACAAAATACCCTTTAGCATCCTTCGACAACTTATCATCATCCGTACCTTCCCCTTTTGGTGGAACATACAAAGGCGCAGCTTCACGCATAGGCATAACATGCAACGCAGAACTCTTATCTGAACCACGGAGAGAACACTCTTTAGCCTGCCCATTATTCTCCAATTCGGACTCCTTTTGCCTCCTTTTCCGTTCCTGTCGCAACTGGGTTGTCTCATCCCGCAGCTTGATCAATTGCTTGAACAGGTCATCAACATCTGAAAGATCAAAATCACCTTTAGCTAAATTCTCACGATACACCGACAACACTTTAGGCTCAAGCGTATCAGAAAGTTCACGATATGCACTTACAACCTCATCCGCCAGACTGGATAGAAAATACATTAATTCAAGATCCGACCACCCTTTCTTTTCCGTTAACAACTGCTCCTGAGTAACACAATGCTTATTCACTTTACGAGCCCAACTGCGTAAATGAGCGGACCTATCCGCAGTAAACCTGAGAGCCGATACCCCCTTCTGACTCGACGGATCCTGTCCATCATCCTCAAGGTCCACAGCCGGAGCCGTCGGCGAAACGTACGGAGGCGGTGACCGATCTAACAGAGAAAAATCATCGATTTCATTATTAAGGACAGGATAGAGCGGTCGGCGAATAGGAAATTGACCAGTCGTTTGCAAATTACGTTCCCGTTCCTCCCTGTCTTTCTTTTCCTGAGCCTCCTTTTCCTCAAGCTGTAAAGCCTTATCCCGAGCAGCCTTGCGCTGCTCTTTGTCCGCCAAGGCAACCTCACGCTTCATTCGCTCACGCGCCGCTTTCTCCCACATTCGCACGCAATCAAACATGTTTTGTCTAGACCTGCGTTGAAACATACATTGCTCTACAAATTGGATTTTACTCAAATCGTACGACCCGTGTAGGGGCCATTGCAATTCGGGATCGGCCTTGGTGTATTTATGCCATAATTTACTGTACATAATAGGGGGAAGGCCAAGCTTTATGTACATTTCCCTATTCGGAGTTCCCTCTGGGGGAGCCGGCTGTGATTCCGCTAACCTAATTGAGGTACCTTCTCCAAGACAACACATTCCTCGGAGTGTGCTGAAAACAGGCATGTTCAAAAGGTATCACGAAAGCGTGACACCGGGCAAAATGGCACTTACAATTCTTCTCGCGATTGTGCCGCTCAAAGGAAAAAAAACAAAGTTAGAGAAACATCTCTACATGCCTGCCTATGTGAAGTGCACTACACATATAAGTTCAAAGATCACAAATTCACAATGTTAGCTAACTCAAATCAAAGTTCCCAGAACTCGGCAAGCGTCCGAAGACTACCTCACCGATCACAAAGCACAGATTTTCAGTAAGCGTCCGAAGACTACCTTACCGAACACATATCGTAGAAACTTCAGTAAGCGTCCGAAGACTACCTTACCGAACACAAAGCTTACCAAATACTCAAATGTCCAGGTTCCAACTGCCAAGGTCTTGTAAGCCAAATCAGCCAAACGGCACTTTCTCAGCGATGCGGACACTTCGAAAACTCAGTCGGAGACCGGCGCCACCTGGAAGGTCAGATCGGAAGGAAAGGAAAAAACACCGTGGCAGCCAAGACTCGGGTCACTCGTGGCAGCGCGCGCCCATGGCGGATTTCCAAGCCTTCGTCACGACCTCTCCTTCGGGCATCCGAGTCGCCGATGAGTCCCTTCGTGGTCGCCAATTTGAAGTATTTCGGGGTTCCCAAGGCCTACACGCTCCAGAGATTACCCACTTACACACAAGAACTGTTGGCACGGAAACTGTAAAAGGCAAAGAACAAGTTTATTAAGACCCCATGGGGTGGTGGTACACTCAAACAGCACCCTTCGGTAATGCTAGAGGTATCACACCGAACACCGGTGTGACCCCGTTTATATACAATTTTGGGGCAATAAAAGATAGGCGGCACAAGAAAAGACACAGTTTTAAGGACATATATGGTCATGTTTTGGAATACTGCCAGCTCATTGGAGGGTTTCAAACCCACTGGTCAGTTAGCGGCACATTCCTGAAGGTTTACGGGTCAGTGGGAAATGCGCATGTGTGGCTTGACCAGTACTAAAAATAGCCTGTTGCTGGGCAGATGAGAGTGGTCAGTGGAATGGACAAAGGACTAAAGGGCACGTCGGCCACGAGGCCGCTCATGGTCTAAGATGGCCGCTGCAACATTCAAAATGGCGTTTATCGTATATTGCCAAGTTAAGGAGGACAACGTGTAGGTTCAGCTAATCGCTAATCCGAACGGGCCAATTACAACAGGCGCAGGGCCATGTCTCGATCCCTAAAGTTCATGACACAGGTAGTGATGTGTCTGGGCGGGCATCCAGGATTGGGCCTTGGACCTAGTGATCTATGAGCGCGTCCTATCACAAAGCCCATAGTGAAGACTTCTCTACAAAACAAGTCTATCAGGATTATTTCTACCAAGGTGTCCATGCGACCAGTGGCTGTCGATTCCGGAACACCCAAAATGTGCACGTTATTTTGGCGACTGCGCGCCTCTACGTCCTCTTTCTTGATTGCGACGTCTTTGAAGTAATGTTCTATTCGGCCGAGCCTTTTCAAGGATTGCGCCGTTCAGATCTCCTAGATCTGATGGATGCGATTTCACCACATCGAGTTTTCTGTCGTGAACTTGGATCTTCGATCCCAGATCCGCCATGTGCTTATCTAAAATGCAACAACACATATTGCCCGCACCACAATTACTTCAACAATATTTTAAAGGGTTAGAAACATATTTATTGTAACTACCCTCAACATAATTACTTGATGTCAATCAATTTATACTTTTTGAATTTTTCACAATTTTGACAGAAAATAGACTGTACACTTAAATATTTACACAGCAATATATACTTTGTACACACATAAACTCACAATATATACACAATAAATGAAATGTCTGCATCAAACATTACAAAAATTATAAATACATCACAAACAGCAAATTCACAAACATTAGAATCAATAAATGATGAGAAAGATCAAATGTGGGGGAAAATAAGCAAATTAATAGCTCAAAAACGGATATTTCCTGGACCAGCCGGTCCTAGTATCCTGAAGATTATAGTTAATTCCAGCCAAGAAACTGCCGACGCGTATCAAGACCAGGCACAGACTCACTGGTCTCTCATCAGGGCTGTTTATTCTTTGTATCTGAAAGATGCAAAGAAAGTCTCTCACTAATCAATTTTGCGATAGCCTTTTTAATTCAGTAATGGGCTACATCAGATATTAGGCTACATACCGGATTAATTTTGGAGGGGAGGCAGGAGGATTAAGCTTCATGTGGTCCTGAGGACGTGAAAGCCATATGATACTCGTTAATTGTGGCAAGGCAGGCAGATCTAGGAATTTTTTTTGGGAATCGTTAATACAAAGAGAGAGCAGGACTCGTGATTTGTCTATCTTACTCAAATGTGTTACCAAACAGGACGTACCTCGCTCATCTGCGATAGCCGCCCATAGGCGTAATTACTCGTTTTGTATCACCATTCCATTTTATTCCTGCGAAGGCAAGGAGAATGCGTTTTAACTACGGGCCGTTTCTAAGCTTTTATAACCGCTAGCTGACGATGAAACACGGAGGAGTAATTCCTACCTCTAAGTTGTTTTTCAGTGTCGTGCAGTTAAAACTTAAGCCGCATCAATGCTCCTGTGAAAACCAAAGAGCGAGTCTGACGCTAACGTTTTAGCGGTACGCAGTTAGTCAAGGAACAAGGTGTACGCTAACAGTTGATAGAAAATTACCTTCTCTGCCCGACAGCAGGCCGTAACTGGGGTCTCTGTACACTCATCAAAAATGGCCGGCGAAAAACGTCATTTGTTTTATACCTGGCGTCACCCCAATGCATCATGGGGTTTGTAGTGCGCCATGTACTTATGCGGATTATTAAGTTCTTTGCGAAATATCGATTGCACTCATGTTTATCCAATGGGGGCGCCTAGATGCACATTGCTTATGAAATTGTCAAAGAAGTGCGCCATATAGTCATAAGAATTGTTGCGTTCTTATTAAAGACTGTTAGTTGCACGCATGCATATTGATCTAATGGGAGCATCAAGGTGCGCATCACTTCTAGATCGTTCATTATTCAATCGCGCATTGTGTGTATTTATTGCAAGTCCCTTCCTTTTTGGCAAGGCACGTGCTCGCAAAGAAAACAATTCAAGTAGACGCACATTGCGTGTTTGTATTACAAGCCCAATCTTTATTAACAAGGCGCATACTCACCAAGGAAACAATCCGTGTATTAGATTCATGTTGTGTCTAGCCTGCCCAGGTTGCCCACGATCATTTTGTATCAGTGATGAATCATTTTTAAGGAGGAAACAGGTCACAGATTCAACCAGGGATGTCAACCAGATGGGCAGCCGCCCATACAAGATATCCAAAAACCTTATATGCTGGATATCTCTGACATACTATTAAGTCCTGTTTGTGTACTGTTAAATTTTAAAATGAGGTAAGCCTCTTTTTGTAGCAAGACACGCTCGACGTCATGGCATTTAATTGTTGAACTCACAGTATACAACACTGACCACTTAAAATCATGTTCAGCATGACCCCTATCACAGAAATGTTCCACCATTGGTGCCGTCATTACCCTCTTCTTGATACGTGATCGATGCTGACTGAAACTTTGGTTTACCTGTTGGCTGGTCTTACCTATGTAAACCATAGAGCACGGGCACAATATTCCGTAGACAACATTTTTTGTCCTGCAATTGGAGAAATCTGTATGTCGCCACTTGACTCCCAGGTGGATAAATTCATTACCCTCAATTGTACTGGAACAAGCAACACAATTGCCGCACTTATGGTGGCCTTCAAGGTTTCCTGCTCTCGCTTCCAAGAAGCAAAGCAGAATTTGCTATGACATGGCGGGAGACATTGCAGCTGGCCCTAGGCGGTGATAGTCCCCAGGCCATCAAGGGCTCAAGAATGGGGGCTGCGCGGCCCCCCTCCCAACGAGTACAAAGCCCCTTGGAGGTGGTAGATACTGGGGCCAATGGTGTCACAAATTCACCCACCTGTACTCCGGTTTGTTCCTTCCTTGATGCCGCTATTACCCAACTCCCTCTGTACTCCACCAGAGAGGCAAGGATAGGATTCACTTGCCGCCCTGATCGAACCCCGGGGGAGGGGGGAATAGGTACGAGAGAAAAGAGAAGACACACTGGATTCTTGTAGACCGACTTGACAATTCAGTCATGTAGAATGTCTCTCAAGAAAGGCAAAGTGTTACTGGGATTCAGTTTTCAGCTCGTGTATAATCTGATAAATGTACCCGATTAATCTGAACACCCTAAATCACTTCTTTAGGTCAAACATCTGCTTTGGAACTCTTAATTGGATATATCTGAATTACCCTTGACCTTTTCTCAAAAGGATTCTTGAAACTAAAAGAAAGAATTAACAAAAAGAACACTACAGATGCACTAATAATCTGTGATTGCTCAAATTATCACAAGAGTTACTGATTTCCTTTACAATATTTGCTCCGTAATTTCACATTAAATATATATAAATAATAATAACAATCGAGCTCTCTGTTACCTTTCAGTCTTCTAATCAGACTCAAGGTATTTACACAAATGTCCGTTTTACTTTAACATTCTTCACTTACTCAATGTCCTTAAAGTCCTTGGATTGTTTCAGGAAGAGTTTCAAAACGTACTCTTGATTTATAGAAGGTCAAGAGGTTTGCCACAGTTTTCATAAAGTTTAAATTCTTACTGGTATGTGTTCAAGCATGCTAACGCTTTACCATTCAGAGCGAGGTGTTGCTTGACAACCCTTTGTTGATTCTTTTTTCTTTTCTCTTTTGTAGGAAATCGGAAACAGTGCCGGGAGAGGATTTGGAGCCAGAAATTCAGAAACAGGAAGGAACGTCTGAAATGTGCTCCGGGCAGCAAGAAGGCAGCCGAAGACACTGAGTGAACACAGGGAAGGAAGCAGGGTGGAGCACTAAAGAGCTTCAGGTGATCTGCCACCAAGGTCCGGAGTCAGGTGAGTGATTAGGCACGAAGCGAAGCATCGGGAACCAAGTGGGTGGGGTTTAAATAGCTTTGGGTCTCATGTTTTCTCACGTGTGCATGTGAAGGTGATTTGGGCCGTAAATCTTTCCCAAGTAATTCACGTGTACTTGCCAAGACCGTTTACACATGCAGGAAATGCCTCCTGCCCCCCCCCCAAAGGTCTGCGTATGTTTTTCCGGATGCAAGGCATGGAAAGATCTGACCAATCTTGGAGTAGGTACATGCGTTTCTGTTTCCAGGATCTTTCTGACACATCATAACCCTTCCAGTCAATTAAATACTGTAATCAACCATGTATACGTTTTGCATCTATAATGCGATTTCCTTCATATGCAATATTGTCTCCAACTACAACAGGTGGAGGAGGGTAGTCTTTTCGTTTGGACGTATGTAATGACTGATATTTTCCTACTTTTCTGTTGTTTCAGCTAGTTAGCTATAAAGTAATTACTCATCACAGTCCCTTCCCAGAATGCCTAACAACAAAACACCACATTCAGACTACCTATCTGAGAAAGGAATAACATAAATAACTAAAGATACTATAGATCATAGCTCAGAGGGTATGTATAGCAACGGCCTCCGACGAATCAGAATCAAATATCAAATCAGGTCAGCAACCTCTTCCGACGATCAACACACACTTACGTGAGCAACGCACCCTGGTGCGAATCAATATCAAATCATCAACGTCTTCCGACGAATCAATATCAAATCAGCAACGTCTTCCGACGAATCAAATATCAAATCAAGTCAGCAACGTCTTCCGATGTTCAAGGCGCACTTACGCGAGCAACGCACCCTGGTGCGAATCAGCAACACTTTCAGGTGAAAATCAGTACATACCTCTTACGCTATGTTGGGTTGGTCTACCAGCAATTTAGGTATTCCTGCTTAGGAGCCGATTTCCCTTCCGTATCTACAATTACTCACTAGAGGGGAACTAGCACATCCCTCTTTAAGCACTTGGTAACAAAGGGGCCCGACCCTCCTCCACAGAGAATAAGGACAAATTATATATTCTCCAATGTAGTCATCCCTAATCATGAGCAGCGCACCTTCCCATCAGTTACCTGTAAGAAGGGAATCACCCATCCTTCTATACGACAGCACCTGGTTAAGATGAACCCACACTCCCTCTTAGTGACAACAAACAAATGGAATTAATGCACAGGGTCTTTTAATGCACAATGATGAAAGGACATAGAAAGAAATGACTTATTAACATACATACACACATATAGAACCTGAAAATAAAGGAATAATTAGATCAAATTAGTCATACATGGAACACCTCACCATATTATTAGACATCTGCAATCTGAAGACAGGTCCGTCTCTCTTTCCCTCTTCGGTTGGGTCAGGACTCTGTTCCAAAAACACGTCTGCACGTCTGCACGGAGATGCTTCACCAGACCGCCAAAACCACCAGCCAATCATCTCACTCTCACTTGGACCCGCTTTCACTAATATAGAATGTAGCTCTCTCTCGAAGCTTCTAGAAGATCCCGCTTACTGTTCTCATGAGATTCCTGTACCTTTCCGTACCTGGCACACAACAGCAGCTGGCCAAGCATTTGTTATGGCTCCAGCGCTAAGAGAGCACATTCCTCCGATAAGAACCGGTCCTTGCTGGTTCACTACTAGCGAACAACACATTGAAACTAAAACATTGCCTTTCACCTAAAGAGGCTTAGCAGGATGGTGTCAGAAAAAAACATGGCATCGCTCGAGCATAGGCCTTTAGGCCAGAAAAAGAGCAAAAAGCAGCATATAAGGGGACATAAAGCTGTCAAAGTCTATAGCCAAGCCCTACCAACTAGGTGAAATAAAGGTCGGGAATAGACAAAACACCATACATGTTTGAATGACGGCAGCATATAATGAGATGGTGGTGGGCAACGGTCATAACCGAGCCAAAAAGGCACCAATACCTCAGTCACTACAATGGATCATGTGGTTTGAGCAAAGATACATGAAAAACTGGGTGGATGGCATATTCCGAGGGAAAAGTTAATCTCATTGAAACTGGATTCAAAATGTTATTTATGGGAAAGGGGCCAATGAACCTAGGTTTTAGTTTCTTGGGGCCTTCAATCTGGATATTTCTGGTTGATAACCAGACAAGATCCCCTACTTTATAGGGTGGTGCTGGTGTTTTGTGTTTATTGACTGATAATTTGACCTTTTTGCTTATTTTTGGCTAAACTACGCTTGGCTTGTTCTTGAAATTCTAGCAATTCTGTTAATCTTTTGGTCACAGCAGGCATAAATCTGGAAGGATGGCAGGAATAGATCGTGGATGTAAGCCAGTTATAAAAAAGAAAAGGGAACAGCCAAAAGCTGCATGATAGCTATTGTTGTATGAAAACTCTGTCAATGGTAGGACCTCATCCCAATGAGCCGATATAATGGAGGTTAGGCAACGTAGACTTTGTTCAAGGTATTGATTAACTTTTTCTGTCTGGCCGTCAGTCTGTGGGTAAAAAGCGGAGGATAATGCTATTTCAATTCCTAAATGTTTGCACAACTGACTCCAGAATTTTGAAACAAATTGAGGGCCCCTGTCGGAAATTATTTCACTGGGAAGGCCATGTAGTTTTACAATATGGTTTAAGAACACTTCACTAAATTCTGTAGCTGTTGGTAGTTTTTGTAAGGGAATAAAGTGCCCCATTTTAGACAAAAGATCCACAGCTACTAAAATTGCAGTGAAGTTAAGGGATTTAGGCAAATCTGTGATGAAGTCCAAACTGATAGTATGCCAGGGAAGCAGAGGTATGGGCAATGGTTGTAGAAGACCTTTAGGGGATGAATGGGAGGACTTTTGTTGTGCGCACACTAGCAGGCTTTTATATATTGTTGGACGTCCTGTCTGATGTTTTTCCACCAGAAATGCCGCTGACATAACTCTAAAGTTTTATTGACCCTTGGATGTCCTGCTGTACTAATATCATGATTCCAGTGTAATATCTGTTGTCGCAAGTTTTCTTGAGGGATAAACAGTTTATCCTTTTGGAAGAAGTAACCCTCAAATATGGTGTTTTGTTTCTGAGCTAGCCATTGCTGTTCATTTAACGTCTGAACACTCAATTTAACTTGGCCTAAAAAGGTATCCGCTTGTGTGACTGCAACTATTTTTTCAGAAGGAATTATACTTTATGAATTCTTTGTTTCGCAAACATCCTTTTCACACACTAATCTAGACAAAGCGTCAGACAGGAGTTGCTTTTGCCCAGGGCAGTATGTTATGATAAAATCGAATTCACTAAAAAAAAGTAACCAGCGCATCTGTCTGGGAGCGAGTGCCTTAACTGGAGATTTTTATGGTCTGAAAATATGGTAATTGTATGCTTTGCACCCAATAAATGATGTCTCCATTCAAGAAAGACTGCTTTAATTTGCAACAACTTGCGTTCTACAATGGTATAATTCTGTTCAGCTGGTAACAGTTTGCGCGAGTAGAAGGCAATTGGCTGTAAATGTCCAGTTGCAGCATCGTTTTGCATTAACACGCCTCCCAATGCAGTTTGGGAAGCTCAGTCTCGACAAAGAATGATTTATCAGGGTCTGGATGAATCAAAAAAGGTACTGATGTAAAAGCTTGCTTCAATTTAAAAAAAGCTTTTTCAGCGTCTGGGTTCCATTGAACTTTCTCACCCTTTCGAAGTAATAGAGTGATAGGTGTCACTATCTCAGAAAATGTAGATATGAAGCTACCATCAGAATTGGCAAAACCTAGTACTCGCCGCGTGTCTTTTACAGAAGAGGGAGTGGGCCAATTTAAAATTACTTCAACCTTTTTTGGGTCCATGATTATTCCTTCGGGAGAAAGCCAATAACCTAAAAATTTGACCTTATTTGTGTTAAATACACACTTTTCAAGTTCTACATACAAAGAATTGTCTCTTAATCTTTGTAGAACTGAGCGAACATGTGTAGTATGCTCTTCCTCAGTCTTGGAGAAGGCCAGTATGTCATCAATATTTACGATGACACAGATATCAAGTAAATCATGTAGGACTTCATTGATGAAATACTGAAATGCTGCCGGGACGTTACAGAGACCAAATGGCATTACTGTATATTCGAATAGACCATATTTCGTGCGAAAGGTGGTCTGGCATTCGTCTCCCTCCTTAATACGAACATGGTGATACGCACTACGTAAACCCAATTTAGTATAAATACTTGATCCTTTGATTTGATTTAGCAAGACTGAGCTAAGAGGTAATGGATAACAATTTTTAATCGTTGCCTTGTTGACTGCGCCGTAATCTATGCACGCCCTCAGATCGCCAGATTTTTTAGCTCAAAGAAAAGTGGAGAAGAGACTGGTGACGTAGAGTGTCTTATAAAACCAATCTCTAACAGTTTGTTTAAGTATGTTCTCAAATATTGGTTTTCAGGCTCAGTTAAGGCATATATCCTACTACAGGGTAAGACTGTACCAGGGATCAAGTCTATCCTGCAGTCGTACACTCTGTGTGGTGGTAATTTAGTTGATCGGACAGGATCAAATACATCAGCATAGTCTTGATATTCGCTGGGTAACTGTGGAGAATCTTGTTGTAAGGCAGAACAAAATAATGGAATTATGGGATCTTGAGTTTCCGAATAACAAAGATTTCTGCAATAGGAGGAGTCTAAATTGACAGTTCTTTTAATCCAATCTATTTTCGGTTTATGTAGTTCTAACCAAGGAACTCCCAGTATGACACCAAAAGTGGGTGTATCAATTAGATCAAAAACAGTTTCTTCAGTGTGCCCATTTTCTCCAACTATGGTCAAAGGTTTGATATGAAACTTAATTAATCCAGAGGCTAAAGCTGAGCCGTCTAAAGCTCTGACTGATCCTGGTTCAGATTTTGCAGCTCGAGTTATTCCTAATTTACTGGCCAATTCCAAATTTTAAAAAATTGCCGGTAGCCCCAGAATAAATCAGAAAAGCCAAGCTGTGTCTTTCTTGAATTGTTATAATAAAGGTTACCCTAATTGTAAAGTGCTTCGGAGTACGATTAACAATATTAGTGGCATACTGTGAGATCTGTACTGCAGTTGTTCTCAAAGAAACAATCTCTTTTTTCTCTGAGAAATCCAGTTTTCCGACTCCCTCAATGGTTTGTCTGTTATTGCAATACATTTCTTTTTGTTAGTTTTAAACTGGATAATCCTGAGCAAAGTGACCTGCCTTGCCACAATGAAGACACAAATTGCCCTTTCGCCTGCGTTCTTTTTCTTCTGCAGAAAGTGGTCTTTTCAGACCACCAATCTGCATTGATTCCACATGTGTGTTCTTTTCTTCTGTTTCTTTTTTCCCAACTCTAAAATGCCAAGTTCTTAAATCACTTCTGGATCTTTCACTCTTTCGCTCTCCCAATCTGTGATCTAACGTAACCACTAGATCTAAAAATTCTGCGTAGTCCTCAGGCAAATTAACAATGTGTGCCAAAGAATCTTTTAATTCATCTCTAAGCCCGATGGAATAAAGATATTCTTTTCTCCTCTGGCCAGTGTGTTTCTGATAACAATCTGTTGAAATTGGTTACATAGGTTAAAAGATCCTTGGACCCCTGGCGTAGATTTAAAAGCTCGTTATTGGCATGGTTCCAAGTCTTCCCTATTGTCCCCGCTCACCTGTTGTCCGTGTGAATGATGCGGACGTCTCCCCATGTATTGTTCGTGTGAATGAAACGGACGTTTGCATGGGTTCCAGAAAATACACTTCCGGCCGCAATGAGTTAGCGGTTCAGTCAACGACCGGAAGTCCGTACACGTCACCAGCGCTTCCGGGGATGGACGCTTATCATCGGCGATTCACTCAGAGAAAGCGCTTTGTGTACTTTCTCGGCGTGCTTCAGTATCGGAGCACCGTTCCAGACATAAAGAGGTTCGGTGAAACCTCATGAACTACTACACGTTAACAGCTATTAACGACCTTTCCTTGACCGCGCAGGAGCACTTTGGTTTTCCTTTTGAAGTGAAGTAGTGTGGCTCACTGGTTAGAGGCGGCAGACCCGAGAGCAGAGGACGGCCCGGGACCAGGGTTCGATTCCCGGCGCGGCAGGTTTCTGGACCAGGGTCAGCGGACTCGATAATTCTCTCGCCTCGGTGCCCACTCTGATCAGCGATCACACTCGGCAACTCTGGGCATTAGCTTGCCTCATCTTCACTAACGGCCCCACCAGACCGCCGGGGATGCCTGGTCTCACCCTGGAGATACCCATTAAGGGACCATCTCTCAGGGAAGCCAGGAAGGGTTTCGCAGCGGTCGAAGCGCCTTGGGACCCTATGGGTAAGTAGTGCGCTATATAAATGCCTATACATACATTTACATACCTTTTGATGCACAGAAGCACTTGACTTTTGGCACAGCAGCGTCGTTGCGCTTTTGAGACGTTTACAGTGGCAGCGCAGAAGCGCATTACATTTCCTTGGTTTGCGCAGGAGCGCTTTACTTTCCTTTGGTTCACCCAGGAGCACCAGACTTTTGGCATAGCAGCGCCGTTACCCTTTGGGACATTTAAAGTGACAGCGCAGGAGCGCTTATATTATCCTTTTTATAATTTCCATGATGGCAGCAAGGCCAAGATAAGGAGGAGGTAAGCTGGGTTCCATATGTGTGTATGACGGATGTGATTGTCACGTCAGAGAATACCGCTGACTTGTGTTCCCTTGTCTCCCTGTCCAGCTGTTATCCCGGAACAACCCACCAGAGGAACGCTCCACTACCCTACTCAGCAGCCCTCCAGTCCCAGGCCCCTTTTTGGCTATCATCTTCACTCACACCCTTATTCTGGTTTGCTCTGTAATCACATTGGGACAGGGTGTGTGTGGGGACATTAGCTCGTGTCGTCTCTGCGAGGACTCACCACAAGAATAAGGTACTTGTGGGGACACCCGACAGTTATCAGATGTTAGAATAAAAACATGTTTTGCAAATAAACTGTACATAGCTGTTTTAAAGGCAGCTAGATTTTGCAATGAAGTATCATTTGTGTCAAACAAAGGCTAGCCCAGGTGGCTGCTACGCCTCCTAAATAAGAGATGATGAAAGCGATCTTGGAAGTGTTGGTGGAAAAAACCTGCGGTTTACATAAAAAATGTAACTGGCATTGGCTCATAAAAGTAGTAAAATGACTACTACCACCTGTAAATCGTTCCGGGTTTGCCAAGGGAACTGGGGTTCGAGTTACCACGGTGACTTGCAGGTTCTGATCAGTGTTAGGGCCTTATGTACTAGGGGAAAAAAAGACGAGGGACCAAATTTACCGGGCGCAATGATAGGTTCAGTTTCTCCTGGTTGTGGGTCTCTCCAATTAGTAAATTCTGTTCATGTTCTATCCAGCTCTTGTCTAAGGGCCTGGTTTTCCTACCTTACTTCCTGCATTTCTTTGGTTAGCTTCAATACTAAAAGGGTTAACTGAGACAAATCCATGTTGTCCTGTAGTGTAGTTCCTATATTTCCAATAGGCTCTGCGCATTGGAATAATATATCCTATAGATTTGACGTAGGACTGAGGTCAACTAGGTCTCTATCGAATATACTAAACTTAATTGTGTGTGTGCCAGCTAACTTTGAGATCACTAGAAACTTTCTCGTATACACAAGAAGGGATTCGTTTCTGATAACCGCATAAACATGACAACTTTGTTTCCCAACAATAAGAATATATCTCTCAGAGTGTCAATCATGCATGCTTAGTTTCTACAGAGTTGCAGAATAATAGAGAGACAGGCGTTTTCAATAAAAGGTTTATTGAACAGTCTTCTTTCTCATGCAAGAGAAGTGAACTGCTATAATTGTTAGGCAGACTTCAAAGTATAATGCGTACAGCGTAAACAGTAATATGAAATAATACTGTAAGAGCATTATATGGTTTCTAAGCCATATAAAAATACATACATAAATACACAGGCTAAAATACCCCCTGGTGCTTCTAAAATACGCCTACCCCAATGTACCTAACCTAAGTCTAGTACGCTGGAAGAAGTAGGTATTGTGTAGCATAGGTTTTAGTTTTCTTTGCCAAGAATCTACCAAAGGTTTCTCTAGGGTCTAATCAGCTCCATACCTTGGTTAGAATAAAGGAGGTCTGGTATCTCAGTCTCGGGACTCGATTTCCCAACACCCCGCAAGGGGAGCTGGAAACACTGGAGCTGGATTCTCTGCAGGAGCAGGGCAGCTTCCTGATCAGTGCGTCAGCTGGGGAGTCGGCGTCCTTCGGCACTTGCTGTAGCGAGCTGCGTCGGGCAAGTAGATAGTCGAACTGCTCCGAACCACCGTCGTTTGCCACAGCAAGTGAAGGTATATTTATACCTTGAAGGTGTTTAGGAATGCCATAGTTTGACGTAAAGTCGGGCATATGAACGTCATAATTAACCCCTGGGGAATAGTGTTTCATTGTAAGTAACTGAGTTCTTGGAGAAATCAATATTCAAGCAAGGGGAAGTTCCCTAACTGCTTAAGCCGGTTTTCCAAAAAATCGTTATGACGTTTGGTACGGGTGGAAGTAGCCATGCCTGTATTTGGGTAGCATGGGCTTTGATTTCTATGCCTATATAAGGGCAATGTGAATTGTACCTATATAAGGGCATGAATCGGGAAAATTCACTCAGGGCCTAAAACACCACACAACACCCACTCCACTTTCCCAAGTCCGACATTTCTAAGTTCTAAACACATAAAAACGTATCTAAACATGTTATGTTAAAAACCCACCAAAAATACATAAAAAATGCATTGGGATTGGTTGTACACAAAAAGAAGCATTTGTGCTGTACGCATTTGAAGCTATGTTTCATTCAAAGCAGATCATTTGACACTTAAAATTGCTATCCGAATGAATCACGAAAATACATTTATGAAATGGCTCTTAAATACAGAAGAAAAAGTTGAGACCAATTCATGGCAGAATATATAAACTTGTTGAATGTGGACAAGGTCAAATATTGTCTTACATGGAAGATTTTTCAAAGAATTCTGGTTCTCTATGAATAGTTCTACTTTAAGCAGATTACTTGTTGCCAAAAAATGTAAAAGTACAAATTTGGAAAACAAAAATTAATCATAGAAAAAAGAGTTCCAAAGTTAGAAACTTTGTTTTGAAAAAAATAAAAAATGAAGGTCGAATTCAGAGTCTCTCAGACATTGTGTGCCAAATCAAAAGTCAGTGTAATTGTTTGGGGAAAACATCAAGCCTTCTAAGTCTGTAAAGAATTTGTCTACCATTGTAGGGGAAAGCTGGATTACCTCGTTAAGAAGGTCAATCACACATAGATGTGAAGCATCGCCATCAGCGTTTGTAGCATTAGCAATCTTCGAATTTGAATGTGTGCCACTTTCCTCTCATACCTCAGCAGTAGCATGGTGCCTCTGTGAGATCTCAATGAATGCTGTCATCAGGATTGGTAGCCGTTGGGGACAACACAGCGCATGAGCCATTACTGGTCCAAGCAAAGTATCAACATGTGTATTAGGTAGGACCTGGCTCAAAGGAATGAGACATGCCTGGGGCACACAAGGTGTCCCTTGCATACACCGGTTCAAACCAGTCGCTGGGGCACTCCAGCCCTAGCTCTGGCGCGAAACTATACAAAGGATAGGGGGTGTAACCACCCCCCTTCCTGGTCCCACCCAGGGGAGGGACCTAGTTGTGAGTGCAGCCCCCTTTAGGAGAATAAAGGTAGGAGCTGGTCCCATTTCAAATCAGATAATCTTGAACTTCTTCAGAAGAAGAAACTCTTGACCTTCGACGTTCTGCTCCTCAGAAGACGGAAGAATCTCCCTTGTGGTCAAGGAGTGACCACCCTGCACAAGCAGGCACCATCAAGCGCGGTTTGCTGTGTAGTCCTTCCTCCAGGAACCAGACTGCATAGCTCGACGAGACCCGGACTTCCAGACCTCTCCGACCTCTACCTACCTCTGCAGCACAGCTGAGATCCGTCGGTGCGACGAGACACGTGGGACCGGCCATCATCAGAAACCTGCACTTCGCTTACCAGCACGACCGCCGAGGGATCCTCGAGAAAGTACTTTAGGGTTGAGAAGCCCTAACCCTGAGCAGCACTTGCACCAAAGACCAGCCCCCCAGCCTCCACGAGATCTGTGTGGGGCCCTTTTGCCTGGTTGCTGCTCTCCTCGTTGTCTGGTCACTTGTCGGCTGGCTTGTGGCCTTCCTGACAACGAACTCCTGAATCTACACCGCTGGTCTAGTTGCTCCAGACTGGCCCTTGCTTCCCTGCAAAGGAGAAGTACCCCGGACCCTCCTGGTTTGCGCTAGTTGCCATCTTTGCTTGCCGCGTGGGCTTGCATTTGCCAAGGCCTGTTGTTCCGATCTTCGATCCAACACCGCCATCAACAGAAGCCTACGTGGGACAGCTCGTGCCTCCAGCCTGGTCTTCGACAACGCCTTCTGGTCCGTGCAGCTGCAGAGTCAAGCGTCTCCTCTTCACCTGATCGCGATAACATCACCTGGTTCCACTCTGGTTCCAATCCGGTCACGGGCTAGTGACTGTGAACATTGTCCCCTCTGTTTTCAGGTCTTCATCTTCCTTGATCCGCCCTTGGATCCATCCGGACACCTCCACCTGGTCGCCTGCCAGCATCTTTGTCTTCAGGCTCCATTAACATCAACGAGGAAACCCGACACAACTTCAAGCCTATACACCCGCAGCCCCGTGGGTTAGGTAACGTGGGCATCTCGGTGCTCCTGTAGGGATAGACTATCCAAGTGTCCAGTTCCACAGTCGTTTTTGTCCTAGCTAGTTGGAAACGTCCGTAATCTGTAACTTTGTAAACTGTAGGCTCCATAGCCTTTGTTCCGCATCTCGCGTGTGAGTTTCCACTCTGCATGTGAGTCCCGTGGGCCTCCTGCTCCTTACTTACGGTTAGGGTAGCGTAGTCCTAGCGGTCCTCCAGCCTCTGGATCTGCTGACATTCTTCATTTCACTTTGCATTCCATTTTCATAGTATATGGTTTGTCGTGCCCCTAAGGCACTCTTGTAATTTGTGCGACTACTCGTATTCCTCCTAAGTCATTGTCATGTGCTTAGCCCTCTGACCTCATAAAGAGTTCAGAGGTGTATGTTATAAATAAATAGACTGTTTATTTTTATAACAACCTGTGTGGTGTCCTTTCATTTGGTATTCAAAGGGTTATATGTGGTAAAACAGCTGGCTTCACATGCCATAAAGAGTTTAGCATAAGACTGCTCTCCTACTAGGATAGCTGGTCTATAAGGTTGACTTACAACCAATCACCATAAGGGTTGTTTGGACTGATACAAACTGCTCACTAGAATTAGTGAGCATTATATATCAGGCCAACTTCTCACAGGGGAGCAGTGGAGTAAAAGACAAAAAAAAGATCCTCTATTGCCTCTATAAAGTTTTTAGTATTGATTAGGTGTTTGGAATTTTGGTGCTGGTTCTTTGATCCCCTAGAAAGATGGGAGAGAAGGGAGGGAAAACAATAAAAATTAAAATCCTGTCCTGGAATGTCAATGGTCTTAGAGTACAAGCGAGGTGGTATAAAATTCTACAGTACCTGAAGATTGTTCAGCCCAGATCATCATTGTGCAGGAAACCCACCTATCAAAGGAGGAGCCCTTGGATCTTTTTGGGGCCCAAAACTGGATCTCTTAGATAGCTTGCACATCCCATACGGCTGTAACAAAGGGGGTGGTGATTTTAGTAAAGAGAGAGGCACAGGTGGTTCTTGGGGCACAGATTTCTGACAACGCTGGAAGATGGCTAATCGTTAAAGCTAAGGGGCACGCCTTTACTCTAGTGGGATATTATGGTCCACGCAAAGATGATGTCTCTCATTTATGAGATTTGCTAGCAGAATTAATAGAATCTCCGGATCCAATCATTATGGCAGAGGACTTTAATACTGTTTTAGATCATTCCCTAGATAGAACTTCACGCAGCAGAGCATGCGTCAATCCAAAGATGTCCACATTTATCAAGCAAATTATGGCTTAGCTGGGGCTTTGTGACATCTGGAGACAGAAGGTTGGGAAAATAAAAGGCTTTTCCTTTTATAATAAAATATATAGGCACCAGGCGAGGATTCACTACTTCCTTATCAACAGTAATCTGGTAGATTGGATCCAGAAGATTGAGCATGTGGGAGTTCATCTGTCGGATCACTCAGCTGTGGTCCTACATTTGAAGTCACAGGAGAGAATCTCCCCCTCCAGATGGACTCTAGACTGCACAATTCTGCAAGAAGAATAAGTTATGGCAGCACTATCTAGGGAGACAGACGAGTTTTTCCATCTCAATCAGGGGTCAGCAGCACACAGAATAATTTGGGATGCTTATAAAGCCTTTCTGAGGGGTAGATTAGGGGCTTTGGCAGCTGAAAAAGACGCAGTTACTACAAAGAGGTGTCAACAGTTGAGGTACAGGTTCTGGCCCTAGAGAAAGATCAGACTGATCCCACGATAGACGAAGAAGCCCGGGAAAGTCTGCTTCAAAAAGTGCAGTAAGCAAAAGGTAAGATGGCAGTAATCCTACAAGAAAGGATGAGGAAGAAATAGGACGCCAGTAAATTGGCTTATTTCGAATATAGTGAACGCTGCAGTAAGCTGCTGGCCTGGAAGGTCAAAAAGGAGCAGGTGAGAAGCAGTATGGACCAGGTTAAATTTGAACAAACTGGCGACCCTATTAGTGACAATAGGGAGATTGAGCATGTTTTTCACAGCTATCACAGCAGGGTATACCAAGAAGATCTAAAACCCACCCTAGACGAGGTCTAAGCTTGGTTGGGACAGGGCTCAAGTAGCACCCTCTCAGCATAGAAGAGCAGGCAGTTGAATCAGGAGATTGGGGAAGGGGAAATAGGACAAGGTAAGAAAGGAAAAGCCTCTGGTCCCGATGGCTTACCTCTTGAGGTATACATAGTACTGGCCAGTGTACTAAAACCTATCTTTGTAGAATTCTTTAACGAGTTCTTTTTGAAGGGGGCTAACATGCCAGCCTCATGGGATGAGGCTAACATCTCTCTAATCCTGAAGCCAGGCAAATGCCCAAAAAATTGTGGTTCGTATCGGCAAATATCTTTGCTGAACTGTGATTATGAGATCTTTGCAAAGATATTAGTCAACAGGTTAAATGGACAAAGTTGTCATGTTTATGCGGTTGTCAGAAACGAATCCCTTCTTGTTCATTCGAGAACGTTTCTAGTGACCTCTGAGTTAGCTAGCACACACAAGTAATTAAGTAAATTTACTCAATAAAGACATACTGACCTCAGTCCTATGTCAAAACTATAGTGTATATTATTCCAATGCGCAGAGCCTATTAGGGATATAGGAACTACACTACAAAGACTGCTGTGTGCAGACCTGATAGCTGGTAGCACCCTGGAGTATGTATGCATAAATCAGATTATGTTGGAAGTAACCTGCAATACAGTGGCAGGCAGCACCGTGCCAACCAGTAGGATTTCCCATAGTATTTTATTTCCTGGCACATTAATGGTGATAGTCTTTTAACTGGCAGAAGAACAACACTGACCGTACATTTTCTGGCGCCTTGTTTAAAATGACGTACACATTAGGAATGGCATTTCGTTCTGCTGGAATAATAACACAAGTTATCTTGTACTCTGCTATGATGTTACATAGCTTGTTGGCTGCAATGCATTCCATGTTTCATTCAAACATGCTTTCTACAGGGCACATACATGATTTGCTGCAGTAGAGAAATAATCAATCAATCAATGCATTTGTATAGCGCGCTACTCACCCGGAGGGTCTCAAGGCGCTTGGGGGAGGGGGGTCCGCTACTGCTCGAACAGCCAGGTCTTGAGTTGCTTCCTGCAGGAGAGGTGGTCTTGGGTCAGGCGGAGGTGGATGGGGAGGGAGTTCCACGTCTTGGCAGCCAGGTAGGAGAAGGATCTTCCTCCCGTTGTGGCTCTTCGGATGCGGGGGACGGCGACGAGGGCGTGGCTGGTCGATCGAAGCTGGCGGGTGGGAGTGTCGAAGTTCAGGCGGTCGTTGAGGTATCTTGGGCATTGGATCTGGAGAGCTTTGTGTGCGCGGGTGAGGAGTCGGAACGTGATTCTCTTGTTGACGGGGAGCCAGTGCAGGTTTCTTAGGTGTGCGGAGATGTGGCTGTGTCGGGGGATGTCCAGGATGAGTCGTGCTGAGGCGTTCTGAATACGTTGAGGTCTTTTCTGGAGTTTTGCAGTGGTTCCGGCGTAGAGGGAGTAGCCGTAGTCCAGACGGCTGGTGACGAGGGCCTGGGTGACCGTCTTCCTGGTTACCGTGGGGATCCACCGGAAGATCTTCCGTAGCATGCGTAGGATGTTGAAGCATGACGAGGAGACGGCGTTGACTTGTCTGGTCATGGAGAGGGAGGAGTCCAGGATGAAGACCAGGTTGCGTGCGTGGTCCGTTGGTTTGGGTGCGCTGCCCAGGGCAGGGGGCCACCAGGAGTCATCCCAGGTGGAGGGCGACGATCCCAGGGTGAGGACTTCCGTCTTATCTGAGTTCAGATTCAGGCGGCTGCTCATCATCCACTCGGCTACGTCTTTCATCCCTTCGTGTAGGTTGGTTCTGGCGGTGGCGGGGTCGTTGGTGAGGGAGAGGATCAGCTGAGTGTCGTCGGCGTAGGAGATTATGTTGAGGTTGTGTTGGCGTGCGATGGCCGCTAGGGGGCTCATGTAGATGTTGAACAGCGTGGGGCTGAGTGATGATCCTTGTGGTACGCCACAGATGACTTCGGTGGCTTCTGATCTGAGCGGGGGAGGCGGACTCTCTGTGTCCTTCCGGCGAGGAAGGAGATGATCCATTCCAGTGCCTTCTCTTGGATTCCGACGTTGCTGAGGCGCTGCACTAGGGTGCGGTGGCAGACAGTGTCAAACGCCACGGAGAGGTCCAGGAGGATGAGGGCAGCTGTTTCCCCATTGTCGAGCAGGGCTCGGATGTCATCAGTGGCTGCGATGAGGGCGGTCTCGGTACTGTGGTTGGCCCGGAAGCCGGACTGCGAGTGGTCGAGGGATCCATTCGTCTTGAGGAAGGCGGCCATCTGTCTGTTGACGGTCTTCTCGATGACTTTGGCAGGAAACGGGAGGAGCGAGATGGGGCAGTAGTTTTTGAGGTCGGTGGGGTCTGCTGATGGTTTCTTCAGGAGGGCACTGAGTTCGGCATGCTTCCAGCTCTCCGGGAAGGTTGCGGTGTCGAAGGAGGCGTTGATGATGTCCCGTAGATGGGGGTGCGATGACGGAGTCGGTCTTGTTGAAGACGTGGTGAGGGCAGGGGTCGGTTGGAGATCCGGAGTGGATGGAGTTCATCGTGCGGATGGTGTCTTCAGTGTTGATCGGGGTCCAGGTGCGGAGGGTGGTGGGGGGGGAGTTGCTGCGGTCGTAGGGTGCGTTGGCTGTGTGCTGAAGCTGTTGTGTATGTCTGCGATCTTGCTGTGGAAGAACGACGCGAGCGAGTTGCAGAGGTTTTGCGATGGGGTGATGTCGTTGTTTCCAGCGCTGGGGTTGTAGAGCTCTTTGACAATGTTGAAGAGTTCCTTGCTGTTGTGGGCGTTGTTGTCCAGTCGTTCCTTGAATGCGGTTTTCTTGGTGGTGTGGATCAGTTGGTGGTGTTTTCGAGTGGCGAGCTTGAGGGTGGTCATGTTGTCTGGTGTCGGGTCTCTGCGCCAGGCTTTCTCGAGGGCTCGGCAGTTCTTCTTGGAGCTCTTGAGTTCGTCGGTGAACCAGGATGCTTTCTTGCTGCCGGGTCTCCTGGGAGGGGCCCTCAGTGGGGCGAGGTCGTCTGCGCAGTTGCTGATCCACCTCGTGAGTTTGTTGGCGGCATGGTTCCGCGTGGAATCTGTTGCTGCTGGTGGTGGTGGATCGTGGTCCTACTGAAGCTGAAGTGGACGCAGCTGTGGTCCGTCCAGTGGAGTCCGGTGGCGTGGCTGAAGGAGATGTCCTTGCTGGAGGAGAAGACGGGGTCAAGCGTGTGGCCGGCGTAGTGGGTGGGGGTGGTCACCAGCTGCTTGAGTCCGAGGTTGGCGAGGTTGTCCAGCAGGGTGGTGGTGTTGCGGTCGTTGTTGTTCTCCAGGTGGACGTTGAGGTCCCCGAGGAGGATGTAGTCAGCGGAGGGGAGGGCGTGCGGGCTGATGAAGTCGGCGATGTCTTCGCTGAATTGTGTGCGTGGTCCCGGGGGTCTGTAGATGAGGGTGCCTCTGAGGGTGGTCTTGGGGTCGGTATGGATCTGGAAGTGCAGGTGTTCGGCGGCTGTGAGGGTGTCGTCGGAGTTGGTCGTGATACGGATGGTGTTCTTGTGGACGATGGCAATGCCTCCTCCCGTCTGGTTGGCGTGGTCCCTCCGGGTGATCTTGTATCCGTCCGGGATGGCGATGGCGATGTCGGGCGCTGAGGAGGCGTTCATCCATGTTTCCGTGAGGAAGGCGACGTCTGGAGATGTCGAGTCGAGGAGGTTCCAGAGTTCCACGGCGTGTCTGTGGACGGAGCGGGTGTTGAGCAGGATGCACTTGAGGTGGTTGCTGCTGGGGGTCGGCTTGGTGGGTGCAGTGCAGGTCCGGATGCAGGAGAACTTGCAGGACTGGCAGGTGAAGGGTCTGTGGGTGCGTCTCGGGGTGGCTCGGTAGCAGCCGGGGGTTCGGCCGGTGTTGAGTGCGTTGAGGGTGGCGGCGTCGTAAGTCCGGCGGGTGGGGTGGCCTCTGCGGGGGCCAGGGGTTCTGGCGCGGTCCAGGCACGGACGGGCGCAGAAGGGCTTACCTTTGGCGCACCTTCGGCGCTCAATCGGTGCTCCCGCTGCGCGCGTCCGCTGCGCGGTCGCTCTGGGGGCGTCATAAGTAAGGAGCCGGGAGGGAGGAGCAGGTGGGTGGCGGGAGCGGGGCGGCGAATGAAATCACAGGGGGGCGCGGGGCCGCAGGGAGTCAGCGGCGGGAAATTCCAAGAAGCAGCGGGCAGCGGGAAATTCCCAGGAGCAGTGGGAAATTCCCAGGAGCAGCGGGCAGCGAGCAAAGGAATCTGCAGGCAGGAGGCGGCAAAGGCAGGCAGGAGCGGCAGCAGTGAGTGGGGCGACCAAGCCCTGTGGAGGGCTGAGTGTGTGTACTGTGGCGAACTCAGAAATATTGAAAAACTTCATGATTTCTCTTCCAGCACTTCATAGTAAAACCTTTCAGTTTTTGACTCAATCATTTGGCAGGAACATAACTTAGTACTGTTAAAATAGTTGTGATGGGGAACATTCATGTGGGGTTAGGACTGGCTCGACCAGAGTGCGTGCTGACTTGGAGGAGTATGGAGATGACCACCTTGCCTCAAGCCAGCGATGCTTTGCTGCAGGCTCATTTGCCTCGATGGCTGGTCAACAGTTTGAGGAGGAGGAGGTGAAGAGCTGTCTAAGTGTGCCCTGAGGCTGGCATTTCAGTACATCCCTGAGAAGTGAGCTTTGAGTCATGTAGTGTTCCTGTTATACCACGTGCAATTCACCCTCCAAAGACTGAATCATTCATGGTTGTGAAGGGCGGCTGATTCTGATAGTTTTCCGGAAACTCATGGTTCGAGGCATATGATCAACAGAGTAGTACACTGCATTAGATCGCCACCTGGTGTTGGGCTCGGATGAAGTCTTTGTTAGTCCCGATAGGTGACTCCTCCCTTGGGAAATACTGCGCATCGGCATCGGCTCCATCCTCAGATTGTTTTTTTCCGCCACTGGGTTCGGATGAAAGTTTCTCCGCTCCGGCCTGCAACTACGATGTGCAGAACTTCATAAAACATATACTACCTTCCTTCGATATCGAGTGCGGCACCTTTCGACAATGAAGTTTCCATTCCGGCCATCCAAGTGGGCCCTTTGGCCTATCGACGCCGTGCGGCCTGCACCATACGGAAAGGACTCCATTCCGAAAATGCCCAAAATGTCAAGCAAAGTTCCCACATAGTCAAGTCAAGTCAAGTCAGAGAATTTATATAGCGCACTACATACCCAGAGGGTCCCAAGGCGCTAAGGGAGGGGAGGAGGATTACTTGTCAAATATCCACGTTTTAAGTTGCTTTCTAAATGCTAGGTGGTTCTGGGTAAGGCGAAGGTAGGTGGGGAGTGAGTTCCATGTTTTAGCCGCCAGGTATGAGAAGGATCTGCCTCCCATGGTGGTTTTGTTGATGCGGGGTACGGTGGCGAGGGCTTGGCTGGAAGAACGTAGTTGGCGGGAGGGGGTGTAGAAGGACAGTCGTGAGTTGAGGCATTCTGGTCCGATGTCGTAGAGTGATTTGTGTGCATGGGTTAGCAGTCGGAAAGTGATCCTCTTATTGACGGGTAGCCAGTGGAGGTCTTTCAGGTGGCCAGAGATGTGTTCGTTACGCGGGATGTCTAATATGATCCTGGCTGAGGCGTTTTGGATTCGTTGGAGTTTCTTCTGGAGTTTAGCGGTAGTACCTGCGTAGAGGGTGTTTCCGTAGTCCAGTCGGCTCGTGACCAGAGCATGGGTGACTGTTTTTCTGGTTTCGGTGGGGATCCAGCGAAATGTTTTTTTGAGCATGCGGAGAATGTTGAAGCAGGATGAGGATACGGCGTTGACTTGTCTGTTCATTGAGAGTGAAAAATCCAGGATAACGCCTAGGTTCCGTGCGTGGTCTGTCGGAATGGGTGCTTTTCCAAGGGCTTCCGGCCACCAAGAGTCGTCCCATGCAGAGGGGGAGGTACCTAAGATGAGGATTTCTGTTTTATCTGAGTTCAGTTTCAGACGGCTTTGTTTCATCCATTCGGCAACTTCTTTCATTCCTTCGTGTAGGTTGGTTTTGGCGGTGCTGGGGTCATTGGTGAGAGAAAGGATCAGTTGAGTGTCATCTGCGTAGGAGATGATGTTGAGGTTGTGTTGGCGAGCGATGGCCGCAAGGGGGCTCATGTATACGTTGAAGAGGGTGGGACTGAGTGAGGATCCTTGTGGTACGCCACAGATGACTTCAGTGGCCTCGGACTTGAATGGTGGAAGGCGGACTCTCTGGGTTCTTCCGGTGAGGAACGAGGTGATCCATTCAAGTGCTTTTCCTTGTACTCCGATGTTTCTGAGGCGTTGTAAAAGGGTGCTGTGGCAGACTGTGTCGAAGGCTGCAGAGAGGTCGAGGAGGATGAGGGCGACTGTGTCTCCATTGTCCAGTAGAGTTCGAATGTCGTCTGTTGCTGCGATGAGGGCGGTCTCAGTGCTGTGTTTTGCTCGGAAGCCAGATTGTGAGGAGTCGAGGGATTTGTTAGCTTCGAGGAAAGCGGAGAGTTGGTTGTTGACAGCTTTCTCGATGACTTTGGCTGGGAAAGGAAGGAGCGATATGGGGCGGTAATTTTTGAGTTCGGTGGGGTCCGCTGTGGGTTTTTTCAGAAGGGCGGTGAGTTCAGCGTGTTTCCAGCTTTCCGGGAAGGTGGCGGAGTTGAAGGAGCAGTTGATGACGTCTCGGAGGTGCGGTGCTATGACGGAGTCTGCTTTGTTGAAGATGTGGTGGGGACATGGGTCTGTGGGGGATCCTGAGTGGATAGAGTTCATCAGGCGGATGGTGTCCTCAGTGGAGATTGGGTTCCAGTCGTTAAGAGTGTTCAAAGGGGGAGGATGTTCAGCATATGGTTGGGTGGGTTGGTCTCTGGGTTGGTTGTCGAAGCTGTTGTGGATGTCTGCAATTTTGTTGTGGAAGAATAAAGCCAGAGAGTCGCAGAGGGCTTGGGAAGGGGTGATGTCGTTGGAGTTGGCCGAGGGGTCGGTAAATTCCTTGACGATGTTGAAAAGTTCCTTGCTGTTGTGGGCGTTGTTGTCTAGTCGATCCTTGAATGCAGTTTTCTTGGCCTTTCGGATTAGTTGGTGGTGTGTGCGGGTGGCGTTTTTGAAGGCGTCCTTGGTGCTAGTGGATGGGTCTTTTTTCCAGGCCTTTTCAAGGGAGCGGCAGAGTTTCTTGGATTTCTTAAGATTGCGACTACCACGAGGTTTGTAACCTCTGCCTGTCGCCCGATCACAACGAGTCGACCTGCACAGCCTGTGCTTCCTTCCGCTCGAAGAAAACCATCCGAGATCGCAGGGCCCGTCGACACGAGATGAGGAGAACAGCTCCAGCACCGGAAGACATCTTCGGCGAGGTTCCACTCGTTCCCGAAGAAGACTCACCGATCTCCTGATCTCCTGATCGTCTCAGAGGCAGATGACTCCGACGACTCCATTCCATCGGGTCAGCGCGTGAGTACTACTGCCCCGGCCACACATATGCCCAAACAGAAGGCAAAGATCAGCACTCTGCCTGCTGGGCCCAGTCGAGACCAATCATCTACTTCGAAAGTCCCGCCTTCAGGCTCTACTCCGAAGAAATCTTCCACGCCAAGAGTCTTCCGTCGAAAAAATGTCCTCCGCCTTCCGGTGCCTCGTCACCGAGCAAGACTCCGTCGGCACCGAAGCCAAAACACCCTTCGGCTCCGACACCGAAAGAAGTGCTGATACCGAAACCTGTTTCGATCCCGAAACCGAAACCAAAAGACGCACCTGCTCCGAAGCCGCTCATGGTGCCGAAAGACACACAGCCTGATTCTGAGGCCTCCAAGCCCTCGAACATGCCTTCCAAGCCAAAAACAACGCCTTCGGCGCAGAAACCTAAGCTGCAGGAGGCTCTAATACCTTCCAAGGCTTAGGACACTAGACAACCTACGCCGGCTCCGAAAAAACATCCAAGAAGGTTGTGCCTCAAGAGGACCTTTTTCAACTAGATCCTCAACAGAAAAAGATCTTCATCGACCCGAAAACCAGTCATGTTGGTGCCACACCGCTTAAGAAGAGACCTGCAGCTACACCACCTACACCTGTGGTTCCTGCCAAAAAGAAGGACTGTGTAACCTCTCCAATGCACTTTTCCTTTCCTGTCTCTCCTCCTTTTCCCGCTCCTCCCTATATTTCACTTCAAACCTCTCCTATACAGTCTCCATTGTCACCACATTCGCCACAGAATGATGATGAATATGATTTGGGTGGAGGGGACGGGGAAGGAGACACTGCATACCCTGTAGGCGAGGGCACGTGGAATTTTCCATACACAAAACCTGCGTCTGGGTGGGACTTTCTATACCCTGCAAATTAACCTGATGTCCCTGAGACACCCTCAAACCCATCTAAACCTTCTCCTCCTGAGGATACTATTGGTTTTGGACAGCTGATAAACAGAGCTGCTACATACCATGGTGTCTCCATACATTGTGAAACCATTGAGGAAGATTTTCTCTTAGATACTTTTGAGCAGTCTCAGAGATCCGCTCAAATTCTTCCCATGATCAAAGGAGTGGTTAAACATGCTACTGAGGTCTTTAAAGATCCTGTGCGTACCAGAATTTTGAACCCCAGGATTGAAAAGAAATATAGACCTGCACCCTCAGACAGAGTCTATATTAAAGGACACCTACCACTAGACTCCTTAGTCCAATGCACGTAAAAGGGCCAATTCTCAGACTTCTGGTGAAGCTACCCCGCTGACAAAGAATCCAAAATTATTGATGTGTCAGACTGATGCTGGACGCCGGACTCTCGGTTTGATCCCCGGCTCCGGCGGCAGGTCAGCCCATCACCATGTGACTCGGGGCAATAGCTCACCTAATCTTCCCTACAGCCCCCAGTTCCGGGATACCTTCGGGTAGCTGTGCACTTTACAAATACTGGATTTATTTAACTACGTAAGACTGTCTGTAGCTAACCAAATGATAAAAAGTATCAGCTGCCTGTATTTACTTGGGAACGGTGGAACTGAGTCTGCTACTGAAGAATCCTGCCATCCTATTGGCCTGTGGAGGAAGAAGCCTGTTAAAATGTATTTATTTTGAAAGTTTTCTGTAGTGCAAACATGACCAACTCGGGTATCAGAGCGCTTTACAGTTTATACAACAAGAGGGAAACAAGCAATCAGAAACACAACCAACAAAGCAAAAAATACACAATAATGAAGGGATTCTCGCGACCATAGAAGCTGGGCCACAGATCAGCAACTGTGACCTCAGTGTCCACTGGAATAGCCAGTCTGAAGCAGAGATTTCTTCATCAAGAGCCCTTTGACTTCCTTTTTGAAGAGGACAATGAAAGGATTCACCCTGACTTTAGGGGGGAGGGAGTTCCAAATCCTCGGTGCTATACCTGAGAAGTCTGGATTGTAGGTTTTTTTCTTCTTGAATTTTGTTTGTTTGAGCAATAGTGTGCTGGAGCTTCTGGTGACTCTCGCACCGCATGAGAGCTCCAGTTTCTGAGCGAGGTACAGAGGGGTGTTGAAGTGAATGGCTTTGTCTGCCATGCATGCAATTTTTAATTGTATCCGAGCTTCATATGGCAGCCAGTTCAAGGACAAAAGGTCAGGGGTGATATGGTTGTATTTCTTGACGCCTGTTACAATCCTAGCAGCAGAGTTGAGTGCAGCCCTAAGAGGAGCTGTCTTCACTCTAGGTAGGCCGCAGAGGGTTACACTACCTTAGTCCAGCTTAGATATCACTAAGGCTTGCTCTGCCGCCTTGAGTTCATGAGCAGAGAGGTAAGGTTTGAGTTTCCTTAGAATACTGAGTTGGAAGTTCGCTCCTTTGGTGAGGGAGCTGATGTGCTTCTGCATGTTCAGACTTTTGTCTAAGATAATTCCCAGAGAGGTTGCAGAATCAACAAGGTGCGGCCTACAATTTAGAGCAGTGAGCTGCTTCAACCATTGTTCAATGACCTGGGATTGCTTGTGTGGTGCGATTAGGAGGAATTCTGTTTTGAGAGAGTTTAACTTCAGGGTGGTTGTGTGTCAGCCAGCTTTGAGTTTCCAGTAGGACTGTGTTGAGGGACAGGATGTCCTCAAGGGAGGCAATCTTCAGGTATAGCTGGGTGTCATCCACATACATGTGATAGTGAATGCTGGATGATTTCAGAATTTCTTTCAAAGGCTCCATGAAGAGGTTGAAGAGCGTGGGTGAAAGCGCTGAACCCTGTGGGACCCCAAGAGTGACTGGCGAAGTATGAGAGAGAGACTGGTTGACCTTGAAGCTTTGGGATCTGTTTTGAAGGAATGTGGAGAACCAGTTTAATATAGGCCGAGAAAGCCCCATTCTATGTTCAATGAGGTCAATTAGGTTATCGTGTTTGACGGTGTCAAATGCTGATGGAAGGTCGAGAAGGATCAGTAGGTAGTATTCATTTTGATCCAACATTCTTACCACATCATCGACAATGTGAGTTAAAGCAGATTCTGTATTATGGCCCGGGCGAAAACCAGATCGACACTGGTCCAGGAGTTGGAAGTGATGGATGTGGGTACATAGTTGGGCGAGAACACATTTCTCCAGGAGCTTTGCCAATGTGGGGATATTAGAGATTAGGCAAAAGTTATGAAGGTCGGTGTGATCTGCAGATGGTTTCTTTAGAATTCAGGGTAACTTGACCTGATTTTAGGCAATCTGGGATACATTAAGGAAGTCCAAAGTGTCCAACGTGGGAGCAGGTGGTTCTAACTTGGGAAAAGAGGTTGGATGGGAGGGGGTCATTGTAGTGATTAGACTGTTTCAGAGTAGCCAGCGTATTGCGTATAGTGGCTTCATCCAAGGTTTGGAAAAGACTCCAAGATGCGTTGTTTTTGAGGAGGTAAGGCTGCATGGGGACAATGTCAACCAACCCAGTGGGTGGAAGGGTGTTCAGCGGACCGATCGACAGTTGTTCAAGGCCAGAGAGTAGTTCAACTTCGATCTTAGTGGTCTTAACTAGGTCAGCAAATTCATCGTAGTTCGGCAATGGCCCTCAAACCAGGATTGAAATCTCTCAAGAAGATCTGAGTGCCCTGGAAATCTTCATAAGCCGAGATAATATCCATGATCTGTTCAGCAAAGGGAAGGTTGTCTCAAGGCGAGTAGTAGAACGTCTGCAGTTTGCATGGGTCATTGTTGCTACCAGCCACCTCGATGCATATGTATTCACAGGACGGCTTTTCAAATGATGTTAGGCAAAAAAACGTTCAAGCCTCCATTGTATTTTGAGAGTGACGGCGGTTCGAGAGACACGGCGTTACGAATGATGGCGATATGAAGTAACAACTGCTGATATATTCATTAACAACACAAATAATCAGGTGGGGGGAGGGAGGTGGAGTACTGATTCTGTGAAAGTATTGCCTTGTGTCTCCCTTCCTACGTTTTGTCCTGTACGCTTGTTTTTTCTTACAGGTACAAAGTGACCTCGCACCAAGGAACAGGTCTAGAATTCCTCACACTTAGCACTCGTTGGTCCTGAAGAATGCCCACTGACCGCTCCAAGGCTATAAGGGCAGAAACATGTTGACCTAGTTTTTCTTTTTGCACTAAATGACTGTGTTAGATTTCATAACCAAATCTTTATACGCACCTACTTTTTATCCCTGTGCTCATTGCAGCCACCCGAATCCAGACCTATTAAAAATTAAAAATTTGTGCCATCTGGCTGTCCGGGCTTTTATACATCCTAGCACTCACTGATCACTATCCACGATCACTACTGTCACAACCTAAGGTACTACCTCCTGGTGGAGGGGCATTTTATACAAAAAATAACCCAATGATTATGCACCTACGTGTACTTCAATAAGCGGGGACCCATCATATACCGCTACGAGATCGAAATAAAGACACGTGCATGAGGGTTATCATTTGGGAGACACCTAACCATTTACCTGCATACCTGGGTTTTGCAGGACCAGTGATCCTTTCCAATACTGATTATTTGCATAACTAAGGAGACTGAAGGGATCAGTACTCTACCTCCCCCCCCACCTGATTATTTGTGAATAAGCAGCGTACAGCTGTGGGAGATTTCCAATGAAGAATTTCATTGAGTAAGCTTATCACTCACAACAGAGACCCGCGGTATTTCACCATAGCGGGCATTTTTGGATTGAGCTACACTTCCAAAGATTTTGATGAAATACTTTCCAGACCACCACTACTTGTAGAAGGCGACCTTAATCAAACTCTGACCTCTACCACAGAATGCGGTGAACTAAGCGAAGCCAAAAAAGAACAAGTGAGAACCGCCGTACATGGAATAATCATGACGGAATACCTAAGAGTGAACGCAGCACCAAGAGGATTATGGGTGACTAACGCTCCCTGTATATTCCTCAAAGGCTTAGCCTTCAGGTAGGATTGGTCGGCCATTTCTTGGAAATGTACCAGGGACTATTTAGTCCTCATCATTAAAACAGCTACAAGATTAACAAATTAACTTACAGTGAAGATTGAGATCATTGAAACCAAACTAAAGAATACGGTTAATGTCACCATCTACAAAACCAGACTAGAAGAGATTAATAAAGAGATGAAGGACACTCAAGAATATTTCACACAAAACAAATTACAGAAATTGTCTAAAGAATTAAAAAGATTCTCTTTGGAAAAAATCCATCCTTATAGTAGCAAGGATTTTAAAACCAATGACAATACCTCTACGACTGGGACGACTCCTGGTGGCCCGCACCCAAACCGACAGACCACGCACGTAACCTGGGCTTCATCCTGGACTCCTCCCTCTCCATGACCAGACAAGTCAACGCCGTCTCCTCGTCGTGCTTCAACATCCTGCGCATGCTACGGAAGATCTTCCGGTGGGTCCCCACCGAGACCAGGAGAATGGTCACCCAGGCCCTTGTCACCAGCCGACTGGACTATGGCAACGCCCTCTACGCCGGAGCCACCGCCAAGCTCCAGAAGAGACTCCAGCGGATCCAGAACACCTCAGCCAGACTCATCCTCGACATCCCACGACACAGCCACATCTCCGGACATCTGAGAGACCTGCATTGGCTCCCCGTCAACAAAAGAATCACCTTCCGTCTCCTCACCCACGCACACAAAGCCCTACACGATCAAGGCCCGAGCTACCTCAACAACCGCATCAAATTCTACGCTCCCAAACGCCATCTCCGATCAGCCAGTCACGCCCTCGCCGCCGTCCCCCGCATCCGAAGAACGACAACAGGAGGAAGGTCCTTCTCCTACCTGGCCGCCAAGACCTGGAACTCCCTCCCTCCCGACCTGCGCCTGACCCAAGACCACCTCTCCTTCAGGAAGAAGCTCAAGACCTGGCTGTTCGAGCAGTAGCAGCCCCCCCACCCCCCAAGCACCTTGAGACCCTCCGGGTAAGTAGTGCGCTCTATAAATGTCTTTGATTGATTGATTGATAATTACGATTCGAGTAGTGTCTCTTCAAACGACAGCTTGGCGACGACTTTTTCAATCAAGGTAGAGGAATTATCAAAACAGAAGAGGAAACAGAAGAGGACGCAGAAACTGGCGCCCACCTTACTTTCAGAACAATCCACAAGGAATGCCCTTCTTACCATTTAATCCACATTTCCAGGGAAGGCCCAACCCATTCTTCCAGATGCCGAATCAGATGAACCAACAATTACAACAACAATCTGCCCAACACTATCAACAAGGACGTCCTTTTTTAGGGAATGGCCAGGCCAATCAACGGCCCAGAAAAGGAGGGGTAACTTGGTCAGACCAGACGAGACAACATCAAACAAGGAGTGTGACCAAGGCAAAACCAGGACCGGGGCCAACAACTTAATAGTGAATATCACCGACAAAATCCTGACAGTAGAACAAGAAAAAGTCCTCAATAAAGGACTAGGCTATGTCCCAACTCCAAAAGCAGACATCTTCGAAACCAAATGCGAACTTGCAAACATTTGCCGCACCTTGAAACTGAAGGCTTTCTTTAAGGACCAACCATCACCTGCCCCAGAGGGAGACACTACACTGAGGAATAAATCAACCTTTTGTCCTCTTAATTCACAAGTCCCTATAGAAATTTGCACTTTTGAGCAGGCAATAATGAAAGAAATAGACCAAATCAATCTGCTCACATGCAAACCTTTCCAAAACATCACTAGGAACGAGCAACGAGCATTGACAGAACTAAAGAACAATGGAGAAATAGTGATCAAACAAGCCGATAAAGGCGGAGGCATGGTCTTGCTTACAACCTCCGGCTATGACAAGCAATGTATGGACCTCCTAACGGATGAAAAATTCTATGAGGTACTAACTCTGGACCCTACTGCCCGATTACAAAGGACCATCTCCATGATGGTCGAAGAAGCAGAAGCCAACAATTGGCTGTCTAAAAAAGAAGCAGAATACCTGGAGACTAAGACACCAAAAACACCATATTTCTACTCTCTCCCAAAAACTCATAAAGAGAAAATGCCACCACCCGGGAGACCCATAGTATCGGGGATAAACTCAATTCTGGAACCACTGTCACAATTTGCAGATCAATACCTATGACCTCTTGTCCAACAAACACCAACTTATTTAAAGGACACACAAGACCTACTAGTGAGACTAAAAGACTTTGAGTACTCAGAAGACACTATGCTGCTAGTAGGTTTAGATGTTGAAAGTCTTTATATCAGCCTGCCCCAGCAGAAAACCATGGACACTCTGGAAACCATCCTGTTCAGTACTACCTGGCCTCATAAAACCCCGAGACACTTTGTCCTGGTATGTTGCAGACTAGCCCTGACAGAAAACTTTTTTCAGTATAAGGAAAGACAAATTGTACCTTCAACGCCATGGAACATCGATGGGTAGTACCTTTGCCCCCAGCATAGCAGGACTATACGTCAGCACTTTTGAGAGCACTTTTGTATAGACCACGGACAACCCTTTTGAACGATATATACTTTTCTGGAAAAGATATATCGATGATATATTACTTATTTGGGAGGGTGATGAAGCTACACTGAAAGAATTCCATTGTTGGATCAACTCTCTTGATGAGTGTCTAAAATTCACCTATACAGCAAACAGAAAAACCTTGGATTTCTTGGACATAACAATTTTTGCAGAGGCCAATACTCTACATACACGCACTTTCTTTAAACCAACTGCCAAAAAGAGTCTACTTTCATACAATAGCTTTCACCCGCGGCCTTTAAGAGACAACCTTCCATACAGCCCGTTCCTCCGGTGAAGACGAAACTGTAGCGAGGTAACTGATTACAAGCAACAGGCGAATGATCTGTGCCACAAACTCACGGCACGCCAATACCCCAAAAAAGTAATCAATCAATGCAAAAAAAGAGCGCGGAATCAACCGAGAGAATTTCTCCTGGAGTCACACCAAAAACCTGTGTAAGATAGACTTACATGCGTCACCACCTACAGCCCGGTGTCTAATCAAGTCAAAAAAATCATCAACAAAAACTGGAAGATCATCACATCCAATACTCTACAGTGGTCCAAACCAAGGTTTGCTAACAAAAGGAGTAGAAATTTGAAGGATCTACTAGTTCACACTCGACCCCCACCAAAGAAAAGAAAAAAAAACAAAGGCCTATGGGACAACCCACCGGTGACAGGACATTTTCCTTGCGGGACATGTGCTGCATGTGACACTACAAAACCCACCAAAGAACTACAACTATTACCAGATCTGAAGTGGAAACTAAAACGTCACACTAATTGCAACACCAGTCACATCATTTATATGATTACCTGTCCGTGCCAATTAAGGTATATTGGCATGTCATGCCGTAAAGCGAAAATAAGACTTTGTGAACACCGCAGTAACATAAACTGTAAGAAAATGACGACAAAAATGTCTACCCATTATATTGAAACTGGACACTCTGCATCTGACCTCCAATGGGTCATCCTTGAGACACTAGATATAGTGGATGTCAATGCTGCCACCATTCTATTTGAAAAAGAGCAGCGTTGGGTGCATAGATTAAAAACAGACACCCAAGGTCTGAATGACAATGTTCCATGGCTGAGTTTTAATAAAAGATGAACATCCCATATTGTACTTCGACACTCTCTCACACCTATTAACCGCCTCACAGCGACTAGCAGTAATAACTCTCTGCTACTGCCCCCCTAATGCCCAACGTAATTTGCAATACTTATAAATTGATGGTAATAACAACGTACAATATCTATTGATTATTTTTCATACCCAATAAATTCCGGAAAATTTACAAATAATAGTCTTTTTTCCTTCAGAAGAACTACAATTTCATAGTAATTTTTCGCTTCCCACTGCCTCGACTTAAAACATCACCAGCAGCAAACCACTGCTACTGCCCCCTAATGCCCAACGTACTTTGCAATACTTATAAATTGATGGTAATAATAACGTACAATATTAATATGATCCCCTGATTAATTTACATATCCAATGAAAACTACAAATAATAGTATTTCTTCGCTCAGATGCACATAAAACTACAATTCCATAGTATTTTTCTGCTTCCCACTACCTCGACTCAAAACACCACCGGCAGCGAACTCTAGGAGTTCCGGTTATGAAGAGGCAGCGACAGCACAAGCTGCAGGAGGAGGGAAGTTAAGGCTGAAGGTATTGCCAGACGCCGACCTTTTTCTTCGAGAACCGCAAGTATAACCTTCGGTTGTTTACCAACTAAATTTCCTTGTTCCCTACAGCAAGCCACCCCTACCGTGCCCAGCTACAACCAATGCCACAATGCGCTTTAGAATAAGAGGTACGTCACGATAGTCGCACTTCACCGCAAAACGGCTCCTCACCTCCGAGTCCGTTGAGCGGTGGGGACTTGATGCCCATTCTGCATAGTTGCAATTTTTTACGATACAAACCGAGCATAGATATCAATCTTGAGCATGGGCAAACTCCACCTGTACACGACTCACCTGTGTGACCCCTAAATTTACTTGAAACGATAATAAAAAGCGAGAGCACCAGTCGCTTCAACTTCAAAACGGGCTGATAAAAAACACGTTCGCTCATTTTTTCATTTTTTCATAAACGCACAGAAACACGCCCCTTTCTCCGGCATGCTAGTGGGACACAAAGCATATCATTTGTAAGCGTACTGCCACAGACATAGCAGCATGAAAAGAGTTTATTCACAGAATTAAGAATGTTTTCTGTGTGGCACGTGAGAGAGAGACCACACGGTAGAGTTAAGTACATAACACCAATTCAAGTCAACCGCAGAAACACCATTACTGCACCTATTATGCCGAAGCATGAGAGTGAAAGATGGGAAACCTAATACAACAGTGATTCTGTGAAAGTATTGCCGTTTTTTAGTTGTTTTACCAGAATCAGTGATTTTGGCATGGTACAATTGTACATATGTGTTTTCCCTCCTTGTGTCCCCCTTCCTACGTTTTGTCCTGTACATTTGTTTTTTCTTACAGGTACAAAGTGACCTCGCACCAAGGAACAGGTCTAGAATATTTTCCTATTCCTCACACTTAGCACTCGTTGGGCCTGAAGAATGCCCACTGACCGCTCCACGGCTATAAGGGCAGAAACATGTTGACCTATTTTTTCTTTTTGCACTAAATGACTGCGTTAGATTTCATAACCAAATCTTTATACGCACCTACTTTTTATCCCTGTGCTCATTGCAGCCACCCGAATCCAGACCTATTAAAAATTTGTGCCATCTGGCTGTCCGGGCTTTTATACATCCTAGCACTCACTGATCACTATCCACGATCACTACTGTCACAACCTAAGGTACTACCTCCTGGTGGAGGGGCATTTTATACAAAAAATAACCCAATGATTATGCACCTACATGTACTTCAATAAGCGGGGACCCATCATATACCGCTACGAGATCGAAATAAAGACACGTGCATGAGGGTTATCATTTGGGAAACACCTAACCATTTACCTGCATACCTGGGTTTTGCAGGACCAGTGATATTGATTAACCCCAGGTGTATCACCTATCATAGTGATCACCAGAAAATAGAATTTGGAATACACTACAGAATTTGGAATACTGGAGACTTAATACATCACGGTTTTAAGTGATTACAGACCATTTACTCAAAGCAAGATAGAAACTGGAAGAATACTCGCTTTTGTGGAATAAATACACACCAAATTTGAAAGTTTTTTGCAGTAATTATCTGGGCACCTCTTTTACCTCATAAGATTGGAGTAACTGGAAGACTGCCCTGAGGTAGCCCTATTCAGGGCGAAACGCGTTGGCTGCACTCTGTGTGTACTATTCATATGTGGTCCAAGAATCCATTAAACTAAAAGATCATGCCTAACATCATTTGAAGAGTCCGGATTGATTCATCTACTGTGCATTTGTGCATTTTAAAATGTTTATATTGCATCTCTGTGCTTTATTATGTCTACTATAACTGTGTGGTCTCTTGGCAGAAGACCAGTGAGGTGGGCAACTTTGACCTAGAAGTGAGTTTACGATTTGTGTAGAACTAGTGTCCCTTTCTGCTTTTGTTCTTGTTATTTACCCCCAAGCGTCAGACTGGATCCGGAAAGTTTTCGTCAGCAGTACCCCTGCGTGTCCTAAGGTGGCGTCATTCTGCTCCTCATCCGTCGTCGTGTTCACCGGCGTCACAGCAGGTACTTAGACGCCACTCTCGCGCGCTGATGGCAGTTCTTTTGTTTTCCACACCAGCAAGCGCAGATCCAGAAAGAGCAAGTACCGTGACTGAGTTTTTTTTTTTTTTTTTTGGAAAACCTTTATTTACACACAGTAGTACACAGCTATTCAGCCGAACATCCCTGAGGCTTGGCAGCTAATCATCGATCAATATGTATGGTGCACACAGAATAAAATACATAAACAAATGAGGTTTAATTTATATTTTTGAAAAACAAAAGAAAACCAGAAACACTATATAAGTGTTGAAAGGCAAGGCAGTGTATTAATAATGCGACGTCACCCCTTCCAGGGGCGGATTAGGCCCTAGCTGACATTCAACATACTTTAAATGCAATCATTAGGCTAGAGAGAGGGAGGGAGGGAAAAGGACCTATGGCAATCAATACGTTTGTTGGAATGGTGGGCTATGGAGACATCCGTTCCTCTATGGGTGTCGTGTCGGGTGGGATGCAGATGTCCCCACGGTACTCATTCCAGGGTCCCCAGATCTTGTGCCATTTTTTGGGTCTACCCCGGGCAACATATACCGTCTTTTCACAAAACATGCACCAGTCCATGTTAGTCATCCATATCTCTAGGGTGGGGGGTGAAGCCGCTCCCCACCTTTGTGCAATGTCTCTCTTCGCCACCATGTTGCCCAGGGTAACCCATTGTGTCTGTGAGCCATCGTAATCAGTGGGACCCCACACATTCAACAAACATCTTCGGGCTTCTGCCAACAAATCAACCCCAGTGACCTCGCCCATGACCTCATGTATGCATTTCCAGTAGGCCGCTACAGCCCCACACTCCCACACAATGTGCATAAATGTTGCGAGAGATCCACATCCCCGCTTGCAGAGCCCGTATTCTGAGTAACCCATGTGAATTAACCGAGGTCCTGTAACATATACCCTGTGCAGAATCTTAAGTTGCACAAGGCGCAATCTGGCCGGGATTGCCACCTCCTTTGGGGACGAGACCGCGTACTACCAGTCCTCATCATCCAATTCTAAACCATCTCGGGTCCATTGGTCTCGCACCCCAAGGAGGAGGTCGGTACGTACATTAATAAGTTTTTTGTATATAAGCGAGATTGCGCTGTCTGGCATATGGCATCTAGGACCCTGTCCTCCAGAGGGGACGACTCGGGAACCGTCTCACCATCGGTCATCACTGAGAGCAGGGCATGTGTTATTTGTGCATATCGAAAATACTCTGTGCCCCCCAGCTGAAACTCCTTCTGCAATACCTCAAAGGACTTGACCTGACCCTTGACCAGCATGTCTCCCACCTTCGAGATTCCAATTAAGTCCCATCGGTCAAAGCCCTTGGTGTGCCACAATTATCCAAGCAGATCGGAGTCAAACAAGGGGGTTGCTAGAGTAAGCCTGTCCTTCCATCCCTGCACTCTGGTAACTATCCTCCAAATGTGCACCGCTGTTTTAGTGGGGCCAGTCATACGTCCATCCAGACACCTCGAGTACAGAGCCCTATAATACTTCCCGTTGTTCAGAAGCCACCGATCCATGGCATATCCTGGACTCAGAGCTTGACCGTAGAGGCCGTGGTTGAGGGCCGCCAACTGGGACGCCCAATAATATCTTCGGATGTCCGGCAACGCCATCCCTCCATCATACCACGGTAAAGTCAATTTGGCACCGCGATACGCGGCCTGCCATCCCACAACAGGGTACGCTGAAGGCCCTCGACCTCTCTAAAGTAGCGCGATGGGACAGGGTCGAGAGTATTCTGAAGTGCATACAGGAAACGAGGCAGGGACATCATTTTGAACAATGCCGCACGTCCCAGAAGGGAAAGCGGGAGCTTCCGCCATCCCTCCACGTCTCGCCTAAGGCATTCGAGAGGGGGAAGCAAGTTGTTCGTATAACGTAGTCGAGGGTCAACAGAAATGTAGATCCCAAGATATTTGAACCCCTGCCTTGCAATCTGAATAGCACAGCCCCGAGGAAGAATAGGGGCCTCGCCCTTCAGCACGTAAAGGTGGGATTTAGACCAGTTGATGACAAGTCCCGAGTTTCTGCCAAAAGAACGCAGAACGTCGCAGACAACAATGAGGGATTTTCGCGGCGATGTGAGGTAGAGGAGAATGTCGTCTGCGTACAGGGACACTCTATCCTCAAAACCCTGGGACCAGCGAATCCCGTTGATGTCCGGTTGCCACCTGATCCACGTGGCCAGTGGTTCCAGAGCCAGTGCGAATAGCAGCGGCGACAGTGGGCATCCCTGTCGGGTGCCCCTGCCCAGAACAAAGGGAACCGATGCGTGTCCGTTCACTGCCACCTTGGCCAGAGGACTTGCATATAGGAGCTTGACCCACCCTATAAACCCTGGACCAAATCCGAACTTTGCAAGCACCGCCCTAAGGTACGACCATTCAAGGGAGTCGAAGGCCATCGTAGCATCTAGGGACGCCAAGATGGCCGGCTCCTGGAGGGTACCAACCCTCGCGAGAACTCCATGGAGTCTCCTGAGATTGAGGGCGGTGTTGCGATGCGGGATAAAGCCGGATTGATCTGGGTGCACCAAGTCGCCAATTGCGCCGACCAGCCGGTTAGCCAGCAATTTGGCCAAACTTTTGGGCTCTGCATTTAATAAAGAGATCGGCCGGTAGGAGCGTCATAAATCTCTAGGCTTCCCTTCCTTATGGATAACTACAATAGTAGCTAGCCTCTGGTCGGGAGGAAGTGTGCCCGTCTCCCGCGCCTCCAGAAACATGTCTCTCAGCGGCGGGGCAACTATGTCTGGCTTGATTTTATGTAGCTCAACGGGAATCCCGTTAGGGCCTGGAGCCTTGCCTGAACGTAGGGAGCGTATTGCCAGTGCAATCTCATCAGCCGTGATGTCCCTGTCCATGTCCTCCCTTTCGGTCTCTGACAGGCTCGGTAACTCTATGTCCCTCAGTAGATCCCGCGAGTCCTCCTCAGGCCTATCAGAGACCGAAATATAAACCGTCTCGAAGTACTCCGCAAAGCACTGAACAATAGGACCAGGGTCAGTCACGGCAACGCCGTCTTCTCCCAGTACCTCAGGAACCACGCAGTTGGCCCCCTCTTTTTTATCAAGCCAGGCTATCAACTTACCGGCCTTATCGCCAACATCATAGATGCGCCCCTGCTGCTCCCTGCCCATGGCTTTCGCCGCATCCGTGACTGTGGCCTGGAGCTCTGATTGTTTTAGGGAGAGATTATGCAGCAGGTCCGGGGACGGGCCGGCCTCCAACTGGGACTCCAGTTCCGCAATGTCGGACTCAATCTGTAGTGCCTCCGCGTCCCTACGCTTCCGCACCTCCGCTATAAGGGAGAATGCCTCACCCCTCAGAACTGTTTTAAACGCCTCCCATAGGGAGATAGCTGAGGGAACCGAACCTGCATTCTCGGTAAAGTACAACTCAATAGCCCTGGCCATGAGTCCCCGGGTCTTAGGGTCGCGGAAGTACCATGGGTTAACCGGTGCCACCCTCTCGGCCGCTGCGACGTCAAAGTCAAAGGATACCCAGACCGGGGAATGGTCTGAGATACCCCTCGCCATAAGTCGAGCCTCGGATACTGCCGGTGCATGGGCCGCAAGAGCCAGGACGTAGTCGATCCTGGAGAAGCTACCGTGAGCCCCTGAGTGGAAAGTGTATTGACGCCGGGCAGGGTGTAAAAGCCTCCAGCAGTCAATAAGTCCCATTGTCTCCATAAAATCAGGAAGCCAGTTCTGCGCACCACGGAGGTCTCTGGATGGATGCCTATCTAAAGTGCCTGAACCAACAGAATTAGAATCCCCACCCATAATGAGAAGTCCCTCCGGGAGATTTAAAATGGCGCCCCCAAGATCCGTGAAGGTAGCTGTTTGTAAACCAGGAGGAACGTAAATCGAAAGCAAAACCAGGGTACGCCCCTCCCACCTCCCTGAAACAGCGACATAACGTCCTCTATCGTCCACCACCCTCGACTCTATTTCTAGTGGCAGAGCTGAGCGCACCAAAATCCCCACCCCCCGGGAGCCCGAAGAGAACCCAGAGTGTGCCACCATTTTGTACCCCTTCCTATTAAGTGCGTAGCATGTATTGCCCACTAAATGGGTCTCCTGCAACAGAATCACGTCAGGAACACCGTTTAAACATTTGAAGCACAATCCCCCTCTTTATGCGGTCCCCCAGCCCATTAACGTTCCAACTAAGAACATTCAATTTCCTACCCCCCATCATCAAACCCAAGACCTGCGCCACCCCGAATGGGCACAGTCGCATCAAACATGTACGTAGTCAGCCGTCTGCCTTGCCAAGAAAAAGAAAATTGAGAAGAACAGTCCCAAACACCCCCACCTCCCCCCTCCCTGCACCCCTGCATTAGACTAAACAGCGCCCCCAACTCACAGTGTGCCTGTCGCCCTTATTTAGAAAAACTAGCCTACAAAAAGCCCCCGAGGACAAAGGAGACTACCCTATCCCCCCAGAACCCCCCACTTTGAAAGTAAATTAAAAACTGAACACAGGATTGTCAAACCGCACAGCCGGGTCGTGACCCATTGTCCAAATGTTCCGCTGCCAGCCATCACTCCTGCGAATCGTGCCCACCATCAGCTTCCTCCGTGTGTTCCTCACGTTCCCGATGTTGCTGCGGCAATGAGTCAAGCCAGTCCCCCACCACCTCAGGCAAATCGAAGAACAGAGTCCAGTCTTCGTGTTCCACCCGCGACTTAGCCGGAAACAACATGGCATATTTCAACCCCATGTCCCGTAACCGTCGCTTCACTCCCATAAAACTCTGCCTCTGTCTTTGTACGGACTGGGTAAAGTCGGGGTAAAAGTTGATGTTAGAGTTCTCGAACTGCAGTGGCCCTCCGCTCCTCGAAGCCTGAAGGATGGCATCCCGGTCCCTGAAGTTAAAAATCCGGGCGATGATGGGCCTCGACGGGGCCCCTACATTAGGGCGACACCCCAGCACTCTGTGAGCCCGCTCAACGGAGAAGAACTTACTCAGCCCCTTGGGTGCCAAGTGGTTCTGTACCAAGTCTTCGATGAATAAGTCCGCAGCCGGCTCCTCGGATCGCTCCGGCACTCCGATAATGCGGACATTCTGTCGCCTGGCACGGCTTTCAAAGTCTTCAAGCCTCCTCGCAAAATGGTCGTTGGCCGACTTGACATTCCGGACCTCGAGCTGTAGGTCCGAGACATCGGTCATCAGGCTTGAGGTCTTAATGTCCAATGACTTGGCCCGCTCATTCGTTTTTCCTAGGTCAACACGGATCAAGTTGACTTTGATCGCAATAGTATTGACCTTGTGCGCCATTGCTTCATGGTGTTGGCCCATGGTGGCCTTCACGCCTTCAATGGCGCCCATTATGTCGCGGAGCGTTGGATCTGGAGCTGCGGGCAAACTCTCACGCGTTGATTCTCTCGTCCTGCCTGAGACTCCGGGCGACTCCTTCGGGTGGGCGTAGCGCTCCATGTTGTTGACTTGGGAGTAGGGCGTCTTCTTGGTGGTCCTGGGCTTTGTCTTCTCGGTCTCCGGCCTGCCCGCCATGTTTAATCACCAAGCAAGCGTTTCGGTACACACACCGGGGCTTTGCCAGCCCACCGGTGTTCCAAGCCCACGGGCAGAAACCTTCTCGCCCTGCCTCACCAGAGCCCACCAGCCGTTCTCGATGTCACCGCAGCCAGTAGCTACTGTTCGGTCACCCCACTCCTGACAGATCTTCGTCGTCTCCCCCAAGTGTCGCCTCTCGAGCCAGCTCCGGCCCAGGTCTTACATAGGCGACGGACCTCAGAGTTCTACACAACGTAGCCGTCCCGTACAAAGTCGGATTTCAATTCTGACAACGGGTCCAGTGTCGGCGTCGGTTCACAAATATTTTCCCACTATTTTGGGACAGGATAGGTGACAGGATATATCCGGAGGTTCGGAGGGTCTTCGGAGCCCCGAGCTCACGTGGCCATCTTGGGTGCGCGCGAAGCTCCTCCATGACTGAGTTTTTTGAAGATTTGTGTCTCTATTTTTCGAGTCTATCGACTCCTGATGCTGGGTAGGGATGCCCGGTTTCAAGAATTGCGGGGCCTGTCCCCGCATGATGTCGGTGACTGACCCCCATGACGTGTGTCTCTTCTGCCTGGAACGCGACCACGACCCCAAGTCGTGCTCTGACTGTCGGGCCATGGCAACAAAGATTTTGCGGGAGCGGTCCCGAAAGTTGTTGGAAGCCCAGGAGTTGGCTCCGTGCCGCTTGAGTCCCAGTCAAGGAGGAAGTCAAGGGACCGGTCACGGAGTCACCACCATCGATCTTCAGGATCAAAGTCCTAGGGGTCGGGTAAGTCGAGGCATTCGAAAAAGAAGTCGAAGAAGCATCGTCACCCTTTGACTTACTCTCGCCGGTCGCACAACTCAACTGAAGTTGCGGGTGGTGCCACCCCTGTGACTACTGTGGAGCCCGTGCAGTCAACCCCGTCCTACCCACTTTTTCCGGGTCCAGGAGCGACTCAAGCCCAGGTGCAAGATTTTCTTTGGGCCGTCGGCCCCCGCCGGAGCGCCTTCGGGCGCCGCGGGCCCATCTGGGGTCCTTGCTTTGTGCTACCGGCAGCTCTGGCCCCTGCACCGCCAACAACTTTGTTGCCGGCATTGCAGGACCCCCTTGGGTCCAGGCCTGGATTCCGGTCGACCTCACAACTCCTCCGCCGGCATCGACCCCACCGGCACTGCCTCGGACGACGTCGGCCCCGGTACGGCGCCAGTTCGGTGTTGTTCGATTCCGATGCCGATGGGGGATTTCTATCCCTATGTGCAGTCTCCATCTTTTTGACCTGTTTATCGGGCTATGGTGGAAGGGGAGGACTGGGAGGGGTCTGAGGGCCCTCTCACACAACAGTGTGAGTTGGATTAGGACTGGGCAGAAGAGTTAGGGAATGCCAGTGGTTTTGATCAATCGCCTGACCTTGGCTTCCTCCCTCCTTCTACCGTGGCTATGGAGGAGGGTGCGACTTAGGTGTGGTTCTACGTAGGGTAGCCAAGGACCTCGAACTTCCTACGATGGCCTTGACAACTAACCTCCTCACTGAAGCGTTCCAGCAAGCTCATTGGAGCCTCTACTGCCTTTCAATGAAGCTCTGACAGGCGTTCTTCTGGGCACTTGGTCCTGGCCCACCACAGGCGGGATAGGACCATCCAATGTGTGGATAGGAACGTGGCCAGGCGCAGCCCCCCGGCTCTGGGCAACTCTGCTTTTCTGTCCACCCACCCCACCCCAGAGAACCTACTTATTCAGGCCTTCCCAGAGCGCGTTCCCTACCGCCCCTCCAGATAGGGAATCCAAGAAGCTGGAGCAGTTTAGCAAGAAACTGTTTTCATGTGCCAGCTTAGGGCTGCGATCAGTGAACACTGCATTCCTCTTGTGCCGTTATTCCCACTCTGTGTGGGATAGGGGTGTGCAGGTGCTGCCTCAGTATCCAGAGGAGACCCGAACAGTGTTCTCCCAGGCTGTTGCTGAAGGGAAGGCTGCAGCAAAGTTCGCCATACGGTGTAGACTTGGCACTGCGGACACGCTAGGCAGAGCGATTTCCACGACAGTGACGCTCCATCGCTATGCCTTGCTTCGGTCTACTGGCTTTTCGGGGGATGTCCTAATTTCCCTTATGGATTTACCCTTTGATGGCCGTCGCCTTTTTGGCAACAAAGCAGATAGTGCGCTGGAGCGCTTTAAGAACTCCCGGGCTACGGCCAAGTCCTTGGACCTTTCCACCAGGCGCCCGGCCACTTCTGCTTTCCGGCCATTTTGTGGCCACGGAAGGGACGCCGACACGTTAGTTCAGGCACAGGCCTGCACAGAACCTGCCTCAGCGCGGCCCGGATGTGGTCCCCGCCGAGGCGGTGCAGGGAGCCAGCGGACGGGTCATTCCACCTCCACCTCCGCAGCATCTGCCTCAAAGTCATCCTAATACGACCTTTCAAGCCCATTAAACACCAGTGGGCGGCAGGATTCGCCATCACCTCCCCCACTGGCGCAATATCACTTCGGACAGGTGGGTGCCACAAATTGTCCGAAGGGGTTACTCCCTCCCCTTCAAGACTACCCCTCCAGCCATGCCACCCCAGTACCACTGCATGTCGAGGGATCATTTGGTGCTTCTCCAGCAGGAAGTCACGGCCCCCTTGGCCAAGGGGGCCATCAAGCGTGTTCCTGCGCCAGAAGTAGGTCGTGGTTGTTACTCCCACTAAATTCTGGTGCCCAAGAAGGACAAAGGCATGAGTCCTATCTTGGACCTCGGGAACGTCAACCGCTTCCTCTGAAAAGGAGAAGTTCAAGATGTTGATGCTAGCTCAGGTCCTGTCTGCCCTCGACCCTGGAGAATGGATGGTAGTGTTGGACTTGCAGGACGCTTGTTTCCACATCCCCGTCCTGTCCGCCCACCCGCATTACCTGTGGTTGCCGGTAGGCCAAGAGCACATTCAGTTTACAGTTGTCCCCTTCGGCCTTACCAGCTCCCCTCTGGTGTTCACAAAAGTGATGGCAGTGGTCGCAGCTTATCTGCGCAGATAAGTAGTTCCAGCCTACCCCTATCTCGACGACTAGTAGTTGAAGGTGGTCTCGACCCAAAAAGTCATCTCCCACCTCCAGTCCGGGATATTCAGGCTCTGATTCCGATCTTTCAGCCCCCATCCTGGGTTTCGGTCAGGATGACCCTCCGGCTGCTGGGCCTGATGGCCTCCTGCATCCTGCTAGTGGATCATGCCCGATGGCATATGCGGCCTCTGCAGTGGGACCTGAAGTCCCAGTGGGCACAGCATCAGGGCAACCTGTCCGATCACATCCAGATCTCGAAGGGCACTGCACAACACTTGCAGTGGTGGCTAACGAATCGCCATTGGGTCAATGGCAGATCCCTTCCCGACCGGAGCATACAGTATTGACGAACGCGTCCCTCGTGGGAGAGGCGGAGATCAGAGCCCTCTGGTCTGCGGCAGAGTCCTGGCTCCATATCAACTTTCTGGAGCTTTGGGCAATCCGACTTGCACTGAAAGCATTCCTTCCCTCTGTCTGAGGAAGTGTGGTGCAGGTTTTTACAGACAACACCACCGCCATGTGATACTGCAACAAACGGGGCGGGGTGGGGTCTTGGCCCCGATGTCAGGAGGCTCTCCACCTCTGGACATGGCTGGAACATCAGGGCATGTCCCTGGTGGTTCAACACCTGGCAGGTTCTTTGAACGCCAGGGCGGATGAACTCAGCCACAGATGCATGTTGGATCACGAATGGCGTCTGAACTCAGAAGTGGCGCAAGGTCTCTTTCAGCAGTGGGGAGAGCCTTGGTTAGATTTATTCGCCACCGAAGATAACACGCAATGTCCTCAGTTCTGCGCATTGGAATTTCCAAGGCAGAACTCGCTAGACGACGATTTTCGTTGCGAGTGGAGTTGCGGTCTGTTGTTTTAATTTCCACCTATACCACTTCTGCACATGTTCCCTCCTGTTCCTTTCGTAATGCCTCAGTGGGACTTGAATCTTTTCTTAACATATCTGATGTATGTTCCCTTTGAGCCACTTCACAATTGTCATTTACGTCTCCTTACTTTAAAGACTGCTTCCCTGGTAGCCATCACCTCTGCCAGAAGAGTGAGTGAGCTCCGGGCTCTTTCTTCTACACCACCTTTTCTCTCTGTCCATCCAGACAAAGTTGTTCTAAGGACTCATCCATCTTTTCTGCCAAATGTTGTCACTGCCTTTCACATCGGGCAGACCATCACTTTGCCCACCTTCTTTCCACCTCCGCATCCCTCGAAAGAGGCAGAGAGGCTCCACCATCTGGACCCAAAACGTGCACTCTCAACTCTATCTGAACCGAACACAACTGTTCCGGGTGGATGACCAGCTCTTTGTTGGCTACGTGGGTGCCAAGGAAGGTCGGGCTTTGCACAATTAGACCATCTCTCGGTGGGTCGTTCTGTGCATAAAAGCATGCTATTCTTTGGCTAAAAAAGAGCCTCCTGTGGTGCTGCGTGCCCATTCTACCAGGGCGACGGCAGCCACTACTGCTTTGGGACGGGGAGTCCCTTTGCATGACATCTGTCAGGCAGCTACATGGGCCTCACTGCACACATATACCAAGCACTACTGCCTGGACAGCCAAGTCCGGAGAGACAGCTTCTTTGGCCGTTCTGTTCTCTGGGACTTTCTGCTGTGCTCTTGGTCCGCAGACCCACTACCTGGGTTGGTATTGCTGGGGTATCTATTCTAAGGTAAGGAATCTATCACTCATGTTTTTCTTTCAGATGAACAAGTTACTTACCTTCGGTAACGATATAGCTGCAAGAAACATTAGTTAGTGATGTATTCCTTTCCGCCCCACCCATTCTCCCCGTTATGTAAACTGATTTGCTATGCTATGCTATGCTATGGGCACTTATAATGCGCACAGATGCTCCAGCAATAGAGCGTCCCGGCGCACGACAAGGTAGAACACATCACCGCCAATGCAGAGAGTTAGAAAAGAGGTACAACTAAGGGGCATTAAAATAGGAAGGTTTTTATGGCCTTACGAAACAGAAGAAGGTCCTCCAACAAACGGATCTCTAGGGTCAAGGTCATCCCTTTCAGGTCCCTAGTTTCATTGCATCTGTGGTCAGTTTCTTGCATAGCTCTGCGTTCCTGGCGCGGCATCTAAGTGTCCGCCGCAACGTCATCACGGGGATCACGACGACAGACGCGGAGCAGACCGACGCCATCTCCTGACGCGTAGGGGTACTGCTGACGAAAGCTTTCCGGATCCAATCTGACGCCTAGGGGGGAATTATAAGGTAAGGAATCTATCACAAACTAATGTTTTTTACTGATATATTGTTATCGAAGGTAAGTAACTTGTTCATTAAGTTGCTGCGATGTAAGCAGGCGATGCCTCCACCATGACCGCTTGCTCTATCCAACCGAATTATATCATAGTTAGTAGGTACTACAATGTTTAGAATGGGAGCAGCTGAGTAATTCAGCCACGCTTCAGTCCGCATTACAAGGTCCAAGTCCTGTGCAGGGATGAGTTATGCAATGTCAGCAGAGTGTTTCACTGCCGATCTACAGTTTCAGGAGCATGGATTTGAGCTTTGTGTTTGTGTCAATTGGTGCAGATAGTGTGGTGGTGACTTACGTGAAGTTGTTCTCATTTAATGCTCTAAAGTCTAGAGTTTAGCCTCGGTTCCCGGAATGGATCAGTGGGGATTAATGCAAGTTGGATATGTTGGAGGAGTGTTCTGGATCATAGAATGGTTGGAGAGAATGGATATCCATATCGGATAGGGAGGATCTACATCTGGATGGCCATTAAGGGTCGTTAGGATGAGGAGCGGAAGCCCAACTATGGGGTGAGTGGGTGATGTGGGCCAGAGTCCGATGATTTATGAGAGAAGATGGTCGCAAGGTACACACTTTCGATGAGAGCAAGCAAACATATGTCAATGTTTACGACATATGGTTTTGACTTTTATATTAGTGTGTTCCTAGCTAGTTACAACTTATTCTTATTCCCTTTCCCGCCCAGGCCCTTGATGGTTGTGGCAACTTCTGCTGCTGTTTCCCCTCATTGCATTCCTTTTCCTATTTGATTTGACAGATTGCTGCTGCTGTTTCCCCTCATTGTATTCCTTTTCTGATTTAATTTGACAGATTGCTGTTACAACTGTTTGCTGCTTTACTTGGATTTATTGGGGCTCAGCTGAGTATTATGAACTACTCTTTATGGGCAGTTCTGTAGCTCTAATTGGGTTTTGAAGCTTTATGCTTTTTTGATTTCACACTCTAAGCCTATTCTATTTTGTGGTGGGCAGACTCTAACACCAAACCTTCACCGCAAGACATGGGCAGTATGCTGGTTGTGAAATCTATACTTAGCCTGGACAGTTTCCACAGCACAGTGGCATATCTCTTGGTGAGAGGAGTTCCTGAGTCCAACCATCAGAACAACTCACAACCCCATTGTGTAGTGACCCAGATGGAAACTTAAATCAAACTAATCACTGGTAGTAAGTATGGGATGATAAAACTGCGCTGTAAAACAATGATCATTTCTTTTGACCCTTGGGGAGAGAACACCTAGTCTCATAATACACTAACTAAAATATGATGTAGTGAGAAAGTTATGAATCCTGAAACAAGGAGTTCTGCTCCGAGGTGTGGGTACTGCTGCTTCATCAATTTTTTTGTAGATAGTCAAATAATATCTTACTATGCATTTGTGCCCTTAATTTCCATTATTTTATGGAGGTGGGCGAGGCAGTGAAGGATGCCTGGCTTTTGCTCAGCTCGGAGTTTACTCAGATCCTTGGGCCAAAGCAGGCCCAGCCATTTGTCTGGCTCAGGAGGCCTTCTTTAGGGGTGACAGACCTATATTAAAAATCGTGTTTGACTTTACCACACATGGTGAAGGCAGAGTCGAGATCAAGCAGTTTATTCTCTTCTGCAGTCTGCATTGGCCGTCCTCTTGTTAGTAGTTTACTTGGGCTACTCAGGGTGGCATAAATAGTGCTTCAGGCCCTGGTGACTACTTTAACACCCATGCCCTGGGTACCATTGGGACCATGTACTAGGGACTTATAAGGGGGTTAAAGTCATTGCCAATTGAGGATGCCAATTCACATATAGCAATTTCAACCTGCTCCAGTGCACTTTCAGAGTCCTAACCAACAGTATCTGGAGCAAAACGTATGGGTGTGACCATACAAAAAGGGTACTTCCCTCCAGATGATGACGGAGGCAGTCTTGGGGCCTGCGTCCTCTCTATATTAAAGCACGGATATAACTCTGCCTGGAATTCATGTTTTAAACCAGTCTCCCTGGTTTGTTGTCCTTCCATGCCCTTCGGCAGTCCCACCAGCCACGGATTATTTCTGCATGATTGGCCTTCTGCATCTTCCATGCAGTGTTCGAGGAGTGTTGTCTGCTCATTCAGTCTTTTATGCTCATGTAATGGTGCCTGCCACATCTTGCAGGGAGGAAATGCGCCCCTGTGCCTCCATCGCTCGCGAAGATAAGTTACACAAGTATTGACGAAGGAATGAGACCCCTACCCCATAAATATTGTCTGTCAAGTATTTGTGTTTGTCTTTGATCACCTGGAGTACTGCTGCTGTGGAAACTGTCACTTCCTGTGGTAGTATGGGAGGCCCTGTGCTTCTCCCTCTACGGACCCGCCATGTGCCACTTGTTTGGTGTATTTATCTATCTGTCCCTGCCCCCCTGCAACCTTCCCCTTCACAATATTGGCAATCCAATAGCCAGCATGAGTATTTGCTGTTTGGGCACTCACACGTCCTCAGTCTCTGCCCCAGGGCAATTAGTTGCCTCTGTTGCGGTGCAGGGCTTGATCAATGCCACTCCCCCCACTCCTCACCTCTGTGTCTGTCAGCAAGGATTAGGCCGTCGTTATCCAGCGTCATCGCCTGGTTGGTCCTCTTCCCTTTGAGACTCCCACAGTGGGTCAGAATTGGTGTGAGGGGAAGGCTGCTTCGTGTATATAGGAAGCAAAAGATGAGAGAGGTGCCATCTGTTTGTTCTAATCCAAGTGCTCACTCACTTCACGTTGTGTGCCCGCTCAGAATGTAGATTTCCTAAGTTTAAAGATTTAGAAAGTCTCAAATATTCTGCATTTCATCCCTTGCTTTATCAGCATCCAAGTTAAACACAGTTACAAAAAGACTGCACTTCCCAAAGCCCATTGGAATACATGACTACGGAAAACTGAACCTGGTGCCCTATCATGGCACACTAGGTCTCGTTGTTAATCCTCCTGTGCATGCAGCAAGTCCTCTTCTCTGATAATGATCATTGAAAACAAGATGCGTAGGTTGTTCTGTTTTCAGTTTCCATGGGTTCAAAATGATGGTGTTTTAAAAAAAATCAACAAGAAAAACGAATTGAGGAATACAGGTTACAGGGAGCATGAATGACAAAATTGGTGGCCGTTCGTTTCGAGTCCTGGCGGCGAGCTGGTGGAACTCTCTCCCTCCACAAATCCGGGCCATCGATGACCTCTTTCAGTTTAGACGGGCTATCAAGACCTTTTTATTTGTTTAGCTCATCTTAGGTCTTTTCTCTTTTTGCTGCCCGCTATTAATGCTGTGTTGTGTTTACCTCCTCAAAGCGCCAGGGCGCCCCTTTGCTGGGGCAGCTGTGCGCGGTACAAATAAAAATAACATAACATAACATAACATATATGTGACATATGTAAACCGATCATGGTTGGGCAGCATTGCCATTTACATCAGTCTCAGAGCAAGATCTACTAAGGTAAATGTGGTGATCTGGCTGGACTGTGTCATCAGCCATGTCATATGCCCATGTCACCTGAGTCTAGAATGTGCAATGCTTTACCTGCCTGAGACATTCTATGTATCTTCAGTTACTCAGGACCTGCTACAGCTGTGACCAATAAATACTTCACTTGATATATCCAGCCTTTGGTGATCCTTTCATCATTACAGTAAAGTATGATCACAAGGCAAGGAGGACGGTGAGGACTACAAAACATGCCAATCCTAATAGCAGACAGTGCGTCAATAAAATAATAAATTATAAGGAAGTAGGTGTAAGGGGGATGCTGCAGGGAACACATATGGGTAGATCAACAGGGGCACAGAGATCAGATGAACAGGATGATATACATCATACTTAGGTACAATTGTACAGAAGTGATGCATTCATGAGGTCCCGGACATAGTCCCTTCATTGTGGTTGAATATCGTTTTTGGCTTCTATGCTAAGATATACATATCACAGTTCCCTCACATCCACTCTCCCCACTCCTCCAGTGAGTAGCATGTGTAGTGTGTTGGCCTCTGGTCCTGCACAGTGCAGGAGAGTATGCAGCTGCCTCTTGGTGTCCAGCACAGAGCCTGCTTTCCAAGACATTTCTATTTGGCGCTTGAAAAGTGGGAAACGACCTTTACATTGCGGTCATTACACCGTGATGCCATTACAACGTGGTCGTTACAACGACTGCGTTGTTACCACACAATGCCATTACAAGGCAGGTCATTACAACGACTTGCAGTAGATGGCGCTCTAACAAAAGGAATAGTATAGTTTACTATTCCAACACCTTCCCTACTGTTACGTAGACTGGAGTTGGAGTAGTAAATTATACATTTCTAATGTTAGCGCGCCATCTACTGCAAGCCGATGTAATGACTTGCATAGTAATGGCATTGCGTGGCAACAAAACGGTTGTTGTAACGACCGTGTTGTAATGCCACGCGATGTAATGACTCGTTAACGAGTCATATTCTTAAAAAGTACTTATGCAAGGTCTGTAAACTGGTGTAAGTATTTGCCCCCTCTTTACTTTAGGTCAAAGGCCTAGCAGTCAGGATTCAGGAGTAGGTGACCATGTATGGTCTGCGAGTTCCGCTATAGTGGCTGTAACTTCAAGCCATACCACCTGTAGTCATGGCTTGAGGTACTCCCACACCATATGTTAGAAGCTGGCATCATGATTCGTTATGATGGATATTGATACCCACCCATTCGCGCACTGTTCACTTGGTGCTACGCACCTTTTTATTTTTACGTTTTTAAACACAATTTAAACCAACAGTATGTCTTATTTTTTACTTAAGTTTTAAATTTGTGCTCATGTTCACCTCATCATGTAAACTATAGTTTTGTTATTCACAATTTTCATAACAACTTGCTTTTGAATACATTATTTCAATGCATATTTCATTTCTTCAAATTTTTCAACATTTTCAATATTGTACATGACTCATATAATCAATGTTCCTTGGTTGAGCCCAATGCATTTCAGCACTATTGGAGTGCCTTCATCAGGGGAAATTCTGCAGAAAATAAAATTAAAAAACATGGTGTAAGTGTGTTGACTATATTAGTTCTTGGGGGTTCACTTAGTTAAAAATATATTAGCTAGCGTACCTTAATGTTGCTGGTATGTGACGTATGAATGCAATGCTCCGCCTTGAACACAATGCTTCTGGTAAAACAAAATTCAAACATCTCTTTAATTGACCAGGTATAATGTGTTAAACTTATTTTGAATAGCCAACCACTCAATAGCCAACGTACCTTCTGCTATTGTGCCAATAATTTCTGAAACAACAACCGGGAAATGCCTTAACACCTTATTGTTATTAACTTATTTTGAATAGCCAGCCACTCAATGGGCAACGTACCTTATGTTAATGTGCCAAAAATCTCTGAAACAACAAACGGAAAAATGCCTTAGCACCGTATTGTTATAAATTATGAGCTTTAATCAACTCTCGACAAAAAGCCGACTTTACCTTATCTTCCGTTTCCAACTCGTATCTGAGGAAACCAGAACAAACAATAATAACCGTCAGTTACCCTTCATCTCTAGGTGCTACCAAGTTCATTACTCTGAATAACCGCGTTACGCATACTGCTCATACCTGTTAAAGCCTTCTTCCGTCCTCAACAAAAAACGCAACCTAGTTAGTTGTTTTCACATCAGCGTGTGTCGAGAATAACTGAGTTTAAAATCACTCCGCAAAACTCCGGGACAACTCCGTGATGGTGGAAATAAAAGTCGGACTATCTGTTGGTATCTCTCTGTTCACCACGCTCCGTTAGGCGCCATCTTAGAGTGGTCCTAATTCTGCTGCCATTAATGAAACCCGCTACAACAATTTGTTATTACAGGATTCAGAAACTCGTGCTGCCTTTCCAGATATTAGTTATAATTCCTGGATATTATTTGTAAAAAACTAAGCGTTCCGGATAATATAAAGTTATCAACACTCTAAAGAGATCAAACACTCGTTCTGTTGTGTGGTTAACTGTTTCTAACACTATCATGATTGATCATGAATGTTATACAGCTGGCTGCTTGACTTATTGTATAATCTAGTGATAGCCTGTGAAACAGAAGGAATCTGTATGTGTTTTTTAAGTGTATAACGTTGTTGTCAGGTTACCTCATGTTATTATATACATACAGTTGATAGCAGGTTTGTCCAAGATATTACATTATGGTCACATTGACATTTGGTTAATGAGTTTAAAAATCAGAAAATCACGTTGAGTTATGCCTCCCTGACCTCAATTGCTATTCAGTTCATCTACTGACCCTACAGAAAGCACGCTAAATAATATTTATCATTAAGGCCTATTGGTACCATGGTATTAAGATATTTGATCCAAAAAAGTTCACGCTGCAATAGTTTTTGATGGTTGTTAACTCCTTGTTTTAAGGGTACCTGTTCCAAAACTAGGAATCTAAGTTGAGAGATACTGTGTTTCTCTTGTGTTCAATGGTGTACCAATGGTGAAGTTAGGGAGTTGTTGCGAATTCGGCTTTTATGTTCTGATATTCGAACTTTTATTTTCCGTTCCGTCTTCCCGATGTAATCTTTCCGCACGGACACTTAATCCCGTACACAACGTTCTGTGAATTACAGTCACTGGTATGTTTTAACTGGATCAGTTTTCCTGAGGTTGGGTGAGTGCATGAACTTCCTGTTATTACGTTGTTGCAATTAATGCAATTGAGACAGCGTGTTGTTCCTTTGTTTATTGTCGTTGATGATGGCTGTTGTTTGAATTTCAATTTTTCTTTTAAATTCAATCCTCTGGTGTATGCATGTAATGGAGGCTCTTTAAATAATCCATTAAAGTCTTGCTCCATAGATAATAGTTCCCATCTTTTGTTGATGATGTATCTGATTCTGTGTGATTGGGTTGTGTATTTTGTTACAAATACCATTCTGTTTTGTTGATTTTTTGTCCGTGGTTTCAACAATTCTGTTCTGTTCATTAATGAGACCTTTTGTATTTGCTCTTGAAGTATGGCCTTTGGGTATCCTCTCTCCTCATATTTTTGGACTTGTCTTTCCAAGGTGTTTTCACACGTTTGTGTATTGGAACATATACGTTTGATCCGAATAAATTGTGATAGCGGTAAATTCCTTATTAGACTCCTTGGGTGAAAGCTGGTGTAACTGAGTGCACTGTTTCGGTCTGTGGACTTTGTGTACAGTTCCGTGTCAAATCCATTATCTGTCTTAGTTATCCTGACGTCCAGGAAATCAATTACTTCTTTGCTTATTTTGTATATGAATTGTATTCTTGCCTCAACTTGGTTGAGAGTTCTGATTAGGTGTTCCAATGATTCCTGAGTGTCGTCCCAAATTAAGAAGATATCATCGATGAAGCGGCAATATAACTTCACATGTATCCATTCTCTCAAATTCATCACGTATGGTGCCTCAAATTGGGCCATGTAAGTGTTTCTTCTTGAATTTCTGCATGTGGTGCTTCCTGAGGTTCTAGAGTCACCAGGCATCTCCAGTTTTTGTGCAATGTACCTCGGGGTGTTGGAGTGTATGGCTTTGTGTGTCCTGCAGGCAATTTAAAAATGTATATGTGCCTCGTAAGGGAGCCAGTTTAGTGATTTCAAAAACGGTGTGATGTGGTTATTTCATTCAGATCCAGTAATAAGCCTTGCAGCTGAGTTAAGGGAGGCATTAAGGGGGGTACTTTGACCTAGGAAGGCCGCAAAGGGTTACATTTCCACAGTCCAGCCTGGAAAACACTAGGGCTTGAGCAACTGACTTGAAGTCATCAAATGCTGATGACAGGTCAAGGACGCTTAAAAGGCAGGATTAAATTTGATCAAGCATTGTGTAACACATCGTCAGCTATGTGAGTCATGGCTGATTCAGTGCTGCGTCCCAGAAGGAATCCAGATTGGTATTGATTTAAGAGTTGAAATTGCTCTGTGTTTGCATAGCTGGGTATGGGCACATTTCTAGAGGAGCTTTGAAAGAGTTGGGATGCTAGAGATAGGGCGGAAGTTATGTAGATCAGTGTGGTCTGCTGTGGGTTTTTTCAGAACGGCGGTTATCTGTCCAGACTTGAGGTAGTCTGTTATGCTGCCTTGAATTAATGAATCATTTACTATTTTGGTCCAGAGTGGGAGAAGAGAGGTTTTAATCTCAATTAAGAGATTTGAAGGAAGCGGATCGCTGAAGTGCTTTGAAGGTTTAAGTGTTGACAGGATTTTTAGTATGGTTGTTTCATCAAAGGATTTGAATGAACACCATGCAGCAATATTTTTGGGGGTGTGTGTAGGACGCTCAGGCCACACAGGTGAGAGGGGACTGACGTGTGAAAGCATCGGGGGGAGATCCAATGCAGTCTTTAAGTCACTTTCAATTTTGTTCGTCTTTCCCAGGAAGAAGGCGGCAAGTTCTTCGCAGTTAGGCTGCAGATAAGACCCAGAAAGGAGGTTGGGTTTCCTGTTAGATTGCAATTTAACGAGTTCAAACAGTTTTTAGGTCGATTCCTGGCATTGTTTATCAGTTTCCTAAGGAAGTTTGCTTTTGAGCTATGCATGTGTTTGTTGTAAATGATTCTTAGAGATCTCAGGTGCTGGAGGTGTTCGAGCAAGGAAGAGAATCTCCATGACACTTCGCTCAATCTTAGATTGCATCTTTCAGCGTTTAGACTACCACTGTACCAAGATGAGAGTAACATTGTGTGCTTGCTTCACACAGAGAAAGGTAATCCATGGCTAAGGGCACCAAATTTTCAGAGTGGAAAGAGGGGAGGGACCGGGGTACTCAATGCTCACGTGGGGGGAAGCTGAGGGGATAGGAGGAGAAGGGGGTATGGTCAGATGAAGGAAGGAAGGAAGGAAGGAAGGAAGGAAGGAAGGGATGGGGCAAATCATGGGGTGGCTGGAGGAAAGTTGGATGACTCCGTTCTACAAAGACAGCCCATTAAACAGCAGCATAATGACAGAAGATGTCAAGAGAGAAGGTACTCTTTCTGTTTTAGGCTTCCCAGCGTTATATGCATGTGATTACTAGGTGGAAAACTAAAAATCCTCAGGAGAGGGCTCATCTGCGAATATAAAAAGGGGAAGTTGAAATACATTAGGTCAAACTAGATTATGCAATTAGGAAGACAGAATCCAGATTAGAGGGATAGGGGGGATAGAATGAACAGTGGCCTAGGATGCACTTGGAAATTCGATAGACCGAGCCAGTCTGGAAATCTAAGCAGAATTAGTAAACAACATCATTCTAAGATGGCCGCCACCGTGGAAATACTTTGAAGCTATAGAACATGATAGTCCTTCTTTCATGTACATAAGAAGGACATGCAAAGTCCTATGTCGATATCTATATTCCTAGAGTCTTAGAGGCGCCGCCATTTTAGATTGGGAAGGGACTTTATATGGGGAGAGAATTGATACATGATGCAGTGCCTACAAGGCCCCGATAGAGCCCCTTTATGCCACAAGGGCCCCAAACACAATCAGCGCACAAAAGGCCCCCATTAACCAGGCCTTGAGACAACAGCCAGGGGAATCCTCCTGAAAAAAGAGTTAGGATTTAGTAGTGAATGGAGCCAGGCACCTCCGTGAACAATAAGATTTGATGTATGGCACAACTTCCTTTTGCCCACCTTGCTGTCTTGAGTGTTCCTGATCCATCTTTTACTCCAAGAGCTGTTCTTGTTTTAACAAAACTTTGACCATATGCATCTACCTAAATCTGTAACTAGTATATGTGTGCTATGCGAGTGCCCTTTTTTGCAAAGTTACTCTATGAACACCTTTGCTGAAATAAATAAGTTTGTGGCATGTTCAAAGAAACTTTTATGCAAATATCTCTGTATGGCTAAATGTGTCTTAAATATGTCTTGATAAGTTTCAACAATAGCAATAAATTAGATGCTTTTACAATCAACTAAAAATTGTATATGCACATTCCGGTATTTTCCATATGAGTAATTTAAATCTCTTTACATCCAACAGAAAACAATCCTTGAATGCACAAAATGTTTAGGAATAATGAAGATAATACTGTAAATCTACAAAAGCAAAGTCCGAAACATTGAGTTTCAGTATTCAGGAAAACATAAGAGCCCTCAGAGGCAGCCGAACCTGAACATAAACTGACAGATCTTGGAAGTACCGTCAAGGGCAATTCGGTGGTTCTACGAGTCTCAGCTGTGCAACTCTGTGCCTTAAGATGAAGAAATGACCTCTAGAAAATGAAGGCAACACTGATCAACCACTTCTTGTGTAAACATATCCAATACCAGCTCTGATCATGAGGTGGTTACTGCAGTACTCTGCTTCCTAAAGTGATATCAGACCACCAGTCAGAGCTAGAGGTGTATTTTAAACTCTTTCAGGCCATTCCACAGCAATCAGCGAAAAGCACAGTTAAATGAAAGTTAAAGGAAATGGGGGTTCTGCTATATAAAACACAGAGTATATTTACCAAGCCTAAAACTGCATCAGAGAACACACACAGGGGAAATGTCATACAAATGCAATGAATATCTGAAGAGCTTCAGCAAACACACACAGGGGAAAAACCAGATGATTGCAGTGAATGTGGAAGTAGTTTTACGGAATCATCTAAAGTCATGAGTCATCAGCGAACACAAACTGGGGAAAAACCATATCCTTGCAGTGAATGTCTGAAGAGCTTCAGTCTATTATCAGACCTAAAACGGCATCAGAGAACACACACTGGAGAAACACCATATCCTTGCAGTGAATGTCTGAAGAGCTTCAGTCTATTATCAGACCTAAAACGGCATCAGAGAACACACACTGGAGAAAAACCATATCCTTGCAGTGAATGTCTGAAGAGCTTCAGTCTATTATCAGACCTAAAACGACATCATAGAACACACACTGGAGAAACACCATATCCTTGCAGTGTATGTCTGAAGCGCTTTAATCAATTATCACACCTAAAACAGCATCAGAGAACACACACCGGAGAAAAACCATATCCTTGCAGTGAATGTCTGAAGCGCTTTAATCGATTATCACACCTAAAACGTCATCAGAGAACACACACTGGAGTAAAACCATATCATTGCAGTGAATGTCTGAAGAGCTTTAGTCAATTAACAAACTTAAAACAGCATCAGAGAACACACACAGAGTAAAAACCATATCATTGCAGTGAATGTGGAAGTAGTTTTAGTTCCTCTTCAGTATTAATGCATCATCACCAAACACACACAGGTGAAAAACCATATCATTGCAGTGAATGTCAGAAGAGTTTTTATAACTTATGGCAGCTAAAGCAGCATCAGAAAACACACACTGGGGAAAAACCATACCATTGCAGTGAATGTGGAAGTAGTTTTAGTGACTCATCAACATTAAAGGTACATCATCGACAACACACTGGTGAAAAACCATACCACTGCAGTGAATGTGGACGTAGTTTTAGTTCCTCCTCAGGATTAAAGTATCATCAACAAACACACACAGGGGAAAAACCATATAATTGCAGTGAATGTCTGAAGAGTTTTTATAAATTATCGCACCTAAAGCGGCATCAGAAAACACACACTGGGGAAAAACCATATCCTTGCAGTGAATGTCTGAAGCGCTTTAATCGATTATCACACCTAAAACGTCATCAGAGAACACACACTGGAGTAAAACCATATCATTGCAGTGCATGTCTGAAGAGCTTTAGTCAATTAACAAACTTAAAACAGCATCAGAGAACACACACAGAGGAAATACCATATCATTGCAGTGAATGTGGAAGTAGTTTTAGTTCCTCCTCAGGATTAAAGTATCATCAACAAACACACACAGGGGAAAAACCATATAATTGCTGTGAATGTCTGAAGAGTTTTTATAAATTATCGCACCTAAAGCGGCATCAGAAAACACACACTGGGGAAAAACCATTCCAGTGCAAAGAATGTGAGAAGAGATTTTGTCGCTTATCAGACCTACATAGACATCAGCGAACACACACTGGAGAAAAACCATACCATTGCAGTGAATGTGGAAGTAGCCTTCGTGATACTTCAATATTAAGGATTCATCAGCGAAGACACACAGGAGAAAAACCATATCATGGCAGTGAACGTGAAAAAAGCTCTTGTCAGTCTTCAAACCTAAAATAAAATCAGCGAGCACTCCATCACCATCAATGAACATGTCTATTCTGTGCTATTGTTTATTTCCCTACAGCTAGGAAAAACATGAAATATCACGAAACCCATTGGGAGACTAGCACAAAGTGGACTAAAAGTAAAGAAACATTGTTGGTTTTTATTCTGTGAGAGAGTTTTAACGAAAGAAATACAAGAACACCGGACCATGCAACACCATGAACAATGCTTGGACTAACAAGTCTATTTTCAGCTAATTTTAAAACATATAAACCCAACACACTCAAAACAATTTAACAAGCACAAAATGAGGTCTCCTGAGCTGGCTGTGGTTTTTGTCATTTTATGCATCATTAATTGTTCTGTGACAGTGGCCAGAGAACTGTGTAGAAAAGCAAAAGTGAAAGCAGGAGAATGTGAGCTGCAGCTCTCTGGGTTAACCCTCGCAGTGCATGACATTTACCTCTGAAGCTCTGATGTAGAACTAATGAGGACACAAATTCTTCGGCCATGAAAATAATGATTACGTTTTAACTGTGAAACTATGTGACAACAATTACATTGATGTTACTCTTTTGGTCTGTCCTTACGATGTAGCAACTGTTGTACAATTATGTTAAAAATTAGACAGTGCATCTATATAGAAATAGGCACTGGATGAATGTGGAAGTATGCCTGTATATCTTCAGTAGGTACCATGGACCAACTATGGGCTGAATATTGATCATCTCCGTCGCAATTGCATTGCAAATGCTTTTTTAGGTCTCGCACCTGCGATACAGTGCGAAAGCCCTGTCGCAGCGCGAGACCTATAGCTGTCGGCTCTGTTTACAAGGAGCCAAAAGGGAGACAAGAGATGGGCATGCGCAGTCTCAGGAATCGGATCAGGTCGCGCGCGCGTTCACCGTCTCCTGTCTCCCTTGAAAGCCTCCAACACACACAGTCACACCCCCCCTGCTTTCGCACACGCATGCGCACACACACTCACAAGCGCACACACAGAGAGACACGAGCGCACATACACGCACGCACACATAGAGACACACACCACAACCCCCCACCCCACCCCCTGGTGCCGCAATGTGAGATAGGGGATGGGCACGTGCAGGAGAATCGCCCATGTGAGCGCGCACGTTCACCCAAACGCCGTGCACATCTCCTGTCCCACATTGGTAGATAACACACAGACACACTTGCGCGCATGCACACACACACACCCTCCCCCCTCTCTCCCCTTACCTCACGGTGCTCTTATCTTTGCATCACCTGGCACACACGGGGGTTCCTTTGTTCATGGGAGCTCCGCAGGGCACTCCAGCTCCTCTGCCAGCACGACGCGGGGCTCTCCCCTTAGGTATGGGAGCCCCGCAGTGCCATCCACTGGTCTTCACCCGGGCCCCCTCCTGGGACCCAGGACTTCAGCTGCCGCACTTCGCTTTGGCACCGGGGCTCCCTTTTCATTACAAATAGCGCGCATGCGCGGGCAGCCCCCGCCCTCTCAGTCACAGCCCGGATACTGAGCTGCTTTCTGTTTAGCTGTCAGTGATCCGGTCCCCAAGGTATGTCGGGGCACTTGGGAGCACGGTAAATGATATATTTCTCATTTACTCCGGCAATAAATAGCCCGGGCCTGTTGTGGAGTGGTGTGGCTCACTGGTTAGAGGCGGCAGACCCGGAAGCAGAGAACGGCTAGGGACCAGGGTTCAATTCCCGACGCGGCAGGGTCGTGGACCAGGGTCAGCGGACTCGATAATTCTCGCCTCGGTGCCTACTATAACCAGGGATCACACTCGGCAACTCTGGGCATTAGCTTGCCTCATCTCTACAACGGCCCCCCACATTCGCCGGGGATGCCTGGTTTCACCTTGGAGATACCCAGTAGGGACCATCTCACAGGGATAGCCAGGACGGGTTCCCCAGCGATCTACAGCGCCACGACGCCTCAAGGCAGCAGTGCGCTTTACAAGAACACATACATTACATTACATTACATTTTCATCGCAGCCAGCCCTGGGGACTCCCCGGTAAACGAGCGCCAGGTAACTGCGCTGTAATTACAGGTTTGTGCGGATTACTTGGTAAGCGACAAAAACAAGTCTCGAAAAGTATTTGCATGAGACAGCGAATCCCTGCGGAAGGTGGAAAGAGTGCTGGTCGAGGATGTTTGTCAAGGTGAGGAATCAGGGCAGAAGGTCAGCTGCACAAGTGCTGTTCACAAGCAGCAGACAGGCCCGGTTCGCTGAGGGCTTCTGAGCAACCCTTTGGGCTGGGGGCGTATTCACAAATTAAGCAATGGGCGCTATACATGTGTTAATTATAAAAACATTTCTCCAGAACCTTGTTCCATTCTCTGACACTTTAGTGACTATGGCATGAGCGCACACTAGGAGCTACGCAACCCCCTGCCCACACCCACACGACTCCAATCCTCATTGTAAACAGTGCTCCCGATGTCTCAAGGGGACTCCCCTCCCTCATCCCGGGCCCTCAGTCAGCCCAGGGGTTAAACCCTCAAATAACCATTACTGTCAGCTCAACCTCTCACACCCTCACCCCTCCATCGCCCCCAGGTCCTTCCACCCCTATAGTGCCGTGCTCAGCAGTATGGACATGTAGCGCCCCCTCTCCCCTCCACCCCTGCGCGCTTTCCTCCATCACCCCCAGGTGCCCCGCTCACTCACCATCAGCTCAGGCTCTCACCCTTCTACTCATTGCCCCCCCCACCACCTCCAGGTCCTTCCACCCCATTGCGCCTCGCTCAACACAAGGGCCACGTAGCGCCCCCTCCACCCCAGCGCGCACTCCTCCATCACCCCCAGGTCTCTGCTCACCATCAGCTCAGGGTCTCACTTACTGATAATGTGTATGATGATACTATACTATTCACATAAACGAACCGGTGGTAGATGACCCGGTGCTTCTCTGGGAGGCTTTCAAAGCCACTATAAGGGGGGTCTGTATTACAACTACCATTGGCATACTAAAAGACATCCGACACCAGATAAAACGACGTTAAAACGCATGAGAGAGCTTGAGACAGAGTTTGAAGCTACACAGGATACCGTCTTGCTAGCTGAAGGCAAGAGTCACTCGGCTGTGCTACGGATCCAATCGGATGATGGCAAAATACACACACAGGCTGAGGGCATATTGCATAGCTTTGTAGACACATATTCCTCAGTATACAAATCGCAACCGACTGCACCAGGGGACGAAATTCTCCAATATCTAGATGATGTAGCAATAGGGTGGCTATCGGACGGACATAGGGAGTACTTAGCGATGCCAATCTCAGTGGAAGAAGTCACTGATGTAATTAAGACCCTTCCCAACGGTAAAGCGCCTGGCCCAGATGGCTACACCAATGAATTCTACAAGCAGGGCGCTAGAGGGCGCACTGCAGAATGGCCGCACTGTCGTGAGGCTCCTGCTGCCCGGAGCTATTATCCGCCTAGGGATCCTGATTACCATCGCTGCGCCCTGATCTGACCCTATAGATCTACTGGGATACCGACTGGCCACCCACGGTCCAACTCCTGGTCCATTCGGAGGTTGCTGGCCGAAGTTACGAGGGCTCCAAGTTTCCCCGACTTGCGCTCTGGAGGTCGGGTGTTTCGTAGCCCGGCGTTATCATTCACGCTAGCCCGCGGCTCTGCACGTGGGGTGTAGGCCCTGCTCTGCCTCTCTCCACCGGGCCTGCTTGCTGGCCGGGCATGCTGCTGAATGCTCCCCTGTCCTTGAACTGATTTCTCGGCTCCCACATCTGCCTGCCCAGAAACTATTGCTTACGGAGGCACAGTGGATCATCGTCTGGTCGCCTGGAGAACAACCCCTTTGGCCTGGGAGCGGAGACGGCCATTTTTCTTCGCTGGGAGTGGCGGGGCGTACATGCCTGCTCGTGCCCCCGTGTTTCGGCGTTTGGCCGAGAACTTGGGCCGGCCCGCAGCCTAACTCTTCTTGACTTTGGTGCCCCGCTGTGCTGCTAGCGCTTTATTATGGGGAAGCCGGACACTAAACAATCTAAGTTGTCCTTTGACTCTGGAGTGGCTAGGAGGGGAACGCGACTGCTCCAGGATGCTGGGACTTCGCGGTCTCCCCCCCCGCCTGTCGCTGATACTGTGCCGCAGCCACCAACTCCGGACTTTCACCAGATGATGCAGGAGATGAGGCAGGGGTTTGCCACGATAGTGGACAAGGTGGACAAGATATCGTCGCGCATGGATGCGGTGGTCCAGAAGCTAGACGTGCACGAGGAACGCCTGACAACGGCGGAACAGCGCATCTCGGACCACGACGACACGGCTGCCACTCATACCACCCAGCTGGCGAGAATGGATAATATATTGCGGGTAATTGCCGCTAAGAATGAGGAGTTGGAGGCGAGGAGTAGGCGCAATAACGTTCGTATTGTAGGTGTGCCGGAGTCAACGAATGTTGGAAAGATAGAAACTTATGTGGAGAGACTTCTGGTGGGCGCCATTGGGGCGGATGCTTTCTCGTCCCAGTTCATCGACGAGAGAGCGCACCGGTCACTGGGGCCTCGGCCGGCCTCTGGAGCCGCACCGCGCCCCATCATTGCGCGTCTTTTAAACTATCGTGACCGGGACGCTGCCCTCCAGGCTGCCCGCACCAATCGGGCCCTCTCCTTTGATGGGGTGTCTTTCACATGTACCCCGACTTCACGCCGATGGTGCAGGACCAGCGTCGTAAGTTCCTGGGGGTGAAAAGAAACTTCAGGAACTGCAAGTCGACTACGCTTTGCTTTACCCTGCCAAGCTTAGAGTGACGCACCAGGCTAAGCAACACTTTTTCACTAACCCACAGCATGCTGAGGATTTTGCAAAGCGCCTCAAGCGCGATCGAGCGGCTGCAGATCGAGGAGGCGATCGAGACCCTGAGGGTGAACATTCGGCGGCTGAGGAGGAGGTCGCCCGATTGGGGTGACTTTGTTCTTTTTTTTGTATTGAGACATTATAGACGTATGTCTTTTGCATTGACTTCCTTAACAGCACTGGAGGCCTAACTGCCATCCTCTTTTTTGAGGCGGGGGCCTTATCTTGCCTGATTGCAATTGTATGTATGGGTGGCGTTTCTTGGGGTCGGTATGGAACCGCAGGATGGTGCTATTTGGTTTCGCGCTCTGGGCACCCACCCCCCCGCGCTGCGCCTGGGGCCATTTGGGACTCGTTGGCTCGGACACTGGCGTGGTGTGTGGGAGTGGTGTCGTGCACCTCTAGAGGGTTCCCCGGAGGGTGTACCCCACTTGTACCTTTCGTTTGGATTCTAGTCCTTTGTTGGTTGACTGGATGTGTGTTGGGGAACAGGGGGGGGTGGGGGTGTGCATGGCCTGATAGTTGGGGTGTCATCAGGTGGGTGGGTGGGGTGGGGATGATGCTGACGACACGTGCTCGCCCAGGCCTCATGGGTCCTTGCGTGGATTGCTATTGCTGTCTGTGTGTACAGGCGCGGCTCCGAGCCCGCTGCTTCGGCTGTTCCATGTTTATTTTGGGCGGCATTGGTCCTGGGGCCCTTGCCTTCGTCCGTTGTGGGCCTGAGAGGAACGGCCGCCATCTTTGGCGACCGCGTGGTGGTGAGCGCACTACACGAGGAATGCGTGTGCGTGTTGTGGGCCGGATGAGCTGTGTTTGCTGCGGGCTGCGCGATGTGTTTCCTGGGTGCCTGTTGCACGGATGGTGCTGCTGGGGGGGAGTTGTTGTGGTTCTGGTTGCTTGGTTTGGAGATGGCTGGGATGTGTGTGGAGTGTATGTGGTGGGACGACTGCGTCCTGGGTTGGTGTCCTGCTGCTGGCTGCTGCCGGGAGTCGGACGTTCCGCCTTTGCTCATTGGGTCCTGTGGGGCCCTGAAAATGGCTAATGTCGACTGTCATTATAGACCAGATATCAATTTTGTCCTGGAATGTACGGGGTCTTAATGATGCCAGGAAATGTCGTAGTGTGATCCAATATTTGGACAGGCATGCTATTCATGTTGCCCTCCTCCAGGAGACGCATCTGCGACCCGGACCTTCCCCCAGCTTTGGTGGGAGGTGGGCTGCGGCCAGGATGTTTGCTTCATACTCCTCTTATGCTCGCGGGGTTGTTATCCTTGTTAAAAGATCGCTCGCATTTCAAGAACTGGGATCTATGGGGGACCCTGAGGGGCGCTATGTGCTACTGTGGGGGCGGCTTGGGCAGATCACTGTGCTGTTTGTTAATTGCTATGCTCCCAATGTTGATACGCCAACCTTTTTTGTTACATTGTGGGGTCATGTGCTTGCTGTAGATGCCACTTACATTGTGTGGGGGGGGATTTCAATTTTGCACTTCATGCTCAGTTGGACAGGTCAGACGGGAGTCCTCAGTATAATGTGCAAGCTCGAGAAGTTCTGTGTGGGGTTGTAGAGGAGGCTGGTCTGATTGACAGCTGGAGGTACTCTCACCCTGCCACTAAGGAGGGCACTCATTACACTGCACATGCGCGCTCATGGGCGAGGCTGGACTATGTGTTTCTCTCTAGGGGGTTGGTGGCTGGCCTGCTGGAGGCTGTGCACCTTGCTCGTTCGTATTCTGATCACTGCCCGGTGAAGGTTGTTTTATCTGTTCCCGGGCTGCACAGGCCGCGCCCGCCTTGGCGCCTTTTTCCGACTGCCTTGCTTGACCCTGTGTTCAGGGAGGAGCTTGGCGAGGAGGTGGAGGCGTTCTTCCCCAGAAACAAGGGTTCTGTCGACAGTGTCGAGGTTATATGGGAGGCGTTCAAGGTTACGATCCGGGGAGTCACTATCTCTAAAAGTTGTGGAATGCTTAAACTGATTGTTCGGACCCTCGGGGGCTTGGAGGGTGACTTGCGTGTCTTAGAACGCAGGATGCAGGCTGACTCGGATCCCGATCTTTTGAGCCAGTTCCGTACCAAGCTCTCCGAGTATGAAGAGGAGGCCGCCAGGGAGGCTAAACATAGGGGAAAGTATTGGACGGCGAGGAGGTACTGTGAGGGGGAGCAGCCCGGTAAGGTCCTTGCTGCCCTTACTAGATATCCAAGGCATGGGTCGGACGTGCTGGAATTGGTTTTGCCGGATGGCACTCGCTGTCGGGACACTGCGGAGATTCAGCGTACCTTTATTGACCATTACGCACACCTTTACACGACACAGCAGACTGGTGAGACACGATATGGCGGATTTCTTGATGAGTTGGCACTGTGTTGGTTGTCGGATGATCACCGGGCGTTCTTAGGTAGGCCCCTGGAGGTGGAGGAGGTCAGGAATGCCATCATGTCTTTGAATAATGGGAAGGCCGCTGGTCTGGATGGCCTTCCTGCTGAATTCTACAAGTGTTATGTAGACATTATGGCCCCCGTTCTCCGCGAGGTTTTTGAGGAGTCCCTGGAGGAGGGGCGACTGCCGTGTTCCATGCGGGAGGTCGCTATTACGTCGCTGCTCAAGCCGGGAAAGGATCCGTTGGATGTGGGTTCCTATAGGCCCCTCTCATTGCTCAACTGCGATGTCAAAATACTCGCGAAGGTCCTGGCGGTGAGACTCGCTGAGCTCATGCCTGTTATTGTTCTGCCCGATCAGTCGGGGTTTGTGCCCGGTCGTGCTACCTCCCACAATCTTCGCACCTTGTTTTCCCTTATTTCGACCATCGCTCCAGATATCCCGGTCGCCGCCATCTTCCTTGATGCCACTAAGGCGTTCGATTCCGTTGAGTGGGGCTATCTTATTGATGTACTTTGTCGGATGGGCTTTCCTCGGATCTTTATTTCATGGGTTAAGCTCTTATATACTGATCCGATGGCGAGGGTGGTGGTGAATGGGGTGCTATCCCCCCCGTTCCCTCTCACAAGGGGGACTCGTCAGGGGTGCCCCCTCTCGCCCCTCCTATTTGCCATTGCCATTGAGCCTCTGGCCTGCAGGATTCGTCAGCTACACCAGCAGAGCGCCTTTAATTGTCTTCAGCGCCAGGTCGGGATCTCTTTGTACGCTGACGATGTCACGCTTTATGTGAAAGATCCTGAAAACAACCTTAATGCGCTCTTGCGAGAGCTGGTTGCTTTTGGGGGTGTCTCCGGTGTCCATATCAACTGGCGGAAATCCCAACTCTTCCCCCTTACTGCGGCTGTGGCTAAGTTTCCTCTTGATTACCCTTTGGAATGGTGCGATTCGGAGCTGCGGTACCTCAGCATTGTTGTGTCATTGGACAGAGAAGAAACGATCAGGCTTAATTATGGTGTGGCTATTACTAAACTGGCAGACGACGTCACTAGATGGATGTCCTTGCCTTTCTCCATGGCCGGTCGGGCGTCACTTATCAAGATGGTAGTTTTGCCCCGCTTTCTGTACCTCTTTCAAAACCTTCCATATCATCCTGGTGCTTATTTTTTTCGCAGACTTCGCTCTGAGCTCCTACGATTGTTCTGGGGGGGCAAACAGCCGCGGGTGGCTTGGGCTACCCTTACACTACCCTATTCTGATGGAGGATTCGACGTCCCTGAATTTGAGCTTTACTATCTTAGCGCTCAAACGCATTACGCTTATCACTGGATGCGCCCCACGCCGTTTATGCCCCAAATAGCGGCTGAACATTGGGTTGCCCATCCGCTCCCATTGGAGGGTTTAGTATTGGGCAAGGTGTCAGATGTGGATACGCCTCGAACGACGGTGACATGCACGGTGGATGCTTGGCAACGGGTAGCACGACTGCTGGGCGTCTCCTTTCTTTATTCGCCGGCCCTGCCTCTGCCCTATCATCCTGATTTGTCTCTGTTGTTGGAAACGGGGTTTCAACGAATGTGTAGGCGGCTCGGTATTCTCACGTGGGGTGACGTGTTTCACGAAGGTGCCTTCCGTACCCAGGCTCATTTCTTTGGAGTTGCTGCCTGCTCCCCTTTGGAGCTGTTTTACTATGTTCGACTGAGGCAGGGCATGCGTGCCTTGTTACCGGATTTCCCTTCGGAGCCGGAGGTCACCCTCCCCCTCCATGTGCTGTTGGTTTCAGATGGGCGTCACCTGGTGTCGAAATTATACGGTGCTATTCGCCGACAGCGCTCTGTCCCGTCCAATCGGGTGCGTGAGCAGTGGGTTGCTGAGCTGGGAGCCCCTATTACTGACGAGCAATGGAAGTATTGCTGTGGACTCACGGCCAAAGTTTCTCCCAGTTGTCGCCTGAAAATCATCCATTACAAATTTGTCCAGAGGTACTATTACACCCCGGCGAGGAAACTTCGGTTTCATTTAGCGGAGGATGACAGGTGCGCTAGGTGTCGAGCAGAAGGTGCTGACTTTCTGCACTTGGCTTGGAGTTGTGCGGGGGTGCTGGAATACTGGACTCAGGTCCATGTGGCCCTGCAGGTTATGGCGGAGGATGGGGTGACGTTTGACCCCTTGGTGATGTTGCTGGGTTATTCTAAGGACGTGCCTGCCTCTCATCGTAGATTTGTTGACGTGGCCCTACTTCTGGCTAAGCGTAGGGTTGCTTGCTGTTGGGGTCGTGGCAGGGTACCGCGCTTCCAGGATTGGTTGAATGACCTCATATACTGTCAGGACCAATATAATGTCTATTCTGAATTGATGCCTGTGAGGTGCAGACCCAAGGACTTTTGGAGCCCGCTTCAGGTGTACCTCCTAACTAGAGCTGTGCAGGATTCTGATTCTGAACATGAGGACCGAGTAGGGGTTGGTTGACAGCAGCACGGTGGGCTGGGATTTCATTCTCCATTTGCTGGTCCTCAGGTATCGGGGGGGGCTGAATTGCATCCTCTTTCAGCGAGCTCAAGGGGGCTGTATTTCCTTGTATGTCACTCAGATGGTAGAAATAGAGATCGGACTCCTGTCAGGTTTTTAGCCCTTCTTTCTGTTTCTCCTTTGTTTCTTTGCGCTAACAGAACATGCCCATACTGTATCGTCTCATCAGCTTGCCTGCGCGTCCTGGATCATCATTCTCCTACATGCTATGTGGATTTAAATATTGCTATATATATTGATTGCTATGTCACTCTGTACTCGGGACTTTTTTGAGTATGTCGTACTACTGTAATGGCCATTTATGACTGTATGTATCATGTATGCACTTCCTTTTTCCTTGCTTATCTCCAAATAAAGGTTTAAAAAAAAAAAAAAAAAAATGAATTCTACAAGCAGTATGTAGATCTTGCTGCACACATAGTGGGCATGTTTGGAGCAGCGTTCGACCAGAAAGAACTACCTCCCACGCTTCAAGAGGCTGTAATAATAGCTCTCCTCAAACCCTCCAAAGACCCGGAAAAATGCGACTCCTATAGACCGCTATCACTCGTAAATACTGACTCCAAAATTCTAGCGAAACTACTAGCAGTTCGCCTAACGCCATTGATGACGAAGTTAGTTTTACCGGACCAGGCAGGATTCATCCCCACACGGTCAACGTCACACAACACTCGATCACTATTTGCGTTATCACACTATTTACAACCCACTACAAAAGCGGCAGCGGTTTTACTCGACGCCGCCAAGGCTTTTGAATCCATAGAATGGAGATACCTGATTGCTGTACTGCAGAGGATGGGCTTTCCTAAACGGTTCATCCAATGGGTGACACTGATCTACACCAATCCATGTGCTAGGATACGTGTCAATGGGTATATTTCTAAAGCTTTTGCAATAGAGCGAGGCACCAGACAAGGGTGCCCACTATCACCCTTGCTGTTCGCTCTAGCGCTGGAACCCTTAGCTTGCATAATCAGAGAAAACTACAAAGCATCGGCTCTCCGTTTCAATGCAAGACCTCTTCACATATCTCTATATGCGGACGAAATGCTCTTATATGTCCGCGACCCGGAGACACATTTAAACAAACTACTGAGAGAATATATCAAATTTGGGGGCCATTCGGGCCTAGCTATAAACTGGACTAAGTCTTCGATTATCCCACTCACGGACACAACGACCCCGTTTGCGATGGAATTTCCGTTAGAATGGCAAAGCGAACCCATCCGCTACTTAGGGGTGATGTATCACAGAGACCCGGTGGAGGTAATTAGATCAAACTATGGGGCAGCAATTTCCAAATTGGAGGATAAGGTACAAAGGTGGATCCAATTGCCATTGTCACTTGCAGATCGCATTGCGATTGTCAAAATGAACATACTGCCTAAACTGCTATATCTTTTTAACAATATCCCCATTACGCCCCCTGCCGAAGTGTTTCGCCGAATAAAAACACTAGTGTTGAAACTCATATGGGCAGGCAAACAAGCCCGTATCGACCTTCAGACACTTAGTCTTCCCTATGCGCGCGGAGGCTTTGGAGTGCCAGACTTTCTGCTATATTTCTTGTGCGCACAGGCGCAATATGCTGCCTATTGGTACCACGAAATACCATATCTCACCCATACCATTATCGAAAGTGATGACGCAGCACCAATTCCACTGACAGCAATTACATCCCACACTAGACAACCACTGCATGCGCGAGACATCAACTCGGTAGACGTGACGTTAGAGCCTGGCAAAAACTAGCTCAACCAGCGCATAAGACACCACTATATGCACCAGCAATGCCACTGCATCACCATCAAGCAATATCAGTGACCGGGGAAAAAGTAGGTATGACACTGCTGCAGCGGGCGGGGATTGACAAAATGGGAGATCTATTCAACGAGGGTGAATTTCTAGAAATGTCAGACCTTACATATATTCAGAACAAATCACCTATGTTTATCTTCACATATCACAGGCTGAAAAGTGCTTTGAAAGAATTGTATCCTACATTCCCTACTGAACCTGATAGCCTGAACACACTGCAAATGGTTATTACAACATCAGACACATCGCACATGGTATCCAGATTATACTCCAAGGCGCAGGAGGAAATACCGCACGACACGGGGAGGGCCAAAGCACGTTGGGACAGGGCATTGACAGGACCACTATCAGACCAGGAATGGGCGCAAGCATGTGCACTGACACAGATTCTCACCCCGAATGGCAACCTAAGAATCATTCACTATAAATTCCTCCACCAAACATATTATACACCCGCACGGATGTGCAAATTTGGTGGTGAAATGGAAGATAGATGCAAAAGATGCGGCCTAGACAACGCAGATTTTTCACATTTAGCATGGAACTGCATAAAAGTACAGGAATACTGGGGGGAAGTAAGCGGAACCCTCTCCGTTATGATAGGCACTGAACTGGACTGCACAATACAGGTTTGCCTACTGGGGCTAACTCCACACCTCAAATCCACTAGACGAAAGTTCTGTGCGGTTTCGCTATTATTTGCCAAACGACAGGTTGCACAATGCTGGCACAGTAGAAAAGTACCTACGGTGTCCAGATGGTTGCAAGATATGTCTAGCTGCAGGGATAAGCTTATGACATATGATGAAGAGTTGCCAGCGATATCCAGATCTAAAGACTTTTGGTGCTATCTAACAGATTATCTGCTCACATTGGACGATAAAGACGGGGGGGGGATCGTAAGGCCTGACTATCTAATTAATATCTATTCGTGAGTCGATAGATGCCTGATATGTTCCGCTGTAACATGAAACTGTTGCCATTTCTGAATCCATAAGGATTGTAAGTCAAAGAAGTATAGAATACAATATGTATTATGATTAGGTATCTAAGTTTCAGTTTCTGGCTAATTTCTTTAATTCCAGTTGAAAAAAAAAGAAAAAAAGTGCAAAACGTAAGACCACTAGTGCAATATTGTTATATATGAGCAGACGTCATAGATGGCGTGTGTGACCAACGAAAGCATTCAAATAGAAAAGTATATCTAACTTGCGTCGGTGTTATAGTGGTTTTGAGGCCGGCCCCAGGGTTGTAGGCCAATAATGATGTACTTTTGTAAAAGATCAATAAAGGTTTTGCAAAAAAAAATAAAAAAAAATAATGAAGGTCACAGAGCTGCAGCTGTGTGATAGCCAGGCCAAGCACACTTCAGAAGAGAGCAGGATCAATAATGAAGGTCACAGAGCTGCAGCTGTGTGATAGCCAGGCCAAGCACACTTCAGAAGAGTGCAGAATCAATAAGGAAGGTCACAGAGCTGCAGCTGTGTGATAGCCAGGCAGAGTACTTCACTTCAGAAGAGTGCAGGATCAATAATGAAGGTCTCAGAGCTGCAGCTGTGTGATAGCCAGGCCGGGCACACTTCAGAAGAGTGCAGGATCAATAATGAAGGTCACGGAGCTGCAGCTGTGTGATAGCCAGGCCGAGCACACTTCAGAAGAGAGCAGGATCAATAATGAAGGTCACGGAGCTGCAGCTGTGTGATAGCCAGGCCGAGCACACTTCAGAAGAGTGCAGGATCAATAATGAAGGTCCCAGAGCTGCAGCTGTGATATAGCCACGCCGAGCACACTTCAGAAGAGTGCAGGATCAATAGTGAAGGTCACGGAGCTGCAGCTGTGTGATAGCCAGGCCGGGCACACTTCAGAAGAGTGCAGGATCAATAATGAAGGTCGCAGAGCTGCAGCTGTGTGATAACCATGCAGAGTACTTCATCCCAGAAGAGTGCAGGATCAATAATGAAGGTCGCAGAGCTGCTGCAGCTGTGTGATAGTCAAGCCGAGCACACTTCAGAAGAGTGCAGGATCAATAATGAAGGTCACAGAGCTGCAGCTGTGTGATAGCCAGGCCGGGCACACTTCAGAAGAGTGCAGGATCAATAATGAAGGTCACGGAGCTGCAGCTGTGTGATAGCCAGGCCGAGCACACTTCAGAAGAGAGCAGGATCAATAATGAAGGTCGCAGAGCTGCTGCAGCTGTGTGATAGCCAGGCAGAATTCTAATCACCATAGATGAATTATTAACAAAGTCTCCGACCCACAGGCTGTGTGATTGCCGGGCTGAGCACAGGGCTTCTCTGCAGAAAAGTGACGGATCATTAACAAAAGCCCCAGAGCCTCCCAATGTCTTATAGCAAGGCCGAGCACAAAGTGAACAAAATCACCATTGTACATTCGTGGGTGACAGTTATAAATGGCTGATGGAGCTGCATTTTGAAATGATTGTTCTACAAAGAAAATAAAAAAGAGATTGATTGCACCATACTATTAAATAGTTGGAACTAATCATGACACTATAGAATGTACATAATAATGACTAGATTTTACATGTTAATAAAATTGTATGTTTTTGTATCTGTAATAAAACAAAAAATAATTTGGATTTATAGTATTTGACTGCTGATTGTAAAGAATGAGACTGCTCCCCTACACTATCAAGATACTTTGTGCTGCCTGCAGGGAGTCTACAGACAACCCACAAATGATGGAGTGAATGCAGAACAAATCAAACATGCATCCACAGTCAGGAGATCTGATTTAAATCCATCGTTCTTTTGCTCATCATGCCATCCCAGTTTAGAACCAGCCATAAGCAAATCCGTCTTGACCCTGCTCCCCATTGGGAACAGTCCAGCCTGAACTGCCGAACCAGGTCCTCTTAGAACCAGAAACGAGCATCCTGAGAACGGTTTTGGCGTATCCCACTTATCAGCCAAGTCAGGTTCAATTCAGTGGCACAGTGAGCCCAGGGCTCATGTCTGGCCATACCAGGAGCACTTAGGGCAAGAAAGCAAAAGACACAAATGATGGACGGAATGAGGAACAAATCAAACATTCACCCCCAGTCAAGAGATCTGGGTTCAATCCATCCTTCTTTAGCTCACCATGCTATCCAAGATTAGACCCAGCCATATGCAAAGTCAAGTCAAGTCAAGTCAAAAAGGCTTTATTTCGATAAAAAATTATCATAAAAGCTGCACATAGATCACAAATACATCAAATTTAAAAGCAAAAAGCAAACATGAACATACAGAAGAAGTTTAACCCAATAAAGAAAATTGGTTAAAAGTTTACAAATTTTTTAAAAAGTTCATTTAGCAGTCAGTTTAAAAAGAGAATTAAACAGTTAATTTTAGCCTTTTAGTTCGAATGGACCAAGCCCATGATAAAAATTTGGCTAGGGCGCAAGCATAGATGGCACGACTGTCAGACATTAATATCCGAATTGCGACCATGTGGCTCCTAGTGCCCAGCTGCCGGCATAGATTTTTGAGCCAAACCCTCCTAGGAAGGGCATACTCTACGCATTCAAACATAAAATGTGCCACTGTCTCTGGTTTATCTAGGCATACTGGGCAAAGCTTTGTAGTCTGTGCAGGGGATTTCCAGCGTGAGGTAAAAGAGTACAAAGGAAGAGTTCCTGCTCTAAATTTGAAGTACAAAGCCCTGTCAAAGGGTTTTTCGATAGTATCAAGGTACACTTCCCGTTTTGGTTGGTCCTTAAACTTCAAGAAGTCCTCCGTAAGTCTGCCCGTAGTAGTACTAGTGTTCCTTTGTAGCAAAATCCAGTCCCAATAAAGTTTCTTGAGAGTTGACTTCGGGGGTGAGGATCTGTTTGCCCACGCTTCGTTTAAGCCCAGATTTAGTAACAATGTCTTCATATCTCTCAACCATTTGATTTTGTGCCACCCTGGTAATGACATGATTTCTGCTAGACCTTGCGCATATTTGCCAAGTTCCTCCACACGCCACAGTCGAGCCCATAGCAAAAGTGGGCGGAATCTTGCAAGATCATCAATTGGGCGACAACCTAGGTCCAACATTAGCGGGACCGTGGGAGTACCCTGAGGGAGTGACATAATCGCTCTGCAAAATTTCTTCTCTGATCTTGGTAAATCGTCAGTGATGGATGACCCCCAAAGTTCTGCCCCATAGAGAGCAGAACTAACCCCTTTGGCCGAATAGATCTCAAGGACTACAGCTATTGGTCTTATTGTACAGGAGCGTTGTTCTTTCAGGAGAGCTCCTGTTATCCTCTTGTGGGTTAACAGCATTTTGTCCAAATGTGGGGTCCATTCCATTTTGTGTGATAGGCGAATACCAAGATAGTCGAAGACTTCTACCCTCTCCAGAGGTTCAGCGTTCAGGGTAGGGGAGCGGACTGGTTTTTTAGGAGGATTCAACACAAGGTATTTTGTCTTGCTTGTGTTGATTACCAGGCCTCGTTTGGAGCAGAAGGATTGAAAGTTATTTAGGAGCCTTTGGAGGCCTATTGGGGTTTTTGATATTAAAAGCGTATCATCCGCGAAGAGGAGGGTAGGTATACGTTCGCCAGCCAGGGATGGTTCATCTGAAGGATGTTCCCGAAGATGCTCAACCACCCCATTGATGTAAAGGGAAAAGAGGGTGGGAGCTAACACGCATCCCTGGCGGACACCTCTCTCAACCGGGATACTGCTTGTTTTTTCCCCTCCTGGGCCCACCTAATCTGGGCAAAGCTATTTTCATGTAGCCTAACGAGTAGTGATAGTAAATAGTGGGGCAACCCCATATCAGCCAATACACTCCATAGGGTCTCCCTAGGTACAATAAAAAAGGCAGTCTTTTTAATCGATGAACGCGAGGTAAAGACTGCCCTTGCCTATAACCACGACTTTCCAATACACCATCATTAATCTGAAAGCTTGTTCGATTGTCCCGGTGCCCACTCTAAAGCCCGCCTGGTAGTCAGAAAGGATTTTATTTTCTTCTACCCAGTCTAGTATTCTGACCAGTAAGACCTTGCCAACTACTTTTTGACTAATATCTAACAGGCTAATGGGCCTATAGTTTGATGGATCATCTCTGGCACCTTTTTTATAAATAGGGACCACCTCCGCCCCTTTCCACGAGGAGGGGATAGGGGCGCCCCTACAGATGGCGACAAGTAGGGAGTGAATCAGTTTTCCCCACTTCGGGATGTCAAATCTCAAAAGGTCGCCAGGGATACCGTCCGGGCTAGCAGCTTTTTGAGGGATGATAGTGCCTATTGCATATTCCACTTCTTTAATTGTGAAGTCGAAATCTTTAGGATGGGTGTCCCAAATTGGAGGGAATGATAGTGGAACCACAACCCCCCCTTCAGGATCACTGGAAGCAATGGGAGTAAGATGATCATCTTGGCGGGTGTAGAGCTTTGAGAAGTGTTTAACCCACACCTGACTTGGAATATTACAAGTAATCAAGTCACTATCTGGCCTATTTCTAGCTCTTATGGTGTCCCAAAAACATTTTGAATCTTTCTTGGAGCTCGCTTCTTTAAGGGTGGACCAGTAGGCCTCTTCCCACTCCTTTATTGCTTGTGCCAGTGTTCTCTTGTGCTCTTTCCTTGCTATCTGTATCAGGGGTTGGGATTTGCCTTTAACGGCCTCGATTAGGCGAGTCTTAGCTTTCCTACATGCTGTGGTGTACCAGGCATACATCCCCTTAGTTTTGTGCTGGGACATATTCCTCCCTGCGGAGCCCTTTACCCAAAAAGCTTTGCCTATACCCTTGACAGCTGCTTCAAAAATGGGTGTTGCCTTATCCGCTAGCGTGGCTAAGTTAATGTTGTCAAGCTCTGTTTGTGAGGCCATAAGAACCTCATCTATACTGGAAAGTTTGACAGCATTACTGGCAACTTTATTCCACTTTAAGCGTCTTCCGCAAGAGGAGACAGTAACCTTGTGTATGCATTTGGATGGTGCTAACAATGCACCATTGGACCAGGGATTCGTGATAGATAGGGAAAGCGAATTATGGTCGCTCTCCACAGTCGGTATAACTACCATATCTTCGACCAGACTCCAGAGTTTTAAGTCCAACAGAATATAGTCAATCCTCGAGGTATGACCAACTCTGTTGAACGTAGGAGCACCCAACGATCTGAAGATGTACGGCCATTAGTGGCTCTTAGCCCAAACTCTAAAGTCAGTGCATTTAACTGCACTGCACTACGGGTCCAATGTTTAATCGGAGGGATGGAGAGTGTGGGGATACCCCATCTACTATCTTCTTCACCCAAGTCAGGGATACCATCCAAGGGAAGTGGCTCGTAGGTGCAATTAAAATCGCCTGCTACTAGGGTATGATTAACTTCCTTATGGTCCCTAAGCTGCACCTCAAGGTCAGATATTACAGATGAGGTGCACCCATTTTTTGTGCCTCTAGCATAGACGTTATATAGAACTAGAGATAAACCTCTATAGGGGTTGGACAATAGAATACCTAGTATATCTGGGTTGTTTATCTGCTTAGATGTTGTTCGGCAGTTAAGGGAAATGCTTACCCGGATAATGAGGCCCCCGAGGGACGCCCCTTCCCATGCCTGGGTTTCTCAGCTGGGACAAAGTAGGTTACGAACCCAACCCGGTGGAGTGGTTCAGTGCTCCAGGTCTCCTGGAACATGCAGATCTTATGTGCTTCAACCAAATCACTCCACTCGGGCAGACCCAATTTCCTGTCGATGCCCGCGAGGTTCCAGCTAAGGATTTTTATTTTCTCCTTGGTGGTTTCTCCTCTAGTGCCAATAATGTCCCTATGACTTTGGGGTTCTAAACGTTCCCTCTCTAGAACAGAAGATGTTAACTGAATCTGGCTAATGGCCATCGTAGTTGGAGAATTAGGGCATATCGAATATGATGTAATTTGAGAACCCTCCTCCTCACCCCTATTGAGGTCCAGATGTAAGAAGGAAGTTTAATCAAAGGTGAGTCAGTCTACCTCATCAAGAGCACAGAATCTATTCCAATGGGCAAACTGAGATACAAAGGGGTCAAATGGAGGAGGTGGTCCTTGCCATGGTTGCTGCCACTGATGGATAGTATGTTGTGGAGCGTGTGTATACCCTCTATTAATTGGATAACTGAATCTAGGGGGATGTTGTCTTGGTGGCATGGGTAAAAAATAGGACAGAGGAAGTGGATGGATTTGGGTAGCTGGTCCACAACTAGGTGCATTACAAATATAATTCACTACCCCTGTATCCCTAAAGTTGACAGTTATAACATCTCTTGCTATAGTCTTGGTATTTCTGCCCACCCACTCTCCTCTTCTAACTGCAAGTATTTCACCACACATGTGAATGGGTAGTGGTTTATGCAGCTGAAGCCACTGGGCACACTTGTTTTTCAATTCAACAAAGGTTTCTCTTCTTCCCTCCTTCAGTGGTGGTACGCCTGTCAGTACAACCACAAAGGGTGAGACTTCCGGCGGCAAGTTAATTGTCTTAAAACGAGCCGGCCTTGTTTTTGATTCTTGAGTCTTGTTTGGGGAGGTAGTTGATGTCAAATTAGTGTCCAAACTTTTAGAGCCCTTTGCTGGTTGATTAAGCACTTTTTTGGGACCAGAGGTTGGTTGTGACTCCGGGGTAGGGCCAGAAACGCTAGGAGTTGGGGGAGGTACAGCGGCTTTTTCCCCCTTTTGAGACAGATGTTGTGTTGCTGCTCCTGAGTTATCTGGTAAAGTTTTAGCCTTTGTGGTAGGATCTTTTGAAGATTTGCTACTAGTGGTATTTCCCTGGGGCACTTCTTTTGTTTTCCCGTGCGTCTGTATGGGCACATTTCCACTTGCCTTATTAGTCCATTTTGTGTTGATTAATGATGTTAATCTATCAATTTTGGACATTAAGGGCTTGATGTGAGCCGTTATCGTAGCTTCAAGGTCCGATTTTAGATCTGCTACCATATTTTCAACTCAACAAGGTATGCCTAATGCAGAATTTGGGGCGAGTGACACTAAGTTATGGTTCCTGGTGTTGTTTTTAGGCTTTTTCTTTATCTTAGGTTCGTTCTTAGTAGGACCTATATTCCCTAGTTCTGGCGATACACTGACTGACGTTCCATCTACCCTTAGGGAACTGAGTCGGATGACATGTTTTGAAGGGTTCCCTGAGGTTCGATTAAAGGCTGACCACATGGAAGATCAACAAAGGAGGCGGTGACTCCAAGGCTTAAGTCTAGGTCGTCAGTAACATCTTGTGAGGGACCCACAAGATCAACTGCCGCCTCTTGGGTGTCAGCCAGAAATATTGTTGGCGGCAAAGATAACCTCCTTTCGGTACTAGCGATAGCAGAAGATACTGCCCCAATAGTTTGTTGTAGCATGATGTCAATTGCTGTGAGGGTAGGGACCGGTTGCGGCACAGATTCTTTTTGTCTCGTTTTGGAGCGTAGAACAGGCATTCTGCCAGTTTTCAAACCCTTCCTCATGTTTATGTCAGGGCAGTAGGATAGTATCCGGGTGTGAGCAAGATAGAAAGTCTTAGGATCCTCCCCTTTATCTCTCGTTGCTCCACAGGAAAGAGATGTGGCCCGGCCCGGCCTCTTCTGGCTGCTGAGGGCCGTGGAGGGCCCGCCCTTTGCCCGGGCTTCGCCCGCGCCTCCGTCCGCGCGAGTCCCGCGTTTGCGTCAGGAGGCGTGGTTAAGTAGGAGGAGGAGGGGGCGGGAAGAGTCACCAGGTGCGCGAGATGGTGTTGCGCAAGCACTCCTGGTCCTCGCAGTCCCGCTCCCGAGCACAGCGATTGGTTCTCCTCACGAACGTTGGTGACTGAGCACACGGGCTCCCAAGTCACGGGCAAGTTCCTTATACACAAAGGTGCTGGGCAGGAGGGTTTCTCGGATCACCACACCACGACTACGAGCGGCTCCCGCAGAGCGGGGGCCGCGAGTCGTTTTAAAGCTCCCAGGGAGGAGGGGGCGGGAAGAGTCACCAGGTGCGCAAGATGGTGTTGCGCAAGCACTCCTGGTCCTCGCAGTCCCGCTCCCGAGCACAGCGATTGGTTCTCCTCACGAACGTTGGTGACTGAGCACACGGGCTCCCAAGTCACAGGCAAGTTCCTTATACACAAAGGTTCTGGGCAGGAGGGTTTCTCGGATCACCATACCACGACTACGAGTGGCTCCCGCAGAGCGGGGGCCGCAAGTCGTTTTAAAGCTCCCAGGGAGGAGGGGGCGGGAAGAGTCACCAGGTGCGCGAGATGGTGTTGCGCAAGCACTCCTGGTCCTCGCAGTCCCGCTCCCGAGCACAGCGATTGGTTCTCCTCACGAACGTTGGTGACTGAGCACACGGGCTCCCAAGTCACGGGCAAGTTCCTTATACACAAAAGGTGCTGGGCAGGAGGGTTTCTCGGATCACCACACCACGACTACGAGCGGCACCCCGGCAAAGTAGTCTTGACCCTGCTCCTCATGGGAACAGACCATCTCGAACTGCCAAGCAAGGTCGGTCCTCCCTGGACTAGAAACAAACATCCTAGAACCAGTTTTGTGGTATCACCCGCCATCAGCCAGGCTAGCTTGAAAAGTGGCACAGTGAGCCCGGGACCCAAATCTAGGCATACCCGGCGCACCTAGGGCGAGAAAGCAAAAGACACACAAATGCTGGATGGAATGAGAAACAAATCAAACATTGACCCCCAGTCAAGAGATCTGGGTTTAATCCATTGTTCGTTTGCTCACCATGCCACCCCAAGTTAGAGGCAGCCATACGCAAATCAGTCTTGACACTGCTCCTCATGGAAACAATCCAGCCCTAGCTGCCAAGGCAGGTCCTTCCTGGACTAGAAACTAGCATCCTAGGATCCGTTTCGAAGTATCACTCCTCATCAGCCAGGCTTGCCTGAATACTGTGGCACAGTGAGCCTAAAACCAACATTGAAATGCGTTAGTCTAGCCCCTGATGCGTGGTACTTGGCAGGCCTGTTCCCTTCAACGCAGGCACCCTTGCACTATGGTGCAAGGCTGCCTGCATTGGTGCTCAGAAGCTAAATGTAGCACCAGCAGAGGAAGAAACACTGGGCTGCACTATATTCTCGTAAATACTGTGCACCCCTGCATTTCAGAAGTGGAGAGTGCAGCGTTAAGCCAAAGAGGCTAATGCCATAGTCTTCCAATTACTTGTAAATATGCCCCTTAATGACAACAACCTGACCTAATTTATCAAGAGGCAGAAAATCCTCTCATTTCGGAAGATGCACCGCCATGATGTAGCATTGCTCCAGGAAACACACCTGCACCTATTGATCATAAAGAACTCAGAATGGATTGGATGAGTGCGGTACTACATGCCAGCAGGATCCAGTTTACCCTTACACACCCATCTACTCCTTTGGAACAGAGGGAGAGTGGGTTGGACATCTTATTTTACAAATTTCTGGGGGTTTGCACACTGTGGACATGGCGGGACCCCCTGGGCAGATATATTTTTGCCAAGGTTCAGATTCTCCATGAGCCTTTGTGTGTTGGCTTTATCTATACCCCAGCGGCTGACCAAACTCCTGCTCTCCTTTGGGACAGCCAGGGTATTCATGAGTGGGGTACTGGAATATGGCACCTTGACGAGTCCAGAAACTATACGACCAGGCAGCCCCGAGACCGGTTCATCCTCTCTGACATTATTGATGATCATGACTTGATGGATCCATGGTGATGGACGCACCTGAAGGACGCGAACTATACTTTCACCTCCTGCGTCCATTGTAAACGTTTACGCCTTGATCCTCCCAAACAGTACCTCTGATCATGATCTTCTGCTACTCGACCATAAACTTCGACTGTTGCAAACCCCTCAGGCCCGTTGGCGTATGTATACAGAACGGTATAAAGCCCCTGAAGACAAGCACAGGCGGTGCCAATATCTGAGCCAAGACTTGGAGGAGAACATTGGGTCCATCTCCTCTGCACAGGTGCTGTGAGCGGGCAGGAAGGCCTCTGAGAGGCAATTTGATGAATGATTTGGCTGCCTATAAGTGCCACTGTGAGGCATAACAGCGTTGGTTGACTGACCTCATGCTTCACCTGGCTCAGACGTATAACGTACTGCTGACACCTGCTCTTCTCAAGGAGCTGCTTGGGGCCAAGTATGATCTTAACTCTCATTACACAGTGGAAGACCAGATGGATACGCTCTGCTGATGATATAGTAGGGGACGGTGAGCTGGCCCCCTTTGCTACACTCATGCATGATTATGGGCTGCCACAGTCGCATCACTGACGGTACCGACAGCTCATGCAGAGCCTGCGACACATGCTGGGTGCTCACCCTTACGATCTAGAGACTGACCCAATGTTGCATTATATCTTGATGTGGAAAGGATACAAGGACACTGGGTGGGATTGTATGTTACAGCTGTGGACAGCCTTTTTTCGAGCGCCACTGCCCACACGTTATGCTGTTTGTGGGAGCAGAGGCTGGGCCTCTCACTCTCTGAGCAGGACGGGCACGACCTTTGGAAAGACCATGACAGTTTCCCTCAGGAGGTCAGGTTGAAATTCAGTTATTTGAAGTTCCTACACCACTGGCACTGAACGCCAGAGTGGATCTATAAAGCATATATGGTAGGCGATTACAAGTGCTGGAGGTGCTGAAGGTGTGGCGCAGTCGCCTGTGACATTTTGCATTTCCTGCGGACTGTACAGTATTTTGTGCTACTGGGGCTCCATTTGGGATACCTTGATGACCAACCTAGGGCTGGCACCGCAATTGATTGCCCGTCTGACCTTGCTTCACAAAATGTCAGTATTCCAGGATTTAACCCACCGCGGTAAGAGGTAGCTGGCTATGGCCTACATAGTGGGAGATGTCTTTTTGGGGACGACCATGGGGCCTGGCACCCTGACATTTTTTTTAACCGTTCCCATGTCCCTTCCCCTCGTGTTCTCCCTCATCCTCCTTCCCTGATCATCTGCGGGATTTTCGGAGCCAAATCACCTCTATATAGAGGGTTTATTTAATTCACTGTTTTTCCTGTTTTCAATGTCTTCTCACAAGTTCTAGTTTACACAGTGTCTGGACTCTGCTGAATCGGTAAACTTTCATCCCTGTTATATGCTCATTGCATATGAAAAATCAATAGAGAATTGATGTATTAAAAAAAGACACAGGGAGTGGAGTCACTTAACACTTGACTTTGACAATACCAAAGGAAGAGACATTACTGAATTTATAGATATGATCAGCACACATGTAAAGTGATAACATTAACAATCAAGTCTCACTAAAATAGACATTCAATTTAACATTCTACTGAACTGTGTGCAATATTCATGGTGAAATATGAGAAAAGTTTTGCCACCAAAATGTGGGACAGAGGGTCTGCTCTGTGCTGAATAGTCATGTGTGAAGTATTAGTTAATCCCCATAGTTTGGAAGAATGGGCCAGGTTTGAGTGAGACTTCAGACCGACCTCCAAATGTGTTAGTGTCACTCGTAATGAGTGAGGCTTGAGGGCTCTGATGTAGGCACCTCCGAACTAATGTCACTGTCGAGGCACTCAAGGCTGCTTGTATGACAATGCTACAAAGAGTTGACGCACTCACTAATCAACGGTGTATTGATGACGAGCGTACTATGATATAGGGGCCTATGTGAAGGAGTAGAATATTTTAGAGTCGTGAAATGCCTCTCCCCTGTTCTTCAGACCAGTAACACCCACTCATTTTCATGATACAATGCAAACCTTGTGAGAAATGTCTGGTTCATACTTTGTTGCCCTATCTTAGGAATGAATTGTTTCAAAGATATATTGCTTAATTTTTTGTCAGTGAATCTTTGTTGAGAGAGGGAGGTGGTTACTGTAAACAAAACAACAAAGCCTGGAAGAGGCCGCTATCTTAATATTTTAGGAGACAGTTGTGCTCTTAAACCAGAAACGCGAAACCTAATTAGAACTTACAATTCAGTCTTGTTCGAGGATATAAAACCGTATCAAATATAAGGAATAAGCCACAGACATAGGAAAATTAGAAATAAGCTGTTCCTTCAGTTGTCGCTTTGACACATGACCTATGCTACATTGTACTTGATCTGGTGTTTAAAACTCCATGGTATTTACCTCTGTTTACTTTGCTATCTAGCACGTTGTGGATTTGAAAAACTGCAAATAAATTATTTAAAAGAATAAATAAGCTGCCCAGTTTAATTGGAAAACTGACTGATATTCTGATACATTCTTTGAAATACAGATATATTCATTGAAATACCGATATATTCATTGAAATACAAATGTATTCATTGAAATACAGATGTATTCATTGAAATACAGATATATTCTTTGAAATACAGACTGTCTCTTCCACTTGTCACCTTTCTGTAAATACTCTTTAGTCCTTTACATCAGTGTTTGGAAGATGCTCATCTGAAGTGAAGCTATAAATACTTTTTTTTACAGCAGCAACCAAGTGTGAGGCTCTGTACTTGAACTGTCTGACCCTTAAAAGCATTCACGTCTGTGACATCTGAAATCCCAGGTCTTTACATGTACCAATGCTTGTTTGTGTGAAATGTATTCAATCCTGGAGCCTGGAGGCTGCGGTTCCATCAGCGGCCACCAGAGGGCGGTCCTCGCCTGCTGATGAAACCCACTGAGCTGCACATTGGAAGAAAGGAAGAAGGGTTTTCTCTTCCGGGTCAGTGGTAGCAGAGACAGCACGAGCAGCGGCGGTGACATCACTTCCGGCCTCTCCTGGTGTGTCCAGCCTGCTGCAGAGGAGGAAGGAGCCCTGTCTGGTGGGCAGTTACCTCCATCTACAGACCCTCACAGACCCCAGATCTGCAACCCCCAGAAGGAGAGAGCCTGGACAGGTTTCTGCTCAGGTAGGAGCTGCTAACACACTTGGCTGCAATTTATGAATCCATGGATCAGATTCCCCCCTCCCCCTCCCCCCCCTGGCATTCATGATGATGTCAGGAGAGCTCAGCTATTCCTGCTGCTGAGGCTGAGTGGGGAGCAGAGGAGGAGAGGTCTGTCCTGGGGTGCAGAGGAGGAGAGGCCTGTCCAGGGGAGCAGTGTCTCTCTTCGGGGCCTGTGCATAGCGCCCGAGGCTCAGGGCGGAGTCAGAGGCGCTGTATGGGGTGGAATGAATTCTGGGCTCCTCTGTCCTTAATGAGAATCCTTCACCGAGAGGCCTGTCCAGAAGTGCAGAGGAGGAGAGGCCTGTCCAGGGGTACAGAGGCGGCGAGGCCTGTCCAGGGGTGCAGAGGAGGAGAGGCCTGTCCAGGGATGCAAAGGAGGTGAGGCCTGTCCAGGGGTACAGAGGCGGCGAGGCCTGTCCAGGGGTGCAGAGGAGGAGAGGCCTGTCCAGGGATGCAAAGGAGGTGAGGCCTGTCCAGGGGTGCAGAGGAGGAGAGGCCTGTCCAAGGGAGTGCAGAGGAGGTGAGGTCTGTCCAGGGTATGCAGAGGAGGTGAGGCCTGTCCAGGGGAGCAGAGGAGGAGAGGCCTGCCCAGGGGTGCAGAGGAGGTGAGGCCTGTCCAGGGGTGCAGAGGAGGAGAGGACTGTCCAGGGGTGCAGAGGAGGTGAGGCCTGTCCAGGGGGTGCAGAGGAGGTGAGGCCTGTCCAGGGGTTCAGAGGAGGAGAGGCCTGTCTAGGGGTGCAGAGGAGGAGAGGCCTGTCCAGGGGTGCAGAAGAGGGGAGGCCTGTCCAGAAGAGGTGAGGCCTGTCCAGGGGTACAGAGGAGGTGAAGCCTGTCCAGGGGTGCAGAGGAGGAGAGGCCTGTCCAGAGGAAGAGAGGCCTGTACAGGGGTGCAGAGGAGGTAAGGCCTGTCCAGGGGGTGCAGAGGAGGTGAGGCCTAACCAGGGGTGCAGAGGAGGAGAGGCCTGTCTAGGGGTGCAGAGGAGGGGAGGCCTATCCAGAAGAGGTGAGGCCTGTCCAGGGGTACAGAGGAGGTGAGGCCTGTCCAGGGGTGCAGAGGAGGTGAGGCCTGTCCAGGGGTGCAGAGGAGGGGAGGCCTGTCCAGAAGAGGTGAGGCCTGTCCAGGGGTGCAGAGGAGGGGACGCCTGTACAGAATAGGCGAGGCCTGTCCAGGGGTACAGAGGAGGTGAGGCCTGTCAAGGGGTGCAGAGGAGGAGAGGCCTGTCCAGGGGTTCAGAGGAGGTGAGGCCTGTCCAGGGGTGCAGAGGAGGAGAGGCCTGTCCAGGGGTGCAGAGGAGGTGAGGCCTGTCCAGGGGGTGCAGAGGAGGTGAGGCCTGTCCAGGGGTGCAGAGGAGGAGAGGCCTGTCTAGGGGTGCAGAGGAGGAGAGGCCTGTCCAGGGGTGCAGAAGAGGGGAGGCCTGTCCAGAAGAGGTGAGGCCTGTCCAGGGGTACAGAGGAGGTGAAGCCTGTCCAGGGGTGCAGAGGAGGAGAGGCCTGTCCAGAGAAAGAGAGGCCTGTACAGGGGTGCAGAGGAGGTAAGGCCTGTCCAGGGGGTGCAGAGGAGGTGAGGCCTGTCCAGGGGTGCAGAGGAGGAGAGGCCTGTCTAGGGGTGCAGAGGAGGGGAGGCCTGTCCAGAAGAGGTGAGGCCTGTCCAGGGGTACAGAGGAGGTGAGGCCTGTCCAGGGGTGCAGAGGAGGTGAGGCCTGTCCAGGGGTGCAGAGGAGGGGAGGCCTGTCCAGAAGAGGTGAGGCCTGTCCAGGTGCACAGAGGAGGTGAGGCCTGTCCAGGGGTGCAGAGGAGGTGAGGCCTGTCCAGGGGTGCAGAAGAGGAGAGGCCTGTTCAGGAGTGCAGGGGAGGAGAGGCCTGTCCAGGGGTGCAGAGCTGAGGCCTGTCCATGGCGAGCAGAGGAGGTGAGACCTGTCCAGGGGTGCAGAAGAGGCGAGTCCTGTGAGGCCGGTCCAGGGGTGCAGATGAAGTGAGGCCTGTCCAGGGGAGCAGAGGAGGTGAGCCCTATCCAGGGGTGCAGTGTCTCTCTTCTGGCCTGTGCATAGGACTCCAAACCTCAGAGCGGAGTCAGAGGCGCTGTATGGGGTGGAATGAACTCTGGGCTCCTCTCTCCTTAATGAGAATCCATCACCTGTCCAGGGGTGCAGAGGCGGCGAGGCCTGTCCAGGGATGCAGAGGAGGTGAGTCCTGTCCAGGGATGCAGAGGAGGTGAGGCCTGTCCAGGGATGCAGAGGAGGTGAGGCCTGTCCAGAGGTGAAGAGGAGGAGAGGCCTGTCAAGGGGTGCAGAGGCGGAGAGGCCTGACCAGGGGTTCAGATGAGGTGAGGCCTGTCCAGGGGTGCAGAGAAGGAGAGGCCTGTCCAGGGGTGCAGAGGAAGTGAGGCCTGTCCAGGGGGTGCAGAGGAGGTGAGGCCTGTCCAGGGGTGCAGAGGAGAAGAGGCCTGTCTAGGGGTGCAGAGGAGGAGAGGCCTGTCCAGGGGTGCAGAAGAGGGGAGGCCTGTCCAGAAGAGGTGAGGCCTGTCCAGGGGTACAGAGGAGGTGAGGCCTATCCAGGGGTGCAGAGGAGGAGAGGCCTGTCCAGGGGTGCAGAGGAGGAGAGGCCTGTCCAGAGGTGCAGAGGAGGAGAGGCCGTTCAAGGGGTGCAGAGGAGGAGAGGCCTGACCAGGGGTTCAGATGAGGTGAGGCCTGTCCAGGGGTGCAGAGGAGGAGAGGCCTGTCCAGGGGTGCAGAGGAAGTGAGGCCTGTCCAGGGGGTGCAGAGGAGGTGAGGCCCGTCCAGGGGTGCAGAGGAGAAGAGGCCTGTCTAGGGGTGCAGAGGAGGAGAGGCCTGTCCAGGGGTGCAGAAGAGGGGAGGCCTGTCCAGGGGGTGCAGAGGAGGAGAGGCCTGTCCAGGGGTGCAGAGGAGGAGAGGCCTGTCCAGGGGTGCAGAGGAGGAGAGGCCTGTCCAGGGGGTGCAGAAGAAGTGAGGCCTGTCCAGGGGTGCAGAGGAGTAGAGGCCTGTCTAGGGGTGCAGAGGAGGAGAGGCCTGTCCAGGAGGAGAGGCCTGTCCAGGGGTGCAGAGGAGGAGAGGCCTGTCCAGGGGGTGCAGAGGAGGTGCGGCCTGTCCCCGAGGTGAGGCCTGTCCCCGAGGTGAGGCCTGTCTTGGAATGCAGAGCAGGTAAAGCCTGTCCGGGGTGATTGCAGATGCCTGTTCAGAGGGTGCAGAAGAGGAGAGGCCTGTCTTGTACAAGGGGGTGGGGGTGCAGGTGAGGTGAGGCCTGTCCAAAAGGGTTGCAGAGAGGTTGAAGCCTGTGCAGGTGTTGCAGCTTAACTGCCTGCCCTGGCCTGGGGTGCAGTAGAGATGAGGCCTGTCCAGGGGGGGCAGAGCAGAAGAGGAGAGGCCTGTCCTGTGCTTGGGGTTGCAGAGGAGGTTACGGCTGCCCAGATAGGGATGGGGAGAAGGTGAGGTACGTCCGGATAGAGGTGCAGAGGATAGATAGATTACTTTATTGTTTGATTAATAAAAATCAGTACAATAATGACGTACAGATACTAAAGCATATATCCATTGATGGTTAAGATGTTTGCACACAATAAAAAGAATAAAAAAGCGGTTCACTAATTTCTGAATTCATGCTACATAGTTTCCTCACGATCTATAAAATCCCAAATGTGGCCCTTGGGCCAATAAAGGTGTGATGTGTGATAGCAGATAGTAGAAACTTATGATATTCAACAATAATCATTGCATAAAACCTAGTCAGCACCTATTCAAATCTTGTGGGCCCTCTAAGTTCATTCTACTTCAAGTGGGGCTGCGTCACAGGGTGAGTTCTGAACCAAAGACCACTTCAATTACGTTACAGTCAAAAGACACTAATCGTTTGTTAAATTTTAACTTCGTATTAAAAGAAGGAAGCTAGGCTCTCGTCTTTACTAAAAACCTTCTAACAACCCCACTTACATTGTACAGATCAACTTCAAGGCTATGGGAAATTGTGTAAATTAGTATTTGTATGGTGTTAGAGAGGCCCAGTGCTGGTTGATAATTATTGACTCACCGGCTCTCACATTGAGTAAGCTCTTGTAACAAACCTGGGGAACCGGATGTTAAGCATCTGGTTAACTGGGTTCATGGACGTAAGGATGGCTTGATTTCATTCCAAATCATTTGTAGTGGTGTAAAAGAACAAGTGATCAAGCACCGTCTGCAATCCGACCTTGGTGTGGCTGAACAGGGCAAGGTCATCTCACCCTGGTTCCCCCAAGTTTTGAGGGGGGAGTTCACAGCTTCAAGTGACTGTGATAGATCCGAGATAAAGAGGTTGGAAAGGAGAGGCGCCAACACACAGCCTTGTTTTACTCTGCATGTTGTTTGTATTTTTCTGGAGATGTGCGAGCCAGTTTATACGGAACTACGTGTTCATTGTAACTGGATAATTAACCCCCAGGCAAATGTTCAAAAACTGCTTTGAAATCAACAAAGCAGTAGTGAATTAGCATTTTTGAAGCCGCAGCTTTGTCCAACAGGACTGATATCGCAAGCAAGTTGTTTCCTGATTTTGCCTCAAATCTCGTCTGGTTGAAGGGTATGAGGTGTTTTTTGCGAAGGTATCAACCCAGGCTAACTTGCAAAGAGACAACACTAGCTATGTTCAAAAGGATTCTGTTCAGAATTAAGCATAAACTATAACACAACAGTAATGTTGATATCAAAAAGGTTTTTTTTAATTAAAAAAGAAGATGATTTTACATTTGTATCTTGTATACATGATAGATTGATGCAATAAAACAGATATTTTTAAGAATAAAACATATAGGTTAAAAACACTCAAGGGACGGTATTGTTGTCCTATATATTATTGCTGCTGCTGTAGTCTGTCAACGCGTTTCGACACGTCGCGGTGTCTTCATCAAGACAATTTATTTTGCAGCCAATTTCTCTAAAAAGAACAGGACATTTTTAGTTCTTGTTCATACATAAAAGAAGAAGTGTTATAGTGCATATTCATATTTTGTTTACTTATAGCAGAAAAAGACTTTCAGTTGAATTCCTGATTTTCGTTCATTTTTTTGAGCTAAAAACATCCCTTTATACATGGCTTAGTGAGGGAATTATACAAAAAATACTCCACTAGAGGTACCTAAAGAAAGGCGAGAGAGAGAGAGGTCCTGACAGAGTTTAAGAACATATTTCCTTTGTTAAATTAGTGACGTCGGTAGGGGGATATTTTTCTAATATAAAATTATTTCCTTACATTTGATACATTTTATACATTTAATAAAGCTTTGTTGATCACATTTTGTTGATCACATTTTAGTCAATAAATAACATGTAGTTGCAATAGTGTTTTACAACATATTCCGGACCTCAGAGTCTTAAACGTAGGTTTCTCATCTTTAGCTTATTCAGAAAAGCAAGTTAGAAATTGAAGGAGTAAGGGAGAGAGAATAAAGATTCCAAAGATACAAGAACATAATTCTATTCTTCACATGACTGGTATATCTCGTAAAGCACAACTATCCAAGAATTTATCTATTCACTTAATTATTTGTCTATACTTTGGTATTCCCTAACTTTTCATTTTCATTCTTCATTTACAGATTTAATTCTAGTTTCGAGTTATATCTTTAGTATCCTTTTTTACCTGGTGTGACTTTTTTTAATAAGATCTTTAGTTCTTCATGTTAGTGCACGAAGAGTGAGGCACCTTTAAATACTTTTGTTGCGGTATGTGAAATCTGAAAAGACACAAAATGCATTTCTGAATCTTTCATCTCTTCGTATTTTATCTTGGTGAAGTTAGACTCCTAATTAGCATAGTCGTGATGTATTATTTATGGGTTATGATCTAATACAACACCTTAATGTAGAATTTTCATAAAAATAACTCCTACGCTTCTTACCGCTTCGTAATTTGCTTTCAATGTGAAGCGGCACAACATGTGATGCCGGTGGGTGGTGATGATGGGAACGCTCAGAACGCTGCGGATTAAGCGGATATTCCTATTTTATCCCTAGAAAAATGAAGACACTAGTGAATATTCAGTTTGTTATTTTTATGAAAATTCTACCTTAAGGTGTTGTATTAGATCATAACCCAAAGTTTCATAATATCTTTTAACAGAGAGTACTGGTCCCCTAAAAGAAGTAAAAGTTACAAAATCCAAAACACGAAGAGTGAGAAGGGAGCAGTGAAATCTTGATAAAAAGGTAACGCGATATTATGTAAATAATACATCGCGACTATGCTAATTAGGAGTCTAACTTCACCAAGATAAAATACGAAGAGATGAAAGATTTAGAAATGCATTTTGTGTCTTTTCAGATTTCACATACCGCAACAAAAGTATTTAAAGGTGCCTCACTCTTCGTGCACTAACATGAAGAACTAAAGATCTTATTAAAAACAGTCACACAAGGTAAAAAAGGATACTAAAGATATAACTCCAAATTAGAATTAAATCTGTAAATGAAGAATGAAAATGAAAAGTTAGGGAATACCAAAGTATAGACAAATAATTAAGTGAATAAATAAATTCTTGGATAGTTGTGCTTTACGAGATATACCAGCCATGTGAAGAATAGAATTATGTTCTTGTATCTTTGGAATCTTTATTCTCTCTCCCTTACTCCTTCAATTTCTAACTTGCTTTTCTGAATAAGCTAAAGATGAGAAACCTACGTTTAAGTCTCTGAGGTCCGGAATATGTTGTAAAACACTAATGCAACTACATGTTATTTATTGACTAAAATGTGATCAACAAAATGTGATCAACAAAGCTTTATTAAATGTATAAAATGTATCAAATGTAAGGAAATAATTCTATATGAGAAAAATATCCCCCTACCGACGTCACTAATTTAACAAAGGAAATATGTTCTTAAACTCTGTCAGGACCTCTCTCCCTCTCGCCTTTCTTTAGGTACCTCTAGTGGAGTATTTTTTGTATAATTCCTACACTAAGCTATGTATAAAGAGATGTTTGTAGCTCAAAAAAATGAACGAAAATCAGGAATTCAACTGAAAGTCTTTATTTGCTATAAGTAAACAAAATATGAATATGCACTATAACACTTCTTCTTTTATGTATGAACAAGAACTAAAAATGTCCTGTTCTTTTTAGAGAAATTGGCTGCAAAATAAATTGTCCTGTTGAAGACACCACGACGTGTCGAAACGCGTTGACAGACTACAGCCGCAGCAATAATATATAGGACAACAATACCGTCCCTTGAGTGTTTTTAACCTATATGTTTTATTCTTAAAAATATCTGTTTTATTGCATCAATCTATCATGTATACAAGATACAAATGTAAAATCATCTTCTTTTTTAATTAAAAAAACCTTTTTGATATCAATATTACTGTTGTGGTGTAGTTTATGCTTAATTCTGAACATAATCCTTTTGAACATAGCTAGTGTTGTCTCTTTGCAAGTTAGCCTGGGTTGATACCTTCGCATCGTACCTTTTCCCTGACCCAGGATCTTTATCCTTACCAGGGGACCCTTGATACATTACAAAAATATGATGTGTTTTTTGCCACATCGACAGATCTTGAAGCAACAGACCTGCACAGTATTTGGATTCGACTTCTAAAAGTGCAATCATCCTGTAAGTTCTCGGATTAGATCTCAGGCAACCTTTATAAATTTGCTGTATGATGGCTCGACTCCAGAACTCAAGTATTATCTGGTTACTCCAACAATAACCGAAAAGGGGTGCCAGGCGTTCGGCCCCGACCTCAGTACCTTGCTTGTACACTTCCTGTGGAAGGCCATATGGCCGGGATACCCGTCACCCCCTCCCAACACAATCCCCAAGGATGGGAAGACGGACACAGTTCTTGACTTTTGGAAGGCGGGAGGGAGTTACCCTCCCGGCCGTATTTATTAAAATATGAAACAAAATTAAAAGATTAAAATAACAGTTTCATATCATGTACAATTTCATTTTCACATTACGATGTTTATTGGCTAACCTTAACACAGCTCTAATACAAAGGTTCTCCTAGCCGATTCTAAACATCCTGCAAATGCCTATACTCAAAATTAAATTGTACATCCTAACATTACGGGCCAACGGCAAGGTCGTAACCGGTGTCAGATCCCTAATACCAGAACTCCCCCCTTACTTGTAAGGGGCGGGCGCACAGAGGACTGTACCTCTGTGCCAACTTCCAATTTCCCTTGTCTTAACGGGGGCCCCATATTTACTCGACGCCATCTTAGTGGTCGTCCGAGGACTCGTGTGAGGTGTCTAGAAGGTAGAGTAGACCCCCCTCCCACCCCACACTGCTTACCACATCCGCCGTCGCGGATGTCCTGGCCCCGGGAAATTCCCAGGAGGGGCCCGTAGCCCCTCCTCCCCAGGGAGGGGCCTATGACCGCCTTCCCTTTCGGCGGCCCCATCCTTAGAGGGGTACCGCCTCCCCGTGTGAGGGGCCAATGGCCGCCTCCCCTCGGGCGCTCCCATCCATAATGGGTGGCGCCCCACCTCTAGGGATCTTCCAATTACTGCTCACCGATCATGACCTTACCGCCACAGGCCGGATAGTTGACCGGCTATCCGGACCCCCCACAAACTCCTACTAAAGGTCATGGCTACACAAACTCTTTAACCAAGCTATGAAGTCTCCTATGAGTAAGACATTCCCCTCCCGGGATAAATGGACCCCATCTTCAAGATACATATGGTCCCCCCGAGTACATCCATGTGGAATACAATGCAACTGGCCTGAACGAAACAACCTACTAAGTTTGTTATTAACTTTCTTTACCGACTGATTCAAAGCTGGCACAGAGAGGGCCCCCCGCCACACCCTTCTAGGAATCATGTGTGACCATGCAATTGTGCACCCCGGAACCCTTCTTGCCAACCAACTCACTGTGGATAAAATTAACTCGAGAAGTAATCGTCGACCAATGGTTACCAAATCATTGCCCCCAAGATGTACTATGATTACAGACGGCGGTGACCTCGTCCGCCCTAGCAGTCCCTCCATAAAAGTTTGAAACTGGTCAATACAGAGTCCGCCCCTTCCGTGGAAGGTCACCCTGCACCCGTATTCCCCAGCCACGTGAATCATGTCACCTGCTTTGAATACGTCCGCGGCTCGCCTCACGTATGAGTGGCCAACGACCCACACCACTCTCCCCTCAGCCGGTGATCTCTGACCGCTGGTCCCCAGGTGTCGGGTCAACTGCACAGTCCGCCCCGCAAAGCCTGCTCGCGAAACTGTAAACCAAACAGAAAACAAGAAGCGTGAGCGCATGACATTAGCTTCACAACATGTGCAACCGCACATACCTTTTATACCAATTCGAGGACCAACGCCCCAACTGTTTCACCTTTTCAACACTCAGACCCCTGGCTGTAGCCTCTGTAGCAGCCCCTATCCGGAAGGAATGGGTCCCAAAATTGCTCGGGTTCAAGCCCGCTGCTGCGATTGCCATTGTTAACACCCGCTGGAACTGAACCCTAGTCAGTGGGGTGGCGTCGGTGTGCCTCAGCAAGCTTCCCCCCCATGCTGCCGCCCTCTGCGCTAAATACTCCTCCACGCATTTTACCGGGCACATGGGGGACCCTGGAATCCGCTGGACTACCACACAGTCCCCGATCGCTCCCTGATCGGTCTTGGACCTGGCTATTGAGACTACCATCGTCTCACCCTTAATTTGAATGTGTTCTCGACACAGACCTCCCCCCGTATCCTGCTTATTCCTCGCTACCAGTTCGCTTACCCGCATAGCCCCATGGAATGCTAATGCAAAAGCGGCCCGGAACAGCACTGTCTCTGATTGAGATGAACAGGTCGCAGGGAGTACGGACATTAACAGGGACAACCTTTCAAGACCTATCGGGTGCCTCTCATCCACCCTACGACCCTCAAGGCGTTGCCACCCACGCAGAGCCTTCTTTACGAGAAAGGACGATGTGGGGTCCTGGATGCCATGAGCCTGCGCCATGAAGGCAATGGCGGCCCTGTGCCTATTGGCCGTTGCCAGTGATCGGCCTGCCTGATGTAGTGATACCAGAAATTTCAGGACATACTCCTCCTGCCCCCAATGCTCCCCCCTAGCTGAACCCAAAAATTCCCAATAGGAACGGAACGCCCCTTCATATGCCTTCCTTGTCCTGGGTGCTAGACTCTCTCCCACGAGGTTTTGTAATCCGGGGCACCGAGAGACCAGAGAGCTTCGGGAAATGGTACCGCCACCAAGTCCGCTGAGGGCAGACAACCCTGGAAGGCCTGCATGTGGGAACGAGAGAGCGCATCAGCCGCCTGGTTCAGTACCCCAGGCACGTGTCTTGCCCTAAAGTGGACGTTTAGTCTCATACATAGCAGGACAATTTCTTTCAGCAATCTCAAAATCCATTTGCAGCGTGCTGCCTGATTATTGATACATTCAACAACGGTCATATTATCAGACCAGAACACCACAGTGCGATCACGAAACTCCTCTGGCCATGTTTCCAACGCCACCAGAACGGGGAACAGCTCAAGAAACCCAATGTTACCTGTGAGCCCGTTATCGTGCCACCACGCCGGCCATGTTCGTGCCGACCATCGATTACCAAAGATGGCGCCAAAGCCCACACTCCCTGCCGAGTCAGTCCACAACCCCGGCTCCTTGGAGGAAGCTGGCAGTTTGTTCCACACGACACGACCGTTGAAATCCGCCAGAAATGCCAGCCATATGCACATATCCTGGCGAACCTCTGCTGACAGTCGTGTGCGGTGGTGCCCTTCTTTGAGGCCAACCATGGCTTGGGCGATAGAGCGGGAAAAGGGGCGTGCCATCGGTATCACTCTAAGGGCAAAGTTCAGCTGACCCACAGCTTGTTGCAACTGATGGAGAGTTACCTTTTTCTCGCTGAGGCACATTTCAAGTGAGGCTTTAAATTTCATTACCTTCTCTTTGGGCAAACGGAAGCACCCCTCTACAGAATCGAGCTCAATTCCCAGAAACTCGAGTGAAGTAGATGGCCCTACCGTCTTTCCTGGTGCCAGTGGCACGCCAAAACGTTTCATGAGATTACAGAATTCCCTCAAAGCCTGTGCACATTCCGTGTCCCCAGCTGCCCCCAGAAACAGAAAATCATCAAGGTAATGCATAACCTGCGTAAAGCCCGTGGCTCTGGTGAACGCCCATTGCAAAAAAGTACTGAACTTCTCAAAATACGCACAAGAGATGGAGCAACCCATCGGCATACATTTATCCATGTAGTAGCGTCCTTGAAACACAAAACCTAAGAGACGCTGATCGTGTGGGTGCACCGGGAGCAATCGGAACGCTGACTCGATATCTGATTTAGCCATCAGCGCTCCGGGCCCCAGGCGATTCAACATGGCGATGGCCTCATCAAAGGATGCATACCGCACCGAACAAACTCCCGGGTCAATCGCATCGTTCACCGAAAGACCCCTAGGAGCGGACAAATTATGGATTAACCTGAACTCACCCGGGTCCTTCTTGGGGACCACTCCCAACGGTGAACAAACAAAGTTAACAACCGGCGGGTTTTCATATGGACCCGTAACCCGACCTCGGGCCACCTCCTTTGCAATCTTTGCCTGTACCACCGCCGTATTTTGTTGAACCGATAGTTGGTTCTTACACTGTGCTTCCCCCCGAAAATCCCCCGCCGGGATGCGGAAACCATATGAGAAACCATCTCGCAACACCCCGGCAGAGACATGATCAGGATATTCGTTCAGCCAAGGGATCATTGCCATGATATCAACGGGAGTAGGTAACGGTGCCCCTCGGTCGATGTTAGACCTGTTTGGCCCCCCCCTCTACCTCCTGTATCACCATTCTTGGCTCTGCACGAACTCTCGGGGTGTGAAGACTGTCCGCACCCTGCACACTCATGCCTGAACTTGCATGTCCCTTGTGGCCTAGTGCACTTACCCCTGTTAAAGCTCCAACAGACCCCTTTTCTACTCGAGTTCCCGTTATTCTTTGTGTGCTGATCGCTGTTGGCGCCCGCCCGAAAGGGCGCCGCCACATAATGGCGGGAAGGCTCCGCCCCATTCCCGCCGAAAGAAGACGACTTTGTCGTGTTCGGCATAACCTGCTTCTGCCAAGAAATGGAGTCGAAACAATCCCACGTCAGGGATGAGTCGTGCTCCTTGGCCTTACGAAATTTGTTATCATAACCCATCCATTGATTGCCTTCATACGTTTCATAAAATTCCATTATACGTGTCTGGTAACAAGCTAATCCCGACAATACTTCAGGCCTACGTTCCCCCATGATTGCAGTGAACATTCCAAACGCTCTGGCCCAATTAGCGATTGTTTCATCTACTCTGAAACCCGCCATTTTGGCACGCCATACACTCGGATGCAACAACTCCTTCTGATTTCTAACGTGCTCTATCTCGTAGTGATCGGTCAACAGCGAAAACATGTTCACATATTTATCCGCCCAAATCCTTTCTTTCACATCCATCGGGATATGTTGGACCACCTTTTCCCTCCTTGAGGGTAACGATCCCTCCCCCGCCATTGGCAACGGCTGCTTACCCGAACCAGTAGCTGGATTTGTTGTTGCCGCTGTTCCAACGCTCGACGCCGGTTGTTCCGAGGGATTCTGCGGGGAAACAAGAGGACAAGGTGCCTTCGCAGCATCTCTCGATTGCCGCAACTGCTTCATTATTAACCTGGCCTCCTCGGCCGTGTCTCCCGGTGCCACAGCACCCTCGTTGCTCTTGCCTAACCACGCCGCCAACTGGGCGGCCAGTTCGGGAGGCATCTCCCCCTCATTCACGGGTGTAACTACCACAGGGATCGGCTGTCCCGCGTTCGGGATCGGAACTGGGGCCTCAACTGGACTGACCGGGCTCGCCGGAGGTGACTCGGGCACCGGGGCCTCCCCCCCTGCCGCCATATTCCTGGCCCTTTTACCTCTCCCAGCAGGGACTACTCCCGGCAATGCTGGCCCAATGACTTTCTTTGGTCTACCCGTACCATTCATTGCCGCCATCTGCTTCTTCATGTTCGCCATGTCCTTCACCAGCATGCGAAGCATTTGTTCGGTCCCGACCTTCTTTCCGACCTTCTTGCCAGGCATCGTTCACAGCTATTCGATTCGAGGTCCTGCATCCAAAGCTTCGGAATCACTGAAATGAGAAACACAAAAATTACAAGTTCTCAAAATTGTCTCCTTGTTCCGTCTCGGGCTCACGTGCAACGAGGAGGTGCAGCTTCCAAGCACAGGAACAAGAGGATGCTTCCTTAGATTGCTGCTCTTTTATTCTTCCTCGGGAGGGCGTGTACCCTCCTCCGATCCGCCTACGTGGCGTGGCCAACGGTGTAGGTGTCTAGGACAACCTCTCCTGGGCGGGAAAAGGCGCGCCCCGGCTATGCCGCTTCGGGCATACCAGCCGGGACACGCCCCCCGCCCAAAATGGTTTCCCGGGGGGGGTCAGGGCACCCTACCATACGTTCGGGGGGACCGAGTGGTCGCCCCTTTCCATTTGGCCCAGGAGCCCTGTCTGAGCGGCTTTTAATTATAATATGTGCTGTTCTAGTAGTCAGAGCTTCTGATGCTTTTGATGCCTGTTGGAAGGGCACCGCCCGCTGGTGCAAGGATTTAGTGTCAGTTGCTAGTGGCATCCAAGTGGCCATGTCTATGGGTTGCTCTGATGTCCCGGCGTGTGTTGTACCACGGTAAAGCTGTAGTTGACTTAGGTTGATTGGAGGAATCAATTTTAAGGGTTTTGCCAATAGGCCTGGTTCCTTATCAGACACTTTGAAGTGGGCTGTTAGAAAGGTTGCCCATTCATCTTTGCGATATTAGCACTACTTTGACCTCCTTCGCTGTTTATTCTCCCACTCACAAGGTCTTTGAGTTATGGTTTTTACTCGCATGGACTAATCTTAACTAGAACTGGTCAGAGCGTTTTTGTGTCTCTAGGAGTGTTGCTTGCCCGAGTACTTTTGGGCTTGTTTATAGATGTTAAATAGTTGGTCCTTCCAATGGAACCTCTGTACATGTATCAGTTCTGAGTTACGTAGATTTTTTAATTTCCTAATTTCAGCAGATGTAGTGGTTGAGTTGCATCTTTTAGTTTTTTTATGAGGAGTACAACATTTTTTTAAGCATTTGGCTAGAAAAGATCTCCCATGATGTAGAGAGCGGGGTGTCATCAAGGCTCCTTGTTCCTAACTGGGCTCCGCATGCTGTCATATTCTTGCTATCAATGGATCTCACCATTCTAACTTTTTAAGGTTCTCTGTAAAAATTCCTTTTTTGTCTGACTTGTCGTGAAGTGCCGAGCTATACTGAGTGACAAGGTGATTACTTGGGGTCGATGGTCGCGATCACCTCGTGCAGCAATGGTGTAATGTATTTTCAATCAGTGGGAGCATCACCTTATTGCATATAGTGCAGTCTATAAAATAAGTGCGGCCATTTGTTCATGTCCAGTTTGGAGGGTTGTCCATGGGGAAATGACCATTCAAAGTTATATAGCCCAGAATGTTGCACTGTGGTACCACCTATTCACCAAGTTTACTGTATTTGTTGCTGGTAGGCTTTGTTTGTTCCATGATGGGAGAACTTATTGCGTCAAGCTCGTTTGGAGTGTCTTGAAAGAGGTTTGTGTTGTAATCACCAGTTGTCAGACATTCATACTCACTTAATAGGTTACACATGATCCTGAGCAGGTGATCAAACTTGAGCCTTTTCTCCCTGGCGCTTGGGGAAATATATACGTTGATTTTGAGCAAATCCATACTTCTTCAAATTGTAGCTGGCCGATGTTCACGTTTAACTTGCCAGTGCCAGGTGCTGAGGAGGTGAATCCTGTCCAAGGGATGCAGAGGAGGTGAGGCCTGCCCAGGGGTGCAGAGGAGGTGAATCCTGTCCTGGGGAGTGCAGAGGAGGTGAGGGCTGTCCTGTGCTTGGAGGTTGTAGAGGAGATGGAGCCTGTCCATGGGGTGCAGAGGAGGTTAGGCCTGTCCTGTGCTTTGGGGTGTTTAGGAGGTGGAGCCTGTCCCGGGGGCTGTAGAAGAGGTGAGGCCTGTCCAACTGATACAGAGCAGAGGTGAGGCTTGTCCTCTGCTGGGGTGAAACCTGGCCTTAAGGGGTAGACGGTGAGGCCTGTACTGACTCTGCATGATATACTATCTGGCAATACTTCCTTGAAATGTTGCTCATTTTGCCCCTCCTTCAGTCCATATGAAACCAGTGTGTGCCACATGTCCCCACCCACCCTCTTGACCAGAGAGATCCCCGGATCCAGTTATTACATGCTCACCTGTAAAGAGAACTGATAGACAGAATAGTACATTTCCTGATGGTGGACACTGAACGCTTCCTGTTAGTCTCTCCATCGAGTGCAGTCCCATAGGTGCTGCGGCTGCACAGAAGCAAAGCACTCAGGTACATTCCCTGACCTCACCTGTCAGAATGTCAGGAGCGCCCCAATATCTTATCTCACATGACTGCCCTCGAGTGCTCTAATCGGCCACAAATCAGTGAGATCGCCCTCCAAACAAACATCTCTCCATCAAAAATATGTTCCACCTCAAAAGATTTCACCAGGTTCATCTAAAGGATGAGAGGTCAGCAGTGCACAATCGAACAGCCTCCTCGTATCCGTCAGGATGCACCAAAGCTGCTCCAATTTATGAAAGAGTTGAAGACGCATCTCGTTAAAGAACCCTACATCACTAGTGCATTAACCGTCCACAAACCAGATACGTCTCCTATGACGCCTTAACTTTATGCTTGTCTTTGACCATATACAGTGCTCCGTTGCCTCTCGGCTGGGTTTGGGCTATAGTAATACCATATACATACATACATTCATCCATATTAGCATGACCAGTGTGCCCTTGTACAGCTTCCCTGTCCACTCATATGCCTGCACGTTCCTGTGCTGAGAAGCCGTGCTGCCCTCCATTCACTGTTGCCGGCCATGGACCACGGAATGGGTGCCCTCCCATCGTACACAGCATTGCTTCACTCCTTGCCCTTCCAGGGCAGTGGTCACTGATTGCAAATCGTCATCCAATCTGCGTCTTTTTCACTTGCTCACTGGCTGCCTGGTTTCCTCCACAATGGAGGGACTTCAGTTCCTGCCATCTCGAATGTCCCTCACTGACTTACTGACCCCGGTATCGCCCACCAGCCATTTGGCTCATATGTTGTTAATGACATGTCCCCTGCTGCCTCCACCTGTCTTCAGTGCGCTTTGGGCTGGGTCGCCTCCCTTCCACTCCTGGTTCACCTTAAGATCAGGGATTGGATGCATCGATGCCTTGTTGCTGCCGTTTGTCAGCATTCGTTTGCACGCTGCATCAGCTTGAACTTGAAATGCTGTTGCTCAGATGCATGGTTTCTGTAACTCTAAGAGTGGTTCACTCATTTATGGAGGGTGGGCAGAATTATGTACAAGGACTTTAACATGACATTTGTCAACCAGATTGATTTAATTTGTATTTTTCATGGGCTCTAAATGGAAAGATGGGGTTATGAAGAAGCAGGCTTAGATCTTCGGACCTGCTCTCTGAGACTGTGTGTGGGTTGTATGGTGACTCAGACCTTGTTCAGCCTGTGGGTGCGCTGTATGTTGACTCAGACCTTGTTTAGCCTGTGGGTGCACTGTATGCTGACTCAGACCTTGTTTAACCTGTATGTGTGCTGTATGTTCACTAGGGGTGAGCGGAATTTGTGGAATCGCGTTACGCAAATCTCAGTGAAACGGTAAAAAATATCTGCGAAAACGCAGGATTGCTTGATCGCGATGCATTTTTACTGTTCACAATCGCTGTTTGCATGCTCGGGGGGAAATATCTCGCAAACACGCATTTGAGAACGCGAACAAGCAAAAAATTCCGCAAAGTCGCGGAACGCACAATTTTGTGCAATTTTGCGTTCCCGGCGGAATGCAAAATTACCCAAATACCACAAACGGAACGGAATTTACCTCCCAGGCCTAATGTTCACTCAGACCTTGTTCAGCCTGAGGGTGGGCTGCATGTTAAATCAGACCTTGTTCAGCCTGTGTGTGCTGTATGTTGACTCAGACCTTGTTCAACCTGTAAGTGTGCTGTATGTTCACTCAGACCTTGTTCAGCCTGTGGGTGGGTTGTATGTTGACTCGGACATTGTTCAACCTGTAGGTGTGCTGTATGTTGACTCAGAGCTTGTTCAGCCTGTGGGTGGGTTGTATGTTGACTCGGACATTGTTCAACCTGTAGGTGTGCTGTATGTTGACTCAGAGCTTGTTCAGCCTGTGGGTACACTGTATGTTCACTCAGAATTTCCTATACCTGTGGGTGCGCTGTATGTGCACTCAGACCTTGTTCAGCCTGTGTGTGGGCTGTATGTTCACTCAGACCTTGTTCAGACTGTGGGTGCGCTGTATGTTCACTCAGTCCTTGTTCAGCCTGTGTGTGAGCTGTATGTTGACTCAGACCGTGTTAAGCCTGTGGGTGCGCTTTATGTTGACTCAGACCTTGTTCAGCCTGTGGGTGCACTGTATGCTGACTCAGACCTTGTTCAACCTGTACGTGCGCTGTATGTTCACTCAGACCTTGTTCAGCCTGTGGGTGGGCTGTATGTTCACTCAGACCTTGTTCAGGCTGTGGGTGCGCTGTATGTTGAATCAGACCTTGTTCAGCGTGTGGCTACGCTGTATGTTGACTCAGACCTTGTTCAACCTGTACGTGTGCTGTATGTTCACTCAGACCTTGCTCAGCCTGTGGGTGGGCTGTATGTTGATACAGACATTGTTCAACCTGTAGGTGTGCTGTATGTTGACTCAGAGCTTGTTCATCCTGTGGGTGCACTGTATGTTCACACTGACCTTGTTCAGCCTGTGTGTTGGTTGTATGTTCACTCAGACCTTGTTCAGCCTGTGTGTAAGCTGTATGTGCACTTAGACCTTGTTAAGCCTGGTGGTGCGTTGTCTCTTCACTCAAACTTTGTTCAGTCTGTGGGTGTGCTGTGTGTTCACTCAGACCTTGTTAAGCCTGGTGGTGGGCTGTATGTTGAGGTGTACGTTCTCCAGGGAAAACCCACTTGGGTTGTTCATGAAGCCCTCACCCACCAACCTAGTTGGTGGCATGCTTAATCATCGGGCCCACCACAGTGACACCGAATGTGTCCCGGGTGTGCTTCGACGCCAGATGTTACTGCGGAGCTGGTATGCTTACTGAGTGTGCAGTGCAGTGAGTGAGAAAGTGAAATTTTTAAAATGCTATACAGAAGGTCCCAGTACCCGAGGGATTAATAAAATTTTAATTTCTGGGCCCCTGTTAGCGATTAAAAAGGCAAACGGACGCAGTGGAGTATAGGGTATGAACTCCTGCCTCCTGTGTGGTCTACATGTTTCAGCCAGGCCTTTTATATTAAAACTGGCTTTCCTCAGGACCATTTAGTATGTGAATAAAGTGCATTTAAATAATAAGATACTAAATTATAGTGGTTGTGTTAATTGGAAAAATGTGTCGCACTCCCTAAAGTGCGTATATGTGTTAGAGGGGGATTCCCTCTGGCTTAGCTACACAAAACACATAGGACATGGACAGACGTACAGGATAGAGTCATGTTTGCATAATGGAGCAGTTTTTTAGGCATGAACTACATTTTTGCCGGCTGGTAAGGTGTGTACACGACCTATAGGCGGCGAGAGCATGGCAGAGAATATGCCATCACTGGCGTGAAAATATTGCGCAAAAAACGATTGGTGGTGGTGGTGGGCTAGACAGCGAATTTTTAGCTAGGTGAGGTACAGGTAAGCAAACACTTGATCCTCACACAGGCTATTTTCTGTATAAGCCTCCTTGGGTCACCTGGCAGAGAAAAAGACCCTAGAAAAAGGTTTTGGGAGAGTGTATAATTATAACACATCCTGTAGGGAGAAAAGGGTTTGTGTAGCTTACCCCAGTTGGCGCTCGTTTTGGCTTTTGTTTACTCGCGGAATTGCCGGTCTGGATCCTCCTTGGAACCTACGTCCTTCTGCGGTGCCCGATAGAAAGTAATGGGCCTGAAGGAGCGGTTTTTATAGGTCAGGGGATTGCCAATTAGCCAAGATTTGCTGCACCTGTATTGTAATCGGAGATAGAAGAAGGTGCTCGCTGTGCGCTTTTGCCGAGTCATTGTGGCCATCTGCACAAGTGTAGGGGAGCAGTGAAGTGAGCGAGTGTCACAGCGCAGGTCCGCCCGAATAGCGGCGGCCGCGCATGCGCAGTAGCGCACATTAAGATTTGGAAAGAGAGCGCATGCGTGTGTCTATTGGCCCCGGTTACGAACAAAAAGCTTTTGATTCAGAGAGCCTTGTGCACACACTGGTACACACGTTTTCAGTTAGCACAAAAGAAATTAATTATTACGATGTGCATTACTATTGAAATTGTTTGGAAAATACTGTTTGTAAAAAGCGATGCAATTAATAAAGTTGCTGTGATGCAAATAACAGCGCAGGGGATACTTTTACTGGGAAAAGGGAACCACCAAGTTGGTATGTGGTTTAAGCTCATAATGTACATGGGTATCATAGAGGTTCATAGGTTTTCTGGGTTTAGTGAGTTCCACAAAGCTGTTGTTAGCTCATTATGTAATATGAGTGTCATAGAGGTTTACTGGTTTAGAGAGTTCCAGGGTATGGAATCGTTTAAACCATTGATCTGCGTAGAAAGACAATATATCCAACGTTGTTCCTTGATTAGAAGGTCCCTTTCGTTTCTCTCTGTGATTCTGAACTGTTCAATCACAGTCCATTTGAAATCGTTCGGAGTGTGGTTATTCGTCAGGAAATTATCAGTGAGCTTACTGATATTTTTACCGCACCTGATAGTGCTTCTGTGCTCTGTCATCCTGGTTTTTACCTTGGGGGTGGTCATGCCAATGTATCTGAGACCACACACACAGGTAATTAAGTACACTAAGTTAGAGGAATTACAGTTAGTATGTATATGTATAAAGTGTTTTGTAGCGCGCACTGCTACTGGGGAGTATCCTGGCACGGTGGAGAGAGACAGGCAGGTCTGGAATGGTCCACTAAACCATGCCGCTAAACAGGTGAGTCTTTAATTTCTTTTTAAACTGAGCAAGGGACTCAATGGTGCGGAGGTGGAGAGGGAGGGCATTCCACGCCCTGGCTGCCACCACCGAGACGGACTGACCACCCAGTCTGATTCGCTTAAAGCGGGGGAGAGTCATCTGGCACAGAGAGGCAGACCAGAGACATCGCGTAGGGACATAAAGCCTGAAACGCTTCCTCAAGTAGCCCGGCCCTTGCTCATGGACTGCTCGAAAGGCAAGGACAAGGCCTTGAAGCGGATGCGCTGAACCACTGGTAGTCAGTGGAGACTTTGCAGGTGTGAGCGCACACTCTTCCATCTTGGGATATTAAACAGAAGGCGTACAGCCGCGTTTTGCACCACATGCAGACGGTTAATCAGATAGGCCAGGACGCCGCAAAACAATGCATTAGCGTAATCTAATCTGGTCAAGATGAGGGCACGAGCAACCGTCTCTTTGGCGTCTCTGGGTAAAAGGGGGAAGAATTTACGCAATGCTTTCAGCGTAGCAAAGCAAGTACCAGACAGCTTCTTAATGTGATCCTCAAACCTCAGATCTTCACCAAACCAGATTCCAAGATGTTTGGCAGGCCCACCCATCACCTTAGGGCTAGCAGTGTTCGGGGGCCAAAGCATATCTTTAAAACCTGAGGGAAAGGAGCCATAGAAAAGCACCTCTGACTTGTCCTCGTTGCACTTCAGCTGAGCCAAAGCCAGCCAGTGAAACACAGAGGACAAGCAGAGTTGGACAGATGAAGTGTCCAGGTGGTCATCAGGCCAGGTGAATAGCAATTGAGTATTGTCGGCGTACCCTATGGTTTTAGCCCCAAACTGTTCTGCAAGATGGATCAAAGGAGTGATATAAACATTAAACAGTAAGGGGCTAAGGGTGGAGCCCTGGGGGACCCCCGTATGCAATGGCACTGGTTCGGAGGTGTGGGGTGGTATCCAGACCTGCTGCGTCCTCCCAGCCAGGAACGACTTCAGCCAGGCCAAAGCCCGCCCGCCTATGCCAATAGCAGACAGCCTGGCAAGAAGGAGGTCGTGAGGGACAGTATCGAACGCGGCAGAGAGGTCCAGAAGAATCAGGACCGCCCTGCCACCACCGTCTAGACACTCCCAAATCGCCTCCGCCATCTCCACCAAGGCTGTCTCCATAATATAGCCCGCTCTAAATCCATATTGAGCCGGATGAAGGGCGTCAGAGGTCTCCACAAAGTTCTCCAACTGTCGAAAAACGACCTTCTCGCAAACTTTTGCCAATGCTGGCAACAGAGAAATAGGGCAATAGTTCCCCGGAACAGTGGCATCAAGTCCTGACTTCTTTAAAAGTGGCAAAAGTTTTGCCTGCTTTCAGCAACTCGGAACGGTCGCGGTGGACAAGGAAAGATTCACAATCTGTGTGACTTCCGTGTGGACCGTATTGGCAGCTTCAAATAACACCCGGGCAGGACATGGGTCGGCGGGTGAGCCCGATTTAAGGGATTGAAGCAAGGCAAGGAAATCGCCCTCGGTTGCGGCTATAAAGTCAGTAAACTGATTGGTCACATTAGTACCAGCTGATAAAAGTAGAGCTGGACCAATGGACGAGACGGAACACAAATCCCTTTGAATCTTGGCTATCTTTTCAACAAATTCTCACACCATTGTGGGGAAGACGGAATCAGAGGAGTATCAGCCACTGGAGACATAAGGCTTTTCACAATGGCAAAGATTTCTTTGCCATTGTTATTTGCCTTGGCGATTCTCCCGGCGTAGTAGCTGCCTTTTGCACCTCTAACCGCCGCATAGTAGTCTTTTTGGGCTGCCCCCAGAGCCACTTTAGCCTCGGGAAGGTAATCCCGCCTCCAGATACACTCCAGCTTCTTGCAACCTAGTTTCAGCTCCCTTAATTCGGGCGAAAACCAGGGTTGCGAAGGGGAGCATGGAGGACGCGGCAGGGGGTTATGCTTTGTGGCATCCTGTGCTGCCCGATCAACCCAGCTGTTAAAGCCACTCACTGCCTCCTCTAGCTCAGGTCTCAAGATCAGGCGTGTGCTTGAGAGACCTCGGCTAAATAAGGCCAGGTTGATCTTCTGGGGGTGGCACACCGAGGGGCCGCTACTCCTCCTGTCACCAACTGCCACCTCCCAGGCAAACCTGACCAGTCCATGGTCCGACCAGGGCACTCTTTCTACATCTGGTCTCATGATAGAAAAGTTAGAGCACACCAGGTCCAGAAGGTGTCCACCAATGTGAGTTGGAAGGTCAACCTACTGTTTTAAATGGGCTAGCTCCAGAACTTCCCCCAGCGCCTAGTCATCACTGAGTCAGTGGAATCCACATGGATATTTAAGTCTCCCACCAGAAGGAATTTCGGGAAACTTAATGCCATAGGGACGATACATTCCTCTAGGGCCTCAATAAAATGCCCTGCATATCCCGGGGGTCTATAGATCAGAGTCCCTCCCAGGGTGAAATGTGAATTGATTATTATCTAGAAATGAAGCACCTCTCCATCAGCCAAATTGATCGACTACTCAGAGGAGAAGAGCCAATCATCCCTATAAATCACAGCCAAGCCGCCACCTCTACCTTTCGGACGGTCAGCGCGAGCAATCTTGAAGCCCCTAGGGATCGCCAGTTCCACACAAGGGGCGCAAGTATTGTTAAACCAAGTCTCCGTTAGAAACAAGATCTCCAATCGGCCATCGACCAGGATATCAAATATCTCGGCCGTATGCTTGGCCATAGACCTGGCGTTGATTAAGCCAGCCTTAATGGAGCCCATGCCAGGACTGGGGCCTTGGCGTATAGGTAGGTTAATTATGGGGGCGAAGTCACAATGAGGACACTTCGCCCACATACAAACCAAGTCCACTTGTCCACAGGGACCAGTACATGGCCCAGAGCGAAGTTTGAGCAAATCGCTTCGAGAGTACCTGATTGTGCCTGATCTTTCCCGGCGAGGGGTCACAATATGGGCAGAATGCCTGGCCCTGTCCCCGTCCGGGTCACGGACGGGCACAGACGGGCCCTCCTTTGGCACTCCTTCGGCGCGCAGACGGCTGCCCTCTGCGCACGTCCGCTGCGCTCCCGGAAGGGCATCGCTCTTTATGGACTGAGCCCCTCCCTGTGCTAGAGCGCGAACTGTGCTAGCGCCAGAGATCTGGGCCCCACCTAAGATGGCGCCTGCCCCTGCCCGCCACAACTAACGGCACCCAGCCGCGGTGGATCGGGACTGGGGGTGAAGAAGCGATAAAGCGGTAGGCACAGTAGTTAGTTAGTGAACTGTCTTTGGGTCCAGGTTTTACCAGGTTCAAGAGACAGTGTTTTTGATGGAGCCGTCAAGTGGCACACACTGCAGTCATTGCATGGTTGGTGGCCAAGTAGTTTGGGCAGACCCCAGGCATTCAACATTGTGTTGTCTCTTGGTATGTTCTGTGGTCTCGGTCTGGTGGAGACCAGCTGGTCCTTAATGTTTTTACTTCTTTTGTATGCGAACCTTGGTTTTTCCCAATTTCTGGTGCCTGAATTGATAATGTTCCAGGTTTTCTGGATTATTCTAGACACCTGGTTAGATGCCGTATTGAAGGTGGTGACGCAGGTAAGTACCAGCAGTAGATCTGAACTGGCATTCCTGGACCTAAGTATCAAGGCAGAAGGAGGAGCCCTCAGAACGACTACGTTCTATAAACCCACCCAAAGAAATTCGCTCCTAAGGTTTGAGAGCTTCCATCCATGACCATTGAGGAAAAACCTCCCCTATGGGCAATTCTTGCGCATCAGGCGAAACTGCAGTGAGCTGAAAGACTACAAACAACAGTCCTCTGACCTAGCTGACAAACTAGCAGAAAGAGGTTATCCAAATAAAATCATACACAAAATGTGTAAGAGGGCTAGAAATCAGAATAGAGAGGCTCTTCTGGAAACTATCATCAAACCCCCAGAAGATCCAGTACTTACCTGCGTCACCACCTTCAATACGGCATCTAACCAGGTGTCTAGAATAATCCAGAAAAACTGGAAAATTATCAATTCAGGCACCAGAAATTGGGAAAAACCAAGGTTCGCATACAAAAGAAGTAAAAACATTAAGGACCAGCTGGTCTCCACCAGACCGAGACCACAGAACATACCAAGAGACAACACAATGTTGAATGCCTGGGGTCTGCCCAAACTACTTGGCCACCAACCATGCAATGACTGCAGTGTGTGCCACTTGACGGCTCCATCAAAAACACTGTCTCTTGAACCTGGTAAAACCAGGACCCAACGACAGTTCACTAACTGTAATTCCTCTAACTTAGTGTACTTAATTACCTGTGTGTGTGGTCTCAGATACGTCGGCATGACCACCCGCAAGGTAAAAACCAGGATGACAGAGCACAGAAGCACTATCAGGTGCAGTAAAAATATCAGTAAGCTCACTGATCATTTCCTGACGCATAACCACACTCCGAACGATTTCAAATGGACTGTGATTGAACAGTTGAGAATCACAGAGAGAAACGAAAGGGACCTTCTAATCAAGGAACAACCTTGGACATATCGTCTTTCTACACAGATCAATGGTTTCAACGATTCCATACCCTGGAACTCTCTAAACCAGTAAACCTCTATGACACTCATATTACATAATGAGCTTAAACCACATACCAACTTGGTGGTTCGCTTTTCCCAGTAAATGTGTCCCCTGCGCTGTTATTTGCATCACAGCAACTTCATTAATTGCATCGCTTTTTACAAAAAGCATTTTCCAAACAATTTCAATAGTAATGCACATCGTAATAATTAATTTATTTTGTGCTAACTGAAAACATGTGTACCAGTGTGTGCACAAGGCTCTCTAAATCAAAAGCTTTTTGTTCGTAACCGGGGCCAATAGACACACGCATGCGCTCTCTTTCCAAATCTTAATGTGCGCTACTGCGCATGCGCGGCCGCCGCTATTCGGGCGGACCTGCGCTGTGACACTCGCTCACTTCACTGCTCCCCTACACTTGCGCAGATGGCCACAATGACTTGGCAAAAGCGCACAGCGAGCACCTTCTTCTATCTCTGATTACAATACAGGTGCAGCAAATCTTGGCTAATTGGCAATCCCGTGACCTATAAAAACCGCTCCTTCAGCCCATTACTTTCTATCGGGCACCGCAGAAGGACGTAGGTTCCAAGGAGAATCCAGACCGGCAATTCCGTGGGTAAACAAAAGCGAAAACGAGCGCCAGAACTGGGGTAAGCTACTCAAACCCTTTTCTCCCTACAGGATGTGTTATAATTATACACTCTCCCAAAACCTTTTTCTAGGGTCTTTTTCTCTGCCAGGTGACCCAAGGAGGATTATACAGAAAATAGCCTGTGTGAGGATAAAGTGTTTACTTACCTGTACCTCACCTAGCTAAAAATTTGCTGTCTAGCCCACCACCACCACCAATCGTTTTTTGCGCAATATTTTCACGCCAGTGATGGCATATTCTCTGCCACGCTCTCGCCGCCTATAGGTCGTGCACACACCTTACCAGCCGGCAAAAATGTAGTTCATGCCTAAAAAACTGCTCCATTATGCTAACATAACTCTACCCTGTACGTCTGCCCATGTCCTATGTTTTTTGTGTAGCTAAGCCAAGGGAATCCCCCTCTAACACATTTACGCACTTTAGGGAGTGCAACACATTTTTCCAGTTAACACAACCACTATAATTTAGTATCTCATTATTTAAATGCACTTTAGTCACATACTAAATGGTCCTGAGGAAAGCCAGTTTTAATATAAAAGGCCTGGCTGAAACATGTAGACCACACAGGAGGCAGGAGTTCATAACCTATACTCCACTGGGTCCGTTTGCCTTTTTAATCGCTAACAGGGGCCCAGAAATTAAAATTTAATTAATCCCTCGGGTACTGGGACCTTCTGTATAGCATTTAAAAAATTTCACTTTCTCACGCACTGCACACTCAGCAAGAATACCAGCTCCGCAGTAACATCTGGCGTCGAAGCACACCCGGGACACATTCGGTGTCACTGTGGTGGGCCCGATGATGAAGCATGCCACCAACTAGGTTGGTGGGTGAGGGCTTCATGAACAACCCAAGTGGTTTTTCCCTGGAGAACGTACACCTCTGAGTTATTTTCTTTTGTTTAAGTGTATATGGTACTGGTCCTTATTGATAAAAACATATAATCCTGGGGCTTACCTGGTCCTCTCTCTCTCCTTTGATTGATTAATATTAAGGGCTGTATGTTGACTCAGACCTTGTTCAACCTGTAGGTATGCTGTATGTTGCCTCAGTCCATTGTAGTGGGTGAACAGAAATAATATCGAGTTGGAAATATCGAGTAGCAGAAATATCGAGTCCAAAATCTCGGACTACAAAAATATCGACATTCAGAATATCGTTGTCAAGTATATCGAGTTGAAGATAAGTAATATGTTTTTTCAAAATATCGAAGTAATGAATATCATTAGCAAAAATATTGTTGTTAAAAATATCGTTAGTGTGTATTTTACATGTATGTGTTTTATTTTGTTGTGTAAGTATTGCATTTGTTTTTTAATATATGGGTTACATTTTTAGAAGTTATTAATTTTTTTTAAAGTACATTTTGTGTTTTAGTTCCATAGCGGGTTGTGGGTTTATAGGGGAATGTGGTGAGAAGTAATTTAATTATAATAAATGTAATAATAATTTTTAGAAGTTATTAATTTATTTAATTACATTTCGAATTTTTGTTCCGGAGCGTGTTGTGGGTTTATAGGGGAACAGGGTGGAAAGTACTTTAATTATAATTAATTCATTAATATTTCTTTTAAATTCATATCTATGTATTTAATATTTTATGTTGTGAATTGTGATTATTAATTTATTATTAATTAGTTATTAATTGGTTGTTAATTATTAATAATTAATGGTAAATATCTTAATTGTGTTATTTTTTTAGGAGCAGGTTGTGGGTTTATAGGGGAATAGGGTGGGAAGTAATTTAATTTTAATTAAATAACTAATATTTTGTATTACTTAATAATTAAGTATTTAAGATTTTATATTGTTAATGTGGTAAATAACTTATTATTAAATAGTTATTATTTGATCGTTATTTATTAATAATTAATTAGTAAATATCTTATTGTGTTTTTTTAGGAGAAGGTTGTGGGTTTATAGGGGAATAGGGTGGGACATAATTTAATTATAATACATTAGTTCTTATTTTTAATACTTAATAATTAAGTATTTAAGATTTTAAATTGTGGTAAGTAATTTATTATTAAATAGTTAATTACTAATAATTACTTGGTAAATATGTTAATTGTGTTCTTTTTTTAGGAGTGGATTGTGTGTTTATAGGGGAGTAGAGTGGGAAGTAATTAAATAAATATTATTTAATTTATATTTTTTATAATTTGATATGTATGTATTTAAAATGTTATACTGTTAATAATGATGTATAATTTATTGTTATTTTTTTATTAATTGGAAATTACAAATTATTTATTCATTATTCATTATGTTATTTGTGTCATTTTTTTTTAAGAGTGGGTTGTGGGTTGATAGGGGAGTAGGCTGGGAAGTAATTTAATTTAAAAAAAAAATTTTGTTTGTGTTATAATATTTACTTTAAGTTGTTTTATAGTGTTAATAGTGTGATTTAATTGATTATTGATTGTTTTTAAATTGTTAATTTTAATTAATTCATTAATTATGAATTAATTATGTTAATAGTGTTATGTTTCACACTATTGATGGTGTCCTTTATAGGGCAGTATTATGGGAGGTAATTGTTTTAATTATTTAATGATTTGTTAATTAATTTTAAATATTTAGCGTGAGTGGGAATAGTAAATTATTCACCTCCGCTATCCAACACTTTCCCTATTGTTGCACTTGCTGGAGTGGGAATAGCATTTTTATCCCCTCCTCTATTCAACACTTTCACAACTGTTGTAATCGCTGGAGTGGAAATAGTAAATTATTCTCCTCCGATATCCAACACTTTCTGTTGCACTCCCTGGAGTGGGAATAGTAAATAATTCCCCTCGCTATTCAACACTTTCCCTACAGACCTACATGCTGGAGTGGGAATAGTAAATGATTCCCCTCCGCTATCCAACACTTTCCCTACTGCTGTACTTGCTGGAGTGGGAATCGTAAATTATTCCCCTCCGCTATCCAACACTTTCTCTACTGCTGTACTTGCTGGAGTGGGAATATTCATTTTATCTACTCTGCTATCTAACACTTTCCTTAATGTTGCACTTCCTGGAGTGGAAATAGTAAATTATTCCCCTCCGATATCCAACACTTTCTCTACTGTTGCACTCCATGGAGTGGGAATAGTAAATTATTCCCCTCCGCTATCCAACACTTTCTCTACTGTTGCACTCCGTGGAGTGGGAATAGTAAATTATTCCCCTCCGCTATCCAACACTTTCCCTACAGTTCCACCTGCTGGAGTGGGAATAGTAAATTATTCCCCTCCGCTATCCAACACTTTCCCTACTGTTGTACTTGCTGGAGTGGGAATCGTAAATTATTCCCCTCCGCTATCTAACACTTTCCCTACTGCTGTACTTGCTGGAGTGGGAATAGTCATTTTATCTACTCTGCTATCTAACACTTTCCTTAATGTTGCACTCCCTGGAGTGGAAATAGTAAATTATTCCCCTCTGATATTCAACATTTTCTCTACTGTTGCACTCCTTGGAATGGGAATAGTAAACTATTCCCTTCCGCTATCCAACACTTTCCCTACAGTTCTACCTGCTGGATTGGGAATAGTAAATTATTCCCCTCCGCTATCCAACACTTTCCCTACTGTTGTACTTGCCAGAGTGGGAATAGTACATTATTCCACTCCACTATCCAACACTTTCCCTACTGTTGCACTCTCTGGAGTGGGAATAGTAATTGTTACCCCTCCACTATCCAACACTTTCTCTACTGTTGCATTCCCTGGAGTGGGACAAGTAAATTATTTCCCTTTGTTATCCAACATTTGCTGGAGTGGAAATAGTAATTTTATCCACTCTGCTATCCAACACTTTCCCTCCTGTTGCACTCTTTGGAGTGGGAATAGTAAATTATTCCACTCCACTATCCAACACTTTCCCTACAGTTCTACATGCTGGAGTGGTAATAGTAAATTATTCCCCTCTGCTATCCATCACTTTCCTTACTGTTGTACTTGCTGGAGTGGGAATAATAAATTATTTCAAAAACAAAAGAGAGAGTGAGGGAAGTTTACAAATATTTATGTGAGTTGGGAACTCCTGGTCCCCCAGATAAATTACAAAAAACAACAGAGGAGTAACCCCTCGAAGGCAGAGAAAAATTCTCAGGACCTAGGCTGAAGTGCTATAGTCAGCACAATCTGCCCCAACCTGTTCGAGGATAATGCATATCCTTATAGAAGACCCCTCACTCACCAACCTGGTTGGTGACATGCTTCATCATCGGGGTCCCACCCCATAGGCCGAGTGCCTATAGGGTGTGCTGCGACACCAGACTACAGTGGAGCTGGTTAGTATTTTCTTTTATATGTGCATACGATCAAAAATAGTGAGTTAAAAAGGGCCAAAACTACTCACTGCAAGTATTTATTCTTGAGTGCTTGAACCCTTATTAAAAACTGTGTGGCACCTATGCCTAATTAGGTAGACTTCGGTGTCAAAAGAATTGTTTTTTAAAAATAGCGAAGTGTGCTATGTGAGGTGTGATATTTACAGTGCTATTGATTAAAAAGGTCTACATGTTTCAACCATTGTATGTATTCATTGGTTTTCGTCAGGACCGTGTTATTGAACTGGGTGGTCCACACACGCTAAGGTGCGTCCTGCCCTAGTCCAAGTTAGAGTACACAAATTGTGGACTCGTGTAAAATTGTGCGATTTTCTGTATTTAGAAAAACCTGTAAGGAAACAGGAAAACAAAAACAGGAAGGGGCACATACCGGGGTAGACAATACACATGTACTACATTTAACACACATATTGCTAATCTTTTCCCCATGCAAGGCAGTAGATGGGTTTCAGATCAGACAATAGAGTCCATCTATTGCGGTCACGCAACAATATTTCAGTGTTTTTACCGGACTGTGCCTTGTCAATAAAGAACCAGCGCCAAGAAGAGGTGTCGGACTGGTTTTGGCATCTGGGAATATAGTGTAAAAAAGGGGGGGGCGTACTATGGATGAGTGATTTTAAATGGTGCTGCGATGTGGACGGCTGCAAAGAGTTGTGAGCAGTCGTGAAGTCGCATTTCTTGAATCGTAACTTATTTTTAGCTTACGATTATTTGCGGCACTACCGCATCATGGGCACCAGCGTTTCCAAGACGGCAAGAGTCCGTCTCCTGTAAGTTGATAAAGAACAAGTGCTCAATGTAAGTTAGGCAGCTTAGTTTAAACAAACTAAATGACCTCCGTGGTCGTGTTGCGGAATCATTTCCGCATTCGGGTCAGCCAAACAGTACTTACTTGCAGCTTCTGATCATCAGGCGGAAAAACCTACTTGGTTCCGGCTGGAGGTGCCCCGAGGAATGACCGGGTTGATCGAGGATACCGGTAAAGTACCATGAAGCATTTCCTGGTTGGGCGTGGCCCCCTCACGTGGTTACAACACGTGGGTAGCGGTAGGCCATTCAGATTGTTTGACAGAGAGAAAGTGGGTGGAGTTATCCGTCCCCGGAACTCAAGTCGAGGACTATTTACGTTGCCTTGGAGATGGCGGTAGCTTTCTGTTTTTGATATGATTTGGAAGGTTTACAGAAAAGAGGACAGAATCAGAGTTGGAAACCACAGGGATTGTTTGCGCACAATTTCCTAATTGTTCAGAGTTGAGAATACATAGTTAGTTTCACAGTACATATGAGGACAGGTGTTTCAAGTCATTACGCTGTTCCACAGAATATTGTCATTCAAGCCTGACTTGTAGGTGGAGAGTCTGTAAACCCACCTCTGTTCTTTTTCAAACAATCGCTGTGTCAGGTTAGCTCCTGGCTTAACTTGTTCGATAATTGTCCATTGAAGGTCATCTGGTGTATGACCTGCGGACAAGAAATGCTCAGTGAGTCTGGTATTCGTCTTTTTGCAACAATGGAGGAGTGCCCCCTTGGAAAGAAAAATACAAAGAAGGATTTCTTCTGTATCTAGAGCTTAAGGCTCGGGTTTGCACTAAGTGCCCTAACCCTATACCGGACAGCGTTAGTCCTTGTAGAAGACCCCTCACTCACCAACCTGGTTGGTGACATGCTTCATCATTGGGGTCCCACCCCATAGGCCGAATGCCCATAGGGTGTGCTACGACACCTGGTTACAGTGGAGCGGGTTTTATTATATGTGCAGAAAAAATATTGTGATATGTGTATTAAAAAGGGCCAAGACAACTCACTCCAAGACTTTATTCTTGAGTGCTTGGACCATATTAAAAACAATGTGGCACCTGTGCCTATTTAGGAAGGCTTCGGTGTCTCGAGAAGTGTGAGAGAATTAAAAATAGCGAAGTGTGCTATGTGAGTTAATTAAAATTAGGTCTACATGTTTCAACCATTTTAAAAATTGTCCGGTATAGGGTTAGGGCACTTAGTGCAAACCCGAGCCTTAAGCTCTAGATACAGAAGAAATCCTTCTTTGTATTTTTCTTTCCAAGGGGGCACTCCTCCATTGTTGTTATATCCTTTAACGGGGACCAGGAGTTCCCACCACACATAACCTGTGCAATTTCCCTGACTCTCTCCATTGTTATACACATTCGTCTTTTTGCACCTGATGGTGCTTCTGTGTTCACCAATCCGTAACTTGATCTTCCTACTCGTCATTCCTACGTAATGTAGGTCACACGGGCATGTAAGTCATTTTCACTATTACAATTAGTTTGACCTCTAATTGTCCAGATCTTATTTGGTTCTAACTGTAATGTTTTGGTGTTCTTGGTGTATGGGCAAACACTGCAACTACCACATTTATAGTGGCCTGTTACCCTCGGTAGGCCCCATAGATTAGTTTGTGTTTCTTTTTCTGGGGTCACCTTTATTGGTCTCGTGTTGACTACTCTGTCTTTTATGCTCCGTGCTTTTTTGAAGGAGAATAGTGGTTTCTCCCACCTCAAATTGCCTGTGTTCAGGTTGTTCCAGTGTTTTTTTAATATTCTGGAGACATCATTAGATATGGTGTTGTAAGTGGTGACGCATGTCAGGGGGATTTCTTCAACTGTTTTTTTTGTATATTCCAACAGAGCTGCACGTGGTTGATTTCACGCTCGCTTTTTACTTTTTTGAAGGATTTTGTTAGGATATCCCCGGTTGCGCAATTTTTGAGTAAGATCTTGGGCTTGGCTCTTATATTCCCCCAACTCCCTGCAATTCCTTTGGATCCTTAAGTATTGCCCATAGGGTAAGTTCTCACATAAGGGTCTGGGGTGGAAACTTTCAAATCGCAGTAGATTGTTTTTAGAAGTTGGTTTATAGTGGGTAACAGTTGTCAGTTTTCCTTTCTTTTTAGTGATCGTTACATCTAAAAACACCAATTTGTCTGGGCTTTTTTCATAGGTGAACCGTAGGTGGTCATCACAGGTGTTTATCCAGTTAAAGAAGGAGGTTAGGGAATCCTCCGTGCCTTTCTATATGGTCAGCACATCATCGATGTACCTGCGCCATATTAGGATATTGGAGCTATAGGGGTTAGTATCGCTGAGGATGTATTTTTCTTCAAAGTCATATACATATAATCCCGCTATGCTCGGCGCAAAAGAACTGCCCATCGATGTCCCCCCCGTCTGTAGAAATATTTGGTCTTCAAACTCAAAATAATTTCTTTTGAGTGCCAGTCTGGCACATTCCAAAATGAATTGCCTGGGGGTTCTGGACGTCCATTCTTCTTTTTCTAGCACTCGTCCTAATACATCCAGTGTAGCATCCTGAGGGATACTGGTGTACAGGCTCTCAATGTCGAAACTCACCAGGATTGTGTCATTTTCCACGGTGAGTTTATCCAGTATTTGTAGTAGGCGTTTGGTGTCTTGGAGATACGTGCTTGTTTTTTGCACCATAGTTTTTTTTTTTTGTAAATTTATTTTTATTGCAAAATTATATAGCATTATCATCACGGTACAAATATACGCCTACAACCCTGAGGCCGGCTTGCATTATTGGGTAAATATGATCAGAGCAAAGACCTTGTAGCCTTGTCCAGTCGTAGAGATAGTATCAATTATCAAGATAATCAATCGAGTGGAACAAATGAAATTTACAATGAAAATACAATTTGCTTTTTGTGTTTTGTGTTTTCATTTTAAACATAAACTAATAAACTGCACACATGAATCAGTACGACAATATGTTACTCTTAGCGTGTTATCTAGCATCGAAGTTGCCCAGTGAGGGACCAGGTGTGCAGTTCTCCCAAGAGCACATCCCGCCCGCGCAACCCCCCTCCATCAAATCCCACTGCTATGTGACCAGCCCGTCCCCTGCATGTAAATTGGCCACCGTTGGCCTCGACCCCTATTCAGTGTCCTCTTCGTCTTCAGAACCTTCAAGATCCTCTTCCGTCAATGGCTCACAGATATCCCCCCTGTAGCAGTTCCACGGTTGCCAAACCCCGTTCCATTTGCGCGGGTTATCTCTCAGTTTGTAAACTGCCCTTTCTGTCAACATAAGCATATCCATGTTCCTGCTCCACTGTGCCAGTGTGGGGAGATCCGCCGTTCCCCATTTCTGTGCGATATCACGTTTGGCTGTGATAAGTCCTATCGTAGTCCACACCCTTTCATAGAAAGTGAAATCTGTGGGCCCCCACACATTCAGTAAACATACCCTTGGGTCCAGTGTGAGTGAGGTGTGGAGTGTTTGAGCGATAGTGCGTAGTATTCGCTGCCAATAACTAACAATACGTGGGCATTCCCAAAGCGTGTGTATGAACGTGCCCTCTTCCCCGCAGCCCCTGAGACAATATGGATGATCTGCTCTCTGCAGTTTGTGTAGTGTTGTTCGGGTGTAATAAATCCTATGTAAAATTTGAAGTTGTACCAATCGGAATTTAGATGATATACCCGCTTCACGTGGAGACGCCATGGCTGCGTTCCAGTCGGACTTGTCTAGGTCTCTGACGTCGGTCACCCATTTGTCTTTTAGCTTCTCCAGCGGGTCAGGTAAATTGTTGATTAGCTTACGATATGTTAATGAGGTTGCGCCTTCCTGCATGAAATCTGTGAGCAGACGGTCCTCTAGTGGGGAGGATTCTGGTGGAGACGTGTCTGGTGGGATTGCTGCCTGTAGGGCGTGTCTAATCTGTATGTATCTATACAGCTCATTCCCCAGTTCGTACTGTTCTTGAAGGGTCGCGAATGAAATCACTCCCTCCCTAGTCCACATGTCTCCCACGGTCGATATCCCAATGTTGTCCCACTGAGTGAAGCCCTTAGTGCGCCGTAGATAACCCAGCGCCTTGGTGTCCCACAGAGGCGTGAGCTTTGTAATGGTCCCATCCCAGTGTAACTTCGCTTGTGCCTTGTACCACAGTTGAACGGTATGTTTAGTGGGCCCTATGAGTTTCGCCGCAGTGCCCCGGTGGTACAGAGGTGCCAGTAGGCTATTTGTACCTAGTTGTACCCTGTCCGCTTTGAAGGCTGGATCATCCTGCGGGGCGTGCACCCATTGATTAAGGATCTTGAGTTGGGCCGCCCAATAATATAATTGCACATTAGGCATTGCAATGCCTCCATCATACCAGCTCCTATTTAGCTTTGTGTGCGAAATCCGAGCTGGCCGGTTTCCCCAGAGCAGACCCGAGATCTGCGCTGTTACTCTCTGTAGGAAACTGGCAGGTATCAAGCGTGGGGCGTTTTCAAGGACGTACAGAAAGCGCGGCAGGGCCATCATTTTAAATAATGCTGCCCTGCCCAGCAACGTCAGTGGGAGTTCTTTCCAGTGTTGCACATCGTTACAGAGCCGGAGCAAGGGAGGCTGCAAGTTGAGCCGTGAGAACTCTGTTTCATCTCGAGTGATGTGAATTCCCAGATATTTAAAGGAAGAAGGAGCTATCTCCAGCGGACAGGAGTCTGACAGTGGCGGGAGTGGCCCCTTGAGCTCAAAAAGTATCGACTTCGCCCAATTGATGGTATAGCCTGATACTCGCCCATGTGAGTTACAAATTGCTAGGAGGTTGGGAAGGCTGTTCTCTAGGTCTGTGAGGTATATTAACATGTCGTCCGCGTAAAGGGAAACTCTGTCTTCCCACTGTGGATCCCATCGGATCCCCTTCAGAAGTTGCGTAGTACGGATAGTGACTGCCAGCGGTTCTAGGACTAAAGCAAAAAGGAGGGGCGAAAGTGGGCATCCCTGTCGCGTACCACGTCCTAAACGTATGGCCCGAGATATGTGGCCATTCGCTACTATCCTGGCCATGGGATCCTTATAAAGCATCCTTATCCAGGAAATAAAGACTGGACCAAAGCCCATACGGGTGAGCACCGCGAAGAGGTAGCTCCACTCCACCAAATCGAACGCCATTTTGGCGTCTAGTGATAATATCGCTGCCAGTTCTCTCAACATTGAAAGTCTGGCCACAACTCCATGTACTCTGCGAAGGTTTAAGGCCGTGCTTCTATGCGGTATGAAGCCGGACTGGTTTGGGTGAATCAACTGACTTAAGCATGGCATAAGTCTATTTGCCAGTTCTTTTGCTATTATTTTGGCCTCCGGGTTCAGGAGGGAAATAGACCTGTATGATTTACAGTCACTGGGCGGTTTACCCGGTTTCGGGATAGCGACTATAGTTGCCATCCGTTGATCAGGGGGCAATGTCCTCTTCGACCTACTCTCTTCATACATTTGAAGAAGGGGCTTACTCAGGAATTCAGACATGGTTTTAAACCACTCAATGGGCACCCCATTGGGGCCCAGAGCCTTACCCGAGTGGAGGGAGTTAATGGCCGATTGAATTTCGTCAATTGTTAAGGGGGCGTCGATATCCTTCGCCACCTCTTCCGTCAGTGTTGGCAGAGGCACACATTCTAGGGCGTCCTCAGCCTCATCTTCTGTCACCACTATCGTCGGAGTGTATACGTCATGGAAGTGATCAGCCAGGGCTTCTACTATTTCCTCCGGTTGGGTGTGGACAGTGCCACAAGAGTCCGTAACTTGTAGTATGTTCCTACCCCCTCCTTGTTTCTTGTCTAGCCATGCCAGGAGTTTACTAGCTGTATCACCTATGTCATAAACCCTGTGTTTAGTCGCGGCAATGTCCGCCATTGTCACACGCCTCAAGTGGTCATTGAGGCGGCGCTGATGTATCTGTAGGTCATGAAGTGTGTCCTCCGACGGGTCTGCCATATGGGCAGTGTTGGCCCTCTCAAGGCCCAACTCCAATTCCAATGCTTCCTTCCTGTGTGCTCTTTTGTGATTCGTTATCGCTGCAATAGCCTGACCCCTGAACACCGTTTTGTAGGCTTCCCACAGTATTGAGGGGGAGTCCACCGATGATTGGTTCTCCTCAAAATAGAGCCGGGTCACTTTCTTCAGGTCTTTACTAATCTGTGGGGCTTTGAGATACCCTGGAAAGATCGGATACACCCTCCTACGTTTGGTGCCTGTGCTAGCTACGGTCAGAGTGACCGGGGAGTGATCCGAGATTCCTCTCGGCTGTATCTTTGCCTCGCTAATGTTGAGGAGACCATTACCCAATGTGAAACAGTAATCTATCCTTGAAAGACTATTGTGAGTCGCTGAGTAATAGGAGTATTGTTGCTGATCTGGGTGTAGTGTACGCCACACATCCACTAAACCCTGTGCTTCTAGGAAGGTCTGTAGCTTGCTAGGGCCATCTGCTTGTGTTCGTGTGGGGAACCGATCAAGGGTGTCTGTGAGTGTCATGTTAAAGTCTCCACCTACAAGCAAATCCCCTTCAGGGAGTTCCAGCAGGAATTTGCCGAGGTCTGACAGAGCTACTGATTGTAACGCCGGCGGGATATAAACGGAGACCACATTTAGCAGTCTACCCTCCCACTGGCCATGTACTGCCGCAAAGCGGCCTTGATCATCTATTTTTGTGGATTTCACTATGTATTGGGAGGATTTTCTTAGCAGTACACCTGTGCCACGTGACCCTGAGGTAAATTCAGCGTGTGCTATCATTCGGTATCCCCTCCTATCCAGAGCCCGTGTGGCCGCCCCCAACAGGTGTGTCTCCTGTAAAAGAACTAGGGAGGGTCCCTGTCTCTTAATGCCTTGCAGTACCAGGCCCCTCTTGATCTTGTCGCCCAGGCCCCTAACGTTCCATGACATGATTTGCAACGGGGCTGGTGTGGTGTGGTTATCTATCCTGGCCATAGGAAGAGTTGGTGGGCGGACCCGGAGGAGCCCGTTGGATGCAGTTCCTCTCCATTGTAACGGAGGGATCACCATAGACCGCGAGGCCTTCCCGCCGTGAGTGAGGTGGTGTGCGGAGACGAGTGTAAGGCAGATGTAACTCCTCCCATCCTCCCGCCATCTGGCTGTCCCAGTGACATACAATGCTTCCCAAATGTTGAGTCATACCAATAAACATGTGCGTGTGCAAAACCAGAACTCGCAGGACCAAGTGGTCCCAAACTTTAACCATTCTTGTGCCCCTACCCACCCCCCTCCCTGCCCCCCTGCTACACGGACTCCAAACTGCCCGCCCCCCCAACTGAGCAGAGTGCATACCCCAAACCCAAAACAGTGTACTTGCGCGTTGGGGTGAGGGACTCTCCGCTGCCAGCGGTCTCTCATTCACACCCTCGGAGGTCCATCACCCAGTGTCCAATGGCGGGTAGCGCGTGTGCAGCACAATAAGTCTAATAAAATATAGAATTCTGGAGATTACTGTTCCTCATTTTCTTCTTGTCCGCCATCTGCTCCCAAGGACGCGCTGCTCTCTGTGCCCCCTCCCAACGCCTGGGAGTCCGGATGTTTTCCCGCATGTCGGCCCTTTGGGGGTCGGTTGTTCCGTCGAGGGTGGTGCCCCGGTCTCCATCCCTCTAGCCAGTCCTGCACCGCCTCTGGGTTGTCAAAAAACCAAGTTTTGTTTTCTGCTACTACCCTAAGCCTCGCAGGGAAGAGCATGGAGTACGGTAGTTCTCGTGTCCTCAGTTCCTTTTTAACCTCAAAGAAGGTTCTTTGTCTGCGTGCGAAGTCTGCCGTATAGTCGGGGAAGAAGGCAATGGTGGAGTTCTGAAGTTTAATAGGAGGGGATGTCCTGACCGCCTGTAAGATGGCGTCCCGGTCGCGGAAATTGAACAGGCGGGCTACTATGGGCCGCGGAGCCGCCCCCGGTTTCGGTTGACCTCCCGGCACGCGGTGTGCCCTCTCCACAGAGAAAAAGGTGGACAAGCCTTTCGGTTTAAGTTCGTCCGTGATTAATCTCTCCACAAACAAGTCCATGGCTCTTGTTCCTTCCGACTCCGGCACTCCGATAATACGGATGTTGTTCCGTCTAGAACGCCCTTCTTGCTCATCAAGCTTCTCACGCAGCAGTTTATTGTCCTGCGCCATCTTCCCCATTGCCTGTTGAAGCTCGGAGACATCCTCCACTAGGGATTTTGTGACCACCTTCATGTCTTTGACCTTCTCCGACATTTTGTGGAGGTCGGCTCTAAGCAAAGTGACATCTGTTGAGATCGAGCCCACCCTCGTCTGTAGCTGAGCCAATGCATGCATCACATCTTCCAACGTTGCCTTCTTTCCTCCCGGGGTATCTGCAGTCTTTCCTCCCGTATCCTTCCCCGTCATTGGGGAGGTAGCTGGTTTGTCGGACGTATATCGTTCAATGCGGGTCTGTGTGGCGCCGCCCTTAGGCCCTTTCCCAGCCATGCCTTTAGGTTTTGTGCTTTTCGGGCCTCTCCGCTCCAGTGTTGTCCGGGGTGGCGCACCCACTTCAGCCACAGAATGTTAGTAGTCCCGATCACGCGTGAGCCCGGCCAGGGCGCCTCTCAAGTGGCCGCCGGAATCAACTAGCTGTCCCTCCCCGGGCCTCCGGGGGATCGTATTGGGCTCCTGAACCGGGTGTAGTCTTTTGCTGTGCTCAGGCCCATCAGTCGGGCACTTGTAGGGTGTTCCGCAGGGCGAAGAATGCCAACAGTCAACAAGTGCGCAGTGACTTCCTCGGCCTAGAAAATGGCGGCTGCCTTCACCTTCCTAGGCTCCCCCTCGCTTGTGGCCACCGGTCTGTCTTCGAGCAGGGCTGGGGGTACCGGTCACAGTGCAATGTTGCAGTCACACTTCCGTGGACCGAAGGCGGCGCCCAGTCTGGCTGCGTAACTTTTGGGTTTTCGGCCGTCCCATGCGGCTTGCGGGCACTTCCGGTCCTGGTCCCCCCGATCAACTGCACTTCCTTCCGGGCCACTCGATCAGGGAAGGTCCCGGTTCAAGCGATTGAAGTAGGCCAAGCCGCTGCCACGATGTAACTCGGTCCCCAGACGTCGGATTTGAACGCCGCTTCTCGCTACTTGCTCCGCCCGGTCCTGGGCTCCGATACCCTCCTGTAGGGCTTGAAAATTCTGGCGGATTATGAGTCGGATAGTCGAAGAGGCCGCTTCAGCTGCGGAGCTCGTCCCTTATGCTGCCGCCATGATCGGCTGCTAGCCACGCCCCTTCTTTGCACCATAGTTTTGAAGAACACGTCGCAGAAATGCGAAAGTGGTTCCAGAACCGACCCTAGTCCAGAGACAATCGGTCTGCCGGGAGGTGGTGTCTTGTTTTTATGTATTTTAGGGAGTGTATAGAAGTAGGGGATTTTCCCTTCACTTCTACAAAGAAAATCCGCCTCTTGTTTCGATATGAAACCTTCCGTTTCCCCATGTTCCACTAGTGATTTTATTTCACTTTTCAGATCTTCCGTTGGGTCCATAGGTAATTTGCGGTAGCTGTTTTGGTCTGCTAAAAGTCAGAGACATTCCGTTTGGTAAGCTGTACGATCTTGCACAACAATGCCTCCGCCTTTGTCTGCAGGCTTGATGACAATGGTTTCACAATTTCGCAAATTTTCAAGGGCGATTCTTTCTTGCATTGTCAGGTTCATGAATGGTTTTTTGGGGTTCGTATTCTCAATATCGTTGAAGACAGCGTGTTCAAAAGTGGAGATCTCCACAGGAATTAGGTGTGCGGCGGTGTAAATGTGGATTTTGTCCTAAGTCCTGTTTCATTAGTATCCAGGTTCTCTTCTGTGTTAGTTCTTTTTTCAAAAAAAGCTTTCAATCGTAATTTACGGAAGAAAGACGAAAGTTCAGAGTGAAGTCTAAACTTGTCAAGGTTTGCCGTGGGTACAAAGCCTAAGCCTTTGTTTAGGACTGATCCTTCTGCTGTGCTCAAGGGTCTGCTTGAGAGGTTTGTCACTAAGTTCTCCGATTGCTCAGCCCCGCTTGCTGCGGGTTGTGCCTGCTCTGGTTCGCATTCGGGTCTTCCGCTGCCCAGTGCACTTGACCCCCCTGATTCTGTTTTTTTCTTCTTCCCCGTCCTCTCCCGCCCCGGTATAAAAAAGGGGGCCTGTAGGGATTAGGTTGAAAGAAAGGTTGCTGGAAGGGCGGTTGCCAACCGTACATGGGAATGTTTTGAGGGTGGTAATAAGGGCCAGGAAGCCCTTGTATTGGCATTGGATTGAAGGATGGCCAATTTCCATGTCCTCTACCACGTCCTCTCCCCCTTTGTTTTGTGCTTCCTCCACTAGAGTTTACACTGGAGTTAGATGTGTTGCTTGATGCATTGCTGGAGGCATCTGAATTATCTTCTCCTTTTGATGGTGGTACGTATTTTGGATCTGAATACGGATATGCTTTGGTCATTGAGAATCTTTTCAGGTCCTTTTGAAACTTCTGTACTTTCTGCTGTGACAGATTATCTTTGTGGTCTGTCATCTCCTTATTTAGTTCATCAAGCTTTTTTTTTAAACCTGTAATGGTGGTTTTCATATTCCCTTCTGCCACCTGGATCTCTACCTGGATTTTCTCCGAAAGTCTTAGGGCTGTTTTCAGGATCAAGACTATCCAGTCATGCGTGCAATGCCACGCTATGGCTGCCCAGTCTTTTCGGAATGCTTCATCCTCAAGGAAGATGCGAGGTGCATTGGAAACTAATAGTCCTTTGGGTGCCATGTTGTTGTTCAAATATTGCTTTAGTTCTGTCAAGTTTTCCCAATCTTTTTTTGTGGAAATGCTCTGTGCGATGTTTACGTCCGCAAACACTGATAAATCACTCATAATCTCCTCAATCTCAGCAGAGGTGTAGGAGAGGCCCTGGTTTTCGGCCATATTTGCAATGGTTCTTGTCGGTGTGGTGTAATGTAATCTATTGTGTTTTACTCTCGCAGCTGTGCGCTGCCTAATACTTCAAAAACAACAGAGAGAGTGAGGGAAGTTTACAAATATTTATGTGAGTTGGGAACTCCTGGTCCCCCAGATAAATTACAAAAAACAACAGAGGAGTAACCCCTCGAAGGCAGAGAAAAATTCTCAGGACCTAGGCTGAAGTGCTATAGTCAGCACAATCTGCCCCAACCTGTTCGAGGATAATGCATATCCTTATAGAAGACCCCTCACTCACCAACCTGGTTGGTGACATGCTTCATCATCGGGGTCCCACCCCATAGGCCGAGTGCCTATAGAGTGTGCTGCGACACCTGACTACAGTGGAGCTGGTTAGTATTTTCTTTTATATGTGCATACGATCAAAAATAGTGAGTTAAAAAGGGCCAAAACTACTCACTGCAGGTATTTATTCTTGAGTGCTTGAACCCTTATTAAAAACTGTGTGGCACCTATGCCTAATTAGGTAGACTTCGGTGTCAAAAGAAGTGTTTTTTAAAAATAGCGAAGTGTGCTATGTGAGGTGTGATATTTACAGTGCTATTGATTAAAAAGGTCTACATGTTTCAACCATTGTATGTATTCATTGGTTTTCGTCAGGACCGTGTTATTGAACTGGGTGGTCCACACACGCTAAGGTGCGTCCTGCCCTAGTCCAAGTTAGAGTACACAAATTGTGGACTCGTGTAAAATTGTGCGATTTTCTGTATTTAGAAAAACCTGTAAGGAAACAGGAAAACAAAAACAGGAAGGGGTTACATACCGGGGTAGACAATACACATGTACTACATTTAACACACATATTGCTAATCTTTTCCCCATGCAAGGCAGTAGATGGGTTTCAGATCAGACAATAGAGTCCATCTATTGCGGTCACGCAACAATATTTCACAGTTTTTACCGGACTGTGCCTTGTCAATAAAGAACCAGCGCCAAGAAGAGGTGTCGGACTGGTTTTGGCATCTGGGAATATAGTGTAAAAAAGGGGGGGGCGTACTATGGATGAGTGATTTTAAATGGTGCTGCGATGTGGACGGCTGCAAAGAGTTGTGAGCAGTCGTGAAGTCGCATTTCTTGAATCGTAACTTATTTTTAGCTTACGCTTATTTGCGGCACTACCGCATCATGGGCACCAGCGTTTCCAAGACGGCAAGAGTCCGTCTCCTGTAAGTTGATAAAGAACAAGTGCTCAATGTAAGTTAGGCAGCTTAGTTTAAACAAACTAGATGACCTCCGTGGTCGAGTTGCGGAATCATTTCCGCATTCGGGTCAGCCAAACAGTACTTACTTGCGGCTTCTGATCATCAGGCGGAAAAACCTACTTGGTTCCGGCTGGAGGTGCCCCGAGGAATGACTGGGTTGATCGAGGATACCGGTAAAGTAACCTGAAGCATTTCCTGGTTGGGCGTGGCCCCCTCACGTGGTTACAACACGTGGGTAGCGGTAGGCCAATCAGATTGTTTGACAGAGAGAAAGTGGGTGGAGTTATCCGTCCCCGGAACTCAAGTCGAGGACTATTTACGTTGCCATGGAGATGGCGGTAGCTTTCTGTTTTTGATATGATTTGGAAGGTTTACAGAAAAGAGGACAGAATCAGAGTTGGCAACCACAGGGATTGTTTGCGCAATATTTCCTAATTGTTCAGAGTTGAGAATACATAGTTAGTTTCACAGTACATATGAGGACAGGTGTTTCAAGTCATTACGCTGTTCCACGGAATATTGTCATTCAAGCCTGACTTGTGGGTGGAGAGTCTGTAAACCCACCTCTGTTCTTTTTCAAACAATCGTTGTGTCGGGTTAGCTCCTGGCTTAACTTGTTCGATAATTGTCCATTGAAGGTCATCTGGTGTATGACCTGCGGACAAGAAATGCTCAGTGAGTCTGGTATTCGTCTTTTTGCACCTGATGGTGCTTCTGTGTTCACCAATCCACTCAACTATCCAACACTTTCCCTACAGTTCTACATGCTGGAGTGGTAATAGTAAATTATTCCCCTCTGCTATCCATCACTTTCCTTACTGTTGTACTTGCTGGAGTGGGAATAGTAAATTATTCTCTTCCGCTATCCAATACTTTCCCTACTGTTGCACGCTCTGGAGTGGATATGGTAATATTTGCCCCTTTGCTATCCAACACTTTCCCTAATGTTGCTCTCCCTGAATTGGGAATAGTACATTATTCCCCTAGGCTATCCAACAGTTTCCCTACTGTTTTACTTGCTGGAGTGGGAATAATAAATTATTCACCTCCGCTATCCATTACTTTCCCTACTGTTGCACTCACTGAAGTGGGAATAGTAATTTTATCCCCTCCGCTATCCAACACTTTCCCTACTGTTGCACTCACTGAAGTGGGAATAGTAATTTTATCCCCTCGGTTGTACAACATTTTCCCTACAGTTGCTGTTAATGTAGTGTCAAATATAATTGTAAAAGATTAAAAATATTTAATATTTTAAATTATTATATATATATTTTATTTTAATTTTACTGGTATATGTATGTATATGTATTTATTATTTGTAATCTGTTTCTAGCATTTTATAATTTATTATATTAATTATTTATTAATATTAAGTAAAATATTATATTTTATATATGTATACTTTCTATTAACATTATATTTAATTTTTATAATTTTAAACATTTTCCAATAATTCTAACTGTTTTTTTTAATTATATGTACTATTTTCTTTAGTTTACATAATTTTTTACACATTTTAAAAAAACTATATTTTTAACATTATTTTATCCCCAATATTTTTGTACTTACCATTATATAGATAGGACAACAATATTTTTGTCACAATATTTTTGTACCTCGATATTCTTGTTGTCGATATTCTGTCAGTGATCCATTGTAGTGCAAGGTTTAAATCTTGAGGATGTTGAGTGTTGTGGGTTTGGTCGTAGATACCAGACGAGTAAAAAGGTTTTAAAAAATATTCTATTATTCATAGACCAAAGGTGCTTTATAATGGTTTTGTAGAGAACAAGAGTTTGCTTTCCTTTGTAAGTAAAGGACAGTTGTTTTGGAAGATGAGATGAAGTGTGATTCATGTTTGATGCAAATAAACTCTTGGTTGAAGCGTCTCTTTACTTCCTTTCAAGGTATTCTGGGATGGACCAGGTGGTGCGACTGCCTCCCTCGGCGAAATAAACAAGATAACTGTCAGGTAACGTTTCCTAGTGCCTTCTGTTTCCTTTTCTTCTATTTCTTCTCAAGTCTCTCTCTGTGTCGCTGTTTTTTATCTCTCTTCAGCTTCAAGAATTTGACTCCCTCTTCAGACCATTCTCTAGCTATATAGCTTATGCTCTTACAAAAATAAAATAACATAAAACAAATACATGGCTTTTACGTAGTCCTCTTCCTTATTTGTTTTTATGCTAGCTGTTTTAAGCACGTTTCCTTTAAAATGTTGGTATACTTCAGGGTCAAGTTAATTATCTCCAGTTTCATAAATTGTGTGATGTTTTTGTTATAATTAACCAACTTGGTATAACACTCCATTCCCCCTTTGTCCTGCCACATTTGGAATGATCTATTATCTGTTAGCCTGAAGGTATGGAAGCTCAATCGATCAATCAATCAGGGGCTTGTAAAGCATGCTACTTACCTGTGACGGTCTCATGGCGTGGGAGGTGTAGCCCCGGGTCAGCCGAAAAGCAAGGTCTTGAGGCTCTTCCTGAAGTTGTGAAGGGTAGGGGAGCATCTGAAGTTGACTGGGAGCTCGTTCCAGGCCTTGCCTGCGATGTAGATAAAGGCTCTTCCACCCGCTCTGTTTTGAGGATGTGCGGGGTCTCTGCTAGGGCAAGGGCAGTGGAGAGGAGGTTTCTTTTGGGTATATGGAAAGAAATTCTTTTGGTGAGCTATTTGGGTCCAATGTTCTGGAGGGATTTGTAGGCGTGGGTGTGTAGCTTGAAGGTAACTCTCTTCTCGATCGGGAGCCAGTGGAGGTCTCGCAGGTGTTGGGTGGTGCTGAGGATGAGTCTGGCTGCGGTGTTCTGGATGGTCTGGAGTTTGTGTAGCGGGGATTGTTTGATTCCAGTGTAGAAGACGTTTCCCTCGTCCAGTCTGCTCATTATGAGTGCGTGGGTGACAGTCTTTCTGGCTTCTGGGGGATCTACTTGAAGGTCTTGAAGGATGTTGAGGGAGTTGAAACAGGTTGAGGCGACGCCGTTGATCTGGCGATTCATGGTGAGGGAGGAGTCTAGAATGCTGCTGAGGTTTCAGGTGTGGTTCATCAGGGTGGGCGGGTTTTCGATGGCAGAGGGCCACCAGGTGTTGTCCCAAGTGGAGGGGGAGTGTCCAAGGATGAGGACCTCAGTCTTCTCTGAGTAGAGCTTTAGGCAGCTGTTGCTCATCCAGGCTGCAACGTCTTTCATTCTTCCTGGAAGCTTAGTCTGGTGTTTTCAGGGTTCTCTGTGAGGGAGCGGATGAGCTGGGTGTCGTCAGTGTAGGTTACTATCCTGAGCCCATGCTGTCTGATGATGGCAGTGAGGCGGGCCATGAAGATGTTGAAGAGCGTGGGGCTGAGCGATGATCCTTGGGGTACTCCGCAGTTGATCTCTGTGGGTTCAGAGAGGAAGGGTTGGAGTCCGATCGTTTGGGTTTTGCCTGTGAGAAAGGAGCGGATCCAGTCAAGGGCAGTTCCCCGTAGGCCAGCTTCGTGGAGTCTGGCTGCAAGAGTACAGTGGGAGACGGTGTCAAAGGCTGCTGGGAGGTCTAGCAGGATGAGTGCCGCTGTGTTGTCCTGGTCGAGCAGCCTGCGGGTTTCGCCGGTGGCAGCGAGGATGGCGGTCTCAGTGCTGTAGTTGCTGGGGAATCTGGACTGGGAGGAGTCTAGGATGGCGTTCTCGTTGATGAAGGATGTCAGCTGGGCCTTGACTAATTTCTTGGTGACTTTGGCTGCGAAGGGAAGGAGAGAGATGAGCCGGTAGTTTTTCAGGTCAATAGGGTCCACAGAGGGTTTCTTGAGGAGGGGCTTAACCTCAGCCCGCTTCCAGCCATTGGGGAAGATGCCAGATTCGAAAGTGGCGTTGATTGTGCGGCGTAGTTCGGGTGCAATGGCGGTGGCGACTCTGTGGAAGATGTGCAGCAGTCAAGGGTCCTTGGGGGCTCCTGAGTGAGTGCTCTTCATGGTCCTGGAGGTGCCTTCGATGGTGACCATTGTCCAGGCGGTGATGGTGGGCTAGATGTTGTTGCTGGAGGGGAGGGTAGTTTCTGCAGTCCATTAGCTAAAGTTGTCGTAGAGTGCCTTAATTTTCAGGTGGAAGTAAGAGCCGAGCTTGTTCCAGAGGCCCTGGGACACTGTGATGTCCGTGGCTTCGCTGGAGGGTTTGGTGAACTGCTGGATGATGTTGAAGAGTTCCTTTAGGTTGCTGGCGTTGATGAGGATTTTGCTCCGGATGAAGGTTCTCTTGGTGGTTCTTATGAGTAGGTGGTATTCTGTCATGGCTTCTTTGTAAGTAGTCTGGTCTTCAATGTTTTTGCTGTTTCTCCAAAGTTCCTCGAGACATCTGCAGGCGCGTCTGGCTTCTTGGAGGTCGGTGGTGAACCAGGCAGCCTTCAGGGGGCATTGTCTGTCGGTGTGGCGGAGGGGTGCAAGTTTATCTGCGCAGCTGGTGATCCAACGGTGTAGTTTAGTGGCTGCAGAGTTGGTATCTGTTGCTGGGAGGTTAAGGATGAGGGCAGAGTTGAGGTGCTCCTCTGTGACCTTGCTCCAGTTCCTCCAAGCTGGGCGTGGGGCCGGCTTGTGTGCGGTGGTGCTGCTGAAAGAGAAGTATATGCAGTGGTGATCTGTCCAGAGAGGTTGCAACATGTGACTGAAGTGGAAGTTTTTTATTTTTATTTTATTTAGGAAGTTTTCTATAGCGCTGTCAAGACCCGGAGGTAACAGAGCGCTTTACAGTAAGAGAATGACAAAAATCAGCATAGACATGACATATGAAAGATATTAGTTGGTCCCTCCTGCGAATATGGGGTTGAGGGTGTGTCCAGTCTTTTGGTTGGGGTGGTGATGAGCTGCTTCAGTCCGGGGTTGGCGAGGTTGTCCAGGAGGGCGGTGGAGTTGGGGTCGCTGCGGTTATCGAGTTGGAAGTTCAGGACTCCGATTAGTATGTAGTCCATGGAAGCGATGGCGTGGGCTGCCATGAGGTCGGCAATGGCGGTGGTGAAAGGAGCGCGAGGCCCAGGGGGTCTGTAAGCGAGGGTGCCGCGTAGCATGGTACTGGGGCTGGTCAGGATCTGGAAGTGGAGGTGTTTGGTGTTGGTGAGAAAGTTGCTCGTGCTGGAGGTAGAGAGTCCGAGAGAGCTCTTGTGTGCGAGGGTTAGTCCTCCTCCAGGGCGGTGGGGGCGGTCCTTCCTCTGGATCTTGTTGCGGTCGGGAATGGCAGTGGCGATGTTGGGGCAGAGGTGGCGTTTGTCCAGGTTTCTGTGAAGAAGGCAACATCTGTCGAGATGATATCAAGGAGGTCCCAGATCTCTACTGCATGTCGCTGTAGGGCGCGCACGTTGAGGAGGATGCACTTCAGATTGACCGGGCGTCCGGCGTGGGTGTGGAGGCAGTGGGTGTGATGTGGATGGTGAAGGTATGTCGGCGGTGTTAGCAGGAGAATTGGTTGTGGGTGGTGTTTGGCGACGACAGCTGACAGCTGTTGTTCCTTCCAAGATTGAGTGCGAGGAGGGCAGCTGGCATGTAGCGGTGGGTGATTCAGGGTCCCTGGCGCTGGTCGCAGTAGGGGCGCAGATGGGTGCAGATGGGTTTGCCTTTGGCGTGCCAGCGGCATGCCCGTTGAGCACAACAGCCATTAAATAGGGGAAGGGGGAGGGAAATGCAGATGGGAGTCGGGAGCAGGAAAAGAGGCGGGTGAGCTGCGGGGGCAGCAGCGGGGAAGAACAGGCCTGAACAGGAACGGAGGCGGGGAAGATCAGGGGCCAGAAAGCGTAGAGGCAGCAGAAGGCAATGAGCAAGAAATTAGGACACTTGAAATGAAGCAGAATAGGAAATAAGGCAAAAAAGGCGAGTAAAAGCTAATAAAGAACTGTTGAACTCTGCCAGTGTATTCTCTTCATAACAGTTTTCTTCTTTGTGCCTCTTACTTTAGGGCTCTTATAAATACTAAGGTTTATCTGGCAAAGCGTGCCGCCACATATGGTCGTTGTAGCAGTGGCCAGCCACCCCATGTTCCTGCAAACCTCCCCCATCAATTTTTGAGATCCCACTAACCCTGGCACCCACCTGATGTAGCCACATTCCTCATGGAATAGGAATGTGGTGGGATCCTAGCGCAGGTCTAGTCCCTTCTCGGGTTGGGAAGCACTGGGCCATGAGCACGCTTCCGTCCCGTGTTCGCCAGCAGTCCCTTCATTGTCTACATAGTTGTTTCCTCTATACCATGTGATTCTATCCTCTCCTCAGTCTGTTCATTCTTCGTCCTTCCTCTCTGGATCTGACTTCCACCTCTTTGCTTCCTCCCAGCCTACCCTTTCCTGTCCTTTTTGTCACCTCCAATGCCACACTGGGTCTCTTTAAAGAAGAGTGGAAGATAGCCTCTATTTCCTTATTCCTCTGGTTTTCTAAAGTGTTTGTCTTTTCTTATCCAATTTTAGTGTCCTTTTCCGTTATGCTGCTTTTTTATCCTTTTTCAGGTGTTGCAGTGTCTGGGTCCTGTCAAAGGAGTGTGACAAGCTCTGTGCCACCAGGTAAATACTTATCTTCCACACAATTTGAAATGGTGAATTTCACTGAGCTAACTGGACACAGCCTCAGTCTACGGTGGAGATCCAGGGGAAGAGGTGTACAATTTGTGAGCTCAAACATAGGTTACCCACCACATCGTAAACTCAATCCTCAGCAACACAATTCACAATAACAAAGAGTTTGGCCCATAGAAACTCTACAATTTATTCACAATCATAGGTCCTCCGTTTGAGCTAATAGGGACTCAGATAACTAGAGATGGAAAGCCACTCCTTCATGAGGACCTGTAAAAAAGAAGTGCCTAGCTAATAATATTCACTCAATATTAATAAAATCATCAATAAGTAAGGACAAACACATGGAATAGTTATCAAGTTATCTTTATCTAAACTTCAAGATTGAATGGTCAAAGTACAAAAATGCACTAGAATAATTTAATAACGGTTATTCTTTTGTATACAGGTAAATCACAGCACATCACAGCTCAGGCCAAATACATAGTCAAATAACACCTATTGGGGAAGGAAGAGAGAAAAAGAGAGAAAACACATTGCAAAATAGAATTTGCAATTTGGAATCATAGAAACCAAGAATCGGTTGTAGATTTATCAGAACCAGGACACGAGATGGACCCAGTAGAACGCTAGAGCACAGCGTGCAATAGCTGGAGTCTTAAATTCTTCAGCTGAAAGATTTTACCTGCTCAACTTCGCCAGCCGGTTAAGTGCAGAGGTAATCAGGAGATATCAGTTCAGGGAAAAATCAGAGTTCAAACCGACAGCATGTGAGGCCCAGGAATTGCAAGGGAAAATAGCAGCATGCTGTTCTTTTCCCAAGGGGCAATTATACCTCCAAACGTTTTCAGTTCCTGCCAACAAAATAACTTTTACACAGTTTGCATGATTTCCATTTGTCAAAATCCATGGTGCAACCGTCGTGTGATCGTTCTCTATTAACCCCTTCTGTGAGTCACGGTGGGCATGTGCGCGTGACGGTCGGTGCCGTCCGAGCCACGCTTGGAATGTCCAGCACTGCGGCGGAATTCAGGCAGCAGCAAAGGTGTTAAGAATGTGCAATATCACTTCCGTTCGGAAATAAGAAATACATTTGCAATTCGACATGTCCACTCCACACTCTCTCTTCTGAGCTTTCAACAAAGTCAATAGAGTTTTATTCTGACAGAAAGGATGTCCATTTTTCAAACTGTAGGACAGAAACTTCAGCGATAATACTCGTAGCTACAGTGCAATCAGGACAACATTTTTAGTCTATTCGAAGGAAATAATGAAAGACAAAGTACATTTTTGAGGCCTACATGGAAAATCACTAAATCACTATTTTCTAAAGAAGAAAAATCGTGCTAATATTGAAAACAGTAAAGAAATAGCGATGCATAAGAAATAATATTAAAACACCATTTCATTATACTTGTAAGCATAGCCTAATTACGTTTCATTAAGAAACGTGCAAGCACTTTCTCTCAGAATTACATCTCAAAGAAAACATAAGCAGGACTCATTTTACTTAAGCATTTTCATAATCATATTTTGTTTTAAAACTACAGACTGCATTATTACCTTTCACATTATTTTCATAGCACATTAGTAGGTTTCTCTCTCTGTCATGAATGACTTAATCTCAAACCAGTTTGTGACCCTTCTGCATGCTTTTACAATGCAGTTTTAAACTCTCACATGTTTCACGAGGCACACTGTTAGTCATGTTTCTTAAGCATGAATTATGTATTAGTATCACACCCAAGGGTAAGGAATTGATTGACCAAAACACTCTTAATAAAATAATCACGCTCCACCAGTGGCGTTTAAAGCAGTGATTACAACAAGGCAGATTCCTTTGTTCAATTAAATGTCCCTTCATGGGTCCCTGAAATAAGGAATAGAAGAGTCTTTTAAATGGGCAGGGGAGTACACACCATCTGATAATTCCTCAAAGGAGGTACAAATATCTTACTGTGATGCCAGTCGTCATCATAGAAAGAGTAAATTGTTGGTGTTGGATGCTTCTGAGAATCTGTGTCATGATGCATGTGTAACTTGTGTTTCTTTCTACAGTATTCACTACTTTTTCTCTCACGACATTGAGTTTCATTGGTCCCAAGTTCCGTGTCTATGCAGTATCCATGAAGTGTTTTACCCCCTTGGAGTGCAACTCATTTATAATTTCTAACTCTATTTTTACAGGTCACTGAAGCAACAACAAGGAAAAGAATGTTGTAATGTTGGAAACATTTTTAAAAAGGGTTATTTTGAGGAAAGTAGAAACATTCTCGATCTCTAAAGAAGAAACTAGTTCTATGCACCAGGAATGGTGAGGAATTTGGTGCGGAAGAAACTGCTGAATGTGAAAGTGATTTATCGACTTTCTTACAATCATTATTTGTTGTCAAACCCTTGAAGTACAATGGCCAGGAACATTTACCATATGTCAGTTATTGGGATTGAATAACCTCTGAAATAATAACTGTACCCGCAAGTAAATTGAAAATCTACTGCAGCTACTAAATACAAGAATATTTTCACTTAAAGGAAACATTTCACGATTGGTCGATTAAAGAACATAGGCAACAACTGATCCTCACACAGTGCACTTAGGAATAATCAGTGTTGCAAATTCTGTCTGATGGTTTATGAGAAATGCCTTGGAGACCTAAGCCTCTCTCAGCAAATCAGTATCCGTAGACATGATGTGATGTGACAGAACTGTCAGGAAGGCTAATAACCTCAGTTTACAAGAGCAACATTTGTCTCCGTCTCCTGTGATTCGGAAGAGAGAAAACATTGTATTTCAAAAATAACTGAAAATGTTCTTCTCCGATGTCATTACAGCAAAGACACTGGATTAACATCGACAATATAGAAAGATTTTTCCCACCAACTCTGTCTCTTGGGTTGATCTATGTTGTTTCCAAGTGTGCCAGACCTCCAAAGTTAATGGTGTACCTTTTTGGGCCTTACCGGAATAGGAAGCTTAAAAAGGGCCAGTGTTACACTATTGATAATTCGTAAACTACCCCCTGCATCTTTTAATCCCTGTTCATTAGTTGTAAAAAAACTTTACCTCACTTGTAAGTGCGAATCCCCAAAGACCCTACCACTGCTTTTAAAACTCCAAAATTAAATGCGATTAACTGCAGTTAGAATGAGCTTAATTCTACTTGAGAGAATCCTTGTGGGCATAACTTGGAGAAAATGAATTCATGAGGGGCATCTTAATAAAAACAAAGGGCCCCTCAGTGAAAGTTTATAAAACAAGTTAGATAGGCTGGCTTCAAAGGTAAGAACATTGATCTCCAAATAAAAGCTATAATTAGTTAAATGCAAATGTGAAAAAGAGCTTCAGCAGTGTAGTTTAGAAGTTAATGTTGAGTTTTAACATAAACAAGTACAGACTCCAGAATCAGATTCAGTCTTAAAATGGCATGTATCCAGGAACAACCCCAACTTGTAGATACAAACTACTCGAATAAGAGCAATGAATGTGAGAACAGCTTTAGTTATCAATCCCACCTCACTAAACACAAGAGAACTCACACTGGACAAAAACCGTATCAGTGTCCTGAATGCCAGAAAGGCTTCAGTCGGAAAAGCGATCTCATTCAACATGAGAGAATCCACACTGGGCGCAAACCTTATCAGTGCTCGGATTGCCAAAGAAGCTTTAGTTTTTTAAGCAGTCTCACTCGACACAAGAGAATCCACACTGGGCAAAAACCTTATCTGTGCACTAAGTGCTGGAAGTGCTTTAGTCAGAAAGACCATCTCATTAAACACGAGCGAACTCATACTGAGTTCAAACCGTATCAGTGTTCTGAATGCTGTAAAAGCTTCAGTCAGAAATCTAGCCTTACTTTACATGAAAGGATCCACAATAGGCATATACCTTATCAGTGCTCTGAATGTTGTAAAAGCTTCAGTCGGAAATTCAGCCTTACTTTACATGAGAGGATCCACACGGGGCACAAACCGTATCAGTGCTCTGAATGCTTGAAAAGATTCAGTCGGAAAATAACTCTCACTCACCATGAGAGCACTCACACTGGACATAAACTGTATCAGTGCTCTGAATGCCAGAAAAGCTTCAGCGAGAGAACCAAATTAATTCAACATGAGAGAACTCATACTGGGCAAAAACCCTTTCAGTGCTCTGAATGCAGGGAAAGCTTCAGTCAGAAATCTGGTCTCGCTCGCCATGAGAGAACTCACACTGGACTAAAACCGTATCAGTGCTCTGAATGCTGGAAAAGCTTCAGTCAGAAAGGTAATCTCACTCAACATGAAAGAATTCACACTGGACTAAAACTGTATCAGTGCTCTGAATGCCAGAAAAGGTTCAAATTGAAACAAAGTCTCACTAGACATGAAAGAACTCACACTGGAGAAAGATCTTATCAGTGCTCTGAATGCTGGAAAAGCTTCAGTCAGCAATCCGGTCTCACTCAACATGAAAGAACTCACACTGGACTAAAACCGTATCAGTGCTCTGAATGCTGGAAAAGCTTCAGTCAGAAATGTAATCTCACTCAACATGAAAGTACTCACACTGGACTAAAACCGTATCAGTGCTCTGAATGCCAGAAAAGGTTCAAATTGAAACAAAGTCTCACTAGACATGAAACAACTCACACTGGAGAAAGACCTTATCAGTGCTCTGAATGCTGGAAAAGCTTCAGTCTCAAATGTGATCTCACTCGTCATGCGAAAACTCACACTGGACTAAAACTGTATCAATGCTCTGAATGCCAGAAACGGTTCAAATTGAAACAAAGTCTCACTAGACATGAAAGAACTCACTAAAGAAAGACCTTAGAAGTGATCTGAATGCCAAAAAGCTTCAGTGGAAAATCCATTTTAATTCAACATGAGAGAATCCATACTGGGCAGAACCCATTTCAGTGTTCTGAATGCTGGAAAAGTTTCTGATTGAAACAAAGTCTCACTAAACGTGAGAGAACTCACACTGGAGAAAGACCTTATCAGTGCTTTAAATGCTGGAAAAGCTTGTCAGAAATCTGGTCTCACTCAACATGAGAAAACTCACACTGGGCAAAACCTTGTCATTGGTGTAAATGCCAGGGAAGCATCTGCTGGAGACTCAGTTTGATTCAACATGAGAAAATCCACAGTGAGAAAAAAAATTATCAGTCCTCTCAGTGTGACAAAAACGTCTTATAAAAGCAACCTCTATACATGACAGACACAATGTGTGAGAGTAAAAGGTGCTCACTGTAAACCCTGAGGAGGAGCTTTCAGCATCGCAAAACCTTTACATGAAGCAGCCACAAAGACATCAATCAATTTATGGTCCAACAAACTGTTTACTGAAGTAAGAAGTAAGAAATGTATTATACATGATTATTTAAAACCGTTGCATTCAAAACTTTGTTGGTTAATATCAAAGGAGTTACATTTAATAAAACAATTAAAATGGTTAAGATCAAAATGAGCCTTTGTGTTGAAATTAAAAGACAAAATGTTTCCATTTCGTAGTAGCGCTACTGTCACAGGATTGCAGGCCAATTGAAGGCTTTATACAAACTGCGTAATTTTGAAACCAGTGGAGCCGACAAGGTCAGAGTCTGCTTTTGTCTTAGAAGGTCACAACTATTAGCTGCAAGAGCTTCCCAGTCTCTGTGCTGTCAGGTCAAAGAATTCTGTTAGACGACAGTTTAGCTGCACTAAGGAGGGATTAAAACACAATATCACTGCCTGTCTACAGGTCCTTGCTCCGTGCTGCCTGAAAAAGGGTTTTAACAGGCTTTTCCGTGTGTCGTCTAGCTTTCCGCATATACATATAATATGAATCAAAGTCTCAGTGTCATTCGCACACAAAAGGCACAAGGGATCAGCCCCTCTTCTTTCCCACGGTGGCTTGAATGGGTTAATCGGACCGACTCCCAGCCGTAGCTTTAGAACTGTTTCTTTTGTCTCCAGCTTGGTTCCGACCTTGAGGTAGGGCTGAGGTTTTAGAACATCGTAGCTGTTAAGCACGGCCCAGCCGTGAGCTCTCTTAGAAAACGATTTCTTGTCCTCTAAAGGCGGTATGAGCCTTGTTGATTTTGTTACTATTTTTTTTTTAAACCAAATGGCCCATTGGAGTGTTCCAGGCACCTGCCAGTCCGAACACCTGCAGAGAGTTCTGAAGGTAGACGTTGGCTGGTAACTTTCCAGTGCCGGACGGCTCTAACCAGAGTTGATTGTTTAAAGTCCTTTTCTCGCCAGCTCTGATTTTTTGCCAACTCTTTAAGAAAGCTTCCTGCCTTTCTATTTCCTGTTTCTGGATTCCATATTCCAGCCTTTTTTGGGCTGGTGAAACATATTTAGGGAGCTGGAATATCGCTCTGTAGGAAGTTGCGAGTCTACAGTCGAGGGTTGCAGCATCTCTTCCTGTCATGGATTTGCTCCCAAAGGTAATTACTGGTTGTAGCTTCGCTCGTATGATCTTCAGAAGAGGGTCAAGTGTTAAGTCCGGCAGTAATTTCTTTAAGGGCTTTAATGCCAGGCAGGTCACTACCACCTTCCTTCATAAAGATTCAAGTTGTGACTTGAAGGGTTGTTTTTATCTAGGAGTACGCCCAAGTATTTGTAGGTAGTAACTTGGTCTAGGCATTTGCATTCCATGTACCTACTGGGACTTGACTTGCGATGGTTTACGCTCATAACATTTGATTTTTTTTAAATTTATTTTTCATGCGTTCCGATGTGAGAATTTGTGGGTGGCATCTAGAAGGTGCTGAAGTCCTATCGGAGTTCTGCTGATCAGCACTAGGTCGTCAGCGTAAAGTAAATTTGTCAGTACCATGGCTCCTAACTTCGGGGGGTGTGAGGAACAAGCATCCAGTTCTGCCGGCTGGTCTGCCAGGAAGATGCTAAAGAGCAAAGGGGCCAAAATGCATCCTTGCTTTAAGCCCTTCCTTGTAGTGATTTTTATTAAGAGATGCCTACCTGCACCTAATTTGATTCTGACCCATGTGTCGGTGTGCAGCTGTATGAGTTGGTCTAGAAGGGTTGATGGAATCCCCAATTCTTTCAGCTTTAACCAGAGTTTGGAACGGTCTACGTGGTCGAAGGCTACGGAGTAGTCAATGAAGCAGAGATACAGGGGATATTTACCTTGCTTCGCTGCATCCATGAGCATGGTTAAGGCCATGATGTTTGTTATAGTTTCTTGCCCTTGACAAAAACCTGTTTGGGTCATTGGCATAATGCTTTTTCTTGTAGACCAAGCGACCAGATCTCCAAGGACATTGTCTGCATAGTATTTAGCCTCTGTGTCGATCAAGGCTATCAGGCGGTAGTTTTTGGGTCAGATCTCGACCCTTGCTTAAATATGGGACTGATGATAGAGCCTCGCCATGACTCTGAATTAACCTCATTCCTTAGTGACTATTTGTGGCCTCATTCCATTCAGTGTATTTTGCTCCTTGAAAGTTAATAACCCATGACTCTAACCCACAAGGTCAAGTCTTCACAATTCATGTCAATGTATTTAATATGATTTGGAATTCCACAGAATTCCACATAAAAATACATCTTAAAACACATTTCATTCCACAAGAATTTTCCAATATAAATTCAACTTGTCATTTCCATTTAAAAGAACGAATGAACATGGCAACAGCAGTTGATCTTGGAATTTTCAAATTCAAGAAGGGGTGAACTTTAAAAAATTGAATTGTCATACATGAATTACTACTAATTTATACAAGTTTATAATCTAATACTATCCTAAAACATTCAATAATAAAACTTTTTATAAAATACCAAAATGGAAAATGTACTATACAGTACTAGTTCATGGACGTAATAAATGATAAATGTGTCTATTCACTAAACTGTACTGTATAACCAGCAGCATAATAACAATGCAAGGTAGTTCAATAACATTCACTCGCCTTTTTCAATATACAGTACACAATGATATAGCAGCAAAACGAGGATTTAGTAAGGTGCATCAGATCCTAAAGGACAGTACTTAAGTTTATTTACCTTGTAAAGCGCACGAATACCGAATTGTCTTGGCGCTGAAGTGGAAGGGTGAGAACACAGTGAGAAAGCTTATGACCTATGCAACTGTGAAAAACCAGTTTTTCAATTTCTTCCTGAAAAGCTGGAGATTTGGCTGACGTCTCAAGGATATCAGTAGTTTGTTCCAGAGCGTAGATGCACAGTGTGTTAGAGCTCGACCGCCCCATCTAGCTCTTCTAAATTTTACAGTGTTTATTAATCCTTGAGTAGCCGATCTCAATGCTCGTGAAGGTGCATAGGATAAAAAAAGCTTATGAAAATCGGCTGGACTCTCCCCATTTTCTGCTTTATATACCAAAGTTAGCGCTTTAAATTCAATCTGTTTTTTAATAGGGAGCCAGTGTAATGATCTTATTCCAGCTGTCCTCTACACAGCCCCAGAAGAAGTCTGGCAGCCGCGTTTTGCTACGATTGCACTTTTTGTAGCTGAAATGTATCAATACCCAGGAACAATGCATTAGCATAGTTCATCTTTGATAGAAAAATCGCTACCTTCACAGTTTTCTGGAGTACTTGAGAAATAAAAGGAAAACATTTTCGCAATATTTTTAAGAGAACAAAACAGGAGGAGACAAGGCTGTTAACCTGGGTGCCAAAGTTCAGCTTATTATCAAAAATTATTCCCAGATTTCTAGCCCTGTCAATAGGGTGAGGGCATTCTCCAGACTCCACCTGCCACCAGGTTTGATTCCAGATAAATTGCCCGGTTCCAAACTCCATCACTTCTGTTTTTTCTGTATTTATTTTTAGGTCGAGCTATTCGATGCGCATGCGCATCGAGCTTGCGAGCATATAGGGCTTTAAACAAACTTTAACTTACTGGGTGATTTGGTGCTGTGCCCGTGGCTTTTAGGTCAATGCACAAGCGCATTGACCTAAAATGCGCGTGCACAACACCAAATCGCCGTCTATTCCCTCAGCCGCCCTCCTCCCACACCTTTGAAGTGAAGCTTAGCTTCACTTCAAAGGCCCCTGCTGCTTTCACACCCTCTCCCCACTCCGCCCCCTCCCCTGCCCGCCGTGTCGCATTTCTCCTCCCCCCTCCCACAGCAATGCCCTCAAGTGTCCGGGAGCCCCGCTTCTGTCATAGTCTTCTTTTAAAGCAAAGGCCATTCGCGTGGAGGGGGGTTCTGCTTTAAATGCACCTCACACCACCCACGTCCCCTCCCTTGACTGTTCATATTTGTACTTTATTGCCTATTTAAATTGTTCAACACAACTGTTTGTTTCGTCTGGCAGCATCACTAGCACGTCCGTTTACGTCGAGCAATTGTATTTTAACATTTGCAAACAACTGGGGTTTGTTGCTAAAGCGCCCTCGAGCCAGGCACACCAATGACCTGGAGAGCGTTCACCCTCGTAGTGCACACAGCCAGCGACAGAGACAGGCCTCACTCCGTGGCTAACGTAGCAGACACACATGCACGCATTTTAAATGGACTTAAAAAAACACATATGTAGAAACATTCTCCTCGCAGGTTTACAGGCACTGTTCCTAAAGACAAAACGCACACATACACTAATGCATCTCCCGGAGCCACCCCTAAAGACAAAGCAGAATACTGCATCGCGTTGCACTGCATGCCGGCTGTGCAGTGTTCAGACTGGGTATTGCCATTTCCTAACTATTTTAAATTTGAAAATGCTTGCACCAGAAATGCAAAGTGAGAATATATATATATATATATATAAAGAGAGACAGCCTAGTAATTGCACGAGACACCTGCATCACAACCTGTTTTTTTCTAAAATAAATGCGTATTTCATGACTTATCACTCTCTGATTGATATCTGACAGCCGTTATTAAAGTGGGTGCACGCCTGGTTGCAGCCTTACATACGTTTATCTTTGCTCCGGAAATACACCAGTAAGGCAAAACATTTAAGAACACATTTTGTCTTATACCGATTTGTTTTTTAAAAACAAAACAATGTATGCTGCATTTTTCGTCATCGTACATTTTTGGTGACATGCTTTCATTTCCATCGATTTTGCCAATTTTTCTATGTTGTTTTTCCCTCCACCTAATCTAATGTAACACATTCATACGCTAGTTCTACAATCCTAAAATTAGACAATTTTTGTCTATGTCAAAAAAATTGGTGTCTCATGACATTTGATTGTGATCGCCATGTTCAACACAACTGTTTGTTTCGTCTGGCAGCATCACTAGCACGTCCGTTTACGTCGAGCAATTGTATTTTAACATTTGCAAACAACTGGGGTTTGTTGCTGAAGCGCCCTCGAGCCAGGCACACCAATGCCCTGGAGAGCGTTCACCCTCGTAGTGCACACAGCCAGCGACAGAGACATGCCTCACTCCGTGGCTAACGTAGCAGACACACATGCACGCATTTTAAATGGACTTAAAAAACACATATGTAGAAACATTCTCCTCGCAGGTTTACAGGCACTGTTCCTAAAGACAAAACGCACACATACACTAATGCATCTCCCGGAGCCACCCCTAAAGACAAAGCAGAATACTGCATCGCGTTGCACTGCATGCCGGCTGTGCAGTGTTCAGACTGGGTATTGCCATTTCCTAACTATTTTAAATTTGAAAATGCTTGCACCAGAAATGCAAAGTGAGAATATATATATATATATATAAAGAGAGACAGCCTAGTAATTGCACGAGACACCGGCATCACAACCTGTTTTTTTCTAAAATAAATGCGTATTTCATGACTTATCACTCTCTGATTGATATCTGACAGCCGTTATTAAAGTGGGTGCACGCCTGGTTGCAGCCTTACATACGTTTATCTTTGCTCCGGAAATACACCAGTAAAGCAAAACATTTAAGAACACATTTTGTCTTATACGATTTGTTTTTTAAAAACAAAACAATGTATGCTGCATTTTTCGTCATCGTACATTTTTGGTGACATGCTTTCATTTCCATCAATTTTGCCAATTTTTCTATGTTGTTTTTCCCTCCACCTAATCTAATGTAACACATTCATACGCTAGTTCTACAATCCTAAAATTAGACAATTCATGTCTATGTCAAAAAAATTGGTGTCTCATGACATTTGATTGTGATCGCCATAAAACAAGGCCGTTTGGAACTGTTGCTACCATCCTACTTGCCTTTGCAAAGGCTACAAGTACTATTTAATGTATTCTATTCTTGACTTGTATGCAGTCACTCTTGACATTAATTGGGAGAGGTTATTTGTATATGTTTGTTATTGTCTATGGACGTTTCATTATTCCCTGAATTTCCAAATTTGCTCCTATCATTATTGTCATAATGGGCATTGAGAGGGAGCTCGATATATAGCGTCTTAAACAGACTTTACCTAACTGGGCGATTTGGTGCTGTGCCTGTGGCTTTTAGGTCAATGCGCAAGCGCATTGACCTAAAATGCGCGTGCACATCACCAAATCGCCGTCTGTTCCCTCAGCCGCACTCCTCCCACACCTTTGAAGTGAAGCTTAGCTTCACTTCAAAGGCCTCTGCTGCTTTCACACCCTCTCCCCGCTCCGCCCCCTCCCCTGCCGCCGTGTCGCATTTCTCCTCCCCCATCCCTACAGCAATGCCCTCAAGTGTCCGGGAGCCCCGCGTCTGTCATAGTCTTCTTTTAAAGCAAAGGGGCTATTGTTGGGAGACCGACGTCTGCAGACTGTGAGTTTTGCACTATCGTCTGTGTAAAAGACGTCTTCCTACCTAAAAATCGACACAATAATGCATGTCATACTAAACTATAGCACTAAATGCCAGTTTTGCATATCACATCATTACACACGCCCACGGACATGCACACAATGGTGCAACACGCGCACACAGACACATACAGAGAAACACACTCGCACGCATATAGACACACACACTACACACAATAGCACGCACATTCACATTAACGCAGGCACGTGCGAGCACACATACACACGAACATACATGTCGTTTTGCAAAGAGACTCCCACAGATGATAAACACCCGCAGGCACGCATTCACACGGAAACAGTCGCAAACACACAAACACTTCTACAACAGATGTCCCTTCAACCATTTTCTAACAAAGACTGACAGACACACAGACCTTCCTAGAATAAATGCACGTGAAAACGGACAGACACATACCAGGACACACCACACAGACGCACACTGTAGGAGTGTAACAATGTCCTACCACTCACGCCTCCAGGGTCACCAGGTCACGTGCATGTTACCCACCTGTGTGCCACTGCTGTTATGTCAATAATGCCTAGCTCTGCTGATACAAGGCTTCTAGACAATATACACAACCACCCCATCCATCACCGCATCCACCATCACCACATCCACCGCATCCACCACCACCGCATCCACCACCACCACCACATCCACCATCACATCCACCACCACCACATCCACCACCGCATCCACCACCACCACCACCACCACACCCACCACCACTACATCCACCACCACATCCACTACCACCACCACCCCATCCACCACTACCACCACCACCGCATCCACCACCACATCCACCACATCCACCACCACATCCACCGCATACACCACCACATCCACCATCACCATCACATCCACCACCACCACCACCACCACATCCACCATCACCTCCACATCCACCATGACATCCACCGCCACATCCACCACCATCACATCCACCACCGCCACATCCACCACCACATCCACCACCACTTCCACCACCACCGCATCCACCACCACCACTTCCACCACCACCGCATCCACCACCACCACATCCACCACCACCACATCCACCACCACCACCACTACATCCACCACCACATCCACCACAACCACCACCACCCCATCCACCACCACCCCATCCACCACCACCGCATCCACCACCACCACCGCATCCACCATCACCACATCCACCGCATCCACCACCACTGCATCGACCACCACATCCACCATCACCATCACATCCACCACCACCACCACCACATCCACCATCACCTCCACATCCACCGCCACATCCACCACCACATCCACCACCATCACATCCACCACCGCCACATCCACCACCACTTCCACCACCACTTCCACCACCACCGCATCCACCACCACCACTTCCACCACCACCGCATCCACCACCACCACATCCACCACCACCACCACTACATCCCCCACCACATCCACCACCACATCCACCACAACCACCACCACCCCATCCACCACCACCGCATCCACCACCACCACCGCATCCACCATCACCACATCCACCGCATCCACCACCACTGCATCGACCACCACATCCACCATCACCACCACATCCACCACCACCACCACCACATCCACCATCACCTCCACATCCCCCGTGACATCCACCGCCACATCCACCACCACCACATCCAACACCACCGCATCCACCACCACCACCGCATCCACCACCACCACACCCACCACCACTACATCCACCACCACATCCACCACAACCACCACCCCATCCACCACCACCACCACATCCACCATCACCTCCACAGCCCCCATGACATCCACCGCCACATCCACCACCATCACATCCACCACCACCACCACATCCACCATCACTTCCACCACCACCGCATCCACCACAACCACCGCATCCACCACCACCACCACCCCCACCACCACTACCCTCACCACCACTACATCCACCACCACAACCACCACCCCATCCACCACTACATCCACCACCACATCCACCAACCCATCCACCACCACATCCACCGCATCCACCACCACCGCATCCACCACCACATCCACCATCACCACCACATCCACCATCACATCCACCACCACCACCACATCCACCATCACCTCCACAACCACCACCACCACCACCACATCCACCATCACCTCCACATCTACCATGACATCCACCACCACCACATCCACCACATCTGCATCCACCACCACCACCACAACCACCACCCCTACATCCACCACCCCATCCACCACAACCACCACCCCATCCACCACCACCACCGCATCCACCATCACCACATCCACCGCATCCACCACCACCGCATCCACCACCACATCCACCATCACCTCCACATCCACCACCATCACATCCACCATCACCTCCACATCCCCCATGACATCCACCCCCACATCCACCACCACCACATCCAACACCACCGCATCCACCACCGCATCCACCACCACCACACCCACCACCACTACATCCACCACCACATCCACCACAACCACCACCACCACCACCCCCACCATCACTACCCTCACCACCACTACATCCACCACCACAACCACCACCCCATCCGCCACTACATCCACCACCACATCCACCACCCCATCCACCACCGCATCCACCACCACCACCGCATCCACCACCACATCCACCGCATCCACCACCACCGCATCCACCATCACCACCACATCCACCATCACATCCACCACCACCACCACCTCCACATCCACCATGACATCCACCACCACCACATCCACCACATCTGCATCCTCCACCACCGCATCCACCCCCACCACCACACCCACCACCACTACATCCACCACCCCATCCACCACAACGGCCACCCCATCCACCACCACCACCGCATCCACCATCACCACATCCACCGCATCCACCACCTCCGCATCCACCACCACATCCACCATCACCACCACATCCACCACCACCACATCCACCACCACCACATCCACCACCACATCCACCACCACCACATCCACCATCACCTCCACATCCACCATGACATCCACCACATCCACCACCACCGCATCCACCACCACCACCACACCCACCACCACTACATCTACCACCACATCCACTACAACCACCACCCCATCCACCACTACCACCACCCCCGCATCCACCACCGCATCCACCACAGCCACCGCATCCACCACATCCACCGCATCCACCACCACATCCACCATCGCCACCACATCCACCATCACCATCACATCCACCATCACATCCACCACCACATCCACCACCACATCCACCATCACCTCCACATCCACCATGACATCCACCGCCACATCCACCACCATCACATCCATCACCGCCACATCCACCACCACTTCCACCACCACCGCATCCACCACCACCACTTCCACCACCACCGCATACACCACCACCACATCCACCACCACCACCACTACATCCACCACCCCATCCACCACCAACCCATCCACCACCACTACCACCACCGCATCCACTACCACCACCGCATCCACCATCACCACATCCACCACCACCGCATCCACCACCACATCCACCATCACCACCACATCCACCACCACCACATCCACCATCACCTCCACATCCACCATGACATCCACCGCCACATCCACCACCACCACATCCAACACCACCGCATCCATCACCACCACCGCATCCACCACCACCACCACTCCCACCACCACTACATCCACCACCACATCCACCACATCCACCACAACCACCACCCCATCCACCATCACATCCACCATTACCTCCACATCCACCATGACATCCACCGCCACATCCACCACCACATCACCACATCCACCACCACCACATCCACCACATCACCACCACATCCACCACCTCCACCACCACCGCATCCACCACCACCACTGCATCCACCACCACCACCACCACTACATCCACCACCACATCCACCACAAGCACCACCGCATCCACCACCACCACCGCATCCACCACCACCACCGCATCCACCACCACCGCATCCACCACCACATCCACCATCACCACCACATCCACCATCACATCCACCACCACCACCACCACCACATCCACCATCACCTCCACCACCACCACCACATCCACCATCACCACCACATCCACCATGACATCCACCACCACCACATCCACCACCACCGCATCCACCACCACCACCACACCCACCACCACTACATCCACCACCACATCCAATACCACCACCACCCCATCCACCGCATCCACCACCACCTCCGCATCTACCACCACCTCCGCATCCACCACATCCACCGCATCCACCACCAGCACATCCACCGCATCCACCACCACATCCACCACCACATCCACCATCACCACCACATCCACCATCACACCACGTCCACCATCACATCCACCACCACATCCACCTCCACATCCACCATCACCTCCACATCCACCATGACATCCACCGCCACATCCACCACCACATCCACCACCACCACATCCACCACCGCCACATCCACCACCACCACCACATCCACCACCACCACATCCACCACCACTTCCACCACCACCGCATCCACCACCACCACATCCACCACATCCACCGCATCCACCACCACCACATCCACCACCACTTCCACCACCACCGCATCCACCACCACCACATCCACCACATCCACTGCATCCACCATCACATCCACCACCACCACCACATCCACCACCACCACATCCACCACCACTTCCACCACCACCGCATCCACCACCGCCACATCCACCACCACCACCACATCCACCACCACCACATCCACCACCACTTCCACCACCACCGCATCCACCACCACCACATCCACCACATCCACCGCATCCACCACCACATCCACCACCGCATCCACATCCACCACTTCCACTGCATCCACCACTTCCACCGCATCCACCACCACCACATCCACCACTTCCACCGCATCCACCACCACCACATCCACCACCTCATCCACCACCGCATCCACCACCACCATACTTACCACCATCACTTCCACCACCACATCCACCACCACTTTCACCACATCCACCACCACCACCACATCCACCACCACTTTCACCACATCCACATCCACAACCACCACCACATCACCACATCCACCACATCACCACCTCATCCACCACATCACCACCACATCCACCACATCCACCATCACCTCCACATCCACCATGACATCCACCGCCACATCCACCACCACATCCACCACCACCACATCCACCACCGCCACATCCACCACCACCACATCCACCACCACTTCCACCACCACCGCATCCACCACCACTTCCACCACCACTGCATCCACCACCACCACATCCACCACCACTTCCACCACCACTGCATCCACCACCACCACATCCACCACATCTACCGCATCCTCCACCACCGCATACACATCCACCACTTCCACTGCATCCACCACTTCCACCACATCCACCACCACCACATCCACCACTTCCACCGCATCCACCACCACCACATCCACGACCACATCCACCACTGCATCCACCACCTCATCCACCACCGCATCCACCACCACCACATCCACCATACCCACCACCATCACTTCCACCACCACATCCACCACCACTTTCACCACATCCACAACCACCACCACCACATCCACCACCACTTTCACCAAATCCACAACCACCACCACCACCACATCCACCACCACCACATCCACCACATCACCACATCACCACATCCACCACCTCCACCACCACCTCCACCACCACCACATCCACCACCACATCCACCCCCACATCCACCATCACCACCACCACCACATCCACCACCACCATATCCCCCAGATCCACCACCACCACATCTTTATGTGTGTGGCTATGTGTGTGTTTGGGTGCAAATGCAATGTTCTTGGATTTTCGTCACAATAAAATGCACTGAACATAATCTTCACAAAAGTTATTTACAAACGTTTAAGCTATTGCCAATATAAATTACAATAACTTTTATTTAAGTATTAATTATTTACAAAATTAAAAGCCATTGTTATTTGTAATATCAATACATCTAAGTCACGTAAATACAACACACATTGCATTACAAATGCTATAGGTGTCACATTTGCAAAAGTTAAAACTATTGACATTGTAACTGACAAAGCTATTAATTTTGCTACTTTCAAAACCAACACATAAATAAAAAAAGTGTCATTTACAATACCAATAGCTCAAACTTTCCTAATGCGAGACCTATTGCATTTCCAATGCTTGTTAAATAGTTATGGGCCATCCATCTCATAATGTCAGTGAGGCAGGCATGGAACCTGCCTGCGGTACTTATGGCTCATCAGTGATGGAGATGATAAGCTGAGAGTCGTCAGCATATGATACGAGTCCAAAACCATGTTTCTTAACTAGACTGGCCAAGGGGGCAATGTACAAATTAAAAAGGATTGGAGACAGCGCAGATCCTTGAGACACTCCGCAAGGCAGATGAAAACTCTCAGACTGTATGCCATCCCAGAACACCTTTTGCTCTCTAGCCTCCAAAAAAGAGGACATTAGGGACAGAGCAGTCCCTTCAACTCCCTCCTCCCTCAGCCGCTGCAGCAAAACCACATGGTTTACAATATCAAAAGCGGCCGAGAGATCTAGGAGTACGAGGACCGCCCTTTTCCCACCATCCACTTTTCTACGTATATCCTCAGCTGCAAGGATCAGTGCTGACTCTGTAGAATGACGTGGACGAAACCCATGATGCGAACTATCGAGTGAGTTGTTTACATCAAAGTACTCTGTTAATTCTCTGCTGTTTTTTTTAATATATATATCATCTTTATTGCTTGAATACTTAAAATCATTGCAATCACAGCATCATAATTAACCAAATAAAAAACACAATTACATTTTAAAACAAGAGATCATCTCTTCACATAATTCAAAAAACAATCCCATATATACAGTTTAAAACCATGTTGATAAGCCCAAATCTAGCCACCTTACATCTTGAATTACATAATATAGGTTAAACTGACGGTGTGCTTTACATACTTTTCCATAAATATCATAAGGGAATATTATCGACCAATAAACATTCATTTCCCATCCTTTCGAATGATCTAATGTGCAAAAAGTGCATCAGTTTGCTGCAATGGTAACTCCGCGGATATTACATTTCAAATTAATACCATCGTAACAAAAATTATTTTAATCAAGATTATAAATCATTAAAATCAATAGTACCAAAGTCATAAAATTAGAGGGGGTCTACCCTATATTAAACATTTATCTACTGCCATTACAATTTTTACCAATTGACATAGTAGTGGGACCGATTCACCGGACAATGACATGATTAGTGCCTGACGAGCAGATCTCAAACCACTCATCAGAAAATAAGGTCTCAGAAAAAAAGTCTAAGATTAGTCAACCTCGGGCATACACATACTATATGTACAAGAGTTTCCTGTGGCCAACCACAGAATCTACAATTAGAGTCCGGCCAATGTTTAATCCAAGAACGAGTGCCCTCCTTTGTTGGGTTTATACCCATACGTAGCGTTAGAAACACTTTTTTAAACTTTACAGAAAAGAAGACATTTAAATATGGCTGAACACACGGAGATTGATATGAATTAATCACGTACCATGCATTGGTTTTTTTCCGCTAAAGCAATTTTATCCAATTTAAATGATTCCGCTTTGATATGCTTTTTTAAATTAGTTTATAGTTAGGCATTTTTAAAGCTTACAGTTCAATTTCCAGGCCGATATCATGTAAGGATGCTAAAATTTAGGCTCTCCATTTTGCAGTGTAAGCAGATTTATCAATTTCTTGCCAGCAAATATTCCCTAATGATGCTGGAGCTGATGTTGATAAAACAGCCATGCATTTTAGGAAGGATCCTTTTGATACCAGGCACTGTCTTTGGAGACCGAATTCCAGTCTAATTGCTGATTGACACACTGACCTGTTAATTCCAAAGGTTGCTTTAAAAACCTTAACAATTAGTAAGTCAAGCAACTTCACATCTTTTCCTCTAGTAATCGGAGAGCCATAAATGAGGCTAGGTTGTAACTTGGCTTTAATTATTTTTAGAATAAACTCATACGATTGACAATTCAGTGATTTCTTTAAACGTTTAAAAGCATGGATCAACGTCACAGTCTTGGCCCTTAAATCTTTAAGGTGAAATTTAAAAGACATATGATTATCAAATATTACCGCTAAGTATCTATTTGTCTTAACCATATCAATTGTGCCTGCAGGAATCCAGGAATTAAACTTCTACACCGATTTTCATTACTTTTGTATTTTTGACGTTCATTTCAAGGCCATTCAGCTGTATATAATCATCAAAGGCAGTAATACGTATGTGTAGGCCAATGGGGGCATGGCTCGCCAAAATCATATCATCAGCATACTGGAGGTAGCCAATTTGCATTCCCCCAATCCTAGGAGCATGGCCATTGACAACATCCAAGTGCTGTGGAAGGTCTGATAGAAATAAATTAAATAAGCAGGGGGCAAGGACATAACCCTGCTTTAGGCCATTATATGTTCTGATCATCCTTGATAAGCAGTTACCCTCCCTAATCTTAACTTGAACCCAAGTGCTAGCATACAGAAGCATAATAGCTTTCAACAGTTTCATTGGAATTCCCGGATCTGACAGTTTTTTCCATAGCAAGTTTCGAGGCACAGAATCGAAGGCTGCCTTAAGATCAATAAAAGCAATATATAGATTTTGCTTATTCAAGACAGCCTTCTCCGCAAGCAATGTTAGGGCCAACAAATTGGTGATAGTGGATTGACCTTTCTGAAAACCAGTCTGATTGAATGGAATAATACTCCCCTTCATAGCCCAGTCTTCCAGGTCTATTAGAACACAGGAAGCAAACACTTTTGTATCAACATCAGACAATGAAATAAAACGATAATTAGCAGGATTTGAAACCGTGCCACTTTTATAAATTGGTTGCACTATACTACCTTGCAACGACTCTGGAACAACTCCCAATTTCAGGACATCCCTAAATAGATTTTGCCAAAAGCCTGCCCACAAATTACTATTAACACGAAACAGGGCATTCGGTAACCCATTAGGTCCTGGGGCACCATTTGATCGCAGCCCTCGTAACACGGTCAATACTGGAGTATAGCTCGGAATTTCTAGATCAAGTTTTAGATCAGGACTAGAATAAATAGCATGATCATTAGGGTTCAGATCGGAGCATTCTTCATTGCCCACATAAATTGATGATATATTATTTACCTCACCTGAGGCCAACCTATCTGAGTGTTTTCCCACACCAGCAGATACACCATACAAATTGGATATAAACTTTACCCAACTCGGTTCGGGTATATTTACAGAAAAAGCCCCACTGCCACCCCTTTCGAGGTTATTGATAACCCCCCGGAAAAATGTTTGCGTTATTTTGCTTAGTGGCAGATAATAAGCTATTCCAAATCCCCGTTTGGTATTTTAGTTTTGCTTTCCATACTTCTTGTTTATAGGTCTTCTTAAGTTCCTTCAGGTTTTCTTTATACACTGAGTAGGTCTGACAAAATCTACGGGCGTATGCCTCACGAACAGCTCTATTGATTACTTTCTTTAACCTTAATAATTTGGGGGGGAAACCATTTTTTATGTTTATTCAGATTGGTATTAATTTTCCTGATCTTACCAGTAGAAAATTTCCCTACAATAGACTCTGTGATACAATTATATTTAATAATCATATTCATATCATTCTGGGAGCCCTGATCACTTTCCTTAATCAATACCTCAGCCATTTGCATAATATCCTCCTTATTGGATAGATTCCAAACCAGCCTCCTCAGGTTGTATGCCGAACATGTCGATTTGGGAAGATCGTTAGATTTTAAAAGATTTTCTACCAAAAAATAAAATTTTACAACCTGAGGGTTATGGTCACTTTCTGGCCGGCCGATTACCTTATATTCAGACACATGAAGTCTCATATTGTCCGAAATATCTCTCTGCTGAGTTGTTTTTCCAGTACCTTTGCCATGATAGGCGGCCAGCTATAGGTCGATAGTTTTTGAGCTCATTAGGGTCTGAATTTAGTTTTTTCAATAGAGGTCGAATAGCTGCCTTTTTCCAGATAGTCGGGTATACACCAGTAGCTATAACTTGATTTAAAATAGGTGTAGGGTTTTCACCGATTTTCTGAGCTGCTTGATGTATAATGGAGGGAGGGCAAGGATCAGTGGGTGCACCTGCTTTTATGGACAGAAGTAACTTTTGCACTTCATTATTATTCATGGGCTGAAAAGCGTGCATTGTGGACTAACATTAGGTGTTAATATATTCTGGGAAATTGGCAAACTTGGGAAATTATTATAAATCTCCTGCACCTTCTCTTGGAAGTAATTTGCCACTGTATTACATAGCTTTTAATTAGTCTTAAATCTCTGGTCTTGGTGTGGTTTGGCTAGCAGATTAACCGTTCTAAACAATTCCCTGGCGGAGTTGCCTGCCTCTTTTATTTTCACGGTAAAGAATTGTTTCTTTGTGGAAACAATTGCTTCTTTATAATGTGCCATAGTCACATTATAGATGTCTTTTTTTAAGATATCATAATTCTGCCGCCATCGGCGTTCTGCTCTCCTACATTCAATTTTTAAGGTTTTTAATTCTGAGGTATACCAAGGAGAAGATGTTTTTGCTTTTTATTTGGCCATTAATCTCTTTGGCACAATCTTGTCCGCTGCTGCCGTTAGCCAGTCATCTAGCTGCTGAGCGGCCTTATTATTATCACATTCCTGAGAGATCGGAGAAGAATCAAGTGCCAACTCCAAATCCGCTTTTTTAATTTTATCCCATCTTCTAATTAGTGTCTTAGGGAGTATCATTTGTGCTTTAAATTGTTGTTTAGTAGCTTTAAAATCAAAGTAAATGGCCATGGTAAGGCCTGTATATTGGGGACTGTAACATCCGGGTCACTGGTGAAAATTCCTTCCAGCGTATGACCTGCCTGATGGGTAGGTTCTATAACTAATTGCTTTAGATTGAATGCGCCTAAATTGTCGATCAATCTGGCCGTGTCAGTGTGTGCTTCTAAATGATAGTTTAAATCTCCTAGAATGGTAAGGGGGAGTGAATCGGTGTAACGTTCCAAAGTTGTTAGTATGGCTTGGGAGAAGGTGGTCGATAAATTAATATCCCTGAAGAATTTGAAAATTATTTACTTTAATGCGAAAGTGCATTGCTTCTGCCGGAAGGTTTAAGATTGTTTCAAAATGCACTTTAAAGTGGTTACGATATATAATTGCTATTCGTCCCCCTTTTTCCTGTCGATCTATTTTGTGCAAAGAGAGCATACCCTTCTGGAATAGCAATATTCGAGCCAGGGGCTGATGTATCATCAGCCCAAGTTTCGGTTAGGAAAATTAGGTCTGGCCTGGAGAGCTGAATTAGCTCTTCCAACTCATATTTGTGTTTTGGCATAGAGCGGACGTTAACTAGCAGACATTTCACATGCTCTATTTCTTCATTTATAGATTCCCTATATTTTCCTGTTTTTTCACCATCTTTTTTACCTCTACTTCTGTCTATCGAGAGCCCTGTTCTAACCTTAAGTTACTTGTGCTCTTAAGTTTCACTCCAGTACTCGCCGGGAGTATAAAGGCACAGGATGAATATTCAATTCCGGTTTTACTAATACTCTGTGGGCACCAACTATGGGGAGCACACAGAGTCGTTCTGATATCTAGCAGCAGTTGCTTACCATAGGTTTTTGGGGAAATTTGTGCAGGTGTCCTGGCGCTGGTCGCGTTCCGGGCACTGACGGGCACAGACGGGTTTGCCTTTGGCGCGCCTTCAGCATGCATCGCGTGTTATATACTAGTGGGGAAAGAGAAAGACTAGAGCGTCAACCCCAAGTGTAATGCGGTCCCGGTAAACATCCGGGTACCGCCAGGGACCGAAAACGCTCGAGCAGAGTTAAGGACCAGGTAAGGATTACTTTAAAAAATGTTAAAACTATTTAGGTGAAATCAGACACCCTTAAAATTATTCAAAGAGGGGGGGCGTGGCCAAGATGGCATCGGAGTAGGACGCCTTTCCGTGCCGCTCCGGCGCTGATCCAGCAAAGCATCTAAAAGCACGAACTTGTGGGAGTTCACCCGCCCCAAAAGCGGCGGGGAAGTCCGCCTGACGGAGTGGGTGGCTTTGGTGTGGTCGCCGAGGCGGTGTGACCCCGGGTGCGCCTCTGGCATCGACCGCACCCCGCGGCCTGTGAGACCCCGGGCTCTCCTGACATCGAGGCCCGGCGCGGTCGATGGGCGGGGCCCTGGATCTGCCCTGAAGTCGTCGGAGCAGGCGGAAGGCTAGAAGGAGCTGCACATAGGCGACTGGTGACCTGGCGGCGGTCTCAGATCGTACCCCCCTACCCCTGGGGGTGGTGAGGCACCGGTTCCTAGCACTGGCTGTGGCACTTGGACGAGCGGCGGCGTTCTACGATCTGCACCACCCGCCATTCCCTCTGCGAGGCCAGGCTCGGCTGGCATCTGCCGCCTGATCGGGACTTCGAAGCCCGCCATTACACTTGACCACGAGGCGCGGGGCCTGGGCGCTGTGCAGGGCCGAGATTACTACGGAGCTAAGGAGCGGACCTTCCAGTGGCTGTTGGCGCAGCACGTGTTCGGAGGAGGCCCGGAGGGCACAGGCAAACAGGCTCTCGGGTTTACCCTTTTTGGGCTCTGGTGGGACCCACGGATCGAGTAGCTGTGTGCGGGGGGCTGGACATACTTGGTGGCATCCGTGAGCGCCTTCCCGAACGCTTGGTTTGCCTAAAGGCTCCGCTGCTCTCCAGGGCCACGTGGCGCCGGACCAGAGCGCTGTGAGCCGCCATGACTACTATGCCGCGCAAACGGGGCCAGGGGAAAGACAATGCCCCGAAATCCTCTCAACAACCGGCCTCCCCTGGAGCGAGTGGATCGTCGAAGCAATCGGACGAAGATGCCCCAGCGACGAAGGCTTTCATGACAGAGTTGTTTGCCTCAATCAAGGAGGACATCTCTGAGCTCAGGGCGCAGCTAGCCTCCGACTTGAGGGAGGTGCGGAGAGACGTGGACGGCATAGGCGAGAGGGTGGCGACCCTGGAAGACCGGGATCTGAGCGTGGCTACCGACGTCCATATGCTTCAGCAAGACATCATTCGCCTCACAGAGCAAAATCTGGACTTACAACTACACACGGAAGACCTTGAAAACCGCTCCCGTAGAAATAACATCCGAATACGGGCGGTGCCGTGGGACGGTGAGGCTGGGGACCTACGAGGGTACGTCCAGGAGCTGTTCCTCCAGGTCCTCGATGAGGAAGACACGAAGGAGATACAGATGGACAGAGTACACCGGGTGGGACTGCCACGGCGCGGGGGGGGCCCCCCCTGACATTCTGGTGTGCGTCCACGATTTCCAGCTCAAGGAAAGGATTCTACGAAAGGCCAGGACCATCGAGTCGCTACAGTTCCGGGGGCATCGGCCGCAACTGTATCAGGACTTGGCTGCATCTACCTTGCAAAAGCGGAGGGAGTTCCGACCGGTGACAGCGTTCCTGAGAGAGAGGGGCATCGCCTACTCCTGGGGTCCTGGGGACACCCTTTCAGGATCATTTTTAGGTGGCAGAATCGCCTTGCTCAAATCCGCACGCTTCAGGCGGCAAAAGAGCTTTTGGGCCTGGAGGATGTGCCGTCTTCGCAGGCCGCGACGGCTTCCCCGTCGCGGCGGCGCCACCGTTCGTCTTCATGGCACAGGGTGGCGGGTTCCCCCTTCAGACAACGACCAGATCTTTCTGCCAGCCTGCGAGAACGGGGAGCAGCAGTCGCCTCGGTGGCATCGGCCACGTTGACCGACTCACAGCATAGCTCTGAGGCGGCGTGATCCCCGAAGAATGGCGGATCGGCACCGGAGGGGCCCGGGCCTTCTGGTCGAGGGGTTTGAAAGTACTCTTGTGGGAGACGACCTCGACTGTGGTCAAGGGGAATAGTATCTTCATTCCCCCGGCCTGCTTCTTGAGTGGGGGCCTCCTACGGATTTCGGCCTACTGATCTCGATGAGTATGGTTACTGCACTTTTCCTTTTGATTTTGTACAATGTTGGGTTTACATATCGTTTAGGGGGGGGTTTGGTTGGGGGTTGTTGGGGATGGGGGGGAGGGACCCGTGACGGAAGGCCATTGGGGGTGAATGTGGCGTGTCTGCAGATGAGAGCGTACTTTACTGTTGAGGTTGTGGTTCAGCGAATGTTCTGGAATCGCCTGGGTGTTTTCTGCCTGGGGGTGGGGAGGAGTGCGGGATGGGTGCCAATTGGATTGCTGAACGCGGGGTCTGTGGTCTGTATTTGCCATGCCACTTAGTATAGGGACGTGGAATGTCAAGGGCATGAACTCCCCTCAGAAGCGACAGAAGGTCCTGAAATATGTGGTAGACCATCACCTTGATGTGGTAGGGTTGCAAGAAACTCACTTGGCACGAAAGGATGAGTTGCGGCTCCGCCATAGGGCGTACCCCATTGTATACAGGTCCTCTGCTGTCACGAAGCACCGGGGGGTGGCACTACTGTTCAGGGCGACGTTGCACTTTCATCCTGTGGGGGTCCGCAGCGACAAGGAGGGGCGTTGGCTGATGGTAAAGGGGCACATTCAGGGTAGATTGTGTACGTTTGTTGTGCTTTATCTGCCCAATGCCGGTCAGAACAAGTTCCTGCAAGACTTATTGGTTAAGGTGGGGGACTTTGCAGAAGGTCTCATGTTCCTGCTGGGCGATTTCAATTTGGTATGGGACAGAGATATGGACAGCTCGGGGGGGCGGCGGGCGGACTTAGGGGTTTTTTCTGATTCCGCGCAGCGTGGGGTGGAGGAGTTGGGTCTCATAGATGGATGGCGATTTTTTCACCCTGCCGTGAAAGACTATACGTTCTTTTCCCATGTGCACCACTCCTACTCTCGATTGGATCACGTCTTCCTTAGTCAGTCCCTTAGAGGGGACATTCTAGATGCCGCCATTCTCCCGATATCTGTGTCGGACCACAGCCTCATGGTGCTCACGCTCCGCTGGTCGCCACCCGACACCGCGAATAGGAAGTGGTACTTCCCTGCATCGGTGGTCAGGGACGAGGTCTCCAATCGAGCCTTACGTCTGGCCATACGTGAATTTTTCGATTGCAATCCCCCATCGGACACTTCTCTGATGACCACGTGGGACGCCTTCAAGGCGACGATCAGGGGGACGTGCTTGGGCCTCAATTCACAACTGAACACTCTGCGTAGGAAGGAGAGGGAGGCGCTGGAGGCCGAGGTGCTCGCGCTCGAGAGGGCACACAAAGCTAACCCCTCGAGGATAACCCTACGTCCCCTGACGGCGGTTAGGGGCAAGCTGAAGGCGCACTATACAAACAGGGCCGAACTCACCCTCCTGCGGCTGGGACGGCACTCCTACTCCAGTAGTAACAAGATCGGCAGACACTTGGCCCGACAACTGAGGGATAAGAGGGAGCGTGAGTACATAGGTGGGGTTAGAGACTCCGCGGGAGCGCTCCACCATCGTGACGGAGCGAAGGCGGACATATTTGGCCGCTTCTATGCTGCTTTATACGAGGGAGAGGAGCTAGATGCTGCTAAGCAACGGGAGTTCCTGCAGCGTTTGCCGCTTCCGCAGGTCTCCAAGGCCTGGAATGACTTGCTGGACGCCCCGATCTCGAGGGAGGAAGTCCTCTCCGCCATCAAAAACTTGAAATTGCACAAAGCCCCCGGGCCCGATGGGTTCACTGCAGTTTTCTATCAGACCTATGCAACTGAGGTGTGTGACTTCCTGGTCGCCCTATTTAACGACATGGCTGGGCCCGGTGTGAATTCCGGGACCCTCGCGGAGGCGGTGATTACGGTCCTGCCGAAGCCGGGGAAGGATCCGGAGCGGTGTGCCTCATACCGCCCCATAGCCTTACTCAATATCGACGCGAAGCTGTACTCGGCGATTCTGGCAAGCCGCCTCCAGGACCTCCTACCGACGATTGTCCACGCAGATCAGTCCGGCTTCATCAAAGGTCGCCAGACGCACGACAATACACGGAGGGTGATCCACCTTATTGAGAAAGCGGACAGGTTCCGCATTCCGGCGGTCTTGGTGGGCCTGGACGCGGAGAAGGCCTTCGACCGGGTGGACTGGGGCTTTCTATTCCACACATTACAGGCGTTTGGCTTCTCCGAAAGATTCATCGCCATGGTGGGGGCCAACTTCTGCAGCCCACGCTCGAGGGTAGCGGTGAACGGCCACCTGTCGGCATTCTTCCAGCACTCCCGGGGCACCAGACAGGGGTGCCCCCTCTCTCCCTTGTTGTTTGCGCTCAGCATTGAGCCCCTGGCGATGGCGGTCCGGGTGCATGAGGGGGTTAAGGGCATCCCATTCACAGGAGAACAGCACAAGATTTCCCTTTTTGCGGATGACGTTTTGCTTTCGGTGGCCGACCCCGCTAACTCTCTTCCATGCGTTCGAAATATCCTGCTGGAATTTGAGGAAGTGGCTGGCTTCAAAATTAATTACGGCAAGTCTTATGTCCTGAACCTGACTCTATCACAGGCCGAGGTGGCACAGGTGAGAGCGACGACGCCTCTGGCCTGGGCCTCGGGCTCCATACTATACTTGGGAGTCCACCTCACCCCTACGGTGGGTGGCTTATTCGCGGCCAACTTCCCGCCCCTCTTGGCCAAGACGCGGGCAGAGCTGGAGAAGTGGAAGCCCAGATTCCTATCCTGGCTGGGTCGGGTGCACGCCATCAAAATGGTCCTTCTCCCCAAATATTTGTACCTGTTCCAGGCCCTGCCGATCCCACTGAGCTCTTCCTTTTTTAGCCACCTTAAGTCATTGATCTTGAAATTTGTCTGGCAGGGTGGTCGGGCACGACTTTCGTTTGCACTCCTGCGACGGCTGCGGACTGACGGGGGGGTCGGCCTCCCGGATTTACACCTCTATTATAAAGCTGCCCAACTTAGAGTCATGGTGGAATGGTCACAGCAATTTTCCGACAAACACTGGTTGCATATGGACCGGAGTGTGGCGGGTCGGTCCATCTGGGATCTGGCTTGGAAGCCAAAGCGGGACCGCCCAGCGAATGCGTACATTAGTACCCCCACGGGGACTACGCTGAAAGTCTGGGATACCTTGGCGGGTGATGAGCGATGGACGACCTTTCCGTCTCCATTCACTCCATTGCATTTCAATCCGGAGTTTCCGCCGGCACTCACCGAGGGCCCCTTTGACGCCTGGAGGGAGGGGGGTTGTCGGGCGCTACTCCACCTGTTCCACGGCCCTGACCCCCTGACTTTTGGGAACTGCATGCGGGACTACCAAGTGCAGCCAGTGGAAAATTACAGGCATTTGCAACTGCTCCACTGGGCCACGTCACCGGGAGTACGGGAGGCTGTGACGAGACCTCCGTCCGACTTTGAGGCCTTCCTCCTGAAAACATCCACCATGAAGGGGGCCATCTCCTTTCTCTACCAACTGCTGCTTCGTTCTGCCCTTTCCCCTAGACCGCGCTACATGGAGCAGTGGGAGGAGATGGTAGGGAGGGATATCACTGATGATGAATGGTCGGCGCTCTGGAGGGACATGACGCAATTTAATCACTCCATACTCCTGAGGGAGGCGCATTTAAAAACCCTCACGCAGTGGTACATGGTCCCGGCCCGGCTTCACCGCATTTACCCGGCTGTCACGGATAGGTGCTGGAGGGGCTGTGGCCTCCTGGGGGACTTCCGCCACATTTGGTGGGACTGCCCGGTCATCAAACCCTTCTGGGCCGAGATCTTATCCCATATTAAAGATATCCTGAAGTACCCTATCGACGACTCACTGGAGTTCGTGCTCCTGGGCTTGAGAGACCCTGGCCTCGAGCACCAGACGCGAGCAGACAAGAAGATTCTCTGGCTATGTCTAGGCGCGGCCAAAGTCACGTTGGCATCAGCCTGGAAGCGGAAAGAGGCACCAGCGATCTCCCTTTGGCACGCTAGACTATGGAGGCTCCTGAGTCTCGAGAGAATGGCGGACATCTTCCTAGGCAACTACAAAAACTTCAAACACATATGGGGCCCCTTGGTGTCCTTTCTCTCTACTGGTTTGCCCTCAGCAGTGTGCCCGGCGTCTCTGAGGAATTTACACTTATTTCAGCTCTAAGTATGACTGACGGATGAATGGGGGAAGAGTGTGGCGCCGTCACGGGAGGGGGGGCGGGTAGCGGGGAGTTAAGTTTGGGTGCTACTGTCGGGACGTTTGTATCGATAAGACGAGGCTCACCTCGACGGCGTGGTGATTCTGGACTCCCGGTCGGCTGCACTAATTGAGCAACCCCGCCTTGGGGTGTACGGACAGGACTGCCTACTCTTGCGGCTGGCGAAGCCTCTTGTTCACTAACTTTCTTGTATCGCAGCATTGCCTCGTCTTAATCTACTGCTTTCCCACTGTGTGGGATCATCTGTGCACCCTATGTGGTACCTTTTGTTTGATGTTTTATTTCTTTATATCTGCAAAATAAAAATTTTACAAAAAAAAAAAAATTATTCAAAGATCTGGTTCATAGAACAGTTCTCTTCCGGTATACTTCCGGTTTTTGGCACAAATGAAGATAAAATATCACACAGTAATTTAAAAGTGCAATAACCGCACTATAATATTCCAGGTGCCAGCAACGGACAGAATACAATCTCACTGTGCAGACAGGCAACAAATCTTACCCCTTACACGCTGCGCGGTCGCTGCATCGCGTGTTATATACTAGTGGGGAAAGAGAAAGACTAGAGCGTCAACCCCAAGTGCAGTGCGGTCCCGGTTAACATCCGGGTGCCGCCAGGGGCTGAAAACGCTCGAGCAGAGTTAAGGACCAGGTAAGGATTACTTTTAAAAAGGTTAAAACTATTTAGGTGAAATCAGACACCCTTAAAATTATTCAAAGATGTGGTTCATAGAATAGTTCCCTTCCGGTATACTTCCGGCTTTCGGCGCAAATAAAGATAAAATATCACACAGTAGAGGCGTGGCTTAGCCGGCGAGCATGGCGGCCGTCTAGAGCGTGAGCTCCGGCCAGCCTGACATCATCCTTACAGATAATCCTGGCCCTGGGCATCTAAGGGGGCTCATTGCAGGTGGAATCGGCGGCTGTAACCTTGGGCTACGATCGGTGGAGATTGTACCCCGGTAGCTGCCCTGGTGCCGGTGCGGAGAGTCGCGGACACTGCAGGTCCCTGAGGGTCCGGCGGGGCCTAGTGGACCGGGACCTCGAGTTTTGGGAGGGCCCAGTCTGGGCGTGCCTGCTGATGCCAGCGGGGAGTCACACACTGCGCCCATATCATCAGATGAGCTGCGACTTGCGGCGGCGGAGCCCGGAGGACAGATCTGGTGGCAGCAATTTCGCTCGGCGACGCGATTGGTCCGACAGGAATTGGTGAGGCCTACGAGGCCGGGACCTCGAGTTTGGTGTTGCCCGGGCCAAGTGACCCTGCAGAGGATAGCCGGTGGGGGGGCGTGAAGCCCTTCAGAGGACATTGAGTGGTTGGATGCCCCCCTCGCCTCATTACTCCCCTGCTCATAGCTGCAGAGGAGATGCCCTGCTGTCCGACGGGCATTGGTGAGGCGTACGAAGCCGGGACCTCGAGTTTGGCGTTGCTCGGGTGACCCTGCAGGGGCTGGCCAGTGAAGGGGCGTGGAGCCGGTGCCCTCCGGAGGACATTGAGTGGTTGGTGGCCCCCTTGCCTCCTAACACCCCTGCCCATAGCTGGAGAGGCGGCGCCCTGCTGTGGGATCCGTGGACAATTATCGGAGGCGGCCGAGGCGGGGAAGGACCGACATCTTGCTCCCCCCAGCGCCTGCGGCAGTGGCACTTGGCTGGATGGATGTGGACAGAGAGGGACACGACTTGCCTTGAAGTGAGCTGCTGGCCCGTCCAGACCATTCGGAGTGGGTGGCCCCGGCCTGCGCTGTGAGGTGGTGATCCTACTGGTGGCGCACCAAGGTCCCCTGTGAGACACGAGGTGAGCTGTATAGATCCTGGCAATAGTGGTGAATGCTCGGGGGGAAGATCGGGCCCCGGTGGGGTGTACGACTGGTGGTGCCCGGCACAGGTTGAGGCGTGGCGGGGCAGGCTGTGCCCGAAGTGGGTTGTGGGACCCCTGAGAAGACACTGAATGCTGTTGTCACGAAAGGTGTGATACTGTCCGACGATCCGCTGCCTGGCAGAGCGAGGAGAGAGTGTAGGCAGCTGGGTGTGTTACTCCTGCCATAGTTGACCCACTGTGCGGACTTGCCTGCGGTCTACCGGGCCTGTGTCATTAGCCTATCTGGAGTGTGGATTGTACACCGGCCTACGGGGTTCCTGCCTCTTGAAACATCTTGGGGGGCCATGACGCGGGGTGGAGCAGGAGGGGGACAGGGCAAGCAAGGGCCCATGGACAAATTTACAGGATCGGCGGGCGCTGGGGGCTCCCTATCATCGACACCCGATAACGACTCAAAGGCAAGCTCACCTATGACGACTCTAATATTCTTGTGTTCCCCAACTACACGAGGATGGTGCAACAACAGTGCCAGTCGTTTCAGGTGGCCAAGGCCCGACTTCGGGGCCTCAAGCTCCAGTACGCCCTGCTCTACCCGGCGCGGCTGCGGGTTGTTTTCCAGTCCCGCACTCTGTTCTTTGATACTCCTGAGGAGGTTTTCCACTGGACTGATGAAACGTTTAAAATTCGGGGAATCGGACTCCTCCACCGGCGGTGCCGCCAGGGGGGCGGGGGGGCTCAGGAGTCAACGCAGATGCGCAGAGGATCGCGCTCGACCAGGAGCTCGCGGGCAGGATCGGTCGCCCCACAAGAGGATTCCACACCGGAACAGCAGACGGATGCCCCCTGAATACCATGGGACTCGGAACGTGATTCCGTGCGGAGGCAGGGTACTGATGCCCAGGTGCTCTGATATGACGGGCTGGGACATTGCCCTGGACAATTTGGGTGGGAGGGAGTGACAGCCTAGTTCCTATGGGTTGCCACGTAGGGGTTTCTTGGAGGACGCGGCTTGGGTCCTCCCGTTGGAGGCCTCACCGGGTTCCGACCGCGACAGGTGCTTCCACGTTTGGGAGGTACGGGGTGGGGGGTGGTTGGGGGTTTGGGGTCGGGAGTTTTGGGGGAGGGCTTGGTGGGAATGTGATACAGACTTCTGGGGTTGGGGGGAGGAAGGGGAGGGGGGGGTCAGTTACTAAGCACAGTGTTGATGTCCTGGTTCACTCGAGTGTGTACTTACCTGTACTTACCTGCTGATCACAGCCCTAGGTCAAGTTGTGTGTTTGCGGCTCGATGGCGGTTGAGGGATCGGAGTCAAGGATGACTATGGCCTGTATGCGTGTTGTGAGTTGGAATGTGAGAGGCATGCTGGACAAATTCAAGAGGAGAGCATTGCTGCGCCTGCTGCGCCTGGGGAAAAGGGAGGGAGCTGACGTGTTGCTGCTGAAAGATACCCACCTGATGGGCACTAAAGTGCTTAGTTTGCGGAGATATGGTTATGACCAAGTCTACCACGCTGGGTTTACACAAGTCTTCCGGGGAGTGGCCATCCTAGTGCATCGAAGGCTGTCCTATGTTCATGAGTCACAGTGGATTGATCCACAGGGTAAATATCTAGTTATTAAGGGTACCATTGGCGCTGAATCATGGGTGATTGGAAGTGTGTATGCTCCCCCCGCTACAATGGGCATTGATTGAGAAGCTCTACAAGGTATGGTCTGAAATCCCTGAGTGTTTAGCGGTGATAGGGGGGGGACTGGAATGACGTCATGCAGTGCAGAATGGACAGATGTAAGCCTGGGGGGGGACAAGTGGTCAACGCACCCACCAAACTGAGCGAGATGACCCGAGGAATGGGATGGGTAGATGTTTGGCGCTATCTACACACACATAGTCGGGAATACACTTATGTCTTGGCAGTGCATAAATCCTTCTCCAGGCTGGACTATATGTTTGTTCTGGCAGCTGGGGTGGGGAGGGTCGAATCGGTCGTTATTTTACCCTGTGGATTATCCGATCACTCACCAGTGGCGGTGACCTTAACATTGGGAAGGGAGAGACAGCCGTTTCGATGGCATCTTTCCGCTTGGTCCTTACAGCAAGAAGACTATCAGGAACATTTGGGGGTGGCTATAGCCCACTACTGGGAAGAGAATTTAGACTCGGTAGCTGATGCATGGATAGCGTGGGAAGCCCTCAAGCCCACATTGCGTGAAGTGGACATTGCCTGGTACTCGGCGGCCCGTAAGAAACGACCACCCCCACCACCACTACCCTCACCACCACTACATCCACCACCACAACCACCACCCCATCCACCACTACATCCACCACCACATCCACCAACCCATCCACCACCACATCCACCGCATCCACCACCACCGCATCCACCACCACATCCACCATCACCACCACATCCACCATCACATCCACCACCACCACCACATCCACCATCACCTCCACAACCACCACCACCACCACCACATCCACCATCACCTCCACATCTACCATGACATCCACCACCACCACATCCACCACATCTGCATCCACCACCACCACCACAACCACCACCCCTACATCCACCACCCCATCCACCACAACCACCACCCCATCCACCACCACCACCGCATCCACCATCACCACATCCACCGCATCCACCACCACCGCATCCACCACCACATCCACCATCACCTCCACATCCACCACCACCACATCCACCATCACCTCCACATCCCCCATGACATCCACCCCCACATCCACCACCACCACATCCAACACCACCGCATCCACCACCGCATCCACCACCACCACACCCACCACCACTACATCCACCACCACATCCACCACAACCACCACCACCACCACCCCCACCATCACTACCCTCACCACCACTACATCCACCACCACAACCACCACCCCATCCGCCACTACATCCACCACCACATCCACCACCCCATCCACCACCGCATCCACCACCACCACCGCATCCACCACCACATCCACCGCATCCACCACCACCGCATCCACCATCACCACCACATCCACCATCACATCCACCACCACCACCACCTCCACATCCACCATGACATCCACCACCACCACATCCACCACATCTGCATCCTCCACCACCGCATCCACCCCCACCACCACACCCACCACCACTACATCCACCACCCCATCCACCACAACGGCCACCCCATCCACCACCACCACCGCATCCACCATCACCACATCTACCGCATCCACCACCTCCGCATCCACCACCACATCCACCATCACCACCACATCCACCACCACCACATCCACCACCACCACATCCACCACCACATCCACCACCACCACATCCACCATCACCTCCACATCCACCATGACATCCACCACATCCACCACCACCGCATCCACCACCACACCCACCACCACTACATCTACCACCACATCCACTACAACCACCACCCCATCCACCACTACCACCACCCCCGCATCCACCACCGCATCCACCACAGCCACCGCATCCACCACATCCACCGCATCCACCACCACATCCACCATCGCCACCACATCCACCATCACCATCACATCCACCATCACATCCACCACCACATCCACCACCACATCCACCATCACCTCCACATCCACCATGACATCCACCGCCACATCCACCACCATCACATCCATCACCGCCACATCCACCACCACTTCCACCACCACCGCATCCACCACCACCACTTCCACCACCACCGCATACACCACCACCACATCCACCACCACCACCACTACATCCACCACCCCATCCACCACCAACCCATCCACCACCACTACCACCACCGCATCCACTACCACCACCGCATCCACCATCACCACATCCACCACCACCGCATCCACCACCACATCCACCATCACCACCACATCCACCACCACCACATCCACCATCACCTCCACATCCACCATGACATCCACCGCCACATCCACCACCACCACATCCAACACCACCGCATCCATCACCACCACCGCATCCACCACCACCACCACTCCCACCACCACTACATCCACCACCACATCCACCACATCCACCACAACCACCACCCCATCCACCATCACATCCACCATTACCTCCACATCCACCATGACATCCACCGCCACATCCACCACCACATCACCACATCCACCACCACCACATCCACCACATCACCACCACATCCACCACCTCCACCACCACCGCATCCACCACCACCACTGCATCCACCACCACCACCACCACTACATCCACCACCACATCCACCACAACCACCACCGCATCCACCACCACCACCGCATCCACCACCACCACCGCATCCACCACCACCGCATCCACCACCACATCCACCATCACCACCACATCCACCATCACATCCACCACCACCACCACCACCACATCCACCATCACCTCCACCACCACCACCACATCCACCATCACCACCACATCCACCATGACATCCACCACCACCACATCCACCACCACCGCATCCACCACCACCACCACACCCACCACCACTACATCCACCACCACATCCAATACCACCACCACCCCATCCACCGCATCCACCACCACCTCCGCATCTACCACCACCTCGCATCCACCACATCCACCGCATCCACCACCAGCACATCCACCGCATCCACCACCACATCCACCACCACATCCACCATCACCACCACATCCACCATCACACCACGTCCACCATCACATCCACCACCACATCCACCTCCACATCCACCATCACCTCCACATCCACCATGACATCCACCGCCACATCCACCACCACATCCACCACCACCACATCCACCACCGCCACATCCACCACCACCACCACATCCACCACCACCACATCCACCACCACTTCCACCACCACCGCATCCACCACCACCACATCCACCACATCCACCGCATCCACCACCACCACATCCACCACCACTTCCACCACCACCGCATCCACCACATCCACCACATCCACTGCATCCACCATCACATCCACCACCACCACCACATCCACCACCACCACATCCACCACCACTTCCACCACCACCGCATCCACCACCGCCACATCCACCACCACCACCACATCCACCACCACCACATCCACCACCACTTCCACCACCACCGCATCCACCACCACCACATCCACCACATCCACCGCATCCACCACCACATCCACCACCGCATCCACATCCACCACTTCCACTGCATCCACCACTTCCACCGCATCCACCACCACCACATCCACCACTTCCACCGCATCCACCACCACCACATCCACCACCTCATCCACCACCGCATCCACCACCACCATACTTACCACCATCACTTCCACCACCACATCCACCACCACTTTCACCACATCCACCACCACCACCACATCCACCACCACTTTCACCACATCCACATCCACAACCACCACCACATCACCACATCCACCACATCACCACCTCATCCACCACATCACCACCACATCCACCACATCCACCATCACCTCCACATCCACCATGACATCCACCGCCACATCCACCACCACATCCACCACCACCACATCCACCACCGCCACATCCACCACCACCACATCCACCACCACTTCCACCACCACCGCATCCACCACCACTTCCACCACCACTGCATCCACCACCACCACATCCACCACCACTTCCACCACCACTGCATCCACCACCACCACATCCACCACATCTACCGCATCCTCCACCACCGCATACACATCCACCACTTCCACTGCATCCACCACTTCCACCACATCCACCACCACCACATCCACCACTTCCACCGCATCCACCACCACCACATCCACGACCACATCCACCACCGCATCCACCACCTCATCCACCACCGCATCCACCACCACCACATCCACCATACCCACCACCATCACTTCCACCACCACATCCACCACCACTTTCACCACATCCACAACCACCACCACCACATCCACCACCACTTTCACCAAATCCACAACCACCACCACCACCACATCCACCACCACCACATCCACCACATCACCACATCACCACATCCACCACCTCCACCACCACCTCCACCACCACCACATCCACCACCACATCCACCCCCACATCCACCATCACCACCACCACCACATCCACCACCACCATATCCCCCAGATCCACCACCACCACATCTTTATGTGTGTGGCTATGTGTGTGTTTGGGTGCAAATGCAATGTTCTTGGATTTTCGTCACAATAAAATGCACTGAACATAATCTTCACAAAAGTTATTTACAAACGTTTAAGCTATTGCCAATATAAATTACAATAACTTTTATTTAAGTATTAATTATTTACAAAATTAAAAGCCATTGTTATTTGTAATATCAATACATCTAAGTCACGTAAATACAACACACATTGCATTACAAATGCTATAGGTGTCACATTTGCAAAAGTTAAAACTATTGACATTGTAACTGACAAAGCTATTAATTTTGCTACTTTCAAAACCAACACATAAATAAAAAAAGTGTCATTTACAATACCAATAGCTCAAACTTTCCTAATGCGAGACCTATTGCATTTCCAATGCTTGTTAAATAGTTATGGGCCATCCATCTCATAATGTCAGTGAGGCAGGCATGGAACCTGCCTGCGGTACTTATGGCTCATCAGTGATGGAGATGATAAGCTGAGAGTCGTCAGCATATGATACGAGTCCAAAACCATGTTTCTTAACTAGACTGGCCAAGGGGGCAATGTACAAATTAAAAAGGATTGGAGACAGCGCAGATCCTTGAGACACTCCGCAAGGCAGATGAAAACTCTCAGACTGTATGCCATCCCAGAACACCTTTTGCTCTCTAGCCTCCAAAAAAGAGGACATTAGGGACAGAGCAGTCCCTTCAACTCCCTCCTCCCTCAGCCGCTGCAGCAAAACCACATGGTTTACAATATCAAAAGCGGCCGAGAGATCTAGGAGTACGAGGACCGCCCTTTTCCCACCATCCACTTTTCTACGTATATCCTCAGCTGCAAGGATCAGTGCTGACTCTGTAGAATGACGTGGACGAAACCCATGATGCGAACTATCGAGTGAGTTGTTTACATCAAAGTACTCTGTTAATTCTCTGCTGTTTTTTTTAATATATATATCATCTTTATTGCTTGAATACTTAAAATCATTGCAATCACAGCATCATAATTAACCAAATAAAAAACACAATTACATTTTAAAACAAGAGATCATCTCTTCACATAATTCAAAAAACAATCCCATATATACAGTTTAAAACCATGTTGATAAGCCCAAATCTAGCCACCTTACATCTTGAATTACATAATATAGGTTAAACTGACGGTGTGCTTTACATACTTTTCCATAAATATCATAAGGGAATATTATCGACCAATAAACATTCATTTCCCATCCTTTCGAATGATCTAATGTGCAAAAAGTGCATCAGTTTGCTGCAATGGTAACTCCGCGGATATTACATTTCAAATTAATACCATCGTAACAAAAATTATTTTAATCAAGATTATAAATCATTAAAATCAATAGTACCAAAGTCATAAAATTAGAGGGGGTCTACCCTATATTAAACATTTATCTACTGCCATTACAATTTTTACCAATTGACATAGTAGTGGGACCGATTCACCGGACAATGACATGATTAGTGCCTGACGAGCAGATCTCAAACCACTCATCAGAAAATAAGGTCTCAGAAAAAAAGTCTAAGATTAGTCAACCTCGGGCATACACATACTATATGTACAAGAGTTTCCTGTGGCCAACCACAGAATCTACAATTAGAGTCCGGCCAATGTTTAATCCAAGAACGAGTGCCCTCCTTTGTTGGGTTTATACCCATACGTAGCGTTAGAAACACTTTTTTAAACTTTACAGAAAAGAAGACATTTAAATATGGCTGAACACACGGAGATTGATATGAATTAATCACGTACCATGCATTGGTTTTTTTCCGCTAAAGCAATTTTATCCAATTTAAATGATTCCGCTTTGATATGCTTTTTTAAATTAGTTTATAGTTAGGCATTTTTAAAGCTTACAGTTCAATTTCCAGGCCGATATCATGTAAGGATGCTAAAATTTAGGCTCTCCATTTTGCAGTGTAAGCAGATTTATCAATTTCTTGCCAGCAAATATTCCCTAATGATGCTGGAGCTGATGTTGATAAAACAGCCATGCATTTTAGGAAGGATCCTTTTGATACCAGGCACTGTCTTTGGAGACCGAATTCCAGTCTAATTGCTGATTGACACACTGACCTGTTAATTCCAAAGGTTGCTTTAAAAACCTTAACAATTAGTAAGTCAAGCAACTTCACATCTTTTCCTCTAGTAATCGGAGAGCCATAAATGAGGCTAGGTTGTAACTTGGCTTTAATTATTTTTAGAATAAACTCATACGATTGACAATTCAGTGATTTCTTTAAACGTTTAAAAGCATGGATCAACGTCACAGTCTTGGCCCTTAAATCTTTAAGGTGAAATTTAAAAGACATATGATTATCAAATATTACCGCTAAGTATCTATTTGTCTTAACCATATCAATTGTGCCTGCAGGAATCCAGGAATTAAACTTCTACACCGATTTTCATTACTTTTGTATTTTTGACGTTCATTTCAAGGCCATTCAGCTGTATATAATCATCAAAGGCAGTAATACGTATGTGTAGGCCAATGGGGGCATGGCTCGCCAAAATCATATCATCAGCATACTGGAGGTAGCCAATTTGCATTCCCCCAATCCTAGGAGCATGGCCATTGACAACATCCAAGTGCTGTGGAAGGTCTGATAGAAATAAATTAAATAAGCAGGGGGCAAGGACATAACCCTGCTTTAGGCCATTATATGTTCTGATCATCCTTGATAAGCAGTTACCCTCCCTAATCTTAACTTGAACCCAAGTGCTAGCATACAGAAGCATAATAGCTTTCAACAGTTTCATTGGAATTCCCGGATCTGACAGTTTTTTCCATAGCAAGTTTCGAGGCACAGAATCGAAGGCTGCCTTAAGATCAATAAAAGCAATATATAGATTTTGCTTATTCAAGACAGCCTTCTCCGCAAGCAATGTTAGGGCCAACAAATTGGTGATAGTGGATTGACCTTTCTGAAAACCAGTCTGATTGAATGGAATAATACTCCCCTTCATAGCCCAGTCTTCCAGGTCTATTAGAACACAGGAAGCAAACACTTTTGTATCAACATCAGACAATGAAATAAAACGATAATTAGCAGGATTTGAAACCGTGCCACTTTTATAAATTGGTTGCACTATACTACCTTGCAACGACTCTGGAACAACTCCCAATTTCAGGACATCCCTAAATAGATTTTGCCAAAAGCCTGCCCACAAATTACTATTAACACGAAACAGGGCATTCGGTAACCCATTAGGTCCTGGGGCACCATTTGATCGCAGCCCTCGTAACACGGTCAATACTGGAGTATAGCTCGGAATTTCTAGATCAAGTTTTAGATCAGGACTAGAATAAATAGCATGATCATTAGGGTTCAGATCGGAGCATTCTTCATTGCCCACATAAATTGATGATATATTATTTACCTCACCTGAGGCCAACCTATCTGAGTGTTTTCCCACACCAGCAGATACACCATACAAATTGGATATAAACTTTACCCAACTCGGTTCGGGTATATTTACAGAAAAAGCCCCACTGCCACCCCTTTCGAGGTTATTGATAACCCCCCGGAAAAATGTTTGCGTTATTTTGCTTAGTGGCAGATAATAAGCTATTCCAAATCCCCGTTTGGTATTTTAGTTTTGCTTTCCATACTTCTTGTTTATAGGTCTTCTTAAGTTCCTTCAGGTTTTCTTTATACACTGAGTAGGTCTGACAAAATCTACGGGCGTATGCCTCACGAACAGCTCTATTGATTACTTTCTTTAACCTTAATAATTTGGGGGGGAAACCATTTTTTATGTTTATTCAGATTGGTATTAATTTTCCTGATCTTACCAGTAGAAAATTTCCCTACAATAGACTCTGTGATACAATTATATTTAATAATCATATTCATATCATTCTGGGAGCCCTGATCACTTTCCTTAATCAATACCTCAGCCATTTGCATAATATCCTCCTTATTGGATAGATTCCAAACCAGCCTCCTCAGGTTGTATGCCGAACATGTCGATTTGGGAAGATCGTTAGATTTTAAAAGATTTTCTACCAAAAAATAAAATTTTACAACCTGAGGGTTATGGTCACTTTCTGGCCGGCCGATTACCTTATATTCAGACACATGAAGTCTCATATTGTCCGAAATATCTCTCTGCTGAGTTGTTTTTCCAGTACCTTTGCCATGATAGGCGGCCAGCTATAGGTCGATAGTTTTTGAGCTCATTAGGGTCTGAATTTAGTTTTTTCAATAGAGGTCGAATAGCTGCCTTTTTCCAGATAGTCGGGTATACACCAGTAGCTATAACTTGATTTAAAATAGGTGTAGGGTTTTCACCGATTTTCTGAGCTGCTTGATGTATAATGGAGGGAGGGCAAGGATCAGTGGGTGCACCTGCTTTTATGGACAGAAGTAACTTTTGCACTTCATTATTATTCATGGGCTGAAAAGCGTGCATTGTGGACTAACATTAGGTGTTAATATATTCTGGGAAATTGGCAAACTTGGGAAATTATTATAAATCTCCTGCACCTTCTCTTGGAAGTAATTTGCCACTGTATTACATAGCTTTTAATTAGTCTTAAATCTCTGGTCTTGGTGTGGTTTGGCTAGCAGATTAACCGTTCTAAACAATTCCCTGGCGGAGTTGCCTGCCTCTTTTATTTTCACGGTAAAGAATTGTTTCTTTGTGGAAACAATTGCTTCTTTATAATGTGCCATAGTCACATTATAGATGTCTTTTTTTAAGATATCATAATTCTGCCGCCATCGGCGTTCTGCTCTCCTACATTCAATTTTTAAGGTTTTTAATTCTGAGGTATACCAAGGAGAAGATGTTTTTGCTTTTTATTTGGCCATTAATCTCTTTGGCACAATCTTGTCCGCTGCTGCCGTTAGCCAGTCATCTAGCTGCTGAGCGGCCTTATTATTATCACATTCCTGAGAGATCGGAGAAGAATCAAGTGCCAACTCCAAATCCGCTTTTTTAATTTTATCCCATCTTCTAATTAGTGTCTTAGGGAGTATCATTTGTGCTTTAAATTGTTGTTTAGTAGCTTTAAAATCAAAGTAAATGGCCATGGTAAGGCCTGTATATTGGGGACTGTAACATCCGGGTCACTGGTGAAAATTCCTTCCAGCGTATGACCTGCCTGATGGGTAGGTTCTATAACTAATTGCTTTAGATTGAATGCGCCTAAATTGTCGATCAATCTGGCCGTGTCAGTGTGTGCTTCTAAATGATAGTTTAAATCTCCTAGAATGGTAAGGGGGAGTGAATCGGTGTAACGTTCCAAAGTTGTTAGTATGGCTTGGGAGAAGGTGGTCGATAAATTAATATCCCTGAAGAATTTGAAAATTATTTACTTTAATGCGAAAGTGCATTGCTTCTGCCGGAAGGTTTAAGATTGTTTCAAAATGCACTTTAAAGTGGTTACGATATATAATTGCTATTCGTCCCCCTTTTTCCTGTCGATCTATTTTGTGCAAAGAGAGCATACCCTTCTGGAATAGCAATATTCGAGCCAGGGGCTGATGTATCATCAGCCCAAGTTTCGGTTAGGAAAATTAGGTCTGGCCTGGAGAGCTGAATTAGCTCTTCCAACTCATATTTGTGTTTTGGCATAGAGCGGACGTTAACTAGCAGACATTTCACATGCTCTATTTCTTCATTTATAGATTCCCTATATTTTCCTGTTTTTTCACCATCTTTTTTACCTCTACTTCTGTCTATCGAGAGCCCTGTTCTAACCTTAAGTTACTTGTGCTCTTAAGTTTCACTCCAGTACTCGCCGGGAGTATAAAGGCACAGGATGAATATTCAATTCCGGTTTTACTAATACTCTGTGGGCACCAACTATGGGGAGCACACAGAGTCGTTCTGATATCTAGCAGCAGTTGCTTACCATAGGTTTTTGGGGAAATTTGTGCAGGTGTCCTGGCGCTGGTCGCGTTCCGGGCACTGACGGGCACAGACGGGTTTGCCTTTGGCGCGCCTTCAGCATGCATCGCGTGTTATATACTAGTGGGGAAAGAGAAAGACTAGAGCGTCAACCCCAAGTGTAATGCGGTCCCGGTAAACATCCGGGTACCGCCAGGGACCGAAAACGCTCGAGCAGAGTTAAGGACCAGGTAAGGATTACTTTAAAAAATGTTAAAACTATTTAGGTGAAATCAGACACCCTTAAAATTATTCAAAGAGGGGGGGCGTGGCCAAGATGGCATCGGAGTAGGACGCCTTTCCGTGCCGCTCCGGCGCTGATCCAGCAAAGCATCTAAAAGCACGAACTTGTGGGAGTTCACCCGCCCCAAAAGCGGCGGGGAAGTCCGCCTGACGGAGTGGGTGGCTTTGGTGTGGTCGCCGAGGCGGTGTGACCCCGGGTGCGCCTCTGGCATCGACCGCACCCCGCGGCCTGTGAGACCCCGGGCTCTCCTGACATCGAGGCCCGGCGCGGTCGATGGGCGGGGCCCTGGATCTGCCCTGAAGTCGTCGGAGCAGGCGGAAGGCTAGAAGGAGCTGCACATAGGCGACTGGTGACCTGGCGGCGGACTCAGATCGTACCCCCCTACCCCTGGGGGTGGTGAGGCACCGGTTCCTAGCACTGGCTGTGGCACTTGGACGAGCGGCGGCGTTCTACGATCTGCACCACCCGCCATTCCCTCTGCGAGGCCAGGCTCGGCTGGCATCTGCCGCCTGATCGGGACTTCGAAGCCCGCCATTACACTTGACCACGAGGCGCGGGGCCTGGGCGCTGTGCAGGGCCGAGATTACTACGGAGCTAAGGAGCGGACCTTCCAGTGGCTGTTGGCGCAGCACGTGTTCGGAGGAGGCCCGGAGGGCACAGGCAAACAGGCTCTCGGGTTTACCCTTTTTGGGCTCTGGTGGGACCCACGGATCGAGTAGCTGTGTGCGGGGGGCTGGACATACTTGGTGGCATCCGTGAGCGCCTTCCCGAACGCTTGGTTTGCCTAAAGGCTCCGCAGCTCTCCAGGGCCACGTGGCGCCGGACCAGAGCGCTGTGAGCCGCCATGACTACTATGCCGCGCAAACGGGGCCAGGGGAAAGACAATGCCCCGAAATCCTCTCAACAACCGGCCTCCCCTGGAGCGAGTGGATCGTCGAAGCAATCGGACGAAGATGCCCCAGCGACGAAGGCTTTCATGACAGAGTTGTTTGCCTCAATCAAGGAGGACATCTCTGAGCTCAGGGCGCAGCTAGCCTCCGACTTGAGGGAGGTGCGGAGAGACGTGGACGGCATAGGCGAGAGGGTGGCGACCCTGGAAGACCGGGATCTGAGCGTGGCTACCGACGTCCATATGCTTCAGCAAGACATCATTCGCCTCACAGAGCAAAATCTGGACTTACAACTACACACGGAAGACCTTGAAAACCGCTCCCGTAGAAATAACATCCGAATACGGGCGGTGCCGTGGGACGGTGAGGCTGGGGACCTACGAGGGTACGTCCAGGAGCTGTTCCTCCAGGTCCTCGATGAGGAAGACACGAAGGAGATACAGATGGACAGAGTACACCGGGTGGGACTGCCACGGCGCGGGGGGGGCCCCCCCTGACATTCTGGTGTGCGTCCACGATTTCCAGCTCAAGGAAAGGATTCTACGAAAGGCCAGGACCATCGAGTCGCTACAGTTCCGGGGGCATCGGCCGCAACTGTATCAGGACTTGGCTGCATCTACCTTGCAAAAGCGGAGGGAGTTCCGACCGGTGACAGCGTTCCTGAGAGAGAGGGGCATCGCCTACTCCTGGGGTCCTGGGGACACCCTTTCAGGATCATTTTTAGGTGGCAGAATCGCCTTGCTCAAATCCGCACGCTTCAGGCGGCAAAAGAGCTTTTGGGCCTGGAGGATGTGCCGTCTTCGCAGGCCGCGACGGCTTCCCCGTCGCGGCGGCGCCACCGTTCGTCTTCATGGCACAGGGTGGCGGGTTCCCCCTTCAGACAACGACCAGATCTTTCTGCCAGCCTGCGAGAACGGGGAGCAGCAGTCGCCTCGGTGGCATCGGCCACGTTGACCGACTCACAGCATAGCTCTGAGGCGGCGTGATCGCCGAAGAATGGCGGATCGGCACCGGAGGGGCCCGGGCCTTCTGGTCGAGGGGTTTGAAAGTACTCTTGTGGGAGACGACCTCGACTGTGGTCAAGGGGAATAGTATCTTCATTCCCCCGGCCTGCTTCTTGAGTGGGGGCCTCCTACGGACTTCGGCCTACTGATCTCGATGAGTATGGTTACTGCACTTTTCCTTTTGATTTTGTACAATGTTGGGTTTACATATCGTTTAGGGGGGGGTTTGGTTGGGGGTTGTTGGGGATGGGGGGGAGGGACCCGTGACGGAAGGCCATTGGGGGTGAATGTGGCGTGTCTGCAGATGAGAGCGTACTTTACTGTTGAGGTTGTGGTTCAGCGAATGTTCTGGAATCGCCTGGGTGTTTTCTGCCTGGGGGTGGGGAGGAGTGCGGGATGGGTGCCAATTGGATTGCTGAACGCGGGGTCTGTGGTCTGTATTTGCCATGCCACTTAGTATAGGGACGTGGAATGTCAAGGGCATGAACTCCCCTCAGAAGCGACAGAAGGTCCTGAAATATGTGGTAGACCATCACCTTGATGTGGTAGGGTTGCAAGAAACTCACTTGGCACGAAAGGATGAGTTGCGGCTCCGCCATAGGGCGTACCCCATTGTATACAGGTCCTCTGCTGTCACGAAGCACCGGGGGGTGGCACTACTGTTCAGGGCGACGTTGCACTTTCATCCTGTGGGGGTCCGCAGCGACAAGGAGGGGCGTTGGCTGATGGTAAAGGGGCACATTCAGGGTAGATTGTGTACGTTTGTTGTGCTTTATCTGCCCAATGCCGGTCAGAACAAGTTCCTGCAAGACTTATTGGTTAAGGTGGGGGACTTTGCAGAAGGTCTCATGTTCCTGCTGGGCGATTTCAATTTGGTATGGGACAGAGATATGGACAGCTCGGGGGGGCGGCGGGCGGACTTAGGGGTTTTTTCTGATTCCGCGCAGCGTGGGGTGGAGGAGTTGGGTCTCATAGATGGATGGCGATTTTTTCACCCTGCCGTGAAAGACTATACGTTCTTTTCCCATGTGCACCACTCCTACTCTCGATTGGATCACGTCTTCCTTAGTCAGTCCCTTAGAGGGGACATTCTAGATGCCGCCATTCTCCCGATATCTGTGTCGGGCCACAGCCTCATGGTGCTCACGCTCCGCTGGTCGCCACCCGACACCGCGAATAGGAAGTGGTACTTCCCTGCATCGGTGGTCAGGGACGAGGTCTCCAATCGAGCCTTACGTCTGGCCATACGTGAATTTTTCGATTGCAATCCCCCATCGGACACTTCTCTGATGACCACGTGGGACGCCTTCAAGGCGACGATCAGGGGGACGTGCTTGGGCCTCAATTCACAACTGAACACTCTGCGTAGGAAGGAGAGGGAGGCGCTGGAGGCCGAGGTGCTCGCGCTCGAGAGGGCACACAAAGCTAACCCCTCGAGGATAACCCTACGTCCCCTGACGGCGGTTAGGGGCAAGCTGAAGGCGCACTATACAAACAGGGCCGAACTCACCCTCCTGCGGCTGGGACGGCACTCCTACTCCAGTAGTAACAAGATCGGCAGACACTTGGCCCGACAACTGAGGGATAAGAGGGAGCGTGAGTACATAGGTGGGGTTAGAGACTCCGCGGGAGCGCTCCACCATCGTGACGGAGTGAAGGCGGACATATTTGGCCGCTTCTATGCTGCTTTATACGAGGGAGAGGAGCTAGATGCTGCTAAGCAACGGGAGTTCCTGCAGCGTTTGCCGCTTCCGCAGGTCTCCAAGGCCTGGAATGACTTGCTGGACGCCCCGATCTCGAGGGAGGAAGTCCTCTCCGCCATCAAAAACTTGAAATTGCACAAAGCCCCCGGGCCCGATGGGTTCACTGCAGTTTTCTATCAGACCTATGCAACTGAGGTGTGTGACTTCCTGGTCGCCCTATTTAACGACATGGCTGGGCCCGGTGTGAATTCCGGGACCCTCGCGGAGGCGGTGATTACGGTCCTGCCGAAGCCGGGGAAGGATCCGGAGCGGTGTGCCTCATACCGCCCCATAGCCTTACTCAATATCGACGCGAAGCTGTACTCGGCGATTCTGGCAAGCCGCCTCCAGGACCTCCTACCGACGATTGTCCACGCAGATCAGTCCGGCTTCATCAAAGGTCGCCAGACGCACGACAATACACGGAGGGTGATCCACCTTATTGAGAAAGCGGACAGGTTCCGCATTCCGGCGGTCTTGGTGGGCCTGGACGCGGAGAAGGCCTTCGACCGGGTGGACTGGGGCTTTCTATTCCACACATTACAGGCGTTTGGCTTCTCCGAAAGATTCATCGCCATGGTGGGGGCCAACTTCTGCAGCCCACGCTCGAGGGTAGCGGTGAACGGCCACCTGTCGGCATTCTTCCAGCACTCCCGGGGCACCAGACAGGGGTGCCCCCTCTCTCCCTTGTTGTTTGCGCTCAGCATTGAGCCCCTGGCGATGGCGGTCCGGGTGCATGAGGGGGTTAAGGGCATCCCATTCACAGGAGAACAGCACAAGATTTCCCTTTTTGCGGATGACGTTTTGCTTTCGGTGGCCGACCCCGCTAACTCTCTTCCATGCGTTCGAAATATCCTGCTGGAATTTGAGGAAGTGGCTGGCTTCAAAATTAATTACGGCAAGTCTTATGTCCTGAACCTGACTCTATCACAGGCCGAGGTGGCACAGGTGAGAGCGACGACGCCTCTGGCCTGGGCCTCGGGCTCCATACTATACTTGGGAGTCCACCTCACCCCTACGGTGGGTGGCTTATTCGCGGCCAACTTCCCGCCCCTCTTGGCCAAGACGCGGGCAGAGCTGGAGAAGTGGAAGCCCAGATTCCTATCCTGGCTGGGTCGGGTGCACGCCATCAAAATGGTCCTTCTCCCCAAATATTTGTACCTGTTCCAGGCCCTGCCGATCCCACTGAGCTCTTCCTTTTTTAGCCACCTTAAGTCATTGATCTTGAAATTTGTCTGGCAGGGTGGTCGGGCACGACTTTCGTTTGCACTCCTGCGACGGCTGCGGACTGACGGGGGGGTCGGCCTCCCGGATTTACACCTCTATTATAAAGCTGCCCAACTTAGAGTCATGGTGGAATGGTCACAGCAATTTTCCGACAAACACTGGTTGCATATGGACCGGAGTGTGGCGGGTCGGTCCATCTGGGATCTGGCTTGGAAGCCAAAGCGGGACCGCCCAGCGAATGCGTACATTAGTACCCCCACGGGGACTACGCTGAAAGTCTGGGATACCTTGGCGGGTGATGAGCGATGGACGACCTTTCCGTCTCCATTCACTCCATTGCATTTCAATCCGGAGTTTCCGCCGGCACTCACCGAGGGCCCCTTTGACGCCTGGAGGGAGGGGGGTTGTCGGGCGCTACTCCACCTGTTCCACGGCCCTGACCCCCTGACTTTTGGGAACTGCATGCGGGACTACCAAGTGCAGCCAGTGGAAAATTACAGGCATTTGCAACTGCTCCACTGGGCCACGTCACCGGGAGTACGGGAGGCTGTGACGAGACCTCCGTCCGACTTTGAGGCCTTCCTCCTGAAAACATCCACCATGAAGGGGGCCATCTCCTTTCTCTACCAACTGCTGCTTCGTTCTGCCCTTTCCCCTAGACCGCGCTACATGGAGCAGTGGGAGGAGATGGTAGGGAGGGATATCACTGATGATGAATGGTCGGCGCTCTGGAGGGACATGACGCAATTTAATCACTCCATACTCCTGAGGGAGGCGCATTTAAAAACCCTCACGCAGTGGTACATGGTCCCGGCCCGGCTTCACCGCATTTACCCGGCTGTCACGGATAGGTGCTGGAGGGGCTGTGGCCTCCTGGGGGACTTCCGCCACATTTGGTGGGACTGCCCGGTCATCAAACCCTTCTGGGCCGAGATCTTATCCCATATTAAAGATATCCTGAAGTACCCTATCGACGACTCACTGGAGTTCGTGCTCCTGGGCTTGAGAGACCCTGGCCTCGAGCACCAGACGCGAGCAGACAAGAAGATTCTCTGGCTATGTCTAGGCGCGGCCAAAGTCACGTTGGCATCAGCCTGGAAGCGGAAAGAGGCACCAGCGATCTCCCTTTGGCACGCTAGACTATGGAGGCTCCTGAGTCTCGAGAGAATGGCGGACATCTTCCTAGGCAACTACAAAAACTTCAAACACATATGGGGCCCCTTGGTGTCCTTTCTCTCTACTGGTTTGCCCTCAGCAGTGTGCCCGGCGTCTCTGAGGAATTTACACTTATTTCAGCTCTAAGTATGACTGACGGATGAATGGGGGAAGAGTGTGGCGCCGTCACGGGAGGGGGGGCGGGTAGCGGGGAGTTAAGTTTGGGTGCTACTGTCGGGACGTTTGTATCGATAAGACGAGGCTCACCTCGACGGCGTGGTGATTCTGGACTCCCGGTCGGCTGCACTAATTGAGCAACCCCGCCTTGGGGTGTACGGACAGGACTGCCTACTCTTGCGGCTGGCGAAGCCTCTTGTTCACTAACTTTCTTGTATCGCAGCATTGCCTCGTCTTAATCTACTGCTTTCCCACTGTGTGGGATCATCTGTGCACCCTATGTGGTACCTTTTGTTTGATGTTTTATTTCTTTATATCTGCAAAATAAAAATTTTACAAAAAAAAAAAAATTATTCAAAGATCTGGTTCATAGAACAGTTCTCTTCCGGTATACTTCCGGTTTTTGGCACAAATGAAGATAAAATATCACACAGTAATTTAAAAGTGCAATAACCGCACTATAATATTCCAGGTGCCAGCAACGGACAGAATACAATCTCACTGTGCAGACAGGCAACAAATCTTACCCCTTACACGCTGCGCGGTCGCTGCATCGCGTGTTATATACTAGTGGGGAAAGAGAAAGACTAGAGCGTCAACCCCAAGTGCAGTGCGGTCCCGGTTAACATCCGGGTGCCGCCAGGGGCTGAAAACGCTCGAGCAGAGTTAAGGACCAGGTAAGGATTACTTTTAAAAAGGTTAAAACTATTTAGGTGAAATCAGACACCCTTAAAATTATTCAAAGATGTGGTTCATAGAATAGTTCCCTTCCGGTATACTTCCGGCTTTCGGCGCAAATAAAGATAAAATATCACACAGTAGAGGCGTGGCTTAGCCGGCGAGCATGGCGGCCGTCTAGAGCGTGAGCTCCGGCCAGCCTGACATCATCCTTACAGATAATCCTGGCCCTGGGCATCTAAGGGGGCTCATTGCAGGTGGAATCGGCGGCTGTAACCTTGGGCTACGATCGGTGGAGATTGTACCCCGGTAGCTGCCCTGGTGCCGGTGCGGAGAGTCGCGGACACTGCAGGTCCCTGAGGGTCCGGCGGGGCCTAGTGGACCGGGACCTCGAGTTTTGGGAGGGCCCAGTCTGGGCGTGCCTGCTGATGCCAGCGGGGAGTCACACACTGCGCCCATATCATCAGATGAGCTGCGACTTGCGGCGGCGGAGCCCGAAGGACAGATCTGGTGGCAGCAATTTCGCTCGGCGACGCGATTGGTCCGACAGGAATTGGTGAGGCCTACGAGGCCGGGACCTCGAGTTTGGTGTTGCCCGGGCCAAGTGACCCTGCAGAGGATAGCCGGTGGGGGGGCGTGAAGCCCTTCAGAGGACATTGAGTGGTTGGATGCCCCCCTCGCCTCATTACTCCCCTGCTCATAGCTGCAGAGGAGATGCCCTGCTGTCCGACGGGCATTGGTGAGGCGTACGAAGCCGGGACCTCGAGTTTGGCGTTGCTCGGGTGACCCTGCAGGGGCTGGCCAGTGAAGGGGCGTGGAGCCGGTGCCCTCCGGAGGACATTGAGTGGTTGGTGGCCCCCTTGCCTCCTAACACCCCTGCCCATAGCTGGAGAGGCGGCGCCCTGCTGTGGGATCCGTGGACAATTATCGGAGGCGGCCGAGGCGGGGAAGGACCGACATCTTGCTCCCCCCAGCGCCTGCGGCAGTGGCACTTGGCTGGATGGATGTGGACAGAGAGGGACACGACTTGCCTTGAAGTGAGCTGCTGGCCCGTCCAGACCATTCGGAGTGGGTGGCCCCGGCCTGCGCTGTGAGGTGGTGATCCTACTGGTGGCGCACCAAGGTCCCCTGTGAGACACGAGGTGAGCTGTATAGATCCTGGCAATAGTGGTGAATGCTCGGGGGGAAGATCGGGCCCCGGTGGGGTGTACGACTGGTGGTGCCCGGCACAGGTTGAGGCGTGGCGGGGCAGGCTGTGCCCGAAGTGGGTTGTGGGACCCCTGAGAAGACACTGAATGCTGTTGTCACGAAAGGTGTGATACTGTCCGACGATCCGCTGCCTGGCAGAGCGAGGAGAGAGTGTAGGCAGCTGGGTGTGTTACTCCTGCCATAGTTGACCCACTGTGCGGACTTGCCTGCGGTCTACCGGGCCTGTGTCATTAGCCTATCTGGAGTGTGGATTGTACACCGGCCTACGGGGTTCCTGCCTCTTGAAACATCTTGGGGGGCCATGACGCGGGGTGGAGCAGGAGGGGGCCAGGGCAAGCAAGGGCCCATGGACAAATTTACAGGATCGGCGGGCGCTGGGGGCTCCCTATCATCGACACCCGATAACGACTCAAAGGCAAGCTCACCTATGACGACTCTAATATTCTTGTGTTCCCCAACTACACGAGGATGGTGCAACAACAGTGCCAGTCGTTTCAGGTGGCCAAGGCCCGACTTCGGGGCCTCAAGCTCCAGTACGCCCTGCTCTACCCGGCGCGGCTGCGGGTTGTTTTCCAGTCCCGCACTCTGTTCTTTGATACTCCTGAGGAGGTTTTCCACTGGACTGATGAAACGTTTAAAATTCGGGGAATCGGACTCCTCCACCGGCGGTGCCGCCAGGGGGGCGGGGGGGCTCAGGAGTCAACGCAGATGCGCAGAGGATCGCGCTCGACCAGGAGCTCGCGGGCAGGATCGGTCGCCCCACAAGAGGATTCCACACCGGAACAGCAGACGGATGCCCCCTGAATACCATGGGACTCGGAACGTGATTCCGTGCGGAGGCAGGGTACTGATGCCCAGGTGCTCTGATATGACGGGCTGGGACATTGCCCTGGACAATTTGGGTGGGAGGGAGTGACAGCCTAGTTCCTATGGGTTGCCACGTAGGGGTTTCTTGGAGGACGCGGCTTGGGTCCTCCCGTTGGAGGCCTCACCGGGTTCCGACCGCGACAGGTGCTTCCACGTTTGGGAGGTGGGGGGTGGTTGGGGGTTTGGGGTCGGGAGTTTTGGGGGAGGGCTTGGTGGGAATGTGATACAGACTTCTGGGGTTGGGGGGAGGAAGGGGAGGGGGGGGGTCAGTTACTAAGCACAGTGTTGATGTCCTGGTTCACTCGAGTGTGTACTTACCTGTACTTACCTGCTGATCACAGCCCTAGGTCAAGTTGTGTGTTTGCGGCTCGATGGCGGTTGAGGGATCGGAGTCAAGGATGACTATGGCCTGTATGCGTGTTGTGAGTTGGAATGTGAGAGGCATGCTGGACAAATTCAAGAGGAGAGCATTGCTGCGCCTGCTGCGCCTGGGGAAAAGGGAGGGAGCTGACGTGTTGCTGCTGAAAGATACCCACCTGATGGGCACTAAAGTGCTTAGTTTGCGGAGATATGGTTATGACCAAGTCTACCACGCTGGGTTTACACAAGTCTTCCGGGGAGTGGCCATCCTAGTGCATCGAAGGCTGTCCTATGTTCATGAGTCACAGTGGATTGATCCACAGGGTAAATATCTAGTTATTAAGGGTACCATTGGCGCTGAATCATGGGTGATTGGAAGTGTGTATGCTCCCCCCGCTACAATGGGCATTGATTGAGAAGCTCTACAAGGTATGGTCTGAAATCCCTGAGTGTTTAGCGGTGATAGGGGGGGGACTGGAATGACGTCATGCAGTGCAGAATGGACAGATGTAAGCCTGGGGGGGGACAAGTGGTCAACGCACCCACCAAACTGAGCGAGATGACCCGAGGAATGGGATGGGTAGATGTTTGGCGCTATCTACACACACATAGTCGGGAATACACTTATGTCTTGGCAGTGCATAAATCCTTCTCCAGGCTGGACTATATGTTTGTTCTGGCAGCTGGGGTGGGGAGGGTCGAATCGGTCGTTATTTTACCCTGTGGATTATCCGATCACTCACCAGTGGCGGTGACCTTAACATTGGGAAGGGAGAGACAGCCGTTTCGATGGCATCTTTCCGCTTGGTCCTTACAGCAAGAAGACTATCAGGAACATTTGGGGGTGGCTATAGCCCACTACTGGGAAGAGAATTTAGACTCGGTAGCTGATGCATGGATAGCGTGGGAAGCCCTCAAGCCCACATTGCGTGAAGTGGACATTGCCTGGTACTCGGCGGCCCGTAAGAAACGTAGGGAGGGGTTGGTACAGGCCGCAACGAAGGTAAGGGAACTGGAGTCTCGATGAGGCGCGGCAAGTGACGATGGAGGAGTGCAACAGCTACTTCTGGCACAACAGTCCAGAAGGAGGGAGTTGGGGGCAATGTTTACAAGAGACACTTGGTGCTATTGGGCCTCACGGTCGCAAAGAGGGATATAGCTAAAGCCTGGAAAGACCCTTGGGCTCCTAGAGTGATGGTATGGAAGCAAGGCCTTGACTTTTGTATGGGATTGGAACGACCTATCCACGAAGCCAGAGGCTGCCCTAAGAAACATTACAAAATATGGAAACGATGGGCAGAATACAGGGGGATATGGCTGGAGCCGCTGCCACTACCAAGAGACGATGAGGGGCCAGTGGGTGGGTGCCAGGGGGTGATATAGTACACAAGGTTGTTGTATGTTTATTTTACTTCTGTGCTACGTAGGGACTTAGCAACACTGTGCGGGGGGTGCAACTGGGGCAGGGTGGGAGTTCTGGTGGGGGAGGACTTGTTGGGTGGAGGGTTGTTGGGGGGATAATATAATAAATTGTACAGATCGTATTTACTGGTGGAAATATTTGATTGCAGTGCCTCCGGGGTTCGGAGTGCTGTGGTGATATTGTGATCTTTCAATAAAAAGAGTTGTTAAAAAAAATACATATATCACACAGTAATTTAAAAGTGCAATAACCACACTATAATATTCCTTAGAGGAAAGAACATTTATAAAGATGCCCATGCTTAATTCCAACCAAATAAATTTGGTTTAAATCGTCTAATACAAGATAACTTAGCAGCAAAACAAATTTACAAGGGGCTGGGATCATAAGACTGAGTATCTAGCAGCAAAAAACATTTGAAAAAGTGTACATGCTTAATTGTAAACATAATAAATCAGTCATGAGGTCGAAAAAAAGTGCAAGTGCTCTGTACATCCTTTCTAAAAAGATCTTTACCAACCAGTAACTAGCAGCAGGAATTTTTTTGTAAACGTGCACATACACTATTGTAAATATAACTAATCGGTCATAAAGATCAAAAGGTCAAAATAAAGTACAAGTGCTGTAAATATACATATTTAAGAAGATCTTTACGACCTTAATATATGTTTAAAAATTGTTTTAAAAAACTAAAAAATTTAAAACACATCAGTTCAGATGGGGGGAACAGCAGGCAATTTCGGGCCTGTTCTGCTGTAGTAATATTGTACTTTAAAAAACAATTCCTTAAATGTCTACGACGTGTTGAGTGTAATGCGGGACAAACAAATAAAACATGATTCAAATCTTGTATACAGGAATTACATAGCTGACAATACCTTTCATGTCTCGGAATACCCTCCCAAGATCCTGTTACGATTCTTTGGGAGATTAAATTCAATCTCAGTAGCAAAATTACCCTACGCACTCCATGTTTAAGATTCCATAAGACATAAGGTTGGGGATTTTTGACTATACTACTCCCCACAATACAATCAATGTTTCTGTTCTCTGAGCACATTTTAATATCTCTTTCACGAGAAACCATGTATATTGTTTTCTTAATTATACTCTTCAAGTCATGTTTTGCAAAGAACCACTGCCCTATCCTTATCCAAACCAAACATTGATAATGCTTTTAAATTATTCCTAAAAATTGCACTTTTTTCTTTCATATTTACAAATATTTCTCTGTACAACTCTACCCTCAGCGAATTCTCAGGGCTACTTATCATTGTGTTACACCATCTTAAGCACCCGGCCATTGATAGCACATATGTTGACAGGAGACCAAATTCGAGCCTAAGCACTGCAATCGGTGCCACATGATTCAAATTACATATTTGGCGCCAGATTTTTCCTTCCACTTTCTCAAATTTGGCCCACTCTTGAGCGTCTATTGTTTCACTGGCGTAGCTCAGGGTTGGTGGAATCTTTATTTTATAAACTGAAATAATGTGTGAGAAATGTCTTTTCCCACAGTATGTGTACAGATGGTTAATTGCATAGGCTTGTGAAATCGCTTTACCTTTGCAATGATTCATATATCTATTAGCTGAGCACCTATTTGGAAATATTTTTCCTAAGTATGGATAAAATTTTACTACTTACAATTTTTCTTTTCCCAGAAACCAATTCAAATTTTTCTGACTTTACAACATTGATAACTAAAAATCATAACTTTGCTTTTTAAAATATACATTTTTAAATATTACTCTTCTGTATACCTAATTAACTCAGCTAGACGTCTTTGCAACCCAATTGGAGTTAAATCCATTATTATCGCAACATCTGCATGTAACAGACAGCTCAATTTTAAATTTCTAATTTAGGGGGATCCCCTTTACTAAGCCCCACTCTTCTTAGCAAATCATTAATTTAAATGGAAAAGAGTGAGGGGGCCAAAAGGCACCCCTGCTTCAACCCATTATAAGTTACTATTTTTTTTCAAGAGACCTTATGTTCCTCCCAATAAAACCTTAGTCCAGGTAGAAGAGTGGAGAGCAACTATTAATCTTAAAAGATTCCCTGGTATCCCCATAGTGACCAATTTCCTCCACAGCTTTCCCTGATCTCCCCTATCGAATGCTGTGGAGAAATCTATAAACGCTGAGTATAACGGTACACCCCGACTTACTGGATATTTTTCAGTTAAAGTTTGCAAAATAGAAATATTATCCAGTGTGCCACTATTCTTACAGAATCCTGTTTGTTCCAACGGGATACAATTATTTCCAAACGCCCATTCTTGAAGATGAATGAGAATACTCTTTGCAAACAGTTTCCCAGTTGCATCCAGGAGCGAAATCTGTCTAAAACTGGCCGGGCAATTTTTTGGGCTTTTCTTATATAACGGAACTAATATACTTCCCTTCCAGGATTGTGGAATATCCCCATAGGCATAACAATGGAAAAACAACTGATGTAAACATGTTGCCCATTCTTCACAATCCTGTTTTATTATAGCTACTGGTACATCATCTGGGCCCATTGCACTAGCGTATCTTTCCCCTTTGATGTAACCTACAATCTCCATGCGTGTTGGTGCACCATAATCACCCCCTGTAGTTGGAACGGAAGTAAGCTCTTCGATCTTTCCAACTATTGGATTTAAGGCATAGAGCTGGGAAATGTATATGGACCATTCTGCTTCTGGGATTAAAATGGGGTTTGACTTCTCTCTCCCATCACAAAATGTAGGGATCAGTGCCCAATACTTCCTAGTATCCCCAGACGGAGCCACCTTTCGAAGTCTAACCCATTTTTCGTCTTCAGCACTCCTTCGATCCAATGCTATTTTCCTTTTCTGTACCTGTTTTAGCCTACTTATTTCTCTCTGCCTCTGTGTCGTGGGCTCCCTAAATTGGTCTCTAATTAAACCATTAATTTCCTGATTCAGTTTTTTAATTTCCCATGGTATTATTACTAATGGAATATCACTAAAAACTTGCTTCTTTCTTCCAAAAGTTCTAATTGCAGCCAAGACTCTCTCGAACCTCTGAACCGGTGTTTCTTGACTGGGACTAAAAGCAGTAGTCTCAAAAACCCTCTTAAAATTTGGGAGCAAATTATTTGACCAGCAGGTACGCCCATTATTTCGATTGTAAGAGAAATTTTAATTCCTCTGATTCCAAAGTTCAGGCTTCACAATTTTTATGTCCATATTTGCAACTAAAATATTATTGTCACTCAAATTTTTGGCAGATACCTTGAACTGTATACATGCATTAAATAATTGAAAGGAAATCAATTAAAGAGTGACCATATGCCCCATGAAAGGTGTAAGCTGCGGGGATGTCCTCTGGGAATCTACCATTTAATATTACAAGGTCTAAATTTCTAAGATTTTGCAAAAGTAATAGGCCTTGTTTATCCGACTTTAATTGGACCGGCAGTACAGAATCTGGGACAGCCCATACCTCCTCCAGTTTCGGATTGGAAAAAGACATGACTGCACTGTTGCTTAATTTGGCATTAAAATCACCTACCATCATTATACGTGAGCATTCTTCACTGTTACCTAATCTTTGCACAAAAGTGCAAATAGAGTCGACCAGTACATTTGACGCTCTCCCGGGGGGATATACACATTTACCAATAAAAAGAAATCGCTTGCCCCAAGTTATCCTCACCTATCCTCAGCTTTGCTCCAATACAGCATTTTGAACGATGATTATAGATCACAGGATCCCATGCTATGTCACAGCAAAGTAAAATAGCTAAACCTCCACTAGCGTTCCCTTTTACAGATTTTTTTGCTGTACTGCAGTACACATAGAAATTCTCAAACTGAAACTCTTCCCCCAACCACGTTTCCTGAAGGCAGATTATCTTGGGGTCTAATTCTACTAATGATTTCGGCTTGTGACTCGATTTTCCTACCCCCGCCACATTCCAGGATGGGATGTTTTCCAATTGGCTACCCGGCACTATGGGCTTTGTGGTAGATGTTTTTGACCCATTCAGAGTACCTGCAACCCAACTCCACTTTGCTACCTCATCCTCCCCATTAGCACTGGGGGGCCATCGGATTTCAGGTGCTAAAATAATAATTTCTCTATCACCTAGGTTTCTTCCTACCGTTATTTCTATATCTTTAAGATTTATAAGGATATTTACACCCCTTTTATTAGAGAATCCATACCCTTACATCTGATGAATCGTTCCAAAGCTTTCTGATGGAACTAGGCAAGGGGGTACACTAGGGATCACATCTATACCTCTTTTCCTAAAACAGCCTGCATTAGCTATAACCAGTGCTGACACTACCCCTGATAAAAATGTAGCTCTAGTGCTTGGGGGAGAGCTCCTCCAGTCTAAATAGACCAACTCAATATCTTTACTAGTTATTAGCCCCAAATCCTCTATTTCGGTTAATATCTGTAGGAGGGCACGTCTATTCAATAACATTGGATCAGTTTCAAACAAAAATTAAGTTCCTGCTCACTTGCCCGACTCCTGGTCCGGTATTCCTTATTGGTTTATTACCAGGCTGTCCTAAGACTAAATCTCTCTCTAACTCACCCCCTTTACTGTTAAAAACTGTAAGTGGGTTCCCCCACAACTGTCCACTGGCTGGACTCATCCCTCGCTGGGAAAATATCCTGCCCACAGGAATGTAGTGTGACCTCCTGAAGCTACGTATTGATCTCTTACAGGTTCACCTAAATTATCCATTACACTTCGTAATATTGGGTCTCTGCTTGTATAATTTATCACACTTTTATCCTGGCCCTCTTGACACGGTGGGGCAATCAGCACCGGATTTGAACAGATCGACCGATTATCACTATCTTGCCCCCTTTTCTTTCTTACCCGTATTCAATCTAAATTGCCCCATAGTTCCTGTGTCCTTTCTACTAGGAGGAGAATTTGTGCTATTTACTTCCTCACTTACTGGAAGAAACCGTAATTTTTTCTGTTTTAGTTTAGGGAAACATCGATTCCTAATCTTCTCCCTCTACGACCATTTCTAGAGCTACCATCACTCACTACTGGGATTTCCCCTAAGGGTACACTATCTAAGGTATTAGCTATTTCTTCAGTTAGATGTAGACTTGGATTATTTGAACTACCTTTTTTAAAACTAGGGTAAACTCCTAATGGGTGAGGTACTTGTGAGAATTTAGCCTGGCATTTGATGTCCACTAGTTCTAGTGATTTAAGGAGAAACAAAGGTCCTTAGTATATCTAGAATCAATATTGAGATAAAATATAGGCCACAATGGGAACTATATTTGTCCACTGCGCAGCCGGACAGGGTATTTTATTTTCAATCAATGAAAACACATATAAAAGGATGTTAGTAAGGCACAGTCCTGTACCATACTGGGGACAAACAAGGAAGGGGAGTTTACAGGCAAAGGGGGAGCATTATTGGCCACTTTAAAGTCAGTGTTAGTTTCAAGTAATGCCAAACAAGTGCTAGACACAACAGTATTCACACATAATAGTCAGGTTGTGAAAACACTTATAAAAAGTCGACGTTTCGATCCCTTATGCTCTAATACGTGGGACCATCATCAGGACTGACATTTAAACATTTGCCTGCCTGGAATAGTCATTTTACAACCGCCCTGGTCGGCAAGTTGTGGCTCAGGGGTTAAAAGGGTTTTGTTGTTAAGGAAATAGCAGGTGTAGTTGGGCCTCCTGACAATGCTTGTGCCGATTCCTGGAGCCCGGCAGATTTTCGATATTACAGTGCTTAAACCCAGATCAGTTGACTGGGGGTGAGTGTTTGATTTGTGCCGATTCCTGGAGCCCGGCAGATTTTCGATATTACAGTGCTTAAACCCAGAGTTAAACCCAGTGCTTAAGCCCTAAGTTGGCGAACAAAGCGATACAGGAGGCATCAACTATTGAGGCTTCACCTTGGATACCCCTACCCATTGGAGTAACACTGGAGGAAGGCTATGAAGGGCTTTCCAATAGTAAAGGAGGAAAAGCCCCAGGCCCGGACGGGGTTCCCATTGACCTGCTAAAAGATGAACCGAATTTGTGGGTCCCCATCCTGGTGAGGATCTTTAACTGCACTGCAGACAACTTCCCTCCTTCTTGGGGCCAATCAGTTATAATTCCCCTATTCAAGAAAGGCAGCAAATCCGAGGCCTCCAACTACCGGCCGATTTCTCTGCTGGATGCCTCCGTGAAGGTCATGAGCAGGATTCTGCTTAAAAGATTAGAAACTTGGGCAACTGATTCGAATATTTTAACTAAAGTGCAATATGGTTTCCGGAAAGGTATGGGCACTCTGGAACAGTGTGTAAATTTGGACCTTATCATTAACAAATATACTGTGGCCAAAAACGGCAACCTTTTTTTATGTTTTGCTGATCTGAGCAGCGCGTTTGATTTAGTTAACCATGCTATTCTTTGGGAGGTTTTGCTAGAGTCTGGGGCTCCGAAGGAAATTGTCCACTTTTTAGCCAGGCTTTATGAAAAACTCTCTTGCAAGGTCCGTTATGGCACACTAGGCGAATGTACCCCATTTCTCAAAGTTTCAAGGGGAATTCGCCAGGGATGCGTTTTGGCCCCTCTTTTATTTTCCCTTTTTATTAATGGCGTTGACCGTACCCTGGTTGATATTCCCGCGGATGCCCCTTTGATTGGAGGAAAACCTGTCCCACTTTTACTTTATGCGGACGATGCTGTTCTTTTATCCCGCACTCAGATTGGCCTCCAGCGCCTAATCAATAGTTTTATGTTGTTTATCCAAAATAGGAGGCTCTGTGTGAACAAATCTAAGACGTACGTTATGTCATGCCGGCAGGCCGCAAATAAGATGAAGCATAGTTTCTTCCTGGACAGTGATAAAATGACACATGTTAAAACTTTCTGTTATTTGGGAGCCACTTATGCTAACAGTGGATCTTGGACTTCTGAATTTGATAATATCAGATTGAAAATGCTGAGGACCACCAGCAGCATATTTTGATTTGCCACTAAACTTGGATCGAGAAGCATCCCAGATATGACCAATATATATAATGTTCGTTGTGTCTCTTCTGCACTGTACGGGGCAGGTGTATGGGGCCATAGCGAAGGCCCATCGCTCCAAACTGATGAAAATAAGTTTTTAAAGAGATTGCTATGTGTTCCTTCGTCCGCCTCTGTACAACTGATCCATGACGAGGTAGGGATCGAGTTTATATCTGACTTAGCAGCCGTTCGGCCACTCTTACTGTGGCGTTCTATTTGGGCTAAGCCAGAGACTCGATTCACTCAAGAGATTATTCTTGATTGTATAGGTTTGGACCACTCAACACGTATACAGTGGCTGAGATACATTCAATCCTGGTATAATCTTTTATTTGATATCGATGTCCTTCTTGATCCAGAGCTGGCAGTCGCCATTCCCAAAAAAGAAATTAAGCAAACGTTTTTAAATTTTAAAAAGGCTGAGCGAGACAAAGTGCATGGTAAGTTAGCCACCGTGAAGTTCTATAAGGACCTGAATTTAACTCCGGGGCTTCAATCTTACCTTGTGAACGTGACTCACCCATCTCACCAATTTGTATTAACCCGTGTCAGATTGGGTATCGTACACCACCTTGTTGCGTTCCCAATCCAGAAAGTTAGATCTGAGACTCCCTGCCCGTGCGACAATACTTCACGCCAGAGCTGTTGCCACTTTTTACTTTTCTGTAAATTTTATCATTTATTTAGGGTAAAGTACCTTAAACCCATTTTTATAAAATATAACACCAGATCAACAAAGACTGCATTGATATTATTATCCTCCCTGGAGAATGTGGATATTTGCTTTTTCTTGGCCACTTTTATCTTGAAATGTACAGCTGCCAGAAAAAGTATAGTGCTGTAACACCCTTATACATACCTGTCTGTACTGAACGACTTGTATATGTTGTATACAAAATATTTTAACATTGTATTTTGCTAATTTTATACTTTTCTTGAGATGTACAGCTGCCAGGAATTGTATAGTGCCGATACTATTTTACACATTCCTGTCTGTACATAAAAGTTTTATAAAAGTTTCGCAAATATGGAACTATCATTTATGTTTTATGTCCACAGTATGTATTGTATGGTCCTTTTCATACTCTAAATTTATCCTTTCATGCCCATTTGAGCCGTCCGGACCTTGCTTTGCTTCAATGTACAGCTGCCAGGAAACCACACTTGGTGTGTTAAATACATTGATTTTCCTGTCTGTACACATTTGATTCTTTTATATAAACCTCAGATTGTTTATATTTTTTAACTATGAACTGTTGCCCACTAACTGATGTATATGTTTCGTATGGTCGTTTTTATGCACAACCCTTATGAACCTTTTGAGTCATTTTGTATATATAAGGTTTTGTATTTTTAATGTTTGCTTGTATGATTTGTATTTTCAAATCGAATAAAAGCTTATGAATTGAATTGAATTGAATTGAGTCCCTTGCTCACTTGGCCACTGGATTCAAGATAGCCTGGCTGATGAGGATTATGAATCCGAAACTGGTCCCAGGATGCTTGTTTCCGGTCCAGGGAAGGCATGGCTTGGCAGTTCGGGCTGGACTGTTCCCATGAGGCACAGGGTTAGACTCATTTGCATATGGCCATGTCTGAACTGGGGTGGCTGAGTGAGCTGAAGAATGGTGATGGATTAAACCCAGATCAGTTGACTGGGGGTGAGTGTTTGATTTGCTTAAACGCTCCGTCCATCATCCCCTTTTGTATCGCTGTGTTCGCCCTAAGTTGGCAGGGTATGCTCAGACGTGAGTCCCTTGCTCACTTGGCCACTGGATTCAAGATAGCCTGGCTGATGAGGATTATGAATCCGAAACCGGTCCCAGGATGCTTGTTTCGGTCCAGGGAATGCATGGCTTGGCAGTTCGGGCTGGACTATTCCCATGAAGCACAGGGTTAGACTCATTTGCATATGGCCATGTCTGAACAGGGGTGGCGGAGTGAGCTAAAGAATGGTAATGGATTAAACCCAGACCAGTTGACTGGGGGTGAGTGTTTGATTTGCTCAAACGCTCTGTCCATCATCCCCCTTTTGTATCGCTTTGTTCTCAATCATGGGGACACAGAGTCCCTTCTGTCGTCTCCCTCAGGGATTCAAGAATAGTCCTGGGTTATTCTAAGCGAGGGTAACAGAGTTACCACAAACCTATGATGATGAAGCATTGTCATATGTCGATGACATCTATCTGACAGATGATGACTTGGATAGGCACTTGAACAGGGTAAACACCATTATATTGGGCGTCGCCTCTGAAGGGTATAAATTCAATTTTAAGAAATCAAATATTGCCCACCTCAATGTCCATTTTTTAGGATACGAACTTTCAAGTGAAGGCAAAAGACTGGCAGCAAACTTTCTAGAGAAATGAGCGCTGCTCCAACCTCCAAAAATGCTGAAAAACTTAGTCGATTCTAGGTTTCCTGAATTTCGGAAGAAATTACATTCTAAATTACGCAGAAAGGGCAAAACCTCTCTAAGCATTAATCAAACCTGATTTTAAAACAGTTAATTGGACCCAAAAACACACTGCAATTTTGCGTTCATTGCAAACAGAGATGTTAGTGACAAAACATTTGCAAACACGTGTAAGCATACGCAACTTAGTGATCCGAATCATTTCAGGACAATGCGGATTCACGTACTTAACTTTTAACGAAGGTGAAAAAGTACCAATAGCTTACAAATCACATTTGTACACACAAGCAGAAATGAAATTCACTTCTACAGAAAAAATTCTTACAGCCGTTCAAACTGCTGTAGCGAAAGAGAAAGACCTCGCACAGGGTAAGCGCATTATGGTCTTTACACCTGTACCTGCCTTAGAGGCAGTGACAAAAGCGAGCATTCCTAATGCTAAAGCTTTACATCTGAGATGGATACAATGGGTTAAATTCTCTTGCTGCAACAGACGTTGACTATATTTTTGAGCCTTATTTGAAAACACAAGCATTTTTACGATACAAACAAGAATGTCCTCTGCCTACTGAAATTCTGCCTCTAGAACAGTATGAATGTATCATTTATAGTGACAGATCGGCTCAACCCGCTACGGAGGGTAAACAAGCCTATAGTGCGGCCTGCACGATCGTTAAAGGTTGTTGCCACAATGGCAAATTCCGACCAATGGTTACTAAAACTCAATCTCTAGGAGATTGTACAGCTCAGCGAGCTGAACTACAAGCATTCAAGATGGCGCTTGAGAATACTGACCACGAATTCCCCACACTCATAGTGTGCGATTCGCATTATTGTGTTCAATCTTACAATGAATACTTCCAAAACTGGATTCAAAACGGTTACAAAGATGCAAAGAGTGGCACAATTAAGCATAAGTTGCTTTGGGAACAAGTTGTTCAGTTACGACAAGAACTACAAAACACTCATGTGATACATAGGCTGAGTCATCAACGGAATGCGTTCACATTGCAGGGAATTAATTGGCTGATGAAGCCGCGAAGGCAGCTGTGCAAACGGCTTCCGTAGCTGCAATCACTCGTTCAAAAACAAAAATAAACGGCAAAATAATGTTGGCTGTCAATGCTTCAAGCAAAGACAGTGGTAAACATTTCCAAAAGGGTTTCCACTCAAATATTCATATATAACTGATGCGAACAATGTTCCGTTTGCTCAAATCCCTGGAGTGGGGGATAGACTAATTTCAAACATGAAACATAGATGTCTGATGTCTCTATGGTTCTGCGTTAGCAGAGATGGTGTTAGGCGTAACTTTTGGTGTGGAGCTAGAGAGAGTTCTAACAGTGTGGTGAACTACGGTTGGCGTGCCCATGTGGGAGCTACCAGGATTAATTTGAGAGACTGTTGTGTGAGCTTGCGTACTACTAGTGGTATTAGTGGTATTGGCGGAAAAGCGTACGCAAATCTACCCGACCAGTTCATCCATATCGCCTTGCCCTTGGACAGCGGGCGTGGAAACCTGGCGGCGAAGGTTGGGCATTTTGCGTTTTCATGTGTGGCGAACAGATCTATGTCTGGATGCCCCCACTTATGAAAGAATGGTTGAAGAACTTGCAGATGTAGTTCCCATTCGTGAATTTGTTGTGTCTGCCGACTCAACAGATCGGCTATCTGATTGTGAACTCCTGGAAGGTGCTCTGCCAACAGATATATGTTTGATGGAATGGCCCATCTCCAAATGTTCTGTGCGAGCTGGGACAGTTGTAGAGAGCGCCCCCCCCCCCCTGTTTTTGTATATAATACATGGCTGTCATGTTGTCCGTCCGGATTAAGACAGCTTTGTTTTGTACTTGAAGTTGGAATGTTTTGAGTGCTAGGAATATTGCTAGCAGCTCTAGATGGTTGATATGGAGCAGTCTTTGTTGAGTGGTCCATTGCCCTTGACTTGTATGATGTAGGAGATGGGCTCCCCATCCTGTGAGAGATGCGTCTGCTGTGAGTACTATTTGTGGAACTGGTTCGAAAAACGGTCGCCCCTTTGTCAAGTTTGTGGTGTTCTACCACTGCAGAGAGCGATGTGTGCGGCTGTCTACCAACACCAGGTCTGTTAGTTGCCCTTGAGCCTGGCTCCATTGTTGTGCTAGACATTCCTGTAACGGACGCATCTGCAGTCTTGCATATGGTACTATGAAAATGCAAGATGCCTTCATGCCTATCAGTCTGGCTTGCAGAGATGGTTGATGTTGGAAGACTGTGACTAAGGACTGAATGCTCTGTATTGTTGCTGGACTGGGATATGCTAGAGCTGTTGACATGTTTATTGTAGCCCCTAGATACTGATGTATATGAGAGGGTTACAGGTGTGACTTGGTGTAGTTGTTAGACCCGGCCTCGTGGCATGGTCCTCCCTGACCCGTGCACCACACCAGACCCCTGATTAGCACGGTCTACCCGACCCACCCCACACATGATCCCACACAGAACCCTGAGCTGCCCCCATCCTTCCCTCCATCTTCCCGACACCGGACGCCTTCCAAACCCCATCGGCCACGCGGCCTCTGGTGACCATGCCCTGCATCTAAGATGGCCGCCCTGGGCCCCAGGGTGACCCAGGCCTAGTCGCGCCAGGCCCGGCTGGGGAGTAGAGAGCTCCCTGTGAGTGAGAGAGGGAGGAGTAGTTTCAGTAACACCTCTGGCCTCCTCTCGAGAGATGGGTTTCGATCGCCCCTCCGGCCTCCCTGAGGGCTGGCTCCATGCCTGCTGCGTGTCTGGGATCCCTCCAGACCCCGACTTGAAAGGATCAAAGGGCCGCGAGGCAGGAAACGCCAACAAATGACCCCCAGGTGCCAAGGCCCCTGCCTGCGAGGAGTCCGGACATCAAAGAGGAGTCGACCTATAACAAGGGGTGCTCTGGGACTATCAGGGAGATTGAATCCTGGAACGAGGAGAGCCCTGGTGACGTGGTCGCGGGTGAACGGAACATCGAAGAGAAACTATCGGAACCTTGGTGAGCCCTGCAGACATCGTCGCGGCTACCACCTGGCAGAGACAAACTTTTGCCTGCTTCATCTGAGCCCTGCTGACATCGTTGCGGCTCCTCTTGTTAGAGACGGACTTCTACCTGCATCATCTGAGCCCTGCTGACGTGGTCGCGTCTCCCCTGGCAACCTTGAGAACTCTGAGACCTGCTGATCGAATCGCAGCTCCTTGAAGATCGTAAGACCTCCGTCACCCTTGCTCGAGCCCTGCAGACTTGGTCGCGGCTCAGAGACTATTCTGGTCCGGCTGGACCCCAAAGATTGTATCGTATCCCCCGGCTCGAGGATTGAGAGCTGTGCGCCGGATACGCACCTGCATTGACCCTGATCTTAAGACTGTCCCGCTACCCCTACCCCTACCGAGACTCTTGTGAGCCCTTGCTCTATTTTGTATGTATACAAATCTTGCAGATCGTAAAGATCCTGATACCTTGCTAGATAAAGAATACGTTCTTCAGAACCTACGGTGTGGTGTCTCTTTGTCGAGTGGTGCTAGCTCAGCACGTACGATCCTAGATACGAGGCCCTGCCCAGAAGGGTCTCCCGCCAGTACTCGGCTGCATTCCTAGGAGAGGTGGGTCACAGGGTAACCAGGTACATATTCTGTCCTCCCCTGAGACTGCCCCTTCTAACAGTAGTTGATTGTGAACCCTAAGTCGTGCAATGTTTGAATTGTTTGATGTGTATGTTGAACACACTGATTGAATGACTTGGCTTTTATGAGCCAATCGTCTAGATAAGGGAAGACATGTATTTGTTGTCTCCTTAGATGTGCTGCTACTACTGCTAGGCATTTTGTAAATGCTCTTGGTGCTGATGTAACTCCGAATGGTAGGACTTTGAATTGATAATGTTGTCCTTCTAGTACAAACCGTAGATACTTCCTGTGAGCAGGATACATAGGAATGTGAAAGTAGGCGTTGTTTAGATCTAGGGCCCGATGTAGGTAATTCCATTTTACCGATTCTAAAATACCGAATTTTACTGATTCGGTATTTTAGAATCGGTAAATGGAATGTAGTAAAAAATTCGGTAATTTTTACCGAATCAGTAAAATTCTGTATTTACCGATTCGATAATTTTACCGATCGGTATTTGCTATTGAATCCTATGGGCCTTGAAGCCCATAGGATTCAATAGCAAATACCGATCAGTAAAATTACCGAATCGGTAAATTTACCGATTTGACAGGGGGAACAGGGTGTCACTTTGACACCCTGTTGCACCCCTGTTTCAGGCTTGTGTACCATGTGGCACACATACATGCCCTAAGGGCATGTCTGTGTGTCACATGGCACAGGTGTACATGCACACATGTGCATGTACACCTGAATTCGGTATTTTACCACCCAATTGCATTGGGTGGTAAAATTCCGAATAATGAAGGCCTGTAGCACTGTTAAAAGTGCTACCTAAATATGAAAAACACATATTCGGTAATTTTACCGATCGGTAAATTTACAGAATCTGTAAATTTACCGATTCTGTAATTTTACCAATCGGTAAAATTACCGATCGGTAAAATTACCGATCGGTAAAATTACCAATTCCAATTCAAACAGGTCTTTATTCGATTTGCATCATAAAAGACAAAATACATAAAAATACAGTTCATACAATTTAGTAAATAAGATAATAAATACTTTACAGTTTAAAACCGAATTAAAAAAGGTATTACATTTAAGCAATTATGTAAAAAGACCCATAATGACTTATAAGCAATACTATGTTACAATTAAAAACACATAAAAGGATGTAACATAGGACCTTCATTTTTCCAAATTGCGACTACGTAATGACCAGGCCCAGCTCAGGAATTTTGCTACACCAATAACGATAAGGGGAGTAGTATCAGTTTTTAAGATCCTGATAGCTGCAATAGCAGATCTGGTGCCTAATGAGCGGCAAACCGGTGTAAGCCAAATTTTTCTGGGTATCAAATACATGGGGCAGCAGAAGAATATGTGTTCAATATTCTCTACTGCTGCCTCACAGAAAGGACATTTATCACTGCCCCCCGAGGACCAGGAGTGCGTTAGCCCCCGCACAGGTAACGAGCCAACTCATAATTGGTGGTACAATTTACGATCTTTCGGCTTGGTTATTAAGTCCCAATAGGCCTGTGTGACCGAATATGTGTGTATTTTGGCACCCTACATCTCCATAGCCCAATACCGGTCGGAAACGGCTGAAAATCGGTATTTTCGTCTGTTTCCGACCGGTATTGGGCCACCTACATCTGGCCCCTAGTGTTGTAAGGAAATCGCCTTGTTGCAGCAGTGGGAGCACTTGTTGTAAAGTGATCATGTGAAAATGATCTGATTTTATGTAATGATTGAGGAGCCTGATGTCTAGAATTGGTCTTAGTGTCCCATCTTTCTTGGGTATTACAAAATACTGCGAGTAAACCCCTGTTCCTTGGTGTTGTAAAGGAACTATTTCTATTTCGTCCTTTTGAAGAAGTGACAGGACTTCTTGTTTGAGCAGAGTAAGGTGTTCTGCCGACATTGGACGCTGTCTGGGTGGTATGTGTGGAGGGGTTGCAGTAAGTTCCAGGCAGTAGCCAGACTGCATAATTTGTCTTACCCACTTGTCTGTTGTGATGGAATTCCAGACAGGTAGGAACTGTGTTAATCTGCCCCCCACAGGAGTGGAATGCTGTTGGGGGAGCAGAGGAAAGTCACTGTTTTGTGTTTGAGGAGGTTCGATTATTGTTGTTACCCTGACCTCTTCCTTTGTTGTTGTTTCCTCTATATCCTCCTCTAAAATATCCTTTGTTAGAGGATGTTTGTGTGTTTGATTTGAAGGATGTTGTATTGTCTGCACCAGACTGTTTGGAGCCTCCCCTGAAGAAGGAGCAACGAAAGGAACTTTTAGCTTGTGTGGACTGTAAAGCTCCCATAGATTTGGCAGTATATGTATCCTTCTTCATCTTTTCAAGTGCTGTGTCTACCTCTGGTCCGAACAATTGTTTTTGATTAAATGGCTGATTTAAAATGGTAGTTTGCACTTCCTGTTTAAATCCTGAAATGTGTAGCCACGCATGTCTTCTAAGTATGACACTAGTGTTGACAGCTCTGGATGCAGTGTCTGCCACATTAAGTGCACACTTGATTGAGGCATTGGAAATTAACTTGCCTTCTTGTATAAGGTCGTTTGCCTGTGCCTTATATTGATCAGGTAGATGTTCCAGTAGTTTCTCTAACTGATCATAATGAGTCCTATCATATCTTGAGAGGAGGGCTTGTGTGTTAGCTATACGCCATATGTTAGAAGCTTGCGCAGCTATTATTTTGCCTGAAGCATCTGTTACTTTAGATTCTTTGTCAGGGGGGGGTGTCTCCCCTGACATTTGTGAATTTGCCCTTTTCCTAGCATTTGATACAACTAGTGAATCTAATGGTAGTTGTCCTTTAATGTAGGCTGGATCTGCAGATGCAGGCCTATATTTTTGCTCAATTCTAGGGTTTAGGATCCTAATACGTACAGGGTCTTTAAATATCTCTGGAGCGTGATTAATGACCCCTTTAATCATAGGAAGAATTTGAACAGACCTTTGCGATTGTTCAAATGTGTCTAAAAGAAAATCTTCCTCTGCCGCATCAGAGTGCATAGTGACTCCCTGGTAAATGGCAGCTCTGTTCAGCAGGTGTCCAAAACTAATATTATCTTCTGAGGGAGAAGGCTTGGATGGGTATGACTGTGGGTCAGGAATATCTGGTGCATCCTGTGGGTTCGGGTACTCCCAGTCTGTATCATCTATAGGGTATGGGAAGGGCTCATCTGGGTCTATCCCTCTTCCTAAACTATACTCATCATCATTTTGAGGTGAGTGTGAAGACAGAAGAGGAGAATATGAAGGGGAAAACTGGTGAATTGTTAAGAGGAACATGGGATGAAGGAGAAGGAAGTATAGGAGAAGAAGGGTGCATAGGAGATGTGGCAGAGTCCTTCTTCTTGGCAGGTACTACTGTTGTGGGTGTTGTATCTGCCTTCCTCTTCTTGTGTGGTATAGTGGATACAGCACCTGTCTTTGGGTCAATGTAGATCTTCTTTTGCAGAGGATCAGGTTGGAAAAGTTCTTCTCCTTGTGTAACCTTTGTCGGCGCCGATATTTTCAGATCCAAACGAGGTTGCTGCTTGTCTTTAGCCTCAGGAGGTGTTACAGTGTCCTTTGGCGTAGTTTTCATCACAGAAGGTGTTGTTTTCGGTGTGGTAGGCTGTTTCGAGCGCTTGGGTGCATCGGAATCAGACCTTGTTGGTTTCGATACCGAAAGTGATGGCTTCGGAGTGGAAGCTGGTCTTGTCTGCTTCGAGGCGTCAGATGCTGGCTTCGCACCTTTGTCTTTAGAAGTCAACGGAGCAGAGACTTCTTTCGGTTTCGGTGCCGATGGAGCTGGTGGGATCGGCACGTGCGGGGCTTGCTCGGTAAGGAGCTGCCGGAAGGCTTACTTATTTTCTTCGGAGCCGGGCTCGATGGCGGGGCTTTCGAAGAGATTTTTCGGTCTCGACTGGGCCCAGGAGGCGGAGTGTTGTCCTTTGCCTTCGCTATGGGTGCTGTGTGTGGTGCAGGGGCAATAGTACTCACGCGCTAACCCAATGGTATGGAGTCATCTGAGTTGTCTGCGTCCGATACGACGATTTGGAGATCATCGGAATCCTCTTCGGGAACGAGCGGAACCTCCTCGTCGAAGATATCCACCGGTTCCGGAGCTGATCTCTGCATGTCGTGTCGATGGGCCCTCCGATCTCGGATGGTTTTCTTGGATCAAAAGGATGCGCAGGTTGTACTGCTGGGTTTGTCGTGTTCTGGCGATAAGCACAGGTTACAGACCACGTGGCGGTCACTGCATGGAAACTTTGCTCACACACGGGCATTTCTTGAATGGCGTCCTTTCCATGAGGTGTAGGCCTCACGGCGTGGATAGGCCTAACGGCCCGTGTCGATGACCGGAATCGAGCTGATGGAGTCAAAAACGATGTTAGTCGATATCAAAGGCAGTTAGATGACGTTTAAATATGTTTTTGCGCTTCGAAGTACTTGAAAAGTAGATGTCGAGCCGGAGCGGAAAAAGTTCATCTAAACCCAGTGGCGGAAAAAAACAATCTGAGGATGGAGCCGATGCCCATGCGCACTATCTTCCAAGGGAGGAGTCACCTATCTCGTGACTACAAAATACTTCTTCCAAGACGGCAACAACATGCAATCATCCGAGCCCAACACAGGGTGGCGATCTAATGCACAGTGTAGTATCTGCAGCTCATATGACTCGGACACTATGTTTTGGAATGTGAAATATGCCAAAAGAAGAAAGTCTCTACTTAAAGATCAATCAAACAAGACGGTCAAAATGGCTCCAAAACTAACTTAAACAGCGAAGACTTCTCGATCTTATTTACAAACAAAGCCAACTCTTTGGAGAGGGAACTAAAAAAGGCTGCGGATGACATGGAAATGAAGAAGGGCCAGGGAGATAAGGTGCTGATCTAGAATCAGCTGAACTCAAAAACAATGTAAGATGCTCAGATTTTACACAGGTTAGTGATTTAGACATTTCAAAGATCATGGCGACCTCGAAACCTAACAATCATTACAATGATCCCCTGCCGGCGAAATGCTGGTCCTCCTTAAATCACCTGCCAATCCCGGCTTGGGCAAAGATTAATGCATCGTTGTCACAAGGTCAAATACCGGCCTGCTTACCCGCTACTAAAAAAAACGTCTGAGAACCCCTTAGATGCAAACATTTTTAGACCGGTAACCAATATTCCCATGTTGGCCAAAATTATGGAAAAATGTGTCCAACAACAATTGAGCCTACATATCTCGGACTTCAAGCTTCTAAACGATTGCCAATCCGGTTTCCGTCCAAACCGCAGTACAGAAACTCCGATTCTGCACATAGTAGATGACGCTTTACTGGCTCTTGATCATAATGAAACATGCCTACTAATCTTACTGGACTTGTCATCAGCTTTCGACACGGTGAACCATGCCTATATACTCGATCGACTGAAAAACAGGATGGGATTTGGGGGTACAGTGCTATCCTGGTTCAGCTCCTTTCTGGAGAATAGATCACAAAAATTCACTGTCAACCAGACCCTTTCAAGTGCAACCGACAATACTATAGTAGTCCCACAAGGTTCACGCTATCTCCATCACTCTTTAATCTATACGTAGAACCTCTTACGGAAATACTTTGAAAAGCTAACATTGCTTTCCATATGTATGCTGATGACACTCAGCTATACATTAAGATTGCCTCGACTGATGATATAAAGACAATGAACCTAGCTCTAACAAGAACACTTCAATGGCTAACCAAGAACCACCTAAAACTAAATGCTCCAAAAACTGAATTCCTACTGATTACCCCTAAAAAAGCAAAACATCGATGGCAGGATGGTCCAACCTCGTCACTGCTCTAAAGTGCACTCCGAAGAGTGTGGAGGCAACTAAATCTCTGGGTATCATTCTGGACAAAAACCTTAATATGTCTGCACATATCAACACAATGGCAAAAAACGCCAGATTCTACTTGGATTACTTACGAAAACTAAAACCTTTTTTAAATAAAGCAGACCTCAATACAGCAGTTCAATCATTGGTCATCTCAAGGATTGAATATGGTTGCACAACCTTAGCTGGACTCCCTAAGATCTCAACAGCCCCGTTGAAAGCATGTCTTAATGCAGCCACAAGACTCATAACGGGACCCAAAAAAGTCGACCATATCTCCCCCCACTTGAAAGCTCTCAACTGGCTTTGTTTCGAAGCACAAATTCAGTTCAAACTGGCATGCATCACCCACAAAGCAATACACAACAAGACTCCAGTCTACCTCGCCCAGAAATTTACGCTGTCGGGAGGGTCCCGTTCCTCCAGGAGCAAGGCTTATCTACTACTGAAACCTGCTCGCTTCCATAAGAAAAGAACGTATGACCGAGCATTCTCAGGGGCCGCACCGATAATTTGGAAAGCCCTCCCCCCGACTTGAGAAGAATTCCAACCATCGCAAAATTTAAAAAAGAAGCAAAATCGTTCTATATAAGGAAATTTCTCCCTTAATTCCTTAAAACTGTTCTTTATTTATTTCATCCTGCCTGGCGGGCACAATTTTCATACTACCAGCTTCACTGCACAATGTTGGTCTTTTATACCCGTTTTTATCTCATTGTTTTTTAAAAAAATGTCTAAGACTTTATGGTAATCTATCAGTGAACTTTTTAGCCCTTTGGAATTGCAATTACTGCAAACACCTATGTCTAGTAATATGTAAAGTTAGGATTGTTGTTTAAATGCTATTGTAAAGCGCTCTGACACCCTTTGCTGGGTCATGTTCGTGCTATAGAAAACACTAAAAATAAATTAAAAAAATAAAAATTTCAGATAAACCATTAGCTTGCGTTTACCTGGACCACTGCAGTCCCTTACAGAGGGATGGCAACTATAAATATATCATGATCGCAGGGGATTCGTGTTCAAGATTCATTTGGATGTGGCCTCGGCGCTCGGCTGACGCTCCAACTGTTATAAAAGATTTGCGAGTCTTTATCGGCACATACGCAGTCGGCACGCTACATTCTGACAAGGGTCCTGAGTTTAGCTCTCGAGCTTACAAGGAGGCCATGGCCAATCTGGGCGTTGCATTGCGGTACTCAAGTCCATTCCATCCTGAGGGAAATTCGGTAGTGGAGAGAAAAAAACGGGACATAAAGCAATCTATAACAGCTAGGGTATTAGGATCGGGTGACGAGTGGGTCAAACATCTAATAAGTGTCCAACGTAGTCTTAACAATCTGCCAAGAAGTTCTCTAGAGGGTATCACTCCATATGAAGTCCTTTTTGGGACCAGAATGTTAATAGCGGACCTCGATTGTCAGACTTCAATGGTAGACCAAAAACTCTTTGATATCAAAGATAGTTTGCTGTCTTACAGGACTTAAATGAAATAAGAAGGATACAAAGTAACGTGTTCCTGAAGCCAACCACCACTGAAGAGAAACTGACCGTCCCAACAAGGCCTGTCTGGATCCCAATGCTCGGTGATATGGTCAGAGAAAAGATCGTGGTCAAGAAGGAATTTGGGCATTCTTACTGACAACCAGTACCTGTCCTAGCAATCCACGGATCAAGAACAGTATTACTGCTGCCCCTTGCTGGAAAAAAGGAGAACAGGTTTGTTTCTATCAACCTGGTCATACCACCCCATGTGGCCGATCATAAGCAGTAGGCCAAGTGGACTCTGCCAATGTAGCAGACGCCCAGCTCTGGCTACTGTCCAAGAGGTTCAAACTGAGAGACTCATCACCTTTAAAGAATCTGCAGTGCGAAATGAAGGACTAAGCAACAAAGCTATGGAACTTGTACCTCTTGAAACCCAAATAACAGTTCATCAAGAAACGCCTGTCTACAATAAAGTAGCATCTGACTACACAAATGTTACAAGTAATCCTGAGGTTCCAGCGATTTCAATGAATCCGGATGCAATCTCAACAATTGACAGAACTGCCTCTGGCTATTACATTAACTTTGATACTTTTTCCGAGGATCCAAGCAAGCCTAAAACTGCGCCAGTAAAAAGATCTTTGAAAGAACAAGCAACAGACCCTTTTCATCACCTGGAAAAGACTTATTTGGTTTCACCATGGATTGAACTTTGGATTGCGTTAGGTGTGCTTTTTCTTCTACTTTGGTTGACTCTGGTAATAACTTTGGGAATGCTGATAAATGGCAGATATGTCACAATGGACACAGCAAGTAAGAACATCAACTTACTTCTCAAGCCACACAAATCATCCCATCGTGAACAAAGAGACTTGTCATCAGTGAACATCACAGCTGTTCCTATACCAGGGAGTATAGCTTGGGACAGAACTAATTATGACATGTTTGGCCCGTCAGAGCTGTTGAAGATTCCACACCAGTTCAAGATTTCCTTGAATGACTTTGTTTCATCTAGTACCTTTTCTGATGATTGGGACTTCGAGACTGTTAATAATATGATGTCATACTTTACAAATCATGAATACTTAGAAGGCTCATCAGATTATGAACAAATGTATTGTTATAATCACTATGGTCATCATTTCTTGCACAAATCTGCAAATCCTAGAAATGTATTAATGTATAACCAAAGGGTAGCTCCAAAATGTTTTTTAGAAAATGTCCGTACTTTTCAGGGTTCAAATTATCCAACCCGGAATCATTTTACTTTAAAAATGTAAACAAAAACAGGAATGAAAAGTATGTTAACAAATACCAAGCAAATTTATTCTACAGCCTTTTATGCTCAACTGTCTTCACTAGGTTTTGAATCTTGGAAAGACAACATTGAGACAAAAACTGTCTGGGGCACAAAAGATTGCCAAGTGCAGGGGATAGAAGTTTTATTTAGAGCCTGCTTCATCCCTGAGCAAATTAGGTTTTTGAATGACACTGTCCAACAGATGTCTTGTCTTGGGTTAGCAAAGATAAAAGACTTGAACAATCTGTCTATACCTACACCTACACCTGTTAGTGATAACACTTCAGAGGGGGGAGTCAACGTACATACTATTTTGCATCACAACAGAACATATCTAGATTGGAATAAATGGTTGATCTGACCCACAGACACAAACAACTGTCAAGATAGATTCCTGAATAAAACAAAGGGGTTCACATTTATTTGGCCAGAACCAAGATATGTTCAAAGACAGCATCCCGGAATAGTAACAACCTACAGTGTAGGAAAACTTTGCCTTGATTGGATACATAGATCTACAGTTAAGGATGTAAAGCAACACTTATCTTTTCTTAAAGATGGCGCTGATCTTAGGGAATTGTTGCTAGGACCAAGAACACCGCGTCATAAACGTTTTATATATGCCGGTATCTTTGCTGCTTATAATGAAGAGTGGAAAATTACGCAAGCAGAGACTGCAGAACGAATATGAGAAGTTGATCGTATTAATTTTGAAAAATCTCTCTCTGTGGTTGACAATGGTTTAACGACTCTGTGGTCCAGGATATATTCTTTATGTAGCATAGTGTCTTCTGCCATAGACATCATGGAACAGGACTTGGTCATGTTGCAACATGGTCAGACGCAATTACGTTCTATCATGCTAATAGGCTGGACGTTGCAAAACCTTCATTCAGGCTATGTGCTGTGACGTTTAATCAATACGACTTCACTGTTTTCAGAATTCAATCTCACTGATAAACAGATCAAATTAGCACAAAGGGGAGCAGACAATACGGGGCTGAGCATTGAAAAACTGGAAAGATTGCCATTTACTGTCGCAGAAAAGCCAGTTATGGAATGGATAATAAATGGAACAATCACTCTGCCTGTTACAATTTTCTATTTTCAATATTGCCTACAACATGTACCCAGCAGGCAAAAGGTTGGGTAAAGAATACATCAGGACATCCTGGGAATTGCCGTACACATACAGATGTTGGAGTGGGGGTAGTGAAGTGTTTCTTAGCAGGGAAAATTGTGAAAACGCACTAAGCGGTTCTCTCCTATGTCAGGGTATAAACTTACATGGGGCCTGCAATAGTTCTTCTAAAAACTTATCCTGCCACCTGCAACGTACACCAGCCGCGGTGAATGATCCAATTTTTGGACAACTCTCGAATGGGAGTTACCTTACGTTGAATGATCGCAGCTGCTGTGGCATGTTGCCAGGAATACCATATCTAGTAACTGTGTCAGCTTGGGTCACTTGCTGTATGCAAGTATTGTTTCCTAAAACCAAGACAGCTGAGAGTCGGCACTTTGGCCTTCACTGAACATCTCTTCTATACGAATTGATACTTTAAGCAGAATGAAAGCCATTCTTTTGCAAAAAACTGTGCCACTGACCTCGGCCAAAGAAACCTATGATCTGCCAAGTCGCAAGGACTTCTGCAGAGTTACATGCCCTCCTAACTACAAATTGCCCTATACATTTCTCAGAAATGTTAAGTCGTATCTTAAATATGTCTGATACGAGTGGTATTGTACATGTATTTAAGACCGTATTTTCTAGACTGTTAGCACCTTTTGAAGCAGTCCTAGTAATATTTCCAAACTTTGTGCACTCTGTTTGGCGGATTGCCTCTCATAATGGGACTCGCTGCAGGAATACTATTTTTGCTCCTATGCTGCGATATGGCAAGTCATTTCACAAACGACACCTAGTTCTTCATGGAGACAACTCTACTAGCAATGAAGTGTCATGAGCGCATCATCCAAATGTTGGGACTACCTCGTCTAAGAGAATTAAATACCACATGGTTTCTGTCATTCAGAACAATTTGGTAAGATTGCATCCTACCTGTTCTATGCTGCCTGCTATGTGGAGAAGAATGTGTGTTAGACACATGTTTCAAACTCCCATCAGTCATGCCAATGGGTGTTGATACTTTGCTTGAACCAGTAACGGCCATGCACTGTGTTGTCCCCCGCGGCTACCGATTCTGATAACGGCATTCATTGAGATCTCACAGACGCAAAATGCTACTACTGTAATTAATGAATTTTTATCTTGTGTTCTGATTAACTTGGACTTAATATATTAACCAATCTGTAACTTGGAAGACGTTTTTCTTTTATAAAACCGAATAAAGTTTGTTGATAATAATCACTAGGGGATTCATTTACAGGGTAGCATGGTATCACTCATAATAACTCCAGGAGTCACAGTCCACACAATGTACATGCTTTGTTCCCCCTACTTCCAACCTTGCATATATCCCAATCACCTGCCCAAACCTCTCCCTGCTGATGCCAATGTGGTCCTCCGTCATCCCACAGACCATATTGTTGGCCCCTTTGAAACTGCCCATACAATAAAAATGCTGCAGTTGTAAATACATATCAACTACCATTTGTTGTGTTTGAAACATTTTATTGAATAATAAAACCTAATAAACATAAGCTGATTATTAAAGCAAAACATCAGTTGGCATACACATAAGAGACAAAAGTAGTACATAAAAATCAACATACTATAACACAGCAAAGTTATGTAGAGCACAATTCCTAATTTCGGGCAATCTTTAAAGTTCAACAATAGAAACGTTCATAAAGAACAGGAAAGGAAACAAAGAAGGTAGGATACAGTGATTTCATTAATGTAATGCTTCCTACATATAGAAAAACAAATACTAATTATTTTGCTTAAGCAATAAAGTCCTCACATTAAAATACTAAGAGAAATATATTGAACAGTGAACATTTCATATGTAATTAGAATTCAATTTGAATATTTTATCCTCCTAAGCATTATTTGACTCATGATTACAACCTGAATGCTTTCTGGAAAAGAACCACCTCGAGGAGTTCAAAATCACATCTTTTCCAACAATAGGATTCAAATGATAAACTTGAATTTCAATTCAATTTATTGATTTAGGCCATTTTGGAGATCAACAATTTGAAATATATACAACATCCATACACTTTTGTAAAAATGTCTCCTAAACTTGAATTCCATCCACTTTTTAATTAAACACTTTCCATTCCAGCAAGCATCACAAGACCACTTGTTGTTATCTACCCAATTAGTGATAATGTTTCGGCTGGCAACAACAATAAATATGTTTAGAATTTTACTTCCGAAAGCAAATACATGCCATTTCTGAATCATGGTGCACAATAAAATGTAGGAACAGAAGGGCATATTTTGGTGTAGCATTCATTAAGGTTTGACCAGGCTTGAAACTAGAATTCCTGATTTTTTGGACAATTAAATGTCATATTTTTGAAAGAGTTCTAACAGACCCAGCACAAGCTCACTGAAAAATAGAAGATGACTGAATTGTACTTAGAGAAAATGTGCTGATAAGTAATCTATTGATGTAAAATACAGTGGTCAGGCAATGCTTGTGGATCTAATCTATTCAGATTTTAACTCCATAGTTTGTTCAATAAATTGACAGAGCATAATACTTGAAGGTCCATCTCTCAGATCAGTTCTAGAACAGTTTTAGTTGCGATAACACTAATAGAGAACATTGATAAATAGATTTTAAAAGCCATGGGTGGAATTGATCCTTGGTCTAAATCTAGATTATTGTCTGCAATAGAAACCAGTACAAACAGATCAAATCTAAAATCATTGAATATGTTTATTATAGTGGTTTAGAGTAAACCCAGAAGACACACATTGTTCCTGAAACTCAGAAAACGTATCTTAAGATTATGATTACATCCTAGTTTATGTCCAGAGACTGCTTTAGCTGCTTTCCTGTTTAAGTGACATTTGCAATTATATTTAACAAAACAGTAACGCTGGATGTTAGAAATTCTGTCTTTAAGTTTTGCGTAAGAGTTATGTGTGATGGTTTTTATTTGATCTGAAGCAACACTAACACTAAATAGGTACATGCACTGGTAATCATTCAACTAACATTATTAGCAAATTAACTTGGAGGGAATTGGGAAAAATTGCCTCATGTTGTATTGTTAAAAAAATCCACTGGTTCAGTAATTCACAGAGTTTGCAAATCCTAAACCCCTTTTTGAAATGTACTAAGCCCATTTAACAATTCAGAATTAGGAAGGGGAATGTTAATAGTTTCCCTTCTGAATATTTAATACATTGTAAAGGTATGTATTGAGCTTTGAAACCATATGTGGACTGAAAAACAGTAACAGGATGCAGTAACCCAAGGGGACATTTGTGAATCTGAAAGTAAATTGGGGTGCATTAAAAAATGCCTTTATTTAAAAGCTATCACAGACAAAGGAGTGTGCTGACTCTACAAGCAACCACTTTTTACCAAATGGACTATTAGTACATGAACCTCAGTATTTCCTATATTGCTGGAATTTAGTCTCTAATATTTTTGTAATGTCGTGTAAATATTTGTTCCTGTTAGTTCCCCTTTCAATATTGTCATGAAATGTACCTATTCTTTCTGTCAAACATATTGAAATATCTTTATCACAATTTTTGGGGCATTCTAAAAAGTATTTTCACTCTCTAGCTGAAGCTTCCCAAGAAAAATACTGACGCCAGTTCCTGGTTTCTCCTAGATCATTAAGCTTTCTCACTAAAACAAGCACAATATTGATTTGAGAGAGGTGGTTATTGTACTTATACGCACTGGGGTTAGTTTCGAAAAGACCAATTCCTTAATCTTTAGAAATAATCCTTGGAAAAGTTTATGTTCAATCATTTCAGATCATTTACTGATAAAGATATCAGATAAAGATCCCCTAATTTCTTATACCTTGTGGTATCAAAAATATGATAGAATTAACAGCCTTCTCTTCTAGATAAATCCAGGTATGAGAAGTTATTAAATGCGGTTATCAACTTTCTGTTATTTTAACACATTTTGTCAGTGCACGGAGTATTTTCCCTACATAGATCACAACATTTCATGCAATGGTCTGTGCTTGAACGTACAATGAAGGGGTAAAAATGCATTTCTACCACAATCAAGAAACCCTTGGGTCTCTGAGGATTACTGTTGCAAATGAAGACCTAGCTAAGATGAAATATGCCTTTAAAAGGACGATTTCCCTCACCCACCATAGTTGGCATGCTTCCTTATTGGGAATCTCCTTGCACCATGAAACAACCCACTCACTGAGAGGGAGAAGTTCAGGCATATTTTGTTATAGAGAAAGGTATACTAAATATCACAATAATGAGCTCAGGGTAGTGGGGTCAGCACAGTGAAAGTTGAAACTTGCGAAAGGGTATGTGGTTTCCATTATTTGTACGCCCCTGTGCCAGGATTAAAAACAGGACACTGTGGGAGAAATATATATGCACTGTTAGAGTCAATAAGAGGTCAACATGTTTCAGCCTATTAACCCTCCAAAGAGGTGTTTGCGGCATTCTTCAGGACTTAATCAAAAGTTCTGCCGCTCAATGTACTCAATCAATAACAAGCATTGTCATAGCCAATAGGTCTCGCCTTTGGGACCTTATAAGTGTTTAGCCATGCATATTCAGTAACAATATGAAATAATTACTATTCAAAAAAAAGAAGACTATAAACTAACTAAGCTAGACGTGACTTTATATCTGTTTAATCAAACGTTTCGGGAGGTTTAGTATAGATAAACAACTCCTTTTTTCTATGGTGTGTCATAAAAAATTGATGCTCTAAATTTTGGTAAGAGTACACAACGTCAAAAAATTCAATACTGCTTTTATATCAATTTACCTTTGAAAGCTTGAAGTGAAAGACAATTCTAAGTGGCATTTGGTTATGAGTAGGCACTAATGACTATTTCCGGAAGACAATGTAATTAGCATTTTTTGTATAAGATGTGTTAATAGTATGGGTAGGGAAAATGGCTATTTTGGCCAAAGGCTGCCCTTTCTATATGCATACGAGTTTTAATTTGTAAACAGAATCACAATTTGTTATGTGATACACTGTAATGTTAGATGAATCTGTTTTACCCTTCTGATAAGCAAGGGATGATGATGAACTGTTTTTTCGTCCCTGGTTTTAAATGGATTCAGGTTGGAACAGACAAGTGTTGGTTAACTTTACCTCAGAAAATGGTTGTTTCCCGCATGCTGCTTTCATGCGACTTAAATCCCTTCACTGGAAGAGGCGGCTGCATGCCTGCATATATGGCCAGATCAGTATTGGCTGTTTCAGTTCTCCAGTGGGGCTAGAATAGAAGCTGTTAAGGGCAGGGGCTTAGTTTCCAATTGGAGCAGCAGGTGCAGTGGCACCAGGTCCCAGATGCCTTAAAGGCCCACTGAACCCTGATAACTGCGGTTTGTCACAGTTCAAACAGAGGCCTGAGGGGCCCACAGAACAATGATTATTGCTGTTTTCCACAGTCCAAATAAAGGGCAGAGGTCACATTTCCTTTCTTGCCTTGGGGCCCAGTGCACACTGGCTAGGCCACTGGTTAAGGATGCAGTGGGAAAGAGGAGGGAGACAAGTGGATTATCTAAACAGCTCGACGATGACTTCATGCCTGGGTATTAAAGTATTTATTATAATTAAAGACTGAAGCAGGAATAGATATCATAATATAGGAAGGCCTATGTACAAATGCAGCTCGATTAGCGGCTGCCTTTAACTTCTCACTTATCACCTCTTCTAATTTACAGTTTTATATTAGATGCAGACATAAATCGTGAACCATTAATATGTTTATCTACCTTTAGGTTCAAATGACCCATCTTTTCCATATGCAAATATCGGACAGGGCTGGAACGCCTTATGGCTTTGAACTTGTTAAAGCCACATTAATCACTGGTCTTGAAATGCAAATGGCAGCATTAGGCATGCAGAGGTGTATTCTACGTAATCTCATTATGTTCAGGGTACGGGAGAGTGTTTAAGACATAAAGCACGCCGACAAAAACATTTCTGCCACCATAGAAATTCAATCTTCCTTGTCCTACCCTAGTGTACAAGTAGTACCACATTCTTTGTATACCTGAATTAAATAGGCACACAAAATAGTACCGTATTTAAAGGCCCAGTTCAGAATAACATGGAAGGTGCACTGTCCCAGACTACACAACGGTGCAGTTTTCAGTGGGTGCTATCATCCCACACAGGGGGAGTACACCAGATTATGCTGGAAAAAATATGTGGTGCCGGCACAGTTGTAAACCACCAGCCTGCTTACATAGTAAAGCGTCCGGCAGCTATTAAATGAGGTGGATATATGTCACTACAACACATACTTTTACAACGCATACCTTTACAACGCATTTTTTACAATGCAACATTCATTACAACGCATTCCATTACAACGCATGCCATTACAACGCATCTTTAAAAACTACCTTTACAACGCATTCCACTAAGACGCATACTACCTTTACAACGCATACCATTACAACGCATACCATTACATTGCATGTATGGTAAGTATTGGATAGTGTAGGGGTAAAAATTACTATTCTAACTCCAGGGGGTGCAACAGTAGGGTAAGTGTTGGATAGTGTTGGGGTAAAAATTACTATTCTAACTCCACGGGGTGCAACAGTAGGTTAAGTGTTGGATAGTGTAAGGGTACTATGTGTATGCGTTATAATGGTATGCGTTGTGATGACTGCGTTGTAATGACATTCGTTGTAGTGGTAGGCGTTGTAGTGACATGCGTTGTAATGGTTGCTTTGTAATGGCATGCGTTGTAATGGATGTTGCGTTGTAAAAGTTTCGCTGTAAAGGTAGTGCGTTGTAAAAGTTGTGTTGTAAGTGTTGTTCCCCAATGAGGTGGCACGTTTCCCCTGCAGGTGGTTGGGGTCTGTCACAATCCTGTCAGGTGGGGAGTATACAATCAGTGCGCCTCCTGACTGCTTGTTTGCCTTTTCGCCCGTGTCAATAATGCAGTGCAGTTCTTGGTGGAGTAGTCAATTTGTATTCATGAAAGACACTTGTGTTTCTCGGATATATAATCCCCAGATGATGCCTGAAGTGTTCCCCAATGGGCTATTTGTACATGGCATTGAATTGTATGGTCTTGTGAGCACTGTTACCCGCATGGCTGCGGCGCGGTTTCCCCGCCCATGCTGGCCCCGCCTTGCGCGGGCGTGGTCATGACGGAACGGTTCCGTCATCCGCGCAGCTCAGCCGACGCCCATGACGGAACCGTTCCGTCATGAGCGTCGAAGGGGTTAATAACAAAAAGATTTAGTGGAGTGTTTATTGCCCTCTATGTCACTCTACTTCTAAGCACCTAACACAGCTTGTACAGTGGATACTGTCATCTGCTCACCTACATTATGCTTAATATAAATAGTGCACAATTTCGGCGTTTGTGTCTGCCTACAACTTGGACCTGATACAAATAGCAGTACCTATAAGGTGGATGGTACAATTCAACAAGAGTCTAAGATACTCCAGCACAGATGACTTTGCATCTACATTACGGGGCATCAGTCTTGATGGCACGCCAACTTAAAACTTATCAGTTTTGTATACATTATTATCAGAGACTATACTTGCCTCTTGGATACAACTTTACAACGAAATTGCATTAATTTGTGTACAGTTGTGTGTATACAGTAAAGCAACCTACCCACCATAAATGATCTGTCTAATAATCTTTTTGGGTTCTGGAGTAGCATGCTACTCGCCGAAAAGCACTTCAACACTTAATCAGGGGTAGCAAGCGCTATATGAATGCAAACCCTTCCCTCTTCTATCCCTCCAGTCTCTTTTTTCAACTGAACTAACAGACCAACATGTCCAGCTCTAAAATACATTTTATATTTCCCTATACTAATTCACCACTAACCATGTTTGGATCCTGGAGTAGCGTGCTACTCGCCGAAAAAGCGCCTCAATGTTCGTCAGGGGCAGTAAGCGTTATATAAATGCCAATACATTACAATTTCTGTTTACATCGGGCTGCACTGACACGAGGATAGAAGTAGCGAGTGGCTTAGAGTTGATCTGCCCAGAACGAAGCATACTACAGAAAGTCTGTGAATAGTCTATATGTTGTGCGAGTGGCAGAGACAAACACACCAAACAATATCTATCGAAGAGTCTATTGGCTCAGTCAAGGCTTGTATTTTTAATACAATTCATGTTCGCAAGCACAAGGATAGGAAAAAAGCTTTCTAAATATACAAAAGAAAATTGGATGATTTTGAAAAACGCTCCGGGCCACACCGATATCCCATGTGGCAGGAAGGATACACTGTGAATGCGATATCCTCTATGGAAATGTGTGCCTCTACAAAAGTTACATCTGAATTATCAAAAACATACCTCCTCCCAAAATGAAAATGTTACTGGGCCAACTGGAAAGTAAATGTAAAGTAATAAATAGGCACTGTATCAATACTGAAGGCATTTTGGACAAACCCGGGTTAAATGTTTCAGAAGGCAACAATTCGATGAACCAGGCTACCAAAGCACAGGAATGCAGCGGGAGCCTCCAGCTCTGGGTCGGATTCCTGGAATGATGAACGTGCCGCAGGGAACAGATGAAAGGGGCACGCAGCGATCTCGTAAACTACCTTGACTTATATGGTGCAAAACTCTAGTCGCTTTCATTATTTGGTATTACATCGCATAGATATAGAAGACAGATCCATCTCTACGGACCTCAAAAGAATGGATTCTTTGGCATTCAGAATTTATTTTGTGCAAGGAGGGATTTAAAATTAACTATGTCGCCTGCAAAAAGTCAGAGGGCACAGCGTGCTCCGGACTGTGCATGATTTGGTTCCCATAACTCCTTGCAAGAAGGAGTTCGTGAATTTGAGTCTCCACAGAGCTGCCGTGGGATCTCTGACGGGTCAGTTCATCTCGCCAAGCTATGAAGCAATTTATTTCTTCTTGGTTGATGCTCAGAAACTGGCAGACGAGGTCCATTTTTCATGGGTTTGTCGTAATCCAATCTGCCATAGCTTCCAGGCACAGGGTGATAAAAAAAATACGCCCAAAAAAATCTAGGTCAGACATTTGAACAACTGTTCTAGCGTTACATTTCAAAGCTATTCAGTCCAGGACATACAAACCTGTCCGAACGGGACACAACCATATACTGTTTAGTCAATGTCTGTTATTCTTAGTATAGGTGAAAAATAAAATAATTTTTAGACAACATTCACTTCAATAACAATATACTGTAGAAAGGTTAATCCACTGACGTCGGGAAATGTGCCTCAACTCACCGTGGCATGCGGCTCATGGTGACTCTCCACCCAATAAAAGAATTATATGAAGTGGAGCATGGTAAGAAAATAAGTCTTCTGGAAGTCTGTAACAGTTCTAGGCATTTCAGAACAAGTGTAAAGATAAAGTGTGCCCATGTAGATTAAAAACCATCCAAATACTCATAGGCGGTGTCTGCAATAGTGACTGAGGTATTTTCGTATGGCTGTGAAGTCCCTAATAGGTTTCCCAAGCATGTATTCAGTTGTCACTAAGGTTTATTGAGACACGCGGGCAGGGTAATGGTGTTTAACACTAGGGGGAGACACGCCAAGACCATGGAGGCAGTTGTGTGTCTGCCTTGAAGTTTGTGTATCAATGCTTTTTATGGCTCTTGCCTCATAACAGGCGTGTGTTGCGGGAGCACAGGGTGAACAAAGGCAGAGCCTAGTGCAGAAACTTCCATAGGAAACATGTGGTGTTATAGGGAAAAAAAGACTCTTAGAGCTAGTTGGCCTAACACACAAGTACAGCATGCTTAGATTTCAGAAGCAACTGCCCCATTAAAATATGCAGCGGTAAGGCACATGATAACACGGCCTAATTTAAACATAGATGCAGCTTTCTTCAAGTTATAAACTGCGGACGTGTTTGATGTGCACTACAATAACAAAGCTGTTAGAGTGGGTGCACAGTCCTACTGGAGGTTCCTTTTTAGCCAAAGAATAACAGATCTTAATGCATAGGACGACCCATCAAGAGATGGTACCTTTGTGCTCTGCCTGACCTTTCTTGGTGCCCACATAATCCGCAAAGAGTTGATCGTCCACCCGTAAGTCTTTAGTGCGGTCAAGGTAGAAAGAGAGCACACGTTTTGGGTCCAGACAGTGGAATCTACCCTCCTCTTTGGAAGGGTGCAGAGGAGGTTGAAGGTGGGCAATGTGATGGTCTGACCTATGTGGAAAGAGGTAATCACTTTGGGCAGAAAAGAGGGCTTAGTACAGGGGACTACATTGTCCGGATGGACTGCAAGAAAGGGAGGTCTGGAAGATAAGCCTGAAGCTCACTCACCCTGCGAGCAGAGGTTATGGCAAGCAAAAAAGCAGTCATCAAAGGAGACGAAGAGGACAATTATGTAGGGGCTCAAAGGGAGCACACATAAGATAAGTGAGGACAACAATAGGATCGATGGCCATGCTCAAGAGCTTGGGGTACCAGACTCTTCGTGCCCAGTCCGTAGCCACAAGAATGACTTGGGACCAGTCGCGTTTGATCTTCTTCAGCAATTTTGGCAGAAGTGGTACAGGCGGAAAGGCGTACAGGAGGCAGCAACTCCACTCATGACGAAAAGAGTTGCTGAGCGAGAGCCGCCTTGGAAACTCCAACACGCAGAACTGTTGACATTGAGCGTTCTCTTCGGTGCCAAATAGATCTAACCAAGGCTCTCCCCACTGCTGAAAGAGACCTTGCACCACCTTCGAGTGAAGACACCATTCGTGATCCATCATGCACCGGCGGCGGAGTTTGTCCACCCTGGCGTTCAGGGAACCTGCCAGGTGGGGAACCACCAGAGGTATGCCCTGATGATCCAGCCATTTCCAAAGGAGAACAGCCTCTTGACATAGGGTCCATGACCCGACCCTGCCCTGCTTGTTGCAGTACCACATGGCGGTGGTGTTGTCCGTGAACACCTGCACTGTCCTTCCTTTGACAGAAGATCTCCGGCTTTCCCATATGGCCGCCCCATCCCAGGAGTGACGCATCCGTCACTACTGTGAACTCAGGTTGGGGAAGGGAGAGGGATCTGCAGTTGACACAATCCTGGTTTGTGAACCACGACAGCAACTGACTTGCAGTCCCCTCTGAAATCTGAACGTCATTGGAAAGATTCCCCTCGTGCTGCACCCACTGGAACTTCAGGTCCCACAGCAGAGCATGTATATGCCATCTGGCATGACCCACATGCAGGATGCAGGGGGCTATGAGGCCCAGCAGCCTCAGTGTCATTCTCACCGAAAACCGGGATGGAGGCTGAAACATCGGTATCATAGCCCGAATATCCTGGACTTGCAGCTAGGGAGGATAGGCCCAAAACTGCGCTGTATTCAGAACCGCTACGATAAAAAGGAGCTTATGGGAGGGAATCAGGTATGACTTCAGCACGTTAACTGTGAACCCCAGCGAATGCAGGAAGTCTGTCGTAGTCTGGAGGTGGGAGACAACAGTCTCGGCGAGCCCGCCTTTAACAGCCAGTCGTCGAGATAGGGGAAGACTGGAACCCCTGATCTGCGCAGATGAGCTGCGACCACCGCCATCACTTTCGTAAACACACTGAGGCGCTGGTAAGGAGAAAGGGGAGAGTAGTAAACTGAAAATGCGTGTGGCCTACCGTGAACCGTAGGTAATGCCGGTGGGCAGGCAAGACGGGGATGTGAAAGTAAGTGTCCTGCAAGTCCAAGGCTACCATCAAATCTCCAGGGTCGGGGGCAGACAAGACCTGAGCCAAGGTTAACATCTTGAACTTCTCCTTCCGGAGGAAGCGGTTGATGTCCCTGTGGTCTAAGATAGGACGCAGGCCTTTGTCCTTCTTGGGTACCAAGAAGTAGTGGGAGTAGCAACCATGATCTACTTCTGGCACGGGGACGCGTTCAATAGCTCCCTTGGCAAAGAGATCTGTAACTTCCAGCCAGAGAAAGGCGAAATGATCCTCCAACATGGGATGGAGTGTTGGTGGCATAGAGAGAGGGGTAGTCTCGAAGGGGAGGGAGTAGCCCTTTTGGACTATCTGCAAAACCCACCTGTCCGACGTGATGTTGAGCCAGTGGGGGACGTGATGGTAGATCCTGCCACCCACTGGCAACTGGTGGCCCTGGAAGATCGGACTAGGAAGGTTTGGAGGCTACTACAGGGGGGTTTTGGTGGACTGGCCCACCCACTGGCCCCCAGACCCATGACGTTGGGTCCCACGTCCCCGACCATGCAGAGGCAGGGTAGCTTGCACAACCCTGAGGCTCTGGGTGGAACGCGGTGGGGCACCCCTTCTGTATCCACGAAAGGCAGACTGCATGGGGTTTTAAGTTGTCGCGAGGCCCAACGATCTGGCCGTAGCCCTAGAGTTCTTGAAACACCCGAGCGCCTTGTCACCAAACAGGCGACAGCCATCAAAGGGCATGTCCAAATGGTTAGACTGGACATCACCAGAGAAGTCAGACGTTCTTAGCCAGTAGTAGCGCCTCAAGGCTACTGACGTGGAAAACGTTCTACCCAACGAGTCGGTGGTATCCAGCCTACACAGGATGGTGAACTTTGCTGCGTCTTGACCCTCAGCAACAGCGCGGGTGAGCACTGCCCAGTCCTCCTCTATGCACTGCGGCAGCACCTAAGCAATCAGTAGGGAATGCGCTCTTTGAGGATGAGGCTTTGACCACCAAGCTCTCAGGGGTAGAGTGTTAGGAGAGGAATAATGGGTCGGCCAGGGCCGGGTGGTGGCATCGGGTAATCATCCTGTCCACAGAAGCTGCTGGGCCTGGACCAAGTTCCCAGAAGCATGTCAGTGAGGGGCTCATTAAAAGGCAGCAGGGGCGCCATAGAGGCTAATGCCGGCTGAAGCAGCTCAAAAATAAGGCTAGTCCTGACAGCCACCGTAGGAAGCTCGAGGCCCAAGGCCTCAGCCGCCCTACTCAACACCACCACGTAGGAGGCTCCCTCCCCATAGCCATGGTAGAGGGAGAAAGCATTGCAAGGTCTGGGGAGGTATCCAGACCACTAGCATCACCCAACTCTATCTTGCCAGTCCGGGTCCTCAAATTGGTCTGCTAGAGGGTCAATAGACTCCTCCCAGTCCTCCACAGGCTGCCACTCAGGGGGGTAGGGAATGCCACGGATGAACAGCAATACAAAAGTCCGGCATCGTGTCCATGTCGGAGTGAGGTTGGGGTTGATGCCAGTTGGGAGCACAATCGGCGTCTGGGTCGTCGCCACTGGAATCGGTGCCGGGGAAGGTACTGTGAGGCGACCAGCACCAATCCGGATCCAGGCCTGGATCCTTCGGGACCCTGCAGCGCCAGGGCCGGATTCGCCGGCATCGAAGGTCTACAGCCCCCAGCCGAGCCTGTGGGGCCCGAAGGCACGCCTGCGGAGTCGGGCTGCCCAAAGATGCTGTGCAGTGCTTCGTTAAATTGACGAAGCTGGGCAGGGGACACTCTGGGAAAGGTAGTGAAGCGTGGAGGCGCCCCAGCGTGATACGAGGAAGGAGCCAGAGAGCGACAACGCTCCGGGTCCAGCGTCTCGTTGGCCGACAGACAGAGAGAAGGCGAAAAGCGACGATGAATCTTTGCCTTCTTTTTGTGCATCAACTTACTTGAGGAGTGCGAAGACTTCGAAGTGGAATGGTGATGACTCACTGACTGGTCCCGCGACCTTCCTCTTGATGGGGTCTTAGAGCTGTGCGGAGCGGACTGCCGGGCCTCTAAATGCTTTTGGGACCGCTCCAGCAAAGACTTCAGGTTTATGGCTGGGCAGTTGGAGCACGACTTCCGCATCGTGGTCGCGCTCCAGGCACCAAAGGCACACGAGATGCGGAGCGGTGACTGACATCAACTTGTGACAGGAGTCACAGGGCTTGAAGCCGGTCCGACGATGGGACATCCCTTGTGCTATCAGAAGTCAAAGACTCAAAAAAAGAGTTTGACTAAAGTCGAAAAAGGGTTTAGTTAAAAACTGACTAAAAGGCCTGCCCTCTCCGGATCTGGGTTGGCTGGCGCAGAAAAAGAGGGACGTCAGCGCGCAAGTGTGGTGTCTAAGTAGACACTGTGACATCATCCCGGCGACTACGACGCCGGACACGGAGTCGACCGACCCCAACTACTGAAGCGCAGGTGTACTGCTAAGAAAAAATATCTCTGGATCCAGTCTGAAGCCTGGGGGTAATTGTAAGGTAAGGAATCTATAACTAATAGTCTCTTTCGGATACAAGCATGCTGGGGCCGGTTTCGGGGTAAAACCCCTCATCGGCCAGGCTAGCTTGAATCCAGTGGCAAAGTAAGCAAGGGACCCATGTCTGGGCGTACCCTGCCACCTTAGGGCAAACAAAACAAACACAAGGAGATGATTGACGAACGGCTGAAATTTTTCAGACACTCACCCCCAGTCACAGATCTGGGTTGAATCCATCATCGTTCTTAAGCTCACTTCTCCATCTCAGTTCAAGCCCAGCCATATAAGAATCAGTCTTAACCCTGTCAAAGTCAGACTTATTGAAGATCCCCAAAACCACACAAGGAAATGAAAATGGGGCAGAGGTAAAATCTTCCAAAGATACCAATTGTTCTCTGTTTGACAAAAAGAACCTGGTCAGTTTGAGAGCAGTACCGTTGATGCTTATACTTTCTGGACGGCTTACCAAAGAGAAATGGTTAACCGTATCAAATGTGGCTGAAAGTTCCAATAAGATCAAGGCTGCATTAATCTCCTATATCCACAATGGATCTGATCTCTTCAGTTACCGCCGATAAGGTTGAGTCTGTACAGTAGTAGGGTCTAAACTCATGTTGAACAGGATCCAGTCAGTCCGTATTGTCAAAAAAGGTGGTGATCTCCTGATTCAAGGCCTTTTCTAAAATTTCATCAGGAAGAGGAAGGACCAATTTGGATCTGTAGTTCTTTACATCTGAGGGATCGAGGGAAAGAGTCTTTAGAAGGGGCAAAATCAAAGCCTTTTTCCAAGCATCTGGAAAAATGCCGGAATTGAGCACCATTGTAATAAAAACTGAGATGAGCAGAAATGGTAGCTGCAACTGAATGGAGGGCAAGAATCTGCAGGGTCCAAATTTCATAGTGTTGATAAGATTAGAGACTTTTTCTTCAGAAAGTGGGGTGAATGTACACATTACCAGGAAATGGTAAGTTAATTTATTCATCGTACGTTACTCCACTGTATCTGTCCCTAAGGATTATCAGGTGTTATCTTAAAATTCAGGAATATTTTTTTTACTTTGGAAAAAAGAATTTGGTTAGTTCATCACAGCTTTTCGGCTGGGAGTTGCTACATTTTTATAATCAAAGGATGAAAGTGATTTAATTGTGTTGAACAATAGGCTATAAGTCTTTGTCCCAAATTGTTATTGGTGCCTACATTTTCAGATCATAGCAGTACCATGGCGCGGAAGGCGCAGGCAGATGGTTAGTATTCAATCGAAAAGGCCGTACTTGACAAACTGTCTGGTAACAATGCGCGAGATGTTTAGCCTTAAGTAGCTCAAGATTTTCACTGATTAGAAGTAGCTCTCACTACAGAAAAGGTTGAAGATCTCTGTTGTAAACACTTAATATCCCCAAAATCAAATACTTTGAAAAATGCAGCAAAAAAACCAGAAATGTGCTACAAAACAAAGAGTTTCCGTTGGGCCAGTCCTGTGAAAGGGGGCTCAACAAACGCCTCTCGTTACACGCCCCGACTCGCCAACTCCACTCAGCCAGCCTCGCCCTCGCCACCGTACCACGCACCAGAAGAACAACAACAGTCGGCAAATCTTTCTCCTACCTCGCCGCCAAGACCTGGAACTCCCTCCCCACCCACCTCCGACGGACCCATAACCTTATCACCTTCAGGAGACACCTCAAGACCTGGCTATTCGAGCAGTAGCAGCACCCCCCGCCCCACCCTCAGCGCCTTGAAACGCTCACTGGTGAGTAGTGCGCTCTATAAATGTACTGATTGATTGATTGATTTACGCTTGCAATAATTGTCTAGGATAGGTAGGACAGGCATGATGCAAATTGTGAAAGGGAGATGGGCACACATGTTACCTCCACCCTTTTTAAGTGGGAGTTCAAAAATATGGATCCAGCCCACAAGGTTCTGAGTTTCCAGAAGTGTACTGAACCCCAGACCGACCGGAGCCTTGAAGCTGCAAGAGTATATTGTAGTTACCAGACAGCCCAAAAGCTCTAGAACAATCAGAATCTACCCTCCAAGACTCTACACAAGAACAAAAAGAAGTTAGACTAGCCTAGCCCTTTTCCATGTCACCCTACCCCACAGCACTGCCACCAACCCCACCACAATAGCCTTGAAAACCATAGCTCCTTTCCCCAAAACACTGCCATCATCCGTTCCCACAAAACACTGGCCCTTTCTGCTTGCCCTAAAAATACTCCTCCACACTGCCACCTACCATCAAAACACTACATGGCTACACTGTCTGCTTCTGCCATAACACTGCCCTCTATCCTGCTACCCCACCTAACTGACCCCTACCCTCAAAACACTACATGTATAACGTTTCTGGCTTTCCCCTCCTGTAAAAGGCTTTATTTAGTCCAGTGTGAATTCTCTCATGTGAAATTACATTGTATTCAAGACTAAACCTTATCTGACATTCAGAACACACATAAGGAGTTTTCCCCCGTGTGAGTTCGCTCATGTCAAATGAGAAGTAATTTGTAAGCAAAACTTTGTTTGCATTTAGAGCACTCATAAGGTTTTTCCCTAGAGTGGGATCTCTCGTGAAGCATAACACTGTCTTTCAGATTCAAGCTTTTATGGCATAAGGATTTTCTCCAGTGTGGAGTTTCTCATGGTGAGATAGCGTTTTTCTCTGCAGCTTTTCTGGCATTCAGAACACTCATAAGGTTTTTCATCAGTATGGAGTCGCTTATGGTTAGTGAGGCTGTGCTTCTCAAACAGGAATTTCTGGCATTCACAGCATTGGTAATGTTTTTTTCCCTGTGTGCGTCTGCTCATGTAGGTGAGATTGCGTTTAAAATGAATGCTTTTCTGACATTCGGAGCACTGAATTATTTTGATGGTGTGTTTTCTTATGGCGCTTGTATCCATCTCTGATCAAAAAAATTCTCCAGTGTGGATTCTCACATGCTCAGTGAGATGAGATTTACGGCTGAAACATTTCTGGCATTCGGAGCACTGATAAGGCTTTTCCCCAGTGTGGATTCTTATATGCTGAGTGAGACTGTTTTTTCCAGTGAAACATTTGTGGCATTCAGAGCACTGATAAGGTTTTTCCCCAGTGTGGGTTCTCATATGATGAATGAGACTGATTTTTACACTGAAACGTTTGTGGCATTCAGAGCACTGATAACGTTTCACCCTAGTGTGGAATCTCACATGTGCAGTTAGAAGTGATTTAAGTTTGAAATCTTTTAGGCATTCAGGGCACTGATAAGGTTTTTCCCCAGTGTGGGCATTATATGTTGAGAAAGAATTCTTTTGTCTCTGAAATATTTTTGGCATTCAGGGCACTGATAAGGTTTGTCCCCAGTGTGGGTTCTCATATGATGAATGAGACTGATTTTTACACTGAAACGTTTGTGGCATTCAGAGCACTGATAACGTTTCACCCTAGTGTGGAATCTCACATGTGCAGTTAGAAGTGATTTAAGTTTGAAATCTTTTAGGCATTCAGGGCACTGATAAGGTTTTTCCCCAGTGTGGGCATTATATGTTGAGAAAGAATTCTTTTGTCTCGGAAATATTTTTGGCATTCAGAGCACTGATAAGGTTTTTTCCCAGTGTGGATTCTCAAATGTGCAGTTAAAAGAGATTTACTGTGGAAATGTTTTGGACATTCAGAGCACTGAAAAGGTTTATCCCCAGTGTGGGCTCTTCTATGCTAAGTGAGACTGTTTTTGTAAATGAAACATTTTTGGCAATCAGTGCACTGATAAGGTTTATCCCCAGTGTGGGTTCTTCTATGCTGAGTGAGACTGTTTTTGTCAATGAAACATTTTTGGCAATCAGTGCACTGATAAGATTTTTCCCCAGTGTGGGTTCTTCTTGTATGGAGAGTGAGTGCGCTTTTGTTACAAAAACTTTCCTCGCATTCAGAGCTCTGATAAGGTTTTTTCCCAGAGTGGACTTTCATATGTTCAGTGAGATAAGATTTACGGTTGAAACTTTTTTGGCATTCAGCGCACTGGTAAGGCTTTTCCACAGAGTGGGTTAATGCATGTCGATATAGACTCGGTTTGATACTAAACCTTTTCTGGCACTCAGAGCACTGATAAGGTTTTTCCCCAGTGTGGATTCTCATATGCTCAGTGGGATAAGATTTACGCCTGAAACTTTTTTGGCATACTTTGCACGGAGAGTGGTTTCCCCGAGTGTGCATTCTGTCAAATTCTGTGAGATAAGATTTATGGCTGTATCTTTTTTGGCACAAGTAACTTTTTTCCCCAACTTCAATTATTTTTCCTCGATTGAGGCGGGTTTGAACAATGAATTTGTTCTCACAGTCCGTGTTTTTATAAGGTGTATTCCTAGAGTTAATATCTCTACATTTAGGTTTCTCTTGCTTATATGCCACGGTAAGAGTGAACCTGATTTTAGAGTCGGGCTTGTTTACATAATGTTTGTGTGTAATCTTCTTAACACTTGAATTGAGCAAAATATGTCTGGAACCAGCCCTGTAACACTTGTTGAAAAGTTTCTAGCAGATATTAGTCTTTAGGTAATAGCCTCTCCGGCAGCAACTTATTTTGTGACTGAAGTTTTTCTCAAATCTATTTGTATAGGTTCTTAACAATGCAGTAATAAGGTGTTAGTCTGATATTTAATGATTAAACTGATAAGTAGCTTTTTGCACTGACGTAATGGCAGTAACTGAGGGCGTTAGAACGTGCACAGTACTATTGTGGATCATTAGTCGCAGAATATCAGTACCTTCTACCTTTTCTATGTTTGGTGTAAGGTTAAGGTTTGTAGTTCTGAAGATGAGGATTTATTTACATTAGCTATAGCGCAACGGTGCTCCTTTAATCCATTTTTATATTTAACAGTTTTACATATCACTCCTGCACAACAGATAATGTTGAGGCGATTTACATAGAATTACAGAACAGTACACAATAAAAAGGAAACAATCTGAGATGGTCATGAACACAATAGAGTGGTGAATTTTTAAAGTTTTCCCAAGAGTGAGCAGAGTGGGTCGAGGTGTTATATCCCGAGGCAGATAGTCTCCAACCTGCGTAACTTGTTAAAATGGTTGTTGAACAAAGGTGATTTTCCAATCTTTTGGTTGTTAACGTGTCAGCTTCGGAGTCCTCTTTCAGCGTCTTTTCTTTGATGGTCTCCAGAAGAACCTTTTTTTGTAACTTTCTTTTATGCAGTGTGTGTTTCCTCTCTGGAATTACATGATGCTTTAGATGAACGTTATTCTGTCATGCTGAGGCAATTTGTCTTTCTGATAATATTTCAGATGAGGATGCTGAAGTGATCTTTCTACATTATTTCTGACGCTGTGGGCACAGATATGGCTTTGCTCTGGGTTAATGAAATGCAAAATTAGAGACTTCACTTACAGGTATAGTACTTTCCTCGCCACACTTAGATTTTCTGAAATTGTTTAAACGTAGAATGCTGGATGTCCTTCAGTTTTTCAAAATAATCCTTCTTATGGCACCGACATTCAGTTGCTAGTGCTAAATCTTGCTTTCTTCGTCCGTAATTTCAATCACCTATAGTATTAAAATTAAATAGTTAATACATGTACATTTCCAAAAATATAATTTACAAGCCAAATCAATGCAGAAGTTTGAAAATGTTGAGCTGTTTTTCAGACAGAGCAGAGTGTAGAATGGTAGCAAGAGAGTACTTGGATGTAGGAGTGAGGATTTGTAAAATTTTCAACATTTTATTAAGCTCACAAAGGATACATGTACCCAATGGAGTTGTAACATAGAATCCCAAAGGCAGATATTAAAGTCATATGGACTGGCACCAAACAGATATTAAAAAAATATATACTATTAATTAATTTGTAATGCAGATTTCTGGGAAGGGAATGACTCCTCCACGGACAACAGGTGTTTTCCCCTGCCCTGAGTTACCACCTACTTGTATCTGGTATCCTGACTTTTGAGTTTTGGCCTCTGCCTCAAGCAAATCTATTGTGTGCTGCAAGGACTATGCCTAGACCTATCCCTCAACTATGGTCCAGAGTGTGAATCAAGGGCAATGAAATTAAGGCATACTTTCATGTGTTCATTTTATTCCACTTGATTATCAGTTGTTAGGTTTTTCTGCACCTGGATTTACTGGGTGCAGAAAACCAGGACACAATCTTTTTCCAGACAGAAAAATTAGACTGAAAAGACGCATAAGACTCTGGGTGCAGCAGAAGCAGCCAAGAATTATGCTGTTTTTTTCACTAACTGGGGGAAACACACAATTCTTCCCTCTGTTGGTGTTCACAGTTGTTGTCGGCCTGTGATTCGGCGTTGAGTGCAGAGCATATCGATTAGAGACGAGGGGTCGAGCCGAGGAGGAGTTGACGAGCAAGGGGAGCGGAGCCTGGGATGACTGCCAGGGTTTGTTTTGTGACCGGTTCCCGCTTAACCCGCGTCCTGTTATACGGGCGCTTTAAGTTCTACGGATCTGCTGTGGGGGCAGGAACGTCCGCTGCCGGCACTGCGGTGCTAAGGCGCTGCTGGTGCAGCTTGTGCGGCGGCACAGAGGAGCACAGAGGAGCCTTGGCCTGCCACCTGATTTATGTCAAAAATGTGTTTATTAATTTATTTTTCCGCAGTCCACAGGCATCAGAAAGCCTCAACAGAATTATAACAGGTGGACAAAGTGCATTGATCAATATAAACCAGCTCCTCCTCTTATTAGATAAGCCAAATGAAAGATACAGCTTCTAAGTGCCCCGGATCTGAGAGAGAGAGAGATAAAAAAGAAAAAAAAGATCATGCAACTTTGCTGAGCCAGCAGATAGGTCTAAAGAAAACTCAACGGCCTTCTGTAACGGTAATTTCTCCAGGTTGCTCCACCGAGGTGTTGTATCCGGAATAGCCAAAAAGCGTGGACAAACTCATCCTAACATGGGATAAGTAATTATGAATCTAACAAGGAACAAAGAAAAAAAACCACAAAAAAATCCCACCCCCCAACCCCACCCGTGGTGGCGGTGTGTTCATACTAACGAGAGGTTGATCGACACTGGGATTGTGATCAAAACTGGAAGAGATGGCCGGCTCTGATGGTGGAGGGACACACCGCAGACGGACGGCCCTGGGAGAGGAAGGAGACAAGGGGGCCCCATTTAAATTCGAAATTCTTATAATTATCCCTGAAAATATCAGCCATACTTTCTAGGCTAAGCAGTCTCCAAGGACGAGAGTGCCATAGGGATATAGCTGGAGCCTCCCTCTCTTCCAGGCAGCTGCCAGGGTGACCTTAGCTGCCCCACAGGCACCACTCTTAAAGTATGGGACTCAATTTCGGGCGACGACAGGTGGACTTCTTTTCCATCCCCATTCACTCCAATCCATTTCAATCCAGCTTTCCCCCGGCCCAACATGAGGGACCCTTTGATGCCTGGAGAAGGGGAGGCTGCTCAGCTCTAATACATTTCTTCCACAATTTTGATCCCCTTACTTTTGATCAATGTCAAAGGGACTTTGAATTGAAGAACACGGAAAGATATCAGTATATCTAATTGATGCACTGGGCCCTCACATGTCAGATACGGGAGGCTGCTACTCGACCTCTCACAAAATGTGAGGCCTTTCTCACCAAGACTGCTAACATGAAAGGGGTGATCTCATTTATCTATAGCTTCTTCCTTAAAACAGTGCTTTCCCCGCGCCCCCGGTATATGTCTATGTGGGAAGACTTAATTCACTGTCCTATTTCCGATGAGGAATGGACGCATCTATGGTATGACATCGCACGCTTCAATCATTCCTCAGAACTCAGGGAACTGCTGCCTGATTTTACGTATACACAAAACATTGAGCAGAGCAGAGCTGAGCCGAGGAGTGGAGTGAAGTGCCTACATCTGCCGTCTGTAGGTGGACTGGCTCTGGATCCCGCTCTTGCTCATGAACGATTGCCAGCATTCTCCCTTGTACTCTTGACAGCGATGAATAGCAAAGAACAAGCAATGAACAGTGAGTGGTGAGTGACAAGTGGCAAGAGGTGTGTGGGATGTGGCGAGTAGTTAAAGTTGATCGATCCGTAAGTCGCTGAGCCATTGGGGTCTGTAATAAGTCTGTAATACAAAATCTGAGAAATTATGTAAAGGGGAAAGTGACAATAGACTTTGACCCTGTTGAAGCACCCCTCGGCCCCTGAATTACTCTGCATGCCTAGACTACAGCCCTACCCGGAGCCCGGATATTAATCTATTGATTAATTAATTAGTTAATTAAATAAGTAACCAGCAGCACCGGCGGATTCTGTAATGAGGTGTGCTTTGCGGGTGTTTTCCCTTGGAGGTGTTTGGAGGTGTTTTTGTCACATCAAAGCACCATTTGGTCTTGTCACTGGCCCGTTTGATTCTCTGAAAGAAGCAAGACTTCTTCTCCTTAGAGGGTGTATTATGAGGTCAGGAAAGGAGCGGCCACCTTTCCCTCCTATCAAAAGGAAAAGAAAATTACAACAAACACTAATATTAGATACGTTTAAAATAAAACAGACAGGTGACATATCGTCCTTTAAATCATCTAAGGCCCATACATTTGGGAAACTGGGAAAGTCAAAGTTGGATTTTATGAAAGATTCAACTGGTGCTATGCTAACATTGCTAACTAACCCATGTGTTCTTCAAACTCCAATTAAACCACTGAGTAGAACAAATATTATATCCCCTAAGCAAGGAGTAAGTGAACCAGGCCACCCTGAGTCTGAAGCTGAAGTCGAACAAACGTCAAATTCAACTAATGACCAAGTCAACCATTGGGGTCAAATAACGGACCTAGAGATGTTAACTATTCCACTTACTGGTCGTTCACAACAAGAGGACCCAAAATGCACAAATCTAACAATGGGAGATACTCAGCACTTACTACCAACTTAGGCAGCCAATGACAATAGAAGTGCATGTAAAAATCAGAAAAGCTAACGGTATAGGGGAACCATCTAATTTGGGCCAAATAAATCAACCAGAGCCAGAAGCTCAACATGAGCTAAATGGTGGGGTGAAAATCATAAGGGAAGCTAATACCCCACTGAAATCGGATCTTACTCTGTCTAAAATAAATTCAGTTAAAAAACAGGACCAGCCGAAATGTAATCAAAATAACGGATCTCAAATTAATAAGGATGAATACAACAGCAACCCAGAAACTCTGTAGCGTTGGAGTACTCTGTATCAAAAAGACATTTTGAATAGTAGTCCACAATTCATTAATTCTTGTGACGAGGGACATGGTTTTCAAGGACCACAAAAAGAGAAATATAAGGACCTATCATTCATAAATGGGCAACACCATAGCCCAGTTACTCCGGTACCAGGAAGTGGGAACGCGGGAGCAATTTGGGATTTATTCTTCAAAACCTCGCAATTAACTCTGAAAGCTTTAACATATCAGTCCAACAAAAAGGAGGTCCAAATAGATCGAGCGCTATGGCCTCCTCTGTTACCGGAACTGAGCAGAAGATAACAACGCAAAATAATCTAATAGTAAGGGCACAATCTCAGCCAATATCTACGTATGCAGAGTGTAGTTGTGCCCCACTAATTAACAAACTAGCTACCATTACGGATATTTAAAAAACAATAATTGACGATGTAAAAGTGAATTTTCCTAATGTGGGAATTCAAACCATCAAGACCGACTGCCCTCTAAAGGTACAATAAAATGTAAAGATAATACTGTTGTTGTTAAAGAAAAAATAGATGATAAAACAAAAGATCAAGAAGTGATAAACCTATGCTCGACACAATCAACAATGACAGACGCAGCTCTGGAAGTTCATCTATCAAAAAGACAGAGGAAAAAACAACGGAAATCAAGAAATAATGCTTCTAAAAGTATAAAAAATACAAATGCATCAGATATAGTGAGATTGAACACTGGAAACAACCATGACCAAATATCATATTGTGAAGGTGAGGGTAAAGAAATGTCTCCAACAAAACCCTTTTACCCTCTATTTAATAAGGATCTATCGGAGGTACAAGCAGTTATGAAAAATAAATGCCTAAACAAGCAAGCTGATAGTATAAAAATGATAGAGTATGGGAAAATTCAGTCCTTAGAAATGCTGCAAGTGGATGAAAGTAATAAACAGGTGGAAAATAAGCCATCACAATTGGAAACAAATCGAGCAAAGAGTGAGAGTATCAGAGGGGATGAAACGAATAGAGATTTGTTAAGTGGTGCAGGGAATTTTTACGCCTCAATATAAATCTAGGGGTAATAATGAAACAACTTGCAAACATCCGGACCCAACACAAGATGGCAGGAGTTTGCAAAGCATGTGCATCTACAGCACACATGCCTCGAACAGAGGATTAATGGCCCCAAATCCCTGCCATGGTATCTTGTCATGTTGTGGCTGAGTGTGCCATGTGATGTGGTAGGCTATAGTGCTTGGTGTGATTTGGTCATTTTTGACAAGGTGGAGTGCTGAACGGTTAGGCAAATTTTGATTTTCTTTGTTTTTGGGATCGTGTGATATAGTGCGGTACCTACCGTATGATGTAAATAAATTACATTGCTAGTATACTATAAGGATGTGGGGTGAGTGTTATTAGGGCCGAAGCCTTGCTGATTGTATGCAGAATAACAGGTCTGGGAGGTCACTACTGACTAGAGCAGATTAGCAGCTGCACAGGCCTTGGGCCTTGATCCTATTGAGGATAATATGTGACAGGCCACTGGTGACTGGAGCTGGTTAGCAACAACGCTGGCTTCTGTTATTCATTACAAGCAGGGTAACAATACATGTCAATATTGACTGGAACTGGTTGGCAGTAGAGTTAACCTTTGGGTTTTGAATATTAAAACGATTTAAGGTGCAGGGGTCACTACTGACTGGAGTTACTTAGCAGGATAATGGGTATCAGGGGGCCAATACTGTCTGAAGCTGGTTAGTATGATCACTAGTCCCAAGGCGCTACTAATGACTCAAGTTGGCTAGAATGATAACAGGTCCCAGGGGCCAGTACTAACAGGAGCTGACTAGTAGGCTTTCATACAGGTCCAAGGGGCCACTACTGACTGGAGCTAGCTAAAAGAATAACAGGCCCAAGGGTGGTGGGGGTGCAAGTGGCACCAGTGACCGGAGTTGGCTAGAAGCATTGACGACATTTGGTATTGATTAAATACAGGATTCCAGGTCACAGGAGGCACTGCTGAATACGGCTGGCTAGCAGCAGTGGTGGCCTCTAGGAAGAAGGAATTGAGAAAGCATAACTGGATATACTGGTTTCTTTAATACCGATAATTGTTTACACATCATACACATCAATGCCACAACGTGCATTGATATATTACATTACCAAATTACAATATTCTTATATTAATTTGATGTCTCTGTTCGCCTTAATATGCCTGCAAAGTTATATGATTCTATTAGGGCTCACAACCATTTTATTTAGTGAAGTCCATCTGCACACTTTCCTGCATCTTGTAGTAAATTGAATATTGACAAACAGAAGTTTTATTTCCAGAAACAGTGAATTCTGCAGCTTGTCTGTGTATCTTTTATCTGCACCTCACGGATTCCTCACATTCCTCTCGAGAGAAAATCCTGCCTCCTACTCATTAGTGTTGTTTTAGTAACTGTTTCTATCATGTGTTCATGTTTTATTGACTTGTATCAGGAGAAAAGTGTATTAAAATACATTGTGTAGCATTAGCATTATATACTCCAACTTGCTTTAGGGTGGATGCTCTCGTCCAATGCAAAGACAATTGTCACATGTTAGTTTGATTAGCCTTTTGCTATTTTTGCATTAAATGTATGATAGATTTGTTGGCCTCCCGGTGTGTTGTGTTTTATTTTACATATCATAAGAGATGACGAGGAAAATGACAGTCCAGTATACAAATTCTTCATATAAATCAACTCACAGTATTCTGTTCTGGAGGTTCAGTCCCACAGACATTATCCCTAACTGAACACCCTAGGAAGCATGTGCTTTTCAAACCAGTTACCCTCTGATGCTGCGTCCTCGCTATTGGATAAGTCAATATGTCCTGAATTTTAGGAGGGTTACCGTATCTAGTGCACTCTGTTAGACAGTGCTCACCTGTGGTAGTAAGAAGTTAATAGGCACCTTATCACCTATGCACAGTGCAGGGCTTTGAGTTACAGAGCTCCTCATGCTGTGGAGAAGATTAGGTCACATTTACCCATTTTCCCATATTTGGTCCTGATGAAATGCCAACAGATTGCTCCATGACTACACAAGGGATGAAAAAGGTTGACCTGAAGTATAGACCCCAGCTTACCAGCAGGTCCATAGGTGATCGACACTTTCACAGAGTGATAGGGGCCATTAGTTCCTCAATTTCTCTGCCATTGTTTTTAATCTCAACATGGACCAGGAAGATCACATGAACTATATTGCGACAACTGGTCGATAGTTGATCTTATATTCAGACTTCACCAATCTCACATCTTATGACACAACATCCTCTGTCCTACTATGCTCATCCGGCGTACTTAATAAAACATCTGCAGCAAAGTGCCCTCTGGTGGTGCCCGCCAGGCATTGTAGCGCTGGCCTGGTGAGGAGTATAGCCCAATGATGAAGCAGGTCACCTTCAGGTGAGTGAACGCAACTTGTCTTAAAAGCACATGCTTCCTAGGGTGTCTGTGTTCAGTTACAGATAATGTCTCTGGGACTGAACCTCCGGAACAGTATACTGTGATTTGATTGTGTTTTATTTTAACAAATGTACATAGCAGATATTGGCCCTTCCTTGTTTCACAAAAATGATCGGATACCTGCTTCCGAGCACACTTCTTACAGACGAGTATGGGGTTATCATGTTGCTGCTACAAGCTCATTACCTGTGTGAGTTATCAGGATCGATGCAGGGAGAAGACCGAAACCTGTCACCCATGGAGGTCAATGACAAATAGTGAAGAATGAACAGAGCTTCCAAGCTGGTGACCATTACTTAATTGACCCTGAAAATAAAAGACACGTTTTTAGTATTCTGGTGGCTCACGACCATAAAAAACAAAGGTTATAAATTCAATATTGTGTCAAATACTTAAAAAATGAAACTGGGTGTGCTGAATCGGATGTTGCCCCAGGTCATGCGTGACACCTTTCACCACTATTGCTTATGGGACTTGTAGTTTTGTTTTTCTCATTAAAAGGATGGGTTCTAAAGTCCCGGTGATCTAAGCGATTTTAGTTAAAATCAGAGGCCTGAGTGAGGGTGAAGCATGACACTGCTCTGCTTAGCAGTGAGATGAATGACAGTTCCCCAGCCCTTCCATTCTTTGACACGTCAGCCGCTCATATTGTTTTGCAATGGGAAAGAAACTTTTATTGCAGCTTGTGCCAAATGAAGAGATAAAACCCCTGGGCATGTTTAATTGACTACTGACAAACATGAACAATCAAGAACATGAGTTTCTGGAAAACTATCAAGCACCTAATCATAATCAGCCGCCCTTCACACCCAGGAATTCTTGAGGCTTTGGAGAGGATGAATTGCACTTAGTATAAGAGGAACACTTTATCAACTCAAAGCTCACTTCTCAGGGATGTACTGAACTGCCAGCCTCATGGCACACTTAGCCAGCTCTTCACCTCCTCTTCCTCCTCAAACTGTTGACCAGCTATCAGGGCAAATGGGCCTGCAGCAAAGCATTGCTGGCTTGGTTCCACACCGGACCAGGCAAGGTGGTCAACTCCATACTCCTCCAAGTCAGCAAGCACTCTGGTCGAGCCAGTCCAAACCCCACATGAATGTTCCCCATCACAACTATTTTAATGGTACTAAGTTATGTTTCTGCTAAATGTATGAGTCAAAAAGTGAAAGATTTTACTATGAAGTGCTGAAAGAGAAATCAAGAAGTTTTTCAATATTTCGGAGTCTGCCACAGTACACAGGAGCATTATTTCTCTACAGCAGCAAATCATGTATGTGCCCTTTAGAAAGCACGTTTGAATGAAACATGGAAGTATTGCAGCCAACAATCTATGCAACATCATAGCAGAGTACAAGATAACTTGGGTTTTTATTCCAGCAGAACAAAATGCCATTCCTAATGTGTACATCATTTTAAAGACAAACCCAGGAAAGTGTATGGTCAGTGTTGTTCTTCTGCCAGTTAAAAAACAATCTCCATGAATGTGTCAGGAAATAAAATACTATGAGAAATCCTACTTGTTGGCAGGGTGCTGCCTGCCACTATATTGCAGGTTACTTCCAACATAATCTGATTTATACATACAAACGCCAGAGTGCTGCCAGCGATCGGGTCTGCACACAGCAGTCTTGAGCCACTCAAGTACTCCGGCGGCCCTAACACTAAATATTTGGGACAAGGTACTGAGGCATAGAGAGCTGATCATATTCTTTCTCCATACACTCTGTTCCAATTGGTATTGGCAAAAGGGGCCTCGTGATCTAATCCCAGCGGAGGATTGGAATAGGGAAGTAGCATTTAAAACAGGCTATAGGATTGGTGAACGGTGACCAGAGTGCGAGTATCAAAGAAGGAAATCTAAAAGATGGCGCTGTCCCAAGCAATAACCTGTAAGACTATAAAAACCGGGCAAAAGAATGAGTTGAACATTCCAGTGGCAGGTGAAGGGAGCGGAGTAGGTAAATCAAAAGGGGCGCTGAGTGAGCCAACTGGAAGTAAAAAACAAGTAGCAAGGAATGTACAACACTCTAACACTGCAATCATCAAAACCAAAAATAGCAAAAGGTGGTCCATCAGTGTCTAATTCAATCAAAGACTTTTGGGGAAGACATTTCATGGGGAAGGATGTGACAGACAAGGAGTCAAGTGCCGAGGCCTACCCAACCTCTGAGTCCATGGGCGAGGTTGGTCTAGCCTCTCCAAACCAGACCATATTTAACATCCCTGGGGTTTCTTTGAATCCACGGTTGTCCTCTTCGCCAAGAATGTTCCAGGGGGAGCAGTCGAAAGCAATGTTGGGAGAGTTGACACAAATCAGAGGGTTAATGCCGGCATTAGTTAGACCGATTAGTGGGGAACAGGAGGGGGTAGGCAGTAAGGATGAAGAGGTAACTTTGTTAAGGGCTCCCAAGCTAAAGAAAGAGGAACCAACTGTACAAATATCCCAACAGCCAATGATTGTGAGGAAATGGGGTGAAAGGAGATATTACATGAGTGGATTCCCGATGGTCAAGGGGGAAGTGGAGGTCGCCCTAAGAATAAGACAACAAATAAGACATCATGTAAGGAAGGTGAGCAGAGTGAAAGGAGAAAGGAAAAAACAAGAATGTCAAGAGAGGGAAATAACGCAAAGATCAAAGGAGTATAATGCAAAGCCGATAGCTGAACGAGAAGAACCTTGGAATAGGCTAGAAAGATCAAAGATCAATAAAAGTAGTCTGGCACCAACAACGAAATGGAAAAAGGAGAAAGAGGGAAAAGGTACAGAATTGAGGATAACTACACAATTGGGACCTGGAAATCCTAGACGTAGTAAGACCACCAAAGAAAAAGATTAGGGAGACATTCCAACAAAGAGAAGGGAAGCTAGATTAATGGGAGACATCCACGGCGTAAGGCAAGATTGTACCCCCGACTTATGGGTTTTCCTAGAACCTTCCGGCCAGGGCAAAGGCGGGAAAAAGCCAGGAAATTAAACCCACTAAATCGATCACAACTTATATTCTCCATGTCAAAATGTGCAAGCCTCTGAAGCATTGGCACAGAGGACCTTAGAGAAGTAGGGTTTGTTACAAATAGCAAAGGGGGTGATGTGACCAAGCTCCTCTTCTACTCTGCCTTGGTGAAAGCCGCTGCAGAAAATGCCAAAAATAAGCTGCAAAAGGAGGGGATTAGATTGGTAAGAAGTGAGGAATTCAAGGGGCAGCACTTCCTTACGAATCATGCTGGACTAGGGTTACGGCAGATAAGGTTAATCAACTCAAGTTGGAATAAGAAGGAGGATCTTGCAATAACTATAACTGATAACGAATTTACAAGATACTACAGATATATTTGCTGGAAATAGGTTTAATGTCCTAGCATCCCCAGAATTTACGGAGTAAGAAGAGGAGGGGTTCCTGAGTGAAATCGACTAGGGGCATGGGTCGTCACACAGCCTATCAGTTCTATCATGGAATATAAATGGCTACAAGAAAATATCGACTCAGAATAATTTTGATAAATTCATTAAGAGTAATGATATTGTCTGCCTGCAGGAGACTTGGCTGTGCGACGATACCCGAGCAACCCTAGTTACAGAAGGTTTCGCCCAACACTCTAAAGCAGCAAAGAAAAATACTCTGGGGAGGCCATTGGGGGCCAACTAACGCCGAGTTCCACACAGATAGCTAGGAAGGTTCAGAATTTGAAACTACATTGTGATTGGGCATTAGGCTGTAGGGTCCTACTGCAGAAGTCAGATCCCTGCTATGATGGAATATGTATTAGAAAAGTTTATATACAGAAGGGAAAGGACAATGAATATAAGGTGAATTTGGAAAACTGAAAGAAGATATAGGGTCTGTTAGCGTAAAGTATCAGAAGGATATATTATTGGTGTTCGGTGATTTTAATCATAGATTAGACCCCCAAAGGGTGGATAATTGGCACAAGGAATTTTTTGAATCTTATAATATCGAAGTAGCCATTTTCCCTAGAGGAGAGATCTCGCCAAAGGATGCGACTTTTACTCAGCTGGTGGGTTCACTGGGCATGGTGTGCGTAAATGGGAGAATGCAGCCAGATCGGGAGCAGGACGCACTTTTTTGAGGGGCCAGCAACTCTGCCCAATAGATTATGTGTTTTGTCAGGCCTGGTGCTTTGGGCTAATTAAAAATTTTGAGGTGATGAAAATGAAAGGTAGCGACCATTATCCACTGAGGGCAGAATTACATCTATAAAGAAGCAAAAATAGAGAAAGGGTTTTGCAGGTACATGTGGATTATCCAAAATGGTTCACAACTAGTATAACAGAGAAATATATCGAGAAATTAAAGCAAACCCAGCAGGCTATTCCTGTAGAAGAAATTCAATTAAGAAATGGATTTACCTAGTTTGAATCCACCATAGGCAAGCTGGTGGACACCTTAAGACATTTTAAATTAAGAAAGGCAGGGCCTGGGAGCCATAGTGTTAATAAAAATGTGAACACCTTGTTTGACGGTGAATGCCGGGTAGCCAAGGCACAGATCAGGCAGAAGACGAGAAGATTAAGAGTCAGGTTTAATCTGGAATTATCTCTGTCCCTCCAGTTACTAAGGTCAAAATACAAAACACAAATTCGGAACAAAAAAAGAACCTGTAAAGATAAGTGCTGGGCAAATATGTTGGAGGTAATTGAAACTAGAGATGTCAAAGGATTTTGGAAATTAGTCCAAGAAAGTGTGGGTAGAAAAGCAGGTTCTCTAGACTGTATGGTCCCTGAAGATGAATGGGTGGGCTCCCTGGGAGAAATATATGGGAAATGGCATATACAAGAAGAGTCAAGGATGCCAGTTTGGCCACAGCTGAGGGTTGACATAAAAGAAGACTTTACCCCAAGCTATATAAAGAAAATTATAGCAAGTTTGAAGCTTACCCGCGCTGCAGGCCCAGATATTCTTCCGGCAGTGATAATAAAGATTAGACCAGATTGGTGGGCTGAGTTTTTTTCTAATCTTGGAAACAGGAATTGTACCAGAAAGCTGGAGGGGTGCAATTATAAGACCAATACATAAGAAGGGCGACCTAAAACTACCGAAGAACTATAGGTTAATAAATCTCCTAGACATATGGGAAAAAGTCTTTGCAAAAGCCATATTGGGTTTACTTAAAGATTGGGTGGAGGAAAACCAGATTATACCCCAGAACAGGGGAGGTTTAAAACAGGCCACTCCACAATTGACCATTGCTTTGCTCTCTGGGCCATAGCGCGGAAGTCAATTGAAACGCTGGGAAGTTTATTCTGCTGTTTTGTGGACTTCCGCGCAGCTGTCGAACTGGTGGACCGGGAGCTGTTGTGGGAGGCCTTAACTAGCTACTATATCCCAAAAGATTTGTTAAGTCTGATTCAAATACTCCATACTAAGGACTGGGCGAGATAATTTTTGATATATATGGAAGTTTATCTGGAGCATTGAGATTGGAAATGGGTTGCGGCAGAGATGTGTATTGGCCGCCCTGCTGTTTTCCTCGTTTCGTAGGAGTAGGCGAGAACACCAAAATATCACAGTGGTGTAAAAACGAAATACAGAATAGCAAATTAAAATGCGCACGAGAGACTAGGGCGATCATGAAGGAGCTATGTGGTATGATGATGGTTAATCTGTGCCCCATCACCTATACGATTAGTATTGATAATAAAGTACTTAGAATGTTGGGGAAGGAAATATCTAAGGCACAGGACCAAAATCACCTCGCTAATAAGATCTCAGTGCTCTTTATGATTGACACATGGAAAAATGAACAATGTTCTCCCTACATTGATAGGTTATCTGATTGTCAATTAGTGCTATGGAAATAATGTGGTAAAAAGCTCAATGATTGATAAGAAGGGAAGATGCATTTGCACTGTGGGAACCTCATGTGACTTGTTACATATTTTATTAGATTGCCTGAAGTTTCTAGATGTACGAATTATGTTTTTAAAACCGATATTTAAGAAATATGATATTAAATCTAGGACCCAGGTGTGGTGATCTGTATTATGCAATACTTGTTGGAACTTCATGATGTCACTTGTGGGTTCTTCATGTACTGTGCATTCTCCTCCAATGTTCTCTGTTTGGCAGTTGCAGCTGCCCTGTCTCCCCTTCATGCTGGACGGCTCTCTTTTCCTGAATAAATCTCCAACTACAGCTCCTGCCTCCGCCTCATCTTTACATTGGCGACTGAGGATGGTCAGCTGTTCTTCAGCTGTCGCTTCTACCTACAATTCAACCTCATCAAGCAAAGCGGTTTGATTTTATGAACACTTTCCTTGTCTACAACCCACTTCCATGTGAGTACATTTACCATTATTTCCTACGCGCTATTCTCTTTGAAATCCACCGAGAGCCGTCCCAGCTGCCAGTCTCCTTTATTACAACTTGCCGGCTATCGTCAGTTTCAAGCTTCGCTACGTGCTATGCAGCGCACCATCAAACTGTTTACTTAATTTCGTTCTACCAACTGACTTTATCCTTACCGGCACCACGCGTTACTTCACTCCTCATTTTCTGCACTGCGTGTGTTTTCACCGCCCAAGCGCTGTTTGTGCTCGTCCACTACCTGCTCGGCGTATATCCTTACCGCTTGTTCTTCCACCCTCAAGCTACGCTGTGTAATGATGACGTAGTCGAATTTTCATCTCCGCCCAGCGCCAGCACGCACTTCGTTGTCCATAACAACCTGCACGTCGAGACGCCTTTCCTCTGTGTCAATCACCGCGCCACGACGTTCTTCCGGATTTCCGACGCTCTCACGTCACAAAGGCTTCGCGTCAATTTCAACCCTGGCTTCATTGTTTTGACTACGTCAGCTGCTTCTTCTTTTCACCGAGACTTCTTCCGCTTGACGCTCGCAGCTCTTCATACTTCATTTTATCACGCTGATGTGCACAGCTCAAGCACACAGCTAATTTTACTTTAAAAAAAAAAGAGAAGAACATCTACATTTTCGCGCTGATGCGCACAGCCTATACTAGATTATACCTTCTACACCAATATGTACATGCTCAAGTACTCAATTTCTGCACGCTGACGTGCACAGCCTTTCAGTCCTTGCACGCTGACGTGCACAGCTTCTGCATACATTTTTTTCCCTCAATACACTGATGTGCACAGTATCTACTTGCTGACGTGCACAGCTTTTCAACACTGCATCTACTCGCTGATGTGCACAGCTTTGGCACATCATATGCACGTATTTTGCTCTTAACAAAAGTTCACCTACTCATTTACGCTACCATATTTACAAGAATATTTTTTTTTTTGGTTATTATAAAATTTCACTGTTATTTTACTGTTTGCTTCCTTGCACTTTTTTTTTTACATAGGAAAAAATAGAAGATCTTGCTATGCAAAACGTATCTCCCCCTGCTCCATTTCTTCAGACTCCTGGAGATCCTCCCCTGGAATGGAAGCTTTGGTTGAGATCTTTCATGGCCTACCTAGGGGCAATCGACGGTCTTAGGTACCGTGCTGAAAGGAAGAAGAGTCTAATGTACTATCATCTTGGTGTGGAAGGGCAGAATGTTTTTGACCATCTACCAATTTATGTTCCACCTACTGGTGAAACCCCTGATGAATTTGAGATAGCTATAGCTAAATTAGACAAGTACTTTGTTAAGACTAAAAACATGGTTGTGCATCGCTACAAATTTTTCACCAGAGCTCAAAAACCCGAAGAAAGCATTGACACTTTTGTCACTGCTTTAAAAATACTTGCGTCTAAATGCGAATTTGACAATTTCACCTCTCAACTTATTAGAGATCAACTTGTTGCTCGCTGTTCCTGCAAACAAATCCAAGGGAAATTACTGTCTTGCAAAGATCCTTCTCTCGACAAGGCTATCGATATAGCCAAAAGTATTGAATCATCTTTAGAAGACTCCAAACAATTAGAAGTTTCTCTTTCTAACACTTCCATTTCTGGTGCTGTTTCCACTAGGATGCCTCTTCCTACCAAGACTCCTAATTTCACTCCTCGTGACTCTCGTGGTTATTTCAAAAGAATGGGAAACACTGGTTTTAGAAGACCTTTCACACCTAATAGACATTTCAGCCAAAGTACTTTCTGTTATAGATGTGGCTCCTCTTACCATGCTTCCAATTTTAAAAATTGTCCTGCTGCCAATCAACAATGCACTCAGTGTGGGAAGAATGGTCATTTTTCAAGGGTCTGCATGAGAGGTAGAAGAGGTAATGTACGTAGTGTCATGTGTGAAAATGATTTCTTTCAAGATTCCAATCCCCTTGAACATTCGACTGAACACTCTGAACATTCTGAATGTGATGTGACCAATCAGGAATATGTTGTTGTAGTGAAAGACAATGATACTTTCAGCCGTACGTTTCTTGTCCCTGATCCTGAAGTTGATGCCACCATTGACAATCACCATATCCTACTACTGGTAGATACAGGTGCTCGCATCACCATTGTTTCCTATGAGAAATATTCTCACCTTTGGCAAAATAAATGTTTACTTCCTCCTGATGTTCTTTCTGTGGCCTTTGAAGGAAGCAGAATCAACCTTTTAGGCTACTTCTTAGCTGAAATCTCCATTTTCAGCAAATCCATCAAGGGGAAGGTCTATGTTGCCAAACGTGGTATCAATGTTCTAGGGCTTATACATCAGGCAGAATTTGGTGTCACCATTAGACCTGGTTTACCCAACCCTGTATTCATTGAAGAATGCAATCTCTCTTCTCCTGCATCTTCTACTCCTGTTTGCAACATTTTTAATAGTGAATTCTGGGAGCACAAATATGGAAAAATCTTTGAGGACCGCTTAGGCAAGATCACCAATTTCCAACACTTTATCAAGGTCAAAGATGGTGTTTCCCCAGTTAAACACAAGCTTAGGAACGTTCCTCTTAGTATTAGAGAAGATTTGTCCAAACATCTTAAGTCATTATGCGAGCAAGAAATCATTGAAAAAGTAGAATCCACGTTATGGCTTTCTCCCATTGTTCTTGCCAGGAAAAGGTCTGGCGACCTTAGAATGTGTGTGGATTTACGCAGTCTCAACGAAGCTATCTGGGTCGATGGCTTTCCCCTCCCTCGCATTGAGGATTTGATAGCTAAAGTGGGCTCATCCACTTGGTTTTCCAAACTTGATTTAAAAGCAGCCTACCACCAGATTGAGTTACATCCACTCTCTCGTCATCTCACTGCTTTTGTAACTCCTGATGGAGTTTTCCAGTTTCGTCGTCTACCCTTTGGGTTGGCGTCTGCCGCCGCTGTTTTCCAGCGTATCATGTCTGAAATGTTTGAGGAACTCTCTAATGTTGTCGTCTTCCAGGATGACATTCTTATCTTCACTCAAACTGAACACGAACACAACTTGGTCATTGACAAAGTTTTCAACATCTTGGAAAAAAGAGGTGTAACCCTACAAAAGAGTAAATGTGTATTCAAAACCAGAGAGGTAGAATACCTTGGCCATACCATCTCTGAATGTGGTATTAAGCCCAGGCCAGGTCTAGTCAAGAGTATCATTGAGGCTCCTGCCCCCTCCAACAAAGAACAGCTTCTGTCCTTTCTCGGCCTTTGTGAGTTCTACTCCAAATTCATGAGAGACTACGCCAAGACCACTGAATGTTTTAGACTTCTACTCAAAAAAGGTGCCACCTTCAGCTGGTCTGATGAGTGTGAAAAAGGTTTCCAGCTCATCAAAGAACACATCACTAAAGCTCCTGCTCTTCAACCTTTCAATGGGAACAGAGAAACTTTTGTCACCGTTGACGCCTGTGAATATGGTCTTGGAGCTGTTCTCTCACAATTAGCTTATGGTAAAGAATTTACTGTGGGGTTTGCCTCCAGGACTCTCCGTCCTGTCGAGCGTAAATATTCTGTTATTGAAAAGGAACTGCTGGCCTGTGCTTGGAGTGTTGAAAAGTTTAAATCCTACTTATGGGGCAGACCATTTGTCCTTCAAACCGATCATCGACCTCTCGTAGACATTCTATCCGGCAGAAACGTCAAACGCACAACCGCACGGTTGGCTAGACTCTCCACCAAACTGTTAGAATTCAACTTCAAAGTTATCTACATTCCTGGGGGCAAGAACAAACGTGCTGACTGTCTTTCCAGGTTACCCATACAAGAGCCTAACGAAAATGAGTGGGAAACAGAGATTGAAGAGTGTTTTGTGGCCAACATTTCACAAATTTCCATTTCTTTCGCTGAGAATGATTGGGTTAATGCTGTTGAGAATGATGCTGTACTTAGGGATGTTGTCTCCTTCATTCAGAAAGGTTGGCCCAAAGAAAAATCTCTCCCTCCTGAACTCCAAATTTATTGGAAAATCAATTCCGAACTTTCCTTGGAAAGTGGCAAAATCGTTAGGGGCAATAAATTTATCCCTCCCTCTGTTTATCGGGAAAAGATTATTGCTGATGCTCATTCTGGTCATCTAGGTGCCACCATTACTAAAAGAAATGTCAGATCGAATTTCTGGTGGCCAAGAATGGACAATCAAATTGTGGATGCTGTCAAACTTTGCACACGCTGTAACACCAGCGACAAAGTCCTTATTTTGGAAGGTGTTTGTGATTCTGTTGTTACCCCACCCTGCAGGGCTTGGCAAAAAATTGGCCTGGACTTTCTGGGTCCATTCCATGTCCTTCCCAACACCTCAAAGTACTTCTTGGTCCTCGTCGATCACCTCTCTAGGTGGGTTGAGGTTGAACCTATCAATGTTCCCAATTCAAAGAGTGTTATTGATTGTCTGACCAAAATTTTCCTGAGGGAGGGTTGTCCGGAAGAAATCCTCACCGACAATGGGGTTCAGTTCATCTCTAAGGAAATGAGTGTTTTCTTGAATAATTGTTGTATCAAACATACCAGAACTCCCTTGTATCACCCTCAGAGCAATGGCAAAACCGAGAGGTTCAATAGAGTTATTGTTGAATGTGTGCAGGCCGCCTTCAAATCCAATAGCTGTATTTTTCAGGCTGTGAAAGATCTTGTAGGTTTTATAGAATTTCTCCACATGTTGCTACAGGTTTTTCCCCCTTTGAATTGATGAGAGGAAGGAAAGCCTCTTCTCAAGCTCTTCCCTTTTGGATGGTCAAAAGTCTCCACAAAGGTTGTGATTTGGAAGTGGCATGGGATTGTGCCAACAAAAAATCTTCCAACTCTCTGCCTTGTGACGTGGGACATTGCAAGAGGTCTTTCCACAGTATTCATGCTGGAGATTGGGTCAGGATCAAAAATCCTGTCACTGTTAAGAAAGGTTTTTCCAAGTTTCTTGATTCCCGACAAGTTGTGGAGGTCCGCAAAAATGCTGTCAAATTGTCTGATGGTAATTGGTGGAGCACTTCTCGTGTTGCTAGAGATCCCTCTCGTGCTTCACGTGCAACTGTTCCTACCCCCAATGTCCCAATTGACAATGGTCTTAGGAGAAGCTCAAGGTTGACTGTCAGACCCAACAGATTTCGTGACTACATTTGATTCATCATTCATTTTTATTTCATCTTGTTTTTCTTTTAGAAAGGGGGGAGGTGTGTGGTGATCTGTATTATGCAATACTTGTTGGAACTTCATGATGTCACCTGTGGGTTCTTCATGTACTGTGCATTCTCCTCCAATGTTCTCTGTTTGGCAGTTGCAGCTGCCCTGTCTCCCCTTTATGCTGGACGGCTCTCTTTTCCTGAATAAATCTCCAACTACAGCTCCTGCCTCCGCCTCATCTTTACACCAGGCTATAACTTTGGTGACTGAAATGATCCATTTAGATATTGCCGCTGCTATTGGGAAATGTATGCAAAGAGTGAAGGCACTTATCTCTGTCCTTTTCAATGAGTTTTAGTAAAATAATTTTACCTTAATTGGGGCAACGGAGGGTTTTATAAGTGCATGCGTTTTACGATCGATTTTAGAGTATTTAATTATGTGTACTTTGTATGTGTGGTTGTGTGTGTGTGGTTGTGTGTGTGTGGTTGTGTGTGTGCGGTTGTGTGTGCGGTCGTGTGTGTGGTTGTCTGTGTGGTTGTCTGAGTGGTTGTATGTGTAGTTGTCTGTGTGGTTGTCTGTGTGGTTGTATGTGTGGTTGTATGTGTGGTTGTGTGTGTGCGGTTGTGTGTATGTGTGTGTGTGGTTGTGTGTGTGGTTGTATGTGTGTTTGTGGTTGTGTGTGTGGTTGTGTGTGGTTGTGTGTGTGGTTGTGTTTATGGTTGTGTGTGTTGGGTTTGTGGTTGTGTGGGTGGCTGTGTGTGGTTGTGTGTGTGCTTATGGTTGGTTGTGTGTGGTTGTGTGTGTGGTTGTGTGTGTGGTTGTGCGTGTGGTCGTGCGTGTGGTTGTGTGTGTGTGGTTGTGGGTGTGGTTGTGTGTGTCTGGTTGTGTGAGTCTGGTTGTGTGTGTGGTTGTGTGTGTGTGGTTGTGGGTGTGGTTGTGTGTGTCTGGTTGTGTGAGTCTGGTTGTGTGTGGTGGTTGTGTGAAGTTGTGTGTGGGTGTGGTTGTCTGTGTGGTTGTGTGTTTGTGTGTGGTTGTGTGTGTGGTTGGGTGTGGTGTGTATGTGGTTGTGTGTGTGTGTGGTTGTATGTGTGTTTGTGGTTGTGTGTGTGGTTGTGTGTGTGGTTGTGTGTGGTTGTGTGTGTGTAGTTGTGTGTGTTGTGTTTGTGGTTGTGTGTGTGGATGTGTGTGTGGTTGTGTGTGTGTGGTTGTGTGTGTGTGGTTGTGTGTGGTTGTGTGTGTGTGTGTGGTTGTGGGTGTCTGGTTGTGTGTGGGTGTGGTTCTGTGTGGTTGTGTGTGTGGTTGTGGTTCTGTGTTTGTGGTTCTGTGTGGGTTTGGGTGTGGTGTGTGTGGTTGTGTGTGTGTGTGGTTGTGTGTGGATGTGTGTGTGGTTGTATGTGTGGTTGTATGTGTGGTTGTGTGTGTGGTTGTGAGTGGTTGTATGTGGTTGTGTGTGTGTGGTTGTGTGTGTGTGTGGTTGTGTGTGTGTGGTTGTGTGTGTGATGGTGTGTGGTTGTGTGTGTGGTTGTGTTTGTGTGTGGTTGTGTGTGTGCTTGTGGTTGTGTGTGTGGTTGTCTGTGTTTATGTGTGTGTAGTTATGTGTGCGGTTGTGTGTGTGGGTGTGTGTGGTTGTGTAGTTGTGTGTGTGGTTGTGTGTGTGTGGTTGTGTGTATGGTTGTGTGTGTGTGAGGTTGTATGTGTGGTTGTCTGTGTGGTTGTGTGTGTGGTTGTGTGAGTGTGGTTGTGTGTATGTATGTATGTATGTGTCTTGTAAAGCGCACTTCTGCCCTGAGGCGTCGTGGCGCTGTAGACCACTGGGGAACCCGTCCTTGCTATCCCTGTGAGATGGTCCCTACTGGGTATCTCCAAGGTGAAACAAGGCATCCCCGGCGAATGTGGGGGGCCATTGTAGAGATGAGGCAAGCTAATGCCCAGAGTTGCCGAGTGTGATCCCTGGTTAGAGTAGGCACAGAGGCGAGAATTATCGTGTCCGCTGACCCTGGTCCACGACCCTGCCGCGTCGGGAACTGAACCCTGGTCCCGGGCCGTTCTCTGCTTCCGGGTCTGCCGCCTCTAACCAGTGAGCCACACCACTGTGTGGTTGTGTTTGTTGTGTCTGTGGTTGCGTGGGTGGCTGTGTGTGTGTGGTTGTGTGTGTGCTTGTGGTTGGTTGGGTGTGGTTGTGTGTTTGTGTGGTTGTGTGTGTGTGGTTGTGTGTGTGTGTGGTTGTGGGTGTGGTTGTGTGTGTCTGGTTGTGTGTGTGGTTGTGTGTGGTTGTGTGTGTGGTTGTGTGTATGTGTGTGTGTGTGGTTGTATGTGTGTTGGTGATTGTGTTTGTGGTTGTGTGTGTGGTTGTGTGTGGTTATATGTGTGTTTGTGTGTGTGGCTGTGTGTGTGGTTGTGTGTGCTTGTGGTTGGTTGTGTGTGTGGTTGTGTGTGTGTGTGGCTGTGGGTTTGGTTGTGTGTGTGTGGTTGTGGGTGTGGCTGTGTGTGTCTGGTTGTGTGTGGGTGTGGTTGTGTGTGGTTGTGTGTGGTTGTGTGTTTGCCGTTGTGGTTGTGTGTTTGTGTGTGGTTGTGTGTGGGTTTGGGTGTGGTGTGTGTGGTTGTGTGTGTGTGGTTGTGTGTGTGGTTGTGTGTGGTTGTATGTGGTTGTGTGTGTGTGGTTGTGTGTGTGTGTGTGTGGTTGTGTGTGATGGTGTATGGTTGTGCTTGTGTGTGTGGTTGTGTGTGTGGGTGTGTGTGTGCTTGTGTGTGTGGGTGTGTGTGTGGTTGTCTGTGTTTATGTGTGTGTAATCGTGTGTGCGGTTGTGTGTGTGGCTGTGTGTGTGGTTGTGTGGTTGTGTGTGTGGTTGTGTGTGTATGGTTGTGTGTGGTTTTGTGTGTGTGTGGTTGTGTGTTTGTACGTGGTTGTGTGTGTGGTTGTGTGTGTGGTTGGGTCCGGTTGTGTGTGGTTGTTTGTGTGGTTGTGTGTGTGGTTGTGTGTGTGTGGTTGTGTGTGTGATGTGAGGTTGAGTGTGTGGTTGTGTGTGTGTGTGTGATTGTGTGTGGTTGTGTGGTTGTTGTTGTGTGTATCTGTGGGTGTGGTTGTGTGTGTGTGTGTGGTTGGGTGTTTGGTTGTGTGTATCTGTGTGGTTGTGTGTGTGTGTGGTTGTGTGTGTGGTTGTGTGTTTGTGTGTAGTTGTGGTTGTGTGTGGGTTTGGGAGTGGTGTGTGTGGTTGTGTGTGTGGTTGTATGTGGTTGTGTGTGTGTGGTTGTGTGTGATGGTGTATGGTTGTGCTTATGTGTGTGGTTGTGTGTGTGGTTGTGTGTGTGCTTGTGTGTGTGGTTGTGTGTGTGGTTGTCTGTGTTTATGTGTGTATAATAGTCTGTGCGGTTGTGTGTGTGGGTGTGTGTGGTTGTGTGTATGGTTGTGTGTGTATGGTTGTGTGTGGTTTTGTGTGTGTGTGTGTGGTTGTGTGTTTGTACGTGGTTGTGTGTGTGGTTGTGTGTGTGGTTGGGTCCGGTTTTGTGTGGTTGTTTGTGTGGTTGTGTGTGTGATTGTGTGTGTGGTTCTGTGTGTGTGGTTGTGTGTGTGATGTGAGGTTGAGTGTGTGTCTGTGGGTGTGGTTGTGTGTGTGTGTGTGGTTGGGTGTTTGGTTGTGTGTATCTGTGTGGTTGTGTGTGTGTGTGTGATTGTGTGTGTGATTGTGTGTGTGTGTGTGGTTGTGTGTGTATGTGTGGTTGTATGTGTGGTTGTGGTTGTGTGTGGTTGTGGTTGTGTGTGTGTGTGGTTGTGTGGCAATGTGTGTGGTTGTGGTTATATGTGTGGTTGTGTTTATGTGGGTGACAGTAATACTAAAAGCATCTCAAAATAAAGAAACACAAACATTGAGTTTGTGGAAAGAGAAAGCACGTAGTAAGTCAGACGGGTGCAGCAAAGTATTAACACAACAACATGTTCTTTGATGTTTGATGTTCTTTGAATGAGAACATCAAAGGGGCGCCGCAAAAGTGATTGCGGGCGTAAGTGAGAGTTATCGCGGGCGCTTAATGAGCATGACGAGGTTTGCCATATGGCGCCTCTGCTCCTAAGGGCTTGCCCGCGCACATGCACTGTAGCTCCAGGCTGGCAATGGTAGCATTTTTTGAGCCCTCAATAAAAGTCTCGCCAGACCAACGCATGCGCTGAGTCAGGCGAGACCTAAAAAACTAAACAAAAAGCAACAAAACTAGAAAATGCATTTCCAAATGCTGCAAAAGAGAAACAGTTAATACAAATGAAAAATATTAAACTTTGTTGGTACCTTAGTTATGTGCTTACTTCTGGGCTTCACTCCATCTGCAGCAATAACGCTCTGAAAGGAGAAATTACTGCAGTGAGTCTCAAGAGTCTTAAGTGTTACTGGTCACAGTCACGAAGACTGTGGTGTCGGAAGATATCTTTCTCTTATTTGGCTTTATAGTTCCACCAGTCACGCCATCGCTTTTAGCAGACACGCTACTGTTTGCATCATCACAACTTCAGGCAGACCAGCAATTCGGATATCACCACTCAAATTGGGTGAATATTTAACAAGTACGGTCTCGGCTTACCAAGTAGAACAAAAGAATCGGGTCTCATAACCATACCCATAACTACAGTTAGCTCTGCCGCCACTGGAGCACACCCAAACACCTCAGCACTTAAGCACCAGTCCCAGGGGAGACCATCTGTGATGTCCTTGTTAACTTGCACCACTGCTGGGTCAGCACAAGCAGCATCATGGCCAGCGTCCAACACCGCTACCACAAACATTCATGAACATCCAAAACGCTTGTCACCCAAACTACCCAAAAATGGCTTTCTAGATAAGCAATGTATAGTTATCAAGGACCCCCTGAATACAATGAATACAGAATTCCTAGGTCAGGGAAAAACAAATAATCGAAAAACAACAACCTAGGCAATCATGATTGGAGTTCAACAATGAACATGAGAATTTCAAAGGAACGAGAGCTACCAGTAGGTTCAGATTCTGATATTTATTAACATATATGTTTAAAAAACGAGAAAAGACATAAATCTCATATACATAAAAATAATAACAAATCAGTTAATCAATATACATAAAAACGTTTCAGATCAATATAATGCATACTTATAAACTCTTTACAAAAATTCATTAAAACAAAAGAAATAGCTTAATAATTCTCGACGCGCGTTTCGGCGACCAGCGCCTTCCTCTGGAGAAGCCACATATGTTCTATAATAAAATGTTAAAAATACAAAAATGAAAATAATTACATACAGTTCCTAAAAACATTACACCATATTAAAACACAAATTGTTTAGAACTGGTAGCTTCATTTGACCTTTGTTTTAAGAAAACAATATCTACAAATACATTTTATTTAACTTTCTTGTATATCAAGGTGAACTAAAAGTTGACCTTCATACAAAACCTACGTCCAAGAATACTCTCTTGCACTATAGGAGTTTTCATCCTAGGACACAAAAAGATAGTATCCCGTTCTCCCAATTTCTGTGCGTCAGACGCAATTGTACAGATTTGGCCGGTTTTGACAAGCAAGCGATAACTATGAGATCAAAATTTATTGAAAGAGGTTACCCTCACCGTTTGGTAAGGCATTCGTACAAAAGAGCACGATATTATGACCGAGATTGCTTGCTAAAGACTAAAACATCTAAAACTAATGAACAGGTTGTCTGCATTACTAAACATTCTACTGTGAATGCTAAAGTTAAGCAGATCATTACCTCTAATTGGCACATCCTAAATAGCAATTGCTCAGGAGGGCAGAAATTGGTTAAACCACTTTTCGCACACAAGCGAAATAAAAATATTAAAGAACATATTGTGCATTCATGATTTAGAACACCAAAACCTGAACAGAATCCCATACAGAGATCAATTCTAACCAATAATCCGATTAAAGGTACGTTTCCTTGTTCTTCTTGTTGCTCATGTAGAAACATCCTTGCAGGCGAAGAATTCTCTTACAATGGGTATACAACTAAAGCACAAGAGATGTGGAATTGTAGTTCTTCAAATGTGATCTATCTTATACAGTGCCCATGTCTCCTAACTTACATAGGAGAGACCTCTAGAATGATTCAGACTCGCCTTACGGAACATCGTTCCGCCATTAAAACAAAGAAGATGATTGCCCCTATGGTTAAGCATTTTCTGGAAAAAGATCATGGCCCTAAAAACATGAAATGGCGGATATTAGAAAAAATTAAAACACCTGATTCCCAAGGTGGAGCTACGATAAAGAAAAGAGAAGTGTTCTGGATTTTTGTTTTTGATTCCTTCCGGAGAGGTCTCAACAGTGAAATTCCTTGAGAAAATGCAATTTGTTAAAAAAAGTTGAGGATCGGTTAGAGATAGAGATATTCACAAGCTGAAGTTCCTTATGTACTTAGTGTACAGGTCGCTAATATTATGACCTAGTATATATTGGCGTTCGCTACAGGTTAGGATACCAAGAGAAGAACATATGTAGCTACACCTTCCACTGTATTGTTTGTGTAATATATATCAATAGATCTATATATATATATATATTTGCAATAACAATAATATCCACTTACATCAGTGAGCATTATCGCCTCAACTATGTGACCCAGATCCTTTTGTTATCATGTTTGGTTAACATCCTACTATTTTTTTTAGTCATCTTGATTTTCCTGAGTAACAACGTAATATTTAGCCACACAATAGGATATAACAGTACACTATGTAATTACTACAGTGAAACAGCAAGATATCTCCTTGTAACACAGTGTGGTATATACATCTCTCTATCTATTTTTGGACTGGCAGTTTAGGGTCCGTTTATTTAAATTTACAGAGATGATTTTTACCACACCACATGGGATAAAATCGGTCTGTTTTTTATTTACCGATGTCTAGATTACATCGTAAACATCAGGGAATAGTCCGTTTTCTGTTTTTAGCTATTTCTGCTGATCTGAGTCGCATTACTAATTACGTCACCGTTCAGACAGCTGAGACGGATAATGTTAAGAAATACCCGTACATAAACGCGCCCTTCTCTAACGTTGGTAACATCACGTTTGACTACTGAAGCTGTTAGAATCCCGTTTCTCGCCGTCGGACTGATAGACCCTTTGAAACGATATCAGGAGGTAAGAGCAGCTGCCGTCCTCAGCCCATGTAGGCTCGTATTCGGACCACACTACAGAACTGTATTTTCTAGTTTGTCCTTATAACTGATAAGGAGTAATGTAATGTATTTTCTCGACAGTTTTATTAGAAAACTAAGAAGAAAGAACGTCCCCACATCAGGAGGAGTTTTTTCATGTCTAAGGACTTGCTTACATCATACAGGTAGATCGCTAGCCTGCAATTTCTGCGAACAAGGGTATCTAGTCGCTATATTAATATCGTAGTCTAAAGAATCTCTACAATTACTTTCCTTATGAACTTATAAGTTTGTTTACCGTGTGAAGCACCTGCTATCCCTGACGGCGAGAAACTTAAGTGACTGTATTTACTTTACCAGGTACAAATTGCTAAAGTAAACTGTATAAATAGTTTGAGATTCACAAATCTATAGTAAGTGAATAAGGCAATTCTCTCTGTTTCTTCTTTTGTTTTTTCTTCCTTTTTCCTCTTTAGCTATTTTAGATCCGGCCTTTTACGAAAAATCACAGAGCGTAAAGCTGGCAATTTTATCAAATACCCACGTTTATTATATCTTAATATCTGAATTGGAAACCAAATCATGGTAATCACCGGTTTAAACCCCTTTGTATCTCTGAGCATGCATTTATTAATAGGACTGAACGCAGCTAATTATAAACTAGGAAACTTTAATTATTATTTGTTTCCCACAGCTTTAAGGCCTGACAAGCTGTCCGCCTTTCAGATACTTCTTACTTAATAGAAGAAACGTGCGAAGAAAAAGAATCAATAGAGTCCGTTTGGCCCGTGTTTTATACATACCACTTGAATATGTAAGTATATAGGCAACAGAATCTTGCATAGTCGTTGAGAGCTCTCTTCGGGGAACCCATATGTCCATAGGTGTTTAGATAAACAAAAAACAAAAAATATAAAGATAGCAATGCCAGATTAAATCTCTTACCAAGTGCACATTAAGGAAAATACTCATTGGACTAGATTTATAACGACAATAAATTGTTTCGTCCTTACATACATTTTTGAAATTCATCAAATCCACATGTCCACTTATCCCGCCCCCCTTTGTATTTTCTGTGTAGTTATGGAGATATACAAGAAAGTGAAATAAAATGTATTTGTAGATATTGTTTTCTTAAAACAAAGGTCAAATGAAGCTACCAGTTCTAAACAATGTGTGTTTTAATATGGTGTAATGTTTTTAGGAACTGTATGTAATTATTTTCATTTTTGTATTTTTAACATTTTATTATCGAACATATGTGGCTTCTCCAGAGGAAGGCGCTGGTCGCCGAAACGCGCGTCGAGAATTATTAAGCCATTTCTTTTGTTTTAATGAATTTTTGTAAAGAGTTTATAAGTATGCATTATATTGATCTGAAACGTTTTTATGTATATTGATTAACTGATTTGTTATTATTTTTATGTATATGAGATTTGTGTCTTTTCTCGTTTTTTAAACATATATGTTAATAAATATCAGAATCTGAACTTACTGGTAGCTGTCTTTCCTTTGAAATTCTCATGTTCATTGTTGAACTCCAATCATGATTGCCTAGGTTGTTGTTTTTCTAGATAAGCAACCAGCCCTGTAGTTTCTATCTCAGTGTACTAATTTGATGCCAAAGTTGTAATTTTAAAAACAGCCTTAGCAATCTTACAGGGGCATTACTGACACCATTAAGGGTTCAAACCAAAGGGCTGTGGTCTGTGAACTTTAAAAGATCAGTGCCCCCATATCTTTTCTGGACAATAAAAACTGGTGAAACCATTCAGAGGAATTGGTGACATCATAAATCCAGAGGGCAGTAAGGTCACTCCGCTTCCTCTGGGTCGTTGGGCGCTGATTTTGGAGCTGGCGGGCCGCTCAAGCATCTTGGACCCACCGAGTGGAAATCCTCAAGATGGCCGCCGCCGCCGCGCGGAGTCCAGATCCTTTGCCAATCCACTGCCAGTGACCGGTCCCGCTTGCCTGTAGTGGGAGCTCCTTGTGTGGCGAGCTCCCCCCTCCTGATCGAATCGCCGCTTCCCCTGTGTGACCCGCAGGCACCGAGTCTGCTGCTCTATACAGCCGGGGAGAGACGGTGGAGGACTGGCACTGTCGTCCTGGGCTGGCTGGCTCTCCCGAGGTGGAGCCAAGGTGTTTGAGATACCGCAGCTCTGCGAGGGGTTTTAGTGCTCGCTGGCCGCCTGTAACGCTCCTGCGGACCCTGCTGGATCCTCCTTGTTGCTCCTGAGGCCTGGCCTGACATGTCTGGAGCTGTTGGACCTCGCCCACGGTGCAGAGTACTGGTGCCGTTGAACCTCTGTTGGTCCTGGGGCCCGGTCTGGCATTGTCTGCGCCAGGGGCTCTCAGCAGCGGTGTGTGTGGTGGGCCGTGGTGGTCCCTTGTTGCCCTTGGAACCAGCCTAAGGTGTGGCGTTCTTCGGTCGCCCCCTGGGCCCCAGACAGACGGCGTTGACCCCAGGGGCCTCTGTCTGAATCCATGTGGGGAAGACCTGTCTACGCCCCTGCTGTGCCCTGCGACCTGGACCGCTGCTGCAGGTGCTGCAGGTACTGCAGGTCGTCGTCTGCTGGATGGTGCGCTCCTGTGAACCTGCCTGCAGATAAGGAGTGGGGGGTGCGGTGGTACCTGGTCCTGGGGTGTGGGTCGGTTGTCAGTTGGGCAGCAGGCGGGATGAGGGGGGCCCCCTTGGTTGGTGCGGCTCCTCTGTCCCCACCTCTTCCACCGCTCCCCGCTCCTGGCGGGTCACCTAGGACTTGATGGTAGGGGGAACCAACCCCTCGTACGTAGTGATGGTGGCGGCGTAGCCCGCTGGGCTTCTCTTCTCGGGCGTGGGCGTGAGCGCTTCGGCCGCTATTTCGGGCGGCGCTGTCCCTCTGAGGGTTATAGACGGAGGTCTGGTGGCTCCCTTGGGGCTATGACTGTAGCCTAGTGAAGCAGGACTTGCGGGACTCCCAATCCTCCCCTTGGGTCACCAGCATACCCCTGGGAACAACTGCCCGCATCGACCACACAGTCCGGGACCCGGTGCCCTTCCTGGATCTCCTCGTCTGCTGTGAGTTGTTGCCCCGGCGGAACGGTCTGTGGCTCTGGCGGAAGGGCACCAGCACACGGCCCTTGACCACGACCCTCTCCTCTACCCCTCTCCGCTGGCAGCACCTCTTGAGAAGTGGATTGGGCCATCCCGGGTCTTCGCACCGGCTGCTTGCACCAGACAGCTCCCTAGCTCACCTCCGTTGCTTCGTCGGCCTCCCATTTGTAATAGTTTGCGGTCTAGTGTTTGCACCCTCATGCACCCACACATCCGCAGGCCAGGCATGGCCTGCGGGGAAGTAATAAAAGGGGGACGCCTGCATGGAAGCGTCACTTCCGGTCAATACTACGAACTGTCAGTGAGTCATTTGCTGCCGCGGCACGCGTCTGCCCTGTGACCTATCTAAGTGACTATAGGTATTTACCCCCACCAAGGAACAGAACACTGGCGACGGAGGGTGGGATGCTAGCAAGCACCCCTGGTGCCCACAAGACGGAGAAAACAAGGGTTCGTACCTGAGCCCTGCAGGAGTGGCGCACTGAAGCCGCGCGTCGACGCTGACACCAGAGGTGTCCCGTGGCGAAGCACTCGCCCGAGAGGAGTCCCCTCCCCACCGGTAAGTAGGAGGCATCAGGAGCGGCAAGACGGCCCGGCTGCGAAGGTCCCGAAAGAGCGCGAAAACGGGAAAACAGGCTGTGGGTCAGAAGACGCCTCTCGCTGACAGGAAGGGCGCGCATGCGCACAAGAAAATGCGGCCTACCACAGACACGCGAACTGCGTGAGGTAGCGGTGAAGGAACGCTGAGGCCCAGGACACAGGGAAACGAGGGGCAAAACACCCGCGCGAGTGAAGTAGCCAGGAAAAAAAAAAACATTGGCAGCCCCAAGAAAATACGAGGAACTTTTGCACTGGTAAAACAGGCATTGGTAGCTACAAGGAGCACAACCACCAGAAAAGGCCTAACAATCATTGGTAGCCATAAGATAACACTTGGGACTATTGCATATGTTCAACAAGCATTGGCAGCTACAAAGAGTTCCCAATCACAAGACAAAGCCCAACAACCATTGATAGTCACAAGTAACACAAGAGACTATCAACCCAACACGGGTGGCCACCGGAGCAAAAAGAAAGGAGGGAGGACAACCCCTGACAACTAGCCATGGTGGACGAGGAAGCGCCCGCTGCCCAGATACATGTCCCTTATCAACATGCTGCGTCTGGGGTACTACCACCCTTTAGCGAAATGGAGGACCCGTCCACTGCATCCCGCGCTGGAAAATATGGTTAGAGCGACTAGAGAACTATTTTATGGCCACCAGGGAGACGGATAATGTCGTCAAGAGGTCTTTGCTACTCCACTATGCCGGAAATGAAATATTTAAATTGTTCAAACACCTATCAAATACCGGCGCTGCAGGAGACTATGACGCAGCAGTAAATGCCCTCAACGGTCATTTTGACCGGCAACTGAATCTTGACTTCGAGAGCTTTAAGCTGGGGCAAGCAAGACAAAGGGAGGGCGAGTCCATGGACCAGCTCTATGCTCGAGTGAGGGAGCTCGCCAGCACCTGCACGGATAAAGATCAACCCAAAGCTATACGGTGACAGCTAATTCAAGGGTGCAGGGACAAAACGCTACGAGCGCTAATCCTATGGAAACCAGGGATCACATTAGAAGACATTCTAATCCTAGCCAGGTCACATGACCTGTCAGCGGTTAGGGCCACCGCAATGGATCAAGAGTTCAACAAACCTCAAGGAAAAACCGACACAATCAAGACTGAACGAGCTTGTTGGACATGGCCTTGTGGCGTGGTCCCGCTCCCGCAACACGGCCCCCACCCGACAGCCCAGATCCGTACCCAGAAACCACCAGCTGCCCTGGCCATGCCCGGCCAACCATCCCCGACCCACAATTGGCCTGTACCCGGCCACCCTTCCAGCCTGCGCGCCCCGAACCCACAAGGCCCCATAAACCCCCTGGCAGCCATCTTCCCTTCCCGGGATCCCTGACCACGTGGGCATCGCATAACCCCAGCCCCAGCGCAGCGTAGGCTCCAGACATGCCAGCCCCCGTTGGGAGGGTGAGGGCTCCCCTAGTGAGCGAAGACAAGGAGTTTCGGTGACACCTGGCTGAACATCTTCGCACAGTGATGGATGCAGGACAGACGGCGGCGCTTGTATTATTAGATCTAAGCGCCGCCTTTGATACTGTCTCTCATCCCATCCTGTTGCATCGCCTGGAGGAGATAGGAGTGGGGGGATCTGCCCTCCAGTGGTTCTGGTCCTTCCTCGATGATCGTTTCTTCAGCGTTGCGGTGCCACCGTTCCAGTCCAAGTTCCATCCTCTGAAACAGGGAGTGCCGCAGGGATCCTCGCTGAGCCCCACGTTGTTTAATCTATACGTGAGACCGCTGGCTGAGGTTGTCAGGCAGTGGGGTATGACCATGGTGTCATATGCCGATGACACCCAGCTAGCGGTTACGATCAGCGGGGATGCGGACCAGGATGCCCCCAGGTTTCAGAGTGGACTTAGGGCGGTGGCAAGCTGGATGAAGGCCAACTGTCTCCAGCTCAACGCGAAGAAAACCGAGATCATGATCGTCGGTAGAAGGGCGGATCTCTGGGGGGATAGGTGGTGGCCTTCGGAGCTTGGGTCGGCCCCTCTTCCGGTGACGGAATTGAAAAACTTGGGAGTGTGGATGGATCCCACTCTCAGTTTTGTGGGGCACACGAAGAAAACGGCTGCCTGCTGTTTTGGAATCCTCCGGGCTCTGCGTCCAGTCCTGAAGTTCTTTGATCCCCGCACCCGGCAGCTGGTAATACAGGCGACTGTTATATCGCGCCTGGATTATGCCAGCTCTCTCTTGGTGGGCGCTAACCTGGCGGAAGTCACCCGCCTCCAGCGCGTGCAGAACGCCGCTGCTAGAGCAATCGTTGGTCTTCCTAGATTCTGCCCTGTTTCCAGCACTTTGAAAACGTTGCACTGGTTGCCAGTCAGGGCTAGAATCCAATTCAAGGTACTGTGTTTAGCCTTCAAGATTCTAAATGGTACGGCTCCTCAAATACTTATGGACCTTCTGTCCTGGTATGTCCCCACTCGGCATCTGAGATCTCTGGGTCAAGCTCTCACTATCACCCCCAGATACAAGCTGTGCCGTGTTGGTGGTCGTTCCTTCCGGGTCAAAGCAGCCGAACTGTGGAACTCCCTTCCGGTGGAGATTCGGTTGTTGGAGGATCTTTTTTCTTTTCGTAAAGCTATAAAAACTTTCTTATTTTAACCTGGTCCCTTCTTTTTAGCTGTTGTGTTTCTTGTGGCTGTTGCGTGTTACCTTGCCATGCGCCAGGACGCCCCTTAGCTGGGGCAGCTGTGCGCAGTACAAATCCACGTAACATAACATAACATAACCTCCGGCCTCCCCTGAGAGACTGGTTTCTGTCACACCGCTGGCCTTCCCCTGGGGGCCAGTTTCGATTGCACCTCTGGCCTCCCGGAGGGCCGGCTCCAGACCTGCTGGGCGTCTAGGAAATCCCGGACACATCTTCAAAGGGATCAAAGGACCAACCGCCGGACCTCTCCAACGACCAGCCCCCAAAGCCTCGAGCCTCTGCCTGTGAGGGTCCGGACATCAAAGGGCCACTGGACTATATGAAGGCCCACCCCTGAACAAGCGGCAGTTGTATCTTGGACAAGGAAGCCCTGTTGATCTGATCGCAGCTGAACTGAACCTCGCAGCTCGTTCTTGGAACTGAACCATCGGAGCCCTGCTGACTTCGTCGCGCCTCGAGCTTGAATCTTGAAGACCTCTACCGAACTCTCTGAGCCCTGCTGATGTGGTCGCGGATCCTCCTGAACACCTCCAGAGCGAGCCCTGCTGACGCTGTCGCGGCTCGAGGAATATCCTAGTCCGGCTGGACTAGTGAAGCTACCACCCCGAGAGAATCCTCAACAAGTGAGTAAGCCCTCCAGGACAACTACCACCTTCCGTATCCCCCCGGCTCGAGGATTGAGAGCTGTGCGCAGGGTACGCTACGTTCTGGCCTACCAACACTGAGACTGTCCCGCTACCCCCTCCCTAAAGGCTTGAGACTCTCTGCGATCTTTTGATCATTGTGTATACGTGTGATATTACTTTTCCTCGTTATTATAAAGAAGTTGAGAACTAATCCCTCGGTGTAGTGTCTGTTCAGAAGGGCTGTGTGGTCCTCGTGTGTACGATTCACTACTGAGGTCCTCCCCGGTGGGGATCCCCCCAAGGCTCTGCATTATAAGTGGGAGAGGTGGGTCACGGAGGAGTTGGGTAGACCTAACCCGGCCTCTGGGATCAACCCTTCTAAAAGAGCTGACGCAGTGAAGACACAGACGCGAGGTCGCTACTCCAAAGAGACCAAGAGGGAGGGTCCTTGAACAAAATGCGGATACTGTGGACACGACTGCCCTGCCCAAGGGAAAATATGTGCACATTGTGGGATTCCAAACCATTTTGCATCGGTGTGTGGACGACGCAGCCACGCGAAGACGTCAAGGAGACCAAATCCACCAACAAGGGCAATACGACAGCTATCCGTGAGTGACACACCACCCACGGAGACAACCCAATGGAATCCAGGGAGGTATCTACCAACCGTAGGCGACGAATCGTCAGACTTGGAGGACGAAGAGGTACATATCATCTCTTTTGCACGAGAGTTGAAGCAACGCCGGCGACCACAGCCCACGTGATTCGTCCAGATGGGGGGAAATGAAGTCAAGGCGGTGATCGACACGGGAGCCACAGTAAATGTTATGGGTTTGCAACAATTCAAAAAACTGCGTCCCCGTCCGTCAATACTGCCGTCCAAAACCCGAATCTTCGCCTATGGAGCGGATACTCCACTTCCCCTAAAAAGGGAAAATTACGGTCCCCATCAAAGCGGATGAACAGGAAGTAATGGCGACCATTCATGTAATTGATCGAGAGGCCGACACACTTCTGAGCAGCCACACGGCCGAGGACCTCAAACTGATAGCTTTTGCTAACCGGATCCGAGATTATCAGGTAGATTAACTTTTAGGACAATTTCCCGAACTCTTCACGGGACTGGGCTGCATCAAATGCAAGCCAGTGAGATTGCATATTGACAAGACGGTGACACCCATCGCATTACGACATCGCCGGATTCCTTTCCACTTGAGGCCACTGGTGGGAAAAGAACTAGAAAAGCTGGAAGACCAAGGGGTCATTGAAAAGGTCTCAGGACCTACCCCATGGGTGTCCCCAATGGTGATCGTGGAGAAACCCAGGCAACCAGGATCGATTCGTCTGTGCATTGATATGCGACTACCAAATAAGGCGATCAGAAGGGAACGTCACCTAACGCCCACCATGGACGACATCATCGCAGACGTGAATGGGTCGAGGTGGTTTTCCAAAATTGACCTAAATGCAGGATACCACCAGCTGCCCCTGGCCGAGGAAAGTTGTTTCATTACCACATTCAGCACCCACCTTGGGCTATGGCGCTATAAACGTTTAAATTTTGGCATCTCCTCAGCGGCGGAGGTATTCCAGAACACTATCAGAGAGCTGATGTCCGGTCTACCAGGTGTCATCAATGTCAGCGATGACATTCTTATCCATTCCAAAACTGCGACGGAACACCACAAACATCTCTGAGATACACTGAGAAGATTGCGTGACTATGGGGCAACACTTCACAAAGAGAAATGCCACTTTTTCCAATCCACAATCGAGTTCTTTGGTTATGTTTTCAGCCAGGAGGGTATCCAGGTGGACCCCAGGAAATCTAAGGCAATCAAGAATACCCCAGCCCCGCAATCCCAGACGGAAGTTAGGAGTTTCCTAGGCATGGCCACTTATTGTGGCCGTTTCATACCCGGCCTAGCCACATGGATTGAGCCGCTACAGGCACTGACCAAGACTGACACTGCATGGCATTGGGGACCGAAAGAGGACGAAGCTTTTCGAGGGATAAAGGACACCCTGCTAGAAAAAGCTACCCTGGCTTACTTTGACCCTGACAAGCGGACAGAAGTATTGGTCGATGCCAGTCCGTAGGATTGGGTGCGGTACTAACCCAAGAACAAGAACCCGGCCAATGGACGGCCCTAGCTTTTGCCAGCAAGGCTCTCACCCCTACAGAGACCAGATATGCGCAAATTGAACGGGAGGCCCTCGCTATCAAATGGGCATGCGGTCACTTCCACCTATCCCTGAGGGGCCACCCATTTGTCATGGTCACCGACCATCAGCCACTGGTATCCCTTTTCAAAGGGACGACCCCACACCCACCTCCGCGCATAGAACGATGGGTGATCAAACTACAACCCTATGAGATGGAGGTAATATACCGCCCGGGTGCCAAAAACCCAGCGGACCTCCTCTGCTGCCATCCGGATGAACAAAGCCAAAAGGGGGAAGATGGGGAATGTGACGAATTTGCCCAGTGGGTGGTGCTTACCTCGTGCCCCCAAAGCATGACCCTGGACGAGATCAAGGAAGCAGCTGCCACTGACGCAGTGTACGCCCGGACATTGAGAGCCGTACAGGAGGGATCATGGGCTGAATATCTTCGTCACACCAACTCATGGGTCACGGAAGACAAAAAGGCACTCACGAAGATGTGGCGGATTTGACTTGAGCTGAGTGCCACCGCAGATAACATCTTGCTGCGAGGATCTCGACTAGTCATCCTACAGTCCCTGAGGCACCGGGCGGTACAACTTGCCCATGGAGGGCACCAGGGGATCCCAAAAATGAAGACGAGAATGAGGGAAAAGATGTGGTTCCCGGACCTGGAAGCGATGGTGGAAGAATATGTGCGAGGATGCATGCCCTGCCAATTGACAAGCGACCCAGACAGGCCCCAACCTGTCATCACCGAAAAAGCCTGCTCAACCCCATGGACCAAAGTGAGTGTAGATTTTGGGAGCTTCCCGGGGGAAGGACACACCCTGGTAATCCTGGACGCTTATTCAAAATACCCAGTGGTAGAAAAGGTGGCCTCTACCGCTTTCAGTCATGTTGGACCAGCGCTAGAGAGGGTTTTCGCGATGTTTGGATACCCGCAGGAGGTGCGCAGCGATAACGGCCCTCCATTTCAAGGAACTGATTTTGCCACCTTCCTCCAGCAGCGGGGAATCCATCACTGACGCATAATACCCCAATGGCCTCAAGCCAATGGAGACGTGGAAAGATTTATGCGCACACTTAACAATACTTTTCGCATAGCCCTGGCAGAGCATGCTAACCCCAAACAGAGGCTGCATGAGTTCTTGCGGGAGTATCGAAGCACTCTCCACTGCACCACTCAGAGGAGTCCCTGGAGCCTCATGTTTCAGGGATCTCGACGAGATCTCCTCCCTAGCAGACCAGGGGTAACACCAGCCCCAGCTATCCATGAGGAAGCTCAGGAGAGGAGGAGACAAGGCAACCAGCGAGCCAGCTGTCGCAGAGGAGCAACTGTGAAGAAAATGAAACCGGGAACCCCAGTCATCTTAAAGAACAGACGCCCTGGGGGAAAATTCCAAACCCGGTTTGAACTAGGTACCTGGACAGTCACGTCAACCAAGGGAACCATGGTGACGGTACGGAAGGGTGAAGAAGTGGCACGAAACACCTCATGGTTCAGAAAAGTATCACCGACCAATGAGTGGAGAACCACCCCAGAAAACCTGCAGCCTGATGGGAACATAGTCACGGAAAATGAAGACGGAACTTCAGGAGCAGAACGGCCACTAGAAGCTGGTGAAACCACAGGCCCGCCGACATCTGATGTCCCCACCAGTAGCCCCAAACAAGATGTCAGGAGTGGGGATGTCCGGTCGCAGAGGTACGGATTGAGACCCATTCCGCGACCAAGCCAGAGACTCAGAGACTGAGAGAGCCTGCTTGCTGAGACCCTGAACTCCCACCAAAGGGACACGCAAGTTTCATGCATGATTCCCTTTTGCCTCATTGAATGTAATATGTTTGGACTTTCATGTTTTGGTTAAAACAAAAAAAAAGTTATAGTTGGATAGGGATGTAATAGTTTGCGGTCTAGTGTTTGCACCCTCATGCACCCACACATCCGCAGGCCAGGCGTGGCCTGCGGCGAAATAATAAAAGGGGGACGCCTGCATGGAGGCGTCACTTCCGGTCAATACTACAAACTGTCAGTGAGTAATTTGCTGCCGCTGCGCGCGTCTGTCCTGTGACCTATCTAAGTGACTATAGGCATTTACCCCCACCAAGGAACAGAACACCATTGTGGGGTCCGGTTGGGGGGTCTTTGGGACCCCGTGCCTCCACGGGGGCCGAACATGGGCAGAACGGACAGATCGGCGAAGGTCCCCGCCACCCAGACAAAAATGGACCGCTTCACCACCCCGGATGTGGGGGCAACCTTCTCTTTGATAATAATGTCATGCATGTTCCTAGTGCTGCAGAGGCCAGGGCTTCCCAGCGCTTCAATCCATGCTCCTGGTCTCCAATGCATCCTCGAGGTCACACACAGACCCCTGCAGAGATCCCCCACAACTGAGCTTCCACCGCCCTCAGTGCAGCTCCCTCTGCTGGTGCAGCTGCATTGATGCTCTTCATTCAACGTGTGGACATTGGAAGTTACATGCAGCGCGCGGGTCAGAGGCCTCCCTCACCTCTGCTTGAGTACCGGCCCGTGGGGGCTGCAGGGCCTGGGGGAGAGGGGGGCAGCCCCGACGAGTCCGGCACCGGGGGCCCGAATGCCTGTGAGGAGTGTGTGGGGCCCGGTGTGTTATTCCCCCCGGGATGACGCGCGCGCGAACTAAACATCCATCACATCAGGACCGCGCGCCACAGCTGCGCATGTGCAGAGCGAAGACACTACTTCCTGGCGCCGAATTAGGCCCTTGCACGGAGTATAGACTGTGAACTGCCCTGAACAGAGGACGCTCAGTCTCACTGCGCCTGCGCGGAGGAAAGACACTCCGCCGCATTGAGGAGCCGAACGGGGGAGCTTTGCACTTGAATACATCTCAGCTCGTGCTCCCTGGCGCGAGGCAGCTGTTGTCTCTCATTCATTGTGCCCCCGCGCAGGCCTGAGCTGGCGCTGAGCTGTCGCCCTTTACTGTGCTGTGAACGAAAGAAATAAATCTTTCTTGCATTCTATCTGCCCTCAGTGCATGCGCAGTTGTTCATCCATCAGGCTTTCTTTTAACCCGCGTTCCGTGGCAGGAGTATGTCTGTCCTCAGCGCATGCGCAGTTAATCCAAGGTTTCTTTAATCTGCACTGTGGAAAGCAGTGTCTATCCCCAGCGCATGCGCAGTTGTCCATCACCGGCCCCCTTTTAACCCTGCGCTCATGGTTCAGTCCTGGAGCACAGCACCCAAACTACCTCACGAAACCCCAGGAGAGGCCCGACCCCAGCAGGGTGCGCAGCAGGTGAGGCCATGAGATACAAAGACTGTCTGCTGCTGGGGGGTCTCGAGCCTGCTCTCCGGGATTCATTTGTTGTTGTTGTTGTCTGCATCGATCGATGATTATTTTGTATCCACAATGCTCATTGGCTCTCATTGCTGGGGTTGGGTCGCTCTTTTGAAGGCCTCAGCAAACATTTACATGTTTTTTGCCTGAAAAGCCTGTGATGAGAAGCATAGCTGCCAAGGTTTCAGATTGCTACGTGTGACATTTTCATAACTTCAGGATAATTATGAGTGACATTTCAACAACTATGAGTGACTCTTTCTTGCGAGCAAAAAAATCAAGCAATGAAGACGAGGGAAACGTATAAATATCAGAAATTAGACCTATTTGAGCAATGAGAAAGAAACGCCTGTGTGGGTAACTCATAATTATAATGAAATTATCAAAATGTCACACATAAGCTTGGCTGCTATGAAAGAGGGCGGGCATCACTTCACATGACATAGCATTGAAGACCGTGACCATTCTCCTGTTCTTGACACAGAGTCTTCTTTACTTACATATTTCATAAAAGTGATAGGAAGTATGTGTTTTATTGTATTGCCATTTGTATTGTATTGCTTCTCTTGTACAATGCTGATCATATAATAAACGTGTGAATTTTGGATGGCACATAAGGCGAATAAGGATAAAAAGGCGGAAAAAATGCCAAAATAAAAGATAAGGAGCATGGTGAAACAAGGAGTATAAAACAAAACACTTTTATCGGGTGGTGTTTGTTGTACATGACAGGTCACTTGGAGTGGGGTGAGCAACAGAGTTAGTAAGGCTGCCACTGCATTGGCAACCTTATTCATAGGCGAATGCTGTAAGCAGGATTAATGTAAGGCTTGTGAAGTAACTACTAATACCAGCCTCAGACATCACCACTAGAAAACAATAAAATGCGGACATCTAGAAAGCAGGACTCACATGGCTCCGCTAAGAATTACCAGCAAACAAGAGCAAGGACTTGTGTTTAGACGGCAGAATCACAGGACTATACAACAGGATGTGAGAGGCCTTAACACAGAGCTCAGCTGCGTCGGGCCTCTACCATAAATTAATTAGTCAGCTGACTTTAGGACTCTGGCTGACGCAGTCAGTAGTGGCATGGAAGCCTGATTTCTGGGCAAGCCTCAGGAGAAACTGCAAGACACACACCGCGATCACAGCACGGCAGGCAGTATTACTTTAAAATGTCACACCAGTAAAGTGAGCAGCCACAGTGTAATGGTCCGGCTCACCGAAGCTACACAGTTAACTTATTTGCGACCGCCAGTAGGAGATAGATATACACACAATCATACATACACACCTGTGGGTAAACTCTTAAAGCTAAATTCGTAATCATATATATTAGAGCAAGTGTTCGTCACAGATGAAAAACGTCTTAAACACTACTTTACAGTTAAGGTGTTTGGGTGCAGTGTGTTTATTTTCTAAGCAGCCACATTGAACAGCTGTGGTGGGTGACCAAAGTCAGAGCTTGGGTCAACAACTACCGCTGTGAATGTGGCAGCAAATGAGCCACAACTGCTCCCTCTCCCATCTAGAGCCCGGTGATGCTCATTAGTTCCGAGAAGAGGAAGAATGCAACGAAAAAAACGGGGATCTTTGAGGCTAACTGATAGACGTGTAAGTGGGATTAAATATGGTCAAAGCCTATTAGGTAAACAAAGCGAATCTGCTTTTAATAACTGCTCTCTGTGAGACACTACCAACAACGTGCAACCGATCACAACGCCGTAACATACAAATATAAAAATCAACAATACTTTCTACACCTGCAAAAAAACACACAATAACTGCCAGGCTTGGTCCTAATGCAGTTTGCAAAAAACGTACGAGACCATGCACTGCGTTCACTTACAAGCTGTTAGAACAAGTCAACCTTATTTTGAACGTAATACAGCCACCGGCCCAAAAAAACAGTACATTCCTCCTCAGGCTCTACGGTCACCTACCATTGCAAACAAATATGCGCAGACGCTGCAGGATCCACTCGCCTCAGATTCGAGTCCATTCCTCCTCAGGCTCTAGGTCACCTACCATTGCAAACAAATATGCGCAGACCCTGCAGGATTCACTCGCCTCAGATTCGAGTCCATTCCTCCTCAGGCTCTAGGTCACCTAACATTGCAAACAAATATGCGCAGACACTGCAGGATTCACTCGCCTCAGATTCGAGTCCATTCCTCCTCAGGCTCTATGGTCACCTACCATTGCAAACAAATATGCGCAGACGCTGCAGGATCCACTCGCCTCAGATTCGAGTCCATTCCTCCTCAGGCTCTAGGTCACCTACCATTGCAAACAAATATGCGCAGACCCTGCAGGATTCACTCGCCTCAGATTCGAGTCCATTCCTCCTCAGGCTCTATGGTCACCTACCATTGCAAACAAATATGCGCAGACGCTGCAGGATTCACTCGCCTCAGATTCGAGTCCATTCCTCCTCAGGCTCTAGGTCACCTAACATTGCAAACAAATATGCGCAGACACTGCAGGATTCACTCGCCTCAGATTCGAGTCCATTCCTCCTCAGGCTCTAGGTCACCTACCATTGCAAACAAATATGCGCAGACACTGCAGGATTCACTCGCCTCAGATTTGAGTCCATTCCTCCTCAGGCTCTAGGTCACCTACCATTGCAAACAAATATGCGCAGACCCTGCAGGATTCACTCGCCTCAGATTCGAGTCCATTCCTCCTCAGGCTCTACGGTCACCTACCATTGCAAACAAATATGCGCAGACACTGCAGGATTCACTCGCCTCAGATTTGAGTCCATTCCTCCTCAGGCTCTAGGTCACCTACCATTGCAAACAAATATGCGCAGACCCTGCAGGATTCACTCGCCTCAGATTCGAGTCCATTCCTCCTCAGGCTCTATGGTCACCTACCATTGCAAACAAATATGCGCAGACACTGCAGGATTCACTCGCCTCAGATTCGAGTCCATTCCTCCTCAGGCTCTAGGTCACCTAACATTGCAAACAAATATGCGCAGACACTGCAGGATTCACTCGCCTCAGATTAGAGTCCATTCCTCCTCAGGCTCTACGGTCACCTACCATTGCAAACAAATATGCGCAGACACTGCAGGATTCACTCGCCTCAGATTCGAGTCCATTCCTCCTCAGGCTGTAGGTCACCTACCATTGCAAACAAATATGCGCAGACCCTGCAGGATTCACTCGCCTCCGATTCGAGTCCATTCCTCCTCAGGCTCTAGGTCACCTACCATTACAAACAAATATGCGCAGACGCTGCAGGATTCACTCGCCTCAGATTCAAGTCTATTCCTCCTCAGGCTCTACGGTCACCTACCATTGCAAACAAATATGCGCAGACGCTGCAGGATCCACTCGCCTCAGATTCGAGTCCCCCGCCACTTCTGACCAACCTCACTTCCTTCCTCCTGTGTCCCAGGACGTGAGGGAGCCGAGGCAGAGAGCATGTCACATCCGGATATTCCACAGCAGGAGCAACCACGGGGACTACGGCGGTCACATCTGGATAATTATCCCGGCCCCCCCACAGTGCCACAGTGTGAGTGACAGCCAGGAGCAATGACTGCTGAGGGTAGGCCCCGCCCCCCGGTAATTGGCAGCGCACTGTGTGTCAATTTAGCCGCGGGGCGCCGCAGGAGATAATTACAATGCAGCCTGCCTGGAGCCAGGCACGAGACTGCACAAGCTGCCTGGGCAGATACATTATCGCGCTCGCAGCTGCCCCAGAGCTGAGAGCAGTCAGTGGATCTTCTTTAACTATTTATGAACTCTGACTCTGAGCCCAGCAAGCAGCTGCTGGCTGGCAGCACCTCTCTCAGAGCAGCAGAGCCGGCGCACAGGTGCGTGCACAGGCGCCGCCGGTGGCACACAGCTGGCGAGCTGTTAATGCGTGACAATGCATTTCAGTGCGGTGTTGCGGAACACCACTCTGAAATGTGTGAGTGTCACATGTGATGCGTGATACTTAACAGGACTGGAGAAGATCGACTTGAATTCTGTTTTTGGCTTTCACCAGACTAAAAGGGGGCAGCCCCGTCAATTGAAAGTGAAAGAACACACTCACAGTCAGCACCACCGACTGCGCCTCATTGTACCTAGGCTTGGGCGTGCACAGGTAGCGGTCAGCCAAAGCCCATCAGGTAAACAAGCATTGGCATAGCCAGTAGGTCTCGCCTCTGGGACCTTATAAGTGTTTAGTTATCCAGCACAATATCCTTGGTGCAACAACATCAACTGTTGCATGGCTAAACACTCATAAGGTCCCAAAGGCCAACCTATTGGCTATGCCAATGCTTGTTTTCAGTGGTTCCTGTTTGTGCCTTTTAGAGATGCATGCTTCTGTTTCGTCCTCCTGTCTAACTACTCCAGCCTTTTGATGATCTAGGTCACGGGTACTCACAAACATTTTCCCGGGGGCCGCAAATTTTGGTCTATGGTGTGACCGAGGCCCGCACTGATGCCAGCGGGGTGTAAAGTAAGGGTAGGGAAACAAAGCATGTATTTAGGTTTTCGCCGGCACAGGGGCCACAAGCCAGCTGGCAAGTGACCGTGCCAACGCGTCGGGCCAAAGAAAGCAGAAGGGCCCCACGCAGCACTCGTCAAGTGTAGAGGGGTGAGCTTCGGTGCAGGGTTGGGGCTTCTCAGACCCTGGTGTACAGCTTCGAGGGTCACTCGTGGGCTGCACGGTCAGCGTCTCGTGGTCTTTTCAAGATGGCGTGCCCCACGCTTCCGGTCGCGTCCACGGGTCTCAGCTCTGCAGGGACTGTGGATCCGGCTGTAAGAAGGCAGGCAAGCTTGATCTCGTCGATCTCTGTCGCTCGAGTTCCGGCGGGAACTGCAACAAAGCAGACGTCGAGGTGCTGGATGGTGCCTGTTTGCACAGGGTGGTCACTCCTTGACCACAAGGGAGATTCTTCAGTCTTCTACGTTGAGTAGGATGTCGAAGGGTCCAGAGTTTCGTTTCAAATGTTTCATCAGGATAATCTGAGTCCGTTGGCACTGCTCCCATTCTTATACCAATCTAGGGGGCTGGATATCCTGCTAGGTCCCCTCCTATGGGTGGGACCCAGGAAGGGGGAGGATACACCCCTTTCCTTTGATCCAGGCCGCGCTGGCACTGGGGCTGGTGTGCCCCAGAACCGGTTTGGCCGGATCCTGCAAGGGGCAGCCTTGTGCTCCCCAGGCAGTGTCTGGTTTCTTTCAAACCTCCCTGCTACAATCCACTATCTCCTGTCTAGGTGGTGTACCACCTCCCTGCGACAGGAAAGCCTTTGTCCAGGCCTCCTCTGCCGAGTTTCGGTCAGCAGCAGGAGGTCAGACTTGTGTATGTGGCAGAAGCATCCATTTTGTGGATCTGAGGCTCTTTTAAAAATCAACCGCGTTTCAGTAAAGTAACATGTCTTCTCCCTCTAGAGGGGTGGAACGCTATCCCGGCGGCAGGACTGTCGAGGGGATAGTATTCCAATTCGTATGACACCTTACACGACATGTTTTGATAAAGCCAAACCAAAGTTACAATATAACAGCGAGGATTATAATGCACTTAATAGTATATGGTTTGGCATTATCCCGGAACAGCTTAGGGAGTTGTTCCCGACAGCTGCAGACAAGCTCAGCTCGTGCTAGAGTCCCATCTCACATTAAACCACGCACTCTGCCTTCAGGATTGATAAGGCCTTCCATAGGAGTGGCTCACAGGTTTATATGTGTCCAGATATAGGTTTAGATATAGGTATACTATATCTAAGCAAGGGGTGATTACACCGACTTGCCCCAGCTGAGTGATCAGCCAGTTGTGTCAATTTAAGAACCAGCCAGGGGTGGCAAAAGCTATGCTTCAGCCCCTGGTAGGCCTTGGTGGCACCTATGCCCTGAGCACCTATAGTGCATGGTACAGGGGCTGACAAGGAGTCCATTTTCCAATTGTGTATGTACCTATAGTACATGTATGTGAATTTAGAGAGAGAACAGCAGGCTGGGGGTCTGATTAGCAGGCCCACAGCCTCCGTAAGTCGAAAACCAGTGAAGCAAAAAGCAAAAATTTGGGGTGACCGTAGGATAGTAGACCCTACTCTCCTACACAACCCCCCCCCCAAACGCAGGGACATTAAACTTAACCTTGACCAGATAAGTCTTCATGTTCTAAGTGGAAGTACCTGGAGAGACCATCTGCATTACCATGGTCAGTCCCTGGGCGGTGCTCCACTGTAAAGTCCATCCCCTGTAGGGAAATGGACCACCTGAGCAGTTTGGGATTTCCACCCTTCATCTGATTTAGCCACAAGAGGGGCTTATGGTCGGTCTGAATTAGGAAGTGAGTACCAAACAAGTATGGCCTCAACTTCTTCAGGGCCCAAACCACAGCAAAGGCCTCCCTCTATCTGTGCCTCTGCCCACATTTCTGAATTAATTCCCTGCTTGTGCCGATCTCGTCGTGTTTGTGCTTTGAATTTCCGGCCATTTTGTTTGTTTTTGTGCCTGCCAGCCCGCCCCTCCACCCCGATCACACCTCCCTGCGGCCCCTCCCTCCCACGGATAGTAGAGAGCTGACCCTCCGGAGCCTCCGCTGTGACCAGCCTGACTCGTGCAGCATCGGTCGCTCCCTTAGGCTCCCTGAACACTGGGTATCGTAGCGCTTGAATTGCAATTGCCACCATCAGTGTTTGTGCTTTGCATTTTTGTAGCGCTATTTAGCTTAACTCTTAGCCCACATCACGCGAGTGATTTTTATTCCTGTAGCGCGAGTTAATACTAAATTGCCTGCTGCACTATTCACAATTGTTGGTTCTGCCTGCTTCTAAGATTATCTGTGCCTCTGCCCACATTTCTGAATTAATTCCCTGCTTGTGCCGATCTCGTCGTGTTTGTGCTTTGAATTTCCGGCCATTTTGTTTGTTGTTGTGCCTGCCAGCCCGCCCCTCCACCCCGATCACACCTCCCTGCGGCCCCTCCCTCGCTCCGCCCCCCCTCCTCCATCCATTTATGTCTGATGGACCTACGCGCAGCGTCCTCACGCAGCGGCCACGCCGAAGGTGCGCCAAAGGTAAGCCCGTCTACGCCCGTCCGCGCCTGGACCGCGCCCAGCGCCGGTCCCCCTGGTCCCTGCCGCACCCAACCCACTAGAGTCACGTATGATGCAGTAACTCTCCTCGCCCTCAACCCCGGACGCACACCACAATGCTGCGTTGCCACCCCAGGTCGTACCCACGGCCCATTCGCCTGCCTCTCCTGCAAATTCAACTGCTTCAGAACCATCACCAAACCCACTTCCTCGACACACAGCTCCGAATCTAACCGCCTGAAGTGCATCCTGCTTAACACCCGCTCAGTCCACAGACACGCTACGGAACTCTGGGACCTACTCGACACTGCGTCACCGGACATCGCCTTCCTTACTGAAACATGGATGAACGCATCATCAGCACCCGACATCGCCATAGCCATACAGGACGCTTACAATATTATCCGAAAAGACCGCACCAATCAAACAGGAGGTGGCATCGCCATCATCCATAGAAAGATCATCAAAATCACGACCAGCTCCGACGATAATCTTACAACCGCCGAACATCTCCACTTCCAGATCCACACCGACCCTAGGACCACACTTAGAGGCACCCTCATCTACAGGCCCCCAGGAACCCGCACTCAATTCAGCGATGACATCACTGACTTCATCAGCCCACATGCCCTCGCCTACGAGAACTACATTCTACTAGGAGACCTCAACTACCACCTTGAAAATAAACACGACAGCAACACCTCCACCCTTCTGGACAACCTGGCCAACCTCGGACTCAAACAACTTGTTGACACCCCCACCCATATAGCCGGACACACGCTCGACCCTATCTTCACCTCCAGCAAGCACATCTCCTTCGACCGCACCACAGCTCTCCACTGGACGGACCACAGCTGTGTTCACTTCAGCTACAAAACCACCCTGACCCACAACCGCCCACAACCTATCCCTCGGAGAAACTGGAACAAAATCCCCTCCGACCAACTCCTCACTTCACTCAACCAAAACCCTCCCACCCTCTCATTGGACCCAAACCAAGCGGCCACCAATCTCAAGCAATGGATCACCCACAGTGCTGACGAATTAGCACCCCTGAAAAAGCTCCAGATCAAATCAGCCAGCAAAAAGGCTCCCTGGTTCAATGATGACCTAAAACAATCCAAGAAGCTATGCCGCACTCTGGAGAAAACATGGAGAAAAAACCCACACAACGACAACATGGCCACCCTCAAGGCTGCCACCCGCAAACACCACCAACTGATTCGAGCCATCAAGAAATCAGCATTCAAGGATCGTCTCGACAACAACACTCACAACAGCAAGGAACTCTTCAACATCGTCAAAGAATTCACCAACCCCACCGCAGCATCTAACGACATCACTCCCTCCCAAGACCTCTGCGATGCGTTATCCTCCTTCTTCTACAACAAAATTGCCGACATCCACAACAGCTTCGAGAATACTCCCAGCGATCAACCCTCCCCACCCCCCTCAGATCCTACTCCGCCAACTAACATCCTTAGCGCCTGGAACCCAATCACCACTGAAGACACCATCCGCCTAATGAACTCAATCCACTCTGGCTCGCCAACCGACCCCTGCCCCCACCACATCTTCAACAAAGCCGACTCCATCATCGCACCCCATCTCCGTGATGTCATCAACTGCTCGTTCAACTCTGCCACCTTCCCAGAAAGCTGGAAACATGCCGAACTCAGCGCCCTTTTGAAGAAACCCACAGCAGACCCCTCTGAACTTAAAAACTACCGACCCATATCCCTCCTCCCATTCCCGGCCAAAGTAATTGAGAAAGCCGTCAACAGCCAGCTCGCCGCCTTCCTTGAATTCAACAACTCCCTCGACCCCTCTCAGTCCGGATTTCGAGCCAAACACAGCACCGAAACCGCCCTTATTGCAACAACAGACAACATCCGAACACTACTGGACAACGGAGAAACAGTGGCCCTCATTCTACTCGACCTCTCCGCCGCTTTCGACACAGTCTGCCACAGCACCCTCATACAACGCCTCAGCAACATCGGCATACAAGGAAAAGCCCTAGACTGGATCATCTTGTTCCTAGCTGGGAGAACTCAGAGAGTCCGACTTCCCCCATTCAACTCAGAGGCCACTGAAGTCATCTGTGGAGTTCCACAAGGATCATCACTCAGTCCCACCCTCTTCAACGTTTACATGAGCCCACTCGCATCCATCGCGCGCCAACACAACCTCAACATCATCTCTTACGCCGACGACACCCAATTAATCCTTTCCCTCACCAAAGACCCCAACATCCCCAAAACCAATCTGCACGAAGGCATGAAAGAAGTAGCCGAATGGATGAAACATAGCCGCTTAAAACTCAACTCAGACAAAACGGAGGTGCTCATCCTAGGATCTTCCCCCTCTGCCTGGGACGACTCTTGGTGGCCTTCCGCTCTGGGCACAGCACCCACACCCACAGACCATGCACGCAACCTTGGCTTCATCCTAGACTCCTCTCTCTCGATGTCCAGACAAGTCAACGCAGTCTCATCCTCCTGCTTCAACGTACTTCGCATTCTCAAAAAGATCTTCCGCTGGATCCCCCTCGAGACAAGAAAGACTGTCACCCACGCACTGGTCACAAGTCGACTGGATTATGGTAACACACTATACGCCGGAATCACAGCAAAATTACAGAAAAAACTCCAACGCATCCAAAACGCATCAGCGCGACTCATATTGGACATCCCTCGCCAAGATCACATCACCAGACACCTAAAAGACCTCCACTGGCTTCCCATCAACAAAAGAATTACTTTCCGTCTTCTCACCCACGCACACAAGGCCCTCTACAATCTGGGACCCGAATGCCTCAACACTCGAATGTCCTTCTACAAACCCACCCGCCAACTAAGATCGTCCAATCAAGCCCTCGCCGCAGTCCCGCGCATCCAAAAAATCCACCATGGGAGGAAGATCCTTCTCCTACCTGGCAGCCAAGACCTGGAACTCACTCCCCACTCGCCTCCGCCTTAGTCATAACCACATCTCCTTCAGAAAAGAACTTAAAACCTGGCTATTCGACAAATAATGAACCCCTTCCCAAGCGCCTTGAGACCCTCTGGGTGAGTAGTGCGCGATATAAATGCCCGAACTTGAACTTCAACTCAATAGCTGACCAACGTTTCTCCCTGGGGGTCAGCCTTCTGCTAATAAAAGCAATGGGCTGGTCTTGACCATCTTGATTAAGTTGTGAAAGCACAGCTCCCACCCCCAACTCAGAAGCATCTGTCTGTACAATGAACTGTTTGGAGTAGTCAGGACTCTTCAGGATAGGTGCAGAGCACATGGCCTTCTTCAGGTCATCAAATGCCTTTTGACAGCTAACTGTCCACTGAACCTTTTTGGGCATCTTCTTGGATGTCAAGTCATTCAATGGTGTCACAATGGACCCATAGTTTTTCACAAATTTTCTGTAATACCCAGTCAGGCCCAAGAAGGCTCTGACTTGTGTCTGGGTAGTTGGAGGAGCCCAGTCCTGTATGGTCTGGATCTTGCTCTCCAATGGTTGAACCTGACCCCCACCTACTAGGTGGCCCAGGTACACAACCTTGCTCTGCCCTATCTGGCACTTGGTAGCCTTGATAGTCAGGCCTGCCTTTTGCAGGGCCTCCAGAACCTTCTTCAGGTGGATCAGGTGATCCTCCCAGGTGGAGCTAAAGACAGCAATATCATCTAGATATGCTGCGCAAAAGTCATCCAACCCAACAAGGACTTGATTCACCAACCTTTGGAAGGTGGCAGGTGCATTCTTCAAACCAAAGGGCATTACCACAAACTGATAATGTCCACTAGGGGTAGAGAATGCTGTTTTGGCTTTTGACTCTTCAGCTAACCTGATCTGCCAGTAGCCAGCTGTCAAATCAAATGTGCTCAGAAACTTGGCAGAAGCCAATTTATCAATGAGCTCATCTGCTCTTGGAATGGGATGTGCATCTGTCCTAGTGACAGCATTGAGACCTCTGTAGTCCACACAAAACCTCATTTCTCTCTTACTATCCTGGGTATGAGGTTTTGGCACAAGGACCACTGGGCTAGCCCATGGGCTCTCTGATGGCTCAATCACTCCAAGCTCCAACATATTTTGCACCTCAGCCTTTATACGCAACCTGACATGGTCAGGTTGCCTGTAGATTTTATTCTTCACAGGCAGACTGTCACCAGTGTCCACCTCATGGGTGCACCAGTTAGTTTGACTGGGTGTGAGTGAAAACATATGTCTGTGGGCCTGCAACACCTGTCTGCAGTCCACCTGTTGCTGCTCAGTGAGGCTGCCTGCCAAGGCTACTCCATCAACTGAACCATCATCAGGGTTCTGGGAAAGCAGGCCTGGAGAGGGTCATTCTCTTCTTCCTGATCCCCATCTGTGGCCATGAGGAGACTCATGTCCTCCCTGTCAACAAATGCTTTCAAACCGTTTACATGGAGCACCCTGTGGGGGCTCCTAGGGGTTCCAAAGTCAACCACATAGGTGACTTCTCCCTTCTTTTCAACAATTGGGTAGGGTCCAGTCCATTTGTCCTGGAGTGCTACTGGGGCCACTGGCTCCAACACCCACACCATCTGCCCTGGTTCGTACTCCACCAGAACAGCCTATTGGTCATGCCAAGCTTTCTGTAATTCTTGACTGGCCTCCAGGTTTTTAGATGCTCTCTCCATATACTCAGCCATCCTGGAGCGGAGACCAAGTACATAGTCCACAACATCTAGCTTAGGCTTTTTGAGAGGTAACTCCCATCCTTCCTTCACCAAACATAGAGGACCCCTCACAGGGTGGCCAAACAAAAGTTCAAAAGGGCTGTAGCCAACCCCCTTCTGTGGGACCTCCCTGTAAGCAAAGAGCAAGCAGGGTAAAAGGGTGTCCCATTTCCGCCTAAGCTTCTCTGGTAATCCTTTTATCATGCCCTTGAGGGTCTTGTTGAATCTCTCCACAAGCCCATTGCACTGTGGGTGATAGGGTGTGGTAAACTTGTAGTTTACTCCACACTCCTTCCACATTGCCTTTAAGTATCCAGACATGAAGTTGGCACCTCTGTCTGAAAGAACCTCCTTTGGAAAACCCACTCTTGAGAAAACTGCAAGAAGGGCCTTTGCCACAACAGGTGCTGTTGTGGCCCTCAGGGGAATTGCCTCTGGATACCTGGTGGCATGATCCACTACCACCAGTATAAATCTGTGTCCAGATGCTGTTTGAGGATCCATGGGACCCACAATGTCTATTCCAACTCTTTCAAAGGGTACCCCCCCCCCACAGGTAGTGGTATCAGGGGGGCCTTTGATGTGCCATCTGACTTACCACTGGCTTGGCAAGTGACACAGGAGCGACAAAACTCCTTGACATGTTCTGACATGTGAGGCCAGTGAAAGTGAGGGACAAGCCTGTCCCAAGTCTTGTTCTGGCCTAAGTGTCCTGCAAGGGGAATATCATGGGCCAAGGTAAGAAGGAAGCCCCTAAACTTCAAAGGTATAACCAAGCTCCTGGTGGTACCAGGCATGGGGTCTCTAGCCTCTGAGTAAAGGAGCCCATCATCCCAATAAACCTTATGGGAACCTTGAGCATTCCCTGCAGCCTCAGCAGCAGCTTGCTGTCTGAGGGGTTCAAGTGAAGGGCAATCTAATTGGGCCTGCCCTACGTCTACCCTTGAGGGTCCCCCTGTCCCCAGAAACTCAACCTGATCAGGCTCAAGTTCCTCAGAGACAATCTCCACTTGGACTGCAGAATCAGCTTCCTGTGAAATCTGATCCTCAACCTGGGGCAAGTGGGAAGGCACAGCCTTAACCCTCTTGCTCTTTCTCTTGGGTTGTGGTTGGTCTATTGTTCCAAGATCCACCACTGGTTCAGGAAGGCCCTTCTTAGCCTGAGACCTTGTCACTGCAAGGACATGAGCTGAAATCCCTAGCATTTCTGCATGAGTCCTGTACTCCACTTCTGACCAAACTGAGCTTTCAAGATCATTGCCTAACAGACAGTCTACTGGAAGGTCTGCACTCACAACAACTTTCTTTAGGCCATTTACCCCTCCCCAGGAGAAGTTCACAACAGCCACACTATGTGAAGTAGTGGAGTTGCTTACATTGGTCACTAGGTAACTTTCACCTAGTACAATCTGACCAGGGTCCACAAAGTCAGGTGTCACCATAGTGACACTGGCACAAGTGTCCCTGTAGGCCTGAGCCAGTTTCTCATTGATTAAAGGAGTCTGCCTATATTTGCCCAGATTAAGGGGGCTCACTGCAGTGGTCAAAGATAAGTCTACATCATATAGGAGAACTGCCTGAGTGGGGACTCTGACTAGGCCAGATTCCACCTCAGTACCCGAGGTTAACCCTACTAACCCCTTAGGTTGTGCACTACCACTGCTGACTGAACTAGGGGGTGCAGGTGCTTTAGGAGCTGCAGTGGTAGGAACTGGATTTTTCTTGGTGCATTCACTGCCCCAGTGTGAAACTGATTTGCAGGTATTACACCAAGGTTTCTTTGGGCCATCATTCTTCTTTTTCTTTTTGTCATTTTGGGAACCACCCTCCTTATTACTAGTTTGAGGGCCTGAATACTTCTGGTCCTTTTCTTTATCTTTCTGATTCCCACCCTTCTGGTCTGTTCTCTTCTGGTCACCACCATGGTTCTGGTGTTTCTGCTTAATCCTTGTTCTGACCCATTTGTCCGCCTTCTTTCCCAATTCTTGGGGAGAGGTCAGATCAGAGTCAATAAGGTATTGATGCAACAGCTGGTTCTGACAGTTAAGGATCTGCTCTCTCATTATAAGATTGTACAATCCTGTATAGTCTGAGACTTTACTTCCCTGCAGCCAACCCTCCAGAGCCTTAGTGGCACACTCAACAAAATCAGTCCAGTCCTGAGTCTGTGCTTTTTGGGTGTCTCTGAACGACAACCTGTATTGCTCAGTGGTTAGGCCAAACCCTTCAGTAAGAGCACTCTTCAGGACAGAGTAGTTTTTGGCATCCTCAGGTCTAACTGTGAGGAGCCTATCCCTCCCTTTCTCTGGAAAGGAGTACCATAAAATTGCAGCCCATTGATCCTGAGGAACCTGCTGTACCATGCAGGCTCTCTCAAGAGCAGTCATTCATTTGTGGATGTCATCCCCTTCCTTGTAGGGGGGCACAATTTTTGTCAGGTTTCTATTGTCATAGCCCCTGTCTTTCTCTCTAGGAATATTGCTGCCACCAGTGGAATCTAATCCACACAACTTTTGTTCTCTTGCTAAAGCAAGTTTAGCTTGAGCCAAGGCTATCTCTTCCCTCTCTATCTGAAGTTGGACAGCCCTCATCCTGGCCCTATGCTCTTTCCTCTGGGGGGAAGTCATTCCCCTTTGAGATTCCCTGGAGACACTAGAAACATGAGAGTCCCCTGAGGGAGATCTCACCCTTCTATTGCTTGAGGGAATTATGGTGTATGGTCTGGGGAGGTGCTGGCCCTCTCCAATCCCATGTAGGTCTAAGTTGGCCTGGCAACTACAACCTGGGTACCCTGCTGATCCTGATCCTCAGGCTCATCTACTTCTGAGCCCTCCTCCTCTTCCTCCTCCTCTTCATCTTCTGGAGTTGTCTCATTCTCAGGGGGGTTCACTCCATCTCCTAAATCTAAGGGAGCTGCACTCGCCTTATCTAAGTCATCCTTTTCCAGGATGGCTATCAGGGAAGGAATGGTGGGGTGTCTGCCCCTTTTTAGCCCTCTTGCAATGCACAAGGCACTCATGTCTTTGTGGCTAAATTTGTCATAGCTGGAAGTTGCCTTGGTAAGGTCAACTGCCACAGGGGCAGAGCCTGAAGCTCTTCCTGTGTCAGACATGACTGCTAGTGAGGTGCAAGTGGTGCACTTACCTACACTAAGTGTTTTCCTACTGTACCTTGCTAGTGAGTTGTAGTCAGGGTGTGCTAATCCCTTTAATCTACAACTACTAAGTTCAGTAGAACTTAAATATGCTAAGCTTTTGATTTATATGTACCTAAGGTACTTGATGCGATCTTTCAATTTGATAAAAAGATTGCAATGGTAAAACAACAGCAAGTTCAAATCCGCACCGCTGCGCACCAATGTGAGAAGTTGGCCTAATATATGATGTTTCCAATTCTGGAACCACCTTGTATCAGTCCAAACAACCCTTATGGTGTCTGGTTGTAAGTCAACCTTATTAGACAAGCTATCTTAATGGTAGCATAGACTAAGCAGCCTTAAAGGCTTAACTCAAGAGGTCGTGTTAAGCGAGCTGTTTTACCAATCACAATCCTGTAATATCAAATGAAAGGACACCACACAAGTATATATTATAAAAATATATGTGTTTATTTCTAAAATAATCCCCAGTACTCTTTATGAGCAAAGGGGCACAAGCGTTAAATCAAAAGCACAGTATAACATACAAAGTTGCACAATTATGGATGAGGGCGGGTGGCCACTCAAACCATATATTAAGAAAGTGGTATAAGAGATACCAATCGAACAGTGGTTAGGCCTAGGGCCTAGGGAATCGATGGGAGCAGTCGGGACTAGCAATGCTGAAGTCGGGAAAAGCCTGCGGGATTCGGGTGCAGCACTTAAAGTGCGGCTTGCACCAATGCAATGTCAATGGTGCGTAAAAGTTACACAAATAGAGTTTTAGGATACTTCCGCTGAACCTAGAGGAACAAAACTTTAGACACAGGCCCTAGAGGTGTGTACCAGTGTGGGAACACCGGCGTTGCTGTGTTACCTCACCCACATGAAGCGGGGGCATAGGGTCGAAGTAGCGTCGGGTTTCGTCATGCAGGGTCTGGGTGCTTGAAGCTGGAGATGCTGCAGGCGATGTGAAGGAGAAGTGTCCGGTGTGACCCAAGGGTGGATCAGAGTAGAAAAGTACCTGAAAGCAGAGGGGACAGAGTCTGGGTCACTCAGCAGTGACCAGGGTGGAACCAGGACGGAACCAGGCAATGTCGGGCGCAATCAGGTGGTTGTCGAGGAGCTTCTCTCCGCTGCCACGTAGGCTCTGGGGCATCTGCGACGTCCAGGAGCGGGTCACGAGCTGTCCCACGCAGGCTCTCACCGTCGGCGCTGTCCGCTTCAAGATCGGAGCAAACAACACTTGGCAAGAGCAATCCACGCAGGACTGAAAGATTGCTTCTCACTCGGACCAGGAGGGTTAGAGCGGGTGCTCCGTTTCAGAGGAGCTGGTGCAAGTCTGGAGCAACCAGAATCGCAAGTCGTATTTAGGTTTTCGCCGGCACAGGGGCCACAAGCCAGCTGGCAAGTGACCGGGCCAACGCGTCGGGCCAAAGAAAGCAGAAGGGCCCCGCGCAGCACTCGTCGAGTGTAGAGGGGTGAGCTTCAGTGCAAAAGTGGCTCAGGGTTGGGGCTTCTCAGACCCCGGTGTACAGCTTCGAGGGTCACTCGTGGGCTGCACGGTCAGCGTTTCGTGGTCTTTTCAAGATGGCGTGCCCCACGCTTCCGGTCGCCTCCACGGGTCTAAGCTCTGCAGGGACTGTGGATCGGGCTGTAAGAAGGCAGGCAAGCTTGATCTCGTCGATCTCTGTCGCTCGAGTTCCGGCGGGAACTGCAACAAAGCAGACATCGAGGTGCTGGATGGTGCCTGTTTGCACAGGGTGGTCATTCCTTGACCACAAGGGAGATTCTTCAGTCTTCTACGTTGAGTAGGATGTCGAAGGGTCCAGAGTTTCGTTTCAAATGTTTCATCAGGATAATCTGAGTGCGTTGGCACTGCTCCCATTCTTATACCAATCTAGGGGGCTGGATATCCTGCTAGGTCCCCTCCTATGGGTGGGACCCAGGAAGGGGGTGGATATACCCCTTTCCTTTGATCCAGGCCGCGCTGGGACTGGGGCTGGTGTGCCCCAGAACCGGTTTGGCCAGATCCTGCAAGGGGCAGCCTTGTGCTCCCCAGGCAGTGTCTGGTTTCTTTCAAACCTCCCTGCTAAAATCCACTATCTCCTGTCTGGGGTGGTGTAACACCTCCCTGTGACAGGAAAGCCTTTGTCCAGGCCTCCTCTGCCGAGTTTCGGTCAGCAGTAGGAGGTCAGATTTGTGTCTGTGGCAAAAGCATCCATTTTGTGGATCTGAGGCTCTTTTAAAAATCAACCGCGTTTCAGTAAAGTAACATGTCTTCTCCCTCTAGAGGGGTGGAACGCTATCCCGGCGGCAGGACTGTCGAGGGGATAGTATTCCAATTCGTATGACACCTTACACGACATGTTTTGATAAAGCCAAACCAAAGTTACAATATAACCACGAAGATTATAATGCACTTAATAGTATATGGTTTGGCATTATCCCGGAACAGCTTAGGGAGTTGTTCCCGACAGCTGCAGACAGGCTCAGCTCGTGCTAGAGTCCCATCTCACATTAAACCACGCACTCTGCCTTCAGGATTGATAAGGCCTTCCATAGGAGTGGCTCACAGGTTTATATGTGTCCAGATATAGGTTTAGATATAGGTATACTATATCTAAGCAAGGGGTGATTACACCGACTTGCCCCAGCTGAGTGATCAGCCAGTTGTGTCAATTTAAGAACCAGCCAGGGGTGGCAAAAGCTATGCTTCAGCCCCTGGTAGGCCTTGGTGGCACCTATGCCCTGAGCACCTATAGTGCATGGTACAGGGGCTGACAAGGAGTCCATTTTCCAATTGGGTATGTACCTATAGTACATGTATGTGAATTTAGAGAGAGAACAGCAGGCTGGGGTCTGATTAGCAGGCCCACAGCCTCAGTAAGTCGAAACCCAGTGAAGCAAAAAGCAAAAATTTGGGGTGACCATAGGATAGCAGACCCTACTCTCCTACAGCAGACACCATGCCAATGCATACATTTAACACAGCAGACACCATCCCAATGCATACATTTAACACAGCAGACACCATCCCAAATCATACATTTCACACAGCAGACACCATCCCACATGCATACATTTAATACAGCAGACACCATCCCAAATGCATACATTTAACGCAGCAGACACTATCCCACATGCATACATTTAACACAGCAGACCCCATCCCACATGCATACATTTGACACAGCAGACACCATCCCCCATGCATACATTTAACACAGCAGACACCATCCCAATGCATACATTTGACACAGCAGACACCATCCCAATGCATACATTTGACACAGCAGACACCATCCCACATGCATACATTCGACCCAGCAGACACCATCCCACATGCATACATTTGACACAGCAGACACCATCCAACATGCATACATTTCACACAGCAGACACCATCCCACATGCATACATTTAACACAGCAGACACCATCCCACATGCATACATTTCACACAGCAGACACCATCCCACATGCATACATTTAACACAGCAGACGCCATCCCACATGCATACATTTGACACAGCAGACGTCATCACAATGCATACATTTAACACAGCAGACACCATCCCATTGCATACATTTGACACAGCAGACACCATCCCACATGCATACATTTAACACAGCAGACACCATGCCAATGCATACATTTAACACAGCAGACACCATCCCACATGCATACATTTAACACAGCAGACACCATCCCATTGCATACATTTGACACAGCAGACACCATCCCACATGCATACATTTAACACAGCAGACACCATCCCACATGCGTACATTTAACACAGCAGACACCATCCCAAATGTATACATTTAACGCATCAGACACCATCCCACATGCATACATTTGACACAGCAGACACAATCCCACATGCATATATTTGACACAGCAGACACCATCCCGCATGCATACATTTGACACAGCAGACATCATCCCGCATGCATACATTTGACACAGCAGACACCATCCCAATGCATACATTTGACACAGCAGACACCATCCCACATGCATACATTTGACACAGCAGACACCATCCCACATGCATACATTTAACACAGCAGACACCATCCCACATGCATACATTTAACACAGCAGACACCATCCCACATCCCACATGCATACATTTAACACAGCAGACACCATCCCACATGCATAAATTTAACTCAGCAGACACCATCCCACATGCATACATTTAACACAGCAGACACCATCCCACATGCATACATTTGACACAGCAGACACCATCCCACATGCATACATTTAACACAGCAGACACCATCCCTTATGCATACATTTGCTACGGTGGCACTTTCAGGGCTGGGACCCAAGGGGCCCATTCCACTTTGTTGGTAGGGAGGGTGCTGTTATACCCTTGCCAAATCCTAAATAGTCCCTGGTTATTTGTGCTCATTTCTGTGGTCGCCTCTCTTACACTCTGTGGGTGGGGAGGGTGCTGTTATAGTCCCTGGTTATTTGTGCACATTTCTACGGCCGCCTCTCTTACACTCTGTGGGTGGGGAGGGTGCTGTTATGTATAGTCCCTGGTTATTTGTGCACATTTCTATGGCCGCCTCTCTTCCACTCTGTGGGTGGGGAGGGCGTTGTTATAATCCCTGGTTATTTGTGCACATTCTTATGGTCGCCTCTCTGACGCTCTGTGGGTGGGGAGGGTGTTGTTACAGTCCCTGGTTATTTGTGCTCATTCTTATGGTCGCCTCTCTTGCACTCTGTGGGTGGTGAGGGTGTTGTTATAGTCCCTGGTTATTTGTGCTCATTCTTATGGTCGCCTCTCTTACACTCTGTGGTCGGGGAGGTGCTGTTATAGTCCCTGGTTATTTGTGCTCATTCTTATTGTCGCCTCTCGTACACTCTGTGGGTGGGGAGAGTGTTGTTATAATCCCTGGTTATTTGTGCACATTTCTACGGTCGCCTCTCATACACTCTGTGGGTGGGAGGGGGTGTTGTTATAGTCCCTGGTTGTTTGTGCACATTCTTATGGTCGCCTCTCATACACTCTGTGGGTGGGAGGGGGTGTTGTTATAGTCCCTGGTTGTTTGTGCACATTCTTATGGTGGCCTCTCTTACACTCTGTGGGTGGGAAGGGTGTTGTTATAATCCCTGGTTATTTGTGCACATTTCTACGGTCGCCTCTCTTACACTCGTTGGATGGGGGGGAGGGGGGTGTTGTTATAGTCCCTGGTTATTTGTGCACATTTCTACGGTCGCCTCTCTTACACTCTGTGGGTGGGGGGGGGGTGTTGTTATAGTCACTGGTTGTTTGTGCACATTCTTATGGTGGCCTCTCTTACACTCTGTGGGTGGTGAGCGTGTTGTTATAGTCCCTGGTTATTTGTGCACATGTCTATGGCCGCCTCTCTTTAACTCTGTGGGCGGGGAGGGTGCTGTTATACTCCCTGGTTATTTGTGCACATTTCTACGGTCGCCTCTCTTACACTCTTTGGGTGGGGAGGGTCTTGTTATAGTCCCTGGTTGGTTATTTGTGCACATTTCTATGGTCGCCTTTCTTACACTCTTTGGGTGGGGAGGGTGTTGTTATAGTCCCTGGTTATTTGTGCACATTCTTATGGTCGCCTCTCTTACACTCTGTGGGTGGGGAGGGTGCAGTTATAGTCCCTGGTTATTTGTGCTCATTCTTATGGTCACCTCTCTTCCACTCTGTGGGTGGGGTGGGCGTTGTTATAGTCCCTGGTTGTTTGTGCTCATTCTTATGGTCGCCTCTCTTACACTCTGTGGGTGGGGAGGGCGTGTTATAGTCCCTGGTTATTTGTGCACATTTCTGTGGTCGCCTCTCTTACACTCTGTGGGTGGGGATTGTGTGTTATAGTCCCTGGTTATTTGTGCTCATTCTTATGGTCGCCTCTCTTACACTCTGTGGGTAGGGAGGGTGCTGTTATAGTCCCTGGTTATTTGTGCACATTTCTACGGTCGCCTCTCTTACACTCTGTGGGTGGGGAGGGTGCAGATATAGTCCCTGGTTATTTGTGCTCATTCTTACTGTCGCCTCTCTTACACTCTGTGGGTGGGGAGGGTGCAGATATAGTCCCTGGTTATTTGTGCTCATTCTTACTGTCGCCTCTCTTACACTCTGTGGGTGGGGAGGGTGCTGTTATAGTCCCTGGTTGTTTGTGCTCATACTTATGGTGGCCTCTCTTGCACTCTGTGGGTGGGGAGGGTGCTGTTATAGTCCCTGGTTGTTAGTGCTCATTCTTATGGTGGCCTCTCTTGCACTCTGTGTTATACTCTTTGTAATTATGTCATGCATGTTCCTAGTGCTGCAGAGGCCAGGTCTTCACAGCGCTTCAATCCATGCTCCTGGTCTCCAATGCATCCTCGAGGTCACACACAGACCCTGCAGGGATCCCCCACAGCTGAGCTTCCACCTCCCCCAGTGCAGCTCCCTCCTGCTGGTGCAGCTGCATTGATGCTCTTCATTCAACGTCTGGACATTGGATTTTACATGCAGCGCGCGGGGTCAGAGGCCCCCCTCACCTCTGCTTGAGAACCGGTCAGTGGGGGCTGCAGGGCCTGGGGGAGAGATGGGGGCACGCCGGGGGCCCGAATGCCTGTGAGGAGTGTGTGGGGCCCGGTGTGTTATTCCCCACGAGCAACCATCGCACGCGCGAAGTAAACATCCATCACAACAGGACCGCGCGTCACAGCTGCGCATGTGCGAAGCGAAGACACTACTTCCGGGCGCCGAGTTAGGTCCTTGCACGGGGAACAGACTGTAAACAGCCCTGACAGAGGGTGCTCAGCCACACTGCGCCTGCGCAGAGCAAAGACACTACCCTCCACATAGCGGAGCCGAACCGAGGAGCTTTGCACTGAAATACATCTCAGCGCGTGCTGTGGCGCGAGGCGCCTCGTGCTCCGTGGCCGGAGGCAGCTGTTGTCTCTCATTCACTGTGTCCCGCGCGGACTTGTGCTTGCGCTGAGCTGTCGCCCTTTACTGTGCTGTGAACGAAAGAAAGAATCTTTCTTACATGCTATCTGGTGTCGGCGCATGCGCAGTTAATCCAAGGTCTCTTTAATCTGCACTGTGGGAAGCAGTGTCTATCCCCAGCGCATGCGCAGGTGTCTATGATCAGGCCCCCTTTTAACCCCGCGCTCATGGTTCAGTCCTGGCCTCAGTCTCAGCAGGGAGCACAACAGGCCCCACATTGAACCCCAGGTGAGGTCAAGACCCACAGCAGGGAGCACAGCAGGCCCCACATTGAACCCCAGGCGAGGTCAAGACCCACAGCAGGGAGCACAACAGGCCCCACATTGAACCCCCAGGTGAGGCCAACAGATACACAGATTGTCTGCTGCTGGAGGGTCTCGAGCCTGCTGTCCGGGATTCATCTGTTGTTGTTGTCTGCATCGATCGATGATTATTTTGTATCCACAATGCTCATTGGCCCTCATTGGCGGAGTTGGGTCACTCTTTTGAAGGCCTCAGCAAACGTTTTTCGCCTGAAAAGCCTGTGATGAGAAGCATAGCTGCCAAGGTTTCAGATTGCTATGTGTGACATTTTCATAACTTCAGGATAATTATGAGTGACATTTCAACAACTATGAGTGACTCTTTCTTGCGAGCAAAAAAATCAAGCAATGAGGACGAGGGAAACGTATAAATATCAGAAATTAGACCTATTTGAGCAATGAGTAAGAAACGCCTGCGTGGGTAACTCATAATGTTATGTTATGTTAATTATATTTTTATAGCGCACAGATGCCCCAGCCAAGGGGCGTCCTGGCGCTTTAGACAGGTACTATAACATAACACACAAAGGGAAAAAGAAAAAAAGGGGCGGCTACTCAGAAGCAGGGAACAGGAAAGTTTTAATAGCCCGCCTAAAGGTGGATAAATCATTCAGAGCTCGAATGTGCACCGGGAGCGAGTTCCACAATCCTGCAGCAAGCACCCGGTACGAGCGGCCACCCATTCTGCTAAGTTTAAAACGGGGACAGACTGCTAGGTGAAGAGCCTCTGATCTTAGTGATCTCGGAGGGATGTAGGGAATGAGCAGGTTGGCAAGTGCCGGCGGCGAAGAGAGTTTCATGATTTTAAAGGCCAGACAGAGCACCTTAAACTTGATCCGCTGTCTGACGGGTAGCCAATGTAGGGCCGAGATGGTACCCGACACAGAACAATGTCTGGGAAGACCCACAATGGCCCGCGCCGCGGCATTTTGAACCCATTGGAGCCTAGATGCCTCAGCCTGGTTGACCCCTATCATCAGCGAACTCCCGTAGTCCAGTCGGGATAGAATTGATGCCTGAACCACGAGCTGTCGGGTGGGAGGGTCAAAATATTTCAGGACCGGCCTTATGCCACGCAGGATACCGTAGCAGGTGGCTGCAACCCTCTTCGTGTGGCCTGTGAAGGTGAACGCAGGATCCAGCCAAATTCCTAGGTTTTTCACTCCGGAAGCTGGGATAGGAATAATGCCTAGCTCTGGAGGCCACCACTGGTTTCCCCATAGCTCAGCATGTTTCCCCAAGACCAACACCTCAGTTTTGGTGGCATTCAACTGAAGGCGATTGGTACAAAGCCAACTCGCTACTGCCACAAGTCCAGCTCGGAATCTGGGGGCCTCCACTTCAGGGTCTCCACTAAGTGTCACCGCCAGCTGCGTATCGTCCGCATATGAGGTCATCGTCAGACCCCACTGTTTGACGACTGCAGCTAGCGGTTTCACGTAGAGGTTGAACAAGGTAGGGCTCAACGAGGAGCCCTGTGGGACCCCCAGGTCCAAGGGATAAATGGTGGATTGGCAGGGTGGTGGTATTGCCACTTTAAAAGTTCGCTCTGAGAGAAAGGATCGAAACCACTGGAGAGTGATACCTGCTACTCCAGCTTCCTCTAAGCGTTGAATCAGTATCTGGTGGGACACAGTATCGAAAGCAGCGCTCAGATCTAATAGAAGGAGCGCTGCCGTACGTCCGGAGTCAAGCACCAGGCGTAGATGCTCGATGATATAGAGCAAAGCGGTCTCGGTACTGTGTCCTGGCCGGAAGCCATTCTGGCTGGAGTCCAGTATCTGATTACGAGCCAGGTGTTCAGACAAGATCGAGTTAACATGGGCTTCGGTAACTTTAGCCATCCAAGGCAATAAAGATATGGGGCGATAATTTTCTGGCAAAAGGGGGTCGGAATTTGCCTTTTTTAAGATAGGGGTCACTACCGCCTGCTTCCATAAAGCAGGAATCGTTCCAGTTGACAACGACATGTTGATTAGATTTAGTATGGGAGCTCGGCACAGCGGAGAAAGAGTACTAATAAGAGCTGGCTTCAGCGGGTCCAGAGGAGAGCCTGATTTAACGCTGAGGCTAAGTTTATCAAAAGCCTCAGTGGACAGATCAGGTAAGAAAGTCAAAGTCTCATACCCCAAGAGATTGGGGTCAACTAACTCTGGATCTGGCCGACACAGATCAAAACCTCGGTAAATTTTCGGCACTTTCTCCAAGAAGAAAGTTGCCAGATTCTCGCAATGGGAGTCAGTGCAGATCTCTGCCGAGGTAGCTCTTTTATTCATAAGGTCTTTCAATACCTTGAATATTAGTTTAGATGGATTGGTGCTGGCTAGAAATTCCTGAGCATAGAATGCGGCACGTGTTCTGCAGATTGTCCTATGATAGAGCTTAAGTTTGGCAAAGTACAGGGTTTTCAGGGCAGGATCATAAGATCTTCTCCAATCCCTCTCCGCTTTCCGGCAGGTTTTTTTAAGCTCGGCAAGGGACTCATTATACCACGGGCTGGGTACCTTCGAGTGACCTTTCGACCAGCGCATGGGAATAAGAGAGTCAAGAGCGTCTGAAATCCATGTGCAAAACAGCTGGTACCCATGATCCACATTCAGAAAAGCGCTCAGGGGTTTCTGCTCCAGTAGCCTGTAGAATTCTTCAAGTTTGAGCTTGTGCCAGTGCCTTTTAAAAATTGGCCTATCCACAGGTTTAAATGGCTTATCGTGAATAGGACAAAAGGCTTCCACCAGCAGGTGATCCGTCCATCCCATCAACATCGGGTCAGACACCTTCACCCTCACAAGAGTGGAAAAAAGGGATCAAGAATATGGCCTCCAGTGTGGGTGGGAAGAGTGACAAGCTGGACCAGTTGAAGATCTCCGCGAAGTGATCAAGATACATCTTGTCGCCTGCCTGGTCTTTAAACTCCATGCGTCTGGCTTCTTCCCGTTGGTAGTATTCATATCACCGCCGAAGTTTGTACACACCACGTATTAGATTCGCTGTCAAACATACTATTCCAAATACAAATTTCTCAACTGGAATCTTCAGGGGGTTTCTTTTACCTGCAATGAACTTTGTGGTCCTGATGATGGTCTTCATGACGGCAGCAGTATAAGACCGAAACGTCGACAGTTACATCATCTCCATCTACGCTGCATGTGCACAAACACTCAAACATTATCAATTAATTTCTTTTGGTTGTTGCTATAAATTGATTGGAGTTGATGTTTAAGTTGTGAACTGATGAGTTGAAGTTATATATACCTCTGTTCACTGCTTTGTTGCTTTTTAATTGTGTCTCCCTATACTTTGAATTACAATTTACTTTACTGAAACCATATAAAACTTTTTGAACAACATATTTTTTCTTTCTCCGTGTTTTTCTCCTTCCAATGATTGATTTCTATTTTTTGTCATTTGTGATACCCTGTTGGTACATTGGAGTGTGATATTTACAATACGACTCTCAACTGAGCTATTACTCTTTATAAAACAAATCCCTTGTAGCACCCCTTTGACCTGAATGAACCATTGCCCAAGCCTACAAGGGTTTATTGGGTTTCCCCTGTTACAATCTCGAGTCGAGTAAACGGCAGCCCAGTGCTGGTGCTGCCCAGGGGTCAGCATGTAAAGACCTAGAGGGACTTATGCGGTCCCTGGGCCGTACTTTGAGTATCACTGATCTACATCCTCCCTGGCAACTGCCCCAGATACATATGTATTTCAATGTTCTTCAAACCGGGGTTGGGGTTGAGATGGGGCCACTGTATCTCCTTTGCTCTCTGTGGTCCCATGGGAGTAGAAGCTGCTCATTCTGCTAATACTTCCCTAACTTTCCAGAAGTGTCAGAGCAGACAGGCTCCGTGAGTCGATTCGATTCGATTCAAAAGCTTTTATTCGGGTTGTCATAACAATCCATGTAAGCACAGACAAGAATTAAAACAGCAAATTACGATAATAATTAATCACAATAGCACATAACAACTGGCGATGTGTTACACATATGTACAAATTAAGTCCCCTAGAAAGGATACTTAAATTTCTTGTGCAAAAGGTATGTCCATAAAGTGCAAAAGTGCTACATATTATTCAGAGATATAAGGCCTTAATACACTGTAATAGAAATGTTCCATCAATATATAAAAACATGTTGCCAAAACAACAATTAAAACAAACAACTGTATACAAATATAAATATTAAAACCCTTCTAAAAAGGGAAGAATATGCCAGCATGGTAAAGGTATAGTTTATGTGTTTCGACTATACACTGATTGCCAAGTTAAACAATAATAGATTTCCTGGCGTCTATACATTTCATTATATACATAGCAACAGAAAAACAGATATCTGGATTTTCTAGGCGCATAATTAATTTCATTGCAAATTTTGTGGATTGAGCGTTAAATTTTATAAAAATTGGTTTAAGATAAAAAAGCCTTAAGAAATAGTAAAATTTACAAAACAGTAAAAAATGGCAGCTGCTTTGTCGTGAGATTCGATCACAGGGGCAAACAGAGTTTGAGCCAGTTCCATAACAGGAAATGCCACCAGGTGATGTACAGTACCCAATCTAAGACGAGTTAAAACAAATCGATGTGAATTATGTGTAACTATAGACAAGTAAGACTGGAAGCCTTTATTTAAATCAAGCTCTTGATAAAAAACAACCGTTGATAGCGTCCTAGACTGCCTTACTCTGTTCTCTCTCTTGTATAATAGAAATTTCTCCTTTAATTCCATCTTGGAGATAGAGGTGGCAAAGTCTGGGTTTAACAGAATGTCGTTAATAAATAAAATACGGTACCAATGGTGTATATATTTCAACCATGGTATATGGAGAAAGTAATCAAGTTTTAGACAATCTCTTATTATTTGTTGTGTAAACAACGTTTCTGGTTTTGCCCAAATGGATCGCCATAATGTTAAAGGACGCAAAGCTGCAAGATCTGTAATATAATGTATACCTACTTCTTCATGCACCAGTAAAGTCGATGCAGATTGGGGGACACACAATACTCTCTTTAGGAATTTATTTTCATCACATTGCATGGTTTTTCCCTCACAATAACCCCAGATTCCTGCCCCATACAATGCTGATGAAACACATCTAGCATTGTAAATGGTTACCAGGTCCTTAATTCTTCTGGGGCCCCCCAATTTAGTGGAAAAGCTGAAGATGCTGTTTGTATTCCTATTCATCTTCAGACCTATGTTGTTAAATTCTTGTGTCCATTTCCCATCATCTGAAAATGTTATTCCAAGATAACAAAATTTCTTTACAGTTAGCAGCTTCTCGTTATCAATAAAAAAAGAGCTTGTTGAGTTTGTTTTCTTGCCACATGACATGGCAACAGTCTTACTTTTATTAATTTTTAATTTCCTGCCCTTGATGAATTCAGCAAAGTTATCTATGAGGCGCTGTAGTCTGATTTTTGTACGAGATATTAAAACAGCGTCATCCGCATATAGTAGAATTGGTACCACCTTACCGTCAATGCACGGGGCATCTGCTGAGATTTGGCCTAGGGTTGAATCTATTTGATTAATAAACAATGAGAATAAAAGAGGTGCTAACACACAACCCTGGCGTATGCCTCTAGTAACTTTAAAAAAAGGGGTACATTCTCCGGATGGGCCGTATCGGACTTTGCAGGACAGCGTTTCATAGAGCCTCCCTAGATAATGTCCTATTTCCTTAGGAGCGCCTAAGTCCAATAGGATCCTCCATAATATGGCATGGTCCACGAGGTCGAAGGCGCTGCTTAAGTCTGCGAAGCAGAGAAATAAATTCCCCTCCTTCGCGACAGTATATTTATTTATCAAAAGGGCAAGGTTGGCACACTGCTCCAGGGTACCTAGGCCCTTCCTAAAACCATATTGTACCTTAGTTAAAATATCCTGCTCTTCAGCCCAAGTTTCCAATCTCCTTAGCAAAACTCTGCTCATCACCTTGATAGAAGCATCTAACAAGGAGATAGGGCGGTAGTTACTCGCCTCGGATTTGGATCCTTTTTTAAAGAGTGGTACTATTATCGATTGGCCCAGGTTAGTGGAATTTGTCCCTCTGCTGCCATATTAAAAACCCTAGTTAGGATGGGTGCTCATAGATCCATCACGGTTTTATAGAGGTCTATGGGAACTCCATCCGGTCCAGAAGCTTTATCGCCTTTGCTATCGATTAAACCTTCATATACCTCATCTAGGTTAATCAACAATGGTAATGGATGCCAGGTGGAAGTTTCGGGTATTAAAAGGTCTACACTATTCCTGGCTGGGTTAAAAATCTTCGTAAAATGCTCAATCCAAGCATTACATTCAACATAAGAAGTTAATTAGGGCGTACTATCAGACTTTAAAAAGGGACTGTTTATAGTTTCCCAATAAAGTTTGCCATTGTTTGTTTCTGCTTCAAAGTTAAGATTAGTCCATGCCTCATCCTGAAGGCTTTTCTTCCTATTGGAAATGGCTGCCTTATAATCCAAACGTAGCAATTGTATGGTTACATTATTGCGAGGTTTAACACTTAAGGCTTGTTTTAATACTTGCAGAGCCCGTGTACAATCCCCATCAAACCATCCTACTTTCTCGGCCCACTTCATACAGGTTTTCCTGGTAAAAATCTCTTCAATAGTGACATTCATTTTAACAAATTCATCAATTATATTACAAACAGTGACTCCATCGCTCAGGCACTTCTCAATTTCTGCGCGACATTTAGTCACCACCGCTAGATGTTTTGTTTGAGGATCAATACCGGACCAATTAATTCTCATCCCATTTGTTCTAGTGGCAGTGGCATTGATGACACGATTATTGTCATCTGGTTCTTTATTACCCCAGAACAACAATGATATATGGATACTGTTATGATCGCTTAATGGTTGTTCCATAACCCAAAGATTTGAATACTCGATGTTATTAGAAAGCAGAATATGGTCAATACTGGTGTTAGTATTTCTGCCTGTATAAGTTGGGCAAGGGATATTTTCCTTGTTCTTCGAGCAATTCAACAGATCCAAGTCAAATTTTGCTAGTAGTTTGTTCAGAGCCATGCCATAAATGCAATGGGAGAAATGAAGGTCATCCCCTGCATCTCCGACACCAGACTCCTTTCTAAGGCCGCAGGAATTACTTTTGGCTAATGGGCACAGCTTGATGTTAAAATCGCCCGCCCATAGAATAGTTGCCTGTTTTCGGGATACCGCTAGGGCTTTCTCAATTTCACTCTCTAGAGGAGGTAAGATTTTCCAGCTATTATTGTCGAATATGTTATTGTAGTAGTTAATCACTATTAAATTGTTTCCTTTGCTAAATTTAAGACGAAGCACCTGATTATTACTCCCGTCTGAACTGTAACCTTTAATTTGACATGCAGTTAGTTTGTTTGAAACCAATAGGAGACCTCCCTTCGCACGTCCTGCAGCAGTATTAGCCGCAGGTAGCCAGTGGGAGGAATAACCCTCTATAAAAATAGGTTCTTTACGCCATGTCTCTTGGAGACAAATAATGTCATGACCATCAGTGATAAAACCCTTCCAGAATGGAGTATCCAACTTTTTCTTAAGACCCGCTATATTCCAGGTAACTAGACTATAGCCTAGGTCTTGACCTATGATATTACTTGGTTGTGCATCTAAAGAAGGGAATGGTGGATCTACATCTGAAATTATGGATATTTCTGGGGGCGTTGGAGTTGGAATTTGTACCTGCTTGGGTGCCTCGGATTGCTCGTCCATGCTAATAGCCAACACAATGGGGTTACCTGATTCTGGTTCCCCAATGTCCAATTGTAGAGGGTTGAACAAAGTCCTACTACTGGATTCGTCTTTACCAGTTAACTGTAAACCAAGTGAGAGCCTTTCTGACACCGTCCCCACAGGTGGCCATTGTCAATCATTGGACTCCAGAAAGTCAAAAACCTAAAATCTATTTTGGGTTGGAATTGTATAGCGCACCTAGGGAGCAGTTATTTTACTGAGTGTAGGGTTTTCATTAACACACAATGCAGAATCGAATAAATGTCTGTAAAAATATCCCAAAGGGAGGAGGGTCATGTTAAACTCCCAGGGAGATGGGGGTGGGGCCAAAGTTAAACTACTCTTTGCCCAATGTGGGGATCTGTAATTAATAATTATACAGTCCCCCTCGAACTTTTTTCTTAGTGGGCCCACCCAACCTACCCTTTGTGTCATAATGATCTGATTGGCTCCTGATTCAGGATAGCTACAATTGTTAGTGAGCCAATGTAAAGTTTTATTTTTAAGTGCATCGTGTGATTCTGTTTGGCCCTCTCAATTTTGGAACATTAACTAATACTGCTACATAGGCTCTACATTCTGGTGGAAGATTGATACAAGTTGGAATTTGTTTATCGATACTTGTGACCACATCGGTGCTAGGTCTGGTAACGTGTTCTGGCGTAAGTTGTTTCCTAGTTACTTGTTTAGCTTGGCTAACTGGAGGTGGGGGTGGAGGTTTTGGTCCAACGATCTCTCCAACACCAGCATCACTCCCAAGTGGGGGATCTTGATTGTCACTACTAATCTTAGTTGAAGCAGTTAGACTACCTACTGCATCCATATGCTTAGACAGGAGTCTGCCCAATCTGTTAACCTCCGCAGACATCCGGTCAAGTTTTGCCACTAGAGGTTTGATTATGCCCTTTATCTTGGAATCAATAATGCTAGCTAGGAGATTAAATTGTTCTTCATCCATTTTAACAATGCCTGTTTCCACTGGGGCAACATCTTCCTTAGCTAAGTTTTTAAGGGGTGTGACTACTTTTTTCCTAGAAGTGCGAGTACCCCCGCGTTTGGTCTGGACTTTTCTACATGCTCTAACCACTCTAGCTACAGGGGTCGGAGGATGCTGTACTATAGTGTCTACGGAATCGTTCAACTCAACTTGGGTAGAGGTAGACTGCTCGGGTATAACCCTATCAGATACATCAAGAGTGATAGAATTACTGCTATCATCCTGTGCTAGTACAACGGGGGAAGTGCATATAATAGGAGGTAAGGGATCACAACACAATCCTTACGACTGTCGTCTTTCACTATTAATTTTATTGACAACCTTAACTAAATAGTTATCCAAGGTGCCAAGTGCGGGTGGGGCATTGTGTTTAGACATATTGGAAAGCTAATACAACAAAAAAATAAAAGTAAATCCGAATGCGAATAAAGCTCTTGAATTATTAACACACTATATACTAAACTGCCACCTAGTGGCACGAATCCTTGAGAGGTAACACAACAGTTAGACAAAAACCATGTACAAAGCAAAGTCTCACTGTATAAGAAGTAGGGGGCTGCATCAATGTCTGAAAGACAAGGACAAAGTCTGTGGCCCAGCCCTGCCTCAGTCTGCCCCGGACTGCCTTAGACTGTCCCGCCCTTGTCCCTGGCTTCTCCCGGCGCGTCCCGCGCGGGTTCCCACGACGCGGGAGGCAGGCGCGATTTAAAGCGCCTCCGGGCGCGGTGATTGGTGGGTGCGGCTTCAGCCGCTGAGGAGCCTGGGAGGCGTAGTCCTCCTCACTGCGGCCGCGATGGTGTGTGCGGCGGCGGGAGGACAAAGGCGCAGCAGGACACCAGCGTGAGGTAAGAACCCTCCAGGAGCCAAAGATCACGGCAAGGAATGCCCCCAAAAGTGTTTCCAGCAGCCCGCTCCACCGGAGGCAGGCGCGATTTAAAGCGCCTCCGGGCGCGGTGATTGGTGGGCGCGGCTTCAGCCGCTGAGGAGCCTGGGAGGCGTTGTCCTCCTCACTGTGGCTGCGATGGTGTGTGCAGGACACCAGCGTGAGGTAAGAACCCTCCAGGAGCCAAAGATCACGGCAAGGAATGCCCCCAAAAGTGTTTCCAGCAGCCCGTGAGTCATTCGTGGTTACTGAGTGATTCTGTTACATTTTTGCAACATTTATTCAGCGAGTCTGATTATTCCTAATGTATGGTGAAAGGAGGCTCAGATCAGATTCTTCCTGTTTCTCTTGCTAAGCCGTAGCGCGTCCATTGGGGGAAGTGGGCGGGGTAGAGCTGGGGCTGCCCTTCAAGATGCTCACACCCTGCACAGCTCAAGAAGCTGCCATGGCTTAACAAGAGAAACAGGAAGAATCAGAGAAACTGACACAGGTCAGACACACGGTACCAGAGAGTACTAACTGAGAACTTGCTTGTTTGCACAGTCTTTTTAAGCCAGAGTATTTTGAATGATTGAATGTATCGCTTTTAAAATTACTCTGACTGCTTCTAACACTTTAAATGTAAAGCTTTTTGAAACAAATGTTGTTTTTTAAACTGAAATTGAATTGAATGCTTACTCACTGTGGGGAAGCCTGACTTACGTCGAACAGTAGAACGGGAGCTGGGCGGGGCAGGACCAGTGAGTACAGCTGAGAGGACTCACCCCCGGTGGGAGTGAGGGACAGGTCAGCGCTCTAGTAGTTAAGCAAAAGCCTACTTATGGCTCCCGCAGCACGGACAGCAGCGGCACGCTGCTAGCGTGCCTAAGGCAAGTCCGCCTGTGTCCGGACACGGTCAAGGGCAAGGAACCATGCGGATTCGTCTCAGAAAACGGTAAGCTCATCATATATGATAGAGCAGTATTACTCTCATTGAGATACTCGGGTAGAGCCCATTGTGAGATGACTCTAGCGCCAACAAGCTTGATAGGGAAGAAGATGTCATGCCCTCTCTGCCGGACTACGCTAAACTCAGGCAAGATTGAAGGGCCACTGCAACTAGATAGGCCCACAAGGAATGAGCAATGGGAAATGGGACTTATTAACAGTAGATCCTTGCCAGCACACACCAAATAAATCATAATGCTAATAGAGAATGAAGAACATGACATTCTCTTTGTTACTGAAACGTGGTTGAAAGACTTGTCCGCCCCTGACATAATCCAAGGACTAACCCCAGATTTTTTCCTTATCCAAAGACAAGATAGGATGGGAAAAACGGGAGGCGGGGTAGCAATCATTTACAAAAACGACTATGAATGCATGATATCGTCCGTTGCCACCACCAACAGTGAAACTGTACAATTCAGCCTAAAACATCAGCTAATAACTCGTTTTCAGGCACACTGCTCTATAGACCCCCAGGAACCCCCACTCCATTCCTAGAGGAATTTCCCAGCTTAATAGCAGACATGGTGGCCAGCAAGAGCTCCATTACATTATTGGGGGACTTTAACTTCCATCTGGATGAACCTGATAATACCCCAGCATTTAGATTAATTCATGACATGGAGGCCATGCAAATGAAACAACTGATAAACATAAGCACCCATGTAAAGGGTACCATACTGGAAGCCATTTTTAGGTCTCGCATACGCAGTGCGCATGCGCTGCATAGGAGGACCTTTAGCCGGCGCTCTGCTCTTTTTGGAAGCACATACTTGTGCTTGTGGCGGCATCCGCCTTGCGGGAGCAAGCAGAGGCGCGCCACAAGCACGAGTATGTGCTTCCAAAAAGAGCTGACTACGTGCACACGCACGCTGACATTTTAACGTGCCGCAAGTGCACGCATGCACTACTTGCATCTTCAAATGGCACTTGCTTTAACAAATCCCATCAAATATCGCTCCTACCACTGATGCACGCACATCTAGAGGGATAATATTTGAATGTGCTTTACTTAAACAAAACATGTTCATTCAATGATGGCTCCACGGATGCGCAAGCATCAGCCAGAGCTCACTTTGAGTGCACTTTTAAATAGTTAACAAAATGCCACTTAAGGACAGCCACCACAGATACGCATGCATACATGAATATCTAGGACAACAACAAGCATCTGTAAAGAAAATAGTTTTGCAAGCTTGTTTTATACTCAGACTTTTGAAGATGACTGTCGAGAGTTCAGGTATTGTTGCAAGATTTGCTTCCGCTTCCGAGTAAACAACCAGAGAAGTCTCGTCCGTGGCAGAGATGCAATTTCAGAGTCTCAGAGTCCTCCAGTATAATCTCTTTATTAGTTTAAAATGAGCAAAAAACAGCTAGTGTAGACTCGTACCAGGGTTCACCTGCAACATGAGTCAGAATAGAATAATATCATATCTCCTCAGAATTACAAACATGCATAGATGGGGCCTTTAGCATGCCAATGCACAACATCGATGCCATTTTTACACCCACTATTAGAGGGCATTATTCACTGTATATTTCCTCTGATCCTTGACACAAAAACATTTTTTAATAATTAGAAAGGAAACACCGGAGCAACACTACAAAAACAGTAGGAAACGATCTTGCACAGGCAACGTTTATTTGATTATATGTATTAACCCTATTTTAGCACTGTACCAAAGGAAACACCAGTGCAACACTAAACAAGCATTGGCATAGCCAAAAGGTCTCGCTTTTGGAACCTTATAAGTATTTAGTAATGCAGCACAATATCCTTGGTGCAACAGCATCAACTTGTGCATGGCTAAACACTTATAAGGCCCCAAAGGCGAGACCTATTGGTTACACCAATGCTTGTTTCAAATGACCCTAAGCTAAAAGTAGGGAGCCCTATACCAATGCCATGGTCGGATCATTATTTCAATTTTGGAAAAGAGGGTGGTGATGGACAGAGTTTCTGAATGATGCAGAATACTAAGTGTGGGAGGGTATACTCAGACGTGAGTCCCTTGCTCATTGCACCATCAGTATTCAAGCAAGCCGGGCCGACGACGGCTGAAATGCCAGAAACCGGTCCCCGGAAGCTTGTTTCCGTACCAGTGTAAGAATTGGCTTGGTAGTTTGGTTTGCCCTGTTCCCATGATGCCGTTGGACAGGAACAGACTAATTTGCATATAGCCAGGTTCTGAGCTGGGATGGTGCAGTGAGCTAAAAAACGGTGATGGATTAAGCCCTGATCTCTTGACTGGGTAGGAGTATTCTGCATCATTCAGAAACTCTGTCCATCACCTCCCCCTTTTCCAAAAACGGATCATTATTTCATCCTGTTTACACTGGAAAATCCACAGACTCGACACACCAGTCACAAAGTAACCAGGATTAAGAATAAATGGCCAAAATCCCTATCTGACAACGTAAGGATTGAATTAGAGGACCAAGCCTGACAGATGACGTAGAAGAGGACAACAAGATTTGGGCTGACTGGCTCAACAAAGTTGCAGCCCAACACCCACAGAAAACCAGACAAAGTAAACTTAATGTTAGGATTAAAGCCCCATGGGTCAATGAGCAATAAATTTTGACAAAAAAATCATGTAAAGTAATGGAAAGGTTGTGGAGAAAAAACTATGATCCCGCCATCAAAAGTCAATATAAGGCAGCTATTAGACAATATCATAGGGAGATGATCCAAGCACAGACCAAATTCTATGAAGAAAAAATGAATATGGCACACAACACACATATGGGTATCCGTCCCCAACATAGCACAGAGTCAGCTCTGTTGGTGGTAACGGAGGAACTAAAAAAGTGTTAGACCAGGTGTGCACTGCGGCCATCCTGCTCCTGGGTCTGAGCACCGCATTTGATACGGTGGACCATTGCACATTGATCAATAGGCTAAAGGAAGAAGGTATCACAGGCACAGCAATAAAGTGGCTCACTTCATTTCTGAAAGACAGATCATTACAGTTGCTGGAAGGGAACTATCTATCCGATACTTCCCAACTACCGTGCAGAGTCCCACAGGGCTCTGCACTGAGCCGCACACTTTTTAATATTTACATGCAACCTCTTACAGGGATAGTACAAGAATTTGGTCTATCCATAGTGTCGTACACGGACGATACACAACTTGTATTATCAGTGACGAATGACCCCCACTCCCTACACAACAACCTGGGGCCTTGCATGACACGAATAGCTGAATGGATGTGTAAATGGTTCCTTAAACTGAATGGGGATAAAACTGAATTTATGTTCCTGGAAAACAAAACAGTCCCCAGGAATTGTGATCCAAGCATTAATCATCTCACAGCTGGACTATGGGAACTCTCTGTATCTAGGCGCACCCAAATACGTCATTAACCGGTTGCAGGTAGTGCAGAATGCCGCAGCAAGAACCCTGCTACAAACCCCGAAACAGCAGTCGGCCAGGGCAGCCCTGAGGACACTTCACTGGCTTCCAGTCCAGACGAGTATCAAGTTCAAGGCACTGTATCTCGCACAGAGCCATGAATGACAGAGGACCGGTCTTATTCAAAAAATTTGTTACACACTATACACTGAGTAGGATCCTCTGAGGATCTTCTTATGCAACAGGGCAGAATAAAAAGAGCAAGAGGGGAGGAAGGTCCTTCAAGCACTTGGTTCCTAAAATGTGCAACACACTACCCAGGGACATGCGCATGATAACCAACGAATTAGCATTCAGGAAAAGACTCAAAACATTGCTCTTTCCCTAAAAACTCCCGATCTCGGGCAACTTCACTTAGTCCACCGTAGTTATGTTTCTCTTAGCGCTGGGAAGCCTAAGGCCAGCTATGCACTTTACAAATACATAAACATCTTATCTGAGCCTCTTGTCACAATGCATTTAAGAATAAACAGACTCACAGAAGAAATGTTGCAAAAATGTAACCGACTCACTCAGTAACCAAGAATGACTCGGCGAGCCTGTCTGCCTCTGACACTTCTGGAAAGTTAGGGAAGGATTAGCATAACAAGCTGCTTTTACCCAGAGCAGTGAATGAAAGTCGGCGCATAAAAAGCAAGTTACATTGCTATATTGTTTAGACAAAGAAGGTTTAAAACAATATTACACTTTGCCATGATTAGAGTGTGAAGCATGATAATACAAAACAATATGCAGTTCGAGGTTACAATATGAATTCTTGACATCGTCCATTTAATTAATTCTGGCCCGAGAGGTCCTGACAGTCTGGGGGAAGGAGGGCGTCCATGTTTTTTAAAGGGGGGGAGTAGGGGGATGGCTCAAGTTTTGTTACACTACTTACCTGCACATAAACTTAATAAACAAAACGTTGTGAGTCAGCTCTTGTCACTGTGCCTCTCAGAGAACCCCCAAACTTGGAAATTAATTATCTGCTAGCTGCAGGAACATGAGTTATCCACAGAGCACTGTCAGGGAAAGCCATTAGCAGCAGCCAACTTAAAGAAACCCTTCTAATCCCATTCAAGAGTGAGAGGACTGAAAGTAGCCAATTTAATCCCAATCCAAAAGACTTTATTCGGATAGCAACGTATCCATAAAAGTAACACATGTACAGGATAAAAAAAAACATTAGAAAAATAAATAGAGAACAATGTCCAATCCATAATGTAGCAAAATACAGTAAACCTAGGTAAAGCGTATATTGTGAATAGTACAATACGAATGACTTCATAGATTTCCGTGCAGCCGTAGCTTCTCTCAAAAAGGTGTCAATGCTCAAGATCAATTCAACATTGTCCAATTTAAATTTGCAGTCATCAGGGTCTGTTAAATTAATAGGCAACAATTTTTTAAAATACGGAATTAGCAACCATAGTGCATATTTCATATAGTATTTACTAAAGAATAAAAAGTGTAAAAGTGTTTGACTTCTGTGACCATCACATGGACATGGCAGGGAGTCAAGTTTTGCGTTATACCCACAGGGAAAACAAAGCAAATCTCTGACTGTCCCAGCTCTTAGACGGAATAGGAGGCCTCTCTCCCATTGGGACATCGGTAGTGCAATATAACTTGGTAGACAATGCTCAGGGTACTCAATGGATACAAATCTTGCAACAGTTTGTTTATTCAATTCCCTTTCTAGTCTTTCCGCGCTATAAAGTGCATACAATTCTGTCTTTAAAACGTTTCTGTCCATTGTTACAGCTGTGTTCGAATTGGCAAACAGCTCCTGGATTGATCGTATATCCGGTGAAGGGTGATTGCGGGAGCAGTAACTCTGGCGGTTTGCAACACAATTTCGGGATCTAAAATACTCATACCAACACCCACACTATTGATGGCCCTGCTCCCATCAACCTCGTTAGCAACCATCATTTGTACATTTCCCTTCAATTGACCAGCCCCTCCTATGAGTGTAGTCAGATTATCTAGGCGGCTCTGTAATAAGACACCAACGCCGCAGCAATATTAGCGAGAATGTCTCCATAGCTCCATAGCTCTCAAGGCTAGGTGCTGCTTCAGTCTGTGTACTAATAGAGCAACTCAGTTTCACAGTCTGTATAGCCACGGAGGAGTCAAGGGCTTCAGCTGTGCCAATACCTGATGATGGCTGTATCCAGGTAGAGAGGCGTGTTTGGCTACGGGCAGGGACGCTACCAGTAGACTGCTTCCTTTTACTGATTGATTTCCCAGGCCCAGACTTTCTTTTCCGTTTAACAGCAGGAATTCCCACCAATACAACAACATTGGTATCAGGTGGTGGGTCTGCTTCCTCAATTATATCTTGCTCACTTGTGCTCCCCCAAACAGTTGGGGATTGATGAATCCAGATGCCCTCCAGCTGCGGTTGGGGCAAGTCTCCCATATGCTCTCATAATGTTCCTCTAAAAATTGTAAGGTCAGTCCGTCCCTCAATACCCATTCACAGACGCCGCTCCGTAAGCTCAATTTCACTTGAGACAATACTAACGGCCCTTTGAAGCATGCTGTCAATACTAGCAGTTATCTGACGGGCTGGTTGTGGTAGTATGTTTCCCCATAATAACAGTACAGCTTAACGGCAGCAACAGTAACAGCTCGGGGTCAAAGGCGCCTTTGTCAAGGTTAATAAAGCACTCACCTGTGTTTTTTGAGTGTTTTCTAATCCTATTTTAAGGGGGTAGCCCAGCCTCATCCAGTCTTGGACGGGCACAGGTGGGCTGACGCTTGTCCCGGTCTTTGCCCAGGCGCGAACCCGGGCATGCCTGCATGCGTGCTGCGCTGCAGGAGTGCTGACCGAGTCCCACCCCAGCGATGGGGGCGTTATTTGGCGGGCCAAAATGGAGAGACAGGGAAAGGGAGATCAGCCCACGGACGTTGGCAGCACCGAAGCAACTCAAGACCTGGCTGTTCGAGCAGTAGCGGGCCCCTCTCCCCTAGCGCCTTGAGACCCTTTGGGTGAGTAGTGCGCTATATAAATGCATTGATTGATTGATTGATTGAAGGTGAGTGCTGCAGTCTGCAGTCTGCCTCTGCTCCACAGGAAAGCGTCCCGCGCTGCAGAAGTGCAGGCGCGCCTTTACGGCATCAGGTGTGTGTGGCCTGCCCCTTTCCAGGAGTCGCGTTGCACTAGGGGACCGAGTCCCACCCCAGTGATGGTGGCGTTGTTTGGCGGGCCAATATGGAGGGACAGGGAAAGGGAGTTCAGCCCACAGGCGTTGGCTGCACCGAAGGTGAATGCTTCAGTCAGCCTCTGCTCCACAGGACTGAAAGTAGCAATACCGTCTCATCTCACACTAGCGGCTTCCTCACCCACACTGTAGACATGCGGCCAGCATCATGAGTAAACAGTTACCCAAGCTCTGCAAAAATTACTGGATCAAGAGGCTCCCTCCCAGGCTTGCCACAGTTATTTTCCCTTCAGTAACGGAGCGTGTGAGACAGACTGTGCTGGACCCTGAACAAGTCTTCAAGGAAGTGTGAGTGCGACGAGGCTGGTTTATTAATTCACCACTTAACTAATCAGTCTCCTGCCCCTCCGCCCTCACTTAAGCTACAGTTTGTGACACATTTGCTATTTTAAGGCTTGTAATAGCATCACTTTTGTATATTTAAGTCCATACAGATACTGAAAACAGAAAACCGCAAGTACGAAAATGCAGAGTACAGGGGGCACGAGCCATAAACAAAACAAAAAATAGGTTTTAGAGGGGCAGGGTTTCCAAATTAGTATAGGCAGTGTGCAGTAATGTCACAGAAAGGGACATTGCAAGTCTAATGTGCCTTTCTTTAATGGTAACGAACCGTGATTCACGTAATATAAGCACGCACATGAGCAGTGTATACCCTCATGTACATAAATAAAGAAGGCTTAAATGTATTTTGGTACAACAATGTGGGAGAGTTTTAATAAAACATGGGGGAACATGTTAACATTAACTTTTATTGGGCAGAGCAAGTTTCCAGTGGGAGAAAGCTAAAATATTGTAATGCATGATATAGAATGAATATAGTCCTCTCTGAATCTGACTTGCATATCTATGCACAGATATTCTATGCAGTAGTCTATTATTATTTTCCTTTTGCATGATAGCGTGCATTACAGTTAGCTTATAGATGCCACTTCTTCAGCTATTTAATTTACTAATGGGCAGCATTTTTATTTTGGTGGCCGTGAATACTCTCTATCTCAGTGCGGCCCTGATAGTTGACAGCCCACTAACGATTCCTGATATTGACTAAATACCAGGCAGTTGGGGTATACCTGCTACTTGTTACCAAATGGGTGTTTGGACACACAACAATCTGGAACAAGCATTTGCAATGCAATTGGTCTCGCATTTACGCAAGTTTGATCTATTAGCATTGTAAATGACAATGCCTTTTATTTATGTTTTGGTTTCCAAAATATAAATAAAATGCTTTGTCATTTACAATCCTAAGAGCTTAAACTCGTGTAAATGCGCGACCTGTGCATTGAAAATGCTTGTTATCTTCCGTGTCATGGTCTTTTTAGTAACATTAGAAAACTTAAATTTAAAACTTTTGTGTGGGCCCTTATGACCTAGGGCGCTGTACACACAACCATAAATTTCTAATTTGTTGTCAACAAAGTTTGAATTTGAATGATTCTGCCCAGGTTTAACCAAAAGTTGTCAGTTAGTGAAACATTTTGCATAGTGTATTTTCCTGTAAAAAAATAAACATGTGTGTGGCATAAATGCCTCGGTGCCCGCTTACTTCCTTGAAGTACCATTGTCCTTATAGTAAAGTCCCCAATTTAATTATATTCAAATGGCATTAGATTTATGGAACTCCCCCTTCCCACCCCGCATCAGAACCAATCCTATGGATTACCTAGATACCTATGTGTGTGGTTTGATTGCCACAGTTGTCCTTGAGGACTCCGGTTCTGGTGTGCATTACTGGGTCAAAGGTGAAGATGGACAGATACTGTTTGGAGAAGTTATGTCCAGTGATCCCTTTGGCAGCCGCTATAAACCGCTCGCGCCTCTTTGTCCCATGCTCCACTGGCATCCCACGGATTTTTCATGGAAGACTAAATCTGCCGCTGTAAGTGTATCCCGCCCCTGGGAAGCCCGTTGGATCTATTCAAAGCCAATCGCCTGTTACATTACACCACGCGAGCTACCGGAGCAGAACCCACAGTTGGCCACCGAGATGAGTGCGTCTGCGGCGCCCTTGCGCTCAGGGCTTCTACGCGCTTGGTTTCTTGGCCGCCAGGTGTAATATTACTGGAGCTCCAAGGCCGCAGGCTACGGCTCTCATTCAGTCCTTTTTTTTTCGTAAATGTATTGTTTGGGTGAGGGGTTAAGTTTCTCTGAATTTCCAACAGGAAGAGGACTTTTCTGCAGATGCGCCACTGAAAAATCTGTTAACGTTATTCATTGCATAGGAAATTATGGTGGTGGACGTGGTGGTGGTGGTGGTGCCGGTGGTGGTGGTGGATGCGGTGGTGGTGGACATGGTGGTGGTGGTGGACGTGGAGGACATGGTGGTGGTGGTGGACATGGTGGTGGTGGTGGTGGATGTGGTGGTGGTGGATATGGTGTTGGTGGACATGGTGGTTGTGGGGGTGGTAGTGGACATTGTGGTGGACATGGTGGTGGTAGACGTGGTGGTTGTGGTGGTTGTGGATGTGGTGGTGATTGACATGGTGGTGATTGACGTGGTGGTGATGGACGCGCTGGTATTGGACGCAGTGGTGGTGGATGCGGTGGTAGTGGTGAACGTGGAGGTGGTGGATTTGGGGGTGGACGTGGATGTGGTGGTGGTGGACGTGGGGGTGGTAGACATGGTGGTGGCCTCGTGGTGGACATGGTGGTGGCCGTGGTGGTGGTGGTGGTGGACATGGTGGTGGTGGTGGACGTGGTGGTGGATGTGGTGGACATGGTGGCGGTACACGTAGTGGTGGAAGATGTGGTGGTGGTGGACGTGGTGGTGGTGGAGGTGGTGGTTGTAGCCGTGGTGGTGGTGGTGGAGGTGGTGGTGCTTGTGGGTGTGGTGGTGGTGGATGTGGTGGTGGTGGACATGGTGGATGTGGTGTTAGTGGATGTGGTTGTGGTAGATGTGGTGGTGGTGGACATGGTGGTGGTGGACATGGTGGTGGACGTGGTGGTGGATGTGGTGGACATGGTGGTGGTGGACACGGTGGTGGACACGGTGGTGGTGGACGTGGTGGTGGATGTGGTGGTGGTGGGTGTGGTGGTGGTGAACGTGGTGGTGGTGGAGGTGGGTGTGGTGGTGGTGGTGGGCGTGGTGGTGGTGGACATGGTGGTGGTGATTGTACTGGTGGCGGATGTGGTGGTGGTGGACGTGGTGGTGGTGGTGGTCATGGACATGGTAGACATGGTGGTGCTGGATGTGGTGGTGGTGGATGTGGTGGTGGTGGTGGTGGTGGATGTGGTGGTGGTGGTGGATGTGGTGGTGGTAGTGGATGTGGTGGTGTTGGTGTTGGCAGTGGTGGATGTGGTGGTGGTGGACGTGGTGATGAAGGTGGACATGGTGGTGGTGGACGTGGTGGTGCTGGTGGTGGACGTGGTAGTGGTGGACATGGTGGTGGTAGACGTAGTGGTGGTGGATGTGGTGGTGGTGGTGGACATGGACGTGGTGGTGGTGGGTGTGGTGGAGATGGACGTGGTGGTGATGAATGAGGTGGTGGTGAATGTGGTGGTGGTGGACGTAGTGTTGGATGTGGTGGTGGACGTGGTGGTTGTGGGTGTAGTGGTGGATGTGGTGGTGGAGGACATAGATGTGGTGGTGGTGGACGTGGTGGACATGGTGCTGGTGGACGTGGTGGTGGTGGACGTGGTGGTGGTGGTAGTGGTGGTCGTGGAGGTGGAGGGTGGTGGGGATGGACGTGGTGGTGGTGGATGTGGTGGATGTGGTGGTGGTGGATGTGGTGGATGTGGTGGTGGTGGTAGTGGTGGTGGATGTGGTGGTGGTGGACGTGGTGGATGTGGTGGTGGTGGTGGATGTAGTGATGGTGGTGAACATGGTGGTGGTGGACGTGGTGGTGGTGGGCGTGGTGGTGTTGGACATGGTGGTGGTGGACTTGGTGGTTGTGGATGTGGTGGTGATGGACGTGGTGGTGATGGACATGGCGGTGGTGGAAGTGGTGGTGGTGGACCGGGTGATGGTGGTGGACATGGTGGTGGATGTGGTGGGCATGGTGGTGGTGGACCTGATGGTGGTGGATGTGGTGGTGGTGGTAGTGGTGGTGAATGTGGTGGTGGTGGACGTGGTGGATGTTGTGGTGGATGTGGTGATGGTGGTGGACGTGGTGGTGGTGGATGTGGTTGTGGTGGATGTGGTGGTGGTGGATGTGGTGGTGATGGTAGTGGTGGTGGATGTGGTGGTGGTGGTGGATGGGGTGATGGTGGTGGACGTGGTGGCAGTGGGTGTGGTGGACATGGTGGTGGACATGGTGGATGTGGTGGTTGTGGACGTGGTGGTGATGGACGTGGTGGTGATGGACATGGCAGTGGTGGTGGTGGACGTGGTGATAGTGGTGGACATGGTGGTGGTGGACATGGTGGTGGATGTGGTGGACATGGTGGTGGTGGACGTGGTTGTGGCGGATGTGGTGGTGGTGGTAGTGGTGGTGGACGTGGTGGTGGTGGAAGTGGTGGATGTGGTGGTGGATGTGGTGATGGTGGTGGACGTGGTGGTGGATGTGGTGGTGGTGGATGTGGTGGTGGACATGGTGGTGGTGGACGTGTTAGTGGTGGATGTGGTGGTGGTGGATGTGGTGGTGGACGTGGTGGATGTGGTGGGGGTGGTAGTAGTGGTGGTGGTAGTGGTGGTAGAGGTGGTGAATGTGGTGGTGGTGGACGTGGTGATGGTGGTGGACATGGTGGTGGTGGACATGGTGGTGGATGTGGTGGACATGGTGGTGGTGGACGTGGTGGTGGTGGACGTGGTGGTGGTGGACGTGGTGGTGGTGGATGTGGTGGTGGTGGATGTGGTGGTGGACGTGGTGGATGTGGTGATGGTGGTGGACGTGGTGGTGGTGGTGGATGTGATGGTGGTGGATGTGGTGGTGGACATGGTGGTGGTGGACGTGTTAGTGGTGGATGTGGTGGTGGTGGATGTGGTGATGGATGTGGTGGTGGTGGTCGACGTGGTGGTGGTGGTGGACATGGTGGTGGTGGATATGGTGGTGGTGGTGGTGGATGTGGTGGTGGTGGACATGCTAGTGGTGGACGTGGTGGGGGTGGTGGTGGACGTGGTGGTGGTGGACTTGGTGGTGGATCTGGTGGTGGATGTGGTGGTGTACGTGGTGGATGTGGTGGTGGTGGTGGACGTGGTGGTGGTGGATGTGGTGGACGTGGTGGAGGTGGACGTGCTAGTGGTGGATGTGGTGGTGGTGGTGGTGGTGTACGTGGTGGTGGATGTGTTGATGGTGCACATGGTGGTGGTGGACGGGGCCCGATTGGTGGATGTGGCACGATTGGCCGCCTCACTTTGGCACTAACAACAAGGGACAGAGGCTGGACCTGGCGGCTATTTTTCCTTTAAAAAGAGGGGAAAAGGGAACGGAATTTTGGCTGAAGGGGACATTATTTCACAATAAAATGACAGTTATTTCAAAATGCAAACACAAACTTTGCAACGGCAAGGGAAAAATAGACATTGCAAGCTTTTCAAAGGTCAAAAATAAGGAGCTTTGCATCACCCCACCAGTATAAACAAGCCAAGCCACAATAGTGAAAGTTCAAGTTAAAGTGATCGGACGGAGGCAGAGAGGAAATCAATTTAATACCCCATGACAGAGGAGACAGATGGCTGTTCGGCGCGTGCACGCGCATGTGCACTCAAGCTTGTAGCCAGCCATGAAATCCTGGGTAGCACTTTCGAGATGCCCTTTACTATAAGTCGAGCACGCTGTTTTAGGCTCGACCTAAAAATGAAATGTGATGTGTTTTCACTAGAATAATTAGGCTGATTGTTGGTGTCTCATCATTTTCATTTGTTTCAGTTTGTGATTTTTAGGACTCGCCTAGGCAGCGCGCATGCGCTCTCTCTCTCCGAGACATCTAGTAATCTATATGCTTGGGGAAACTCCGCTTATTGCTGGATAATTTCTCCCCGCTTGCCATTAGTTAACTTTCCCTTTTTAGGTCTCGGCTGGGCCAGCGCATGCGTTGCTCTGCAAGACATTTTGTTAGGGCTTTTAAAAGTGCTGCCACACGGCCTAGCGCTTGCGTTCACGTGCGCAGCCGCCAGCTTTCAGCGCGCTGGCCTCTCCTTTCGTGCGCACCACTCGCGTGTTTTTTATTTGCACTTGCGCGCGCACAACTCCTGGGCTCTTTGCTGGTGCTTCTTCTTTTAATTAAAATGTTGGTATGCGCTGTACTTAACATGCCTCCTGACGAGATCCCTGGCACTTACGTTTTTAACAAATTAATCAATGGGTGTAATATTGTTTCACAAGCCCTGTCACCACCCACTGCATGCGTGTACATGTAGCACAGAATTCCCGGGAGCTATAATTACACGCTGAAGTCAAAATCTTTGCTCTATATCGATTTTACGAGTGGACGGTCCCGTACCACGTGGTGCAAACTCCGTGCGCAGCCAGTATTTCGTGTGGGACAGGCTGTTCAGCGTTACTTGCATCTCGGAGTGTGCCAGATGTTTACTACCAGATTTAAGTTTTATGGACATCACGAATATTGGCCTTTTCATAGATCAGGTTTTTTCCAAATGTATAACTTGAACACAGCAATCCACCACAAACAAACATTATTTTCATATCAGAACAAATTAAAAGGTGCAGCATATAAAATGTTAACATAATAACCCACAAGCAGATATCTTCGCAGACTAGGGTCCTTAAGCGCAGTATTGGTGAAAATTACAGAAAATCTGCGAGGGAACATTTCTTCTCACATTGACATTTTACTGTAAGGCAATCCCCTCACACGCACGTACGCACGCACACACGCACCATTCTATGTTCTTGATCACAGAACAGTCTTTGGGACTTGTCAAATTAAAGTGGTATTGATCGTGTGCGGCCTGCTGTGTTTTTCTGAGTGATTACACCCCTGTTCGTGTGGAATACCCATACCTTAGAATACTCACAAGCGGCAGGAGTAAACAGCTGCGGATCACTGCCCCCTGCTGACTCATGGCATGCAATCCTACTCGGACCCTCGTATACCACAGATGTAGAAATTCATGGTTTCATGTCAACGTCGCGGAGCAGGATGAGAGACCCTTCATGCCCACACACCACCTACACAGCTAACATCTGCTGATCTACTGTGAAGACACAAAGTGGCCAGCAGCAACCACTGTGCGTGCGCACAGAACACTCTTTTGAGTGGATGACAGTGTAGGCTACATAACTTTCAAGCCAGTAACCCCCCCATGCATGCACTCATCCTGCACACACTTTCCTTAAAGCGACTTCCTAGCTGGTGACCCGCATGCATGCACTCACCCTGCAAACACTTTCCTTAAAGCGACTTCCTAGCTGGTGACCCCCATGCACGCACTTACCCTGCACACACTTTCCTTGCGGTGACTTCCTAGATGGTAATCACCATGCACCCACTCACCCTGCATGTACTCTCCCTGCAGTGGCTAGTGGCTACCTAGCTGGTGACCCCCTATGCACACACTTTTCTTGCAGTGACTTCCTAATCGGCTGTGGTGACTTCCTAGCTGGTGACCCCCATACACGCACTCCCCCTGCACACTCTTTGTTGCAGTGACTTTCTGCAAGAAGCCTCTCTATGCACAATCTCACTGACACACTCCCTCTGATATAACGTCTGCACAATGGTTCCCGGTGCACACATTTCTCTGAAGACACGCGCCTTGCACGCACTTTCCATGAGGGGGTGCCACCGCGATATATGTACTGCCAGCGCATTTTCAGGGCACCGGTGACGTATCACGCACTGCTGGCAGACAGTTGTTCTCAGACACTACCTGTACTCACAGTCCCCTCACAATCACGCTGCACACACCTTCCACGAGCAGCCCCTTATCGCTGCACACAGCCCCCCAGCAGACAGTCATGACACACACTGGTTCACCCTCTCCTTGCTTCCTCACCGCCTGCACGGATGCAACCTTCACACAGTGATTCCATACACTCACTATCACCCGTGCACACATCCACTCTCCCCACAGTGACTTCTTGCAGTGTGCGCAGTCCCGGTAGACAGGGACTCCCCCCCCCATACAAACTCACTCCTTTCAAATTCTCACTGTGACGGCTCACTACCAGACGCGCACCTCTTATCACTCCCCGAGTTGCACCTTCAACCAGTGACGCGCTGCCCGGCCTCCCTCCATGGTGTATCCAATCTCACTCCAGAGGAGCGCCCGTTTACACACTTATCACACTATCAGCTCCATCCTTTTGTTGTTGTTAGTCACTGCCATGGCACTCCTCACTGTGGTAGTGCCCCCAGCCTCACCCTCTTCAATGCCCTCGATGAAGTCTGCAGCGATCCCCTCTCGTGCACAGCTCCCAGGCACACGTCAGTGCCCTTCTCCCACCAGCAATGTCCCCTCTCCCCCTTGCAGGGCATCCCTTGCCCCCTGCAGCCCCCGTTCCTGAACCCTGTGTTACTCTTCAAACCCCCGAAGTACTGCTTGTCTACTACAGTGCCCTTTTGCTCCCTCTTCAGCACATCTGTTACCCCCACCACCTGGAGTTCTTTCTCACCTCTAGCAGAGCCCCTCTGACCCTTAGTAGCACCACTCTCCTCCCCAGCAGCACCCCTCACAGCGTCCTCTCACCACCCCACAGTGCCCCTCACATACTTGCAGCGCCCATCAAACCCTCGCAGCACCCATCACACCCTCGCAATGCCGCTCTCACACCAGCTACAGTTCTCTCACCTCTCGCAGCCCCCTCTCACCCTTAGTAGCCCCCCTCAAGCTTTGAAGCCATCGCAGTTGCATATTTATCTGATGCAACTAACAACTATTGACAAAGCCAATAGCCCTGGTTTGTAGTAGATGTAATGTTACTTGTTGTATATGGATGGAATGGCGAAGCAGCAAAATACCAGTGGGGCGACACGCTATGCCGAGCATGGATTTTCAGTTTGGGTTTTTAAGCCACGCCCTTCATTACATCGACCAGGTCCCTCTGGGAGCCATCACAAGTTTTTTCATTCCACTTAAAGCCCTTCCTCTGGTATAGTGACTTCCTGCTGAACAGGGAGAACAAGTTCACTCAGGCCATCATACCTGCCAACTTGAAAAAGCTGCATCGGCAAAAGGCAATAGGTTTCGCCTATATGAAATCTATTGGGTTTGGCAATATTTTTTTTACATATTGCATAGCAGTTGAGCCTCTGTGAAACATGGCTTAATGTAAAAAAAAAGTGCTATGATGCGCACACCATTGACTGCGTCATAGTGCCTTTTTTTTACCATAAGCTATGTTGTGCAGCAGCTCTAGTGCTGTGTAATATGTAAAACAATTGACAGAGCCAATGCATTTTGTAAAGGCGTAACCTGCTGGCTTTGCCAGTGCTTGTTGTCGGTGGTTGGAAGGGGGCAAGAGTGTCTTGAGCAGCCTGGTCAGGATGCGGCTGCAGCTCATTTAAAATAAGCATTTGCTTTGCAACAGGTCTCCCATAACTGAAAGTTTGAGTTATTGGTGTTTCATTATTATTTGCAACGCCAACAGCTCAAACCTTCATTAATACGAGACCTATTGCATTGCAAATGCTTGTTTTTGTTAGCGTACTTACTATTGAGGTTTGATCCGATACGTAACTTCTGTTTAAAAGGGAAGCAACACTGCCTAACTTCAATCTCGTTATGCTAATTGTTTTTTTTTAAATAGTGCGCAGTAACATGCGCGCGCTAACTTACGTTATACGCATGCGCCAAAAGTATCCCACTATGAAAAACAGGAAGTGATGTGCACACACCACTCTTCCATTTGTCTGTCTGTCTCTGGTGATATTCCTGCTGGCGCGCACTCACGCCATGGGGAAGAAGGTACCTGTATCATTATTGTCGGCTGCTTCTCGGTTTTTCCTTTCACATGTATACTCTGGTGTTCCTCGTGCACCCTCTTCGCCTTTCTTGACTGCCTTTAAGGGAGATGAAACAAGTGTCCTGTGCACACGAAAGAGGTACGCAGTTCTCATGTGAGAACCAAAAGTGTTGGACTTTTTAGGAGGAGTAATGTACTTCAACAAAGTGGTTTTTACGAATAAATTTTTAATTGTTCTGTGTAGAGAATCAGTACAAACAAGAGCACAAAAAGCCGACACGTGTTTCGTCACACCGTGTACGGATTGTGACTCATCAGGGCTGGGAAGGAAAAGGGGGGATAAAGGAACAGTGTTTAGGAATGGTGGGTGAAACAAATGTGACTGTAGTGAAAAACGTGAAGTACAATTGGAGACCCTATATTAGGTTCTGCCTTTTTTGTGATTTAGCCTCCGTGCTAAGTAGCGCTATATAAGTTTTCATTCATTTCATTTCATTTCAGGTGGTGTGAGCATACAGGGCAAGCCACGTGGAGAACGCAAATTGTTGAACAGAACATATTATAGCGGGAGCGGAAAGAAAAAATAAAAGAATAATAAATATAGGAAAAGGAAAAGGAGAAAGGTCAAGGTAAGTGTGACAGGTCAGTAAAGAACCGTGCGTGGCGTGACAGTCTAGTGGGTATGTGACAAAGGTATATTGATAAAATACTGGCAGTTCGTAAGCAACAGACAAAATGAGCAAAATTTAGATAAGATAAGTTAAAAAGAAACCGGTACATTTTTAGATGTTAAACAGTTTGAGAGGTGCATTGTGACATGGAAAAGAAAAGGTTCATGTTTATGGACCTTGAGCAATCACTTGTGGAAACGAAAAACAACTGATATACATGGACTGGCGTCGGGGAATGGTGTCCATGGTGGGTGTCGAAACTATCGTATTATGGAGATTCTAAGAGAAGACAGAATGTTGAAATAAATCACACGAACTGCCAAGTTAGCAATGAGGCCCGGTTCTGCCTGAAAATGCAGTAAGCAACAAGAGCCTAAAAGAAAAAAAAAAATTCATAGTGTACCACCTGAATGGTAACGCCAAGCTATGCATCTGTTGGACGTAGGGCAACCTCCAGTGAGGCAGGTGAGGACACTAGGTTGTAGGAAGAAGTTCCCAACGGGTCAACAACAAAATAACTAGGCATTGATGCTGTAAGAAAACAAAACTCGAAGTAGAGACACGCGAGCATAAACTCATACACTACGCGGTAGTACACATGAACAATAACCATAGAAACGGAGCAAATCAAAGGAGTAGGAGGTGGGAGAAAGAGATAGTAGGCATGCGGTGTCAAAGACGGGAGACAGAGGACATAAAGTAAACGGAGGGGGGAGGCAAGTACCTGTACTGGTGCTTAATCCTATGGAAGCGTACTATGGGAATAAAGAAAAGGTGTGGTCAGTAACAACGGCAGCAGGGATGCGTGCCAGGGGAGGGTGTCATCGTAAGTAAAGGACAAGGGGTATGGAACTTACCCAGCGTGAGCTGCAGAAGTGGGTCAAGGAGCACCGAAAGAGGCGGTCCTCGCTACGGGTCGGGTGGGAGTGGAAAATCACTCGTTCTGCTCAGGGACGGGTAAGTCCTGGCCGTGGAGCTGGGGAACAAAAGCTCCGGGTTAAAAGGATGAGAAAAGGTCACGGGAGAGTGAAGCAGGTCTGTGGGGGGTGAGTCTTACCTCCTTAATCAGGTTGCACGGGTAATGCGGAATCAACGGTCAGCATCCGGGTTGTGGATGTACGACCGTGGGCTCCAGGGAGATTGAAATAGTAGCCGCGCCAAAAGCGTGCTTCCGGGGGCGGGACCAGGTGAGGGAGAGAAGAAGCTGGAACGTGAACCTGTCATGGAAGGTGGCAACCGGAAGTGAGTAAGGACGAACTGGGGAGCTAAGTGGAAGATGGACAAAGAAGAATATGTTGAGATAGAAATGTAGGCGGAGCAACGATCAAAGGTCGGTAGCAAAGGTGGAAGGGGACGGATGTCAAGGGGGGGGTTAAAGGAGGGAAGGCCAAAGTGAGAAAAAAATTTGAAAAAAAATCAGACAAAGGAACGAACAGCGAAAATGAGCAGGAAAGAATGCTAGGTAGCGAAAACAACATAGTTTGACGTGTATGTCCCAAAAGAAAATTACAGTAGAAACCTGCTAGGAAACGTGCTAAACATGCACAGCTCGAGCACATTAAAAAGAAGTATGATGAACAAAACATGTATTATCACGTTAAAGTCTATTTACGTATGGTGGTAACAGTACCCCAATAAACAAGTGGAGAACACAGTACAGTAAAAAGAATATATGGTCTGGCGTGTGCCATAGGTGGTTAGTGCATGAAGCCTTTAGGCAGGTCCTGAGGTCTAGGCGCCGTGCGGGGACCACAGGCAAACGAATGAACAGTCATACCTGATCTGTAAACACTGTACTATCAAATATATCACATTTCTGATATGTACTACAGTGAAATGATGGGGTCCACCTCAAGATCCTAGGAAATATTCAAGTTCATGGTCTATGTTGAGTCCCTCTTTGACCGAATGAAGGCGCATAATCCAGGCTGCCTCTGATCTTCTTAAATTCAGTTCCCGGTTGCCCCCTCTGGGGTTAACCTCAGTGACGTCGATTCCGAAGAATGAAAGGTTCTTTCTTGTGCCCTGGGAGGTGCACAGGTTGATGTGGCAGGCGACTGGTGATCTTGCATCGTTGTTGAACATGGCCCTGATGTGTTTCCATCATATGTACTTTCAATGCCCTTATGGTGCTGCCCACATACTGTTTACCACAGGTGCATTCTAGTATGTACACCACGTACCTGGTGTTACAGTTGATGTTCCTCATGATCTTGTGTACCGTGTCACTCCAGTCTCTGAACTCCTTGATGCTGCTACGAGCCCATTTGCAGGCTCCACAGCAGCCACACTTGTGGAAGCCATTTGAGACAATTAAAACCTTTCTTCGTAAAAACCACTTTGTTGAAGTACATTACTCCTCTTAAAAAGTCGAACACTTTTGGTTCTCACATGAGAACTGCGTACCTCTTTCGTGTGCACAGGACACTTGTTTTATTGTACTTGACCAGAGATCCTTATCTCTGTCTACCCAGGGGCTATTTTCCGCTGGTTTTCCCTGACCTGTCTTGCACCGACCCCTACCATCTTACGACCTACTACACTCTGGAAACACGCAGAGCGCCAAACTTCCTGACACCCATCAGACCCATCCCCTGTCTCCACGTCTTTAAGGGAGATGCCTAAATTAACTCTGCCCGCTCTAACAAACACTTGTCGCCATCTAAATGCTGTCCCTGCCAGCCCCGGCCCCAGCACATTTACCTTTTAAACTTAACTCTTCCCCCCTCTTCCCCCCTCCCACCTCTGCCTCTAATACCCTTCCACTGCCTCCAGCCAATTAAAACAAGTATTTCCAATGCAAATAGCCGTTTGGCATTGTAAATAACAATGCCTTTTATTTACATATTGGTTTTGAAAACATAAATGAAAGGCATTGTGATTTACAATGCCTATAGCTTAAACTCGTGCAAATGTGAGACCTATTGCATTGCAAATGCTTGTTAATATTTCCAATTTCACGACTGCGGGCATACTTAAAGATATACGTCGACAAGTCACTAAGTGGTAAACAAAACTTAAAGACCTAGAACAACGATTTGAGACTACCCAAGGCATGGCCATACTGGGAGAGATTCGTACCCTAATCTCTGAGTACCAAGAGTTTGCTGAACAAGAACTTAAATACGTCGCTAAACGTGGCGTGGCTCGATCTTATGGCTCGATCTTATGGCGGTCACAGTCAGGGTGATCCGAAGCAAAAGTAAATACCGATCACGACTCAGGAAATATAGACGTTGCCATCAAGGGACTGGAAGACCAATATGAAGCCAGGGAAGGCTTCCTTATCAAGCCCATCAAAAAAGTCAAACCTAAAAACCTCTTCATCCCATCCAGATTTGTGGGAGTCCAACGGGTAGCTCTAGAGTTGGGCCCAAGTTTGGCGCTGTTGTCCCTCAAAAACTGTTCGGCATACAAATTAGTCTGCTCAACAATATCAGCCAAAAAGACATCATCCATGAACAACTTAAAAAACTGTATAGACAAGAAACTTTCACAATCCACTCTACACCCTGCATAACCAGTAAAGTCAGACAACACCGGCTGCACCATGTTTGGATCAACCCAGAACCCAGCACTTCCAATGGGAAGGCTTGCAGCACCAGGCTGCAATCCAGATGTCTCTTGCACCATCGGCACATCAATCTCCTCCTCTAAAACAGGCACTTCGCCCGCACTGAGAGTGGATTCATCATCCGATGATTCCATGTGGAGAGAAAACTCACTGCCTGAATCTTCCCCTCCCTCCTCTCCCTCAGACGTACTGTCAGTCTCATAATCCAGCTCAGAGGAAGATTCAAGAAGCAAACCAATCCCCTGCTGAGCAGTCATTCTACGGCTAGCCATAATGCTAACTAAAAAAGGTAACTTGTCAAACACGTGAACAACAAATCCTTTGAAAAAAAAAGAAATAAACACAATGTTGCTTTATCTCAAAGACCGATATACTCCAACACTATACCACTCACGTGACAGAAGCAGCTAGACTCAGCACCACCTACTCTGCACAGACACAGAAAGGATCAACAATATCCCCCTAGAAAAAGAAAAAAAAATTACACATAAGACAAAGCAAAACACTTCGCAAAGAATTTCATGCTCAGAACACAAACAGAAATACAGCCATTATGACAGCACTTACAAAAAAAGACATTTATGCATAACAATAATACTCATTTGGAGTAAACCCTACAAAAATGTTTTTCTTACCAAATAAATGCAAATACGCAAAACTGCAGAACAACCACTGCCGAAACCGCAAACAGGAATCACAAGCTTTACACTACAATAAAAAGGAGAAGAAAAAACATTACAATCACATATTCAAATAATGCACCAGTCAACACACAATACACCAGCTAAGCTAAGGGGTAGGTGGGCCCAAGAGTATAAATAAAATATTCACCCCTGTAAAAAGGGAGCAACCCTTGCCCTTGGGGCCACCCCCCACACATGGCTTCATTGGTGGTCCAGTGGGCCAATACATTACCAAACATTCAATCTGCCAAAATAAATTGCACCCCTTGGGGAGCGACCCTTGCCCAAGGGGCCGCTCCCCACACACATCCCTGGTGGTCTAGTGGGCCAAATATGGTGCGAGAGGGCCCCCAACGGAAAGTGACAATTGCCCAAGGGGCCACTCCCCACACATGGCTACATTGGTGGTCCAGTGGGCCAGTAAATAAATAAATATTTAACCTGCCCCCCCAGGGGGGACGGACAACGTAAAATGAATTGCGCCCCATGAAGAGAGAGACCCTTGTCCAAGGGGCCGCTCCCAACACACATCCCTGGTGGGCTAGTGGGCCAAATGTGGTGGGCAATAGCCCCCGAAGGGGAGTGACCCTTGCCCAAGGGGCCACTCCCCATATGCGCCAACATCAGTGGTACACGCAGCCAGAAAATACAAAATATATACCCTGGCCCCCCCCCCTCCCCCCGGGGGGGGCAGACACTGTACAATTATTTGCACCCCTTGGGGAGCGACCCTTGCCCAAGGGGCCGCTCCCCACACACATCTCTGGTGGTCTAGTGGGCCAAATGGAGAGTGACCCTTGCCCAAGGGGTCACTCTTCTTATAAACATCCCTGGTGGCCTAGTGGGCCCTACAAAAACGTAAAAAAGGGCTTGACCTGCCCCCCCATGGCGGCAGACAGCCAAAAACATGCCCCCAAAGGGGAGTGACCCTTGCCCAAGGGGCCACTCCCAATATTTAATTTCATTGGTGGTCCAGTGGGCTTATAAATCTATAAATCTATACCCAGCCCCCCCGGGGGGCTAGACACTGTAAAATGATTTGCTCCCCTTTGGGGAGCGACCCTTGCCCAAGGGGCCCCTCCTCCAAACAGAAAACACACACAAAAAAAATTCCTGGGTCTAGTGTGCATTCCTGCTGCACGATCATGCAGCAGGAATGCAAAAAGAGGCATCAGGGGAAAGAAAAAACCCTTTTCTATTCCCCGATGCCTCTTTCACAGCAATCGCCCCCACCTCGGTGATCACACTCACCTGTTTACCCTCGGTGCGCTGCATTCAAATGGCGGCCACCGGTAGGGAAACAGAAAGTAAACATACACTGACGTCAGCGCGGCTCGCGCGCTGACGTCATCGATGATGTGGCAGGGGGGCGGTGGGGGAGGCCGGGGAAGGTCTTCCCCGGCCTTCCCAAGTAAAATTACCGCGATCGGGCACCCGCAGGGGGAGCACCAGCCCTCCCCCGTGGGTGGGCGACATGACGGCCGGGAGCCGTCATCAGCACACGAGCACTGTGTGCCATGATGGCTCCCGGCTGTCATCAGCATCGAAGGGGTTAAACTTCACGCTATCCAAGAGCGCACCCAGAATGTCTGGGAGGGATGAAAGTTTGTTGATTAGTGGAAAACAGGAATAAGAGTTCGAACTATCCGAAGGCCCTATGGATCTTTCAGGAGAGCTTAGCCTGGAGCCCAGGTCTGACAATGCTGAAGCCAAAGTTTCAATTAGGTAATTCCATTTTCTGTGATTGCCATAGCAAGGCTGTTGCAGTTGAGTCTTGCTTTACATGAAGGGATGTCAAAGAGACCGAGATAGAACTTGTAGATCCCGAAGGGGAAAACACAGATGGATCCGGTTCTTCTTACACTGTGCTGAAAGAGTTGAAGTGGGGGCTAAGGCCCAGTGTATGAGCGAGGGATTCTTCGATTCGGGCTTCTAAAGAAGCCAGGAATCGGTCAGATAAGTTTTTGGATAGGAGAGGACTTTCATACTTTGGGCTCTTCTTTAAAAACAGAGAGTTGCTGGGATTAATTTGAGGAGCACCTGGATTGCGTTGTGGTGAGGACTTTGATACTGAGTTAGCAGCTGCCTGATCTCTGCCACTATCTGGGCGATTTGAAGGAGTGGACAGGACGCTGCCGTGGACTTGGGCTTGCACTTGTAGATTGACTACAGTATTTATTACAGTAGTGTTTATAGAGTCTAAGCCAGGAACTGATGCAGAGGAATTTCCCGGGCCAGTGGAATAGACTCTTTCAGGGTCAATAAGGCTATCCTGGATTATGATGACATCATCCTGGGAGAGCCTGTGCGGCTGGTAGCTCTCATGTAAAACATGAGCTTCAGGCGAGCAAAGGCGGAGACTCTCCGAGAGTGATCTTTTGATGTGAACAGGGCTGGGAGAAAGAAGAAGCTTGTCGTAGTCCTGGATTTCCATGTCCGCGTCAGCGTCCACATCCACGTCATGGTGTGGTCTTGAAGTAGGGGGAGAGCCAGTTTGAAGAGTAGGTTTGCCGAAAAACTCACTGATCCGAGCTTATAACAGTTGGCCACCTGGGTGTGACGTTTTGTCTTTAGTTGACGACGACTGTTGTTGAACACCCCCGGGGGAGACATCACGAAGGGTAGTACCCTTTTTCCGAGGAAGTTTCCTAAGTGGCTTAGTGGCTTGCCCCTCCATGAGGCCCCCTCTGAATATTGTTTATGAACTTGGCAAAGTCGGAGCTCCGTGTCGATGACCCAGGAGTGGTAGAAGAAGAAAAACTACAGGGACCACAATCCACCAGAAGTTGGGCCAGAAGTTGGGCCGTAGCGGACCGAGAGACCGAGAGAGGTTTATCCAACTCGGTGACGGGAGTGCACTTTAATGTTTCCCGTTGCCATTGTCACACTTCCTTAGGCTTGTGACCCCGGGGACCAAACCGCCCCAGACGGATGTCTGCTTCCTGGTGCGTGCCGCTCGGCACCTCTGCTCACCCTTCGTGTGTCCGCCACGTAAGCAGCAGGCCGCAGGCCGTAGGCGTCGGTCCGGGGCGCGAACACTCCGGCACCCCCTCCAGTACCCCTCAAGCCCCCCCCCGGCTCTCCGGGCGGCAGGCGGGTTAGCTGGAGGCGCTGTGAGCAACCTCAGCCACAGGCGGAGCAGCCGGCAACAGACAACAGACAGGCAGGCTGTGAACCGTGAACGGAACGTCTCACCTCGGAGCTCTGGACGGCAGTCCAAGCGGCGTTAGCTCCGGCAGACCCGTCGACGGACGAGCAGGCTACCAGACCACAAGACCAGGGGGACAGCGGGGGACACGGCAACCCCTCGATAGCCCCGACAACAGCAGGGATGGCAGTAGGTAAGCAGGTAAGACAGCATGATAAGACAGCACGGCTGCAGGGCAGGGCAGCACAGCAGCAGCGTCACTCCGACGGCAGCACGGCAGCAGCGTCACTCTAAGCACGTTAGTCCGTTAGACACGTTACAGACTTATCTAGAGAACCTACCTTCTGGCTCCAGGCCCAGAAACTTGTGGGTACCTCTATCTGATTACCTTCAAACTTATCATTGTGTAACTGCATTATCAAACGACTGAACTGTTCTACACCAATCAACCACACTGTGAATTGATGTGAAATGCTGTACTGTACAACATGAATCTGTATTTATGCCTGCACTGCTTTGTTTTTGTAAGATTGTATGTATGCTTTGTACAAAAAACAATTAAAAAAAGAAAAAAAAATATTTACAATTTCAAATTTTTTTGTTTGCTAGACTCTTATGCTAGTGTCCTACAGGAAGCTTTTGGCACATGAAGTAACAGTAGATAGTGTAGCATCCAGGATAATGTGCTGCATGGCTAAATACTTATAAGGTTCAACAAGCGAGACCTATTGGATATGTCAAAGCTTGTTTTCAGTAATTCCACTAGGTTAATTTAGTTACTTCAGCTCTTCCTTAGGAAAAGCATTTTTTGTCTTGCCAATAACTTTGGGACCGTTTTATGAATCTTCACTAAACTTTCCAAAAAGGTCCTCCTTTTTGACTAGTTTTTGCAAAGAAAGTTGGAGGATGATTCATTAGGCGATGGCCAAGAAAAAAGGGGGGTCCCTAAATGCAAAATCCCAATGCTTTTTCCATAGACTTCTATATAAACTGCTGAATGGAATTGCCTCAAGTTCGGCAGGAAGCTAGACCATGGTCCGCTAATTGTGCTTTTTATGATTTGGTATAAATCTGTTCAGTAGTTTTTGTGAAATTATGGTTGTAAAATAATTGTATATCTGGACTGTTGGGAGCAGCAATTTAAAAATGAAGTTTTCTGATTTGCCCAACAAACTTTTCCTTGGGCTATATCGCTCCACCGGGAGTCACACTCCTGCAAGAGCGAGCACTATGACTGGTTACCAGCAACATGAGAAAAATGTTGCTGGCAGCCATTGCAGGAGTGAGGAACTTAGTATCCTGCCCTGAAGTAAAAAAAAAAATACTATAACGGGGCATGACAATAAGAAAAAAAATTGTAAAAAAAATACCACGACCCTCGAGACTCATGGGAACAGCAAAAAGAAAACACAAAATGGTAGCTGGCGACACAGGGATGAGCTCCTGATTTCGCCTCAAGGTGGTGACGCAGTGAAGAGGATTGAGAGTGGACGGCGGGAGCATGGAACTGGGCAAGGTGAGGGTGATGAGTGGTGGATTGGGGGTTGACTGAAAAGCAAGGAGGTAAACACCCTGGACTGGTGAAAGCAGCGTGGAGGAGCTTATTTCAATATTTTGCAGGTTGGCCTCCGACATCTGTGTAGTGGCAACTACAAAGGATATGGTGAAGCCAAAAGGCCGTCTGACAACCCAAAGAAATAAAATGGATAAATACACTGCCGCCTGAAAGGAAGTTCTGCACAAGGCACAGCTGTCAGAAGCCCTGCCTGGAAGGAAGATCTGCACAAGATGCTGCTGACAGAAGTCCAGCCTGGGAGGAAGATCTGCACAGGTCACAGCTGACAGAAGCCCCTGCCTGGAATGAAGATCAGCACAGGGCACAGCTGACAGAAGTCCCGCCTGGATGGAAGATCCGCACAAGGCAAAGCTGACAGAAGCCCCTGCTTGGAATGAAGATCCGCACATGGCGCAGCTGACAGAGGTCAAGCCTGGGAGGAAGATCTGCACAGGTCACAGCAGACAGAAGCCCTACCTGGAAGGAAGATATGCACAATGCACAGGTAACAGTAGCTCTACCTGGAGGAAGATCTGCACAGGGCGCAGCTGACAGAAGTCCTGCCTGGATGGAAGATCTACACAAGGTGCAAGCGATACAAGCCATGCCTGGAAGGAAGATCTGCACAGGACGCAGCTGACAGAAGTTCTGCCTAGAAAGGAAGATCTGCACAAAGCACGACTGGCAGAATTCAGAATTCCTGTCTGGAATGAAGATCTGCACAAGATGCTACTGACAGAAGTCCAGCCTGGGAGGAAGCTCTGCACAGGCCACAGCAGACAGAAGCCCTACCTGGAACGAAGATCTGCACAATGCACAGCTGACAGAAGCCCCTGCTTGGAATGAAGATCTGCACAAGGTGCAAGCAACACACGCCATGTCTGGAAGGAAGATCTGCTCAATGAACAGCTGACAGAAGCCCTGCCTGGATGGAAGATCTACACAAGGTGCAAGCAACAGAAGCCCTGTCTGGAAGGAAGATCTGCACAAGGCACGGCTGACAAAATTCCCCCCTGGAAGGAAGAGCTGCATGAGACACAGCTGACAGAAGCCCTGTTTAGAAGAAAGATCTGCGCAGGGCAAAGCTGAGAGAAGTCCTGCCTGGAAGGAAGATCTGCACATGGTACAGTTGACAGGAGTCCTGACTGGAAGGAAGATCTGCACAAGGCACATCTGACAGAAGCCGCAGCCTGAAAGGAAGATATGCACAAGGTGCAGCTGACAGAAGTCCTGAATGGAAGGAAGATCCGCCCATGGCGCAGCTGACAGAAGTTCTGCCTAGAAAGAAAGATCTGCACAAGGCGCTGCTGACAGAGGTCCTGCCCGGAAGGAAGATCTACACAAGGCGCAGCTGACAGAAGCCGCAGCCTGAAAGGAAGATCTGCACAAGGCGCTGCTGACAGATGTCCTGCCTGGTGGTGACCTCAAAGCAGTGAGAGACCCACAAACTACAAGATCCTTCAAGCCCAGCTAGCCACACTGGACACAATGTACACCAAAGGCCTTATTTAGATTTCAGCGTATGGTTTATTCCATCACAAATGTGACAGGTATCCTGCCCGCCCCGTTAAAAATGCATTACATCCTGTGGCAATTATAATAAGGCAGACAGGATATCTGTCACGTTTTGATTAGGCCTTGGTGTAGTTCACAGAGTTTTACTCCGCTGAACTCCACGAAGTGACAGGGAAACCCGCTGCACTCTCGGGACTTCCGCTAGTGGCAGAGTTTCTAAGTTGCGCCACTCTTACTGATTTTTTGCTCCAGGATTTTGTCCCGCACTGTAAAATCAGCACCTCCGGCACTACCCGTCGTGCCAGAGGGTGCTGCTGCTTTCTGCCGCTCGAATTGACATTCTAATCGGGTGGCAACTTCATCAACAAGAATGCCAGATTTCTACACTCGAGTGGTCGTGACCTGCCACAACCTCACGCAATGGGAAATCTCCCCAGGAGGAGGTAAACATACGATGAAACTACAGACCCGGGGAGCAACACAGAACAAGTAAAAGAACGAACCAAACATACATGAAAAAGTTCAACCCCAAAATCAATAGGAGAACCCAAACAAATCGGCACATCATGGAGGATACTGAAGGGGGAGGCCAAAAGCAACACGGAGATAGTGGCGACTCGGGAAAGACGACAGAGCCATCGCTGAGTGAAGTACTAAGCCCCATTAAGAACTTCCACAAAAATGGACAGTCAAAGGAACCATGCAGCCATTTAAAAACTGCAAGGTGCTATCAAAAAAGTGGGCAACACCTGCTCAGAGATCTCAGACAGAATGGCCTCTGTAGAAACTCGCACAGAAAATCTGGAGTCTGATGTCACCAAGCTCCAAACTCAAGAAAAAGAGCAGGAGGGAATCATTAAAGATTTAGGGCCAGATGTAGGTAATTCCGATTTACCGACTCTTAAATACCGACTCATACCGAATCGATATTTAAGAGTCGGTAAATTGGAAGGAGGCAGATGTAGGTAAAAAATTACCGATTCTGTAAGAGTCGGTATTTACCGATTCTGTAAATACCGAATCTGTATTTACCATTGATTCCTATGGGCCTTAAAGCCCATAGGAATCAATGTGAAATACAGATTCGGTATTTACAGAATCGGTAAATACCGAATCCTGGCAGGGGGAACGGGGTGTCACTTTGACACCCTGTAGCACCCCAAATGCAGGCTTGTGTGCCATGTGGCACGCATACATGCCCTAAGGGCATGTCTGTGTGTCACATGGCATAGGTGTACATGCACACACTGGAATTCGGTATTTTACCACCCAATAGGATTGGGTGGTAAAATAAGAAATCCTAAGGGCCTGTGGCACTGCAAACTGTGCCACCTACATATGGATTTACAGAATCTGTATATTTACCGATTCTGAAAAGTACTGAAGTGGTAAATTTACCGAATCGGTAAATATACCGATTCTGTAAATTCCGACCCACCTACATCTCAAAAGCCAAATACCGGTCGCTGACCGGTATTTGGCTACCTACATCTGGCCCTTAATGTTAAAGGTTGAAGACCTAGAAAACAGAGGCAGAAGAAACAACCTGTGTTTTCTTGGAATTCCCGAAGGCGCAGAGGGAAACGACCCAAGGGGCTACATGTCCAACCTCCTAAAATCAGCCTTCCCAGAACTTCATTCCTGGGAAATGGACAGGGAAATACAACGCGCTCATCGCTTCCCCCTGGCGCTACCTAAATGCTCTCATAAGACACCTCAGTATCCAAGGGCTATGTTGGTTCATTTCGAAAACTTTATCCTCCGAGAGGCTATGTATGACATTGCCAGACCGACAAGCAAGAGAGAATACAAAGGCTTCACGTTCTTTGCTCGTCCAGATTTTGTCCATGCTACGGTAGAACGAAGGTGGAGAATGAGACAGCTATTCACCCATTTGAGCAAATTTGAGCGACAGTGTTTCTGCAAAATCCAGCGCGCCTCAAAATAATCTACAAGGGAACAACAAGAAGCTTCACAAGTGAAATCCAGGCAGAGTCCTATCTAAAAGAAATCTCAGAGACAGCGAATCGAAGCAAGGGAAAACAGCAAAATGTGTAAAATAGAAAAGGAGGGAATAAAAGACAAAGAGGAGCAACACTACTAGCTGTCTAGAACTATGGGGCACTATTATAACGGGAGAGGGGGGAAAGGTTAAAGGCCTGTATTCAAAATATGCTATAATATAAGGTTAGGTGTGAAGGTATAGAGAAAAGCTTACTCTCATAAATGACCCCCCCCATCCTATTGCTTCATTGTATTTACTCATGGTTAGGCCACAGGGCAAGCTGAGGAGCTCTGACTACACGGACGCCCACACCTGGGTGCCCTATGATCTAGGACGCCTCAATGGGTGGTGGGGGCAGGGGGGTGGGGGGCTCTAGGGGGGCTGGTGTGGGAAGGGAGGGGAGGGGGAGGAGACCAAGGGAGGATACACATTCTAGGTGATACATACAGGGTATGGAACAAGATTAATAAACCACAATGAAATAATTCGGCTAGGGTAAGCATAGGAGTCAAAAATCAAGTAACAGTAAAAACTCGAAGTAGCAAAAAGAAGGGGGATGGCTGGATTAAGAATTATATCGTTGAACATCTGTGACCTTAATGACCTAAAAAAGAGGCAAACTGTTGCGGTAGGACTGCTAGCTATGGAGGACAATATAGTCTGCCTACAGGAGATACATATAGAAGGGGGACAGCAGCATCTATTAAAAACATTAGGGTACCAACTTATAATTGCTTCCACACAGGGAGGACGAACAAAAGGGGTGGTCATCCTTGCGAAAGGGGGGGCCTTCAATTTACAAGATCTATCTCCGATAAGTTTGGAAGATGGGCCATTACGGAATGTCACTACAACAATGGACAAAACATACTGACCGTATGCTCAGTCTATCGGAATGTGGGGGATGACCCAGATATTCTGGTGAGCATCTCTAATGAGCTAGTACACTGGCCTCTACCCCTGATTGTCTGTGGGGATCTCAACCTGCATTTACCAGGAGACTGGTCGCTGGGCCCCGAGTTTAAATACCAAGGGAGGAAACCGAAGGTCTTTAGGGCTTTTAAGGATCTCTGCAAGCTACATGGCCTGACTGATGGGTGGCAACTGGGAAACCCCAGGGACCACGGGTACACTTACTTCTCTCACCCACAGTCACGTCATGCTCGGCTGGATTACATGCTCATCTCGAACTCAGTAAAGGACATATGCAACGTAAGGAAGCTCCTGAGGGTATTATCAGATCATAACCCACTCAATCAATCAATCAATCAATCAAAGCATTTGTATAGGGCGCTACTCACCCGGAGGGACTCAAGGCGCTTGGGGGAGGGGGGTCCTCTACTACTCGAACAGCCAGGTCTTGAGTTGCTTCCTGAAGGCGAGGTGGTCTTGGGTTAGGCGGAGGTGGATGGGGAGGGAGTTCCACTTTTTGGCTGCCAGGTAGGAGAAGGATCTTCCTCCCGTTGTGGCTCTTCGGATGCGGGGGACGGCGGCGAGGGCGTGGTTGGTCGATCGAAGTTGGCTGGACGGAGTGTAGAAGGTCAGGCGGTCGTTGAGGTATCTTGGGCCTTGGTTGTGGAGGGCTTTGTGTGCGTGGGTGAGGAGTCGGAATGTGATTCTCTTGCTGACGGGGAGCCAGTGTAGGTTTCTCAGGTGTGGGGAGATGTGGCTGTGTCGGGGGATGTCCAGGATGAGTCGCGCTGAGGCGTTCTGAATGCGCTGGAGTATTTTCTGGAGTCTTGCAGTGGTTCCGGCGTAGAGGGAGTTGCCGTAGTCCAGTCGGCTGGTGACAAGGGCCTTGGTGACCGTCTTCCTGGTTTCGGTGGGGCTCCACCGGAAGATCTTACGTAGCATGCGTAGGATGTTGAAGCATGACGAGGAGATGGCGTTGACTTGTCTGGTCATGGAGAGGGAGGAGTCCAGGATAAAGCCTAGGTTGCGTGCGTGGTCTGTCGGTTTGGGTGCGCTGCCCAGGGCATGGGGCCACCAGGAGTCGTCCCAGGCGGAGGGCGATGATCCCAGGATGAGGACTTCCGTCTTATCTGAGTTCAGTTTCAGGCGGCTGTTCATCATCCACTTGGCTACGTCTTTCATCCCTTCGTGTAGGTTGGTTCTGGTGGTGGCGGGGTCGTTGGTGAGGGAGAGGATCAGCTAGGTGTCGTCGGCGTAGGAGATGATGTTGAGGCTGTGTTGGCGTACGATGGCTGCGAGGGAGCTCATGTAGATGTTGAACTGCGTGGGGCTGAGTGAAGATCCTTGTGGTACTCCGCAGATGACTTCGGTGGCTTCTGATCTGAACGGGGAGGCGGACTCTCTGTGTTCTTCCGGTGAGGAAGGAGATGATCCATTCCAGGGCCTTCTCCTGGATTCCGATGTTGTTGAGGCGCTGCACTAGGGTGCGGTGGCATACCGTGTCGAACGCCGCGGAGAGGTCCAGGAGGATGAGGGCCGCTGTTTCCCCGTTGTCGAGCAGAGTTCGGATGTCGTCGGTGGCTGCGATGAGGGCGGTCTCGGTGCTGTGGTTGGCCCGGAAGCTGGACTGCGAGTGGTCGAGGGATCCATTCATCTCGAGGAAGGTCGCCAGCTGTCTGTTGACAGTCTTCTCGATGACTTTGGCAGGAAAAGGAAGGAGCGAGATGGGGCGGTAGTTTTTGAGGTCGGTGGGGTCTGCTGATGGTTTCTTCAGTAGGGCGCTGAGTTTGGTGTGCTTCCAGCTCTCTGGGAAGGTGGCGGTGTTGAAGGAGGCGTTGATGATGTCCCGTAGATGGGGTGCGATGAGGGAGTTGGCCTTGTTGAAGACGTGGTGCGGGCAGGGGTCAGTTGGCGATCCGGAGTGGATGGAGTCCATCGTGCAGATGGTGTCTTCGGTGTTAATCGGGGTCCAGGCGCGGACGGTGGTTGTGGGGGGCGTTGGTGCAGTCTTGGGGAGCGTCGGCTGTGTGCTGAAGCTGTTGTGTATGTCTGCGATCTTGCTGTGAAAGAACGAGGCGAGCGAGTTGCAGAGGTCTTGCGATGGGGTGATGTCGTTGTTTCCGGCGCTGGGGTTGGAGAGCTCTTTGACGATGTTGAAGAGTTCCTTGTTGTTGTGGGTGTTGTTGTCCAGTCGTTCCTTGAATGCGGTTCTCTTGGTGGCGTGGATCAGTCGGTGTTGTTTTCGAGTTGCGAGCTTGAGGGTGGTCATGTTGTCTGTAGTAGGGTCTCTGCGCCAGGCTTTCTCGAGGGTCCGGCAGTTCTTCTTGGAGCTCTTGAGTTCGTCGGTGAACCAGGAGGCTTTCTTGGTGCCGGGTCTGGCAGGGGGGGTTTTCAGTGGAGCGAGGTCGTCTGCGCAGTTGCTGATCCACTTCGTGAGGTTGTTGGCGGCTTGGTTGGGGTTCGCTGAGCTGGCGGGAGGGTTCTGGCCCAGGGATGTGGCGAGATGGTTGGCTTCGATCTTGTTCCAGCTTCTGTGGGGGACCTGTTGCTGGTGGTGGTGGAGCGTGGTCCTTCTGAAGCTGAAGTGGACGCAGCTGTGGTCTGTCCAGTGGAGTCCGGTGGCGTGGCTGAAGGCGATGTCCTTGCTGGAGGAGAAGACGGGGTCAAGCGCGTGGCCGGCGTAGTGGGTGGGGGTGGTTACCAGTTGCTTGAGTCCGAGGTTGGCGAGGTTGTCCAGCAGGGTGGTGGTGTTGCGGTCGTTGTTGTTCTCCAGGTGGAAATTGAGGTCCCCGAGGAGGATGTAGTCGGCGGAGGGGAGGGCGTGCGGGCTGATGAAGTCGGCGATGTCTTCGCTGAATTGTGTGCGTGGTCCCGGGGGTCTGTAGATGAGGGTGCCTCTGAGGGTGGTCTTGGGGTCGGTGTGGATCTGGAAGTGCAGGTTTTCGGCGGCTGTCAGGGTGTCCTCTGAGCTGGTCGTGATGCGGATGGTGTTCTTGTGGACGATGGCGATGCCTCCTCCTGTCTGGTTGACACGGTCCCTCCGGGTGATCTTGTATCCGTCCGGGATGGCGATGGCGATGTCCGGCGCTGAGGGGGCGTTCATCCATGTTTCCGTGAGGAAGGCGACGTCTGGCGCTGTGGTGTCGAGCAGGTTCCAGAGTTCCACGACGTGTCTGTGGACGGAGCGGGTGTTGAACAGGATGCACTTCAGGTGGTTGCTGCTGGTGCTCGTCTTGGCGGGTGTGGTGCAGGTCCGGGTGCAGGAGAACTTGCAGGCTTGGCAGGTGAAGGGTCCGTGGGTGTGTCCTGGTGTGGCTCGGTGGCAGCCGGGGGTCCGGCCGTTGTCGAGTGCGTTGAGAGTGGCTGCGTCGTAGGTCCGGCGGGCGGGCTGGCATCTTCGGGAACCAGGGGATCTGGTGCTGGGCGCGGTCCAGGCACGGACGGGCGCAGACGGGCTTACCTTTGGCGCACCCGCTGCGCGTACGCATGCACTCTGCCATAAATGGAGAGTGGGGAGGGGAGGGGCGAGGGAGGAGCAGCTGGGAGGCGGGAGCTGGGTGGCGGGGGGGCAGCGGTGCGGAGATGCTGGAGGGAGCGTGGGTTGGGCCACGGGGAGCAGCAGCAGGGAGCGGGGTGGGGCAGGGGACGAGCAGAGACACGGGGCACAATAGCGACAAAAGGGTTACAGTACTAACAGCCAAGGTACAATGAAAGCAAAACTTTACAAAAATGCAAAAACTTACAGGGCACAAGGACGGCGGAACGAGTAAGCAAGAGCGGCAATACAAGTACTAAGCACGAGCAGGCACAGAGGGCAGGCAGGGCCCGGAGGCAGGGGCCGAGCTCAGGGCAGCAGGAGGAGGCCGGGCACACTCGGGGCGGGCCACGCGGCGGGAGGAGGGAGCGACCGGGTCTGACCAGGTCAGATCAGGTCAGCCACTAGAACTAAATATAGCTTGTAGGAACGGCATTCCCACTCTAAGGACTTGGACTTTCGAAAGAGCTTTCTTAAAAAATTATTAGTACTGCCGACATCTGAGAGAGTGGATACCATTATTCTTAGCAATAAACATGGGCAGCGCACCCATTGAGGTAGTCTGGGATGCGATGAAGGCCGGCATTAGAGGTGAGACCCTTCAGTTCTCAGTCAGGACTAATAGAACAGACAAACAACTGCTAGTCACGTTACAACAGAACTTGAGTAGGGCGGAGTCAGACCTGATCATAGCCGCTCAAACAAGACAGCTTGCGGATGAATTAGCGCGGGTAGCAATCACCAGAAACCGGATCTCAGAGATATTTACAGAGAAAGCAATTACCAAAGCTAGTATTTACAAAGAAAGATTGTACAAGCTCAGTGAACAAGTGGGGCATCAGCTAGCAGTCCGTACAAGGGTGGAGACGACAGCCAACATGGTCAAATCTACTAAAGACTTAGATGGTGGGCTGAGAACTGACGCGTCAGCAATCAGAGCGGCATTTCAGAAGTTCTACCAAGAGTTGTATAAAGAGCCAGAGAGGGATCAAGAAGACCTTGAGGAATATTTAGCTCAAGGGCTTGGCGTTTCCCTCGAGCAAGAGGACCAAGACAGTTTGGATTCCCCCCTTAGTTGGGATGAAATATTGCTAGCCATGAATTCATTGGCAGCTGGCAAAGCAGCAAGGGTGGATGGGATTCCAACTGAGTTCTTTGTGAAATTCTCAGACCAACTTAAAATAATCATGATGGAGCTATTTAATTCTATACTCCAGGGCGGGAAGCCACCCCCTTCTTGGTCCACCGCTAAGATTATGGTCTTCTTGAAAAAAAACAAGGACCCCCTGGAAATGGGCTCCTACCATCCTATAACTCTGATTAATGGGGACTCAAAGATCTATTCTAAACTCCTGGCGGGGCGACTGGGAACGATTATACATAAGATCGTCTCAACCCGCCAACACGGGTTTAACCCCGGCAGATCGACAACCGATCATGTACAGAGAGTGATATCTCTATTTGACTATGCTGAGACTACAGGAGATCCTATGGCCCTTATTCTATTGGACGCGGAAAAAGGGTTTGATAGGGTCTCCTGGAAGTTCTTATGGACAGCTATGCTGAACTGCAGAATCACTAGGGGATTTATTAAGGCCATCCAAGGACTCTATGTTAACCCAAGTGCTAGAGTTGCGATAAATGGGACTTTATCCAAGAAGTTTATCATTACAAGGGGAACCAGACAGGGGTGCCCCCGCTCACCTCTTTTATTTGCAGTGTATATCGATCCTTTTATCCGCAAACTTGCAAGCCACCCTCTTGTACCACCTATTCGGGTGAATAATTATGAATCAAAAATTCTAGCATACGCGGACGATAAAGTTCTAGTCACCTCCGATCCTAAAGAGGCTATTAAGATCATTGAGGAAGAGTCAAAACGATATGGTAAAACCTCCGGATATAAACTGAACTCAGGGAAAACCCAGAATGTGAACAATGATAAAATACAGATGAGGGATAATAGGGTAGTGGATCATACTGTGTATCTTGGCGTATGTATAAGCTCCAAGGTGGATAATATTGTGAAGTTAAATCTTGAACCACTATTAGGCCGCACTACAAAAGACCTGATCAGATTGGACAACCTGCATCTTACCATCGGTGGCAGGTGCAATGTGATTAAAATGTTGTTTCTACCTAGGTTCCTATATTTTTTAGAACAATTTGCCTTGAGTTCTCTCCACAATACTTTAAAACTTTTGAAACTATGTTCTCCAGGTTTATTTGGGGGTTTAGGAGACCCCGATGGGCTCTCAAATGCATTACGCTGCCAAAAGAAAGAGGAGGACTAGCTATGCCAAACTTTAAGATATATTATTGGGCAACAGTGGCCAAGTTCTGTGTGAATATGATAGTCAACGAACCTGGTAACCACCTAATCCCTACACCGCAGGAAATGATATTGGGGAAAAGACCCGAGGGATGCTTATGGCGCCATGTCAATGACAATTCATACAAGAAAATAAAACTTAAGACTATCTCTAGCATATACAAAGTCTGGATCGATATTCGTAAATCACTAGGGCTGGGGCGATATTCTTGGTATACACCCGTCAGATGTAATACCGACCTCCCAGAGATTTTTCAGGATGGGTGTATGCCCCGGTGGTTCGGGTCAGGGATCAACCAGTTGGGCTGCTTCTACACAGTAAATCGGCTGAAAAGCTTCTCAGAACTTTGTACCGAATATAATATCAGCCACAGGGACTTTTTTAAATACCTACAGATCAGAGATTTCTTGTTAAGGAAAACGGGGGGCCAAGAAAATGTCCAAATTAACGCAGCAATTGAAAACCTATGCAGCGAAACTGCTCCTAGAATAGGGGAAATCTACGAGAATTTAAATAGTACATTTCCTGATGACTTGGATAAACAGTATGCTAGTTGGCAGACTAATTTATCAGTGCAGCTAGCAACCCCGTACGTGCTCTGGAGCTTTCACAAACTTGTCTAATGTCTATTAAACTGCAAGCGCAATTTTACAAAACATTCTTCTCCTTATATTATACTCCCTATAACATTGCTAAATGGGCAACCGGACAGGGAACTTCATGCCCCTGCTGCTCTCTGTCCGAAGCTGATATTATTCATATGTTCGCCACCTGCACTACACTATCTAATCTGATACTAGAAATATCCAACTTCTTATCTGGTATATTTCACTCAAGAATTCTTATATCATCTAAAGAAATAGTGTAGGCCCATACACATGCAGGGGTTGATCTTTGTGGCCATGGCGGTTCTCAGACTTAGCATAGCCTCCTCATGGCTGGATCCACAACCACCGGCCTTCAGCCAATGGAGGGCAAGATTACTCGCAACTTGCAGTCTGGAGGTGGCCATATATAAAAATAAAGGGTTAAATAAAAGAAAGAAAGGCATGCTGATATGGGGACCATTGTCGCAGTGGATACAAGATCACTCCTAGGGGCAGAAACTATACTGCGGGGTTTTCTCTGGATTGTGGAGGGAGCTTAGGTTTAGATATATATTTATCTATGTATCCAATTGCGTTTTTCTTTCCCTGTTATTTTGTTTCTTTGTGCTCCATGTGCTTCACACTCCTTAAAATATGTTTGTAATAATTTATTCTAACATGGATATGTATCGAGACCTTGGTCTTCGGGGGTTGGGGGGATGGTAGGATGCTCTAAAAGTATAAAAACTGTGAATAAATTTGTTTTTAAGAAAAAAGGGAAATCTCACCAGGAGGAGGTCTAGCGCGTTATATTTTCTCACAAGCGCTCGTCACCTTACCGTTGGCGAACCGCTTGAGAAAAAAAACTCTGTTCTGCATCACTTTGTGGAGTTTTTTGGAACGGAGTGGGCAAAACTTTGCGAGGTCTGCCGGCAGAGCGGAATTCGCCGCCCACCCCTAGTTTTGAGGCAATAATCCATTGGACAAACTTCTAACTAGGCCCTATGTCTGCAATAAGTGTTTTAGAAGAAGTGAGATCCATGGCCTTGTGACTATCAGGTCATTATCTGACTTCTGATGAACCCCACAGAGTGAGTGCGCAGCCAGAGGGCAGTAGGGGGGCCGAAGGACAGGAAATTAGGTAAACTTGAATAAGAGAAATATGGAAAGGTAGAAATGCCGCATCACCCGTGGATAACTGTCACCTCCTCCCGCTCTGCCAAATGCCCATCCAGTCACAAAGTGGCATCCAGGGCCCCAAACGGACAACATCATGCCAGATGCCATGTAATGGTGGAAAAGGGGGTATAAAGATTAATATGCACACATCTGATGCAAGGATATGTCAGGTAAATTATAGGTTGTGATGGATTCTCTATAAGTACTAAATGACTAATATTGTTGAATATTAAATTATATGAATCAACGTTTGTTTGCCTTATCTGCGGGTATAATGTAAAGGACCGGCCTTACAGTGAACCCCTCGCACTGTTTTATACAAAAGCCCCGGAAGGAGCTGCATCTTACAGAACTTTATCTACTTTAGAAAGAACTATAGACTTGCTTATTAAAGTTGTCTTTCAGGGCCAGAACCGGGTGCTGTAAGCTTCACCATTTTCATGGAGATGGACAGATGTTATGGCGATAGTGAACCCCCCTCAACTCACAATAATGTTCCAATCTTCTAGGTTAGAAGAAACCAGAAATGCTTGAACCAAGGGAGCTGTTGAAAGTGTCAAAGGTGACTTATGAACAGCAAGGTAAAGACAGGAGTTGGTATTTGAGATGATCTTAAGTGAATAGGAAAGGAACGAGAAGTGTGTGAATGGAGTTACTTTTGTTGTATACTTTGTAAAGAGTTACTGGACATTTTGAAACCCAGCCTCATCCATCTCTTTTTCTCAAATCTGTTGTTGTTTAAATGAAATCTTGCCCATATGCGTCTATCTTAAGCTATGCCTCTAGCACTTGGGTGCTCCGTGAGCTCCCATACTTTGCTAAGATACTCTGTAAACACTGATAAATCACCTCCTTTTCAGACAATAATAAGATGTCACCTGATCAACAGAACTTTCAGTTAAATATCTGTATATGATGAAATATTCCTTGCTAAGTTTCAAAGGCGGTAAAGAAGAAGGGTGAGATTTACTAACATTTTGCGCCGTGTTTGCGTCACAAAAGTGGCACAAAACAGCGCAAAATCCTTTTTTCCTAATTTACTTTCAAGCAAATAACGTAAAATTAATGTGAAGCAGCGCATAGCACTGTGTTGCATTACTTTGCGCCATGGGGGGCCTGCCAAGGGTGGTGCATGGGCGTTCCCGCGCAACCACCCAAGGTTTCTCACGCTAAACCCAATTTACCAATTACAGTAGGTTGGGTTTAGCGTGAGAAAACTGTACCCTTTTAAACTAGCGCAAGGAAGGAGAAATGAAAGCATTTCTCCTTCCTTTTCTAACTTTTCAGGCGTGCTGCACTGTGCAACACGTATACAAAGTGGGAAAAGCTTTCCATCATGTCTCGGCATAGTATTTTGTACAGGAAGGGTGTCCTTCTTGTCCAAAACCTATGCTGGACTCACACACACACACACGCTAGCGCTCTGGTGCTAAGGTGTGTGCATGGCGCAGGGCTGCTGTAATCAGTGCCGGCGCAAGGGAAAGGGAAGGAGAGAGCCATATCTTTGAAAATATGGTGCTCTCCTGCTCCCACCCTGTTGCGCAATGAAGCGCGGCCTCACGCGGGGTGGTGGGCTCCAGTGCATTGCGTGGAGATTTGGTAAATCTCCCCCGAAATGTCTTTTACAACCAGTTAAACATTGTGAATTCTCATTCCATTATGTTTCAATTTAGTAATGTTAAATATGTTTACATCCAGCAGAAAACAAGCCTTGAATGTATGAAATGACCATCAATAATGAAGCGAATGCTGTAAATCTTCAATAATAGCAGAAATAATGAGCTACAGTATTCAGGAAAACATCAGCGCAGTCGGCGACAAAGGAACATGCACACAAACTGACAGATCCCGGATGAAGCATCAAGGGCAGTTCAGTGATTGTAAGAATCTGAGCTGTGCACCTCCATGCCACAAGATGAAGAAATGACCTTAGGAAAATTAAGGCAACAACAATAACAAATCACCTCCTACATAAACAGGTGTCCAACACCAGCTTTGATCATGGGATTGGTATGATGTGATTACCGCAGTTCTCTGTTTTCTAAAATGATGACAAGCCATCATTCAGTCCTCTATGTGAATTGTAAACTCTTTGTGGCCAAACCACAGTAACCAGAGAAAAGCACTACAGAGTGGAGCCAGACAACTGACGGGTAAAGGAAAGAGGAGTTCTTCTATCTACAATACAACAGACTGTCCCAATTTGCACCAGCAGAAGGAAGATACATCTTTATCCGCAAGCGTGCATAGCCATAATCCAATCTAAAGGCACAATCACCTACAAAGACACCTAATACGTATTAGGAGTGTGGCAAATATTTGGTGGGTATTGCATTTTATTGTTAAAACAGAAATCAAACGTGCTAAATACTGCACACTTATAAATTGTGTGAGAAAAACACAAGTGCTTGATCAGACATGTTGGTCCATCAGGAAATACAGTCATGGGATATAGACAAATATATACCCGACCCACAGACACTAACCAAGAAAGAAGAATCATACGCATGCAGCAAAAGCTTTAGTTTGTCATCACAACTCAAGCTTCATAAGCAAACATACGCAGGACAAAAACCATTCAAGTGCAGTGAATGTGTCAAGTCATTTAGTAGGTTATCAAACCTACAAAATAATCAGCGAACACACACTGGGGAAAAGCCATTTAAATGCAGTGAATGTGTGAAAAGCTTTAGTCGATTAGATCTCCTACAAAGACATCAGCGAACACACTCAGGGGAAAAACCATACCAGTGCAGTGAATGTGCAAAGTGCTTTAGTTGCTTATCAAACCTCCAAACACATAATCGAACACACACAGGGGAAAAAACATTCAAGTGCACTGAATGTGCAAATTGCTTTAGTCATATATTAAGCCTACAAAGTCATCAGCAGTCACACAAGGGGGACAAACCATTCAAGTGCAGTGAATGTGTGAAGACCTTTAATCATTTATCAAACCTACAAAGTCATCAGGGAACACACACGGGGGGAAAACCCTATCATTGTAGTGAATGTGACAGTAGTTTTCACGGCTCTTCAGCATTCAGGTATCATCAGCGAACTCACACAGGAGAAAAACCATTCAAGTGCAATGAATGTGGGAAGAGATTTAGTCAGTTATCAGACCTACAAAGACATCAGCGAACACACACAGGGGAAAAGCCATTCAAGTGCAGTAAATGTGTAAAGAGCTTTAGTCGATTATCAAACCTACAAAGTCATCAGCGAACACACTCGGGGGAAAAACCCTATCATTGTAGTGAATGTGACAGTAGTTATCGCTTCTCTTCAGCATTAAGGATTCATCAGCGAACTCACACAGGAGAAAAACCATTCAAGTGCAATGAATGTGGGAAGAGCTTTAGTCAGTTATCAGACCTACAAAGACATCAGCGAACACACACAAGGGAAAAGCCATTCAAGTGCAGTGAATGTGGGAAGAGCTTTAGTCAATTAATAAACCTCCAAACACATCACCGAATACACACAGGGGAAAAACCATTCAAGTGCAGCGAATGTGGGAAGAGCTTTAGTCAGTTATCAGACCTACAAAGACATCAGCGAACACACTCAGGGGAAAAACCATACCAGTGCAGTGAATGTGCAAAATGCTTTAGTCGATTAATAAACCTCCAAACACATCACCGAATACACACAGGGGAAAAACCATTCAAGTGCAGCGAATGTGCAAAGTGCTTTAGTCGGTTATCACACCTTCAAACACATAATCGAACACACACAGGGGAAAAAACATTCAAGTGCACTGAATGTGCAACGTGCTTTAGTCATTTATCAAGCCTACAAAGTCATCAGCGAACACACACGGGGGAAAAACCATTCAAGTGCAGTGAATGTGTGAAGACCTTTAATCATTTATCATACCTACAAAGTCATCAGCGAACACATACAGGGGAAAAACGCTATCATTGTAGTGAATGTGACAGTAGTTTTCGCAGCTCTTCAGCATTAAGGTATCATAAGCAAACTCACACAGGAGAAAAACCATTCAAGTGCAATGAATGTGGGAAGAGGTGTGGTCAGCTATCAGACCTACAAAGACATCAGCGAACACACACAGGGGAAAAGCCATTCAAGTGTAGTGAATGTGTGAAGAGCTTTAGTCAGTTATCAGACCTAAAAAGTCATCAGCGAACACACACAGGGGAAAAACCCTATCATTGTAGTGAATGTGACAGGAGTTATCGCTTCTCTTCAGCATTCAGGAATCATCAGCAAACTCACATAGGAGAAAAATCATTTATGTGCAATGAATGTCTAAAGAGCTTTAGTCAATTATCAGACCTACAAATACATCAGCGAACACACGCAGGGGAAAAACCATTCAACTGCAGTGAATGTGGGAAGAGCTTTAGTCGATTAGAAAACCTACAAGGACATCAGCGAACACACTCTGGGAAAAAACCATACCAGTGCAGTGAATGTGCAAAGTGCTTTATTCACTTATCAAACCTCCAAAAACATCAGCGAATACACAAAGGGGAAAAACCATTCAAGTGCAGTGAATGTGCAAAGTGCTTTAGTCGGTTATCACACCTTCAAATACATAATCGAACACACACAGGGGAAAAACCATTCAAGTGCAGTGAATGTGCAAAGTGCTTTTGTCAGTTATCACACCTTCAAACACATAATCGAACACACACAGGGGAGAAACCATTCAAGTGCAGTGAATGTGCAAAGTGCTTTAGTCGGTTATCACACCTTCAAACACATAATCGAACACACACAGGGGAAAAACCATTCAAGTGCAGTGAATGTGTAAAGAGCTTTAGTAAGTTATCAACCCTACAAAGACATAATCAAACACACACTGGGGAAAAGCCATTCAAGTCCAGTGAATGTGTGAAGAGCTATAGTCGGTTATCACACCTAAGAAGTCATCAGCAAACACACACAGGGGAAAAACCAGATTGTAGTGAATGTGACAGTAGCTTTTGCGGATCTTCAGCATTAAGTTATCACCAGCGAACTCACACAGGAGAAAAACCATTCAAGTGCAATGAATGTGGGAAGATCTTTAGTCGATTATCAGAGCTACAAAGTCATCAGCGAACACACAGGGAGAAAACATACTGAAAGTGTGAAGTGTGAAGGGCTTTTGATAGAAGACGCGACTAGCAGTAAAGAAGAAAAACAGATATCAGTATTTGCAGAGTTATAAAAGTGTTTGTTTCCAGAGATTGTTAACTTCCGTACACAAAGCAGAGCAACATGATGCACCAGGATACATAGTGGGAAGTTAGCACAATGTGGATTAAAAGAAATGTTAGACAGGGACCCGGAGGGTCGGCCGAGGACAGGGGGAGAGGCCTCCAGTGAGGGCCGTCTCCAGCGATCGTACAGACAAGTAACTTCCCCCCCCCACAGATGGACACCACACAAGGATACTGTTAACTCTTTTTATCTGTAGTTCTTGAAGCAAGGTATCACGGTACAGTGAGATCGGGACTCGAGGGTCCTCTCAATTCTAGTCTCTGGGAGGAGAAGGGGGTAGCGGGACAGTCTTGACACCGATCTGGTATTGAGGTGGGATGATGGGTAGCTCACAATCCTCGAGCTCGGAGTTCTGGGAGGTCGGGCCGCGGCAGCGCCAGCAGGTCCCTACGAAGATGTAGGTTGCAGAGGGCCGCGGCAGCGCCAGCAGGTCCCTAGGACGATGTAGGTTGCAGAGGGCCGCGGCAGCGCCAGCAGGTCCCTTGGACGATGTAGGTTGCAGAGGGCCGCGGCAGCGCCAGCAGGCAGGACGATGGTTCACAAGGCAGGGCTGCGGCAGCGCCAGCAGTCCGTCAAGGATGAGTTCTTCAAGGTGTCTCTCGACTCCAGGATACAACTGCCTTCCTGCTCTGGAGCTGCCCCAGTTATAGGTCTGGCCTCCTTTGATGTCCGGACCCTCGCTCTTGGAGGTCGGGAGGTCCGGGGTGAGGGAGTCCAGACACCCAGCAGGGGGGTGGAGCCAGCGCCCGGGGAGGCTGGGGGCGATCGGCACCTGGCGGGGGAGAGCCATCGACACTCGTATCTCCCATTGACCTGCCAAGTGGTCCGTTCACCTCCTGAGTGGATGGTGGTGCCGGGATGTCGGGGCCTGGCCAGGCCCAGGGTTGGGGTCGAGCTGAGGCCGCGTGGCCTCGTGGTGCAGGGTCCAAGATGGCGGCTGGGCCGGGCAATGGTGCTGGTGGTGGCCCGGGCCAGTGATACAGAGATGTCCGGGAGCAGGCGTCCCCTAGGGGACGGGTTGCGGGTTGCTTCTGTGGGTCGTCTGGGTTGTTCTTCTGGTGACACCGGGGGAACCGGTGTCCAGGCTCTGTCATGCGGGTAGGGGGCGAGCCCTTCACGAGGCCTGTCCAACATGCGTCCTCCCCAGCTGAAGGCGGGGAGAGTCACCCATCCTCTTGGGGACTCTCCTCGTCGAGGCGGAAAAAGCGTGACAGGCCGTCCGCGTTGGCGTGGTCTTGGCCAGGGCGATGCTCCACAGTGAAGTCCATCCCCTGCAGGGAGATGGACCATCGCAACAGTTTGGGATTTTCCCCCCGCATCTGCGTCAACCATTGCAGGGGTCGATGATCGGTTTGTACCCGGAAGTGGGTACCGAAGAGGTAGGGCCGGAGCTTTTTGAGGGCCCACACTACTGCAAAGGCCTCCCGTTCGATGGTGCTCCAGCGCTGTTCTCGGGCCAGCAGGCGTCGGCTGATGAAGGCCACTGGCTGGTCGACTCCCTCGGGGTTTAGTTGGGAGAGGACTACCCCAATGCCATGGTCTGAGGCATCCGTCTGGATGATGAACTCACGGCTGTAGTCGGGGGCCTGGAGCACATGGGCGGTGCACATGGCGGCCTTCAGTTTCTCGAAGGCCGCTTGACAGTCCGGGGTCCAGTTGACAGTTTTGGGGTGGTTCTTGGATGTGAGTTCCGTGAGGGGCCCCACAATGCTGCCATAGTCCTTCACAAACCGTCTATAATATCCGGTGAGCCCCAAGAAGGCTCGGACCTCGGTTTGGGTGACCGGTGGTTGCCAGGACTGGATGGCAGCGATCTTGAGCTGGAGAGGGGCCACCAGACCGCTCCCCACTTGGTGCCCGAGGTAGGTCACAGACCCCTGGCCAATTTGGCACTTGCTGGCCTTGATGGTGAGGCCGGCCTGTTGGAGGGCGTGCAGGACTTCTCGGAGGTGGTGAAGGTGGTCTGTCCAGTGGCGGCTGTACACAGCGATATCGTCCAGGTAGGCGGCGCTGAATTCTTCGAGGCCCGCCAATACCTGGTTCACAAGTCGTTGGAAAGTGGCGGGGGCGTTTTTCATGCCGAATGGCATTACTTTGAAATGGTAGTGACCATCCGGTGTAGAGAAGGCGGATCGTTCTTGGGCTCTGGGGGTGAGGCCGATCTGCCAGTAGCCCGCTGTCAAATCGAAGATGCTCAGGTAGCGGGCAGCCCCCATGCGGTCAACCAGTTCATCTGCCCGGGGAATGGGGTGAGCGTCGGTTCGGGTGACAGCGTTCAGGCCCCGATAGTCGACGCAGAATCGGAGCTCGGGGGTGGTGCCCGGGGCAGCAGCTTTGGGGACCAGTACGACTGGGCTGGCCCAGGGGCTGTCGGATGGCTCGATGACTCCGAGTGTGAGCATTTTGGAGACCTCATCTTGGATGCAGGCGCGCACCCGATCTGGCACTCGGTACGCCCGGTGTCGGATAGGGGAACTGTCCCCAGTATCCACATCGTGAAGGCACCAGGGGGTGACCCCGGGGGTGAGGGAGAACAGGCTTGCAAACTGCAGCAGGAGGGCCCGACAGTCTTGGCGCTGCTCCGGGGTCAGGGCATCGGAGAGTCGGACCCCGTCCACCGAGCCATCTTTCTCCCGGGTCCTCAGTAGGTCAGGGAGGGGCTCGGAATCTTCCTCTGCCCCACTATCTGTGGCCATCAGTAGGCTGAGCTCCGAGCGGACGAAGTGTGGTTTGAGTCTGTTGGCGTAAAGGACCCGGAGGGGGTTCTGGGGGGACTCCATGTCGATTAGATAGGTGACAGGGCCCTTGCGCTCGACCACCTTGAAGGGTCCTGTCCATTTGTCCTGCAAGGCACAAGGCTCGATGGGAGACATTACCCATACTTGTTGACCAGGCTCGAACTCGATGGAGGAGGCATGTTGATCGTACCATTTCTTCATGTCCTCCTGACTGGCCTCGAGATTGGTTTTAGCGAGTTCCCTGAATCGCCGGGTCTGGTTGCGGAGAGTCAGGAGGTACTTATACACGTCCAGAGGGGTCTTAAGGGGGGCCATTTCCCATTCTTCTTTAACCAGGCTGAGGGGCCCCGGACAGGGTGTCCGTACAGGAGTTCGAAGGGGCTGAAACCGACGGATTTCTGGGGGACTTCTCGGTAGGCGAAGAGGAGGCACGGGAGCAGCACATCCCACTGGCGACGCAGGGGTTCCTCCAGCCCCATGATCATCCCCTTGAGTGTGCGGTTAAACCGTTCGACCAGTCCGTTTCCTTGCGGGTGATAGGGGGTCGTGAATTGGTACGTGACCCCGCACTGCTGCCAGAGAGATTTCATATATTTGGAGATAAAGTTCGTGCCTCTGTCGCTGACGACTTCCCGGGGGAATCCTACTCGGGAGAAGATCCCCATTAGGGCTCGGCCTACCACTGGTGCTGTTACGGTCCGAAGAGGAATGGCCTCGGGATAGCGGGTGGCGTGGTCCACCAGGACCAGGATGAATCGATGCCCTTGTGCTGTTTGGGGGTCCAGGGGCCCCACAATGTCTATTCCCACCCGTTCGAACGGGGTGGTTACGACGGGGAATGGTTGCAAGGGGGCTTTGATTTTTCGGCCGCTCTTCTCGCTGGCCTGGCAGGTGGGGCATGCTCGGCAGTGATTGGAGACGTCATTTCGCATTTTGGGCCAGTAAAAGTGGGTTACCAGGCGGTTGTACGTTTTGTCTTGCCCCAAGTGCCCAGCAAGGGGGACATCGTGTGCCAAGTTCAAGAGGAAGTCTCTGAAGCGAAGGGGCACGACCAGTACCCGACTGGTCCCCAATTCTGCAATTCTCTGCTCGCTGTATAGTAGGTCATTGTCCCAATAGATCCAGTGGGCCCCTGCGGGGTCTCCTGCGCTCTGGGCGAGTGCTTGCTGTCGGAGTCCCTCGAGGGAGGGACAGGTCTTCTGCTCCTGCCGGAATTGTTCCTGGGTGGGTCCACCCTCTTGACGCCACTGAGCCAGTTCTGGAAGATCTTGGAGCGGAGTGGGCCCTTCTTGGGTTTGCTCTGGGGGATCAGTGCTGAGGGTGGCTTCCTCTGGGTTGATCGGGGGAGGAGGTGCTGGCCATTCGGGTTCTTCGGGTCTGGGGATGGCACGGGCGGCCATGGACCGGGTTGTTATGCACGCCCAGTCCGGGAGGCCCAACATCCCCAGGTGTTCTCTTCTTTCAACGGCCGCCCACGGGGAACTCTCGAGGTCGTTTCCCAGGAGGCAGTCCACTGGGGCATCATCGCGGACCGTCATTTTTAGCATACCGGACACTCCTCCCCATTCGAAGGGGACGCAGGCCATCCGACACAGGCTCTCTGAATTGTCAGCTGATCGGACGGGGCAAAGAACGTTTGGCAGGATTTGTTCCGGGGTCACCAGGTGACAGCAGACTGCCGTCACACTGGCCCCGGTGTCGCGTAGGGCTTCGGCCTTGCGCCCATTTATGTTCACCCACTGGCTGTATTTTCTGGTGTTGGCGGGTAGGGGAGCCCGCGGAATCATGTCTCTCTTCCCCAGGCAGGCCAGGGTCATGGCGGCAGGTTCCCACTCGGGCTGTTCCTGCTCGTACTCTTCATACTCTTCGGAGTTTTGCTCTTCTCCTAGCGCGGCGGCAGCGACCTGGCGGGGCACTGGGGTCTGGTTCTTCGGGCAGCTCGGGTCGCTGGCATAGTGTCCGATTCGCTGGCACCGGTGGCAAGTAACGTTGGCTCGGAACCCTGGGCGCATTGGGGGTTTCCCCGACCGGCCGGGGGCGGGGTGTTGCTGGCGGGAGCTGCCGGGACGGCATCCCTGCCCCGGCCCTGACCTCCTCCTCCTCCTCGAGGGTGATGGAGACCTTGGTTGTTTCTGTTTTGTTCACTTGGCCCACTCCGGGCCACTCGAGTGCTTTCCCATCGGTCAGCTTCGGCGGCGAGCTGTCGAGGTTCAGTCAATTTACTGTCAAGCAGGTGCTGCCTGAGCTCGATGAAGCAATTGTTGGAGAGGTGCTCCCACACCATGATGTTAAAGAGTTCCTCGTAGGTGGTTACGTGGCTGCCCTTGATCCACCCCTCGAAGGCTCGGCTGAAATAGTTCACATACTCTACCCAAGTTGTACCCGGGATCCGTTTGCAGTCGCGGAACCTCTGGCGGTACATCTTGGCGTGAGTCCGTATCGAGTGAGGAGGGCGGCCTTCATGTGGTCATAGGAGGTCATCTGATGGTCCGGGAGCTGTAGCAGGGCATCGCGGCCTTCATTGACGAACCTCCCCCATAGCCCGGCTCCCCAGTCACTTCGATCAATCCGGTGGGAGGTCATGGCGATCTCGTAGGCCTTGAACCACTGCTGTATGTCGTCGTTCTGAAAATATTCTCTGACGACATCCTTGGGGATGTGGACCTTTGGTTCGGTCGGGCCCGGGGTGTGCGGGCGCTCGGGCACCCCTAGATCTTTATTCTGTTTCCGCATGTCTATTTCTGCTAGCTTGCGCTCGTGTTCGTATGCCAGTTTTTTCTCTTCGAGCTCTCTCTGCCTTTGTTTCTCTTCCCGTTCCTCTCGGAGCCGTAAGTGTTCTAAGTTTATCTTTTGTTCCGCCAGTTTCAGCTCTCTGTCCAACCGGAGCCGTGCCAACTCCAATTCATGGAGTCTACTTTTCTCTCGTTCTTGGATCTCTTCCCGGGAGAGACCCGCTCTCCTTTCTTCCGTCGGAGTGGTGTTTGTTTCTGGTGCCTCGCGGTTTTGGTTCTGGGGTGCAGCCGCACCCGTTTCTGCCCAAGATTCTAGGGCGTGTTTGAAGTCCTCTTTCGTGCTCAGCCCGGTGGTAGCAATGCCTAGTTCCATGCAAAATTGCTTTAGCTCTCGATGGTTGTAATCTTCTAGTTTCTCCATCTGGAATTTCTCTGCAGATCCGCTCTCTTTTGTTGTCATTGTGGTTGAGTCGTGGGGTGAGTTACTTTCTGTACGATTACGCGTTGGTTCGGATCGCGCCGCTGGCCACCAATGTTAGACAGGGACCCGGAGAGTCGGCCGAGGACAGGGGAGAGGCCTCCAGTGAGGGCCGTCTCCAGCGATCGTACAGACAAGTAACTTCCCTCCCCCCACAGATGGACACCACACAAGGATACTGTTAACTCTTTTTATCTGTAGTTCTTGAAGCAAGGTATCACGGTACAGTGCGATCGGGACTCGAGGGTCCTCTCAATTCTAGTCTCTGGGAGGAGAAGGGGGTAGCGGGACAGTCTTGACACCGATCTGGTATTGAGGTGGGATGATGGGTAGCTCACAATCCTCGAGCTCGGAGTTCTGGGAGGTCGGGCCGCGGCAGCGCCAGCAGGTCCCTACGAAGATGTAGGTTGCAGAGGGCCGCGGCAGCGCCAGCAGGTCCCTAGGACGATGTAGGTTGCAGAGGGCCGCGGCAGCGCCAGCAGGTCCCTAGGACGATGTAGGTTGCAGAGGGCCGCGGCAGCGCCAGCAGGTCCCTTGGACGGTATAGGTTGCAGAGGGCCGCGGCAGCGCCAGCAGGTCCCTAGGACGATGTAGGTTGCAGAGGGCCGCGGCAGCGCCAGCAGGTCCCTTGGATGATGTAGGTTGCAGAGGGCCGCGGCAGCGCCAGCAGGCAGGACGATGGTTCACAAGGCAGGGCTGCGGCAGCGCCAGCAGTCCGTCAAGGATGAGTTCTTCAAGGTGTCTCTCGACTCCAGGATACAACTGCCTTCCTGCTCTGGAGCTGCCCCAGTTATAGGTCTGGCCTCCTTTGATGTCCGGACCCTCGCTCTTGGAGGTCGGGAGGTCCGGGGTGAAGGAGTCCAGACACCCAGCAGGGGGTGGAGCCAGCGCCCGGGGAGGCTGGGGGCGATCGGCACCTGGCGGGGGAGAGCCATCGACACTCCTATCTCCCATTGACCTGCCAAGTGGTCCGTTCACCTCCTGGGTGGATGGTGGTGCCGGGATGTCGGGGCCTGGCCAGGCCCAGGGTTGGGGTCGAGCTGAGGCCGCGTGGCCTCGTGGTGCAGGGTCCAAGATGGCGGCTGGGCCGGGCAATGGTGCTGGTGGTGGCCCGGGCCAGTGATACAGAGATGTCCGGGAGCAGGCGTCCCGTTGGGGACGGGTTGCGGGTTGCTTCTGTGGGTCGTCTGGGTTGTTCTTCTGGTGACACCGGGGGAACCGGTGTCCAGGCTCTGTCATGCGGGGAGGGGGCGAGCCCTTCACGAGGCCTGTCCAACAAGAAACATTCTTCATTTTTATTTGATGAAGAAGAGATACAAAGAAAAAAATTCAATCCCACCTGATCACACTTCCTGTAAAAGCAACACTGAACAATACTGGGACTAACAATGGTATTTTCAGCTAACTTGTCGAAATAGTGATAAAACCTATAAACCCGACACACTCAAAGTGGACATGTTGTCAGGGCCTCGGATATATGAAGCTTCATTGGTAAAATGTATGTATTACTATTAACAAATGCCACTGCAGTATATGTAATGAACTAAAGGGAAACACAGGTGTTCAAGAAATAACCTATTTTTAGATCCTGTGGCTCCTCTCCGACTTGGCTCTGCCTATTCATTTTGTGACTTGCCAAACTCTACTTTTTACCAGAATTGAGCCACTGTAAGCAGCAGACTCTGTTTGAAGAATGTGATGAAATAGCAAAATCCCACATCAAAAGCATATATGTGCCAGGACAATCAGTTGCACTCCCAGCAACTCGTCTTCCACACTGATTATCCCTTGTCCTCAAATGTTTTGAAGGATTTGTCGTATGAATGCCAGAAGTGGCAGTGACATTCATGAAGCTAATGCTAACAGGATTGTGTGGGAGATAGAGAGGGGAAGAGATGAAGAGAGCGAGAGAGACAAAGAAAGGGGGAGAAAAAGAGAGAAATGGAAGGAGGGGGAACAACACGTTATTTGTACTCACCTAAAAATAGAAGAAGCAGCCGAATACATGTCAATGTGTGACATCACCAGAGAAACGTGCTGAGCACCTATGAATTTATATGTTTATTTTTAATACCTATAGAACCATGTCATGCAAATAAACAGGGCACAAGTAAGGAAAATAGTGAAGAAGCCCATTATCATATGCAAATCACAGTGACGTCACATGTAGTGACATCACAAGAAGTGATGTCAGGCCCTAATAATAATTTTCATGTGAAAGTTTGACGGCCTGTTTTAAAAACTAAAAACAAGAAACATAAAATAACGTAAAAATACGTTTTTGGTTTCAGTTTTTATACATCATGTGTTTTTCCCGCTATTACTTTGTAACTAAATTTGGAAATTACTGAAAGTGTAAATATTTTTAAACAGATATGTGGAACTTGGAAATTAAATTTTTAAAGAGTTTTCAGCGAATAAATAAAATGTGCTTTTAATTTGTGTTTGTTTCCTGATGTTAATCTTTATCCAGCCCCTAAGCCCCAAAGTGTTTCACATTTACAATGTATTAAGCAATAGAAGGGCTAATTTTGTCAAGTTCTCTGTTCTTCTCTTGCACCACTCACACAAACAAACACTCAGAGGCCTGTGTCTGCAGTGCTGGGGCACAAAGTAACAATTATCAGTCGCAGGCTAAGGAGCTAGGTGGAACTGAGTCCCGTTTCTAGATAATAGTGGGGTGGACCCCTTCAAACTGTGGCTACCCTGACTTGTGCCGTGCTGATAAAGCAATAGTGAATTTGAGTAATTTATGTTGAATTGAAATGAGAGAAAGAGAAGAAGAGAGCGAGGTGCAGGATATAATAAAGAAAATGAAAAAAAGAGATACAAGACTTTACCGTGTCTGTGTACTAGCACTTTACATAAACAAGTTGTGCTGTGGGTTGTGAACAGGATGTCACCCCCTTTGTATGTAAATGAACTTCTGTGACCAGACACCCCAGGCTCCCATCTCTTCCAGTGCGGATGATAATGTGAGCACTGTAAGGTAATCACAAACTAGGGCTATATTGAAAAATAATCGGCTTCCAGGTCACACAGCTGTGGTTATGTAGTTCTTTATTAGGTTTTAAAAAAAAAATACTTTAATTTGCAGCAATTCTCCAGGTTACTTTTTCTCAGTATTACGCTTCAGGTCACTCATAGCTCTCCATCAGTTAAACATTAAGTTTGATGTAGGATTTGTTGTTATTGTCCCTAGACCATGTGCCGATCCCTTTGTCCTTGATTTGTCAGCATGTGTTTTGTCCACACACTGGTCTAGGATGGGTCTTCTCAAGGTAGAAGGTGCTGTAATAGGAATAATAAATCATACATATATGAAATTGTATGCAAATAAATATGTGGCTTTCTGTTATCAGGCACCTCCAGACTCACATCTACACATGTAATTGAGCACCAGACTAAAGTGACTCCTCCCTGTATAAATATGTGCCATCAGTAATCAGGCTGATGGTTCCGCTGATGCGCACAGCAAATAAAGTTTCTGGGACTGTACGTATTGGCCTAAATTTTAATTGCTAAAGTTTCATTCAGTTTTCCTGATGTGCACAGCTTATAAGGTTTGTGGATATTGTGCTCTGTAAGCAGATCACTGAAGATCACCCTTAAGTAGTAACTAGGTCAAAACATAGTACATACATAACGCAAAATGTCACTGCCCCTCCCTTCTTTTTGACATCTCCAGGGGTTCCTCCTTGTTAGAAATGGGATCTCTGGTTGGCAGAGGCTTGCGCCAAAGCCAGGCAGAGACCACCACTCTAGTTAGGGCAAGGGAGTTACACTCCAAGGATAACCCCTGCTCAGCCCCTTGTTAGCATGGCACGAGCAGTAAGGCTTATCCCGGAGGCAATGTGTAAAGCATTTGCGCACGCACCCACCAGCAACAACATCCTTGGCCCCCCACAAAAGGAACTCCACACAAGGTTATATCAAGAATAGTCTTTGTATTCTCAAAACACATCAGATAGTAATCACACAATATACATTGTGCCAACTGGCACGGGCAATATTTACAGGGGATTATTTACACATGACAGGGCCAAGTGGGCCACTGTCAGAATTAGCACTAGGTAAAGAAATAGTAAAAGAATATATATGAACTTAGAACACAGACAGTAATCACTGGCAGACACTATACTCAGCGTCAACCTGTAATATAAATCATAACAGGCACAATATCCCACCAGTCTAAATACATTAGACCTTAACCACCTAAGTAAAAATGACACTAGGTGCGTAAATCACACAGGGAGGTATACTCTCACTAACTCAAACCTAAATAGGTAAAACAACCTCATAAGCATAAACCATATCTAGAGGTATCAAACAGGGTGCGCGAAACATACTATACATAATACATTTCCTAGCACCCAAAAGCATTAGCACACAAATAACATTAAGGCTTGGCGCCCTTATCAATGTAACCATCCCCCTGGCCAACTGGCCATCTCAGAAAAGGGGGGCTCAAATGCCCTATGTCCCAAAGTCAGGGCTGCTGCCTAGGCAGCGAAGACCAAGGGTGCACCACTGCGCAAACCTAAACGTGGCAGCTAGCTGCCCACTACTTGCTGGGCAGCTGAGATCAATAACAGGGAGGCCTAAACGATGCAGCTGGCACTAATTGCTGCGCAGCTGTGTAGGCCAAGGTAGGGCGAAGGAGTGCATCTCACTCCTAGGTTCAAAAGAACATGTCCCCTGAAAGAAATACCTAAACGGTGTAGCTGCCCACTACTTGCTGGGCAGCTGGGAAAGCAAAAATGAGGCATGGGCTCTCACTGGCCCTCAGAACAAATTGTGCCCAACGTTGGAGCCCTCTAGGCTCTAGAACAAATGCTGCGGGGCGTTGGAGCCACACGGGGCTCAGTAAATAAATAATGTACCCCTGGGAGCCATCTGGCTCTGCAAACCACTGGGGCCCCAGTGGAGCCACGGAGGCTCTGGAATGAATCTACCCCATGGAGCACCCTGGCTCCTTAAATCACTTTGCGCCACTAGGGAAAAAGAACTTGCCCCCAAAATACTGTGGAGCGCACTGGCGCTTTAAAATAGGACATGCCCACTGGCGGAGCCACTCAGGCTCTTGAGGCAATATGCAACTGTTGGAGCCATCTAGGCTCGGAAAAGAAAAGCTAGGGCAACACGTGCCCCTCGGTATGGGGACCTCTCAACGCCCCCCTGGCACAAGCAAGCACCCACGGGGTGCTCCGGGGGCCTCCACAACAAAGAAGGAAGCCCTCACTCACCAGGCTCTGGAGACTCACTGGGCTCCTCGTGTGCTCCGGTCTCAGCTTCCCTCCTTTCGTCGCGGCGGCACACGGGGCTCTCCCTACTCATGGGAGCCCTGCCACATCAGAGGCCTGGTTCACCCGGTCCCCCATCTCAGGACCGGGACTTGGCGTGGAGCCTGCGAGGCTCGGTACGGCTTCTCCTCGGCCGCGGAGAGAAGCGGAAGTGACGCTTACGGGGCCCGCCCCTACTCAGGCAAGGATGCCTGACTTCCGGGTCGGGCCTACAAAACACCAGCAGCTCGGCAGAAGGTGTAGAACGCGGCTCAGGCCGTGGCAGTGAAACGCAGGGTGGGCACCCGCTTTAGGGCTAAAATAAAGAAGCGGCCATAATCGGGGTGGGCACCCAAAATTAAATATAAAAACAGGCGGATGCGATGCATGGTGGGCATCTGCAAGTCAATACAAAAATAAGCGGGGTGGGCACCCGCAAAGCTCACAGGGAGGAGGGAATCCCCAGGCAGGGGGAATCCCATTTCAGTAGCGGCACGCAGTCAGCGCTGCAGTGAGAATGCAAAGCACTCCCAGGGTACTAGGCCTACAACAAGCCCCGGCAAAAGCAACAACAAAGGGAACAAGGTCCAGGAATTCTTGGGTATCAGGGAGGGCAGTGCAGGGCCCAGGGGCCAGCACACAGGGCACTCCAGCAAGGAGGCATCCCCCATGGCGGTCCCTCCTGGGCCCCAACAGCAGCACGCCCCTGGTAGTTTCAAGTAGCAAAGACAAGAACATTTTCATGGGGTCACAGCCCCTTCTTTTATACACAAAATCCTTTGTCTCAAAGGGTCAGGCAAGGTGTAGTAGTGAGCCCCAGCAAGACCTACCAGTGCAAGGGGTTTGCCCTTCTCTGCAGACCATAGAATAGAAGTTGGCACAGAAACTGGAATAGAAAATACAAGATTTATTAAACCTCATGAGGTGGAACTACATTCACACAACATCCTTCGGTAATGTATGAAGTAGCACCCTGAATGGAAGGAGCTTGGCTCAAAAGAAGGCGGTACAAGTACAAAATGCAGGTTTTAGCTACATATAAGGCCATACAGAAAATGCACAGTCAACAAGTGGGAGGAGGTAACAGTTGCTAATTCTGGAGAACACATCCTGACATTTACAAACTAGGGACAGCTGCAAGGACAGCTGCAAGCTCAACTGAGCATGTGCGAAGCAGAAGAGGCTAAATATAACCTGTCTCTAGGCAGATTTCAAGGGCAGTCAACAGCATGGTAGGACAGAGCACATGGTGAGCACACAGTAGCACATGGCAAACAAGATGGCTGCCAGAAATACAAAATGGATTCCACAAAATATACAAGATACCTTCTAAATACAGGATGGCTTCTGCTAATGCTAGCCCCATCGCTGCCAAATTACAACAGACGACCCTTTTAGCATTAGCTGAAGACATTTATCTGGGGTATATATGCATACTGTACATCTTTTAGCATTATTTCATTGATCTCCTTATGCAGCATTTGTTGGGCTTTTATTTCAGCAACATTTTTCCTAACAGGTGTACAAGCAGTGATGCAAATAGAGCAAAGCATACGACCACAATGTATACATATACAGCATGTGAATAGTATCATCAGTAGTATACAGAAGATAGTCAGTAGCTTCCAGCCCCAAGTGATAAAGAGTGTCCATATCCAGTTTGAAAATGTCCATGTACCAGTTTGCATCATATACTGAAGGTGAGTGGTCCGGGATGAAGACACAACAACTACTCCCAATGATGCGACATGCACCACCTCGATCAGTCAGAACCACATCTAGAACCATTCGGTTCTGGAGAGCTACGATCCTTGCAACTTGTAGCTCATCTGTAATGTTCCCAAGTGCCATAGCTGTCTGATTGGTAACAGCTTCCACAACTCTAGTCAATCGCCTTATCTTCCTACTGTTTAATGCAGCGCCCACAAAGAAAAACAACCCTAAGTTGTAATCCACATACTGTTGCAAAGTGGTATCGGTCTGGTCCACTTCATCCATACTTATTGTTCTGTTATTTCTGTTCTCGGAAATGTCATTGTACAGTCTTTAGTCCTTGTGATACGATGCAGGTGCCAAAAACACAGGGGGCAACAAAAAGAACACATAGCAGATCCCTGACCACCCAACTGGTAGTTGATAGTATCCCTTATTTTCGCACACATAATAGGTATTATGTGAAGACGTAAAACTGCTGTTATTAGCACCTTCTATGGTCAAAACTACAGTACATTCTCTCCTCCCCACTGGAATTCTCCCAATACTACTAATAAATAAATCTGCTTTAGCTCTTGTCATAGAAATTACGAAAGGTCCATTGTTCTTAATACTTCTAATATTTGTAAAGACATATGGTGTCGAAATATTGTCAGGTTGATACTCTTCCCATTCCCATTTAGTCCCTTTAGCTTGAGGATAACCATCTTTGTCTTGATAGCATACTTTATTGAGGTGAAAGTCAATCCCACCTTGTTGGACTTGGCCCTTCTGGCAGGTTCACCCCTAAACTTTTTGCTTTTAATGGTGACCTGGTGATGGTGATTTTAGGGTTCTGCGCACTTTCACTGTGTCCCAGTGGAAAGTGCGTGTGCACTTTGAGTGCATGTGGTGAGATAGGCCTGCCCTCCCATAGGAATGCATGGGGAATGGATGTGTCCCTGGTAGTTCTGATGCGTGGGGTGTACAGGCTCGAGTCTGGTATGTGCTGACTTGTGTGATTGAATGCTGCAAAATAATGTATGCGGCATGTGTGTGTCTAGTATGGAAGTGCCACTTCTAGACATGGCTGTACGTGTGCTGTGAGGGTGCTAGAGTGTGATTGGCTGGAGCTGGCTGGCAAGCCTGGCTCCAGGAATCTGGATGGGTCTGCCCAGGAGTGAGTGGAGAGACCAGCATGAGTGATGTGAGGGAGGGCTGCACCTGGTTCCTGAATGGGGCTGGGCTTTCCCCACACAATGCTGGCTCCGCCCCCTGTGGTGAGTCTAACGACCCTAGCCTCCCTAGTGAATGAAAGGGGTGGTTGAGCCATCAAGGGTGCTCCAAAACCAGCTGCGACTGGTTTCTCCCCCAACCCTGCACCTACAGACAAAGGATTTAGTAGTATAAGAAGGGGCTGTGTCCCCTTACAATTTGTTCTCTTCCAAGATCCTGGGGGGGCTGCTGCTGTTGCTGGGCAGGAGGACCGCCACTTGGATTGCCTCCCTGCCTGGAGGCCCAGTGAGCTGGCTCTGGGCCCAGCCTTGCCCCCTGCCTACCTAAGGACTCTGCTGGACCTTTATTGGGCTTATAGCACCTGGGAGCGCTGTATTTGCTTCCTAGCGCTGAGAATGTGTTTTGGTGTAATACAAAGGCTATTTTTATACATAACCTTGTGTGGAGTTTCCTTTGTGGTGGGCCTTGGGTGTTGTTGCTGGGGGTGCGTGCGCAAACACTTAACTCACATTGCCTCCGAGTTTAGCCTTACTGCTCGTGCTACGTTACCAAGGGGGTGAGCAGGGGTTATCTTGGCATGTAATTCCCTTGCCCTGACGTGGAAGTGGTGGTCTCTGACTGACTTTGGCACAAGCCCTGGCCAGCCGGGGGTCCCATTTCTAACACACCTACTGAAGACTTTCCAGAATCAAATAAAAGCGCAAACCAAGCTTGACAATAACCATTGTGTGAGAATGGAAGAGGAATGAAAGGTGTTCCTTCCTTTTTCTGGTGAGCAGGTATTCTCCCACACACACAACAGTAGGTAGTATTCGTGGCATTATGCTTATGATGCAACATTTGAATAAAAGTGTTGTTCAAGTAAGATTGTCGATGCTTCTGCTCATGATATGGAAGCATGAAGTAATGATGTTCCTCTGGCACTGGAGTAGTGGCAACAAAAAGCTGTTGAACAGGGACCACCTTGTCCATGAACCAAGCTATTACTGCTATAGCCACCATAGCAACAACAAACCTTACAGCACAAATGATTCTTTTGTTATTCATTCTAGCAACAGCAATCATCGATAATTTTCTGCAAAACTCGTTGAAACAATCGTTGGAGCTCTTATCCCTGTGCAGCCACTGATTTCTTCACCGAGGGTCAAGACGGGTGTCACTACACAGGGCTGATCCCCCCCTTGCCATATCGGCGTTCCGTTTCGCTAACCCAGGGCGGTAGCTCAACCAGTCTTTTTCACAAAGGTAGATTCTTTCCTTGGTCTTCACGAAGGTAGGCGACACACGTTTGCAGTCAGTGCTGTGAACCCAATGCTTCCGGTTCGACACTCGAACTGCTGTCTTCGTAGCCAAGAGCACTTGCTCCAGTCCTCGCCACCTCTGCTCCAAGCTGTTCGACCTATCAAAGAATCAGACCATAACCTGGTCTCCAGGCCAGAGATCGTGAGCCTCACCTATAGATCTGTCAGGAAGAGCTTCTCGAACCTGTTGATGAATAGAAATTAAACTGTCGGTTAACTGTGCCAAATAATCATTCATCAGAACACAAGGTACATCATGTATGGGGCGTGGCTTAGGAACTCCCCAAATATTCATAGGTCTTCCAAATTCCACCTCGTAAGGTGTGAGCCCGGATCGTGAGTGTGGCACCGATCTTATGGACAACAATGCCAGAGGTAATGCATCTGGCCACTTCAGGGACATGAAAGCCAGAATTTTCGCTAACTTCAGCTTCAGACTAGTGTTGTACCTCTCCACTAATCCTGCTGATTGTGGGTGGTAGACTGCATAGAATTTCTGCTTGATCCCTAATCCTTTCAGGACATGCTCAACAACTTGCCCAATAAAATGAGGTCCGTTGTCACTCCACAAAAATTTACAAACACCATATCTTGGGAAAAACTCCCTTAGAATCACCTTCGCTGTAGTGAGAGCTGTATTTACCTATGTAGGGTATGCCTCTATCCATTTACTGAAGGCACATACCACCACTAGGACATATTTTAAGTTATTGCAGCGTTCGGAGAGGGCGCTAGAGGGCGCACTGTGGGATGGCTGCCTGTTGAGACAGCTCTGCCGGACAGACCTCTGTCCCGCAAGTATCACCCTTGAAACAGACGATATTTGTCTGCAGCTTGACAGAAAACTCAATCAGAATATGCCGGGCTGCAGCAGAACGCTTCTGTGACCTGATTGTGGGCAGATTTGAGGAAGAATCAGCTTCCGAGCTCTTTGGGCGCAACGAACGGAGCTCAACAAGATGGTGGCCGCCGCACTACCAGGCAGCCGGAGAGTGTGGTGAGCGGTACTGAGGGGCGGAAACACTGCAGCATGGGTCCGGGACCAGCTTCAATAGTGCCTATCTCTGATGTGTGGTGCGACAACGGCTGTTGACACCTGCCGGTGCCGAGAGCGATACAGATGGTTGCGGTGGAGATGTGGGAGCTGTGTTAACATGGCGGCCTCCTGCACACTGCTGGGTTCAGATCTCTGGGCCATGTAGGAGGTACTGTCGCTCCCCTTGCGCGACCTTCCGCGTCCCTCCTGCCGGGCTGAAACCTCTGTTGGCTGCAGCAAATGCCCCCTGGCTCTATGGCGGCCCCCTGCGCATCTCAAAGTGGTCGGGATATAAAGTGCGGGCACCGGCCATATTGTGTATCCTTCTAGGCCTGAAATAGCACTGTCTATGTGTGGATGGACTGGATGTGGCCACTTGGACGCTGAGTGGGCTGTGGTTGACATACTGTCAAAACATTGAGGGGCACTGTGGTCTTCTAACTCTGCGGACAACGGCAGTGTTACGATTGGCGCCGCTCGGTGGCCATTTTATATGCCCTGGACTGGACTCTGGCGCAATAACAGAGGAAAACCGCACCATGTTGGCCTGATCGGACTGGTGCGTTGAGGCGCCTTTGCTGCGACCAATCAATGCTGCAACATCGGGTCCGGATTGCTGTGCTGTGCTCTCTGGGTGCCTCTGTGTGGTGAGTGGAGGTGTTTATTCTATGGTGGGGCCCCTTGCTGTACTGTACCGCCTGTACTCTGACAACTCACATGTAGTGCACGCATCAATCATCAGCATGGTGTTTGCGGCCATGGTTCCTCATGGAAGACGCCACCTCTGGGTCGGCCTCGAGTGTGGCGGTTGGTAGACCCCCTAGACGCGTAATTCCACAGCATTGCGCTTCTCGCCATCTAGCGCACTCACCCTCCACCTGGCTAGCCCCATACCAGAGGCCTTGGGTCCTCCCCAAGTATGACTGATCACGACTGCCACTGTGGTACATTCCTGCTGTGTGGTAGAGCATCTGCTGTGGTGTCCTTGCGGACAGCTTAGACGACTTCCATCATTGAAGTGGTATTCCGGTCATCTGCTGGTGCTGCTCCATTTTAGTTGTTTTCTGGCGCTCATGGGTGGTGACCCTGTCCTCCACAATGGGTAAACCAGACAAGCAACAGCAGAAGCTTACTTTTAAATCACGAAGGCAGACGAAGGGTTCTGCGGCACACTCTGACACGGAGGCTGAGACGGACACTACCACAGACAACGGCATGGAATCTGTCCTCAAAGCAATACAGTCCAGTTTACAGGACATTAATGGGAAGCTGGACCACCTTACACATTGTGTGGATAGCATGGCAGCGAAACTTGACAAACAAGGTGAGCGCCTGGACGCGGCTGAACCCACATCTCGGCAGTGGAGGACGAGGCACATGCTACTACTACTAAATGTGGCGGGATGGAAAAAGTGCTGGAGGTGATTAAAAACAAGGCAGAGGATTTGGAGGCAAGATCTCGCCGAAACAATGTTAGGATCGCAGGTGTACCCGAATCAACCAACACGGGCCATATGGAGACATACGTGGAGGAGATGTGTCGGGCGATCTTCGGAGTGGAACACTTGTCCTCGATCTTCATAGTAGAACATGCACAAAGGTCGCTGGCACCTCGCCCACCAGCGGGTGCTCCCCCCAGACCCATAGTGGCTCGTATCCCGAATTATAGGGATAGAGATAGTATTTTGCGGATGGCACGTGAGAAACAACAAGTGTCATATCAGGGCAATCAGCTGGAGTTCTATTCGAATTACACGGTGGCTGTACAACAGGCCTGCAAGGAATTTGCCAATGCCAAGATGAAACTGAGAGAGCTGAAGGTGGAGTACGCCATGCTCTATCCTGCACGTTTGAAGGTAACCTGGGACGGTCAACCAACAATCCTCCAGACTCTGAAGGCAGCCCAGGATTTCATCAAGAAGATTGCCACCAAACGCAAAGAACATAAACGTGCTGACCAGCAACGAGATTCGGACTGAGGTCCTGGCACATCGTGGAATATCCTGGACCCATATTATTATCGTCACTGCTATCTTTGGGTCTGCGATGCAAACATTCGAATTGGCTGACTCAGGTACCACTTACTCTTTGGGGACTGATATATCCCTGAGCGGTAAGTGCAAGGTTTGATCAAAAGATATGCAAGCTGGGCCTCCCGGTGCTGCATGCTGCACCCACTGATAGATGTCCAATAGTAGGATTTACCAGCAGTAGTGACGTGGGACACATAAACGCAAGACTACTGAACTAAATGGTGGATTTCATGCATATCCAGTCCTCATACTGTGAGATGTGGACATGACTATCATCTATGTCAGGGCGGTTACTACTGCTGGGTCCCTCTTTTGAGGCGTCAGGGGTGTTAACCTCAGACCTATTCCATGCGATGCTTTAGTTCACCTCAAGACTAGGTGGAAATTTGTCATAGGTTGGTTACTGGCAAAGCCGGACCTCAGGTATATATCTTGTCCTGTATGTTGGGAACATGTCGGACAAGAGATCGTTAGGTAATGCTGCTTGCTCATTGTTTCCATCATTTACATTTTTGAAAGGGCTGATTGTAATGTTCCTTTTGCAATTTACAGTAGTGGAAGAGTTTGTTTATTCTTTACAAGATTTGGAATTCAGATGCATAGTACTTACATAGCAAGCATGGGGGTGTGGTCTCCGGACTAAATCTACATTATTTCACAGGGTGTATGCCGGGCGCTGCCTTGTGCAGGTGATGAACTGATTGCTCACATGTTCATTTTTGCAATAATATGCCGTGTCTGGCTCTCTCCATTGTGGGTGGGGAGGATCTACAAACTGCAGCCTGACTGTTTTGTCTAGAAAATGTATGCACACAGTAATATGGTATGAAGTTTACAGCGACATTTGAATCACTGTCAATATTATTTCAATATGTTTGTTTGGATTTAGTCTGTACTAATGATTGTGGTCTGTCCATATCCATTGATTTGGATAGTGTTGTGCGCCCTGGGCGGACTGTCACACGGGAGTTCCCCATGAAGTTGTTGTTTAGAGGGGGATTCAATATTGGGATATGTCTTTGGCATGATTGGGATGCTGAAGTGGGAGGGGGGAGGTGGTGTTGGGGTTTGGATATGTTTGGCGGACCAGACCACTTGAGATGCATTGCTGAGATCCCAAATGAGGGTTTTTTTTGTAGTGAGATTCTTGTATTACCACACCACAGTTGCTGTATAGGGAAAGGATACTGTGCACACGTTACTCTCTATTGTTATTCAATCATCCATGACGGAAAAGACTACCACTGAACCAAGTCAGTTGCACTTAAATCTGCTCATGTGGAATATTCGCCCCAAAAAATGATGCAAGTGTTCGCTTATTTTGACAGATTGCACGTCGACATCGTGTTGCTACAAAAAACGCACATTGCCCCTCACACTAGCAGTCACTTGGGTTGCAAATGGGCTGAATCAATCCATCATTCCACGTATTCCTCATACTCTAGATCAGTGTTTCCCAAACTGTGGTCCGCGGACCCCCAGGGGTCCATGACACATTCCCAGGGGGTCCGTAGGCAGCAGTTTTAAAAGCACAGAAATGTTTCTTGTGTAATTAGCAGCTTTCCAGCAACAATAAAAGTGTCAAGATAATGCCAGTGATTAATGTACCTGCTGGAGAGCGAGGCGAGTTTTGTTCAGTGGCAGCTTTGACTTAACTAATGTAGCACAGAGGGTTAATGTGCCTACTCCAAAGAACGTGTAACATGCATCTTAAAAAGCAGTATTTTATGTGCATAGGTTCGTGGTTACTGCTTTTGTCACAGAGAATATTTTGTTACTGTGCACTTCATAAGTGGCAATCGTAATCTAGCAGAGGGACCTATAAACTATCATCAAAGAGCTGCTTGCAAACTGCATGGTACCAGTTAGTAACTTATGTTTTTCCCCGTTATTAATTTTCCTGATGCTGCTAAAAAGATTTATTTGGGCGGAAATACATTTTTAATATTACTAGCCACTGTGTTATGTTCTGAATCCTGAGTTTGTGCTTTTCCAGCCAAGCACTCTTTAAAAATGCCTACCAGTATGAATGACATGTGAACCTTGTAGTCCCCTTTACCTTATGTAACATTTTATATACACACTGATTTACATGTATGATTCAATGTCTCTATATGTGTGTGATGTAAAGTGCTCTGACATCCTACAATGGTATGAGAGATGCTATAAAACAAATGAAATACATGTGACATAGGGGCTGTTCCTTCAATATAAAATACTAAGGGCCAGATGTACGATCCGTTTTTATGTGCGCGAATGGGTTCGTGAACCCATTTGCGCATGCAAAAACCTATTGGGCCATGTACATAGCCTATTTAACGAGTCGCAATTGGTTTGCGACTCGCTAAATAGGTTTTGCAACTTGCTATTTGGAAGGGGCATTCCCTTCCAAATAGCGAGTCTCAAAACCATGTACAAATGTTTTTCGGTCGCAAAACACTTGCAATTACCACCTACTTCAAGTAGATGATAATGCATTCACAAATGGGAAGGGGTCCCCAGGGGACCCTTTCCCCTTTGCAACTGCATGCAAAATAATTTTTTAAGAGCAGGCAGAGGTCAGGGACCTCTGCCTGCCCTTAAAAAATGAAACTAAAACGTTTAATTTTCTTTTTTTTAAATGCATGGTAAACGGGCTGCATTTTTTTAAAAACTGCTTTATTTAAAATCAGTCCCAGACATGGTGGCCTGCTGAGCCCAGCAGTCCACCATCCCTGGGAGGGCGGGCATTTCCAATGGGCTCGCAAATTGCGAGAGGCTCATTAATATTAATGAGCCCCGCAATTTGCGACCCCATTGGGAATCCCACACAGTGTTAAACACACTGTTGTACATTTCATTTAGTGACTCGCAATTTGCCACTTGCATTGTGTCGCCAATTGCGAGGCGCTAAATGAAATGGTCGTACATCTGGCCCCAAAATCCTTGGTACTTTGAGTATTTGTTTTGTGTGAACACGTGTGTATTTTTTTAAAATTACTGTTTTACTATTTGAAATTTAACTCATACAAATTGCTTGGGGGTCCCCGGCTTCCAGTGGTGACTCAATGGGGGTCCTCAGGAGTCAAATGTTTGGGAACCACTGCTCTAGAGGGGTCACAGTCTTGGTGAAAAAAGGCATGCCTTTTAGATTTGAGCTTACAGTAGCAGACAATCAAGGTAGATATATCATCGTTGAAGGCATACTTCGAAGGCAGAAGATAGCGATTATCAATACATATGGTCCAAATATAGACATACTTCTTTCACGAGGTCTGGCAGAAATTACACGGAGAGCTGGGTAGAACGTTGCTATGGGGAGGTGACTTCAATCTCGTCTTGAACAAACACCTAGACCGTTCAGGTAATACTACAGAACCACACCGGAGGGTAAGGGCTAAGGTATTAGATATCATGGCAGAAATGCAACCACACAATATATGGAGGGCGCGGAACCCGGGATGCATGACAGCGACACACACGTCAGCGGCACATGGTAGTTGGTCACGTATTGATTACTGGATTGGATCAAAAGCGGCGCTGCATTGGACCACAGATGTAAAGCACTTGCCCAAAACATTATCTGATCATAACCCCATTTTGCTGTCCCTTAGGGTACCGTCATATGTGCCACCCACCTATAGCTGGCGATTTAATGCAAAAGCACTTACAGACTCGATATACACAGATACCATTGCCACAGCTATTAAAGAATATTTTCGAATGAACGTGCTCTCCACTGAGGACCTGAGCCTCTTATGGGAGGCTTTTAAAGCCACCCTGAGAGGGGTATGTATAAGCACGAATGCTGGGATCTTGAGAGATATACGTGGGCAACTTACACACTGCAAGGACAGGTTGAAAGCGCTTGAAAACGAGTACGAACTCACAGAAAATCTGCAATTACTGGGGGAAATTAGGCAGGTGCTGACTGAGTACCAGTCATTTGCTGAGGATGAACTTAAATATCTGTCTAGAAGTCCCACCGCCAGGGCCTTTGCTGAAGGGGGAAGGCCAGGCAGAGTATTGAAGGTCGTAGCTCCCAAAACGTGCTGCAGATACGGGGGAGGGTGGTTGTCTAAGAACGGACACAACTGGTATCTTACAAGGTTTTGTAAAAACATATATAGCGCGCTGTATGAATCGCAGCCGGTGGCGTCGTCAACGGAGGTTATGGACTATCTGGCAGACATTGCCATTGCATGGCTATCGGATGCGCTTTGGGCCTACCTGTTGTTGCCAATCACTGTAGAAGAGATAACAGACATTAATAAATCATTACCAAACGGTAAAGCCCCGGGCCCCGACGGGTTCACTGGTGAATTTTATAAAGCTTTTGTCGACCTGGTAGCCCCTCATTTGGTCGAGAAGTACGGGGATGCCTTTGATAAGATGATACTCCCCCCTTCCCTCAGGGAAGCGGTACTGATTGCCCTCCTAAAGCCTGCAAAGGACCCTGAAACCTGTGACTCTTATAGGCCACTTTCGTTACTCAACGTTGACTCTAAGATCTTAGCCAAGTTACTTGCTACACGGATGCAGCTCCTCATGACTAACTTGGCCTCCCGGATCAGTCCGGTTTTATACCATCATGGGCAACTACACACAACACTCGGACGTTGTCCGCTCTCCCACTATTTGATAACCAGTACGAAGGCAGTGGCAGTCATGTTAGATGCCGCCAAAGCCTCTGATTCCATCGAATGGTCGTATCTTCTGACGGTGCTCCGGAGGATGGGCTTTCCCCCTATGTATATTCAGTGGGCTCAGTTACTGTACACACAGCCTGTAGCTAGGATCCGGGTCAATGGTTATATCTCTGACCCGATGCCTATAGCGCGAGTGACGAGAAAGGGGTGCCTCTTATCCCCTCTGTTATTCATGCTGGCACTTGAACCTCTAGCTTGCAAAGTTCGGCGGAGTCATCGTTCTTCAGCCTTACAGTTCCCAAATAGACTCTTACATATTTCCTTATATGTTAATGATATGTTACTTTATGTACGCGACCCAGAACCGAAGTTGGCCCCATTATTACGCAAGTATATCAAATTTGGGAGACAGTCTGGGCTCAAAATCAATTGGGCAAAATCTTCAATCATCCCATTGACTGATACTACATTCCAGCACCAAACAGAATTCCCGTTGGTATGGCAAACTGACCCAATAAAATACCTAGGAGTCTGGTACCACTGGGATCCAGAGGTCATTATTTGAACCAACTACGGTAGATTGATCTCCTCATTGGAAGAAAAGATAAGTTGCTGGATTCAGTTGCCTTTATCTCTAGCAGACAGAATAGCAATAGTGAAAATGGTAATTCTACCAAAACTTCTCTACCTTTTTAATAATATCCCGATTCCCCCCCCCCCAGTGGAGGTTGTCCGAAGATTGTCCTCATTAGTGCTTAAATTGACCTGGGCAGGTAAATAAGCTCGTATAGAGTTGCGAACTTTGACACTACCGTTCTCTAGAGGCGGTTTTGGCGTGCCAGATTTCCTGCTATATTATCTTTGTGCCCAGGCGCAGTACGCTACCTATTGGTTCCTCCGATTCCGTACTTAACACACACTGCCATAGAAGAAGGTGATGCGTTGCCAATACCCTTGAATGGAATTGTACCACACCATAGACCGCCATTGCACACCAAAGACATTAACACCATTGATGCTACTAATGCGGCATGGCATAAGCTAGGTAGTTTAGCACTTAAGTTACCCCTCTATGCCCCAGCATTACCACTGCATCACCACCCAGAACTTTCTGTTAAGAGAGAAGAGGTTGGTATGCGCTTGTTACATCAAGTGGGGATTAACAACTTGGGAGATCTGTATCACAATGGGGTATTCAAAACGACGCAAGATTTATCATATATTAAAAATCAAACATTATTGTTTTGCTTCACATATCACAGACTTCAAGGGGTGATTAAGAAATTATACCTCGGCTACCCGGTAGAACACCCACAGCTGAACATGTTGAAATTAATTATATCCTCCTCAAATAACACGCATTTAGTATCACGACTAAACACTATGGCGCAAGATGAAATAGCCAATAACACAAACAAGGCGCTGGCAAGATGGAATGACGGCTGGAATGCCAGAAACCGGTCCTCGGCAACTTGTTTCCGGTCCAGGGAAGACATGGCTTGGCAGTTCGGGCTGGACTGTTCCCATGAGGCACAGGGTCAGACTGATTTGCATATAGCCATGTCTGAACTGGGGTGGCAGAGTGGGCTAAAGAACGGTGATGGATTAAACCCAGATCTTTTGACTGGGTGTGAGTGTTTGATTGATTCAGATGCTCCATCCATCACCACCCCCTTTTGTACCGATTTTGGCCGCCATAAGTGTGGCAGGGTATGCTCAGACGTGAGTCCCTTGCTCACTTTGCCACTGGATTCAAGCAAGCCGCACTGAAGATGGCTGGAATGCCAGAAACCGGTCCTCGGAAGCTTGTTTCCGGTCCAGGGAAGACATGGCTTGGCAGTTCGGGCTGGACTGTTCCCATGAGCCACAGGGTCAGACTGATTTGCATATAGCCATGTCTGAACTGGGGTGGCAGAGTGGGCTAAAGAACGATGAAGGATTAAACCCAGATCTTTTGACTGGGTGTGAGTGTTTGATTGATTCAGATGCTCCGTCCATCACCACCCCCTTTTGTACCGCTTTTGGCCGCCATAAGTGTGGCAGGGTTTGCTCAGACGTGAGTCCCTTGCTCACTTTGCCCCTGGATTCAAGCAAGCCGGGCTGAAGACGGCTGGAATGCCAGAAACCGGTCCTCGGAAGCTTGTTTCCGGTCCAGGGAAGACATGGCTTGGCAGTTCGGGCTGGACTGTTCCCATGAGGCACAGGGTCAGACTGATTTGCATATAGCCATGTCTGAACTGGGGTGGCAGAGTGGGCTAAAGAACGGTGATGGATTAAACCCAGATCTTTTGACTGGGTGTGAGTGTTTGATTGATTCAGATGCTTCGTCCATCACCACCCCCTTTTGTACTGCTTTTGACGGCCATAAGTGTGGCAGGGTATGCTCAGACGTGAGTCCCTTACTCACTTTGCCACTGGATTCAAGCAAGCCGGGCTGAAGACGGCTGGAAAGCCAGAAACCGGTCCTCGGAAGCTTGTTTCCGGTCCAGGGAAGACATGGCTTGGCAGTTCGGGCTGGACTGTTCCCATGAGGCACAGGGTCAGACTGATTTGCATATAGCCATGTCTGAACTGGGGTGGCAGAGTGGGCTAAAGAACGGTGATGGATTAAACCCAGATCTTTTGACTGGGTGTGAGTGTTTGATTGATTCAGATGCTCCGTCCATCACCACCCCCTTTTGTACCGCTTTTGGCCGCCATAAGTGTGGCAGGGTATGCTCAGACGTGAGTCCCTTGCTCACTTTGCCACTGGATTCAAGCAAGCCGGGATGAAGATGGCTGGAATGCCAGAAACCGGTCCTCGGAAGCTTGTTTCCGGTCCAGGGAAGACATGGCTTGGCAGTTCGGGCTGGACTGTTCCCATGAGGCACAGGGTCAGACTGATTTGCATATAGCCATGTCTGAACTGGGGTGGCAGAGTGGGCTAAAGAACGGTGATGGATTAAACCCAGATCTTTTGACTGGGTGTGAGTGTTTGATTGATTCAGATGCTCCGTCCATCACCACCCCCTTTTATACCGCTTTTAGCCGCCATAAGTGTGGCAGGGTATGCTCAGACGTGAGTCCCTTGCTCACTTTGCCACTGGATTCAAGCAAGCCGGGCTGAAGACGGCTGGAAAGCCAGAAACCGGTCCTCGGAAGCTTGTTTCCGATCCAGGGAAGACATGGCTTGGCAGTTCGGGCTGGACTGTTCCCATGAGGCACAGGGTCAGACTGATTTACATATAGCCATGTCTGAACTGGGGTGGCAGAGTGGGCTAAAGAACGGTGATGGATTAAACCCGGATCTTTTGACAGGGTGTGAGTGTTTGATTGATTCAGATGCTCCGTCCATCACCACCCCCTTTTGTACCGCTTTTGGCCGCCATAAGTGTGACAGGGTATGCTCAGACGTGAGTCCCTTGCTCACTTTGCCACTGGATTCAAGCAAGCCGGGCTGAAGACGGCTGGAATGCCAGAAACCGGTCCTCAGAAGCTTGTTTCCGGTCCAGGGAAGACATGGCTTGGCAGTTTGGGCTGGACTGTTCCCATGAGGCACAGGGTCAGACTGATTTTCATATAGCCATGTCTGAACTGGGGTGGCAGAGTGGGCTAAGGAACGGTGATGGATTAAACCCGGATCTTTTGACTGGGTGTGAGTGTTTGATTGATTCAGATGCTCCGTCCATCACCACCCCCTTTTGTACCGCTTTTGGCCGCCATAAGTGTGGCAGGGTATGCTCAGACGTGAGTCCCTTGCTTACTTTGCCACTGGATTCAAGCAAGCCGGGCTGAAGACGGCTGGAATGCCAGAAACCGGTCCTCAGAAGCTTGTTTCCGGTCCAGGGAAGACATGGCTTGGCAGTTCGGGCTGGACTGTTCCCATGAGGCACAGGGTCAGACTGATTTGCATATAGCTGTGTCTGAACTGGGGTGGCAGAGTGGGCTAAAGAACGGTGATGGATTAAACCCAGATCTTTTGACTGGGTGTGAGTGTTTGATTGATTCAGATGCTCCGTCCATCACCACCCCCTTTTGTACCGCTTTTGGCCGCCATAAGTGTGGCAGGGTATGCTCAGACGTGAGTCCCTTGCTCACTTTGCCACTGGATTCAAGCAAGCCTGTCTGTAGACGGCTGGAATGCCAGAAACCGGTCCTCGGAAGCTTGTTTCCGGTCCAGGGAAGACATCACTTGGCAGTTCGGGCTGGACTGTTCCCATGAGGCACAGGGTCAGACTGATTTGCATATAGCCATGTCTGAACTGGGGTGGCAGAGTGGGCTAAAGAACGGTGATGGATTAAACCCAGATCTTTTGACTGGGTGTGAGTGTTTGATTGATTCAGATGCTCCGTCCATCACCACCCCCTTTTGTACTGCTGTTGGCCGCCATAAGTGTGGCAGGGTATGCTCAGACGTGAGTCCCTTGCTCACTTTGCCACTGGATTCAAGCAAGCGGGGCTGAAGACGGCTGAAATGCCAGGAACCGGTCCTCGGACGCTTGTTTCCGGTCCAGGGAAGACATGGCTTGGCAGGTCGGGCTGGACTGTTCCCATGAGGCACAGGGTCAGACTGATTTGCATATAGCCATGTCTGAACTGGGGTGGCAGAGTGGGCTAAAGAACGGTAATGGATTAAACCCAGATCTTTTGACTGGGAGTGAGCGTTTGATTGATTCAGATGCTCCGTCCATCACCACCCCCTTTTGTACCGCTTTTGGCCACCATAAGTGTGGCAGGGTATGCTCAGACGTGAGTCCCTTGCTCACTTTGCCACTGGATTCAAGCAAGCTGGGCTGAAGACGGCTGGAATGCTAGAAACCGGTCCTCCGAAGCTTGTTTCCGGTCCAGGGAAGACATGGCTTGGCAGTTCGGGCTGGACTGTTCCCATGAGGCACAGGGTCAGACTGATTTGCATATAGCCATGTCTGAACTGGGGTGGCAGAGTGGGCTAAAGAACGGTGATGGATTAAACCCAGATCTTTTGACTGGGTGTGAGTGTTTGATTGATTCAGATGCTCTGTCCATCACCACCCCCTTTTGTTCCACTTTTGGCCGCCATAAGTGTGGCAGGGTATGCTCAGACGTGAGTCCCTTGCTCACTTTGCCACTGGATTCAAGCAAGCCGGGCTGTAGACGGCTGGAATGCCAGAAACCGGTCCTCGGAAGCTTGTTTCCGGTCCAGAGAAGACATGGCTTGGCAGTTCGGGCTGGACTGTTCCCATGAGGCACAGGGTCAGACTGATTTGCATATAGCCATGTCTGATTGGGGTGGCAGAGTGGGCTAAAGAACGGTGATGGATTAAACCCAGATCTTTTGACTGGGTGTGAGTGTTTGATTGATTCAGATGCTCCGTCCATCACCACCCCCTTTTGTACCGCTTTTGGCCGCCATAAGTGTGGCAGGGTATGCTCAGACGTGAGTCCCTTGCTCACTTTGCCACTGGATTCAAGCAAGCCGGGCTGAAGACGGCTGGAATGCCAGAAACCGGTCCTCAGAAGCTTGTTTCCGGTCCAGGGAAGACATGGCTTGGCAGTTTGGGCTGGACTGTTCCCATGAGGCACAGGGTCAGACTGATTTGCATATAGCCATGTCTGAACTGGGGTGGCAGAGTGGGCTAAAGAACGGTGATGGATTAAACCCGGATCTTTTGACTGGGTGTGAGTGTTTGATTGATTCAGATGCTCCGTCCATCACCACCCCCTTTTGTACCGCTTTTGGCCGTCATAAGTGTGGCAGGGTATGCTCAGACGTGAGTCCCTTGCTTACTTTGCCACTGGATTCAAGCAAGCCGGGCTGAAGACGGCTGGAATGCCAGAAACCGGTCCTCAGAAGCTTGTTTCTGGTCCAGGGAAGACATGGCTTGGCAGTTCGGGCTGGACTGTTCCCATGAGGCACAGGGTCAGACTGATTTGCATATAGCTGTGTCTGAACTGGGGTGGCAGAGTGGGCTAAAGAACGGTGATGGATTAAACCCAGATCTTTTGACTGGGTGTGAGTGTTTGATTGATTCAGATGCTCCGTCCATCACCACCCCCTTTTGTACCGCTTTTGGCCGCCATAAGTGTGGCAGGGTATGCTCAGACGTGAGTCCCTTGCTCACTTTGCCACTGGATTCAAGCAAGCCGGTCTGTAGACGGCTGGAATGCCAGAAACCGGTCCTCGGAAGCTTGTTTCCGGTCCAGGGAAGACATCACTTGGCAGTTCGTGCTGGACTGTTCCCATGAGGCACAGGGTCAGACTGATTTGCATATAGCCATGTCTGAACTGGGGTGGCAGAGTGGGCTAAAGAACGGTGATGGATTAAACCCAGATCTTTTGACTGGGTGTGAGTGTTTGATTGATTCAGATGCTCCGTCCATCACCACCCCCTTTTGTACTGCTGTTGGCCGCCATAAGTGTGGCAGGGTATGCTCAGACGTGAGTCCCTTGCTCACTTTGCCACTGGATTCAAGCAAGCGGGGCTGAAGACGGCTGGAATGCCAGGAACCGGTCCTCGGACGCTTGTTTCCGGTCCAGGGAAGACATGGCTTGGCAGGTCGGGCTGGACTGTTCCCATGAGGCACAGGGTCAGACTGATTTGCATATAGCCATGTCTGAACTGGGGTGGCAGAGTGGGCTAAAGAACGGTAATGGATTAAACCCAGATCTTTTGACTGGGAGTGAGTGTTTGATTGATTCAGATGCTCCGTCCATCACCACCCCCTTTTGTACCGCTTTTGGCCACCATAAGTGTGGCAGGGTATGCTCAGACGTGAGTCCCTTGCTCACTTTGCCACTGGATTCAAGCAAGCTGGGCTGAAGACGGCTGGAATGCTAGAAACCGGTCCTCCGAAGCTTGTTTCCGGTCCAGGGAAGACATGGCTTGGCAGTTCGGGCTGGACTGTTCCCATGAGGCACAGGGTCAGACTGATTTGCATATAGCCATGTCTGAACTGGGGTGGCAGAGTGGGCTAAAGAACGGTGATGGATTAAACCCAGATCTTTTGACTGGGTGTGAGTGTTTGATTGATTCAGATGCTCTGTCCATCACCACCCCCTTTTGTTCCGCTTTTGGCCGCCATAAGTGTGGCAGGGTATGCTCAGACGTGAGTCCCTTGCTCACTTTGCCACTGGATTCAAGCAAGCCGGGCTGTAGACGGCTGGAATGCCAGAAACCGGTCCTCGGAAGCTTGTTTCCGGTCCAGAGAAGACATGGCTTGGCAGTTCGGGCTGGACTGTTCCCATGAGGCACAGGGTCAGACTGATTTGCATATAGCCATGTCTGAACTGGGGTGGCAGAGTGGGTTAAAGAACGGTGATGGATTAAACCCAGATCTTTTGACTGGGTGTGAGTGTTTGATTGATTCATATGCTCCGTCCATCACCACCCCCTTTTGTACCGGCAAGATGAAATGAGGCAATGGATATTCCCCTTACTGAGGCAGAGTGGCAGACTGCCTGTCTCAAATGGTAACACCAAATGGCAATTTAAGGATACAGCATTTTAAGTACTTACATCAAACTTACTATACTCCTGTGAGACTTTATAGATATGGCCTCCGTCAGGAAGCATGTTGTAAGCGTTGTGGTACTGACATGGCAGACTTTCTACATATTGCATGGCACTGCCCGAAAGTGCGTGAATACTGGGTGAAAGTTACTTCGTTGTTGGGGGAGATGGTGGAGGTTGAAATTGATTGTAATGTCCGCACCTGTTTGTTGGGGCTTTTAAGCAATGTACGTGCTATTAAGCGCAAGTTCTGCATGGTAGCTCTACTACTTGCCAAACGCAGAGTTTCGTTATGCTGGGAGAGTAAGGACGCACCTCAAATTAAGCAATGATTTCATGACATATCCTACTGTCAAGACACGTTAAAACCCTATGAAGAAGAACTGCCTGTTAGATCCCGACCTAGAGGCTACTGGAAATACTTGACAGCATACTTACTTGTGAATCCGACTATTTAAATGTATAATCTGAATATGTCCTTAAACTACTTCATGTAATGGGTGGTATTTTGCAGAATCTCTGTTATTGTGCAACTATTATACCTGGATGATGTGTACATAGAGTGTAAAGGCCTTTGTGTAATCTGGAGTGCCTAACACTGGTGCAGAACAAAGAGTTTGACGTAACTGATAAAAAGCATTCTGGCATTCAGTCATCCATGGAAGGGGCATTGGAGTGTCTTTAGTCAAAAGCGCCAACAAGGGTTTAACAATGTGTGAAAAACCTAATATCCATTGCCTACAAAACAAAGTCTAGCTTATAATAACAACGGGGTTGACCCTGTGTCCCTCAGAACCTGGGTAAGTAATAGTTCAAAATACGTTGGTTCTGTCTGGTGCGAACATCAATTATTTATCCAAACGTTTTTTCTTATATGGTTTACAAACCAAAAGATACAATTCAAACCCCCTCTGAAAAGGAAAACACCCAAGATAGCTTCTTGCAATCAATGACAAGAAAACAGTGAAAACAGTCACTACTCACTGTTTTCACTGTGTTTGCACTGTATTGTAGATAGTGACAGTCACTTTTATTGAAACAATTTTTTTTGCAAAAGTGTGACTTATATAAATATATAAAGAGAATATTTAGTCACGCACAGGTTTTCTTGTCATTGATTGCAAGAAGCTATCTTGGGTGTTTTCCTTTTCAGAGGGGGTCTGAATTGTATCTTTTGGTTTGTAAACCATATATGAAAAAACGTTTGGATAAATAATTCTTGTTCGCACCCGACAGAACCAACTTATTTTGAACTACAAAACAATGTCAACCCAATAAAGGCACGAACATCTTTCTGAGTAGAAGGTACCGGTGTGTCTAAAATTGCTTGAATGCGATCTGATGTCAGTGCACGGCCCTCCTTACACAGAGGGTGACCTAAGTAGGTTACCTTCGGTCTACAATAATGCAATTTCTTTCGTGACACTTTATGACGGTGTGTAGCAAGAAAAGAAAGCATAGACAAAGTACACTCTTCACACAGTTCAGGCGTATCGGCTGCCAACAAGATGTCATCGACATATTGTATGAGAGCCACTCCTTTAGGCAAAACGAAAGAATCAATCTGTCTCTTCAATGCTTGACTGTAAATACTAGGACTCTCAGTGTAGCCTTGAGGAACTCTACAAAATCTATTCGATCGATTATTCACAGTGAAACCAAGCAAATATCGTCTATCAGGACGAATAGGGATCGAAAACAAAACGTTCTTCAAGTCTATCACGGAGAATGTAGTTGCTATAGGAGAAACCAAAGTAAGTAGTGTTGTTATGTCCACAGGATACCACAGGATATTGCGGTACTACAATCTTGTTAACTTCTCGCAAATTAATAATGAATCTGTAAATCCTAGTGTCAGTATCTTTTTTCAAAATAGGAAGAATAGGACTGTTGCAAACATTGTAAGGTACTTCCTCCACAACCCCAACTTTAATCAAATCATGGACAATGCGTGTAAGTGCTTCTTTGCCTTCTTGAGAGATTTTATATTGAGGCAATCGTGGCAATGAAACACCCTCCTTGACGCTAATATGCACTGGTGGGATAGCCATCTGTCCTACATCTGTGTCTGAAGTAGCCCACAAAGTACTAGGGAGTGAAGCTAATGCAGTATCCTCTTTAACAAGACAAGATCTCTCGTTCACGGGGTAATTGTCATTCAAAATAACATGTACTCCTTCAGGAGAACATTGTATCATAGCCCTGAAGTACTTGAGCATATCAAGACCCACAATATTGTCTGGTGTGTTCGGAGAGAGCAAAAACGGACATGGAGCAGTACATTTGTCAACATGGAATGCAAGAGGCTGTGACAGTGGGCTAAGGGAAGGTGTTCCATCGAAACCTAATGGTTAAGCCAGACAGGGGAGACCTCGGAACCAAGTGTTTTGATAAAGCGATACGAGTAGCTCCTGTATCAACCAGAAACTGATCAGTAGAACCCAAAACATGTGTGTTAGACCTGTCACCTTGGCGTGGGTCTCCCTTCCACTCTTTGTTACTGTGCCTCATGTGTTTTGCTGGTATTAGCTGCTCAGAGCGCTGTGCCACTGCCAATCAGTGCCACAGTGCAAGTGCTCCCTATATAAAATACTAGCAGCCCGTCCCGACGTTGTCCGGGTATGAATTGCTGCCGGCCAGTAGTATATTGTTTCGTAGGATTTCATTTTGATAGCATTTCTTATCTGTGACAGGCCTGTGAAACGCTCCAATTCACAGTGCACTGCTGATGCACTTAAGAGTGCGAGTTCAGTAGTGTGTGAACTCGAGTTTCCCTACTTTATTTTCCTTGCAATATTATATAGCGCGAACTCGACAACATGGCATGAGCACAATTTACATTACAGAAGAACACATTGATTTGTGGTAGGCACGGGGAGACAAAGCGATTTGCCTGGAATCACAGGATGTTGAGCTGATGCCGAGATTCGAACGTAGCTCCCCATCTCTAGAGTTCGCAATTCTAGAACTTGTGGTGGGAGGTGTGTCTAAAAGTGTATGTCGGTGCTGGGCATCAATGAGAGAGACCTGTGCATTTTTCCAATTGGTGGTGAAAAAATATGAGTATGTTGCTGGAGATGTGGGCCGCCGTGCCACCAATGTACTTACGGGGGAGGGTAAGCACCCATTATTCCGCAAATTTCTTTCCGCATACCATCACTCTGCATACTTTCATTACAAAAGTACATGACTCCCCAATGCCATTATAATGCATGGCATTACATTTTATATGCTTTTACCATGCATACATTTACAACGAAATTCGTTGTATATGCATGAATGGTAAAAGCATGTTTTTTAAAAATGTTTGGATAAGGCAAGTATGGGTATAGGGGTATATGTTTTGTGGTACTGAGGTATATGTTTTGGGGTGTTTGAGTATTTTAATGGTTCAGATATAGTTTTGGGTTATGGGCTACAGGGGTATTTTTAGGGTTCAGGGCTAGGTTTGGGTTTTGGGGTATAGGAGTATTTTTAGGTTTCAGGGCTAGGTTTGGGTTTTGGGATACAGGGGTCTTTTAGGGTTCTGGGCTAGGTTTGGGTTTTGGGGTACAGGGGTATTTTTAGGGTTCAGGGGTAGGTTTGGGTTTTGGGGTACAGGGGTATTTTAAGGGTTATGGGCTAGGTTTGGGTTTTGGGGTACAGGGGTATTTTAGGGTTCAGGGGTAGGTTTGGGTTTTGGGGTACAGGGGTATTTTTAGGGTTCAGGGGTATGTTTGGGTTTTGAGGTACAGGGGTATTTATAGGGTTCAGGGCTAGGTTTTGGTTTTGGGGTACAGGGGTATTTTTAGGGTTTAGGGATAGGTTTGGATTTTGGGGTACAGGGTAGATTTATAGGGTTAAGATGGGTTAGTGTTTAAGGGTGTTGGGGTATTTTATAGAGTAAGGGTGGGTTATGATTATGGGGTGCAGGGGTATTTAAAGTAGGGGTGGGCGGAATTGGCGCGAACATGGTACAATAAATCCGCAATATTTCGTTCCGTCAGATTTCCAATTATTAAAACAGAAACCTCATATATTCAAGGTAAAATAACAAGTATTTCTACATGCTAAAATGCATATAGTCATTTCACAAAAGTGAAATTAGCTTCCAGCAAGCAGTGAGAGAGGTGATGATTTTGAGATCAAGCCCCTGCAAACCATTATGGGACGAGATTAGCAGTGGGAAGTGAATATTATAGTATCCAAATAATTCTACAAAGAGCTGCAGTTCACCTCGTTCTCCCCAGTTGTCCCCAAGAGGCAAATGCAATAGCATTTAAAATATTATACATCAAGCTGCAGTTCACCTCATGGTCCCTAGATGTCCCTGATGAGGCAAATGCAATAGCATTTAAAATATTACACATCAAGCTGCAGTTCACCTCATGTCCCTAGATGTCCCTGATGATGCAAATGCAATAGCATTTAAAATATTATATATCAAGCTGCAGTTCACCTCGCTGTCCCTAGATGTCCCTGATGAGGCAAATGCAATAGCATTTAAAATATTATACATCAAGCTGCAGTTCACCTCGTCGTCCCAAGATGTCCCTGATGAGTAAAATTCAAAAACATTGAAACCCTTTCATGAATGCTAAAAATTATGCTAAGCTTATCCCATAATGCTTTGCAGGGCCTTTTAGTTGTATTTTTGCCCATAACTGTGCTTGGGGTGGTTCTAAGAGAATGGGACCTCCAGAGAATTACTATTTAAAGGGAGCAGGAATGTATAGAACCTGGGAAGAAAAAACAACACTTGTGACGGAATGCCCCCAGCGATTGTCACGCCCCCAGCACACACCCACAGCACAATGCAGACACGCCCACAAGGGACTACTTTGCTGGCACGGTTCTTTTACATTTTAAATGTATATGGTGGGCGTCTGCATAGCCTATATCCTTCTGCTGCAACTGCCCTTTCCAACGCTGTATTGGGTGTTGTGATTGGTGCTGTGGTTCCCGAGTTTACCTGGCCAAAAGGTGCAAGTTCTCTCTTTATAATAGTAGTATAGATATATGTTGATTGGATTCCATGATTGGCTTATTTGGTTTACTGTCGGACCCCAGTAAAGTGCACCAGGCGTGCCCAGGGCTTGTAAATCCAAATGCTACTAGTGGACTTGCAGCACTGGTTGTGCCCCCCCCCCCCCCCCACATAAGCAGCATTGTAAAATGTGTCTAAGGTCTGCCATTGCAGAACCTGTGTGCAATCAGGTACTGTCATGCTGACTGGGCAAGTGCACCCACTTGCCAGTCCCTAAACCTTCCCTTTACTTCATGTGAGTCCCCCCTGTGGTAGGCCCAAGGGCAGGGTGCATTGTAAGCATAAGGTAGGTCAAGCCCTGATGTGTGTGGCATGTCCTCATAGTGAATTACAGCCATTTTAGTTTTTCACTATTGGAAGGCTAGCTGTTCTCATGGGCCAGAATGGGCTGTTGGAATTGTTACATCCTATGATCCTAACAGACTCAGGGAACATGGTAGAAATTAGAGTTTAGTATGCCTGAACTCAGAATAATAAAATACATCTTTTAGGAACGTTTATTTTAATGTTCTGTGTTTGCAAATACCACTTTTAGAAAGTTGGTATTTGCTGGCCTAACCATTTCAGCCCGCCTCTGCTATGATGTGTATCTGCTGTCTAGTTTCTGTGAGTGACAGGGCTAGGGGATTCCAGGAGACAGGCTGGGCAGTCAGGTGGTGAATAGGAAGATTACATCCAAATGGGTGGGAGGAGTGCACCTAGACTCTGAATAGGGCTGTGCTCTGCCACCACAATGCCTGCTCCACCTCCTGTGGAGCGTCTGATGTCTCTGCCCTGCACACTGAAAGAAGAAGTCAGAATCATGTCAACAAAGTGCTCAAAAACTGGACTGAACTAGGCAAAGGCCCCCTGGCCTCCAAGAACAAAAGAATTGCGGTTTAAATATTCGGACCCTGCTCCCAAGAAATAAGATCCTGCTGAAACAAGAAGAACCTCTGCCCGACGAGAAGGAACTGGGAAAACTGCCAGGAGGAGTACTGTACCTGACCTGGGGGATTGGCCTGCAGTGGTTGCCTTGCTGCGAGAGGAGAGGAAAAGACTGGAAAAGATTTTATTTCAACTTGTGCTTTTAAGATCTCCAAGGGCTTGTGAGTGAGCTTGCCCCCTGAACGGAGTCCCAGGACTATTGGACTCCCAACGCCTTCACAAAGAGCTGCTGGAATTTGCCGTTTTCCCCGGACTGCTGGACCCGCGATCTAAAGTGTGCCTCAAAGCCCTGACTGCCGTGGAACCTGTGCTGCCCCGAACCGTGTGACTCCGCTCTCTTTACGAGCCGTAGCTTGCACCGTAAGCTACCCGGGCCACACCGCACACCGCATCACCCTCCCCCCTTCGAGACGCACCGCTCGCCGTGTCCCAGCCGCTGGCCTTCTGAAGTACGCAGGGCGGAGTACGGCTAGCACGCTTGCAGCATACAGTCCGCCCGCACCGCGCTGCTTGGAACTAAACGGCATCCCCGCTCTGAAGGCACGACGCGCACAAAGCACCGGACGTGGAAGCCGGAAAGTCAGGACCGTCCGCCTCGCTCCCGTGGCCCCCGCTCTACGCCTCAGACGAGACGCCTACAGAAAGCCGGGGTCCGCACCGCAGCAGGGCCGACAATGCTCCTGGTTCGCCTCCACTTTCACACTGCCTCGTCTGCATCGATCCAAGGTAACTGTATGCCTCACACTGCGGTTGTGTGCGCACCGGACCAGAGAGTATGCAGCGCCTATTTGACTCTGCCTAGGTACGTTTTGTCCCCGTGAGAGCCGCCCAGACAGCGCGAAGCACACAGAACTGAAAAACTACGCATTTTTAACCAAGAACTGCATTCCTAGCAGTATTGTGGCCTATTTGTACGTTATTTGGTCTTGTGCTAAGCCTTTATATAAAAGATACTTATTTTTATACAAAACCTGGTGTGGTGTCCATGTGTGGTGTTGTCACTGAGTTACTTTATGTGTTCACAAATGCTTAACCCATAACGCTCTGAGATAAACCTTGTCTGCTCGCGCCACATTGCCTAGAGGGTGAGCAGGAGTTATTTTAGAGTGTAATCCCCTTACCCAGACTGGAGGAGAGGGTCCCTGCTTGTCACAAGTATTTACCTGTGCAACCAGAGACCCCCAATTCTAAAAATGTGCTGTAACATAGGGACCCTGCTGATCTACTGGAACTTCAACTGATTCCTTACCCCATCCTAGGCAATCCTATGCATAAGCAGAATCTTGAAAATCAGACGGCACATAGTCGGACATTTGATATTGATTTTGCCTATCAAACGTGTTAAACCCATCCTGCCCATGTATATTAGCATCAAACCTCGCACAATCACCTGTGCTTCCCCTAGGCCCTGAATATCCAGAGCGATTTCTCATTTGTCCCTGACCACGTGGACACTGCTGAGCACGCAGCACCGGACAATCGGAAATCCAATGTCCAAACTGCCCGCAGTACGCACACTGGCTAATGGACAAATTTGAACGAGTAAAAGACGAACCATAAGATCCACGTCTACCTCTATCATTACCTCTGGAAGGCGGACCATAAGCCTGAACCATCATAACCTTTGTTTTTAAGTCTTTCGTCTTTTTATCCTCACAGCCCTTCGCCTCTAACTCCTGGCGTTCATAATACTGAGCCATAGTCAACATAGAAACCGGAGAAGAGGTAGTCCATGAGCTCTCACTGGCCTTTAGGCGACTAGCTATTCCTGGCAACAAGTTGGCAACATATTTATCTATGAACAGATGTCTGCCTGTGTCATCTGTTAATGACTGGCCACTAAAATTGTGGAATGCATCCTCAAAGCATGTTATGTTATGTTATGTTACGATTATTTATTGTGCGCACAGATACTCCAGCCAAGGAGCGTCCTGGCGCAGAGGCAAGGTAGCACGTAACACAACACCAGGCTAAGAACAAAACTAAGGGACAGCTAAAACAGGAAGGTTTTTATAGCCCTCCGAAAGGTCAGAAGGTCCTCCAGCAAGCGGATTTCAACAGGCAAGGAGTTCCATGCTGACGCAGCCATTACCTTAAACGAGCGGCCTCCCATACGGCTAAGCCTGAATCTGGGAACCACCGCAAGGGCCAGACCCTGAGAGCGAAGGCTACGGGCAGGGACATAAAAAGACAGACAGCTCGACAGGATTTCCGGGCCTGTACCTCTCAAGATTTTAAAAGCAAAGCACAAAACCTTGAAGAGGATGCGCTTCCTAACCGGAAGCCAGTGTAGGGAGCGAAGGACACCTGTCACTGAGCAGAATCTGGGCAAGCCCACAATCGCCCTTGCCGCAGCATTCTGAACCCATTGTAAGCGGGTTAATTCGGCCTGGTTGGCCCCCGCCAGGAGAGAGCTGGCGTAATCCAGGCGGGAGATGATAGTAGCCTGGATCACCAACTGCCTGGTCGGGGCGTCAAAGAACTTGAGAACAGGTCTCAAGCCTCTCAGGAGACCGAAACAACAAGCCGCGGTTCTTTTAGTATGGCCTACAAAAGAGAGGCCCGCATCCAGCCATACCCCCAGATTTTTCACTTCCGATACCGGGGTCGGAGTAGGTCCCAACTCTGAGGGCCACCAGTGGTCACCCCACAGCTCCACTCCCTTCCCGACGACCATCACCTCTGTTTTAGTGGCGTTTAGCTGAAGGCAATTGCCTGTCAGCCAACTAGCCACCGCCTTCAGTCCCGACTGAAACCTAGGGGCCTCGATCTCCGCATCCCCGCTGAGAGTAACCGCCAGCTGAGTGTCGTCGGCATATGAGACCAAGGTAAGGCCCCACTGCCTAGCGACATCAGCCAGCGGTCTCACGTAAAGATTGAATAACGTGGGACTCAGCGAGGACCCTTGCGGAACCCCCATGGCCAGTGGCTGGTAGTTGGACTTGAAGGGAGGGATGGCAACACAGAAGGAGCGGTCATCTAAAAAGGAGCGGAACCATTGCAGCACCTGACCGCCAATGCCAGTCTCCTCGAGCCGGCGTAGGAGGATGCTGTGATCTACCGTATCAAAGGCGGCGCTAAGATCTAACAAAATAAGCGCCGCCGTTTGACCAGCATCCAACTTTGCCCGGAGATGTTCCACCATCACAAGTAACGCAGTTTCCGTACTGTGCCCAGCACGGAATCCGTTTTGTGTGGGGTCGAGGGCCTTGGTCCGAGTCAGATGTTCAGACAGGGCCAGATTGACGTGGGCCTCTGTAATCTTGGCTGGCCAGGGTAACAGCGAAATGGGGCGGTAGCTTTCGGGCTTGGAAGGGTCCAGGGTGGGCTTTTTAATAATCGGGGACACCACAGCTTGTTTCCACTTAGATGGAACAGTCCCTGTTTCCAAGGAGAGGTTGACAAGGGAACATACAGCTGTACGTCCCATAAAAGCTTGGTCTCGAAAGAGAGCAGGCCTTACTGGATCGGATGGAGATCCAGATTTGACTTGCAATGCAAGTTTGTCAAAACCATCCAAGGTGAGGGGGGGGAAAACAAGCAGTGTAGTCTGATGGTGGACCCCATTAATATTTTCCTCAGTGAACCCTATGCTGGGGAATGTCCTATATATGGCTTGGACCTTCCCCAAGAAGTAAGATGCAAGGGATTCACAATGGGAAAGGGAGCTCACGGTCGTAGAGGTAGTCCGCTTCGCTGTAAGATCTTTAACAGCCTTAAAAATAGCTTTAGACGGATTCGGACTGCTCCGGAACTCAGTGGCATAAAAAGCCGCACGGGCTCGGCAGATAGCTCGATGGTAAAGCTTAACGGACTTGGCATATGCAGCTTTCAGGTCAGCTCCATAGGTTTTCCTCCAAGCCCTCTCTGCTCGTCTACAGGCACCCTTTAGGGCCCGGAGAGTGCCATCATACCAGGGGCTCGACTCTCTGGGACTGATTTTAGTTGAAACGATGGGTATCAGAGAGTCCAAGGCCCTAGTTATCCATGAACAGAAGAGGTCATACCCCCTTTCCACATCCGTCAAAGGGCCCAGCGGCTCCTCTAATAGAAGACGGTGAAAGTCCTCTAACCGAAGCTTTTTCCAAGCCCTCTTTTGAACCCGCCTAGCCGTAGAGATGGAAGAAGTGGCCAAGACCGGGCAGAGGATGGACACCAAGAAGTGGTCTGTCCATTCCACCGGAGAGACAGATGAAATTTGAATCCCCAACAGATTGGTAAACAGGGGGTCCAAAATATGCCCCCCCAGGTGAGTAGGCTGGGAAACCATCTGGGAAAGTTGAAAGGCCTCCAGGTCAGAAGAGATGGAACGCACTGTCAGGCCTGAGAGGGTGTCAAAATGCAGGTTTAGGTCACCTATGATAGAGAAGTTGGCACAGTCGGCAACCAAAGGGCCAACAGTATCAGGGAAAGCATTCCTAAACGCCACATCACTGCCGGGTGGGCGATAGACGACCATCCCAGACAGGGTAAACTCAGGGCTGACAGAGACCTTGAACATGGCACTCTCACACCCAGAGATGTTTAGGGCACTCCAGACGTAAGGGTAGATAGATTTTACCACTAACGCGATACCTCCACCCCTCGACAGCCTATTCAGGGTGTACATAGAATAGCCGGGTGGACAGGCAAGATTGGTAATAGCGGTATCAGCGTCCTGTAGCCAGGTTTCCGTCATGGCAAATACGTCTGGAGCTTCCTCCTCAATGAGGTCATAGATGTGCAGATGGTGTTTCAGCACAGACCTGACGTTTAAATTCAGGATCTTTAGAGTAGTCGGAGGCACAGTAGTACGGCGGGTCTCCGAGGAAATAAACCCTGGGAGAGGTTGCGGAGAGTCCAGAGCCCACCCGTTACAAGGGCAATGAAATGGGCCACGCAATGGGTGTACCGATGGAAGGGTACAACAGCAGCTTACCTGACCAATGGCGAACAAGCGATCCCGCGAGTACGTCAGCATATTGGACCCAAGATGTAATGATAGTCCTTACACAGAGTACCGCGACGTCCAGCGCGTCCAAGCGCGGACGGGCGCAGACGGGCAGGACTCTGGCACGACTCCGGCAAGCGACGGCGTCCCAACTGCGCGTTCCCGCTGCGCGGGAGAGAGCGACTTTAAATAGGCGCCGGAATGGAGGGAGGAGCGCATGGACGCTCCAAGATGGCGCCCGCCGAAAAAAGCCTGGTCCCAAGCCAAGATGGCGCTGGTCGCCGATCAACAAACAACCCCCGGACCACCCACAGAACCCGGGCCCACCGAAAACGGTGGTGAGTATTCCAAATTAAATGCAGGTGTAAGGGGGGGGGAGAGCCCAAGCAGTACACAGTTAAAAATGCAGAAGAAAATAAAAACGAAGCGAAAACGCGCAAAATGCAGCAACTAATAAGGATAAAATTATTCAGTGCTTACAAACCGCAGCGCGGTAGTACGACACCTTGCCAGGCCGACAGATGCCTAAAAGTGCCTTAAATAGGCGCCGGAATGGAGGGAGGAGCGCATGGACGCTCCAAGATGGCGCCCGCCGAAAAAAGCCTGGTCCCAAGCCAAGATGGCGCTGGTCGCCGATCAACAAACAACCCCCGGACCACCCACAGAACCCGGGCCCACCGAAAACGGTGGTGAGTATTTCAAATTAAATGCAGGTGTAAGGGGGGGGGAGAGCCCAAGCAGTACACAGTTAAAAATGCAGAAGAAAATAAAAACGAAGCGAAAACGCGCAAAATGCAGCAACTAATAAGGATAAAATTATTCAGTGCTTACAAACCGCAGCGCGGTAGTACGACACCTTGCCAGGCCGACAGATGCCTAAAAGTGCCTTAAATAGGCGCCGGAATGGAGGGAGGAGCGCATGGACGCTCCAAGATGGCGCCCGCCGAAAAAAGCCTGGTCCCAAGCCAAGATGGCGCTGGTCGCCGATCAACAAACAACCCCAGGACCACCCACAGAACCCGGGCCCACCGAAAACGGTGGTGAGTATTCCAAATTAAATGCAGGTGTAAGGGGGGGGGAGAGCCCAAGCAGTACACAGTTAAAAATGCAGAAGAAAATAAAAACGAAGCGAAAACGCGCAAAATGCTGCAACTAATAAGGATAAAATTATTCAGTGCTTACAAACCGCAGCGCGGTAGTACGACACCTTGCCAGGCCGACAGATGCCTAAAAGTGCCTTAAATAGGCGCCGGAATGGAGGGAGGAGCGCATGGACGCTCCAAGATGGCGCCCGCCGAAAAAAGCCTGGTCCCAAGCCAAGATGGCGCTGGTCGCCGATCAACAAACAACCCCCGGACCACCCACAGAACCCGGGCCCACCGAAAACGGTGGTGAGTATTCCAAATTAAATGCAGGTGTAAGGGGGGGGGAGAGCCCAAGCAGTACACAGTTAAAAATGCAGAAGAAAATAAAAACGAAGCGAAAACGCGCAAAATGCAGCAACTAATAAGGATAAAATTATTCAGTGCTTACAAACCGCAGCGCGGTAGTACGACACCTTGCCAGGCCGACAGATGCCTAAAAGTGCCTTAAATAGGCGCCGGAATGGAGGGAGGAGCGCATGGACGCTCCAAGATGGCGCCCGCCGAAAAAAGCCTGGTCCCAAGCCAAGATGGCGCTGGTCGCCGATCAACAAACAACCCCCGGACCACCCACAGAACCCGGGCCCACCGAAAACGGTGGTGAGTATTCCAAATTAAATGCAGGTGTAAGGGGGGGGGAGAGCCCAAGCAGTACACAGTTAAAAATGCAGAAGAAAATAAAAACGAAGCGAAAACGCGCAAAATGCTGCAACTAATAAGGATAAAATTATTCAGTGCTTACAAACCGCAGCGCGGTAGTACGACACCTTGCATGTAAAGAAGTAATAACCCGATTTGTCTGCCTTTTGCTTACATGACGCCAATATAGAACAATCTATCTTTTTAGGGGGGATAATCGTCTTTAATTTAACTAATATAGCTGCGGGGAGATCTAGAGTTAACTTACACGGTTTCTGTGCGGGTTCCCTTTCTACATCCAGTCGTTCTAAATCCTTCCATTTAGAAGGCTTAGCCCGTCTGCGCCCGTCCACGCCTGGACCGCACCCAGCGCAATAACCCCTTGTCCCCGCAGGAGCCATACAACCAGGCTGAGCTATGACACCGTCACCCTCCACGCACTCAACACCGGCCGATCATCCACCTGCTACTGAGCCACCCCGAAGCGCACCCACGGACCCTTCTCCTGCCGAACTTGCAACTTCACCGGCCTCCGCACCGCCACCCCACCCCCCGGACCATGCAACAACAATCACCTCAAGTGCATCCTTCTCAACACCCGCTCCATCCACAAACACGCCATCAAACTCAGGGATCTCCTCGAAACAACTGCACCGGACATCGCCTTCCTCACAGAAACCTGGATGAACGCCTCGTCAGCCCCCGACATCGCCATAGCCATCCCGGACGGCTACAAGATCACCCGGAAGGACCGCATCAACCAAACCGGAGGAGCAATCGCCATCATCTACAGGAACTCGATCAGAGTCACGACCAACACCGAGGACGCCCTCCCCTCTGCCGAACATCTACACTTCTAGATCCACACCAACCCCAAGACCACCCTCAGAGGAACCCTAGTCTACAGACCCCGGGGACCACGCACACAATTCAGCGAAGCCAATGCCGATTTGATCAGAGCGCATGCCCTCACCTCCGCAGACTACATTCTCCTGGGTGACCTGAACTTCCACCTGGAGACCAACAACGACAAGAACACCACCTCCCTACTTGAAAACCTCGCCAACCTCGGCCTCAAGCAACTGGTGACCACCCCCACCCACCTCGCTGGTCACACGCTGGACCCCATTTTCTCCACCAGCAACAACGTCTCCTTCAGGCACACCACCGGCCGACACTGGACAGACCACAGCTGCGTCCACTTCACCTTCCACAAGACCACATCCCACCACCGCCCACAAAAGATCCCCCGCAGATGCTGGAGCAAAGTCACCACAGACCAGCTGACCACATCACTGAGCCAGAACCCACCAAACGACACAACTGACGCCAACGCCGCCGCACACAACCTCACACAGGGGATCAGTGACTGCGCCGACGCCCTCACACCACTAAAAAACTCCTCCGTCAAGCCCAGCAACAAGAAATCCACCTGGTTCACCGACGACCTCAAGAATACAAAGAAATCATGGTGCCAGGACCAAACAACAGAGAACCTCACAGCTCTCAAGAACGCCACCCACAAACACCACCAACTGATCCGCACCACCAAAAGGACTGCTTTCAAAGAACGCCTAGACAACAACGCGCACAACAGCAAGGAGCTCTTCAGCATCATGAAAGAACTCTCCAACCCCAGCGCCAACTCCAATGACATCCCACCCTCGCAAGACCTGTGCGACTCCCTTGCCACCTACTTCCACCGCAAGATCGCCGACATATACGACAGCTTCAACGCCCAGACCCCGTTACCAGCCACCGAGCCAACGCCCCCCACCGACACCCTTAGCACCTGGACCCCCGTCAGCATCAAGGACACCACCCACGTCATGAACACCGTCCACTCCGGCTCACCATCAGACCCCTGCCCTCACCACATATTCAGCAAAGCAGACACCATCATCGCACCCCACCTCCGGAACGTCATGAACAACTCCTTCCTGTCCGCCACCTTCCCAGAGAGCTGGAAGCATGCCAAGATCAACGCCCTACTGAAGAAACCCACAGCGGACAGAAAGGATCTCAAGAACTTCCGGCCCATCTCCCTTCTTCACTTCCCAGCGAAGATCATCGAGAAAACCGACAACAAACAGCTGACCACCTTCCTCGAGGCTAATGGCTCCCTCGACCCTTCCCAGTCCGGCTTCCGAGCCAACCACAGCACCGAGACCGCCCTCTTTGCAGCCGATGACATCAGGACCATGCTTGACAACGGGGAAACCGCCGCCCACATCCTTCTAGACCTCTCTGTCACCTTCGATATCGTCTGTCACCGAACTCTAAGATCCCGCCTCCACAACGCAGGGATCCAAGTAAAGGCCCTGGAATGGATCACCTCATTTCTCTCCGACAGAACCCAGAGAGTCTGCCTCCCTCCCTTCCGGTCCGCGGCAACCAAAATCATCTGCGGCGTACCCGAAGGCTCCTCACTCAGCCCGACCCTCTTCAATGTCTACATGAGCCCCCTCGCCGCCATCGTACGCAAACACAACCGCAACATCATCACCTATGCCGACGACACCCAGCTGATCCTCTCGCTCACCAAAGACCCAGCCACCGCCAGAATCAAACTCCAGGAAGGAATAAAAGACGTCGTGGAATGGATGAAATATAGCCGCCAAAAGCTAAACTCAGACAAAACGGAGGTCCTAATCCAGGGAACATCACAATCTGCCTGGAACGACTCCTGGTGGCCCACCGTGCTGGGCTCCCCACCAACACCCATGGACCACACACGCAACCTAGGATTCATCTTGGACTCCTCGCTCACCATGTCCAAACAAGTCAACGCCATTGCGTCCTCATTCTTCAACACCCTGCGCATGCTTCGAAAGATCTTCCGGTGGTTCCCCACCGAAACGAGAATGACGGTCACCCAGGCCCTTGTCACCAGCCGGTTGGACTATGGAAATGCCCTATACGCAGGAACCACAGCAAAACTACAGAACAGACTCCAGCGCATACAGAATGCATCCACAAGCCTCATCCTGGACATCCCCCGACACAGCCACATAACCGCCCACCTGAGAGACCTGCACTGACTCCCCGTCAACAAAAGAATATTGTTCAGGCTCCTCATCCACGCACACAAAGCACTCCACAACGCAGACCCAAATACCTCAACAGACGTCTCACGTTCTACACTCCAACCCGCCAGCTCCGCTCCGTTCCGCCACCCTTGCCCTCGCCGCCATCCCAAGGATCCGCAGAACCACCACCGGAGGAAGATCGTTCTTCTACCTGGCTGCCAAGACATGGAACTCCCTCCCCACCCACCTACATCTGACCCAGGACCACATCACCTTCAGGAGACACTTCAAGACCTGGCTGTTCGAGCAGTAGCAGCACCACTCACCCTCCCCCCAGCGCCTTGAGACCCCCGCGGGTGAGTAGCGCATTCTCTATCAATTTCTCCCTTTCCTGCCAATCCTTTATGTGATCTAATATATCAGAAACAGAATCAGTGTTACGGGCGGTTTTACGAGCATCCGATCTAAGCTCTGCGGAACGTGCTACTGGTAACATAGAGTGAGTTTCCCGTGTTTTGTCCTGATCTGTAGGGGAATCCTCAACCGACTCATGAGGCGCAGAAGGAAAAGTATATGGAGGCGGAGAACGATCTAATAAAAGGGAATCATCTTGCGGTTTATTAAGGATAGGATAAAGGGGTTGCCTAACAGCGTATTGGCCAGTTACCTGTAAATGGCGCTCCCTATCTTCCCTCTCTTTTAGTTCTTTCAGTTCTGTATTTTTCAGATCTAATGCCTTCGCATAAATGTTCTTTCGCTGTTCTTTTTCAATCAAGGCTTGCTCACGATTCATTCGTTCACGCACTTCTTTCTCCCACATTCATACACAGTCAAACATATCGTGCCTAGCCTTTCGCCTAAACATACATTGTTCCACATACTGAATCTTTCGTAAATCAAATGACCCATCCATAGGCCAACGCAACTCAGGATCCTTCCTAGTATATTTATTCCATAACGTGCTGTACATTATAGAAGAAATACCATACTTAATATACATGCCCCTATTAGGCGTCCCCTCCCGGGGGGCCGGTTGTGCTTCATCGAGTCTCAAACTGGTACCACTACAAACGCAACACACCCTACGAAGTGTGCTAAAAACAGGCATGCCAAAATAGTGCAGAATATGCAGTATTATAATCTAAGTAGCGTTTAAGGTACTCTTCGTACGTTGCGCCATTCAAATCAATTCAAAGTAGAGAAAAATCTCACACTACCTGCCTATATAAATTGCAATTTATATATTACGAATTTCAAATACAAATATTGGCCAATACTACAAATCAATAGCCACAGTAAGCGTTACTAAACTACCTTACCAATCCAAGGCATAAAAAACAAACAGCAATTGTTGCATCCAACAACTCTTACCAATCAATTGCTGTCCAGATTCCAACTGCCAAGTTCTCAAATCGACCAACTGGTCGCTGCACGGCAAATCACAGAAGAGATCTCAGTCGAGCACCGGCACCACCTGGATGGTCAGATCAGAAAGAAAGGAAAAACGCCGTGGTTGCCCAGACTCGGGTCTTCTTGGGCAGTGATTGCGTCCAAAGCGAGATTCCAATCCTTCGTTTCGACCACTCCTTCAGGCATCCGAGTCGCCGATGAGCCAAGTGTTACAGCGCCAATTTGTTGTAGTGAGCCTCAGCAAGGCCTTTCAGTGCAAGGGGTTCGCCCTTCTCTGCACAGAGTCCTCAGACCATAGAATAGAAGTTGGCAGAGAAACTGGAATAGAAAATACAAGATTTATTAAACCTCATGAGGTGGAACTACATTCACACAACACCCTTCGGTATTGTATGAAGTAGCACCCTGAATGGAAGGAGCTTGGTCCTTTTATACCCACACAGGGGCTCAAAAGAAAGCGGTACAAGTACAAAATGCAGGTTTCAGGTACATATAAGGTCATACAGAAAATGCACAGTCAACGAGTGGGAGGAGCTAACAGTTGCTAATTCTGGTGAACACATCATGACATTTACAAACTAGGGGCAGCTGCAAGGACAGCTGCAAGCTCAACTGAGCATATGCGAAGCAGAAGAGGCTAAATACAACCTGTCTCTAGGCTGATTTCAAGGGCAGACAACAGGAAGGTAGGACAGAGCGAATGGTGAGCACATGGTAGCACATGGCAAACAAGATGGCTGCCAGAAATACAAAATGGATTCCACAAAACGGACAAGATAACTTCTAAATACAGGATGGCTTCTGCTAATGCTAACCCCATCGCTGCCAAATTACAACAAAGGGGAGAACCAGATGCAACTGGTTCTGGAGCATTTTGTTTTGCTCAGCTCCCCTCCCTATTCACAGGACAGGCCAGGGACATCAGACGCACCACAGGGGGTGGAGCCAGCATTGTGGAGGGAAGGCCCAGCCCTATTCAGGTCCCAGGTGCAACTCCTCCCTCCCATCTACATGCATATCTCACTATTCACCACCGGGCAGACCCATCCTGCACACAGAGATGCCAACTTCTAAAAGTGGCACTTCTACACTAGACACATTAAATCTGCGCACACCGTCGCGCAGTATTTAATCTCACGAGTTCTCACATACCAAACTCGCCCCTGCACTCCTCTCACATCAGGAACTACCATGGACACACATATCCCCCATGCATTCCTATGGGAGTGCAGGCCAATCTAACCACACACACTCAGAGAGCGCACGCACTTTACACTGGGCCACAGTGCCAAAGTGCACAGAGATCAGAAATCACTGCCATTATATCAGAGTTCAAGGCAAAAAGTCCAACGAGCTACCCTAAATATCTAAAAACGTGCTTGTCATGTGGGCGAGGGGAGGAGAAAGGCCAGCATTTAAGGGGTTTATGTGAGCTGTCAACAAACATTTCAGGTAGATTTGTTTTCCAGAGCGGACCATTAGGGGAATTTTTCAGCACAAAACTACTAATCCAGACAAATCTGTAGTATTTGCACATTGGATCTTTCGTTAGTTGAAATGGTCTTTAAACATGGAGCTCCTGGTTTGATCGGAGTCAATTACAGGGCAGAAGTTACACAACATTGTGAAGACAGAGGCAACTCTGAGCACAGGGGTGCAGTAACATTTGTTGTACATGCACATGCAGTGTATGTCTTTGAAATATTTTATTCATGAGTGAACTTTGATCCTATAGATGCCGGTACTGGGCTTTCCACTCCTACAAAGATGCAGCCGTTCCTACTCAGCCCCAAGCATATCATGGCCCGGAGGACCCTTTCACCCATCCAGTTCACAAGATTGGTTTGTTGGTCACTTAGCCCCCACACACCTCAGAATGTCAGACAGGGTTCCCCAAATCGGAGGGCACCTGATACCGTACTGGCTCGGTACACACAGTGTCCTATATAGGTGAATCAGACAGAATGTATTTCAGAACAAAGCAGGCAGAGCGGGTCGAGTGGGACCTTTACCACAGACACAGGGTTCCATACAAGCAATCTGTCCATGGACTATAAGCGCCACTATGGGCAAAGTGCCCGTAAAAAGCAACACAACTGCCTTCTGGATCGCTTGCAACACCAACCAGAGGAGCAGCATTGTGGCGATGAGACGTCCCCTGGTGCCACCTTCATAGGCGTACAACACCTAGGAAAGTATCTACACTGCTACGCAAGGCACACCCTCATTGGTGGTACTACCTGATGAACTAAGGAAATTACAAATGAGTACAAGGCTGCACCCTCCCTAGATCTAGGAATGAGATGAAGTATCAACCGTACTACCCATGGCACACCCTCATTGGCGGTACTACCCGATGTACTAAGGCAAGAACAAATGAGTACAAGGCTGCACCAGCCCTAGATCTAGGAATGAGATGAAGTATGAACTGTACTACCCATGGCACACCGTCATGGGCGGTACTACCCGATGAACTAAGGAAAGAACAAATGAGTACAAGGCTGCACTAGCCCTAGATCTAGGAATGAGATGAAGTATCAACCGTACTACCCATAGCACACCGTCATGGGCGGTACTACCCGATGTACTACGGTAAGAACAAATGAGTACAAGGCTGAACCCTCCCTATATCTAGGAATGAGATAAAGTATCAACCGTACTACCCATGGCACGCCGTCATTGGTGGTACTACCCGATGTACTAAGGCAAGAACAAATGAGTACAAGGCTGCACCAGCCCTAGATCTAGGAATGAGATGAAGTATCAACCGTACTACCCATGGCACACCGTCATGGGCGGTACTACCCGATGTACTAAGGCAAGAACAAATGAGTACAAGGCTGAACCCTCCCGAGATCTAGGAATGAGATGAAGTATCAACCGTACTACCCATGGCACGCCGTCATGGGTGGTACTACCCGATGTACTAAGGCAAGAACAAATGAGTACAAGGCTGCACTAGCCCTAGATCTAGGAATGAGATGAAGTATCAACCGTACTACCCATAGCACACCGTTATGGGCGGTACTACCCTATGTACTACGGTAAGAACAAATGAGTACAAGGCTGAACCCACCCTATATCTAGGAATGAGATGAAGTATCAACCGTACTACCCATGGCACACCCTCATTGGCGGTACTACCCGATGTACTAAGGCAAGAACAAATGAGTACAAGGCTGCACCCTCCCGAGATCTAGGAATGAGATGAAGTATCAACCGTACTACCCATGGCACGCCGTCATGGGTGGTACTACCCGATGTACTAAGGCAAGAACAAATGAATACTAGGCTGCACCCTCCCTAGATCTAGGAATGAGATGAAGTATCAACCATACTACCCATGGCACACCCTCATTGGCGGTACTACCCGATGTACTAAGGCAAGAACAAATGAGTACAAGGCTGCACCAGCCCAAGATATAGGAGTGCGATGAAGTATCAACCGTACTACCCATAGCATGCCATCATTGGCGGTACTACCCGATGTACTAAGACAAGAACAAGTGAATACAAGGCTGTACCCTCCCTAGATCTAGGAATGAGATGAAGTATCAACCATACTACCCATGGCACACCCTCATTGGCGGTACTACCCGATGTACTAAGGCAAGAACAAATTAGTACTAGGCTGCACCCTCCCTAGATCTAGGAATGAGATGAAGTATCAACCGTACTACCCATGGCACACCCTCATTGGCGGTACTACCCGATGTACTAAGGCAAGAACAAATGAGTACTAGGCTGCACCCTCCCTAGATCTAGGAATGAGATGAAGTATCAACCGTACTACCCATGGCACATCCTCATTGGCGGTACTACCCGATGTACTAAGGCAAGAACAAATGAGTACAAGGCTGCACCCTCCCTAGATCTAGGAATGAGATGAAGTATCAACCGTACTACCCATGGCACGTTCATGGGCGTTACTACTGATGTACTAAGGCAAGAAGAAATGAGTACAAGGCTGCACCAGCCCTAGATCTAGGAAGGAGATGAAGTATCAACCGTACTACCCATGGCCTGCCGTCATGGGCGGTACTACCCGATGTACTAAGTTAAATACAAATGAGTACAAGGCTGCACCCTCCCTAGATTTAGGAATGAGATGAAGTATCTACCCTACCACCCATGGCACGCCGTCATGGGCAGTACTACCCGATGTATTAAGGCAAGAACAAATGAGTACAAGGCTACACCCTACCTAGATCTAGGAATGAGATGAAGTATCAAACGTACTACCCATGGCACGCCGTCATGGGCGGTACTACCCGATGAACTAAGGAAAGTACAAATGAGTACAAGGCTGCACCCTCCCTAGATCTAGGAATGAGATGAAGTATCAACCGTACTACCCATGGCACACCCTCATTGGCGGTACTACCCGATGTACTAAGACAAGAACAATAGAGTACAAGGCTGCACCCTCCCCAGATCTAGGAATGAGATGAAGTATCAACCGTACTACCCATGGCACGCCATCATGGGCGGTACTACCCGATGTACTAAGGCAAGAACAAATGAGTACAAGGATGCACCAGCCATATATATAGGAGTGCAATGAAGTATCAACCGTACTACCCACGGCACGCCGTCATGGGCGGTACTACCCGATGTACTAAGGCAAGAACAAATGAGTACAAGGATGCACCAGCCATATATATAGGAGTGCAATGAAGTATCAACCGTACTACCCATAGCACACCGTCATGGGCGGTACTACCCGATGTACTACGGTAAGAACAAATGAGTACAAAGCTGAACCCTCCCTATATCTAGGAATGAGATGAAGTATCAACCGTACTACCCATGGCACACCCTCATTGGCGGTACTACCCGATGTACTAAGGCAAGAACAAATGAGTACAAGGCTGCACCCTCCCGAGATCTAGGAATGAGATGAAGTATCAACCGTACTACCCATGGCACGCCGTCATGGGTGGTACTACCCGATGTACTAAGGCAAGAACAAATGAGTACAAGGCTGCACCCTCCCGAGATCTAGAATGAGATGAAGTATCAACCGTACTACCCATAGCACACCGTTATGGGTGGTACTACCATATGTACTACGGTAAGAACAAATGAGTACAAGGCTGAACCCACCCTATATCTAGGAATGAGATGAAGTATCAACCGTACTACCCATGGCACACCCTCATTGGCGGTACTACCCGATGTACTAAGGCAAGAACAAATGAGTACAAGGCTGCACCAGCCCTAGATCTAGGAATGAGATGAAGTATCAACCGTACTACCCATGGCACGCCGTCATGGGCGGTACTACCCGATGTACTAAGGCAAGAACAAATGAGTACTAGGCTGCACCCTCCCTAGATCTAGGAATGAGATGAAGTATCAACCATACTACCCATGCACACCCTCATTGGCGGTACTACCCGATGTACTAAGGCAAGAACAAATGAGTACAAGGCTGCACCCTCCCTAGATCTAGGAATGAGATGAAGTATCAACCATACTACCCATGGCACACCCTCATTGGCGGTACTACCCGATGTACTAAGGCAAGAACAAATGAGTACAAGGCTGCACCAGCCCAAGATATAGGAGTGGGATGAAGTATTGAAATTGAAATTGAAAAATTGCATTTGTATAGCGCATAACCGCCCTGGGGCCTCGCAGCGCTTGAAGATAAAATGGTTTTAGCGCAGGCTCGGGGCAGATCAGAGAGATTTAGCAAACAAATGCGTTTTCAGGGCCTTTCTGAACGAGAGGAGGTTGCTGTTACCCCGGATGGCAAAGGGGAGGGCATTCCAGAGTCTGGTCGCCGAATGAGAAAAAGAGCGGCCACCCCAACGGGCTTTGTTAATTTTAGAGGAGGTGGCCAGCTGCAGGGTACCAGACCGAAGGGGGCGTGTTGGAACATAAGGCATAACCAGAGGGTGCAGAATCGCTGGGCCTACACGGTGGAAGGATTTGTGCATAATGCACAGAGCTTTGAACTGCACTCTGGCAGCCATTGGGAGCCAATGAAGGTCCTTCAGGGCCTTCCTCGCCGACTGCCGACGGGACAGATTGAACAATAGGCGGGCCGCACTGTTTTGTGTGACCTGGAGCCTCTGAAGGACCGAAGCCGGTGCTCCCAGGTAGAGAGCGTTCCCGTAATCCAGGCGAGAGAGAATGAGGGCCTGGACCATGATCCTCCTCGCCTGGAAAGGGAGCAAAGGGAGCACCCGCCGGAGCATCCTCATTAGTCCGAAGCAAGTGGCAGCAGTCTTAGTAGCCTGGACAGAGAAATCAAGGGCAGTGTCAAGCCAGATCCCGAGGCTCTTTATCTGGGACTTGGGCGCAGGAGGAGCGCCAAGACATGGTGGCCAGACGGGTGCAAGAGCAGACGGGGATCGATTTCCAAGGAGAATGATGTCTGTCTTCTCCCCGTTAAGCTTGAGACAGGAAGCTTGCATCCAACTGGCAACAGCCTCTAGACAGGGTCCTAAGGTGTTGGATGATCCATCTGCGTGGTCTAACGAGACCACCAGCTGCGTATCATCCGCGTAGGTGACTATACGCACACCAAAGGGATGGACTATCCTGTCCAGAGGTTCCATGTAGGCGTTAAAGAGGGTCGGGCTCAGGGAGGAGCCCTGAGGGACCCCACACCTGAGAGGATGTTTAGGAGAGACTGTCTCACCCTCAAAGACCCGGAAAAAGCGCTCACTCAAAAAGGAGGTGAGCCAGTCCAGAGCTGCGCCCGACACGCCCATGCCCGCCAGTCGGTATACTAGCGTGGCATGGTTCACCGTGTCGAACGCGGCACTAAGGTCTAACAGGATAATGGCCACCTTTCCTCCCCGATCCAAAGTCGTTCTTGCTTCCTCTGTGACCGCCAACATGGCAGTCTCTGTGCCATGTTGAGGGCGAAAACCTGTCTGGGAGGCACGCAACAGACAGTTGGACTCCAGATAGTCTGTTAAGATATTGTTGGTGTGCCTCTCCAGCAGTTTACTCAACCAGGGAAGCAACGAAATGGGGCGGTAGTTGGACAGGTTGTTCTGGTCCAGGGAGGGTTTCTTGAGAAGCGCCCTCACCATGGCACACTTCCAAGCGAGTGGGACCGACCTGGACACAATGGAGGTATTTAAAGCTTCCAGGATCACAGGACGAATAACGTCCAGTGCCTTGACAAGGATCCGGGGGGGGTGCCGGGTCATTGGGGGAGCCAGAAGAAACTTTGGAGATTAATCTATCCAGGCTGGCGGCATCAAGAAGCGGAATTGTGTCCAGTTTGCTGGGAACCAAGGAGTCAACTGGCCTAGGAGGGACGGAGGGGGTATTGACTGTAGGATTACTAAAAGATGAATATATGGACGAGATTTTCTTGGAAAAAAAAGCAGCTAGCTCATTACAGCGGTCTTGTGCCCCTTCAACAGAAGGACGCTCAGCCGGAGCTGAAATGAGGGACTTAGCTATCCTAAAGATTTCTCTAGGCGCATTTGCTGCAGCACTAATTTTACCTTCATAGAAGGAGGTTTGCGCCATTTTAATCTCTGATTTATAGAGCCTCATTGCGGACCTGTATTCGTCTTTCCTAGACTGAGAATGGTCCTTCCTCCACGCTCTCTCTAGTTTGCGGCAGTCAAGCTTTAATAACCTTAGAGCAGGAGTGTACCAGGGTGCAACTTTAGGTCTTCTGATGAGATTACAAGGGCGTTTGGGAAGAACTTGGTCTAAAGTGCTGGAGATCCAGTGATCAAAGTTGCTAGAAGCTGAGGCAGGGTTCAAGGCCTTTCTCGGGGGGTCTTGAGTAAGGGCCGTTGTCCAATCGGTGAGGGGAAGTGAGGACCATTTCCTGCCCATGTACTTTATAGAGGCTTCAGGAGGGGGACAAGAGTTAGAAAGCCAGGTGAACGGTATCAAAAAATGATCGGTCCAAGGCAGAGGAACAGGGGACTCTACATTAAGGTTGATATTACTGTATATGTGATCGAGAAGATGTCCCTTCTTATGGGTCGCCTGATAGCCTCTCTGGCAGAGGTCTAATGCTTGCATGTTGGCCCGCAAGTTATTAGCTGCCGTATCCTGGGGTAGTATCAACCGTACTACCCATGGCATGCCATCATGGGCGGTACTACCCGATGTACTAAGACAAGAACAAGTGAATACAAGGCTGTACCCTCCCTAGATCTAGGAATGAGATGAAGTATCAACCGTACTACCCATGGCACACCCTCATTGGGGGTACTACCCGATGTACTAAGGCAAGAACAAATGAGTACAAGGCTGCACCCTCCCTAGATCTAGGAATGACATGAAGTATCAACCGTACTACCCATGGCACGTTCATGGGCGGTACTACCCGATGTACTAAGGCAAGAAGAAATGAGTACAAGGCTACACCCTACCTAGATCTAGGAATGAGATGAAGTATCAAACGTACTACCCATGGCACGCCGTCATGGGCGGTACTACCCGATGAACTAAGGAAAGTACAAATGAGTACAAGGCTGCACCCTCCCTAGATCTAGGAATGAGATGAAGTATCAACCATACTACCCATGGCACACCCTCATTGGCGGTACTACCCGATGTACTAAGGCAAGAACAAATGAGTACAAGGCTACACCCTACCTAGATCTAGGAATGAGATGAAGTATCAAACGTACTACCCATGGCACGCCGTCATGGGCGGTACTACCCGATGAACTAAGGAAAGTACAAATGAGTACAAGGCTGCACCCTCCCTAGATCTAGGAATGAGATGAAGTATCAACCATACTACCCATGGCACACCCTCATTGGCGGTACTACCCGATGTACTAAGGCAAGAACAAATGAGTACAAGGCTGCACCCTCCCCAGATCTAGGAATGAGATGAAGTATCAACCGTACTACCCACGGCACGCCGTCATGGGCGGTACTACCCGATGTACTAAGGCAAGAACAAATGAGTACAAGGCTACACCCTCCCTAGATCTAGGAATGAGATGAAGTATCAACCATACTACCCATGGCACACCCTCATTGGCGGTACTACCCGATGTACTAAGGCAAGAACAAATGAGTACAAGGCTGCTCCCTCCCAGATCTAGGAATGAGATGAAGTATCAACCATACTACCCATGGCACACCCTCATTGGCGGTACTACCCGATGTACTAAGGCAAGAACAAATGAGTACAAGGCTGCACCCTCCCTAGATCTAGGAATGAGATGAAGTATCAACCATACTACCCATGGCACACCCTCATTGGCGGTACTACCCGATGTACTAAGGCAAGAACAAATGAGTACAAGGCTGCTCCCTCCCAGATCTAGGAATGAGATGAAGTATCAACCGTACTACCCACGGCACGCCGTCATGGGCGGTACTACCCGATGTACTAAGGCAAGAACAAATGAGTACAAGGCTACACCCTCCCTAGATCTAGGAATGAGATGAAGTATCAACCGTACTACCCACGGCACGCCGTCATGGGCGGTACTACCCGATGTACTAAGGCAAGAACAAATGAGTACAAGGCTGCACCAGCCCTAGATCTAGGAATTAAATGAATGTGAAATCTTAAAACAGTTTCCTCAATAATGCTGAGCCGAGAAGCAGCAGCTTTGGCTATGCGTCAGAGGCTGCAGCAATCCCTGTTCAAGAGTGTGAACAGGAGCCACCTAAAATGATTTTGAAACATATACTTCTGTGGGCGTGACACCTTGGGGTCACGAGCCATCAAACCGAACCTCACAACAAAAAATGAGACTGAGGGTTCTGGTGAGGAAAAATCAACACCAGAGATTAGAAAGGATATAAAAAGACGAAAAAGACAGTAACACAAAAAGAAAAGGACTGGATTTCCATCAACTCAGAAGTCCAGCGAAGGTGGATACAATTTGACGGACCATACAAAAATATAAAAGCCGGACTGGCACCTATATTCTAATAGCATTACTTCTCATTCTTTTTGGGCCAAGAGGACTTGACGGACCGAATACCACAGAAAAAGTGAGTGTACTAATCAGAAAGGCGAATCAGGACAAGCCGCTGAGGTTAGTGTAAAGAAGGAAGAGAAAGGTTGAACTCTATTACTCACTATAAAAAAGAAAGAAAGGAACTTGATTAATTAAAGAAAATGCCCTGAAAACTACGGATACTTCTGCGGAACAGGACTTGGGTGACGGCGCTGGTGGACAGCCCAGCTGAAGTGAAAATAGTGCACCAGATTCTTCGAGAACTTCTGTTGGTGAGTCAGACTGAAGAATGCATACAGTCTGAAACTCTGATGAACATGTAAATCCTCCAGATCGTGTTCAGATTGTAAAAATACTAATTGAGGGTGATATATACACAAATTTAAAGCAATATTCTGCCCGCATTTATCAGCTGCCGACAACATCCTTCTTGCAGAGGGTCACAGTCCCAAGCCTTCATAAGGGATGCGCCCTCAGGAGAGGAGGTAAAATTGTCAGCATTTTCCTCCTAAAAACCCGGGGACCTGAGGGAAAAGTATGCGTGTGAGTGAGCTTTAAAGCAGGCTCCAGGGCTGTATAGAAACCAAGAAGGGTGGGATAAAGAATCTATTCTACAGGTCATTGCTGAGCCCCAAACACATCCTCAATATCCTCCGAAGCCAGAAGCAAACACACCATTAAAGCTATCTGGGGTCAGCTGAAGATCACAGCATTATAATGCCTTGTAGTTGTACATTGAATAATCCTCTTTTTCCAGTTTTAAAACCTGATTGAACATACAGAATAGTTTTAGATTAAAGTCACACACACTCTCATAAGCTGTACAATGGACTTTCCAGACAAAACATAGTGCCTGAAAGGGAGTATCTAACCTCTTTCTCAGTTCTGTTATACATGACTGCCAGTGGCTGTAAGAATAGTACCGGTTTATTTGCAGCATCAATTAGGAGCTCTTACAGAAAGATCCAGAGGCGACATCTTACATTGACAACATTTACACAACAGATGATGACGTGGAACGACTCCCAACCAGTTCAGAATGTAAAGTAATAATACCGGCCACAACAGATGATGACGCAGAACGACACCTGACTAGGACGGACTGGACAGTGACAATACTGGCCACAACAGATGATGACGCAAAACAACACCTGATCAGGGCGGAGTGTATAGTGACAATACTGGCCACAACAGATGATGACGCAAAACAACACTGACCAGGGCGAAGTGTATAGTGACAATACTGGCCACAAAAGATGAAGACGCGGAATGACACCTGACCAGGGCGGAGTGTATAGTGACAATACTGGCCACAACAGATGATGACTCAGAACGACACATGATCAGGGTGAAGTGTATGGTGACAATACTGGACACAACAGTTAATAACGCAGAATGACACCCGACCAGGACAAAGTGTATAGTGGCAATACTGGCCACAACAGATGATGACGCGGAAGAGGAAACCCTTCTCTCTTTCATCCAATGTGCAACTCAGTGGATTTCATCAGCAGGCGAGGAGCACCCTCTGGTGGCCGCTGACGGAACCGCCACCCCAGTCTCCAGCAGGGAAACAAGCATTGGTGCTGTAAAGACCCTTAGATTTTAATTGTCCCAGACATGGGTGTTTTTAAGACACTCACAGTCCATGACAGGCCTCACCCTTGAATGCTGTGTTCTTGAGGAGCCTCAGATTCAGCCCCACATGCCAGCTCTGCCCCCTCCCTCAGTGAAATACCAGCAATTTGTTAATTTTTTAAACTTCTGCAAAGGGACAGACATGACATTCATGAGTGAATTTAAATGACGACTTGTATTTCATTCAATGTGTGGAATGTAGACACAACTGCTGCAATAAGACTGGGCAGCGTTTCTAATGTTCCTGTTCCTGTCGGTGATTCTTTATATTTGACAGGGCCGCGAATCCTCAAACCATAGCTGCCAAGGTTTCAGATTGCTGTGGGTGACATTTCAGTGAAATTATGAGTGACATTTCAATGACTATGAGTGACACTGTCTTGCGGCGGGCAAAATCAAGTAATGAAGATTAGGGAAACAGATCAATATCAGAAATTACTCCCATTTGAGCAACAAGAAACTCTAACAAGGTCTTCAAACTTCAGCAAAGCAGCAGAAATGGAAGGAAGGGCACTAACCGGAGACAGACTGCAAGACTGAAGCTCTCAGAGACGTTTTCCCCCTGAAATAAAACCAAACACATAAGTCCATGGAAAAAGCGAAATATCAGAAATTTAACCCTTTAAAACAGTAATAAGCTTTGGAAAGAGGTTCTTAAAGGGGCTTCTGCATAGCCCCTGAATTGCAAACGTACTAACCTACAGCCCCTTTATAAGATGAATGTTACTGGAAGGGGCCTGCTAGCAAAAGTCATGTGTTTCTAAAACTTCATGGGATATAAATTGTACACAGATGATCAATCATGGTAATTAAGAAATCATTTTTAGAACCATGAAATGTGAACTGTAACTCGTCCAAGCATGTTTTTTTTTAAGGGACCAATTCTCCCTTTTCCGTCTTCATACTGCTTTTCAAACAAGGTTTTAGTTTTGGCATTTATAAAAACAAAAGAGTTCAGGTCTTACAAGCAATATTCTGCTTAGGCCACATGTGGAGAGCAGGGCACGTGCACCCTCCAGTACGGATGACAGCGCTAGGTCAGGTGTAACATGAAAACGAAGTACAGAACTCCCATGATAGCTTTTAGGTGACCTCGAGACGCCAAAATGTACTAAAGCAACAGCCCATGGAAAATAAAATGCAATAGTTTATACAAAAACGCAGTCATATAGATAAGAACCGGAGTATGTGCAAAACAAGAGGGTTCGGTATTAAATACACTCGTATCACTGCTAAACAATTCCCAAGCAGGCCTCTGCAACAGGTTATGAAATAATTGCATAACATTATAATGTGAATGCAGAGCCCGGACATTGCCCAGATGAACAGAAGGGCCTCGGCACACATTTGTTTTCAGAAGTTGCTGTCACGGAGAGCTACTACATAGATACTGAGCACGTGAGCTGTGCTGAATTAAGTTCGCTAGAAGAAAACAAGAGAACCCGTTTACTAACTAGATTAATTCAGTCTAAAAACAACGCTACATTGGCACAACTTAGCTGAATAACTTAGACAATTGTGACAAATGAGGCCTCTGTCTTTACAACAATGGAATAAGACACCTACAATGTATTCGCATGTCTTGCAAAAAAAAAAGGTCTGCCACACACGCTAGTTACATGATGAAAGAGAGCGCACGACGGGAACGTCGTACCACACATAAATCAAGGACAATTTGCAATTAAAGAAATTTTTACTTTTTAAGGACACTACAAATTGAAGATATTTTCCATTCTTATTGAACGATGCCTCTCCAGTAAGCAAAAACATAGCCGGGACTGCGTAGAAGAGGGTTTCACTGTGAATAAGCAGCACAACATTTTACTAGTTAGTATAAACAACTCCGGTCCCAAACTGGCACTGAAAGTATTAGGAACGGCAGCACTGGCAGCGCGCTAGCGCTATTAATAAAATGTAAAGTTCACTTTGAATAAAACTGATACCTCTCGAGGAGCAGCAATTGTACGGGCCGGACCTCGCCGCAATGACTACCTCCGACAATCAACTCTCTCCCGCTGCTTTGCACCACATCAAGGTTTCCATTTCTCTGCTGCTTTCCTGTCCACCTCCCCCTTCAGTGGCTCACTCATAAAACAAGGAAAGAAGTAGGTTGTAGTCACAATAAAGTCATGAGACAGAACCATCAGGTGTGACCCACACATTGGTCTCTGACTCAGTGGATGGGGTCTGATGGAGGGAGTATTTCACCCACACAGGGGTCTCTCACTCAGTGGATGGGGTCTGATAGAGGGAGTATTTCACCCACGCAGGGTCTCTCACTCAGTGGATGGGGTCTGAGGACGGAGGGGGTATATCACCTACACATGGGTCTCTCACTCAGTTGATGGGGCCTGAGGACGGAGGGGGTATTTGTGGTACTGAAAATTCTGGACCCGTGTTATAAACATTGTCATATCATGACGATTTTGGTATCAGCAGACCGGAAATGACAAATACGCTACACATGCGTATTCTCTGTGTATTCGAGCATTGGGATCACCCATAAACCAGAGTTTCCGTCTCGAACCCTCGAGTTCCATTTTATGAACGGCAGCCATTTTGTGATTGCCCTCACATAGCCAAATAAATGAAGGCCAAACCCGAGTCCGAAGGACACGTACGCCTCTGCTGACTCCTCTGTGACCTGGGCAAGCTGACTCCACTGCCCGAAGCCAAACCTGTTCGGTCAGCTCCTTCCCAGCGGCCGAGCGAGATTAGTATCAAGGCGCAACATGTCATAAACCTTTCATCGCGCACAAACCATGCACAATCTTACGCACACCTGTCCCTGTTCCCTTCTTTATGACTCGTTTTACAAGGAGGAGGTTCCCGGTTTTATTGGGGGTTCACCGATATCTGATGGAAATACTGGACCTTGCCGGGCAATTGATCATGGGTTGGAATTACTAAAATGTGGGCTTGTCATCATGACTCTGCTTTTCTTTTGTAGTGAAAATATTCGAATGGCCTAAACTGTAAAACAAGGAATTTGTGCCTAAAGCATAATATTTTGTATAAAAGGAGAGAGTTGGATTGAATGTTTGAGCAGTCTCCTGAGAACCTACATGCTGTTGTACTTCTAGGATGCCTGTTACTGGTTGCAGCCAATAAATACGATCTTTGACTTCACCTAGAAGACTCTGTGTTTCTGTAGTCCGAAACAGGAAGGACTCGAGGTCTTCGGGTGTTGCCCCCTGGCACCGCTGGGTTCCGAAAAACCCAGTACCTCAATTGGCGCCCAATGTGGGGCGATTTCAGCGGTACCGGTCCAATCCAGAGGTTCGTGAGGAGCTTCGTGTGGAAATTCCGGAGGACGGCCAGCCACTTCATCGACCCCTGCATGTTGACGTGGTCCGAAAGTCTTTGCTGCGAGGTTCCCCGCGTCCCGACGGCTACGAAGGACTGCTGCCCTGACTATCGCCCTGTTTTGGACCCTTGATGATTGGTAGAGCGAAACGATAGACGAGTCTTCTGGTGACGTCATCGATACCTCAGTTAAGTATAAGCGGAGCGTCTCCCAGTCCTTAGTTTGATTCTTAGTTTCTGGTATCCTTTCGAGGGTAGGTTTTGATTTGGAACTTGCAAGCGCCAAAGCCGAAGGACTCGTGCATTCACGAGACTATCGTACTCGATAATCCTTTGAAGTTTGAAGCTAGACTAGAGAGCGAAGATGCCTGGTTTTAGCAAACTTGGAAATTTGTTTTGTCTCGGTTGTAGTAAGGATTCCCGATTGGAGGACTCGTGTCCGGTTCCTCCGGTTGGAACTCCAACTTATGAATTATATGTGAAACATGGCGTAGGTCCCATCGCATATAACGAAGTATGGATCCGATACACCAGGAACGATGGTGTTTTGAAATGGCCCCAATATGGTAGTTTCGACACGGAAATCTTAGATAATTTGGAGGTTAAACTTTTTAAGAAGAAAGCCCGGCCGGCAATGTTTGACTCTTTTCGCCTATGGTGTAAAGAAGCCAAACAGAAAGAAATGAAGTTAGCGAAGAAAAATAAACGAGGTATGTCAATGGTACAAGTTGCCGTTGCGTTCAGGGATAACGAGGAAGAGCAAGAGAGCGAACAAATGCTTAGAAGTAGGAAGTTGACAGTAGATAAGTGCTACCCAGTTTTGCCACGTAAAGGACACAAATCAAAGGAAGAACTAGACAAAGATCCTTTAATGTCTCATCTACTGAGCTCACCACCTCCTTATGCACAGAGTGCTACAGCACCTCAGCAACCTTTGGTTGTGCAACAACCGATTGTTGGACCACAGGTTCTACCGCAACAATCAGCTCCTCTTCAGCTGATTCCTACTCCTCCGACGCAGCCCCCTCAAGGGCCGTCGCCTTTGCTACCTTCTGCACCTGTGCTCTCTACGACTTTGCCTATTCCATCGACTATTTCTCCTAATACTGCCTCTGCTACTGCCTCCACCTCTGCCCTACCTCAACATGTCTTTCCTTCTGCCTTTTTGTCAGCCTCTCCTTCCGTTCGACAAAGAATGACAAACACTGTCACTAATCTTTTTTCACCTTTCTTCGGGTCGCCTAATACGACCCCTAACACGGAACGAAGACAGTTGCGGAGTCAACTGCCTGACTATCAAGAGAGAGAATTACTGAATGATTTAGCGCGTAAATGGGTTCTCGACACTGTAAAGTATGATGAACAGTCTATCGTGGAAGTCTTCCGTCAGTGGGAAGCATCGAAGCAGAGATATGTTTTTGAGCAAATGTGTGTATTACTCCGCGAAGATTTGGAGGGGAACAATCCGGAACACGACCTGTCCGATTTTTTCTCACGGTTCGAAGACACTTTCGCAGATCATAGCGGTCAGGACATGGCTACCGAGGGTGGCCAGAGATTGTTTGTTGATAAATTCGTACACAATTTGCTTCCTGAATTGTGCAATAAATTGAAGGACTCTGAAAGTGCTTGGGCCGTTTCCACGTCGGCGCAGATTTTAGCTACAGCCCAGTACTACGAAAATAGGCGCAAAGATGAGTTAGAGAAAGCGGATAGAAAGACTAAGGAATTAAAAACTAAGATTCTCCTACAGCAAGCTTATCCACCACGTGCTAATAGCCAGCGCGAATATCAGCAGCCTCAGCAGTATTCAGGAGACTCACAAAGAAATGAGTTCCCTCGACAACGTTTACCGTACGGTCCTAATCAGTGTGCGCATTGTAGAGAAGAGGGTCATTTTAAGAGTAGTTGCCCGGTCTTATTACAGCGCACTCATGGATTTGGTGCGAGAGGTCGTGGTGCACAGCAAACGCCGAGAGGCAGAGGACGCGGTGCGTTCCCGCAAAACGCACGATCTTTTCCTCCCCAGAATTCAATGAATAGTTTGATCAACAGAATAACGCATCTGGTAGGACAACTCAGTACTATGCCGATGACTACTATGCCGAAGACGAGAATATGGGAGGTAATGATTGCTAGGACAGCCATGGACGAAGAGAGGGAGTTGTTTCAGTTCCAGTAGATCAGAGCAGACCTTATATTGAGGTGATTACATCAGGTGTGTCAGAACCTTTTCTGTTGGATACTGGTGCTACAAAAAGTTCGATTATGCACTCAAAACTCCCTGGCGCACCTTTGTCTGAATGTTTCAGTAGGTTTTTCTGGCGCCCCGGTTAGGAACCCGATTTCTAGTCCTATGTTTCTTTCTGTTGCACCTTGTGAATTGGAAGCACCCCTTATTCTGATGACAGGTTGCGGTGAAAACTTGTTAGGATTGGATTTGTTGAAAAGATTGTACGCGACATTGTATTGTTCTCCTTCGGGAGTACAACTTACATTGGGTAGGAAAGTAATCTGTCCGATGCATTTGTCAAGAGATAACGTTCCAGCCGAACTATCTTTTCTTCCAGATACACTTTGGGCTACTGGTCCTAATGATGTAGGTCTTTTGGAAATTCCACCATATGTCGTGACATTGAAAGCCAATGTTTAAATGCTGCGCATTCCCCAGTACAAGATCTCTAGCGAGGGCGAAAAGGCATTGCTAGCGATCGTTTACGATCTGATTGAGAAAGATGTAATTGAGGAGACAAGAGGTAACATTTGCAATAGTCCTGTTCTACCTGTTTTGAAGCGCACTGACTCTTCCCAGCCACCTGTGTACAGATTTGTGATTGATCTCAGAGAAGTGAATAAAATAGTTGTGCCACAGTTTCCAGTTGTCCCTGATATCACTGCCCTATTGACTATGATACCAGCTTCAGCCACTTGGTTCTCGGTGATTGACTTGAAGAACGCTTTCTTCAGCATCCCGATTGCCGAGGAGAGCAGGGATATTTTTGGTTTCAGTTTAGGAGGTCGAAGTTTCCGCTTCAAACGCGCTCCTCAAGGCTACTGTGAAAGCCCATCGATATACAGTCAGGCCTTAAAGGCACAGCTTGATACGATTGTTTTTTCTGATGGCGCCACTCTCATTCAGTACGTCGACAATTTGCTAATCGCTGCAGACACTGAAGGGATTTGTAGAGAATCAACTTTGTCGTTGTTGCGTCATTTGTCTGATTTGCATCACAAAGTGTCTCTTTCGAAGTTACAATATTGTCGACAAGAAGTAACCTACTTAGGTCACCTCTTATCGAAGAAGGGAAGGAAACTGACCCCAGAAAGGATTCAGGCAATCGTGAAATTGAGTGTGCCAAAAACACAGAGAGAAGTGCGCGCTTTCTTGGGTATTACCTCGTATTGCAGACAATGGATACCAAACTTTTCCTTGCTAGCCAAACCTCTGGTGGCATTAACTTGTAAAGACACGTCGAATCCCATTCCGTGGTCTGAAGAATGTCAGAAAAGCTTTTCCGACTTACGAGATGCATTGTGCTCGGCCCCTGTGTTGGGTACCCCCGACCACAGTAAGCCTTTTACGTTGTATGTCCACGAGAGAGAGGGATGTGCATTGTCAGTGTTGACACAGATGTTTGGGGACAAGCAGCGCCCATGTGCGTACTTTTCGTCGACTTTGGATCCGGTAGCTAGAGCATTGCCGAGTTGTCTGAGAACCACAGCAGCAGCAGCAATTTCTATTCGACAGTCTGCTGGTTTAGTGATGAATAACGAGTTAGTGGTAATGGTCCCACACGCAGTGGACATCTTGTTAAACAGAACCAAGACACAGCACTTAACTAGTGCTCGATTGTCAGGTTACGAGCTAACTCTCCTAGCGAGTCACGTGCACATTAAGAGGTGCAATACTCTGAACTCAGCCACGTTGTTGCCGATCCTAGTCGAGTCAGGAGATGTTGAAGAGCAACATGACTGTTTCTTTAGGACAGAGGAAGAAACGAGAGGAAGAGTAGACCTTAGGGACACTCCTCTTACTGAATGTGATGGTACTTTGTGGGTTGATGGTTCATGCTTCAAGTTGCCGAATGGTGATACGACTGCGGCATATGCAGTTACGACTTTACACACGATTGTTGAAACTGCACGCATCCCACACAACTCAGCACAAGCAGCAGAATTGATTGCACTTACAAGAGCGTGTGTGTTAGCAAAAGGAAAACGAGTGAATGTGTACACCGATAGTCAATACGCCTTTCGTGTTGCTCATAGTTTTGGACGATTGTGGCGTGAACGTGGGTTCCTGACTTCGCATGGTACTAAGATCCAGCATGGTCAGTTGGTGAATGAGCTTCTTGAATCACTGACCTTGCCATTACAAGTTGCGATTGTAAAATGCAGTGCACACAAAAAGGTCACGGATGATGTTGGTCGTGGGAATGCATTTGCGGATGAAGTTGCGAAAGACACTGCAAGGGATGTGATGTCTCGAATGTACGTTGCAGGCTCTGCAAGATGGGTCCCAGAAATCGGAATGTGCGAAGATACAATAGAAAGCGTGAAGTCTATTCAAACTGAAGCTACAGAGAAAGAATTGAGTGTGTGGAGAGAGAAGACGGGTAAATTGGATGCGAATGGTTGTTGGGTCAGAGCATCAGCGTTGGTTGTTACCCGATGCGTATGTGCCTGCAGTGGTTACAATGGCTCATGGGATGGCTCACATCAGTGTGAAAGGGATTTGCAAGTTGTTGGCTCGAGTATGGCAAAATGCTAAAATTCCTAAGTGTGCAGAGAATGTGGTCAAGAACTGCATGGTGTGTCTGAAGTACAATCCTGGTAGGGGAACCCCAACCCCAGCTGGTCATTTTGCTCCTCCTACGTATCTGTTCGAGGTTTTGCAGCTAGCTTCATCCACATGGAAAGGTGCAACAATTTGAAATACGTACTCGTTGTTGTTTGTGCCTTTTCAAGATGGGTGGAAGCATATCCGTTAAAGGATAATACTGCTTTGTCCACAGCTAAAGCCCTTGTCAAGGAATTCTTCCCTAGATTTGGAATGCCGAGAATGGTCTGGAGTGATAATGGAAGTGAATTCCTGGGTCGAGTGATAAAGAGAGTCTGTGAAGGGCTAGGCATACGGCAGAAGTTCCACGCTGCAAATCACCCCCAATCAGCTGGACTAGTAGAATGCTACAACGGCACACTAAAACTGAAGTTAGCCAAGATCCAAGCAAGCACTGATCTTAAATGGCCTGACGCTCTGCCTTTGGCACTCCTATCAACAAGAATGACTGTGCACTCTAGAGTGGGACTTAGTCCGCATGAAATCGTGTTCGGCCGCCCGGCCAACATATGGGGAGTGCCAAGGCCCGTTAAGTTCAGTGAAATAGAACACCCTGTACTGCTTGATTACCTGTATGAATTGACGGCTAAATTGCGTGTTTTACACCAACAGGTGCACGATACTCTACCTCAAGCTACTGAAGCTCCAGGGCATCCTATCGATCCTGGAGCCTATGTTCTAATAAAGAATTTCCAGCGGACAAAGAATGATGATCCCCGCTGGACCGGCCCCCATCTAGTACTTCTATCGACAAGATCAGCTGTTCGAGTGGAAGGAAAGAAACATTGGGTCCACGGGATCCATTGCAAGAGGGTCCCTCTACCCCTGCCGTACGACCGGAGGTTCCAGGAGGGGATCGCTGACTCTGAGACTGAGACCGTACTTCGCTTTCTGCCTTTTAGCGATGCACACGTAAAATGAACAAGCTCTAAGAACGAAAGCGACAACATTTTGCAAGCAGCTGTGCCACCGTCAATTCGATTGAACACTACCGAACCTGAACTTCTGTTCCAAGACCAAACAGCACCTGGAAGAACACGCTACAATTTGAGACCGAGAACTGTGACTATGGACAAATTAACCCTTTTTTGAGATCAAGAACTATGACTATGGACAAATAAAAGCTTTTTCTTTTTGAGAGTGCAGCTCTCTCTCCTCTGAGAAATTTGCTTATTTTTGTTTTTTCAAACCGCCATCCGGGTTCAGCTGCTAGGGTCGCGGCTGCCCAAAGTCTTTGGGGTGCAGCTGAAGACGCTAGGTCGACGGTTCTGGTTGGTCTAAGGGAGTTGCCCTGGACTGACAAGAAGCACTCCTCAGCAGAATCACCCAACCGCCGCGGGCAGCAATTGTAGAGGGTGGCATTTTTCAAGATGGAGAGATCTGCCAAAGAGATGAACTTTAAAACAAGAATATGTACACTGATGACAAAAGCACGATTCCTGATATTATGTATTTCCTTGTTGTTTAGCGTTGTGATGTTTTTTATAGGATATGTTTTTTTCACCTTTCAAGTGACGTTTACACCCACTACACAACCCTCACCTTCTTCTACTGTTTCCTCACATTCTTTTTACCCTTTGCCTGAACACGAGTCCGCTAGGAGATCATAATTTACCAATAACTCATTCATTCAGCTTTTGCACCAACACCAACTAGTGGTAAACACAACTAACTGTTGGGTGTGTGGTCTTATGCCACATACCACCGATAAGGGTATTCCGTACCTGGTCCTACCATTCAGCTACTATGGTTCGCTATGGGCGTTTCAGACGATGTTCATATATGCCATCGAACCATATCCCCCACGTCCTGCAAAAAGTAACTAGAGTAACAAAGCGTTAATAGTGGGAATCACCAATATGAGCAGGGACATCGATTCGTATAGAACGATTCCAAGAGATGAGTCGCAAGCATACACTAGATGGAACATAACAGGATATAGAGTTGCTTTGAGTGAGAACGAGCAAGCGAAGAGGTCTTCCCCGATTTGGATTGTACCCCATCAGGGGCACCTATGTCTGCAAGGTAATGGCAAGAATCCAAGAGCTCAATTAGGGAAAAGTGTCTGCACTGAAACATATGTCTTTACGTACCAGACTTCTCCTTCGTTCTTAGCAGCTAAGGGTACCTATTTCATCTGCCATGATAGAGCCTATATATGGTTGCCCCCTGACTTCTCCGGCACATGTTTTGTCTCGTTCCTGTTGCCTCCCACCTACACGGCCGCAGCAGATTACCACAAGACAAGGGTAGTTAGAGGTGTCGTGAGTAAAGACGACACTACTGGACAAGAGTTTGGAGATTTCGTAAAGGGTTTTCTGCCGTTTTGGGGGCCTATGGTGAACAGCAGGAACATAAGGCAATTGACAAGGGTGGTTGAATCTACTGTGATTGAAACAGCTGGTGCCCTTAGTAACTTGACTGCCGAGCTCGATTCGGACCGACTTATGACCCTTCAGAACAGGGTCGCATTAGACGTCATACTTGCAGACCGAGGTGGGGTATGTAAAGTGATCCAATCCAGTTGCTGCGTCTTCATCCCAGACAACGCCCCAACAGTATACCAGGCCATCTCCAAACTGCATAAATTCTCCGAATCCATCCACGTGGACAAAGGAGACTGGTCACTAACGGGGTGGGTCTGGGAACTGATATCCTCCTGGGGATGGAAGATTCTGATAGTCATTGGAATAATCTTAGCCATTCTTTTCCTGTTCTGTCTGTGTGTACAGTGTGCTCCTGCAATATGTGGCCTCTGCGCTGCATCATGTACAAGGAAACCTGTATCAAGAGATGAACTAAGTAATAGGATGATGCTACAGCAACATCTCAATGACTTTATGAACACAGACCTGGACTCAGATTAGCATGAGTATAGGTTATTGCCTATGTAAGGGCAAAAGGAGGGTCTGTGGTACTGAAAATTCTGGACCCGTGTTATAAACATTGTCATATCATGACGATTTTGGTATCAACAGACCGGAAATGACAAATACGCTACACATGCGTATTTTCAGTGTATTCGAGCATTGGGATCACCCATAAACCAGAGTTTCCGTCTCGAACCCTCGGGTTCCATTTTATGAACGGCAGCCATTTTGTGATTGCCCTCAAATAGCCAAATAAATGAAGGCCAAACCCGAGCCTGAAGGACACGTACGCCTCTGCTGACTCCTCTGTGACCTGGGCAAGCTGACTCCACTGCCCGAAGTCAAACCTGTTCGGTCAGCTCCTTCCCAGCGGCCGAGCGAGATTAGTATCAAGGCGCAACATGTCATAAACCTTTCATCGCGCACAAACCATGCACAATCGTACGCACACCTGTCCCTGTTCCCTTCTTTATGACTCGTTTTACAAGGAGGAGGTTCCCGGTTTTATTGGGGGTTCACCGATATCTGATGGAAATACTGGACCTTGCCGGGCAATTGATCATGGGTTGGAATTACTAAAATGTGGGCTTGTCATCATGACTCTGCTTTTCTTTTGTAGTGAAAATATTCGAATGGCCTAAACTGTAAAACAAGGAATTTGTGCCTAAAGCATAATATTTTGTATAAAAGGAGAGAGTTGAATTGAATGTTTGAGCAGTCTCCTGAGAACCTACATGCTGTTGTACTTCTAGGATGCCTATTACTGGTTGCAGCCAATAAATACGATCTTTGACTTCACCTAGAAGACTCTGTGTTTCTGTAGTCCGAAACAGGAAGGACTCGAGGTCTTCGGGTGTTGCCCCCTGGCACCGCTGGGTTCCGAAAAACCCAGTACCACATATTTCACCCACACAGGGTCTCTGACTCAGTGGATGGGGTCTGAGGATAGAGGGGTATTTCGCCCACACAGGGGTCTCTCGCTCAGTGGAGGGGGTCTGAGGACCGAGGGGATATTTCACCCACACAGGGGTCTCTCACTCAGTGGATGTGGTCTGAGGACGAAGGGGGTATTTCACCCATACAGGGGTCTCTCACTCAGTGGATGGGGTCTGAGGATGGAGGGGGTATTTCACCCACACAGGGATCTGTCACTCAGTGGACGGGGTCTGAGGACGGAGGGGGTATTTCACCCACACAGGGACGGTGGCGAGGTCAGCAGAGCGAAGATGGCGGTTCAGGGTCTAGAAGCTGAGTCGTCTGTTGAGGTATGCTGGTCCAGTGTTGTGGAGTGCCTTGTATGCATGGGTGAGGAGCTTGAAGGATATCCTCTTGATAGGGAGCCAGTGCAGGTCTCTCAGGTAGGATGTGATGTGGCTGTGGCCCGGGATTTCGAGGCTGAGGCATGCAGAGGCATTCTGTATGCGTTGTAGTTGTTTCAGGAGTTTGGCCGAGGTTCCTGCGTAGAGGGCGTTGTCCAGCCTGCTGGTGACGAAGGCCTGGGTGACTGTCCTTCTGGTTCCGGTGGGGATCCTTCTGTAGATCTTGCTGAGCATGCAGAGGGTGTTGAGGCAGGAGGAGGATACGGTGTTGACTTGCTGGGTCCTTGACAGCGATGAGTCCAGAATGGACCCCAGATAGCGTGCGTGGTCGTTGGGAGTTGGTGCAGCTCCCAGTGTGGCCGGCATTCAGGAGTCGTCCCAGGTGGATGGGGTGCAGCCGTCTTGTCCTAGTACAGTTTCAGGCAGTTAGTCTTCATGCATTCGGCGACAGCCTTCATTCCTTCGTGGAAGTTGGTTTTGGCGGTGGTGGGGGCATTGGTGAAGGAGAGGATCAGCTGGGTGTCGTTGGCATATGAGATGATGTTGAGGTCATGCGATCGGGCTTTGTTTGTGAGTGGTGCTATGTAGACGTTGAAGAGTGTCGGGCTAAGGGATGATCCTTGGGGAACGCCGCAGATGATCTTGGTGACTTTAGATCGTAACGGAGGGAGGCGGACACTCTGTGTTCTGCCAGTGAGGAAGGAGGTGGTCCAGTCCATGGCTTAGTCGTGGATCCCTGCGTTGTGGAGGCGTGTGCGTAGGGTGTGGTGGCAGACGGTGTTCAAGGCGGCTAAAAGGTCCATGAGGATGAGGGATACGGTTTCTCCGTTCTCCAGCAGGTTCCTGATGTCATCGGTGGCGGCAATGAGGGCAGTTCCGGTGCTGTGGTTGCTGCGGAATCCGTATTGGGATGGGTCCAGGATGTTGTTCTCCTCGAGGAAGAGGGTCAGTTGCCTGTTGACAATCTTCACGATGACTTTCACCGGTACGGGAGTAGGGAGATGGGCCAGAAGTATTTGAGGTCCTTAGGGTTCGCCTTGGGATTCTTGAGTAGGGCGTTGATCTCAGCGCGCTTCCAGCTCTCCGGGAAAGTGGCGGTCTCGAAGGAATTGTTTATGATCTTGCGGAGATGGGGTGCGATGGTGGAGCTTGCTTTGTTGAAGATGTGGTGCCGGCAGGGGTCTGATGGTATGCTGGAGTGGATGGTGTTCATGATTTTTATGGTGTTGTCGTCGTTGACATGGGTACAGGAGAGCAGGGCGTTGGTGTGGCTGGGGGCGGTGAGTCTGAGGTGTCGGTGGCTGTTGAGGGGCCTGGTTGTTGAAGCTTTTGCGGATGTCTGCGATCATACAGTGGAAGAAGGTGGCTAGGGAGTCGCAGAGGTCTTGCGATGGCAGGATGTCATTGGAGTTGGAGCTGGGGTTGGAGAGTTCCTTCTTGATGTTGAAGAGCTCTTTGCTGTTGTGTGTGTTGTTGTAAAGCGTTCCTTGAAGTAAGTCCTTTTGACAGTTCGGATGAGTTGGTGGTGTCTGTGGATGGCACTCTTTTGGGCTGCATTGCTGTCCGGTGTTGTCTGTTCGTGGTGCATCTGACAGGTCTGCTCAGATGCCTGGAGGTCGGCGGTGAACCAGATGGATGTTCTGTTGAGGCGTCTGTTTGAGGGTTTCTTGTTCGGGGTGAGAGTGGTGGCACAGTTGTTGATCCATTGCCTGAGGTTGCGGGCCGCACTGTCGTTGTCGGCGGTGTCAGTTGGTGGGATTCGGGCAAGGGTGGCGATTAGCTGGTCTTCGGTGACTTTGCTCTAGCTGCAGTGTTGAGTCCGTTGTGTGTGGTGGTGCATGGTGGGTTTCTCGAAGGTGAAGTGCATGCAGCGGTGGTTGGTCCAGTGGAGTTTGGTGGTGTGGTTGAAGGTGACGTAGTTGCTGGCGGGCAAGATGCTGTTGAGCATGTGTCCGGCGGAGTGGGTGGGAGTCGTGACTAGCTGTTTGAGTCTGAGGTTGTCGAGGTTGTCGAGCAGAGTGGTAGAGTTGCTGTTGAGGTGGAAGTTCAGGTCTTCGAGGCAGATGTAGTCCGTGGATGCAAGGGCGTGCGTGCTGACGAAGTCGGGGATGGAGTTGCTGCACTGTGGCCAGGGGGGTCTGTAGACAAGGGTTCCTCTGAGGGTGGTATTGGGGTCAATGTGGATCTGGAAGTGCTGGTGTTCGGTGGAGCGGAGAGTGTCGTCGGTGCTGGTCGAGATTCTGAGGGTGTGGATGATGGTGATTCCTCCTCCTGCTCTGTTGGTACGGTCCCTGTGTATGATCTTGTAGCCGCCCAGGATGGCTATGGCGATGTTGGGTGCAGAGGAGGGGTTCATCCAGGTCTCCGTCAAGAAGGCGTCGTCCGGGGAGGATGAGTCGGGTAGGTCCCAGAGTTCAATGGCGTGCTTGTGGGCAGAGCGGGTGTTGAGTAGTATGCATCTGAGGTGGTGGCGTCCTACCCCGGTGGGCGGGGTGGTGGCTTGGAGGCTGGTGAAGCTGCAGCTCCGGCAGGAGAAGGGTCCTTGGGTGCGCTTCGGGGTGGCCAGGAAGCAGGTGTATGATCAACCGGCATTTTGTGCGTGGAGGGTGCTGGTGTGGTAGTGGCGGCGAGCATTGTGGCGTTTGGGGGGCCAGGGGGTCTGGCGCTGGGCGCGGACCAGGCGTGGACGAGTACAGGCGGGTTTGCATTCGGCGCGCTTTCGGCACGGCAGCCATTAGAAGGGGAGGTGGGAGGGAGGAGGAGCTGGGAGACGGGAGCGGGACAAATGGGCAAGCGGGGGTAGGGGCCGCAGGGGACGCAGCGGCGGGAAGGGGAGAGGAAGGTTGGAATGCTAGAGGGCCACAGAGCAAAAAACGGGCGGAAGCAAAGAATGCAAAGAAAAGGAATACAACAGTGGGCACAAAATAATACAGCAGCAGAATATTAAAAAGTAATACAATAGTGGGTAACAGATACCGCAAAAAGTAATACAACACCAGACAAATAACAGGCAAAAAGGAACAGAGCGAGCACACAGATACTTACGGCTCACCACTGGGCCACCAGGAATAAGGCACAGGCGGGAGCCTGCGGGTGGAGGAGGACCTTGAACTCGCGACAGCAGCGAGATCAGGGACATGGGCACAGACAGGTAGAGATGTGCGGCTTGGGGAGCAACCTGCCTGGATCAGGGTCAAAGGTTGCTCTCTTTACCACGCAGAGGCTGCCATAAGAAGGGGAGGGAGGAGCAGCTGGGAGGTGGGAGCAGGACGAATGGGCGATCGGGGCCGCAGGGAACACAGCGGGGGGAAGGGCAGAGGAAGGCTGGCATGCTGGAGGGCTACAGAGCGAAAAATGGGCGGAAGCAAAGAAAACAAAGAAAAGGAATACAACAGTGGAAACAAAATAATACAGCAGCAGAATACTAAAAAGTAATACAACAGTGGGTGACAGATAACACAAAAAGTAATACAACAGCAGACAAATAACAGGCAAAAAGGAACAGATCGAGCACACATATACTTACGGTTCACCACTGGGCCACCAGAGATGAGGCGCAGGTGTGAGCCTGCAGATGGAGGAGGACCTTGAACTCGCGGAAGCAGTGAAATCAGGGACATGGGCACAGACAGGTAGAGCAGTGCGGCGTGGGGAGCGACCTGCCTGGATCAGCTTGTTGGTAGGGAATTGTTTTTAAACTTGAAAACGCCACTTACTTGCACCTAAAATTGGAAAAGCACACGCTGTTTAGCTGACCCTCACCTTGACCTCGGGGATATAGAGTGGACATTTGGGGGCAGCCATCTTGGTCGACAGTCTAGTTGCTGACCAGCTGCACTAGACTGCAGACGCGCGGCATATTAGACAGAGAAGGCACGGTATTCTTGTGTGCTCGAGTGCGAGAGTTGAACTGCTGATGTGCTCGGACCGGCAAAGCCAGCAAATATAGTTTAAAAATCGCGCTGTGAATAGCACAGGGCTGCGATTATAGAATTTTAATTAAGCTTGTTGGTAGGGAATTGTTTTTAAACTTGAAAACGCCACTTACTTGCACCTAAAATTGGAAAAGCACACGCTGTTTAGCGGACCCTCACCTTGACCTCGGGGATATAGAGTGGACATTTGGGGGCAGCCATCTTGGTCGACAGTCTAGTTGCTGACCAGCTGCACTAGACTGCCTATTTAACACAGCCAATGCAGACGCCCAGCGGACGCGCGCAGCGGGCGCGCCGATGGCGCGCTGGAGGCGCACCAGAGGCAAGCCCGTCTGCGCCCGTCCGCGACCCCGTCGTGCCTAGGGCCGGTCGTGCTGCCCAAAACGCACAAAACTGTAATATCCAAGGCGCCTCATCTCCCCAACAGCGGCTCTTCTACTCTCGGGAGGAGTTGCTGGCTGTAGAGAATCGGAAGTTCACGCCGATGAACACGACTATAGGTAAAGGCAGGCATCTAAACTGCGGATTAATTAATTGTAGATCACTCATTAAACATCACTTTGAGATTTCTTGTGTGGTTGAAGACTTGGATCTCGATATGTTGTTTTTAACGGAGACCTGGACTAACAATAACTCAGCAGTTGAACTAGGTTTAGCAGGCCCACTTGGTTATAAGTCCTGGCATAACCCAAGATTGACGGGCAGAGGGGGAGGCGTGGGGGTAATTTATAAGGAGGAATGGAATTGTGTTCCCCTAGCGCTGGATGAAATTAGTGGAATTGAGTTGTTGGGATTCACTTTACAAGGAACTAAGGGGAACTTACTCCCAGGCATAGTGTGTTATAGGCCCCCGGGACAATGCACAAATTATCAGTGCCTATATGAGAGCATTACGAACTTTGCTCTGTCTCATACAAGAGAAATTATATTGGGGGATTTTAATCTCTGGGAAACTGGAAATCTGGAGAAGCATCTGAGAGATTTACAACTGACGTGTGCGAACTTGAATTTGCAACAGTTAATACATCAGAGCACTCATCAAGGGGGGCACACATTAGATTTAGTATTTGCTAGTGAGGATGAAACACTGGTAAAAGATATCCTACCCCAAACGTGGACTGATCACCATCTGGTCCTTTTTACAACTAAGGTAGGGGCTCAACGGGAAGGAGTAAGGACCGTAAGCACATGCAGACTGGATAGGAGGTGGGCTAAATTGGATAGTGATATGGCGTTAGCCCTGATAGAAGAAAATTATTATCCGACCTCCACTGATTCGGTGGAGAAGAGCTACCAAAAGTACTGCAGCACCATGGTTAGGAATTTAGATCGCCTACTTCCAAGGTGCAAAATTAAAAATAAGGATAAGAATTCAGCTCCCTGGTATAATGCGGAGTTAAAAGAACTCCGCCGTTTGAACAGAAAGGCAGAAAGGAGCTGGAGGAGACAGTACAAAGATATAGATAGAAATCTTTTTAAGCTAGCCCAACTCCAATATAAAACAGCAATTGCTAAAACAAAAGCCAATTTCTATGACACCACGATCCTGAACTCCACGAATAGCACTAAAACTCTTTTTAAAATCAATAAGGACATCACCCTGCCCCCCAGCCAATGCAACAAGACAGTTGCCTCACAACAGCTCTGTGATGACATCTCAGGCTATTTTCAGGAGAAAATTTGTAATATTGTCGGGAACTTAGTCCCCCCATAATAACCAGCCTCTAGACACTGAACAGAAGTAGCCAAGTATCGAGTTGAATGCTAACTCCTTATTAACCTCGTTCCAACTATTTACAGAGGATTCCTTTGTTAATATAGCTCTTAGTGTTACTTCAGGATCCCCGGCTGATCCTATTCCCCACAGATACTGGAAACAATTTGGTAAAATATTATTTCCTCACCTTCTTAATATTTGCAATCAGTCCCTGGAAGAAGGTACAGTGCCAGCTGCATGGAAGCAAGCGATGGTCTCTCCGTTGCTAAAGAAGCCGTCGCTGGATCCTGCACTACCCGCCAGCTTTAGGCCGATTTCCCTCCTCCCGTTCCCAATAAAGATCCTGGAAAAGACAGTCAGTAGAACCCTTTCTAAGCATTTAGAGGATAATGGTCTGCTGGACGCTTTCCAATTTGGGTTCCGACCTGCACACGGGACGGAAACGGCATTGACCACAGTGATGGACAATCTTCGACTGCGTGCCGACAGAGGGGACGCGTCGATTCTTGTCCTTCTAGATATGTCGGCGGCTTTCAACACTGTGAGTCATGCAGTACTGCTGAAAAGATTGTGGAACAATGGAGTGAGAGGAAGAGCCTTTGAGTGGCTACAGTTGTACCTCCAAGATCACCAACAGACGGTGACCCTAGGCCAGTTTGCATCAGAAGCTTCTCCCGTCCCGCATGGGGTCCCACAGGGGTCTTCAGTTAGTCCCATTCTATTTAATGTGTACCTGAAACCCCTTTTGTCCATCATCAAATCCTTTGGTATCAGCGTTATAAATTACGCGGACGATACTCAACTGATTTTTTCCCTGAAGGGCAAGCAAGAGACCTCAATAGAGGCCTTCCAGGAGTGTATGCGGAAAACGGCGGGCTGGCCCAAGGCCAATTCGCTCCAACTAAATGGAGGGAAAACGGAGGTGATGTACTGTTCAGCTGGAAAAATCTAAAAGCACCCCATGTCAGAATTTAGGCTCACCCCGGAAGAAGACTCTCTGAATCTGACCAACACCGTGCGTAATTTAGGAGTGCAAATGGATGCCAACCTTCAAATGGTGTCACAGGCCAACAAAACCATCCAAGTTGGCTTTAAACGTATTCGCATGCTGAGAAAGATCCTCCCGCTATTACCGATCGCCTCACGAGCCTTGGTAGTGAGGAGCTTAGTGCTGAGCAGGCTGGATTATTGCAACGCCCTGTACCTGGGTGCCCCCATGTACATCTTTCAGGGGCTCCAAAGGGTGCAGTCGGCGGCAGCCAAGGTGGCTCTTAATAGACCATGGAGCTCCTCAACATCCTTGGCACTGAGAGACCTTCACTGGTTACCAATCAAAGAACGGGTCAGTTTTAAATCACTATGCATCGTCTTTAGGGCGGTTCATGGACAGGGTCCTCTATCATTGCAGGATAAATTTAATTGGTACGAGCCCCCTAGACAATTACGGTCTGCTAATACTGGCCTAATCCTAGTCCCTAGATTTAAATGGTCTAGAATGGGAGGCAGGGCTTTCAGTGTGGCAGCTGCACAATTATGGAATGGGCTGCCGCAGGGCCTCAGGGTGGCAAGCTGTCTGCTGGATTTCAGGAAGGAACTGAAGACCTTACTATTCCCCAGGGGCTAGTTCATTTTCTCTAACCTGGAACTATAGGATAACCGTTGATTCTTGTCTGAGCGCCAAGATACCCGTAGGGTGATAGTAGCGCTATATAAGAACACAATACAATACAATACAATACAATCAGGGTCAAGGGTCGCTCCTTTATCTCACTCTTGATTCATGGCTCTTTAATCCACCCCAGACACTCTCGGCTCCTTTATCTGACTCTTGTTTCCATCTCATGGCTCTTTCATCCACCTCCAGACACTCCCGGCTCCTATATCTCACTCTTGATTCCACCTCATGGCTCTTTAATCCACCCCCCGACACTCTTGGCTCCTTTATCTCACTCTTGATTCCACCTCGTGGCTCTTTAATCCACCCCATACATTCCCGGCTCCTTTATCTCACTCTTGATTCCACCTTGTGGCTCTTTAATCCACCCCATACACTCCTGGCTCCTTTATCTCACTCTTGATTCCACCTCATGGCTCTTTAATCCACCCCCAGACACTCTTGGCTCCTTTATCTGACTCTTGATTCCACCGCATGGCTGTTTAATCCACCCCAGACACTCTCGGCTCCTGTATCTCACTCTTGATTCCATCTCATGGCTCTTTCATCCACCTCCAGACACTCCCGGCTCCTATATCTCACTCTTGATTCCACCTCATGGCTCTTTAATCCACCCCCAGACACTCCCGGCTCCTATATCTCACTCTTGATTCCACCTCATGGCTCTTTAATCCACCTCCAGATACTCCCGGCTCCTATATCTCACTCTTGATTCCACCTCATGGCTCTTTAATCCACCCCCAGACACTCTTGTCTCCTTTATCTCACTCCTGATTCCACCTCTTGGCTCTTTAATCCACCCCAGACACTCTCGGCTCCTTTGTCTGACTCTTGATTCCATCTCATGACTCTTTCATCCACCTCCAGACACTCCCGGCTCCTATATCTCACTCTTGATTCCACCTCATGGCTCTTTAATCCACCCCCAGACACTCTCGGCTCCTGTATCTCACTCTTGATTCCATCTCATGGCTCTTTAATCCACCCCAGACACTCTCGGCTCCTTTATCTGACTCTTGATTCCATCTCATGGCTCTTTCATCCACCTCCAGACACTCCCGGCTTCTATATCTCACTCTTGATTCCACCTCATGGCTCTTTAATCCACCCCCAACACTCTCGGCTCCTTTATCTCACTCTTGATTCCACCTCGTGGCTCTTTAATCCACCCCATACACTCCCGGCTCCTTTATCTCACTCTTGATTCCACCTTGTGGCTCTTTAATCCACCCCATACACTCCTGGCTCCTTTATCTCACTCTTGATTCCACCTCATGGCTCTTTAATCCACCCCCAGACACTCTTGGCTCCTTTATCTGACTCTTGATTCCACCGCATGGCTGTTTAATCCACCCCAGACACTCTTGGCTCCTGTATCTCACTCTTGATTCCATCTCATGGCTCTTTCATCCACCTCCAGACACTCCCGGCTCCTATATCTCACTCTTGATTCCACCTCATGGCTCTTTAATCCACCTCCAGACACTCCCGGCTCCTATATCTCACTCTTGATTCCACCTCATGGCTCTTTAATCCACCCCCAGACACTCCCGGCTCCTATATCTCACTCTTGATTCCACCTCATGGCTCTTTAATCCACCTCCAGATACTCCTGGCTCCTATATCTCACTCTTGATTCCACCTCATGGCTCTTTAATCCACCCCCAGACACTCTTGTCTCCTTTATCTCACTCTTGATTCCACCTCTTGGCTCTTTAATCCACCCCAGACACTCTCGGCTCCTTTATCTGACTCTTGATTCCATCTCATGACTCTTTCATCCACCTCCAGACACTCCCGGCTCCTATTTCTCACTCTTGATTCCACCTCATGGCTCTTTAATCCACCCCAGACACTCTCGGCTCCTGTATCTCACTCTTGATTCCATCTCATGGCTCTTTCATCCACCCCATACACTCCCGGCTCCTTTATCTCACTCTTGATTCCACCTTGTGGCTCTTTAATCCACCCCATACACTCTTGACTCCTTTATCTCACTCTTGATTCCACCTCATGGCTCTTTAATCCACCCCAGAGACTCCCGGCTCCTTTATCTCACTCAAGAGAATGCTAGAGGAAGAGAATACGCATGAGTCACTCCATGATCACATCTCCTCGACCCGCCACTGTGGACTTCTGATACAGTGAATGTCTGTACCTTAGCTGTTGCTTCTTGCTCAAATGCTATGGTGGTCTCATGAGCCCATGGGTGGGGGGGGGGGGAGAGGGGGTAATCTGGTCTGGCTCATGGTGGTCTCATGATCCTACGGGTGGTCTGGCTCTTTCTTCCAAACATCTTGTGTCAGTTTAAATGTCCCCAAAGAATGTGATCTCTTCTTTTTCTAGTTCACTCTTGACTGGATTCAGTCAATCCAATGCTGTCCTGCTGCAAGTCTCTCCTCCTCAGCCAGGAAGTTCAGAGACTCTGGGCCTCATTTATGAGGTTTTGGGTAGGGCAGCACCACAAGGAATCCTGTTGCACTGCTCTACGTCAGAACAAAAGGGCAGGAATGTGCCGTATCTATGTCCTTTTCCCCAGCGCAGGCGCACAATGGGCTGCCATGCGCCAACACCGGCAGCCTCTTACCATGGTGCAATGTAAGGGTGCCTGTGTTGCGGGATGATTGATTTTGAGCAGGAAGGGAGACCTTCCTGCACAAAGTAAATCACAATAGGCGATTTCCTTTTTCTATGTGAGCTGCGGAATGAAGCACAAAAAGAAAAGGAAACAACGAGGAGAAATTCTCCTTCTTGCACCTCCCTAATGATCTAGATTAGATTCTGATGTATTCCCAGGTTCACAATCTCTCGTAAATCTGGCAATGCGTCAGGAACACCCACAGTAACACCCATGGAACACGCCTGTTTCATGTAGTGTTCTGCGTGAAATGGGCACATATTTATAAGGCCATGAAAAGCTTCACGTGGCCTTATAAATATGAAGTGACACATTGCGCCACTGGAACATCAAAAAAGTGAAGTTCCGGCGGCACAAGCGTGCCAGTCTCTGGGTTCTACGTGCACCAGCACGGGAACTGGCTAGGTGCCAACCATCTGGTCAGCTCTCAGCCTGAGTTGGCATCATCTTGCCGACCACGAGCGGCATCTCCTTTTGGATTCTGGTGCAGAACATGTTAACCCTCTGGGACCCCCCTCAAGTTGACAAATTTGCAACTTGTGATAACGCCCATTGTCCACAATTGTGTGGCCTCCAGTTTACACTATGGGAAATGTTGGGGGACACATTCCGGTTGAGGTGGAATTTTCCGCTTCACTACACCTTTCTTCCCATATCATTAATTCCAAATAAGTTCTCAGGAATATTCACCATGACTGGTCTGAAGCCATTCTTACCACCCATCACTAGTCAGAAGGGTGTGGTACGGGGACCGTCTGCCCCTCTCCTGCTGCCACCCCCTTCATCTGCCTCTCAGGGGGAACATTCTTTCCCAATTGGAAAGTCTGGAGATCGAGAGGGGCAGGAAACGTATCTCGCTCTCCAGAGCCTCCACCTTCATGCCTGGAGATTGAGAGGGGCAGGACCCGTGCTCGCCCTGCAGAGCCTCCACCTTCATGTCCAGAGATTGAGGGGGCAGGAACCGCACCCCACTCTGCAGAGCTTCCACCTTCCGATCTGGAGATCGAGAGGGGCAAGACCCACGCTTGACCTGCAGAGCCTCCACCTTAATGTCTGGAGATCAAGAGGGCGGGAACCGCGCTCGCCCTACAGAGCCTCCACCTTCATGTCTGGACATTGAGAGGGGCAGGACCCGTGCTCGCCCTCCAGAGCCTCAACCTTCATATACGGAGAATGGAGGGTCAGGACCCGCACCCCAACCTGCAGAGCCTCCACCTTCATGTCTGGTCGATCAAGAGGGAGCGGCACTCACACCTCACCCTGCAGTGCCTCCACCTTCATGTCTGTAGATTGAAAGGGCAGGACCCGTGCTCGCCCTGCAGAGCCTCCAACTTCATGTCTGCAGATTGAGGGGGCGGGACCAGCACCTCACCCTGCAGAGCCTCCACCTTCATGTCCAGAGATTGAGGGGGCGGGACACATGCCTCACCCTCCAGAGCCTCCACCTTTATGTACTGAGAATTGAGGGGCAGGAACCGCACCCCACTCTGCAGAGCCTCCACCTTCCGGTCTGGAGATCGAGAGGGGCAAGACCCACGCTTGACTTGCAGAGCCTCCAACTTCATGTCTGCAGAGTGATGGGGCAGGACCCACGCTTGCCCCACAGAGGCTCCACCTTAATGTCTGGAGATCAAGAGGGCGGGAACCGCGCTCACCCTACAGAGCCTCCACCTTCATGTCTGGACATTGAGAGGGGCAATACCCATACCTCAACCTCCAGAGCCTCCACCTACAGCCCTGGCGAACCCCTTCAGTTGAGGGGATGGATTTTGTCTTTTCACCCCCCGGGCCAAATCTAATTGTGACAGTGGTAGCAGCATGCAACCTACGGAGCAGGGTAACCAGAGGCTCCTAAACCCCAATGGCCTCCATCATCCGCCATAACTTGTCCCTACATACAGTGTCAAAGGCACTGGATAAGTCCATGAAGGCCAGGTGAACAGAGGCACCCCTCGCCTTCATGTACTTACCCATTATTAGAGCCAAATTTAGACACTGCTCTGTCGTCCCCTTACCTCTCCTAAACCCATACTGTGAGCCTACAATAATAATAGATGATTCGGCCCATGTTTCCAGGTGCGCCAATATTACCCTTCCCATAAGCTTACAAGATGCATCTATTAATGAGATTGGCCTATAACAGCACGGGTCACTTTTATCACCCTTTTTAAAAATCGGTACGACTACCGCCTCTTTCCAAGATATAGGGATGCGCCCTACCACAACCGCTCCAAAAACATTAAGTAACAATGGTGCCCACACCACAACATTATATTTAAAAAAGTCTAGTGGAACTGCATCTGGACCTGGGGCCTTTAACGAAATACCTTTCCTTAAGGCCTCCTGGACTTCAGAAAGAGAAAGTGAAAGACTAAATAATGAAGCTGATTCAGAGTAAGGATCACTATACCCCTCGCCATTAGTTATCAAACAAACACCTTTTGGGTTGAAAATTTTTGCATAATGGACTTCCCAGGTTCCCCCCATTATGTGAGTAACCATGTTGCCTTTTTCATCACAATTGAGGAAGGGGCGATTTATTACCTCCCAGAATTGCCTACTATCCCTCATGTCGGAGGATAGTTTTAATCATATAAGCAGTTCTCTTAAGTTACTTCTGACCCGCTCACAGCTTGGTAATGGAGGGAGTAGTAGGGGATTGTTCTGTCATGCTTGGACCCAGGCCTCCCGGTGTCTCTGAACAAGCCCTAAGAAGCTCACCCCGGATATTATGGTTATTTAAGTCTTTTTGCAGACAGTACAAAGACACTCTTTCCAAAAAGAATGAAATACTCCAGGACAAGGCCTGGTTAAAACTGAGCTTAGCTTCAGAAACAAATAATAATACATTATTTTGGGATACGTTCAATGCTCTGTTTAAAAATATATATATATTATTCCTGAGTTCTGTTCTTTGGTTTCTTGTGAGGCCAGGGTTGCACATCTTTCTGGAATTTGTAAACAGAGTAATCTGGACACTGATTTAGAATGTCGAGAGGTTATACATAGATTGGATCGAGGTCCTTTTGGCCTGCATGCTACTGGGGACAGTAGATGCTTTTAAATCTCCTCCTAAATTACATGGGCCTATTATTCCAAGAAAATGTACTGTAGCTCCTGTCAAGATATTACCGCCCTTCTGGGGTACTTCTATTATCGTCCCAATGGTCATAAATCAGGCCCCAAAAACTATTGTCCTATTTTGCTCCTGGACACTTTGGTAAACATGTTGAGCAGGATCCTACTGAAGAGGCTGCAGGAATGCTCACAGGAATATTCTATGTTATCCCCCACCCAGCTTTGCTTCAGAAAAGGCCTAGGAACCATCGGGCAACACGTCAATCTGGACGTGTTGATACGGAAATATCCCAAAGCTGATTATCTTGTATCTTTGTTTTGCAGATCCAAGTAGTACATTTGATTTCATTAACTATACCATCCTTTGGTAATGGTCGATCTCGCTTGGGGCTTCTAGGCCAAACATAGGTTTCCTTACAAGTCTTTACATGAATGTATCCAGAAAAGTTCTGTTTTGTTCTCAGGGTGACTGCTCGCCTACTTTCAAAGTGGGGCGGGGCATTCACCACAGCTGTGTGTTGGCCTCTTTGCTGTTTACTCTTTTTATCAATGGGGGGATGAGTCTTTGCAGTCATTGCAAGCTGATGCTCCTTATGTGGCGGGGCGTCCTACACCAGTGTTGTTATATGCTGATGACGCTGCCTTGCTGTCCAGGACTCCGTTGGTCTACAGAAATTGATGAGTGCCTTTGGAGGGTTTATATCTTCTAAAAATATGGTGATCAACAAATCTGCAACTTTTACAATAATCTGTGGGCCAAAACTCAGACAATGTAGATTATTTTTATTGATAATACCCGATTGTTAACTTACATAATTTTTGCTAGTTGGAGGTTCTATTTACTGGTAATGGCTCTTGGGCACAACAGATATTAATTAATTCATTCATTAATTGATTGTGGGTTTGTAATGCGCTAGAATCGACTCCCGAAGGAGTATCTCTGTGCAGTAGACCGCTGGGGAACCCGTCCTGGCTTTCCCTGTGAGATGGTCCCTACTGGGTATCTCCAAAGTGAAACCAGGCATCCTCGGTGTATGTGGGGGGCCGTTGTGGAGATGAGGCAAGCTAATGCCCAGAGTTGCCGAGTGTGATCCCTGGTTGGAGTGGGCACCGAGATGAGAATTATCGAGTCCGCTGACCCTGGTCCACGACCCTGCCGCGTCGGGAATTGAACCCTGCTCTCGGGTCTGCCGCCTCTAACCAGTGAGCCACACCACTCCATAAAATGCAAAAGACATAATTACCAGAAACTCTCATGGGATTTTTAGGTTCTCATCTAAGCTAGGGAGCCGACACATTAGAGAAATGATGGGGATATATCATGCTAGATTGCTTCCTAGGGGACTGGCCTAAGGCGTTGCTTTTAGTACACCACTGTAACCGACGAAATAGTTTGTTTCAAATGATTATTATGCCTCCCTGTGGTCGAACATCAGGAGGTCGGTCTACAGTACTTGGAGGACATACTCTTGTCAAGGCCTTTGGTATTATGGTTTTCTATATGGGCAAAAGAAGAAACCAGTTTTTCCAAATCTATTATCCTTGACTGCTTAAATCAGGATCCTGTATCACATATCCCTCGGCTAGCATAGATGAACTCTTCTCTTGGTTTGTTGTTCGCATATCCCTCGGCTAGCATAGATGAATTCTTCTCTTGGTTTGTTGTTCGCATATCCCTCGGCTAGCATAGATGAATTCTTCTCTTGGTTTGTTGTTCACATATCCCTCGGCTAGCATAGATGAATTCTTCTCTTGGTTTGTTGTTCGCATATCCCAAGGCTAGCATAGATGAATTCTTCTCTTGGTTTGTTGTTCGCATATCCCTCGGCTAGCATGGATGAATTCTTGTCTTGGTTTGTTGTTCGCATATCCCTCGGCTAGCATGGATGAATTCTTCTCTTGGTTTGTTGTTTAACTTGGCTGTATCACATATCTCTCGGCTAGCATAGATGAATTCTTCTCTTGGTTTGTTGTTCGCATATCCCTCGGCTAGCATAGATGAATTCTTCTCTTGGTTTGTTGTTTAACTTGGCTGTATCACATATCCCTCGGCTAGCATAGATGAATTCTTCTCTTGGTTTGTTGTTCACATATCCCTCGGCTAGCATAGATGAATTCTTCTCTTGGTTTGTTGTTCGCATATCCCTCGGCTAGCATAGATGAATTCTTCTCTTGGTTTGTTGTTCGCATATCCCTCGGCTAGCATGGATGAATTCTTCTCTTGGTTTGTTGTTCGCATATCCCTCGGCTAGCATGGATGAATTCTTCTCTTGGTTTGTTGTTCGCATATCCCTCGGCTAGCATGGATGAATTCTTCTCTTGGTTTGTTGTTTAACTTGGCTGTATCACATATCCCTCGGCTAGCATAGATGAATTCTTCTCTTGGTTTGTTGTTCGCATATCCCTCGGCTAGCATAGATGAATTCTTCTCTTGGTTTGTTGTTTAACTTGGCTGTATCGCATATCCCTCGGCTAGCATAGATGAATTCTTCTCTTGGTTTGTTGTTGAACTTGCCCAAAGGCCAGACCCCGCCCAAGTCCTGTCACTTATTAAGACGACTATTGAAGGAACTTTTTGTCAGCATAGACAGGGAGGGGGAATGGGCACTGACATTATGAAATCTATGCTTGTTGTTTGTATGTCACTTGATTTAGTAGAGGGTTGCAAAATATGTTTATCTTGTGTTCCCGACATGCAGTACCATTTTCTTTGGGCTAGGCCTGGGGGGTGAACTTCCCTCTGTTCGTCAAGTTTGCAGACGTGTCTGTATTCCGAGCTTTGTTCATCACACAGAGTTGTGAAACACTGCAAAGTTGTCAAGCAAGTAACGTCCGACGCTAGAGCACTGCAGGCAGCCGAAGATGCTCACGACTGCTCGCGTTCAGAAACATTCCGCTTCGAGGAAGCGGCCATTCGAGGAGAAAATCTCCTCGAGCAGCAGAAAGAGCAGTGTCCTCTTGAGCTGTGCATTATGCACCAGGTGCTACAAATCAGTTCAACCGGCATAAACGAATGGAGTTTGTTGCTACTTTGCAGTTCCGAGTAACAGAAATCTGCGAGCTATGCCCAGCCCACTTCTGACCAGACTCAGGTTCGGTCCGGTGCATCCCTTGCTGGTGTTTCCTGGTGTGAAGTCCTGCCCCTCAGATATGATCTTTTGCCCGTGTGATAGTCGGAGTAAAGAGAGCATGTTGCAGTTTTTGCTGTTTTGCTATTTTTTCTAAGCTAAAGGCATTTCTATCTTAAACCCAAAATTGTTGCCAAGAACATTAAATGTCCCTAAGAAGCATTAAATGACCCTTCTGTGTGTTTAACTGCTGCTCTTTTAATCCTGAAGGCCATTCGTTTGAGGAAAGTTGTTATGTATTAGCAAATCCCTTGACTTGTATTAGAGATGTTAAAACATTATCATGTCTGTTACTTGGACCCATTTTTATTTTTTTATTTTTTTTTAAGACGTTTATTATTGTTCAAAAGTGCATTACATATAGCAAAGCCTACAACCCTGCGGGCCGGCTGCAAGAAGTCGATGGTCCGTTGGGGTAGAGGGTTACAGGGGGAGGCATTGTGCAGTGTCTTGTTTGCTGTCTGGCGTGCCATGTCACGGGTATTTTATGCATAACCTACACATTCAGCACACAACCATCTCTATAATTGGCGTCTCATTTTACATTTTTTCTATAATTCAACCTTTATTTCTACAACAAAAAACAGGGCTGTTCACATCGGCATGTCCCAGTGTGTCTGTGGTAGCAGTGCTGTGCCATGTCTCATCGGCACGTACAGCACCGATGTCCCATCAATCTGTGAGGTATGCACTGGGAGCACGTCAGTGGGGTAGGGGATCTATGGTGTGCTTGTGCAGATAGATGTAAAGCTGGTGGGGAACAGACTTGGACCCATTTTTGTACAGTGTTTATGATATGCTTTATGCACTCTTATGGCTGTTATTGTACTAGCTGAATAAAGTTTATGAATTGAATCGCATTCTATAGCTCACCTGTAGTAGACAGTGCTGGAGCCAAAAGGCCCAGACCCTCAGCGCGTAACTCGCAGACCTCCACCGGGCATCCTTGACGCGCCGTGGGGCAGGAGCTGGGAGGCCCTGGCAGCAGATGCAGATGCCCCACTGGCAGCAGATGCAGATGCAGATGCCCCACTGGCAGCAGATGCAGATGCCCCACTGGCAGCAGATGCAGATGCCCCACTGGCATCAGATGCAGATGCAGATGCCCCACTGGCAGCAGATGCAGATGCAGATGCCCCACTGGCAGCAGATGCAGATGCCCCACTGGCAGCAGATGCAGATACAGATGCCGCACTGGCAGCAGATGCAGATGCAGATGCCCCACTGGCAGCAGATGCAGATGCAGATACCCCACTGGCAGCAGATGCAGATGCAGATGCACCACTGGCAGCAGATGCAGATGCAGATGCCCCACTGGCAGCAGATGCAGATGCAGATGCCCCACTGGCAGCAGATGCAGATGCCCCACTGGCAGCAGATGCAGATGCAGATGCCCCACTGGCAGCAGATGCAGATGCAGATGCTCCACTGGCAGCAGATGCAGATGCCCCACTGGCAGCAGATGCAGATGCAGATGCCCCACTGGCAGCAGATGCAGATGCAGATGCCCCACTGGCAGCAGATGCAGATGCAGATGCCCCACTGGCAGCAGATGCAGATGCAGATGCCCCACTGGCAGCAGATGCAGATGCCCCACTGGCAGCAGATGCAGATGCCCCACTGGCAGCAGATGCAGATGCAGATGCCCCACTGGCAGCAGATGCAGATGCAGATGCCCCACTGGCAGCAGATGCAGATGCCCCACTGGCAGCAGATGCAGATGCAGATGCCCCACTGGCAGCAGATGCAGATGCAGATGCCCCACTGGCAGCAGATGCAGATGCCCCACTGTCAGCAGATGCAGATGCAGATGCCCCACTGGCAGCAGATGCAGATGCAGATGCCCCACTGGCAGCAGATGCAGATGCAGATGCCCCACTGGCAGCAGATGCAGATGCAGATGCCCCACTGGCAGCAGATGCAGATGCAGATGCCCCACTGGCAGCAGATGCAGATGGCCCACTGGCAGCAGATGCAGATGCAGATGCCCCACTGGCAGCAGATGCAGATGGCCCACTGGCAGCAGATGCAGATGCAGATGCCCCACTGGCAGCAGATGCAGATGCAGATGCCCCACTGGCAGCAGATGCAGATGCAGATGCCCCACTGGCAGCAGATGCAGATGCCCCACTGGCAGCAGATGCAGATGCAGATGCCCCACTGGCAGCAGATGCAGATGCAGATGCCCCACTGGCAGCAGATGCAGATGCAGATGCCCCACTGGCAGCAGATGCAGATGGCCCACTGGCAGCAGATGCAGATGCAGATGCCCCACTGGCAGCAGATGCAGATGCAGATGCCCCACTGGCAGCAGATGCAGATGCCCCACTGTCAGCAGATGCAGATGCAGATGCCCCACTGGCAGCAGATGCAGATGCAGATGCCCCACTGGCAGCAGATGCAGATGCAGATGCCCCACTGGCAGCAGATGCAGATGCAGATGCCCCACTGGCAGCAGATGCAGATGCAGATGCCCCACTGGCAGCAGATGCAGATGGCCCACTGGCAGCAGATGCAGATGCAGATGCCCCACTGGCAGCAGATGCAGATGGCCCACTGGCAGCAGATGCAGATGCAGATGCCCCACTGGCAGCAGATGCAGATGCAGATGCCCCACTGGCAGCAGATGCAGATGCAGATGCCCCACTGGCAGCAGATGCAGATGCCCCACTGGCAGCGGGCTCCATCCAGAGCCGAGTGCAGGGAAGGGGCAGTAGTGAGCTCCAGAGCTTCAAGGTCTGAGGGCCACATTGGCTGAGGAGGGCATGGGAGCCAGTGATATGACTCATAGCTTGCCCAAATGTCTGCAAGGCCTCATGGCTGGGTACAGGAGGAAAGGCCCTGCTGTTGCCAGAGTTATCCGGATCCATACACAGTAGGGCCATCTAGGTCAGCGGTAAAACTCCGTCCCACCTAATTAATGTTAATTCAGAGGATTACTGTTCACACTATTTTTAATCGTCCTGCCTAATGGTGGAAGAGGTGAGAATTTGCTTAAGTAGAAGACAAACAATGCAACACTTTCAGTCCCTGCAACTCTTACCTTTTGGGTGTCATTAAATATCCATCAATCAATGTATCCTAAGGGAACACATCACACAAGAACAACACCCTCTGAGATATTGAGGTGCCGTGGAATGCAGTAAAAGGCAGGTGATCAGGGCGGCTATGATCCAGCGCTCCTAACTACAGCGGTTCACGCTTGTCATGTCCTGAGTTTGATGCGAGCACAACGAGCTACATACTCACCATGGCAGGGTCTATAATTCATCAGTGGTGACAGCGGCACCAGTACCAAGAAAAGAAGCAATACCTGCATAGTGGACATGTGTGTGTGTCTCAAATATTGTTGACGATCTTCCAGATAATTGCATAAATATAGGGCACACTCTGGCAGTTGTCTAGGGTGGCATAGTCCAGGCAGTCTCCCCCATATTCCCTCTTGGAACCACAGGAGTGCACTGTAGCTGCTGTATCCCCTGCAGGAAGGAAGATGGATCATATTGATTCCCACTTCACAACACTGGAGGCACAAGGATGGATTTGTTGGGTGAACTCACGCTGATGGACTCATCACCAAGGTGAAGTGGCATTTAAAGTATTATGCCCCCATTATTCAGGCACACCAGGAAAGGTAGCTTATAGAGATACACAATTAAAATAACAAAGTTTTATTTTCTGTATAAATGTGGTACAGATCATTACAAAATTTACAGAAAAACAACGGAGCATTTCTGGGCATTGTTAATCAGTAGCATAAACATGTAAAGTTTTCCACCTTTATTGTAAAAGAAAAGGTTAAACAGGTATTCTATAAAAAGCAATGAAAAAATAGAAAGTCTCCTTAGATAATCTCCATAAAATAATGTGGATGATTGGCATTCATTTCTGGCAGTGCAAAGTTGAAATTATAACTTATGTGTCAGGCCGATAGAAACCCAGGCCCTGGGATCTTGTCCAGGTTGCCTTTAACAATTAGCAGAGTCTCTATTAGTTGCTTGTGAGAAGGTGGCCTGATATGTAGTGCTCACTATTCTAGTGAACACTATGTATCAGTCCAGCAACCCTTATTGATGATTGGTTGTAAGTCAACCTTATAGACCAGCTATCCTAGTAGCGTGGATACGAGCAGTCTAAGGCTAAAGACTCGAGAGGGCGTGTTAAGCCAGCTGTTATACCACACATGTACCCCTTGAACACCCAGTGAAAGGACACCACACAAGTGTTATGAAAATAAACAGTTATTTATTAAAGTTCACAACAGCCCTGTACTCTTTATGAGGACAGGGTACTAAGCACAAACCAAAAGTCTAACGAAAATACTTAAGTTAGCACAGTATATACAAATGCCCGAGGGGCACGGAAAACCATATACTAGAAAAGTGGAATGCGAAATTACTAGCAGGTAAGTACAGTACTAATAGCCTTTGGAATCGCTAGGACTTGACTATAGAATCGTTAGATTACTTCTAGGAGACCCAGGGGACTCGGGTGCAGTGGGTGCACTCTCACGCGAGATGCGGGACAAAGTCTATGGTAGCTAGAATTTGCAAAGTTAGTGTTCTCGGGCGAACCCGACCTGGTAGGGAGAAAACAAAAGTAGATTCTGACCCTTGGATAGTGAGGCTATGCTGGGGCACCGAAATGCCGAAGTTACCTAGCCCAGGGGCTGCAGCTGCATAGGACTCAAAAGACGTCGGGAATCCTCGTTGCCGGACCAGGAGCCTGGAAGAAAGAAGTTGCTGGCAGGCGACCAGTGAAGAAAGTTCGGTGGATCCAAGCCTGGATCGATGGAAGATGACACCTGAAAGCAGAGGGGACCAAGTTCGAGACTACTAGCCAGTAGTCAGTGGGCACCAGGAGGGCACCGGATGGTAGCCACCTCGACTAGGTGAGTGGGTGACGCTGTGCTCGAAGATCTCACGGACCAGGAGGCGTTGTCGGCGACCAGGATGGAGGATCGAGCTGTCCCACGAAGATAGAAGCTGTCGGCGTCGCTGGACCCAGGATTGGGCAACAAAGCCTTGGCAAATTCAAGCCCACGCGGTGGACCTAAAATGGCGTCTGGAGTAGACCAGGAGGGTCCGGGGTGCCTCTCTTCAAGAAGGAAGCAAGGGCCAGTCTGGAGCAACCAGACCAGCAGCAGTGATGTCGTCGGGCGTCGTTCAGAAGGCCACAAGCCAGCCGGCTAGTAGCCAAACAACGCGGTGCACAGCAAACAGCAGAAGGGCCCCACGCCGATCGTGGAGATGCAGGGGGGCTGATCTTGGGTGCTGGAGCTGCGCAGGGTTGGGGCTTCTCGGACCCCAAAGCACTCACCAGTGAAAGACTCGGTGGGCTTGCAGTAAAGATGTCGTGCAGTCTTGGCGATCGTCGGTCCCTCGAGGTCTCGTCGCACTCACGGTTCTCAGCTTAGCTGTAGAGGTGAGTAGAGGTCAGAGGTGCCAGGGAAGCCGGGTCTCGTCGAGCTGGGTCGTCGGATTCGTGATGAAAGACTTGCAGCAGACCGCAGTGTTCTTTAGGATGGTGCCCGCTTGATGCAGGGTGACTACTCCTTAGCCACAAGGGAGAATCTTGAGGAAGAAATCTTGAAGTCCTTTCGAAGAAAGTCGTGTCTTGATTCCAAAGATGATCTAATTTGAACAGGGGGCCCGCTCCCATCTTTATACTAAAAAAGGGGGCTGACCCGGTGACTAGGTCCTGCCTATGGGTGGGACTAGGTGGGGGGTGGTTACACCCCTCAGCCATGCCGGACTTCCCCAGGCCAGGGGCTGGAGTGCCCCTGGAACTGGTTCAGACCGGCCTATGCGTAGTGAGCACCGGGGTGCCACTCAGCAGTCACCTTCCTGAAAAGCCCTGCCTACCCAGGATACACAAAACCATGTCTGGGACGGTGCTAGCACCGCCCCTGACAGGAAACCCTTTGTCCAGGCTCCCCTCGCTGGAAGGACTCCCAGCTGCAGGGGGTCAGACTCGTGTCTGTGGTGGCAGCGTCCATTTTGTGGAGCTGAGGCTTCGCTTAACTTTAACCGGGGTTCACAGTCACATACATGTCGTGTCCCTCTAGAAGGATGGAATGCTAACCCCGTCGCCAGAATTGGCGAGGGGTTAGTATTCCAATTCGTATGACACCTTACTCGACATGTTTTGATAAAGCAATACCAAAGTTAGCATTTAACCGCGAGGATTATAATGCACTTAAGAGTATATGGTATGCTATATCATGGAACAGCTATTAGGACTTGGTTCCGCAAGCTGCAGACAGGCTCAGCTCATGCCAGAGCACCATCTCACACGATTCCAAGCACTCTGCCTTCAGGATTGTCAAGGCCTGCCATAGGAGTGACTGATAGGAATCTGTGTGTCCATTTTAGGGTTAGGTATAGGTATACTACACCTACAGCAAAGTGTGGTTACACGACTTTGCCCCAGCTGTCGTGCAGCCAGTTGTGTCAAATTTAGGAGGCCAGCCAGGGGTGGCATAATACATGCTGCAGCCCCTGGCAGCCCTGGGTACACCTATGCCCTGAGTTACAGGGTCTGATAAGGTGGCCCAGTACCAATTGGTAAATGCACCTAGGGTACATGTCGCAATTTAGAAAGAGAACAGCCAGGCTGTGGGTCTGATTGGCAGGCCCACAGCCAGAGAAAGTCGTAAACCAGTGAAACAAAAGCAAATAATCTGGGTGATCATAGGATTGCAGACCCTACTCTCCTACATTGCTAATCTGCGATTTTGGTGACTTTTCTCTATTAATTAATTCTTTCCTAAATGGAGAAAACATGTATGTCACAGCCTTACTAATGACGGTTCTGGTCTGTGTGTTTTGTCTACAGGCGAAGCTGTGAAATATTTCACTGTGAGAGGATGCATTTCGCAGGATTTCTGTCAAAGGTTCTCCCTGGTTGGGACACCATTTTTCAAGTATGATTTGCAGTGCTCAGCTGCCAAGAAGCTATGGGACCATTGGTCGCACCTCGGACGCAGTAATACCGCAGCAGCTTAGCAGTTGTCAGTAGAAACATTTTCAAAGTTTTACAAGTACCTGGCATGCAGAGTCTGGACTTTTGAAGTGTACCACTCGGACCCTCCATTTTGTTGTTGTTGACCTCCCCAGGCCCGCCCCTCAGCCACACTACCGCCTCCCTGCTGCCCCTCCCACGCTCCGCCCCCTCCACTGTCCATTTATACCAGATGGTCCCACGCGCAGTGTCCACGCGCTACGGCCGCGCCGAAGGTGCGCCAAAGGTAAGCCCGTCTACGCCCGTCCGCGCCTGGACCGCGCCCAGCGCCAAAGCGCCTGGCCCTTGTCATGCCCACCACTCCCGCATTACCTACGATGCCACCACCCTCCTAGCCCTTAACCCCGGCCGCTCCCCAAACTGCGTCCAAGCCGCTCCTGGACAAACCCACGGACCTTTCTCATGCATCTCCTGCAAATTCAACGGCACCGACAACAACTCCGCTACGATCACACCACAGATATCCGACCCCAACCACCTACAATGCATCTTGCTCAACACCCGATCGGTCCACAGGCACGCCATCGACCTCTGGAATCTACTAGACACCATCTCTCCGGACGTCGCCTTCCTAACAGAAACATGGATGAACGCCTCTTCTGCCCCAGACATCACCACTGCCATCCCAGAAGATTATAAGATCATACGCAAGGACCGTACCGGCCACACAGGAGGAGGAATCGCTATCGTCCATAAGAAATCCATCCACATCTCAACCAGCTCAGACGTCAATCTCGCCAACTCTGAACACCGTCACTTCCAGATCCACATCGACCCCAAGACCACACTCAGAGGCACCCTCCTTTACAGACCTCCAGGACCCCGCGCACAATTTAGTGAGGACATCACGGACTTCATCACTCCACACGCGCTCCCCTCCAAAGATTACATCCTTCTGGGAGACCTCAACTTTCACCTTGAAAAGAACAACGACCGCAACTCCACCACCCTTTTGGACAACCTCGCCAACCTCGGACTTAAACAACTGGTCACTTCCCCCACCCACATCGCAGGTCACACACTCGACCCTATCTTCACCTCCAGCAATCATGTCTCCTTCAGCCACACCACGGCTCTCCTTTGGACTGACCACAGCTGCGTTCACTTTACCTACAACAAGCCCAAACCCAACAACCAACCCCAACCAACTCTGCAAAGAAACTGGAACAAAATCACCATTGACCAGATCTCCTCATCGCTTCTTCTAAATCCCCCAGCCCACTCCTCAAACCCCGACCAAGCCGCCACCAACCTCACCCTATGGTTATCCAACAGCGCCGACATCCTAGCACCACTGAAAAAATGACAAATCAAACTTGGCAGCAAGAAGGCCTCCTGGTTCAACGATGATCTTAAGAAATCCAAGAAACTCTGCCGCTCCCTTGAGAAGGCCTGGAAAAAAGACCCAACCACCAGCACCAAGGACGCCTTCAAAAACGCCACCCGCATACACCACCAACTGATCCGAAATGCCAAGAAAGCCGCTTTCAAGGACCGACTAGATAACAACGCCCACAACAGCAAGGAACTATTCAACATCGTCAAGGAATTTACCAATCCCTCGGCCAACTCCAACGACATCACCCCCTCTCAAACCCTCTGCGACTCCCTAGCCTCATTCTTCCACAACAAAATTGCAGACATCCACAACAGCTTCGACAACCAACCCGAAGACCAACCCACCCATCCCCCTGCAGGACCCCCACCTCCCTTGAACACCCTCAATGACTGGAAGCCAATCTCCACTGAGGACACCATCCGTCTGATGAACTCTATCCACTCAGGATCCCCCACAGACCCATGCCCTCACCACATCGTTAACAAAGCAGACTCCATCATAGCACCGCACCTCCGAGACGTCATAAACTGCTCCCTCGACTACGCAACCTTCCCGGAAAGCTGGAAACATGCCGAACTCAGCGCCCTCCTGAAGAAACCCACAGCTGACCCCACCGAACTCAAAAACTACCGCCCCATCTCGCTCCTTCCATTCCCGGCCAAAGTCATCGAGAAAGCGGTCAACAACCAGCTCGCCGCCTTCCTCGAAACAAACAAATCCCTCGACTCCTCACAATCCGGCTTCCGAGCCAAGCACAGCACTGAAACCGCCCTCATCGCAGCAACAGACGACATTCGAACTCTCCTGGACAATGGAGACACAGTCGCCCTCATCCTCCTTGACCTCTCCGCAGCCTTCGACACAGTCTGCCATAGCACCCTTCTACAGCGCCTCAGAAACATCGGAATACAAGGAAAAGCACTGGAATGGATCACCTCGTTCCTCACCGGAAGAACCCAGAGAGTCCGCCTCCCACCATTCATCTCAGAGGCCACTGAAGTCATCTGCGGCGTACCCCAAGGGTCCTCACTCAGTCCCACCCATTTCAACGTATACATGAGCCCCCTCGCGGCCATCGCACGCCAACACAACCTCAACATCATCTCCTACGCGGATGACACTCAACTGATCCTATCACTCACCAATGACCCTAGCACCGCCAAAACTAACCTACACGAAGGAATGAAGGAAGTAGCCGAATGGATGAAACACAGCCGTCTGAAACTGAACTCAGATAAAACAGAAGTCCTTATCTTAGGTACCTCCCCCTCTGCCTGGGACGACTCTTGGTGGCCGGAAGCCCTTGGAAAAGCACCCATCCCGACGGACCACGCACGGAACCTGGGCGTCATCCTGGAGTCCTCACTTTCAATGAACAAACAAGTCAACGCCGTCTCTTCATCCTGCTTCAACATTCTTCGCATGCTCAAAAAAACATTTCGTTGGATCCCCTCCGAAACTAGGAAAACGGTCACCCACGCTCTGGTCACGAGCCGACTGGACTACGGAAACACCCTCTACGCCGGTACTACCGCTAAACTCCAGAAAAAACTCCAACGAATCCAGAACGCTTCAGCCAGACTCATATTAGACATCCCGCGTAAAGAACATATCTCTGTTCACCTGAAAAACCTCCACTGGCTCCCCGTCAATAAGAGGATCACTTTCCGGCTCCTAACCCACGCACACAAAGCACTCTACGAAATCGGACCCGAATGCCTCAACACACGACTGTCCTTCTACACCCCCTCCCGCCAGCTACGATCCTCCAACCAAGCCCTTGCCACTGTACCTCGCATCAACAAAACCACCATGGGAGGTAGATCCTTCTCCTACCTGGCAGCTAAAACCTGGAACTCACTTCCCACTTACCTTCGCCTTACTCAGAACCCCCTAGCATTCAGAAAGCAACTTAAAACGTGGATATTTGACAAGTAATTCCCCACCCCTCTTCAAGCGCCTTGAGACCCTCTGGGTATGTAGCGCGCTATATACATTTTTTGACTTGACTTGACTAAGAAGCAGATGAACTCATGGCAGCCTCCCTGGGATACAGAGTACACGTAGGCAATGGGCTTGGTACCACCAACCTCCATAAGAAGCCATCTTTGGTTCCTGAATAAGGTCGTAAGGATCAGTTCCGAAACGTCGACCATTCAGTCCTTTTCTTTGCTTATGATTAACCTTCATAGATGATTTTTTATTTTATCAAAATAGATGTCATCTTTCAAATTGATACAGGATTGGACTTTGTTGCAAATGAATTATAGGTTGTTTTTTTCACTTTTCCATTTTTCATTTGTATAGCACTGTATTTCAACCTTTAATGTGGATTTGTACCCTTATGACTGATTAAGCAATCTTTATATAAAAATGTTTTTTTTCAAAAGAATAACTACTCCGTGTCTCTCTCTTCTCTACTATGTAGAGTATTTTCTCAAAGTAGCTTGTTGAATGCTTTAAGTAACAGAGTTCCTGAACTTAATGATCTTAGTACTTGATTGATTCTTTACATTTTCTGTGATGATTTTCAACACAGATGTGTTAAATAATTGTCATAAACGAAGTCCCTTGCAGGCACCTTTTATTCTTGATTATCTATATTGACCCAAGCTCTAAGGGGTTATTGGGTTTTCCATCCTTTTCCTAAAGATGGGAAAAAGGCTCCTTATAGAACACCCCAACCTCGATATGCAGAGACACTACTTCTGGAGCATTGCCATACCACACTTTCTATCTTCTCTGACATATCTTTTTTCCTTATTTCTTTACTCCCCAGCTGCTCTCGCCATCTCCTTCTCTTCTTATTCTTCCTCATATCAGTTCCCCTCCACATTTACCCACTTTCCCCTTCTCCCCATCCCATTCTTGTCTCCATTTCCCTCTCACTGCCTGTTCTTTGCTTTCTCTCTTACCGGTTTCCCATTCTCCGTTCTCCGTCCCAGTTCTCCAACGCCTCTGGCTGCCTTTCTCTTTCTGTCCCTCTCTTAACAATTTCTACATTACTCCTTCCCCATTTCTTGTCTTTGCCATCTGACTTTTTTTCTACTTTGTCCCTTCTCCCCCTTTCTCCGCCACTAAATCCTATTTCTCAGTAGTCTCGTCTCCATTTCCTTCAGGCTTTGTTACAATTTTGAAAACACATACCACTATCCCTGAATATTGGATGGAAGCACATTTAGAAATTTGGACCAATGTGCCTCTGCAGCGTCAGAGACCTGGCCAAAAAGGACATGAAAAAGCTGAAATTGGATCATAAATCCAAAGCTGTTCTAATCAGGGGTCCCACAAATAAGTTTGGCCCTGGCACTCAAAATCCTTAAGATGTTCCTGTGCATTTTTAAAGTTTTCATGTTAATCGCAGCACCCATCATGAGCTGCAATTAACACGAAAACCTTTACAAATGCACACAATCACCCCGCAGCCCAACCCTACTAAGAAAAGAAATGCAGCAACACAGCTGCCAAGGTTTCAAATTGCAATGCGGAATGTTTTCATAATTTCACTGTATTTATTAGGGCCATTTGAACAGGGCCGGCTTTAGTGCTGGTGGCGCCTGTTGTGACAATGTTTGTTGGCGGCCCAATGACCACCTCAGCCACGGATACTCTCATTACCAACCTTTACCAGGGACCTTCAAGTCTCCATAACCCCTCTCTCGTTCATATTTATTTTGTTTAATAGCACTTTACTTCGCATACACATTACACAGAGACTCTGAATCACTGTGTGTAAATCACTGTATAGGAAATGTTACACCAGACAGAGGAATAAAATGTCTCTTCTTAACAGAGCTGGGCTGCTAGGGTTTTAAGCAAACGTTTGAAGTGATATTTGGTGCTGCACACACACTCGGTCTGGTTCCTGGCGCCCATAGCCATGGCTGCAGCGCACAGAGACCCTAAACTGCTGCACACAGAGGAAACAAATTAGAGGGAACATTGCATGAGACCACATTAGAAAATATAAGGGAATCGAAAACAGTCTCAGACTAGCAAAATAAGATACCTGCAGAGGTGATATCTCTTTGGTAAGCACTCAAAATACTGCTGATCCTGTCCTTGTTGACCTCTACACAGTTCCCTTGTCCTCAACAGACTTTCTGCTGCTCCTGAAGCGAGGATTGTAGAACTAATAATATGCCCCCAAAATATGCTGAATAAAAAACAAACAGGTTCTGTGGAGTGGGCCATGGTACCTTACTCTCTACTATGCTGGTACGGGCAGTGTATTAATAGGGACCCAAAATAGTCACCGGGTAGCCCGTGGATTGGGCCAGGTGCGGTTTCACGGGTGAACCCCCTCCCTAGTGATACGAGGCCAGATTAGTGCGTCAGCGTACCTGCACGAAGTTTTCACCTCACCGGTCAGCAGGGCAGAGATGGGAGGGTCACTGCCCCCACAACCCCCGGCCTTCACTGAGCATCTGCCAGGACCTCGGATGGCCACCAGCTCATGCGAACCTGCTGGACGAGGCGCAACAGGCACCCGCTTCTCCTAGTGACAAGACCCTTGTTGCTAGGTGATGCCTCGCCTATTAATGAAAAATCCACCACTTTATCATGAAGAGGAACATAGAATCCACCCTAGTGCTCCATTCATAAAGCCACCCTTGATTCCACAAGTTATACACAAGACCACATTAGAAAAGGTACTATGAGAAAAAGAAAAAGAAGCAATAAATAAACAGAGAAGTGAGTTAATTCAGAAAATTACCCAATTGAATACGAGTCCTGAAGCCCTAACAATGCTAGTATCTATAGGGCCTGTTGTTCCCTTGCACGGAGATAAACAACCCTGTCCTAAAACTCCTGAACACACCTTTAGTAGAGCCCCGAAAAGTAAATATCATAATAGATGATCAAGCTAGTGAATGCGAGTCAGTGATTTCCCTGATGGATTTACCTATAAGTAAACCACTGGGTGGTTCGAACAGAAAAATCACTCCCGGAAGCTATAGAGAAGTAAAGATGGAAAGTGCAACTGTAGTAACCCGAGACGAAATAGAGAGATGGTCCCGAGAAAAAGAAAAGCCATAATCACCGCCAAAAGTATTGGACATTTTTAAATTAAGGGATGGATTAGAAGAAATGATTGCTGGAAATGTGGAATTGGAAAGGTTAAATACATTCAATGACGAAAAATTGTTATTCATATGCAGAAGTATCACAGGAAATACAAAAATACAAAAGTATTCCATGAGAAACTAATTAATTTGGCCAATGACATCGGAATTGACATAGGTAGATCTAAAGTATTACAGAACCCTTACTGAGCTGAATTTTCTGACAAAAATTTGGAAAACAGTAATGTGTCAGGACGAAAGTGACTTAGACAGATGGAAAGCTAGATGGACAAGAAAAAGGAGGAAGCTTGCCCTGAGAGAAGTTCCAGGAGGAGGTTATTTACATGTCCCATGGTCCAGACAGGATATTTTATCATTTACAAATGATTTCCAAAAACTCTGAGAGAAACCCGTAGAATGGTACAGGCAAGTTGAAAGGTTTGTGAAAGTTTCAAAGGTATTGCTAAAGGATTTAGATTATTTATTTGACATTGTTGTTCCTGCAGATTTGTGGACCGAGTGTAAAATTGCAATTGATTGGCCCAGTGATGAGTACCCTAGAGACCCAAAGACAGAAGCCCTGTCAGATGATGTCATGAAAAAGTACCATCAAGTAATAACTTATTTGAAAGGAAAGGTACCCCCAAAAGAGACAGATTGGACCAGAATAGACAGAACAATCCAAAACAACGAAGAATCAGTACATGCAGATTATGAACATCTTTTGCAGGTATTCAAGCAATACTGTGGGTTGGAGAACATTAATAGCAAAGACAAGGCACATTTTATTTATCGTTTTGTGTCAGGTTTAAAGCCCAGAATTTCACAAATAATTAAGGACCATGAAATATGCTGGCAGGCCAAGCCTGTAGATGAAATTGGTGCTGTATATTGACAACCTATTGGTTGGTTCTAAAACTTGAGAGGAATGCATTGTTGACATCGTTGTATTACTGAATCACTTGGCTGAAGGAGGACATAAAGTGTCACCTGAGAAACTGCAGCTTTGCACCACATCTGTGAAATATCTGGGGCACCAGATAGAGAGAGGTGTCAGAAGAGTACCATCAGAAAGAATCAAAATAACTAGAAACATGAATCTGCCACAGACACAAAAAGAAATCAGAATGCTTCTGCACTCCCATCTGATAAGCTTCCTGCATGGAGTTGGCTCCTGCACTCCCATCCGATAACCTTCCTGCGTGGAGCAGGCTCCTGCACTCCCATCCGATAACCTTCCTGCGTGGAGCAGGCTCCTGCACTCCCATCCGATAACCTTCCTGCGTGGAGCAGGCTTCTGCACTTCCATCTGATAACCTTCCTGCGTGGAGCAGGCTTCTGCACTCCCATCTGATAACCTTCCTGCATGGAGCAGGCTCCTGCACTCCCATCTGATAACCTTCCTGTGTGGAGCAGGCTTCTGCACTCCCATCTGATAAGCTTCCTGCATGGAGTTGGCTCCTGCACTCCCATCTGATAACCTTATGACATCACAATATTCTGTTGTTGATATACTGATGGAATACCCAGCCAGGTAGGTAGATTGCAGGTTTACTAGAAAGTTTACAAAGTTGTGGCTAAATATTTAGTGCAGGGGGGGCATATGTCACTCTCGGCCTTAGGCCTTGGCTGAATCTATGAAGACACTTCTTTTGTTAATTGATGGATGCTGAAGCTGTGGTGTATGTTGTCCTCCTGTCTTAGCAGTTGACACTTGATTGAGTGTTGTTATAAAAATCCATCCTGCTCACCTGAGAGAAGATTTCGGCTAATAGCATCACTGCTAAGATTTACCTTCTGCAGGAATAAAGGAGACCGCAACCTTCTTGATGGCTGCTTGTTGTGTTTTTGGCTGGTATTTCAAGCTTAGAAATGGCAGCTTTGGGTGTAAGATTTATCGTTGTTCTGGAGTCTCAAGAGGACATTACCTTCTGTTTATGTGCGTGGCTGAAAGTGACATCCGTTGTATACTGCTCAAAGTTCACCTGATAAGGTGTGTTTGAGTTCCTGCTCTTCTCTGGGTGCCTCTGAGAGTAGCAGGCACCTGGGCCTTATCTTTTTTGCCCCACATAAGGTGTGCCTCTGTCTCTGTGGACTTAGCTCTTGTCTTGCCTTTTAAGATTAACAGTGTTCCACTTTGCACAGTCAGTTGTTGGATTGCTTCAATGTATTTACTGTAGTTTCACATGTATCGCCTTCTCTCATTTGTTAAGAGCACTCACCAGGCCTTGCACGATACCATGTAGAGGGGGGACTGTCCTCATCTCATAGATATGCAAGCCCCGCCTCATCTTGTGGCCCTCCTCGCGCTCAGGCGAGTCTCTTTTGTGCACAGAACCAGCCCCACCTTTCTATAATCCTAACATCACACTTCCCGGTGCCAGAGCCCTCAACTCAACTCAAAGAGAGGATTAGAAGCCTGGACACCGGACGAGTCGCGGGCGCCATCTTGGTAAAGGTGGTGCGGCGCTGCGGCTCCGGGAAGCCCTGGAACGTGTCACGAACCGGGAGTAGCAGCCACGTCCCAGGGGACATGAGACGGACTACTAGTTACTGAGGTACGCGCCTGCGACGGCTCTGTGAGCAATCATTGCCCGACCGCCATATTGGTTAAGGCGGGCGAAATCCCACAGCCTCCGTGCCAACCGCCATTTTATGCTCATAGCCTCCGACCCACCTCAAGACGGTCCTAAACACTCCCCACTGATCAGGAGTCCCCCCCATATTGCCAGCGAGGTGAGCGCATTGCATCACGTGGAGAAGCGGCGCCTACCTTTGATTCCCTGACTTTTATGTGACTCTTACTTCTCCTGAGGCGGAAAGCCGGGAGGAAGCTCGTGCATTACTGGTTTTAAATGAAAATTGTGTTTTCTGTGTATTGATTTTAAAAATACCTTCATTCTGTTGCTAGGACCTTTGTCCACCGCTAATTGTGCCGCATTCTCCTGACGCCGCCATCAGCGGCGAGGCCGCTAACCACGCCCACTCGAGGCCACGCCCCCTGCCCACCAGCTTATCAGCGCTGACTGCGAGCGCTTGGTAACTCTTACTTCTCCTGAGGCGGAAAGCCGGGAGGAAGCTTGTGCATTACTGCTTTTAAATGAAAATCGTGTTTTCTGTGTATTGATTTTAAAAATACCTTCAGTCTGTTGCTAGGACCTTTGCTCACCGCTAATTGTGCCGCATTCTCCTGACGCTGCCATCAGCGGCGAGGCCGCTAGCCACGCCCACTCGAAGCCACGCCCCCTGCCCACCAGCTTATCAGCGCTGACTGCGAGCGCTTGATAACTCTTACTTCTCCTGAGGCGGAAAGCCGGGAGGAAGCTCGTGCATTACTGCTTTTAAATGAAAATTGTGTTTTCTGTGTATTGATTTTAAAAATACCTTCAGTCTGTTGCTAGGACCTTTGTCCACTGATAATTAAGCCGCATTCTCCTGACGCGGGCTACTGATCTACCGCCCTCCGGGCCCGGCGAATTCCTGGGCAGCCTCCCTTCCCGAATATATAGCACCATTAATTCAGACCTCAACAAATTTTTCTATCATTGGTGACCTCAATCTGCACCTGAATGATCCCTCATGTACTACCAGCAGCAATCTCCTACAGGATTTGGCTGCGTTAAACATCTCTTTGCACAACTCTGGCCCTACGCACAAAGCAGGGAACCTTCTGGACCCCATCCTATCTAATCTGGAGGCCATTGACTGTAAGGCTCCCTCACCCATCTTATGGTCTGACCATTATATGGTGACATTTACTATCAAACTAGGTCAGCAACTTAACAACTCCCATCAACCCGCAGAACCCAGGTTATCGAGAAACTGGAATAAATTGGACTTAAACAAATTCAACATCTGTCTCGAAAATACTAGACCTCTCATGGAAGACACTAGCACTGCAACGTCCGCCGCTATAAACACCTGGCTTACACAAGCTGCCGACGCTTGCCTACCTCTACGCATGCTATCTCACAACCATCATAATCCTCCTGCACCCTGGTTCACTGAAGCTTTAAAAAAAGAAAAAACCATTTGCAAAAATCTAGAGCGCAAATGGCGTATAAAATATGATTCATGCTCTAAACAAAACTATAAAGCCGCTTTAAAAAAATACCACTCCCTTTGTAAAGATGCCAAAGCTGAACATGTTAATCACACTATCCTTGAAGCAACAAATCGCCCAAAGACACTCTTCAAGGTAGTGTAAAAACTCTCGGGAGCTCTTTGCCAGCCCAAAGCTCCCTGTCCTAATACATCCCAATGCAATTCAATAGCTGAATTCTTTATCGCCAAAATTGACACCATCTACTCCAATTTCGGCACCCCATCCCACCATCCTACTTTACCCAACTCACTGGCCCCAACTTCATCCCCTGAGAAAGAGACACTAGATGACAACAGCCCCAGTCACTCCTTATTGACCCTCTCCTCTCCACCTACGCCTTTCTGTGACTCTATGCTCACGTCTGATATCTGTCCTTCGACTGCTCCGCTGATCGACACATGGGACCCACTCAAAATCGAAACCTTCTCTTATATCATCAATAAAATTAAATCCGGTTCCCCATTAGATCCTATTCCTCCCCAAATTCTAAAAAAACTGGACTACGCCTCCCTTGAACTCATTATGGAGCTTTTAAACTCCTCCCTAAAAGAAGCTACGGTACCATCCGCATGGAAACATGCGATGATAATACCTCTACTAAAAAAGGCCAATGCTGATCCCAGCATTCTAGCCAACTTTCGTCCCATCTCACTTATCCCAGTATTTTCAAAAATTTTAGAAAAACATATTAACTCTCAACTTTCCACCTACGTTGAGCTAAACGGAATCTTACATCCATCACAGTCAGGCTTCAGAACCGGTTTCTCAACGGAATCAACCTTGCTGGGAGTCTCAGAAAACATCAGTTTCCGAGTCGACAGGGGGAAAACCGTGGCACTCATCCTATTGGATTTGAGTGCCGCATTTGACACAGTTTCCCACCCCATCCTCGTTAACGCCCTCCGTTCATCGGGCGTCACCGGTTCTGCTCTCAACTGGCTTATTAGCTTCCTGTCCAACCGCACCTTCCAAGTTTTCTCCTCCTCGTCTGCTTCCCAAACCTTTACATCTGCGTATGGAGTACCACAGGGTTCCATCCTGAGCCCCTTGCTCTTCAATTTATACGTCAGACCTCTGGCGTCCATTGCGGAGCAAGCTGGGCTCACAATTTACTCCTACGCAGATGACACCCAGATCATCTACTCCCTTTCCTCAGACCCTCACGCCCCCTCATCTGCCTTATGCTCAGGACTGAGCAACATTGCAGCCTGGATGTTGGACAACAAACTCTAACTGAATGGGGGAAAAACAGAACTTCTTCTGTTTGGACATAACACCACTCTATGGGGACCCCAACACTGGCCCGCCCAAATGGGCACTCCACCCACTCACTCTAAATCAGCTCGAAACTTAGGAGTGATCTTTGATGATCAGCTATCCATGAAAAGCCATGTGATCAAAACTTCCTCCACCTGCATCACAATCATCAAATGGCTGCGTAAAATTATCTGGATGCTGCCTGTGGATACCCAGAGAACTGTTGTCCAGGCTCTAATTACATCTAGCCTGGACTACAGTAACATCCTTCTTCTAGGCGCTAGCAAAGAGGTAACCCGTAAACTTCAAACCATTCAGAACATGGCAGCACGACTACTCTGCAAACTACCCAACACCGCCCCCACCTCTAACTCCCTCCGCACACTCCACTGGCTACGCATTGAAAATCGCTCGAAATTCAAAGCACTCTGCATTATGCACAAAATAAACAACGGTTCGGCCCCACCATATCTCACATCTTTGGTACATCATCACTGTCTCCCCCGCACTTTGCGTTCATCCAACCAACACCTTTTCTCAGTACCTAGAATCAGAAAAGCCAGAATGGGAGGTCGTTCTGTGGTTCTGAAATTTTGGACCCTGCTGTAATGCCGGTACCGAGGTCCAACACTCGTGTCACAAAATGTCATCGTACCATGACGAATTTGGTATCAGCAGACCGGTAATGATTAAGACATTATCCCTATGCATTTGCGCCATGATTGAGTGATGCTAACACCCTTAAATCCTGGTCTCCATTCTGAACCCTCGGACTTCATTTTGTGAACGGCATCCATCTTATGGCTTGCCCTCATATAGTCAATTGATTAAGGCCGAGCTTGATCTGAAAGGACACGTTCACCTTAGCTGACTTCCCCGTGACCTGGCCGAGCTGACTCCACTGCCTCCAGCCAAACCTGTTTGGGCAGCTCCTCGCCCAGTGGCCGAATAAGATAGCATCAATGCACAACATGCCATAAAACCATCCACTACATACAGACCATGTTTTCTACACACATACACCTGTCCATGTACCTTGTTTATGGCCAGTTTTACGACGAGGAGGTGCCCTGTTTTATTGGGGTTTCATCGATATCTGATGGTAGTTCTGGGCCGGGCTGGGTCATCTATCACAAACTGGCCATCTAAAATATGGGTTGGCCGACATGACTGTGCTTTTTGCTCTATTTTGAAAATATGTATATGACCTTATTGTAAACTAAAGAATTCTTGCCTGCAGCTGTTATTTTTGTATATAAGGAGAAGGCTGGTTCTGTAAAAACGAACAGTCTCCTGAGAACTTACGACCCGTGCTGTTGTAATTCTAGGACGCTTGTTACTTGGTTGCAGCCAATAAAACTCGATCTCTGACTTCAACTAGAAGACTCTTGGTTTCTGTGGTCCGGAACAGGGAGAACTCAGAGGTCTTCGGGTGTTATCCCCTGGCACCACCGGGTTCCTAAAAACCCGGCACCTCAGTTGGCGCCCAACTCGGGGCGGTATCAAGCGGTGACGGTCCAAGCCAGATGTTCGTGAGGAGCTTCGTGTGAAAATTCCAGAGGACGGCCAGCCACTTCAGCGACCCCTGTATGTCGACGTGGTTCCGAAGGTCTTTGCTGCGAGGTTCCCCGCGTCCCGACGGCTACGAAGGACTGCTGCCCTGACTATCGCCCTGTTTTGGACCCAGTGATCCTTGGTAGAGCGAAACGATAGACGAGTCTTCTAGTGACGTCATCGATCTTCAATACTTCAGTTAAGTATAAGTGGAGCGTCTCCCAGTCCTTAGTTTTGTTCTTAGTTTTGGTATCCTTGAGATACACCTTGTTTGGAACTTGCAAGCGCCAAAACCGAGGGCTTCGTGTATTCACGAGAAAATCATAATTAGATAATCCCTTGAAGTTTGAAGCTAGACTAGTGAGCAAAGATGCCTGGTCTTAGCAGACTTGGAAACTTGTTTTGTCTTGGTTGTAGTAAGGACTCCCGATTAGAGGATTCGTGTCCGGTTCCTCCGATTGGAACTCCAACATATGAATTATATATAAAGCACGGAGTAGGCCCTATCACATATAATGAGGTATGGATAAGGTACACCAGAAAAGATGGTGTTTTAAAATGGCCCCAATATGGTAGCTTTGACTCAGAAGTTTTAGATAACCTCAAGGTCAAACTCTTCAAGAAGAAAGCCCGGCCGGCGATGTTTGACTCTTTTCGCTTATGGCGCAAAGAAGCCAAACAGAAAGAAATGAAACTAGCTAAGAAAAATTAAAGAGGTATGTCAATGGTGCAAGCTGCCATTGCGTACAGGGATAACGAGGAAGAGCAGGAAAGTGAACAAGTGCTCAGAAGCAAGAAATTAGCAGTAGATAAATGCTACCCGATGTTGCCCCATGAAGGACAAGATTCAAAGAGAACATCAGAGAAAGATCCATTAATGTCCCATTTATTGAATTCACCACCCTCATATACGTCGAGTATTACTGGACCCCCGAAGCGTTTTGTTATACCGCGCCCCGGTGCACGAAATGCAGCTCTTGCACAAGCGCCAGCTCCTCTTCAGCTGGTTCCTACTTCTCCGGCGCAGCCTTCTCAAGGGCCACCGCCTTTGCTACACACTCCATCTACTTCTTTTACGACTTTGCCTACTGCTCCAACTGTTTATCCTGATACTACTTCTGTCACTGCCTCGACTTCTTCTGCTATTGCCTCGACTTCCTCTTTACATCAGCCTGTCTTTTCTGGCACATCTGCCTCTCCGCAAGCTTCTCCTTCTGTTCGACAGAGAGTGGCAAGTACTGTCACTGGTCTGTTCTCACCTTTCTTTGGGTCGCCTAAAACGACCCCTAAAACAGGACGTAGACAGTTGCGTAGTCAACTGCCTGATTATGAGGAAAGAGAAGTGCTGAATGAGTTAGCACGCAAATGGGTTACTGACACTGTTAGATACGATGTTCAGTCTGTTATGGAAGTCTTCCGACAATGGGATGCACCCACTCAGAGATATGTATTCGAAGAGATGTGTGTATTTCTTTGCGAAGATTTGGAGACAAATGATCCCAAACGCAAAATGCAGGAATTATTCCGTATGCGATTCAAATTCTATGAAGGCATGATTGTAGGTGCCGATGTTGAAAAAGCAATAGATTTGTTGTTATCTTATAGGAGTAAGGGAAATGTCTCTAGATCACTGTATGAGGATGAAATGTCATGTAGGAAAAAGGCGCAACAGTATCCCATGAGAGAAGTTCCTCCAGTTTGGAGGGAAGGTGATGCGAATGCACATCCAACCGTTCCACCGCATTTCCAGCGTGTGTGGGTACATGTCCCCTGGAAAAGATCTGAAGTTTTAGCACTCAAGCAGACATTACCTGATCCCCGTAAAAATCCTGCAGTGTATTGTAAGGAGTTATCACAGACTGCCAGCTCATGTGTAATGAATCTAACAGATGTAGACATGTTGTTTGGGAACGGTGTTCCACAGCCTTTATGGAGTAAGATTCGTCATACAGATCATGATCAAGAATTGGGTGACACATGGGCTAATATTACTGCTGCTGATGCTAGACAAGTTGGTGGTTCCAAACCTGAGCCTTTAATAGCTGAACTTCCTGGTAGAATTATCACGTATATGAAGACCTTAATGCCTGAATTGCGTGTGAATTGGGACAAGTTGTCCGCGTGCAAGCAGAAGAAAGATGAGAATGTGTCTGACTTTTTCACGAGATTTGAAGAGACTTTCGTTGATCATAGTGGTCAGGATATGGCTACCGAAGGTGGCCAAAGATTGTTTGTAGACAAATTTGTACATAATTTGCTTCCTGAACTGTGCAATAAATTGAAAGATTCAGAGAGTGCTTGGGCTGTTTCCACGTCAGCGCAGATTTTAGCCACAGCCCAGTACTACGAAAATAGGCGCAAGGATGATCTAGATAAAGCAGACAAAAAGACTAAAGATTTAAAAACTAAAGTTCTTCTCCAGCAAGCCTATCCGCCTCGCACTCCTAGTCAGCCCAATTATCAGCAACCACAGCAGTTTTCGAGAAACGCGCAAGGAAACAAGTTTTCTCATCAGCGTTTACCGTATGGTCCGAATCAGTGTGCCTATTGCAAAGAAGAGGGCCATTTCAAGAATAATTGTCCAGCTCTGGCGCGACGTCTAAATGGTGTTTCCAGTGCAAGAGGTAGAGGTGTTCAACAGAATCCTAGGGGTAGGGGCCGTGGAAATTTCCCCCAGAATACAACTTCTTTTCCGCCTCAGAATTCTATGAACAGCTTTGATCAACAGAATAACGCGTCTTCTAGATCAGCTCAGTACTATGCTGATGACTATTACGCAGAACACGAGAATGAGGGTAATAATTGCTAGGACAGCCATGGACAAAGAGAGGGAGTTGTTTCAGTTCCAGTAGATCAGAATGGACCTTATGTTGAGGTGATTACATCAGGAGTGTCAGAACCTTTTCTGCTGGATACTGGTGCTACAAAAAGTTCGATTATGCACTCAAAACTTCCTGGCGCACCTTTGTCTGGCGAAATGAATGTTTCAGTAGGTTTTTCTGGCGCCCCGGTTAGAAACCCGATCTCTAGTCCTATGTCCCTTTCTGTTGGCCCAATGCGAATTAGAAGCACCCCTCATTCTTACAACAGGTTGTGGCGAAAACTTGTTAGGTTTGGATTTATTAAAGAGATTATATGCGACTTTGTACTGTTCTCCTTCGGGAGTACAACTTACCCTTGGTAAGAAAGTGGTTTCCCCGATGTATCTGTCAAAGGAAAATATCCCACCAGAATTGTCATCTCTTCCAGATACACTTTGAGCTAGTGGATCAAATGATGTGGGTCTTTTGGAGATAGGACCGTATGTCATAACATTGAAAGCCAATGTTAGGTTGCCACGTATTCCCCAATACAAAATCTCTAGCGAATGTGAAACGGCGTTGTTAACGATTATTTACGACCTGATCGAGAAAGATGTCATTGAAGAGACAACAGGCAACATTTGTAACAGTCCTATTTTGCCTGTCCTAAAGCGTACTGATCCCTCGCAACCACCTGTGTACAGGTTTGTGATTGATCTTAGAGAAGTGAACAAAATTGTTGTACCACAGTTTCCAGTTGTCCCCGACATTACTGCCTTATTGACAATGGTTCCAGCTTCAGCCACTTGGTTTTCGGTGATTGACCTGAAGAACGCCTTCTTCAGCATCCCGATTGCTGAGGAGAGCAGAGATATTTTTGGCTTCAATTTAGGAGGACGAAGCTTCCGCTTCAAACGCGCTCCTCAGGGCTACTGTGAAAGTCCATCGATATTCAGTCAGGCTCTGAAAACACAACTTGACACAATTGTTCTACCTGATGGTGCGACTCTGATTCAGTATGTAGACGATCTGCTGATCGCTGCAGATACTGAAGAGATTTGCAAGCAAGCCACATTGTCGTTGTTGCGTCATTTATGTGACATGAAACACAAAGTCTCTCTCTCAAAATTGCAATTTTGTCGACAAGAAGTGACCTACCTAGGTCCCATCTTATCGAAGGAGGGAAGGAGACTGACCCCAGAAAGAATACAGGCAATTGCAAGATTGAGTGCCCCAAGGACACAGAGAGAAATTCGGGCTTTCTTGGGCATTACATCGTACTGTAGACAATGGATACCGAATTTCTCACTGCTGGCTAAACCTTTGCTGGCACTAATCCGTAAAGACACCCCCAACCCTATGCCTTGGTCTGAAGATTGTCAGGCAAGTTTCCACGAGTTGCGTGATGCATTGTGTTCGGCTCCTGTGTTGGGCAACCCCGACTACAGTAAGCCGTTTACCTTATATGTCCACGAGAAGGTAGGTTGCGCATTATCAGTCTTGACACAATACTTTGGGGACAAACAGCGCCCATGCGCGTATTTCTCAGCGACTCTAGATCCTGTAGCTAAGGCATTACCAAGTTGCTTGAGGGCCACTGCTGCAGCAGCTGTCTGTATTCGACAGTCTGCTGGGTTAGTCATGAATAATACTCTGATCGTTATGGTCCCACATGCAGTAGACATTTTACTAAACAGAACGAAAACACAGCACTTAACTAGTGCTCGATTGTCCAGTTATGAGCTGACACTACTAGCGAGTCACATTCACATAAAGAGGTGCGATACACTCAACCCCGCCACGTTATTGCCCATTCCAACAGAGACAGATGAGATCGAAAGACATGATTGCTGCTTTAGGACAGAAGAAGAGACAAAAGGGAGAGTAGACTTGCAGGACACTCCCCTCCCTGAATGTAATGATACTTTATGGGTTGATGGTTCATGCTTCAAGTTGCCAAATGGTGATACGACTGCAGCATATGCTGTAACAACATTACACACGATTGTAGAGGCCGCGCGCATTCCGCACCATTCTGCGCAAGCAGCAGAGTTGGTTGCACTTACAAGAGTGTGTGTGTTGGCAAAAAGGAAAGCGAGTGAATGTGTATACTGATAGCCAATACGCCTTTGGCGTGGCTCACAGTTTTGGAAGATTGTGGCGTGAACGTGGGTTCCTGACGTCACACGGTGCAAGAATCCAACATGGTCAGCTAGTTAACGAGCTTCTCGAGTCACTGACCTTGCCACTACAAGTCGCGATTGTAAAATGCAGTGCACACAGAAAGATTCAAGATGATGTTGGTCGTGGGAATGCATTTGCAGACGAAGTGGCGAAAGAGACTGCAAGGAACACGATGAGTCGAATGTATGTTGTAGGTCCTGCGAGATGGATTTCTGATGTGGGCATATGTGAGGACACTATGGAAAGTGTGAAGTCCATACAAGCTGATGCCACTGAGAAAGAGGTGAACGAATGGAGAGAAAGCAAGGGTAGATTGGATGCGAATGGTTGTTGGGTCGAATTGTCAGAGCACCAACGATGGTTGTTACCCGATGCATATGTGCTTGCAGTGGTGACAATGGCCCATTGAATGGCTCACCTTAGTGCAAAAGGAATCTGCAAGTTGTTGGCCCCAGTATGGCAGAATAATGGTATCCCAAAATGCGCAGAGAATTTGGTCAGGAACTGTATGGTGTGTTTGAAGTACAATCCCGGTAGGGGGACCCCAACTCCAGCTGGTCATTTTGCGCCTCCAACGTATCCGTTCGAGGTTTTGCAGCTTGATTTCATCCACATGGAGAGGTGCAACAATCTGAAATACGTGCTTGTTGTTGTTTGCGCCTTCTCCAGGTGGGTGGAAGCGTATCCCCTTAAGGACAACACTGCCTTGTCAACTGCCAAAGCCCTGGTCAAGGAATTCTTCCCCAGGTTTGGCATGCCTAGAATGGTCTGGAGTGATAACGGAAGTGAATTCGTGGGACGAGTGATGAAGAGAGTGTGTGAGTGTCTAGGCATACGTCAGAAGTTTCACGCTGCAAATCACCCCAATCAGCGGGTTTAGTGGAGTGCTACAACGGCACGTTAAAGTTAAAACTAGCCAAGATCCAAGCCAGCACAGGTCTTAAATGGCCTGACGCCCTGCCTTTAGCACTCCTGTCTACCAGAATGATTGTCCATTCTAGATTAGGACTTAGCCCTTATGAAATTGTGTTTGGCCGCCCAGCCAACATTTGGGGTGTGCCAAGACCCAAGAAGATAAGCGAAGTAGAGCATCCTGTACTTCTTGACTATTTACACGAATTGACAACTAAATTGCGTGTTTTACACCAACAGGTTCACAGTTCTTCTCCGCCAGCCTCTGATGATCCTAGTCACTCCATTGAACCCGGCACCTGGGTGCTGGTGCGGAATTTTCAACGCACAAACAACGAACAGCCCAGGTGGACCGGACCGTACCTCGTCCTTCTTTCCACAAGATCAGCCGTTCGGGTGGAAGGAAAGAAGAACTGGATCCACGGGACCCACTGTAAACGGGTCCCTCTGCCTCTTCCATATGACCGGTGGGTCCAGGAGGGAATCGCTGACTCTGAGACCGAATCCGTACCTCGCTTTGCATTCTTCAGCGATGCACGACTGAAAGGAACTGGTACAGAAAAGGAGAGTGATCGTATTTTGCAAAGATTTGTGCCACCGTCAATGCAGTTGGACACTACGGAACCTGAAACATTGTTTGAAGACCACACCGTACCTGGGAAACAACGATATAATCTGAGGTCAAGACCAAGAGACTAATGAAAGCAAATTAATACGATTCTCTCTTCCCCCAAGAACTATTTTTGATTTTACAGCTCTCTCGCCCAGGGAACTTGCTCATTTTTGATTTTCGAACCGCCATCCGGTTCTGCTGCTAGGGTCGCGGTTGATAGTCTGGGGAGTGCAGCTGGGGACGTTTAGGTCAACGGTTCTGGTTGGTCTGAGGGAATTACCCCGGACTGAGCAGAGAGCACTCCTTGGCAGAATCAATCTCCCACCGCGGGCAGCAACTAGAGGATGGAGTTTCCAAGGGTAGAGAGACCTGCTAGATCCACGAACTTTAAAAAGAAAATACGCACTGTAATGGCCAGAAAAAGATTCTGGATACTATGTATTTTAATCTTGTGTAGCGTAATGATGTTCTTGATTGGCTATACTTTATTCACATTTCAAGTTACCCTTGTAAATAACACTCAGCCCACACCTCCTCCTACTGTTCCTCCACACTCCTTTCACCCTCTACCTTAACACGAGTCTGCCAGAAGACTAGAATTTGTAAATAACTCATTCATCCAGCTCCTACACCAGCACCAGTCTATAATGAACACATCGAACTGTTGGATATGTGGACTTATGCCACACACAACCGATAAGGGCATCCCTTACTTCGTCCTGCCATTCAGTTACTATGGTTCTCTGTGGGCTTTCCAGACAATGTTCCTGTTTTCCATAGAACCATATCCCCGCGTCCCACAGGGAGCAATTCCAGCAACAAGGCACTAGTGGCAGGAATAAGGAATATGAGCAGGGATATAGACACATATCGAACGATTCCCAAGGATGAGTTTACCCCGTACAGTAGATGGAACATCACTCAGTATGGGATTTCCCTGAGTAAGAGCCAGAAAACAAAGAAATCATCCCCGGTTTGGATAGTACCCCACCGAGGTCACCTATGTCTGCAAGGTATTGGCAGGGATCCCAAAGCACAGTTGGGGAAGAGCGTATGCACGGAATCGTATGTGTTTGCCTCCCGAACTTCCCCTCCATTCTTAGCGGCTAAGGGTACATACTTCATCTGCCATGACAAAGCATACACATGGTTGCCCCCTGACTTCTCGGGCACATGTTTTGTCTCGTTTCTGCTGCCACCCACCTACACGGCCGGGGCAGATTACCATCGGACAAGGACAGTTAGGGGTGTCGTGAGTCAAGACGACACTGCGGGTCAAGAGTTTGGGGACTTCGCAAAGGGTTTTCTGCCGTTTTAGGGGCCGATGGTGAACAGCAGGAACATTCGCCAGTTAACAAGGGTAGTCGAATCCGCCGTGACCGAAACGGCCGGTGCCCTTAGTAATTTGACAACTGAGCTCCAGTCGGACCGACTCATGACTCTTCAGAACCGGGTTGCCCTAGATGTCATACTTGCAGACCGTGGTGGTGTATGTAGAGTGATCCAATCCAGTTGCTGCATTTTCATCCCTGATAATGGCCATCTCCAAACTGCACAAAATCTCTGATTCCCTTCATGTAGATAAAGGGGATTGGTCCCTGTTCGGGTGGTTCTTGGAACTGGTCTCTGCCTGGGGATGGAAAACTCTGATCTTCATTGGGATGATCTTAGCCATTCTGTTCACGTTCTGCCTGGTTGTGCAGTGCGCTCCTGCAATATGTGGCCTCTGTGCTACTTCATGTGTAAGGAAGCCTGCGTCAAGGGACGAATTGAGCAACAGAATGATGCTACAGCAGCATCTCCATGAATTCGTTAATACAGATTTGGACTCAGATTAGCATGAGTTATTGCCTAATATGAGGGCAAAAGGAGGGTCTGTGGTTCTGAAATTTTGGACCCTGCTGTAATGCCGGTACCGAGGTCCAACACTCGTGTCATAAAATGTCATCGTACCATGACGAATTTGGTATCAGCAGACCGGTAATGATTAAGACATTATCCCTATGCATTTGCGTCATGATTGAGTGATGCTAACACCCTTAAATCCTGGTCTCCGTTCTGAACCCTCGGACTCCATTTTGTGAACGGCATCCATCTTATGGCTTGCCCTCATATAGTCAATTGATTAAGGCCGAGTTTGATCTGAAAGGACACGTCAATCAATCAATCAATCAATCAAAGACATTTATAGAGCGCACTACTTACCCATAGGGTCTCAAGGCGCTTGGGGTGGGGGGAGGGAGGGGGTGCCGTTACTGCTCGAACAGCCAGGTCTTGAGCTTCTTCCTGAAGGAGAGGTGGTCTTGGGTCAGGCGCAGGTCGGTCGGGAGGGAGTTCCAGGTCTTGGCGGCCAGGTAGGAGAAGGACCTTCCTCCTGTTGTCGCTCTTCGGATGCGGGGGACGGCGGCGAGGGTGTGGCTGGCTGATCGGAGGTGGCGTTTGGGAGCGTAGAAGTTGATTCGGTTGTTGAGGTAGCTCGGGCCTTGATCGTGTAGGGCTTTGTGTGCGTGGGTGAGGAGACGGAAGGTGATTCTTTTGTTGACGGGGAGCCAATGCAGGTCTCTCAGATGTCCGGAGATGTGGCTGTTTCGTGGGATGTCGAGGATGAGTCTGGCTGAGGCGTTCTGGATCCGCTGGAGTCTCTTCTGGAGCTTGGCGGTGGTTCCGGCATAGAGGGCGTTGCCGTAGTCCAGTCGGCTGGTGACGAGGGCCTGGGTGACGGTCTTCCTGGTCTCGGTGGGGATCCACCAGAAGATCTTCCGTAGCATGCGTAGGATGTTGAAGCATGACGAGGAGACGGCGTTAACTTGTCTGGTCATGGAGAGGGAGGAGTCCAGGATGAAGCCCAGGTTGCGTGCGTGGTCCGTCGGTTTGGGTACGGTGCCCAGGGCGGGGGGCCACCAGGAGTCGTCCCAGGCGGAGGGCGAGGAGCCCAGGATGAGGACCTCCGTCTTGTCTGAGTTCAGTTTCAGGCGGCTGGTCGTCATCCACTCGGCTACATCTTTCATCCCTTCGTGCAGATTGGCTCTGGCGGCGGCGGGGTCGTTGGTCAGGGAGAGGATCAACTGGGTGTCGTCGGCGTAGGAGATTATGTAGAGGTTGTGTTGGCGTGCGATGGCCGCGAGGGGGCTCATGTAGACGTTGAAGAGGGTGGGGCTCAGCGAGGATCCTTGAGGGACGCCGCAGATGACTTCGGTGGCCTCTGACTTGTACGGTGGTAGGTGGACTCTCTGTGTTCTTCCGTCGAGGAAGGAGATGATCCATTCCAGTGCCTTCTCCTGGATTCCGACGTTGCTGAGGCGCTGCACTAGGGTGCGGTGGCAGACAGTGTCGAATGCCGCGGAGAGGTCTAGGAGGATGAGGGCCGCTGTATCTCCGTTGTCCATCAGGGCTCGGATGTCGTCGGTGGCAGCGACGAGGGCGGTCTCGGTGCTGTGGTTGGCTTGGAAGCCAGACTGTGAGGGGTCGAGGGATCCATTCGTCTCGAGGAAGGCGGCCAGCTGTTTGTTGACGGTCTTCTCGATGACTTTGGCTGGAAACGGGAGGAGTGAGATGGGGCGGTAATTTTTGAGTTCGGTGGGGTCCGCTGTGGGTTTCTTGAGTAGAGCGCTGAGTTCGGCGTGCTTCCAGCTCTCAGGGAAGGTGGCGGTGTCGAAGGAGGTGTTGATAATGTCCCGCAGGTGGGGTCCGATGACAGCGTCGGCCTTGTTGAAGACGTGGTGAGGGCAGGGGTCGGTCGGAGATCCGGAGTGGACGGAGTTCATCATGCGGACGGTGCCTTCGGTGCTGATCGGAGTCCAGGCGCGGAGGGTGGTGGTGGGCGGCGTTGCTGTGGTCGTGGCGTGCTTCGGTTGAATGCTGAAGCTGTTGTGTATGTCCGCGATCTTGTTGTGGAAGTAGGAGGCGAGGGAGTTGCAGAGGTCTTGCGATGGGGTGATGTCGTTGTTTCCGGCGTTGGGGTTGGAGAGCTCTTTCACAATGTTGAAGAGTTCCTTGCAGTTGTGTGCGTTGTTGTCCAACCGGTCCTTGAATGCAGTTTTCTTGGCGGCGCGGATCAGTTGGTGGTGCTTCCGGGTGGCGAGCTTGAGGGTGGTCATGTTGTCCGGTGTTGGTTCCCTTCTCCAGACTTTCTCGAGGGCTCGGCAGTTCTTCTTGGAGCTCTTGAGTTCGTCGGTGAACCATGGGGCTTTCTTGCTGCCGGGTCTGCTGGGCGGGGTCCTCAGAGGGGCGAGTTCGTCCGCGCAGTTGCTGATCCACTTCGAGAGGTTGTCGGCGGCCTGGCTGGGGTTCGCTGAGCTGGCAGGAGGGTGCTGGCTCAGGGAAGCGGTGAGCTGGTCGGCTGTGATCTTGTTCCAGCTTCTTCGGGCAACCTGTTGCTGGTGGTGGTGGATCGTCGTTCTTTTGAAGGTGAAGTGGACGCAGCTGTGGTCCGTCCAGTGGAGTCCTGTGGCGTGGCTGAAGGCGATGTCTTTGCTGGATGAGAAGACGGCGTCGAGTGTGTGTCCGGCGAGGTGGGTGGGGGTGGACACCAGCTGCTTGAGTCCAAGGTTTAGAGGTTGTCGAGCAGGGTGATGGTGTTGCGGTCGCTGTTGTTCTCCAGGTGGAAGTTGAGGTCCCCCAGGAGGATGAAGTCAGCGGAGGGGAGGGCATGCGGGCTGACGAAGTCGGCGATGTCCTCGCTGAATTGTGTGCGTGGTCCCGGGGGTCGGTAGATCAGGGTGCCTCTGAGGGTGGTCTTCGGGTCGGTGTGGATCTGGAAGTGCAGGTGTTCGGCGGTGGTTAGGGTGTCGTCGGTGCTGGTCGTGATGCGGATGGCGGTGGGGGAGCAGTGGCAGGGCTCACAGCTGCTTTGCGCGCTGTTATTATGTTTTAACTGTGGTCACGTAGTGTTTTTACGGACTGTGCTGCACAGCATACTTTTATTTTAACTGTTCTTCTGGGTGAATAACGGCTGCACTTTTAGCGGTGTTTCCGCTGGAGTCAAGCCCTTAGTGGGCTGAGGCTTCTTGAATTTCCCCCCGGACTCCCCGACTCACCGGACGCATTGGGGTGCCTGTCTTGTCTTCCCTCCTCCACGCCTCGGTCCAACAGGGTGGCTAGCACCGTTGAGCGGAGGGCGTGGAGGTGAGAGACAGTCACTTCCGCTTCCGCCTGCGAGTGACCGGTTAGCGGTCTAGTCGCGGTGAGGCAGACGGGCTGAGGGCTTTAAAAGGAATCCAGAGACGTGGGACGAGTGGCGGTGAGTGAGCAGTGGCAGGGCTCACAGCTGCTTTGCGCGCTGTTATTATGTTTTAACTGTGGTCACGTAGTGTTTTTATGGACTGTGCTGCACAGCATACTTTTATTTTAACTGTTCTTCTGGGTGAATAACGGCTGCACTTTTAGCGGTGTTTCCGCTGGAGTCAAGCCCTTAGTGGGCTGAGGCTTCTTGAATTTCCCCCCGGACTCCCCGACTCACCGGACGCATTGGGGTGCCTGTCTTGTCTTCCCTCCTCCACGCCTCGGTCCGACAGGGTGGCTAGCACCGTTGAGCGGAGGGCGTGGAGGTGAGAGACAGTCACTTCCGCTTCCGCCTGCGAGTGACCGGTTAGCGGTCTAGTCGCGGTGAGGCAGACGGGCTGAGGGCTTTAAAAGGAATCCAGAGACGTGGGACGAGTGGCGGTGAGTGAGCAGTGGCAGGGCTCACAGCTGCTTTGCGCGCTGTTATTATGTTTTAACTGTGGTCACGTAGTGTTTTTACGGACTGTGCTGCACAGCATACTTTTATTTTAACTGTTCTTCTGGGTGAATAACGGCTGCACTTTTAGCGGTGTTTCCGCTGGAGTCAAGCCCTTAGTGGGCTGAGGCTTCTTGAATTTCCCCCCGGACTCCCCGACTCACCGGACGCATTGGGGTGCCTGTCTTGTCTTCCCTCCTCCACGCCTCGGTCCGACAGGGTGGCTAGCACTGTTGAGCGGAGGGCGTGGAGGTGAGAGACAGTCACTTCCGCTTCCGCCTGCGAGTGACCGGTTAGCGGTCTAGTCGCGGTGAGGCAGACGGGCTGAGGGCTTTAAAAGGAATCCAGAGACGTGGGACGAGTGGCGGTGAGTGAGCAGTGGCAGGGCTCACAGCTGCTTTGCGCGCTGTTATTATGTTTTAACTGTGGTCACGTAGTGTTTTTACGGACTGTGCTGCACAGCATACTTTTATTTTAACTGTTCTTCTGGGTGAATAACGGCTGCACTTTTAGCGGTGTTTCCGCTGGAGTCAAGCCCTTAGTGGGCTGAGGCTTCTTGAGTTTCCCCCCGGACTCCCCGACTCACCGGACGCATTGGGGTGCCTGTCTTGTCTTCCCTCCTCCACGCCTCGGTCCGACAGGGTGGCTAGCACCGTTGAGCGGAGGGCGTGGAGGTGAGAGACAGTCACTTCCGCTTCCGCCTGCGAGTGACCGGTTAGCGGTCTAGTCGCGGTGAGGCAGACGGGCTGAGGGCTTTAAAAGGAATCCAGAGACGTGGGACGAGTGGCGGTGAGTGAGCAGTGGCAGGGCTCACAGCTGCTTTGCGCGCTGTTATTATGTTTTAACTGTGGTCACGTAGTGTTTTTACGGACTGTGCTGCACAGCATACTTTTATTTTAACTGTTCTTCTGGGTGAATAACGGCTGCACTTTTAGCGGTGTTTCCGCTGGAGTCAAGCCCTTAGTGGGCTGAGGCTTCTTGAATTTCCCCCCGGACTCCCCGACTCACCGGACGCATTGGGGTGCCTGTCTTGTCTTCCCTCCTCCACGCCTCGGTCCGACAGGGTGGCTAGCACCGTTGAGCGGAGGGCGTGGAGGTGAGAGACAGTCACTTCCGCTTCCGCCTGCGAGTGACCGGTTAGCGGTCTAGTCGCGGTGAGGCAGACGGGCTGAGGGCTTTAAAAGGAGGATGTCATTCCGGAAGCGCAGCGGACGAGCGCAGCGGGCGCGACGAAGGCGCGCCGAAGTGTCGCCAAAGTCGAGCCCGTCTGCGCCCGTCCGCGGCCGACAGCGGGCCAGGGCGACAACCCCTGGCCGTATGATCCATTGGGCTAGGGATCAACTCCTTGGCTTCCGTCCTCGCACTGCATCCATATGTATGCATGGTATGACGAGTGACGAAAGGGAATGTCCTCACTGCAGTTTCCGTTTTACTACCATGCTGCGGGACACCACGGAGCAAGCACTCTCCTGTGGCCTCCTTAACGTAAGGTCACTACGCAAACACAGACTTGACGTTTTCGAGCTGATTACTGATAAAAAGTTCGACCTACTGTTTCTTACGGAAACTTGGTTAGACCAGTTTTCCGACTCGGACATTATCGAGGCCACGCCGGAGAACTATTCTTGGGTTAGGCAGGATAGGCCAGAGGGGGTGGGGGGGGGGGGTATTGCTATTATTTTTAGGAACACTCTGGGCTGTTGCCTAGAGCGCACGCTGATCGTGGAGAGTGAGGCGGGTGATTTCACGATTCAAATCAACGGGGGCACGACGATCAAAGGCTGCCTGGTATATCGGCCGCCAGGGGCCTGCACAAAGTTCAGGGAGAGCCTGCTAGAAAGCCTCATGGAGGCCACCCTACGCAGGGATAAATTCCTCCTATTAGGAGACCTGAACTTGCATTTAAACTGCCCAGAGGACACAGGGGTTAAGGATTTCTGTCGGGATATGTTAGCTCTTCAACTGGAATTGAAGCTATCGGACCCCACGCATCGCCAGGGACACCTTCTGGACCCGGTTTATGCTAACTGGGGAGGTGTGGAGGTGTCCGGAATAGAGCCTATCCCTTGGACAGACCACTTTCTGGTGGCATTCTCCATACAGAGCTCAAAAACCAACAAAGCCAGTCAGGCACCCCCTAATGATCTTAGGAGGAAGTGGGCTAAATTCTCGGTGGAGGATTTTAATCAAGCTTTAAGTAGGGACGGCCAGCCTGGTGGTGAAGACATAGAAACGGCGGTCTCCAACCTGAATCAGCGCATCACTGAAGCGCTTGATCAGACAGCCCCACTCTGCCGCACATCCACATGTGCTCGGAAAGAACGATCAGCCCCATGGTTTAGTGGTGAGCTGAGGCTAACAAAGGCGACTGTAGGCGAGCCGAAAGAGTTTGGAGGGTGTCTTATGACAATCAGGCTAGAGAACTGTTCCTGGAAAAAAGGCGCCTTCACCATAGGCTGATTAAAAAGTCTAAGGCAGCCTACTCTGCAGGACAAATCCTGGGGGCGGAAAATTCGGCTAAAGAACTCTTCGGCATTTACAAGTCTCTGACCACGGTAAACTTACCTATAGAGCCGGAGAGTTGCTCAACGAAGTCATGTGACCGTATTGCCGAATATTTCTCTACCAAAGTCGAGAAGATCTACTCGACTTTCCCTAATCCGCCGACAGGGATTGACTTTGAGGTAGCATTGGGAGACACGGAGACGGCAGGGCTTCTTACAAACTTCCGCACCCCCCCTTTTGAGGACCTAGTAGTGGTGTGTCGCTCTGTCAAATCAGGGTCCCCGTGGGACCCAGTGTCACCCAAACGCTTGGCGGACAGCCTGGAAGTCCTGGAGCCTTATATGAGGCACGTCCTGGATATCTCTTTCGGATCGGGAAAGTTGCCTGAGGGGTGGAAACAGGAGGTGGTGCTCCCGCTCCGGAAGAAACCCCACTTAGGCTTCGAGGTATTAGAGAATCTGAGGCCCATCTCACTCCTGCCTTTTCTGTCCAAAGTGGCGGAAAAGGTGGTTAATACCCAAATAATGAAGCACGTGGAAGAGACGGGACTGCTCCACGCGACGCAGTTTGGCTTTAGGCCACGCCATTCTACCGAGTCCGCCCTCCTTATGGCCACGGAACATCTGAGAGAGGGTGTGGATGCAGGCCAAACTATGGCTTTGATCCTGTTGGACCTCAGCGCGGCGTTCGACACTGTAGCTCACAACATCTTGCTACAGTGTCTGAACAGAGGTGGCATCTCGGGCACCGCGCTGAGATGGATCCAGGACTTCCTCAAGGGGAGAAGCTTTCGAGTTAGGCAAGGAGACTGCTATTCAAAGGGGGTTCCCCTGGGCCAAGGCGTGCCGCAGGGCTCGTCATTGAGCCCGACCCTTTTCAATATGTATGTCGCGCCTGTTGCCTCGATTGTGGAGAGTCATGGTCTCCAATTGGTTTCGTATGCCGACGATACGCAGCTGGTGATCTCCCTATCGCACGCGCCCTGTCTTGCTGCCGATGGCTTCCGGTCGTGCATGAAAGAACTTGCCGAGTGGATGGCTATCAACTGTTTGAAGCTTAATGGCAGCAAGACAGAGGTGCTGGTGGTGGGGAGAGCCCAGTCTGCTTGGTCGTCGGCATGGTGGCCACCCTGTCTTGGACCAACCCCAACCCCCTGCCAAGAGGCACGCAATCTGGGGGTGTGGCTTGATGCGGGTCTTACTTTTGGCCCCCAGATCAACCGGGTGGTGGGAGCTTGTTTTGGGATTTTGAAGAAACTGAGAAAGGTCCTTGACTTACTCCCGATCGATGCCCGTCAAACCCTGGTTCATGCTTTGGTGACAGCTAGGTTGGACTACGGGAACCTGTTGTACCTGGGGGCTCCAGAAAAAAGCATGGCACGCCTGCAAGTGCTGCAGAATGCGTCAGCACGTTTGATTCTCAGGCTACCCAAAAGGGCGCCTTCTAAGGCGGCCCTCCAGAAGTTACATTGGCTCCCTGTGAGAAGAAGAGTGGAATATAAAGCCCTCTGCACCTGTCATCGAATCTGGAATGGCAGGGCACCCGTCCCTCTGAATAACCTGATCGAAGTGTATCAACCAACACGAGCACTTAGATCCGCAGGGGGCGGTCTACTGAGGATCCCTAGAGTCAAGAAAGCCCGCATGGGAGGTAGGTCCTTTAGATGCTTAGCGGCAAATAATTGGAATAAACTACCAGCGGACCTGCGCCTGGAATCGGAGGAAGCTAGGTTCCGAGCGAAACTTAAAACATTCCTTTACACGAAATAATTGCCCGCTCTGCTTTTGTGCTCCCTGCACGCTGCCTCTCCCACTTTTAGCGCGTGGACACGCCGGTGTGCGTAACGCAGCGCTTTACAAATGTCCCAATAATAATAATAATAATAATAATAATAATAATGGTGTTCCTGTGGATGACGGCGATGCCTCCTCCCATCTGGTTGGCGGTGCGGTCCCTCCGGGTGATCTTGTAGCCCTCTGGGATGGCGATGGCGATGTCGGGCGCTGAAGAGGCGTTCATCCAGGTCTCCGTGAGGAAGGCAACGTCAGGGGTTGTGGTGTCGAGGAGGTTCCAGAGTTCGATGGCGTGTCTGTGGACGGAGCGGGTGTTGAGCAGGATGCACTTGAGGTGGTTGCTGCTGGTGTTCGGCTTGGCAGGTGCTGGTGCAGGGCAGGTCCGGATGCAGGTGAACTTACAGGCGTGGCAGCTGAAGGGTCCGTGGGTGCGTCGTGGGGTGGCTCGGTAGCATCCTGGGATTCGGCCGGTGTTGAGTGCGTTGAGGGTGGCGGCGGTGTACGTCAGGCGGGTGGGCAGGGGTCCTCGAGGGCCAGGGGTCTTGGCACTGGGCGCGGTCCAGGCGCGGACGGGCGCAGACGGGCTTACCTTTGGCGCGCCTTCGGGGCTCAATCGGCGCGCCCGCTGCGCGTTCGCACGGTCGCCATATATGGCGATGTGCGAGGGGGGGCGGAGCAGCTGGGAGGCGGGAGCACGGAGGGTACAGAAGGAAAAAAGGGGCAGGGTTAGCGGCGGTGGCGGGAAGCGGGGAGCGGGGAGGGAAGACGAAGGGCAACTATAAAACAGGAAAACAGGCACTACAGAAAGCAAAATTACAAAACAATAACAACGATTAAAACAGGGGCACAGGTCAAGAAGCGGCGCCCAGGAGCCTGCAGGTCAGGCGAGCACGGACCACGCCGCTCGTAGGCAGGGCGCGTGGTCACGCGGCGGCAGCCGGGGCAGCGAGGCAGTCAGGCGGGGAGGCACACGCAGCAGCTGGTGGCCGTGCGGCGCGGGGGTGTCCTAAACTAGGTCACACTCACCTGCGTCGCACGGTCGCCATATATGGCCAAGTGCGAGAGGGGGCGGAGCAGCTGCGAGGCGGGAGCGGGGAGGGTACAGAAGGAAAAAAGGGGCGGGCTTAGCGGCGGTGGCGGGAAGCGGGGAGCGGGGAGGGAAGACGAAGGGCAACTATAAAACAGGAAAACAGGCACTACAGAAAGCAAAATTACAAAACAATAACAACAATTAAAACAGGGGCACAGGGCAAGAAGCGGCGCCCAGGAGCCTGCAGGTCAGGCGAGCACGGACCACGCCGCTCGTAGGCAGGGGGCGTGGTCACGCGGCGGCAGCCGGGGCAGCGAGGCAGTCAGGCGGGGAGGCACACGCAGCAGCTGGTGGCCGTGCGGCGCGGGGGTGTCCTAAACTAGGTCCACCTTAGCTGACTTCCCCGTGACCTGGCCGAGCTGACTCCACTGCCTCCAGCCAAACCTGTTTGGGCAGCTCCTCGCCCAGTGGCCGAATAAGATAGCATCAATGCACAACATGCCATAAAACCATCCACTACATACAGACCATGTTTTCTACACACATACACCTGTCCATGTACCTTGTTTATGGCCAGTTTTACGACGAGGAGGTGCCCTGTTTTATTGGGGTTTCATCGATATCTGATGGTAGTTCTGGGCCGGGCTGGGTCATCTATCACAAACTGGACATCTAAAATATGGGTTGGCCGACATGACTGTGCTTTTTGCTCTATTTTGAAAATATGTATATGACCTTATTGTAAACTAAAGAATTCTTGCCTGCAGCTGTTATTTTTGTATATAAGGAGAAGGCTGGTTCTGTAAAAACGAACAGTCTCCTGAGAACTTACGACCCGTGCTGTTGTAATTCTAGGACGCTTGTTACTTGGTTGCAGCCAATAAAACTCGATCTCTGACTTCAACTAGAAGACTCTTGGTTTCTGTGGTCCGGAACAGGGAGAACTCAGAGGTCTTCGGGTGTTATCCCCTGGCACCACCGGGTTCCTAAAAACCCGGCACCTCAGTTCCTTTGCTTGGCTTGCCCCTTCACTCTGGAACTCTCTCCCTCTTAAGTCACAAAAAGAGCCAAATTATCTTAGATTTTGCAAACAAGTGAAACACTGGCTATTCAACATGTAAGCTTCCTCCCCCCTGCCCTTCCCTCTCTGTTTGTTGAGTCAGCGCCGGGAAACCTACGGGTAGCTGAGCGCTTTACAAATTTAAATATAATATAATAATGTGATGAGAGGGATGTTGTGATCTCAAGGCGCCTGACCCCAAAATGGCGTTGCGGCGAAGAAGCACAGCCCTACTTGTTCCGATCTTGCCCTCTGCGCTCCAGTGCAGCAATCCTCCACTCTGTAAGCCCATCCTCATTTAGACTCTCTTATGCGGCCTGATAACACGTTGCCTGCAGTCTGCCTGAGCGAAAACGACCAACCCATGCCGCCTGACCTCAAGACGGCGTAATTTGGGACACTAATACAAACCATCATGCTCGGACATGCTTGGAGACTGTAACCCAGGCCCCACAGTCCAAATCAGCGCCAATGCCCAGTTCCAGCATTGCTTAGTTAACCTGGGCACTGAATAAAGCGAATAGCCTGTGAGTGGTGGCCACGGCCGGGGCCTGAACACTGTATTAAATAGCTGCAATCCACTGGGCTAGTGGCAGAGGAAAGCGTGTGGCTGCTTTGCGTAGTCTTTGGCTCAAGCAACCCTGTATAACTGGGTTCATCTCTCCAACCTTGACGCACAGCGCGAACCGTCAGGATGGCCGTGAAGGAGGCCGCATGACCATCAGGAGGATGCTGGTGCCTCTTCTTCAGCTGTGCAGCAAGTAGTGCCAGCTGCACCGTTTAGGCCGTTTACAACTGCGCAGCAAGTAGTGCCAGCTGCACCGTTTAGGCCTTTTACAGCTGCGTAGCAAGTAGTGCCAGCTGCTCCGTTTAGGCCTTTTACAACTGCGCAGCAATTAGTGCCAGCTGCTCCGTTTAGGCCTTTTACAACTGCGCAGCAATTAGTGCCAGCTGCTCCACTTAAGCCTTTAACTGCTGTGCAGCAGGTAGTGCCAGCTGCTTCACTTAAGACAATTTTATCAGTGTAATCAGTTTTGTTTGATTGCGTTATGACTCACGCTGCGTCGCCAGCAGCCTGGTCATTATTGACTATGCATTCAGGTCATCTGTGCCCCCCTGCTGAGGTGGCCTGGGAGTCTCCGAGACATTTAGGACGACAGGCCAGACTTTGATGAAGGGCCCAACAAATACCCACCCCACTTCCCGAACGACACATTAGTTCTGACTTCTTCACCCAGCATCTGGATTATGTGCCTCCTTCTTGCCCTCTTACCTATCATCACCACAGCCTTCCTAGTAATACTTGTCTCATTTCCCCCCCAGCCTCCTCCAGCCCAGTTTCTGAACATGGCCACCACTCGAGTTAAGGCTGGAATTAACTGCTATAAAATCATTTATCCTCCCGGCCAGACCAAAGCCTCAGCAAAACGACTGAAACATAACACTATTGAATGTTTCCCTGATTCCCTTTTTGTTGATCAATGTTACAATGGTCATCTTGGGAGGCTCAATAACGACTTCATCTTCTTCACTCTCGACACCCCCTCTTGGTCCACAAGCTTTTATCATTCCCTTAACGTCACCTCCTCCTCCTCTATCCCTCATGGCAAACAACTAAAAATCTCCCCCTCTGCGCGTTTCAATGGCCACCTCACTATCTCACTCTATAACAACGGTACTGTCATGATACAAGGCAAAGATTCCTGTCTCTCGCTCTTTACCACCTCTACCCCTCCCTACTCCCCTCCTCTGTGACTGGGTTTTCCCCTAACTCCTCACCTAGCTACACCCACTACTCACTCTCTCCTCCCCTGACTCCCCTACACACCATTAGGGTGCACCCTCGAGAATCACAGGCAGGCACTCTTCCCTCCTCCTCCCCTCCTATTCCTCCCCCCTCACAGTTTGCCCCCTCATTCTTCACTTCAGCCTTACCTTTAACTAATACGCTTCTCGCCCAAGCTACACCATCACGATTCCCCAATCTCCTCACCTCACCCATATTCCTACCCGTCACCCCCCTTTTGAGTCCACCTCTTCTCCCTACGCTCAGCTTATTCCTCCATCCCCCCTCTCCTCCTCCCCCTCCCCCCCCCCGGTTTTCGCCCCGATTTCCCCTCATACCCACTGCATCTCTCTTCTCCCACCCTCTCCTCCAGCTATGCTGTGCTACCCCCTTTCCCCCTTTAGTATCCCTCTCCACTTCCCTCCCTCTGGCACAGCAGAACCACTCCCCTTCCTCAATTTCCCTTTCTCCCAACTCCCCTCTCTCGGCCTGTTGCCCGTTCCCCTACAGCAACCCCCTATCGATGACTGGTCCCCTTTGACCACCTCCCCTCTTTTCCTCCCTAACCTCCCACATTCCCATAACTCCACTCAATCCTCCCCTCTCCTTCTACCATACCGCCCGGATCCGCTCCGATCTTCCCCTAAATTTGTCCTTAATTCTTTTCCTTCCTGCAACTCCAACAAAGACAACTCCCCCTCCGCCTCTGACGCACCTACTCCTACTCTCAACCTCCACCTTTCCCCACTTTTGAACCCTACACCCCAACTCCCCTCCTCCACCGCAACCTCTCCCGGACCTCCTCCTCCAATTCCACCCCTCCTGTCTCCCTACAACCACCCAACAACCCCTGCTTTACCCTACTCTCCCTGGAAAATAAGCTAGACTCCCTGATCACCTTGATCTCCCAGGTTGTAAGTGCCATCTCACTTTTAAGCTCCAGGTTTCCCTCCTTTCCATACACCCCCATTCCTTTGGATAACCCTCACCATCCCACGAGATGCACCTCGCCCTCTCTCCCTACTATAACTAAACCCAACCCCTCAATGGCAAACGTGGTTATCTCACACAAGCTTTCGAATGCCTCCCTTCCTCAACCTGCACCTCCCGATTACCCTATTGTCTACTCTATTCCGACCATCTCCTCTGCCAGAACAAAGCATCCACCTAAACCCTCCCGAGCACCCCTGTATAAGTACAACATCCCAATCACCCTGCAGAGCCCAAGTACCCCCATCACCAAAACAGTCTTGACAGAGCTGCGCTGTCTGCTCCACAATTGCAGATCAGCAGTAAGACATAAACTTGAAATCTCCGATACCATCACCCTTCACAAGGTTGACATGCTCTTCCTCACAGAGACCTGGTTCAACGATACCTCACACTCTATCTTTGATCTCATACTACCCACAGGCTATTCTATACTCAAGAAAGACAGAACCGACGGCGTTGGGGGAGGTGTTGCAGTCATCTTTAGAAACTCCCTTCAACTGAAGGCTCTTCCTTTCAGCTCTTTCCGCACTTTTGAAGGCCTTTCTCTTGAGCTCCAATTGCACCATCGCTCACCCCTCAGATTCCATGTCATTTACCATCCACCGGGTAGCGACCCTTCGTTTTTGGAAGAATTCACTGACTTCATCAGCGACCAATACTCAGAAAGTGACAACCAGACCTTTGTGGGTGACTTCAATCTCCACTGGGGCTCACCGCAAGACTCTTCTGCGAACTCGTTGGCCACTTTCCTCTCTGCAAACGATCTTATCCAACAATGCACACCGTCAACACATTCTAAGGGCTCAATCCTGGACCTTGTTATTTCCAAAGCAGACAGGCTTTCTATCACTACCCCTATTCATGTTGACTGGTCTGACCACCTCCTCATCCCATTCTCTCTTCACCTTTCACACTCTGTAACTCTTGGCCAACCTAAGAGGGCTACCTCCTGGTTCTGTGATGTTAAAAATATTGACACCGTTTCCCTGTGTGAATCAGCTTTGCTGTCACTTCCAAAGCTAGACCCGAACCTAGATGTTGACGAACTCACCTCCCAATGCCTCACAGTCCTTGCAGTCGAAATCAATAAGGTCGCTCCTCTCCAAAGCAAAAAGGTTAGGCCCACTCCATCAGCACCTTGGTACAACAAATCCCTCTATGAAGAAAGGAAGCAGCTAAGATACCTGGAGAAACAATGGAGGCAGGCGCCCTCCACTGATAACTTAGCCACGCTTCGCTCTGCAAGATCCAAATACCATAAGAACATCTTCCTTGGGAAAGCGTCGCACTTCAGAACCCTCCTTGACTCTGCCAAAAATAGACCCAAAAAATTATTCGATCTCATCAAGATTCCCAACCACTCTTCCCCAACCTCCAAGCTGGAGGACTCTACCAAGAAAGCAACGGACTTTGCTCTATTCTTTGACGAAAAAGTGAAATACCTTGTGGCTCAGGTCGCTCATCCTACCCCTCCTGAGGAGCGCAAATCCTCAGCCATTTGGCAGAACTTTGACCTCATCTCTGAAGATGTCCTCCTCAAATGCATCCTCGAAACAAAGCCCTCCAACCATTCTCTTGACCCCATCCCTAGTGCCATTGCTATCGACTTCTATTCCCATTCACTGTCCTATTGGACCACCCTGGTCAACCTCTCCCTCCGCCAAGGCTCCCTTCCTGTCTCCTTCAAAACAGGGCAGGTCACCCCTCTGCTCAAAAAACCCTCTGCTGATGCGAACGACCTCAACAACTACCGTCCCATCACTAACCTTCCCTTTCTAGCGAAGATCACAGAAAGATGTGTTGCGAAACAACTCTCTCGTTATATCAAGGACAATGATCTTCTTGACAAATATCAGTCCGGCTTCATCCAAAACTGCAGCACTGAAACAGCCCTATTGCAAGTGATTGATGACGCGCTGAGGATACTCGACTCGGGGGGGTCCTGTCTTCCTATTCTCCTCGACCTCTCTGCAGCCTTTGACACTGTCAACCACAACACTCTCCTCAACACTCTGCAACAGAGAATGGGCATGGAGGGTAATGTGTGGTTTGCTTCCTTCCTCTCAGATAGATCCCAAATGATCAAAATAGCGAACAGCCTTTCATCTCCTCTGGCGGTAGGTCAAGGTGTTCCTCAAGGCTCTATACTTGCACCTACTTTGTTCAACCTCTACCTAGAGCCACTAGGAAATCTCCTAAGTAAATCCGGGATCTACTATCATCTCTACGCAGATGACACTCAAATCTACCTCAAGGTTGCCTCCACCCACGATCTCGCTATTCTTAGCTCAATTCTCGACTCCAGTCAAAACTGGATGTCAACTCATCAACTGATTCTGAATCCCTCCAAAACTGAATTCCTCCTCCTCTCCTCCTCACTTTCTCCTCCCCCGGTTCAATCATGGATGGATCAGACGAATCTACTTAACAATAAGCATATCATTGTTGAAAGCGCAAAATCCCTTGGTGTCTTACTCAACAGCAATCTCAATCTAATCCCTCACATCAATTCCATTGCAAAGTCTGCACGATACCAATTGCGACTTCTTTGGGGAATTCGTCGCTTTTTCCCTGAGCATGACCTTAAAACACTGGTGCAATCGCTGGTCCTCTCCAGACTGGACTACTGCCATCTTCTTCTTACTGGCCTCCCCAAATCCCACCTGTCCCCCCTGAAATCGGTTTTCCATTCTGCAGCTCGTGTCATCTGTGGGGCTAAAAGAAGCGACCACATCACACCGATGTTATCCACCCTCCGCTGGCTTCCCATCGAGGCTAGAGCTATCTAAAAGACTGCCTGTATCACCCGTAAAGCCTTGCACTCCTCTTCTCCTCGCTACCTGGCGAATAAATTGAAACTCTCTGGAGGCTCTAGACCATCTCGGAGTGCGGAAAATCTTCTGCTTGAACCCCCCACTTTCAAGAAGGAAAGTTCGATGGCCCAATCCTTTTCAGGCAACGCAGTGAGAATCTGGAACTCTCTCCCGCCTCAGCTCAGGACTACCGCCTCCTCACAGGCCTTCAAACGGGACCTCAAAGTTCTCCTCCTCCAAAGACACCTCCAAGTCTAACTTACACCCTTGCCTTGTCTGAAGGAAGACCTCTCATTATTGGAAAGTCTATTGGCCAGGTTTATGGTACCTCCTCCCCAGTGTGTTCTGATAGTTTAAATGTTTAGTAATATCCCAATACCTGTGTATGGTACCCTTTTGGAACTTGCACACGTCACTTTTGTCTTGTAACACACTGTTTGCTATCTTGCACATTTTGTTTGTTTTAGATACTTGCACAAGTGCCACCATTGCCTTCGTAACGTTTGTTATTGTGCTGGAGTGTCTGCCTTTTATTGCAGTATTATACCTCTACTTGTATTTTGTACGCTTTTGTAACCTGCACCCATATCACTTTTTTCTCCTGTAATGCACCGATTGCTACCTCGTGTTTTTTGGTTGCTCACTAGTGTCACTTTTGATCCATGTAACTTATTGTTTGCTTTTGTATTTTGTTCCTCGTGTATCACTATTGGTCCTTTTGTGAAGCGCTCTGACACCTTCGGCTAAAGTTTGCGCTATATAAAATTGCATAAATAAAATAAAATAAAAAACCCAGGCTTTTGCTTGTCTTCTGCTCACATGTATGGCCTTTCAGAAGGCTGCCGCCCTGGCTTAGCTTACTGTACTGTTACTGATTGATTTCTTTCCTTTCGTGCTGGTGAGCTGCCTTGCTGCTCTCTTTGGTATTAAAGTCCACCGCTCGTATTCTGAAGCTTCTGTGCCCCGGGAGCTGGAGGAGGAGCTTAGATAAAGCGGCTGGAAGCGCGCACAGGGTGGGGGAGGACGGCGCCGGCTGGGGTGCACCCCCGGCCCCTTCGGTGCCCTCCTGTCTGCTCCCAACAGCCGAAGAGTAGCGCCTGAGGCCCGGGGCGAGGCGCTGTGGCCGGCTGGCGCTTCTGTCTGGGCTGCGGGGACCCCTGGTTGAGTGCGGGGTCGGCGAGCCGTCGTGCGCCCCCTCCTGCCCCCGCTTTGCTCGTCCCCCCCCCCCCGCCTCCCTCCCTTCCCTGCGGCTTCGGTTTCTACTGGGGGCGGGGAGGGGGGGGCAGTCCAGTCCCGGCGGGGGTCCCAGAGTGGGGGCAGCGAGCAGGGCGGGTCTGTGTCCCCCCCGCTCTTCTCTATCCAGCGGTAGTCGCCAGGCCTCCCGGTGCGAGGGTTTATAGCGCCTCGACCTCCCGAGGGCGCAGTTAGCCCCGAGGGCAGCTCCAGCCGCACCGCACGAGCCGCGGCCCCGATCTGGGGGCCTCATTTATGAAAAGTGACGCATCGCTGCGTGAAAACAGCGATGCGTCACTTTTCACTGCGCACTCCTTACGACATTCCTGATGCGTCATATTTAATGTATGACGCATCATGTCACAAGAAGTTACAGATACGTCAGTATTTCTGACGTATCTGTAAGCGCAAAAGTGACGCATTGCTGGAGTGTGTCACAAAAGTGACGCAACTCCAGCAATGCGTCCTTTCACATGGGGAAAGCCCCATGTGAAAGGGCTTGCGTCAGTCTTACGCCTGCTGTGAGGCAGGCGCAAGATTTTGACGCAACAGCGTCCTAAAAGTGACGCAGTGAAATCTCATAGATTTCACTGCGTCACTATTACGAGGCTTTTGTGGGGGAACGCCCCCTCTGCATACATTATACCTGACGCAGGTATAATGTGGCGCAAGGGTTTAAAAAGTGACGCATCTACCTAGATGCGTCACTTTTTAAATATGGCGCAACAAGGCGCATTTTTTACACCGCTGGTGCGTCACAAAAAGTGACGCACCGGCGGCGCAAAACTGACGCAAGGCCTTCATAAATAAGGCCCCCAGTTTTTTAAACATTTGCTCTGATTACCATGTGAATGGAAATACCAATAAAGCATGCATGCCATCTATGCCTGCACGCCCGCTTCTCTCAATATTCCACTTCAAATCTATGCGACAAAAATACAGGCAGCCAAGACATGGGGTTTCCACGCATGCGCAAGCCCGCAAACCAGGGGGGGTGTGGGGAGGGGGAAGGATGTGTAAAGAGAGATGGGGTGGGTTTATTAATAAAAGAGAGATGGGGTGGGTCTATTAATAGTACAACAGCGCTTCGTCCCTTGACCTTGTGACGCCTTCCAGCGGCAGGGCGCTCTTCCCCTCAACCGTCCCCGGATATTCACATTTCCAACCAATCACGGAGCTTCTTGTGGAGAAACCCTTCAATAATTAGAACAACTTCCGCTTCTCACGGCCACTCGAAGTGCGCGTGAACCACGGACGATTAGAAAATTAACTTAGAATAAATAATGTCCTGTTCGCCAATGACAAAAACAATATAACTTACTACTATTAGAGTGACTTTACACCAGTGACGTGCCAGTCACTTTCATGAATGCCTCTGTGTGCACAGCTACAGGCGCTCCTTCTGCTATTAAACAAACGCCTGTGTCGCTTGTACTGATGAATCGGCTGTTTGCCGCAGAGGCTTCTGGGTATGCAAATGATGTGGCTGGTCACGCCCCCTCCAGTGACAGCAAGGCTCCTGCAGCAGCCCCATGGGGACTTGTGCTCTGGGTCCAGGCTGAGAAAAAGTCTCAAAATCCAGTAATAATCACACAGTCAACATTTGAGGACAGGGAGGGGGATATTTAAAATAGAAAATCGGGAGAATGAAAATCCCCCAATGACTTCTGTTGTAGAGAAGGCAATTTCAGGCAAGAGACGGCTAAAATAAAGGCATTTTGGCCTGAAAAATCGGTAGTCTCCCATCTGAATAGGGTCTATTGGCATGTATGAATAATGACCAAAGGCTCCGTGGGGTTAGGGTACTTCCACAATATACTCGTGTGCATACGTGCCAACAGACCTGATTCACACAGGACAGTCCCGACTTTTGACGCCAAAAACTCTGTCTCCGCCTGACATGGCGGAGTCTTCAATGCAAGTCAATGGGGCAATGCATCTAGCCCTGCCCAGTACCACGCATCAGGAGTGAGACTAACACATTTTAGTGCTTGTGTCCACATCAACAGACTAAAATGCATTAGTCACGCAATTATAGCGCTCGGGGAACACTGCAGGAGCCGTGCTCGAGGAACTCAGCTGCGCAGCCCTGAGCGATCGCCCTGGCATGCGCTGTGCTAGTAGAGCATGCTTTCTCACTTGTTGTAATGTTTACACACTGCAGAGCCTCCTAATGAAGGAACTCCGGTGCCCTGTGAAGAATCAATCAATCAATCAATCAATCAATCAATCAGAGGGCAGGTGTCTCTGTCAGTAAATATTCCAGGCATGGATCCTGGAGGCAGCACTTTGCCTGTTGTTCATTCCCGGCTCCGCACCCACCCCACTGTGACCTCGCACGGGCTGATTGACCAGAGTCAGACACCTCCAGGCAGCAGCTTTAGTTTAAGTTGCCGCAACAGCACATTAAACCCAGAAATCACCGGCCTTCACCCGCTCTCAAATGAAGCCTACCTGCTAAGAGTTTCAGATCGCTATGAGCAAAAAAATGTAATACATTCAGTGTAGTTATGAGTGACATTTCAACGGCTATGAGTGACACTTACTCAAAAGCAAAATCAAGCAATGAAGACAAGGGACACATATAAATATCAGAAGTTACACCCATTTGAGCAACGAGAAAGTCCAAGAAGATCTTAAAACTGCTGCAAAGCAGCAGAAATGGAAGGGCAATAGCCAGAGACAGACTGCACTTCTCAGTCACAGAGGGCAGGGGGCACTACAGCTGCCCAGAAGATGGTCTCATTGGTCTGATCATTCATGGCCACGCTCTATCCTAAAAAGCACATTTGATGGTATAGCATAGCAAGTGCAACTAGGGGATTATACCATGATGCCAGAGCACAGGCATATTTGTTATTATACCACCATATTGCAGAATCCATCATTCAAGTCTTAAGTATTGATGCGTGTAAGTAAACACTGTAAAAACCCTGTGAGTGATACACCCATACCTATACATTCTGTCCTTGCATCTCCTGGCTCCAAGGACAAGGTATGTGCTCTGCAGTGTTTGCTGGTTACCTGTGCATTTAGTAATAGAATAATGTGTTGTTTACAGCATGTATGCGTCTCCTCTTCCACCACACACTCACCTTGAGCAATCCAGTGCTGCGGGCTTATGCGTGGGTGCACATTAAACACACTATTAACAGTTTCCTGAACACATCCAACAGTGCGGTGTGTGCAGGCTCGTGTCATACTGTGGTGATAATAAACGACTCCACCTCCTATAGGTAATATTAACGTCAAAGTGTTTATTCATGGGTTCCTGGTTCCTCATACATAGAGAGCGATGCCAGCAAGCCCCAGCACAACAGCTACTCCTGGCCAACTGCCCCCAATGTTCCTATTCTAATACCGATCATGTCCCTCACCAACCTTCCACTCACAACACTCCAATGTCCCACACACCTTCCCCTCAATACAAATAACAAACACAACAAAACAACAATAGATGAATGACACATGCCCTTTCCCCCCTTAGAACACCAACTACCAGGAAATAAATATGCACACTGTAAGTAACTAAAATATAATATTATTCCATCACAAACTCTTTAGTATGACCAGCCAATTTACTGTCTCTCGCACTTCGAAGTACTCTCACATCTGGATCCCTCTGACCTCCACCATTGGCCACACCACAACTCCCACACATCTCACTCACCCTAGAGTTTGCTTCAACCCTTGAACACACATCATCACCCATCAAGTATCCACTTAGTGTCATGCATACCACACTCCTGACCATTATGTCCGCTAACTCTCTTGCACTCACTCACATGGCATAAATTCCGCACTCTCCCATCTTCAAGTTTCACTGCACCTTTCAACACCAAAGCAATTTTAAGATTTTTTAAGCAATTGTACTGAAAGTTTTAACTTTCTCAACGGTCCGATGGATCGGAGATGACGGGGCAGATTTACAAGCCCTTTGCACCACTTTTGCGTCACTTTTAACACTTAAAAATTGGCGCAAGGGGCTTGTAAATCTGCCCGAGATGTTTAAAGTAACTCTTAAGTTCATCTAAGCAACGTTATCTTCCCCATTGTTATTGAATGGCATTTTTGCATGAAGCTAAATCCCTTAATTCACTGCATAGAACGTGACTAGGAGAGTTGTCACAGGAAACAAAGTCACAGTCGCTTTAGGAACAGCGAGCAAAAGCGTCATAGGCGGTAGAGATACGTGTGGGAGAGACAAGAGAAGTGGCTCCCTTGACCGAGGACATCACAGGTATGGGTGTGCTGTTTGTTAGCTTGCACCAGTGAATAGATGGGGCAGCCATTTTATGTTTCAGTGTTTCATACCAATTTATATGAGATATCAGGTTTTTCTTTTTACACCTGTCAGTAGCAAGATTTTCTCGCCGGGCTTTAAACCGCCATCAACTTCGATGTGCAGAAGTCCCGTTGGTGTTCTAGACCGTCTATCCCAGGTGCAGTTTTATTTCTTCTGTAGTCGTCTTTTCCCATTTACTATACACCATGTGTGAAACAGTAACAATGATGGCACTGAAGAACCAAGGCCCCGGTGCTTTGCCAACAAACATTGGCACCTGAGTGACCTCTGAAGGGAAACATCCTTTACAACGCGGTGTTTACACCGCGGGGCCTTTACGACGCAGCCATCACAACACAAGTTCTTACTACGACTTGCGCTGGATGGCGCTCTTGCTCAAAGAATAGTTCAATTTTCTATTCCAACACCTTCCCTACTGTTACGTGGGCTGAAGTTGGAATAGAAAATTAAAATAATCCACAATCCAGCGCCCTCCAACGCAAGTCGTTGTAACGACTTGCGTTGTGATAACTGCGTTATAATGGTAGCGCGGTGTAAACACTGCGTCGTAATGACATACATCACCCCTGAAGGCTCCTTGAAGCCCGACGGCTACTTCAGTACAGTTGCATGCATTAATAAGTTTTTTTCCCGCCTTGTACTTTCTTAACTGTGATTGGGGGTCAAAAATCGTAAATAATTCCCTTACTCACCACTTTATGCACTCTGTCACTTCAACCAAAAATGAAAGGCATAATATTTGCATAGTGGACGTTGCCAGTTTTGCTTGTGATAAACTGCGCACACTGTAGTTCATTGCAACGTTCCCGCTAACTTCTGCAATCAGAACTGCTTGCCCTCGGCTAGCACTGGACATTTCGAGGCGTCTAAATGAGTCCGTGCAAAGCACTGTATTTCTGAAATCCTGTCTCTTGGTCCAGTTGGGGAGAGGAGGCATTTTTACTTCTGATTCTTCTCAACGCGCTCTACATATAACAGGTTTAGCTAAAAAGCCTCCTCTAGTCCGTCTCCAAGGCAATCAGTGAAGATCTAGATTGAGGCATCATGGGAACTAAGAGGTATAAAAAGAAAATCTCATTAACCCCATCCCATTATGCCACCTTTTCCATGAGCTAAAAGGACTATGATAACAAAAAATAAAAACATTAACACATGGCTGTCATTGGGCCATATTTGGAGTGTGAGACCAACCAGCATTGAGAAAAAGGACAGCCTTAACCAGATTTGTATTGGTTCTCCACGAGGCAGCCATCTCTGAGTGCCCAGCTGTAGCGGGACAGTATCTTTTTACACCTTTCCTAGCTGAATGATGGTCTATCAGCCATTGCATTTCCTTCAGCTGTTACTGTTGTAGAGCTAATGGTTTGGATGTTTTTGACACAGCATTTGCTGTGAGGAAAGACTAGCTTTTGCCTGACCCTGTTCCAGTGGCGTAACGAAACATGAGGGGGCCCCCCTGCAAACTACATGGAGGGGGCCCCCCTCCCATCCTCCATGCCTGTCTAGAGCTCTCAGGCCAGCGACCCGCCATACTGCAGGGGATGCGGGCGATTGTTACGCCACTGTCACCAATACAGCCGTCATAAGTAACACTGGATGGTGGAGTTCAAGGTTGGGCTTAGTCTGCCAGCAGGCTGTCATAGGTGGTGGTCCATTCATTACAGGGTCCCTGCCATCAGTAGGCCGGGGAAGTTTGCCCAATTCTAGGTGGGTTTCCTGATGCAGACTCCTGTCATGTTACACAACATCGGGCCCACTCATCGTTTAGTTTTGACAAAAGTGCATTCACTGCTCCTTCCCGTTTCCGTTTTAAAACATTGGACAAAGCGACAATGCAGTATTTCAAAAGCAGATATAACTACAAAGAGCACATTTTGATAATACATTTTTATTTTTATTAGACAATAGCAATCTTAAGAGGCATTGCATAGCTTCATACACACTTTGACCCCAATTCCATCACAGTCTCTCTCTCTCTGTCAGTCAGTATCTCTCTTTCAGTCAGTCAGTCTATCTCTCTCTGTCATTCAGTCTCTCTTAGTCAGTCACTCTCAGTCAGTCAGTCTCTCTCTCTCTCTCTCTGTCTCTCTCTGTCAGTCTGTCAGTCAGTCCCTCTCTGTCAGTCAGTCTCTCTCTCTGTCAGTCAGTCTATCACTCTCTGTCATTCAGTCTCTCTCAGTCAGTCTCTCTCAGTCAGTCAGTCAGTCTCTCGCTCTCTATCTGTCTGTCAGTCAGTCTCTCTCTGTCAGTCTCTCTCTGTCAGTCTCTCTCAGTCAGTCTCTCTCAGTCAGTCTCTCTTAGTCAGTCTCTCTCTCTGTCAGTCAGTCTCTCCCTGTCAGTCTCAGTCTCTCTCTCTGTCAGTCAGTCTCTCTCTCTCAGTCAGTCTCTCTCAATCAGTCTCTCTCAGTCTGTCAGTTTCTCTCTCTTAGTCAGTGTCTCTCTCTGTCAGTCAGTCTCTCTCTCTGTCAGTCAGTCTCTCTTTCTCTGTCAGTCTCTCAGTCTCTTTCTCTCTCTGTCAGTCTTTGTCAGTCAGTCTCCCTCTCTGTCAGTCAATCTCTCTCTGTCAGCCAGTCTCTCTCTCCCCCAGTCAGTCTCTCTCTCTCCCAGTCAGTCAGTCTCTCTCAGTCAGTCATTCTCTCTTTACCCCAGTCAGTCAGTCTCTCTCTCGCTCTGTCAGTCAGTCTCTGTCAGTCAGACTCTCTCACTCAGTCAGTCTCTCTCTCAGTCAGTCTCTCTCTCAGTCAGTCTCTCTCTCAGTCAGTCTCTCTCCAAGTCAGTCTCTCTCTGTCAGTCTCTCTGTCAGTCAGTCTCTCTCACAGTCAATCAGTCTATCTCTCTCAGTCTCTGCCTCTCTCTCTCAGTCTCTCTTTCTCAGTCAGTTTCTCTCTACCTTAGTCAGTCTCTGTCAGTCAGTCAGTCTCACTCTCAATCAGTCTCTCTCTCTCTCTGTCAGTCAGTCACTCTCTCTCTCAGTCAGTTTCTCAGTCAGTCAGTCTCTACTCTCTCTCCATTCTCTCTCTCAACTCTGTCCACTCTATCTCTACTGTCTCTCTCTCCATGGTCTCTCCTCTGTCTCTCTCTCCACTTTCTCTCTCCACCCTCTCACTATCTCTCTCTCCACTGTCTCCCTCCACTGTCTCCCTCCACTGTCTCCTTCCACTGTCTCCCTCTACTCCCTCTCTCTCCAACCTCTCCCCCTTCTCTCTCTCTACTTTCTCTCCACTCTCTCTCTACTCTCTCTCCACTCTCTCTCTCCAATCTCTCTCTCCACTCACTCTCTCCACTCACTCTCTCCACTCACTCTCTCTCCACTCACTCTCTCTCCACTCACTCTCTCTCCACTCACTCTCTCTCCACCCACTCTCTCTCTGCTGTCTCCCCCCACTGTCTCTCCCTCCACTGTCTCTCTCTCCACTGTCTCTCTCTCTCCACTGTCTCTCTCTCTCCGCTGTCTCTCTCTACTCTCCACTCTCTCTCCACTCTCTCTCTCTCTCTCCACACTCTCCACTCTCTCTCTCTCTCTCCACACTCTCTCTCTCCACACTCTCTCTCTCCACTCTCTCTCTCTCTCTCCACTCTCCACGCTATCTCTCTCCACTCTCTCTCTCCACTCTCTCTCTCCCCTCTCTCTCTCTCCCCTCTCTCTCTCTCCCCTCTCTCTCTCTCTCCACTCACTCTCTCTCCACTCACTCTCTCTCCACCCACTCTCTCTCTGCTGTCTCCCCCCACTGTCTCTCCCTCCACTGTCTCTCTCCACTGTCTCTCTCTCTCCACTGTCTCTCTCTCTCCGCTGTCTCTCTCTACTCTCCACTCTCTCTCCACTCTCTCTCTCTCTCTCCACACTCTCCACTCTCTCTCTCTCTCTCCACACTCTCTCTCTCCACACTCTCTCTCTCCACTCTCTCTCTCTCTCTCCACTCTCCACTCTATCTTTCTCTCCACTCTATCTCTCTCCACTCTCTCTCTCCACTCTCTCTCTCCCCTCTCTCTCTCTCCCCTCTCTCTCTCTCTCCACTCGCTCTCTCCACTCGCTCCACAGTGAAGTAGTCTGGCTCACTGGTTAGAGGCGGCAGACCCGAGAGCAGAGGACGGCCCGGGACCAGGGTTCGATTCCCGGCGCGGCAGGTTTCTGGACCAGGGTCAGCGGACTCGATAATTCTCTCGCCTCGGTGCCCACTCTGATCAGCAATCACACTCGGCAACTCTGGGCATTAGCTTGCCTCATCTTCACTAACGGCCCCTCCAGACCGCCGGGGATGCCTGGTCTCACCCTGGAGATACCCATTAAGGGACCATCTCTCAGGGAAGCCAGGAAGGGGTTCGCAGCGGTCGAAGCGCCTTGGGACCCTACGGGTAAGTAGTGCGCTATATAAATGCCTATACATTTACTCGCTCTCTCCACTCGCTCTCTCCACTCGCTCTCTCCACTCGCTCTCTCCACTGTCTCTCTCTCCACTCTATCTTTCTCTCCACTCTATCTTTCTCTCCACTCTATCTTTCTCTCCACTCTCTCTCTCTCCACTCTCTCTCTCCACTCTCTCTCTCTCTCAACTCTCTCTCTCCACTCTCTCTTTCTCCACTCTCTCTTTCTCCACTCTCTCCAGTGTCTCTCCATGCTCTCTCCACTCTCTCTCCACTCTCTTTCTCTCCACTGTCTATCTCCACTCTCTCTCCACTGTCTACTCTCTCTCCACTGTCTCTCTCCACTCTCTCTCTCTCTCTCTAGCCACTCTCTCTCTCCACTGTTTCTCTCCACTGTTTCTCTCCACTCTCTCTCTCTCCACTCTCTTCCACTCTCCCTCACAAAGTAGTGTGCGTTCCATGGGTGTCCGCAGAAATGTTTCCAGGGGGGGGACATTTTTAACTTCATCACCATCCCCCTTGCACCCTTCTCTCCTCTGCCTTGCACTCTTCTTGCCCTCCCTCTTGCACCTTTCCCCCTCCCCCTTGTATCCTTCTCCCCCTCCCCTTGAACCCTAGTCCACCTCCACCTTGAACCCTTTTCTACCTTGCACCATTCTCCCTCTGCCTTGCACCCTTCTCCCCTCTGCCTTGCACCCTTCTCCCCCTCCTCCTTGCACCCTTCTCCCCCTCCGCCTTGCACCCTTCTCTACCTTGCACTCTTCTCCTCTCTTCCTTGCACCCTTCTCCTCTCTGCCTTGCACCCTTCTCCCCTCTGCCTTGCACCCTTCTCCTCTCTGCCTTGCACCCTTCTCCCCTCTGCCTTGCACCCTTCTCCCCCTCCACCTTGCACCCTTCTCCCCCTCCGCCTTGCACCCTTCTCTACCTTGCACTCTTCTCCTCTCTTCCTTGCACCCTTCTCCTCTCTGCCTTGCACCCTTCTCCCCTCTGCCTTGCACCCTTCTCCCCTCTGCCTTGCACCCTTCTCCCCTCCGCCTTGCACCCTTCTCCACTCCGCCTTGCACCCTTCTCTTCTCTGCCTTGCACCCTTCTCCCCTCCACCCTGCACCCTTCTCCCCCTCCACCTTGCACCCTTCTCCCCCTCCGCCTTGCACCCTTCTCTACCTTGCACCTTTCTCCTCTCTTCCTTGCACCCTTCTCCTCTCTGCCTTGCACCCTTCTCCCCTCTGCCTTGCACCCTTCTCCTCTCTGCATTGCACCCTTCTCCCCTCTGCCTTGCACCCTTCTCCCCTCTGCCTTGCACCCTTCTCCCCCTCCACCTTGCACCCTTCTCCCCCTCCGCCTTGCACCCTTCTCTACCTTGCACCCTTCTCCTCTCTTCCTTGCACCCTTCTCCCCTCTGCCTTGCACCCTTCTCCCCTCCGCCTTGCACCCTTCTCCCCTCCGCCTTGCGCCCTTCTCTTCTCTGCCTTGCACCCTTCTCCCCTCTACCCTGCACCCTTCTCCCCCTCCGCCTTGCACCCTTCTCTACCTTGCACCCTTCTCCCCTCTGCCTTGCACCCTTCTCCCCTCTGCCTTGCACCCTTCTCCCCTCTGCCTTGCACCCTTCTCCTCTCTGCCTTGCACCCTTCTCCCCTCTGCCTTGCACCCTTCTCCTCTCTGCATTGCACCCTTCTCCCCTCTGCCTTGCACCCTTCTCCCCTCTGCCTTGCACCCTTCTCCCCCTCCACCTTGCACCCTTCTCCCCTCTGCCTTGCACCCTTCTCCCCCTCCACCTTGCACCCTTCTCCCCCTCCGCCTTGCACCCTTCTCTACCTTGCACCCTTCTCCTCTCTTCCTTGCACCCTTCTCCTCTCTTCCTTGCACCCTTCTCCCCTCTGCCTTGCACCCTTCTCCCCTCCGCCTTGCACCCTTCTCCCCTCCGCCTTGTGCCCTTCTCTTCTCTGCCTTGCACCCTTCTCCCCTCTACCCTGCACCCTTCTCCCCCTCCGCCTTGCACCCTTCTCTACCTTGCACCCTTCTCCTCTCTTCCTTGCACCCTTCTCCTCTTTGCCTTGCACCCTTCTCTTCTCTGCCTTGCACACTTCACCCCTCTGCCTTGCACCCTTCTCCCCTCCACTTGCACCCTTCTCCCCTCTGCCTTGCACCCTTCTCCCCTCTGCCTTACACCCTTCTCCCCTCCGCCTTGCACCCTTCTCTACCTTGCATCCTTCTCCCCCTCTGCCTTGCGCCCTTCTCTACCTTGCACCCTTCTCTACCTTGCACCCTTCTCCCCTCTGCCTTACACCCTTCTCCCCTCCGCCTTACACCCTTCTCTACCTTGCATCCTTCTCCCCCTCTGCCTTGCACCCTTCTCTACCTTGCACCCTTCTCTACCTTGCACCCTTCTCCCCTCTGCCTTACACCCTTCTCCCCTCCGCCTTGCACCCTTCTCTACCTTGCATCCTTCTCCCCCTCTGCCTTGCACCCTTCTCTACCTTGCACCCTTCTCTACCTTACACCCTTCTCCCCTCCGCCTTGCACCCTTCTCTACCTTGCATCCTTCTCCCCCTCTGCCTTGCACCCTTTTCCCCCTCTGCCTTGCACCCTTCTCGGCCCCCCTCCTCCCCTCCTCCCCTCCTGCGGATGCCCATGGTGTGTTCTAACAAGAGGGCTTACCTGAGGGCACCATTTTGCTGCCTCCTCCCTTTTCATGTGAGCTTTGCCCTGGAGAATGCTCTCTCTGGGGGCCCCCACTCCCACCCTTGTCAGGGTCCCGAGCACTGCTCTGTGGTGTCTCCTGCTCTTGCTCTCTGAGGCCCCCACCCCATCCTTGTCCCTGTCTCTTCTCTTCTCTTGTGGGGTGGGCTTTGCTTATGGAGAGGAGAGCGTTGGGGCCGGGCTCTGAGCTGCCTCAGAGGGGAAGTGGAGAGTGCTGTCTCTGGGGCCCCCACCCCACCCCGTCCTTGTCCCTGTCTCTTCTCTTTTCTTGTGGGATGGGGCCCCCAGCCCATCCTTGTCCCTGTCTCTTCTCGGGTGGGGCCTGTCCCTGTCTCTTCTCTTGTGGGATGGGGCCCCCACCCCATCCTTGTCCCTGTCTCTTCTCTTCTCTTGTGGGGTGGGGCCCCCACCGGCCCCACCCAATTCTTGTCCCTGTCTCTTCTCGGTGGGGGCCTGTCCCTGTCTCTTCTCTTGTGGGATGGGGCACCCACCCCATCTTGTCCCTGTCTCTTCTCTTCTCTTCTCTTGTGGGGTGGGCCGGGCCCCCACCCAATCCTTGTCCTTGTCTCTTCTCTTCTGTTCTGGGGTGGGGCCCCCACCCGTGTCCCTGTCTCTTCTCTTGTCGGGTGGGCTTTGCTTATCGAGAGGAGAGAGTGGGGGCCGGGCTCTGTGCTGCCTCAGAGGAGCAGTGGACTGCTGTCTCTGGGGCCCCATCCTTGTCCCGGGCCTGGGCTCTGACTGAAGAGAAACAATGTTGATACTTTGTTTCTCTTTAGTCAGAGGGAGGGGGTGAGGGGAACGGAGCAGGCTGCACCTGCTTCAGACACAGAGGGAGAGAGGCTTGCTTCAGCGCAGGCCTCTCTCACAGCCCTCAGAAGAGCTGAGGGGGCCGGGCCCCCTGGGGGCCCCCTTCATTAACTGTAGAGAGTGAGGCCCCCCGCACTGCAGGGGCTGCGGGGGCGTTTGTTACGCCCCTGCCCTGTTCGGTGACTTGCACCATTGGGCTAATTTGTTTATATAAATGCAATCAATGCAACACGTGGCCAATACTGGAAATGTTAAACTAAAGGAATGTTTCATGTTACATTCTGTGTTTATGATCCTTTAGACATGATCCAGTTCACCAGGTGCCACACTAACTTGGATGTTGTTTGATTTAGATTGAGGTTTGCCAAGAAAGAGATCATTTCAGTGATCCTCTGCTGACTTAATCTGTTTTCATCCAAAAGGCAATCTCATAATATAGCATCCTGTATATCTTGGCTTTTTTGTTTCCTCCCATGGAGCACCGGCCAAGTACTGTATCCTTATGCTTTAGGTGTTTATGTGTTCCTTTGGGGACTCCTTTTTTATTTTGTGCCTGCTCATGTTTAACCGTGGGTGCGTGTTCTCTACTCTGACTGACAGAAGCACTTCTTATAAGTGTTCTGTTTTGTTTTTTGTTCTCCTGGCTCATCGCGGCACTGACTTCACGTCTGCCTCGCTTATTTCTTTTGTGTTCCTCATGCTCAGGACACTGCACACTTCAAGTCTGCTGTGCTTTACATTCGTTTTGTGTTCCTAATCCTTTACATGCTCGTGTTACACTGAGGGTGCATGTTAAGCTTTTGTGCCTGTTGCAATTCACTTAATCTCGACCGTGCTGCCCTCCCACCACCACCTCCTCCTCCCGCCCGGATTAGATCTAAATTCATCCCCGCTTCACAATGTTTGTGGCTTATTTGGAGAACAAACCCTACTGTATGGTTCGCTAATAAACCCCGTCATCTTACAACTGCCAATATTCTCGCTTTCAAAAAACACTAAAGCAGGAAAAGTGCATACGTAAAAAACATGAATAGGATTTAGACAATCATATTAAAAATTTCTCATATTCATTCATCAGAGTTTTGTGATTTATGGCACTTTTTTGCATACAAAATACCTGTCACTAAACCAGAAAAAAAGGATTCATAGAAATAGATATAAAAAATATAGACGCATATTTTCAAATTTTACGTTGGCAGCAGGCATTAATAACAGCCAAATAGTGAAGGAACAAGGTACACATCTTACTGGCTAGACGGCCAATGTCAGAATTACATTGGTGGGAGTGCACTTTCGAGGCGGGCTAGGAGTGAGGTCCGTTCAGCAGTTTCCTTGCACTTTCTTGGTGCTGCAATGCTGCAGATTTTTTTTTTTTTTAACTTTATTTATGTAATTTTCCAGGTGATACAATGAACAATCACATCTTATAGTAAATCATCATCCGATCTCTTTTTCCATGCATGAGCGTATTCCTCTTAAAAGTGTACAGAGTATCAAGTAAGAGAACAAACCCCAACCTTAACAACCCCCCTCCCCCAGATTCAGTACAGTGCATGAACGTCTTCATGTTTCTAACTTGTGAGGCAAGTCAGAGCTACAGAATAAAGTGGAATAAACATATAGAACATTGTCAGTAGGGAACAATGGGCTAGGTACATAACACCTGGTAGACTCAGTGGGTACAGCAGGTTAGATTCCAGGAACATACAAAACATCCAGACAGTAATATAATGGAAGTACAGTGGAGCCTAAGCCATCCCATCCTCGTCGCCCATCAATTCCTCCTCCTCCGCTTGTTGCGCTCTGAGGAAAGCCACAAGCGGGCCCCATACATCCTTGGGTCTAGACTTTAAAGGCAGCTGTTCCGCATAAGCATGCAAATTATCTTGCCATAGCACCATGTCTTGTAGCCACTCCTTAAACTTAGGTGCTCTGCCCCTTCCCCAGTGACATGCCACCTGCCGCTTCGCCCGTAATGTGCCCAACGCCAGCAGTTTCTTGTGTGGAGTGTTTATGTGTGCTGTAAGGCCCAGATATATCGTCGCAGGCGTTGGCTCAATGGTAACCCCTAACATGGCGGACAGTCCTGTCAACACTTCCTCCCAGTATTCAGACACTTTAGGGCAGTTCCAGGCTAGATGTAGGAAGTCAGCCGGGCTTTGACGACCCCTGTGGCATCGGTCATCCTGCCGCAGCCCCAGTCGGTGTAGGCGCGCTGGAGTGTGGTAGAGTCTGTGGAGAAATTTGAAATGGAGCAGACGTAGTCGGCTGCTTCCTGAGAGGCGTTCTGTCTGAGTGCAGGCTTGTTCCCATTGTTCGTCAGTGAGAGGGGTGGGTAAGTCCTCGTCCCAGGTTCGAGTGGAAAGTCAGTGCATATGGCCTTTGCACTCTGTCGAAGTCTAGTATAGAGGAAAAGGTCCATGAACGAGGGGGGGTCAACCCAAAGAACTGTTCCTGCAAGCGGAATTTCCCGTCCAAGAAGAGGTTACCACATGTGAAATATTTGAGTCTAACTAGCATATTATGGCAGATTTTCTCCTGAGTGACCTTCAGTATCGGGCAGTCCTGCAGCGGCAGCCTAGGGGAGTACAGCTGTGTTATGCCCTCAGCCTTTGCCAGCCAGTGCACAGCGTTCACGGTGCAATCTACTGTCGTTGGGTCACCTCTTTTCCCTTTATACAGGGCAAATATGTAATTCGCGGGGGGATAGGAGCCATGTGTCCATCCTCGACCGCCAGCTGCGGCATGTACGGGGGGGCGGAACCAATAGGCTGCATAGTGTGCCTGCGCGCTGTAGTAGTATTGTTCGAAGTCCGGCACATCGAACCCCCCATACTTGTATGGGAGCGTCATGGAGTCCAATTTCAGTCGCGCCTGTTTCCCTCCCCATATAAGTCGAATGAGCTGGGTTTTCAAGGTGGCAAAAAAGAAAGCACCCGGGTGGTATGGGATGTTAATGAATAAGTACAGGAATTTAGGCACAATCACCATTTTGATAAGTGATATGCGCCCTGCCATGGACAGCAGGAGTTTAAACCATGAGGTTATGTTATCTGTCACCTTTCTCATGACCCTACCATAGTTCGTCCTCATCAAGGTGTCTTTGTCTCTGGACACATAAATCCCCAAATATCGGAATTCCGAGTCCTACCACTGTAGCAGGAAGTCGAGGGGCTGAGGGAGGGTGCGGTCCGTCAAGGGGAACACTGCGGACTTACCCCAGTTCATTTGCACTTCTGCAAATGCTCCAAATTTCGTGATTTCCCTTAGAACCGGGTTGAGGTTTTCCCCTGGGTTGCAAATATACAGGGTAATGTCGTCTGCGTATAGGGAGACTAGCACTTGATGAGATGGGTAGATTAGGCTTCGATAGTTATGATGCTGGCGCAGTTTAGCCGCAAGGGACTCAATGGCTATTGCAAATAGAACGGGTGACAGAGGGCACCCTTGCCTAGTGCCCCTCTGTATGCCGAAGGGTTCAGATCTTGCCCTATTCAACAACACTCTGGCATGGGGGGCTTCATAAAGGAGTCTAATCCATCTCAGAAAGTATTCCTGCATCCCCATATAGGCCAGGGTCCCGAACATGTAGTCCCATTCCAGGGAATCAAAAGCTTTGGTGGCGTCTAGAAAGATCTCCACCGCTTCACATTAGGGGTTTATGTCCTGAAGAATCGCAAGCAGTGTACGAAGGTTATGAGAGGTGGCCCGGTTGGGCACAAAGCCCGCCTGGTCCGGCAGCACTATGTTTTCTAACAGGAGATTTAGCCTAGTGGCCAGCACCTTTGCCAATATTTTCGTGTCGCTATTTAACAGGGACAGGGGACGGTAGGAGTCGCACTGATCAGGGGTTTTCCCCGGTTTAAGCAAGGACAGTATGTGCGCTTCTCGCATAGTATCTGGGAGTATGCCCTCTTACAGCTCTTCATAGAATACTGCCTTGAGGATGGGTGCAAGGAAAGGTATGTAGGTCTTGTAGAACTCAATAGGGATCCCGTCCGACCCTGGGCACTTTCCCGAGGCCATGCTCATTATGGCATCTTTTATTTCGTCCACTTCCAGATCCAGGGCCAAGATCTTTTGCTGGGAGGGACCCAGCCATGCAAGGGCTACGTCGTCAAAGTAGTCTGTCAGTTGTAAGGCGGTTTGCCTTTGGGTGCTGTAAAGTGTTTTATAGTAGTAAGTTAGAATGGTCAGTTGCTCCTGCAAGGCCCTACTTGTCCTCCCCTGATCATCCAGAACGTCCGTGACATAGTTGGAAAACCGCGGAGGTCATACTGCCCCAGCTAGTGATCGCCTGGGCCTATCCCCCTCCCCATATCTCCTGGCTTCACCTGGTTTCCCCCGGAATTTACATTCCCTGTCAGCTTCCTCAGTGTATTATGACACCTTCTCACAAATGCGCGCCTGAATGGGGGAAGGGTCAGTTGCCGTGCTAGCCTCCCTTTCGAGCGCTTTCAGTTCATTCTCCAAGCCGGTCAGGGTTCTACGCAGTGCCTTCAGTATGCCTCCTCCCTTGGCTATGCACCATCCCCTTACTGTCACTTTGAAGGCCTCCCATACAGTCATGAGGCTGTCTACGGAGCCAGTGTTCCTAGGGAAAAAATCTTTCATTTCTTGCTCCAATTCAGATCGGAACGCAGCGTCCTGTAAATGCGCCAGCCAATGTATGGTGCAGTATCTACGGGTACTCATAAAGTAATGTGTACTGGGTAGTGATCAGGAAGTGTTCGAGCTAGATGCGTTGCACCGTAAACCCAGTGTGCCATGCCTTTCGCCAGGAACACATAATCCAGCCTGGCCCATGTGTTGTGAATGGAGGAGTGGTGTGTGCCTTCTCTCTGAGTCTGGTGCAAGTACCTCCAAGTGTCTATTAACCCCCCGTCCTCTACCAGGCCCGGAAGGGCGCGCTGAGATTTGGTGTGGTGTGCCGGGGCAGCGCGTACTCTGTCCCTCGCCGTATTCACAACAGTGTTGAAGTCCCCTCCCCATATCAGATATCTGCACCCTAGCGTCTGCAATTTGCCATTAAGCAGGTGTAGGTAGTGTGGGTCGTCCACGTTGGGCCCATAGTAATTCACCAGTGCTATATCGTGATGTTGCAGGGATACCCACAGGAGGCAATACCTCTCATCTGCATCCTCCTCCCTCCCTCTTTCCACAAAGTGGACCCCTTTTTTAATCAGGATAGCTACCCCCCTGGAGTATGATGAATAAGAAGCGTAGCAGCTATGCGAGGCCCACTTGGTTGCGAATTTGGGGGTGGAACCTTTTGCTAGGTGCGTTTCCTGTAGAAAAGCAATGTTGGTGTAGTGTCTATCTAAGTAACCTAGCACTTGCCGCCTCTTTCGAGGATCATTAAGCCCACGCACATTCCAAGATGTAACAACAATTCCTGGAGCGTCAATCAGCAGCTCCCCTTGTTTGCTCGTCATTGTGCTAACCCAGCATCTCCATTATGTTGGTGGTACCATAGCCCAAGTGTCACATAAAGAGCACTGCAACTTCTGCCTAGTAGTATAACTCGAGTCATTGCCTCAATACAATACAGCTGAAACCCATGTCGCTCCCCCCTCCCCCATCCACCCACACCGGCTGCCCCAACTTGCCAGAGAATAGCATCCCTCCCGCCCCTCATCAATGTCTCACTCCCTTCTTGTACCGTTAGGAGGGAGAAAAAGGAAAAAGAGAGAACAAAAGACAACAAATGTCCAGGAGAAGTAACCACCATAAACCAAAAAAGGGGGTAATGCCCTCAGTGGGGGTCGCTAGGAGCCCTCACCAGTTCCGCCACACCCCTCCTATTTCACCCGCCTACGGCCGCCTGGGTCTCAGGGGTCGGTTCAGTGGGGTGGAGGCGGGCGGCCAGGAGTCGCAATGTGCTCACGTAAACAAGAAATCAATGTCATACTTCACCAGTACATTTGGCCCGAAGTTCCTATAAGATCAAGAGGGGTGCGACAATGGAGATTGAAAGCGCGATCGCCTCCTCTCCGCCGCTTCTCTGGAGGCCGATCTCCTATCATTTTTCAAGAAATCCTCCGCTTGACGCGGCGTCAGGAAGACGAGCTGTCGGCCACGGTGGTGGATGCGCAGTCTCGCTGGGTACAACATAGCATATGGTATATTGCGGGATTGGAGCTGTTTCTTAACCCCCAGAAACTTGCATCGGGCATCTTGTACCGTCTGGGTGAAGTCGGGGTAAAACAATAATGTAGTGTTTTCAAATTTCACGTCTCCTTTCTCTCTCGCTAGTTGTAAGAGGGTATCCCGGTCTCTATAGTTGAGGAATTTCATAATGATTGGTTGCGGTGCAGCGCCCGGAGGAGGTTTCGACACCAAAGAGAGGTGCGCGCGCTCACTGACCAGCTGCGCTGAGAAGGCCTCCCGCCCAAACAACTCAGACAGTAGACATCCATATAATCCTCCAGGCGGCCTGTGTTGGTAGATTCCGCCAGTCCCAGCATGCCCACGTTATTTCTCCGAGAGCGGGATTCCAATTCCTCATTCTTTTCTGCTATTATTTTGATAAGTTTGTCCATTTGTGCCACGTGCTGCCTGCCGGCAGTAGCCCCATCTTCTAAACCGGACAACCTCTGTTCCACACCTTTGAGACGTTCCTCATGCCCGTCCAATTTCGCCACTACATTATCCAGGCGAGTATTCATAGAGTCAATCTTTGAGTCTATGGACGTGAGGCTTTTCTGCATGCTCACCAGGAGGGTTTTCCAGCTATCGTCCAGCTGGTCCTATTATGTTATGGTAATTGTTTATTTATTCAGCGCACGAACGCCCATGGGCTTCATGGCGCTATTGAACAGTGGGTTTAAAGACATAACACAGCAAGGCATTTTCGGCAGTCATCTATTTAGAGTATGCCTGTTTAAAAAGCCAGGTCTTGAAAGCATGTCTAAAAGAGAGAAGGTTTTCAGTTTGTCGCAAGGGTTGTGGCAAGGAGTTCCAGAGGGAGGCTGCAAGGTAGTGAAAGCTGCTCCCTCCCTGACGTTTTTTCTTATACTGGGGTACCAAAAGTAAATCTTTATGGGCTGAACGAAGGCTGCGTGAAGGAATATATTTACATATCAGCTGCCTTATAAATTTCGGGCCCTTATTTTGCAAAGCTTTAAAAATAATACATCCGGCCTTGAATGCGGCTCTCTGTGCTACAGGCAGCCAGTGTAGTTCTTCTAAGCCTGGCCTGATGGACTGCCACTTAGGTTGCATATAAATAAGCCTGGCTGCCTGATTCTGCAGATACTGCAGTCTTTAAAGCTGACCAACTGGAAGACCCAGATAAGGACTGTTCGAAAAATCAAGGCGGGATAAAACCAAGGCGATGACTGCCTGAATCAGAGCCGAGTGGGTTAAAAAATGGGCAATCTTCCTTATCTTTCTCAACTGGAAGAATCCAGAAGAGACTACCGTTCCTATGTGGCTTTTCAGTGAGAGATTCTCGCTGATGGTTACCTCCAGACTTTTGACGGAGTGAGATTTGCCGGGGGGATTTCCCAAGTCCAAGGGCCAAAAATGGGGGCCCCAGCTGTTCACTTTTCCCAGGCAAGTTCTGTCTTGCCCGGGTTGAGCTTAAGATGGTTCAAATTCATCCAGCTTTGGATGTGGGTCATAGTGGCTTGGAATTCTACAACTGCATCAGGAGAGCTCAGGGAAAAAATAAGTTGTAACTCATCTGCGTAGTTGTTTATCGTGACATTGTGATTTTTCAAAGAATACAACAAAGGGCGCAGATACAGATTAAATAATAAAGGGGACAGGGAAGAGCCCTGAGGAACTCCACAAGGGGTACTGATTTTGGGGGCTGTGAACATACCTAACCTCACAGATTGAGTGCGTTCAGATATGAAGGACTGCAGCCAGCTCAAGGCAGGGCCCCTGAGGCCGGCCTGTTCGACACGGTCGACCAAGATGGAATAGTCAACCGTGTCGAACGCCGCCGACAAATCAAGGCCTTGGTTCTGCGAGGTCGCACCCGGGGTTTTGCGGGTGTCAAATGTCAGCTTTGATTGGCGCGGTTCTGTCTTGCTCATCTCTCCGCGATGCTGGTGCAGTTTATTGCAAGCAGGTTTGACTCAGGGAGGAGCGCGTATGTCCCAGCCAGTCTCGGGCCTCTCCCGCGTTCGCAAGCTAGCTCCTCCAAGGCGGCGCACAGGCATCAGTCCCAGCGCAAGGCCGCAGGCACAGATTGCGGCGCCGCCGCTGTCTTTCTCAGCGCTGCGGCGCGGTCACCGAGCTGTCCCCTCCTCACCTCGCTAGTGTTGCAGCGGCCGTCAGAGTCACCCCAAAGGCACAGCAGGCAGTGCTATCTCCGGTCTGTGGTCGTTGCTTGCAGGGCCCTCCAAAGCACTTGTGTCCTTTCGCGCGACCGACCCAGCGCGCACCGGTCTTGCGTACGGGCAGGGGCCGACACCACGGCTCCGCTCACTCCTCGCCCTCAGTCCGCTAAAAAAGTCACTGGCGGATATCTCGGCGGGCGCTGCAGCTATCGAGCCGAGATTTGCCCCACGGCAGTAGCTGGTCTTCCATGACACGTGGGCATAAGTTGTTAAGAGATGTTGGTGGGCAGGATGAGGGTTTTGTTGCTTAGAACTCCCGGCCCGGCGAGAGCTCTACACGATGGCGGCCATGCTGGTCCAGCGCCACCTAGCGCCCCCAATGCTGCAGAAACGTGCCCTGGAATTGATCTAGCGGTACAATGGGGTATTTGGAGCCTTTCGGCACTGCTCAAAACAAACAAATTCTACAACCTAACAAGTGAACATCTGGGGCTTGTGTAAGCAGAGGACGTGATTTGTAAAAGTGAGGGGAGTTTTAGAGTTTGATTAACTGGTGTGGTTGAAGTGGAATATAGGTAACTTGTTTAAAACACTTCTTGCCACTTGGTGCTCCCTCTTTATGCATCTGTAGCATGCTCTCCCCTTCTTTCTCTCTCCCTCACACACTTTCTGCAACTCCATCTAGAGTTCATTCATCACTTCTTGCATAAACTACCTATCCCTCTATATCTTAATTTCTATCTATTCTATACAGCTCTCACCCACGTATTCAACATGTGACGTAATTGCACTACATAAATATTCTGCACACCACACAATTCCACCCCATAAAACACCACAACTAAGAATTCCAATTCAGCCCAAATATTTCCACTCCAAATCACATACATCCACTCCACTCCAAACCAAAACACATAGATAAAATACATTGTCATTTTCAATGCCAATAGCTCTAACTCTCACAAATGCAAGACCTATTGCATTGTAAAGGCTTGTTTAAATAGTGAAGGATTTTACTAAACCGTTCGCATTATCTAGCATGATTCCCCCTACTCAGGAACTCTGCAATGGACTATCGGACTTCTTTCAAGATAACATTTTAGACATTTACTCTACGTCCGGCCCTACTCTGGATTGCCCGGTTCAAAACTCAGTGGTAACCAATAGTGAGCCATTCACCACCTTTCACCCGATCTCCACTGATTTCGCACTCCAGAAATGGCTTGCCTGTAAATCAAGCTCTACAAAGGACCCCTGCCTGGCATTATTATTTAGCTCTTTAGCCCCCCTCATTATCTCTCCTTTGAACTTGATTTGGAACACCTCCCTGTGAACTGGGGCTTCCCTCTATCCCTTTGACCTGGAAACAAGCCATGCTAATACCTATTTTGAAAAAAAACGGATGCGGATCCTTCTGTTTTTAAAAATTACCGCCCCATTTCCCTGCTACCTAAACCAGCCAAAGTTCAGGAAAAAGTAATTCAGGAGCAATTATCGAGCTGTCTTGAGACGTGCCATCATGTACACAACTCACAATCCGGGTTAGATCCGGATATAGCACAGAGACTGCGTTGCTGGAGGTTTCTGAAACCATTTGTGAATGTTTGGACGCAGGTGAAGCAGCAATGCTGGTGCTTCTCGACCTGTCCGCAGCATTCGATACGGTCTCTCATGATATTTTGCTTGAGAGACTATACAGTCTTGGGATTCAGGGTACCCCTCTATCCTGGATCAGATCCTTTCAAGATCGCCGCACTCAACAGGTCTCCCTTCAGCCATTTGTGTCCGAGGAGAAACCACTGAACTGTGGAGTCCCTTCGGGCTCCGCACTGAGCACGCTTTTTTGTTATGTATATCTCCCTCCTCTGGCCTCAGTGGTAGAATCTTGTGGTGTCAGAGTGATTTCTTATGCTGACAACGCTCAATTGGTGTTCTCATTTAAGGATCACTCTGAAGCAGCCTCCTCTAATTTTAGACACTGCGTGTGCAACATCTCCACCCGGTTGGCATCAAACACGCTTAGGCTGAACTCTCAGAACACTGAGGTGCTGTTTTTCATCAAAAAAACCTCCTGCACCTCTATTTTTATTTATTTTTATTTACGTCATTTATAAAGCGCCTGAATCACCCCGAATGGGGTATCTCCGCGCAAAGGCCACCAACTAGGGGACCAACTGGTGATGGCGTCTTTGAAGAGTATGACTTCAGTCTTTCCTGCATTCAGCTGCCGGAAGTTGCTGCTCGTCCAAGAAGTTGTGGCTCTCATCCCTTCTCTGAACATGTTTTGGATGTCAGGAGTATCTTTCTTGTAAGATAGGATGAGTTGAGTGTCATCCGCGTAGGAGATTGGGATGAACCCAATCTTCCTAAGCAGAGCTGAGAGCGGAGCAATATATTCATTACACAGGGATGCGCTCAGGCAGGACCCCTGCGGTGCCCCTTTGGTGACTTGGGTGGTCTTAGAAAAAAAAGGTCCAAGTTTGACTGTCTGCGTCCTGAAGCCAGGCCAAAGCAGAACCCTGGATGCCTTTAGAGCTCAATCTGTCCAGCAGGACTTGATGAGAAATGGTATCAAAAGCGGCGGACAGGTCAAGCAGTACAAGAATCACTGCTTGACCATCGTCCGCCAGCATAGAAAGATCGTCAGTTACGTTCACCAATGCTAGTTCAGTGCTGTGCAAGGGGCGAAACCCTAACTGGGAATGATCAAGGCAGTTTGAAGCTTCTATAAAAGTAGAGAGATGGGCGTTAATATGCTTTACCAATAGTTTGCTATATAGAGGAAGTAAAGAGATAGGGCGGTAGTTGGACACCTCACTAGGAGATAGTTTTAGATTTTTCCTAATGGGCATGATCGGCGCATCCTTCCATTCTTTAGGGAGACGGCCCTGTTTAATGGAGCAATTGAGGATGGAGCAGATAGGCTCAGCTAATTCGGCTTCAAGTTTTTTTGCTTCTTTGGTGGGCAATAAATCTCTGGGAGAGCCCGATTTGGCGGATTTTAGTAATGATTCCGTATCCTGAATAGTGAGCAAGGGAAATTGTTTTAAGGTAAGCTGATTTTTAAGAGTCGGGTCGTGGCCAGTTGGAGAAACGTAGTTAGTGTTAGTAGGGGAAGGTAATATCTTATTGTAGATGTTCTCTTTTTGTTGTGAGAAATGATTAGCTATATTATCGCACAGTGGTTGAGTTGCTTCCTCTTCTGAATTGCAAGTTTTAGGATTAGTGAGAGAGTCAAGGACATAAGCACATCAAAGGAAGCAGCGATCAATTCTCCAGTTTTATAATCTTGTCTCTAAAATGGCCTCAACAGATCCTGTGTTTGATAAAGAAGGGAAGGACCTGATTATCCTCTGCAACCAAGGTTGTTTCTTGGCAGCTCTTTCCTGATCCTGAGCCCTTGGTATTCCCTAGTGGTGCAGAGTCCTGGAGTCAGGTGTGAGGCGTTGAGACATTTCCATCAATGCCAGGCCTTAAGGTGCAGGAAGGTCTCGTGAACATCAAATCAAACGACACCAAGTGGGCACGAAGTGCATTTTCTTGAGTGCAGTTTGATCAGTGCGCACCTATCTAGCTCTGTTTGGTGCTGAATGAGTTCAGCTGGGTGACTAAGGTCTTACTAGGTGTAGTGTTATTACACTCGTCTTTCATGTTATTTTTGTCAGTGTGGAGGAGTACCTTGTGCATGCTACAGTTACGGATGTGTGTTGTATCCTTACCTTGTCACTCCAGTCCTAAACAAGAGAACTCAAGATGGTATTGAGGCTTATAATCCCCCCTTCGCATACACACATTCTTTTTCCAGTTGAGGCCCGAGGCACCATCCAGTTCTGTGCCATTGGGGTCCCAGTTCAGTTCATCCCTAATTGCCATGCAAAGCCCTGAACAGCATTTAATTAATGATGTCAGAAATGCTTCTGTTATCTAAGGGTTTAATATCTGACATTAGTTTTTGTCCATTTTAATCCAGAAAATCATAGCCACTGGCAGTCGGTGGATTACTCCTGAGTCTCCAAATCTCTGGGGTATATTCACAAGAAAATGTGCTAAATATTACCCAAAAATTCTAACGCATCTTTACACATCGCGGGAAAATAATCCTGTGTCAACGTGGAATTCACAACACGGCGGTACCATGTGATAGTCACCAGAGAACGCAGCAAATGTCCGTGATAAAATCAACGAGATACCTCAAAGAATGTGATGCACCAATACCCAAAAAGCTGCGATGAGACCAAACGCGATACAAAAAGCAGCGAAAACCAGTGGTAGCCCTGCAAATCTCACATCTCTGCCAGGAAAAGTCCATGGAGAAGAGGAAGAGGAAGACGGGGTGCAGTCTGCAGGAAAACAAGACCCGCATCACGGAGGTCACAGAACACTACCAGAAAATGGCACACAATCGGACAATCATGAATGTGGACAGAGTGCCGAAGAGGCCAATGGAGGAGGCCAAGAGGCGCTGGCATGCCATGGAAATACAAACCAGCCACAAAGCTGCTACCAACAGGAAGGCAGCAATGGCGGCAGGAGGTGGGAGTCCTGCGCCACAGGAGGAGCTAGAGGAAATGGAGGGCACTCCTTAATGTGGAGACGGTGCAAGGCTGGAGTACGGACATAGCTCGATAGGACCTGACACAACAACAGGGTGAGGACCCAACAGGGACTCGGGGGACCGGGGGAGATGGGCACAATGGCACACTTGCACACCGATGTATAGCACACTAAACACCCACAATCACCCAGGGACATGTCCCCCATCCCTGTGGCACACTGCTGAACACACACATAGCAATCACAGCACATCCCATGACAATGTGGAACAAAGTGCAACATCCACACTGCAGAACAGGGGACACAACTGGGTGCGCCCATGCGCCAAAACAGGCCAATCACATTCGACAGAGCAGGGAACCATGAAATGCATATGTACGGGTACAACCTCACATTCCTCATTTAGGCCAAATGTCCACTGAAGCAAATCAAATTGACAGCACCGCCCAGTCACAATGTACATTGTCACACAGTCTGCATGTCTACAAATAAAATGTGCAAACATTAATGTCAACACAATGTCAACATGCATCTCCCCTTATAATAATAATAAAAATCCACATTTGTAAAGCGCACAATCACCCGTTAGGGTCTCTAGGCGCTGGGGGCCGTCAGGAAGATTAAGCAAGCTATTGCCCAAAGTCACATGGTGCTGGGCTAATCTGCCGCCGGTGCCGGGGATCGAACCGTGATCCCCAGATTCTGGAGTCAGTCACCCTAGCCGCGGCGCCACACGCTTCCATTTCAGAGAGACAAACAACACCTCCAGCAGGTCAGAACAGACAACCCATCAGTGATGCCGGAGACGACCACCAGACCATCGACACCGACACCCTACAACAGCCCTTGGACATCCCAAGCAACCCACCACCAGGACCAGGGCAGACAAGCTACTCAGAGGAGAATACAGCCCCTGCAACAGACCACACAGCATGAAGCCACCACAAGCATAGCTGGCTCGCAACACTTCACTGACCCACACATGGCACCCCAATGGCAGGTGTCAGAACGCCAAGAGGAGGAGGCCGAACAGGTGCAGGTGTAGTCCAAAACCATGGAAGGCGAACCAGAACACACATGTGGGTGTCCATTACCCTTCAGGGATCATCTACCCCTAACAACAGAGACCCATACTGCCCTAGAGACACATGCAGAGTCACACTCCCAGTACAGAACCATGCCCAGGGGAACGCACATATCAGTCACACACCCTTATTGGCTCTGCGTGCGACGGACCAGTCCACTACCTTTACTAATTGAGTGGGTGACCACAAAGCTACATGTACAAGCTCCAACCCGCTGCCTGCGGTGACATGTCGGCGTCTGCTGTACACAGCACAATGTAATGGCGTAGGGCACAGGGCCCTCATGCACACAACGAGACCACAGGGACATACGCAGATATTATCTTGAATTGGTGACGGGCAGGTGCGCCTGACCCCTTTATTGGCTGAGCCACATGTATTGTGACGCCTGTGCTGGATGTGTATTGGGTGAGTGCAAGCCAGCCATCAGGGAGCTGTTGGTGCTGGCAACAAATACAACAGTGAACACAATGAATACGGAAACAGTCAACATTAGCATTACATGGACACAAGGTCACACAATGAGCAAACAGAAGTGTCCGTGAGATGCAGTGCGCTGAGTTAGTGGCACCTGGAGTGCTGAGCAGCTCTTACCTGTCCATCATCCCATTTGGTATCGCTTTGTAATGGATTAAACCCAGATCAATTGACTGGGGGTGAGTGATTTATTTGCTCCTTGTTCGCCCTAAGTTGGCAGGGTATGCCCAGAATTGGGTCCCTTGCTTACATCAATTGCACCAAGGTCTCTATATTGGGCACTATTGGCTTTGCCAGTGCTTCATTTCTATTAATTCGTAGCACAATACTCTAATAACCCAGAATTTCCCTTAGAAAAGTAGTGTGCCTAACTACATTTCGTGCCTTCCCACTAGCGGGCTGATACTCTGGCCCCTTTGTTCCTAAAAGTCCGCTCTTTATCGTTTTCAATGCCACAAAGAGCCCTGCATTTATTATGAAAGTAAAGCAGCATTATTAGGTGCGCACAGGATTGTGGGTATGCAGATTAGGAGTGACGCAATGAATGTTCCTCTGGAGCATCCCGACCTCTAGCGACAAGAAGGAGCGGTGCACCTCCTGCAGGCGCGCACCAGTCCTTACGCACGGCGCCTCGTTCTGCGCCACATGACTTAATGCACGATGCCTCGTTCTGCGTCACGTGACCCTGTGACGGCTTCCGTCACACGGTGTTGCGCGTGCTGCCATGACGCCTTCCTGAGGGAAGCAGCGGGCGCTCATCTCCTTAGCGAGGCCCGACCACCCCCGGGAGGCTGACATTTCAAGCTGTGTCGAGCAGGTCCCAGAGCTCGACGGCGTGTTTGCGTGCAGAGCGGGTGTTTAGTAGAATGCATTGGAGGTGGTTGAGGTATTTCTTGGCAGGTGGTTCGTTGGGTCTGAGGCTGGTGTAGCTGCAGTTCTGGCAGGTGAAGGGGCCGTGTGTGCGTTTCGGGGCAGCCTTTAGGCAGGTGTGGGTCCATCCGGCGTTGAGGGTGTGCAAAGTGCTGGCATCGTAGTGGCAGCATTCCTTGTTGTGGGTGCGGGGACCAGGGGTTCTGGCGCTGGGCGTGGTCCAGGCGTGGATGGGCACAGACAGGCTTGCCTTAGGTGCTCCAGTGGCACGCCCGCTGCGCGCGGCCATGCAGCGGCCAGCATATATGGCCTGACTCTGGTCAGTGACGGTCGCTCCACCGCCGCGTGCCTCCCCGTGAGTGTGCCCGGTGCCCTGAGCTTTTTCCTCTGTCTCCCTACCTGCCTGTCCCTGCTCGCTCCAGTATTTCTTTCCCTGAGCTTGTTTCTTTCCCTTCACGGGGCCGTCTCCTCGCTGCTCCCCTGCGGCCCCCGCCCCCCCTTTTGCCGTCTGCCCGATCCCCTCCCCGCGCCACCCCACTCCCGCCTCCCAGCTGCTCCTCCCTCCCACTCTGCCCCTCCCACTACGCCACTCTGCGCCTGGACCGCGCCCAGCGCCAGGACCCCTGGCCCCCACAGATGCCAGCCCACCCGCCGCACCTACGACGCCGCCACACTCTATGCACTCAACACCGGCCCTATCCCCGGCTGCCACCGAGCCACCCCCGGACGCACCCACGAAACCTTCGCCTGCCAATCCTGCAAATTCTCCTGCATCCGGACCTGCACCGCACCCGCCAAGCCGAGCACCAGCAGCAACCACCTGAAGTGCATCCTGCTAAACGCCCGCTCCATCCACAGACACGCCGTGGAAGTCTGGAACCTGCTCGACACCACATCTCCAGACGTCGCCTTCCTCACGGAAACATGGATGAACGCCTCCTCAGCGCCCGACATCACCATCGCCATCCCGGCCGGATACAAGATCACCCGGAAGGACCGCGTCAACCAGACAGGAGGAGGCATCGCCATCATCCACAAGAACACCATTCGCATCACGACCAACTCCGACGACACCCTCTCAGCCGCTGAACATCTTCACTTCCAGATACACACCTACCCCAAGACCACACTCAGAGGCACCCTCATCTACAGACCCCCAAGACCTCGCACACAATTCAGCGAAGACACTGCAGACTTCATTAGCCCGCACGCCCTCGCCGCCCCGACTACATCCTTCTAGGGGACCTCAACTTCCCCCTGGAGAACAACAACGACAACAACACCACCACCCTACTGGACAACCTTGCCAACCTCGGACTCAAGCAACTGGTGAACACCCCCACCCACTGCGCCGGACACACGCTGGACCCTATCTTCTCCTCCAGCAAGTACATCTCCTTCAGCCACTCCACCGGACTCCACTGGACAGACCATAGCTGCGTCCACTTCAGCTTCAGAAGAACCACGACTCACCACCACCCGCAACAGGTTCCCCGCAGGAACTGGAACAAGATCACCACCGACCAGCTCACCATATCCCTGAACCAGAACCCGCCCGCCAGCACAACGGACCCCAACCAAGCAGCCAACAACCTCGCACAGTGGATCACCAACTAAGCTGACGACCTCGCACCCCTGAAAAACCATCCCAGCAGGCCCGGCAGCAAGAAAGCCTCCTGGTTCAACGACGACCTGAGGAAATCCAAGAAGAACTGCCGTACCCTCGAGAAAGCCTGGCGCAAAGACCTGACTACAGACAACATGACCGCCCTCAAGCACGCCACCCGCAAACACCACCAGCTGATCCACACCACCGAGAAGACTGCATTCAAGGAACGACTGGGCCACAACGCGCACAACAGCAAGGAACTCTTCAGCATCATCAAAGAGCTCTCCAACCCCAGCGCAGGAAACAACGACATCACTCCCTCACAAGACCTCTGCGACTCCCTCGCCTCGTTCTTCCACAGTAAGATCGCCAACATACACAACAGCTTCGGACCACAGACCACGCTCCCAACCACTGAGCCGACGGCCCCCACCAGCACCCTCCGCGCCTGGACCCCGGTCAGCACCGAAGACACCATCAACACAATGAACACCATCCACTCCGGATCACCAACCGACCCATGCCCCCACCACGTCTTCAACAAGGTCGACTCCGTCATCGCACCCCAACTCTGGGATATCATCAACTGCTCCTTCAACACCGCCACCTTCCCGGAGAGCTGGAAGCACGCCGAGCTCAGTGCCCTCCTGAAGAAACCTTCAGCAGACCCCACCGACCTCAAGAACTACCGCCCCATCTCGCTCCTCCCCTTTCCAGCCAAGGTCATTGAGAAGACCGTCAACAAGCAGCTTGCCGCCTTCCTCGAGACGAACGGATCCCTCGACCACTCACAGTCCGGCTTCCGAGCCAACCACAGCACCGAGACCGCCCTCATCGCAGCCACTGACGACATCCGAGCCCTACTCGACAACAGGGAAACAGCGGCCCTCATCCTCCTGGACCTCTCCGCAGCATTCGACACCTTCTGCCACCGCACCCTAGTACAGCGCCTCAGCAACATCGGAATCCAAGAGAAGGCACTAGGGTGGATCATCTCGTTCCTCGCTGGAAGAACCCAGAGAATCCGCATCCCCCCGTTCAGATCAGAGGCCACCGAAGTCATCTGTGGCGTACCACAAGGATCATCGCTCAGCCCCACCTTCTTCAACGTCTACATGAGCCCCCTCGCAGCCATCGCACGCCAACACAAACTCAACATCATCTCCTACGCCGACGACACCCAACTGATCCTCTCCCTCACCAACAACCCAGCCACCGCCAGAACCAACCTACACGAAGGGATGAAAGACGTAGCCGAGTGGATGATGAACAACCGCCTGAAACTGAACTCGGACAAGACGGAAGTCCTCATCCTCGGATCCTCACCCTCTGCCTGGGATGACTCCTGGTGGCCCCCCGCCCTGGGCAGCGCACCCAAACCAACGGACCACACACACAACCTGGGTTTCATCCTGAACTCCTCCCTCTCGATGACCAGACAAGTCAACGCCGTCTCCTCTTCATGTTTCAACATCCTACGCATGTTCCGAAAGATCTTCCGATGGATCCCCACCGAAACCAGGAAGACGGTGACCCAGGCACTAGTCACCAGCCAACTGGACTATGGAAACACCCTCTACACCGGAACCACAGCCAAACTACAGAAAAGACTCCAACGCATACAGAACGCCTCCGCACGTCTCATCCTGGACATCCCCCGACACGGCCACATCTCTAGACATCTGAGAGACCTGCACTGGCTCCCCGTCAACAAGAGAATCACATTCCGACTCCTCACCCACGCACACAAGGCCCTCCACGACCTGGGCCCCAGGTACCTCAACAACTGCCTGACCTTCTACACTCCCACCCGCCAGCTACGATCAACCAGCCATGCCCTCGCCGCCATTCCACGCATCCGAAGAACCACCATGGGAGGAAGATCCTTCTCCTACCTGGCAGCCAAGACTTGAAACTCCCTCCCCATCCACCTACGCCTGACCCAAGATCACCACTCCTTCAGGAAGCAACTCAAGACCTGGCTGTTCGAGCAGTAACATACCCCCCCTCCCCCAAGCGCCTTGAGACCCTCCGGGTGAGTAGCGCGCTATATAAATGCCTTGATTGATTGATTGATTGATTGAGGAGGGAGGAGGCAGCTGGGAGGCAGGAGATGGGGGCAGCGAATGGGCAGTCAGGGGGGCAGGGCCACAGGGGATGCAGCAGCGGGAGCGGGGCGACTAAGGGAACAGAAAGCAAAGGGTACAAAATAGTGAGGCAGCGAGTGGAACAGAAGGCAAAAGGGCACGAAAATGCAGGGGCAATGAATGGACCAGAAGGCAAACAAGCATTTGCAATGCAATAGGTCTTGCATTAATAAAGTTTGAGCTTTTGGCATTGCTAATAATAATGCAACACCAATAGCTCAAACATTCAGTAATGCGAGACCTATTGCATTGTTAAAGCCATTTGCTTTGCTATACAATGCCATTAGCAAAGCAAATGGCTTTAACTTAATCAAAGGCGAGACCTATTGCATTTTCAATGCTTGTTGTTAAAGGCATCCATTAAGAATAAAGGCCTGGCTTCACATAATCAATTTGCATTATTTATCCTCTGAAAATGTATAGGCCATTTTGCTCCCTTGTTTATGGCGCTTAGGGTCTGCTACATATGTAAACTTGCAACTTTTATTACTGATGAGTTTTCATTTGTGAGCTTTAGAAGTTAAGGGCAGATGGCTCATATTATTATGGTTGAAAATATTGTGTTGCTTGTGCGACGAAGAAGTAGAAACTGCGGTACATATGCTATTTTTCTGCAATGTACTATGTGTATGACATATGTACAATGTCACAAAGCACAGAACTGTCGCCATCCCTACCAGAATGTAGGCATTTTGCAGCGAGTGTGCTGTTTTTCCTTTTCTGGAGCCTTAAGTGTAATCATGCATATACGGCTGTAGTGGTTTTTTAGATGGTTTCCAAAATAAGTACATTAGAATATTGTTTTGTTTTCATTTAGTAAACAGTTGCATGAATTAGAACATCGCATAATCTCTTTTACTCCATTATTTCAGTGATTTTTTTATAAATGTAAATAATTTCACCTATTTCATTAAACTTTGTTGAAAGGGATTATTTTTCAGCAAAGCGTACGATACTTCTCACTCTTAGAGGAAGAAATGATTTTAAAGCTGAACAATATATGTATGTTTACTTATCCTGTAAAAGAACTGCATGTTGCCTGCAAGAAAGAAATGTACATATGCGCAAAGAAGCAAGCACACAGACACATACTCTCTTACTTCGAAGTGCGTCTTATTTTCAAGAAAATATAATTTGCTGACACTCCATTCCTTAATTGGCAAATAACATTTTCGGCTTTATACCGATACTAGCAGCCCGTCCCGACGTTGTCCGGGTATGAATTGCTGCCGGCCAGTAGTATATTGTTTTGTAGGATTTGGTTTTGATAGCATTTCTTATCTGTGACAGGCCTGTGAAACGCTCCGATTCACAGTGCACTGCTGATGCACTTATGAGTGCGCGTTCAGTTGTGTGTGAACTCGAGTTTCCCTACTTTATTTTTCCTTGCAATGTTATATAGCGCAAACTCGACAACATGGCATGAGCACAATTTACATTACAGAAGAACACATTCATTTGTGGTAGGCACGGGGAGACAAAGCGATTTGCCTGGAATCACAGGATGTGGAGCTGATGCCGAGATTCGAACGTAGCTCCACAGCTCTAAAGTTCGCAATTCTAGAACTTGTGGCGGGAGGTGTGTCTAAAAGTGTATGTCGGTGCTGGCCATCAATGAGAGAGACCTGTGCATTTTTCAAATCGGTGGTGAAAAAATATGAGTATTTTGCTGGAGATGTGGGCCGCCGTGCCACCAATGTACTTACCGGGGGAGGGTAAACACCCATTATTCCGCAAATTTTATTCCGCAGACCATCACTCCGCATACTTTCATTATGAAAGTACCATGACTCTGCAACGCCATTATAATGCATGGCATTACATTTTATATGCTTTTACCACGCATACATTTACAACGAAATTCGTTGTAAATGCATGAATGGTAAAAGTATGTTGTTTTTAATGTTTGGATAAGGTAAGTATGGGTATAGGGGTATATGTTTTGAGGTACTGAGGTATATGTTTTGGGGTGTTTGGGTATTTTAAGGGTTCAGATATAGTTTTGGGTTATGGGGTACAGGGGTAGTTTTAGCGTTTAGGGATAGGTATGGGTTTTGGGGTACAGGCGTATTTTTATGGTTCAGTGATAAGTTTGGGTTTCGGGGTATAGGGGTATTTTTAGGATTCAGGGGTAGTTTGGGGTTTTGGGGTACAGGGGTATTTTAAGGGTTCAGGGCTAGGTTTGGGTTTTGGGGTACAGGGGTATTTTTAGGGTTCAGGGCTAGGTTTGGGGTTTGGGGTACAGGGGTAGGTTTGGGTTTTGGGGTACAGGGTTATTTTTATGGTTCAGGGCTAGGTTTGGGTTTTGGGGTGCAGGGGTATTTTTAGGGTTAAGGGGTAGGTTTGGGTTTTGGGGTACAGGGGTATTTTAAGGGTTCAGGGCTAGGTTTGGGTTTTGGGGTACAGGGGTATTTTAGGGTTCAGGGGTAGGTTTGGTTTTTGGGGTACAGGGGTATTTTTAGGATTTAGGTATAGGTTTGGGTTTCGGGGTACAGGGTATATTTATAGGGTTAAGATGGGTTAGTGTTTACAGGTGTTTGGGTATTTTAAGGAGTAAGGGTGGGTTTTGATTATGGGGTGTAGGGGTATTTAAAGGGAGCAGGGTGGACACACAGAGCTGGAATGTACAGAACCTGGGAAGAAAAAACAATGAAATATTTGACACAACGCGCGCCCCGCACACGCCCACACCCCCAGCACACAATATGAGACATGGCATGAAGGGCGGAATGTAAAAACAACAGTTGATGGACAGAATGCAGAACAATGTCATACATTCACCCCAATACAGAGATCTGGGCCTAAATCCATCATTTTTTTTGCACTCCACACCACCCCAGTTCAGACACGGCCATATGCAAATCAGCCTTGACCCTGTGCCTCATGGAAACATTCCAGGCCGAACTGCCAAGCCATGTCTTTCACCGATTACTGGCTATCAGCCATCTTTAGCCAGGATAGCTTGACTCCAGTGGTGTGGAGAGCATGGGACTCACGTCTGAGCATACCCATCCCACTCGGGGTGACAAATGCAAAAAACAACAGTTGATGGACAGAATGCAGAACAATGTCATACATTCACCCCAGTACAGAGATCTGGGCCTAAATCCATCGTTTTTTTGCACTCCACACCACCCCAGTTCAGACATGGCCATATGCAAATCAGCCTTGACCCTGTGCCTCATGGGAACAGTCCAGCCCGAAGGGCGGATTGTACCACACGCCCCCAGCATTTGTCATGCCCCCCCAGCACAAGCCCACAGCACAACACAGACACACCCACAAGGGACTACTTTGCTGGCACGGTTCTTTTACTTTTTAAATGTATATGGTGGGCGTCTGCATAGCCTATGTCCTTCTGCAGCAACTGCCCTTTCCAACGCTGTATTGGGTGTTGTGATTGGTGCTGTGGTTCCTGAGATTACCCGCCTCAAAGGTTTGGGCTCTCTCTTTATTATATTAGTATGGATATATATATATATATATATATATTACCTACTGGAGGTCGCCAATAGGTATATATAGTTAGGATTTTTTCTCTATGGAACTTTTGAAAATTCTATGTCTAATAACTTTGGCGTTTGTGGACGGATTCGGCTGAAATTTTCAGGAAAATGGTACATTTTGTTTCTGAGCAGCCCCTGACAATTTGGGGGGGTTCCGTCAAGGGGGGGCCGAGAAAAAAGGGGGTCCCAAAACACGTTTTTCCCATTCATTTTTCCATAGGGCCTTTGGCCTCACTTTTAGCTCGAACGGCTGAATGGATTTGCACGAAACTTGGCAAAATTGTAGGGACTGTTAGCCCTATGTGCCTTTGCTGGGTCTCAATATATGTGCTCCAGTGGATTTTGAGAAATTAACATTTAAAAAAACAGATATATCTGTGACAGCGTCCTGGATAGCGCACTAGATCGCGTACTTTTCGCGTAACGGAGCTTTGCGAAGCGAAGCTGATTGGCTCTCCGGTGTCTGTCAACATTCTAAACAATCCGGTGCGGCCGCCATCTTGTCTCTCGGTAGGATTGAGAGACAAGAGGAGGAGAAAAACGAAGGGGGAATTTAATGAAAGGGGGCAAGGTAGACCCCTCTTGACCCCCTAGGAATGATGTTGGGGTTATTAAAGGGTCCCGTGGGGAAAATAAAAAAAATTACATTTTTTGCGGTAGAAGCGCTTCCCGGTTCGCGAACCGGGTCGCAAACTGGTAGCGAAACGGGAATTCGCCATTTTGTGTTTCGATTTAATTAAATTACTAGATGGAGGAAAAACTATGTGAGTATTGGGTATAAGGGGGTACGGGAGACGTATCCTGACCCCCTATGTTTTCTGAGGGTGGTTGAGGAGGCTCATATATGTTGATACTTGTCTTCCAGCGGTTGCGCGTGAGCGTTTTTTTTTTTTTGCCGCTTGACTACTGTTAACGTTCGATTCGAAGGAAATTAGGAAGTGTTGATCGCCATTTTGACACCGCGAGTAAATATATTGTTAAAAATAATTGTTATAAATTAATCAGTATTGATAAACATTGTCTGCGCCATCTTGCTTTTTTTCCAATGCCACACTTTTGTCGTGCATGGCAGCCATTTTAGATGCCTTGACCAGACCCACTCTCTGCATGCCGCCGATCCTCAGCATGGCTCCCCACCCTCGCAAGCATCTCCCCCACGCACTGGTCACCCCTGCTCTCTCTCTGATGCATGGGCCATAAACTTCCCCCCATCTGCGCTGCTCTTCCCTGAGTATCACACCCTGTGCCCGCCCGACACCTTCCTTTAACCCTATTCACTACCGCACCCTCTGACAGTCCTCTTCCTCTGTTTCTGATTGTCCAGGCCGGTGCCAGGCTATCACCTAGCCCTGCGGATGTAGTTTATGGCCCCAACTGTAAAGAATCACCCCTGTTTAAAGGAGTTACAGTAGATCAAGGTCGCCACCTCATGAGATCCGTTACACCACACGTGTTCCTACTATCTGATAACGATCCTGTATTGTGATTGGGGAGGGGATTCTCACTGTAAGGGTGTTGGGGACAGAGCCTGAAGCGGAAGATTCCAGGGATGCCTTTTTGTACATCAAAGTCTTCACAATTATGTGTCACATTAAAAATATATAGCACTCCAACAAAGTTGTAGGATTATAACACTTTAATAACTTATAAATATATACAACGCACCAACAAAGTAAACAAGTTAAAAAAAACTTTTTAAACAACTATTTATATGACATTGCTTTAACCAGGATAGACAAAGAAATGACACAGTGATGTAAAAGTTTCTGAAAGAAATGCCAAGAACGGCCCATGTGAAAGTGAATTTTATCTGGCAATTTATTTTTCTTTTCCTTCTCATGAAAAGAAAGTTAATGCCAGGTTCGTTACCTGCTTCATTTGCAAAAAAAAAAACTCTCGAGAGGGACCGAAAAAAATATAGCTATGGTAATCATACCATGCATCGGCACATGGAGAGGTGGCACCCTCCTAATTATTCTAAAGCACAACTTCGAGATTTGGTGGATAACCCCAGACCGGCAAAAACATCCATCAATGACTTAGCAATAAGTGAGTCAGAGGCAAGGGAAATGGTCCCAAATCTGCAAAAGAACTTTGGGCAGATGAGATTGACTTGTGTAGCATGTGGAAAATTAATTTCATGCGGAGAGATGAGTATTACTTTAATAAATAGATCATATGAAAATCATCAATGTCCAAAACGTCCTAGAAAGTAATTTTTGTCATTTTTGAGGAAGAGAGATAACCTACAGTGGTACGGGGTCGTTTTCGTTCGTACTAGGGGGGCCAGGTGACATTCCTTCGGGGTAGCTTAGGGGCATTTAAAACAACTTCCCTGATACAGATAGCATATAAAGTAGAGGCTAAATACCAGGATCTTTATCGATTGCTTTATGCTGTACAAAAATGAAAAACACATACAACAAACCTGGACCATTCATATTTTCAATGTTTCTGCGTACTATACTTTTTAACCCTTAACTAATTGAGCTGCTTCATTTCACCAGCTTTTAAAAAAAAAAAAAAAACGAAAACAGTGGCCATTTCTTCGAAACTTACCAATGTACGCGTTACAACTACGTTTGCTTTTTCAAACACCTTTAATAAAAATGTTGGTGCCCAAATACGGGCCTACAACCCCGTGGGCCAGCCACGGAGCAGGCTGGAACTGTAAATGGGGGGGGGGGGGTGTTTATTTGTGGAAAACATAACAGAGTCAGTGGTCGTTGATTTCATAGTAAAAAGTGCGACAAGTGCAACAAAATCATATCGATAATTCATTGTGAGCAAGTAACATTAGTGTCGACAATTCCAACCTTCAATAATAAATACAGTAATCAATGATGCATTAGAACTTAATATCAATTCATTGTTCGAACGTGTAATCAGTCTTATCCCATATCAATTCATGTGGTAAAAACTGCATACATATCTCATGATATCAAGGCTGAGCAATCGGGGCACAACAAGGAGTTGAGAGTTTCATTTGTACCGGCGCCATTTTGGGTGAGGTCAGAAAGGTCCAAGTATAGTCAAAATGTCTCCACCAACTCGTGGTTGGACCGTGACCTCTTTCGGTAGTCCAAAAGTTTTTGTTGAAGGGTAGCAGAGGGGACTGGTGACATGAACCATCAGTGAATGTGGGGTGGGAGGAAGCAATCTCTCCTACCGGGTCATACTGGTGTCCCACCGGAACTGATCAAGTTGGTAGTCTTGCAGGATTTTGATCATTTCAAGACTGAGGCCGGCGCCGGCATGAGCGCGCCGACGTCCCTCGGCTACGTCGTGGTCGTTCCGTGGGTGATCATGGCAGTCATTTCTCATCGGGGGTCGGGGGCCCCCGTGGCTCTTATAGAATCTTCAAAGTTGAGGAGAACGTTTCTGGACACAGGACTCATTTTCAGGCTGAACTGAAAAGCGTCGTTGTACCGCAAAAGTAACCGAGACTGTCGGGCGAGTGCAGCGCCGCTGCATCGCAAGAGTGGACGAGCCCTTTTGTTGGGTGAGTGGAGCGTTGGGGGTGCAGCTGAGGGGCCCCCACCTGGGGGGGTGGGAGAGGCTCGTTCGCGCCGCCTCTCCCTCCCAGCGCACCCCACGCCGACACCTGGTGTTGATATCCGTGATGTCCGGACTAGGCGATGAGAGGGGGGGGGTCGGAGGCAGAGGCAAGAAATCCCCCCCCGTGGCCTGCAGGGCGCTGCTTCAGGACCGAACGGGGAGCTCATACCAAGCCAGGGCCAGACCAGGAGATACAAGGGGAGGGTCGGTGGCATTTGCAAGACATTCCTCTCCAGTGTTGTCGCAGCTAGAGTTCCCGTCGGCCTCGGCTCCTCTCCTGGTGCACCTTACGTGACGACCCTTTTGTTGGGTGAGTGGAGCGTTGGGGGTGCAGCTGAGGGGCCCCCACCTGGGGGGGTGGAAGAGGCTCGTTCGCGCCGCCTCTCCCTCCCAGCGCACCCCACGCCGACACCTGGCGTTGATATCCGTGATGTCCGGACCAGGCGATAAGAGGGGGGGGTCGGAGGCAGAAGTAAGACATCCCCCCCGTGGCCTGCAGGGCGCCAGAAGAGAAAGGGAGAACCAGCACATTCCGGGCCGACCATCCCGCGACTTCTCCGGCTGATGGCGGCAGTCGGGCCCCGCCCTGCACGTGTCGAGGCCTCATCTTCCGGATGGGCGTAACCGTGGACCTGTTGCACTTCGGGAGTTTCCGGAATGGGGGTAGGTATCTGCTGATTTGTATCTATTTCATGTTACCGTTATTGGGTGTGGCGGGCGGTGGGACAGACATGCTTGGAGAAGTGGGGGGGTGGCGGAGGTTAGCTACCTTGTGGCTGCCATAACGTCAAGCTTGGCTTCTCTCACCACTTCCATGTTTCTTATTTCTAGCGGAGTAAAAAACTCATCAGTGGCCTACTGATTTTGTTCGATTTCTTTCCCTTCTTTTTCAAGTGTGTTTCATTGTAAAGTTTCTGTTTAACAGGATATAGTTTTTACTTCGTATTTTACATATGTCTTCTTTATTAGGGGTACTCTCCGGTTGAGCCAGATGATGTACCTCTAATAAATGGTCCGGGTGGAACGAGTTTCTCAATCAGTGGGGAGTAGATGGGCATGACAGATTACAACGGGGGACAAAGGTCCGCATTACCCATCCTTCACTACTTGCAAAGAGTAGACAGAATATTTCTATTCCACGTTATTTGCAAACAGAGAATACCTCGTTAGAACTATTCCTTGAACAATAAATGTCCAGCCAATCAATCAATCAGTGGGAGAAAAACAGGCATGACGGATTACAACTGGGGACAAAAGTCCGCATTACCTATCCTTCACTATCTGCAAAGGGAGACAAAATATTCCTATTCTTCTCTGTTTGTAGACAGGGAATATCTCAAATAGCAATAATCAATAAAAAATTTACAACTTTAAGGTAAATTCTCATAATATGACTACTCAACGAAGTTAAAAAGTAACGGATATAGGTACTTGAGAGGTTTTCGGTGGCAGATAATCTACAATATACACTTGTACATATGAGTCTGATACAGGGCGGATCTCTGTATAACTATGGATAATTAGATATTAGGATGGCATACTTTGACTTGTGATGTTTGATCTCATTTAGTCACTTCAATCTAATTTTAACCACTAATTTTTCTTTTTGTTTTGCAGATTACCTACAATACTTATGTTGGACTCCATATTATATGTTGTTTATTATATTGTTTTGTTACTTATAGTTCTAGTTATTTATTGTAGTGTTATCTTTTAGTTATAGTTCCAGTTATTGTTTTAATAAAAGTTAATTAAAAAAGTACATACGCCTGTTTTTTTGTGGGGGTAGCAGTCATCAATAGAAATGATATTTATAATTTGAAGTATAATGCTGAAGCTCACTCATTAGTAACATATTGTGGTGAAATTTTAACCTATGTGCTGACGTAAGTGTTCCATAAACTACTACTATGGTAACAGGCAAAATACTGTTTGGGGGTAGGGTATAATACGCAGGAATGCTGTAAAAATAAATGGGCAAGGGCTGTTTTGTTTTCCACTGTTGCAACATAAAGTGATCGATAAAAATCCGATAATCAGGCCTATCAGCGACTAAGACAGCAGGCCGAGTCTCTTTTGCTCAACGACTCCCTCATGGGACGAAGAAACGTGCTTTTTCACGAAATAGGAATATTTTACTTGCAGGACAGTTGTTAATTTCCCGTGAAAATACATTAGCCTGGAACATTGTTAGTGATAAACTGTAAATGCATCTGGGTCCTTTGCTTAAAAAAAAATATATAAAATATATTTGTGAATTAGAATAAGAATATATGTTACAGCTATAGATTTTTGCTATTAAAAAAACATTGAAATTCACTGAAAAAACCATAGGTTTTAGGCCATATATAGTTAGGGATTAGCATTTACAAAACCTTAATTTACTCGCACAAAACCATAGAAATTCGCATATATAGTTAGATGCAATAACTATATATCGCGCACCCGCAATCCACTGCTGATGATGTCACATATTACATCAATCATGACATGGTCAGTGACATCACTGATGACATCACTGATAACAACTCAAATTTCTCAAATTAAGAAGCGGTGATCCAGAAGACGCCACGTTAAGCAGCTCCGGGAATTCCCATCGTGTGCAAACAATAGCCACGTGTGATTGAAATACCCGGCTGCAGCACAGAACCCCCGTTATGGAAACTGGATCAGTTGTTTAAGAAACACAGATCCAAAAACAGAAGGGAACTACCATACTCGGTACGCCCGTCTGCACCTATAATCAGGACTGTGCCAGACTCACATCGGATTAATCTTTACCCGGCACGCTCGTCTGCACAAGTATACAGGATTGTGCCAGACCCGCATTGGACCATTTCTTAAAGATACAAATGGTGAAACAAAAGCACATGACCAGAGATTAAGAACGGAGGGTAAAAGCTTGATGACCACACAGGCAGTAATCGGTGGATCACTACAAATTTTATAGACCGCCAAGAGTAACAGAACCCCCAGGGTTTGACACCTTCATGTGTGGAGAATAAAAATAGAAACTGTCCTGAGGAAGGAAGCCTTTATCTGTTGTTGCTTCCGAAACGCGTCGACGCAAAACTACAAGTCATATTCGGCGTTGTCAACAATGATTTCAATCTAAAGGAATAATATTCCTCTTGTTGTTGCCAAACTATGTTCCGAAATGAAATAAAAAAGATAGATAGGAGTGTCTTTCTGAATTAATTTTCTCCACGTCCACATTAGGTGGTTTTTAATTTGTGCTTTAAACTGTGTTTATTATTGTGTATTTTTGTATCATATATGGTTTTTAACTGATTTGTATAGTCATCTTGCACAATTAAGTTTTTAATAAATTGTATACTTTTTTATAAAAATAGAAATTTGTTTGAGCACATTTCTTTTTGGCAAGTGTTTTCCAGGTCCACATAATGTATGGTGTGAATGAGGGTTGTCTATTGTAAGTCCTGATTTAGAAGCAGGAAACAATATATCCCATCGGGAAAACTCTTTTGTTTTTACATCACACCCTCAATGCCTATGAAGACAGATACCAAGATATGGGTCCTAAGAGCCTAGCGGCACTATATAGGAAAGTCGACATTGGAGACGAAGGCGAGTGCGATGTGACGGACCTCTTCACGCGTACGCTTTAAGTCTTCCGCCACCTCACTGAACAGAGGCCAAAGACTAAGACTACAACTCCTGTAGCGACTGAACCCCGAACAGAGAAAACTGACACAATGATGCCTATCAAGGAGGCCGCCGCCTACTGGGTCCCCCCACGAGGACAGGGAACACACGATGATATCAATCACCAAGATGCGAGGGGAAGGGTAGTGTATAACTGGGTCTACCAACCATGGGATCGACAAGACATCCTGACTTTCTGAAAATCTTTACCCAATTTACGAAAGAACCCCACTGCCTTTTACACTGAACTAGGTGCAGCCTTAGGATCAACGATCATGACCCTAGAGGACGTCGATTTGTTTTTCGGGCTATGTCTGCCAGCTGAAGTGTGGAAGCAAATCCGGAAAGTCGACCACCTTGAGCTGCTTGGACATACCTGGTCACAACTCGATGGCATAGATAGACAACGAGAGCCTGGACAGAAACCCTTGAAATCCATTTTTGAACTCCCGGACAAGATCGTCCAGAAATTGAAGACCCTGATCCCAGAAAAGAAGGTGGACTGGTCGATCGTAACGGCCTGCCGCCAAAAACCACAGGAAGACGTATCAGAATACTTCTCCCGGTTCGAGACGGTGTTTTCTGATTATAGTGGCCAGGACATGACCACTGCAACTGGACATTATCTGCTTGTCGAGAATTATGTCAAGGGTCTGTTGCAGGAGGTCTCACAGAAACTACAGACCAGTGAGAGTAGTTGGGCGGCCTCCAAACCTGCAGCTATCCTTCAGATGGCCCAGTATTACGAGCATCAAAAGAACGAGAACAATAGGGCGTGTGAGAGAAAGAAAAAGGACCTGAAAGAAAGAGTGATGATTGCACAGTTGCAAGGGGTGACTATAGGAAAGGAACCTTACAAGGGAAATTATCAAACAAATGCTCCTAGAAATCCACCTCCTAGAGACCGTATATCCGCACCCTACACTGGACGTAAAGACTTAGACGAGAACCAGTGTGCGTTCTGTAAGGGATTCGGTCATTGGAAATCCCAATGCCCGGTCCTGCTAGACATGAACAAGAATAGGGAAACAAGAGACGTAGCGAGCGAGCCAAGAAATAGAGGACAGGGACGAGGGTACACGAATAACACCAACGACGACAGGCCAGGTAGACCGAACACATTTGACCGTCCCCGACAGAACCAGTACCAACAGTCTGACTGCGAAAACACCCATGACTTTGCATAGGACTGCCAAGGGCAAGGGAGGGATCCAGTGGAGCTCTATGTTGACCAGCAAGGCCCTTACGTCACCGCTAAGGTCCTAGGCACGATGTCTCCATTTTTGGTAGACACTGGAGCGACACGTAGTGCGTTATCTAAACGACTGATTCCAAGGGCACCCTTGTCTGGCTCACACGTAACATCAATAGGTTTTGATGGAACGCCCTCCACTAATCCCTTGTCCACACCGATCTCCTTTGACTTGGAAAATAACACCACTGACACGACGTTTCTGCTCTCCTCCAACACCCCCGATGCCATTATGGGTCTCGGCTTATTGAAACATTTCCGAGCTACCATTAGATGCTCATCAGATGGAGTTCGAGTCCTTTTGTACGACACTCGGCGCATGTTCTCCATGACTGATGCTGACTTGTCCCTACTCGACTCTTTACCCTCATACCTATGGGCCAAAACTGACTCGGACGTAGGACGCATGAGGATCGACCCTGTACATATAACTGTTCGACAAGACGCAGTGCTCCCAAAACTTCCACAGTATCGGATATCACCAGAGGGCGAGAAGGCATTGGTAAAGATTATCCAGCCCCTAGTGGATGCAGGAGTGGTAGAGGAAGTAGTTAGTAATGCTTACAACAGCCCTATCCTACCTATTGTAAAGAAGCAAGGTGAGGGAGATGAGAAAGCATACCCCTTCATCATTGACCTACGAGAGGTTAACAAAGTAGTCGTACCTCAGTACCCCGTAGTCTCTGACATCACCACCATTCTGACTCTGATTCCGTCCACTGCAACCACCTTTACTGTAATTGATCTCAAGAACCCATTCTTTTCCATCCCCATCCACCCAGACAGCTGCTACCTCTTAGGCTTCACCTTAAAAGCCCGTTCATACAGATTTTGTAGAGCACCCCAAGGCTACACTGAAAGTCCCAGCATCTATAGCCAGGCCCTCAAGAGACAGCTGGACGCAGTCCAGTTACTGGAAGGAGTGGTGTTGATACAGTACGTCGATGATATCCTTTTGGCGGTCGACACCACTCCACTTGCAGTCATAGCCACCTTCCAACTCCTCCACTTCCTCGCGGAGAATGGCCACAAGGTCTCCAAGAAGAAGTTAAAGTTTTGCCAACCCCAGGTGACATACCTAGGCCACCACTTGTCCAAAGACGGGAGGAAACTTACGCCCGACCGAATTCAGACCATTCTAGAAACCCCTGTCCCTAAGACTCAGAAGCAAGTCCGCTCTCTGGTAGGTCTCACCTCCTTCTGTCGACAATGGTTGCCAAATTTCAGCCTTATTGTAAAACCACTACTTTCCCTGCTGGCTAAAGATGTCCCCTTCCCACTCCCTTGGACCCCCGAATGCCAATCCTCCTTAAAAGAGTTACGAGATGCCCTTTGCTCAGCACCAGTCCTAGGAACCCCAGATTTCTCTAAGCCCTTCTCCCAATTCACCCACGAAAGGGAGGGGTGCGCTTTGTCTAATTTGACTCAATCCATAGGCCCCAAGCAACGCCCTTGTGCCTACTTCTCTGCCACTCTTGACCCCGTAGCCAGAGCTTTGCCTGCCTGCCTTCGAGCTGTAGCCGCTGCTGCTGTCTCTATCCGACAAAGTGAGGGAATCGTGCTTTCGAACTCCCTCACAGTGTTAGTACCCCATGCGGTTGACACCCTCCTGAACCAAACTAAGACGCAACATCTGACTAGTGCACGACTGGCTGGTTACGAACTGACTCTTCTTGCACCCCACATCACACTGAAAAGATGCACCACTCTGAATCCAGTCACTCTGTTACCCCTAACTGAAAATGACCCCAATGTGTCCCCTTTACATGACTGTGTGACCCTCACGGTCGAAAAGACTAGGAGTAGAGGTGACCTCCGAGACACTGCCTTTCCAGATCCTGGCGGCGAGCTATGGGTGGACGGCTCTTGCATCAAACTCCCCGACGGCACCACCTCAGCTGCCTATGCGGTTACCACAGCCCGAACTGTTGTTGAGATAGCCCGCATCACACAGCGATCTGCACAGGCAGCGGAACTGATTGCCCTCACACGAGCATGTATCCTAGCAGCAGGGACGACAGCAAATATATACACGGTGTAGTAAGGACACTCTACACAGTGATGAAGAAGAGTATGATTTATTAGGCATAAATCCTTAGGTGCACCCAGCTGGGCGGCAAAACAATTCTCAACATTCCAAGGCTGCCTCCAGGCTGACAGCTTGGGTAGAACCATAGTGGGGAGAAGGGGAGGGGGGAAACGGCAGGCAGGGAGAGACCATTCTAAAGTTACAACACACGGACAGCCAGTATGCCTTCGGGGTGGTTCATCATTTTGAGCTCTTATAGAAGGAGAGGGGATTCCTGACTTCACATGGCACACCCATCCTACATGGAGATCTAGTCTCTGCTCTGACTGAAGCAGTCCTCTTCCCCAAACAACTAGCTGTGATCAAATGCCAGGTACACAAAAAGGTGTTGGACATCATTGGACAGGGGAATGCACTAGCTGACATCACTGTCCGAACCCCGTCCAAGAATTTGACGACGGCACACACGTACGTGACTAGGTCACAAGCTGAAAAATGGAAGGTTGCTAGGGAAACCATTAGGGACATCCAAATAGCCAGCTCACCTCATGAATTGACTGAATGGGCACGGGTGGGACTAAAAGACGATGAGGGCTGCTGGCGGACAAAAGACAGGAACAAATGGTTATTGCCCAACTCATACCTGATCCCCATCCTGACCATGGCACACTCTCCCGCACATATAGGGTCTGCCCCCATGATCGAACTCATCTCCAAAGTTTGGCACAATGACAAAATCACAGACTCAGCTAAACGCCTGGTTTCACAATGTCTGATCTGCCTGCAACACAACCCTGGGAAAGGAACTGTCGTACCCCGGGGACGGTTTGGGGTCCCTGACCATCCCTTTGAAGTCCTCCAAATGGACTATATCCAGTTAGAAAGGTGCCATGGTCTAAAGTATGTGCTTGTTGTTGTGTGCGCATTTAGCAAGTGGGTGGAAGCCTACCCAACTTGCGACAATACTGCCATTGCTACTGCAAAAGTATTACTAAAGGAATTCTTTCCTTGCTGCGGCCTTTGTCGAATTTTGTGGAGCGACAATGGCCCCCATCTCGTAGCCGAGGTTATCCAACTCATCTTGAAGGGGTTGGGTGTAAAACAGAAGTTTCATGCAGTCTTCCACCCCCAATCTGCTGGACTGGTTGAACGACATAATGCTCCGCTGAAGCTCAAACTAGCAAAGATAGTGGCTACCACAGGACTGAAATGGCCAAATGCTCTCCCACTGACATTGCTATCTATGCGTTCCACCCCCACCAAACACCACTTAACCCCCTACGAGGTTGTCTTCGGACGGCCCATGAACCTCTGGACTGCACCAAAACCGACATCCATTCACGACGTCCCGGACGTCCTAATGTCTGACTGTTTGTATAATCTGACTAAAACGCTGTCTGTTATCCATCAACAGGTGCTGCAGGCCATTCCCGATGCTTCCAGGGGCCCCGGACACGACATCCAGCGAGGCGATTTCGTTCTGATCCCGAATTTCCAGCATGCAAAGAGTTCCGAACCCCGGTGGACGGGCCCCTGGCAAGTCTTGATCACCACCCGAACAGCTCTTCGAGTGGAGGGGAAACGGAACTGGCTGTATGCACACCATTGCAAGAAGATATCCTCGACCCTGACAGCGACCGAAGACGTGGCCACCCAAGAATAACTCCTGAACAAAGACCGACCATCCCTGAGCTGTGTAGTTCTGAAAAATTCTGGACTCGTGCAACAAACTTTGCCGTAGCATGACAATTTTCATATCAAAAGACCGATAATGGCTAGTACACTATGCACAAGCATTTTCGTCATAATCAAGTTATGATTTCTCCTCGAAATCGTCATTTTCGTTTTTGAACCCTTGGGTTCCATTTTACGCTTGGCAGCCATTTTGTGAGTTGCCCTTCACATAGGCTTGTAACTTCAGCTGAATTCGATATCAAAGGACACATACACCTTAATTGACTTCTCTGTGACCTGCTGGCCAAGCTGAAGCCATTGCCCCAGGCCAAACCTGTTCGACCAGTTTCTCTCCCAGTGGCCGAACGAGATAGCATCAAAGCACAACAGGCCATAAACTGTTCCCATCGCACAGTCACCCCCGCCCAAATCTTGCTCACACCTGTCTCTGCTCTTTTCTCTTCTTTTGCTTTATGATGAGGAGGAGCCCGGTTTTATTGAGGGTACACCGATATCTGATGGAAATGTTGGGCCTTGTCGGGTAATTGATCACGAACTGGACACACTAATGTGGGTTCTATCATCATGACTCTGCTTTTTCTTTGTAATGAAAATATGTGAATAGCTCACTGTAAATCCAAGAATGTTTGCACTGTAAATCTAAGAATGCTTGCCTGAGGCTCAATATTTAGTATAAAAGAGGAGCCTGACTTTGTAAGGTTGAGCAGTCTCCTGAGAATATACACACTGTGTTGTTGTACTTCTAGGACGCTTGTTACTTGGTTGCAGCCAATAAATTCGATCTTTGACTCCACCTAGAAGACTCGTGTTTCTGTGGTCTGAATCAGGAAAGTACTCGAGGTCTTTGGGTGTTGCCCCTGACACCGCTGGGTTACCGGATCAGTACCGGTTCTGAAAAACCCAGTACCTCAGTTGGCGCCCAATGTGGGGTGATACCAGCGGTACCGGTCCAAGCCAGAGGTTCGTGAGGAGCTTCGTGTGAAAATTCCAGAGGACGGCCAGCCACTTCAGCGACCCCTGTATGTCGACGTGGTTCTGAAGGTCTTTTCTGCGAGGTTCCCCACATCCCGACGGCTACGAAGGACTGCTGCCCTGACTATCGCCCTGATTTGGACCCTTGATGTTTGGTAGAGCGAAACGATAGACGAGTCTTCTGGTGACATCATCGATACCTCAGTTAAGTATAAGTGGAGCGTCTCTCAGTCCTTAGTTTGTTTGGTGTCCCCTTGGGACCGCTTTGATTTGGAACTTGCAAGCGCCAAAGCCGAAGGACTCGTGTATTCACGAGAAAATCGTAATCGATAATCCTTTGAAGTTTGAAGCTAGACTAGAGAGCGAAGATGCCTGGTCTTAGCAGACTTGGAAATTTGTTTTGTCTTGGTTGTAATAATGGGGACTCCCGACTGGAGGACTCGTGTCCGGTTCCTCCGATTGGAACTCCAACTTATGAATTGTATGTGAAACATGGAGTAGGCCCCATCACATACAATGAAGTATGGATCAGATACACCAGAAACGATGGTGTTTTAAAATGGCCCCAATATGGTAGCTTTGATACGGAAATCCTTGATAATCTCGAAGTTAAACTTTTTAAGAAGAAAGCCCGGCCGGCAATGTTTGACTCTTTCCGCCTGTGGCGTAAGGAGGCCAAACAGAAGGAAATTAAACTAGCGAAGAAAGAAGAGAGAAAGGGGTATCTCTGTAATGCAAGCTGCTATGCAGTATAAAGACAAAGAAGAAGAACAGATGAGTGAGCAGTTGCACAGGCAACGTAAAATGGTAATAGATAAATGTTATCCAGTTTTGCCGCCTCTTCAGCAGGAAGCAGCAAAAGAGCTTGAAAAAGATCCCCTAATGTCGCATTTGTTAAATTCGCCACCACCCTATGCGCAAAATGCTACCGCACCTCCACAACCTTTAGTTGTGCAACCCATGGTTGTTATACCTCCTGCTCCTCCACAGCACCCACCAGCTACTCTCCAGCTGGCTCCTGTTTCTCCGGTGCAGCCTTCCCAAGGGTTACCGGCTTTTACATCTGCTCTTCCTATACTTCCTGCAACTTTAACTACTGTATCGACTACCACTCCTGGTACTCCTCCTGACACTGCCTCTGCATCTGCCTCATCTCACCCTGCCTTCCCACTTGTCTTTTCCTCGAATTCTCCGTCTGTCCGCCAGAGAGTGGCAAGCACTGTTTCTAGTATTCTATATCCTTTCTTTGGAGCGGCAAGCCCGACTCATACCCCTGAACACAAAGAGTTACGTAGCCACCTGCCTGACTCTAGGGAGAAAGAAATATTGGATCGTTTGGCACATAGATGGGTGACTAACCCGACAATATATGATCTAGAATCTGTTATGGATGTTTTCCATCAGTGGGAAGCATCAAAGCAGAAGTACGTTTTCGAGAAAATGTGTGTTTTTCTATGCAAAGATTTAGAGGAGAATGATTTGGACTCTAACCCGCCCGAGTTGAACCATGTACGGTTTGAGTTTTCAAAAGGCACCATTGTGGGTTCGGATGTTAGGAAAGCAGTTGCGACGTTGTTGTCATTTAGGACTGAAGGAATTTCCAAATCGTTGTTTGACTCTGATTCCTCTGTCAAGAAGAAGGGAAGACAATATCCCATGAGAGAGGTTCCCCCAGTATGGAGGGAGGGGGACCTAGCAGCTAACCCACCTATTCAGCCACACTTTCAGCGTGTGTGGGTGCACGTCCCATGGAAGCGAGCTGAAGTTTTAGCCCTTAAGCAGACATTTTCTGACCCCCTTAAAAATCCTGCATGGTATTACAAGGAATTGTCACAGACTGCAGGTTCATGCATTATGAATTTAGCCGACGTGGACATGTTGTTTGGAAATGTTGTTCCACAGCCTTTATGTGGAAAGATTCGTCATACAGATCATGATCAAGAGCTAGGCGACACATGGGTGAATATTGCCACTGCTGATGCTAGACAAGTTGGTGGTGCTAAACCTGAGCCTTTAGTAGCAGAACTTCCTGGAAGAATTATTACGTATATGAAGACTTTGATGCCCGAATTGCGTGTAAATTGGGATAAGTTGTCAGCATGTATGCAGAAGAAAGACGAAACGGTGTCCGATTTCTTCACCAGGTTTGAAGAAACGTTTGTCGACCACAGTGGTCAAGATATGAGTACAGAAGGTGGTCAGCGACTGTTCGTTGATAAATTTGTACACAATCTGCTTCCCGAGTTGTGTAAAAAGTTGAAGGATTCAGAGAGTTCGTGGGCAGTTTCCTCTTCAGGACAGATATTGGCTACTGCGCAATATTATGAAAATAGAGACAAAGATGAGAAAGATAGAGCAGAAAAGAAAACTAAAGAGTTGAAAACGAAGGTCCTGTTACAGCAAGCATACCCGCCACGTGGTGGTAGTGGTCAGAATAATGGCGGTCAGAATAACTATCAGAATGATTATAGGCAACCTCAACAGTTTCAAAAGCCAAGAGTAGAGTATACTCAGCCACGCGCTCCTGTAGGTCCCAAATCAATCAGTGTTCGTATTGCAAGGAAGAGGGTCATTTTAAGTATAGTTGCTCTATCCTGTTACAACGCGCAAATGGTGTGTCAAACACAAGACCTCTACCTCTAGGTGTTCAGCAAACACCTATAGGTAGAGGACGTGGAAACGTCCTTCAGAATACACGCTCCTTTCCACCTCAAAATTCTATGAATAGGTTTGATCAGCAGAATAACGCATCTGGTAGGACAACTCAGTACTGCGCTGATGATTACTATGCAGAAGATGAATATATGGAAGGTAATGCACCCCTTATTCTAACAACAGGTTGTGGTGAAAACTTGTTGGGATTGGATCTGTTAAAAAGATTGTATGCGACTCTGTACTGTTCTCATTCAGGAGTACAACTTACACTAGGTAAGAAAGTGGTTTCTCCAATGTATTTGTCAAGGGATAGAATTGCGACAGAATTGCTGTCTCTACCTGATATTCTTTGGGCTACTGGTCCTAACGATGTGGGTCTCTTGGAAATACCACCATATGTTGTGACATTGAAAGCCAATGTTAGAATGCCGCGCATTCCCCAATATAAGATCTCCAGTGAAGGTGAAAAAGCGTTGTTAGCGATCATTTATGATTTGATTGAGAAAGATGTGATTGAAGAGACAAGAGGCAATGTTTGCAATAGTCCTGTTCTGCCTGTTTTAAAACGAACTGACCCCTCTCAGCCACCTGTTTACAGGTTTGTGATTGATCTTAGAGAGGTGAATAAAATAGTAGTGCCACAATTTCCAGTTGTTCCTGACATCACTGCCCTGTTGACTATGATCCCAGCCTCTGCTACCTGGTTTTCAGTGATTGACTTGAAGAATGCCTACTTCAGCATCCCAATTGCTGAGGAAAGCAGGGATATTTTTGGCTTCAGTTTAGGAGGATGAAGCTTCCGCTTCAAACGCGCTCCGCAGGGCTACTGTGAAAGTCCATCAATATATAGTCAAGCTCTAAAAACACAGCTTGATACGATCGTTTTACCTGAAGGCGCTACCCTCATCCAGTATGTAGATGACTTGCTTATTGCTGCAGATTCTGAGGAAATTTGTGAAAAGGCCACGTTGTCGTTGTTGCGTCATTTGTGTGATCTGCATCACAAGGTGTCCCTGTCTAAATTACAATATTGTCGACAAGAAGTGACCTACTTAGGTCATCTCTTATCGAAGGAGGGAAGGAAACTGACCCCAGAAAGAATCCAGGCAATAGCAAAATTAAGTGTGCCAAAAACACAGAGAGAAGTGCGTGCTTTCTTGGGTATTACATCGTACTGTAGACAGTGGATTCCAAATTTTTCTTTACTGGCCAAACCTTTGGTAGCATTAACATGTAAAGATATACCCAATCCCGTGCCTTGGTCTGAAGAGTGTCAGAAACGTTTTTATGAATTGCGCACAGCATTATGTTCGGCTCCTGTGTTGGGTACCCCCAACTACAGTAACCCCTTTACATTGTATGTCCATGAGCAAGAAGGTTGTGCATTATCAGTGTTGACACAATTGTTTGGAGATAAGCAGCGTCCATGTGCATATTTTTCGTCGACTTTGGATCCAGTAGCTAAAGCATTGCCAAGTTGTTTAAGAGCAGCAGCAGCTGTTTCTATTCGACAGTCTGCTGGATTAGTGATGAATAACACGTTAGTGGTCATGGTTCCACATGTAGTAGACACGTTATTGAACAGAACCAAGACACAGCACTTAACTAGTGCTCGATTGTCTGGTTATGAACTAACTTTGTTAGCGAGCCATGTGCACATCAAAAGATGTAGCACATTAAACCCAGCCACGTTGTTGCCAATTTCAGTTGAGACAGAGAGTGCTGAAGAGCAGCACAATTGTTTTCTTAGAACAGAAGAAGAAACAAAAGGGAGAATAGACCTCCAAGATACTCCTCTTTCTGAATGTGATGGTACCTTATGGGTGGACGGTTCATGTTTCAAGCTTCCGAATGGTGACACAACTGCAGCATATGCTGTCACCACTTAGCATACAGTCATTGAAACTGCACGTATTCCACATAACTCCGCTCAAGCAGCAGAATGGATTGCACTTACAAGAGCGTGTGTGTTGTCAAAAGGAATGAAAGTAAATGTGTACACTGACAGTCAGTATGCGTTTGGCGTGGCTCATAGTTTTGGACGTCTGTGGCATGAACGTGGGTTTCTGACTTCGCATGGAGCCAAGATCCAGCATGGTCAGTTGGTGAATGAGCTTCTTGAATCACTGACCTTGCCTCTACAAGTTGCGATTGTGAAATGTAGTGCTCACAAGAAGGTGACTGATGATGTTGGTCGTGGGAATGAATTTGCTGATGAAGTTGCAAAAGAAACTGCCAGGAATGTAATGAGCCGAATGTATGTTGCAGGCCCTGCAAGATGGGTTGGTGATGTTGGAATGTGTGAGGACACGATAGAGAGTGTGAAATCGATTCAATCTGAGGCTACAGAGAAAGAGATGAGCATGTGGAGAGAAAATACGGGCAGAATGGATGCAAATGGTTGTTGGGTTGAATTGTCAGAGCATCAGAGATGGTTGTTACCCGATGCGTACGTGCTTGCAGTGGTTACAATGGCTCATGGAATGGCTCACATCAGTGTGAAAGGGATTTGCAAGTTGTTGGCTCCAGTATGGCAGAATGCTGGCATTCCTAAGTGTACAGAGAATGTGGTCAAGAATGTCATGGTGTGTCTGAAACACAATCCTGGTAGGGGAACCCCAACTCCAGCTGGTCATTTTGCACCTCCTACGTACCCGTTTGAGGTTTTGCAGCTAGATTTCATACACATGGAGAGGTGCAACAATTTAAAATACGTACTCGTTGTTGTCTGTGCCTTCTCAAGATGAGTAGAAGCATATCCCCTAAAGTGCAACACTGCCTTGTCCACAGCGAAAGCCCTTGTGAAAGAGTTTTTCCCTAGATTCGGAATGCCTAGAATGGTCTGGAGTGACAATGGGAGTGAATTCGTGGATCAAATAATGAAGAAAGTATGTGAAGGGCTAGGCATCAGACAAAAGTTTCATGCTGCAAATCACCCCCAATCAGCTGGATTAGTAGAATGCTATAATGGCACCCTAAAGTTAAAACTAGCCAAGATCCAAGCGAGCACTGGTCTTAAATGGCCTGACGCTCTGCCCTTAGCACTCCTATCCACCAGAATGACCGTGCATTCTAGAGTAAAACTTAGTCCCTATGAAATTGTCTTTGGCCGTCCAGCCAACATATGGGGGGTGCCCAGACCCACAAAGTTCAGTGAGATCGAATATCCTGTTTTGCTTGACTATCTAAATGAATTGACGGCTAAATTGCGTGTTTTATACCAACAGCTCCATGACTCTCTGCCTCCGGTCTCAGAAGCTCCAGGCCATCAAATCAATCCTGGATCCTGGGTATTGGTGAAAAACTTTCAGCGAACAAAGAACGAACAGCCCAGGTGGACCGGCCCACACCTCGTCCTTCTTTCCACAAGATCAGCCGTTCGTGTGGAGGGAAAGTAGAACTGGATCCACGGGATCCATTGTAAACGGATCCCCCTGCCCTTGCCCTATGACCGGTGGGTCCAGGAGGGTGTCGCCGACTCGGAGACTGAATCTGTGCCACTGTTCTTACACTTCAGTGATGCACGTTTGAAAGGAACTACTTCAGAAAAGGAGAGCGATAACATTCTGCAAGGATCTGTGCCACCGTCAATGCAGTTGGACACTACTGAGCCTGAACTCTTGTTTCGAGACCACACAGCTCCTGGTCGAAACCGTTATAACTTGAGGCCAAGACCTATGACTAAGGACAAATAAAAACATTTTTCTTTTTTGATTGTGCAGCTCTCTCATCTAGGATACTTGCTCATTTTTGATTTTCGAACCGCCATCCGGTTCTGCTGCTACGGTCGCGGTTGCCACAGTCTTTGGAGTGCAGCTGGAGACGGTTAGGTCGACAGTTCTGGTTGGTCTAATGGAGTTACCCTGGACTGAACAGAAGCACTCGTTAGCAGAATCAATCTCCCACCGCGGGCAGCAACTTAGAGGATGGAGTTTCCCAAGATAGAGAGACCTGCCAAATCAGCGAACTTTGAAACCAGAATAGGCACTATAATGGTGAAAAAACAACTTTTAATAATATGCATCCTTATGTTGTGCAGTATAATGGTGTTTTTGATTGGCTATGCTTTGTTCACCTTTCGAGTTTCATTTGCACACGACACTCAGCCCACACCTCCTCCTACTGTTTCCCCACACTCTTTTCACCCTCTACCTGAACACGAGTCTGCCAGAAGGTTAGAATTTGTAAATAACTCATTCGTTCAGCTCCTACACCAGCACCAGTCAGTAATGAACACAACGAATTGTTGGGTGTGTGGACTTATGCCACACACGACAGATAAGGGTATCCCATACTTTGTCCTGCAATTTAGCTATTATGGTTCTCTGTGGGCATTTCAAACCATGTTCCTATTTGCCATAGAACCATATCCCCCGCGTCCCACAGGAAGAAATTCAAGCAACAAGGCACTAGTGGCAGGAATCAAGAATATGAGCAGGGATATTGACACATACAGAATGATTCCCAGAGATGAATTGGAGCCTTACAGTAGATGGAATATAACCAAATATGGAATTTCCCTGAGTGAGAGCCAGCAAGCAAAGAAATCCTCCCCAATCTGGATAGTACCCCATCAAGGTCATCTGTGTCTGCAGGGAAATGGCAACAACCCTGGAGCCCAGTTAGGAAAGAGTGTCTGTACTGAAACTTATGTTTTCCCGTCTCAGACCTCCCCTTCATTCTTAGCGGCTAAGGGTACCTACTTCGTCTGCCACGATAGAGCATACACATGGCTGCCCTCTGACTTTTCGGGCACATGTTTCATCTCGTTCCTGTTGCCACCCACCTACACGGCCGAGGCACAGGACACATACATCTTAATTGACTTCTCTGTGACCTGCTGGCCAAGCTGAAGCCATTGCCCCAGGCCAAACCTGTTCGACCAGTTTCTCTCCCAGTGGCTGAACGAGATAGCATCAAAGCACAACAGGCCATAAACTGTTCCCATCGCACAGTCACCCCCACCCAAATCTTGCTCACACCTGTCCCTGTTCTTTTCTCTTCTTTTGCTTTATGATGAGGAGGAGCCCGGTTTTATTGAGGGTACACCGATATCTGATGGAAATGTTGGGCCTTGTCGGGTAATTGATCACGAACTGGACACACTAATGTGGGTTTTGTAATCATGACTCTGCTTTTTCTTTGTAATGAAAATATGTGAATAGCTCACTGTAAATCCAAGAATGTTTGCACTGTAAATCTAAGAATGCTTGCCTGAGGCTCAATATTTAGTATAAAAGAGGAGCCTGACTTTGTAAGGTTGAGCAGTCTCCTGAGAATATACACACCATGTTGTTGTACTTCTAGGACGCTTGTTACTTGGTTGCAGCCAATAAATTCGATCTTTTACTCCACCTAGAAGACTCGTGTTTCTGTGGTCTGAATCAGGAAAGTACTCGAGGTCTTTGGGTGTTGCCCCTGACACCGCTGGGTTACCAGATCAGTACCGGTTCTGAAAAACCCAGTACCTCAGCTGGTACCCTGATACAGAGACACTCGAGTTGGCAACATTTCCTGATCCCACTGTGCCGTCCAGAGAAGGGTATAACCTGCGTCGAAAGGAGGGAACTTCGGCTAAGCAGACCACTGACTAAGTTAAAAATCTCAGAATGGTAGCCTAACACTACTAAAGCTATCAGGAGAGAAGCTAAACGAAGTTTGTGGTTCTGCCCGCTACCGAGTCCCTTGAAGATGATGGAAGCGCCCAATATGAAGATGATGGAAGCAACCGGACGTCCGAAGATCCACTACAAAGACCCAAAGACTGACAAAATGCACAGCTCAAAGACTATTGCCCTTTTCATCACCCTTCTCTTTTGCCTCCTCCTCATGGCCACCTTCTGGATTGTGGAAGAGAGCGCACCCGCTCATAAGACATTACTAACCACTGCACAGCCTACCACCATGAAAGAACACTACCTGATCTCCCTTTCACCTCAACTCCGAGAAAGGCATAAGGAGTTCTGGAATAACTCCTTTGTGCAGTTGCTGCATCAACACAACCTTGCCGCCAATGCCACAAACTGCTGGATCTGTGGGTTGTTACCACATGCCACTGGACATTCTATCCCCTTCATCCCTTCACTTTTCTCCGTTCATGGTTCCTGCTTTGCTTGGCTGATCCTCTTGCAAGAGAGTTACAGGGATAATGCCACTTCCAGCAAAACTGTGTTGCACTTCTAGCATGGATTCTGGCTGAACAAAACTGGAAGAACCGCTGCTCTCTTTTGCCCTGTGACTTCCAACTCCTCTTTTCACATGGACATCGCGCCAAAGAACGGGTTGAAATGCAGGTGTTCAACAATCCAGCCAGACCCACCTTCTCCTACCTCCGGAAACAAACAGCTGCTACCCTGACTGTGGCCCTGTCTGTCGTCAACGTCTCAGGCCTTGTATGCATCGAAGGCCTCGGGACACAGTTGGTGAGCCACAGCGCTTGCCACATCACCAGAACTTTGGACTCAGCTGATCCACCCTCTTTTGTCACCTACCCGAACATGTACTTCGTCTGCGGTACCAAAGCCTACACCTGGCTCCCAAAAGGCTGGGGAGGTACATGCTACATCTCCTTCATCCTCCCTCCGACCTATGTGGATCCAGCAAACCACCACCAACAAAAGCGAGCAAGAGACATTGAACAAGCCGACTCCACCGGAGCACAGTTCCTGGACGCAGTGAAGGGACTTGTTCCACTCTGGGGTCCGATGGCGAACAGCTGTGCCATCCGACATTTGACCCAGGCAGTCGAAACAACAATGAACATTACAGCTGGCATCCTCACAAACAATACAGCCGAGCTTCAGGCAGTCTGCCTGGTGGCGCTCCAGAACCGCCTTGTTCTAGATGTGGTTCTAGCCGACCGTGGAGGAGCATGCCGCATCATTGGGTCCATGTGCTGCACCTACATACCGGATAACTCACCCTAAGTCTACAAAGCAATTGAACATCTCCACAGACTTTCCTCAGAGGTTCACCAGGAACAAGAAGGATGGTCGCTTGGGAGCTGGTTCTGGAATACTGTAAAGGAATGGGGGTGGAGGTTGTTTACATTCATACTAATACCAATCGTGATACTATGTGGATGCTGCCTGGATATTCAATGCTTGCCACCTCTGTGTTCACTTTTCACAAACTGTATCTGCCCTAAGATTCTGGACTTTGAAGCCGAACGTATGAAAGCTTTGTATGAGGTAGAGATACGTAATATAATGAGGATAGATCCGAACTGACAAGCTGGCGAGATATGTTAAAAGGGAGGACTGTCGAAATTTAGTTTGTAACTGAACATTATCTGCGCCATCTTGCCTCTTCCCCAACCTCGCACGTAAAAGCGCACGGCAGCCATTTTAAGCACCATGGCCTCTCTCTGCCCATTGCCGATTATCAGCACGTCCCTCTGGCACCGCAAGCTTCCCCCCTGCGCGCTGACCGCCCCCGCTCTCTCATACTCGGGCCATAAAACCTCTCCTCCTGCGCGATTTTGCCTCTGAACCACATCCCGTGCCCAACCGACACCTCCCTCCATCCCTTTCATGATCACGCATCCTTTGATAAACCCCCTTCCTCTGTGCCCGATTGTCCGAGCCGATCCCAGGCCATCACCTAGTCCTGCGGATGCAGTTTATTGCTCCCTGCTGCAAGAAATCGCCCCTCTTCAAAGGAGCTACGATTGATCAAAGCCCCCACCCCATGAGATCCGATCATTCGCACGCATTCCGGAAACCAGCGGAATGTCCAGCTGCGTGATAGCCATCACCTACTGTGATTAGGGTGGGAACTCCTACTGTAGATGTGTGTGGGAACGGGCCTGAAATGGGGATTCTGGGGATGTCTTTCCGTACATCAAAGTATTAACAAGAACGTGTTTTGTGCAATAAAACCATAAAATTGTGTATAAGAGGCCAGGCCTCAGAAACGCTGTTAGAGCACCGCGAAACGATACCTTGTTGTCCGATCTGATGTGTTCTGCTCCGACGGAATAAAACCTTGTTTCCTGCCTTCCAGTCTCCAGCGCCTGCCTCTTTGTTTGATAATTATCGAGTGGTATGAGAGGCGACTAACGCCGGGCAATACTTGAAGGTTACCTATTGAATCTGCCCCTTTTACACTGTCCCTCCTTCTAGACCTGGATTTTGACCCCACAACCCAGTTACTTGTGGGACTGGGCATTGAAAGCCTGTACATAAGCCTGCCCCAATACGACACCCTCAAGGTCCTAAAAGAAACCCTGACCAACTCACAATGGTAACACACCACACCAAGGGAATTTGTTCTAGACTGCGCAAGATTGGCATTAAAAGAGAACTTTTTTGAATTTGAGGGCTCATACTACCTCCAGACAAATGGATCATCCATGGGCGTCATTGTTTTTGTTTTTTGATAATACAAGTAGGCAACCATTATATATTAATTAAAAATGATGAATATTGTATACAGCACATACCAATAACATTGAAAGAATATTCTTTAGTAAAAATGACACCAGTTAACACAAAAATATAGAGAGACTGATTGACATTGCCAATGCTTGCTTAAAACAATGTTTTTCCAGAATTAAAAGTTATACAAACAACATGACGCAAACAAGTTGTTACAGGAACTATCAAGTTGATCAGTTTCCATGTTACCACTCCTGTGAAAGGGGCATCATTGTGGAGCTATGAGGCACTCTATCATCAATGTTACCACTCCTGTGAGAGGGGCATCATAGTGGAACTATGAGGCACTCTATCATCAATGTTACCACTCCTGTGAGAGGGGCATCATAGTGGAACTATGAGGCACTCTAACATCAATGTTACCACTCCTGTGAAAGGGGCATCATTGTGGAACTATGAGGCACTCTATCATCAATGTTACCACTCCTGTGAGAGGGGCATCATAGTGGAACTATGAGGCACTCTATCATCAATGTTACCACTCCTGTGAAAGGGGCATCATAGTGGAACTATGAGGCACTCTATCATCAATGTTACCACTCCCGTGAAAGGGGCATCATAGTGGAACTATGAGGCACTCTATCATCAATGTTACCAATCATGTGAAAGGTCATCATTGTGGAACTATGAGACACTCTTTCATCAATGTTAACACTCCTGGGAAAGGGGCATCATTGTGGAACTATGAGGCACTCTATCATCAATGTTACCACTCCTGTGAAAGGTCATCATTGTGGAACTATGAGGCACTCTATCATCAATGTTACCACTCCTGTGAAAGGTCATCATTGTGGAACTATGAGGCACTCTATCATCAATGTTACCACTCCTGTGAAAGGTCATCATTGTGGAACTATGAGGCACTCTATCATCAATGTTACCACTCCTGTGAGAGGGTCATCATAGTGGAACTATGAGGTACTCTATAATCAATGTTACCACTCCTGTGAGAGGGGCATCATTGTGGAACTATGAGGCACTCTGTCATCAATGTTACCACTCCTGTGAAAGGGGCATCATTGTGGAACTATGAGGCACTCTATCATCAATGTTACCACTCCTGTGAAAGGTCATCATTGTGGAACTATGAGGCACTCTATCATCAATGTTACCACTCCTGTGAAAGGTCATCATTGTGGAACTATGAGGCACTCTATCATCAATGTTACCACTCCTGTGAGAGGGGCATCATAGTGGAACTATGAGGCACTCTATCATCAATGTTACCACTCCTGTGAAAGGGGCATCATAGTGGAGCTATGAGGCACTCTGTGATCAATGTTACCACTCCTGTGAGAGGGGCATCATAGTGGAACTATGAGGCACTCTATCATCAATGTTACCACTCCTGTGAAAGGTCATCATTGTGGAGCTATGAGGCACTCTATCATCAATGTCACCCCTCCTGTGAGAGGGGCATCATAGTGGAACTATGAGGCACTCTATCATCAATGTTACCACTCCTGTGAGAGAGGCATCATTGTGGAACTATGAGGCACTCTATCATCAATGTTACCACTCCTGTGAGAGGGGCATCATTGTGGAACTATGAGGCACTCTATCATCAATGTTACCACTCCTGTGAAAGGGGCATCATTGTGGAACTATGAGGCACTCTATCATCAATGTTACCACTCTTTTGAGAGGGGCATCAAAGTGGAACTATGAGGCACTCTATCATCAATGTTACCACTCCTGTGAGAGGGGCATCATTGTGGAACTATGAGGCACTCTATCATCAATGTTACCACTCCTGTGAGAGGGGCATCATTGTGGAACTATGAGGTACTCTATCATCAATGTTACCTCTCCTGTGAAAGGGGCATCATAGTGGAACTATGAGGCACTCTATCATCAATGTTACCACTCCTGTGAGAGGGGCATCATAGTGGAACTATGAGGCACTCTATCATCAATGTTACCACTCCTGTGAGAGGGGCATCATAGTGGAACTATGAGGCACTCTATCATCAATGTTACCACTCCTGTGAACGGGGCATCATTGTGGAACTATGAGGCACTCTATCATCAATGTTACCACTCCTGTGAGAGGGGCATCATAGTGGAACTATGAGGCACTCTATCATCAATGTTACCACTCCTGTGAGAGGGGCATCATTGTGGAACTATGAGGCACTCTATCATCAATGTTACCACTCCTGTGAGAGGGGCATCATTGGAACTATGAGGCACTCTATCATCAATGTTACCACTCCTGTGAAAGGGGCATCATAGTGGAACTATGAGGCACTCTATCATCAATGTTACCATTCCTGTGAGAGGGGCATCATTGGAACTATGAGGCACTCTATCATCAATGTCACCACTCCTGTGAGAGGGGCATCATAGTGGAACTATGTGGCACTCTATCATCAATGTTACCACTCCTGTGAAAGGTCATCATAGTGGACCTATGAGGTACTCTATCATCAATGTTACCACTCATGTGAGAGGGGCATCATAGTGGAACTATGAGGCACTCTATCATCAATGTTACCACTCCTGTGAGAGGGGCATCATTGTGGAACTATGAGGCACTCTATCATCAATGTTACCACTCCTGTGAGAGGGGCATCATTGTGGAACTATGAGGCACTCTATCATCAATGTTTCCACTCCTGTGAAAGGGGCATCATTGTGGAACTATGAGGCACTCTATCATCAATGTTACCACTCCTGTGAAAGGGGCATCATTGTGGAACTATGAGGCACTCTATTGTAGAAGCCTTGATGATTAACTGCAAGAATAAAAGATCAATGACAACAGTTCAATAAACAATTCGCTCTCAGCATGTTTGAGTATGCAAGATTTATTGGGAACCCAATTAGAAAGTAATCACAATGCAGAGACATTTTATAGGTATATGCCCCCACAGGATGGGCATCATAGCATACGTAATCTGGATCAGGCTATGACCTTCTAGACCAATCAGTGAAGTGCACATATGGTGTGATACCCTTTTAAGGCTCGAAAGTGTGCCTACATTACCCACGTCTCATCTACAAGAGCAGAATTGGGTTTTTCCATAAAGGTGAAACCGGCGTTTCTAGTGTACGTGGGTTCTGCACGTATTTGACCAGCAAGGGCAGGTCATGTCATGTCGACATCTTTTACTGAAAGATATGAGGTTTGGCAATAGCAAGCTAAAAGCTGGAAGCTGGCATGTCATTTCTCGGAAGCCTTGCGTTCGCTCTGCACGTTGCAGCTGACTGACACACAGAACGGAGCGTGCGACTACTCTGAGGATTTCTGCTGTGGATTTCTGCTGGTGTCTTTCTTTAGTAGTTCAAAGAAGACTATAGGCCGGAAAACATATGTATTTGGTATCATATAAATGTCTGCTTCGTCATCCCCAAATCTGATACTAAATCATATGTTAATCAGAAGTCATTCATCCTTATCATCTCCTGTTCCTCATCCTCATCATTGTGAGTGTGGTGTTGTGAACCACCTTTCCTGAATATGCAGTTGGCGCAGGACCTAAAAATCGCTGCACAACAAGATGGGCATATTCTTATCAGAAGGCACAGTATCAAAAGAGCTGCTACCACTATTATAACTGCCTCAAGTATCCATGAGCCCCAGCCTGTGAACCACTTCATCACCTCTTCCCATAGACTACCTGTGTGTATCCCGTGGGCTTCATCTCTTATATCTTTAATTTTTTTAATGGCTTTTATTATATTCCCACTGTTATCCGGAATAAATACACAGCATTGGCTCTGAGCCAGGGAAGATGCTTGGGAAGATGCCTCATGGAGGACGGAACAGACTCCTCCCTCCTTGGCCAGAATCATATCGAGAGCAATCCGGTTTTGAATTACGACAGCCCTCATGGAGGTGAGCTCTTCTGTTATGTTTCCTAAGGCGTCAGTGGTAGAGTCCACTAGATCTTCAATCATCCTGGACAACTGGTGTATCCTTTCTGAAGTATAGACATTGCCTAGTATTGGAACCATTGCCCCAACACCTGTTAACACGTGGTCTACCCAAGCGGCCGTTCTCTTGGCCCTCGCCAGTGTCATCTTTGGTTTTTCTGCTGGCACTAATTTTGTGAAGTGGGTCATTTTTGGGATGATGGAGGCTAAGTAGCAACTTCCATACCATCCTGGGGGCAGGTAGAAGTATGCCCATGGACCACAAACAAAGAAAAGGCCTTTGTAACCTACCAGACCTGGTGACGGCTCGTCACGACTCCTAACTCGAGTTAGTCTGGTTGTGTGGTTACAGCTGCTCATTCCCATGTAAATCTGGGGAACTGCCTTTATGGGTGGTATGCCTTTTATCCTGTTTATCCTGTCCTCGCAATCAAATAGGCCCTGCTCTCCTTGAGCGACCTCCTCGAAGGTACATCCAAATGAGATGCACTCCTTCCAATTGTCTTTGGACAGCAGTTCTGAAAGGGTGCATGTTCTGGTAGCCCCCTTTGGAAGAACCGGCACTCTCTTGGGTGTTACTACTTCTTCCTTGAGGATGCAGGAGGAGGCTGGAACTTCCCCTACCCTGAACCTTGGTATTTTCAAGTGGCCTGTTTCTATGTCATCCCAACCTGCTCTGCCCTTCCATTCCTTGTTTCTGGATGCCCTGTCAAATCCCTTTAGCTTCTCTAAGTCTCCCTTAGTTGGCTGCATATTCATACAAGGGATCCTCTTAGGTCTGGGAGGGGGGTCTGTTGTCTTCCTGCTATAGCTATAGCCATGGCTGCCGCTGGGATCAACAGTCAGTATTTCAGATGAAGGTGTACCTATCGATACTGACGCAAACATGCCGTGTTGACTTTGGAACATGTCTCGCAAGAGGACACAGCCTACATATTTGGATAATGGCAGGACGTTGTACTTTAAACTATGTGTGGTGTCTGTGGGCAGGTGTGTGCAAACATAGCAGTCAGATATATTCAAAATTGTCACATACAGTTTCAACATTTCCACATATTGGTTCCCTTCGTAGGTATCCCACAATCCTTCTTGGTCCCCTTTATTCACATCCACCCCCACACCAGTAATGTTCATTGTTATATTTTGTTCATAGTCTCTTGGTATTTTTGTTGGCTCAGTTCCATCACTACCATCGCCCACCCTTCCATTGAGGTGTGGTATTTCAAGCTCAGCAGAATATGCTATTATAATTGCCGTCACTATTACCGCGGGAACTGGTAACAATATTGCAAGAATCACTGCTCTCCAATTACATGTATGTCTCTGAGTGGACTGCATGACTCTGTACAAATCTCTCCCTTTCCTAAGCTATGCAATCTTCTTGTGAATAGGCCCTAAATTAATTCTTGGTCCACTTGGCGCTATGCTGGCCTTCCCTTAGAGTCAAGCATTTACCCACTGCTCTTCTCTCAGTTTTCAATGTCTCAAACAGGTCTATCACCAGTGATTTCTGTTGCAAAAGCGGCACAATGGATGGTGTTCAAGGTTTTGAATAATGCTAGAACCAGAACTCTGTATCGCAAAAATAGAACTATTGAGAATGTCAAATTGCAGGTCTGTTAACTCTTGCTCAGGAATTTGCTCTTGGTTCGCCGGAAAGGAAATATCATTGAAAATCAAACGTATTAGCTCACTGAGCAATAGAGGCCTCGGCACCAGGAGGGTCAGAGTTGCAGTTATGTCTTTTCCCGGACATAAAATAGTTAATTGTATCCTGGACCGTTGTCCGCAGGCTTGTATTGACACAGATCGAAGTCTATTTGTCAGGAGCATTGCATTTAGCCAGCAGTCCGTTGATCATTAACTTCCTTGGTCATGTTTCTGTTTGCTGTGGGAGCGAAGGTTGTATCCCTTGTTGGGCTCGGCGGCTGCCAGCTGAATCGGTTGCGTCTTTTCTTCGTCCGTTACTTTCTTCGTGTGTGATGCATGAATCCACGACGCTACGCCTTCACACTTCACAGCTGTGGCCGTCGTGAGGATGACCTGCCTTGGCCCCTTCCATCTCGGCTGCAAGCAGTTCCTCCGTGTGTGGGCTTTGATCCAAATCCAATCACCAGCCTTTAGGTCATGGGGTGGCGGTGTCACTGCATCTGGAAGGGACGTCAGCACCTGGCAGTGGAGGTAACGTAAGACATGTGTTAACTCTTTACAGTAACATAGCAATAAGTCGTCCATTACTGACAGGGGGGCTGTTGACATATGCCCTGGTATTTGCATGGGTCGGCCAAATATGATCTCATGGGGGCTTAACTTTGTTATTCTGTCTGGCGTACATCTCATTGCTAAAAGTGCGAGAGGCAGTGCGTCTACCCACGAAAGGTCAGTTGACGCACAGATCTTTGCAATTTTATTTTTCAAAATTCCATTTCTGCGCTCGACAGCCCCTGCCGTCGGCGGGTGATAGGCGCAGTGTAGCCTTTGTTTTATGGCCAGTCCCTTGCACAGCCCCTTTATGACATTGGAAATGAATGCAGGACCATTGTCGGATGCCAGGACGGAAGGTACCCCGAATCTGGGTAATAGCTCTTTAAGTAAACACTTTGCCACGCTCTGGGCATCACAATTTTTGGTGGGATAGGCCTATACCCATTTGCTAAACATACAAACAATTACCAAAACGAACCTATATGACTGGGTGGGGGGCATGTCTATAAAATCAAGCTGAAGGCTTTCAAATGGTCCATGGGGGGGTGGAAAGTGGCCAGGTGCAGTTGGGATACCTTTTCCAGTGTTGTACTGCGCACAGACAGCACACTGCTTGCACAGCCTCTCTGCTGTCTGGCGGAATTTCGTGTTGTACCAACACTGGGAGAATAACCTGACCATGCCATCCCGCCCCACGTGTGAGGGTCCATGGAACAACCTACTCATTGAAGGGAGCATGGTTGAAGGCAAGCATATCCTGCCATTAGGTCCTACCCATAGCCCCTCTTCAGTTTGTTTGCATCCCTGTTGGTTTCACTCCTCTCTTTCACTGTCAGCTGCCTCCCTCTGAATACGTATTGGATCAAAATGCAGTGAACCCTTACCCTCTTCTGTGTCTGTCTTGTTGCCTACCAGTTGTACCATAGCTCGCTCGCAGCCTGTAAGCGCTATTCTCTTTGCTTCTTGGTCAATGAAGGCATTGCCTCTGGAGATGGGGTCTTTTGATGAAGTGTGGGCAGCACATTTTATTATGTCCACCTTGCAAGGTAAAAGCAGTGCTTGGAGGAGGTCACAAATCAATTGTGCATGCTGTATTTGCTGGCCTGCTGATGTAAGGAACCCCCTCATTGACCATAACTGGCCAAAGTCGTGGACCACCCCAAAGGCGTACTGACTGTCTGTGTATATATTTACTTTCTTCCCTTCAGCCCATGCACATGCTCTGGTGAGTGCCACAAGTTCGGCTGCTTGTGCACTTTTTGCTGCTGTCAGTCTCCCCCCTTCCAACAATTTAGTTGCTGTGCCCACCGCATAGGATGCTTGTAGTACTCCTGTGTCATCCCTTAAACATGACCCATCTACAAATAGATCCCCTTGAGCATCTGGGAGCGGTGTGTCTTTAAGGTCTGGTCGTATCTTAGTGTTCCTGTCTATTGCCAATGCGCAATCATGAAAGGAATCATCTGAATCAAAATCCTCCAGCTCATGCTGCGTGGGTAGCAAGCATGCAGGGTTCAAAGTGGTACACCTCTTGATGATAATGTGTGGTGTCAGGAGTACCAACTCATACCTGGTGAGGCGTGCATTTGTGAGGTGCTGTGTCTTAGTGGATGTCAGAAGTGTGTCCACGGCGTGGGGCACGTGCAGCACTAGTGTGTGTCCTAGCACTAAGTTGTCTGATTGTTCCAAGGCGAGTGCTGCAGCAGCTACTGCTTTCAGACACGGTGGGAGCCCTGCAGCCACTGGGTCTAGTGTGGCAGAATAGTATGCCACGGGGCGGTAGAAAGCTCCATGTTTCTGAGCCAAGACCCCCGTCGAGCACCCCCCCTTCTCGTGGCAGAACAAATGAAAGTCTTTCCCATAGTCTGGTATGCCTAATGCTGGTGCTCCTTCTAATTCCCTTTTTAGCGCATTGAAGGCTGCCTCGCATTCTTGTGACCAGGGTACAGTGTCAGGTATGCCCTTGTGTGTCAGTGCCTGAAGAGGTTTTGCAATGAGAGAGAAGTTTGGTATCCAATAGCGACAGTATCCTGCAACTCCTAAGAAAGCTCTAACTTCCTTCTGAGTGCGGGGTCTGGGAAAATGTGTTATTGTCGAGATTCTGTCTGGCAACAGTTTTCTTGTTCCTTCTGTTAGCTTATGGCCTAAGTATTTCACAGAGGTGAGGCAAAACTGTAACTTCTTTGGGGAGACTTTGTATCTCTTTAATGCTAAGTGGCATAGGACAGCGATGGTGTCCTTTACACAAGCCTCCTTTGAAGGTGAGGCCAATAGCAAATCGTCAATGTACTGGATAAGTGTGGACCCCTCCTTTAGTACCAGGGAGTCTAAATCTGTTTTTAAGGCATGTGTGAAAATGGATGGTGACTCTGTATAGCCCTGAACCAGCCGTGTCCAACAAAATCTTTTTTGTCGGAAACTGAAGGAGAAGAAGTGTTGGCTGTCAGGGTGCAAGGGGATTGTGAAGAAGGCGGAGCTAAGATCCATCACAGTGAAAGTCGTAGCCCACACAGGTATATTAGATAATATTGTCGCTGGGTTCGGGACCACTGGGAAAGATGGCAAGACTATTTTGTTCAATTCTCGGAGGTCCTGAGTGAATCGATAGACAGGGGCCCCGTCCGGGCCCTTGGATCCTTTTTTCACAGGAAGTATCGGGGTGTTACATTGACTGTATTGAATCTCCCTTAAAATTCCTTGCTTCAGGAGGTCTTGTATCACTGGTGCGATGCCCTCCTCCCCTTCTTTTGAGATCTTGTATTGTGGCACTCCTGGGAGAACTGCCCCTGGCTTCAGTTTTATCTGTACCGGTGGGTAGTTCAATACCCGCCCTACGTCATTGGCACTTGTTGCCCAGACCTCTGGCGGCACACAATGTCGTAATTCTGGCGGTATTTGTAGGTCGGGGCATGTCATGAATGCTTGTACCATTAAACCATTTGCCTTGCTCTCTAAAAAGACCCCTGTTGGTGAGCAGTGTATGGTGCATTGTAATTTGCATAACAGATCTCTCCCCAGCAAATTCACGGGGCAGAACCTGCTAAGAATGAATTGGTGGTGCACTGTTATCGTGCCTACTACAAACTGTAGTGGCTCAGTAAGGTATTCTGTAATAGGTTGGCCAGTCATGCCTACTGCGGTTATCGTAGTCCTGGAAAGTGGAGCTTCAGGCGTTGTTAGTGCCTTCAGCATTGATCTTTGAGCCCCTGTGTCAATTAGAAATGGAACAACCCTGCCCAATACCTCTCCCTCTACATATGGTCCGGATTGATCTACTAATATTGCTGGTGCTGCTATTATCACGCAGTTTCCCACTTTCAGGCATCCCTAGAATGGTCCTGGGGGTTGGGGTGGGGGTCAGTCATTCGTTACTGGAGTCCATCCCTCCCCTCCTGCCCATTGCTGCTGGGACTCATTTTCATGTGGCGTGTTGTCTCTGTACTCTGTGTGCTGAGTGTAGTTGGCGTGCTGATGTCTGCCCTGTTGCCCGCTGTTCTGTTTGTACCTACTGTCCTCACTTCTTTTCTTTAATATTGGACAATCTGCTTTCCAATGATTAGGATCCTTGCAATAGAAGCATGCTGTTCCTTGGGGTGGCAGGGAGGTTGATCTGCGGGGTAAGGAAGGTGTCCTACCGGTCTGCTGTCTTCCTACGCCTCGCCCCCCCTCTGCTCCTTTCCCTGCCTCTGTTATTGCTATAGAACCGTTCCTGTGCCACCATTAACCTGACTTTTTCTTTCTTCAGTTTTTCTGTCTCCATTGCCTGCGCGCTAGCCTGGAAATCTGCGCAATATTTCGCCGCTGACAGCACTTTTTCTATTTTCTCCTGCTGCCAACAGACGAAAGAAGTCTGAAGGTGTGTCCTGATGGGTGGTGCGAGGCCTTGTACAAATGTAGTTACCAGAGCTGGCATTGCATCTCCCATGGGGTCTTTCAATCCACTGTTCTGCCTATATACTTGCAGGAGGCGGTCAAAGTATGCATTCACACTTTCATCCTTTTCCTGTTTGGTACTTGTAATTTTGCTCCAATCAACCCTATCTTCAGGCACCTTCTCCTTCAAATGTCCCACTACTTTTTTGTATAACTCCTCTACTTCTGGGCCTGGTGTCCCTCCGTTCCCCCGCTTTGGTTCAACCTCTGGCCACTCAATCGCTCTTTTACAATCCTCCCACAGATCTTTTGGGATGATGATGTTAAAGAGCGTGTCGAGGTCGCGCCACAGTAAACCTCCTAATGATGTCATTCTGCTAAGCTCTTCGTACCATCTCCTGGGCTCCTCTCTTAAACGGGGGAAGTCTCTTGTTAGACGGACCGTGAGGGTCGGCCCAGGGACAAGAGGAGAGGTCTCCAGGGAGAACCGTCTCCAGCGATCGTACAGACGAGTAACTTCCCCCCCACAGAGGTACACCACACCAAGATAGGTTTCAAGGTTCTTTATCAGCAATTCTTTAAGTACGTTAAGATGGTACAAGGAGGTCTGGACTCAGGGGTCCCCTCGGTTCGAGTCTCTTGAATGGGATAGGGGTAGCGGGACAGTCTTATTACCAATTCTGGTAGATGCGATGATCAGATGGGTAGCTCACAATCCTCGAGCTCGGCGTTCTAGATGGACTGACCGCGGCAGCGCCAGCAGGTCCCGGTGAAGATGGTAGGACAACGGTCCGCGGCAGCGCCAGCTGGTTCCGATGAAGATGGTAGGACAACGGTCCGCGGCAGCGCCAGCTGGTTCCTATGAAGATAGTGGATGTAGAATGTTGCGGCAGCGCCAGCAGGCAAGATGAGAGTTCGCAAGGCAGGGCTACGGCAGCGCCAGTAGTCCGTCAAGGATGAGTTCGTCACAGTGTCTCTTGACTCCAGGATACAACTGCCTTCCTGCTCTGGCGCTGCCCCAGATATAGGTCTGGCGCCCTTTGATGTCCGGACCCTCGCACTTGGAGGTCGGGAGGTCCGGGATGAGGGAGTCCAGACACCCAGCAGGGGGGTGGAGCCAGCGCCCGGGGAGGCTGGGGGCGATCGGCACCTGGCGGGGGAGAGCCATCGACACTTCTTTCTCCCATTGACCTGCCAAGTGGGCCGCTCACCTCCTGGGTGGATGGTGGTGCCGGGATGTCGGGGCCTGGCCAGGCCCAGGGTTAGGGTCGATCGGAGGCCACGCGGCCTCGTGGTGCAATGTCCAAGATGGCGTCCAGGCCGGCATGTGGGCCGGTAGTGATGCAGGCCCGTGAGGCAGGGATGTTCGTGGGCCGAGGTCCCGTGTGAGACGGGGAGCGGGTGGTTGCTGGGGGTTACCTCTGGAGGGCCGGCATCGGACCTTGTCGTGCGGGGAGGGAGCGAGCTCTTCACGTGGCCTGTCCAACATCTCTGCTGAAGGCGCTAATATCTTGCCTTGACCATGGGACATAAACATATGCTACATCATTTGGCGCGCTGCCAGGTGGTGGAGGTATCTCTCGTAGGGGCATGATAAGTGATTGGGCCTCTGTTGTCGTAGAATTGCCTGTTGTGTTGGCTGCGGCGATGGAGTGGGCCAGGGAGTGGGCTACGTCAATTACTGCACATGTGTGAATTAGCTGCTTCCATTGCTGTAATTTATCTATAGCATATTCAAGTGTGTCCTGCAACTTAGACTCCTCCCATGTTACTAAATCTGGGTCTGTGAATCCGAACTTCCCTACCTCCCAATCATATTTTTCTGGAAGTTGGGCACGACTACCTGTGGTCGTCTGGGCGTCAGCTTGCTTTGCATATGCTGAGTGGGCCTGGGGTGCTTTGTTCATTAACTCTGCGCGTGCTAAGGACAGTGTTTTCTCTAAATATCTCCTATGCTGTGTTTTTATAAAAGAGTCCACAGTTAGTGAGCCCTCAACAAGCTGCTGTAGTAGCGCCTGACACTTTAAAGAATCACTTTTTAACATCAGTTTTGGTGAATTTGGATTTGATGCTGAAGCCCCTCCCACCGTTCCCCCAAAACTGCCTCTTCTTTTGTTCTCTGGAGCTGGCTCTGTTTCTGTCAAACACTGCTCTAGTGTGGAAATGTCGTGTTCTGTGTGATGGACATATGTAAATGCATCCCATATTAGCGAGTGCCATTGTTGTTTGCTGAGTGAGTCATCCTGTGATCCATCCTCAAATAATTGCTGCCACGGACTGTCTATTAGCTTAGGTATTTTAATCTGTTTTTTAATACATTGTTTGAGAACGCTGTTTTTCTTCTCGTTGTAATCTGAAGCGGCTTTGACAGCTATCTTTCTCATCAATTTCAGCGTAGCCAGGTCTTGGATAGATTCCAATTCTGGTTTCGCAACCTTATCTTTCAATGCTCTGCGTACAAAGGTTATGGCTGCGTCTCGTTCCCCGGGAGTTAGCTCAGTGTGTTCTGGCTCAGGTACCAGCTGCGGTGAATCACCACCCAGGCATCCCAAGAGAATATCTTCTAAGACTTGGTCTTCTGCCTCTTCTTCTTTAACTTGTACACATGGGAATGCGCCTATTGTATCTAATTGCTCTTTTCTCCATCTCCCCTCCAATTTTGCCTGTAATATATTTTTTTTAATTTCCATAAGTTCGCTGTGGACTTTAGATTTTACTGCGCTTGTTGAACGCATATCGCTTAACACGGAGTCCCAATTATGGTACGCCTCCCATTCTAAACTTCTAATCTTCTTTCCTTTTATATTTAACATTTGGCGCAAGTATGACAGTTTGGCCATGTAATATGTGCCATTACATGGGAATTGGAGATCCTTGTTTTTAGATGTCAGATCATGCCACTTATGTGTGTACATTATTGAGCTTAAGCCTTTTTTTATAGCTACATTATATGCAGGTGAGTTTTTGGGTGGGGCTGGCTGAGTCGTATTTAAATTCTTTTTACTATTGAGGTTTCCCATGGTTGAGTCGTGTGTAGCAGCTAGTCCTAAACGCTTTACAAATAACTGTTCAAGTATACCAGACAAATGGGTTGCGGGTGGACGTCAATAGAGTAACATGTAACACAATAGGTTGACAAATACTTCACTTATATTTCAGCCGTACAGTATTTGCAAGAGGGCAACAAGAAAGCCATACATCAATCACCCCAACAGGTCATGTATGCCAATTCACCGAAGCATTTTCACAAGGGAGAAAGAAGCCAGATCCTATTTTGTTTGTTTGGGCCTTGACGGCCTGAGAAGCAGGTAAGGTAGGAAAACAGACCCTGTGTGCGGCCGTGCCACAGGGTGCTGGCATTCAACAATATAGCGATAGTGGTGAATTGTTTCACTCTGTTCAGTCAATCACAAAAACATCTAGGACAAATACGGGGATCCTACGCAGCAGCGCTGTAGAAAAACCCTTCTGTGCAGAGAATGTGTGTGGGTCTGCTGTACTTAGTCCCAAAGAAGTGAGGGGAATATTAGAACTTTTATCAAAAACCATCAAATTTTCTTTTTTTAGGGAGGTGCACTATAATCGGTCTTTCCAGCCAGTCCCTTCCAGAGGCCAGGGGGTATTGTGGGCGGGAGTACTTATTTGGCAACGTTGGTAACTGGGTGTGTGAGATGGATGTTTTCTACCAGATCTCCTTCAGTAATGTTCTTATTATACGGTTTAAATGGATAAGCCGGCAAAGGTAACCTAGAACCTAGCCAAAAAAATACTCCTCCTTCCTAGCAATATTTGGCCACTACATAGGCCAAGCACATCACAAGTACACAATAAAAAAATGCAATGAAACCTATAATGATTGAGAAAAGAAACACTGTTGTACTAGGCGTCACACCCCCCTCCTCGTGCCGAGTATATCCCCTTGGCACGAACCTAGAACCACTCTGGCCCCTAGGTGGACGTCTCCAGGGGGAGGGTGGAGGCGGAACCCAGGCAGGGCGACTGGCGTTAGCCAAAGAGCCAGAAGCGCCCGGGGCGTTCCTCATAAATGCCAAAATATTAGGCCAGCTGCGCGTGGGCGATGGTGCTGGACCCAGGCCAGAGCTCATGAGAACAAATAAAATCACAATCTATCAGATACACAGAATAAACTAAATCTAGTAGCCAACCTGGCCACTCGTATCGCGATACTCAACAGGCACAAATACTATGTGCCAATCTGGGGAGCGAAACTGCCACGTCCTAAAACGGTGAGCTACCTGCTACCACCCACAGGGGAGCACAAACTGCCACAGCTCACAATGAGGGGCCAACTGCTACAACCCAATACCGGAGAGTTAAAGTCCCCTCCCAAGTGTACTCACCGGGCTTCGTCCAGTCTGTTAGAGCCTACCGACGTCCACTGCACCCGCTGGGAATGGTCTGTCGATGGTATCCCGCATCCCAGCTGCCGGTGACTCTCTGCGGCGGGGGTAGGGGTTGCAGACCTTCTCCCTCAATGGCTGGCCAAGGGCCCACTGACACGAAGTCACCAAAGAGTTACTGCTGGCCAGGAATCCTGCAGAAGCTTGCCGTCACCAGCCAGCCAGGAAACGCAGGGGACCAAGGTCAGACCCTATAAGATAAAAAAAATGTATGTGAGAAATGGCAGTGGACTTCAGGCAGCAATGACAGAGGTGAACACACGCCCGTGGCACAGAACGTCAGAAAGGTCAACAGCGCCGAGGGCTGGAGGAAAGGAAAAGAGAGCTAGACGGGAGCTACCTCCCGGGTCGTGTGGTGACAAAAACACATGTGAACCATCAGAGCCAGAAACAGCAGACTGAAGAAGGTGATCAGAAAAGGAACCACGAAAAACATGGAGTCTGAACAAGCCTTGTAAATATCCCCAGGACACAGGCACACCTCGTCAGACATAGAGAGCCAAGAGTAAGAAGAGTCAGCAGAGTCAGAAACACAACACAAGCGTGCAGAGAGCGAAAAAAGAGCAGGACAAGACCAAAGACAGCAGAGAGGCCACACAGGGATCATCCACAGGATCCGACCCCCTCCAGCAACCAACCAGGCCGGGGAGAGATAAACAAACAGAACGTTATCACCTCAAATCCCGCCCTTAGAAGGGTGCCAAAAGGGTCCGATCCAGTGTCCGCTCCGTCGGTATAGCCAGTCAGCTGTATTGGGCCCGCAGCATTCTCCACCAAATGTAGAAGCCTTGATGATTAACTGCAAGAATAAAAGATCAATGACAACAGTTCAATAAACAATTCGCTCTCAGCATGTTTGAGTATGCAAGATTTATTGGGAACCCAATTAGAAAGTAATCACAATGCAAGATACGTGCACACGGAGACCTCAGCAAAAGCTCACTGAGTGCCAAATTGGTATAACAGTGCAGAGACATTTTATAGGTATATGCCCCCACAGGATGGGCATCATAGCATACGTAATCTGGATCAGGCTATGACCTTCTAGACCAATCAGTGAAGTGCACATATGGTGTGATACCCTTTTAAGGCTCGAAAGTGTGCCTACATTACCCACGTGTCATCTACAAGAGCAGAATAGGGTTTTTCCATAAAGGTGAAATCGGCGTTTCTAGTGTACGTGGGTTCTGCACGTATTTGACCAGCAAGGGCAGGTCATGTCATGTCGACATCTTTTACTGAAAGATATGAGGTTTGGCAATAGCAAGCTAAAAGCTGGAAGCTGGCATGTCATTTCTCGGAAGCCTTGCGTTCGCTCTGCACGTTGCAGCTGACTGACACACAGAATGGAGCGTGCGACTACTCTGAGGATTTCTGCTGTGGATTTCTGCTGGTGTCTTTCTTTAGTAGTTCAAAGAAGACTATAGGCCGGAAAACATATGTATTTGGTATCATATAAATGTCTGCTTCCACTCATGTGTTACCACTCATGTGGGAGGGGCATCATTGTGGAACTATGAGGCACTCTATCATCAATGTTACCACTCCTGTGTGAGGGGCATCATAGTGGAACTATGAGCACTCTATCATCAATGTTACCACTCCTGTGTGAGGGGCATCATAGTGGAACTATGAGGTACTCTATCATAGATGTTACCACTCCTGTGAGAGGGGCATCATAGTGGAACTATGAGGCACTCTATCATCAATGTTACCACTCCTGTGAGAGGGGCATCATTGTGAAACTATGAGGCACTCTATCATCAATGTTACCACTCCTGTGAAAGGGGCATCATAGTGGAACTATGAGGCACTCTATCATCAATGTTACCACTCCTGTGAGAGGGGCATCATAGTGGAACTATGAGGCACTCTATCATCAATGTTACCACTCCTGTGAGAGGGGCATCATAGTGGAACTATGAGGCACTCTATCATCAATGTTACCACTCCTGTGAGAGGGGCATCATAGTGGAACTATGAGGCACTCTATCATCAATGTTACCACTCCTGTGAGATGGGCATCATAGTGGAACTATGAGGCACTCTATCATCAATGTTACCACTCCTGTGAAAGGGGCATCATAGTGGAACTATGAGCACTCTATCATCAATGTTACCACTCCTGTGAAAGGGGCATCATAGTGGAACTATGAGGCACTCTATCATCAATGTTACCACTCCTGTGAGAGGGGCATCATTGTGGAACTATGAGGCACTCTATCATCAATGTTACCACTCCTGTGAAAGGGGCATCATAGTGGAACTATGAGGTACTCTATCATCAATGTTACCACTCCTGTGAGAGGGGCATCATTGTGGAACTATGAGGCACTCTATCATCAATGTTACCACTCCTGTGAGAGGGCATCATAGTGGAACTATGAGGCACACTATCATCAATGTTACCACTCCTGTGAGAGGGGCATCATTGTGGAACTATGAGGCACTCTATCATCAATGTTACCACTCTTGTGAGAGGGGCATCATTGGAACTATGAGGCACTCTATCATCAATGTTACCACTCCTGTGAAGGGGGCATCATAGTGGAACTATGAGGTACTCTATCATCAATGTTACCACTCCTGTGAGAGGGGCATCATTGTAGAACTATGAGGCACTCTATCATCAATGTTACCACTCCTGTGAGAGGGGCATCATTGTAGAACTATGAGGCACTCTATCATCAATGTTACCACTCCTGTGAGAGGGGCATCATTGTAGAACTATGAGGCACTCTATCATCAATGTTACGACTCCTGTGAACGGGGCATCATTGTGGAACTATGAGGCACTCTATCATCAATGTTACCACTCCTGTGAGAGGGGCATCATTGTAGAACTATGAGGCACTCTATCATCAATGTTACGACTCCTGTGAACGGGGCATCATTGTGGAACTATGAGGTACTCTATCATCAATGTTACCACTCCTGTGAGAGGGGCATCATTGTAGAACTATGAGGCACTCTATCATCAATGTTACCACTCCTGTGAAAGGGGCATCATTGTGGAACTATGAGGCACTCTATTATCAATGTTACCACTCCTGTGAAAGGAGCATCATAGTGGAACTATGAGGCACTCTATCATCAATGTCACCACTCTTGTGAGAGGGGCATCATTGGAACTATGAGGCACTCTATCATCAATGTTACCACTCCTGTGAGAGGGTCATCATAGTGGAACTATGAGGCACTCTATCATCAATGTTACCACTCCTGTGAAAGGGGCATCATTGTGAACTATGAGGCACTCTATCATCAATGTTACCACTCCTGTGAGAGGGGCATCATTGTGGAACTATGAGGCACTCTATCATCAATGTTACCACTCCTGTGAAAGGGGCATCATAGTGGAACTATGAGGTACTCTATCATCAATGTTACCACTCCTGTGAGAGGGACATCATAGTGGAACTATGAGGCACTCTATCATCAATGTTACCACTCCTGTGAAAGGGGCATCATAGTGGAACTATGAGGCACTCTATCATCAATGTTACCACTCCTGTGAAAGGGGCATCATTGTGGAACTATGAGCACTCTATCATCAATGTTACCACTCCTGTGAGAGGGGCATCATTGTAGAACTATGAGGCACTCTATCATCAATGTTACCACTCCTGTGAAAGGGGCATCATTGTGGAACTATGAGGCACTCTATCATCAATGTTACCACTCCTGTGAGAGGGGCATCATTGGAACTATGAGGCACTCTATCATCAATGTTACCACTCCTGTGAGAGGGTCATCATAGTGGAACTATGAGGCACTCTATCATCAATGTTACCACTCCTGTGAAAGGGGCATCATAGTGGAACTATGAGGCACTCTATCATCAATGTTACCACTCCTGTGAGAGGGGCATCATTGGAACTATGAGGCACTCTATCATCAATGTTACCACTCCTGTGAGAGGGTCATCATAGTGGAACTATGAGGCACTCTATCATCAATGTTACGACTCCTGTGAAAGGGGCATCATAGTGGAACTATGAGGCACTCTATCATCAATGTTACGACTCCTGTGAGAGGGGCATCATTGGAACTATGAGGCACTCTATCATCAATGTTACCACTCCTGTGAGAGGGGCATCATTGTAGAACTATGAGGCACTCTGTCATCAATGGTACCACTCCTGTGTGAGGGGCATCATAGTGTAACTATGAGGTACTCTATCATCAATGTTCCCACTCCTGTGAGAGGGGTTTCATTGTGGAACTATGAGGCACTCTATCATCAATGTCACCACTCCTGTGAAAGGTCATCATAGTGGACCTATGAGGTACTCTATCATCAATGTTACCACTCCTGTGAAAGGGGCATCATTGTGGAACTATGTATGTATGTAAATGTATGTATAGGCATTTATATAGAGCACTACTTACCCGTAGGGTCCCAAGGCGCTTCGACTGCTGCGAAACCCTTCCTGGCTTCCCTGAGAGATGGTCCCTTAATGGGTATCTCCAGGGTGAGACCAGGCATCCCCGGCGGTCTGGTGGGGCCGTTAGTGAAGATGAGGCAAGCTAATGCCCAGAGTTGCCGAGTGTGATCGCTGATCAGAGTGGGCACCGAGGCGAGAGAATTATCGAGTCCGCTGACCCTGGTCCAGAAACCTGCCGCGCCGGGAATCGAACCCTGGTCCCGGGCCGTCCTCTGCTCTCGGGTCTGCCGCCTCTAACCAGTGAGCCACACTACTTCACTATGAGGTACTCTATCATCAATGTCACCACTCCTGTGAGAGGGGAATCATAGTGGAACTATGAGGCACTCTATCATCAATGTTACCACTCCTGTGAGAGGGGCATCATTGTGGAACTATGAGGCACTCTATCATCAATGTTACCACTCCTGTGAGAGGGGCATCATAGTGGAACTATGAGGCACTCTATCATCAATGTTACCACTCCTGTGAGAGGGGCATCATTGTGGAACTATGAGGCACTCTATCATCAATGTTACCACTCCTGTGAAAGGGGCATCATTGTGGAACTATGAGCACTCTATCATCAATGTTACCACTCCTGTGAAAGGGGCATCATAGTGGAACTATGAGGCACTCTATCATCAATGTTACCACTCCTGTGAGAGGGGCATCATTGTGGAACTATGAGCCACTCTATCATCAATGTTACCACTCCTGTGAGAGGGGCATCATTGTGAACTATGAGGCACTCTATCATCAATGTTACCACTCCTGTGAGAGGGGCATCATTGTGGAACTATGAGCACTCTATCATCAATGTTACCACTCCTGTGAAAGGGGCATCATAGTGGAACTATGAGGCACTCTATCATCAATGTTACCACTCCTGTGAGAGGGGCATCATTGTGGAACTATGAGGCACTCTATCGTCAATGTCACCACTCCTGTGAAAGGGGCGTCATAGTGGAACTATGAGCACTCTATCATCAATGTTACCGCTCCTGTGAGAGGGGCATCATTGTGGAACTATGAGGCACTCTATCATCAATGTTACCACTCCTGTGAGAGGGGCATCATTGTGAAACTATGAGGCACTCTATCATCAATGTTACCACTCCTGTGAAAGGGGCATCATAGTGGAACTATGAGCACTCTATCATCAATGTTACCACTCCTGTGAGAGGGGCATCATAGTGGAACTATGAGGTACTCTATCATCAATGTTACCACTCCTGTGAGAGGGGAATCATAGTGGAACTATGAGCACTTAATCATCAATGTTACCACTCCTGTGAGAGGGGCATCATTGTGGAACTATGAGGCACTCTATCATCAATGTTACCACTCCTGTGAGAGGGGCATCATTGTGGAACTATGAGGCACTCTATCATCAATGTTACCCCTCCTGTAAAAGGGGCATCATTGTAGAACTATGAGGCACTCTATCATCAATGTTACCACTCATGTGAGAGGGGCATCATTGTGGAACTATGAGGCACTCTATCATCAATGTTACCACTCCTGTGAAAAGGGCATCATTGTGGAACTATGAGGCACTCTATCATCAATGTTACCACTCCTGTGAGAGGGGCATCATTGTGGAACTATGAGGCACTCTATCATCAATGTTACCACTCATGTGAAAGGGGCATCATTGTGGAACTATGAGGCACTCTATCATCAATGTTACCACTCCTGTGAAGGGGGCATCATAGTGGAACTATGAGGCACTCTATCATCAATGTTACCACTCATGTGAGAGGGGCATCATAGTGGAACTATGAGGCACTCTATCATCAATGTTATCACTCCTGTGAGAGGGGCATCATAGTGGAACTATGAGGCACTCTATCATCAATGTTACCACTCCTGTGAAAGGGGCATCATTGTGGAACTATGAGGCACTCTATCATCAATGTTACCACTCCTGTGAAAGGGGCATCATTGTGGAACTATGAGGCACTCTATCATCAATGTTACCACTCCTGTGAAAGGGGCATCATTGTGGAACTATGAGGCACTCTATCATCAATGTTACCACTCCTGTGAAAGGGGCATCATAGTGGAACTATGAGGCACTCTATCATCAATGTTACCACTCCTGTGAAAGGGGCATCATTGTGGAACTATGAGGCACTCTATCATCAATGTTACCACTCCTGTGAAAGGGGCATCATTGTGGAACTATGAGGCACTCTATCATCAATGTTACCACTCCTGTGAGAGGGGCATCATAGTGGAACTATGAGGCACTCTATCATCAGTGTTACCACTCCTGTGAAAGAAGCATCATTGTGGAACTATGAGGTACTCTATCATCAATGTTACCACTCCTGTGAAATAAGCATCATTGTGGAAGTATGAGGTACTCAATGTTACCACCCCTGTGAGAGGGGCATCATAGTGGAACTATGAGGCACTCTATCATTAATGTTACCACTCCTGTGAGAGGGGCATCATTGTGGAACTATGAGGCACTCTATCATCAATGTTACCACTCCTGTGAGAGGGCATCATAGTGGAACTATGAGGCACACTATCATCAATGTTACCACTCCTGTGAGAGGGGCATCATTGTGGAACTATGAGGCACTCTATCATCAATGTTACCACTCTTGTGAGAGGGGCATCATTGGAACTATGAGGCACTCTATCATCAATGTTACCACTCCTGTGAAAGGGGCATCATTGTGGAACTATGAGGCACTCTATTATCAATGTTACCACTCCTGTGAAAGGGGCATCATAGTGGAACTATGAGGCACTCTATCATCAATGTCACCACTCTTGTGAGAGGGGCATCATTGGAACTATGAGGCACTCTATCATCAATGTTACCACTCCTGTGAGAGGGTCATCATAGTGGAACTATGAGGCACTCTATCATCAATGTTACCACTCCTGTGAGAGGGGCATCATTGTGGAACTATGAGGCACTCTATCATCAATGTTACCACTCATGTGAAAGGGGCATCATTGTAGAGCTATGAGGCACTCTATCATCAATGTTACCACTCCTGTGAGAGGGGTATCATTGTGGAACTATGATGCACTCTATCATCAATGTTACCACTCCTGTGAGAGGGGCATCATTGTGGAACTATGAGGCACTCTATCGTCAATGTCACCACTCCTGTGAAAGGGGCGTCATAGTGGAACTATGAGCACTCTATCATCAATGTTACCGCTCCTGTGAGAGGGGCATCATTGTGGAACTATGAGGCACTCTATCATCAATGTTACCACTCCTGTGAGAGGGGCATCATTGTGAAACTATGAGGCACTCTATCATCAATGTTACCACTCCTGTGAAAGGGGCATCATAGTGGAACTATGAGCACTCTATCATCAATGTTACCACTCCTGTGAGAGGGGCATCATAGTGGAACTATGAGGTACTCTATCATCAATGTTACCACTCCTGTGAGAGGGGAATCATAGTGGAACTATGAGCACTTAATCATCAATGTTACCACTCCTGTGAGAGGGGCATCATTGTGGAACTATGAGGCACTCTATCATCAATGTTACCACTCCTGTGAGAGGGGCATCATTGTGGAACTATGAGGCACTCTATCATCAATGTTACCCCTCCTGTAAAAGGGGCATCATTGTAGAACTATGAGGCACTCTATCATCAATGTTACCACTCATGTGAGAGGGGCATCATTGTGGAACTATGAGGCACTCTATCATCAATGTTACCACTCCTGTGAAAAGGGCATCATTGTGGAACTATGAGGCACTCTATCATCAATGTTACCACTCCTGTGAGAGGGGCATCATTGTGGAACTATGAGGCACTCTATCATCAATGTTACCACTCATGTGAAAGGGGCATCATTGTGGAACTATGAGGCACTCTATCATCAATGTTACCACTCCTGTGAAGGGGGCATCATAGTGGAACTATGAGGCACTCTATCATCAATGTTACCACTCATGTGAGAGGGGCATCATAGTGGAACTATGAGGCACTCTATCATCAATGTTATCACTCCTGTGAGAGGGGCATCATAGTGGAACTATGAGGCACTCTATCATCAATGTTACCACTCCTGTGAAAGGGGCATCATTGTGGAACTATGAGGCACTCTATCATCAATGTTACCACTCCTGTGAAAGGGGCATCATTGTGGAACTATGAGGCACTCTATCATCAATGTTACCACTCCTGTGAAAGGGGCATCATTGTGGAACTATGAGGCACTCTATCATCAATGTTACCACTCCTGTGAAAGGGGCATCATAGTGGAACTATGAGGCACTCTATCATCAATGTTACCACTCCTGTGAAAGGGGCATCATTGTGGAACTATGAGGCACTCTATCATCAATGTTACCACTCCTGTGAAAGGGGCATCATTGTGGAACTATGAGGCACTCTATCATCAATGTTACCACTCCTGTGAGAGGGGCATCATAGTGGAACTATGAGGCACTCTATCATCAGTGTTACCACTCCTGTGAAAGAAGCATCATTGTGGAACTATGAGGTACTCTATCATCAATGTTACCACTCCTGTGAAATAAGCATCATTGTGGAAGTATGAGGTACTCAATGTTACCACCCCTGTGAGAGGGGCATCATAGTGGAACTATGAGGCACTCTATCATTAATGTTACCACTCCTGTGAGAGGGGCATCATTGTGGAACTATGAGGCACTCTATCATCAATGTTACCACTCCTGTGAGAGGGCATCATAGTGGAACTATGAGGCACACTATCATCAATGTTACCACTCCTGTGAGAGGGGCATCATTGTGGAACTATGAGGCACTCTATCATCAATGTTACCACTCTTGTGAGAGGGGCATCATTGGAACTATGAGGCACTCTATCATCAATGTTACCACTCCTGTGAAAGGGGCATCATTGTGGAACTATGAGGCACTCTATTATCAATGTTACCACTCCTGTGAAAGGGGCATCATAGTGGAACTATGAGGCACTCTATCATCAATGTCACCACTCTTGTGAGAGGGGCATCATTGGAACTATGAGGCACTCTATCATCAATGTTACCACTCCTGTGAGAGGGTCATCATAGTGGAACTATGAGGCACTCTATCATCAATGTTACCACTCCTGTGAGAGGGGCATCATTGTGGAACTATGAGGCACTCTATCATCAATGTTACCACTCATGTGAAAGGGGCATCATTGTAGAGCTATGAGGCACTCTATCATCAATGTTACCACTCCTGTGAGAGGGGTATCATTGTGGAACTATGATGCACTCTATCATCAATGTTACCACTCCTGTGAGAGGGGCATCATTGTGGAACTATGAGGCACTCTATCATCAATGTTACCCCTCCTGTGAGAGGGGCCTCATTGTGGAACTATGAGGCACTCTATCATCAATGTTACCACTCCTGTGAGAGGGGCATCATAGTGGAACTATGAGGCACTCTATCATCAATGTTACCACTCCTGTGAGAGGGGCATCATAGTGGAACTATGAGGCACTCTATCATCAATGTTATCACTCCTGTGAGAGGGGCATCATAGTGGAACTATGAGGCACTCTATCATCAATGTTACCACTCCTGTGAAAGGGGCATCATAGTGGAACTATGAGGCACTCTATCATCAATGTTACCACTCCTGTGAAAGGGGCATCATAGTGGAACTATGAGGCACTCTATCATCAATGTTACCACTCCTGTGAGAGGGGCATCATAGTGGAACTATGAGGCACTCTATCATCAATGTTACCACTCCTGTGAAAGGGGCATCATAGTGGAACTATGAGGTACTCTATCATCAATGTTACCACTCCTGTGAGAGGGGCATCATTGTGGAACTATGAGGCACTCTATCATCAATGTTACCACTCCTGTGAAAGGGGCATCATAGTGGAACTATGAGGTACTCTATCATCAATGTTACCACTCCTGTGAGAGGGGCATCATAGTGGAACTATGAGGCACTCTATCATCAATGTTACCACTCCTGTGAGAGGGGCATCATTGTGGAACTATGACGCACTCTATCATCAATGTTACCCCTCCTGTGAGAGGGGCATCATAGTGGAACTATGAGGCACTCTATCATCAATGTTACCACTCCTGTGAAAGGGGCATCATAGTGGAACTATGAGGCACTCTATCATCAATGTTACCACTCCTGTGAGAGGGGCATCATAGTGGAACTATGAGGTACTCTATCATCAATGTTACCACTCCTGTGAGAGGGGCATCATTGTAGAACTATGAGGCACTCTATCATCAATGTTACCACTCCTGTGAAAGGGGCATCATAGTGGAACTATGAGGTACTCTATCATCAATGTTACCACTCCTGTGAGAGGGGCATCATTGTGGAACTATGAGGCACTCTATCATCAATGTTACCACTCCTGTGAAAGGGGCATCATAGTGGAACTATGAGGTACTCTATCATCAATGTTACCACTCCTGTGAGAGGGGCATCATAGTGGAACTATGAGGCACTCTATCATCAATGTAACCACTCCTGTGAGAGGGGCATCATTGTGGAACTATGACGCACTCTATCATCAATATTACCCCTCCTGTGAGAGGGGCATCATAGTGGAACTATGAGGCACTCTATCATCAATGTTACCACTCCTGTGAAAGGGGCATCATAGTGGAACTATGAGGCACTCTATCATCAATGTTACCACTCCTGTGAGAGGGGCATCATAGTGGAACTATGAGGTACTCTATCATCAATGTTACCACTCCTGTGAGAGGGGCATCATTGTAGAACTATGAGGCACTCTATCATCAATGTTACCACTCCTGTGAAAGGGGCATCATAGTGGAACTATGAGGCACTCTATCATCAATGTTACCCCTCCTGTGAGAGGGTTATCATAGTGGAACTATGAGGCACTCTATCATCAATGTTACCACTCCTGTGAAAGGGGCATCATAGTGGAACTATGAGGCACTCTATCATCAATGTTACCACTCCTGTGAGAGGGGCATCATAGTGGAACTATGACGCACTCTATCATCAATGTTACCACTCCTGTGAAAGGGGCATCATAGTGGAACTATGAGGCACTCTATCATCAATGTTACCACTCCTGTGAGAAGGGCATCATAGTGGAACTATGAGGCACTCTGTCATCAATGTTACCACTCCTGTGAGAGGGGCATCACTGGAACTATGAGGCACTCTATCATCAATGTTACCACTCCTGTGAAAGGGGCATCATAGTGGAACTATGAGGTACTCTGTCATCAATGTTACCACTCCCGTGAGAGGGGCATCATGGTGGAACTATGAGGCACTATATCATCAATGTTACCACTCCTGTGAAAGGGACATAATTGTGGAACTATGAGGTACTCTATCATCAATGTTACCACTCCTGTGAGAGGGGCATCATTGTGGAACTATGAGGCACTCTATCATCAATGTTACCACTCCTGTGAAAGGGGCATCATAGTGGAACTATGAGGTACTCTATCATCAATGTTACCACTCCTGTGAGAGGGTCATCATAGTGGAACTATGAGGCACTCTATCATTAATGTTACCACTCCTGTGAGAGGGGCATCATTGTGGAACTATGAGGCACTCTATCATCAATGTTACCACTCCTGTGAGAGGGGCATCATTGTGAACTATGAGGCACTCTATCATCAATGTTACCACTCCTGTGAAAGGGGCATTATAGTGGAACTATGAGGTACTCTATCATCAATGTTACCACTCCTGTGAGAGGGGCATCATTGTGGAACTATGAGGCCCTCTATCATCAATGTTACCACTCCTGTGAAAGGGGCATCATTGGAACTATGAGGCACTCTATCATCAATGTTACCACTCCTGTGAGAGGGGCATCATTGGAACTATGAGGCACTCTATCATCAATGTTACCACTCCTGTGAAAGGGGCATCATTGTGGAACTATGAGGCACTCTATCATCAATGTCACCACTCCTGTGAAAGGGGCATCATAGTGGAACTATGAGGTACTCTATCATCAATGTTACCACTCCTGTGAGAGGGGCATCATTGTGGAACTATGAGGCACTCTATCATCAATGTTACCACTCCTGTGAAAGGGGCATCATTGTGGAACTATGAGGCACTCTATCATCAATGTTACCACTCCTGTGAGAGGGGCATCATTGTGGAACTATGAGCACTCTATCATCAATGTTACCACTCCTGTGAAAGGGGCATCATAGTGGAACTATGAGGCACTCTATCATCAATGTTACCACTCCTGTGAGAGGGGCATCATTGTGGAACTATGAGGCACTCTATCGTCAATGTCACCACTCCTGTGAAAGGGGCGTCATAGTGGAACTATGAGCACTCTATCATCAATGTTACCGCTCCTGTGAGAGGGGCATCATTGTGGAACTATGAGGCACTCTATCATCAATGTTACCACTCCTGTGAGAGGGGCATCATTGTGAAACTATGAGGCACTCTATCATCAATGTTACCACTCCTGTGAAAGGGGCATCATAGTGGAACTATGAGCACTCTATCATCAATGTTACCACTCCTGTGAGAGGGGCATCATAGTGGAACTATGAGGTACTCTATCATCAATGTTACCACTCCTGTGAGAGGGGAATCATAGTGGAACTATGAGCACTTAATCATCAATGTTACCACTCCTGTGAGAGGGGCATCATTGTGGAACTATGAGGCACTCTATCATCAATGTTACCACTCCTGTGAGAGGGGCATCATTGTGGAACTATGAGGCACTCTATCATCAATGTTACCCCTCCTGTAAAAGGGGCATCATTGTAGAACTATGAGGCACTCTATCATCAATGTTACCACTCATGTGAGAGGGGCATCATTGTGGAACTATGAGGCACTCTATCATCAATGTTACCACTCCTGTGAAAAGGGCATCATTGTGGAACTATGAGGCACTCTATCATCAATGTTACCACTCCTGTGAGAGGGGCATCATTGTGGAACTATGAGGCACTCTATCATCAATGTTACCACTCATGTGAAAGGGGCATCATTGTGGAACTATGAGGCACTCTATCATCAATGTTACCACTCCTGTGAAGGGGGCATCATAGTGGAACTATGAGGCACTCTATCATCAATGTTACCACTCATGTGAGAGGGGCATCATAGTGGAACTATGAGGCACTCTATCATCAATGTTATCACTCCTGTGAGAGGGGCATCATAGTGGAACTATGAGGCACTCTATCATCAATGTTACCACTCCTGTGAAAGGGGCATCATTGTGGAACTATGAGGCACTCTATCATCAATGTTACCACTCCTGTGAAAGGGGCATCATTGTGGAACTATGAGGCACTCTATCATCAATGTTACCACTCCTGTGAAAGGGGCATCATTGTGGAACTATGAGGCACTCTATCATCAATGTTACCACTCCTGTGAAAGGGGCATCATAGTGGAACTATGAGGCACTCTATCATCAATGTTACCACTCCTGTGAAAGGGGCATCATTGTGGAACTATGAGGCACTCTATCATCAATGTTACCACTCTTGTGAAAGGGGCATCATTGTGGAACTATGAGGCACTCTATCATCAATGTTACCACTCCTGTGAGAGGGGCATCATAGTGGAACTATGAGGCACTCTATCATCAGTGTTACCACTCCTGTGAAAGAAGCATCATTGTGGAACTATGAGGTACTCTATCATCAATGTTACCACTCCTGTGAAATAAGCATCATTGTGGAAGTATGAGGTACTCAATGTTACCACCCCTGTGAGAGGGGCATCATAGTGGAACTATGAGGCACTCTATCATTAATGTTACCACTCCTGTGAGAGGGGCATCATTGTGGAACTATGAGGCACTCTATCATCAATGTTACCACTCCTGTGAGAGGGCATCATAGTGGAACTATGAGGCACACTATCATCAATGTTACCACTCCTGTGAGAGGGGCATCATTGTGGAACTATGAGGCACTCTATCATCAATGTTACCACTCTTGTGAGAGGGGCATCATTGGAACTATGAGGCACTCTATCATCAATGTTACCACTCCTGTGAAAGGGGCATCATTGTGGAACTATGAGGCACTCTATTATCAATGTTACCACTCCTGTGAAAGGGGCATCATAGTGGAACTATGAGGCACTCTATCATCAATGTCACCACTCTTGTGAGAGGGGCATCATTGGAACTATGAGGCACTCTATCATCAATGTTACCACTCCTGTGAGAGGGTCATCATAGTGGAACTATGAGGCACTCTATCATCAATGTTACCACTCCTGTGAGAGGGGCATCATTGTGGAACTATGAGGCACTCTATCATCAATGTTACCACTCATGTGAAAGGGGCATCATTGTAGAGCTATGAGGCACTCTATCATCAATGTTACCACTCCTGTGAGAGGGGTATCATTGTGGAACTATGATGCACTCTATCATCAATGTTACCACTCCTGTGAGAGGGGCATCATTGTGGAACTATGAGGCACTCTATCGTCAATGTCACCACTCCTGTGAAAGGGGCGTCATAGTGGAACTATGAGCACTCTATCATCAATGTTACCGCTCCTGTGAGAGGGGCATCATTGTGGAACTATGAGGCACTCTATCATCAATGTTACCACTCCTGTGAGAGGGGCATCATTGTGAAACTATGAGGCACTCTATCATCAATGTTACCACTCCTGTGAAAGGGGCATCATAGTGGAACTATGAGCACTCTATCATCAATGTTACCACTCCTGTGAGAGGGGCATCATAGTGGAACTATGAGGTACTCTATCATCAATGTTACCACTCCTGTGAGAGGGGAATCATAGTGGAACTATGAGCACTTAATCATCAATGTTACCACTCCTGTGAGAGGGGCATCATTGTGGAACTATGAGGCACTCTATCATCAATGTTACCACTCCTGTGAGAGGGGCATCATTGTGGAACTATGAGGCACTCTATCATCAATGTTACCCCTCCTGTAAAAGGGGCATCATTGTAGAACTATGAGGCACTCTATCATCAATGTTACCACTCATGTGAGAGGGGCATCATTGTGGAACTATGAGGCACTCTATCATCAATGTTACCACTCCTGTGAAAAGGGCATCATTGTGGAACTATGAGGCACTCTATCATCAATGTTACCACTCCTGTGAGAGGGGCATCATTGTGGAACTATGAGGCACTCTATCATCAATGTTACCACTCATGTGAAAGGGGCATCATTGTGGAACTATGAGGCACTCTATCATCAATGTTACCACTCCTGTGAAGGGGGCATCATAGTGGAACTATGAGGCACTCTATCATCAATGTTACCACTCATGTGAGAGGGGCATCATAGTGGAACTATGAGGCACTCTATCATCAATGTTATCACTCCTGTGAGAGGGGCATCATAGTGGAACTATGAGGCACTCTATCATCAATGTTACCACTCCTGTGAAAGGGGCATCATTGTGGAACTATGAGGCACTCTATCATCAATGTTACCACTCCTGTGAAAGGGGCATCATTGTGGAACTATGAGGCACTCTATCATCAATGTTACCACTCCTGTGAAAGGGGCATCATTGTGGAACTATGAGGCACTCTATCATCAATGTTACCACTCCTGTGAAAGGGGCATCATAGTGGAACTATGAGGCACTCTATCATCAATGTTACCACTCCTGTGAAAGGGGCATCATTGTGGAACTATGAGGCACTCTATCATCAATGTTACCACTCCTGTGAAAGGGGCATCATTGTGGAACTATGAGGCACTCTATCATCAATGTTACCACTCCTGTGAGAGGGGCATCATAGTGGAACTATGAGGCACTCTATCATCAGTGTTACCACTCCTGTGAAAGAAGCATCATTGTGGAACTATGAGGTACTCTATCATCAATGTTACCACTCCTGTGAAATAAGCATCATTGTGGAAGTATGAGGTACTCAATGTTACCACCCCTGTGAGAGGGGCATCATAGTGGAACTATGAGGCACTCTATCATTAATGTTACCACTCCTGTGAGAGGGGCATCATTGTGGAACTATGAGGCACTCTATCATCAATGTTACCACTCCTGTGAGAGGGCATCATAGTGGAACTATGAGGCACACTATCATCAATGTTACCACTCCTGTGAGAGGGGCATCATTGTGGAACTATGAGGCACTCTATCATCAATGTTACCACTCTTGTGAGAGGGGCATCATTGGAACTATGAGGCACTCTATCATCAATGTTACCACTCCTGTGAAAGGGGCATCATTGTGGAACTATGAGGCACTCTATTATCAATGTTACCACTCCTGTGAAAGGGGCATCATAGTGGAACTATGAGGCACTCTATCATCAATGTCACCACTCTTGTGAGAGGGGCATCATTGGAACTATGAGGCACTCTATCATCAATGTTACCACTCCTGTGAGAGGGTCATCATAGTGGAACTATGAGGCACTCTATCATCAATGTTACCACTCCTGTGAGAGGGGCATCATTGTGGAACTATGAGGCACTCTATCATCAATGTTACCACTCATGTGAAAGGGGCATCATTGTAGAGCTATGAGGCACTCTATCATCAATGTTACCACTCCTGTGAGAGGGGTATCATTGTGGAACTATGATGCACTCTATCATCAATGTTACCACTCCTGTGAGAGGGGCATCATTGTGGAACTATGAGGCACTCTATCATCAATGTTACCCCTCCTGTGAGAGGGGCCTCATTGTGGAACTATGAGGCACTCTATCATCAATGTTACCACTCCTGTGAGAGGGGCATCATAGTGGAACTATGAGGCACTCTATCATCAATGTTACCACTCCTGTGAGAGGGGCATCATAGTGGAACTATGAGGCACTCTATCATCAATGTTATCACTCCTGTGAGAGGGGCATCATAGTGGAACTATGAGGCACTCTATCATCAATGTTACCACTCCTGTGAAAGGGGCATCATAGTGGAACTATGAGGCACTCTATCATCAATGTTACCACTCCTGTGAAAGGGGCATCATAGTGGAACTATGAGGCACTCTATCATCAATGTTACCACTCCTGTGAGAGGGGCATCATAGTGGAACTATGAGGCACTCTATCATCAATGTTACCACTCCTGTGAAAGGGGCATCATAGTGGAACTATGAGGTACTCTATCATCAATGTTACCACTCCTGTGAGAGGGGCATCATTGTGGAACTATGAGGCACTCTATCATCAATGTTACCACTCCTGTGAAAGGGGCATCATAGTGGAACTATGAGGTACTCTATCATCAATGTTACCACTCCTGTGAGAGGGGCATCATAGTGGAACTATGAGGCACTCTATCATCAATGTTACCACTCCTGTGAGAGGGGCATCATTGTGGAACTATGACGCACTCTATCATCAATGTTACCCCTCCTGTGAGAGGGGCATCATAGTGGAACTATGAGGCACTCTATCATCAATGTTACCACTCCTGTGAAAGGGGCATCATAGTGGAACTATGAGGCACTCTATCATCAATGTTACCACTCCTGTGAGAGGGGCATCATAGTGGAACTATGAGGTACTCTATCATCAATGTTACCACTCCTGTGAGAGGGGCATCATTGTAGAACTATGAGGCACTCTATCATCAATGTTACCACTCCTGTGAAAGGGGCATCATAGTGGAACTATGAGGTACTCTATCATCAATGTTACCACTCCTGTGAGAGGGGCATCATTGTGGAACTATGAGGCACTCTATCATCAATGTTACCACTCCTGTGAAAGGGGCATCATAGTGGAACTATGAGGTACTCTATCATCAATGTTACCACTCCTGTGAGAGGGGCATCATAGTGGAACTATGAGGCACTCTATCATCAATGTAACCACTCCTGTGAGAGGGGCATCATTGTGGAACTATGACGCACTCTATCATCAATATTACCCCTCCTGTGAGAGGGGCATCATAGTGGAACTATGAGGCACTCTATCATCAATGTTACCACTCCTGTGAAAGGGGCATCATAGTGGAACTATGAGGCACTCTATCATCAATGTTACCACTCCTGTGAGAGGGGCATCATAGTGGAACTATGAGGTACTCTATCATCAATGTTACCACTCCTGTGAGAGGGGCATCATTGTAGAACTATGAGGCACTCTATCATCAATGTTACCACTCCTGTGAAAGGGGCATCATAGTGGAACTATGAGGCACTCTATCATCAATGTTACCACTCATGTGAGAGGGGCATCATAGTGGAACTATGAGGCACTCTATCATCAATGTTACCACTCCTGTGAGAGGGGCATCATTGTGGAACTATGAGGCACTCTATCATCAATGTTACCACTCCTGTGAAAGGGGCATCATAGTGGAACTATGAGGTACTCTATCATCAATGTTACCACTCCTGTGAGAGGGGCATCATAGTGGAACTATGAGGCACTCTATCATCAATGTTACCACTCCTGTGAGAGGGGCATCATTGTGGAACTATGACGCACTCTATCATCAATGTTACCCCTCCTGTGAGAGGGTTATCATAGTGGAACTATGAGGCACTCTATCATCAATGTTACCACTCCTGTGAAAGGGGCATCATAGTGGAACTATGAGGCACTCTATCATCAATGTTACCACTCCTGTGAGAGGGGCATCATAGTGGAACTATGACGCACTCTATCATCAATGTTACCACTCCTGTGAAAGGGGCATCATAGTGGAACTATGAGGCACTCTATCATCAATGTTACCACTCCTGTGAGAGGGGCATCATAGTGGAACTATGAGGCACTCTGTCATCAATGTTACCACTCCTGTGAGAGGGGCATCACTGGAACTATGAGGCACTCTATCATCAATGTTACCACTCCTGTGAAAGGGGCATCATAGTGGAACTATGAGGTACTCTGTCATCAATGTTACCACTCCCGTGAGAGGGGCATCATGGTGGAACTATGAGGCACTATATCATCAATGTTACCACTCCTGTGAAAGGGACATAATTGTGGAACTATGAGGTACTCTATCATCAATGTTACCACTCCTGTGAGAGGGGCATCATTGTGGAACTATGAGGCACTCTATCATCAATGTTACCACTCCTGTGAAAGGGGCATCATAGTGGAACTATGAGGTACTCTATCATCAATGTTACCACTCCTGTGAGAGGGTCATCATAGTGGAACTATGAGGCACTCTATCATTAATGTTACCACTCCTGTGAGAGGGGCATCATTGTGGAACTATGAGGCACTCTATCATCAATGTTACCACTCCTGTGAGAGGGGCATCATTGTGAACTATGAGGCACTCTATCATCAATGTTACCACTCCTGTGAAAGGGGCATTATAGTGGAACTATGAGGTACTCTATCATCAATGTTACCACTCCTGTGAGAGGGGCATCATTGTGGAACTATGAGGCCCTCTATCATCAATGTTACCACTCCTGTGAAAGGGGCATCATTGGAACTATGAGGCACTCTATCATCAATGTTACCACTCCTGTGAGAGGGGCATCATTGGAACTATGAGGCACTCTATCATCAATGTTACCACTCCTGTGAAAGGGGCATCATTGTGGAACTATGAGGCACTCTATCATCAATGTCACCACTCCTGTGAAAGGGGCATCATAGTGGAACTATGAGGTACTCTATCATCAATGTTACCACTCCTGTGAGAGGGGCATCATTGTGGAACTATGAGGCACTCTATCATCAATGTTACCACTCCTGTGAAAGGGGCATCATTGTGGAACTATGAGGCACTCTATCATCAATGTTACCACTCCTGTGAGAGGGGCATCATAGTGGAACTATGAGGTACTTTATCATCAATGTTACCACTCCTGTGAGAGGGGCATCATAGTGGAACTATGAGGCACTCTATCATCAATGTTACCACTCCTGTGAGAGGGGCATCATTGTGGAACTATGAGGCACTCTATCGTCAATGTTACCACTCCTGTGAGAGGGGCATCATTGTGGAACTATGAGGCACTCTATCATCAATGTTACCACTCCTGTGAGAGGGGCATCATTGTGGAACTATGAGGCACTCTATCATCAATGTTACCACTCCTGTGAGAGGGGCATCATAGTGGAACTATAAGGCACTCTATCATCAATGTTACCACTCCTGTGAGAGGGGCATCATTGGAACTATGAGGCACTCTATCATCAATGTTACCACTCCTGTGAGAGGGGCATCATAGTGGAACTATGAGACACTCTATCATCAATGTTACCACTCCTGTGAGATGGGCATCATTGTGGAACTATGAGGTACTCTATCATCAATGTTACCACTCCTGTGAGAGGGGCATCATTGGAACTATGAGGCACTCTATCATCAATGTTACCACTCCTGTGAAAGGGGCATCATTGTGGAACTATGAGGCACTCTATCATCAATGTTACCACTCATGTGAGAGGGGCATCATTGTGGAACTATGAGGTACTCTATCATCAATGTTACCACTCCTGTGAGAGGGGCATCATAGTGGAACTATGAGGCACTCTATCATCAATGTTACCACTCCTGTGAGAGGGGCATCATTGTGGAACTATGAGGTACTCTATCATCAATGTTACCACTCCTGTGAGAGGGGCTTCATAGTGGAACTATGAGGTACTCTAGCATCAATGTTACCACTCCTGTGAGAGGGGCATCATTGTGGAACTATGAGGCACTCTATCATCAATGTTACCACTCCTGTGAAAGGGGCATCATTGTGGAACTATGAGGCACTCTATCATCAATGTTACCACTCCTGTGAAAGGGGCATCATTGTGGAACTATGAGGCACTCTATTATCAATGTTACCACTCCTGTGAGAGGGGCATCATTGTGGAACTATGAGGCACTCTATCATCAATGTTACCACTCCTGTGAAGGGGGCATCATTGTGGAACGATGAGGTACTCTATCATCAATGTTACCACTCATGTGAAAGGTCATCATTGTGGAACTATGAGGCACTCTATCATCAATGTTACCACTCCTGTGAGAGGGGCATCATTGTGGAACTATGAGGCACTCTATCATCAATGTTACCACTCCTGTGAGAGGGGCATCATTGTGGAACTATGAGGCACTCTATCGTCAATGTCACCACTCCTGTGAAAGGGGCATCATTGTGGAACTATGAGGCACTCTATCATCAATGTTACCACTCCTGTGAAAGGGGCATCATTGTGGAACTATGAGGCACTCTATCATCAATGTTACCACTCCTGTGAAAGGGGCATCATTGTGGAACTATGAGGCACTCTATCATCAATGTTACCACTCCTGTGAAAGGGGCATCATTGTGGAACTATGAGGCACTCTATCGTCAATGTCACCACTCCTGTGAAAGGGGCATCATAGTGGAACTATGAGGCACTCTATCATCAATGTTACCACTCCTGTGAACGGGGCATCATTGTAGAACTATGAGGCACTCTATCATCAATGTTACCACTCCTGTGAAAGGGGCATCATAGTGGAACTATGAGGCACTCTATCATCAATGTTACCACTCCTGTGAGAGGGGCATCATTGTGGAACTATGAGGCACTCTATCATCAATGTTACCACTCCTGTGAGAGGGGCATCATCGTGGAGCTATGAGGCACTCTATCATCAATGTTACCACTCCTGTGAAAGGGGCATCATTGTGGAACTATGAGGCACTCTATCATCAATGTTACCACTCCTGTGAAAGGGGCATCATTGTGGAACTATGAGGCACTCTATCATCAATGTTACCACTCCTGTGAGAGGGGCATCATAGTGGAACTATGAGGCACTCTATCATCAATGTTACCACTCCTGTGAGAGGGGTATCATTGTGGAACTATGAGGTACTCTATCATCAATGTTACCACTCCTGTGAAAGGTCATCATTGTGGAACTATGAGGCACTCTATCATCAATGTTACCACTCCTGTGAAAGGGGCATCATTGTGGAACTATGAGGCACTCTATCGTCAATGTTACCACTCCTGTGAAAGGGGCATCATTGTGGAACTATGAGGCACTCTATCATCAATGTTACCACTCCTGTGAAAGGGGCATCATTGTGGAACTATGAGGCACTCTGTTAAATAATCACAGGAACTGGTGGGGAAGCAGGTTGGTTTATTAAGCAGCACAGCAACATGAACAGCAGTCTCTTGGTCCACAGGAACAGTGCAACTGACCTGTAGTCAAGGACACAGTAGTGTTCTAAGAACACTTAAAGAAAAACATGCAGGATTTAAAGGTACAGGAAAATGCAATGAGGATAGAATGTAACACATCTCCCTTTCGTAAAAAGAAAGATAAAAGGTTAAGAAGCATAATCATGAAATTTCACAGGAGACGATCTAGGACGATTAGATAACTTTACCCTTGAAGCAATGGAACTGCTGGTAGGCTTGGGAACGGCGGAAATGGAAGTTTGTTGCGGAGTGGGACACTTTGCAACCCGCTTAAAGTTCCATAGTCTGCCATCCTGGGTAATGACACTATTACTAAAAACTTTTACCAGTTTCATTGGCTTACCAAACTTATCAGAACCTTTTGAAAGAATACCAGGTCTCTTGATCCTTACCACATCTCCCACAGAAAAATCAGGAGATTTAACGTTCCACTTTTTGTCATACCACAGTTTGCTTTTTGATTGTTTGTTCTCAACTTTCTGAGATGCTTGCTCAACCAAGTCTTGTGAAAAGGACTTGTTGAGACATTTATCCCTGAACCACCAAGGACAAATGGTAGAAGCAGGATCACGTCCTTTAAGCAAACGAAAAGGGCTGACTTCAGTGGTTGAATGAGGGGTAATTCTGTAACACCACAACCTTTCTCTTAAAGAAGTCTTCCAATCTGACCCAGACTTACAGACTTCAGATATAAAACCTTTTAAAACTCTATTAAAACGCTCCACAAGACCATTTTCATGTGGTTCATAGAAGGAAACAGTGTTGTGCTTGATGGAATGTAATTTGAGAAAAGTCTCAATTTCTAGAGAGGTAAGTTGCACGCCATTATCCGTGACCAAAATGGACGGACAACCCTCTCTAGAAAAAACTTCCTTGAAAAATTCTATGACAACATTGGTGGAAGTAGAAGAAACAAATTTAACTTCTGGCCATTTTGAGTGGTAATCCATTAGCACAAGAGCATATCGGGAATCAGAAGGAAGACACCTAAAAGGGCCAGAAATGTCAAAGGCAAGTTTTTTCCAAGGCAAAGAGGGCCAAGGTGTCGTCTTCAAAGGAGGAACATTAACTTTCAACATTTTGTCATTTCCTACACACACAGAACACTCTCTGACCTTGTGTTCAACCAAACGATCCAACGATGGCCACCAGAAATAATTCCTAATCAATCTTTTCATGGCCGACATACCTGGATGTGTTTTATGTGCAAGATCTAGAATCAGGTTCTGTATATCAAAAGGTGGAACACATTTACCAGATTTAAAAACCAAATCATTCTCCAACTCAAGCTCAGTTGAGATATTAAAAAATGGCATAAAATCTTCCTTTAACAACTTTTTATCAGGCCAACCTTCTTGAATGAATTTTTTAATATTTTGTAAAGTGAGATCTTGTACATCAGCAGTTTTCCATAAGTCTTCAGAAATCTCATTGAAATCGGTAGATAGCACATCCTGCAAACAAGTGACCACATCAGTGTCATTCAGACTCTTGCACTCAGAAACCGGAGATGGATGACGAGACAAGAAGTCTGCCACCACATTTTTTTTTCCCGGGACATACTCCGGAGTGAAAGAGTATTCTTGGAGTCGTGAGGTAAGTCTGGAAATGCGAGCCGTGGCATTCCAACCTCCACCTGGGGACAAAATGTTAACTAATGGTTTGTGATCAGTTCTGAGCACAAACTTATTTCCCCAAATGAAATTCCTAAAGTGCTCGATAGCCCACACACAAGCTAAAAGCTCTTTTTCAATGACCGCATATCTACGTTCCGTATCATTGAGAGTACGGGACGCAAAACACACATTCCACTCATCTTTGCCAGCCTTTTGAGACAAAACAGACCCAAGACCATACAAACTGGCATCCACCGTGATGACACACAACTTATTCAAACAGAAAGGTCTAAGTGTTGGAGCATGCAAAATATCAGACTTGATGCGTTCAAAAGCTACCTGTTGTTCCCCTTCCCAAACAAACGAATTCCCATGTCTCAAAAGCTTCCTCAGAGGCTCCATTTTGGTGGCAAAATTATTTACAAATTTACTATAGTATTCACACATTCCTGCGAAGGATAATAACTGATCTTTATTAGTTGGCGGTGGGGCATTACTAATGCCATCAACATTTGATCTTTTCGGCACTACACCATCACCTGATAATGTGTGTCCCAAATATTCAACAGAAGATTGAAATAACTTGCACTTGCTGGCTTTTAAAGTTAACCCGCTATTCCTTAGCTTTTCACACACAGATCGTAAATGACCAATATGGTCCTCCACAGTACCTGAAAAAATTAAAATGTCATCTTGAAAACATTTTACAAAATGATCCACATCCCTAAAAATGTTGTACATGACCCTTTGGAAAACTGAGGCAGCTGAGGCTAAACCAAACGGCATTCTGTTATACTGAAAAAGACCATGAGGAGTAATAAAAGCTGTTAGACCCTTGGATTCATCAGTAAGTGTGATCTGGTGATAAGCCGATCTTAAATCCAGGGTAGAGAACACCTTGGCACCTTCCAACATGGAAACAACCTCATTTATATTTGGAAGGGGATGACAGTCCACAATAATTGCCAAATTGAGTGCCCTGAGGTCCACACACATTCTCAAAGATTTGTCCGGTTTCCTGACTAAAACAATCGGGGAAACCCATTCTGCAGAATCAATGGGTTCAATGATATTCTCAGCCACTAAATCATCTAACATTTTCCTCAGATCTTCCCTCACATTAATGGGTACACCTCTCAGCTTTTGCCTAACCGGAACAGCAGTAGATTTCAGTTTTATTTTGTGAGAAAAGTCTTTAAGCATACCTAATTTGTCAGAGAAAACATCTTTAAATTCACCCTTAATCATATCGGTCCCTCCATCATTTGAAATGGCGGAAATGTTATCATCTTCAAAAATTTCACCTAAGATAACAGGATCTTTTGCGCGAGGATTTAAAATAATGCCAAATTTCCACAAATCCTTCCATCCAACAACATTCACGCCTTTGACTGCAATATACAATTTAATATCAACAGTCCTGGATTTGAAAGTAATTCTGACTTGAAAAAGACCTAACATTGCTACCATAGTACCATTGAAACTAATTGCCCTAATCTCAGAAGGAAGAATGTCTTTTAAATTCAGAACCTGTTTTAACCGTTCTTCAAAGTAATCTTTGGTAATAATGGTCCAAGGTGAACCGGAATCAGCCATCAAGTTGAGGCTGACCCCCAAAACAAACATCTCACAAATGGGTTTTTTGATAAGTTGATCATTGTCATCGATCAAAGAAATCTCTCCAGCCAAATAAACTACAAAACCTTTATTAAGTGAATCACAATGCTCTAAACCACTACAAGCACAACTGCAAGCTTTAGAAGGACCTTCTGTAACAACAGCAACTTTATCCTTGGGACCTTGCACAGACATCCTTGAATCTCTACAAACAGTAGAGAAATGTCCTAACCTTCCACACTTTCTGCACTCTTTGTTAATAGCAGGGCATCCAGCATATGAGGCAACATGCATTTTACTACCACATTTATAACAAATCATAGCTTTCCCATATCTCTTAAGATTACTTGTGTTGTTGAATCTATTGGTATTGGGAAATGCTTGTTGACTATCATTTATTTGTCCTTCTTTATGTTTAATAAGACAAACTTCATCATGGGAATCAGTCTTACTGGTAACATGTTTTTGAACAGTGAGCATCCATTTCTCAGACTGTTCTAAAGACTTCGCAATGGCAATTGCTTCAGATAACTTTGGGTCACCTAATTCCCATAAGCGTTCTTGCGTTTTCTTATTTTTTACATGGACTATTATTTGATCTCTCAACATCTCATCACAAATGGCACCAAAATTACAATGAATAGACAAAGATCTCAATGCAGTCATAAATTCATCAAACGATTCAGATTCTTGTTGCGCCCGAGTGTAAAATTTATACCTATTTAGTGCTATATTTGAAACTGGTTTAAAACGTTTTTCAATTCTAAGAAGAGCCTCCTTATATACATTAGTACCTTCTCCTTCACCTAACTCAGGCGGAATAGGGGGTAAAGCCCTAAATACCATTTGCCCCTCAGAACCCAGACAGTGTAAGAGAATACTTTTCTTCCTCTCAGCACCCATGCGTTCTCCATCTATTGCCTTCATGTAGTTAAAGAATTCTTCTTTCCAACGAGTCCATGGAATGGGTGGATCACCCTTATTCTGCAAAAAATTTTCAGGTGGGTCAAACTGCATGGTCTCTATTCTAGTGCTTTTTCCTTTTTAAAATATTTAAACTACAATGATAATAACAAATTTGTCAAAGAATAAATAAAACAACTGTAATTGATCTCTGAATCAACACCCAGGTAAGTCAAAAGATAAGAATAAATATTATATATGAGTTCTTTAAGTTGTTGATGTAAAACTTGTCCCATGCGTTTTCTTTCAGAGTAAGAACCAAAATAAGAACCAAAATATGTAATACCAGAAAGGTGAAGCTGTCTTTGTCTCTCTGTTGTTTCTTTCTGAAAATATCCTCGTTTCTTGGATGAGGGCTTGAAATAACCGGGAGTGGAAAGAAAAACGGAGACAAACGGTGGTCAGTTGCTATGGAAACGCGACCTGAGACAATCCCAATCCAAAATGGCCGCCGCGCTTAGGATTGATGCGTGATTACGTCATCACGCGCTGATCCGCCTTTGCCAATGTCTTTGCTTCTTGTAGCGCGAGACTCCTCAGCTGGACAGCTGGCTCGGATGACAACTCCGCGCATACAACGAGACAATGCAATCTCGAGCAGGATCTCGAGCGCCGATGAGCTCGTGTCACACAACAGCTGATGCGGACTCGCGCTGATGCAGTCTCGCGTCTGTCACACGCACCAATGCCGATCCACCAGTCAGAGTCAATTCAAAGGTAAACAATCAGAATTACCTTAAAATGTTGATAAATCATCAAGTTTGCGTTGGTAGGAGTTCTTCAAATCGGATTTTCTTCTTACTAGTAGTTAAATTCTTGCCAATCTTCGTAGATGCTTCTTGAAGTAAAGAAGATTTGATTGTAGGTTTTCTTTTTTTTTAACAAAAAAAAAATCGATGAACTCCACCTCTGTGCTGCTCTTCAACCAGTATAAGGTCACCCTCGTCGCCAATTTTGTTAAATAATCACAGGAACTGGTGGGGAAGCAGGTTGGTTTATTAAGCAGCACAGCAACATGAACAGCAGTCTCTTGGTCCACAGGAACAGTGCAACTGACCTGTAGTCAAGGACACAGTAGTGTTCTAAGAACACTTAAAGAAAAACATGCAGGATTTAAAGGTACAGGAAAATGCAATGAGGATAGAATGTAACACACTCTATCATCAATGTTACCACTCCTGTGAAAGGGGCATCATAGTGGAACTATGAGGCACTCTGTCATCAATGTTACCACTCCTGTGAGAGGGGCATCATTGTGGAACTATGAGGTACTCTATCATCAATGTTACCACTCCTGTGAAAGGTCATCATTGTGGAACTATGAGGCACTCTATCATCAATGTTACCACTCCTGTGAAAGGGGCATCATTGTGGAACTATGAGGTACTCTATCATCAATGTTACCACTCCTGTGAAAGGTCATCATTGTGGAACTATGAGGCACTCTATCATCAATGTTACCACTCCTGTGAAAGGGGCATCATTGTGGAACTATGAGGCACTCTATCATCAATGTTACCACTCCTGTGAAAGGGGCATCATTGTGGAACTACGAGGCACTCTATCATCAATGTTACCACTCCTGTGAAAGGGGCATCATTGTGGAACTATGAGGCACTCTATCATCAATGTTACCACTCCTGTGAAAGGGGCATCATTGTGGAACTATGAGGCCCTCTATCATCAATGTTACCACTCCTGTGAAAGGTCATCATTGTGGAACTATGAGGCACTTTATCATCAATGTTACCACTCCTGTGAGAGGGGCTTCATAGTGGAACTATGAGGTACTCTAGCATCAATGTTACCACTCCTGTGAGAGGGGCATCATTGTGGAACTATGAGGCACTCTATCATCAATGTTACCACTCCTGTGAGAGGGGCATCATTGTGGAACTATGAGGCACTCTATCATCAATGTTACCACTCCTGTGAGAGGGGCTTCATAGTGGAACTATGAGGTACTCTAGCATCAATGTTACCACTCCTGTGAGAGGGGCATCATTGTGGAACTATGAGGCACTCTATCATCAATGTTACCACTCCAGTGAGAGGGGCATCATAGTGGAACTATGAGCACTCTATCATCAATGTTACCGCTCCTGTGAGAGGGGCATCATTGTGAAACTATGAGGCACTCTATCGTCAATGTCACCACTCCTGTGAAAGGTCATCATTGTGGAACTATGAGGTACTCTATCATCAATGTTACCACTCCTGTGAGAGGGGCATCATTGTGGAAATATGAGGCACTCTATCATCAATGTTACCACTCCTGTGAAAGGGGCATCATAGTGGAACTATGAGGTACTCTATCATCAATGTTACCACTCCTGTGAGAGGGGCATCATAGTGGAACTATGAGGCACTCTATCATCAATGTAACCACTCCTGTGAGAGGGGCATCATTGTGGAACTATGACGCACTCTATCATCAATATTACCCCTCCTGTGAGAGGGGCATCATAGTGGAACTATGAGGCACTCTATCATCAATGTTACCACTCCTGTGAAAGGGGCATCATAGTGGAACTATGAGGCACTCTATCATCAATGTTACCACTCCTGTGAGAGGGGCATCATAGTGGAACTATGAGGTACTCTATCATCAATGTTACCACTCCTCTGAGAGGGGCATCATTGTAGAACTATGAGGCACTCTATCATCAATGTTACCACTCCTGTGAAAGGGGCATCATAGTGGAACTATGAGGCACTCTATCATCAATGTTACCACTCATGTGAGAGGGGCATCATAGTGGAACTATGAGGCACTCTATCATCAATGTTACCACTCCTGTGAGAGGGGCATCATTGTGGAACTATGAGGCACTCTATCATCAATGTTACCACTCCTGTGAAAGGGGCATCATAGTGGAACTATGAGGTACTCTATCATCAATGTTACCACTCCTGTGAGAGGGGCATCATAGTGGAACTATGAGGCACTCTATCATCAATGTTACCACTCCTGTGAGAGGGGCATCATTGTGGAACTATGACGCACTCTATCATCAATGTTACCCCTCCTGTGAGAGGGTTATCATAGTGGAACTATGAGGCACTCTATCATCAATGTTACCACTCCTGTGAGAGGGGCATCATAGTGGAACTATGAGGCACTCTATCATCAATGTTACCACTCCTGTGAAAGGGGCATCATAGTGGAACTATGAGGTACTCTATCATCAATGTTACCACTCCTGTGAGAGGGGCATCATTGTGGAACTATGAGGCACTCTATCATCAATGTTACCACTCCTGTGAAAGGGGCATCATAGTGGAACTATGAGGTACTCTATCATCAATGTTACCACTCCTGTGAGAGGGGCATCATAGTGGAACTATGAGGCACTCTATCATCAATGTTACCACTCCTGTGAGAGGGGCATCATTGTGGAACTATGACGCACTCTATCATCAATGTTACCCCTCCTGTGAGAGGGGCATCATAGTGGAACTATGAGGCACTCTATCATCAATGTTACCACTCCTGTGAAAGGGGCATCATAGTGGAACTATGAGGCACTCTATCATCAATGTTACCACTCCTGTGAGAGGGGCATCATAGTGGAACTATGAGGTACTCTATCATCAATGTTACCACTCCTGTGAGAGGGGCATCATTGTAGAACTATGAGGCACTCTATCATCAATGTTACCACTCCTGTGAAAGGGGCATCATAGTGGAACTATGAGGTACTCTATCATCAATGTTACCACTCCTGTGAGAGGGGCATCATTGTGGAACTATGAGGCACTCTATCATCAATGTTACCACTCCTGTGAAAGGGGCATCATAGTGGAACTATGAGGTACTCTATCATCAATGTTACCACTCCTGTGAGAGGGGCATCATAGTGGAACTATGAGGCACTCTATCATCAATGTAACCACTCCTGTGAGAGGGGCATCATTGTGGAACTATGACGCACTCTATCATCAATATTACCCCTCCTGTGAGAGGGGCATCATAGTGGAACTATGAGGCACTCTATCATCAATGTTACCACTCCTGTGAAAGGGGCTTCATAGTGGAACTATGAGGCACTCTATCATCAATGTTACCACTCCTGTGAGAGGGGCATCATAGTGGAACTATGAGGTACTCTATCATCAATGTTACCACTCCTGTGAGAGGGGCATCATTGTAGAACTATGAGGCACTCTATCATCAATGTTACCACTCCTGTGAAAGGGGCATCATAGTGGAACTATGAGGCACTCTATCATCAATGTTACCACTCATGTGAGAGGGGCATCATAGTGGAACTATGAGGCACTCTATCATCAATGTTACCACTCCTGTGAGAGGGGCATCATTGTGGAACTATGAGGCACTCTATCATCAATGTTACCACTCCTGTGAAAGGGGCATTATAGTGGAACTATGAGGTACTCTATCATCAATGTTACCACTCCTGTGAGAGGGGCATCATAGTGGAACTATGAGGCACTCTATCATCAATGTTACCACTCCTGTGAGAGGGACATCATTGTGGAACTATGACGCACTCTATCATCAATGTTACCCCTCCTGTGAGAGGGTTATCATAGTGGAACTATGAGGCACTCTATCATCAATGTTACCACTCCTGTGAAAGGGGCATCATAGTGGAACTATGAGGCACTCTATCATCAATGTTACCACTCCTGTGAGAGGGGCATCATAGTGGAACTATGACGCACTCTATCATCAATGTTACCACTCCTGTGAAAGGGGCATCATAGTGGAACTATGAGGCACTCTATCATCAATGTTACCACTCCTGTGAGAGGGGCATCATAGTGGAACTATGAGGCACTCTGTCATCAATGTTACCACTCCTGTGAGAGGGGCATCACTGGAACTATGAGGCACTCTATCATCAATGTTACCACTCCTGTGAAAGGGGCATCATAGTGGAACTATGAGGTACTCTGTCATCAATGTTACCACTCCCGTGAGAGGGGCATCATGGTGGAACTATGAGGCACTATATCATCAATGTTACCACTCCTGTGAAAGGGACATAATTGTGGAACTATGAGGTACTCTATCATCAATGTTACCACTCCTGTGAGAGGGGCATCATTGTGGAACTATGAGGCACTCTATCATCAATGTTACCACTCCTGTGAAAGGGGCATCATAGTGGAACTATGAGGTACTCTATCATCAATGTTACCACTCCTGTGAGAGGGTCATCATAGTGGAACTATGAGGCACTCTATCATTAATGTTACCACTCCTGTGAGAGGGGCATCATTGTGGAACTATGAGGCACTCTATCATCAATGTTACCACTCCTGTGAGAGGGTCATCATAGTGGAACTATGAGGCACTCTATCATCAATGTTACCACTCCTGTGAAAGGGGCATCATAGTGGAACTATGAGGTACTCTATCATCAATGTTACCACTCCTGTGAGAGGGGCATCATTGTGGAACTATGAGGCACTCTATCATCAATGTTACCACTCCTGTGAAAGGGGCATCATAGTGGAACTATGAGGTACTCTATCATCAATGTTACCACTCCTGTGAGAGGGTCATCATAGTGGAACTATGAGGCACTCTATCATCAATGTTACCACTCCTGTGAGAGGGGCATCATTGTGAACTATGAGGCACTCTATCATCAATGTTACCACTCCCGTGAAAGGGGCATTATAGTGGAACTATGAGGTACTCTATCATCAATGTTACCACTCCTGTGAGAGGGGCATCATTGTGGAACTATGAGGCCCTCTATCATCAATGTTACCACTCCTGTGAAAGGGGCATCATTGGAACTATGAGGCACTCTATCATCAATGTTACCACTCCTGTGAGAGGGGCATCATTGGAACTATGAGGCACTCTATCATCAATGTTACCACTCCTGTGAAAGGGGCATCATTGTGGAACTATGAGGCACTCTATCATCAATGTCACCACTCCTGTGAAAGGGGCATCATAGTGGAACTATGAGGTACTCTATCATCAATGTTACCACTCCTGTGAGAGGGGCATCATTGTGGAACTATGAGGCACTCTATCATCAATGTTACCACTACTGTGAAAGGGGCATCATTGTGGAACTATGAGGCACTCTATCATCAATGTTACCACTCCTGTGAGAGGGGCATCATAGTGGAACTATGAGGTACTTTATCATCAATGTTACCACTCCTGTGAGAGGGGCATCATAGTGGAACTATGAGGCACTCTATCATCAATGTTACCACTCCTGTGAGAGGGGCAACATTGTGGAACTATGAGGCACTCTATCGTCAATGTTACCACTCCTGTGAGAGGGGCATCATTGTGGAACTATGAGGCACTCTATCATCAATGTTACCACTCCTGTGAGAGGGGCATCATTGTGGAACTATGAGGCACTCTATCATCAATGTTACCACTCCTGTGAGAGGGGCATCATAGTGGAACTATAAGGCACTCTATCATCAATGTTACCACTCCTGTGAGAGGGGCATCATTGGAACTATGAGGCACTCTATCATCAATGTTACCACTCCTGTGAGAGGGGCATCATAGTGGAACTATGAGACACTCTATCATCAATGTTACCACTCCTGTGAGATGGGCATCATTGTGGAACTATGAGGTACTCTATCATCAATGTTACCACTCCTGTGAGAGGGGCATCATTGGAACTATGAGGCACTCTATCATCAATGTTACCACTCCTGTGAAAGGGGCATCATTGTGGAACTATGAGGCACTCTATCATCAATGTTACCACTCATGTGAGAGGGGCATCATTGTGGAACTATGAGGTACTCTATCATCAATGTTACCACTCCTGTGAGAGGGGCATCATAGTGGAACTATGAGGCACTCTATCATCAATGTTACCACTCCTGTGAGAGGGGCATCATTGTGGAACTATGAGGTACTCTATCATCAATGTTACCACTCCTGTGAGAGGGGCTTCATAGTGGAACTATGAGGTACTCTAGCATCAATGTTACCACTCCTGTGAGAGGGGCATCATTGTGGAACTATGAGGCACTCTATCATCAATGTTACCACTCCTGTGAAAGGGGCATCATTGTGGAACTATGAGGCACTCTATCATCAATGTTACCACTCCTGTGAAAGGGGCATCATTGTGGAACTATGAGGCACTCTATCAACAATGTTACCACTCCTGTGAGAGGGGCATCATTGTGGAACTATGAGGCACTCTATCATCAATGTTACCACTCCTGTGAAGGGGGCATCATTGTGGAACGATGAGGTACTCTATCATCAATGTTACCACTCATGTGAAAGGTCATCATTGTGGAACTATGAGGCACTCTATCATCAATGTTACCACTCCTGTGAGAGGGGCATCATTGTGGAACTATGAGGCACTCTATCATCAATGTTACCACTCCTGTGAGAGGGGCATCATTGTGGAACTATGAGGCACTCTATCGTCAATGTCACCACTCCTGTGAAAGGGGCATCATTGTGGAACTATGAGGCACTCTATCATCAATGTTACCACTCCTGTGAAAGGGGCATCATTGTGGAACTATGAGGCACTCTATCATCAATGTTACCACTCCTGTGAAAGGGGCATCATTGTGGAACTATGAGGCACTCTATCATCAATGTTACCACTCCTGTGAAAGGGGCATCATTGTGGAACTATGAGGCACTCTATCGTCAATGTCACCACTCCTGTGAAAGGGGCATCATAGTGGAACTATGAGGCACTCTATCATCAATGTTACCACTCCTGTGAACGGGGCATCATTGTAGAACTATGAGGCACTCTATCATCAATGTTACCACTCCTGTGAAAGGGGCATCATAGTGGAACTATGAGGCACTCTATCATCAATGTTACCACTCCTGTGAGAGGGGCATCATAGTGGAACTATGAGGCACTCTATCATCAATGTTACCACTCCTGTGAGAGGGGCATCATCGTGGAGCTATGAGGCACTCTATCATCAATGTTACCACTCCTGTGAAAGGGGCATCATTGTGGAACTATGAGGCACTCTATCATCAATGTTACCACTCCTGTGAAAGGGGCATCATTGTGGAACTATGAGGCACTCTATCATCAATGTTACCACTCCTGTGAGAGGGGCATCATAGTGGAACTATGAGGCACTCTATCATCAATGTTACCACTCCTGTGAGAGGGGTATCATTGTGGAACTATGAGGTACTCTATCATCAATGTTACCACTCCTGTGAAAGGTCATCATTGTGGAACTATGAGGCACTCTATCATCAATGTTACCACTCCTGTGAAAGGGGCATCATTGTGGAACTATGAGGCACTCTATCGTCAATGTTACCACTCCTGTGAAAGGGGCATCATTGTGGAACTATGAGGCACTCTATCATCAATGTTACCACTCCTGTGAAAGGGGCATCATTGTGGAACTATGAGGCACTCTATCATCAATGTTACCACTCCTGTGAAAGGGGCATCATAGTGGAACTATGAGGCACTCTATCATCAATGTTACCACTCCTGTGAGAGGGGCATCATTGTGGAACTATGAGGTACTCTATCATCAATGTTACCACTCCTGTGAAAGGTCATCATTGTGGAACTATGAGGCACTCTATCATCAATGTTACCACTCCTGTGAAAGGGGCATCATTGTGGAACTATGAGGTACTCTATCATCAATGTTACCACTCCTGTGAAAGGTCATCATTGTGGAACTATGCGGCACTCTATCATCAATGTTACCACTCCTGTGAAAGGGGCATCATTGTGGAACTATGAGGCACTCTATCATCAATGTTACCACTCCTGTGAAAGGGGCATCATTGTGGAACTACGAGGCACTCTATCATCAATGTTACCACTCCTGTGAAAGGGGCATCATTGTGGAACTATGAGGAACTCCATCATCAATGTTACCACTCCTGTGAAAGGGGCATCATTGTGGAACTATGAGGCACTCTATCATCAATGTTACCACTCCTGTGAAAGGTCATCATTGTGGAACTATGAGGCACTCTATCATCAATGTTACCACTCCTGTGAGAGGGGCTTCATAGTGGAACTATGAGGTACTCTAGCATCAATGTTACCACTCCTGTGAGAGGGGCATCATTGTGGAACTATGAGGCACTCTATCATCAATGTTACCACTCCTGTGAGAGGGGCATCATTGTGGAACTATGAGGCACTCTATCATCAATGTTACCACTCCTGTGAGAGGGGCTTCATAGTGGAACTATGAGGTACTCTAGCATCAATGTTACCACTCCTGTGAGAGGGGCATCATTGTGGAACTATGAGGCACTCTATCATCAATGTTACCACTCCAGTGAGAGGGGCATCATAGTGGAACTATGAGCACTCTATCATCAATGTTACCGCTCCTGTGAGAGGGGCATCATTGTGGAACTATGAGGCACTCTATCGTCAATGTCACCACTCCTGTGAAAGGGGCATCATTGTGGAACTATGAGGCACTCTATCATCAATGTTACCACTCCTGTGAGAGGGGCATCATTGTGGAACTATGAGGCACTCTATCATCAATGTTACCACTCCTGTGAAAGGGGCATCATTGTGGAACTATGAGGCACTCTATCATCAATGTTACCACTCCTGTGAGAGGGGCATCATTGTGGAACTATGAGGTACTCTATCATCAATGTTACCACTCCTGTGAGAGGGGCATCATTGTGGAGCTATGAGGTACTCTAGCATCAATGTTACCACTCCTGTGAGAGGGGCATCATTGTGGAACTATGAGGTACTCTATCATCAATGTTACCACTCCTGTGAGAGGGGCATCATTGTGGAACTATGAGGCACTCTATCATCAATGTTACCACTCCTGTGAAAGGGGCATCATAGTGGAACTATGAGGCACTCTATCATCAATGTCACCACTCCTGTGAGAGGAGCATCATTGTGGAACTATGAGGCACTCTATCATCAATGTCACCACTCCTGTGAGAGGGGCATCATAGTGGAACTATGAGGCACTCTATCATCAATGTTAACAAAGTTGTGTTCATAATAACACACTACATACCCATGAGGGTCTCAAGAAGCTGAATAATGTGTAACCATAGAGACACTGTTGACAGTTGAGAGGTACCAGATCGTCTATTCTGCTCACTTTGGAGCCATAACTGACCTTTGAACCCCTGCCATCCGTGTGACCTTCTGTCACTCCCTTTTTAGGTCTTGCCTAGGCAGCGCACACGCGCTGCTCTAGGAAAAATTACCTCTTGGAATCGCTCTGGACTTCCGCCATATTGCTTGCTGTTATGTGCAACGGCTCACAAGTGCTCGTGCACCACTCGCGGGACTTCCGGCCTATGGTTTGCTGTAATGAGCAGCGTCTCGCAAGCATACGTGTACCACTCGCGGACGCTGTAGCTTTATTCGTGGCCGGGCTTGTTTTAAATCAAATGCGTGAATTGTTCCCACTTTGCTGTGCCCTTCTTGTCTACATGTGTAAGTGCGTGCATTCCTCAAGCTAGGGAGGGCAGGCGTGTCCCTTCTCACTCTTGCTTGCTTACACCAGCTGTCACAATGGAGATCACCGGGTCAGTATTTAGGGCTGGCTAATCTTCACACTTCGGCAACACTGACCGATATATACCAGTCGGTACTTGTTGAACCACCAAGTGTCCACAGATGCTGGAAGACTGCGTGCTTTGCCGTCCATTGACTCTCTCAAAGATGACCTGTCCTGACCAGGGAGTTACTTTTGTCCAGTGTGAGTGGTGTGTGTGCTGGAGCTCTTGTTATGGGTGTTGGGATATGCGTGTCCTATTTGTGGGAGACTGCAGCAAAGAATACAGTTCTGTCCCGGGAGCTGGGCGCTCTGTGAGCAGAAAACGAAGTCCCCTGACAACATGAAACCTCTTTTACCAGACTCTGTTCTGATTACGCATAGTTTGTTTTTTATTTTCTGATGTGTAAATGGCACATTTGGGATGCCCTGACTTTGCACCCGTGTTCTTCAGTGTAGCACAACTTGGCAAGCGTAAAGTTCAAAAGAAAGAGCCAACTTTTGCCATTGCAAATGGTACATGAAGAGGGTGGCTTGGCAGGTGGTAAATATTGTCTAGGTGCTCCAGTGTGTTTTTTTTTTTTGCATCTGGGAGAAGTACGGGCTGGGAGATAAGCTCTTTGCTCCGAAGCCCACACTTTGGTCATATGGAGATGAGTGGATTGGAGTCTAGATGCCCTTCGGCAGTCTTCAGTGTGGCCGCTCCACTCACTGTCTTTCTGTGTAGCCCACACATGGGTGCATGGTAATGAACCCTATCTCCATAGGCAGACCATGCAGTATGTGCCCCAGTTTTTGTGTCTCTTTTAATTTCTGGAACTGGGTTCTTTAGATATATTCTGGCGACTCAGTTAGCTTGTGTCGTAGGTGACTGCCTAGTACTCTCATATGGCTGCACCACTCCTGTGTAAACCTTCATATGGATGATTGCACCATAAAGGCAAAAACAAGCACGGTCCTTCATAACATCAAACATAGAATTCTGTTTTTGATTGCATTTTTTTTCTGTCTCGTGTTCCAACTAGCTTCTGTGAAGTGCCATTTCAGCTGCCTGCAGTTTAAGTGCTGGGTTAAGTGTGGTTTCCTTAAGAAATGATAAAATGCCTCTGAGAACTGAAAGCATTGGCATTTGTAAAACATCACTAGTAAAACAACCACGAGTTGCTGTTTTTACACTGCACATTTTTATTGCAAGCACATGGGGGCAGTGTTTATCATTTGTTTTCAGTTTGTGACACATGCTTCCAATAAAACTAAGAGTTCCACCCTCTTGCAAGGCTAGCACCATTGGGTTTGCAAATGCTTGCTTGATCTTGTTATTAGCTCCTGTTGGTAAGAACTCATGCAGCAAGCTAGAGCCTCGAAGGGCTGCATGAATCGAGGGATTTGTTATTTGTAGACATGCAATGAAGTCTGTGCTGGCCAGTCTGTGGCATGTTCATGCAGACTCAAGGGGGTGCTTTTCCTACAGTCCCCACTTTGTTTCTGGAACTCAGAGTTTGTTGCTTCGGCCTGCATGGAGGGGGGCTCTCAGGGGGCACTGTCCCCACCCCAGGTGACCCCTAAATGTACATCATTTAAGGTGATCAGTAAAAGGCGATGTTGATGAGCTTATGTCTAAAGGGTGTGATCCAAACCTTGGCTTCTCCACTTGACCACAATTGCATGAACCTTGGACACGAATGTTTCGTCCTGCACCTCTCGCTCTCTACCTGGCGAGCACCGGCAGCAGACTGAACCTCAACATCAAGAGTATCTGTTTGGACCAGCCACGCCTAGAAGTGTCTCCCTTGCCCTATATTTTACTAGTCTCACTATTCACCATCTGGTGAAGTGAGACCATGAGAGCTGTCTCGTGTGCTACCATAATAACCTTTATGAAGCGCTGCGCCGGCGTCTAGGCACTGTTCATCGGGTGAGGTGCATGCTAGGGGGAGGCCACGATCATGAAAGGCTTCTGCTGTGTCTTAAGAGGTTGGCGAGATGCTGCTTGCTTTCGCTGCCGCAGTCCACAGGTGACCGGCCACTTCGACGTGTACAGTGGGAGTTGTAGCCCGTGTGTGCTGTGCGTTGCATCCTGCTTTTTCCTTCCACACCGACTGCTTTTGAGTGGAGTGGGAGTTGTAGGCCGTGTGTGCTGTGCGGTGCATCCTGCTTTTTCCTTCCACATCGGCTGCTTTTGAGTGGAGTGGGAGTTGTAGGCCGTGTGTGCTGTGCGGTGCATCCTGCTTTTTCCTTCCACATCGGCTGCTTTTGAGTGGAGTGGGGTTGTAGTCCGTGTGTGCTGTGCGGTGCATCCTGCTTTTTCCTTCCGCACCGGCTGCTTTTGAGTGGAAAGGGAGTTGTAGGCTGTGTGTGCTGTGCATTCTGCTTTTTCCTTCCACACCGGCTGCTTTTGAGTGGAGTGGGAGTTGTAGGCCGTGTGTGCTGTGCGGTGCATCCTGCTTTTTCCTTCCACACCGGCTGCTTTTGAGTGGAGTGGGAGTTGTAGTCCGTGTGTGCTGTGCGGTGCATCCTGATTTTTCCTTCCACTCCGGCTGTTTTTGAGTGGAGTGGGAGTTGTAGGCCGTGTGTGCTGTGCGGTGCATCCTGCTTTTTCCTTCCACACCGGCTGCTTTTGAGTGGAGTGGGAGTTGTAGGCTGTGTGTGCTGTGCGGTGCATCCTGCTTTTTCCTTCCACACCGGCTGTTTTTGAGTGGAGTGGGAGTTGTAGTTCGAGTGTGCTGTGCGGTGCATTCTGCTTTTTCCTTCCACACCGGCTGCTTTTGAGTGGAGTGGGAGTTGTAGTCCGTGTGTGCTGTGCGGTGTATCCTGCTTTTTCCTTCCACACCGGCTGCTTTTGAGTGGAGTGGGAGTTGTAGTCCGTGTGTGCTGTGCGGTGCATCCTGCTTTGTCCTTCCACACCGGCTGCTTTTGAGTGGAGTGGGTGTTGAAGGCCTTGTAGATACCTGCTGGTGTCCCTGCTATCCACCTGGCCCACCCCCTCCCATGCATACTGTTTGCACTACCCGCCTGCGCTACTGAAATCCTTGCACTGCCCCTACCTGCCCGCCACTGCCCCTACCTGCCCTCCACTGCCCCTACCTGCCCGCCACTGCCCCTACCTGCCTGTCACTGCCCCTACCTGCCCTCCACTGCCCCTACCTGCCCGCCACTGCCCCTACCTGCCCTCCACTGCCCCTACCTGCCCGCCACTGCCCCTACCTGCCCTCCACTGCCCCTACCTGCCCGCCACTGCCCCTACCTGCCTGTCACTGCCCCTACCTGCCCTCCACTGCCAGGGCGTCGAGCTCTGGTGTCCGTTGCAGGGCAGAAATGCAAATACCTCTTCTTGCCACTACATCTTCACTGGATGGGGCTTGGAATAAACCAGATCCCTCTCTGCACCCCTCTTCTCAGTCAGTCATCTATTAAACGTTACTCCTCCCAGAGCAGGGTCTGCTATCTACCCCCTGCTAGGGGAGCTCCTGATGCTCCGGGGTGGACCTTACAAAGCATGTTAACAAATTGCTGTATTTAGTGCATGCCTTCGGGTCCCTCACCTCTGTCCTGAGTAGACTCTGCCATGGATGCTGTATCCTGTCCTTGCCGTCGGGTGGACAGAGTAGAGAATGTACCGTCTGTAGCCTGTCCCTGTAGAGGGTGCTTTACCGTCACGCCGTCGAGGAAACCTGGGCTGTGAGCCAGGTAGGGCCACTGCTGCGTGAGCCCGTCGGGCCCTTGACCCCTGTGAGGTGCCCCCACCCCCGGCAGTACTGTAGTGGGGGCCAATAACAACACCTCGCGGAGATGAATTATAGTCGTGTATATTGGGGATAAAGGCCCGCGGGGAGCCAGAGGAAAATCAAACAACAAGCTGCCGTCATAGCTGTCATGTGCTAGATGACAGCTATGACGTCACATATATAGCTCCACAGGCATTGGATGGAACACGGTGACGTACTGGCATGGAAATAAACAACAGAAGCAATAATGATGACGATTACATGTTCAACAAGTGCCCCTTTTGGTCCCTGGAGGGCCGGAGCTGTGAACCATCAAGTGAGGTGAGTCGGGGACCCGTTTTTCACTCGGAGGGTGGCCGGTGGCCACGCGAGAGAGAAAGGACTCTCTCCCTTTGGTAGCACTGGGCAGGAAGCCCCTTTCCATCCCCCAACAAATACCACCGCAAACATCAGTGGGGGCTCGCACTTCCACTCGAGTGCATCCCCGTTTTGAGGCGCAGAGAGACCCTTGCCCTGAGTCTTGGTCCTGCCTTCCCTGGGTTCCCACTCGGGATTCTTCCCCTAATCAGACCCACGCCCCACATTCCACCCAGAGCGCCCCTCGACGGCGCCTCGGCTCAGGCCCACGCCCCACATTCCACCCAGAGCGCTCCTCGACGGCGCCTCGGCTCAGGCCCACGCCCCACATTCCACCCAGAGCGCTCCTCGACGGCGCCTCGGCTCAGGCCCACGCCCCACATTCCACCCAGAGCGCCCCTCGACGGCGCCTCGGCTCAGGCCCACGCCCCACATTCCACCCAGAGCGCCCCTCGACGGCGCCTCGGCTCAGGCCCACGCCCCACATTCCACCCAGAGCGCTCCTCGACGGCGCCTCGGCTCAGGCCCACGCCCCACATTCCACCCAGAGCGCCCCTCGACGGCACCTCGGCTCAGGCCCACATTCCACCCAGAGCGCCCCTTGACGGCACCTCGGCCCAGGCCCACGCCCCACATTCCACCCAGAGCGCCCCTCGACGGCGCCTCAGCTCAGGCCCACATTCCACCCAGAGCGCTCCTCGACGGCGCCTCGGCTCAGGCCCACGCCCCACATTCCACCCAGAGCGCCCCTCGACGGCACCTCGGCCCACGCCCCACATTCCACCCAGAGCGCTCCTCGACGGCACCTCGGCTCAGGCCCACGCCCCACATTCCACCCAGAGCGCCCCTCGACGGCACCTCAGCTCAGGCCCACGCCCCACATTACACCCAGAGCGCCCCTCGACGGCACCTCGGCTCAGGCCCACGTTCCACCCAGAGCGCCCCTTGACGGCACCTCGGCCCAGGCCCACATTCCACCCAGAGCGCTCCTCGACGGCACCTCGGCTCAGGCCCACATTCCACCCAGAGCGCCCCTCGACGGCGCCTCGGCTCAGACCCACGCCCCACATTCCACCCAGAGCGCCCCTCGACGGCACCTCGGCTCAGGCCCACACCCCACATTCCACCCAGAGCGCTCCTCGACTGCGCCTCGGCTCAGGCCCACGCCCCGCATTCCACCCAGAGCGCCCCTCGACGGCGCCTCGGCTCAGACCCACGCCCCACATTCCACCCAGAGCGCCCCTCGACGGCACCTCGGCTCAGGCCCACACCCCACATTCCACCCAGAGCGCTCCTCGACTGCGCCTCGGCTCAGGCCCACGCCCCACATTCCACCCAGAGCACCCCTCGACGGCACCTCAGCTCAGGCCCACGCCCAACATTACACCCAGAGCGCCTCTCGACGGCGCCTCGGCTCAGGCCCACGCCCCACATTCCACCCAGAGCGCCCCTCGACGGCACCTCGGCTCAGGCCCACATTCCACCCAGAGCGCCCCTTGACGGCACCTCGGCCCAGGCCCACATTCCACCCAGAGCGGTCCTCGACGGCACCTCGGCTCAGGCCCACATTCCACCCAGAGCGCTCCTCGACGGCGCCTCGGCTCAGGCCCACGCCCCACATTCCACCCAGAGCGCCCCTCGACGGCACCTCGGCCCACGCCCCACATTCCACCCAGAGCGCTCCTCGACGGCACCTCGGCTCAGGCCCACGCCCCACATTCCACCCAGAGCGCCCCTCGACGGCGCCTCGGCTCAGACCCACGCCCCACATTCCACCCAGAGCGCTCCTCGACGGCGCCTCGGCTCAGACCCACGCCCCACATTCCACCCAGAGCGCTCCTCGACGGCACCTCGGCTCAGGCCCACATTCCTCCCAGAGCGCTCCTCGACGGCACCTCGGCTCAGGCCCACGCCCCACATTCCACCCAGAGCGTTCCTCGACGGCACCTCGGCTCAGGCCCACGCCCCATATTCCACCCAGAGCGCCTCTCGACGGCACCTCGGCTCAGACCCACGCCCCACATTCCACCCAGAGCGCCCCTCGACGGCGCCTCGGCTCAGGCCCACGCCCCACATTCCACCCAGAGCGCTCCTCGACGGCACCTCGGCCCACGCCCCACATTCCACCCAGAGCGCTCCTCGACGGCGCCTCGGCTCAAGCCCACACCCCACATTCCACCCAGAGCGCTCCTCGACGGCGCCTCGTCTCAGGCCCACGCCCCACATTCCACCCAGAGCGCTCCTCGACGGCACCTCGGCTCAGGCCCACATTCCACCCAGAGCGCTCCTCGACGGCGCCTCGGCTCAGGCCCACGCCCCACACATTCCACCCAGAGCGCTCCTCGACGGCGCCTCGGCTCAGGCCCACGCCCCACATTCCACCCAGAGCGCTCCTCGACGGCACCTCGGCCCACGCCCCACATTCCACCCAGAGCGCTCCTCGACGGCACCTCGGCTCAGGCCCACATTCCACCCAGAGCGCTCCTCGACGGCGCCTCAGCTCAGGCCCACGCCCCACATTCCACCCAGAGCGCTCCTCGACGGCGCCTCGACTCAGGCCCACATTCCACTCAGAGCGCTCCTCGACGGCGCCTCGGCTCAGGCCCACATTCCACCCAGAGCGCTCCTCGACGGCGCCTCGGCTCAGGCCCACGCCCCACATTCCACCCAGAGCACTCCTCGACGGCGCCTCAGCTCAGGCCCACGCCCCACATTCCACCCAGAGCGCTCCTCGACGGCGCCTCGACTCAGGCCCACATTCCACCCTGAGCGCTCCTCGACGGCGCCTCGGCTCAGGCCCACATTCCACCCAGAGCGCTCCTCAACGGCGCCTCGGCTCAGGCCCACGCCCCACATTCCACCCAGAGCGCTCCTCGACGGCACCTCGGCTCAGGCCCACGCCCCACATTCCACCCAGAGCGCTCCTCGACGGCGCCTCGGCTCAGGCCCATGCCCCACATTCCACCCAGAGCGCCCCTCGACGGCACCTCGGCTCAGGGCCACGCCCCACATTCCACCCAGAGCGCTTCTCGATGGCGCCTCGGCTCAGGCCCACGCCCCACATTCCACCCAGAGCGCTCCTCGACGGCGCCTCGGCTCAGGCCCACATTCCACCCAGAGCGCTTCTCGACGGCGCCTCGGCTCAGGCCCACATTCCACCCAGAGCGCTCCTCGACGGCGCCTCGGCTCAGGCCCACGCCCCACATTCCACCCAGAGCGCTCCTCGACGGCGCCTCGGCTCAGGCCCACGCCCCACATTCCACCCAGAGCGCTCCTCGACGGCACCTCGGCTCACTTCTGACTTAAAGCGAGTGGCAGACAGAAGGGCACTGCATCCCTGGGAAAACGAGAGACTTTTGGACTCTGACTTTGAACTTGGTGTAAACTTGTGTGGGCAATCACGGGGCTCGGCCACAGAGGGCTTAAGATCACAGAGCCAAAATGTTGCCCTAAGCACAGGGAGAAAGTGCACAGATAAGATGGCAAAACAAATGCTCCAGTATGGGGAGCTTGCATTTAAAATCGAAATAGAGGAAGAGTACAGAGGTACTAAGGATCTAGAGTATGTAGTGAAGGAAATACTTGAAAAAGTATTCAAATGTACTGCTAAGGATTTAAAATGTGTACAGCAAAACAAAGATAGAGGTTTTTTTGAAATCACGTTTTTTACAGAGCTGAAATATGAATTTTTTTTACAGGGAGTGTCACTCATGTGTTCACATGAGAACCTCAAGGGGGTAAAAATTACTGCTAAGACAGCAGCAAAGGAGGTGCCAGTAGTTGTCCATATGTATAATGCCCATGTGTCTACATGGGAGATTGAATGTTTTTAAAACCGGTTTTGCGCAAAGGTGAGGGGAGGTATATTACAGAGAAATAAGTTTGGAATCTGGAATGGCAAGAGGAAGTTTTTTGTGATCCTTAAACCAAACCCCGCTGGGGGAGTGACCCACCTCCCACAAACCTTTGCATTGGGCCCAAACAGAGGCTATTTAAACTACCCAAGCCAACCACAATATTGTAGGAACTGTTTAAGTTTTGGCCACCTTAAAGAAGAATGCAAAAATGAGAGTTGCAAGTTCTGTGGGGACATAGGCCACAAACACACCGAATGTAATGCCCCCAAATCATGTAACCTATGTGGATCCAAAGAGCACCTTTATAGAGCATGCCCAAAGCAAAGATTCTCATATGCGGCATCTGCAGCTGCCAAACATCACCAGCCAGGGGATAGTAAACCTTATGCCGCAGTACTGGCACCATTAATCTTTAAGACAGCTAGTGATGGAGGCACCGGGGAAACACCCAACATAAAAAAACAAGTAATACAGGTTGAACCTACCCCTACCCCACAGGCAGAACAGGAACAAACCAAGGAAAGTACACAGGTAGTAGAGGAGACTCTAGTGACAGAAACAGTGGAAAGTGAAAAGAAAGTTAAAGGGATGTCAGACATAGACTCACAAGTAGAAGACAGGGAAATAGATTCAGATTGTACTCTTATCCCTACAGATATATATAACATCATCAAAGAAGCCAAGGACAGGGCACAGGAAAAAAGGGAAAGAGAAGAACAGACCTCCTCAGAAGAGGAAACAAAAACCACCGAGGGCCAAATGCAGATGGTTAAAAAAAGAAATAAAATCAAAATTAAAAAACAAACGGCGGCCCCAAGTGGTCCGGCCGCAACAGAACAGAAAGAAGCTAGGAAGAAAACTCTACCAAGAGAGAACTGCTCAGGGTCCAGGTATAGTGTATTAGGGGACCTCTCAGACTCAGAAGACCTAGGGGCAGATTTATGAAGGACTTGCGCCGCCGATGCATCACTTTTAACATGGGAAAAAGTGACGCACTGGCGGCGCAAGTCCTTCATAAATCTGCCCCCTAGGATATAGCTTATTCTCACAAGAGGTAGGAGTAACCCCCCACAAAGACCTTTTTCTACAGTCCCCATACTTTGGGGGAGCAGAAGAAATTGGCGGGCAAGAGACGCAAAATAGTGAAAGCAGTCAGCAAATATGTGACAGCATCTGGCCGCCATTGAGCTTTGAAAATGTTCAGGTTTAACATGTATTGTATATCGTGCAAAGTAATCACCATTGCAAATATAATGTTTAACATCATATCATTGAATGCCCGAGGAACGGGCTCACAAGTGAAAAGAGCGTCAGTGTTTGAGCTCTGCAAAGTACAAAAAGGGGACATTATATGTTTACAGGAATGTGCAATTCCCCACTCCACGGACTACAGTCACATATCCAAATATTGGGAAGAAGGCCCCTCCAAATGGTCTGGGGGTGGAAACAAGAATGCTGGAATAGGCATTCTCATAAAAAACAAAGAAATGTCAATCCTTGATACTAAAATCATACAGCCAGGCAGGGCTATGATGGTCACCATACAATACAGAAACACCACCTTTAAGGTCTGTAATATTTATGCACCAACCGACAAGAATGAAAGAATGTCCCTGTTTGAAATGCTCCCACTTTTTATTGCAGGTGCAACCCCAATGGTGTTAACAGGGGAATTCAACTGCATCATAAACCCCACAGACAGATGTGGCAAGAAAAATTGTTACGAAATTGATAAGTCTGCAGAATGTCTCAAAAACATGTGTAAAGATTTGCAACTGTCAGATACAGGGGCAAAATCAGGGTCAAAACAAAGGTTCACATGGGAAGCAGAAAGTGGCAAAGTCAAATCAAGAATTGATTTCATTTTCACCTCCAAAAATATAAAAGCAAGGAATTATGAAACAAACGAGAGTGGTATGTCAGACCACCAAATCTTGAAAGCAACTGTTGAAATCTCAAACATGTGTCAAATGGGGAGGGGTGTGTGGAAAATGAACACCTTGTTATTACAAGAGGAAAATATATGTAAAAATTACAGTGATATGTACAACAACTTAAAAACCAGAAAGGAAAGTTTCCCATCCTTAGCAGAATGGTGGGAAGAGGTAAAAAAACAAACAAAACTTTTTTTCAGAAAACAGAGCATGATCAAAAGCAAGGAAAAGTTTCAAAAATTTGATGAAATACAACAAAGAATAATCACGCTAGAAAACCTGGAAAGGGGTGGAATGGAAGTAGGGGAGGAAAGAGAAAAAACAAAAACAGAACTGAAAGAATGGCTGAAACAACGAGGGAAAGAACACATTTTTAACTCCAGGGTCAAGATCTTTGAGGAAGATGAAAAGTGCTCAAGGTTCTTTTTCAAAAAGGCACAGCAAGTGCAAAAGGTAATGAATGAACTGAAAGACACAAATGGACAAACACAAAAGGGCACAGAGAAAGTAGGGAAAATAACAACAGCCTTTTTTTCCCAATTGTACAAAAAAGAGCCATCAGATATAAGTGCATGTGAAGATTTTCTAGGGTCTTTGCAGAGCTCTTTATCCCAAGAGGAACAACATTTTCTAACCACCCCCATTTCAGGAGAAGAAATCTATTCCAAGTCATTCAGGAAGCCCCAAAAGGATCAGCCCCTGGGCAAGACGGCCTTCCATGGGAGTTTTACCAAGCTTTCTGGGGGCTTATTGCAAAGGATTTTTGGAGTCTGTTGAAAGAATGCTTGGAAAAAAATGTTTTACCCCCCTCCTTTCCTCCTTTCCACAGGGCATCATCAAACTGCTGGAGAAAAAGTGGGACAAGCTGGACATCAACAATTGGAGGCCAATCACCCTCTTGAATGTGGACAGTAAGATCCTAAGTAAAGTCCTGGCAGGAAGATGCAGAAAGGTACTGGCCTCCATCGTGCACCCAGACCAAACATGTGCGGTCCCAGGAAGGAAAATCTGGGACAGCTTGACCATCATTAGAGACACCTTGTGGTTAGCGAAAGACAGGGGGAATCCACTAGCTATCTTGGCCCTTGATTTCCAGAAAGCCTTTGACTCCCTAAGTCATGAATACCTTTTCAAAGTGCTCAGGAAAATGGGATTCCCAGAAGGTTTCATCCAAACTATTGGCTTAATATACACTGGATGTGAAAGCCAGGTCCTTATAAATGGTACACTATCTGAGGGGTTCCACATTGAATCAGGGGTCATGCAGGGATGCCCCTTATCACCGGCACTCTTTGTATGTGCAATTGAACCTCTCCTATGTGCTATCAGGAAGGACAAGTGCATAACTGGCCCTCTGGTACCGGGCAGCCAAGGCAAACAGGTCAAATGTGTAGCATACATGGACGATGTCACCATTGCTTGCACTGACGCTAGATCCATAAAAAGAACTTTCCTTATAACCCAACTCTTTTCCCTAGCAGCTGGGCTACAGGTGAATGTGGAGAAAACACACTGCATGACGGTGGGACAGTGGGACAAACTGCCTCAGCTGCCAGTGAAACCTTCCAAAGACCCAGTAAAAATACTGGGGATTCTTTTTTCACAGGACATGAAGGGAGAAATAAACTGGGAGAAGATCCAGACAAAGCTCAAGCAGAAAATGGCGCTCTGGGCGACAAGAAAACTTTCCCTGGAAGGGAAAGTCTTGGTGCTGAAAGCAATATGTCTACCAATCCTGATGTTTATTGCCATGATTTTCCCTCCGTCATACAGGTGGACAAAAGTGACACAAAGACTTTTTGCAAACTTCTTTTGGGGGTCAAAAATTGAAAAACTAAAAAGAGACACAGTTTTCAAACTACCCACAAAAGGAGGGAAAGACCTGCCACACCTCCATGACTTCCTGATGTCACATTTTGTTAAAAACATACTGGGGAATGCAAAGAAAGACTCACATGTGGCTGCCTACACTCTGTTTGCTACAAGCTTCATCTTATCAAGAGAGGGCATATGTAATCTGGACAATACAAAGCCTTTTTTACTAGAACCACCCCCTGCGTACAAAGGCATCAAGCCTTTCTTCAAGAAGCTGGAAGAGAGACAAATTCAAGCGAAGGACATCACACCCCAGATGGCCTTAAGCAAAGAACTGAAAGAAACAGACTCAGTGACAATGGTAAACAACTTATCAGAGAAGCAATCGGGAAAGGTTTGGGAGATGGTGAACCACAAAGACTTGACAAACTCCCAGAAAGACTTGGCATGGATGATGGTATCCCTGTGAAACAATTCCAACATGCAAGGAAACTGGCAAAAACAGCAAGATGCCCAACACCAGGCTGTGCAGCAGATGAATCCCTGATGCACTTCATTTGGAACTGCGGCGGAGCACAAAGCATGTGGAAGGCAATGGGACAGCTCATTAAAGAATTAACAGGACAGGCATCCCTGTCCTATGAACTGGTTCTATATGGGTTGGGCATGAATTGCAATGCAAATAAAGAAAGGACACTATGGAGAATAATAAACTGCGTGAAAGAGGCGATGTGGGAAAACAGGAACCTTTCCCTGTACAAACACCAAGCAATCACGGAAAAAGAATGCCAAAAACTTGTTTTCACTAAAATGTTCTCTTACATGTGCATAGACACCCATAGATTTGGACAAGAGTGGGCAAAGGAAACCTGGAAAATCAGGAGTTGGTCTGGATGGGTAAAATTAGAAATCTTGATGGAAAACCACCAAAGATAGCCTGATGCGCTTCTTTGAGAATGGTTAAATGTACAGCACCCAAATATAAGGGATTGCTTAAAATGTAAACCTGACAAATATTTTTAAATAAAGTATATTTTTACAAAAAAAAAAAAAATTGCATCCTTAGAAGAATACTTGGTAGTGCCTTCTCTGTTGATTGGACAATTAAAGCAACAACAGAAAAGTGGGGAAGAACTCTGAGGGGGCAGATTTACAATAATTGGACCATCTCGTTATATCAGCAGGGATGCACTGGATGCGGTGCCGTAAACGCGGCTCATTGCTGGAGTTGCGTCGCAAGCGTGACGCAGCTCGAGCAATGCTCTGGGGGCCCTATCTGTCCAATGCTGCGTCAATCCTTACGCCTGCTTCAAGCAGGTGCAGGGTTTGGACGCAGCATGGACGTAAAAGTGACTCAATATTTCACTCAGCCACTTTTAGGAGGCGTTCCTGCACCAGAACGCCCCCCTGCGCCGGAAAGCCTCCTTCTGGCGCAGGGCTTTACAATGTGACGCATCTCTCAGATGTGTCACATTGTAAATAAACCGCACCATGGTGCATCTTTTGCGCCGCTGCTGTGTCACAAAAGTGACGCAACTGCGGCGTAAAAGAGGCACGAGGGGCTTGTAAATCTGCCCCTTACTCTACAAGGTGGAAATGTAACTTTTTTTGTATAAATGAGGAGGCATATAATCAAGGGCTTATCGCCAAGTTAGCAGCCAAAGTAGCGTGATAACATCCGATAGCACCAATTTTCCTGCAATAGCAACCGTAAAAAGCATCGCCATCGATGAAAACAAGCAAATATCGCTAATGACATGCAGAGTAGGCGTTCCCGTGCAAAAAGACGCAACAACACCACTTCTTAACATTCCCGAACGACCAGCCAAATCGGCCATAAGAACACAAAACATTTGATAAGGCGCATTAGCAGCAGGAATTTAACACCTGCTCTTACCTGGTGTAATGTCAGACGACAACCTGAACAAGACAGGGAGCGAGAGAGAGAGAGAAAGAGGGAGAGAGGGAGAGAGAAAGAAATGGAGAGAGAGACAGAGAGGGAGAGAGAGAGAGAGAGAGAGAGAGAGAGAGGGAGAGAGAGAGAGAGAGAGAGAGAGAGAGGGACAGAGGGAGAGAGAAAGAGGGAGAGAGAGAAAGAGGGAGAGAGGAAGAGAGAAAGAGAGGGAGAGAGAGAAAGAGAGGGAGAGGGAGAGAGAGAGAGAAAGAGGGAGAGAGAAAGAGAGGGAGAGAGAGACAGAGAGGGATAGAGAGAGAGAGGCAGAGAGAAAGAGAGAAAGAGAGGAAGACGGAGAGAGAGAGAGAGAGAAAGAGGGAGGGAGAAAGAGAGGCAGAGAGTGAAAGAGGGAGAGAGAGAAAGAGAGGGAGAGAGAGCCAACACTGAGGACCCAGGCCTCACTGCTCACCTGCTATCACCGGTGTGTGTCCCACCACGTGCCGGTATACACTGCAGTCCACCAGGTCCCTTATCTGAAACAGAGTCCACAGTCATGAATGGCAGAGTCCATACAGTTGTACACGCCATCATCGCTTGCCCGCCCCTGCTCACACAGGCTGCTGCACCCCAGCCCCTCCCGCCGCCAGCGATAATTGCAGGCCCTTGTGCATCTAGGCCTCACTGCTCACCTTCCGACACCGGCGGGTGTCCAAGAGGGCCCATCACGCGCCGGTGCAAGCTTCAAGCCTGGGGCCTGTGCCCATGGCAGCCTCAGCATCATGCACACCGCACCACAGGCCACCAGGTCACACACTTGAGTCTGGGTGTTGATTTCGCAATGGCAGAGATCATATCAGTGCACAAGGCATCATCGCAGGCTGCACACCTGCTCAGCCCTTTAGGTGCCATTACCTCTGTTTGCCCGAGAGGCCTTGCCACGTGGCAGTAGACCCGCACTGCCCGCTGGCTCAGGCCTACACTGCAGTCCAGCAGGCTCACCAAATCCTTACCAGTCCGGACCGCCAGTATGGGGTATCATCGCAGGCTGCACACCCTCTTAGCTCTTTAGGTGCCCCTACCTCAGTGCACTGAAAGTCACCATCCTGAAGCGGTGTGCCTGTGCCAGCCGCAGTGTATCCAGTGCCACCAAGTCTGTGCCCCACAAGTCGTGGACCCTTTATGATTGAGTCTCGTGGTGCGGACACCATCATGTCACCTCCGGCACTAGGGAATGTGATGTGGTAGGGCTCTAGTCCCTCATACATAAATAATAACCACACGGATACGCCCAGATAGAGAGTGGAAATGGTGTCCAGCACATGCGCCCTGCCCTTTTAATTGGCAGGGCCACATGTCCTGTGAAGCATGTCCCGGATGGGTGTGGGGTGGGTGTAAACCAGCCATGAGGGAGTGGCTGTGACATGCTGACAACTAGACCTGTGATCAGCAGATCACTACAGGGAAGACCTGGGACATGTAGCGTTGTTGCCACGCCTGTGAGCGTAAGAGGAGTGGGCAGGCCTGGCGTATGCCAGTCCAAAGCAAGGGTGTGAACAATGACTCCGGGGCTCTGGGCGTGGTTCCATCCTGGGCTGAACAAGGAAGTAATTAATGCATGTATCTCTGTTTTAGTGTCGCGCCACCCGGACCGCAATTGGCAATGTATCTCCCTGTGACCCAAGTCCCACAACATGAGCAACATGGACGTAAGGGGGAACCACTGACCCTACATCATCCGTACTTCCACACGTGAAAGATCATAGACATGACACATCTGTGTGAATATGAATGTTTAATGCTCATTCAGTGGAGTGTTGCTGCTGAAGCAGTACAGGGCGATGCAAACCCCACTTTACATTGACGGCCCATGTAGGGCCAGCCAGAGTCATATAGGGAATGTCAAGTTCATCAGAAGAGAAAGAGCACAGTCCGAAGTCTGAATGCAGTGTCATTGGTGACCAAACAGAAAATGTCAAAGGTCCACGTTGAGTGTTGCAGAGTGTATCGGGGGACAGTGGAAGGTGATGATGACGAGGGCAGAACCAAGCACAAACCAGCCATATGGCGGAGATGAATGCTACTGCGTCCTGCTTACCACGAAGGCAGATTCATCCGCATCTTCATCCTCTGCTGTTTCATGTGCCTCACATGTGGGTGGTGCTCTGTCTCCAGCACTGGGTGGCAGTGATACCTCAGGGGCTGGAGGTGGAATGTCTGCCACGCTGCGTGGCACGGACACTTCAGGGGGCGGAGATGTGGATGTAGTCATAGCAGCAGCATATATCATCGCAAGGCCTTGAGGCAGCAATGTCATGAGGAGCGCGAATATCTCCAAAAGTTGGTAATAGGAGATAGCGATGTTAGCGACTGTTTCCAGTTGCTAACATCTTGGCACGCCCACTTTGCATGTCATTAGTGCTTAATATCACTGACATGCAAAGTGGGGCCTAAGATGGTCGCTATCTCCTACTAGCTGTCGCTAACTGGTGTTAGCGACAGCTAGACAATAGGGAGATAATTTTATCTCCGCTTTGTTGGTTTTTAAAGCCGAAAAAGCGGAGATAAACCCCCTTGATAATATGCCCCAGAGAGTGGTCCCTGATGGGACTTAGATACCCACGTATGGCATCTAGTTTGGCTGTCATGCGGTCGAACCCCGCCCACACCTGGTCAGCCAGTTTCTCCTGGCATCCCAATACACGGTGTTGGAAGGCCAGGTGTTCTTCGTGGGGGTCCTGGGAGGCAGCCGTGGTGGTGCCTGCTGTGTGGTCTGTGCAGGTGGTGGGGTCTCATAGATGCAGCTGGGCTGCCCTGCTCCTGGAGGTGGGGTGCGGAGGCTGTCAATGAACTCTTGGATGGCGTCTGTGTCGAAGGGTTGGTGGTCCTCTTCATCATCAGAGAAGAGAGGTTCTGCCTGCTCTGCAGAGGTGTTGGTTTGCTCTCTGCAATGTGAAGGGGAGATGTAGTTTAACATTGTGTTCACATGTATGTTGATGCATGGTGATGTGCTCTGCATGTTATGTGTTTGTGCTGCATTTTGGGATAGTCACCCCTGAAGTTCTGATTTTGCTGCCCCTTATCCTTTTCATGCGGTCTGGCTTTCACTTCTGTGCTTATACAGTGCTGAGATGTTGCAGACTTGGGTACATTGGTCTCTTGCTGGGAGTTGGGGGTCTGGGACATGGTTTGTCTGCAGATGTGCTATACTTAGTTGTGCATTTGTGCCATTGTGCCCATCTCTAACGTCCCCCCAGTCTCTGGTTGTTACTCATCCTGGTGCTGTTGTGTCAGATCATGTTGAGCGGTGTCCGGTCCCCCAACTCCTGCCACCGTCTCCCCACTGATGATGGTGGACACCATTTCCTCTATCTCGTCCAGCTCCTCCTGTGGCGTTGGACTCCCAACTCCAGTCTGCATTGCTGCCTTCTGGTTGTTAGCGAGTTTCTGCTGGGTTTTGCGCTTCACATTCTTCCAGCGCCTCTTAACCTCTTCCATTGTACTCTAAAGCACTTCAACTGCATTCACCTTGTTGACAATGACGCAGTGGAGGTGACTAACAGTTGTTGATGGTGTTCTACCACCTCCGTTATCAGGATCCTGTTTGCCTGCGGACTGAACTGCGTCTTCCTCTTCTTCTTGTCCTTGGCCTTCCCTGACTTCAAGGTCCCACGCTGGTCCTCCGGGGGGCTTGTGGTGTTCTGGTTTTTCTCTGTACTTGCTCCGGCTACCTCCATTGTGCTTCGCTGATGTTTTGCTTTTGTTTGTATGTTTTTTTCTACTTTTATAGTGATTTTTCCCACCTGCCGTGTGTGACTTGCGGGCCCGGTGAAGATTATTGCTGATTTATTTATCGCGGTTGAACCCATCGCAACTTCATTTGCATTGGGGTTTACATTTTTATCGCCGTCCTGGAGACTTTATCGCGGACATTTGACACGTTATCGGGAACATATTGCATGTAATCGCCGTGTTGGAAATAGAACGTTAACACAGAGTTATTTTCCCATGAAGGACCGCGATAGGAAACATTGCGATAACCGATTTTGCCAATGATTATCACATGTTTTTGAGACGATCCCCCTGAGATGCGAAGAGATAAGCCCTATACAAAGAAAATGGACGAGTACATGAAGTGGGGTGGGCAAATCAAAGACCTACCTAACCCAACTGATAGAGTACCAAAGCGAGTGACTATCATGAACGCAGCCAACGTGGATGCAGAGGACAGAGGCAGGAGGGACCTACCTCTGGCTCTAATGAAGATAATGAATGAATACAGTAAACAAATGCACAGCTCGAACTGGGCTCCCCTGCTGCACCTCGGTTAGACAACATAAAGTATGCACTCTTCACACTCTTACAACTGTCAGAGTTTCAAGATTTATTGCCAGTCACGTAAGGAAAAAACATTTTACCTTAACATTTGATCTAAGCCCGGCCTTTAAAGTGTTAGAGGTTAAAGTGTGCAAAACATGTTGGCAGAAGTCAGTGGATGTCCTTAGCAGACTAACACCAGCTGGACAGGGCATGGAAAGGAACAATGTGCAGCACAGAAAGTCCTGAAATGTGTGTTGCTGCCCCACAGACATCCCTGAGTGCACGCACAAATAGCTAAAAAGACTGGGCTTCATTTATGAGTCTGTGCGTCACTTTTACGCCACTGGTGCGTCACTTATTGTGACGCACCAGTGATGTAAAAAATGCACCTTGTTGCGCCATATTTACAAAGTGACGCATCTAAGTAGATGCGTCACTTTGTAAACCCCTGCGCCACATTATACCTGCACCAGGTATAATGTATGCATGGGGTCGTATTGACGCAAGAAAGGGTCGTAGAAGTGATGCAGTGAAATCTATGAGATTTCACTGCGCCACTTCTAGGACACAAATGCGTCAATTTCTTGAGCCTGCCTCACAGCAGGCGTAAGACTGACGCAGGCCCTTTCACATGGGGCTTGTCCCATGTAAAAGGACACATTAATTGTGGGTTTGTAATGCGCTAGAATCGACTCCCGAAGGAGTATCTCTGCGCAGTAGACCGCTGGGGAACCCGTCCTGGCTTTCCCTGTGAGATGGTCCCTACTGGCTATCTCCAAGGTGAAACCAGGCATCCCTGGCGTATGTGGGGGGCCGTTGTGGAGATGAGGCAAGCTAATGCCCAGAGTTGCCGAGTGTGATCCCTGGTTAGAGTAGGCACCGAGATGAGAATTATCGAGTCCGCTGACCCTGGTCCACGATCCTGCTGCGTCGGGAATTGAACCCTGGTCCCGGGCCGTCCTCTGCTGTCGGGTCTGCCGCCTCTAACCAGTGAGCCACACCACTCCACATTGCTGGAGTTGCGTCACTTTTGTGACACACTCCATCAATGCGTCACTTTTGCACCCTACAGATATGTCAGAAATTCGGACGTATCTGTAACTCCTTGCGACATGATGCGTCATATTATAAATATGACGCATCCAGCATGTCGCAAGTAGGACGCAATGAAAAGGGACGCATCGCTGTTTTCACGCAGTGATGCGTCACTTTTCATAAATGAGGCCCACTGTACATTTGAAGGAACAGTTTGCACAAAATGTATCTTATTGTGGTAGGCGGGTGGATTGGTAGGGCAAATGATCTTGACAGTAGGGGAGATGTGGCCACCACTATGGCTCAGCAATCCTTGCTGCTGACTCAGGGAGCTGTAATCCGTCCGTGTAACTTTTTCATTAGTAGATTCACACACACTGAGCTTTGGAGATTCAGGAGTGATCCACCGACTGCCAGTGGCTAGGATTTTCTGGATTAAAATGCGCAAAAACTAATGTCAGATATTACACCTTTAGATAACAGAAGCGTTTCCGAAGCCATTAAAAAAATACTGTTCAGGGATTAGTATGCCAATTAGGGATGGACTGAACTGGGACGCCAATGGCACAGAACTGGATGGTGCCTCGGGCCCCAACTGTGCCACATATCACTTTGAAAAATGCATTTTTGTGCATTTTCAATGCATGTGCAAATTACCATCAACTTGAAGTTGAAGGTAATCAGCGAATTCTAAATGCACAGTTCGCATTTAGGCTACGCGCATCGGCATTAGGGAATGACCAATTGCAATTTCCTGAATGCATTCGCCATATAGGTAATTTTAAAAAAAGCAATTACCTAATTTGCAAATACAAAGCCTTTCATGCTTCAGAAAAGTCCTTTTTGCCCTCGCGAGGGCAAAGATGCTTGATGCATGTGGCTCTTGGTCTCCTAAAGCTATAAGTCTGGAGGTGACCTGTGTGATTTCCGACATGTCCATTGAGAGTGTTTTAAGTAGCATCAAAGGTAAATATCCACAACATGATGTTCAGAAAAGCAGTAAACTGAATGTTTTCATATGTGCTTGAAGTGAAATTCCCAAAACGTGCGCACAGAAAATAACAAGAGACAAAAAGGGGTTCCAAATCCCCAAATAGCAAAGAAAGCTTTGGGGATTTATGGCTAGGTTAACAATAAAACACTTTAAAATATAAGCTCTTCGTAAGGAAGAAAGAAAGGAAAGAGGATAAAAGCATTCAAGCAGCATGCACAGGGCTGCTCGATCCAGAGGCAATACTCCATGAGAGTTAACTTGGCCCTGCCAGGTAGGCCGCTCCCCCTCCGCACAGCACCGCCTGTGTGTCCCTGCCCCAGCTGCCGCTGCTGAGTACGTTTGAGGCCTTCCTCAACCCGCAGGCAACCACCTGTGCCTCATTCCTGGTGGCCAGTGGTAGGTCATAGGTTTGTTCATCTCTGCTATTTTTCCGCTATTTATTGTATTGTATTTACTGTATTGCCTTTATTATCATTTTTTTGTGTGCCTGTGACTGCTGTTCTCTTTCTTCCCCTGCTGCCGGTACTTGATCTGTGCCATTTTTTCCTTCTGTTCGCCTCGATATCCCAGTGTCTCTCTGCCCGGTTATACCTTCTGTACCCCTCGCTGTCTCTGTGTCTCTCTGCCCGTCTTTGCCTTTTGTTCCTTAAGCTGCCCCTGTAACCCTCTGCCCATTTTTGCCTTCTGTTCCATTTGTTGCCCCTGCATTTCCATGCCCTTTTGCCTCCTGTTCCACTCGTTGCCCCTCTATTTTGTGCCCTTTGCCTTCCGTTCCTTTAGTCGCCCCTCACCGCTCCTGCTGCTGCGCCCCCTGCAGCCCGCCCCCTGACTGCTCCCGCCTCCTGCCTCCCAGCTTCTCCTTCCTCCCACCTCGCCCTATATGCAGCCGCTGCCCGGTGAGGAGAACGACCCTTGACCCTACCATCAACGTCTCGACCAGCACCGATGACACTCTCAGCACCACCAAACACATGCATTTCCAGAACCACACAGACCCCTACTCCACCCTCAGAGGCCCCCTCATCTATCGACCCCCACAACTCCGCCCCCAGTTCAGCGACTCCATCGCCGACTTTATTAGCACGCACACCCTGACCTCCTCAGACTACATCCTCCTCGGAGACCTGAACTTATGCTTGAGAACAACAAAGACAGCAACTCCACAACCCTGATCGATAACCTCACCAACCTCGGGCTGAGACAACTCGTCACAATGCCCACCCACTACGCCGGCCACACGTTCGACCCCGTCTTCTCCTCTAGCCTGCACGTCTCCTTCAACCACAACACCAAACTCCTCTGGACCGATCACCACTGTATCCATTTCACCTTACAGAAACCCACCACTCACCACCGCATCCAACAGATCCCCCACCGCTGCTGGAGCAATATTACCGAAGACCAACTACATGCAAACCTTACTCTCAGCCCACTCACTGTACAATCCAACACCGACGATGCTGCCCACAGCCTCAGGCGCTGGATTGAGGACTGCGCCAACACCCTCGCCCTGCTGAAGAAACCCCCCCCACAGAGACACCAACAAGAGGGCCAGCTGGTTCACCCCAGAACTCGGCAAAGACACCTGTCTCTCTCTCTTTGACCACCTCTTCCCCTCCCTACTCCCCTCCTCTGCGACTGTGTTTTCCCCTGACTCTCCATCTAGCTCCACCCATTACTCCCTTTCTCCTCCCCTGACCCTCCACACTCCAATAGGCTACACCCTCAGGGGGCTCATGTCGGCCCTCTTCCATCCCCCTCCCTTGTGCCCTCCTCTCCCTTTCCTCACACTTCACAGTATGCCCCCCTTCATCACGTCATCCGTACCACTAGCTAATACGCTCCTCGTCCAATATGCACCGTCCCGGTACTCCAATCTCATCTTCTCCCCCCTATTCCTACCTGCTACTCCCTTTTTTAGTCTACCCCTCCTCCAACCTCCTCCCAAGCTAACTTTCTTTATGCTCCCCTTATTCCTCCCTCTCCCCCTCTTCTCTACCCCCTCCTCCCCTCGCTTCTTACACTGATTTCTCCACATTCCTACTGCATCTCTCTCCTTCCCCCCACTCTGCCAGCAATGCTGTGCTACCCCCTCTCCCCCCTTGGTAACCCTTTCCCTCTCCACCCATCGGGCCCAGCAGAACCATTTCCTTTCTTCAACTTCCCCCTCTCCCAACCCCCTCACTCAGCCAGATGCCCATTCCCTCCCAGCCAGCTCTCCTAGCCAACAGGACCTCTCCAACCACCTCCCCTCTTTTCCCCCCAAACCTCCTACACTCCTATGACACCTCACAGTCCTCCCGTCTCCCTCTCCTTCTATCCCACCGCCTTGATCCACACCCATCTCCCCCTAAATATGTCCTTAATTAATTTCCTTCGTGCAACGCCAACAAAGACAACTCTCCCTTGACCTCTGATACCCCAACCCCCGCTCTCAACCTCCACCTTTCCCCACCTTTGAACCCTATACCCCAACTCTCCTCCTGTCCCCCATCTCTTCCTGCCTTCCGCAACCAATTTCACCCCCTCCTTTTGCCATCGAGACACCCAAACTTCCGTGCTCGGCCCTACTCTCTCTTGAAAATAAGCTTGGCTCTCTTATCTCCTCCATCTCCCAGCTTGTAGCTTCCATTTCAGTTTTAAGCTCCAAGATTTCCACTTGGGACGCCAAGGGACCCTACGGGTAAGTAGTGCGCTATATAAATGCCTATACATACATACATACTTTCCAATTCACCTCAACTCCTTTGGAAAACTCTCATCGGTCCTTGAGATGCACCTCACCCCCTCACCCCACAATAGCCAAGCATAACCTGTCGTCTGCAAACATCGTTCACTCACACAAGCCCTTGAACGCCACCCTTCCTCAACTTGCATCCCTGAGTAACCCAACTATCTACACTATTCCGACCATCTCCTCTGTCAGAACCAAGCATCCACCTAAACCCTCCCGTGCACCCCGTATAAGAACAACATCCCTATCCCCCTTCTTAGCCCATGTGCCCCGTCACCAAAACAGTCTCGACAGAGCTGCGATGTTTGCTCCACAACTGCAGATCTGCAATAAAACACAAACTCAAAATCTCTGATGTCATCACCCATCACAATATTGACATGTTCTTCCTAACAGAGACCTGGTTCAATGATACCTCTCACTCTATGTTTGATCTCCTATTACCCACAGGCTATTCTATTTTTAGGAATGACAGAACTGACAACATTGGGGGAGGTGTTGCAGTCATCTTTAGAAACTTCCTTCAACTTAAGTCTTCTCCCATCAGCGCCTTCCACACTTTTGAATGTCTATCTCTTGAGCTTCAACTACAACACCGCTCACCCCTCAGATTCCATGTCATTTACCGCCCACCTGTCAGCGGCCCTTTGATTATGGAGGAACTCACAGACTTCATCAGCCACCAATACTCGCAAAGTGACAATCAGACCTTCGTGGGTGACTTCAATCACCACTAGGGCTCTCCGCAAGTCTCTTCCGCGAATTTGCTGGCCACCTTCCTCTCTACAGACGATCTTATCCAACACAGCACAGAATCAACACACTCTAAGGGCTCAATAATGGCCCTTGGTATTTCTAAAGCAAGCATGCTTTCTATCGCTACCCCTATTCATGTAGACTGGTCTGACCACCTCCTCATCCCATTCTCTCTTCACCTATCACACTCTATAACTCTTGGCCAACCTAAGAGGGCTACCTCCTGGTTCCGTGACACTAAAAATATTGACGTTGGTTCCCTCTGTGAATCAGCTTTGCTGTCACTTCCAAGGCTAGACCCAAACCTAGATGTTGACATCCTCACCTCCCAATGCCTCTCAGTCCTTGCAGTCGAAATCAATAACGTCGCTCCTCTCCAAAGCAAAAAGAAAAGGCCCATTCCCTCAGCACCTTGGTTCAACAAATCCCTCTATGAAGAAAGGAAGCACCTAAGACTCCTGGAGAAACAATGGAGACAAGCGCCCTCCACCGATAATTTGGCCACGCTTCGCTCAGCAAGATCCAAGTACCACAACCACAACTTCCTTGGGAAAGCGTCGGACTTCAGAACCCTCCTTGACTCAGCCAAAAATAGACCCAAAAACGTTTTGATCTCATCAAGAATACTAACTGCTCTCCCCAAACTCCAAGTTGGAGGAATCTACAAAGAAAGCTGCGGATTTCACTGTATTCTTTGATGAAAAAGTGAAATCACTTGTGGATCAGGTCGCTCATCCTACCCCTCCAGAGGAGCGCAAATCACTAACCATTTGGCAAAACTTCGACCCCATCTCTGAAGTTGTCCTCCTCAAGTGCATCCTAGAAACAAAGCCCTCCAACCATTCTCTTGACCCCATCCCCAGTGCCATTGCCATTGACTTCTATACCCTTTCTCTTCCCTATTGGACCGCTCTGGTCAACCTGTCCCTCTGTCAAGGATCCCTTCCTCTTCCCTTCAAAACTGGGCAGGTCACCCCTTTGCTTAAAAAACCCACTGCTTATGCGAATTACCTCAACAACTTCCGCCCATCACTAACCTACCCTTTCTTGCGAAGATCACAGAAAGATGTGTTGCGAAACAGCTCTCTCGTCATATCAAGGACAATGATCTTCTTGACAATTTTCAGTCCGGCTTCATCCAAAACTGCAGCACTGAAACAGCCCTGCTGCAAGTGATTGATGACGCAATGCGGATACTCGATTTGCGGTGGTCCTATCTTCTAATTCTCCTTGACCTTTCTGCAGCCTTTGACACTGTCAATCACAACACCCTCCTTAACACTCTTCAACAGAGAATGGGCTTGGAGGGCACTGTACTTAAATGGTTTGCTTCCTTCCTCTCTGATAGATCCCAAATGATCAAAATAGCGGACAGTCTTTCATCGCCTTTGGCGGGTGGTCAAGGTGTTCCTCAAGGCTCTATACTTGCACCCACACTGTTCAATCTCTATTTGGAACAACTGGGAAATCTCCTAAGTAAATCTGGGGTCCACTATCATCTCTACGCAGACGACACTCAAATTTACCTCAAGGTTACCTCCACTCACGATCTCTCCGTCCTAAGCTCTACTCTGGACTCGATTCAAAACTGGATGTCAACACAGCAAATGATTCTGAAGCCCTCCAAAACGGAATTCCTCCTCCTCTCTGTAGGAAGGTGGATATCTGACTATGGTTACCCCCAAACGTTTTGCCTGGTGTTTAGCTGGTTTTTGACTTAGTTGGCCTGGGATCCTGCCATTCAGGGCCCCAGGCTAATTGCTCTCTCCTTAAAATGGACTCCATGTGCCTTAGGTGCATAACACAATTGGAATTGGTTCACCTTATAGGCCCCTGTAACAGTGTACCATAGGTACCCAGGGCATAGGTGTTTCCAAGGCCTACCAGGGGCTGCAGCATGTATTGTGCCACCCCTGGCCTGGCCTCCATATTTGACACAACTGGCTGATCACTCAGCTGGGGTAAGTTGGTGTAATCACCTCTTACTTAGGTATAGTATCCCTATATCTACCCTTAAACTGGACACATATGTTCCTATCAGCCACTCCTATGGAAGGCCTCTTCAACCCTGGAGGCAGAGTGCTTGGAAATATGTGAGATGGTGCTCTAGCATGAGCTGAGCCGGTCTGCAGCTGTCGGGAACCACTCCCTAAGCTGTTCCGGGATATTGCCATACCATATACTCTTAAGTGCAGTATAATCCTCGCGGTTATATGCTATCTTTGGTTTGGCTTTATCAAAACATGTCGAGTAAGGTGTCATACGAATTGGAATACTATCCCCTCGACAGTTCTGTAGACGGGGATAGCATTTCACCCTTCTAGAGGGACACGACATGTGTGTAGCCTTAACCCCGGTTAAAGTTAACCAGAGCCTCAGCATCACAAAATGGATGCTGCCACCACAGACACGAGTCTGACCTCCTGCTGCTAGGAGTCCTTCCAGCGAGGGAGGCTTGGACAAAGGGTTTCCTGCCTTGGGAGGTGCGAGCACCACCCCAGACAGGGTTTTGTGTATTGGGTAGGACAGGGCTGAATAGATTGAGACATGCCCGGGGCACACAAGGTGTCCCCGTGCATAAGCCAGTCCAAACCGGTCCTGGGACTTTCCAGACCCAGGCCTGGCGAGGAGCTGGACAAAGGAAAGGGGGTGTAACCGCCCCCCTTCCTGGTTCCTCCCAGAGGAGGGACCTAGTAGGTGATCCACCCCTCAGATTTGGAATAAGAGTGGGAGCAGCGCCATTGCACAGCAGATCATCCTGAATCAACTTTAAACAAGAAGAAGACTGGACTTCGACATTCTGCTGCACAGAAGACTGAAGAGAATCTCCCTTGTGGCCTAGGAGTTGCCACCCTGTGAATACAGGCACCAACCAGCAACTCGAAGTCTGCTTTGCCGCCGCCTCCCGCCGGAGCCCGAGCCCAGAGCCCAATAAGAACCAGACTCCCAGACCTCTCAAAGCCCGATCCACAGTCCGTGCAAAGAAGGGACCCGTGGAGGCACCGAGTGACGTGGGACCGGACCTCTTGGAAGACACTCGAAAAGCTGACTGCGCAGCATCTGAGGCATCCTCGATGTTGTGCTTTGGGGACTGAGAACCCCCACCACCGAGCAGCCCTTGCACCGAAGATCAGCCCCCCAGCATCTCCACGTTCTGCGTGGGGCCCTTTTGCATTGTGCCACTTGACGCGCCATCCGGCCACTAGCCACGTGGTCAGCGGCCATCTTGGCAACAAAACCGACGAACTACACAGCGGGTCTGGTTGCTCCAGACTCACCCAAGCTCCTGTGAAAAGGAGCACTCGCTCTGACCTTGCTGGTCCGAGTGTTAAGCATCTTTCAATTCCTGCGTGGCTTGCATTAGCCAAGGCCTGTTTGCTCCGATCAAGTTGCCGACACCGCCAACAGTGAGAAGCCTGCATGGAACAGCTTGTGACCGACTCCTGAACGTCCTCGACCCCCGGTGTCCACGTGGCTGCAGAGAGAAGCTACACAACAACGCCTGTTTGCACCCGACATCGCCTGGTTCCAATCTGGTTCCACGGTAGTCACTGGCTAGTGACTTTGAACATTGTCCCCTCTGCTTTCAGGTCTTCACATCTTCAGATCCACCCTTGGATCCACCGGAACTCTTCACATCAAGCCGCCTGCAGCATCTTCAGCTCCAAGCACCATCGACCAGCGTGACGAAACCCGACACTACTTCGACCCTGTGCACCCGCTTCCTGTGGGTGAGGTAACTCAGCTCCACCGGTGTTCCTACACTGGTACACATCTCTAGGGCCTGTGTCTCAAGTTTCAGCTTTCTAGGTCACTCGGAAGGTTCCGAACTAACTAACTTTGTACTTTTTACGCACCATAGACTTTACTTTGGAAAGTGCGTGCACTTTGAACACTGCACCCGAGTCCCGCGGGCCTTTCCCGACTTAGTATGTATGTATGTATGTATAGGCATTTATATAGCGCACTACTTACCCGGAGGGTCCCAAGGCGCTTCGACCGCTGCGAAACCCTTCCTGGCTTCCCTGAGAGATGGTCCCTTAATGGGTATCTCCAGGGTGAGACCAGGCATCCCCGGCGGTCTGGTGGGGCCGTTAGTGAAGATGAGGCAAGCTAATGCCCAGAGTTGCCGAGTGTGATCGCTGATCAGAGTGGGCACCGAGGCGAGAGAATTATCGAGTCCGCTGACCCTGGTCCAGAAACCTGCCGCGCCGGGAATCGAACCCTGGTCCCGGGCCGTCCTCTGCTCTCGGGTCTGCCGCCTCTAACCAGTGAGCCACACTACTTCACTAGTCACTGCTAGTCTCGAATAGCTCCAGCGATTCCCAAGGCCCTAGGCCTGTTCCCATTCCGATTGGTATCTCTTATACCACTTTCTTAGTATATGGTTTAGGTGGCCCCTAGGGCTCATCCATATTGTGCAACTTTTGTGTATTTTAAACTGTCTTGTGATTTAACGCTTGTGCTTCTGTGCTCATAAAGAGTCCAGGGGATTTTATAGTTAATAAATCAATATATATTTTCAATATATATCTGTGTGGTGTCCTTTCATTTGGTATTCAAGGGGGTTGTGTATGGTAATACAGCTGGCTTCACATGCCTTTCAGAGTTTAGCCTAAGACTGCTTTGTCCACGTTACCACTAGGATAACTGGTCTACAAGGTTGAATTACAACCAATCATCATAAGGGTTGCTTGGCATGGTACAAAGTGATCACTAAGAATTAGTGAGCATTATATACCAGGCCAACTTCTCACACTCTCCTCCTCACTTTCTCCTCCCCCGGTTCAATCATGGATGGACCAGATGAATTTACTGAACAATAAACCCATCATTGTGTAGTGTAGTTCCTATATTCCCAATAGGCTCTGCGCATTGGAATAATATAAACAGCAGTGTAGACTTAGGACTGAGGTCGACTAGGTATCTACTGACTATATTAGACTTAATTAGTTTTGCCAGGTAGTTCAGAGGTCACTAGAAACTTTCTCGAATGTTCAGGAAAGAGTTAACTCTCTGGATTTAGACAAGAAGGGATTAGCTTCTGACAACCATACAAACATGACACCTTTGCTCCCTCAGAAAAGAGTGTATACCTTGAGTCGTGTGAAAACAATAGGCAGCTATTTCACTCAGTCAACCGTGCATACTTAGTTTCACCAGAGTGCAGAGAAATAGAGAGACGGGCGTTTTCAATAAAAGGTGGTATTTATTGAGCAGTCTTCTTTCTCATGCAAGAGAAATGAATTGCCACAATTGCAATACTTATCATAAAGTTAAGTGCGTACAGTAAAAGTAGTATTATGAAATAATACTGTAAAAGCATTGATATGGTTTCTTAGCCATATGATACTTTAAAATGGATAAAATACATACATACATAAAATTATTGACTAGCGTACTCAACTGGTGCTTCTAACTACGCCTACCCCGGTGTACCTGACCTAAGCCTAATACTTGGGAAGGAGTAAGTAAGTAGCAGTTTAAGTTAAGTTGGTTAAGATTGTTTTGCCAAGAATCTGAATCAAGAATTCTCTTAAGGGTTTAGTCAGCCCCGTACCTTGGTAATAGAATGTGGGAGGTCTGGTATCTCTTTCTTCAGGACTCGATCTCCCAGCAACCCGCGAGGGTGACTCGGGAACACCGGAGCTGGATTTTCTCGGCGTGATAAAAAGCAGCTTCTCCAGCGCGTCAAAGGGGAGGGGCGGCTTCCGTGGGCTCTCGCATCAGCTGGGCTCTCGGGCAAGTAGATAGCCGCTCTGCTCCAAACCACCGTGTGTTTGCTTAAAGCAACTGTTGGTATATTTATACCTGAAAGGTGCCGGGTTTGACGTAAGGTTGGACATAAGACGTCACTAAGAACTAACAGTTCTTTCTGGACTCCAGTTCTTGTTCAAATCAAATCAAAAGCAGGGGGGGAATTCCCGGGCTGCTGGAGGCTTGGTTTGTTTAAAGAACGCGTTGTGCTTTCTAGGAGTCGATGGGAGTAGCCGTGCTGTGCTTTGGACTGCATGGGCTACTACTGAATATGGATATGATTCTTATGCCTTTATAAGGATATTATTACTTATAACCACATAAGGGCATGAATCAGGAATATCGAATTAGGGTCCTAGATAGAAATACAACAATTGTCGACAGCGCAAAATCCCTTGGTGTCATACTCGACACAAAACTCAATCTAATCTCCCACATTGATTCAATTGCAAAGTCTGCTCGATACCAACTGCGCCTTCTTTGGGGGATTCGTCCCTTCTTCCCGGAGCAAGACCTTAAAACCCTGGTCGAATCGCTGGTCCTCTCCAGACTGGACTACTGCAAGTCTCTTCCCACCTGTCCCCCCTTAAGTCTGTTCTCCATTCAGCAGCTCGTTTCATTTATGGGGCCAAAAGAAGCGACCACATCACCCCCCTGTTATCCACCCTCCGCTGGCTTCCCATCGAGGCAAGATCTATCTACAAGACTGCCTGCATCACCCACAAAGCCTTGCACTCCTCCTCTCTTCGCTATCTGGCTAATAAACTGAAACTCTCTGGAGGCTCTAGACCATCACGTAAAGCGGAAAATCTACTGCTTGAACCTCCCACGTTCAAGAAGGAAAGATCGATGGCCCAATCCTTTTCAGGCAACGCAGTGAGAATCTGGAATTCACTTCCGCCTCAGCTCCAGACCACCACCTCCTCTCAGGCCTTCAAAAATGACCTCAAAGTTCTCCTCCTTCAAAGACACTTCCAAAGTTAATTCATGGCCTCTCTATTATCTGAAGGAAGACCTTTTAGTATAGAAAATCTCTATTCTCCATGACTATGGAAGTGCCTTCCCAGTGTGTTGTTGTGGTTTGAGAGACTGCCATTAATTGCAGTATTACCCTTTTACCTGTGTTTGGTACTCTTTTGTAACATACACATGTCTCTTTTCTCTTGTAACACACTGTTTGCTACCTCTTACATTTTGTTTGCTTTCGATACTTTCACAAGTGCCGCCATTGCCTTCGTAAGGTTTGTTCTTGTGTTTGAGTGTCCTCCATTTATTGCAGTATTATACCTCTACTTGTACTTTGTACTCTTTTGTAACCTGCACACATGTCACTTTTTCCTCCTGTAATGCACCGTTTGCTACCTCTTGTATTATGTTTGCCCACGATTGTCAATTTTGACTCATGTAATGTAACGTTTGCTTTTGTAATTTGTTCACTTGTAATGTTCTATTGTATCAGTTCTATTCCTATTGTGAAGCGCTCTGACACCTTCGGGTAAAGTCTGCGCTATATAAAAACGCATACATAAATAAATAGCCTCCAAGCGAGCTTGCCAGAAACTAGAGAAGAAATGGCACAGTCAACAGACACGAACAGCCACGCAGCACACAAGGACACCATCCGCAACCACCATCATCTCATCAGGGATGCCAAGTGGACCACCTTCAAAGACCGAGTCGACAACACTGCACACGATAGCAAAGAGCTCTTCAACATCGTGAAGGAACGCTTTAACCCCAGCTCCAACACCGACATACCACCGTTGCAAGCCCTGTGTGACTCCCTTGCCACTTTCTTCCGCCGCAAGATATTAGACATCCACGACAGCTTCATCACCCAGACAGCCCCAACAGACAGCAACACAACAGACTCTCAGCACATCATCGACCATGACCCCATGCTAGCCTGGGCCAGCGTGAGCACTGATGACACCATCAAGACCATGAGCACTATCCACTCGGCTCTCCGTTAGACCCATTCCCGCACCACGTCTTCAACAAAGCATGCAGCTTCATCACACCCCACCTGCGCAATGTCATAAACCTCTCCCTCAAGACCGTGACCTTCCCAGAGAGCTGGAAACATGCCAAGATCAACGCCCTACTCAAAAAACCCAAGGCAGACCCAACAGACCTCAAGAACTTCCGGCAAATCTCTCTGCTCCCATTCCTGGCCAAGGTCATCGAGAAGATCGTCAACAGACAGCTAACTCGATACCTCGAAGAAAACAGAATCCTGGACCCTTCCCAGTCAGGGTTCCACAGCAACCACAGCACTGAGACCACCCTCATCGCCACCACCGACGACATCAGGACCATGCTGGACAAACGTGAGACTGCAGCACTCATCCTCTTAGACCTCTCCCCTGTCTTCGACACCGTCTGCCACCGCACGCCTCCACGCCGCAGGGATCCAAGACAAGACTCTGGAATAGACCACCTCCTTCCTCTCCAGCAGAACCCAGAGCGTCTGCCTCCTCAATTCTGATCCGCAGCCTCTGAGATTATCTGCGGCGCACCCCATGGATTCTCCCTCAGCCCGACACTGTTCAACGTTAACATGGCCCAGCTCGCAGACGTCACCCGACAGCACGACCTCAACATGATCTCCTACACCATCGACACTCAGCTGATCCTCTCCCTCACCAAGGACCCCATCACCACCAAAGCCAACCTCCACGAAGGAATGAAGGCCGTCGCCGACTGGATGAAGATCAGCCGCCTGAAGCTGAACTCAGGCAAAACGGAGGTCCTCATCCTCGGCTTCAACCCTTCAGCCTGGGATGACTCCTGGTGGCCGACGGCACTGGGGGCAGCCCGACACCCACCAACAATGCACGCAACTTGGGAATCATCCTCGACTTAACGCTCTCAATGATCAAGCAAGTCAATGCCATCTCCTTCTCCTGCTTCAACACCCTCTGCGAGCTCCACAATATCTACAGATGGATCCCGACAGATACAAGAAAGACAATCACCCAGGCTCTCTTCAGCAGCAGACTCGACTACGGACACACCCTCTTCGCAGGAGCCCCCACCAAGCTCATCAAACAACTACAACGCATTCAAAATGCCTTGGCACGACTGATCCTCGACGTACCATGCCACGGCCACATCACCCCCCACCTGAGAGACCTGCACTGGCTCCCCATCACGAGGAGGATATCCTTCAAGCTCCTCATCCACGCACACAGGGCACTCCACAAAACCGGTCCAGCCTACCTCAACAGACGACTTTTCTTCTATACCCCCAACCGCCAGCTACGCTCTGCCGACCTCTCACTCGCCACTGTCCCGCGCGTCCGAAGAGCAACCACCGGCAGGAGATCCTTCTCCCACCTCGCCGCCAAGACATGGAATACCCTCCCACTGAGCCTACGTCAGACCCAAGACCTGCTGACCTTCGGGAGGGCACTGCCTGTTCGATCAGTAGTGGCCCTCCCAGTGCCTTGAGACCCTCGCGGGTATGTAGTGCGCTTAACATATTACTGATTGATTGATTGATTGATTGAACTTGCAAGAAAAGGTTGGACATGTGCCAACCATTAACCAATTGTAGGCTATGATTTTGGAATGACACAGACATAAACCAATCCGAACCAGTGGGATGAGTCAGCCCCCAAAAGGTACATACAGCAGATCACCTGGCAGCTGCGCTGCCTAGGCTTGACCTAAGAAAAGAAGGCGGTATGGCAATAACTCACAGCCGAGACAAAATAGTAATCTTCACAAGAAGCACCGCCGCCTAGGGAGACAAGCATTTAGCATGCAATAGGTCAATCGTTTGCAAGAGTTTGAGCTATAGGAATTGTAAATGACAATACTTTTTTATTTATGTGTTGGTTTTTAAAACATAAATTAAAGGCATTGTCGTTTATAATGCCAGTACCTTAAACTCTCGCAAATGCAAGACCTATTGCATTGCAAATGCTTGTTTTTAGTGTTGGAGTCCACCAGTGCCGGTATCAGTGGGTTATTGATTATCAAAATGGAGCGAGCGTAAAGGCATGGGAGCAATGCCTGACGTCTTAGGCCGTCCTATACCCATCGCACACAATCAGTCGTGGTAACATCTGTCCTTCTGTAAGGGTGATATAGTGCCGTGGACAGGGGGGTGCGATGTACCAGGTCTCCCTCCACCACCACATGCGGTTGAAATTTGATGGGATATGTCCAGTAGTGGGCATATAGAGCCTGTGCACATAGTGCATATAATAATAATAATAAAATCATTTGTAAAGTGCCTGGCTACACCGACTGGTGTGTAACAGCACTATAGAAATGGTTATAAGCAGTGTCTGTTCCTCCGAGCGCGCAGTGCTTCATGTGGAGCGCGCACCCACAGCACATCCCAGTAGATCATTCGTGCCACCGTTTTTATAACGTAAGCGGTGCGAAAAATGATAATTTCCTGGTTGTGGTGGCTCCTGCACTTGTTGTATTTCCTCCTTCATGAAGTGCGGCTGGGGGCTGTTGGTGGGCGATTGTGAAAATATTTGTAAATTGTAGCGCCGTAATGAGCTGCAATTAACATGAATATTTTCACAATGGCCCACAATCAGCCCGCAGCTGTGCTCCTTTAAGAGAAGAAATGCAGCCAAAAGCACGACTTGTGATGCCTTTCTTCTCTGAAAGGAGCACGGCTGTGGGATGATTGCGGGCCATAGTGAAAAAATTGATGTTAATTGCGGTGCATTACAGTGCTGCAATTAATAAATATTTTCACAATTGCCCGCAATCAGCCCACTAAAAAGGTACTTGGAAAGCTTTTAACCTTGAATGGAAAGTTGCACTGTCACACATCACTACGTGATACAAGCTTTGGTGGGCGGTATTTGCCTTTCGCAAAATGTGGCGAAACGGCAAAAAATCTCCGCGAACATGTGGAATTTCGCGTGCTCGCAGAGATTTCGGTGGCAGGGCTTTTTTTCGAGTTAACATGCCTCTCTTGTGTTTATAAAAGGTCAGAGACCGATCAGAGCTGCAGATGAGGAGAAAGAAGATCCTGGTCACAGGAACTGCACGGGATTGTGCTCGTGAAATTCAAGGTTGCAAAGGCCTCCATCAAGCACCCCTGCTTATTTTTGAGGATAGATATGAAGAGAAAAAATACATGCCCAGCCTCGACAAAGCTCATCATTTTTTTGGCCTGATTAATGAGTTACTGAATTTGAGCTTAAATTCGGGCACCTGCTTTATTTATATCTGTAAGTGCTTCCTTTTGAGCTTTAATTTTTGTGACAGGAGCACTGTGCCAGAGTTACTGAATTGGAGCTTAAACTCGGGCACCTGCTTTCTTATATCTTAACTGTAAGTGATTCCTGTTGACCATTAATTTTTGTGACAGCAGCATCGTGCCATAATGAATCCTGCCCTTCATATTTATCCAAGAAGACGCCACAGTTTTGTGCGATACCTCTACTCAACTGGAGTACTTTCTACTGGCTAATCAGTAAGTGCTACCTCGGTAAATGTATAGTGCTTTTCCTAAACTATAGCTGCGTAAAGGGCCAGAAGAGTTGTCTCCAGTGACCATGTGTGTGTGTAACTTTGCCAACGCGCCGAAGGGCGCCGGGCTCCCTTGAGTAAAGTGGGTAAAGGGCAGGAAAATGGTGCACACTACTAGTGTGTGTGGCGGGGCCAAACGGGCGGGTTTCTTTGCGAGTTCACATGCCTCTCTTGTGTTTATAAATGTCAGAGACTGATCAGAGCAGCAGATGAGGATAAAGAAACTCCCAGTCACAGGAACTGCACGGGGAATGCGCTCGTGAAAGTCAAGGATGCAAAGGCCTCCATCAAGCATCTCAGCTAATTTTCGAGGGTAGATATGGGGAGAAAGCACACCTGCCCAGCCTCGACAAAGCTCACGATGTTTTTGGGCTGATTAATGAGTTACAGAATTTGAGCTTAAATTCGGGCACCTGCTTTATTTATATGTGTAAGTGCTTCCTGTTGAGCTTTAATTTTTGTGACAGGAGCACTGTGCCAGAAAGAATCTTGTCATTCATATTATCAATGAAGATGCTTCCGTTCCACCACGGATTGCAGAAGTTTTGACATTTTTGTGTTCCGAGCGCGGAACGGAATTTGCGCCCACCCCTACTTTGTTGTACTGATGTGTACGTCTACTACGTTGCTTCTCATCGGTATTCTAATGGATCACCTGTGACTGCTTGGCTTCCAGGAGAATATTGAGTTTGTAGTTTTTCCAAAGAAAAGAGGAAACATACGAGCGCAATAGAAAGAATACTATTGGTTTTTTGAGAGTAAGCAAACTGGGGTGAATATTTTAGACTAATGTCTTAAGGAAGAGTTTTGTTACTGTAACAAATACTGCTTTTTGCCATCTTTACACATTGTTTTCATTTAGCCCCATAAAAGGTGTCCAAATCAAGATGGTTCGATTCTTAGGGTGAACCAACATTCTTTGCACAATTTAAACATGCACAGTTTTGGTTGCGAGCTTTCAGCGTCACACCGATAGGCAGCCCAAAAATATGCCTTGTTCCATATCCTATTAGGTTATCATCGTATTCACCTGAGGCTGTATATAGTCCTTATAAGAATCAATCTCAGTGCTGTAGAGGCACTTTTTATCATCGATTGATTCTGCGCAGTGAAGTACAGGCATTGAAATTTGACCAGGTGCATGCCACGTTTTCGTTTGAGAGAGATAAAGCAATGTCTTGGGTTTCTGGAGAGTGGAACACTTTATAGGGCTACAATGAACGGTCTATGCTCAGATTGTTTCACAAGCCTTTAACTCTTGTATTCGCTTTTACTTATGACTATTCGTCGGATTTGGCATTGTGACTCCACTACGAATCTTCTCAACAGAGGCGGTCCCACTGTATGGCTGCACCTTGATTGTTTTCATGCTTTCAAGATGTAAAACCAATAAAGAATTTTATTTAAACTCTTGTATTCGCTGGGAGGAAGCTGATATGACAAGCAGCTGAGGTAAATGCGGTGACTCATGGTGGTTTTCACTCCATATACCAGAAATGTCCTTATTCAGCGCTACACAGGGCCGGTCTGGCATATTGAGGCAGTGTTTTAGTTCACACCCAGAAAGCATACGCCCCACCTTCTGCCCCCTCCTTTAGGCTGCTGCTGCTGTGCACTCATGATAGTTTAAGATAGGAGATGCCTTACAAAATCAGTGAACCTTTACACCCCACCCCCGCCTGCACTGGAAAAATAAAGCCTGTGTCGTTTCCACTTTAGAGAAGTGCGCACAGCATGTACAGTGCTGAGTCTTGTATAAGTTTACAAAAAACAATAGAGTTGCCAACCTTCACTTCTGTTCTTACATATGATAGTTCTGGGAGCGGAAACGTATCTGGTGTATTAGAATAATGACAAACAGGATTGGGACCGTATAGGGACATTGTGAGGATGAATGCTAGAGAGCAATGGAATGGGACGTGGAAGGAGGACAAAAGAGACCCAAGGGAAGTGTATGGGACGTCACATGACTGACACACACCTAAAACCAGCCAAGACTTCTGGTTGATTTAAGATAAATTAGTAATAGCAATTATTTTGTTCTCTATAATTAATATTGGAAATATTTCAATCCTGAAATTGTGAGATTGAATTAAACATTACTGAGGACTGTGGAAGGGGTAGTGGTCGTCAGAGTGAGTCTCTTCTGTTCTGTTCACTGTGTGTTGGAGGTGTATGCCCTTTTTCCACCACAGCTCCTTCATCTGCATATCTTACTCCCCATCTATTTCCTCTTCATCACCCTCTTTTCACTCTTAACTAAAGGCACTTCCTCGCATCTTCTTCACTTCACCACCCCAAACACAACGCACCCAACTCACCTGGAAACACTGCAATTTCTTTTACTTTCACCATATGCAATATTTTAACAACTGTATGCCTCCATCACACACATTTGGACTGAATCACAATTACAACTAAAATATGTGACCATTGTCTGTGTGCCCTGCAGAGGGGCCAAGGATTGGATGACCACGCATTATGAACACCTGTTTAACCCACTGATGAGCACCATCAAAACAAGCACTGCATTCAGCCTCCAATCCAGACTCATGAGCACATGGAGAACTCTGTTTAAAGTAGGAACTATAGAAGAGTAATCGGCTACACTGAAAAAATAAAAAAAAACAACACCCTGAAATTAGATAGCACTCTTACGGAATGCAAGATTAAGTAAAATACATAAAATAAAAGAAGCATTGGCATAGCCAAAAGGTCTCGCCTTTGGAACCTTATAAGTATTTAGTTATGCAGAACAATATCCTTGGTGCAACAACATCAACTGTTGCATGGCTAAACACTTGTAAGGTCCCAAAGGCGAGACCTATTGGCTATGCCAATGCTTGTTCTCTAGGGCAGCTGTGCCCCCGCGGTGGGCATTTCTTTTCACCGCCCAGTGGTTTCTGGGAGCTGTAGTTCTAGGTCAGCTCATTGGAACTCGCTTCTGATGACTTAGTTGGTGATGCTTTGGATGTAGAAACATAGAATTGAGGGGACAGTAGAGAAACTCGTAAGAGGCATGACCGTAAAGGGACACGTTAACATGTTATGGCTGGGGAGCTGGACGATGGGCATTGGAGGGAAATGAGCTCAGTGGTATGAGGGGAAAGACGTAAGGTAGCTCGGAGAGGAAGAAAACTCTACTGTGGGGAGGGAGCCAAAAGGGTGGCTATAAGTCAATATACGTTTTGGAGAATGGAGAGAGAGTTCCGAAGCGGAATAGGTAAGAAGTGAGGTGAGGGTGTATGGAGGAGGTCTGGTGGACAGAAGAAGTGAAGAGGATGGTAGATAACCACAGCGAGAGTAACTAGGCTTCCACAAAAATGAGCATTTACGATATTGTAAGAACCCTTCCTTATAAAGCCAAACTCAAAGTTAAGGGGGAGGGGGTTTTCTGACGTGTCACTTGACGAGGGTGCATAATGCTGCCCCCATAGATGAAGGATGGCAGGATGTTCCTCCCAGTACGTACTATCAAGGGAGCAAGCATCGATTACTAGAGAGACCTTAGTCTAAGTTATGTTATTGATCTCTGGGTCTGGTGCTTCCTTCCAGTCTCCTGCTGTGGAGCTTCAACATGGGGGCTGTTGGCAAAAGGATAGGAGAGAGGCTCGTTATAGCATTCACACGTTCAGGGCCTCATTGTGAGTGTTCCACTATTTTAACTGTTAATGTCACATCTGGCAAACACTGGTTTTAGGAAGCCATGGGTTTCTCAGTTAAAGCCCTACAAGATTTACCATGAAATATTTCTTTTGAGTCTGCTGTTTGCCAAGACCATTTGTTTTTAATAATCTGTATATAATGCACAACAAGATAAATAATGTATTTAGTTGTAGGGGCCTCATTAATCCGGCCCTCTTCATCCATTCAAATTCCATATTCCACTATATTAATTCACCACTAATCCTTTATGGGTTCCAGAGAAGCGTGCCACTCACCAATAAAGTGCATCAACACCCCAACAGGGTTACAAGCGCTATATAAATGCAAACCTTTTTCCCTTTCAACCCCTCCCCAACCTTCTCAATCCAAATAACTGACTAACATATCCACCACTCAAACTACTTTCATTTTTCACTATACTATTTCAACGCTAATCCTTATGCGTTTCCAAGTAGCATGCTACTTGCCAAAAAAAGCGCTTCAACACCCCATTAGGGGTTTCAGGCGCTATATAAATGCAAACCTCTTTCCCTCTTCTATCCCACCACCTACCCTTCTGTAGCCAAATAACTGAATAACATATCCACCACCCAAATTACTGGCACTGTGGAAGGAGGCCGGTGGCCCCAGTTTCCTAACATATATCAGCGCAGCTTTGCTGTGGTTGCAGATGCCTGCACTGCACTTTCTTATTTTGAACATGACACAACCCCCCCCCCCCCCTCCCCAGCTGGACTGACCTTAGCAGGCATCAAGCGTTTGCCTGGTCGGCTAGAAGGGTGGGCTCCGTTTTGGAGCAGTGGGGGCCAGTTTTGTTACTGGGGTCAGTTTTGCATGAGTGAATGAACTGTCTATATGTATAAACATCACTGTGGACTTCGATGCGCGTTTCACAATCACTAACAGCCTGATTCATGAACGGGCCGTTTTGCGAGCCCCTAATAGCGAATCATAGCGATTCGCTAGTAAGGACTCGCAAAACGGTAATCATGTAGGAATCGCATAATAAAATGCGATTCCTACTGATTCCTTATTTGCGATTAGCAAATTGCTAATCGCAAATAAGGAATAACTCGCCATTCATTCCTATGGGCCAAAAGGCCCATAGGAATGAATAGGGAGTATTCCTTATTTGCGATTAGCAATTAGCTAATCGCAAATAAGATTGCGATTTGAAGGGTGCCAAGGGTGTCCACAGGACACCCTGTAGCACCCCTCAAATGAAATTTCACACAGGTGTTGCACACACACATGTCCAAAGGACATGTGTGTGTGTAACATGCAACTCAGAAAAATGCATTTAAATGCATTTTTCTGAGTTTTCGCAATTTACCGCGAGGTCTGACCTCGCGGTAAATTGCGGCAAGAAATTGCGAATTCGCAAATTAAAATTGGATGTTGAATTGCATTTAAGGAATCTCTAATAGAGATTCCTTAAATGTAATTCCTCGCACATTTGCGAGATCGCAATTAGCGATTTTTGCATTTGGGATGCTGAATCCCAAATGCAAAAATCGCACTCGCAAAGGGCCGGATTCTCAGAATCCGGTCCTTTGCGAACCGATTTAGCCTTCATGAATAAGGCTGTAAGAGTGTTGAATATGCAAAGTGTTGACGAGCAAACAAAATTAATTTTTTTTGCATATGAATCAAGGTATAGTTAGAGAAGAGGGTGGGGTATGCTGCTCGAGAGAGGGTAGTTTGGGCATTGTCGACAGCGCATGGGAGCACGGCTGGAGGGAAAATATTGATTACGAGTTAATGATTAGAACTTAGCACAAATTTGTGAATAAAATGTTGAATAGTTCTGTGTTAGTCTTTAAGGATAGATCACACAGTCTAAATGTTGTTGTTTTTAATATCTGCAGTAAACCCCCGACGAAGAGCTAAAAAAAGCTCGAAATGCATTGGGAACATGATTTACTAGTACTGAGGATGTTTCATGCAAACTTCGTGCCTCAGAAAAAGGCTCGGAATAGCATATCTGACGCATCAGAAACTTTCCTTGCATAAACAATCGTCTCCCTTGTGACAGGAGAAGGATTTTGTAATCGAATGAAATTATGGAATATGAACGATTAAAACACTCTTGAACATGAAGCATTTTTGTGGTATATTGGAGAGCGTCATCGTGAATCAGCTGTGCGTCCGGTTAGAGTGGTACTCTGCTCTAAGTTCATTATTCTTATAACTGGTAAAGCCAGGTTTTTAGGCCTCTGCGGAAGATGTTCTCCTTGTTTTATGCACGCAGCAAAGGTAGCAGAGTGTTGCAATCCAAATAAACTTTATTCGGCTACACAAAGGCAGCCATGAAAGTTAAAAATTTACAATACATAGAAAGATTCAGACATATTAAAAAACTGTATAAAAAATGAACAAACTCCAAAATACTACTCGATATAAAGTGCGAGATGCCAAAAATATCAAAATATACAAAGCTACTAATTCATAAAAGTTAAAAAAAAAAGGTAAAAATGGGCCTGCTTTTCTTTTACACCTTAAAGAAAGCCAGGGTAACATACTGTGAAATGCCCGTGGACCAACGGCCCACACATTATACATCCATACAAGCCCTTGATTTCATTGCAGATTTCAGAAACCCCTCAACAAAGAACAAACGGTCATCATTCAACAGTTGCAGGTACAAGAGGGCTGGGTGGATTTTTATGCACGCAGCAATGGTAGCAGAGTGTTCCAATACAAATAAACTTTATTCGGTTACACAAAGGCAGCCATAAAAGTTAAAATTTTACAATACATAGAAAGATTCAGACATATTAAAAAACAGCATAAAAAACGAGCCCACTCCAAAATACTACTCGATATAAAGTGCGAGATGCCAAAAATATCAGAATATACAAAGCTACTAATTCATAAAGAGCAGACGCCCCATAAAACATCATAAAAGTTAAAGACTTGGCCTGCTTTCCTTTTACACCTTAAAGAAAGCTAGGGTAACATACTGTGAAATGCCCGTGGACCAACGGCCCACACATTATACATCCATACAAGCCCTTGATTTCATTGTAGATTTTAGAAAACCCACAACAAAGAACAAACCGTCATCATTCAACAGTTGTAGGTACAAGAAGGCTGGGTGAACTTTTCTGAAATTCAACTTTTTCAAGAGAGGTACCAGGAAATGTTTCCGTGGAACAGAGTCAAATTTGCAGAAGAACATAAAGTGCAGCAAATCCTGTGGAGACAAGCCGTCGCAGCCACAGGACGCTACCACTTGACCTCTGTGACAACCCTTGGGTCTAGCCAGCAAAAAATGAAACAAATTCATCCTGAACCTGGTTGGAAGAAACTTCTCGTGAGTGGACAGGGACCCCAGGAGGTCGGGCTCCGTAAGTGGGTTGTTTTGAGCATTATAAACCTGCGGACACTTACTTTCTTGAGTTCCTGCTCGTCCCTATCTAGTTTCTTTAAAGACAAATAGCATAACTTTACTGACTCCACATCCCTCCTGGTGATTGTTTCAGGCTTATGACACAGCTCTACACGTCCTATCTCTTCCAGGCTTCCTTTGATGAAATTAAGCCATGGAATCTGGAGGGCTTTATCCAGAGTCAAACACTCCCTCAATATAATGTGAGTGAGATTTAGCTCAGGATTCAGCCAGCATTTAAACCAAAATACAATAGGGCGCGAGGCTAGAGTATCACACAAAACAGAACCCCAAGTTCTTCGCGGGCCGACAAATTAGAAAGGCTTTGTGGGGCGCACATCAGGCGCTTTAAAAATGTGTTCTCTGCCACCTGTAAGGGGCTCACCATAGTGTGACCCCAGATTTCACTCCCGTAACTGGCTATAGCTGTGGTAATTTAGTAATAATTAGATTAAGCATTAGCAGAAGACATCTCGAGTTTAGACGTTATCTTGTCCGTTTACGGAATCCATTTTTTATTTCTGTCGGTCATTTTGGCTGCCATGTGTTTAGTCCTACTTTCCTGACAAGATATTTTTATCCTCCACTACTTTGCGCATGCCCTGTTCAGTCTGCAACTGTTACTGATATGTAACTGTCAAGATGTGTCCACGAGAATAGGCTAACAGATAGCCCTTCCCACTTGTTGCTAGCACACTCGCTGAATGACCTTATATGTTCTGTAACCAACACTCTGTGCCTTGTACCGCCTTCAGATGAGACCCTATGTTGGTAGAAAAGTACCAAGTTCCTTCAGTCAGTGTGCTACCTCATACTTTACCAAAGGGTGCTGTGTGAATGTAGTTCCACCTCTTGAGGTTTAATTCACCCTGTCTTTTCTATTCCAGTTTCTGTGCCAACTTCTTACTATTGGTCTAAAGGACTTTATGCAGAGAAGGGCAAATCCCTTGCATTAGTGGGCCTGGCTGAGGCTGGCTACAACATAGCCAGGCTTTTTGCCTGATATACCTTTAACAAGGCACCTATTGGTTTCCTCGCTATCTTTGTGGAAAAATTAAATTGCCGCATTAGCCCTGATCAGAGCCCCCCTGTTCTTAATGATTTGGGGCCCCCATTGTAACGGACCATCCAGAAGAACGCGTAGATATGAGAAAACATTCATATGGGGGATGGGGGAAGAACCAACCCTAAATTAAAAGATTTCTTTTGGACGCAGTCGCACTAGCATAACATATGATTTCGAGTGGTTGATAGCCAGATCCCAGTCGGACATAAAGCTAGAAAAAGCCTCAGTAGAACAGGAAGTCCACGACACCCTACATATGGGAAATCTACCTCAAGGTTTAACTTAGGACTTTGTCCAAATCATTTATATATAAGCTGAATAAGAATGGGGCCATTATACAACCCTGTCTAACTCCCCTTTTAATGCCAGGTCCCTGGTAACCCTGAGGTCCTGCGAGGACCTGACACTGGCCTTAGATGACCTGTGCAGATCTTCCTAGCAGAGTGTTCCAATTTTTGGCTGCCAGATAGTCAAATGAGCCTGCACACATCCTTGCCCTTTTGATTTTCGGAACTTTGAGTAGATGTGCTCCTGAGTAGGTTTTTTAGGGGGTCAGGAGATCAACAGGTAGCTAGGACCTTTTCCCTGTAGATTCTGGTGCCAGAACATAAAGCTTTAAAGAGAATTATTTTACTGATTGGCATACAGTGAAGGGAGTCCGGGGCTTTCGTCGCTGAAGCCCGTCTGGGTAGATTGAGAACTAGGTGTACCGCTGCATTCTGAATGCGTTGCAGGAGTGCAGGCTTCATTTGGATGCTCCCAAATATAGGACAGTCCCATATTCCAGCTGCGAGGTCACCAGAGTGTGGACTACAGTTTTCCTTGCCGAGGCGGGAAGGATGTCCAAAGTTTCCCTTAGCATTTGAAGGGTGACAAAACATATAATGTCATATCTGGGGCGTTTAATCCACCCTGCCGGAGGGGCAGGGTGAGGACTTCTCATGCTATCATGGGCTGTTTCCCAGACCACGCAAGTGTTATTAATAGTGATCTTAGGCGCTTTGGGAATTTGGAGGATAGAGTCAGGTTGACAAGTTGACTTGAATTTTGGCAGAACCACCATCCTGGTCATTGCAAACAGTCCCGAGAGGGGGATCGGTAGACGGTTTCATATTGGGAGTCTGTCCTCTAGACAGGTGATTGCCCTACCGTAGTTTGCTGTCCAGAGGTCTCCGCTGTCGTGGCTAAGCCATACCCTCAGATATTTGACTGGTTCTCTCACCCATATTAATGAGTATTCCGATTCAATTTGTGGGGTGTTTTCCGTGAGGGGGAAGATAATGGACTTAGTCCAGTTCATTTTGACGCCCGACAATTCCCAGAAGTGTATGACCTCCCAGATAACCGCATCAAGTTTAATATGGGGTTCTAGAATGTAAAGTGCTATTTCATCTGCATACATCGAGACCAGCGGAGTCTGAAGTTAAGCCCTCTGTGCGCGTTGTGTTGTCGTAGTAGGGCTGCTAGTGGTTCCATTGCCGTGGCGAACAGAATCAGTGAAGGGTTAGTCCAAGTACTGTCACCACACATTTCCTCAGGTATCTCTTCCGTAGTATGGTAGAGATTAGAGTAGAAGGAGGTCATCGTGTCGAGTATGGCCTGTGGGGAAGTCTGGTTTGTTGATTGCTCATCCTGGAGTTCTGTAATATAGTGTTGAGTTTTTGCCCTGCGCAGCTTATCCCCCAGGATTTTGCTGCATGTTTGCCTTTCCTAAACTGTCTTTCTTGGAATTCACGGGTTAAATAGTAAAGTTAGCAGTTTGCTAACTTCCTCATATTCGGTGATTTTCTCTCGTATTGACGCTAGTGTACCAGGGGATCTCATGTCACAGAGTAGCATCTCGAGTTCCCGCAGATCTTTTTCCAGCAAGTCAGGAATGGATTGCTTTTAGCACCCCAGTCTGCTTTGCGATACAAGCCCCTCTTACCACTGCCTTGAAGGCCTCCCATAGTATCTGGGGGGAGCTGACTGAGCCCTGCAAAATGTTCTGTGATGGCCTGGTGTATTTCAGCCTAGAATACCTGATCACGCAGTGCGCCGTTGAGGATGGTGCCATGTAAAAGCACATGTGGTGGTCGAGGGAAAGGTGAGCCCTAAAAGTACTGGAGCATGGTCAGACATTGTCCGATGGTGGTGTGTCATGGCTGTTGCTGTTGACCATGTAGTCATGTCTCTGGTGGTCAGCCAGTAGTCTATGCGCGACCACGCTTCATTTGCTAATGTCACTCATGATCCCTACCTACGTGTCCCGTTCTTATATCTAAATACATAATTTATGTTGAAATCTTGTATTAAAGCATGGAGTTGTGCCACTGCTTTAGGATGGGGCCGCCGAGCAGCTCCTGATCTGTCTAGTTCAGATCTAGGATTACATTAAAATCTCCCCCCAAGGTTATAGTTCCGTGGCCCATTTTCACTATTTGCTGCCACAGCTCAGTGTAAAACTCTAGGTCATCTATGTTAGGACCATATATGCAAACAAGTATGAGGGATTGCTGTTGGAGTTGTCCTGCTGCTATATCATAACGCCCCTCAGTATCCTTTTTAACCCTTTCGATGCTGATGACAAGCTCAGCTCGTCATCACCCACAGGTGGTGTGTGCTGATGACGAGCTGAGCTCGTCATGTAAGGCGGCTTTTAAAAAAAAGCCGCACAGCGTGAAAATCGCCGCAGCATCGATGCGGTTAATCTGACTGAGCATCCATGAGATACCTTTCCTTATAAGTATTGCAGTGCCCCTGGCATAGTTGGAATTCAGGCAGTGGTGTACCTCTGAACACCAGCGCACATCTAGGCGAGTGGAGGTGGGTGGGGTCAAGTTTATTTCCTGAAGGAAGCAGATATCTGTGTGGTGTCTATTGGGGTATGTGTGAACAAGGCGAGATTTCCTGGGGTTGTTGAGCCGTCTAACATTCCGCGTTAGGAGCCTATGTCCTCTGGGTGCCATTGGTATGTTATGAGTATTAGGGTGATGGTATGTAGGGTCTTCGCGTACACACCAGCCTTCCTCCACGTTCGTGGGTGAAACAGTGGCTCATGCCTTGTGGATGGCTCCCTCCACGGTAGATCATACAAAATGTGATAAGGAACCCTGAAGTGGGCTCTGCACAGGTCTTTCCCGCCAGTTACGGTGCTGCTTTGTATCTGGGTGCTGGTATGCAGGTTCATCTTCTAGGTGCGCCATCTACTTGGTTGGGGTCGTTGTGAGCTCAGTCTGGTGTCTACCGTGTTACAGTAGGGCAGTAGTATGGGATCTGTCCTATAGATTGTCTGCTTCAGTGTCTTACCTATGTGTTTTTGACAGGGGCCTCCTCTAAAAAGTAGACAAAATCTAACACTCTCAAAACAGTAGAATAATGATCATGTTTGTTACGTATTTTTCCATATTGTCAATGGCCGTGGACTTCTGGACTCCAATCATTCTCAGGTTATTTTGTTTAGCTTGTGCCTCTACGTCTTCGTTTTTGGCTCTTATTATTTCAAGTATTTTCTCCATCTTGAGTAGTTGTTCATTCCCCTTTGTTTGGTCATTCTCTTCGTCAGAGACTCTAGGTTCAATGTGGTCTAGTCTATTATTGTATTTATCCACCTGTTCCTTTATTCTGTTGAGGTGACTGGCCATGAGGTCTAGTTTGGCATCTATGTTGCAGAGACTGAACTTAACTTCCACCAAGATTTCTTTGATGTCAACATCTTAGGCGTCTTCCTCCTGGGGGTTGTCTAGGCTGGTAACGGGTTGTGGTGTGTCCACTTGGCTTTTAATTTTTTCCCTTTTGAAAGGGAGTTTGGTCTGTCTAGTGTCAGGTTTGCCCAATGTAATTTAAGATTCTAGTTATTGCTTTCACTTTCCAGACGCAGCAGGTATCACCTCTTCTGAAAGAAGATCAGCAGGGGGCTCCCACGGACACTCACAGTGCAAGTTTCGCAGGTTGAGTTTTGTGTGCTAGCGCCATTGTTCTGAGCGACCTCTGTCTCATCCGGGGGCCGTCCCAGAGTCCCACTGGGCCTGCGCTCCCAGGGAGGGAGTCAGAGGAAAGCGTATACTCTCTGCCCCGGGTTCTGGGTGCAATGGAGGGTCAGCTTTTCCTCAAGTGCAGCCCCATCACGGTGAGCTGCCGAACCGCCGTCCCTTCCAACAGATGTTGTGTCGTAGAAGGAGGGTATAAGGGGCCTTGCCTGTCCTAGCTTGGCTTCCGCTTCAGCCGGTCTCTGGTCTTTCCGAGACCCAACCTCTTCAGGTCTGTTGCTCATCCTCAGCTTCAAAGCCCCCTCTTGTGCACTTTTTGTGGTGGGCCAGCTTGTTTATTTGTATAGCAGATCGTCTTCCCGGCATCAGTGTCAGGGGGTATTCATTGGGTTCTCAATAGAATGGGGTGGGCAGCAGCAGCATCTATCTGCAACACTGAGGGGAACATTCTCAAGGAGCTATCGTGGAGTTAACTGCACTTTATCGCAGCCAAAGTAGTGATAAATGTATCTACCCATTCACAAGCAGGTGTTACCAGCCCACAGCACCAGTTCAACCACGATAGCAGCTGCAAAAAACATTGCCACAAATGACTCCCGCAACTATCGCTAATGAGATGCAGAGTAGGCGTTCCCGTGCCAAAAGCTGCGATAACACCACTCCACAACATTCACAATGACCAGACAGAACTGCAATAAGAACACAAAACAGGTGATAAGGCACATTAGCACCAGGAAAATAACACCTTCTCTGACCTGGTTCAAATTCGGACCACAGCCTGCACCACAAAAAGGAGCACAGCCCACAGCCACATCTGAAGGGCAATAGATGCCATGGAGCCACTGGTCATGCGGCACAGATACCCAAGAGAGCCACAACACCCACCGCCACCACCCCAGGACCCCAACCCCCCACCCAAAACACCCCCCGCTACCCGGAAAACCACAGAGGCAGCCCAGACAAAGACAGCAGACCCCCAGGAACCACACCAGCCTCACAGAACTAACACCTGACAATGTAGTTGCCCACAACAGGCCCAAAAGGACAACCATCCTATTCATCTTGACCAACAAGGCCAAACAGGCCGACTGAACCAACACAGCAGACAACCAACATCACACCCCACACAAAGCTGCGGGCTGAGCTGCACATGTTGGCCCCTGGTACACCCAACCAACACTCGCCAGAGTACGAGAAGTCATACAGCCAGCCACATCCAAGTCCATCACACCTGTCCTGGACATCACCACAGCCTGGTACCCCAGTCCCTATACGCAGGATCTGATGGCCACCAAGCAGGGACCATACGCCATAGCTGGATGCAAGCACGTCTTGGGGGCAATCCACAGCACACATGTCATACCTGTGCCCCCTGTCGACACAGCACACAATCACCGCAACAGAAAGCACACGTCTCACATCAATGTGCAGGCAACAACAGAACACCGTGGAACCTCCACCAATGTCGCCTTCAAATACCCAGCAAGTGTGCATGATTCCTCCATCCTCCGACAGTCCATCAGCAAACAGGATTCCCAGGATGGCACCAAGGGAAATGCACAGATTGTTCAGAACGCAGCGGCCAGGTTGATCGATAACATCCCATATCGCCACTCGATTTCTCCTACCTGAAGAAGCTTCACTGGCTTTCAGTGACCAGGCATATTCAGTTTAAGTCACTGGTTTTGGCTTATAGAGCAATGCAGGGTCAGGCCCCAGCCTACGATAGAGCCTGACTTAAGCATGCTCAGTCTAACCCAGTGTTCTTCAATCTTTTGGGGGGTCGCCCCCCTGGGGGGCACGACACCTTCCAAGGGGGTCGCGCACTCCCACTTCAATCTGACCTTTGTTCCCTGCGCCCTGGCCCTCCCTCCGTCCGTTTGTGCAAGCCTTCTTGTATGTGGAAGGGGGTGGGAGGGGAGATCGATGGGGCAGAAGGTACCTGTTCTTTTGTCATGTTAACTCTCCCAGGGGGGGTTAATTCACAAAGCTGACAGCTTCAGCTGCAGTGGGAGGCAAGGAGTCTCCTCTGCTAAACCCGAAAGCAAACAAAAAGACACACTTTTGGTTTTAGCAGAGGAGACCCCTTGCCTCCCACTGCACCTGAAGCATGTCAGCTCTATCAATTAACCCCCTCCTGGGAGAGTTAGCTCTTCCCAGAACTGAGACAAAGTTTAAAGAGAAGTTTAAGGCATGGGTAAAGTGGAATCTGGCCCAGGGCCCCAGCCTTTCAAAGGGGGTGGTAGCTGGGGGGGATGGAAGTTTGGTTGAAAGAGCCAGCTCTATTCTACAGAGTCTTGCCCTCATGACCTTGAATCATTTTAAAACACAATGTTGTAAATAGCATTTTTCTTTTTTTTAATAGTTTTTATTGACAACATGAAAAGGAGGAATACAATTTGATAAAACAAAACCAAATGGGGAGAGAAAAGACAAAATAGCAGCATGAAAATTAAAACAGTTACATTACAATTCAAGACATTAAAGAAAATATGACGTTGCGGTTAATTTTCCCAAAATATGTACCAAAATTGAAAAGGATGTTTAAATAATAAAGGTGCCCCAAATTTTATCACAGTTCCATAATGAGCAAATACCTCTCAGCGTGCTCCATAGAATCAATTTCATTGACCAATGACCATCATTCCATGATATGTAGGGGTTTTGGGGAAATCCAGGCACGTGTAACAACTAATTTAGAGCATGACTATACGATAAGTACTAAAGCTGGTGGTACGTATATCTAGTAATACTGAAGATGCCGTAAGAGAGGGCGAGCAGACCAGTTTTAATTTCAATATCTTGTCCATATCTGACCAGAACTTGGATAGTACTGGGCAAGAAAACAGCATATGTTCCAAATCCGCCGCAATTAGACCGCATTTGGGATTTGGTTCGATCACTGAACGAAATATTCGTAGACCACTTAGATATCCTTTCAGGTGTGTAGTATAACATACAAGTGATTTTAAATTGCTGGAGTCTTAAGCTTGAAGATTGAACAAGATTGTTGATGTTACAGAGAGAGGAAGCAATCTTATTAGGGGTTATATTAAGCCCCAACTTAGTACTCAATTTTCCTACGTTTCCTCAGAAATGTTACTTTCTACGAGCTCAAACATTGCTTCCTAATCTTGGCAGAGACTTTCTCTTCCTGTCTTTGGGCCTTCTTTCCGTGAGCACATTTTATTCAAGCAAAAGTCTTTTCAATTGTTAATGTTTATGCAGCAAAAATCTCCATTGCGTAAATGCAAGGCTCCACTCTGGACAAGATTTCACGTCTGTGTCTCGGTCAGCCATATTTTTCCAAACTACTTTCAGGCCTCACTTTGGAAACTATTATTAAACAAACACAAAACATCAATTAATTAAAGAATTGAGACCCATTCTGTTACCCTCCCCCTTTACTAATTAACGGGGTTAATTATGTTACCTAGCAGAAGCACATAAATGCAGCTTTTTATATTTACTAATTTTCCAGGAACCACACGAACTCCAAAGGCTTTTGTCACAATAAGACATAACATAAGCACACAAAATAAGCACATGCCATTAGTTAAACAGCCGCATTTAATACTGACAAAGACAACAGACAAGGTTAATTTATTATTTTCTTCTTTGCGGCGGCAACATAAAGCACATTAATTAATCCTGTGTGTAATGGTTGCAATTTTAAACTAAGTTGATTAATAATTTCACCACATACTTATTAGTATAATTAATCATTATGGGAGATTAACTTCACAGGTTAGAACAAAATTTTGCTCTTCACCCTGCTCCATCAAATACAAACCTGACCTCCAAATTTCTTCTTAAACCTTCCTCCTCATGCTTGACATCCACCAATGGCCTTCATGTCCTAACTTGATAATGTTCTCGCGCTTCCCAATAGGCGGTACAAACCGATCTCCTCTTAGGACAATACCATTACAAAAGGATAATTCCTCCTTTACCTTCCAAAAATTGCTAAATTCAGCTTGCAATTCCCAGTCCAATGGCCACCTATTTACATTTATTTTTTTTACATCCAACAGCACCACATCTTTTTTCGTTTCTTCTATCCATTTCACCTCAGGCAACTCCAACTTATTCGCCACATCTCTGTTCCTACAACACATCACATCTTCATACATGTACCTCACATCACGTCCACTCTCATCCATTTCCTGTGCGTTGCATGATTCCGCTGATAACTGTGACAACCTATCAGCACCACAAGTATTTTTGTCTGGAACACCTACAATATCATAATAATACATTTGCAACTTTGAAGCCAATCGTGCTAACTGTGCTCTTATATTTTTCCAACCTCCTGTTTTTGAAATATTCACTAAAGAGTTATGGTTTGCACAGATTTTGAATTTCCTACCCCGAACATACACCCTGAAACTCTCTACAGCCCAAGTTGGAGCCAGTAATTCTTTCCCTATCATTGAAAATCCTCTGCCCACTTGTGTCGGGGTGCGTGATGCATATGCAACCACCCACTCATTGCCATCCTTCTTTAGTGATAGAGCAGCTCCTACTCGGTAACCACTGGCACCCCCAGATTAATTTAGTTGTAAAAATATATCTTTATTTATAAAGATTTTGGTGCACGATACATTTTAACCAATCCCTTGTAGGGTGGTGAACTTTTTACCAGTCGAGTGTGGAGCTCGCAGACATGTACTTTGGTGGTTTCCATCAAGATTCATTAATATATTAAGACTTACCCCATGTTGGGGGGTCTTTTATGACGCTTTTATTAGCCATTTGGCCCACTCTTTATATTTCCATGTTTGGCTAGCTTCCGCCTGGCCTAAATTTTTAATGTCATACATTACATATATCATTGCTTTATTGAAACACAACTTTAATCATTCAATTGTGGTCAGTTGTTTGTGTGAGAAAAGTAATAGGTTCGTGGAGATACCCAGGTTTCTTTCCCCGCGTTGATTATTTTCCATGCGGTCTCTTTGTCTGCGGAGGGTAGATCCAGGCCGTAGAGAATGTTCTCATGTTGTCGGTTTGTCATGGAGGTAAAGTGTTTTAGGAGCTTGCCCAGTTTCTTCTATAGTTTATGTGCATAGGGGCAGTTCCACATCAGATGAGTTGTGGTTTCTTCGTGTAGGCAGCTTTGTCTGGGGCATTTTTGTGTTCTCGCCATCCCTCTGCGGTGTTGGAACTGTCTGGTGGGGAGGCATTCGTGGACAACCATCCAGGCTAAGTCTCTTTGCTCATTGGTCAGCCGTTTCCAGCTTACTCGTTTCCACGTTTCAGCTGTCTTTTTTTCCGGGCAGTTGACGATAGTGTTCATTGTTGTTTGATTTTCAATGTCTGTGGTCAGTTGTCTTGCCGTAGTTTTCTCCCCAATGTCTTGTAGTAGAGCTTTGTTTTTCACCATGAGGGGTTCTAGTCATATATACATTGGGGTGGGATGAGGTCAAAGACTTTGTTTGCTACTGAGTGGAGTTTGAAATGGTGGAACAAAAAGCCTGCGTGAAATTTGATGTACGCTGCACTTGTAGTGTAGTTCCTAGTTTCCCACTAGGCCCTGCGCATTGGAATAACATAAACAGTAGTATCGACGTAGAAGTGCGGATCTTCCAGGCCTCTACTGACTATGGTAAACTTAATTGGGTTTGTTACCAACTAGCTCAGAGGTCACTGGAAACTTTCTTGACTGCATAGGAAGTGATCAGCTTCCCTGGCACAGACAAGAAGGGACTCAGTTTTCCAACAACCGTGCAACATGACAACTTTGCTCCTCAGATCAAGAGTCAATCTCTAGGGTTGTGTGAAACAATAGACAGTTATTTTACTCAGTCAGGTTGGTGCAGTTTACTTTCACAATATGTAGAGAATAGAGAGACGGGCGTTTGTCAATAAAGGGTTAACATTTATTGAACAGTCTTTCTTCTCGTACAAGAGAAATGTATTGCCACAATTGCAAGACTTGTTATTATAAAAAGTACGTACAGTAAGATAAGTATTGCGAGATAATACTGTAAAAGCATTGATATGGTTTCTTAGCCATACAATGGTTTAAAAGTAATAAAACATATATACAGTCATATATACATTAGGCTAAAATACTCAACTGGTGCTTCTAACTACGCCTACCCCAGTGTACCTGACCTAAGCCTAATACGTGGGAGGGGAGTAAGTAAGTAGCTTTAAGTTAAGTTGGTTTTGCCAAGGTTTGCTTCAAGAATTCTCACTAAGGGTTTAGTCAACACCATACCTCTGAATAGAATGATGGAGGTCTGGTATCTCCTTCAGGGGGAACTCGGTATCCCAGTCACCCGCAAGGGTAGACCAGAAACGCTGGAGCTGGATTTCTCGGCAGGAGAAAGGCAGCGTCTCTTCTTCAGCGCGTCGAGGAGGAGAAGGAGGGGGGACAGCGTCCGCGGGCAGCTGGCATCTGTTGGGCTCTTCTCAGAGGGACGGCTGTTCAGCTCCTAGTTTCACCACACCATCGTTCGCGCTTTGGCAGCGATAATGGTATCAGCAGCTTCAGGCGACGGGCAGCAGGCTGCAGCAACAGGGGGCCACAGCTAACAACGTCAGCAGCAACACAGCATTTGCTTAAGGCAACGTTGGTAATATTTATACCTGAAAGGTGCCATGTTTGATGTAAGTTTGCTGGACATAAGAGGTCAATAAAGATGTCACTTAGGAAGTGATCGCTATCAGTTGCTCATTAGAGTTCTATTACTAATCAAAACACAGCAAGCGGGGATTTCCAGGTTTGCTGAGTTTTTATCTTGTTGAAGAACTCGGAGTGTTAATCTAGGAATCTCAAATAGTGACTTCTGCTCTGTCATTGCACTAATTGTTTGCAAAGGAAGTGGCAGAGAAAACTGTTCTGGAATGTGGCTCTGTTCGTGTGAGGCCAGAGATGACTTTCTGAATATCGCACTTGAACGGTTATGCCAATATAGGGAATAAATGGATTTATAGCCGAATAGGGGCATAAGGTCACAGTATCGATCAGGATCCTAGATAAGTACGCAACACCCACTCCACGGGTTCATGTCCATCAAATTACTAAAACTAGAGCAATAAGATGCATGTGTAACATTGCCCACCCCAAAATACATAAATGCATTCGAAATAGGCGTATAATGTAATACGTGAAAAATATAGGTACTGTACGTTTTTGAAGCATAGAAATCATTCAAAAATTATTGCATATGAAATCAATGAACGATTATGCAAAAAGAATTACACATGAAATATCTCTGAAACAGAAGAAGGGCGAGATAAATCATCACATAAAAATGCATTGCAATAAATGTGCTAGAGGCTGGTGTAAGGTTGTTATGTCTCTAGATGTGTTTAGAAATAGAAGTTGAATCTTCTGTTCTCTAAGAATAGTTTTTACTTTAAGCAAAGAATTGTTCGTGCCAAAAAAGGATCAATATTAAAAAGTGTTCAATTCAAAAGAATTAATGCTTGAACGGGAAAATAGAGTTCCAACGCTTTTAGCAGTTTCTGTTGATCAAAAGTGAAGGCCGAATTCAGAGTTCATGGGAACGCTGTGTGTCGGAAAGCTTCTCCAAAGTTATTATTTCTGTTCGGGTGAGAACATCATATCAGACAGGCTCTCAAAGAATTGGTCTACAAAATCAGGTGACAGTTCAACCATATTCGATAGTGCTGTAACTTGGCAGGTGTGAGAATGATTGCTGTCATCATAGTCGGGATCAGCAATGCTCACAGAAGGTCGTACCTGGGTGATGTCGCTTTTGTCACTTGCTCCACTGTTACCACCTAGTCGTAGCACAGGAGTCTCAATGAATGCCGTCATCAGGATTGGTAGCCGCTGGGGACAACACAATGTGTGAGCCGTTATTGGACTGAGCAAAGTATCGACGTCCATTGGTACTGCTGATGGAAGTGAAAGACAGATGTCCAACACGCACTCATCTCCACATAGCATACATCGAAGTACCGGTAAGATACAGTTCTGCCATATAGGTCTGAATAAAAGGAACCAGGTCATGTTTAGATCTCTCAGCCTGGCCAATCCAAGGACGTTAGTTATCCTGTCCCGGTAGCGCAGTGCTAGGATTGTCTCTTCCATTCCCATGGGAGCTATGTCTGAGCTTTGGCTTGCCATAACGAAGCAGGACGGTCAAAAATAAAATCCCTGCTACAAGTCCCAAAAATAAGGGTATGCCGCCAAAAACAGAGTGTACAAAATTAGGAACGATTCCCAAAATTGCTTGAAATGGTGTTAGCAGTCCCGTAAAAATCGTCTTAAATATGCCTGGGATGCCTGTGGCACTAGACATGTTAAGGAGTTGGCTAAGCATTTCTACGAAATGCACGGGGCAATTTGTTGATAAAAGTTCATGAACTTCAGTAGCTGTCCTTGCAACTAGAAGATCATACGTCTCTTTTGATGACGTTATGGGCACTGTTGTCTGCAAAAGCACAGACTTAATTTTGCTTAAAGTATCAATTCGTATAGAATAGAGATTCAGACGAGGCCAGATGGGAGTCACTGTGTCTGCAGGCCCATTCGGGAACAATGCCTGCATACAGCATTTGACCATGGATGTTACTCTTACTAGATAACTTTTCCCTGGCACAAGGCCACAACATCTGTGATCCGTTCTAAGAATGTAACTCCCGTTTGCAAGTTGCATAAAGAAGGGCTCTATCTGAGTTGCAGGTGTGACAAGCTGGTGGCATGAAAGGTTGTTAGAATTTCCATCACAAGCTCCGTGTAAATTAATACCCTGGCACAAAAGTATACCGCTAAGTGAATGTACAATTTTCACCACTAAGAAATACATTTTTGTCGCTGTCACTGTAGCATGAATGTATGATAATTTCCATTCAGATTTTACATATCCTTTACCCAATCGTTCATACTGGCCAGTAGGTATGTATTCAAGGCACTTTTTAAATCGGAAAGTTGTTATCGGAATAGTGATAATTCCGTGTATTATCCATTCAATGACAGGTCTCTCTGACATTGTCAATGGTAATCTCTCCAGTTTTTCGATGCTCGGGATTGTATAGTCTGCTCCTTTCTGTGCCAAACTGATTTGTTTATCAGTAAGGTTAAAAATGGAAAATAATGATGTCGTGTTTATTAAACACCAAGGCACATAGCCTGAACGAAGATTTTGCAGCGTCCAGCCCAATTGTACAATAGAACGTAATTGAGATTGGCCATGTTGTAACATTAGCAAGTCTCTGTCTATTATGTCAAATGCAGAAGATACAATATTGTCCAACGAATATATTCTGGAGGACAGAGTCATTAACCCATTGTCCACTACAGAAAGTGATTTTTCCAAATTAATACGATCAATTTCTCGTATTTTTTCAGCTGTTTCAATTTGTGTGACTTTCCAAGCCTCGTTGTACGCAGCATAGATACTGGTCGCTATGAAACGCTTTTGACGCTGTTTGCGTGGTCCAAGAATGAAATCGCGCAAATCAGCACCATCTTTTAGTAAAGACAAGTGTTGCTTAATTTCAGCCAGTGTGGATGATGTTAGCCATTCGAGGCAGAGTTTCCCTACACTGTATGTTGTTACTATCCCTGGATGTTGTCTCTGGGAGTATCTAGGGTCTAGTCTGGTCCTTTTTAACCCCTGTGTTTTGTTCAGGAATCTATCTTGACAGTTGTTTGTGTCAGTAGGCCAGATTAACCACTTTTTCCAATCAGGATGTGTTCTGTTAAAATGTAAAATTTGTGAGACGTCTAACTCAATATCTGTAGTTGTATTTTCAGGTATTGGCTTTGGAATAGACGGTGTTTTAAGGTCTTTGATCTTAGCTAGGCCAAGACAAGATGTTTGGTGTATTGTGTCATTTAAAAACATCATTTGTTCTGGTATCATGCAGGTCCTGAATAGTGCTTCAAGACCTTGTACCTGCCAATCTTTTGTACCCCAAATGGTTTTCGTTTCAATGTTATTTTTCCAATAATCAAAACCAAATGTCATCATTTTTTCATAAAATGCTTCTGAATATATCAATTTAGAATTTGTCAGCATTGTTTTCATTCCTGTTTTATCTAACAGTTTGTAATAAAACGTTTCTGCATCACTGGTGTTAAACCCTGAGAAGTATTTGAATTTCTCAAAAAATGTTTTAGAACTGCTTTTAGGTGGTGTAGCACAATGTTCCCATTGATTATACTTAAAAACATTTCTAGGCTGTGCAGATTTATGCAAGTAATGATCCCCATAATGGGTGTAGCAGAATAATTGCTCATAACTAGATGAACCTTGTAAATAATCATGTTCTGTGAATCTAGCTGACATTACTAAATCAGACATCATGTCATTAATACTGTTAAAGTCCCAATCATCAGAGAATGTACTAGGTGTCACAAAGTCACTTAAGGAAACCTTTAGTTGATGAGGATACTTCAGGATTTCGACCGGACCATAGATCTCATAGTCAGTTTTCTCCCATACTACCCCACCGGGTATTGGAATTGCTGTGACATTTACTGTTGACAGTTCTCTTTTCTTCACGTGGGATGATCTGTGTGGTTTGAGGACTAGGTTGATGTTCTGACTTGCTGTGTCCATTCAATTGTAATAAACTTTCCTAAAATTAAAACTAAAATTAGGCATAGTAGGAGTATGAATACCCCTGAAATAATCCAATGCTCAATCAACGGTGAATCCAGATATAATTCTTTGATTTGTTGAAGGAGTCCTGTTGTATTTTCTTTAGAATACTTTTTAGTTTCTGGCATCACTTCGTGGTCGTTTTGATCTTCAGAGAAGTTGTCGAAGTTGATGAAATAACCAGAGGCAGTTCTGTCAATTGTTGGGATTGTTCTTTCAATCTGTCTCTCGGTAGCACTTTCTGAAGCCACATTATTGTAGACTGGTGTTTCTTGACGAACTGTTTCAATCTGCGTCTCAAGAGGCACGAGTTCCATGGCATTATTGCATAGTCCTTCTCTGTGCACTGCAGGCTGATCGAATGTGATTAGTCTTTCAGTTTGAACCTCTTGGATTGTTGCAAGTTTGGGTATTCTGTTGTTTCTTGGGAGTCCACTGGGCCTACTGTTGATTATAGGCCACATGGTTGTGGTTTTACCAGGTCGATAGACATGACTCTGTTCTCCTTTTTACCAGCAAGGGGCGGTAGTACAACTGATCTTGTTCCGGTGACTGCCAAGACAGGTACTGCTTTTCTGTAAGAAGGCCCAAATTCCTTCTTCACCGCGATTTTTTCTCTGACTAGATCCCCAATCTTTGGAATCCAGACAGGCCTTGCTGGGGCTGTTGCTTGTGGTGCCTCGTCAGTGGTAGATGGCTGTTGCTTTAATTTTATGTTGCTTAAGGATTTTCTTGTTTCATTCAGTTCCTGTAAAACAGCCAAACGATCTTTGATGTCAAAGTCTGTTGTTTTTTCTTGTACCACTGATATCTGACTATCGAGGTCCTGAATGTTCATTCTAATTCCGAACAATAGTTCGTATGGGCTGAAACCTTTTAGAGAATTTCTTGGCAAGTTATTAAGACTAGTCTGGACACTTATTAGATGTTTGACCCACCCAGCGCCTGAACCTAATACCTTCGCTGTTATAGATCGCTTTATGTCCCGGTTTTTTCTTTCAACCACACTATTCCCTTCGGGGTGCGACGGACAAGAATACTGCAACCCAATTCCCAAGCTGGCCATGGCCTCCTTATAAGCTCGAGAGCTAAAAGCAGGACCCTGGTCAGAATGGAACGTGGTAATTGCGTATGTGCCGATAAAGACTCGCAGATCTTTTATAACCGTTCTAGCGTCAGCCGAGCGCTGGGGCCACATCCATATGAACCTCGTACAGGAATGCACTGCTACCATGATATATCTATAGTTGCCATCCCTTTGTAGGGGACCACAGTGGTCCAGGTAAACACATGCAAATGGTTTATCCAAGATGAGAAGGGGTGTCTGCGCTGGTCGTTTTACTGTTGATACTTTTATCCTTTGGCATATATCGCATTCCAATACATACTTTTTAGTTTGTATTCTCAAGCGAGGCCACCAATATCTCTGTTTTAATAGTGATATTGTTGCTGAAACGCCAGCGTGTGCAGAGGCAAGCCCTTCATGTGCCGCTTTGATTAGTCCTAACCTGTGTTCCCTGTTTGGAATTACCCTATCCCCCACTCCAGGGATTCGAGCAAAAGGAACATTATTCGTATCTGTTGAATATAAGTACTTTTCTGGAAAGCCTTTTGGGAGTGTTTTCTTATCATTTTTTACTGACGCACTGACAGCTTGTAGAATATCGCTGTCTATTTTTGTTTGTGACCGAGTTATCGCAGCTACGGAAGCCGTTTGCACAGCTGCCTTCGCGGCTTCATCAGCCAATGAATTCCCTGCAACGTGAACGCCATCACGTTGATGACTCAGTGTATGTATCACGTGAGTCTTTTGTAGTTCTTTCTGTAAAAGAACTACCTGTTCCCAAAGCATTTTATGCTTTATTGTGCCACCTTTTGCATCTTTGAAACCATTTTCCACCCAATTCTGCAAGTATTCATTATAAGATTGTACGCAATAAAAAGAATTGCACACTATTAGTGTGGGGAATTCGCGATCGGTATTTTCTAGCGCCATCTTAAAAGCTACCAATTCAGCTCGTTGAGCCGAGCAATCTCCTAGAGATTGTGTTTTAGTGACCAGTGGTCTAAATTTTCCTTTGTGCCAGCGACCTTTTACAATCGAGCACGCAGCACTGTAAGCTTGCTTACCCCCAACTGCGGGTTGTGCTGATCCGTCAGTATATATAATACTTCCGTATTCTTCAAGAGGCAGGATTTCAATTGGCAGAGGACATTCATATTCATATTGTAAAAATTCCTGTGTTTTTAAGTTAGGATCAAATTCGTAAACTACGTCTGCTGCAGCAAGAGAATTAACCCACTGGATCCATCTCGGATGCAAAGCCTTAGCATTTGGAATGCTTGCTTTAGTTACCGCTTCTAAAGCCGGTATAGGTGTTACGATTATTATTCGTTTACCTTGTGCTAGGGGCCTTTCTTTTGCTACAGCAGTCTGAACCGCAGTTGAATTTTCTCAGTTGAACTGAATTTTATTTCAGCCTTTGTGTACAAATGTGATTTGTATGCTATTGGTACCTTTTCTCCCTCATTAGAGGTTAGGTACGTGAATCCGCATCTTCCTGGGATGACTCGGATTACAAGATCGCGTGTGTTGTCACGTGTATCTAATTTAGTTTTAGCTAACATGTCTGTTTGCAATGATCTCAAAATTTCTGTGTGTTTTTGAGTCCAATTGATTTGTTTAAAATCAGGTTTAATTAGTTCGTAGAGAGGTTTAACCCTCTCTGCGTAATTTAGAATATAAGTTCTTCCGAAATTCAGAAAACCTAGAATGGATTGTAAATTCTTCAGCGTTTTTTGGAGCTTGGAGTACAGCGCACTTCTCTAAGAAGTTGTCTGCCAGGCTTTTTCCTTCACTTGATAATTCTTACCCTAAGAATAGTACTGTCAGATGGGCAATTCGAGACTTTTTAAAGTTGAATTTGTAACCCTCTGCTGCGAACCCAAGTATAATGGTGTTCACTCTTTTCAGGTGAGTATCCAAGTCGTCGTCTGTGAGATAGATATCATCTACGTAAGATAATGCCTCATCATCATATATTTGTAGTAACTCTGTTACTCTAGCTGAGAATAGTCCTGGGTTGTTCTTGAACCCCTGTGGGAGTCGACAGAATTTTCCTGCGACCCAAATGCAGAGAAAGCGGTCAAATATCTGCTTTCTGGTGCAATGTTTTGACAAAAGAAACCATTAGATATGTCTAATGTCGTTTTATATTTTTTCCTAACTATGTTATTCATTAGGGCTGCACTATGCGAGTTTTGTACTGCAAAAGTTTTGCAACATGTATTAAGGTGTCTGTAGTCCAAAACTAGACGATATGAATTGTCTGGCTTAGAGACAGGAAACAAAGGATTGTTCATTTGAGAGGTGCATGTTTCAATCACCCCCTGGTATTCAAGTTGATCTAAGATCTCCCTGACTTGTTTTTTAGCTTCTTGCTTAATGGGATACTGCCGTTGGGCAGTTGGTTCACTTTTTAACTGGATTTTGTGGGGAGGAGAGTCCTCATCCCATCCTACATGATTTTTATATAATGCTGGTGCCTGGGCTACTGCCCATTTCCTTGCATATGTATATTTTTTGTGAATCGGAATGTGATTCGAGAAGGCAGGCATAATCACTTCTTCGCCACGAGGGCACTCCCTGACAAACTCTGGTGGCCAATCTTTTTCAGCTAACAGAATATCATAGCCTTTTGAGAGTTTATCCCAAAATAGACCTCTTATTTTCCTAGTCTTATCACCCTCTATACGCAATGTAATTTCGTATATTTTATGGGGCTCGCTAAGTCTGGTGTCGGCAGTTTCAACCTGAATGTATTCATTCGTGTCCATTGTCTCCAGATGACTCATCAAAATCTTGCGCGCTATACTGATTTCTGCTGCACTGTCCAACATTGTCAATGCCCACTCCCCTTTTTTCAACTGTGTCCTCAGTATTCTCGGCATGGTTGATTACTCTAATACTGGCTACCTTCTTTTTCTGAAATTGAGATTTTTTACTCTGAGCAGGTTTCTTGTCTTTGGACTTGGTGTGCTCTCCTGGGTCTGACAGTCCTCTTCTTTCCGAATTCTGTGGAAAAGATCGAGAGGGACGTGTATCAATACTTTGATATCTATCAGGCTTTTTCAGATTATCCCTATTTCTAAGGTTATAACTTTTCTCAGAGGGCTCCCTCTGGGGAGACTGGTGTTCTCGAGTCGGAGTTCTTTCCCTCCGTCGAGGAGACCTTCCTCTGGACTGGAAAACTTTTTCCTTGGGAGTGGATTGTTTATTTCCATCCCAGCTCTTTTTAGGAGTGTTTAAATTATTTTTAATAAATAATTTTACTAACTCTCTATATGCTTTTGTTAATTCTCTTATGTTAACTGAGAGTTCTTCTTTTGACATTTTTACAATGTCCGGATGTGGTGTGTAGCTGGCTAGAACCGGCCACGTTGCTCCTGGTCTACCTAGTGGACCAAGCCTAGTTATGTGATCATTATGTTTTAGGGCGCCATTAAACCAGAGCAGGTGCTCTTGGAATTTTAGTGGGATTTCAGTCTCCTCGAAAGGAGCGTACTCTTCCGGAGGTTCCTCTATTTTGTAATAGTGAAACTCTTTTGTTGTAGCGTTTGCCGCTGGAAAGTTTATCCATGAATAGAATACCTCTGTCTGCCGATATTCGTGTGCCTCTATCACGAAAATTACTGTACCACCTTGTGGTGTCAGTCCGTTTTCTATAAGTTTTAAAGTTATAGATTTTCTTAAGTGGACCGGGATGATAATAGCATCCGGGTCAGTGTGTTCGGGACCCTGCTGAGTCGCATCTGCTGCGGCCCGAGTGGTTCCGTTTTCTCCTGGCATTGTATAAATGCAGGTTTTGCAGAGTAGGTCTCCAAGGAGACAAAGATTAGGTGCACAATATTTTGGAACACTGTATCCTTCAACGTTGAATAAACCAGAGCTTTACATAGGAATCTCTTCCTACTAAGGTCGGGCGGATTTTAACCTTTCACCCACTCCAGACGTCTATTGGAGTATTTACGGGAGAAAGGGGTCTGTGTGAAATATGCACGACTGAGTTACTCTAACGTCTTGCGTTAGTTTATCGCCTTACCAAACGTTGGGCGCCATGTAGTGTAGTTCCTAGTTTCCCACTAGGCCCTGCGCATTGGAATAACATAAACAGTAGTATCGACGTAGAAGTGCGGATCTTCCAGGCCTCTACTGACTATGGTAAACTTAATTGGGTTTGTTACCAACTAGCTCAGAGGTCACTGGAAACTTTCTTGACTGCATAGGAAGTGATCAGCTTCCCTGGCACAGACAAGAAGGGATTCAGTTTTCCAACAACCGTGCAACATGACAACTTTGCTCCTCAGATCAAGAGTCAATCTCTAGGGTTGTGTGAAACAATAGACAGTTATTTTACTCAGTCAGGTTGGTGCAGTTTACTTTCACAATATGTAGAGAATAGAGAGACGGGCGTTTGTCAATAAAGGGTTAACATTTATTGAACAGTCTTTCTTCTCGTACAAGAGAAATGTATAGCCACAATTGCAAGACTTGTTATTATAAAAAGTACGTACAGTAAGATAAGTATTGCGAGATAATACTGTAAAAGCATTGATATGGTTTCTTAGCCATACAATGGTTTAAAAGTAATAAAACATATATACAGTCATATATACTTTAGGCTAAAATACGCAACTGGTGCTTCTAACTACGCCTACCCCAGTGTACCTGACCTAAGCCTAATACGTGGGAGGGGAGTAAGTAAGTAGCTTTAAGTTAAGTTGGTTTTGCCAAGGTTTGCTTCAAGAATTCTCACTAAGGGTTTAGTCAACACCATACCTCTGAATAGAATGATGGAGGTCTGGTATCTCCTTCAGGGGGAACTCGGTATCCCAGTCACCCGCAAGGATCATACTCGATACAAAGGTGAGAATACGCACACTCAGTCACCTCATTTCCCCTTCTTTAAGTAGAAACCTTAATAGCAATGGTCTCCACAGCGAAATGAATTTGGAGGGAATATGGTCCAATATATACAAATGTTTTAATTGTGAGCATTGCATTAAGAGACAAAGTAGGACACTGGTACTGAATGACATTGCACCACAACAGAAAAACCAGCTATACTGCAGTAATATAGACTGTCTCCATAATTATAGGGTCACAGACAGAGGGTAGAAACCTCATATAGTAATGTACGGTGTTGATATCGTGTCGATATATAAATCTCCTTAGCAAAGGAGAAACCTAGGCAACGTAGACAACTTCTGAACAGTGAATAGCATAAAATTTGAGAGGATGGATACTGATACATTACTATTTTGCTCCCTAAAAAGAAAATTGAAAATCTGAAATCTTCTTGACACAGGAAACCCCTATCAAGAAGTCCTGAGGAAGGTGCCACAGAATTAATTGTATTGCACCGAAACGCGTCGACGCTTTTCCTAATGAAAGAATCTAAGTGAAGCCTAGTACACACTGGATGTACATACATTTTTGTCACAGTTGTGTGCGGTAGTCTATACAATTCCAGGCTGTTGAATCTAGTAATCAACAGTGGTGAGAATATCCAGGAGCCACAGTCATAATAGGGGTTTATTGTTTTATAGGTTGTATATGTAAAACCTTTTTTAATGTTTATGAATTGCAAATGTGTTATATATGTATTTCTTTGCTTTGCATTTTTATTACTGTATTGTCTAACTGTGCATATGAGATAGATTGATTTAATGTATTTTTACTTTTCAAGGAATATTTCTTTGAAATTTTAAATGCTGTGTCTTTTTTTATTGTAAGAAAAATCTTTTATTAAAAATAGATTGTTAACAAATTTCATTTTTCTGTGGAAATCATTATTAAATTTCACCCCATAGCATAGTGAGACATAGTAGTCTGCTATTTAACTGTTCAAGTGTAACTGAAATGCTGTAGATACTTTAAGTAAACGAGCACACTCCAGGGATTTCCCTCTGACTTACCCACAAGGGTAGACCAGAAACGCTGGAGCTGGATTTCTCGGCAGGAGAAAGGCAGCGTCTCTTCTTCAGCACGTCGAGGAGAAGAAGGAGGGGGGACAGCGTCCGCGGGCAGCTGGCATCTGCTGGGCTCTTCGCAGAGGGACGGCTGTTCAGCTCCTAGTTTCACCACACCATCGTTCGCGCTTTGGCAGCGATAATGGTATCAGCAGCTTCAGGCGACGGGCAGCAAGCTGCAGCAACAGGGGGCCACAGCTAACAACGTCAGCAGCAACACAGCATTTGCTTAAGGCAACGTTGGTAATATTTATACCTGAAAGGTGCCATGTTTGACGTAAGTTTGCTGGACATAAGACGTCAATAAAGATGTCACTTAGGAAGTGATCGCTATCAGTTGCTCATTAGAGTTCTAATACTAATCAAAACACAGCAAGCGGGGATTTCCAGGTTTGCTGAGTTTTTATCTTGTTGAAGAACTCGGAGTGTTAATCTAGGAATCTCAGATAGTGACTTCTGCTGTCATTGCACTAATTGGTTGCAAAGGAAGTGGCAGAGAAAACTATTCTGGAATGTGGCTCTGTTCGTGTGAGGCCAGAGATGACTTTCTGAATATCGCACTTGAACGGTTATGCCAATATAGGGAATAAATGGAAAGGGGCGACCATTCGGTCCCCCCGAACGTATGGCGGAGTACCACGATCCCCCCGGGAAGCCATCTTGGGCGGGAGGCGAGTCTCGGCTGGTATGCCCGAAGCGGCGTAGCCGGGGCGCGCCTTTTCCCGCCCTGGAGTGGGTTGTCCTAGACAGTGACGCGACCGGCCACGCCCATGGAGGCAGGCGGGGGCGGGTGTTCGCCCGCCCTGAAGACGGATAAAAGGAGCAACAAGCTAAGAAGACATCCTCTTGTTCTTGTGCTCGGAAGCTGCACCTCCCCGCTGCACGTGAGCTCGAGACGGAACGAAGAGCCAATTTTGAGCGTTGTAATCCTTTCTTTTGTATTACAGATATCCGGTCGGAGAATGCCCAAGAAAGTCGGAAAGCGGGTCGGTACCGATCAGATGCTGCGGATGCTCATGAAAGAAGTAGCCGATTTAAAGAAGCAGATGGCGGCTAAGAACGGGGAAGAGGGGCCGAAGCGGCCTTTACCGGGAGTAGTCCCCGAAGGGAGAGCCAAGAGGGCCAGAAAGGGGGCGCTTGGGGGAGAGACCCCGGCTCCCGATGCTCCACTTGAGGAGCCAGTTCCTGTGCCGATGGGGGGGAACCCGATCCCTGTAGTGGTCACTCCCGTGACCGGGGAGGATATGCCTCCCGAGTTAGCGGCACAATTGACAGCGTGGTTGGGAAAGGATAGCGAGGGCACCACGGCTGTAATGAGACAACTGCGGGAATCTAGGGAGGCTGTGAAGGCATCAGCTCCTGTTACCTCGCCGATTCCAGCGGCAGTAAATACAACAGGCCCAGGTTTAGCAGCAAATACAGCTTCTGGTTCAGGTAAGCAGCCATTGCCGATCGCAGGGGAGGGGTCTGTACCTTCACGAAGGGAGAAGGTGGCGCAGCATGTTCCACTGGATGTTAAAGAAAAAATTTGGGCTAACAAGTATGTTAATATTTTTTCTTTGCTTACTGATCATTACGAGATGGAGCATGTTAAGACCCAGAAGGAGCTCATGCATCCGAGTGTTTGGCGCGCAAAAATGGCCGCCTTTAAGGTTAACGAAAACATTGGTACTTGGGGCAGGGCATGGGGCATTTTTACCTCCATCATGGGCGAGTGCAGGCCCGAGTTGCTGACTGAGTTACCCATTTATCAAGCACGTATTATGGAATATTCCGTGGCGCATGGGGGCAATCAGTGGTTCTGCTATGATAATCTGTTCAGAAAGGCTAAGGAGCACGACCCAGTTCTGACTTGGGATTGTTACGACTCCGTGTCGTGGCAGAAAATGGAGAGTACAGGAATGTTAAACGTACCATTGCTAGGGAATAGCGGGGGCGAGTCTTCCCGCCAATACTCTGGGGCGCCCTTTCGGACGGGGGCGGGTAACGAATACCACGCGAAGCCGAGTGGCAACTCAGGTAAAAAGGGAATTTGCTGGAACTTTAACAAAGGAAAATGTACGAGGCCCCAGGGGTCATGTAAGTTCAGACATGAATGTGGCGGTTGTGGGCAGCCGTCCCATCCTGAGTCCATGTGCCGAGCCAAAACGGGTGATAACGGCGGTAGGGGAGGCGCCAAACAGGTCTGAAATAGTCCGAGGGGCGCCTTTACCTACTCCGATTGATACCATGGCGATGATCCCTTGGCTCAGTGAATACCCGGATCATGCTTCCGCTGGGGTGTTGCGAAACGGGTTTTCGTATGGTTTCCGCATCCCAGTGGGGGATTTTCAGGGTGTAGCAATCTGTAAGAACCAACTATCGGTCTTACAGCATACGGCTGTGGTACACGATAAATTAGGAAGGAGGTGACTCGAGGGCGGGTTGCCGGCCCATTCAATATTCCACTGGTTGCTAACTTTGTTTGTTCCCCATTAGGGGTGGTCCCCAAGAAGGACCCGGGTGAGTTTAGGCTAATACATAATTTGTCAGCCCCACGTGGTCTTTCCGTAAATGATGCGATTGACCCGGAAGTGTGTTCGGTACGGTACGCATCTTTCGATGAGGCCGTCACCATGTTGAATCGCCTGGGGCCCGGGGCGCTGATGGCAAAGTCAGACATCGAGTCAGCGTTCCGGTTGCTCCCGGTACACCCAGAAGATCAGCGTCTCCTTGGTTTCAGGTTTCAGGGTAGCTATTACATGGACAGATGTATGCCAATGGGATGTTCTATATCATGTGCCTATTTTGAAATGTTTAGTTGTTTTTGCAATGGGTCTTCACAAGGAAGACTGGTTTTCAACATGTGATGCATTATCTCAATGACTTTCTGTTCCTGGGGGCAGCCGGGGATCCAGAATGTGGACAGGCTTTAAAGGAATTTTGTGTCTTGATGAACCAATTTGGTGTGCCATTGGCACCGGGTAAGACCGTGGGTGCCTCGACTTCCCTCGAGTTTCTGGGAATCGAACTCGACTCGGTAGAGGGTTGTTTTCGATTACCAAGAGAAAAGATTTTGAAATTCAGGGCATCCCTTGAAACCTGTATTAGTGAGACTAAGGTAAAACTGCGTCAATTACAGCAGGTGGTGGGCCAGTTGAATTTCGCCCTAAGAGTAATGCCGATGGCCCGCCCCTTTTCCCGCTCGATTGCACAAGCCATGGTCGGCCTAAAGGAGGGTCATCACCACACGAGGCTCTCGGCAGAGGTTCGTCAGGACATGCGCATTTGGTTGGCATTTCTGGCAGATTTCAATGGTCGAATAGTCTGGAATAAACCAGCGGTGTCCTCAGAGGAGCTGGGGCTGTGGACGGATTCGGCGGGGAGTATAGGTTTTGGGGCCATATTCGGCACACAATGGTCGGCTCAAAAATGGCCGTCATGGTGGCACGAGGGCGGCTTGACAAAGAACATTGCATTTCTTGAACTTTTTCCTATTTTGGTGGCCCTGAAAGCTTGGCCTGAGGGGTTCCGGGATCACTCTGTGGTTTTTTGGTCTGACAACATGACCGTGGTTGAGTGTATCAATAGCCAGGCAGCACGCTGCAAATGGATGCTGAGACTGCTTAAAGAAATTGTGTTACTATGCATGCAGTTGAATGTGCTCTTTAGGGCAAGACATGTCCCGCGGGTACAGAATCAAGCGGCTGATGCGCTTTCTCGTTTCCGTATGCAGGCCTTTTGGGGTTTTCTGCCCACAGCGGACACGGTGGCGGCACCCTTTCCCGAAGCTCTCTGGTCTCTCGGTGCCCCGAACTACAAAACCTTGTGGGAGAGAGTTTAGCGCCCAGGACGAGGAAGGCATACGAAGGGGCGTTCCGTTCCTATTGGTCCTTTTTGGGTTCTGCTAGGGGGGAGCTTTGGGGTCAGGAGGAGCTTGTCGTAAAATTTTTGCTGTCTTTACATCAGGCAGGCAAGTCAGTGGCCACGGCCCAGAGGCATCGGGCCGCCATTTCCTTTATGGCGAGGGCCCATGGGATCCAGGACCCAACAGCGTCTTTCATAGTTCAGAGAGCGCTGCGTGGGTGGCAACGCCTTGAGGGTCGCAGAACAGATTTGAGGCACCCGATAGGTCTGGATAGGTTAGCCCTGTTAGTATCCGTACTCCCTGCGACGTGTTCATCACAGTATGAATCAGTGCTATTCCGAGCCGCTTTTGTGCTAGCATTTCATGGGGCTATGCGGGTGAGCGAGCTGGTGGCAAAGAACAAGCAGGATACGATGGGGGGGCTGTGCCGAGAGCACATACAGGTCAAAGGGGAGACGATGACTGTCTCGTTTGTCAGGTCCAAAACCGATCAGGGGGCCATTGGGGACTGCATAATCATACAAAGGGTCACCGGGTCTTCCATGTGTCCTGTGGTTTGCGTAGAGGAATATTTAGCGCAAAGGGTGGCATCATGGGGAGGGACATTGTTGAGACACGCTGACGCCACCCCACTGACGAGGTTTCAGTTTCAGCGGGTGCTTGCGATGTCGATTGCGGCCGCGGGCTTGAACCCCGGCGAGTTTGGGACCCATTCCTTTAGGATAGGGGCTGCTACAGAGGCTACAGCCAGGGGTCTGAGTGTGGAAAAAGTGAAGCAATTGGGGCGTTGGTCCTCGAATTGTTATAAAAGGTATGTGCGGTTGCACATGTTGTGAAGCTGTAATGATGTACTCACGCTTCCTGTTTTTGTTTGTGTTTTCAGTTGCGCGAGCCTACGAGGCGGGGCGGACTGTGCAGTCGACCCAACACCCGGGGGCCAGCGGTCAGACATCACCGGCTGTGAAAAGGAGGTGTGGGTCGTGGGCCACTCATACGTGAGGCGTGCCGCGGACGTATTCAGAGCAGGTGACATGATTCACGTGGCTGGGGAATACGGGTACAGGGTGACCTTCTACGGAAGGGGCGGGCTCTGTATTGACCAGTTTAAACCATTTTTCGAGGGTTTGTTATGCCAATATAGGGAATAAATGGATTTATAGCCGAATAGGGGCATAAGGTCACAGTATCGATCAGGAACCTAGATAAGCACGCAACACATTTTTTGGGTTCTTGCTGTGCAGGCTTCGGTAGCATAGCATGAAATATTTAGTGAGCAAAAAGTCTGCGACACCTGGCATTTTCCTCCCTCCTTTGTCGTGGGATTTGCCGATGAGTTCTCTTTTCAGTTTTTCTGCGGTAGAGTTCCAAAGAAAGGTGAAAAGTAGCCTGTTCAGTTTTTGTGGCATGGCTTTGGTTGGAGGGAAACCACAGCTATGTATAAAGGGATTGGTAGTATAACTGCTTTTGTGACCAAGATCTTCTCTTCCAGGGTTAGCTTTCTTGTGCGCCAGAGGTCTAGTTTTGTTGTGACTTTTTTTGTTGCTTGTTGCCAGTTTTTGTCCCCCTTTGTGTCTTGGGAGAAGTGGATACCTAAGATTTTCGTGGGCTCTGTGGTGGTCTTGACTGGTAGCTTGGTTAGGTTGTCCCATTGGCCCTTGGTGAGAACTGTTGTTTTCTCCTCATTTAGGGTTAGTCCGGATGCTTGGCCGAAGATTTGTACATGCAAAATAGTTCTCCTCACTGCTTGTGGTGTTTTGCAGATTACTGTGAGGTTGTCCATGTAAGCAATGCATTTGGCCTCCAGCCCTTTGGCTCCTGGTAATAGTGTCCCTCTGATGAGTTTGTCTTTTCTGATTTGTATCAGTAAAGGTTCCATGGCACATATAAAGAGGGCTGGGGATAGGGGCAGTCTTGACGTACTCCTGTCTGGATGCAAAAGTGGTTACACAGTGATCCATTTATATTTACACAGCTAGTTGCATTTGTATATAGCATTTCAATTGAGTGTATGAAGACGTAGGGGGAAAGTGTGTGCTGCTCTGTCAAAGGCTTTATTGAAGTCTATTGCAAGGATGCCGACTGCTTCTTTCCTGTCTTTGGCTGACCAGATTGTGTCCCTCAGTGTTATAAGGTTGTCCCAGATTTGTCTGCCTGGGACTGCGCAGGTTTGATCTTCGTGTATTACGGTTTGTAATACTTTCTTCATCCTGTTGGCTAGAACCTTTGTGAAAAGCTTGTAGTCCACCTTTAAAAGGGAGATTGGTCTCCAGTTACCAATGTTTCTTTCTGGTCCTTTTTTGTGTATCAGAGATATTATTCCATGACAAAAACTGTCTGGGGTGGAGTTGTTCCATACACATTTATTAAACATTTCTATTACATCGGTGGCTATGGTAGGCCAGCAAACTTTGTAGAAATCCCATGGAAGCCCATCCACCCAGGGGCTAGATAGCTAGTTACATTTCTGTAGAGCTTGCAAGAACTCTTCCCCTGTGAGCTCTTTCTTCATAAAATCACGTTCATTAGATGACAAACAGTTTTCAATGAGGTCAACATGTTGTGAAATTAAATCCTGGCTTTCATTTCCGTTTTGGTACAGTTTTTCATAAAACATTCTTGCCACTTGTCTACATTTTTCTGTCCCTTCCTGACTTTCCGCTTCCTCGTCTATCAGCTCCTGAATTTCTTTGTGAACTTGTGTTTTTCTCCTAAGCAAAAAGGAGGTGCATTTTTCTCCCTCTTCATAGTGTTTTACTCTGCTCCGATATGGCAAGCCAAGCCACAGACAAGACTCCAGCAACGATGGGAGAAACGATCCTACCTATACGCTATCGAGACCGCATCACTAAAGTCCTCGGATTAGCCCGGCTAAGAAATCTAAGTACAACTTGGTTTCTTTCATGCAGAGCAATCTGGCCAGATTGCATCTTACCTGTGCTTCGATGTCTGCTATGCGGAGAAGAATGCGTGTTGGACGTCTGTCTTACACTACCATCAGCAGTACCAATGGATATCGATACTTTGCTAGGTCCGGTACCGACTCATGCAACGTGTTGTCCCCAGCGGCTACCTATTCTGATGACGACATTCGTTGAGACTTCACCACTACGAGTAGGTGGCGGTGAAGTACGAGAGGAAAGCAGCACCAAACGGGTACAACCTTCTGTGAGCATTGCTGATCCAAACATCGATTATAGCAATCACACTCTCATATGCACTGTTTCAGCATTTTCAAACTTGGTCGATCTTTCACCTGATGTTGTAGACCAATTTTTTGCAAGCCTGTCTGATATGATTTCCCCCCCTGAACAACGAGAATACCTTTTTAAAACAACAAGCACACAGCGTTCCCTGAACTCTGAATTCGGCCTTCAGTTTTTGATAAACACAGCCCCTGAAAAAAATTTGAACTATTTTTTCCCCTGAAAGCGAAATTATTTTTTTTCACTTCCAAAATATTTACCCTTTTTCTGGAACATGGTACTCTGCTTAAAGTAGAACTATTCTTAGAGAACAGAGCTTCTATTTTTAGAGATACTAGAGACAATACTTTACCTCAGCCTCTAGCACATGTACAGTATTGTATATATATGTGATGAAATGGTCTCGACCTTCTTTTCTGTATACAGAGCCGTTTCATGTGTAATTTTCGCAATTCATTCAGCTGATATATATATGCATTTAACTGAATGATACCACTGCTTGAAAGACGTACAGTACCAATACTCATTTTCGTGCATTTACCATATACCATTTCAAATGCAAATTATGTATTTTGGGGTTGGTTGGAAAACACACATGCATCGTTATATGTTTAATATTGCTTAGTTTTTAGTAATGATGGACATTAATACGTGGAGTGGGTGTTGTGTTTCTATCTAGGACCCTAATTCGATATTCCCGATTTATGCCCTTGTATGGTTATAATAAATAATATCCTTATAAAGGCATAAGAATCATATCCATATTTAGTAATAGCCCATGCAGTCCAAATACGGCAAGGCTACTCCCTTAGACTCCTAGAAAGTACAACGCGTTCTTTAAACAAACCAAGCCTCCAGCAGCCCGGGAAATCCCCCTGCTCTTGTTTTGATTTGCACAAGAACTCCTGGAGTCCAGAAAGAACTGTTACTTCTTAGTGACGTCTTATGTCCAACCTTACGTCAAACCCGGCACCTTTCAGGTATAAATATACCAATGTTGCCTTAAGCAAACACACAGTGGTTTGGAGCAGAGCATTTATCTACTTGCCCGAAGCCCAGCTAATGCGAGAGCCGAAGGAAGCCGCCCCTCGCTTTTGACGCACTGAGAAAGACGCTGTCTTTTTCTCCAGCAGAGAAAATCCAGCTCCGGTGTTTCCAGTCACCCTTGCGGGTTGCTGGGAAATCGAGTCCTGAGAGAGAGATACAAGACCTCCTACATTCTATTACCAAGGTACGGAGCTGACTAAACCCTTAAGAGAATTCTTGATTCAGATTCCTTGGCAAAAAAACAACTTAACTTAAACTACAACTTACTTACTCCTTCCCACGTATTAGGCTTAGGTCAGGTACACCGGGTAGGCGTATCTTAGAAGCACCAGTTGAGTACGTTAGTCAGTGTTTTTATGTATATATATATTTTATCTGTTTTAAAGTATCATATGGCTAAGAAACCATATCAATGCTTTTACAGTATTATTTTATAATACTCCTTTTACTGTACGCACTTTACTTCATGATGAGTATTGCAATTGTGGCAATTCATTTCTCTTGCATGAGAAAGAAGACTGCTAAATAAATAACAACTTTTATTGAAAACGCCCGTCTCTCTATTTCTCTGCACTCTGGTGAAACTAAGTACGCATGATTGACTGAGTGAAATAAGCGTCTATTGTTTTCACACGACTCTAGAGATACATTCTTTATTCTGAGGGGGCAAAGTTGTCATGTTTATGCGGTTGTCAGAAACTAATCCCTTCTTGTCTAAATCAAGAGAGTTAACTTTTTCCTGAACATTCGAGAAAGTGGCTAGTGACCTCCGAGCTAGCTGGCAAAACTAATTAAGTCTAATATAGTCAGTAGAGACCTAGTCGACCTCAGTCCTACGTCTACACTGCTGTTTATATTATTCCAATGCGCAGAGCCTATTGAAAATATAGGAACTACACTACAGGGGGGCCGGACAGTTCTTCCAGGCATTGTCAGCCAGCAACAGTTCTAGACAAAATAGCGCTGGGAATACAGCCTAGGCCCAGTCAAGTCCCAGTTTTGTAGGTTCCACCTCTAGGCCCAACCGCCTGTACTCCTGCAGAGGTTCCCCCAGGTCCAGTGGTGCCCCAACGGACAGTTAGGTTTACCTCCTTGTAGGAAGGTGGCTACCTGACTATGGTTACCCCAGATTTTTTGCCCTGTGTTTAGCTGGTTTTCGACTTAGTTGGCCTGGTTCCCTGCTAATCAGGGCCCCAGGCTATCTGCTCTCTCTGTAAAATGGATTCCATGTACCCTAGGTGCATAACTAGATTGGCTTGGGTCACCTTATCAGCCCCTGTACAGAGCACTATAGGTGCCCAGGGCATAGGTGCATCCAAGGCCTATCAGGGGCTGCAGCATATCTTTTGCCACCCCTGGCTGGCTATCTAAATTGACACAACTGGCTGATCACTCAGCTGGGGCAAGTGGGTGTAATCACCCCTTGCTTAGATATAGTATACCTATATCTAAACCTATATCTGGACACATATATAGCCTGTAAGCCACTCCTATGGAAGGCCTCATCAATCCTGGAGGCAGAGTGCGTGGTTTTATGTGAGATGGTGCTCTGGCATGAGCTGAGCCTGTCTGCAGCTGTCGGGAACAACTCCCTAAGCTGATCCGGGATAACGCCATACCATATACTCTTAAGCGCCTTATAATCCTCGCGGTTATATAGCAACTTTGGTTTGGCTTTATCAAAACATGTCGTGTAAGGTGTCATACGAATTGGAATACTACCCCCTCGCCAGTTCTGGCGACGGGGGTAGCATTCCACCCTTCTAGAGGGAGAAGACATGTTACTTTACTGAAACGCGGTTGATTTAAAATGAGCCTCAGATCCACAAAATGGATGCCCCTGCCACAGACACGGGTCTGACCTCCTGCTGCTGACCGAAACCCGGCAGAGGAGGCCTGGACAAAGAGTTTCCTGTCACAGGGCGGTGTCAAACCACCCCAGACAGGAGATAGTGGATTGGAGTAGGGAGGTTTCAATGAAACCAGACACTGCCTGGGGAGCACAAGGCTGCCCCTTGCAGGATCCGGCCAAACCGGTTCTGGGGCCTCCCAGCCCCTGTCCCAGCGCGGCCAGGATCAAAGGAGAGGGGTGTAACCACCCCCTTCCTGGGTCCCACCCATAGGAGGGGACCTAGCAGGATGTCCAACCCCCTAGATTCGAATAAGAGGGGGAGCAGTCCCAACGGACCTCAGATCATCCTGAAGAAACATAAGAAACGAAATCTGGACCCTTCGACTTTCTACACGACGTGAGAAGACTGAAGAATCTCCCTTGTGGTCAAGGAGTGACCACCCTGTGCAAACAGGCACCATCCAGCCCTCGACCCTTGCTTTGTTGCAGTTCCCGCCGGAACTCGAGCGACAGAGATCGACGAGATCAAGCTTGCCTGCCTTCTACCTGCCCGATCCACAGTCCCTGCAGAGCTGAGACCCGTGGAGGCGACCGGAAGCGTGGGGCACGCCATCTTGAAAAGGCCACGAGACGCTGACCGTGCGGCCCACGAGTGACCCTCGAAGCTGTACACCGGGGTTTGAGAAGCCCCAGCCCCGAGCTCCACTTGCACCAAAGCTCACCCCTCCACACTCGCTGAGTGCTGCGTGGGGCCCTTCTGCTTGTGTGCGCTCGACGCGTTGGCCCGGTCACTTGCCAGCTGGCTTGTGGCCCCTGTGCCGACGAACTTTGAAATCCGACTTGCTTTTCTGGTTGCTCCAGATCTGCACCAGCTCCTGTGAAAAGGAGCACCCACTCTGACCCTCCTGGTTCGAGTGATAAGCAATCTCCCGGTTCCGCGTGGATTGCTTTTGCCAAGTGCTGTTTGCTACAATCTTCAAGCCGACGGTGCTGACGGCGAGAGCCTACGTGGGACAGATCGTGACCTGCTCCTGGACGTCGCAGATGCCCCAGAGCCCACGTGACAGCGGAGAGAAGCCTATCGACAACCGCCTGATTGCGCCCGACATTGCCTGGTTCCGTCCTGGTTCCACCCTGGTCACTGCTGAGTGACCCAGACTCTGTCCCCTCTGCTTTCAGGTACTTTTCTACATCGATCCACCCTTGGATCGCACCGGACACTTCTGCTTCACAGCGCCTGCAGCTGCAACAGCTCCAAGCACCAAGAATCTGCGTGACAGAACCCGACGCCACTTCGACCCTGTGCACCCACGGCCTGTGGGTGAGGTAACTTTGCAACGCCGGTGTCTTTACACTGGTACACACCTCTAGGGTCTGTGTCTAAAGTTTTGTGTTCCTAGGTTCAGCGGAAGTATCTTTTAATTCACTTTAACTGACTTTTACGCACCATTGACAGTGCATTGGTGCGCGCCGCACTTTCCGTGCTGCACCCGTCTCCTGTGGGCTACTCCCGACTTCTTCATTGCTTGTCCTGACTGCTCCCAGCGAATCTCTAGGCCCTAGGCCTAACCATTGTTCGATAAGTGTTACTTATACCACTTTTTTAATATATGGTCTGAGTGGCCACCCGCCCTCATCCATAAACGTGCAACTTTATATGTGTAACAGTGCTTTTGATTTAACGCTTGTGCCCCTTTCCTCATAAAGAGTACTGGGGAGTAATTTAGAAATAAATACATATATTTTTATAATATATACTTGTGTGGTGTCCTTTCATTTGATTACAGGATTGTATGTGGTAAAACAGCTCGCTTAACACGACCTCTTAAGTTAAGCCTTTAAGGCTGCTTAGTCCATGCTACCACTAGGATAGCTTGTCTACAAGGTTGACTTACAACCTGACATCTTTGGGGTTTGTTTGGACTGATAACCAGTGGTTCCAGAATTGGAAACACTACCTATCAGGCCAACTTCTCACATTGGTGTGCAGCGGTGCGGATTTAAGCTTGCTGTTTGTTTTACCATTGCAATCTTTATCAAATTGAAAGATCACATCAAGTACCTCTAGGTACATATAAATCAAAAGCTTAGCATATTAAGTTCTACTGAACTTAGTAGTTGTAGATTAAAGGGATTAGCACACCCTGACTACAACTCACTAGCAAGGTACAGTAGGAAACCACTTAGTGTAGGTAAGTGCACCACTTACACCTCACTAGCAGTCATGTCTGATACAGGTAGAGCTTCAGGCTCTGCTCCTGTAATAGTTGATCCTATAGGGACAACATCCAGATATGACAACCTTAGCCACAAAGACCTGAGTGCCTTGTGCACAGCCAGGGGGCTAAAAAAGGGCAGAGGCCCTACCATTCCTTCCCTAGTAGCTCTCCTAGAAAAGGATGACCTAGATAAGGTGAGTCAGACTCCCTTAGAAACAGAGGAAGGGATAAACTCCCCTGAGAATGAGGATCTTCAAGATGATGTAGTGGAGGAGGAAGAAGAAGAAGAAGGCTCTGATTTAGATGAGCCTGAAGATCAGGATCAGGGGGGAAACCAGGTACAGGTTGCCAGGCTTAACCAGGCCAACTTGGACCTACATGGGAATGGAGAGGGCCAGCACCACTCCAGATCTCATAACCAAATTCTCCCAGGTAATAGAAGGGAGAGATCTCTGTCAAGGGACTCTCACCTTTCTAGTGCCTCAAGAGAATCTCAAAGAGGAATGACTTCCTCCCAGAGAAAAGAGCATAGGGCCAGGATGAGGGCTGTCCAACTCCAAATAGAAAGGGAAGAGGTAGCCTTGGCTCAAGCTAAACTTGCTTTAGCAAGAGAGAGAAAATTGTGTGGCTTAGATGCCACTGGTGGCAGCAAAGTTCCTAAAGAAAAAGCCAGGTCCTATGATAGTAGAAACCTGACAAAGATTGTGCCCCCCTATCAGGAAGGGGATGACATCCACAAATGGATGACTGCTCTGGAGAGAGCCTGCATGGTACAGCAGGTTCCTGAGGAACAGTGGGCAGCAATCTTATGGTACTCCTTTTCAGAGAAAGGGAGGGATAGGCTCCTCACTGTCAGACGTGAGGATGCCAGCAATTACAAAGTCCTGAAGAGTGTTCTGATAGATGGGTTTGGCTTAACCACTGAACAGTACAGGTTAAAGTTCAGAGATACCCAGAAGACACAGACTCAGGACTGGACTGATTTTGTTGATTGTGCAACTAAGGCTCTGGAGGGTTGGCTGAATGGCAGCAAAGTACATGACTTCACAGGATTGTATAATTTGATTATGAGGGAGCAGATCCTTAGTAATTGTCAGAACCAGCTCTTACACCAGCACCTGGTGGACTCAGATTTGACCTCTCCCCAAGAATTGGGAAAGAGGGCAGATAAGTGGGTCAGAACCAGGATTAGGCCTAAGAATCAGGACAATAACCAGAAGAAGGAGTCTACCAAGCCTCAAGATAAGGGTGGGGATAAAAGTAAAGAAAACACTTCCCCAGGGCCCCAAAACTCCAAGAAGGGGGGTGGGTCCCAAGACACTTCTTCAACAGAGAAAAAGCCTTATTGCCATGCCTGTAAACAGGTTGGGCATTACAAAACAGACAGCTGTTGTCCCAAGAATGGCAATAAAGAAAACATACCTCCAAAGCCAGCTCCAACACCTCCTGTTACTGTCAGCAGTAATCCCCCAGGAAGTGGGAGCACACCCAGGAATCTGGGTGGGTTTACTTTTGGAGCCCAAGGGGACCCTGGCCTATCCAGGTCTCCATCCCCAAATGATCTTGTCTATGAGACTGGCATGGGGTTTGCCAACTTCTCTGTTTGCCCAAATACCTTGAGCAAATATAGACAGGAACCCATCATCAATGGTTTGAAAGTTGAAGCTTTTAGAGACACAGGGGCTAGCATCACCATGGTGGCTGACTGTATAGTCCCCTCTAAGCAACTTTTACCAGGTGCCACATACCAGGTAACCAACATTGATGGCATCCAAACCAATCATCCCATGGCAGTAGTAAGTCTCAGCTGGGGAGGTGTCATTGGCCCAAAGAGAGTGGCAGTGTCACCAAACTTGCCTGTAGACTGTCTACTGGGTAATGATTTGGAAATCTCAGCCTGGGCTGAGGTTGAACAGGAAATCCATTCTAGAATGGTAAATTCCAATGGAAAGGTTAGTGGGGCTGTACTGGCTATGGCCCCAATTCAAGATGTCCTTCCTGAAAAGGTTGGTAGGGCTGAGCAACTCTCTGCCCCATCTTTACCAGAAGCTCTTCCCAGACAGAATAGCAAAGCTGTTATGATAACAGCAGAAACCCAAACTGAGTCTCCTCCTGAAAAGGTTGGTGGGGCTGTGATGGCCACAGCCCAAACTCAAACAGATATGTGTGTTGTGAAGCCTGAAATGATGGATCACTCCACCCAAACTGAGAGCATGGAGGAGGAAGAGAAATCTCCCCCTCACCAGACAGTAGGACAGGATCAGCCTCCTCAGGGAACTGATCTTACCCCTGATGAAGGAACTGCCCCAGAGGTTGTTAGGCCTGGCCTGACAGAGCCTCTGCTGGCAGTGGACCCTTCTCAGGTGGGATCCGGTCTGGAGCAGGTAACCTGCCCCTCTCTACCTTGCCTTAGTCAGCCCAGGGCTGCAGAGGACAAGAAGGACAGTGAGACCCAGAGGGCCCCCTGTCAAATAAAGCACCCCCATCAACAGATTAGGGGCACCAAAACTAGTAGGCCTAGTAAGGTGAAAACTTTAAAAACTCCTGAGGGAGCCCCCTTAAAAACAGTTAGGGACCTCCCACAGATGGATTCTGTTGGGCACAGCCAAACCTGGGACCCAAAGGGCCCAAACCTGAACTGTCCCTCCAGCAAGCCAAACAGAGGGACCCAGCCTCCAGCTTTAGGTAGCCAGAGGTTGACCCTGAGAGCTCAGTGCAACTCAGTTGAAGAAAGAAAGGCACATATGGTGGAAGATAATTGGAGGAAGTTGAGCCCAAAAATAGTGGAGCCTCACTTCAATACTCCATATCCAAACCAGCCTTTACCTTTGCATAAACACACCCAAGGTAGTGATTCCCTATGGTGGAGACCCTCTAATACCCCTAGGGTGAGGGACTGCTTAGTGGACCATGAGACAGGGGGTACCCATGCTAGTGCAGGTACTTCCTTATATGGCCACTCAGGCAATAAAGGCTTACCTGGCCAAGGATAGCCTTATCTCCTTTCGTTTGGGGGGGGGTTATGTAGGAAGGTGGCTACCTGACTATGGTTACCCCAGATTTTTTGCCCTGTGTTTAGCTGGTTTTCGACTTAGTTGGCCTGGTTCCCTGCTAATCAGGGCCCCAGGCTATCTGCTCTCTCTGTAAAATGGATTCCATGTACCCTAGGTGCATAACTAGATTGGCTTGGGTCACCTTATCAGCCCCTGTACAGAGCACTATAGGTGCCCAGGGCATAGGTGCATCCAAGGCCTATCAGGGGCTGCAGCATATCTTTTGCCACCCCTGGCTGGCTATCTAAATTGACACAACTGGCTGATCACTCAGCTGGGGCAAGTGGGTGTAATCACCCCTTGCTTAGATATAGTATACCTATATCTAAACCTATATCTGGACACATATATAGCCTGTAAGCCACTCCTATGGAAGGCCTCATCAATCCTGGAGGCAGAGTGCGTGGTTTTATGTGAGATGGTGCTCTGGCATGAGCTGAGCCTGTCTGCAGCTGTCGGGAACAACTCCCTAAGCTGATCCGGGATAACGCCATACCATATACTCTTAAGCGCCTTATAATCCTCGCGGTTATATAGCAACTTTGGTTTGGCTTTATCAAAACATGTCGTGTAAGGTGTCATACGAATTGGAATACTACCCCCTCGCCAGTTCTGGCGACGGGGGTAGCATTCCACCCTTCTAGAGGGAGAAGACATGTTACTTTACTGAAACGCGGTTGATTTAAAATGAGCCTCAGATCCACAAAATGGATGCCCCTGCCACAGACACGGGTCTGACCTCCTGCTGCTGACCGAAACCCGGCAGAGGAGGCCTGGACAAAGAGTTTCCTGTCACAGGGCGGTGTCAAACCACCCCAGACAGGAGATAGTGGATTGGAGTAGGGAGGTTTCAATGAAACCAGACACTGCCTGGGGAGCACAAGGCTGCCCCTTGCAGGATCCGGCCAAACCGGTTCTGGGGCCTCCCAGCCCCTGTCCCAGCGCGGCCAGGATCAAAGGAGAGGGGTGTAACCACCCCCTTCCTGGGTCCCACCCATAGGAGGGGACCTAGCAGGATGTCCAACCCCCTAGATTCGAATAAGAGGGGGAGCAGTCCCAACGGACCTCAGATCATCCTGAAGAAACATAAGAAACGAAATCTGGACCCTTCGACTTTCTACACGACGTGAGAAGACTGAAGAATCTCCCTTGTGGTCAAGGAGTGACCACCCTGTGCAAACAGGCACCATCCAGCCCTCGACCCTTGCTTTGTTGCAGTTCCCGCCGGAACTCGAGCGACAGAGATCGACGAGATCAAGCTTGCCTGCCTTCTACCTGCCCGATCCACAGTCCCTGCAGAGCTGAGACCCGTGGAGGCGACCGGAAGCGTGGGGCACGCCATCTTGAAAAGGCCACGAGACGCTGACCGTGCGGCCCACGAGTGACCCTCGAAGCTGTACACCGGGGTTTGAGAAGCCCCAGCCCCGAGCTCCACTTGCACCAAAGCTCACCCCTCCACACTCGCTGAGTGCTGCGTGGGGCCCTTCTGCTTGTGTGCGCTCGACGCGTTGGCCCGGTCACTTGCCAGCTGGCTTGTGGCCCCTGTGCCGACGAACTTTGAAATCCGACTTGCTTTTCTGGTTGCTCCAGATCTGCACCAGCTCCTGTGAAAAGGAGCACCCACTCTGACCCTCCTGGTTCGAGTGATAAGCAATCTCCCGGTTCCGCGTGGATTGCTTTTGCCAAGTGCTGTTTGCTACAATCTTCAAGCCGACGGTGCTGACGGCGAGAGCCTACGTGGGACAGATCGTGACCTGCTCCTGGACGTCGCAGATGCCCCAGAGCCCACGTGACAGCGGAGAGAAGCCTATCGACAACCGCCTGATTGCGCCCGACATTGCCTGGTTCCGTCCTGGTTCCACCCTGGTCACTGCTGAGTGACCCAGACTCTGTCCCCTCTGCTTTCAGGTACTTTTCTACATCGATCCACCCTTGGATCGCACCGGACACTTCTGCTTCACAGCGCCTGCAGCTGCAACAGCTCCAAGCACCAAGAATCTGCGTGACAGAACCCGACGCCACTTCGACCCTGTGCACCCACGGCCTGTGGGTGAGGTAACTTTGCAACGCCGGTGTCTTTACACTGGTACACACCTCTAGGGTCTGTGTCTAAAGTTTTGTGTTCCTAGGTTCAGCGGAAGTATCTTTTAATTCACTTTAACTGACTTTTACGCACCATTGACAGTGCATTGGTGCGCGCCGCACTTTCCGTGCTGCACCCGTCTCCTGTGGGCTACTCCCGACTTCTTCATTGCTTGTCCTGACTGCTCCCAGCGAATCTCTAGGCCCTAGGCCTAACCATTGTTCGATAAGTGTTACTTATACCACTTTTTTAATATATGGTCTGAGTGGCCACCCGCCCTCATCCATAAACGTGCAACTTTATATGTGTAACAGTGCTTTTGATTTAACGCTTGTGCCCCTTTCCTCATAAAGAGTACTGGGGAGTAATTTAGAAATAAATACATATATTTTTATAATATATACTTGTGTGGTGTCCTTTCATTTGATTACAGGATTGTATGTGGTAAAACAGCTCGCTTAACACGACCTCTTAAGTTAAGCCTTTAAGGCTGCTTAGTCCATGCTACCACTAGGATAGCTTGTCTACAAGGTTGACTTACAACCTGACATCTTTGGGGTTTGTTTGGACTGATAACCAGTGGTTCCAGAATTGGAAACACTACCTATCAGGCCAACTTCTCACACTCCTTTACTCTTATACCCCTAGGTCAGGTGACCCTCGAAAGGCGGCAAAGCGTAACCCCTCCCATGGCTGGAAGGTCCAGGAGCTTCCACATATTAAGCTATGGAACAAAAAGGCAGGATGGCAGTGACACTGTAACATGATGTCCCAGCCTGCTCCTAACTACTAGTGCGTGTCTACAGAGGCCACTCCGCAGTAGCAGGGGCCTGTGGCAGCCATGTTGTTGGGAGAGAGCACCTGTACCTCAACACTGTTTGGCAGTGGTAAGGTGCCCAGAGACCTAGGTCCAACAAAAGACTGTGGCAAAAATAAAGCAAAAGGGACAAAATAAAACTGGGTAACACCACCTTAGCGCTGACAGGTCTAACACGCTCCATGCTGGTGCCATCTCCCAGGGAGAAATAGTTTCCTGTGTATGTGCTTGTTTGGCCAGCCACTGCACAGCCATCATTGTTAAGAGTGAGGGAGAGAGAGAAGGTGCCCGGCTAGGAATGGTGAAATAAGAAACCCCCGTTCAATTCGGTAGCACTCGGTCTGTTGTCCCGACACTCACTGTTGAGCTCCTGGTCGTGTGGAGCTCGGGTGGGAGGCAACGGACGGGCACTCGATTTTACAGTGGGGGGGGGAATCCGGCGATGGAGCGCTATTCTTCCGACACTGGGCAGTCTAGTCCTGCGGGTGTAGGGCAGTAGGGGCCCGAGCTGGAGTCGTCGCAGCAGGCAGGGGTGGCGGGCGGGTGGACGTGCGTCACACGGGTTCCAGGCTCAGGTGCGAGATTCCCTCAGAGGTGGGGGAGCCCAGCCGGCCGTCGGGCTCCTGATTGCGGTAAAATTGGAGCCGCCCTCGGTCCTTTCGTCGCTACAGCTATGTGCAGTGACCAGTCGTCCGGATGATGCAGGTGCCCCTCAAGTTTGGCTTTCCCCGGTAGCGCAGCCTCACCAGATACGAGTCCCAGCCCCTTAGTTGGCCTTCCCCGAGTTCTCCCTGGACCCCTCCTCCCTCCACTCGTCGGTGCGCAGCCTGGTCTCAGACAAGCCAAGGAGTGCAGTCCCAGCATCTTCAAGTGTTGGGGATCGGAGTCAGTCCTCCCAGCTAGACCCCAGACTAGGTGAACCTACCTAAATCCACCCCTATTACAAACAACTTCAAACATGGCGCATTTACAACCTTATTCTTGATTGCTACAAACTTCTCCTTGTGTTCTTGCCAACAACGAAATGTCGCATTTTTCTTTAATAACGCTTATTAATTATCCAACATATATGGAACGAAGCTTTTGGATCATCAATGCCCCAACAATGACACCTATAGATTATACCAATGCTTTTTAGGTCTCGCGTATAGCGCTACTGTGCAACGCACTGCCATCGCTCTGTGAGGCATGCTGTATACACTATATTGGGTAAGCTTAGTTTAAGCTCCACCCACTCTACACCCATGTTTTGATTGGGTTACATCATAAATGCAGTGTTCTCGTTTTTTTCCCATTCTTAGTCCCTCCTCTTAACGGTCATGTTGCCATTTGTAGCCTTCCGAGGCTATCAGTCCCTTTACCGTAATGCAATTTTTCCTTGTTTTCCCCCCTCTCCTGCAGTCCGTCACTTTTCAACCTCCTGTACCCCTCCCCTCGCCCCTCCTGTTTGTGCCTTTTTCGACTCCCAAACTTTTTTTAAAAAATGAAATAGGGCTTGTGTAAATATGAGTCCTATTGCATTTATAAATGCTTATTTTTCCTGGGATTGGCTGACTCAATTAGCACACTATTTTGCCTGACTTCCTCCCGGCCTGCCCCTCACTTCCGTTTCTCTTGTCCTTCCTCCGTTTGTCATCACTCTGCCGACTCGTGAAGTACTTCGACGCACTTCTTCAAAACATGATAATCAATGCCTTGATCCTGTTAGTTATTTTGAAAACGTGTGGTGTTTGTTCTTCCAATATTCATGGTGCGGTTTAGAGGAAGGCTGTGAGAGGTTAGAAAGAGAAACCAGGGACGGCTTTTGGAACTTGGTGGCTTTGGTAAGCCTTGCAAGACGCCGAGCTAAAAGCTGAAAGTGGCAGTGGTTGGAGAGGTGAATCTATTTGGGGAACGACTTGAAGAGCCTTTTTCTAATTTTACATAAACAGTTCCCCCCACTTTTTGCTTTAATAAAACAACCAGCACGACTCCTGAACAGTTAGTGCCGACCTTGAGGTGCCGATAAGGTGCCGCCAGTATTTCGACGCCATGATGTGGGAGGCAGGGAGAAACAAGCCAGGGTGTCTGCGCCCTGAAAGAAATGTAAATGTAAAAGTGCCGTCCTTCTGATAGAAACTTATATTTTAAAAAAGGTTTGCACTAGGTCTGATTTTATATCACAAAACACAAAATTTGGAAATACTTGTTTTATTTGACACTAAGGGCCCGATGTAGGTAGCCCTTTACCGATCCGAATCGGCCGAAAATACCGATTTTCGGCCGTTTCCGATCGGTAAAGGGCTACCGAGATGTAGGGGCACATTTTCGGTAATTTTACCGAATCGGTATCATTACCGAATCGGTATATTTACCGATTCGGTAATATGTACCGAATCGGTAAAATAATTACCGAATCGGTAATATTTACCGATTCGTTAAAATTACCGAAAAAGCAATGTAGGTAGAAAATTTACCTTTGGCACATGGCTTACAGAATCGGTATTTTACCATGGAATACAAATCCATGGTAAAATACCGATTCCTGTGTACATGCACATCTGTGCATGTACACATGTGCCATGTGACAGACAGACGTGCCCTTAGGGCATGTCTGTGTGCCACATTGCACACATGCCCGTTTTGGGGGTGCTAGAGGGTGTCAAAGTGACACCCCCTGCACCCTTGTGAGTTCTTTAATTACCGATTCGGTAAATACCGAATCGGTAATGCCTAATCATTCCTATGGGCTTCAAGGCCCATAGGAATGAATGGGCATTACCGATTCGGTATTTACCGAATCGGTAATTAAAGAATTGTTAAGGATTCGGTAACGAATCCAGATGTTGGGACCTACATCCCATTTACCGATTTTGAAATACCGAATCGGTAAGATTCGGTATTTCTAAATCGGTAAATGGGATTTACCTACATCGGGCCCTAAATCTCTTTGCGCATATTCTTTATTATCGTTTGTAATACAATTTTTAAAGGTATACTTTGGATATTCACAGCTCTTTCAATTTGGGACTTTATACAACTGTGAATTAAAATGAAGATTGCTCCAGCCAGCATTCATTTCTGCAGACTGCTGCCTTTTCCCTGCCCTCTCCCAACTCGTCACAGGGTGGGACCGACCCTGTGACGAGTTGGGAAAGGGTGGCGGTGACTGTGCTCTCACTTCCCTGAGTGACATGAAGCCCTAGCACTGCGGGGCTTCAATCTAAAACGCCCGGGGGAAATTTGACTTGGACGTCCTCGGGGGGTGGAGCCCGGCCCTCAATGCTATGTGTTTACCGAGCTGATGACCTCACAGGCCTCAGGGCTGCGAAACCATCCGCCCGGCAACTAGTGGAAATTGCGACCGCCCAGGCACGAAGTGTCATTCAGCGTGATTAACGGTGAATTGAAAATTAGAAGTGTGCAGCAGTCCCGGCTCCTGGCCCCAGAAAGAAAAAAAATGAATGCTTTTTGTAAATGAATGCAGCGTGGAAAGCCCAAAAATAAATTAACAATGAGTTTGGTTTCAAATTAATTTGGAGATAGTGATGGGGGCGAAAGTAAAGGGGGCGGAGCCCCAACGCCCTAGACGAGAAACCGCCACTGGATACCCGGTTCGGGTCAAGTTCGCGCTATATTAAACTCTGAAAAAAAATATAAGATAGTCCAGAGAATCTTATTGTCTTTTGCAGAGATCTTTGTGAAACCCAGAAGCCAAAAGTTACCATCCTCCTAAATGGTTCATTTTTAATAGGCTTGCTGCAATCATCTTAATATAACTAGCAAGACGAAAGCGTGCATCTTTGTATTGTTACAGTGTTTTCCTCCCAACACTACAAACGTACTAAAGCGTTAATGTTTCTGGAGTCGATAATATGAGCAGAGGTGGACGAGCCAACAAATTAAGGACCGTAGAACCTGTGAACGAGCCAAGCCCTGAAATTATTTGCTATGCAAAATACAAACCACGTAAAATATAATACATTCTATTTAAAATTAAACAAGCACTAGCAAAGGCAATATGTCTTACTGACGCAAGAGCTTTTGGCTTTGCCAATATATTTTAGCCATGTTATACACCAGTGTGCTTACTGTTCAGCATGACTAAAAGTTAGGGGCATATTATCAAGGTGGGCGATATGAAATTATTGCCGCTTTTGCAGCCAATTCAGCCGCAAAGCAGCGATAATTTCATCACCCTATTAGCAAGCTGTCGCTAGCATCAGTTAGCGACAGTTTTGAGGCGATAGCTAGTGGTTTGGGGCTCGCTTTGCATGTCAGCGATATTTTTCGCTAATGACATGCAAAGTGGGCGTACCCAACCTGTTAGAGACTGAAACCAGTCGCTAACATCACTATCGCCTATTATCAACGCAGGCGTAGCGATGAAAAAATGTGCGCTAAGCGCGAATATCGTTGAAAACTAACACCTGCTCAGACCACTTCTTAACCTGTTTATTCAATGGGAGTTGGATTTTCAGGTTAAGTCCCTATTGCCGTTAATGCCTGAATATCGCTGGATTTCCAGCGATATTCACGCATTAAGCAGCTATCGCCGGATATTTTATCGCATTTGAGATAAACGTTGCTAATAGCACGTTATCTCTGCGATAAAATCCAACGATGCAACGCGATAAAAAAACAACCACTAAGCTCAGTTAGCGATAAATATCGCTAGTTGTTGATAATATGCCCCTTAGTGCGACAGAGAAAGCGGAGTCTGAGCGTATGTTTGTGTCCTTTAGTGAACAAGAACAGCTGTAGTCCTTTCTCTCTTTCGCATGTATCTGCTCTCTGCTAATTAGCTGTACTGGCGACACTGGACCCCAGAGAGATGTTCGGTTGGGCTGGAGGCAGCTGACATGGCAGACCTCTATAGCATCCACACCCTGTGGCACTACGGCTCTCTGGGACTCCCAGCCTCCATCTCAGGGGTGAGGGGGTCACAGTAATGCAGCCTCCGTCACAGGTGTGAGGGGGTGTCACAGTAATGCAGCCTCCGTCACAGGTGTGAGGGGGTCACAGTAATGCAGCCTCCATCTCAGTGGTGAGGCGGTGTCACAGTAATGCAGCCTCCATCACAGGTGTGAGGGGGTATCACAGTAATGCAGCCTCCATCACAGGTGTGAGGGGGTCACAGTAATGCAGCCTCCATCACAGGTGTGAGGGGGTCACAGTAATGCAGCCTCCGTCACAGGTGTGAGGGGGTCACAGTAATGCAGCCTCCGTCACAGGTGTGAGGGGGTCACAGTAATTCAGCCTCCGTCACAGGTGTGAGGGGGGTCACAGTAATTCAGCCTCCGTCACAGGTGTGAGGGGGGTCACAGTAATGCAGCCTCCGTCACAGGTGTGAGGGGGGTCACAGTAATGCAGCCTCCGTCACAGGTGTGAGGGGGTCACAAAAATGTAGCCTCCGTCACAGGTGTGAGGGGGGTCACCAGTAATTCAGCCCCCATCACAGGTGTGAGGGGTCACAGTAATGCAGCCTCCATCACAGGTGTGAGGGGGTCACAGTAATGCAGCCTCCATCACAGGTGTGAGGGGGGTCACAGTAATGCAGCCTCCGTCACAGGTGTGAGGGGGTCACAGTAATACAGCCTCCGTCACAGGTGTGAGGGGGGTCACAGTAATGCAGCCTCCATCACAGGTGTGAGGGGGGTCACAGTAATTCAGCCTCCGTCACAGGTGTGAGGGGGTCACAGTAATGCAGCCTCCATCACAGGTGTGAGGGGGGTCACAGTAATTCAGCCTCTGTCACAGGTGTGAGGGGGTCACAGTAATGCAGCCTCCGTCACAGGTGTGAGGGGGTCACAGTAATGCAGCCTCCATCACAGGTGTGAGGGGGGTCACAGTAATGCAGCCTCCGTCACAGGTGTGAGGGGGTCACAGTAATGCAGCCTCCATCACAGGTGTGAGGGGGTGTCATAAAAATGCAGCCTCCATCACAGGTGTGAGGGGGTCACAGTAATGCAGCCTCCGTCACAGGTGTGAGGGGGGTCACAGTAATGCAGCCTCCATCACAGGTGTGAGGGGGGTTACAGTAATGCAGCCTCCGTCACAGGTGTGAGGGGGTCACAGTAATGCAGCCTCCATCACAGGTGTGAGGGGGTCACAGTAATGCAGCCTCCATCTCAGGGGTGAGGAGGTCACAGTAATGCAGCCTCCGTCACAGGTGTGAGGGGGGTCACAGTAATGCAGCCTCCATCACAGGTGTGAGGTGGGTCACAGTACTGCAGCCTCCATCACAGGTGTGAGGGGCGTCACAGTAATGCAGCCTCCGTCACAGGTGTGAGGGGTTCACAGTAATGCAGCCTCCATCACAGGTGTGAGGGGGGTCACAGTAATGCAGCCTCCATCACAGGTGTGAGGGGGGTCACAGTAATGCAGCCTTAGTCACAGGTGTGAGGGGGTCACAGTAATGCAGCCTCCATCACAGGTGTGAGGGGGGTCACAGTAATGCAGCCTCTGTCAGGTGTGAGGGGGTCACAGTAATGCAGCCTCTGTCAGAGGTGTGAGGGGGGTCACAGTAATGCAGCCTCCGTCACAGGTGTGAGGGGGTCACAGTAATGCAGCCTCCGTCACAGGTGTGAGGGGGTCACAGTAATGCAGCCTCCATCACAGGTGTGAGGGGGTCACAGTAATGCAGCCTCCGTCACAGGTGTGAGGAGGTCACAGTAATGCAGCCTCCGTCACAGGTGTGAGGGGGTCACAGTAATGCAGCCTCCATCACAGGTGTGAGGGGGTGTCATAGTAATGCAGCCTCTGTCACAGGTGTGAAGGGGTCACAGTAATGCAGCCTCCGTCACAGGTGTGAGGGGGTCACAGTAATGCCGCCTCCATCACAGGTGTGAGGGGGGTCACAGTAATTCAGCCTCTGTCACAGGTGTGAGGGGGTCACAGTAATGCAGCCTCCGTCACAGGTGTGAGGGGGTCACAGTAATGCAGCCTCCATCACAGGTGTGAGGGGGTGTCATAGTAATACAGCCTCCGTCACAGGTGTGAGGGGGTCACAGTAATGCAGCCTCCGTCACAGGTATGAGGGGGTCACAGTAATGCAGCCTCCATCACTGGTTTGAGGGGGGGTCACAGTAATACAGCCTCCGTCACAGGTGTGAGGGGGTCACAGTAATGCAGCCTCCGTCACAGGTGTGAGGTGGTCACAGTAATGCAGCCTCCGTCACAGGTGTGAGGGGGTCACAGTAATGCAGCCTCCGTCACTGGTGTGAGGGGGTCACAGTAATGCAGCCTCCGTCACAGGTGTGAGGGGGTCACAGTAATGCAGCCTCCATCACAGGTGTGAGGGGGTGTCATAGTAATGCAGCCTCTGTCACAGGTGTGAAGGGGTCACAGTAATGCAGCCTCCGTCACAGGTGTGAGGGGGTCACAGTAATGCCGCCTCCGTCACACCTGTGACGGAGGCTGCATTACTGCAGGTGTGAGGGGGGTCACAGTAATTCAGCCTCCGTCACAGGTGTGAGGGGGTCACAGTAATGCAGCCTCCGTCACAGGTGTAAGGGGGTCACAGTAATGCAGCCTCCATCACAGGTGTGAGGGGGTCACAGTAATGCAGCCTCCATCACAGGTGTGAGGGGGTGTCATAGTAATGCAGCCTCCGTCACAGGTGTGAGGGGGTCACAGTAATGCAGCCTCCATCACAGGTGTGAGGGGGTCACAGTAATGCAGCCTCCATCACAGGTGTGAGGGGGTGTCATAGTAATGCAGCCTCTGTCACAGGTGTGAGGGGGATCACAGTAATGCAGCCTCCGTCACAGGTGTGAGGGGGTCACAGTAATGCAGCCTCAATCACAGGTGTGAGGGGGGTCACAGTACTGCAGCCTCCATCACAGGTGTGAGGGGGGTCACAGTAATGCAGCCTCCGTCACAGGTGTGAGGGGTCACAGTAATGCAGCCTCCATCACAGGTGTGAGTGGGGTCACAGTAATGCAGCCTCGTCACAGGTGTGAGGGGGGTCACAGTAATGCAGCCTTCATCAAAGGTGTGAGGGGGGTCACAGTAATGCAGCCTCCGTCACAGGTGTGAGGGGGTCACAGTAATGCAGCCTCCATCACAGGTGTGAGGGGGTCACAGTAATGCAGCCTCCGTCACAGGTGTGAGGGGGTCACAGTAATGCAGCCTCCGTCACAGGTGTGAGGGGGTCACAGTAATGCAGCCTCCGTCACAGGTGTGAGGGGGGTCACAGTAATGCAGCCTCCATCACAGGTGTGAGGTGGGGTCACAGTAATGCAGCCTCCGTCACAGGTGTGAGGGGGTCACCGTAATGCAGCCTCCGTCACAGGTGTGAGGGGGTCACAGTAATTCAGCCTCCATCACAGGTGTGAGGGGGTCACAGTAATGCAGCCTCCGTCACAGGTGTGAGGGGGTCACAGTAATGCAGCCTCCATCACAGGTGTGAGGGGGGTCACAGTAATGCAGCCTCCGTCACAGGTGTGAGGGGGTCACAGTAATACAGCCTCCGTCACAGGTGTGAGGGGGGTCACAGTAATGCAGCCTCCGTCACAGGTGTGAGGGGGTCACAGTAATGCAGCCTCCGTCACAGGTTTGAGGGGGTCACAGTAATGCAGCCTCCATCACAGGTGTGAGGGGGTGTCATAGTAATGCAGCCTTTGTCACAGGTGTGAAGGGGTCACAGTAATGCAGCCTCCGTCACAGGTGTGAGGGGGTCACAGTAATGCCGCCTCCATCACAGGTGTGAGGGGGGTCACAGTAATTCAGCCTCCGTCACAGGTGTGAGGGGGTCACAGTAATGCAGCCTCCGTCACAGGTGTGAGGGGGTCACAGTAATGCAGCCTCCATCACAGGTGTGAGGGGGTGTCATAGTAATGCAGCCTCCGTCACAGGTGTGAGGGGTCACAGTAATGCAGCCTCCGTCACAGGTGTGAGGGGGTCACAGTAATGCAGCCTCCGTCACTGGTTTGAGGGGGGGTCACAGTAATACAGCCTCCGTCACAGGTGTGAGGGGGTCACAGTAATGCAGCCTCCGTCACCGGTGTGAGGGGGTCACAGTAATGCAGCCTCCGTCACAGGTGTGAGGGGGTCACAGTAATGCAGCCTCCCTCACAGGTGTGAGGGGGCACAGTAATGCAGCCTCCGTCACAGGTGTGAGGGGGTCACAGTAATGCAGCCTCCATCACAGGTGTGAGGGGGGTCACAGTAATGCAGCCTCCATCACAGGTGTGAGGGGGTCACAGTAATATAGCCTCCATCACAGGTGTGAGGGGGTCACAGTAATGCAGCCTCCGTCACAGGTGTGAGGGGGGTCACAGTAATTCAGCCTCCATCACAGGTGTGAGGGGGGTCACAGTAATGCAGCCTCAGTCACAGGTGTGAGGGGGTCACAGTAATGCAGCCTCTGTCACAGGTGTGAGGGGGGTCACAGTAATGCAGCCTCCGTCACAGGTGTGAGGGGGGGCACAGTAATGCAGCCTCCGTCACTGGTGTGAGGGGGGTCACAGTAATGCAGCCTCCGTCACAGGTGTGAGGGGGGTCACAGTAATGCAGCCTCCGTCACAGGTGTGAGGGGGGTCACAGTAATGCAGCCTCCGTCACAGGTGTGAGGGGGGTCACAGTAATGCAGCCTCCATCACAGGTGTGAGGGGGTCACAGTAATGCAGCCTCCGTCACAGGTGTGAGGGGGGTCACAGAAATTCAGCCTCCATCAGAGGTGTGAGGGTGGTCACAGTAATGCAGCCTCCGTCACAGGTGTGAGGGGGTCACAGTATTGCAGCCGGCAGCCACAGACAGACCTTCTCTGAGAAGGGGGTTCTGAGGCAGAGATATTGATACGAGCAACAAGTGTGTGAGTGGGTTAACACAACATATAAAGTATAGGTAAAGGGGCGTTGATGATCTCAAAGATCTAATAATCCCAATTCACTTGTTCGTTCATTTACGAAGCCGACTCTCTTTATAGCATTAGCGTGAATAAAAACTGTATGTGAAGCTTTAGTAGGATTCTTCATTTAAGTGTTTCTAAATTCATCAGTCCGGTGGCGGTTCAAAGGCTGAGTTCGAATACGAGATTCAGATGGTGCATTATCAGCGAGCTGCTTCCCCTTTCATCTCCAATCAAAGGACATCCGCGTCCCATAAACTTAAATCTGGATAAAACAATTGTTATTCGAAGAAACACATTAATTTATGTGACTTCATCTTTTTGATGCGATCCCCTAAATAATAACAACGGGGTGGGTCTCTGGGCGCGTAGTCGATTGCTGCAGTTATTAAATATGTTTATTTGATCTACCTACCATGAATGCACAGCTGGGTTAATTGATGAAGTGGAGATGAAAGGGGAGGCCTCATGCCGGTTTCTCTCCCTCACACATTCTTCAGTTCCATTGCCCTGCCAGGCCTCCCTGCCCTCTCTGTTTGTTTTTAATTCTTTTTTGCCCCCCATGCAATTGCACAAGCTGAGACCGTCCCGGCTCTCACTGCCATTGTGCTTTGCACGCGATGCACTGGGAAAAAGTGAACTTTGGTGCAGTGTTAGCTGCAGAACACGGCCTCCACCTCTCCCTGCAGCCTGCATGTTCAAAGAGCCTCTGGCCGCCCGCCTCTTGATTAGTTAATTAAATATTCATTAAATACTAACATTTTGTATTTTCCCCTATTACAGCAAGTTATAACAAACATCTGGCTACAGTATGAAGCCAGCCCATTCTACAGAGAGAGCCCCGGGTGCTTAATTTTGTGAGGCGAAGCTTATCCGTATTATATTATAAACTACTCCGGGTGTGGTGGGACCGGCTGACTCACTCCGTTGCTGTATCTGAAGAGGAACAGCCAGATGCCCTGTGCATAGAAACAGCTGCTTCTGCCCGCTTTCACTCCACCCTGTGCATAGAAACAGCTGCCTCTGCCCGCTTTCACTCCACCCTGTGCATAGAAACAGCTGCCTCTGCCCGCTTTCACTCCACCTTGTGCATAGAAACAGCTGCCTCTGCCCGCTTTCACTCCACCCTGTGCATAGAAACAGCTGCCTCTGCCCGCTTTCACTCCACCCTGTGCATAGAAACAGCTGCCTCTGCCCGCTTTCACTCCACCCTGTGCATAGAAACAGCTGCCTCTGCCCGCTTTCACTCCACCCTGTACATAGAAACAGCTGCCTCTGCCCGCTTTCACTCCACCCTGTGAATAGAAACAGCTGCCTCAACAGCTGCCTCTGCCCGCTTTCACTCCACCCTGTGCATAGAAACAGCTGCCTCTGCCCGCTTTCACTCCACCCTGTGCATAGAAACAGCTGCCTCTGCCCGCTTTCACTCCACCCTGTCCCCTGCTGACTCTCTCTATGTGCCCACCTCCCTCACTGTGCCCACCTCCCTCACTGTGCCCACCTCCCTCTCTGTGCCCACCTCTCTCTCTGTGCCCACCTCCCTCCCACCTCCCTCTCTTTCACCTCCCTCCCACCTCCCTCTCCGTGCCCACCTCCCTCCCATCTCCCTCTCTGTGCCCACCTCCCTCTCTGTGCCCACCTCCCTCTCTGTGCCCACCTCCCTCTCTGTGCCCACCTCCCTCTCTGTGCCCACCTCCCTCCCACCTCTCTCTCTGTGCCCACCTCTCTTTGTGCCACCTCCCTCTCTGTGCCCACCTCCCTCTCTGTGTCAACCTCTCTCTCTTGTGCCCACCTCTTTGTGCCACCTCCCTCACTGTGCCCACCTCCCTCTCTGTGCCCACCTCCCTCTCTGTGCCCACCTCTCTCTCTGTGCCCACCTCTCTTTGTGCCACCTCCCTCTATGTGCCCACCTCCCTCTCTATGCCCACCTCTCTCTTTTGTGCCCACCTCTCTTTCTTGTGCCTGCCTCCCTCTCTGTGCCCACCTCTCTCTATCTGTGCCCACCTCCCTCCCACCTCCCACTCTGTCACCTCCCTCCCACCTCCCTCTCCGTGCCCACCTCCCTCCCATCTCCCTCTCTGTGCCCACCTCCCTCTCTGTGCCCACCTCACTCTCTGTGCCCACCTCTCTCTGTGCCCACCTCCCTCCCACCTCTCTCTCTGTGCCCACCTCCCTCTCTGTGCCCACCTCTCTCTCTGTGCCACCTCCCTCTCTGTGCCCACCTCCCTCTCTGTGTCCACCTCTCTCTCTTGTGCCCACCTCTCTTTTTTGTGCCCACCTCCCTCTCTGTGCCCACCTCTCTCTCTGTGCCACCTCCTTCTTTGTGCCCTCCTCCCTCTCTGTGCCCACCTCTCTCTCTTGTGCCCACCTCTCTTTCTTGTGCCCGCCTCCCTCTCTGTGCCCACCTCTCTCTCTGTGCCCACCTCTCTTTCTTGTGCCCGCCTCCCTCTCTGTGCCCACCTCTCTCTCTGTGCCCACCTCCCTCTCTGTGCCCACCTCCCTCCCACCTCTCTCTCTGTGCCCACCTCTCTTTGTGCCACCTCCCTCTCTGTGCCCACCTCCCTCTCTGTGTCAACCTCTCTCTCTTGTGCCCACCTCTCTTTGTGCCACCTCCCTCTCTGTGCCCACCTCCCTCTGTGCCCACCTCCCTCTCTGTGCCCACCTCCCTCTCTGTGCCCACCTCCCTCTCTGTGCCCACCTCTCCCTCTCTGTGCCCACCTCTCTCTCTGCCCCTTTCATTGTTATCACATCTCTCAACTCCCATGCACATTCAAAAGGATGGTGGAGTGCACACATAGACATGGAACCAAATGATAATTATAGTTTAATATCTACAAAGTTCGTAACAATACAGTATGTTCACAATACAAAGCAATTACACTGTCCTTCTTTGTCAGGGGTCATTTCTACATCAGTTGCACCGACATCTCTAAAGTGGGTTCTATTGGATTTGCCAATGCTTCATGACTATTACCTTCTAGCACATCACTGTCATAACACGACGATAATCTCACACAAGAAGCAAATTACCCATTAACTTCCCTTAGAAAAGTAGTGTGCCTAACTACGGTTCCTGCCTTCCTTCTAGCGGGCTGATACTCTGGCCTCTTCGTTCTTAAATGTCCGCTCTTTATCGTTTCAAATGCCACAAAGAGCCCTGCATTTATATGAAAGTAAAGCAGCTTTATGAGGCGCGCACAGGATTGTGGGTATGCAGAGTGATGGTGACGCGCTACTTCTTCCTCTGGAGCCTCCCGACCTCTAGCGACAGGAGGGAGCGTTGCACCTCCCGCTCCTTCGCGCAGGCGCCTCGTAAAGCGTCACGTGACCCTGTGGCACCTTCTGGTGGCGCCTACGAGAGCCTTCTCTCCTCAGCGGCCGAGGAGGCACGACACCCATGAAGCTCTCATTTCAACCAATCACGGAGCTTCATGAAAAGAAACCCTTCAAAAATTGAGATTGTTTCCGCGTCTCACGGCCCCTCGGAGTGCGCGTGATCAGCGGAAGCTTGAATAAGTGAGAGTAACGCTCTAATCGTTCGCGCAATCACAATTAAAATATCACCTTCTACTAGTAGGGCGATTTTACAGCCGTGACGTGTTGGTCACTTTCATGAATGCCTCTGTGTGCACAGCTACCCGCGCTCCTTCTATTAAACAGACGCCTGTGTCGCCTGTAGTAATGAATCGGGAGTTTGCCGCAGAGGCTTCTGGGTATGCAAATGTTTGTGCCTGGCCACGCCCCCTCCAGTGACAGCAAGGCTCCTGCAGCAGCCCCATGGTTTCTTGAGCTCTGGATCCAGGCTGTGAAGAGTCTCAAAATCCAGCAATAAAGGGAATGTGTGAAGCTAATTTAATAGTGACAAAAAGTGACACTAGAAGTCCCACCAGAAGTAATGCTGCTGAAATAAACAAAACAAGCATTGGCATAACCAATAGGTCTTGCCTTTGGGAACTAATAAGTGTTAAGGTAGAGATATTGAGTTTGTGTTTGCTTTTAAGCTGTGTTGTGCAGAAGTCTGCAGTTTGCTGAAATGTTATAATAAAGAAGTGTGAGAAGCATTTTTGTTAGTTTAGTTATGATACAAAATGACGATGATAAAAAACTATTAATTAGAAGTAATGATTTGAGGTTTTTTTATGTTTGAATGCTGGCAACTTGTATCTGCCTGTTCCAATCGTTGCTTTTTATGGTGTTTATTGTGAAAGGAGTGGTATAAATAACAGGAGAGTGAAGGTTAGTTAGTTAGTGAGAGTGATAGATTTAGTGAGTGACTAAGTGAGAGATAGTGAGAAATTAACAGAGTTACTAAGAGTGATAAAATTAGTGAGAGAGTGAGTTAGTGAGAGTGAGAGAGTTAGCGAGTGAGTAAGTTAGTGAGAGAGAGTTATTAAGTTAGTGAGAGTGAGTGAGATTTAGTTAGTGAGAGTGAGAGAGTTAGTGAGTGAGTTATTGAGACTGAGTTAGTTATGATCATCAATTATAAGTGAAATGGAAATGTCAGAATTTCATTGCTCCGGTTTACTCCACCCAGGAGTAAAGAAAAAAAACAACTCCAGTAACCCATGTCATACACTAACTTTAATAGATGACTGACTGAGAAGAGGGGTGCAGAGAAGGATCTGGTTTATTCCAAGCCCCATCCAGTGAAGATGTAGTGGCAAGAAGGGGAATTTGCCTTTCTGCCCTGCAACGGACACTAGAGCTCGACGCCCTGGCAGTGGAGGGCAGGTAGGGGCAGTGCAAGGATTTCAGTGGTGCAGGCGCGTAGTGCAAACAGTATGCATGGGAGGGGGTGGGCCAGGTGGGCCAGGTGGTTAGAAGGGACACCAGCAGGTAGCCACTCCACTCAAAAACAGCCGGTGTGGAAGGAAAAAGCAGGATGCACCGCACAGCACACACGGACTACAACTCCCACTCCACTCAAAAGCAGCCGGTGTGGAAGGAAAAAGCAGGATGCACCGCACAGCACACACGGACTACAACTCCCACTCCACTCAAAAGCAGCTAGTGTGGAAGGAAAAAGCAGGATGCACCGCACAGCGCACACTGACTACAACTCCCACTCCACTCAAAAGCAGCCGGTGTGGAAGGAAAAAGCAGGATGCACCGCACAGCACACACGGCCTACAACCCCACTGTACATGTCGAAGTGGCCGGTCACCTGTGAACTGCGGCAGCACAAGCAAGCAGCATCTCGCCAACCTCTTAAGACACAGCAGAAGCCTTTCATGATCGTGGCCTCCCCCTAGCATGCACCTCACCCGACGAACAGCGCCTAGACACCGGCGCAGCACTTCATAAAGGTTATTATTGTAGCAGACGAGACAGCTCTCGTGGTCTCACTTCACCAGATGGTGAATAGTGAGACTAGTACAATATAAGGCGAGGGAGACACTTCTAGGCGTGGCTGGTCCAAACAGATACTCTTGAAGTTGAGGCTCAGTCTGCTGCCGGTGCTCGCCAGAGGTGCAGGACGAGACATTTGTGTCACAGGTTCATGCAATCGTGGTTGCTTGGTAATATGCCCGTCTATGTTTGATGTTATGAAGGACCGTGCTTGTTTCTGCCTTTATGGTGCAATCACCCATATGAAGGTTTACACGGGAGTGGTGCAGCCGTTTGAGCGTACTAGGCAGTCACCTACGACACAAGCTAACTGGGTCGCCAATATATATCTAAAGAACCCGGGGGCATATTATCAAGGGGGTTTTTCTCCGCTTTTTTGGCTTTAAAAGCCAAGAAAGCGGAGATAAAATTATCTCCCTAATACCTAGCTGTCGCTAACACCAGTTAGCGACAGCTAGTAGGAGATAACGACCATCTTGGGCCCCACTTTGCATGTCAGTGATATTTATCACTAATGGCATGCAAAGTGGGCGTGCCAAGATGTTAGCGACTGGAAACAGTCGCTAACATCGCTATCTCCTATTACCAACTTATGGAGATATTCGCGCTTTCATGGTACTTTCCTGAACGATAATTTTGGCTCATTCCCTAAGATTTTCTTTAAATCAGCATCTTGTTGTAGTATTGGCCAATATTTTTGTACACATCCTCGTATTTTCTGCGCCTCTTTGCTGTAGTTTAAGATCAGTCTTGGTGTATCATCTGTATTTTTCTTAGATTGTGGTTTTTGTATTAAGATCTCTGATCTTTTTTTAAACTTGATCTTGTCTACATTTTTGTTTAGCTCTCTCTTTCTGTATCCTCTTCCTTCTAGTCTGGAGGCACATTTGGCAATCTGTTCATTTGCTTCTTCTTCTTTGGAGCAGTTTCTTTTCATCCTCACAAATTCTCCAAATGGAATGTTATTTATTACAGACCTCGGATGAAAACTCTTAGCGTGTAGGATGCTGTTGGTGGCAATACTTTTTCTGTAAAGTGTTGTATTGATTTCATCATTCTCAATGTAGACTGTTATGTCCAAATAATCAATCCTGCTTTTGCTTGTGTTACATGTAAATGATAATCCTACATCATTGTTGTTCAATTTGGAAAAATATTGCATGAATTCTGTTTTCGTTCCGTTCCATATGAGGAATAGATCTTCGCTATATCTCGACCAAAGCATTATTTTTTCCAATTCATCTTTATTGGCAGGTCCCCATACCATCTCCTTCTCCCACCAACCCATTGTGAGGTTTGCATAATTGGGGGAGAAGGAAACTCCCATTGCGCATCCGCACAATTGTTGGTAAATATTGTGATTGAAGAGGAAAATGTTACTGTTCAAGCAGGTTTTGATTAGGGTTAACAACATGGCTGAGTGTTCCAGTTGTGATATGTTCCTTTGTTTCAAAAAGTAAGCGCAAGCATCCAATCCTGTTGTGTGTCGATTGATGTATATAGAGATACAACGTCTATTGTGACCAGTAGGAAGGCAGGATTCCAGGTGATTCCAGATAGTATGCGTAAGAAATCCCCAGTATCTTGAACATATGAGGTTAGATGTTTTACCATAGGAGCTAAATATTGGTCCACATAATAGGAGATGTTTTCGTATATGGAATCACATGAGGACACGATTGGCCTACCTGGCGGATCAATCAGAGTCTTGTGCACCTTTGGCAGAAAATATATTGTTGGCATAGTAGGATTTTCTTTCCAAAGGTATTTTAATTCCTCAGTGCCCAAAAGATTTTGTTCCTGCCATTCATCCAGCATGTTTTTCAATTCCTTTTGCATATTTTTGATTGGATTGGATGTACATTTTTTATACTTGGTCCCATCATCTAGCTGTCGATGATATATATATCAGCTCCAAAAGGTCGGCTTGGGATCACCAGTACCTCAGCGATCAAACACAAAAGACCAACGAATCCCAGATGATGCAAAGGATATTTTTATTCCTGAGAGTACAGCAGCGTGGCAGACGACGCGTTTCAGACAGTTGCCCTTGATCACATCAGAAATTTTCCCACAATGCCCTCTTTTTAACTGAACGTGTACACACCATGTGACAAATAAAAATAAACAAAATACTAGTAGGCAAAGTCAGAATGTGAACATCGGGGGTTTGCAGCCATTACACATTAGTAAATATAATGGTCATTTGGAACATATCATAGAATTTCAATACCTGCATCAATGCTTGTTATACGGTTCTATAGAAGCAAAGTCTTTAAAGTGCGTTTCAGTCGTGCAGTTACACGTCTGCAAAATATATATATACATCGCAGTTGTAAATATGACACTATAAATATACATATAAATATAAAAAATATATATATATATGTATATAGAATATGAATCATTTCATGGTTTAAAAAGTAATAATGTACATCCTTAAAACCATCCTAAAAAAAGATTTTTATACATTTCATCATTATAATGGTCCCATTGGGATTTGCAATACAATAGCAATGTAAACTTCACTGACCAATGTGCAACTCTACGCATAAGATTAAAGTGCTGCTAGGAACTCAGTCTATGTCAATAAAAACACAATTCACATCTAATATATTTACAAATTAGCCAACATTGGGGACATCGAATTCTGATGGCAATCCCTTGTGCAATGACTTTGTGTATCCTACTTGTGGGAGGAAAACAATTCCTCTCCCCCATGGGTTTAAAGTGCAACCTGTGTGGTGCATGAGAATCATGGATCCATCACTGCAAAAAGTTAAGAAAAGGAAATGAATTAAGTAAGTATTGGGTGTTGGACAGAAACTGAACATGGATAGATTGTGTCACAGGAGGGCTTAAACAGGAGCACTTTCCAAAATTCTGCCAATAGTATGGGGTGACTGGGCTGTAATATAACCGAGTACCTATACCAAGTAGGATTCTTTCCTTACAGGAAGTGGTACAGGTCTTCCGTAGTGTTCAGCCCATTTGGTACCTTGGAATCTAATTCTAAAATCCTTTTCGATTCCAATTGCCGACGCATCCTATCCCTGTCCCCTCCCCTTCTAGGTCTTGGAACTGATGAAAGGACAAAGTAGCTAAGACACTGTAGATCATTCCCATGTACACTATTAAAGTGTCTAGCCACGGGTTGGAGCTGTCGTTATTAACGATTGCCCGAATGTGCTGCAATATCCTGGCATGCATCAGAAGCCTGGTACTTCCCACGTACCTCAGGCCACAGGTGCATGCCAGAACATAAACAGCATACTCTGTTTTGCAACCGTAGTTTCCTTTAATTGGCAATGGTGTAGGGCTAAATGGAGTGGTATAATATTGGGTGTTAACCCCAAATTTGCATGCCCTGCAACTGGTACATTTATAAAACCCCAGCCGGGGTGGGAACCAAGACTTCTTTTTAGACAGTTCTGGGAAAGGATTGGAAATATGAGTACATAGGGAGGGTCTCCTCCGAAACGTAATATTAGGTGAATCTGGCAGATGATATGATAACACTGCATCTGTTTTTAATATAGGCCAACTTTTGGTTAAGATGGACCGGATCTTCCTGTCCTGGCAACTATATGCAGTGACGAACCTGATGGTAGATTCAGCCGAATCTTCCATGGTCCCCATATTTGGGATCACTGGTTTGAACAGTGTTTCTCTGGGTCTCAGTTTCATTTTAATGACCGCTCTTTTCAATATATTTTCCTTATATCCTCGCTCTCTGAATCTGTCTAGTGCTTCAGTAGTGCAGACCGCCAATTTCTCATCGCTACTGCATATTCTTTTCAGGCGGAGTAACTCCCCATAGGGGATATTGTCTATGACATGACAGGGATAGGCACTTGTGGCATGCAGGGTTGTGTTCCCCGATGTGTCTTTTCTATGAAGGGTGGTGGCCAGTTTACCTGCTTTGTGAAAAACCTTGACGTCTAAGAAGTCCACTGCTGTTTTACTCATGTGATATGTGAACATGAGATTTTCCTCATTGTTATTTAGCGTCATAATGAATTCTTTCACACTTTTTTCAACACCCCTCCAAATTAAAAACACATTGTCAATAAAACAAACCCACATTTCCACATGTTTTGCGAACACTGTGTGGTGTTTCCCCATGAGGACCCGCTTTTCCCACCAGCCCACGTGTAAACACGCGTAGCTGGGAGAAAAGCAGGCCACCATGGCAACACCTCTTTTTTGCACGTAGACATCAATATATATATGTACGTTTTATTATACAGGTAAATGAATGGTTATTTTCTTTTTCTAAGGCAGATTTGATTTAAAGTAAATAAACATGTTACTTTTCTTAGATATTACAAGTATTTCTTTATTATATTTGTTTTTTAAAGTAGCATTTCTTGTAGAGTTTGTTTATTGCATCTATTAGTATATATGATGTCACAGGTTGCAGGCCAATATTCCATCAAATCATCTATCAAGTCTTCTGTAGGCATGAGCAGTAATTTCATTCCACGAAGCAGAAACAGTTATTAACCTGCACCCACAAATGCTTGAATAATCCAACTTTACATGCTTATAAACATACATTTAATTCACAATGCTGGACTAATAACTTCAGCCAATGAGAGGAGTGATGATTTTGGGGTCCCCTCTAACCTAGGGGGAGGACCAAGCAGATGCCTTGAGCACAAAGAGCATATCATTCTGAACAATTCCGTGGTGGTCCCATTCTTTTAAAACCACCCCAAGCACAGTTATGGGCAAAGATACAATGAAAAGCCCATGCAAAGCATTATGGGATAAGATTAGCATCATTATTAGCATTCATGAAAGGGTTTCAATGTTTTTGAATTTTACTTATCAGGGACATCTTGGGACGAAGAGGTGAACAGCAGCTTGATGTGTGATATTTTAAATGCTATTGCATTTGCCTCATCAGCGACATCTAGGGACGACGAGGTGAACTGCAGCTTGATGTGTGATATTTTAAATGCTATTGCATTTGCCTCATCAGGGACATCTAGGGACAACGAGGTGAACTGCAGCTTGATATGTGATATTTTAAACGCTATTGCATTTGCCTCTTCACGGACATCTAGGGATGACGAGGTGAACTGCAGCTCTTTGAGGGTGCTGTGAGTGTGCTCAAGAGTGAGGTTTAAAATACTGTCCTAGGGGTCCCAATGACTGTTTTAATGGTGGGCCCCAGGCAGTCAATAAAAACAAAGGCTTTTGGACGTGCACGGTGGGCTTCTGGCCTCTGACGTCCTGTGCTGTCAACTAGTTTCAGCCAGGCATTTTCTTCTACTGGCTTTCTTCTGGACCTTATATGTATTGGGTGTTACAGGGGTTTGTATGAGTTTGTCAGTGCCCTGTGTGTAAAGCACACGCTACGGTGCTTATATGTGCAAGAGGTGTTTCCTCTTGAGTTGTACCTGTGGGGGTAAAGAAAACAGACATAACATTTAAGTAAAGGCTCTTTGTAGCAGGCTAAAAGCATTCAGTGAGGCCGCGCTGGGGGCCTAGAGGTGATCACGGACAAGGCGGTTGTGTTGGCGTCAGTGGCGGGTAGTGAAAGTGTGGCCGATCTCACAATATGCGTTAATGTATGTGAAATTAATCCTAAGTACCGTAACCGAAGTAAACAGTGGTGAAGGAATAAAACATTAAAGGGGGAGTTGCTTACATCAGATTTTAGCGAACAACTCAGCATGGAGCTCACCTGGGGGCCAGGCCATGTGCACTCTAAATTGGGGGAAGAAAAGGAAAAAGGCTGTTGGGGGAGGGGGGTAGTCTGGACCCAACAATGTAACGGTAAAAGAATGCACACACAAACACGGCCGGGGGCAGCATGAATGGTGGCTCTACCGTTAACAAAGTCGAGCTCAGGTACTTACTGCGTGATGTCGCTGGGCCCACAATGAACCTGTTGTCCGGGCAGAGGCTCCGTGAGAAATGAGCTTCAGTGTGGAGAGCGCTTAAATACCAGGAGAAAGTGCCAGGTGTTGCTTGTTAGCAGTGTCAGGTGTTCTGGCCTGGGCACTTGTAACGGGGCGTGTTCAGCTTCCTGTTATCTTGAGGAGGTGCCTGTTGTAGAGGATATGTATGTATGTATGTATACTTGTAAACCGCACTGTTACCCCATCCCTCTGGGCGTCCTGGCGCTGTATGCCGCTGGGGAACCCTTCCTAGCTTTCCCTGTGAGAGGGCATCCACAAGGTGAAGCCAGGCATCGCCGGCGCTGCTAGGGCCGTTGTTGAGATTAAGCAAGCTATTGTTAGGAGTTGCAGAGTGGGACCCATGGTTAGCGTAGGCACCTAGGCGAGAATTATCGAGTCCGCGGACGTTGACCCAAGACCCTGCCGCGTCGGGAATTGAACCCTGGTCCCGGGCCGACCTCTGCTTCAGGGTATGCCGCTTCTAACCAGTGAGCCTCACTTCTCCACTTCTCCAGAAGAGAGACCCGCAATAGAGGAAATAGAAGAAAAATAGAAGAAAGGCGTGCATGCTGGTGTATGTAGCGCTTTTTCTAATTTTTCTCATTGGCGCTACTAGGCAGGGTTACAAAAGCCTAGATCGTTTATATGCGAGTGCAAGTGTGCGGTCATGTAGGAGAGTGCTAATCCATATTGGGGCAGTCGCGCTCCATCTGTGCACTGTAATGGAGGGACGCCCTCTCTATTTATGCATATTGCAGCAGCTAGGCGGGACAAAGATGGTAACTGGCGCTAGTATGCAGTGATATTGATGCATATTGGTTCTCCCATGAAGGGAGGTGATGAACCCACTGTGTGGGGGCTCATGGGGATGTGCGGGGGGATTACACCTGTGGTATTTCACTGCTCCTTCAAATCCGCCACCTTCCCGGAAAGCTGGAAACACGCTGAACTCTGCGCCCTTCTGAAAAAACCCACAGCTGACCCCACCGAACTCAAAAACTACCGCCCTATCTCGCTCCTTCCTTTCCCGGCCAAAGTCATTGAGAAAGCTGTCAACAACCAGCTCGCCGCCTTCCTCGAAGCCAACAAATCCCTCGACTCCTCACAGTCCGGCTTCCGAGCAAAACACAGCACTGAGACCGCCCTCATCGCAGCAACAGACGACATTCGAACCCTACTGGACAATGGAGATACAGTCGCCCTCATCCTCCTCGACCTCTCTGCAGCCTTCGACACAGTCTGCCATAGCACCCTTCTACAGCGACTCAGAAATATCGGAATCCAAGGAAAAGCACTGAACTGGATCACCTCGTTCCTCACCGGAAGAACCCAGAAAGTCCGCCTCCCACCATTCAAGTCAGAAGCCACTGAAGTCATCTGCGGTGTACCACAAGGATCTTCACTCAGCCCCACCCTCTTCAACGTATACATGAGCCCTCTCGCGGCCATCGCCCGCCAACACAACCTAAACATCATCTCCTACGCGGATGACACTCAACTGATCCTATCACTCACCAATGACCCTAGCACCGCCAAAACCAACCTACATGAAGGAATGAAAGAAGTAGCCGAATGGATGAAACACAGCCGTCTGAAACTGAACTCTGATAAAACAGAAGTCCTCATCTTAGGCTCCTCCCCCTCCACATGGGACGACTCTTGGTGGCCAGAAGCCCTTGGAAAAGCACCCATCCCGACGGACCACGCACGGAACATGGGCATCATCCTGGATTCCTCACTTTCAATGAACAGACAAGTCAACGCCGTCTCCTCTTCCTGCTTCAACATTCTTCGCATGCTCAAAAAAACATTTCGTTGGATCCCCACCGAAACTAGGAAAACGGTCACCCACGCACTGGTCACGAGCCGCCTGGACTACGGAAACACCCTATACGCCGGCACTACCGCTAAACTCCAGAAAAAACTCCAACGAATCCAAAACGCCTCTGCAAGGCTCATATTAGACATCCCGTGTAAAGAACATATCTCTGGTCACCTGAAAAACCTCCACTGGCTTCCCGTCAATAAGAGGATCACTTTCCGGCTCCTAACCCACGCACACAAAGCACTCTACGAAATCGGACCAGAATGCCTCAACACACGACTGTCCTTCTACACCCCCTCCCGCCAGCTTCGATCTTCCAACCAAGCCCTTGCCACGGTACCTCGCATCAACAAGACCACCATGGGAGGCAGATCCTTCTCCTACCTGGCAGCTAAAACCTGAAACTCTCTTCCCACTTACCTTCGCCTTACCCAGAACCACCTAGCATTCAGAAAGCAACTTAAAACATGGATATTTGACAAGTAACTCCCCACCCCTTCTCAAGCGCCTTGAGACCCTCTGGGTATGTAGTGCGCTATATAAATCCTTGACTTGACTTAACTTGACTTGACTTGGAAGGGACATTGCGGGGTCGTGATGGTCCCGTGTGGGTGTATACCCTGGCACGGTGTAGTAAGTCGGGCCGTGGAGGCTCAGTGCCCTGTCGGTGGAGTAAGGTTCGGGGAGCATCAGTGGGCGAGATCTAGTGTCGTCTCACAGAGTGTTGGGTTAGCGCATTCTAAGAAGGAACTGTGAGTGAGTTGGTCACAACCTAGGTGTTAGATCCAGTACTTCTCACTGTGGACGTTTGGCATTGGAACATGTGGCAGGGCAGGGACATTCCAGGCCCAGCAAGGGCGCTATTGGTGAGATGGCACTGGGAGAGTGTGATGTGTCAGGTATTGACAGGGGGGAGGCCTTATCTACTGAGGCTGTTCCACGGAATATTATCATTCAAACCCTCCGTGTGGGTTGACAATCTGTAGATCCAGCATTGTTCTTTGGACAGTAGGTGCTTCTCGTTGTCTGTGGGGTGGACAGGGATCTGCTCGATGGCTGTCCATCTAAGGTCGTTGATGGTATGTCCATGCCTTAAGAAGTGCTCTGTGAGTTTGCTGATAGTCTTCTTGCACCGAACCGTACTTCTGTTTTCAGTGATTCTGGTGCGTTCTTTTCTCGTGGTCATCCCCACGTATCGGAGCTGGCATGGGCACTCAATCAAGTACTCTAGGTTGGTAGAGTTGCAGTTCGTGTGCTTGCCTTGGTGCCATGTTTTACCCGTTTCCAGACTGAGGGTTTTGGTATGTTATGTTAAAATAGCTTATATAGCGCTCAGCTGCCCCAGCAAAGGGGCGTCCCGGCGCTTTGTAGCAGATAGATAACTGACTCCGATGAGATTCCGCAGGGCATAATTCCAGAAAAGCTTAGTTTAGGGGAAGAGATGGGTTTTGATTGCCTTTCAGAAGTCCAACAGGCCTTCCAGTTCTCGTATGTGGGCTGGTAATGAGTTCCACAATTTTGCTGCTAAGTAGCGGAAGGAGCGTCCTCCCGCTCGGCAGCGCTTAATCCGGGGTACCCTGACCAGATGTTGACCTGCAGAGCGTAATACGCAAGTTGGAACATACGGGGTCAAAAGGTTGCAGAGCATTTTAGGAGTAGCAAGTTTTAAGATTTTGAAAGACAGGCATAGAGTCTTAAACTGAATTCGCTGAGCCATAGGGAGCCAATGAAGCCTCCAGATGGTATCAGAGATGAATCAGAATCGGGGAAGGCCTACTAAGGCTCTAGCAGCCGCATTTTGGGTGCGCTGCATCCGAGAGATCTCTGCTCAATTGGCTCCCAGCAGCAGGGAATAGGTGTAGTCCAATCGGGAAAGAACCGTGGACTGGACTATCAGCTGCCTTGTAGATGAGTCAAAGACCTTTAAAATGGGTCTTAGACCTCGTAGAATGCCAAAGCATGTAGCAGCGACTCTTTTTTGGTCTGCAAGCAAACATTAAGGGAGGAATCCAGCCAGACCCCCAAGTTTTTGACTTCTGTTTTGTGTACTGGGGCTTTACCCAGAGAATTGGGCCACCAGTGATCAACCCATAGGTCTACGTTTTTTCCAACCAGTAGAATCCTCTGTCTTATTTGCATTTAGTTGCAGACAGTTAGATGTCATCCAGTCTGCCACGGCAGTCAGGCCGCTTTTAAACCTGGAGACATTTGGGGCTGAGCCTTCCGTTAGGGCAACCACTAGCTGCATGTCATCAGCGTATAAGACGATGGCAAGGTCCCATTGTTTGGCGACAGCAGCTAGCGGCTGAACATAAAGATTAAATAATATGGGGCTCAATGCCGAGCCTTGGGGGACACCCTGCTCAATAGGATGTGCCTGAGATAGGAAAGGAGGGGTGAAAACACGAAATGACCTCTCAGTCAGAAAAGATCTGAACCAGGCAAGGGCCATATCAGTGATCCCTGCCTCCTCAAGCCGGTGGAGCAGAATCTTGGAAACAGTGTCAAAGGCGGCACTAAGATCTAACAGGATCAGTGCCGCCGTTTGACCATGGTCAAGGATAGATCACAGGTGTTCCGTCATGGCCAAGAGAGCGATCTCGGTACTATGACCAGCGCGGAAACCATGTTGTGTTTCATCCAGAATGTTATTGGAGCTCAGAACGTTGGTAAGTATAGTATTAACATGTGATTCTGCCACCTTCGCTATCCAGGGGAGAAGAGAGATAGGCCTGACATTTTTAGGCTTCATAGGGTCTAAATTAGGTTTTTTAAGGATGGGAGAGACCCACGCCTGTTTTCATTTCACTGGAACAATGGCGGATGAGAAAGAGGCATTAATCAGCTGGTGTAGCGGGGCCATACAGGGCAGAGAGGATTCTCGGAACTGGGCAGCTTTGAGTGGATCAGCCGGACTTTATTTTCACAGTCAATTTGCTAAATTCTTCCCAGGAAATCTCAGGAATAGCCGTCAGATCAGAGGCTAAGGCTGGTCTAATGAAAGGAGATGGACCGGGCATAGTCATGGAAGAAAAAGATTGATAAATAGCCCGTATTTTCTCCACGAAGAAGGAGGCCAATTCTTCACATTGGGATTCTGACGTGGGAATAGACGCTGGAGATTTTTTGGCACTGAGATCTTTGAGAATTTTGAAGATGACTTTAGCGGGGTTGGAGCTCAATTTAATCTCAGAAGCATAGTTCTCCGCTCGAGCCCGGCATACAGCTCAATGATATGTTTTAGGTTCGGCTAGATACTAAGCTTTTTTTACGGGAGCATAGTCTTTCCTCCACTTGAGCTCATACCTTTTGCATGTCTTCAGGGAAGTCAAGGTGTCATTATACCAGGGGTTAGAATCCTGTGTGCGACCCTTAATCCAGGTTGCCGGTATAAGAGTGTCAAGTGCCCGGGTGATCCAGGCACAGAATGAATCATATCCTGTCTCAACAAGTACTAAAAGGGCCTAAAGGGTCCGCTCCTAGGAGTGCGTGGAAATCTTCAAGTCGAAACTTGCGCTACGGTCTTTTAAATACCGAACGTTGAGTATTGTTGTGTGAAGATGCAGGTGTGGGAATGGTCATTTCAACTAGGAGATGGTCGGACCAGGCCATAGGAGTAGGGGTAATCACAGTGGCCATCTCAATGTTTGTAAATATGGGGTCTGACAGATGACCTCCTTTATGTATAAGGCTTTTAACTATTTGATGGAGCAGAAATGCGGCTAAATCGGCAAGCATAGTGCGAATAGTCTGATCCTGGTCCAGACCAAAGTGGAGGTTAAGAACGCTAAAAATGCTAAAATTAGCCGATTCCACGGCAAATGCTCCAACTGCCTCAAAGAGAGCATTGTAAAAACCGGAGGCAGGTCCGGGAGGCATAAATATTAATAGACCGGAAGCACATTCACCTCGCTCAATATTAACTTTATCAAAAAGACAGGAGTAGCTAGACCTGGTGATCACAGCGATACCACCTTCCCTAGTCGCTCTATTCACCAAAGAAATCGAGTATTCAGAGGGTAGCGCCAGATTCGGTGTGGCCGTCATATCACCACTCAGCCAAGTCTCAGTCAGAAAGAAAATATCAGGAGTTTCATCAATGATACGGTCATATATTTCCGCATGGTGTTTATCTAATGATCTTACATTTAACTGTAGTATTTTAAGCCGATGTTGAGGGAGTATGACAGGAGAAACAGATAAAGGCATAGGTTTAGAAAGTACAAAAGTGCAAAACGGACAGCATAACGGGCCACTCAGGGAATGAAGTGGGGGAATGCTACAATGGTGAGATGGAGGTCGCAGCTTTAAGAAAACCTCTCTGGTGTCAAGATAGCTACCTGGCAGATTTTGGCCAGCGTTTCTGGCGAGAGGCGACCTACTGGCGCGGACGGGCGCAGACGGGCTTGCCATTGGCGCGTCGCCGGTGCTCCCGTGCCATATTGGATATAAATAGTTGACAGGGGGCATGTAGTAACTAGAGCGCCGACCAAAATGGCGTGCTCCCGGAAGTAAGTGGTTCCGGTCTTTGCTCTTGTCTATGCCCTCCACATCAATCAGCCACAGGGCTGTGGTGCACCGGGGCGCAAGAGTGTATAATAAGTCAGGTAGGTGTTCAGCGTTATTCACACTATTTTTAAAACAATGACGAAGTAAAATTGATCTTCCCTCCACGCACTGAACCTGAAGCCAAAATGCAGGAAATAGCCTTAACGATGTTTCCCCATGTCAGCAGGATCGGACAACTTCACAAACAGTATGCCCTCGCCGCCTCTAAGCTTTAAATAGGAAAATGCGGCGTGCAGCAACTAGAGCGCAAACCAAAATGGCGTGCTCCCGGAAGTGAGTGGATCCGGTCTTTGCTCTTGTCTATGCCCTCCACATCAATCAGCCACAGGGCTGCGGTGGACCGGGGCGCAAGAGTGTATAATAAGTCAGGTAGGTTTTCAGGGGTATTCACACTATTTTTAAAACAATGACGAAGTAAAATTGATCTTCCCTCCACCCACTGAACCTGAAGCCTAAATGCAGGAAATAGCCTTAACGATGTTTCCCCATGTCAGCAGGATCGGAGAACTGTGTCGTGAGATGGCAAATGCTGCAACCGCCACCGGGGTAGTGACCCGTGACTTTGGGGAGGTTCCATACTAAATGTAGTGTAGGGTTGGTGGTGGTTTCCGTGGTTCTAGGCCGTGTAGAGATGAGTTGATCCCGTAGGCTGTTTGATTTTTTGTAGGTAAAGAGGGGCAGGTCCCAGTCTTGTTTTCCTGTGTTGATGATTCTCCAATTTTTCTTGATGATTTTAGCCACTGAATTGGAGTTAGGGTTGTGCGTGGTGACACAGGTCAATGGTGTTATTGTTTCTTGACGGGTCGGTGTTTCCAGGAGGGCATCTCTATTTCGTTTTTTTGCCCGTTTCTTGGTCCTGTCGATGATCCTTCTTGGATAGCCTTGTTGTTGTAGTCTGTGGGAAGAGTCTGTGGCCTGTGTGCTGTAGTCCTCCTTATTGCTGCAATTGTGCCTTATGCGTAGAAATTGGCAATAGGGCAGGTTCTCCCTTAGTGGTCGTGGGTGGAAACTTTCAAAGGCCAGTAGTGAATTTCTTGCTGTGGGTTTGTAGTACGTGGTGGTTGATAGTTTGCCATTGGTGGCCTTGATCAGTAGGTCCAGGAAAGGTAACTGGTCTTTGCTGCTGGTGTACTTGAAGCGTAGGTAGGGATCACGTGAGTTGAGCCAGGTCAGGAAGTTCTTCAAGGACTCCTCCGAGCCTTCCCAAATCATGAAGACGTCATCAATGTATCAGCGCCAGAAAAGTATTGATTCCGTGAAAGGGTTGTTGGGTTCGAGGATATGTGACTGTTCCAGGTGGTGGACGTATAGCCCCGCCACACTGGGCGCAAAAATACTGACCATGGATGTTCCGTTTGTTTGGAGGTAGTATGTGCCCTCAAATTCAAAAAAGTTCTCTTTAATGCCAATCTTGCGCAGTCTAGGACAAATTCCCTTGGTGTGGTGTGTTCCCATTGTGAGTTGGTCAGGGTTTCTTCTAGGACCTTGAGGGTGACATCTTGGGGCAGGCTTGTGTACAGGCTTTCAATGTCCAGTCCCACAAGTAACTGGGTTGTGGGGTCAAAATCCAGGTCTAGAAGGAGGGACAGGAGATGTTTGGTGTCCTTGATGTAAGTGGTCGCTGCCTGTACTAGAGGGTTAAGAAAAAAGTCACAGAACCTTGAGAAGGGTTCAAGGAGTGAGTTGCAGCCTGAGACAATCGGTCGTCCTGGGGGTGGTCTCGTTTCCTTGTGTACTTTTGGTACTGTGTAAAAGTACGGTATCCAGGCTTGTGTGTTGCAGATGAAGGTAGCCTCCTCTTTGGAGATGTGGTTGTTGTCTGCCGCTGTGGTCACCAGGTTGGTGATTGCTAGCTTGAGCTGATTAGAAGGGTCGCCATTGAGGCGTCTGTAATTGCGGTTGTCATCAAGGACTCTCTGGCACTCCGCTCAGTAAGCCTCGGTGTCTTGTATCTCAATCCCACCGCCTTTGTCGGCGGGTTTAATGGTAATGTTGTTGTTGTCTCGGAGGGTTTTCAGTGCTGCCCGTTCTTCTTTTGATAGGTTGTTGTAAGTCTCTGATTGATTGGTTTTCTCTACTTCATTGTAGACGGCCTGCTGGAAGGCAATGATCTCTACAGGTATACTGAAAGGTGGAGGCTTGAATGTAGATTTGGGTCGTAGACCAGTCTCATTGGTTTCCCTTGTGTCATTATTGGTGTCTTGTCTTTCAAAAAAGACGCGGAGCTTCAACTTCCGGAAGAATTCGGCTAGTTCGGTATGCAGGAGGAATTTGTCAACTCTCTTGGTAGGGACAAATATTTTGGTACGTCAGTATGTGCGAGTGAGGAAACCAGGCCTAGTGGAAAAGGGGGCACCTCGTTGGTCTGATCCATTGAGGATCATAAAGGTGTTGGAAGGTGCAGTGAAACTTAAAGATGGGAGAGTGCGGAATTTATGCCATGTGAGTGAGTGCAAGGAGGTTAGCGGATGTAGGAGTGTAGGGTCTGCTTCCTATGGTTACCCCCACTTTTTGCTGTGTTTCGCTGGTTTAGCTACTTTAGTCTTGCTGTGGCCCTGCTAATCAGGACCACAGCCTAGCTGTTCCCTCTCTAAATTGGTTACATGTACTTTAGGTACACTCCAGATTGGTTACTGGGTTACCCTTGTGAGTCCCTAGTATATTGTACCTTAGGTACCAAGGTCATAGGTACCCCAGAGGCCTACCAGGGGCTGAAGCATGTGTTATGCCACCCCTGGGAAGACTTCAATAATGGCACCACAGGTCAGCACGTGCAGCCTGGGTAAGGTGGTGTAAGCACCCCTTACTTAGATATAGTATACCTATATCAATATTACCTACTGGCGGTCGCCAGTAGGTAGTTATAGTTAGGATCTACTTTCCATAGGAAATCCGCAACATTCTATTGGGAATAACTTTGGCGCCGGTGGATGAATCTTCGCGAATTTCTCAAAGTTCCTGGCCCGCTCTGCTCCGCTTCTTCCCTGAAAATGTGGGGGGGATTCGTCAAGCGGGGGCCGAGATAAAAGGGGGGTCCCAAAATGTGTTTTCTCCATGTTAATTTCCATAGGGCGGTCAAACTCACTTTTAGCCCGAACGGCTGAATGGATTTCCACCAAACTTGGCAAAATTGTAGGGACTGGTAGCCGGATGTGCCTTTGCTGTGTCTCAAGATATGTGCTCCAGTGGATTTTGAGTAATTTAGGTTCAAAAAAATATATAGATCTATAAGCGCGCCCCGGTACGCGCACCGGGCGTGCTACGCGACTTGTGCACGGAAAACTGATTGGCTCTCGGGTGTCTGTAAACATTCCAAACAGTCCGGAGCGGCCGCCATCTTGTGTCTCGGTAAAATTGAGACACAAGAGGTGGCAAAAACAAAGGGGGAAATGGCCATAAGGGGGCTGAGTAAACCCCCCCTGCCCTCCTAGGTTTGATGTGGGGGCCATAAAAGGGCCCCGCGGGGCGAAATACATTTTTATTTTTTTCAATTTGCGCGGGGGGAGCGCCCGGTATGCGCACCGGGGAGCGTACCGGGGAGCGTACCATAGGGAAAAAAGAATGACAGAGTTTTCAAAAAATGTAGCATTTTTTTTATAAAATGGAGGTAGTTCTAAAAAGAACTGTTTTTTTTCTTCTTTTTGTTGTTTTATATTTTTTTATTGTTTTTTGGAACATTTTTTACTTTTTTTGGCTTTTCTGAACACTTTTATTTTTTTTGTATTTTTTATGGGGAGAAACAAAAAACAGGGAATTGTAAATGGCTCAACTGGAGCAAAAAAAAAATCAGGAACATTTAGGGTTTTCTTGGACACTTATGGTTATCACCAGCAACCATGATAAGTTTGATACTTTGCTCACCATAGCAAAGTGTCTTGTTACAATATTTGCACACGATTTTGTAATTGGCAAACTTAGGTTGAATAGTAGCCAATGTGTCTCTTGCCCCCGGACCCGATGGAGTGGGTTGTTTTGATGTTGAGCGTCTAGAAGTTGATGGGGGTAGCTTACTGCAGAGGTCCCTTAACTCTGCATTAGAATAATTGTTTGGATGCAATCATTGTATGATTCCCGAAGTAATACTTATTGTTAGGGTTCCCCCTGGACAACTCAGCATCACAAATTAAACAAGTCACCTTTGCAGCGTTGACTTTTTTAAAACCCCTTGGGATTTTGTAGAACTCCCAAATAAAGTGCTCTTTTGGTTGGTAGGGCTGTTTATTTTCAGGCAGGAATTCCCTTCTCTGTTCCTCCTCTTCATCATTCTCCTCCTCATCCTCTTGACCGCCAATGTAATCTTCTGGTGGTCTTTTAGATGGTGGTGGTGGTGGTGGTGGGGAAGATCCTCCAGCTGCTGCTGCTAATGTAGCCATTTCAAACTAGTAAAGAGTAGAGATAGAACTCCAAAAAGGTCTTCCTCAGTCAAAAGACAAAGTCAGAATAAGGAAAAAAGGTGGGGGCTTTCATCATTTGGAAAACAAAACTGTTCTGGACCAATGAAAAGTGTTATTTTCAAGTCACATGACACAGGCTTTCATCATTTGGAAACCAAAACTGATCTGCACCAATGAAAAGTGTTATTTTCAGATCACATGACCTGACGCGCTTACGCTACGCGCCCCGGGGCACGCGGCGTAAGCGCATCGAGACGTTGCGCGATCGTATGCGATTGCGTGCTTCAGGGTGCGCTTACGCAGTTCGTCATATGGCACATCACGCGACTGCGCGAAACGTCACAATGTTGTTTTCGTTCGCGGGAATAGCGCTAATGGGACGCTCCCCGGTATGCGCCCTGGGGCGCGCTGCAAAATTGCGCTGACCGGGGCGCTCCCCGGTATGCGCCCCGGGAGCGCTCCGGGGCAAATAAAAAATATATATATATATAAAAAATATTATTACATAATTATACAATATAAAATTTGTTATGAAAAATATTACTTTTCATACCTATAAAGATTTGCTATTAAAAAACCATTGAAATTCACTGAAAAAGCCATAGGTTTCACACCAGTTATAGTTAGGAATTAGCATTTAAAAAACCTATTAAATTCACTGAAAAAAACATAGGTTTCACACCAGTTATAGTTATCTGGAAATTTTACTTGCATAAAACAATTGAAATTCCCACGTTATAGTTATTTGGACTCACTATAACTTGCGCGTGCAATGCACTGCTGATGACGTCACATATTACATCACTCATGACATGGTCAGTGACATCACTCATGACATCACTGATGACACCATCCTTGTGAAAGAGTGACAGACCTCCTTTCACTGTAATGTAACTCTTGAAACACATATTCAAAAATAGAAATTTAAATTTACAAAAAAATAGACATACAGATATCAGTTACAACAACCAATTTAGTAATTCCACCATCTATATACACATCCACTCATTCACCAACAGTTCTATATAATCACTCATACGTATACTCACTCATCATATGTAGTGATACACCTATACATCCTGTTACACACCGACAGTCATCCATAAGTTACTCACACACATACTCACACATGCAACTAAACTATTGAACATCCATTTATTTGCATATAGAGCAATACACACACTACCACCTTACTTCTATGGAAATTTACACATATTTATTCTCTTAAACAATCACTTATAGAAACACATACTTATTTAAACAGGAACTCTTACAATCTCTTACTATCACATATACTCACTTATATGCATCAATATTCACATATTCTAGATTAAAACATATGTAGTTACTGATAAAGACACTAGTGAGACAGTCATCCACTCACTAACATACACATATACACACTATTCCACCATACAGTCCTGCACATATGCCGTCTTCAAAATACATACAAACAGAGAGTCAGTCACTCATGCATCAATGTTGTAAGTAATACCCACACTAAACAATACAGACCCTCATACTGATACTAAAAAAACATCTAATAACTCATATAGATACACATGTAGTTACTCACCAACCCATGCAGCCACGTATATACAAAGTGAAACACTAATACATATATTTAAATATTTAAACATTACTCACTAATATTTATTTTTCAGAAAGACACACATTCACTGGATGGTGTCATCAGTGATGTCATGAGTGATGTCACTGACCATGTCATGAGTGATGTAATATGTGATGTCATCAGCAGTGCATTGCACGCGCAGGTTATAGTGAGTCCAACTAACTATAACGTGGGAATTTCAATGGTTTTATGCGAGTAAAATTTCCAGATAACTATAACTGGTGTCAAACCTATGTTTTTTTTGTGAATTTAATAGGTTTTTTAAATGCTAATTCCTAACTATAACTGGTGTGAAACCTATGTTTTTTTCATATATATATTCACTGAAAAAAACATAGGTTTCAGGCCTTATATAGTTAGGATTTAGCATTTAAAAAACCATTGAAATTGCTCCTATATAGTTAGTTGTACTAACTATATTTCGCGCACCCGCAATCCACTGCTGATGATGTCACATATTACATCATTCATGACATGGTCAGTGACATCACTGATGACATAATTCATGTGATAATATGATGCACCTCCTTACACTCTAATATAACCTTTGATACACCCATATATATATATATATATATATATATACATTTTAACCTATAAGTCACTCCTATGGCAGGCCTCGAAAATCCTGAAGGCAGAGTGCTTGGTTTTGTGTGAGAGGGTGCCCTAGCATGAGCTGAGCCCCTCTGCAGCTTTCGGAAACCCTTCCTTATAGCTGTTCTATGATACAGCCATGGTCAACAGTCAGAGATGTGCGTTCTATGGAACAGTCATTGACGCCAATTATTTGTAATATAACTAGTGAGGCCTGGGTGAATCATTTTACAACTATTTACTGTGCCCCACCGGAATCTGAATTGACTCCTATCTCTGGCGACCCTAAACCACTAGATATTGACATTGCAGAGGTAACGGAGGCTATAGACCAAAGTCTTGGCAATAAAGCGCCTGGTCCCCACGGGCTGCCGATAGACTTGATTAAGTGGATCCCGGCATTCTGGGCCACCTTACTTTTGAACATTTTTAATAACCTGATTTAGTAAGGATTCCTGATACATGGGCCAGAAGCATATTTGTACCAATTTGTAAAAAAGGCGACAGATCACTACCGTGTAATTATCGCCCAATCTCCCTAATAGACAACACCCTTAAAATATTAGGTCGAGTTCTTTAGTAGAATTCCACCCTTCTAGAGGGAGAAGACATGTACACACTGGTATACCCGGTAAATGTTTAAAAGAGCCTCAGCATCACAAAATGGATCCTGCTGCCACAGACACGTGTCTGACCTCCTGCTGCTGGACAAAACTCCGGCAGGGTAGGCCTGGTCAATAGGTTTCCTGTCCAGGGAGTTGCCTGCACCTCCCCAGACAGGCTTTAGTGTATTTGGGCAGGGTGGGTTGCATTCAGTGAATGCTTTTCAGACACTGCCTGGGGCACACAAAGTGGCCCATGCATTTCCCAGTTCAAACCGGTTGCTGGGGCACTCAGCCCCAGCTCTGGCGTGAAACTGGACAAAGGGGGATGGGAATAGCCACCCCTCCCCAGGTCCTCCCATAGGTGGGACCCTAGAGTTAGTCCAACCCCTAAACTTAGTATAAATATCGGAACCCAGTCACTGAGACTTTAGATTACCCTGGACGAAACTCTGAAACATATATCTTGGATTTGTGACATTCCATATCGACTGGAAGATGGAAGAAATCTCCCTTAGGATCAAGGAGTGACTCCCCTGTTCAAACAGTCACCAAAGAAGCATCTTGCCGGTCTGCATTTTCAAGGCTCCTCACGGATCCCGAAGAATCTGTGACACAGGACACAGACTTCCAGACATTTCCTGAAGTTGTGCATTGGGCTACTTGTAGTCCAAGCCCTGAGCACCTTTTGCTTTGAAGATTGTGGGCCTACACTCCACGAGTGTTCCGTGGGCCCGCTTTCAGCATTTCCGCTCAAGGTGCATTCATGATCCCTAGTCCGTTGGCTAGTGGGTCCCCCTGAAGGAATCTACTTTGTTTCTACGGCTTCCCTGGTTACCCTAGATGTGCCCTGACTCCCCTCCAAAGGGTGAGTTCCTCAGACCTTGCTGGTCTGCACCGAAGCCAATCTTGTCATCTTGTCATCTTGTCATCTTGCGTGGGTTGCTGTTGCCAAGGCTTGTTAGGTTCAATCCAGATTTGTTGTTTGTTTCTTTACTCCTGGGTGGAGTAAACCGGAGCAATGAAATTCTGACATTTCAATTTCACTTATAATTGGTGATCATAACTAGCTCACTCTCAATAACTCACTCGCTAACTCTCTCACTCGCACTAACTAAATCTCACTCTCTCTCACTAACTCAATAACTCTCTCTCACTAACTAACTCACTCGCTAACTCTCTCAATCTCACTAACTCTCTCACTCTCTCTCACTAACTTAAAAACTCTTTCTCACTAAGTCACTTGCTAACTCTCTCACTCTCACTAACTAAATCTCACTCTCTCTCACTCAATAACTCTCTCTCACTAACTAACTCACTCACTAACTCTCTCATTAACTCTCTCACTAATTTTATCACTCTTACTAACTCTCTCAATTTCTCACTATCTCTCACTAATTAACTCACTAAATCTATCACTCTCACTAATTAACTAACTTTCTCTCTCCTGTTATTTATACCCACCCCTTTAACAATAAACACCATAAAAAGCAATGAATAGAACAGGCAGATACAAGTTGCCAGCATTCAAACATAAAAAAAAACTCAAATCATTACTTCTAATTAATAGTTTTTTATTATATTCATTTTGTGTCATAACTAAAATAACAAAAATGATTCTCACACTTCTTTATTATAACATTTCAGCATACTGCAGACTTCTGCACATCACAACTTAAATACAAACACAAGCTCAATATCTCTGCCTTAACACTTATTAGTTCCCAAAGGCAAGACCTATTGGCTATGCCAATGCTTGTTTTCTTTATTCCAGCAGCATTACTTCTAGTGGGTCTTCTAGTGTCACCTTTTGTCACTATTGAATTAGCTTCACACATTCCCTTTATTGCTGGATTTTGAGACTCTTCTCAGCCTGGATCCAGAGCACAAGTCACCATGGGGCTGCTGCAGGAGCCTTGCTGTCACTGAGGGGGCGTGCCTAAGCACCATCATTTGCATACCCAGAAGCCTCTGCGGCAAACTCCCGATTAATTACTACAGGCGACACAGGCGTCTGTTTAACAGGAGAAGGAGCGCGTGTAGCTGTGCACCAAGAAACATTCATGAGAGCGACTGACACGTCACCGGTGTAAAGTCACCCTACTTGTAGAAAGTTATATTTTTTGTCATGATTGCGCGAACCAACCTCAACTGTAATGTTTCAAATGAACTCGTTTTCGCTGGTCACGCGCACTTCGAGGGGCCGTGAGAAGTGGAGCTTTCATCAATTTTTAGAGGGTTTCTTTACAAGAAACTCCGTACTTTGTTAACATGTGAGTTTACTGGGACAATTGGGCCTCCTCGGCAGCTGACAGGAGCTAGAACCCGCAGGCGCTACCGGAAGGCGTCACATGGTCACGTGACGCAGTACGAGGCGCCTGCGCGAAGGAGCGGGAGGTGCAACGCTCCCTCCTGTCGCTATAGGTCGGGAGGCTCGAAGGAAAGAGTCAGCGCATCATTCCTAATCTGCATACCCACAATCCTGTGCGCGCCTCATAATGCTGCTTTACTCTCATTCTAAATGCAGGGCTCTTTGTGGCATTTGAAACGATAAAGAGCGGACATTTAAGAACGAAGAGGCCAGAGTATCAGTCTTCTAGTGGGAAGGCATGAATCATAGTCAGGCACACTACTCTTCTAAGGGAAGTTAATGGGTAATTAGCTTCTTTCAATAAGCATCGGTCATATTAGTTAAGTTAGTCAATGGCATAATGTGTAAGTTTCGTGCAATAGGGCGGACCGGCTGCCTGCTCGGGATGTCGCCCAGCTCCTGCCCTTCATTGAACAGATGAGATTGCTCCTGGGCCGGTTGCTCGGCTGTTCCTGGGCCGGTTGCTCGGTTGTTCTGTTCCTGGGCCGGTTGCTCGGTTGTTCCTGGGCCGGTTGCTCGGTTGTTCCTGGGCCGGTTGCTCGGTTGTTCCTGGGCTGGTTGCTCTGTTGCTCCTGGGCTGGTTGCTCGGTTGTTCCTGGGCTGGTTGCTCGGCTGTGTTGTACCGCTGCTGGCCCTGAAAAGGATGTGGACCACCGGAGGAGCCCTGTTAAACTCCCGCTGGCCGTCCATACAACTATATCACTCTTTCATGCCATCTGTTTGTAGCATGTTTCTTTCTAGGACTTCAATCAATGGGTTGCTTGGAAGTGGCTCCATGTTTGTGTTTTCGCCAGAACAGTTTCAAAGACTTCTTAAAATAAATCCAGGCTGGAAATCTTACAGGCTTCTTGATTTAGGAGATGGAGAAGTTACGAAAGTCATGGGCCCTCATTTCGAAGAAATCTACGTAACAGAGATGTCGCAAACTATGATATGGCAACTTCAGAAAAAAAAGTACAGGGTACTTGAAATAGACGAATGGCAGAACACAGGATTCCAATATGAATCTTCTCGATCGCTGCGATCGACCTGTGACTTTATTGAAAGAAATCCCAAATGTACTGGAGCCAACTAGGGGCCGAGTCATTCTGGCACTGGTTCTTCCCTTTCACCCATATGTGGAAAAGGATCTACCGCAAGCTGGAGACAGAACACCGCCCACATGTGAGGCACCTGAAACAGCAGAGGATGAAGATGCGGATGAAGCAGCGCTCTCATTCACTTGCACGTGGGTCATCTCCAAATTCAAGTGTCCGAAGTTATGGAAGTCAACGGGAAGGTTTGGGAGGAGCAGGTGAACAGCCTGACTGAAGTTTTCCATGAGGCAGTATTCCCCATCGAGGCAATAAAGATGTGTTTCCTCTTAGTGTGCCTGAAGGACATTGGGGCATATTATCAAGGGGGTTTATCTCCGCTTTTTTGGCTTTAAAAGCCAAGAAAGCGGAGATAAAATTATCTCCCTATTACCTAGCTGCCGTTAACACCAGTTAGAGACAGCTAGTAGGAGATAGCGACCATCTTGGGCCCCACTTTGCATGTCAGTGATATTTATCACTAATGAGATGCAAAGTGGGCGTGCCAAGATGTTAGAGACTGAAAACAGTCGCTAACATCGCTATCTCCTATTACCAACTTTTGGAGATATTCGCGCTATGCGGGAATATCTCCAAAAGCTAACACCTGCCCTGAGCAGTTCTTAGCCATGTTATCCAATGGGAGGTGGATAACATGGCAAAGAGCATTAGCTCGCTCATGCATGAATATCGCGGACTTTTCAGCGATATTCATGCTTTGCGGCGATTTTTACCGCATTTGCGTTAAACCTTGGTAATACCAAGGTTTATTTGCGGTAAAAATCGCCTCAGCGCTGCGGTAAATTTTTGTCTCTAACCAAGCAATAGCGATATTTATCGCTATTGCTTGGTAATATGCCCCATTGTTTTATACGGAATCATCATTTTTATCAGCTCGCACCCCGACAGTGCAGACTGCGCTCCCGACAATAGTGGACATATTTTTTATACTTAACTGCACTATAGACCGTAACCAAACAGAATCAATACAGTTGATACAGTGTGACAGATTGCTTTTTGCTTTCTTTTTTTTTTTATTATGGAAAACAAGTGAAGACTGGCACTTACTTCAAAGCATTGTTGAATATATAGGGGCAGATTTATGAGGCCCTTGCGCCACGTTTACGCCGCTGTTGCGTCACGCAAGGCGGCGTAAACGTGGCGCATCCCTACGAACGATTTACAACGCGACGCATCTAGGCAGATGCGTCACGTTGTAAAGCCCTGCGCCGCTTGTGGGCGTTCCGGCGCAGGGTGGGCGTTCCGGGGCAGGTGCGCCTCACAAAAGTGGCTCAGTGAAATCTATGAGATTTCACTCAGTCACTTTTAAGCCAACGCTGCGTCAAAAGCCTGCGCCTGCTTGAAGCAGGCGTAGGTCTTGACGCAGCATTGTTAAAATGGGGCACCCCCGAGCCTTGCTGGAGCTGCGTCGCGCTTGCGACGCAACTCCAGCAATGCGCCACATTTGCGGCACAGATGCGTCACGCATCTGTGCCGTTTTTGCACCATGGTGCGCCGCATTATAAATGCGGCGCACCATGGCTGGTGGAGCTGTGGCGCATGTTAACTGGCGCATCCCTGGGGATGCGCCAGTTAACATAAATCTGCCCCATAGCGTTTTGGCAAATGTTCTTCTATGTTACAAAGTAGTATTTCTGATCTTCATTCTCAAGCACATGTTTTTAATTATGCCAATAAATGTTTTGGAGACGAGAAAAAAAAAATTGTATCCATTTAGGAATGTTTGGACGCCGCCTCGCTATTCACTGGGCAATAAAAACAACAACAGAAAAGTGGGGAAGAAGGGATGGAAATCGATTGGCCCCGCTCCACGTCTGCTGGAAAGCGTATTTCAGAGATCTGGGGGCAGATTTACAATAACTGCTCCATCCCTTTATGTTCGCAGGGGTGCGCCAGTTATTGTGCGCCACGGCTTCGCCACCATGAATGCGCTGCCACGGGGCAAAAACGGCACAGATGCGTGACGCATCTGTGACGCGTCTTTGCCATAAAGGCGGCTCATTGCTGGAGTCACGTCACAAGCGTGACGCAGCTCCAGCAATGCTCTGGGGGCCCTATCTGTCCAATGCTGCGTCAATCCTTTACGCCTGCTTCAAACAGGTGCAGGCTTTTGACGCAGCATGGACGTAAAAGTGACTCAGTATTTCACTCAGCCACTTTTAGGAGGCGTGCCTGCACCAGAACGCCCCCCCCACCCCCTTGCGCCGGAACGGCTCTTTCTGGCGCAGGGCTTTACAATGTGGCGCATCTCCCAGATGCGTCACGTTGTAAATACCCAGCACCATGGTGCATCTTTTGCGCCGCCGCTGTGTCACAAAAGTTACGCAACGGCGGCGTAAAAGAGGCGCAAGGGGCTTGTAAATCTGCCCCTTACTCTACAAGGTGGAAATGTAACTTTTTTTGTATAAATGAGGAGGCATATAATCAAGGGCTTATCGCCAAGTTAGCAGCCAAAGTAGCATGCTAACATCCGATAGCACCAATTTCCCTGCAATAGCAATCGCAAAAAGCTTCGCCAAAGATGAAAACCGTCAACTTGCTAATGAGATGCAGAGTAGGCGTTCCCGTGCAAAAAGACGTGACAACACCACTTCATAACATTCTCAACGACCAGCCAAATCCGCCATAAGAACACAAAACATATGATAAGGTGCGATAGCAGCAGGAATTTAACATCTGCTCTTACCTGGTGTAATGTCAGACGACAACCTGAACAAGACAGGGAGCGAGAGAGAGAGAGAAAGAGGGAGAGAGGGAGAGAGAAAGAGAGGGAGAGAGAGGGGGAGAGGGAGATAGAGAGAGAGAGAGAGAAAGAGCGAGAGAGGGAGAGAAAGAGGGAGAGATAGAAAGAGGGAGAGAGGAAGAGAGAAAGAGAGGGAGAGAGAGAAAGAGAAAGAGAGGGAGAGGGAGAGAGAAAGAGGGAGAGAGAAAGAGAGGAAGAGAGAGAAAGAGGGAGAGGGAGAAAGAGAGGGAGAGAGAGCCAACACTGAGGACCCAGGCCTCACTGCTCACCTGCTACCACCGGTGCGTGTCCAACCACGTGCCGGTTTAGACTGCAGTCCACCAGGTCCCTTATCTGAAACAGAGTCCAGAGTCATGAATGGCAGAGTCCATACAGTTGCACATGCCATCATCGCTTGCCCGCCCCTGCGCACACTGGCTGCTGCACCCCAGCCCCTCCCACCGCCCAGCGACAATTGCACGCCCTTGCGCATCCAGGCCTCACTGCTCACCTTCCGACACCGGCGGGTGTCCAAGAGGGCCCACCACGCGCCGGTGCAAGCTTCAAGCCTGAGGCCCGTGCCCATGGCAGCCTCAGCATCATCACCCCGCACCACAGGCCACCAAGGCACCCACTTGAGTCTGGGTCTTGATTTCGCAATGGCAGAGATCATATCAGTGCACACGGCATCATCGCAGGCTGCACACCTGCTCAGCCCTTTAGGTGCCACTACCTCTGTTTGCCCGAGAGGCAATGCCACGTGGCAGTAGACCCTCACTGCCCGCTGGCTCAGGCCTACACTGCAGTCCAGCAGGGCTCACCAAATCCTTACCAGTCCAGACCGCCAGGATGGGGTATCATCGCAGGATGCACACCCGCTTAGCTCTTTAGGTGCCCCTACCTCAGTGCACTGAAAGTCACCATCCTGAAGCGGTGGGCCTGTGCCAGCCGCAGTGTATCCAGTGCCACCAAGTCTGTGCCCCACAAGTCATGGACCCTTTATGATTGAGTCTTGTGGTGCGGACACCATCATGTCACCTCCGGCACTAGGGAATGTGATGTGGTAGGGCCCTAGTCCCTCATGCATAAATAATAACCACACGGATACGCCCAGATAGAGAGTGGAAATGGTGTCCAGCACGTGTGCCCTGCCCTTTTAATTGGCAGGGCCACATGTCCTGTGAAGCATGTCCCGGATGGGTGTGGGGTGGGTGTAAACCAGCCATGAGGGAGTGGCTTTGACATGCTGACAACTAGACCTGTGATCAGCAGATCACTACAGGGAAGACCTGGGACATGAAGCGTTGTTGCCACGCCTGTGAGCGTAAGAGGAGTGGGCTGGCCTAGCGTATGCCAGTCCAACGCAAGGGTGTGAACAATGACCCCGGGGCTCTGGACGTGGTTCCATCCTGGGCTGAACAAGGAAGTAATTAATGCGTGTATCTCTGTTTTAGTGTCGCGCCACCCGGACCGCAATTGGCAATGTATCTCCCTGTGACCCAAGTCCCACAACATGAGTAACATGGACGTAAGGGGGAACCACTGACCCTACATCATCCGTACTTCCACACGTGAAAGATCATAGACATGACACATCTGTTTGAATATGAATGTTTAATGCACATTCAGTGGAGTGTTGCAGCTGGAGCAAGACAGGGCGATGCAAACCCCACTTTACATTTTTGGCCCGTGGAGGGCCAGCCAGAGTCATTTAGGGAATGTCAAGTTCATCAGAAGAGAAAGAGTACAGTCCGCAGTCTGAATGCAGTGTCATTGGTGACCAAACAGAAAATGGCAGTCCATGTCAAAGGTCCACGTTGAGTGTTGCAGAGTGTATCGGGGGACAGTGGAAGGTGATGATGACGAGGGCAGAACCAAGCACAATCCAGCCATATGGCGGAGATGAATGCTACTGCGTCCTGCTTACCACGAAGGCAGATCATCCGCATCTTCATCCTCTGCTGTTTCAGGTGCCTCACATGTGGGTGGTGCTCTGTCTCCAGCACTGGGTGGCAGTGATACCTCAGGGGCTGGAGGTGGAATGTCTGCCACGCTGCGTGGCACGGACACTTCAGGGGGCGGAGATGTGGATGTAGTCGTAGCAGCAGCATATATTATCGCAAGGCCTTGAGGCAGCAATGTCATGAGGAGGGTGTTTAGTGTAATGAGGATCCCAGATACCTCTCGCTGGTGTGCAGCCATGGCAGCCGCTCTTTTCCCCTGCATCCGCTTCATGGTCTCCATTATCCTCCGCATGTGTGCCAACTCCCGGTTGACATCGCTAGATCCACTTTGACTAGACAGTTGTTCTTGTCTCTGAGTGAGGACTCCAGCGATGTCAGCCATGGATCATTGGAGGAAATGGAGGGGGCTGGGGGTGTCCGTTAGGGACTGTGAGTGGTCCCTGATGGGACTTAGATACCCACGTATGGTATCTAGTTTGGCTGTCATGCGGTCGAACCCCGCCCACACCTGGTCAGCCCGTTTCTCCTGGTACCCCAATACACGGCGTTGGAAGGCCAGGTGTTCCTCGTGGGGGTCCTGGGAGGCAGCTGTGGTGGTGCCTGCTGTGTGGTCTGTGCAGGGGGTGGGGTCTCCTAGATGCAGCTGGGCTGCCCTGCTCCTGGAGGTGGGGTGCGGGGGCTGTCAATGAACTCTTGGATGGCGTCTGTGTCGAAGGGTTGGTGGTCCTCTTCATCATCAGAGAACAGAGGTTCTGCCTGCTCTGCAGAGGTGTTGGTTTGCCCTCTGCAATGTGAAGGGGAGATGTAGTTTAACATTGTGTTCACATGTATGTTGATGCATGGTGATGTTCTCTGCATGTTATGTGTTTGTGCTGCATTTTTTTTGATAGTCACCCCTGAAGCTCTGATTTTGCTGCCCCTTATCCTTTTCATGCGGTGTGCCTTTCACTTCTCTGCTTATACAGTGCTGAGATGTTGCAGACTTGGGTACATTGGTCTCTTGCTGGGAGTTGGGGGTCTGGGACATGGTTTGTCTGTAGATGTGCTATACTTAGTTGTGCATTTGTGCCCATCTCTAACATCCCCCCAGTCTCTGGTTGTTACTCATCCTGGTGCTGTTGTGTCAGGTCATGTTGAGCGGTGTCCGGTCCCCCAACTCCTGCCACCGTCTCCCCACTGATGACGCTGGACACCATTTCCTCTATCTCGTCCAGCTCTTCCTGTGGCATTGGACTCCCAACTCCAGTCTGCATTGCTGCCTTCTGGTTGTTAGCGAGTTTCTGCTGCGTTTTGCGCTTCACATTCTTCCAGCGCCTCTTAACCTCTTCCATTGTCCTCTTCAGCACTCCGACTGCATTCACCTTGTCCACGATGGACTGCCATATTCCATTTTTTGTTGCCAATGACGCAGTGGAGGTGACAAACAGTTGTTGATGGTGTTCTACCACCTCCGTTATCAGGATCCTGTTTGCCTGAGGACTGAACTGCGTCTTCCTCTTCTTCTTGTCCTTGGCCTTCCCTGACCTCAAGGTCCCAGGCTGGTCCTCCGGGGGGCTTGTGGGGCTCTGGTTTTCCTCTGTATTTGCTCCGGCTACCTCGATTGTGCTTCGCTGATGTTTTGCTTTTGATTGTATGTTTTTTTCTACTTTTATAGTGATTTTTCCCACCTGCCGTGTGTGACTTGCAGGCCCGGTGAAGATTATTGCTGATTTATTTATCGTGGTTGAACCCATCGCAACTTCATTTGCATTGGGGTTTACATTTTTATTGCCGTCCTGGTGACTTTATCACAGACATTTGACGCGTTATCGGGAACATATCGCATATTATCGCCGTGTTGTAAATAGAACGTTAACAATTTTCCCATGATGGACGGCGATATGAAACATTGAGATTACCGATTTCGCCGATGATTATCACACGTTTTTGAGAAGATCCCCCTGAGATGCGAAGAGAAAAGCCCTATACAAAGAAAATGGACGAGGACATGAAGTGGGCTGGACAAATGGAAGACCTACCTAACCCAACTGATAGAGTACCAAAGCGAGTGACTATCATGAACGCAGCCAACGTGGATGCAGGGGACAGAGGCAGGAGGGACCAACCTCTAGCTCTAATGAAGATAACGAATGAATACAGTAAACACATGCACGGCTCGAACTGGGCTCCCCTGCTGCACCTCGGTTAGACAACATAAAGTATGCACTCTTCACACTCTTACAACTCTCAGAGTTTCAAGATTTATTGCCAGTCACTTAAGGAAAGAACATTTTACTTTAACATTTGATCTACGCCTGGCCTTAAAAGTGTAAGAGGTTAAAGTGTGCAAAACATGTTGGCAGAAGAATCAGTGGATGTCCTGACTAACACCAGCTGGACAGGGCATGGAAAGGAACAATGTGCAGCACAGAAAGACCTGAAATGTGTGTTGCTGCCCCACTGACATCCCTGAGTGCACGCACAAATAGCTACAAAGACTGGGCTTCATTTATGAGGCTGTGCGTCACTTTTACGCCACCGGTGCGTCACTTATTGTGACGCACCAGTGGCGTAAAAAATGCACCTTGTTGCGCCATATTTACAAAGTGATGCAACTAGGTAGATGTGTCACTTTGTAAACCCCTGCGCCACATTATACCTGCACCAGGTATAATGTATGCAAGGGGGGGCGTATTGACGCAAGAAAGGGTCGTAGAAGTGACGCAGTAAAATCTATGAGCTTTCACTGCGCCACTTTTAGGACACAAATGCGTCAATTTCTTAAGCCTGCCTCACAGCAGGCGTAAGACTGACGCAGGCCCTTTCACATGGGGCTTGCCCCATGTGAAAGGACACGATGCTGGCGTTGCGTCACTTTTGTGACACACTCCATCAATGTGCCACTTTTGCGCCCTACAGATATGTCAGAAATTCGGACGTATCTGTAACTCCTTGCGACATGATGCGTCATATTATAAATATGACGCATCCAGCATGTCGCAAGTAGGACGCAATGAAAAGGGACGCATCGCTGTTTTCACGCAGTGATGCGTCACTTTTCATAAATGAGGCCCACTGTACATTTGAAGGAACAGTTTGCACAAAATGTATCTTATTGTGGTAGGCGGGTGGATTGGTAGGGCAATTGATCTTGACAGTAGGGGAGATGTGGCCGCCACTATGGCTCAGCAATCCTTGCTGCTGACTCAGGGAGCTGTAATCCGTCCGTGTTACTCTTTCATTAGTAGATTCACACACACTGAGCTTTGGAGATTCAGGAGTGATCCATCGACTGCCAGGGGCTAGGATTTTCTGGATAAAAATGGACAAAAACGAATGTCAGATATTACACCTTTAGATAACAGAAGCGCTTCCGACGCCATTAATTAAATGCTGTTCAGGGCTTAGTATGTCAATTAGGGATGGACTGAACTGGGACGCCAATGGCACAGAACTGGATGGTGCCTCGGGCCCCAACTGTGCCACATATCACTTTGAAAAATGCATTTTTGTGCATTTTCAATGCAAGTGCAAATTACCATCAACTTGAAGGTGAAGGTAATCAGCGTTTTCTAAATGTACAGTTCGCATTTAGGCTACGTGCATCGGCATTAGGGAATGACCAATTGCAAAGTCCTGAATGCATTCGCCATATAGGTAATTTAAAAAAATTGCAATTACCTAATTTGCAAATACAAAGCCTTTCATGCTTCAGAAAAGTCCTTTTTGCCCTCGCGAGGGCAAAGCTGCTTGATGCAAGTGGCTCTTGATCTTCTAAAGCTATAACTCTGGGGTTTGACCTGTGTGATTTCCGACATGTCCATTGAGAGTGTTTTAAGTAGCATCAAAGGTAATTATCCACAACATGATGTTCAGAAAAGCAGTAAACTGAATGTTTTCATATGTGCTTGAAGTGAAATTCCCAAAACATGCGCACAGAAAATAACAAGAGACAAAAAGGGGTTCCAAATCCCCAAATAGCAAACAAAGCTTTGGGGATTTGTGGCTAGGTTAACAATAAAACACTTTAAAATATAAGCTCTTCGTAAGGAAGAAAGAAAGGAAAGAGGATAAAGGCATTCAAGCAGCATGCACGGGGCTGCTCGATCCAGAGGCAATACTCCATGAGAGTTAACTTGACCCTACCAGGTAGGTCGCTCCCACTCCGCACAGCACCGCCTGTGTGTCCCTGCCCCAGCCGCCACTGCTGATGAAGGTTGAGGCCCTCCTCAACCCGCAGGCTACCACCAGTGCCTCATTTCTGGTGGCCAGTGGTAGGTCATAGGTTTGTTCATCTCTGCTATTTTTCCGCTATTTATTGTAATGTATTGTATTTACTGTATTGCCTTTATTATAATTTTTTGTGTGCCTGTGAATGCTGTTCTCTTTCTTCCCCCGCTGCCGGTACTTGATCTGCACTTCTTCTTCAAAAACCAAATCAATGATGATAATGATTCTGAGTAAGTCGTCAATACTGGCTTAAGATCTAAATCCACCTTTCTCCCACCCACACATGCGGTACCCCCACAGGTAGCCACATTTGAGCAGGCGGTGAAAGATGACATCGAAAAGATCTGGACTTCTCTTAAGAATGGTTATAGCAACTTTCAGGAGTAGAAAAACAAGCATCAAGAGCCCTCACACAAGATCCCTCGATAGTCATAAAACCCGCTGACAAGGGTGGTTCCATCGTGATACAGGCTGTAGATACCTATAAGACGGAATGCTTAAGACAACTGAGCAACACTAGATCTTATCGACCACTGGCGACTGATCCTACCACCAGATTGTCGAACAAGATCAAGACTCTGGTGGAAGAGGCTTTGGCAGAAGGCTGGATCACTCCCTTAGAATCACAATTTCTACAGACACAACAGCCCACCATGCCTTATTTTTACACCTTGCCGAAGGTGCATAAGCCCCAAAGGCCACCGCCTTGGAGGCCGATCATTTCTGGCCAGGGATCACTACTTGAGCCACTCTCTGCTTTTGTGGATCATTTCTTAAGACCCATAGTACACACTATGCCCAAGTACCTGAAAGATACCACGGACATATTGAGAGCAATTCCAACTATAGAATACTATCAGGAGACAGACTATCTGGTCTCTATGGATGTCGAATCCTTATACACCTCAATCCCCCAGGATGAGACCTTGGATACCATCAGGTCCATCCTGGAAGGGCGAGATATCGACTCTATCACTCCGGTCCCCTTTATAATGGCCCTAGCAACCATTGCCATGAAAGACAATTACTTCAGGTTTGAAGACACAATCTACCTCCAAACCTCAGGCACTAGCATGGGGAGCATTTTTGCTCCTTCCCTGGCTAACCTGTACGTTCACAAGTTCGAACAGTCATCTGTGTTAACAACATCTAACCCCTTTTTCATATCTATAGTATGGTGGAAGCGCTACATAGATGATGTGCTGGTGGTATGGAGAGGTGACCTGGACTCAGTCCTACGCTTCCATGAGTGGTTGAACTCTCACAACAGATTCCTGCGGTTCACCATTGAGATAAGCCAAGAGAGGATTTCATTACTGGATCTCTCCATTCATGTCACCCCAACTGGCCTGGAAAGTGAACTCTTCCGCAAACCCATGGCAAGGAACTCGCTTCTATTGTACGAGAGCCAGCACCCTAAATCTCTGTGTGACAACTTATGGTTTGGTCAGTTTCTCCGCCTAAGGTGAAACTGCTCCACCCTGGAGACCTTCTCATACCACGCAGCTAATTTGTTAGACCAACTGGTAGAGAGACACTACCCCAAGAAACTTATCAAGCGCTCTCTCAAGCGTGCTACGAATAATAACCGGGAGGCACTTTTAGAGCCCCGGATTGCAAAGCCCCCTTTGGACCGTCTGACATTTGTAAGCACATTTAACAGCAGGTCCAATTGTGTCCAGAATACCATCAGACGACATTGGCCTATCTTGAACTGTACCAATGAGAAAATCAAATATCCTCTATTCGCTTTTAAACGTTCAAGCAACCTACGTGACCAACTAGTACATACGCGCCCCAAAGAGTCACCTAAAAGAGAGATTGGGACACTATGGACCTTCCAGCAGTGACCGGACATCACCTGTGTGGGGTTTGCTCGGTCTGTCCGCAGACATGTAAGACAACCAGTATCGATATTGGTACCACCCGGCCATGGGAGCTAAGACACTTCACTAATTGCAATAGTACCAACCTTATCTATCAACTGACTTGCCCATGCAATTATAGGTACATCGGAATAACCACAAGAAAGGTCCGCACTCGGATGCTGGAACACAAAAGCACCTTTCGGTGTAAGAAAAGTGTCTCCAAATTAACTAAACATTTCATACAGACTGTTCTTGAAAAACCTTTCATTCCCACCCACGTAAGTGATATATCAAGATTTCTGTTCATTAAGGAACAAAAATGGGTTTACAAACTACGTACAGACACTCGAGGGCTGAATGATGAGATTCCTTGGTTTAGCCTCCAGTAATTCCATCTCTGTAAGGAAACCATTGCTGTTGACTTCTGTCTGAACTAAATTTACAATGCGCAGAGGTATCTGGTCAACCTGCAGCAGATATAAGTTGGATCTTGTACATAGCATTGGGCCACTACATAAAAACGGGTTACATATATACCTATCACTGTTTGACTGCCCACTTTTGTAGCTGGACACGCAACCAGCAGTGTCTCCTTTTTCTGTATGGATGATTTACCCGACAGATGATCAAATTGTGCTGCTACTTTCTTGGCTAGGTACTACTGGTGACTTTACTACATTTACCTTATTATACTTCGTTGTATCTGGTAGCTGGGGGACCATGCATCTGTTGGGCGTGACCACTCGCCTTTACCTCAGTTGCCTTCTGTTCCTTACGTGATTTGTGGTTGACAGTTTGTCTGCTGTACTTTTAGAACTACTTTTTTTCATTGAAGTGATGTCACTTTGTAGTTCTTCAAATTTCTATACAAGAGCCATGATTTTTAATATTATAATGTCAAGAATTGTTGTGGTACACTTGTTGTATTCATTGAGTTTTATGTAACTTTCAAAAAGAATCCTAGCCTTGAGACCCGCGCTACGTTGTGCCCCCTCGTTCTGCGCCCCCGCGACCTAAGGAACTACAGACGTCCATGTTATGACGTCATTTTGTAGTCCCGCTAGTATCGCGAGAGGACGCGTCTCTCTGCTAGCCCGAGCTACCGGCTCGGTTTAGTGGTTGCGCTGTTCTTGTTTTTAACAGGAAGAGACCTTCCCTATTAAAAATTTCCTCTCTAGGCTCTCTATCCTATTTTAATTCACCACTCTTTATTTTCTGCACTGCACCCGATTCCATCAGATCAATACCACATGGTCCTACAGTGATTGTGGGTCGGTACCCTTATCCACCACAGGGTACGATCTTTGTCTCAATGATCCAGAGACACACGACCCTAAGGACGACCAAATGATAACATTGATCATCACAAGTCTTTGATGGGAATCCTATAAAAGGTTTTTTTGATCTACAATCACTGGTGGCCCCCTGCTTTAGATTTTTCGTGTCCTGTCAGAACTAGTTAGTCTTGACTCTAACCAGATGTACTATGTTAGAAGTCGGGTTAAGTAAATAGGATTTTCCACGATATTGTCCTGTAGAGACCCCTAGGTTTTCTTGTGGTTCGGTACTTGATCTGTGACATTTTTTCCTTCTGTTTGCCTCGATGTCCCAGTGTCTCTCTGCCCGGTTTTACCTTCTGTACCCCTCGCTGTCTCTGTGTCTCTCTGGTCGTCTTTGCCTTTTGTTCCTTAAGCTGCCCCTGTAACCCTCTGCCCTTTTTTGCCTTCTGTTCCATTTGTTGCCCTTGCATTTCCGTGCCCTTTTACCTTCTGTTCCACTCGTTGCCCCTCTATTTTGTGCCCTTTGCCTTCCGTTCCCTTAGTCGCCCCTCACCGCTCCCGCCGCTGCATCCCCTGCAGCCCGCCCCCTGACTGCCCCCGCTTCCTGCCTCCCAGCTTCTCCTCCCTCCCACCATATATGCTGGCCGCTGCCCGGTGAGGAGAACGACCCTTGACCCTACCAGATAGGTCAACCAAGAACACCATCAACGTCTCGACCAACACTGATGACACTCTCAGCATCACCAAACACATGCATTTCCAGAACCACACAGACCCCAACTCCACCCTCAGAGGCCCCCTCGTCTACCGACCACCACGACTCCGCCCCCAGTTCAGCGACTCCATCGCTGACTTTATCAGCACACACACCCTGACCTCCTCCGACTACATCCTCCTCGGAGACCTGAACTTATGCTTGAGAACAACAACGACAGCAACTCTACAACCCTGATCGATAACCTCACCAACCTCGGGCTGAGACAACTCGTCACAACGCCCACCCACTACGCCGGCCACATGTTCGATCCCGTCTTCTCCTCTAGCCTGCACGTCTCCTTCAACCACACCATCGAACTCCTCTGGACCAATCACCGCTGCATCCACTTCACCTTCCAGAAACCCACCACTCACCACCACATTCAACAGATCCCCCACCACTGCTGGAGCAATATCACCGAAGACCAACTACATGCAAACCTCGCTCTCAGCCCACTCACTGTACCCTCAAACACGACGACGCTGCCCACAGCCTCAGATGCTGGATCGAGGACTGCGCCAACACCCTTGTCCCGCTGAAGAAACCCCCCCACAGACACCAACAAGAGGGCCAGCTGGTTCACCCCAGAACACCTAGCCTCCAAGCGAGCTTGCCGGAAACTAGAGAAGAAATGGCACAGTGAACAGACACGGACAGCCACGCAGCACACAAGGACGGCATCCGCAACTACCACCATCTCATCAGGGCTGCCAAGTGGACATCCTTCAAAGACTGACTCGACAACACTACACACAATAGCAAAGAGCTCTTCAACATCGTGAACTCTTTAACCCCAGCTCCAACGCCAACGACATACCACCGTTGCAAGCCCTGTGCGACTCCCTCGCCACTTTCTTCCACCGCAAGATAGTAGACATCCACGACAGCTTCAACACCCAGACAACCCCAACAGACAGCAACACAACAGACTCTCAGCACATAATCGACCATGACCCCATGCTAGCCTGTGCCAGCGTGAGCACTGATGACACCATCAAGACCATGAGCACAATCAACTCGGCTCTCCCTTAGACCCACTCCAGCACCACGTCTTCAACAAAGCATGCAGCTCCATCACACCCCACCTCCGCAACGTCATCAACCTCTCCCTCAAGACCATGACCTTCCCAGAGAGCTGGAAACATGACAAGATCAACGCCCTACTCAAAAAACCCAAGGCAGACCCAACAGACCTCAAGAACTTCCGGCCCATCTCTCTGCTTCCATTCCCGGCCAAGGTCATTGAGAAGATCGACAACAGACAGCTAACTCGATACCTCGAAGAAAACAGAATCCTGGACCCTTCCCAGTCAGGGTTCCGAAGCAACCACAGCACGAGACCACCCTCATCGCTGCCACCGATGATATCAGGACCATGCTGGACAACGGTGAGACTGCAGCACTCATCCTCTTAGACCTCTACCTGCCTTTGACACCGTCTGCCACCGCAGGCCTCCACGCCGCAGGGATCAAAGACAAGGCTCTGGTATAGACCACCTCCTTCCTCTCCAGCAGAATCCAGAGAATCTGCCTTCCCCATTCTGATCCGCAGCCTCTGAGATTATCTGCGGCATACCCCAGGGATCCTCCCTCAGCCCGACACTGTTTAAACTTAACATGGCCCAGCTCGCAGACGTCACCCGACAGCACGACCTCAACATGATCTCCTACACCAACGACACTCAGCTGATCCTCTCCCTCACCAAGGACCCTATCACCGCCAAAGCCAACTTCCTTCAATAAATGAATGCCGTCGCCGACTGGGTGAACAAACAGCCGCCTGAAGCTGAACTCAGACAAAACGGAGGTCCTCCTCCTCGGCTTCAACCCTTCAGCCTGGGATGACTCCTGGTGGCCGACGGCACTGGGGGCAGCCCCGACACCCACCAACAACGCACGCAACTTGGGAATCATCCTCGACTCAACGCTCTCAATGATCAAGCAAGTCAACGCCGTCTTCACCTCCTGCTTCAACACCCTCTGCAAGCTCCACAAGATCTCCATATGGATCCTGACAGATACAAGAAAGACAATCACCCAGGCTCTCGTCAGCAGCAGACTCGACTACGGACACACCCTCTACGCAGGAACCCCCACCAAGTTCATCAAACGACTACAACGCATCCAAAACACCTTGGCACGACTGATCCTCGACATATCACGCCACGGCCACATCACCCCCCACCTGAGAGACCTGCACTGGCTCCCAGTCAACAGGAGGATATCCTTCAAGCTCCTCATCCACGCACACAAGGCACTGCACTAAACCAGTCCAGCCTATCTCAACAGACGACTTTCCTTCTACACCCCCAACCGCCAGCTACGCTCTGCCGACCTCTCACTTGCCACCGTCCCCGCGTCTGAAGAGCAACCACCGGCAGGAGATCCTTCTCCCGCGTCGCCGCCAAGACATGGAACACCCTCCCACTGAGCCTACGTCAGACCCAAGACCTGCTGACCTTCGGGAGGGCACTGCCTGTTCGATCAGTAGCGGCCCTCCCAGCGCCTTGAGACCCTCGCGGGTATGTAGTGGGCTTAACTAATTACTGATTGATTGATTGATTGATTGAACTTGCAAGAAAAGGTTGGGCATGTGCCAACCATTAACCAATTGTAGGCTATGATTTTGAAATGACACAGACATAAACCAATCCGAACCAGTGGGATGTGTCAGACCCCACAAAGTACATACAGCAGATCACCTGGCAGCTGCGCTGCCTAAGCTCCACCTAAGAAAAGAAGGAGGGATGGCAATAACTCACAGCCGAGACAAAATAGTAATCTTCACAAGAAGCACCGCCGCCTAGGGAGACAAGCATTTACCATGCAATAGGTCAATCGTTTGAGCTATAGGCATTGTAAATGACAATACTTTTTATTTATGTGTTGGTTTTTAAAACATAAATTAAAGGCATTGTCGTTTATAATGCCAGTGGCTCAAACTCTCGCAAATGCAAGACCTATTGCATTGCAAATGCTTGTTTTTAGTGTTGGAGTCCACCTGTGCCGGTATCAGTGGGTTATTGATTATTAGAATGGAGGGAGCGTAAAGGCATTGGAGCGATGCCTGACGTCTTAGGCCGTCCCATACCCATCGCACACAGTCAGTCGTGGTAACATCTGTCTTTTCTGTAAGGGTGGATGATATAGTGCCGTGGATAGGGGGGTGCGATGTATCAAGTCTCCCTCCACCGCCACGTGCGGTTGAAATTTGATGGGATATGTCCAATAGAGTCATATAGAGCCTGTGCACATAGTGCACATAATAATAATAAAGTCATTTGTAAAGTGCCTGGCTACACCGACTGGTCTGTCCCTGCACTATAGAAATGTTATAAGCAGTGTCTGTTCCTCCAACCGCGCAGTGCTTCATGTGGAGCGCACACCCACAGCACATCCCAGGAGATCATTCGTGCTGCCGTTTTTATAACGTAAGCGGTGCGAAAAATGATAATTTCCTGGTTGTGGTGGCTCCTGCACTTGTTGTATTTCCTCCGTCATGAAGTGCGGCTGAGGGCTGATGGTGGGCCATTGTGAAAATATTTGTTAATTGTAGCGCTGTAATGCGCTGCAATTGATATCAATATTTTCACAATGGCCCACAATCAGCCCGCAGCCGTGCTCCTTTAAGAGAAGAAATGCAGCCAAAAGCACGACTTGTGATGGCTTTCTTCTCTTAATGGAGCACGGCTGTGGGATGATTGCGGGCCACAGTGAAAAAATGTATTTTAATTGCGATGCATTACAGTGCTGCAATTAATAAATATTTTCACAATGGCCCGCAATCAGGCCACTAATAAGGTACTTGGAAAGCTTTTAACCTTGAATGGAAAGTTTCACTGTCACACATCACTACGTGATACAAGCTTTGGTGGGCGGTATTTGCCTTTTGCAAAATGTCGCGAAACAGCAAAAAATCTCCGCGAACATGTGGAATTTCGCGTGCTCGCAGAGATTTTGGGGGCGGGCTTTTTTTGCGAGTTCACATGCCTCTCTTGTGTTTATAAAAGGTCAGAGACCGATCAGAGCAGCAGATGAGGAGAAAGAAGCTACTGGTCACAGGAACTGCACGTGGATTGTGCTCGTGAAATTCAAGGTTGCAAAGGCCTCCATCAAGCATCCCTGCTAATTTTTGAGGGTAGATATGGGGAGAAAACACACCTGTCCAGCCTTGACAAAGCTCATAATTTTTTTGGGCTGATTAATGAGTTTCTGAATTTGAGCTTAAATTCGGGCACCTGCTTCATTTATATCTGTAAGTGCTTCCTATTGAGCTTTAATTTTTGTGACAGGAGCACTGTGCCAGAGTTATTGAATTGGATATATACAAAGCTACTAATTCATAAAGAGCAGACGCCCCATGAAACATCCTAAAAGTTAAAAACTGGGCCTGCTTTCCTTTTACACCTTAAAGAAAGCTAGGGTAACATACTGTGAAATGCCCGTGGACCAACGGCCCAAAAATTATACATCCATACAAGCCCTTGATTTCATTGTGGATTTTAGAAACCCCACAACAAAGAACAAACAGTCATCATTCAACAGTTCTAGGTACAAGAAGGCTGGGCAAACTTGTCTAAAATTCAACTTTTTCAAGAGAGGTACCAGGAAATGTTTCCGTGGAACAGAGTAAAATTTGCAGAAGAACATAAAGTGCAGCAAATCCTGTGGAGACAAGCCGTCGCAGCCACAGGACGCTAACACTTGACCTCTGTGACAGCCCTTGGGTCTACAGTAACAACAATTGAATAGCAGTGGGTCAAAAAAAGAGGGGGAATGGCTTACTCTACAACTGACAAACTTGTTTACCAGGGGTACTTCATTCAGGTTTGAAGAAAATACCCATCAGTATTCGACCTGTGCCACCCTTGTCATCATATGGGTTCCTCCATACCACGAAGGAAGATAGTCTACGACAGCTGTTTTATAGGTAGACTCACATGTAACCCAGCGATGTAAAAACAGATAGTTGGGGCAGCAGGAGACTACTGTTAAACCATTAAAGAAATGGGGTGACCCAGACGGTACTGGACCTGGGTAACGTATTGGTATAAACAAACAGTGGTCCGAGACCTATTATTTTAAACACGTAAAAAATCACAGTTTTTTAATTTTTAAAAAGCGTATGTTAATTTAACCGCCCTGATCAATTAATGGAGGAAAATAGAGAATAGGCAACAGCAACAAACTCAACGTATAAGAACAATATTTTTAATGTATTGTCGGGATTTTGAACCGGAAACACTGTACACAATATTTCAATCTATTGTCAGGTTTTTAGAAGCGAAATCACAGGTCACAATATTATGTACTTTTTGTGCATTGTCCCGTATTTAGAACGTGCAGTAGAGCAAAAAAGAGGTGTCAAAGAAAAGTGAACGTGATAAAGTGAACGGAAAGGAATCACACAGATTTAGGAGAATATATTTCAAGCAATTCAAAAGAAACACCAGCCAGTTAAGGCCGGATCCATATAGCCTGGCCACTTTAATTATTCAGCATAATTTCCCTAATTATTAATGGACAACTGATGTCAAGAATTGTCTGCACTATATCAACAAGGGTGATATAGTTAGTGGTCCAGGTTAGTTATTGAAATGTCGACGTTTCGACTCGACTAGCGGCCATACGGTCGTTTTATTCCTGGGCCATGCGAGTCTTCTTCAGGACAGGTGGGGGGGACAATAGGGATCTCACTGGCGATCCATTCTTGAAGAAAAGGTCGTTATTCCCAATTCACATAGACTCAATCAATACGCTTTCCAGAGGAGTTATCCCAGTAGTCTCTGCGCTCATATTAGGTTCCTATCCGATAGGTGATCATGTGGCACTACATGTCATAATTTTCAAGGTCCCAATCGAAGGTATTGGGTAGTTTCAAAATCAGGCACTCTAGATTTTCCAAATTTACTGAGATAAATCAGGTGTATACATAGTAGGCGACTAGCTAGTTACGCCTTAGCGCTGTATGTTATGTTACAGCATGGCCAGCTAGTTCTAATAGCTATACTCTCACTCACCAATTAGTATGGGAGAGGAAGGCTCCACCTCACCTGGCTCTGGCTCAGGTAGCTGAAGCACTCGCTATGATACGAATCTTTTACACCACCTCCCTTAAGACAACAGAGAACCTATGTACTGTGAGCTCAGACACATATCCAGTCAGTGTGAATGTCAAGTATGTAGTCAGCAGTGGCTGACATTGTCGTATGTTCCCTCTCTCCCCTCAGAGCGGTGCTTCAGCTACCTGAGCCAGAGCCAGGTGAGGTGGAGCCTTCCTCTCCCATACTAATTGGTGAGTGAGAGTATAGCTATTAGAACTAGCTGGCCATGCTGTAACATAACATACAGCGCTAAGGCGTAACTAGCTAGTCGCCTACTATGTATACACCTGATTTATCTCAGTAAATTTGGAAAATCTAGAGTGTACTAACCATATGTTTTGTCTTTCTCTACAACTGTCTACGTGTATCCTGTCTGTTTGGTACTACCAGCTGGGAGAAGGATGTTCATATTTACCCAGTTGATAATTTTTCATTATGAGTTTCACATTTTTGTATGATAAGCAGCAGCGTCGCCGGTCCTGAAGAATGCAGTAGATACCTGATGGATCTGTAAAGTCTGCTGAAACATGTTGACCAGATAAGAATTCATTAGTAGCTATTAGTTAAAACTACTAGACTCGCACTACTTTTTTATTGATTTAGAAGCAGTGAGGTGCTTATTAAAGTTCCTTTCCTCCTGTCTATCTAATTTTAACAACACAATTTTTTGTTTATTATCACATTTTGTTTCACATGCACTGCTTAACAGTAGTCTCCTGTTGCCCCAACTATCTGTTTCTACATCACTGGGTTACATTTGAGTCTACCTATAAAACAGCTGTCGTAGACTACCTTCCTTCGTGGTATGGAGGAACCCATATGATGACAAGGGTGGCACAGGTCGAATACTGATGGGTATTTTCTTCAAACCTGAATGAAGTACCCCTGGTAACCAAGTCTGTCAGTTGTAGAGTAAGCCATTCCCCCTATTTTTTTGACCCACCGCTATTCAATTGTTGTTACTGTATTCCTGGGGACTATAGCAGTGTGTGGTCGTTAAAAATACCCCTGGACCCTCCAATACCTGTTTTGTTTATACTCTCCAAAATCGCCTTGTCCTTGACATCATCCTGGCTGACAGAGGCGGAGCCTGTAAAATTATAGGCTCTAGCTGCTGTATATTTATTCCTGATAATTCCCCATCTGTATACACGGCCATAACAAAATTACACAAGATAGCCGTAAGTTTACATCAGGAACCTGGCACTTGGACATGGTCTGATTGGTTCTGGAAGATAATATCGTCCAGGGGATGGCAACTGCTGTCAGCAGCAGGTATAATATTCCTGATAATAACTGGATGCTGCCTTTGCATCCAATGTGGTCCTGCCCTGTGTGGTCTATGCGCTGCAAACTGCATTCCTAAACCACTTGTCCAGCAGAGAGAAAGGGAAAGAATTATGCTACAAGAATGTATAGATGATCTCATGCAAATTGAGATATAATGTAGGTACCCTCTGGGGCAAGGAGGGAATGTGGAAATAAAATTGACAATTGTGCCCCATCATTTACCTGTTTCTGCCTGACAGCCATTTTTCTCATTCAGACAAGCACCCATTTTGTGTGTGTCCTCCATTTTGTCTTCAGACCCACAAGCAAGACACCCTGCCTCTGGCACCCCCGTTCATTCACCACACATTTCTGTGGTTCTGCCAATTATGGGAACCAGCAGCAGATAGTTCCTGTTCTTAACTGTAAGACACCCTGCACCTGGCATCTTAGTTCATTGACCACCCCTTCCTGTGCTTCAGCCAATTCCCAGAACCAGCAGATAGTTCCTGTTTTAAGAAATAGTTACTGCAAACCAGAGAGCAGATGGTCTCTGTTTTACACAAGATAGTTCTTCTTTTTGACTCTTGTGGTTCAGCCAATTCCGAGAACCAGCAAGATAGTTCCTGTTTTACACAAGATGGTTCCTGTTCTTGACTCTAAGCCAGAGATAAACCCCCGAATGAGTAAGGACCTTCAACTGAAAGAGAAGACATTTCCACACATCACATGCCCTCTCACGAGACACAAGACACACCCCTACCTTGACACATCTGTTGGAAATTACTGCTTGTCACTTCCCTTTTTCTTGTCACTTCTCTTTTCTTCTTTTGCCTATTGACTGAAAACTCTATAAATATTCTGATGTGTGAATAAAGCTGCAGAACACTCCTGTACCCGCTTGGTGCTGGAGCTCTCCCCTTAACTCGAGTTACTGGACCCTTTTTTTTGTACTCGAGTACCACGGACTCCTCTCCTTGCTTTGACTGAAATTATGATTATTAAGTATAGAAATTCTGAGATGAGGTAATATTGAATTAATTTACCACACAACAAAAAATAGCAAGCAATGCATCCAGAGACCAACAGAAAACATCACAAAAATCAACAATTTCCGCAAAACCAAACATATAAGTATATTTTAAACTTGTACTATTTTTTTTAAAAAAATCTTTATTGACATCAAAGCATAAGTTGCATGTACAAGATTACATTCAAATTGTTAACCTCTTAACCGCATATCCATGTATCTTAAGTTCATAGTATCCACTGTTTAATCGTATATATGGCAAGTTTGTTCCAAACAATAATGTGTATGTTCACAACCCTGTATCCATAAAGCAATTCTTAAAGCACATTTTAAAATCCTTCCGTTGTGCACTGTATACTATATTAACCATCATAACATGAATTCTTAAAACTAAAAAGAGTCATCACAATTAGGTAGTCATTCCACGTTCACACCGACCCATTAGCCACCCCACATGCTTCATGCAATGCCGCTTATTAAATCCGTATTCGAACGACACTGTATCCGATCCAGCAACTCTAGCAAACCATCACCCACCTATCTACTCATCCTCCCCTTCAGAGTCTAGGTCTTCTTCTTCTGGTAAGGGTTCACAAATTTCTCCTCTATAAATATTCCATGCTGACCATACCTTGTTCCATTTGCGGGGGCAAGCCTTGAGCACATACACCGCTCTTTCTGTAACCATCAGCATGTCCATATTTTTGCTCCACCTATTCGCTGTAGGTCTTTCTGGAGCTCCCCATTTTTGTGCAATGTCTCGTTTAGCCACAGTCATGGCCAGGGTAGCCCATATTAGTCCATATCTATCCAGATCATTTGGGTCCCAGATGTTCAATAAGCATTTGCGAGGTTCAGGTAAAACGGAGATCTTAAGCGTTTGTGAGACAGTGCGCATAACCTGCTTCCAGAATTCCTGTATCTGCGGGCACTCCCACATTGTATGAAACAGTGTCCCTTCCTGCCCGCATCCTCTAAGGCAAAAGGGATGTGGTGCCCTGTGTATTTTGTGAAGCAGCGTCCTAGTGCAGTAGATGCGATGTAAGATTTTAAGTTGTACTAATCTGAATTTTGCTGAGATGCCTACTTCTCTCGGGGAGGCTAGTGCTTCGTTCCATTCTGACTCAGTAACCTCTCCTATTTCTCCCACCCATTTTTCTTGTAGTTTCATTGTAGGGTCCCCTAGGTTGTTGATCAGTTTTTTATATGTGAGGGAAGTTGCGCTTTGTTGCATAAAATCTGTCAGCAGCCTATCCTCCAGTGGTGAGGACTCTGGTACATCAGTGCCTGCTGGGATCGCCTGGAGCAGCGCGTGTCTTATTTGCACGTATCTAAACGTTTCGGTTGGGCTCAGGCCATATTGCTGTTGGAGCTGCGGAAATGCGACCACGGTGCCCTTGTCCCATAGGTCCCCAACTGTGGAGATTCCTATGCAGTCCCACTGCGTAAATCCCTTACACGATCTGAGGTTCCCCAATGATTTTGTGTCCCATAGCGGTGTGAGTTTGGTGATTTTTACTTTCCAGCCTAACCGCGTTTGTGCTATGTGCCACAGGGCCGCTGTGTGTTGCGTCGGTCCCAACAGTCTCTTGAAGTGTGATTTATTATATAATACTGAGAGCATGCAGTCTGTCCCCAGCTGCGACCAGTCCGCCCTATATGCTGGATCATCTCTCGGAGTATGTATCCATTGATTTATTATTTTAAGATGGGCTGCCCAGTAGTATAGTTGTATGTTAGGTAAAGCTATACCTCCCTCATACCAACTTTTTATCAACTTATCATATGCTATACGTGCCGGGCCATTATTCCAGAGCAGGTTTGTGACCAGTGCTAACTTGTACTATTTTTAATACAATAAAAGAATGTATAACATATTTAACATTTTCTAAATAAATTTCTCATGACAGTTCAAAGAAAAAAATGACTGAAGGTGCAAAATTCCTACCATCGCAGAAAGGAAAACATTTACTATGCTTTATGGGATATGTCTACACCCAAGAGAAACTAACAACCGACACCGACAAGTTTAATTGGAAATGTACCAAACACTATTCCAATGCATGTTATGGGAGGGCAACAGCAAATTAAACTACTTTAATAAATGTCAAAGGGCATAACCACCCCCCTAACATAGCAGAGATAGAAGCAAGAGATGTCTTAGAAACTCTTAAAGAAGCTAGTATTAGCTCTCAGAAATTACAACAGAAATACTAAAGGACATCCTACCCCGCATTCCTGAACATGTAACTGGACAATTACCCTCCATCTCAACTTTAAAAAGATTAATTGCTAGAACTAAAAAAACTACTACTCACACCCCACCTGCCCCCAAACGACATTGTAATCTGGCCCTTAGTGTAGAATATGAGCTAATACCAACTTTGGATATAATATAAAAAAACGAATTGCACTAGCATACGTCCCATACGAGGTTGCTGAACACTACAATTTATTCTCCTATTAGAGTATTTGAGGATACATGGGTGGATAGGCTACCCACAGATTTAAAGATAGAAGGCAACCAAAATACCACATTCTATGGTGGAATGTGTATGACAGTACACTAAAATAGGAAGCAAAAACTAATAACGCACTGGAAGGATGGCATAATGTCTTCCAAGCCACAATGGGAAGAACACAACCCACCCTACATAAATTACGAGAATTGCTCCAAAAAGAACAAAGCTGCTAACAGTTGAGACTAAAGTAATTTGTAACACAACTATGTCCCAAATGACCAAAACTAACTAAAACAAGGCTCTACCCAAACACTAAAGGAATAGAATACTTAGAACCATCACAAAATCTGAAGTATCTGAAAAATAAATAACACAAATCCATCCCACACAAGCATAAAATAAAAATAGTATAAAACCAACAAAAACAAAAACATACTTACAGCTACTACTCTACATATAAGTAACACTCTAAAACAAACCATAACTCTAAACTTACAACGCACTAACCGTACCACAAATAAAACAATCTACCTAGTTTTGCACTCAACAACAACCAAAAAACACAGAGTACAACCCCCAAACAGTACCTAACTACCTTCAACCTACTCTTAAATTATCTTTAAAAAGTAATTACTAGGCCCTTGATTTTATATTGCTTCAAGAAACAAATCTCATTGGAAATGCATGCAGAGCATTACACAGAGGGGGTTACACCATGTTGGCTCATGCAGGATTCACCTCTAGCTCACGAGGAGTGGGTATTATGATGAGAAAATCCTTTTCACTGGTGGTACAGGCAACCTGGACAGACAACCGGGGTAGGTACATTGGGGTCTCTGGTACCTAGGAGGGACACCCCATCACACTTATGTCGATTTTTGTACCGCCAGGCTTACAAGCCACCACCTTCAGAGACGTGGGGACTATCTTGCTGGTTATTCCGGAGGACCTGTTGATACTAGGAGGGGACTTAAATTCTAAAGTCTCGGACAAGCTAGATCCTCATCCCCCAGAGGGGTGGGCCCCACAGCGTGTTTGCTTCCTGAATTCATTGAGACCATAGGGCTGGTGATTGGCTGGCGGCCTATCACCCAAACACTGTGCAGCACACCTTCCAATCCAGGGCACACGGGAGCCTCTTGTGCATAGATTCCCGCATCTCAGGTGGCACACATCCAAGAGATTTAACACCTGGCCAGAGGTATTTCTGACCATTCGCCAGTTTGACTTCACGTAGTCCTTAACTATAAACAGGTGGGACGGGGCCCCCAACGACCCATGGTATTTCCAGAATTTCAAAATTCTTAAGGAACTTCTAGCAGCAATAGATAATTATTTTAACAATGAGGGATCAGTGGACACCCCACAGACGTTATGGGAGGCCTTCAAGACGGTGATCCGGGGTCAGGCCTTATCTTTAATCTCTGGAAAGAAGAAAGACCACCAGACAGAGATAGTTGCCATTGAGGCGGAGATTCACCAATTAAAAACTGACCTGGAATCAGAGGCTACACCAGACAAACTCCATTATCTCAAGCTCCAACAGAAGGAGTATAGGGCGTTGGTGACTGAGCAGGCCAAAACCTTGGGGAGAGCCACGCTTGGATGGTTATATGACGTGGAAGACAAAGCGGGGAAACTACTAGAGTGGTTGGACAAAAAAGAGTAGGCAAGCCGGCTGGTGGGCAGCCCCCTCACAGATCCACAAGGTATTGTTGACAAATTTGTGGACCATTTTGGCATTGTCTATTCCTCAGTTGCTCCCTATTCCATAGAGGACTCCCATCAAGTGTTAGCTGACATAACGATGCCCAAGCTCCCAGTGGACGACTGTAACTTTCTGGATAGCGACATATCCAATGGTGAAATAGCAAAAGCAATCAGATCCCTTAACTCAGGGAAGGCCTCCGGTCCTAATGGACTTCCGATCGAACTATATAAACTAGGACAGCCACCATAATAACTATCCATAAGGAAGGGAGTCCTAAAACTGAATGTGGGTCGTACAGACCGAGTTCCCTTTTAAAAGCAGAACCCAAGATTCTGACTAAGCTCCTGGCCAACCGTCTGGTCACTGTTATTGAGACTCTAGTCCATCCAGATCCACCTGGTTTCATTCCACATCGTATTAGGCAGAGCACCCTGTTCCTGGTTTTAAGTGAGTATGTAGCCAGCACCCTGTTCCTGGTTTTAAGTGAGTATGTTGCCAGCACCCTGTTCCTGGTTTTATGTGGGTATGTAGCCAGCGCCCTGCTCTAGGTTTTAAGTGAGTATGTTGCCAGCACCCTGTTCCTGGTTTTAAGTGAGTATGTAGCCAGCACCCTGTTCCTGGTTTTAAGTGGGTATGTAACCAGCACCCTGTTCCTGGTTTTAAGTGGGTATGTAGCCAGCACCCTGTTCCTGGTTTTAAGTGAGTATGTAGCCAGCACCCTGTTCCTGGTTTTAAGTGAGTATGTAGCCAGCACCCTGTTCCTGGTTTTAAGTGGGTATATAGCCAGCACCCTCTTTCTGGTTCTAAGTGAGTATGTAGCCAGCACCCTCTTCCTGGTTTTAAGTGAGTATGTAGCCAGCACCCTGTTCCTGGTTTTAAGTGAGTATGTAGCCAGCACCCTGTTCCTGGTTCTAAGTTTGTGTGTGGCCAGCACCCTGTTCCTGGTTTTAAGTGAGTATGTAGCCGCACCCTGTTCCTGGTTTTAAGTTTGTGTGTGGCCAGCACCCTGTTCCTGGTTTTAAGTGAGTATGTAGCCAGCACCCTGTTCCTGGTTTTAAGTGAGTGTGTGGCCAGCACCCTCTACCTGGCTTTAAGTTTGTGTGTGGCCTGCATCTTGTTCCTGGTGTTAAGTGAGCATGTGACCTGCACCCTGTTACAGATTTGAAGTCAGTGTGTGGCCTGCACCCTGTTCCTGGTTTTAAATGAGTGTGTATCCTGAATCCTGTTCTAGATTTTAAGGAGTATGTGGCCTGTATCCTGTTCTTGATTTTAAGTGAGTGTGTGGCCAGAACTCTGTTCCTGGTTTTAAGTGAGTGTATGGCATGCACCCTGTTCCAGATTTAAAGTCAGTGTGTGGCCAGCACCCTGTTCCTGGTTTTAGGTGTGTGTAGCCAGCACCCCGTTCCTGGTTTTAGGTGTGTGTAGCTAGCACCCTGTTCCTGGTTTTAAATGAGTGTGTAGCCAGCACCCTGTTTCTGGTTTTAAGTGAGTGTGTGGCCAGCACCCCGTTCCTAGTTTTAGGATTGTGTGTAGCCAGCACCCTGTTCCTGGTTTTAAATGAGTGTGTAGCCAGCACCCTGTTCCTGGTTTTAAATGAGTGTATGGCCTGCACCCTGTTCCTGGTTTTAGGTGTGTGTAGCCAGCACCCCGTTCCTAGTTTTAGGATTGTGTGTAGCCAGCACCCTGTTCCTGGTTTTAGGTGTGTGTAGCTAGCACCCTGTTCCTGGTTTTAAGTGAGTGTATGGGCTGCACCCTGTTCCTGGTTTTAGGATTGTGTGTGGCCTGCACCCTGTTCCTGGTTTTAGGTGTGTGTAGCCAGCACCCCGTTCCTAGTTTTAAGTGAGTGCATGGCCTGCACCCTGTTCCAGATGTTAAGTGAGTGTATGGCCTGCACCCTGTTCCTGGTTTTAAATGAGTGTGTAGCCTGCACCCTGTTCCTGGTTTTAGGTGTGTGTAGCCAGCACCCTGTTCCTGGTTTTAGGTGTGTGTAGCCAGCACCCTGTTCCTGGTTTTAGGTGTGTGTAGCTAGCACCCTGTTCCTGGTTTTAAGTGAGTGTATGGGCTGCACCCTGTTCCTGGTTTTAAATGAGTGTATGGCCTGCACCCTGTTCCAGGTGTTAAGTGAGCGTGTGGCCTGCACCCTGTTCCTGGTTTTAAGTCAGTGTATGTCCTGAATCCTGTTCTATATTTGTAGTGAGTGTATGGCCAGCCTGTTCTCCCACAGTTAGATTTCTGCAGCATAATTCGGATCCTAATAATAGTATCCAGGTGTCTTTCGAAACAAAGTTCTAAAAAAAACAGTGGAGGAGAAGACACGACCCCCCTTCAATACAATTCTCACCTTAAGTGTCCTACTTTATTTTAAGAGTTTTATATAGCGCTGGCTAGACCCGGAGGTATCAGAGCGCTTTACATGAGGTTCCACAAAATTACAAGATTACATCAGTTCCAATTTACATCAGTTGCTAGGCAAACAATTACAAAAGCATAGAAAATGAAATAAGTGAAGTGTAGAGGGGAAGGGGGTAACGGCAAAGGGGTGGGAGGAGATACGGCAGAATGACGAAGGAAAGTCTGCCCAAAGTCTGGCTGGGTGTGTCCTTCTTGATCCTACTATAAGACCCCGGTGCAGGAAATGATCTTAAGTCCTCCCGGGGAGATGGTTGAGCCCCTCCCTGTTTAGGGACCAGGATGAGACCCAATAATGAAGCATGACACCAATGGGGTGTGTGAGGGTCTTCAAACAACACTGAGTGATGTTCTGACTAGGACAGGGCGCCACTTTATGAATAATGTCAACCTGCCACTGAGATGTGTCAATATGTGTAGGACACTTGGGGAGAGCAGGACGCTGACTGCCTCATGTTTTGAATTTCCTCACCCTCTTGACAAGGTGTTTAATAATGGATATCTTCTAATTGTGCATCAGATTTAAAGCTGTAACTTAGGCAAGCACTGTGACACATAAATAAGTCGCATCTTTTTTCACCTGTCCTTACAAATAACACAAGTTAGGGCTGGCTGAAGTTGGAAACACTATTAGATTATAAATTGACACAGGTCATAACTTTAAAAAATGTTCCTTTGGCTAGGTTTACCCAATAGGAATATCATATACATAAATACAGTGTAATTAAACATACCTTTTTGTTCTGAAGGTGGTCTGTCGCAGAGCCAGGGTCCTCTGGTGGAAGTCTCAGCTGGGGTCACAGCAGATACCTGGCCAGGGCTCCCAGCAGACAGTGCAATAGACAGGGACAGCCCTCCCTACTGTGGGCACGTCTTCCTGGTGGACACCTCCTCTGGATTGGAAGCCCCCATGGCTGTGATCCGGCAGCAGCCCTCTCTGCCACTGCAGGGTCTTGAGGCCATATGTGCAGCAGCTGTATTTATGCATTGCAGGCAGAGCTGAAGCTGTTCCAGACCGAGCCTGTGAGGGCTTCATGTCCCCTGGGGAAACCAAGCAAACATCTTCAATTAATGCTGAGAAGATTCACAAAGACTAATGAGCCTCTCCCCTGGCACCTTTAACATTTATTCCCAGCACATCAGAACTGTTTACTGCTGTGATATCTGAAACAAAGATTTTGTGATGCTTAAGATTTACTCATAGGAGTAAAGCTGATACGAGCCTCCTTGAACCACAATCTTTACACAACTGCAACATCCAGAAATGTCCACTTTCATTCAGGGACATAGCAAGGGGGCCACGGACCCCGACGTAAGCAAGGATAATGGACCCCACATCCACTGGTGTGACAGTAAAATGCAGCCATAATTTGAGTGTATTTGACGCTGAAAAATCCCGGTGCCACTGCACCTGCTTCATAATTGATAGCTGAGCCACTGCTTTCATTTCCACTCACCATTCGTCCGTGTCACAGTCCTTACAAGGTCAAATAAGCGCTCAACCAAGACAGACAACTCAATACATCATCATTGGGAAGATAGCTCTTCCATTGCTCTCTCAATGGATGCTTACTCCCTTTCTAGTCCTTGGCCCGGCCTTGTCTACAATAAAGGTCTGTGGCGCCAGGGACCCCTTAAGTAGACCTGAGCATCACAAAGCATTTTAATTTCTGTCTTACCATCTCAGGTGGCATCTATGCCCTGTTTGATCTTTCGACCCCTCTTCTGCTGTGCGGGAGTGGCAGTCAGCCCCATTCATTTGCTCTAGCTGGGTTTGGGGGTGTTGCCCCAGAGTACCCTACTTTAGCGGGCTCCTGCTCCCATTTTTATACTGTTGGTGCCTCTGTAATGTAAGCGAGGCCCTTGACCAGCACAAACTTGCCACGTGCTAACACGCCAGCCTCTTGTCATGCGGTCAAACACATTGGGTTGTCGGGCAGTACTAATGAACAGGAAGTACCTGTACTATGAGAAAGTATGCGCAACACCCACAGCAGGTCTACTGAGAACTGCAGCAAGACCTGCTGTTGTAGAGGAGAGGGAAGAGGAGGACAAGGCCTTTCAGGACAGATTGTCAGGTGGCGATTAATGCTGTGGTCGCTGTGGCTCGTGGGGTCTCTGAACCATCTCAACACGAAACAAGACAAGAGCATGCAAGAGACTTGGCGGATAGAGACCTTAGCACACATTGTGTCAGAACTGGAGTGGTGCTACAGTTGGGCGAAAATCCATATTGGTCCAATTGTGCCAGGTAAATCATCACTCACAGTAACTACTAGCAGTCACCTTCCCTCATATGTTATGATCTAGATTTAGCAGAGGAAGAGGTCTGTTAGAGGCACCAAGAGTGGTTCTGGGCTCACTAGTTCCGAGTGCTGGAGTGTGGAGAGCAGTGTCCCTGATATATCCCCTTCAGAGTGTAGATCAGTGGTGTAGCGATAGCTTTTTATTCTCTTTAGGTATGTGGCATAATCTCAGTGTTTAATTACCAGATGTGTGTACAACTCAGGGGCTGGGGCGTGTCACTCTCAAGATGTTTAAGAACACCATTAAGTGTCATGTGTTCTCTCAGAAGAACATGTCACACCTCTTTAAAAGTTGTGATGCATTCACCTCGAATCATGACCTTGAAGAACTCCCATTCATGTGCATTTAACAGAGCCTTCATTTTCTCTGAAATGGTGATTTATAACCTGTGCAATAGACCCAATAAAGGCTCTGTCTAGCTATGTGCCTCCCTATAATCACCATAATGGTACGTGGGTGGTAGGTCTGCCCCACAGTATCATCATAAGTAGAGGTTTATGGTCCGTGAATATTTTTCATAGATATTTTGAATCTAAGCCCACTCTACCCACTCACAGTAGAAATATGGTAGAATTGTGTCAAATTGTGTACACAGAGTGCTCACTGCTGAGCAGGAACCGTCGGTCATGTCAGGTTGTTTTGCCCGCATTACATGGCTCATCTCCTATTGTGACAATCCTTCCTGCATTTCTTGTACATTCAATGAACCAGAGGCAGTGGGTTACAGGGGAAAGGACCTTCCATAAGCCCACCCCGTTTACAGGTGAAATCACCTCCCATTTTCACCAGCAGGTTATCCATCAATCTTTTCAGACTCTCATAACATCCTTCTGTATCATTTATTGTCTGCCCATCTTGGGTGGAGCCCCTGGTTTTACCCAGATCAGATCCCACTGTGCATGTGGGGAGAGAGTCTAGCAGAAACCCAACCTTAGCATCTGTTGTGTAGTTTATTGCTTCCACCTTGGAGAGCTGAGTTTCTTGTAGAAACACCACTTTTGGATTTATATTACAGTCATACCTTGAATTGGGTTTGAGCTGCCATTTTGCATCTATGGTTCAGTCCCTGCTTGTGAGTTGTCTATTCTAGCTTTCACTAGTCTGAGGTAGTTTCATATCCATATTGAAGTGAATGGAATTATTATTATGCATCTGTAATGGTGAAAAGCTCCTTCTACAGGGCAGAGGTTGCAAAGCCCTCAGACTATCCAACGCAACATTAGTCAGATCGGCCTTCATGAGAGTGGCATCACGGATTGGTTCTAACACATAATCGATCGGGCAGGGACTCATCATAGCAGTCTTTGAAGATAGTTTGGGGGTCGCCATCTGTAGTGCACATGCTGGAAAAACTATTGTGTGAAAGGGGAGGAATGTTCCAGGACTGCTGTCCCCACTTCTGAACTTCAAGGTTCCCAGCAATACTTCAATCCTTTTAAGCAGCCCCAGTCACAGCATGCCCGCAGACAAAATAGTTCCCATTTTCCTAAATATACTACTGATGCCTGTATCAGTTCAGCAATGATGGTGCTGTGGGCGCACTGTACCCTTAAAATCCAACACCTGAAGAGCACGCCCAAGAGTTGGGTGGATCAGGGACGGTATTAACCTCAATTTCATGAGACAACATGTCCCAGAGATAAGGTACAAAACTGCATATCAAAATACAGTCAATTAAGAAAAGATTGACAAACAATGTGAGTTCTTGAGTGGGAAGGTTTGTTACAAACCTTTTAAAGGTAAAATACACAGTAAAGGAATGCAGAAATTGATGATCCGATGTTGGTTCTCCGTGTGAATCGTTTTTGGGCATATACTTCCACCCACGTGTACGCTTCGTTCAGCTTGTAATCGATCGTATCACGTTTACATTTTCTCAACTTCATCTCTTGTATCTCTTTCACATATTTCGCAAGTTAGATGTTTAAATCTTCCAAGAATTGATTCCACGCTCCTTCTTCCACCCTTGCTGACATAACGCTTTTGATAATGTAAAATTCTTCTTTCAAAAGTTGTTCTCTGTGCAGATGGATACTTAGAGCTGATGAGGATATAGTGCTGACATAAGCTATGTTTGTTATACAGAATTTTGATGTCCACAAGAGGTTCACTTCGTATTGTGGAAGGAAAGCGACACACTCATTGGTAAGAATTATGGGAGAGGGGCACGACTGTGTTTGTTTACATTCACAAATAGCCCATACTGACACAAGCTTTCATTTTATCGCCATGCAGTTCATGGCGGGCCACAAGCTCATTATTGGGAGACAGCGTTTGTGGTCTACCATTCGTTGGCATGACTTTTTCAAATCAATCTGGCCACATTGACACTGGGCTTTTCGGCAAGAACAGGTTTACATTGTATTCAAGATGGAAATTGGCATAAGCTTTCATGAACTGAGTGATGAAGTGTTGTAAATACAATGATGGTTCAAATATTGTGCACCGCAATTGATTCCATTATTATTTTTGCAGATTTGCCCCTGACAAGGGATAGGCAGTCCCGAAATGCATTGGGCAGCATTTTTATTGAGATATCCTATTTTTTTAAATTTAGAACATTAGAGTTGTTGTCTTATAAAGATGTGTCACACTGTGAATATTTAATCTTGTAATATTCAATGGATTAATTAATCATACAATGAGTATTAAATTGTATGTTGGATACAACTGAATAACAATTATTGATTAATTGTGTAATTTGTTGGAAAAATTGTCACCTTGTTAGTATTTAAACCCCTTGCTGTGCACATGTGAGTCTGAGTCGCCCCACCTGGGACCCAGCCACTTGTTGAGTACATTTTCACATGACAGGCAGACATTGGTCACATGTCACGCGCAATATACTTTAAAGGCTAACCAGTTCTGTCACTAGCTTGCGGGCAAAGCGAAATAACCGCTCCACAACCCGACTAGTATGTTGTACCCTATCTGTAATAAGGTGGTCCCAATTCAAAGTATCATTGAAAATATTCCCTAAGTATGTAACATTTTTCAACTTGTCAATAGTCTTACCCTTAACCTCAAACGTCCTAGTTTTCGTATCTTTAGGGCCACACACCATGACATAAGAGTTAACAAAAGGTACTTTTAGGTCCAACGCCGCCATAAAATCGGTAAAAGCATCCAATGGCTTTTGGAGGTTGTTGGCTGTCAAAGCCATTAAAACCGTATCATCCGCATAAGATGACAATGGAATCGCGTTGCCTCCATGTTTTGGGAAATCAAGTACCTTCTCCATTAAAAAAGCCTCTAAACCATTTGTATACATTAAAAAAGAGGAATGGGGCTAGAATGCAGACCTGCCAAATACCTTTTGTGGAGACAATGGGCCCCATCTTCTCCCCCCTAGAATCGTATCGTATGGCAACCGTTGTAGAGGTATGAATTCTAACCAGGGGGATACAAGAGCCTCTTCAAAACCCATTTCCCCACAACTTGTCCCGATTAACTGTGTCGAAAGCACTGGACTAGACCATGAACGCCAGGTGGATAGAACCCCTCCTGGCCTTCATGTACTTGCCCATAATAAGGGACGAATTGAAGCACTGTTCTGTGGTGCCCACCCCCCTTGTTAAATCATATTGCAATCTGGACACAATCACTGCACTATTCGCCCAGGTCTCAAGACGCGTAATGATAACCCTCCCTAATACCTTTACAGTGGCGTCGATTAATGAGATTGGCCTATAACTGGCAGGGTCACTCCTGTTACCTTTCATATATACTGGAACCACAGTAGCCTCTCTCGAGGTTGATGGAATGGGGCCAATCACTACAGCTTTAAAAACATTAGTGAACAAGAGTGTCCATAATTAGGGTTTCTTTTAACCAGATCCAAAGGACCCTATCAGGGGCTTTCATGCTAATTCCTCTCTCAAGGGCCGCCTCAATCTCTACCACTGTGAGTGATGAATTTAATTGTGAGGCCAATGATAGGTCAAAAACTGGTACCCCATTTCCTTGATCTATTAAGGTGTTTTTTGGGTGGGTTAAATATTGCTGAAAGTGGGATTCCCAGGTTGCCCCTAGGATCTGTGAATCCAAGGCCATCTTTAACAAGCATTTACAATGCAATGGTTTCGCCTTTGGAAAAGTTAGAGCTATTGGCATTGTAAATGACAAAATTTGTATTTATGTGTTGGTTTTGAAAACAGATAAATAAATGGCATTGTCATTTACATTGCCATTAGCCTCTGCAGTCACTCTGCAGTCCCTAGCACTCCATAGCACTCCCTAGTCACTCTGCACTCCCTAGCACTCTGCACTCCCTAGCACTCTGCACTCCCTAGCACTCCCTAGTCACTCTGCACTCCCTAGTACTCCCTAGTCACTCTGCACTCCCTATCACTCTGCACTCCCTCGCACTCCCTTGCATTCCCTTGCACTCTGCACTCCCTTGCACTCTGCACTCTGCACTCCCTAGCAGTCCCTAGTCACTCTGCACTTCCTTGCACTCTGCACTCCCTAGCACTCCCTTGCACTCTGCACTCCCTAGTCACTCTGCACTCCCTAGCACTCCCTAGTCACTCTGCACTCCCTATCACTCCCTAGTCACTCTGCACTCCCTAGCACTCCCTAGCATTCTGCAGTCACTCTCTGAACTATGCGCTTAAATCGCTCCTTGTGTATTTTTTAACGTCATGGCTTCTTTCTAGTCCCCCCCTGGACAATAGTTTTGACAACCCGCAGTTTTAAATGATGGTTAATATTTAATAAACATGTGCATGGTTTGTTTTACAGAAGAGGGCACGTTTCACAATGGGCAGTTATCGTTGGCGCTTCCAAATTTTGCAGTGTTTTTAAATGGGCCAAAAATAATGGAACATTATTGCAATGTATGCCATCCCACATTCCAAGCGAAACAGCACCAATATTGAGGTGTACAGAAATTCTAAGCCCCCTGCCTCTCCTCACTCTGCAAGGCCTCCGTGAATGTATTTGTTCCCCTTGTCAAACCGGTAATGCTGTGTTAAATGCACGTAAAATGTGGCAAAAGTGCCCTTGTGTTCACGTGACACAGATTCCGTTCTGCTTCCCCTCCTACAAGAAGCTTCACATGCAAGGACATTGAATCACCGCCACCTGCCAGGAAGCGGAAACCTGGCACTGCCTCAACACACAAGAACAGCCTGCAGATTTCTGAACGAGCCAGAATCAGCCGAGCAGCACCCTGCAGCCGACCCAGAAGAAAGGCGGGCAACCTTTTATAATGAGGAAGCAGCTAGTGACGCGAAGCTGGACGCAGGCAGAGCCGGCGGAATGACAGACAGACAGCAGCGGGCGAGATGGAACCCTCGATACACTCTTAAACATTGTTTGTGTGAACATTCAACAAAGTGTAAACACTCAGAAATCCCGTCAACTGTATTTAGATGTGGACTTCACATAATAAAAATAATCAGTGATTATTTGCAAGACGTATTTCAACTAAGTTGTGCTCAACCATAGTTTAACCTTCGGATGGCGAGTACCCAATGGTTGCAAATCCTCTGTTCATAAATGGAGCAGATCAAATCCAGTGGTGTGTGTGGCAGATGATACTGCCTACGTGTGCTTTGCTTTTACATACTATGTCATTCCTGCTCTGAACACGCCTTTCAAAATGGACACCGCTATAAGCTACTCACTCAACCTTACTACCGGCAAACATTGTTCATCTCTGCCAGGGATGTGGTGCTTAGTTTTACAGTCTCATCTGTTTCTAGGTAAGAAAACTATCAATGCCCTTTTGGCATACGCTCTTCGAAGTGAACTACAAACAGAAAAGCTCTTACTGCTGCAAACCCAAAGCCATCAAGTCCCAGGACACGACTGGTGTGTTCACATTAGTGCACCTCTGGCCTGCTTCTCCTTTAGTCTCTTAGTTACCAAAATCTAGGCAAGTTAGCAAACAGCAACATTTTGCATATTCATTTTAGAAGACAGGGGTCGGGTTTAAATGACATGCTCTATCAGTAATAGTATATGTGCGTCTACCACAGTCTCTGCTGACTTTGGGAAGACTTGTGAAATTTTCATTACTTCTAAGAACATTTCTGATATTTAATCGCATTTAGTGAGATTAGGGACCGCAAACCGAATGACAGCGGGAGGGGGGCGGGAAAGGCACGGACAGCGGGAGGGGGGACGGGAAAGGCACGGACAGCGGGAGGGTGGGCAGGAAAGGCACGGACAGCGGGAGGGGGGCAGGAAAGGCACGGACAGCGGGAGGGGGGCGGGAAAGGCAGGGACAGCGGGAGGGGGGCAGGAAAGGCACGGACAGCGGTAGGGGGCAGGTAAGGCATGGACAGCGAGAGGGGGGCGGGAAAGGCACGGACAGTGGGAGGGGGGACGGGAAAGGCACGGACAGCGGGAGGGGGAGCGGAAACTGCAAGAAAGGCAAAGCAGAAGGCAGCAATCACCTGAACTTCTTCCCGCGGCGGTCGGCCTGCAATGACCAAAACAAACCTCCCCCCCCCCCAAAAAAAATAGGAACCGCCCACCACCGCAATGACGTTGTGAAAGGGGCAGGATGAGTAAAAATGGCCGGAACGCCCACGAATCTGCTCCGGCCATGACGGACAGATCTTTGTTTCAATGGCTAGCCTCCATTTATGGAGCTAGCCAATGGAACAGAGGGCGGATTCCCAAGCCACATACTGTAAACATTAGATTTCGCCTGCGCCGAAAAGCTGTGCAGCGCAGCTTTCGACGAGGCGAAACCTAAAAGGGGGCGAGTAATTATGTCCCAAAAACTCTTACACTCTTTCAGGGCACTGGCTCTTTCCAAGTGCTCCCAAGCCAAACTCCTAAGTTCCTCTTGTCTTGGTTTAATGGTGCCCTTGTAGGTCTGCCTTAAATTTTGCATTAGTGTTCGATCACGGGGATTGGCATGGAGGGCTATTTTAAGATTCTTATGCACTCTGGAACTCTCAGCATTAAACCATTGCACCTCCTGAAATTCCCCTTTTCTAAATGATCTGGTCAGATCTTTTGCCACATCTGCACAGATCAGTTCAAAATCATGAGCCACCTCATCAGGCAGGGAGTCCGCATGGGGACAACTCATGATGAGATTTTAATTTGTCGTGGCGGTTTTTGCTTCAAATTGGATGGGATCAACTTTACCCCAGCTTAGTCTCAACCGTTTATTTTGATTAAAATCAATAGGGTCCCATCAACTTGCCCATCCCTAGCTGTTATATGAAAGAGAACGGTTTAAGGGATATGCAGCCACATGCATCATTGTAGGAATTTGCGATTCCTAAATTGCGAAAATTAAGGAATCGCAATTTAGGAATCGCAAATTCCTATGCATCAAGAAATCGCAAAGGTTTTTGCGATTTCTTAACTTTCCTTATTTGCGATTCCTTAATTGCAAATTGCAATTAAGGAATCGCTTTACATTGATTCCTATGGGCCTAGAGGCCCATAGGAATCAATAGGAAGGCATTCTCATTTTGCGAATTCGCAATTAAGGAATAGCAAAATGAGAATGCAATTTCAAGGGTGCAGGGGGGTCCACAGGACCTCCCCTGCACCCCTGAAATGTCACGTAAGTAAATTTTACTCACACACATGTCCAAAGGGCATGTGTGTGTAAAATATAAGTTTCAAAAATGCACTTTTGTGCATTTTTGAAACTTTTCGCAAATTACCATGAAGGTTTACTTCATGGTAATTTTCCCCTTCCTAATTGTGAATTCGCAAATTAAAAAAAAATCATGCATAGTATTTAGGAAATCGCTAAATTTGCGATTTCTTAAATGCTATTGCAATTTAAGAAATCGCAAAAAATGGCGATTTCTTAAATTGCGAAAAATGAAAAAAAAATGATGCATCCCAAAAAAGGTTTTTGCATTCGCAAACGGCCGTATTTTGCGATTCGCACCATTTGCGAATGCAAAAAAGCTTGATGCATGTGGCTGATGATGACTTGCAGTATTTGGTGCTACCTCGAAGTCACCAGCTAGCAGGGAGTACTTCCTAGTAATAAACATAAAAGCAATAGTGCTCTCTCTGCCTCCTTCAACATGGGTGGGACGCTGGGGTATAGAGCTGCAGGCCAAATTACTAGTGTTAATAAGGACCAGGTCATGTCAATTATATTAAAGTTCAAGGCGCTCCACTCTTCACGAGGCCAAACCGCCCCCGGATATTCACATTTTCAATCAGTCACGGAGTTTCTTTCTTAGAAAGAAACCCTCCAAAATTTTCAACATCTTCCGCTTCTCACGGCCCCTCGAACTGCGCGTGACCCACGGAGAGCCGATATTTATGTTGTTGGTAAGAAATTAACCTATCCGCGCAGTCACAATAAAAATATCACTTCCTACTGGTAGGGTGACTTAACGCCGGTGACGTGTTATTGACGCTCATGAAGGACTCTGGGTGCACAGCTACATATACTCCTTCTGCTATTAAACAAACACCTGTGTCACCTGCAGTGATGAATCGGGTGTTTGCCGCAGAGGCTTCTGGGTATGCAAATGATTGTGGCCGGCCACGCCCCCTCCAATGACAGCGAGGCTCCTGCAGCAGCCCATGAGGACTTGTGCTCTGGGTCCCAAATGTATCATTTTCGTCTCCAGGAAGGGGCGTGGGGGGTGCACTTCATTTGTTTCCTTCCATGTCAGGGCGTCATCTTTGACTCCGACCCATCAGTACGACTTATCATTCAAGATCCCTCTATTGGGCACTATTGGCTTTACCAATGCTTCGTTTTTAATGACATGTACTACAATACACTAATCCGGAATTTCCCTTAGAAACCTAGTATGCCTAGTTTCGTGCCATCCAACTAGAGGGCTGATACTCTGCCCCTTCCTTCTTAAATGTCCGCTCTTTATCGGTTTCAATGCCACAAAGCGCCCTGCATTGAAATGAAAGTAAAGCAGCATTATGAGGCGCGCACAGGATTGTGGGTATGCAGAGTGCTGGTGACGCGTACGATGGCGCCTTCCTGAAGGAAGGAGCGGGCGCTCCTCTCCTCAAACAGGACCCCGGAAGACTCACATTTCAACCGAACACGGAGATTCTTGTACAGAAACCCTCCAAAAATTAGTCCGTTTCCGCTTCTCACGGCCCCTCGGAGTGCGCGTGACCTGCGGAGAACGTTTTATGTAGTCTAAAGTAATTTATCCTGTCCGCGCAATCACAATAATAATATCACTTCCTACTTTTTTTTTTTTTGTAAAAATATACTTTATTTAAAATTATTTGTCAGGTTTACATTTTAAGCAGTCCCTTATATTTGGGTGCTGTACATTTAACCATTCTCAAAGAAGCGCATTAGGCTATCTTTGGTGGTTTTCCATCAAGATTTCTCATTTTACCCATCCAGACCAACTCCTGATTTTCCAGGTTTCCTTTGCCCACTCTTGTCCAAATCTATGGGTGTCTATGCACATGTAAGAGAACATTTTAGTGAAAACAAGTTTTTGGCATTCTTTTTCCGTGATTGCTTGGTGTTTGTACAAGGAAAGATTCCTGTTTTCCCACATCGCCTCTTTCACACAGTTTATTATTCTCCATAGTGTCCTTTCTTTATTTGCATTGCAATTCATGCCCAACCCATATTGAACCAGTTCATAGGACAGGGATGCCTGTCCTGTTAATTCTTTAATGAGCTGTCCCATTGCCTTCCACATGCTTTGTGCTCCGCCGCAGTTCCAAATGAAGTGCATCAGGGATTCATCTGCTGCACAGCCTGGTGTTGGGCATCTTGCTGTTTTTGCCAGTTTCCTTGCATGTTGGAATTGCTTCACTGGTAGGCATTTGGATACCATCATCCATGCCAAGTCTTTCTGGGAGTTTGTCAAGTCTTTGTGGTTCACCATCTCCCAAACCTTCCCTGATTGCTTCTCTGATAAGTTGTTTACCATTGTCACTGAGTCTGTTTCTTTCAGTTCTTTGCTTAAGGCCATCTGGGGTGTGATGTCCTTCGCTTGAATTTGCCTCTCTTCCAGCTTCTTGAAGAAAGGTTTGATGCCTTTGTACGCAGGGGGTGATTCTAGTAAAAAGGCTTTGTATTGTCCTGTTTACATATTCCCTCTCTTGATGAGATGAAGCTTGTAGCAAACAGTGTGTAGGCAGCCACATGTGAGTCTTTCTTTGCATTCCCCAGTACGTTTTTAACAAAATGTGACATCAGGAAGTCATGGAGGTTTGGCAGGTCTTTCCCTCCTTTTGTGGGTAGTTTGAAAACTGTCTCTCTTTTTAGTTTTTCAATTTTTGACCCCCAAAAGAAGTTTGCAAAAAGTCTTTGTGTCACTTTTGTCCACCTGTATGATGGAGGGTAGATCATGGCAATAAACATCAGGATTGGTAGACATATTGCTTTCAGCACCAAGACTTTCCCTTCCATGGAAAGTGTTCTTGTCGTCCAGAGCGCCATTTTCTGCTTGAGCTTTGTCTGGATCTTCTCCCAGTTTATTTCTCCCTTCATGTCCTGTGCAAAAAGAATCCCCAGTATTTTTACTGGGTCTTTGGAAGGTTTCACTGGGAGCTGAGACAGTTTGTCCCACTGTCCCACCGTCATGCAGTGTGTTTTCTCCACATTCACCTGTAGACCAGCTGCTAGGGAAAAGAGTTGGGTTATAAGGAAAGTTCTTTTTATGGATCTAGCGTCAGTGCAAGCAATGGTGACATCGTCCATGTATGCTACACATTTGACCTGTTTGCCTTGGCTGCCCGGTACCAGAGGGCCAGTTATGCACTTGTCCTTCCTGATGGCACATAGGAGAGGTTCAATTGCACATACAAAGAGTGCCGGTGATAAGGGGCATCCCTGTCTGACCCCTGATTCAATGTGGAACCCCTCAGATAGTGTACCATTTATAAGGACCTGGCTTTCACATCCAGTGTATATTAAGCCAATAGTTTGGATGAAACCTTCTGGGAATCCCATTTTCCTGAGCACTTTAAAAAGGTATTCATGACTCAAAGGCTTTCTGGAAATCAAGGGCCAAGATAGCTAGTGGATTCCCCCTGTCTTTCGCTAACCACAAGGTGTCTCTAATGATGGTCAAGCTGTCCCAGATTTTCCTTCCTGGGACCGCACATGTTTGGTCTGGGTGCACGATGGAGGCCAGCACCTTTCTGCATCTTCCTGCCAGGACTTTACTTAGGATCTTACTGTCCGCATTCAAGAGGGTGATTGGCCTCCAATTGTTGATGTCCAGCTTGTCCCCCTTTTTCTCCAGCAGTTTGATGATGCCCTGTGGAAAGGAGGGGGGTAAAACATTTTTTTCCAAGCATTCTTTCAACAGACTCCAAAAATCCTTTGCAATAAGCCCCCAGAAAGCTTTGTAAAACTCCCATGGAAGGCCGTCTTGCCCAGGGGCTGATCCTTTTGGGGCTTCCTGAATGATTTGGAAGAGTTCTTCTCCTGAAATGGGGGTGGTTAGAAAATGTTGTTCCTCTTGGGATAAAGAGCTCTGCAAAGACCCTAGAAAATCTTCACATGCACTTATATCTGATGGCTCTTTTTTGTACAATTGGTAAAAAAAGGCTGTTGTTATTTTCCCTACTTTCTCTGTGCCCTTTTGTGTTTGTCCATTTGTGTCTTTCAGTTCATTCATTACCTTTTGCACTTGCTGTGCCTTTTTGAAAAAGAACCTTGAGCACTTTTCATCTTCCTCAAAGATCTTGACCCTGGAGTTAAAAATGTGTTCTTTCCCTCGTTGTTTCAGCCATTCTTTCAGTTCTGTTTTTGTTTTTTCTCTTTCCTCCCCTACTTCCATTCCACCCCTTTCCAGGTTTTCTAGTGTGATCATTCTTTGTTGTATTTCATCAAATTTTTGAAACGTTTCCTTGCTTTTGATCATGCTCTGTTTTCTGAAAAAAAGTTTTGTTTGTTTTTTTACCTCTTCCCACCATTCTGCTAAGGATGGGAAACTTTCCTTTCTGGTTTTTAAGTTGTTGTACATATCACTGTAATTTTTACATATATTTTCCTCTTGTAATAACAAGGTGTTCATTTTCCACACACCCCTCCCCATTTGACACATGTTTGAGATTTCAACGGTTGCTTTCAAGATTTGGTGGTCTGACATACCACTCTAGTTTGTTTCATAATTCCTTGCTTTTATATTTTTGGAGGTGAAAATGATATCAATTCTTGATTTGACTTTGCCACTTTCTGCTTCCCATGTGAACCTTTGTTTTGACCCTGATGTTGCCCCTGTATCTGACAGTTGCAGATCTTTACACATGTTTTTGAGACATTTTGCAGACTTATCAATTTCATAACAATTTTTCTTACCACATCTGTCTGTGGGGTTTATGCAATATCACTTCCTACTGGTAGGGTGACTTTACACCGGTGATGTGCCAGTCACTCTCATGAAGGCCTCTGTGTGCACAACTACAGACGCCTCTTCTCCTGTTAAACAAATGCCTGTGTCGGCTGCAGTGATGAATCGGGTGTTTATCGCAGAGGCTTCTGGGTATGCAAATATCTGTGGCTGGGCACGCCCACTTGTGACAGCAAGGCTCCTGCAGCAGCCCCATGGTGACTTGTGCTCTGGATCAAGGCTGTGAAGAGTCTCAAAATCCAGTAATAATCACACAGTTAACATTTCAGGACAGGGAGGGGGGAGATTTAAAATATAAAATCAGTAGAATGAAAATCCCCATTGACTTCTATTGTAGAAAATGCAATTTCAGGCAAGAGACGGCTAAAATAAAGGCATTTTTGGCCTGAAAAATCTGTAGTCTCCCCCCTCTGAATAGGGTCTATTGGCATGTATGAATAATGACCAAAGGCTCCGTGGGGTTAGGGTGCTTCCACAATATACACGTGTGCATACGTGCCAACAGGCCCGATTCACACAGGACAGTCCCGACTTTTGAAGCCAAAAAGGCTGTCTTCGCCTGACACACCAGCTTCTGCAATGCAAGTCAAAGAGGAAATGCATCTAGCCCTGCCCAGTACCACGCATCAGGAGTGAGACTAACACGTTTTACTACTGGTGTCCGCATCAATAGAATAAAATGCATTAGTCACGCAATTATAGCGCTCGGGGACACTGCTGGAGCCGTGCTTGAGGAACTCAGCTGCGCAGCCCTGAGCGATCGCCTGGCATGCGCTGTGCTAGTAGAGCATGCTTTCTCACTTGTTGTAATGTTTACACACTGCAGTGCCTCCTAATGAAGGAGCTCCGGTGCCCTGTGGAGAATCAATCAATCAATCAATCAATCAATCAGAGGGCAGGTGTCTCTGTCAGTAAATATTCCAGACATGGATCCCGGAGGCAGCACCTTGCCTGTTGTTCGTTCCTGGCAACGCACCCGCGGCACTGTGACCTCGCACGGGCTGATTGACCAGAGTCAGACACCTACAGGCAGCAGATTTATTTTAAGATGCCGCAACAGCACATTAAATCCAGAAATCACCGGCCTTCACCCGCGCCCAAATGAAGCCTACCTGCTGAGGGTTTCAGATCGCTATGAGTAAATTTGTAATAAATTCAGTGCAGTTATGAGTGACATTTCAACGGCTATGAGTGACACTTACTCAAAAGCAAAATTAAGCAATGAACACGAGGAAAAACACATAAATATCAGAAGTTACACCCATTTGAGCAACAAGAAACTCTAAGAAGACCTTAAAACTGCTGCAAAAGCACCAGAAATGGAAGGGCAATAGCCAGAGACAGACTGCACTTCTCAGTCACAGAGGGCAGGAGGCACTACAGCTGCTCAGAAGATGATCTCATTGGTCTGATCATTCATGGTGCAACTAGGAGATTACATCATGACGCCCAAGCACAGGCATATTTGTTATTATACCACCATATTGCAGAATCCGTCATTAAAGTCTTAAGTATTGATGCGTGTAAGTAAACACTGTAAAATCCCTGTGAGTGATACATCCATAGCTATACATTCTGTCCATGCATCTCCTGGCACCAAGGACAAGGTATGTGCTCTGCAGTGTTTGCTGGTTACCCCTGCATTTAGGAATAGAATAATGTGTTGTTTACAGCGTGTCTGCGTCTCCTCTTCCACCGTGCACTCACCTTGAGCAATGCAGTGCTGCGGGCTTATGCGTGGGTGCACATTAAACACAATATTAACAGCTTCTTATTACCCGACGCGCGTAGATGTAAGGCACTCGCGCTATTTGCATTTTGATTTTGAAATTGAAATTAATATTTGTGTTTTTAACTGTTCTTAAATCAATTGCTGGCACAGTGCACTTTTGGTTATCTTGTATGTGGTGCCCCTACCTCAGCCGCTCTTTGCCTCTTTTCCTCTTACTCCGGTCCACGGCGGGCGTGCCCGTTTGTAGTGGAGAATATAGAGGACTGCTGGCTTCTCTACTTTCAGCTGCCTCTGTGGGCGGAACAAGCGGGTTAGCGCACTAGCGCCTGCTTACTACTTAAACCTAGCATTTCCACCATGCAGCGGACACGCGCAACTGGTGCGCCAAAAGCAAGCCCGTGTGCGCCCGTCCGCGCCCGTCTGCGCCTGTTCCGCTGCCAGCGCCAGCCATGCTGCTGGGTGTCCCTCCAGTGCCCAAATCCTTTGGTCCGGGTGGCAACTGCTTGAAGTGAGAGATAAGTAATGTGGTACCCCGACCTTATATGAGTTTTCTGGGCCCCGTCTCAATTTAAGTTAGATCCCGTAGCCCCTACCAGACTACACCCAAAGCGCTTGGACCCGCAAAGGGCAAATTTTTTATTCCACCCCCATTAAAGCCTGTTTACTCAATTGTAGATCGCTACCCCGCCATTCGGATGACATTTTGATTTCCCTTGCAACTCATGCCTGGGAAACGTGGGTTAGGGACTTTTCTAATCCCGACCTCAATCTTGGCATCCCCCCTGAATATCGTTTTGTGGGAATAAATAGACCTAACAACAAGGTGGGTGGTGGGATTGCAGTGATCCGACGTTCAGGCTGGGATATTTCTTCCAGGAAAATCCCTAACATCAGACCCTTAGAAGCGATGTATTTCAGCATCTCTGCTGTATCGAATAGACCCCCTAGCTCCCCACCTCAACATCTTACAGACTTTAATAATATTGCGGCTGATCTGTCGCTTAAATATTTTTTAATGTATATCTCTCTCCTCTGGCCTCAGTGGTAGAATATTGTGGTGTCAGAGTGATTTCTAATGCTGACAACACACAATTGGTGTTCTCATTTAAGGATCACTCTGAAGCAGCCTCCTCTAATTTTAGACACTGCGTGTGCAACATCTCCACCCGGTTGGAATCAAACACGCTTAGGCTGAACTCTCAGAACACTGAGGTGCTGTTTTTCATCAAAAAACCCTCCTCCACCTCTTTGATGGAAGCCATTGGAGTTAAACCCCCCTCCGGAACCTATGGACTCTTGGATTCTGGTTCAACAACGAGTTATCCTGTAAATCTCAATTCAACCAGGTTGCCGGTCATTTAAACTGTAGTGTACTATCTCCCGACCCCCCGTGCAGCCGAGTAGGTCGCTGACACGGAAGGAGGCACAGGGACCCGCCATCTTGGAGGGAGGGGAAGGTCTGTGGACTAGTTGTCACATCCTCCCGCCCTCCCAGAGACATAAAGCAAGCAGGAAACGGCGCGCTCATTCTGGTACTCTCCTGAGGCAGAAAGCTGGGGCACTAAGGTCGGAATTTGAGCTGAAACTCTGATTGTTGAATGTGGATTGCATGATTTTAACTGCAATCTTCTTTAAAGGATTCTGTTTGCACTAATGTGGATTGCATGATTTTTTACTGAAACTTTTTAAAATGAACTTGTTTGCACTATCGTTTCAAATTTTATCTGCACTTACCACTTTAGATTTTAAGACGGCTGGTGGTGCTGGTCATTTCCACTGTAGTGTACTATCTCCCGACCCCCCGTGCAGCCGAGTAGGCGCTGACACGGAAGGAGGCACAGGAACCCGCCATCTTGGAGGGAGGGGAAGGTCTGCAGACTAGTTGTCGCAGCCTCCCGCCCTACTCTTGCCCCTATAAAATGGCCATAGGGCCTCGTCCGCGCGGTGGGCGGGCGAAGCGGGCACGCCGGCGGTGTGCCGAAGTCGTGCCAAAGGCAAGCCCGTCTGCGCCCGTCCGTGCCGGGCCCGCGCTCAGCGCCACTGCCCCTGGCCGGATTCCCCCTGATCCTCTAAGGAGGGTCACATACAATCGAGCGCAGCTCTGGAATTTGGGGGGGGGTAGGTGAGAAGACCGGCTGCTTTATGAGGGCTCCAGATAAAGATCTGCAGGTAGGCCCGCAATGCTGTTCTTATGTAAAGTTAACCTTCCACCGATCATCGGGGGTAGAACTAGGGCCTTTACTCACTCCATGTCTAAAGAAAGTCGAAGGGATCAAATCACCAACTGTCTACTTATTAACGCCAGATCACTGGTTCTGAGCTGGGATGGGGCAGTGAGATAAATAACGGTGATGGATCAAGCCCTGATCTTTGGACTGGGTAAGAGTGGTCTGCTTAATTCAGACACTCTGTTCATCACCATCCCCTTTTCTGTATCGTCACTGGTAAAGCACAGCATAGAGTGTGCTGAGCTGATTTTGGATCGAAACGTTCAAATAGCCTTCATCACCGAGACGTGGATGGACGCAGCATCCGGTCCCGATCTGGTAAAGGCTACTCCACCAAATTATCGCAATTTTGTCCTGGACAGACCTGGTAAAAAGGGAGGGGGCTTGGCTATCATCTATCAAGCGTCCCTTCAAGGAGTCTTTTTCCCAGTGACCTCGGTGGCATGTGAGGCCCTGGGATTTAAGATGGAGCTTTCCAATCACCAATCCTTTAAGGGCTGGCGCTTGTATAGACCTCCTGGGACGAAGTCCATTTTTTGGGAAGCAGTGGGTAGTATTTTGGAGGAAGCCCTTTGCACTAACTTTTTCACGGTTTTGGGTGATTTTAACTTTCATTTAGAAGGAATCACGGATGTGGACACCATGGCTCTAGTGGAAGCGATGTCAGCAGTGGGTTTGACCCAGGTGGTCTCTGGGGCAATGCACCAGGCCGGCCACACATTAGATGGGATTTTCTCGAATAATCCCGATCTGGTATTCTCTAAGGCTGAACCCGTGTCCTGGACAGACCATGGGGTGGTACTATTTACCATCCTTAGCCCTCTGGTCAAGAAGACTCTGAGAGAGGGGCAATTAACTAGGATGCGCAGGGCATGGAAAAACACTGATGGTACAGCCCTGGAGGATTTGCTGACAGCTTCTAGGCCAGTCATGCATACTGACGTGATTAAAGCCACCTCCGAGTACACAGAGTGGCTCGATAGGGCCTGTCACAGGTTAGTTCCGCCCAAGTTGTGTCGGCCCACTAGGCAGGTTCCTTCGGCCCCATGGTACTCAGATGAGCTTAGAGTAGCAAAAACAATATATAAAAAGTTAGAACGTATCTGGTGAGTGAATTATCATGAGCCTGATAAAGAAAGACTAAAAACCAGCCTAAGGGCATATAAAGACAGCATCAGGAAGGCCAAGAGTGCCTATTATACGGACCACATTGAGAAGGCCAAGAATTCAACCAAGGCACTTTTCGATACCGTGGTCAGTCTAACCTCCCCTAAATCGGTGACTGTGCCTCCCAACATCGAACTTTGTGACTCATTGGCTGACTTTTTCTTGAATAAAGTTCAAGCAATTTTTACCACACTTGAACAACAGGTGGCCCTCAGTCTTGCGGAGGGGTCCCATAGGGCATTTTCTGCCGGCTCCTCGGAGGAAAATTTTTTGGCCTTCAAGCCAGTAAATTCGGGTGATGTTTTAAAACTACTGATGGCAACTAAATCAGGCTCACCCCAAGATCCCTGCCCTACGTCAATTGCAAAACTGGCAGCTGTCCCTATTGCGGACTTTTTAGCCAATATTTTCAATTTGATGTTTGAGAAGTGCGACTTTCCCACAATGTGGAAGCGGGCATCCATCAGCCCACTACTTAAAAAACCCTCGCTGGATATCACGGACCCTAATAGTTATAGGCCAATTGCCAGATTACCACTGCCGGCAAAACATATAGAGAAAATCATGAACTCCCAGCTCTGCTCCTTCCTGCGTAACTCGAAGGGTCTAGACCCGGCCCCACATGGGTTTAGGGAAGGAAACAGCACTGAGACTGCCCTGATCAAGTCCACAGAGGAGGTCCAGAAGGTGCTTGACGATGGGGACCAAGCAGTGCTGATCCTTTAGGATATGTCAGCGGCCTTCGATACGGTTCACCAAGCTATGCTGGTGGACCGATTGGAGGGCTGCGGGATCCAGGGGCAAGCATTCAACATTCTGAAGGCCTTCCTGAAAGACCGGGAACAAGTGGTGGCTATGGGTGACTTCGAATCAAGACCTTTCGAACTCCCGGGGGGGGGGGTCCCTCAGGGATCCTCCCTTAGCCCCACTTTATTTAATATCTACGTATCCTCTGTTGCCCTAGTGATCCGATCCTTCGGGTTCGAGTTAACATCTTACACAGACAACACCCAGATTGTGGTCTCGGTGCTTCCGGGGAAAGAGCTGGGGGTAGCAGCTAGGTTTCAGGACTGTATGTCTGCAGTCAGTTCCTGGATGGAAAAATGCTGTTTAAAGTTAAATTCCTCCAAGACCGAGGTGCTTATCTTTGGGTCAAACACAAACCTCTGGAGTTCCAAGTGGTGGCCTACAGATATGGGATTTCCGCCATCTCCGGCTCAAAAGGTGAAGAATCTTGGAGTTATTATAGACAACCAACTTTCCTTCAAACCCCAGGTCAAGGCGTTGACTTCCTCCATACATTGGATTTTGAAAACTATTAGGAAGGTTCTTCCCTTCTTACCAGAGGGAAGCAGAAGGACGGTGGTGACGGCACTCGTTCTTTCGCGCCTTGACTATTGTAACAGCCTCTTTCTAGAGGCCCAACAGGGGTTGTTGAACAAACTTCAGGTCCTACAAAACGCGGCAGCCCGCCTGATCGGGGGCTTGCCCAAGTTTTCATCAGTTACTAAGGAACTGGAGAATTTGCATTGGCTCCCGATGCGGAAGAGGATTTTGTTTAAAGCCCTCTGCATTGTCTTCAAGGCATTGCATGGTCTGGGCCCGGTATTTCTTCAGGATCATTTCCAGTGGTACAGACCAGGGAGACAACTTAGGTCTGCCTCTTTGGGACTGATTAAAACAGCTCGGATCAGGAAGGCACGCTGGGGGGTGTGAGAAGTTGGCCTGGTATATGATGCTCACTAGTTCTAGTGATCACCTTGTACCATGCCAAGCAACCCTTATGGTGGAGGTTGTAAAGTCAACCTTATAGACAAGCTATCCTAGGGGTAGCATGGACTAAGCAGTCTTAGGCTAAACTCTGTAAAGGCATGTGAAGCAAGCTGTTTTACCATACACAATCCCCTTGAATACCAAATGAAAGGACACCACACAGATATATATTGAAAATATATATAGATTTATTTCTACAAATATCCCCTTTACCCTTTATGAGCACAGAAGCATAAGCGTTAAAACAAAACACAGTTTAAATATACAAAAGTTGCACGAATATGGATGAGCCCTAGGGGCCACCTAAACCATATACTAAAATAGTGGTATAAGAACCACTATGGGGAAAGTGAAGAGGCCTAGGGCCTGGGGAATCGCTGGAGCTGTTCGAGACAAGCAGTGATGAAGTCGGGAAAGGCCCGCGGGACTCGGGTGCAGTGCGGAAAGCGCGCGCATGCACCAATGCAATGTCAATGGTGCGTAAAAGTTACAAAGTTAGTGTTTTAAGAACCTTCCGATGGACCTACAAGGATAAAACTTTAAAAACAGGCACTAGAGGTGTATACCAGTGTGGGAACACCGGCGTTGCTGAGTTTCCTCACCCACAGGAAGCGGGTGCACAGGTGCGAAGTAGTGTCGGGTTTCGTCACGCAGGTCGATGGTGCTTGGAGCTGAAGATGCTGCAGGCGGGCCGTCGAGAAGAGTTCCGGTGGATCCAAGGGTGGATCTGAAGAGGTGAAGACCTGAAAGCAGAGGGGACAATGTTCAAAGTCACTAGCCAGTGACTACCGTGGAACCAGGAAGGAACCAGGCAATGTTGGGTGCAAACAGGCGATGAGGTGAAGATTGTCTCTGCAGCCACGTGGACACGAAGAGGTCAAGGACATCCAGGAGTCGGTTACGAGCTGTCCCACAAAGGCTCTCGCTGATGGCCATGTCGGCAACTTGATTGAAGCAAACAGGCCTTGGCTAAAGCAAGCCACGCAGGAATCAATTCAAGCTTCTCACTTGGACCAGCAAGGTCAGAGAGGGTGCTCCTTTTCAGGGGAGCAAGGGCCAGCCTGGAGCAATCAGACCAGCAGTGTAAGTCATAGTTTTCGTCGCCAAGATGGCCGCTAGCCACGTGGCAAGTGGCCGGGATGGCGCATCGAGTGGCACAGTGCAAAAGAGCCCCACGCAGATCGTGGAGATGCTGTGGGGCTGATCTTTGGTCAAGGGCTGCTCGAGGTTAGGGCTTCTCAAACCCCAAAGCACAGCATCGAGGGTGCCTCGGGTGCTGCGCAGTCAGCTTCTCGGGGGTGTTTTAAGAGGCCCGGTCCCACGTCTCTCGGTGCCTCCACGGGTCCCTTCTTTGCAGGGACTGTGGATCGGGCTGTGCGATGTCTGGGAGTCTGGGTCTTGTCAGGCTCTGGGCTCGGGCTCCGGCGGGAGACGGCGGCAAAGCAGACGTCGAGTTGCTGGTTGGTGCCTGTATTCACATGGTGGTCACTCCTTGGCCACAAGGGAGATTCTCTTCAGTCTTCTGTGCAGCAGAATGTCGAAGTCCAGTTTTCTTCTTAGTTTCAAGTCGAGTTCAGGATGATCTGAAGTCTTGGGACACAGCTCCTACTCTTATTCCAATTCTAGGGGCCGAATCACCTGCTAGGTCCCTCCTCTGGGTGGGACCAGGAAGGGGGGTTGTTACACTCCCTTTCCTTTGTCCAGCTTCGCGCCAGGACTGGGGCTGGAAAGCCCCAGCACCGATTTGAACTGGCAAATGCACGGGGACACCTTGTGTGCCCCAGGCATGTCTGATTCTATTCAGCCCTGTCCTACCCAATATACAAAATCCTGTCTGGGGTGGTGCTAGAACCTCCCAAGGCAGGGAACCCTTTGCCCAAGCTGCCCTCGCTGGAAGGACTCCCAGCAGCAGGAGGTCAGACTTGTGTCTGTGTGGCAGCATCCATTTTGTGATGCTGAGGCTATCTTTAACTTTAACCGGGGTTCAGGTTAGGTACATGTCGTGTCCCTCTAGAAGGGTGGAATGCTACCCCCATCGCAAGAACTGGCGAGAGGGTAGTATTCCAATTCGTATGACACCTTACTCGACATGTTTTGATAAAGCCAAACCAAAGATAGCATTCAACCGCGAGGATTATAATGCACTTAAGAGTATATGGTATGGCAGTATCATGAAACAGCTAAAGGACATGGTTCCGAAAGCTGCAGACAGGCTCAGCTCATGCCAGAGCACCATCTCACATATTTCCAAGCACTCTGCCTCCAGGATTGATGAGGCCTTCCATAGGAGTGGCTGATAGGAACATATGTGTCCATTTTGGATTAGGTATAGGCATATTACACCTAAGTAAGGGGTGGTTACACCGACTTACCCCAGCTGAGTGATCAGCCAGTTGTGTCAAATATGGAGGCCAGGCCAGGGGTGGCACAATACGTGCTGCAGCCCCTGGTAGACCTCGGAAACACCCATGCCCTGGGTACCTGGGTACACTGTTACAGGGGCCAATAAGGTGAACCAATTCCAATTGTGTATGTACCTAAGGTACATGGAGTCCATTTTAAGGAGAGAGCAATTAGCCTGGGGCCCAGAATAGCATGATCCCAGGCCAACTAAAGTCAAAAACCAGCTAAACACCAGGCAAAAGGTTTGGGGGTAACCATAGTCAGATATCCACCTTCCTACATAACCCCCCCCCCCCCAAACGAAAGGAGATAAGGCTATCCTTGACCAGGTAAGCCTCTATTGCCTAAGTGGCCATATAAGGAAGTACCAGCTCTGGCTTGGTTACCCCCTGTCTCATGGTCCGCTAAGGAATCCCTCACCCTAATGTCGTAATTTGACAATGGCCAAGTTAGCGCTTAGCTGTCCTACACGTTTTTCCCCTTAACTTGACTATACTCGAAAACACCATTTTGTGTATTACGGCGGCCATTTTAGAGAATGAGCGGCCTCATGGTCAGCATGCCCTTTAGTCCGTTGTCCGTGCCACTGACCACTTAACTTTGCCCGGCAACAGGCTATTTTTAGCAACGGTCAAGCCTGTACATGCGCAGTTCCAACTGACCAGTCACCCCTCAGGAATGTGCCGCCAAACTGACCAGTGGGGTTGTAACCCCTCCCATGAGTTGGCTGTGCTCCAAAAATGACCATATATGTACATAATCTTTGTAAACCTTGTGCCGCCTATCTTTTATTGCTTGTAAATTGTATAAAAGAGGGACTCACACCAACGTTCGGTGTGATACTTCTTGCATTGCCGAAGGGTGCTGTAGGAATGTACCACCACCCCATGGGGTCTTAATAAACTTGTTCTTTGTACTTTTCAGTTTCCGTGCCAACAGTTCTTTCAGTGTAAGTGGGTTATCTACGGAGCATGTAGGCCTTGGGAACCCGATACCACAAATTGGCGACCACGAAGGGACTCATCGGCGACTCGGATGCCCGAAGGAGAGGTCGTGACGAAGGTTTGGAAACTCGCCATGGACGCGTACGCTGCCACCGAGTGACCCGAGTCTTGGCACCCACGGTGTTTCTTCCTTTCCTTCTGATCTGACCTTCCAGGTGGCGCCGGTCCCCGACTGAGATCTTGATCGTCTGCGTTGCTGTGCAGTGCCTGTTTGGCTGATTCGATTAAAGACCTTGGCAGTTGGAATCTGGATATTTGAAATTGGGTAAGATTTGTGATCGGTAAGGTAGTCTACGGACGCTTACTGAAGTTCTATGATTTGCGATCGGTAAGGTAGTCTTCGGACGCTTGCCGAAGTTCTATGATTTGTGTCTATGATTTGAGTTAGCTAACATTTGTGACTTTGTGACCTTTGAATCATATGTGTAGTGCACTTCACATAGGCAGGCATGTAGAGATGTTTCTCTAATTTTGTTTTTTTCCTCTGAGCGGCACATTTGTGTGAAGTACTGTAAGTGCCAGTTTACACGGTATCACGTTTTCGTGATACTTTTTGAACATGCCTGTTTTAAGTACACTCCGAGGGATGTGCTGTCTTGGAAATGGTACCTCAATTAGGTTAGCCGAATCACAGCCGGCTCCCCCAGAAGGAACTCCAAATCGTGAAATGTACATAAAATCTGGCCTTCCCCCTATAATGTACAGCAAATTATGGCATAAATACACCAAAGCCGATCCTGAATTGCAATGGCCACTACATGGGTCGTTTGATTTGCGAAAGGTTCAGTTTGTGGAGCAATGTTTGTTTCAGCGTAGGTCTAGACAGAATATGTTTGATTGTGTACGAATGTGGGAGAAAGCGGTGCGTGAACGTATGAAGCGTAAAGTTGCCTTGGCGGATAAAGAGCAGCGCAAGGCTGCTCGAGATAAGGCTTTACAGCTTGAGGAAAAGGAGGCACAGGAAAAGAAAGAAAGGGAGGAACGGGAACGGAATTTGCAAGCGACCGGTCAATTTCCTATTCGGCGACCACTTTATCCTGTCCTTACTAATGAAATTGATGATTTTTCATTACTAGATCGTTCACCGCCTCCGTACGTTTCGCCTACGGCTCCGTCTGCAGAATCTGACGATGAAGGACAGGATAAGCCAGGAAAAGGGGATAAGTCCAGTGTCAGGTTATCTGCGGAGAAAGCCGCGGACTTGCGTAGTTGGGCCCGTAAAGTGAATACAAATTTTGTTACTGTGACTGAGGTTGTTGCCGAGAGGGGTAAATGGACAGAGCGGGAATTGATGTATTTTTTGGCTACTTTGGCTGATGAAGTTATTACTACATTTCGTAAATTTTCGGACACGTTAGAACCTAAGGCTGTGTCGGTTCATCGTGAGAATTTGGATAAAGGTTTATTTGTTCTTGCAGATGTCGATACATTTTACAAGCAACTGATCCAGCTGCGGGATGAGACGTCCAGATTGCGGGACGAGCGGAGAAAGAATAAGGAGTCCGGGCCGGGGTCCGCTGAACAGTCTAAGGAGTGTTCTCTCCGGGGTTCAGATAAGAATTCTAACGTGCATGTTATGCCTATGCGTGAAGCCGCACCTCTGTATGTTCCCCCTAAGGGGGAGGGTACAGACGAGGATAAAATGTCGAAGGATGCGAAGGGGTATTTTATAAAGATAATTGGGTGTATACGCCTTGGAATAGAGCAGATGTTATGGCGCTTAAATATTCTTTGCCTGATCTTCGGAAAAATCCAGCGGCATTTTATGAAGGGGTGGAAGGGGCTATTTCGTCCTGTGTCATGACTCTTGTTGATATAGATTTATTTTTTGGGTTAATTCTTCCGCCTGATATGTGGAGATTGATCCGTAAAAATAATGATGAAACACTGCTCGGGGGAACGTGGAAAGAGATAAATCAGGCCGATTTAGACAGAGAGCCTGCATGTAAGCCATGTGACTTGATTCTAGACCTCCCAGCGGCTATCTTAACTAAACTGAAAACGCTCGTTCCTTCTAAAAAGATTGATTGGACCATGTTAGCTTCGTGCAAACAAAAGTCAGATGAAACGGTGTCAGATTTCTTTACACGCTTCGAAGAGGCATTTCATGATTACAGTGGTCAATCGTTAACAGACGATACGGGTAGGCATTTGTTTGTAGATAAGTACGTGGCTAATCTCCTACCGGAGATTGCAAAAAGATTAAAGTCGAGTGAAAGTTCCTGGGCCACGGCGACCCCTGCATCTTTGTTAACTATGGCTCAGTATTATGAGCGGCAGGAATTGGAGGCTAAAGAAAGTATTGATAAGAAAGCGAAGGAATTGAAAACAAAGGTGATGTTGGCACAGGTTCGTGGAACGCAATTTAGAGGGAATGATAGAGGCAGACAAGGAAGGGGTAATACGTCGTACGGGCGTACGGATATAGCGGAGGATCAATGTGCCTATTGTAAGGAGTTTGGGCATTGGGCTGATGATTGTCCGGTACTTCGTCAGCAGCGTAGTCAGCGTGGTCGTGGAAGTGGACGATCGAGGGGAAGTTATTCGGGGGCGAGAGGCAGCGGAGGTGATCGTAGCAGGTTTGAGGAGAGGGGCCGTGGCCAGGATGAGCGTAATACCTTTGATAGACGGAACCAGTACCAGATATCGGAGGGCGAGAATGTGGAGCATCAGGATTATGTACATGCATAGGATTGCGTAGGATGGGGTACGGAATCAGTTGAAGTGCCAGTAGATCAGAATGGTCCATATGTATCAGCGGGCATCCTGGGTTCTACTGATCAGTTTCTAGTCGACACAGGAGCTACTCGTAGCGCTTTGTCTAAAAACTTGGTTCCGAGGGCTCCCCTGTCTGGCGATATGATTACATGTATTGGGTTTGATGGCACACCCACTCCCAGCCCATTATCGAAGCCTCTTGCATTTTGTCTCGATAAATTTTTCAGTTTTGGCCAATTTTTGTTGTCACCTTATACCCCAGATAATATTCTGGGCATTGATTTGCTCAAATATTTTCGAGCGACGATACGTTGCGCTCCGGAGGGAGTGCGAGTTATTTTGAATGATAACTATCCAGATTCAGACAGATTTTTTACTATACAAGAATGTGAAGCATTAGCCTCTCTCCCTCATACGTTGTGGGCGACCTCAGATACGGATGTGGGACAGATGCTTATTCCACCTATTCGCATTACCGTAAGAGAGGGAGTGCTTTTGCCACGTGTACCACAGTATAAGATCTCAAGGGAAGGTGAAATTGCTTTGACACACATTGTCCAAGATCTGATCATTGCAGGGGTAGTGGAGGAAGTCCCCTATAATGTTTGCAATAGCCCTATTCTTCCAATCCTTAAGAAAGATACTGACGACAAGGTCTATCGATTTATTATTGATTTGAGAGAAATTAACAAAATTGTCATTCCCCAATATCCGGTGGTGTCTGATATCACGACATTGCTTACATTGGTCCCCCCAACGGCGACGACCTTCAGCGTCATCGACCTGAAAAATGCGTTCTTTTCCATTCCCATCCATCCTGATAGCAGATACTTATTTGGTTTTACGTTAAATAATAAATCGTATAGATTTTGTCGTGTTCCTCAAGGTTACACTGAGAGTCCGAGTATCTACAGCCAGGCTTTAAAGAGACAGCTTGATTCCTTTCAATTGCAATCTAGAGTTGCCCTTTTCCAGTATGTCGATGACCTTTTGTTAGCTGCTGACACTTATGTGCAATGTGAGGAGAGTACGCTTGCTTTACTTTCCTTTCTGGCTCAGAACAATCACAAAGTTTCGAAGAAAAAGCTCCAATACTGTAGACCCAAGGTGACCTACCTCGGTCATCTTTTGTCTAAGGAGGGGCGTGCATTAACATCAGATCGAATTCAGGCGATTTTAGATACACCAGTCCCCCGCACACAGAGAGATGTACGTGCTTTTATAGGATTAACGTCCTTCTGTAGACCGTGGATCATGGGGTTTTCGCATATTATCAAACCTTTGTTAGCGTTGCTGTCCAAAACTACACCAATGCCTCTTGAATGGACAGATGAATGTCAAAATGCTTTCCAACAATTGAGACAGGCCCTTTGCTCTGCACCCGTGTTAGGTACACCAGACTATTCAAAGATTTTCACATTGTACGTACACGAGAAAGATGGGTGCGCGTTATCAGTGTTAGTGCAAGCACACGGGGATAAGCAGAGGCCATGCGCATATTTTTCGGCCATTCTTGACCCTGTAGCACGAGGATTACCGGGGTGTTTTCGAGCAGTTGCAGCAACAGCAGTAGCAATACGGCAGAGTGAGGGGATAGTATTATCGCACAAACTGTTGGTGCTAGTTCCCCATGCAGTAGATGCCTTGTTAAATCAAACAAAGACTCAATATCTTACCAGTGCACGTTTAACAGGATATGAGCTTACACTTTTGGCGCCACACATCACACTGAAAAGATGTGCTACCCTGAACCCTGCCACTTTATTGCCCTATCCGGTTGAGGAGGGTCAGGAAGAAAAACATCATGATTGTGTTTTCCTGACCGAGGAACAGACAAAGGGTCGTGTTGACTTACAGGATATGCCACTTCCAGATGTGGATGGGGAGCTGTGGGTTGATGGATCGGGTTTGAGGCTACCAGATGGCACGATTTCCGCAGCATATGCGATCACGACACTTAAGACAGTGGTAGAAACAGCACGAATACCACAAAAATCAGCTCAGGCAGCAGAGCTGATAGCTTTGACGAGAGCCTGCGAATTGAGTGCTGGCCTATGTGTGAACATATACACAGACAGCCGGTACGCCTTCGGAGTAGCACATGATTTCGGGCTACTCTGGAGAGAACGTGGGTTTTTGACTTCTCATGGAGTACACATTATGCACAGAGAACTGGTGCGTGATCTCTTAAACGCGTTGCTTTGTCCAAAGAAAGTAGCGATTATTAAATGCAGTGCCCATAAAAAGATCACTGATAAAGTGGGTCAAGGAAATGCTTTCGCAGACAGCATAGCGAGACAAACAGCTATGTCCCGAACTGACTCCCCCATGTACATGACAAAATCACAAGCTGAGCGATGGTACGATGCTAGAGCGGAGATACTAGATATCCAAAAATCAGCAACTGAATCAGAACTTGCGGCATGGGCAGCAGATGGGGTGCTAGATGATGAGGGTTGTTGGAGAAGCAAAGACATGGAGAATTGGAAATTGCCTGCAGCCTACTTGCAAGCAATGGTTCAGATGACTCACGGATTAGCACATGTGGGAGCTCTTGCGATCACTCGATTGTTATCACGAGTTTGGGAGCATCCCGAGATTGCCAATACAGCCAAGAGAGTAGTGCAGACCTGTCTGATATGTTTACAACACAATCCTGCGAAAGGGACCCATACTCCGAAAGGAGGGTTCGTTCCACCTTCTGCACCATTTGAGGTACTCCAAATGGATTACATCCAGCTTGAGCGCTGCAATAACCTTAAGTATATCCTAGTGGTGGTATGCGCTTTTAGCAAATGGGTTGAGGCCTTCCCCACGAAAGACAATACAGCTTTAACAACAGCTAAGGTGTTGCTAAAGGAGTACTTTCCTCGCTTTGGAGTTTGCAAATTTTTGTGGAGCGATAATGGGCCTCATTTTGTTGGGAAAATTGTGGAGTATGTGCTGAAGGGGTTAGGGATCCAGCAGAAGTTCCATGCTGTGTTCCACCCTCAGTCAGCAGGTCTTGTTGAGCGATACAATGCTACGTTGGAGCTGAAACTGGCTAAGATTGTGGCGTCCACGTCATTGAAGTGGCTGGATGCCTTGCCGCTAGCATTGCTCTCTCTTAGATCAGTGCCCCACTCTCGAACAGGCCTCACACCGTATGAAGTGGTGTTTGGAAGGCCTATGAATATATGGGGAGTGCCTAAGCCGCGATTGATACATGATGTGCCGTGTATAATGATGAATGACTATTTGGCACGATTAACAAATGATTTGCTTTCTATTCATCAACAGGTTTGAGAAGCGCTCCCTGACAATTCTACTGGAGAGGCTCATAATCTCCGTCCTGGGGATTTTGTGATGGTCAGATCGTTTGAGAGGGCGAACAGCTTGGAACCGAGGTGGCGTGGCCCCGAGCAGGTCCTCCTGGCTACTCGAACAGCTGTACGAGTGACCAACAGAAAACGGTGGGTGCATTCAACTCACTGCCGGCGTGTCTCTCCGGACCTGGTGAATCCTACCGTGCTGACTGACTACAAGGAGATTCTGGATAAAGAAAAGAGCCCAGCTGTGACATCGGCCGAAGTCGAGGGAGCCTTCCCGGACCACACTGTTTCTGGACGACAGCGGTACGATCTGCGGCCACGATAAGGAGAAGATTTTTTTTGGTTTTCGAGACTGGTTGGTTACCGCTCTGGGGTTTGTGAAACGGAAACCGGGAATCTCAAGGGGGGGGGATCAGTTCTGCCAAGAGTAGCGACACCCGTCTTGACCCCGGAGAAGAAAACAACGGCTACCTCGGAGCTCAGCACCGTATTTTTCTTTTTAGGTATATATTTGAGACATTGTGAACTTTTTGAACTATGGCGTCTTCTGCATCACGAGACAAAAGAATACTTGGTGCCATCCTGTTTGTCTTGACAATTGTGGTGATAGCAGTAATAGCCTGGGTAGTGGAACTTGTGGTGCCTGTACGTGAACATTTGCTGCCGACTACCCCGGCTCCATCTGAACATTTTCACTTCACTTTGCCTTACCATGAAGAACGGCACCGACAGACTTAATTGAACAATAGCTTCATTCAGATTTTGCATCATACTCACAATATGACGAACACTTCAAACTGTTGGGTGTGTGGGATGTTGCCTGGGCATCAGAAGAAAGGGGGCACTCCACTCATTCCACTCCCATTTTCGCATAATGGTTCCTGTAACGCCTGGTACACTCTTCTTTTCACCTTGCGATGGCCAACGAAAGGGGGGGTGCTCTTCCGTTTGAACAAAGTCTGTTACCATGATCGAGATGGGTATCCACGAGCTGAGGGTACTCGATTTGAATGGGAAGAGTACCGCCCCGACAATGTGTCTGCACCTCGTGTTTACAGTAATCAAAGGAACATTAATATGTCCAGTACACATGTTATTAATGTTATTCCTACTAAGGCAGACCTTTGCATTCGTAATAAAGGCACGATCCCGGTGGGGAAAAGTGAATGTAACACTACACTTACATTTGACAGTCCAAACGGTATATTATTTGTGGCATCCCGAAATACGTACTTCATTTGTGGCAATAAAGGTTACCATCAGCTCCCTTTAGGATGGTTAGGCACATGTTATGTATTGTTTGTGTTGCCCCCTGTATTCATTGCCCCGCCAATGTACCATAATGACTACATCCTTTACCATGACTTTGTACTAAATCGTGTTAAGCGTGCCGTGATCTTAGATGACATCGATCAGACGGATACTGCCTTACAGCAATATGTGGACTTTAATTTGGGATTGTTTTCCTTTGTGGGGGCTGCATTGAATAGCCGGAAAATTCGACGGCTGACCCGTGTTGTTGAGGCTGTAGCCAATGATACTGCTATTGCATTGGGGAACATAACAGAAGAACTCCAAATTTCTAGGATTGTTACGCTCCAGAACCGTATGGTTCTAGATGTGGTTCTAGCTGACCGTGGGGGGGCATGTAGAATCATTGGAAGTAGCTGCTGTGTGTACGTACCAGATAATTCGCCCTCTGTTTATGATGCCATTTCAAAATTACATAAAATAGCAGCTGAAATACACCCGGACAATGGAACTTGGACTCTCTCAGGGTGGTTCTGGTCTATGCTTACCACTTGGGGTTGGAAACTGCTGACGATTCTATGTATCATTATTGGGATACTGTTCTCTGTATGTTTATGTATACAATGTGGTCTAACCTTATGTTCCGTGTGTTTATCGGCTTGCATACCATCAAGACGAGCTCTCGCTCAAAACAAAATGATGCTTCATAAAGAAGTAGCTCAAATAATGCTAATTGATATTGAAGATGAACATCCCGATTATGTCCACTATGAGGTAGCTTCAGCTAAACGCTAAAAGGGTCGTCTGTCATAATTTGACAATGGCCAAGTTAGCGCTTAGCTGTCCTACACGTTTTTCCCCTTAACTTGACTATACTCGAAAACACCATTTTGTGTATTACGGCGGCCATTTTAGAGAATGAGCGGCCTCATGGTCAGCATGCCCTTTAGTCCGTTGTCCGTGCCACTGACCACTTAACTTTGCCCGGCAACAGGCTATTTTTAGCAACGGTCAAGCCTGTACATGCGCAGTTCCAACTGACCAGTCACCCCTCAGGAATGTGCCGCCAAACTGACCAGTGGGGTTGTAACCCCTCCCATGAGTTGGCTGTGCTCCAAAAATGACCATATATGTACATAATCTTTGTAAACCTTCTGCCGCCTATCTTTTATTGCTTGTAAATTGTATAAAAGAGGGACTCACACCAACGTTCGGTGTGATACTTCTTGCATTGCCGAAGGGTGCTGTAGGAATGTACCACCACCCCATGGGGTCTTAATAAACTTGTTCTTTGTACTTTTCAGTTTCCGTGCCAACAGTTCTTTCAGTGTAAGTGGGTTATCTACGGAGCATGTAGGCCTTGGGAACCCGATACCACACTAAGGGTATCTGAGGGTCTCCACCATAGGGAATCTCTACCTGTGGTGTGTCTTGGCCAAGTTAAAGGCTGATGTTGAGATGGAGTACTGAAGTGAGATTCCTCTGTAGGACTCAGCTTCCTCCAATCACTTTCCACCATGTAGGCCTTTCTTTCTTTGACTGAGTTGCACTGTGCTCTCAGGGTCAACCTCTGGCTACCTAAAGCTGGAGGCTGGGTCCCCTTGGTTGGCTTACTGGAGGGACAGTTCAGGTTTGGGCCCTTTGGGTCCCAGGTTTGGCTGTGCCCAACAGAATCCATCTGTGGGAGGTCCCTAACTAATTTTAAGGGGGATCCCTCAGGAGTTTTTAAAGTTTTCACCATGTTTGGGGCTGCTAGCTTTGGTGCCCCTAATCTGTTGATGTGGGTGCTTTATTTGACAGGGGGCCCTTTGGGGCTCACTGTCCTTCTTGTCCTCTGCAGCCCTGGGGTGACTAAGGCAAGGTAGAGAGGGGCAGGATACCTGATCCAGACTGGGTCCCACCTTGGAAGGGTCCACTGACATCAGGGGCTCTGCCAGGCTAGGCCTGACTACCTCTGGGGCAGAGTCTTCACAAGGGGTAAGATCAGTTCCCTGAGGAGTCTGATCCTTTCCTAATGTCTGGTGGGAGGGAGATTTCTCTTCCTCCTCAATGCTCTCTGTTTGTGTGGAGTGATCCATAGTTTCAGGCTTCACAACACATGAATCAGTTGGAGTTTGGGCTGTGGCCATCACAGCCCCACCAACCTTTTCAGGAGGAGACTCAGTTTGGGTTTGGGCTGTTACCATCACAGCCCTGCTAATCTTTTCAGGAGGGAAGTTAGCTAAAGATGGGGCTGAGGTTTGCTCAGCCCTCCCAACCTTTCCAGGAAGGACATCTTGTATTGGGGCTATAGCCAGTACAGCCCCACTAACCTTTCCATTGGAGTTTACCATTCTAGAATGGGTTTCCTGTTCAACCTCAGCCCAGGCTGAGATTTCCAAATCATTACCAAGTAGGCAATCTACAGGCAAGTTTGCTGACACTGCCACTCTCTTTGGGCCAGTGACACCTCCCCAGCTAAGATTGACTACTGCCATGGGATGTTTGGTTTCTATTCCATCAATGTTTGTCACCTGATATGTGGCATCAGGTAAAAGTTGCCTTGAGGGGACTAGACATTCAGCCACCATGGTGATGCTAGCCCCTGTGTCTCTAAAGGCCTCAACTTTCAAGCCATTGATGAGGGGCTCCTGTCTGTACTTGCTCAAAGTGTTTGGGCAAGCAGTGAAGTTGGCAAACCCCATGCCAGTTTCATAGACAAGAGTATCTGAGGTAGGGGACCTGGTTAGGCCAGAATCCACCTGTGTTCCAAAAGTAAATCCACCCAAATTCTTGGGGGTGCTCCCACCACCTGGGGGACCACTGCTAACAGTGTCAGGAGGTGTTGGAGTTTTACCTGGAGGTATATTTTTCTTATTGCAGGCCCTAGGGCAACTGGGGTCAGTTTTCCAATGGCCAGGCTTTTTACAGTTATGGCAATAAGGCTTTTTCTATGTAGAGGAAGTGTCTTGGGACCCACCCCCATCCTTGGAGTTTTGGGGCCCTGGGGAAGTCTTCTCTTTTGATTTATCCCCACCCTTCTCTTGAGGCTTGGTAGTCTCTTTCTTTTTGTCACCACCCTGGTTCTTAGGCCTGATCCTGGTTCTGACCCATTTGTCTGCCCTCTTACCCAATTCTTGTGGAGAGGTCAGATCAGAGTCCACCAGGTGGTGATGTAGAAGCTGATTTTGACAATTACTTAAGATTTGCTCTCTCATAATTAAATTATACAATCCTGCATAGTCTGTAACCTTACTTCCCAGCAACCAGCCCTCCAGAGCCTTAGTGGCACATTCAACGAATTCAGTCCAGTCCTGAGTCTGTGTCTTCTGGGTGTCTCTGAACATTAACCTGTACTGTTCAGTGGTTAAGCCAAACCCATCAATCAGAGCACTCTTCAGGACAGTGTAGTTTCTAGAATCCCCATCACTAACTGTGAGGAGTCTGTCTCGGCCTCTACCTTCAAAAGAGAGCCACAAGATTGCTGCCCACTGATCCTGAGGGACCTGCTGTACTTTGCAGGCTCTCTCAAGTGCAGTCATCCATTTGTGGATATCATCCCCAACTTTGTAGGGGGGCACAATCTTACTCAGGTTTCTATTGTCATAGGACCTGTCTTTATCCTTAGGGATAGTGCTGCCACCAGTGGATCCTAATCCACTCTCTCTAGGCTGCCTTGCTCTAGCAAGTTTTTCTTTGGCCAGGGCAACTTCTAATTCTTGCTTCTGGATCCTAAGTTCAGCCTCTCTCATTTTGGCCTCATGTTCCCTTCTCTGAGGGCTAGTCATCCCCCTTCTGGAGTGACCATGAGAGCCTCTAGAAGCTTGGGAGGCGTTGGATTCCCCTGAGTGATCCCTCCTCCTCCTGGTTAAGTCCATTTCGGGGTCTGAATGGGTTGGACCCACCTTCAGTCCCAAATAAGCTTAAGTTAGCCTGGTTAAGCCTGCTGACTAACACCTGGCTATTTCTCTCATCATCAGACCCACTTTCTTCCTCCTCTTCCTCATCCTCAGGCTGAGTATCTCCAGTGTTCTGGTCTTCCTCATCTATCTGGATGACAGGGACAGGGGCATCAGTGTTTTCTTCTTCATAAGGAGAGCCTCCAACTCCAGTCCCTGAGGGGCCTGGTTTAGAGGTCTTTAGAGCTTCAGACTGGTCTAAAAGCTCTCTGGGGTGACCTGCTTTAGGGGTAGGACCCGTTTTGATTCCCCTTAAGGAACACAGCTGCCTCAGTACTTTAAAAGTAAATATAGCAAATTTGGATGGTGCCCTTGGAGGGTCACTCTCAACAGAGATAGGTCTAGGGGATCCCTCTGCTCCAGAAATTGCTCTAGTGTGGGTGGATATGTTGCAATCTACCTACACTTGTGTTTTCCTACAAAACCTATCTAGTAGTTGTAGCTAGGGTGTGCTACTCCCTTTGCTCTACAACAACTAAGTTCAGTAGAACTTAAGTATACTAGTCTTGTTTTAGTGTACCTATCAGGTACCTGTATGATCTTTCAAATGATACTCTCAAAGCTTGTAATGGTAAAACAACAGCAAGCTCAAATCCCACCGCTGCCACAATTGTGAGAAGTTGGCCTGGTATATGATGCTCACTAGTTCTAGTGATCACCTTGTACCATGCCAAGCAACCCTTATGGTGGAGGTTCTAAAGTCAACCTTATAGACAAGCTATCCTAGGGGTAGCATGGACTAAGCAGTCTTAGGCTAAACTCTGTAAAGGCATGTGAAGCAAGCTGTTTTACCATACACAATCCCCTTGAATACCAAATGAAAGGACACCACACAGATATATATTGAAAATATATATAGATTTATTTCTACAAATATCCCCTATACCCTTTATGAGCACAGAAGTATAAGCGTTAAAACAAAACACAGTTTAAATATACAAAAGTTGCACGAATATGGATGAGCCCTAGGGGCCACCTAAACCATATACTAAAATAGTGGTATAAGAACCACTATGGGGAAAGTGAAGAGGCCTAGGGCCTGGGGAATCGCTCAAGCTGTTCGAGACTAGCAGTGATGAAGTCGGGAAAGGCCCGCGGGACTCGGGTGCAGTGCGGAAAGCGCACGCATGCACCAATGCAATGTCAATGGTGCGTAAAAGTTACAAAGTTAGTGTTTTAAGAACCTTCCGATGGACCTACAAGGATAAAACTTTAGACACAGGTACTAGAGGTGAATACCAGTGTGGGAACACCGGCGTTGCTGAGTTACCTCACCCACAGGAAGCAGGTGCACAGGTGCGAAGTAGTGTCGGGTTTCGTCACGCAGGTCGATGGTGCTTGGAGCTGAAGATGCTGCAGGCGGGTCGTCGAGAAGAGTTCCGGTGGATCCAAGGGTGGACCTGAAGAGGTGAAGACCTGAAAGCAGAGGGGACAATGTTCAAAGTCACTAGCCAGTGACTACCGTGGAACCAGGAAGGAACAAGGCAATGTCAGGTGCAAACAGGCGATGAGGTGAAGATTGTCTCTGCAGCCACGTGGACACGAAGAGGTCAAGGACGTCCAGGAGTCGGTCACGAGCTGTCCCACAAAGGCTCTCGCTGATGGCGGTGTTGGCAACTTGATTGGAGCAAACAGGCCTTGGCTAAAGCAAGCCACGCAGGAATCGATTCAAGCTTCTCACTCGGACCAGCAAGGTCAGAGCGGGTGCTCCTTTTCAGGGGAGCAAGGGCCAGTCTAGAGCAACCAGACCAGCAGTGTAAGTCATAGTTTTCATCGCCAAGATAGCCGCTAGCCACGTGGCAAGTGGCCAAGATGGCGCGTTGAGTGGCACAGTGCAAAAGGGCCCCACGCAGATCATGGAGATGCTGTGGGGCTGATCTTCGGTGCAAGGGCTGCTCGAGATTAGGGCTTCTCAAACCCCAAAGCACAGCGTCGAGGGTGCCTCGGGTGCTGCACGGGGGTCTTTCAAGAGGTCCGGTCCCATGTCTCTCGGTGCCTCCACGGGTCCCTTCTTTGCAGGGACTGTGGATCGGGCTGTGAAATGTCTGGGAGTCTGGGTCTTATCAGGCTCTGGGCTCGGGCTCCGGCGGGAGGCGGCGGCAAAGCAGACGTCGAGTTGCTGGTTGGTGCCTGTATTCACAGGGTGGTCACTCCTTGGCCACAAGGGAGATTCTCTTCAGTCTTCTGTGCAGCAGAATGTCGAAGTCCAGTTTTCTTCTTAGTTTCAAGTCGAGTTCAGGATGATCTGAAGTCTCAGGACACAGCTCCTACTCTTATTCCAATTCTAGGGGCCGGATCACCTGCTAATTCCCTCCTCTGGGTGGGACCAGGAAGGGGGGTGGTTACACCCCCTTTCCTTTGTCCAGCTTTGCACCAGGACTGGGGCTGGAAAGCCCCAGCACCGGTTTGAACTGGCAAATGCACGGGGACACCTTGTGTGCCCCAGGCATGTCTGATTCTATTCAGCCCTGTCCTACCCAATACACAAAATCCTGTCTGGGGTGGTGCTAGCACCTCCCAAGGCAGGAAACCCTTTGTCCAAGCTGCCCTCGCTGGAAGGACTCCCAGCAGCAGGAGGTCAGACTTGTGTCTGTGGGGGCAGCATCCATTTTGTGATGCTGAGGCTCTGTTTAACTTTAACCGGGGTTCAGGGTAGGTACATGTCGTGTCTCTCTAGAAGGGTGGAATGCTACCCCCGTCACCAGAACTGGCAAGGGGGTAGTATTCCAATTCGTATGACACCTTACTCGACATGTTTTGATAAAGCCAAACCAAAGATAGCATTTAACCGCGAGGATTATAATGCACTTAAGAGTATATGGTATGGCAGTATCATGAAACAGCTAAAGGACATGGTTCTGAAAGCTGCAGGCAGGCTCAGCTCATGCCAGAGCACCATCTTACATATTTCCAAGCACTCTGCCTCCAGGATTGATGAGGCCTTCCATAGGAGTGGCTGATAGGAACATATGTGTCCATTTTGGATTAGGTATAGGCATACTACACCTAAGTAAGGGGTGGTTACACTGACTTACCCCAGCTGAGTGATCAGCCAGTTGTGTCAAATATGGAGGCCAGGCCAGGGGTGGCACAATACGTGCTGCAGCCCCTGGTAGGCCTTGGAAGCACCCATGCCCTGGGTACCTGGGTACACTGTTACAGGGGCCAATAAGGTGAACCAATTCCAATTGTGTATGTACCTAAGGTACATGGAGTCCATTTTAAGGAGAGAGCAATTAGCCTGGGGCCCTGAATAGCAGGATCCCAGGCCAACTAAAGTAAAAAACCATTTATTTTATTTATTTATTTTAAGAATTTATAGAGCGCGACTGTCACCGTTGCAGGCATCCTGGCGCTAACAAAATCCAGACCGTGATAGAAAACAGAGGCAGCGACGTATGCCTGGGGAGCGAGGCTAGCCAGGGAAAAGCCAAGTTTTTACCTTTTTCCTAAACTGCATAAGTTCATTAGTGGCCCTAATCTCGATGGGGAGAGTGTTCCAGAGTCTGGATGCAGTCACCTGAAAGGATCTGCCACCAGCTCTGACCTTCTTAAATCTGGGAACAGCTACCAGTTTAGCCTCCGATGAGCGAAGGTGTCTGGAAGGAGTGTACCAGACAAACTTGGACCTGAGGGGGACTGGGCCGCATCCGTGAAGAGCCCTAAACACAATGCAAAGGGCTTTAAATTGAGTCCTCTGTCTAAGAGGAAGCCAATGTAGTTTTGCAAGGGCAGATGGACCATGAGATCTCCTAGGCAGCCCCAACGCCAATTTAGCCGCCGCAGATTGAACCCTTTGGAGTCTGTCCAGTAGATGCTCAGGGGACCCGAGCAGGAGGACATTACAATAGTCCAACCTGCTCAGGATGGTACATCTAGCCACCTGGGCGCGGGCATGAGATGGTAACAGGGGCAGAACCTTCCTGAGTGAGCGAAGGATGGAAAAACAACAGGACGATGTTTTCTGAACATGGGTGTCCATACTGAGCCCATGGTTCAGCATGACTCCCAGGTTATGGACAGAGTCCGAAGGCCGGACGGTAGAGCCGGATTCCAGGGGCCAAATATTGTTGGGAAACGGGCGAGGGATCCTTGTTCCAGCGCTAAAAAGCACTTCAGTTTTCCCGGCATTAAACTGAAGCGAGTTTGCCTTTAACCAGCTGGCCGTATTCCTGAGGCAGTTGTGTAAAACCTCCACAGAGATGGACTCCTCTCCTTCCAAGGAAAGGATCATCTGCGTGTCATCAGCATAATTAATAATTCGAATGCCAAAACCTTTAATGAGCGAGATTAGTGGCCTAAGGTAAATATTAAAAAGGATAGGGCTGATGGCAGAGCCCTGGGGCACACCATGCAGGACCGGGGAGAAGGGGGATTGAAAAGGAGTCATAGAAACCGCCTGCTGCCTGCCCTGCAAAAAAGAATGGAACCAACTCAGAGCCGAGTCTCCTACCCCTGTCTCAAACAACCGCCTTAACAAGATCTTATGATTAACCGCGTCAAAGGCGGCAGACATATCAAGCAAAATCAAAAAAGAAGCCTGATTTCTGTCTGCACGCCTCTGAACTTCATCCATGGCGGTGATGAGGGCTGTTTCGGTCCCATGGGCCGGCCGGAAGCCAAATTGGTCCTCGTCAAGTAGGAGAAGTTGTTCTAGGTGGGTGGAAAGAGTGTTAGTAACCACTCGCTCAACTATCTTGGCGGGAAAAGGCAACAGTGAAATGGGTCGGTAGTTTTTTGAACACTCTGGGTCCAGAGAGGGTTTTTTCAACAGGGGAGAGACGAGCGCACGCTTCCAGTGGGCAGGAATGGCGCCGGTTATCAGAGATTGATTGCAGATGAGATGGAGGGAGGGAAAAAGCTCGACAGCAAACTCCTTCCAAATTTAGGAGGGAGCGGGTCCAGAGGAGAGCCGGAAACAATCTCTCTCGCTATATTAGAAATTTTTTCAAAGGTGAGTGGCTGGAAACTGAGCAAGGGGCTTTCCAGAGTCAAAACCGGGTTGGGTACCTGTTTAGCCAGAGGAGCGGGTCTAGATTCCAGGGAGGAGTCACTGTCAAGGGAGATGTCCAAATCTTGAAGAATCAGATCGATTTTTTCTTTAAAGAATACGGCAAGATTGTCACAAAGATCTTGAGACGGGACAATCTCGTTCTTGCACGCGTCTGGATTGGTAACGCTGTTTAAGATGTTAAAAATACTCCTGGCATTATTGTTGGGATTACAAATCAGAGAGGAGTAATAGTCAGCTTTTGCTCTCATGATGAGGCTTTTATAAGCAAGAACACCAGGCAAAAAGTTTGGGGGTAACCATAGTCAGATATCCACCTTCCTACAGGGGGGAAGGAGCTTTGTTGGGGGAGCAGCAAAGGCATGGAACTCCCTCCCCTTGACCCTTAAATTAAACACTAATCTGTTAGCATTTAGAAAAAACCTCAAAACATGGCTCTTTACCCTCTAGCCCGGGAGTCTTAATCTCAGGGAGTTACCACTTCAGCGCCAGGACACCGGTTGGTATTTGCGCACTCTACACGTGTTATAAATAAATAAATAAATAAATAGTTTCCTCAGTGTGTTTCGCTAAATTGCACATGATTCGCAAAATTCTCCCTTTTCTCCCTCGGGAATCTCGGTGGATCATTGTTCACACCCTGATCACCTGGACTATGCAAACAGTCTGTATGCTGGGGCTCCTGCCTCCCTGATCAAACGCTTACAGATTGTTCAGAACGCGGCGGCCAGGTTGATCGATAACATCCCAAATCGCCACTCGATTTCTCCCCAACTGAAGAAGCTTCACTGGCTTTCAGGGACCAGGAGCATTCAGTTTAAGTCACTGGTTTTAGCTTTTAGAGCAATGCTGGGTCAGGGACCGGCCTCCTTTAGAGCCTGACCTAAGCATGCTCAGTCTAACCGCTCACTCAGATCAAACCATCTCCACCTTTTGGTGACTCCCCGTTTTTGCCTCTACAGAATGGGTGGCAGATCTTTCGCAGTGATCACGGCCAAAGCCTGGAATAGCCTGCCAATGTCCTTGCAGATGGCTGAATCTGAATCTATTTTCCAATGCCACTTAAAGACCTGGCTATTTTCCAACTCTTCGCCCTCTATGATTACCCGCACCTGCCGCCTGTCTTAGAGCCGGGAAACGCCCGCTGGGGGTAGCTGTGCGCTTTACAAGCTTCAAATAATAATAATAATAATGTTGATTCTGTTAATGACCTGAGTTTGACTACGTTCCACATTCCTATTCATCTGAAGCTCAGCCTTTGACTTCCCTTTCTCTTCCTTCTTAATCCTCAACAACCAACGTACAATTTCTGAAGAAGGTTTCCTTCCTCTTAACACCTCAAACAGCATTCTACCTGTTACTGAATGACGTGTAATCGTGTACGATAACAACATACTTTGAAGAGCTTTCATCCATTATAACCTAGACTTAAGTGCCAATTGTATTGCCTCTTTGACAATTCCATTGAACCGCTCAACCAGGCCATTACTTTCGGGATAATACAACGACGCCCTTACATGATTTCATTTGTCCAAAAACGACTGCATCTTACTTGATTCAAGCACCACCCCATTATCCGACACCAACAACTCTGGTACAACTTTCCTGGAAAAAACATCTTCCAAAAAATCAATAACCACCTCCGTGGTCACACTACCAACCATATGAACTGCCGCCCACTTAGAGTAATGCGCAATGAGAACAATGGCATATGCCTATTTGGATGGTAACGTGGCAAGTGGCCCCATAATATTAAATGGTACTTTCCACCATGGCCCATCAGATGAATCTACAGTTTGCAAAGGGACCATGATTGGTTTAATCACTTTGTCACTTGACATGCATGCATTACATTCCCTCACCCAACTATCCACCATACCGTACAAACCTGGCCACCTAATTTTGTTCCTAAACTTTCCGCCTCATTCTTGACATCCTCCAATTGCCTTCATCTCCTAACTTGATGATGTTCCTGCGAATCTCAATCACAGCGCCAGGAAACCTCCGGTGTCAGCGCGCTTTATAAATGTAGCATAAGTTAAGATAAGATAAGATAAGATCATGCCTTGGGGAAGAGCCAAGTTTTCAGGTTCTTTCTGAACTCAATTAGAGAGTTGATTTGCCTAATACTCTGAGGTAGCTCATTCCAATGGTGAGCAGCAGCCACGCTGAAAGCCCTCCCCCCCATCCTAGAACGCTTGAATCTAGGAATTACCAGCAGACTTGCGCTGGAGGAGCTAAGCTGCCTCTTAGGGAGGTACCAGGTAAACTTTTCCTGTAATGGGACTGGGCCCCGATCGTGTACCGCTCTGTGCACCAGACAGAGTGAATTAAAGTGTGCTTCGAAGAAACCCTGTGGAAGTTAGGAGGTTGGAGAGTCACCCCAGCCATGGATACCGTAGTACCAGAGTTACCTATCCCAGGGAAGCCGGGTGCATAGGTCTGAAGTGGCGTCGGATACCGCCATCGATCTCAGTGGGAGACTTCAAAGAAGAGTCCCTCCTGGAAGGATGAAGAACGTCCTGTGGAATCCAAATGTGTATTTGGAATGAAGAGTATCTGAAAGCAGAGGGGACAGAGTCTGGGTCACTGGGAGTGACCAGGGTCTCGGTAAACGAATGCCCACCGATGTCAGGTGCTTCAGGTGCGTTGACGGTGTTTTTTAATCTGCCGCCACGGGGACCCATAGATGTTGAAGAAAACCAGGGGCTGGATTGAAGCTGTCCCATAAAGGATATCAAATGCTTGGGGGTTCGGTGTCCTGGTGGGCACCGACAAGCCAGAAGGTCAAGAAGAGTAATGGTTTGGACCAGCAAAGTCCAGGAGATTCACCACAGGAAGGGGAGTCAGGGCAAGCCTGGAGCAACTAGGGAAGCCAATGGAAAACAAAGTTGACACTGAAGTGGATTCACAGGCCAGAGGCGCAGGAGTCACGAGAGGACCTCAGGTGGATTCACAAGATGACAGTCCATGGAGCACTCAGTGTGAGGAGGACAAAGATCTTGGTAAGAAATGTGCCCAGAGATTGGGGCTATCAGTAGCCCAATGCACTTGTCTGGCAACAGCCAACAAGCATATGCACTTGCAAAAGTATGCAGTGCACAGGGGTTTCGCAGCCCCCACAAGGGATCCTGACCTGAAAAGTGGTGAGAGGGCAACGTGGGCCTTGAGAGATATAGGGACCTACCTCCTGTTTTGCTGGGATCTTTGGAGTCCATAGGAGCTCAGGAACAGCAGACTGGTACTTTGGGATGTGGCGCATGTTGATGCAGGGGAGTGACTCCTTCGCTCCAAGGGAGATGTCTTCAGTTGTGCTTGATGGTCCACAGGTCCTGCACAGATCCTGTATGGTGCACAGGCACAGACAATGCAGCAGACTGAGTGGGAGATGTAATCGGGCCCAAAGTCCAGCGAAGTCCAAGTGTCCAGATGGTCGAAGTTCAGTGGTTTCTGGTTCAGAATCTTGTTCACGTCGAATCAAGGGTCCTACAGCCATTTAAACCCCTTTGTACCCACAGGAGATGGTTGGACAGATTCAGGGGATCCTCCCACGGGAGGGTCTGGACAGTGGGGAGGATACTCCTCTGTCTTGTGTCCAGATTCGCGCCACAGTGCGAGCCATCGGCTCCCAGAACTGGTTTGAGCTGAACTATGCACAGGGACACCAAGTGTACTGCTCGTGCAGACTTTCAGGCACTTTGGAAGTGCACCCACTAAACCCCAATACCAAATCCTGTGTGGGAGGTGGCCACACCTCCCTGTGACAGGATGCCTATTGTTCTGCCTTCCTCTGCTTGAGCTTGGCTTAGCAGCAGGAGGGCAGAATTGTGTCTCTGGTCGGCAGCAACCCTTGTGTGCTGTCTGGGTCGAGAAGGGTGGTACCGAGAAGACCAGGGACCCACGAAGCTCGCATCAAAATGGTGGAATCATACCTCCCACACCAGTTACTGGGGTGGAGGAATGATTCCAAGGTGTTTGATACCAAACACAGCATGGTTTGTTGCAGCCATTTTCGAGATAGCATTTTACGCTAGCATACCATGCACCTCCATGTATATGTTTGGTTGCGTCACCAACAGCCCGGGAGAAGGGTCTCCGTATGCTAAATGGGGCACTCTCACATGTAAAACCCAGCACCCTGCTATAGGGGTGACTGATAGGTTTTAAGTGTAGTGACCAATAGATATAGTAAACCTATATATTTCGTAAAATCTTACACAGACTGGAGACGGTGGCAGAACTCGGGGACAGGAAACTGCACCAAACAACAGACACAACAGCAACAGGGAGAAGAACCAGCAGGGCCTGAGGGAAGGGGGAGATGGGCACAATAGCACACATGCACACCTAAGCACAGCACAACTGCAGACAAACCATGCCCAAAAGTAACAACACCAACCAGGAGCACAAGTCACACAACATGGTAATGTCACACCACTGAACAAGTACAGAAGTGAAGACAACATTGCCTGAAAGGAAGAAGGGTGAGCCACATCAGAGCAGAAGGAACATCTCACACACAATGCAGCACACACACATAGGAAGCAGAGCACCCCAACATCGAACACAATGTGATACAAACACCAACTTGTGCACAAACAAACACAGGACACAAGTGCACCCGCCTGTGGCCAGTAAACGGCCATACACAACTGGCAAAGCACGAAATAGGGACATGATAATGCCCAAGTACAAACACACAGTCCTGATGGTGTAGTAATGCATGTATGGCAGGGTCAGAGAGTCTGTAACACACACATTGGCATACAAATCAAGAAATGACACCGTTGGAGACAAGTGAAAGTGCGGAAACGTTATCAACAAGTGCGAGTCAGTACGGCCAAGAGAAGTGCTACGATATGTAGACAATAGCAGCAGCAGGTCTGAATGAGGAAGGAGAACCTTGCAAACACAAGTCAGTGCCAACCCGCGTTGGTTGTCCGCACCTGGAACATGAGTCCTGGCCAATGCAGCCATGTCCACTGTCATCTTGGGACAGGTGACTATGCCCACAACATGCAACCATGTGTCGGGACACATGCAATGGCTCACATCCAGTTGTGGCTGCAGGTACCTTGTCAGTCGTCCATGAACGCGACTGCAGCTCCGTAGGCCAACATCTCCAGTGAGCGATCGTCGTCCACCACATCTGACATTTTGCCGATGTAATCCATTAGCTGACCCGGACAGATGTGCTGACTCCAACCACTGAACCCAATGTGCACCAAAGCCCAATCGAGTAGTGGCTCAATGTGCTCCCTGCACACTACAACTTGTGCAATCTCCCAGGTCCAGTTTTCAGCCTGCATGCCAAACATCCATGCATGCCATAAGCGGTCATACTCCTGGGGGCGTGGGCCAACCGGGGGTGCACACACACCTAGTAATCCAGGTCAGCTACTGTTACTTTGGAGAGGCAGACATCCATGGGCCACTCGAATATGTACGAGTGACAATGCAACAGAGGCTGCACGCAGGTGACGTGTGCAAAGCGGAAGTTCAGCCAGTAACTGATCAGCAGCCCTGCCAACGGCAGTGCCCCCAGTGCATGCATCAGACATGCATGGTACAGCTCCACGTGACTGGAGTCGAGCATGTGTTTGGGATGGTCTGCCATTGAATGAAGCGGCACTGGCTTGCCCTGAGACAGTCCAGTGGATGAAATGGCACAGCTCCGTGCACTGAGCAGTGTCTGTGTGCAATGGGTGCAGGCCTTGGTTGGGGTGGGAGTACATGTGAATGCCATTTCACGCACGCCGACTATGACCAAGGACTACTGTGTGTGGGATGAGTACACGTTGGTCTCACGTCGGGCAGTGCATAGTGTGTGAGTCGCAAACAAATGCTATTGTATCTGTCCGGGGTTGCTGGGCACATGCAAGTTCCTCTCTCAGGGGGTGCTGAGCACATGCAAGTTCCTGCTCAGAGCTGCAGATGTTCTACCGCTTGATAGTACAGAGAAAGGACCTTTCGACCCTACAGTAACTTCAACAGCTGCATGTATACAAGAGACGTACAGAGGCCGGTCGTGGGTGTGGTGGGACGTCTGCGACCCTGGGATTCATGGATGCCATGCCCCGCACAATGCACATGAGCGGACTCACTGTGTGTCACATTGCCACACAGCTGCTCCTCCCTGCCACGGGCACCCACACTTGTATGCGCTGCATGGTTGCATCACGTGCACTCCTATGGCACTTCATTCTATTGTCTGTCTGCGCATGTCCAGCGCCATGGCAACAATAACACTGGCCTTCGAAGGTGTGCGCCCACTTGGATGTAGGCCAATGGTCCGGACAGGGCGGACACAGGTGTTCAGCCCATGGCTGACTGGGATTGTGCTGCAAATGAGGCCAGGCAAAAGACTAATGCATCCGAAAGACTGATACACATGACACCTGGCATGCAGGTGCCAAGAAACCAAGTGTCGTTGCGCTCCTACATGTCCCCGTCCCTGCGGGCCCGCCCTCCTGGTACATGCCACATTCTAACATCATGTACTGTGGCCCTGGTGGTGACAATACCCCAAAACAAAGACACACTTACCTTACTTCATGCAGCGGCACATGTCCAGACCACAACCTGCCCCCCCCTGCCGAACCAGTACACGCAGCCTGTGCATGGAGGGGGCAGGTGTGGGCTACATGTCAAGGGTCACTGCCAATGCTGAGGTGACATGGCAACATCCACAGAAGACAGCACACTGTGAGGTTGCAGGGCCCGTGCCCATCATGCTGACACAATGAGCACACGAACACACTTGCTCAGATGGAGAAAATGGCTACGGGCATGTGCGAACGACCACATTTATTATCAGGCACACTTCCAGAGTGACACCTGTGTTGAATGTGTGTGGGGTGTGTGCACACCAGCCGGCAAGGGCTGCCTGGTACAGTCAGAGACCGACAACAGTGTACATCATAAAGGACACAACCATTCAACCATAAAGGCCTCATGATTTGTGCTGCACAGAGTTAGTAGCCACGAATGCACTGCATCCTGCATGGACCTGCCGCCACGGGCCGCTGACTTGCGGTGCACTGGGGCAAGGTCACAGGTGCAGAGCAAGTTCATGTAATGACTAGGGGCCTTGTCACGGAATGTCTCTAGGGACAGTGGAAGGTGTACCCCCAGGGCAGGATGCAGAGGGCAGGCCCACGCTGATACAGTCACCATTGTGGAGATAAATGGAACAGACACATGTTGGACACCAAGTCCAGTCCAGCCAGAAGAAGATGCAGAAAACCACCAGGCCATGGGCTCAGACGCCACCAAGGTCCAACCAGATGGGGCCCATGACTCATTGCGCACAGAGGTAGGGGCACCCATGCTGTTAAGGGATGCCTCCTGCGATGTGTCCAATGGTGTGGAGTCCTCCACATCTTACCCAAGACACAGTTCTACATGTGTGACCTAATGGACCGCATTGTAGGCCTGTGGCAGCGGTCAGCACGGGCCATTCACTGAGTGTCACTGGCATAGGTTGGATGGCCCCATGGCCTGCGTAGTACAGGTTCTGTGGCACCACGGGACGTGGACTTGTAATGAACAGGGTTGATAGCACCAGGTCAGTTGTTGATAGTGTTCGGTCACCTCGTGACTGTGACCCGGCTTTCATCTGGACTGAGCCCCATCTTCCTATTACTCCTCTCCGTTCGACCACTGGTGTGGACTCTGCCATTCGCGATTCACAACTAGGTGCTGGATGTGGGAACTACTGGCCTGCAGGGTAGTCCTGGTCCCTCATCCATGTGTTGCCGGGTTGTGTTGAACAGGGTGAGTGGCACCACGTGTTGCCGGCTAGCGTTGAACAGGGTTAGTGGCACCACATGTCACAAGATGCCCATATGGAACTATGCCTCACTGATCAGAGGTCTGGTGCTGTGGCTGCTGCCCCTGCTTTGGGGTCACTGCCATTCAGGCCTCAGGACACAGTTTCACATATGGTACCTACTGGGCCGAAGATGATGCCGGTGTAGTATGTGAATGAGGATGGAGTAATGTGGGCCAGCGTCGGGGGGCCAGCGATGGTCTGAGAGGCTGCCAGCGTTGTTGACCTTGGGCTTGGAGCTTGTGCCTGCAAGTGGTGGGCCCTACGTGACACACGCTGGTGTCGGGAGGTAATCAGTGTGGCCTGGCTGTGCAGGGGTGGGCCTTATGGGTTTGGGGTCCTGAGGGCCAGGGTACAGCAGGTGCACAGGATCGCAGGCAACTCAGGTCACGTGGACGGCCTTGTGGAGTGGTGAGCGGCACCACCCTGGCAGAGACGTTGGGCTTTCCGGAAGAGGACCACACCCAGGGCTACGTGCTTTTTATTCACACCCTTACGCTGGCCTGGCGTACGCCGGGCCATTCCACTCTGCGCACGCTTACTGGGAGGACATAACTGGCAACATTTCTGCATACTCCCCCATTGGCCGGGGAGACATGGTTGCATCCACAACACTACATACACCAGAGGTGTATGTTGCCATGGATGTGGGTATGTTCTGCATACTGCGGTCTGTCCAGCACATCTCCGCCACACTTGGCATCATGTACTCTCCCAATCATGGTTCTCCTGCCTCCTTCACACATGCCTGGTTGCCACCTCTCCCCACATTCAGCTAGTGTGTGGCTGAGGTGCCATGCCGTTGATGGCTCATGTGCAGGGCTTGCCCAGGTATTCTTTGTGAGTTGTTCTGTCGTGTCTGGTGGGTGGACATGTTTTTATGCATGTTGGTTGTGAATTTGTGACGTGTGTATTGCCAGGGTTGTGAGTTGCATGATTGTGGAGTTGAGGTGAGTGGAGTGTTCATTTGGAAATTGCCACGGGATTGTGCATTTCCCTTGGTGCCATCCTGGGAACGCTGGTTGCTGATGGACTGTCGGAGGATGGAGGAATCATGCACACTGGCTGGGTATTTGGAGGCGACATTGGTGGAGGTTCCACGGAGTTCTGTTGTTGCCTGCACATTGATGTGAGATGTGTGCTTTCTGTTGCGGTGATTGTGTGCTGTGTCGGCAGGAGGCACAGGTATGAAGTGTGTGCTGTGGATTGCCCCCAAGACGTGCGTGAATCCAGCTATGGCGCTTGGTCCCTGCTTGGTGGCCATCAGATCCTGCGTATTCTGTTGGACATATAGGGACTGGGGTACCAGGCTGTGGTGATGTCCAGGACAGGTGTGATGGACTTGGATGTGGCTGGATGTATGACTCCTCTGACTCTGGCGAGTGTTGGTTGGGGGGTACCAGGGGCCAATAGGTGCAGCACAGCGAGCAGCTTTGTGTGGGGTGTGATGTTGGTTGTCTGATGTGGTGGTTCAGTCGGCCTGTTTGGCCTTGTTGGTCAAGATGCATAGGATAGCTGTCCTTTTGGGCCTGTAGTGGGCAATGACATTGTCAGGTGTTGGTTCTGTGAGGCTTGTGCAGTTCCTGGGGGTCCGCTGTCTTTGTCTGTGCTGCCTCTGTGGTGTTCCGGGGAGCAGGGGTGTTCTAGTGAGGGGTTGGCGTCCTGGGGTGGTGGCGGTGGGTATTGTGGCCCTCTTGGGTGTCTAGGCCGCATGGCCAGTGGCTCCATGGCATCTGTTGCCCCTACGATGTGGCTGTGGACTGTGCTCCCTTTTGTGGTGCAGGCTGTGGTCCGAAGTTGCACAAGGCCAGAGAAGGTGTTATTTTCCTGGTGCTAATGTGCCTTATCACCTGTTTTGTGTTCTTATTGCAGTTCTGTCTGGTCGTTGTAAATGTTGTGGAGTGGTGTTGTCGCAGCTTTTGGCACGGGAACGCCTACTCAGCATCTCATTAGCAATAGTTGCAGGAGTCATCTGTGGCAATGTTTTTTGCAGCTGCTATCGCAGTTGAACTGGTGCTGTGGGCTGTTAACACCTGCTTGTGAATGGGGAGATACATTTATCACTACTTTGGCTGCGATAAAGTGCCATTAACTCCACAATAGCTCCTTGAGAATATGACCCTCAGTGTTGCAGATAGATGCTGTGGCTGCCCACCCCATTCTATTGAGAACCCACTAAATACCCCCCGACACTGATGCCAGGAAGACGACCTGCTATACTAACATACAAGCTGGCCCACCACAAAAAGTGCACAAGAGGGGGCTTTGAAGCTGAGGATGAGCAACAGGCCTGATGAGGTTGGGTCTCACAAAAACCAGAGAGCGGCCGAAGCGGAAGCCGAGGCGGGACGGGCAAGGCCCCTTATAACTCCTACGTCACGACATCTGTTGGAGGGGACAGCAGTCCGGCAGCTCACCCTGATGGGGCTGCACTTGAGGAAAAGCTGACCCACCATTGCACCCAGAACCCAGGGCAGAGTGTATACGCTTTCCTGTGGCCCCCCTCCCTGGGAGCACAGGCCCCATGGGACTCTGGGACGGCCCCCGGATGAGACAGAGGTCACTCAGAACAATGGCACTAGCACACAAAACTTAACCTGCGAAACTTGCACTGTGAGTGTCCGTGGGAGCCCCCTGCTGATCTTCATACAGAAGAGGCGATACCTGCTGCGGCTGGAAAGTGAAAGCAATACCTAGAATCTTCAACAACATGGGCAAACCCGACACTAGACAGACCAAACTCCCTTTCAAAAGAGAAACAAATACAGGCCAAGTGGACACACCACAACCCGCGACCAGCCTAGACAACCCCTAGGAGGAAGACGCCCAAGATGTCGACATCAAAGAAATCTTGGTGGAAGTTAAGTCCAGGCTCTGCAACATAAACGCCAAACTAGAGCTCATTGCCAGTCACCTCAACAGAATGAAGGAACAGGTGGATAAATACTAGACTAGAGCACCTTGAAACTAGAGTCTCTGACGTAGAGAATGACCAAACAAAGTTGAATGAACAACTACTCAAGATGGAGAAAATACTTGAAATAATAAGAGCCAAAAACGAAGACTTAGAGGCACAATCTAGATGAAATAACCTGAGAATTATTGGAGTCCAGGAGTCCACGGCCATTGACAATATGGAAAAATACGTACCAAACATGATCAAGGAACTGTTCGGAGAAGTGCTCTCTCCTGATTCATAATAGAGCGGGCTCACAGAACGCTGGACCCCGGACCGCCCCCAGGTGCACCGCCCCGCCCCATTATAGCGTGAATCCTAAACATCTAGGATTGAGACACAGTGCTGAGATTTTCAAGTGAACGCGGCAACCTACAATACCAAGGAAATATGATCTCCTTTTACCCGGACTTCACGATTATAGTTCAGACTGACCGTAAGGAATTTTTACCAACTAAAAAATTACTCCAAAAAGATGTGATAAAATCTGCTCCTCTCTACCCAGACAAACGACGCATAACACATGGCGGTAGAGCTCATCAGTTTACTGATGCCAAAGCAGCGCTCAAATTTCCTGATTGCAAAGTTGTCCAGACACTCTCCAAGGGATCAAGATCATGGGAATCTGGACGAAAATGACTGAACTTTAAACTCAAACCTCTCTGATTCACTTCAAACAATCACCACAGTACAAAGCAGCACTGTAACTGGCGGGGAATACCTGTGCAGAGCCTACTTCAGGGTTCCTTAACACAGTTTATGTGATCTACCGCCAATGGAGCCATCCACACGGCGTGAGACACTGTTTCACCCAAGAAGCTGGAGGAAGGCTGGGTGTACGCGAGGCTCCTCTTCGTCCCCAGGAATGAGTCCCATGCTCTTCTATTCAGACCTGGGAGGGGGTGGGGATGGATTACTAAACCAAGTTCAGGGATTGGAGAGGGAAGTTGAGGGGGAGGGGGAGGTAGGGGGTTTCATTATTCTACTGTTTTGAGAGTGTTAGATTTTGTCTACGTTTTAGAGGAGGCCCCCGTCAAATACACATAGGTAAGACACTGAAGCAGACAGTCTATAGGACAGATCCCATACTACTGCCCTACTGTAACACGGTAGACACCAGACTGAGCTCACAATGACCTCAGCCAAGTAAACGGCACACCAAGAAGATGACCCTGCATACCAGCACCCAGGAACCCATAACATACAAATGACACCCAGAGGACTTAGGCGCCTAACGTGGAATGTTAGAAGGCTCAACAACCCCAGGAAAGCTCGCCTTGTCCTCACATACCTCAACAGACACCACACAGATATCTGCTTCCTTCAGGAAATACACCTGACCCCACCCACCTCCACTTGCCTAGAGGTGCGCAGGTGTGCAGAGGTACACCACTCCCTGAATCCCAACTATGCCAGGGGCACTGCAATACTTATAAGGAATGGTATCCCATGGATGCTCAGTCAGGTTAAAAAGGATACTGAGGTGCGGTATGTTATAGTGGAAGGACAACTCCAACAGCAATCCCTCATACTGGTTTGCATATATGGCCCTAACATAGACGACCCAGACTTTTACACTGAGCTGTGGCAGCAAATAGTGAAAATGGGCCACGGAGCTATAACCTGGGGGGGAGATTTTAATGTAATCCTAGATCTGAACTAGACAGATCAGGAGCTGCTCGGCGGCCCCACCCAAAAGCAGTGGCACAACTCCATGCTTTAATGCAAGATTTTAAAATAATTGATGTATTTAGATATAAGAACGGGACCCATGGGCAGGGAACATGCGTGACATTAGCACACAAAGCCTGGTCATGCATAGACTACTGACTGACCACCAGAATTCTCAGAACACAGTTCACAGTCATGCAAAGTGTGGAGCCCACATTAGCGGTGGGCACCACCCTCCTAGGCGCCACAAATGCGTTTGATTCCCTGGAATGGCCATTCCTGTTTGGTCTCCTCAGGCGATTAGGATTTTGCCCCCAATTCATCTGCCTCATTACTTTGCTTTATCAGTCCCCGATGGCACCCTTACACCTTAACGGAATGACATCAGCCCCATTCCAAGAGGTACCCGACAGTGACGTCCTCTTTCTCCAATTCTGTTCGCCATGGTAATGGAACCACTAGCAGCCCGACTACGACACACAATGCGCACAGAGGGCTTAACTTCAGACTCCGCAGAGTGCTGGTCTCAGTGTATGCAGATGACATAGCCCTTTATGTTCTAGAACCCCATATTAACCTTGAAGCGGTTATCTGGAAGGTCATACACATCGGGGAATTGTCGGGCGTCAAAATGAACTGGACTAAGTCACGGAAAACACCCCACAAATTGAATTGGAATACTCACTAACATGGGTGATGGAACCAGTCAAATATCTGGGGGTATGACTTAGCCGCGACAGAGGAGACCTCTAGACAGCAAACTACAGTAGGGAAATCACCTGGCTAGAGGACAGACTCCCAATATGAAACCGTCTACCGCTCTCCCTCTCGGGACTGTTGGCAATAACCAAGATGGTGGTTCTGTCAAAATTCCTGTATCAATTTGGCAACCTTACTCTTTCTTCCAAATTCCCAAAGCACCTAAGATCACTATTAATAACACTTGCATGGGCTGGGAAACAGCCCATGATAGCATGAGAAGTCCTCACCCTGCCCGTCCGGCAGGGTGGATTAAACACCCCAGATATGACATTATGGGCCAGATGTAGGTAAATCATTTTTACCGATTCCAAAATACCGAATCGATATTTTAGAATCGGAAAATGGGATGTAGGTAAAAAATCAGTAAAAAATACCGATTCGGTAAAATTCGGTATCGGTCAATCAGAATTTACCGAATCGGTATTTACCGAATCGGTAAATACCGATTCGGTATTCCCCTTTCATTCCTATGGGCCAAAAGGCCCATAGGGATGAATAGGGAATACCGAATAATACCGAATCGGAAAGCTAACAAAAGTGAAACTCAAGTAGGCAGCCAATCAGGTGCCACCACCATCCCCCTCCCTTTCAGGAAGTGGCTACACAGTCAGCTGCTACTAATTAGAAGCTTCTGGAAAGGCAGTTGGAGCCGAGCAGAGTGCAGGAGCAACAGAAAGGGTTTTGAGCAATTTTAAAAGTGAAAAATGACAAGCAGCCAAGAAAAAGAGCAGCCTGAGAGGAGAAGGAAGCTGAAATTCAGCAGCATGGAGCTGCAGGTCCTTGTGGAGGAGGTGGTCAAGGTGCACCACAAATTGTTTGGCAGGCAGTCCCTCACTGTGGCTGAATCAGCCAAAAGAAAAATCTGGCTGGACATCATGGAGAAAGTGAATGCGGTGGGGGTTATCACCAGGGTCATAGATGACCTTAAAAAACGTTTTTATGACCTGAGGAGCCAAACCAAGAAGAAAATGGCAGAACAACACAAGCAGGCATCAAAAACAGGTGGAGGCAAGAACCAAGCACCCCCCCCTGACTGACCTGGAGGAGATGATGGCCTCAACCCTGGAACCAGAGAGCGTCTGCGGACTGGGAGAAGTAGACAGCTCGGCCAGAGCTGCAAGCAATAAAGGTAAGACAAATGCACTGCATTCCCCCAAACAGCAACACCCTTACCTGTACCCTTAGAGGACAAGTGAACCCAAGGCCAGTACTGCTAGCAATATACAGGGCAAATGCATGATGAGATATGTAGACAGGAAATGTAAGGACATGTCATACAGCACACCAACCAATTAGTACATGTAATGACTGCATGCAGATCATGCCCAACGTGATAATTATTTAATTGTAGTGACTGTGACACAGTAACGCTTACCTAATGTACGCTCATATGTCCACAGGTGAAACGTCTCGCAGGCGCTCGCAGGAGGCTGAAGGGACACCACCTGAGAGGGAGGAGAGTCAGGATGCAGGACAAAGTACCCCCAACGTACCACAGGAGAAAGCTGCATCAAGTAGCCATCCACCTGCCCAAGACACAGAAATGGGCCAAGAGTTGCAGGCGTCCCCTAGCAGATCACAGTCCCCTCTCCTGCTGTCATCACCAGAAATGCCAGCATCACAGCATGATGTGATACCCCCATCACAACCAGGCAGGAGGCATGTCGTGGCTCCACTCCCCGATTTGGAGTCCGTAGCAGCTGACATGGAGGGTGACGGACAACAGAACTTGCCCGTAGCAGTGAGGCCTGCCACAACACACTCCAGTGCAGGGATGGGCCAAAGTTCAGCAAGACGCCGCAGAGTGCAAGAAAGGCCAGCAGATGCACCAGTTGAGGGTGGAAGTGTGTTCCTTGGTCTGGAGGGGAGCATGGTGCGGATACAAAGGATGCAGGGAAAAGCCATCCAGGCATGCCAACAACAGCTGAGGTCCCTGAATAGTAATATGGGAGAGATAGGAAAGGGCATCAGTGAGATGGTACAGGTCAACAAGGAGATGGTACAGGTCAACAAGGAGTTGGCACAGGCCAACAAGGCGATGGCAGCAGGGATGCGGGGAATCAACAACTCGGTGCAGCTACTATGCACCAAAATAGACAATGATTTTGCTGCAAGGCACAGGGACAGGCGTCGTGCACATGTCCAAAGTACAGCCATCAACCGCCTGGCCACAGCCACATCCCTGTTATGCAGGAGGAGCTCCAACAAGCAGGAGGCCATGACCCCAAACACAAATGAGGTCACCAGGGGCATGGGCAGGATGACCAGTGCCCTTGAGGCGCTGTTGAATGCACAAACTACACACACAGCTGCTCTGGATGTGCCGATAAGTGAGGAGAGCACCCGCAGGAGCAGCATTGGAAGCACCCCTGTAACTGAAACCAGGAGGAGCAGGCGCCATGCTGAGGCCACAGGCCAGCAAGACAGTGAGCAGGTTGAACAATCTACTAGTGTTACTGGGAAGCGAGCAAGGAAATAACTTTCACAGTGCATGTTGAACTGGTCCAGAACTGTGAGCATTGCAGTTAAATCCTTTCAGGTGCACTTTTGTGCTTAGGAATAACCAATGTCATTACAAAATAAAACTAGTGTTCTAGCATTCTACATATGTCTGTGTCTCATTACCTACTCAGAAATAGTTGCCTGTAATCTCCTCACGTCTGTGTCTGCCATCACTTGGTGTTGACACTCCAGCAGGTTGTGGTTCAGGCACAGCAACCTCGTCGTCAGGATCCTCAAAGTCTGACAACTCCACCTCTGTGCCCTTCTTCACAGCAAGGTTGTGCAACATAGCACAGGCAGCAATGATTTTACAGCAGGTGATGGGGGTATACTGCCGGGCACCTCCACTCTTATGCAGGCACCTGAACCTGCTCTTCCAGATACCAAAGGTCCGTTCTACTACATTTCTTGTGCTTTTGTGGGCCCGGTTATATCTCCTTTGGCTGGGTGTTGAGGGGTTGAGGTAGGGTGTGAGGATGAAGGAGCGGAGGGCATATGCACTGTCTCCTAAAAGGAAATGGGAATACATCACTCACATGCATACATGTACTTCTTTCTGCAATAGGTGTTAATGGGGTCGCACACTGTGTCTTACCCAGAAGGTGTCCTTCACCAAATTCCCCTGCTGTCAGCCATGCATAGATACCGCTGTTTTGAAATATGAAGGAGTTGTGGGTACTCCCAGGAAATTTTGCCACAAGGTCAGTGATGGCGCACTTGGCATTGCAGATCACCTGCACATTGATGGTGAGGGTGGACTTCCATTTCCTGTATATATATTCGGTGGCAGCAGGGGGACAAATGGGAATGTGCGTGCCATTAATGCAGCCAATTATATTGGGGAATCGTGCCATCTGGTAAAAGTCAGATTTTGTTTGGAGCAGTTCAGCATGGGTTGCAGGAAAAGATATGTAATGCTCCATCCTCTGTAACATGGCGTCAAGGAATTTGTGGAAAAAGCGTGACAGGCTGCTCTGGGTCACCCCACCTACCGCAACAACAACACTCTGGTAGCTCCCAGACGCAAGCAGGTGTAGGCTGCACAGCACCTGCACCTGGGGTGGAATGGCGTGCACCCTTGGGGTAGTGTGCTCCAACAGTGGGAGGAGGTCCCTGATGAGTTCCAAGATGGTGTCTGGGTCCAACCTGTATCTCTGGAGAATCTCTGGCTCTGTGAGCATGCACAAGGTGATCCTCTGTCTGTAGACCTGCTCCTGTCTCTGCCATTCCCTCTCTCCTTCCTCCTGTAGCCGTAGCCGCCTCGCAATGACATTGAATGCCTCCATTGTGAGAAAAATATTGCATTTTGGGTCCATTTTTATAGGCTGCACCTGGTTACCACCTGATTTCAATCCATGGTAAATACAGACTCTTAAATACTGAATTTCAAGCAAATTCGGTATTTAAGAGCTTACCTACATCTCAATATTCAATTTTACCACTTCTTATTTACCGAATCGGTAAAGTTACCAAATCCGTAAACTGTTGCGATTCGGTAAAATTACCGATTCTGTAAATTTACAGATTCGGAGTGTTTACCGATTCGGTAACTTTACCGATTCGGTAAATTTACCGATTCGGACGATTTTCAGTGCCCTACATGCCGAAAGCACAATACCGGTCGGAAACGGCCAAAATTACAGATTTTCGGCCGTTACCGACCGGTAATGAGCCATCTACATCTGGCGCAATATGTTTTGTCACCCTTAAAATGCTAAGGAAAACCTTGGACATCCTTCCCACCTCGGCAAGGAAAACTGTAGTCCACACTCTGGTGACCTCGCAGCTGGACTATGGGACTGTCCTATATTTGGGAGCATCAAAAGGAAGCCTGCACTCCTGCAAGGCATTCACAATGCAGCGGTACGCCTAGTTCTCAATCTACCTAGACGGGCTTCAGCGACGAAAGCCCTGGACTCCCGTCACTGGATTCCAATCAGTAAAAGAATTATCTTTAAAGCTTTATGTTTATGTCACCAGAGTCTACAGGAAAAAGGTCTTAGCTACCTGTATGATCTCCTGACCCACTACAAACCGACTCAGAAGTTGAGATCGACAGGAGCACATCTACTCAAAGTACCAAAAATCAAAAGGGTAAGGATGTCTGCAGGCTCATTTGACTATCTGGCAGCCAAAAATTGGAACACTCTGCCTGGAAGATCTGCACAGGTCATCTAAGGCCAGACCTGCTCTCCTTTAGAAAAGGACTTAAAACCTGGCTTTTTGCTCAGCAACTGCTCTCCTGCTTTCTTTCATTCTGCCGTGTTATGTTTCTCTTCTTTCTAGGGCTCTTTGCCAATGCGCCGGGACACTCCCAGAAGTAGCCGTGCACTATAAAAGAGCATTTTTAACATAACATAACAGTGTCAGATTCTCACAGGACCTCAGGGTTTCCAGGGACCTGGCCATTAAAAGGGGAGTTAGAAAGGGTTGTATAATGGCCCCATTCCTATTCAACTTATATATAAATGATTTGGACAAAGTCTTCAGTAACCTTGAGGTAGATTTCCCATATGTAGGGCGTCGTGGACTTCCTGTTCTACTGTATGCGGGCGATGCCGTCCTCATAGTGAGGATGACATTAGGCCTACAAACTTTATTGGAGGCTTTTTCTAGCTTTATGTCCGACTGGGATCTGGCTATCAACCACTCGAAATCGTACGTTATGCAAGTGCGACTATGCCCCAAAAAATGCCTCCAATTTAGGGTTGGCTCTTCCCCCATCGCCCGTACAAATGTTTTCTCGAGCTAGGGGTTCTCCTGGGTGATAAGTTACAATGGGGTCCTCAAATCATTAAGAACATGGGGCTCTGATCAGGGCTAATGCGGCAATTTAATTTTTCCACAAAGATAGGGAGTAACCCCATAGGTGCTTTGTTAAAGGTATATCAGGCACAAAGCCTAGATATAGCCAGTCACAGGAGTGAAATCTGGGGTCACACTATGGTGAGCCCCTAACAGGTGGCAGAGAACACTTTTTTAAAGCGCCTGATGTGCGCCCCACAAAGCCTTTCTAATTTGTCGGCCAGCGAAGAACTTGGGGTTCTGTTTTTGTGTGGTACTCTAGCCTCGCGCCCTATTGTATTTTGGTTTAAATGCTGGCTGAATCCTGAGCTAAATCTCACTCACATTATATTGAGGGAGTCTTGGGAAGCCTGGAAGAGATAGGACGTGTAGAGCTATTTCATCAGCCTGAAACAATCACCAGGAGGGATGTGGAGTCAGTAAAGTTTGCCTATTTGTCTTTAAAGAAACTACATAGGCACGAGCAGGAACTTAAGAAAGTAAGTGTCCGCAGGTTTATAACGCTCAAAACAACCGCAATTACGGAGCCCGACCTCCTGGGGCCCCTGTCCACTCACGAGAAGTTTCTTCTAACCAGGTTCAGGATGAATTTGTTTCCTGTCACAGAGGTCAAGTGTTAGCGTCCTGTGGCTGCGGCGGCTTGTCTCCACAGGATTGGCTGCACTTTATGTTCTTCTGCAAATTTGACTCTGTTCCACGGAAACATTTCCTGGTACCTCTATTGAAAAAGTTGAATTTTAGACAAGTTCGCCCAGCCCGCTTGAACCTACAACTGTTGAATGATGACTGTTTGTTCTTTGTTGTGGGGTTTCTAAAATCTGCAATGAAATCAAGGGCTTGTATGGATGTATAATGTGTGGGTCGTTGGTCCACGGGCATTTCACAGTATGTTAAACTAGCTTTCTTTAAGGTGTAAAGGGAAAGCAGGCCCAGTCTTTAACTTTTTAAAAAACTTTTATGATGTTTTATGGGGCGTCTGCTCTTTATGAATTAGTAGCTTTGTATATTCTGATATTTTTGGCATCTCGCACTTTATATCGAGTAGTATTTTGGAGTGGGCTTGTTTTTTATGCTGTTTTTTAATATGTCTGAATCTTTCTATGTATTGTAAAATTTTACTTTCATGGCTGCCTTTGTGTAACCGAATAAAGTTTATTTGGATTGGAACACTCTGCTACCTTTGCTGCGTGCATAAAAATCTGAGAACATCTTCCGCAGAGGCCTAAAAACCTGGCTTTACCAGTTATAAGAATAATGAACTTAGAGCGGAGTACCACTCTAACCGGACGCACAGCTGGATCACGATGACGCTCCCCAATATACCACAAAAATCTTTAATGTTCAAGAGTGTTTTTTCATCCATCATTTCATTCGATTACAAAATCCTTCTCCTGTCACAAGGGAGACGATTGTTTATGCAAGGAAAGTTTCTGATGCGTCAGATATGCCATTCCAAGCCTTTTTCTGAGGCACGAAGTTTGCATGAAACATCCTCAGTAGTAGTAAATCATGTTCCCAATGCATTTCGAGCTTTTTTTAGCTCTTCGTCAGGGGTTTACTGTAACTATTAAAATCAACAACATTTAGACTGTGTGATCTATCCTTAAAGACTAACACGGAACTATTCAACATTTTATTCACAAATTCATGCTAAGTTCTAATCATGAACTCTTAATCAATGCTTTCCCTCTGGCCGTGCTCCCATGCGCTGTTGACAATGCCCTAACTACCCTCTCCCGAGCAGCGTACCCCACCCTCTTCTCCCTCCTCTCCCTGGTCAAACCCCTGGTAACCATTCACCATTATCACATGTTCTTGTAATTATCCAGTCCCTACTACTTCAACCGTCCAACGTACCCGCTTCAATCCTCAAAATCATCTCCTTTCCACCAACTCCTTTCATTTCCACTCACTGACGTCTCCTTTTTCAACTCACATCTCCTGCCTCCGCCTCTATTCGTTCGACCAATGACCTCCCTTTCCATACCCCACTACAAATCCCATCGCATTCATCTGTAAATAAAATTCATTTTGTTTGCTCGTCAACACTTTGCATATTTGACACTCTTAGTGATTGCGAAACGCGCATCCAAGTCTTTAGTGATGTTAATACATATAGACAGGTCATTCACTCCTGCAAAACCTCCCACAGTAACAAAACTGGCCCCCACTGCTCCAAAACTGACCCCACCCTTCTAGCTGACCAGGCAAACACTTGATGCCTGCTAAGGCCAGACCAGCTGGCGGGGGGGGGGGGGGGGGGTTGTGTCTTGTTTGAAATGAGAAAGTGCAGTGCAGTCATATATGAAGGAAACTGGGGCAACCGGCCTCCTTCCACAGTGCCAGTAATTTGGGTGGTGGATATGTTATTCAGTTTTTGGGCTACAGAAGGGTAGGCGGTGGGTTAGAAGAGGGAAAGAGGTTTGTATTTATATAATGCCTGATACCCCTGATGGGGTTTTGAAGCGCTTTTTTGGCAAGTAGCACGCTACTTGGGAATGCATGAGGATTAGCGTTGAATTAGTATAGTGAAATATGAAAGTAGTTTGAGTGGTGGATATGTTAGTCAGTTATTTGGATTGAGAAGGTTGGGGAGGGGTTGAAAGGGAAAAAGGTTTGCATTTATAAAGCGCTTGTAACCCTGTTGGGGCTTTGATACACTTTATTGGTGAGTGGCACGCTACTCTGGAACCCATAAAGGATTAGTGGTGAATTATTATAGTGGAATATGGAATTTGAATGGATGAAGAGGGCCGGATTAATGAGGCCCCTACAAATAAATACATTATCTCTCTTGTTGTGCATTATGTACAGAGTATTAAAAACAAATGGTCTTGGCAAACAGCAGACACAAAATGAAATATTTCATGGAAAATCTTGTAGGGCTTTAACTGAGAAACCCATGGCTTCCTACCACCAGGGTTTGCCAGATGTGGCATTAACAGTTAAAATAGTGGAGCACTCACATTGAGGCCCTAAACGCGTGAATGCTATTACGAGCCTCTCTCCTATCCTTTTGCCAACAGCCCCCATGTTGAAGCTCCACAGCAGGAGACTGGAAGGAAGCACCATACCCAGAGATCAATAACATAACTTAGACTAAGGTCTCCCTAGTAATTGATGCTTGCTCCCTTGATAGTACGTACTGGGAGGAACATCCTGCCATCCTTCGTCTACGGTGGCAGCATTATGCACCCTCGTCAAGTGACACGTCAGAAAACCCCCTCCCCTTAACTTTGAGTTTGGCTTTATAAGGAGGGGTTCTTACAATATCGTAAATGCTCATTTTTGTGGAAGCCTAGTAACTCTCGCTGTGGTTATCTACCATCCTCTTCACTTCTTCTGTCCATCAAACCTCCTCCATGCACCCTCACCTCACTTCCTTACCTATTCCTCTTCGGAACTCTCTCTCCAATCTCCAAAATCTATACCGACTTTACTGCCCCAGTTAGGTCTACCTCTCCCCTTATCACTCATCAATTTATCCTCCACTTTGCGCCCCCGTCTTCATTCCAGTGTCAAAAGCTTAACACAATCTGCTCACCATCCCCACTAAGGCCACTAGGGCTTTATGTTCAAATCTCCGCTTTCTCGTAACTCGACTTTCTTGCGGACATCCATTTTTTGAGACGCCTGAAGTCGACACTGCTCCACCTGTTACCCCGGCTTTTATAATCTGTTCTTAAATTTCCTCCTCATGATCATCTTTACCCACCTGCTATACTCTTTCAGCGCTTCCTTTAAGGGCCACCCCTGCCACCCTCCTGGCTCCCTCCCCACAGTGCACTTTTCTTCCTCTCCGAGCTACCGTACGTATTTCCCTACATACCCCTGAGCTCATTCCCCTCCAATGCCCATTGTCCAGCTCCCCAGCCATAACATGTTAACGTGTCCCTTTACGGTCATGCCTCTTACGAGTTTCTCTACTGTCCCCTCTATCCTATGTTTCTACATCCAAAGCATCACCAACTACGTCATCCGAAGCGAGTTCCAATGAGGTGACCTAGAACTACAGCTCCCAGAAACCACTGGGCGGTGAAAAGAAATGCCCACCGTGGGGGCACAGCTGCCCTAAAGAACAAGCATTGGCATAGCCAATAGGTCTCGCCTTTGGGACCTTATAAGTGTTTATCATCCTACAAGGTGTCTTCGCTCTTCGGGACTATTCCAACTCGTTGTCCCTCGCTTCAAGCTCACCAGGTGGGGAGCTAGGGCCTTCTCCGTCGCTGCCCCCCAGCTCTGGAACATCTTGCTGATGGAGATTAAGACCTTACCTTCTCTAGCGCTGTTTAAAAAGGCCTTACAAACGTGGTGCTTTTCTAGAGCCTACACAGGTTGAGCTGCAGGGTTTTTGTTATGAGCTGTATCTGGAATTAGGCGCCTTGACGCCCATTGGGCTAAGTCTGCGCAGGATAAGACCCCTTTATTATTATTATTATTATTATTAGCCATGCAACAGTTGATGTTGTTACACCAAGGATATTGTACTGCATAACTAAATACTTATAAGGTTCCAAAGGCGAGACCTTTTGGCTATGCCAATGCTTCCTTTATTTTATGAATTTTACTTACTCTTGCATTCCGTAGGAGTGCTATCTAATTCCAGGGTGTTGTTTTTTGTATTTTTTCAGTGTAACAGATTACTCTTACATAGTTCCTACTTCAAACAGAGTTCTCCATGTGCTCATAAGTCTGGATTGGAGGCTGAATGCAGCGCTTGTTTTGACGGTGCTCGTCAGTGGGTTAAACAGGTGTTCAGAATGCGTGGTCATCCAATCTTTGGCCCCTCTGCAGGGCACACAGACAATGGTCACATATTTTAGTTGTAATTGTGATTCAGTCCAGATGTGTGTGATGGAGGTATACAGTTGTTAAAATATTGCATATGGTGAAAGTAAAAGAAATTGCAGTATTTCCAGGTGAGTGGGTGCGCTGTGTTTGGGGTAGTGAAGTGAAGAAGATGCGAGGAAGTGCCTTTAGTTAAGAGTGAAAAGAGGGGGATGAAGAGGAAATAGATGGGGAGTAAGATATGCAGATGACGGAGCTGTGGTGGGAAAAGGGCATACACCTCCAACACACGAGAACAGAACAGAAGAGACCGAGTCACTCTGAAGACCACCACCCCTTCCACAGTCCTCAGTAATGATTAATTCAATCTCACAATTTCAGGATTGAAATATTTCCAATATTAATTATAGATAACAAAATAATTGTTATTACTAATTTATCTTAAATCAACCAGAAGTCTTGGCTGGTTTTAGGTGTGTGTCAGTCATGTGACGTCCCATACACTTCCCTTGGGTCTCTTTTGTCCTCCTTTCACGTCCCATTCCATTGCTCTTTAGCATTCATCCTCACAATTTCCCTAAAATAGCCCCTAAGCCTCTACAGTCCCAATCCTGTTTGTCATTAGTCCAATACACCAGATACGTTTCCGCTCTCAGACCTATCATATGTAAGAACAGAAGTGAAGGTTGGCAACTCTATTGTTTTTTGTAAACTTATACAAGACTCAGCACTGTACATGCTGTGCGCACTTCTCTAAAGTGGAAAAGACACAGGCTTTATTTTTCCAGTACAGGAGGCGGTGGGGTGAAAAGGTTCACTGATTTCGTAAGGAATCTCCTATCTTAACCCCTTCGCTGCTGGCTCCATTCCCCTACTGTGCTGGGGGGAGGGGGGTGGGCACAGCGCCCCGGTGCTCATGACGAGCTAAGCTCGTCATGAGCCACGGTTCTCGTATGCTCATGACGAGCTGAGCTCATCACGACCACGCCCGTTTAATGGAATGCTCAGCACAGCAGGGGAATTAGCCCAGCGTGCGAACGTTCCACGGGCCATGACGAGCTCAGCTCGTCATGAGCACAAGAGATCGTGGCTCATGACGAGCTGAGATCGTCATCAGCATGGGAGGGGTTAAACTATCATAAGTGCACAACAACAGCAGCAGCAGCCTAAAGGAGGGGGCAGGGGGTGGGGCGTGTGCTTTCTGGGTGTGAATTAAAACACTGCCTCAGTATGCCAGACCGGCCCTGTGTAGCTCTGCACTGATAAGGACATTTCTGGTATATGGAGTGATAACCACCATGAGTCACCGCATTTTACCTCAGCTGCTTGTCATATCAGCTACCTCCCAGCGAATACAAGAGTTAAAGGCTGGTGAAACAATCTGAGCATAGACCGTTCATTGTGGCCCAATAAAGTGTTCCACTCTCCAGAAACCCAAGACATTGCTTTATCTCTCTCAAACTACAACGTGGCATGCACCGGGTCAAATTTCAATGCCCGTACTTCACTGCGCAGAATCAATCGATGATAAAAAGTGCTTCTACAGCACTGAGATTGATTCTTATAAGGACTGTAAACAGGTGAATATGGTGTTAACCTAATAGAATATGGAACGATGCATATTTTTGGGCTGCCTACCGGTGTAACGCTGAAAGCTTGCAACCAAAACTGTGCGTGTTTAAAGTGTGCAAAGAATGTTGGTTCACCCTAAGAATCGAACCATCTTGATTTGGACCCCTTTTATGGGGCTAAATGAAAACAATGTGTAAAGATGGCAAAAAGCAGTATTTGTTACAGCAACAAGACTCTTCCTTAAGACATCAGTCTAAAATATCCACCCCAGTTTGCCTACTCTCAAAAAACCAATAGTATTCTTTCTATAGCGCTCGTATTTTTCCGCTTTTCTTTGGAAAAACTGCAAACTCAATATTAAGGGGGGCTATACCTTTGTTACCGCGCTATAGAATGTTGTAGACTACCTTGCTATTAACGAGTGTAAATATTTTAATTTGCATTTTTTAAACTTTAATTGTCTAAAAGTTCAGCGCGAGATTCGCTTCGCGCTGAAGCCAATATAAACATTCTTAAGGCACGGTGCAGCCGATTTGCGGGCTGACACCGGCTTTCACCCACTTCACGCGCCATCTTGCGCTGAGGAACGGGTCGCGTTCTAGTTGTTGGACGCATCCCGCCCTCCTCAGAACTCACAAGATTAGGGTACAAACACAATATGTCAACCCGTCCGCGCAGCGGGCGGGCGCAGCGGGCGCGCCGGCGGCGCGCCAAAGGCAAGCCCGTCTGCGCCCGTCCGCGCCGGGCCTAGGGCCCTGACCCCTGGCCAGATTTCATCAGATTGCAGGATAACCCATTCTCGAGCCTCCTTACTAGAGTTACGCGCCTTTCCCAACCCTCGATGCCTGGTTCAGGACCCTAGCAGTCTTACATACAATACTGCTATTAATTGTACCAACTGTAATACTACGATCTTTATAAACAATCAAAAAATTCAACCTAAAGCAATATCAGTACCTAAAGAAACTGATTATCTCATGGCCCTGATCAATCCGAGATCAGTATGCAAGCATAGACAAGAAATAGCGGACCTCATTACAGACAACAACTTAGATGTCCTTTTCGTTACCGAGACATGGCTGGATGAAGCATCCGGACCAGATCTGGTTATTGCTGTTGTTGGACTTGGCCCGTCTGGTAGGCCCGCCCCTGAAGTTTGGTGCTTATTATATGTGTCCGGGGAATGGTGATTCCCCTTCTGAGTGTGTGTGTGGTGAGAGAGACCTGCCTCCCATAGGAATGCATGGGGAATGTATGTGGCTCTGGTAGTTCCTGATGCGTGGGGGCGTGCTGGGTCGTGTTTGGTATGTGGGCGCTCGTGAGGTTGAATGCTACAAGATGATGTATGCAGCATGTGTGTGACTAGAAGGGAAGTGCCACTTCTAGACTTTGGTGCATGTGTGCAGTAGGTGTGCTGGTGTATGATTGGCTGAAGCCGGCTGGGCCTTCCCCACCAGGCTGGCTCCACCCCCTAGGGTGCGTCCAGTGCCCCTGGCCTGGCCAGTAGCATGAAATTCCTTATAACCAGTTCTGGCTGGTTCTCTCCCTGCCTGCCCCTTTTGGAGACAAAGGGAGCTCCTGTATAAAAGGGGGGTGGGCCCTCTTCTCTCTCTCTTCTTCTTCCTGCTTGGGTCCCTACCTGGGTCGTGCTGCTGCGTGGGCTCAGGGTTGGCTGGCCTCCCTGGGCCCTGCCCTGCTCCTGAACTGCTGATGTTCCCCTTTCCCTTCTAGGAGCTGATGTGCTCCCCCTGAACTCCTGGACTTCCTATGGACCCTGATTTCTATGGCCCTAGCGCTTGAGAGCGTCTTCCTGCTATCCCAGCGCCCTGGGGGCGCTCATTCCTGCTTCTAGCGCTTGCGGAGCGTTTTCCTGTTGTCTTAGCTCCTTGAGGCACTTCCTCCCGGCTGCTAGCGCCATCCGGCTGTCCTAGCGCCTCGAGGCGCTGCCGTTCTGATCCTAGCGCTGGGAGCGCCATTCTCCACCAGCCGGCCCGAGCCCCCAGCGAGTGCCTACCTCGCTTGCCCCCACCTCGCTGTATTTATCGAGCGAGCCCCGAGGCTCCTCGTTAATCCCCCTGGTATTCACCGCCGCAGCCCGGGACCCCTCGCGAGGCCCGCCTCCGGGCCGCGCTCTGATTGGCTGGCGGCCCGGGCTGGGCTGATGACGTTTCCCCGGGCCGCGCACTGATTGGCCGGCGGCCCGGGGAGCTGAAAGGACGACCGGAGAGAGCCGAGAAGGCAGGGGTCTTGCGGGAGCCTACTCCGCGCCCCTGCGTCCCACCAAGGAGACTGCCGCTTCCCCCCCCCGGGCCCCCCAGGAGCGAGAGGGTGGCCCGGAGAGCGGGAGAGACCGGCGCAACTGGCAGCTGAGCGGTGAGTGCGCCGGAGGGGAGGCGGGGCATCGGAGCACATTGTCGGTGCTCGCCCCTCCCCTCCAGCGCGAGCCCACATGTGCCTGGAGACCCGCGGGCCCCCCCCAGTGATGCCGGGTTCCCCGAGGGGGACCCCACCTGCCCGCAATCTTGTCCCTGAGCCCCGCGAGGCTCCGCCCAGCGGTCTCGAGCCCTGAGAGGCTCCACCATTGTTCTCGAGCCCTGAGAGGCTCCACCATTGTCCTCGAGCCCCGAGAGGCTCCACTGTTGGCCCCAGTCCCTACGAGCCTGCGAGGCTCCGCCACTACCCTGTCCTAAGAGCCCCGAGAGGCTCCCACGTGGCCCCTTCCTCCTTGAGCCCCGAGGGGCTCCCCCCATTGTCCCTTGCCCTCTCGAGCCTGCGAGGCTCCTACATGATGTCCCCATCATCCCCGGTTGCCCAGCACTTCGTGGGCAGCCGCCACGTTTAGGTTTGCCCTGGGCCCCTTGCAGCCCACTCAGGACACCGAGACTCTAAGGCGCCCTCGCCCCAGGAAGGCCATCTGGCCTAGGGGGCGCTACTGACTATTATCAATGTGTTGCTGAGAATGATTATGTGTTGCCCTGCTGATGGGGGCCTCTGTTGTGTTATGTACCTTGCCATTCCTTCCCTCCTGTATAACCTTGCCTCATGTATGTCTATACTGGTTAGAGTGAGTTCTATTGCTAGTCCTATGAGACCCCGGGGCGTGACGTATCCTAATGCTAAGCTCCTGGTGATTATGTGTTCTAGTCCTAGTCCGAGGAAGCTCCCAGTTGTTCTATGTTCTAGATGCTAACTCCATCATGTGCACCTTCCTGGCAGTGGTCCCTTGGCTCTGCTCTGTACCTCCTTCCCTGTAACCCCTGCCCGTGCCCCTGGCACCTTGTACAATGTGTGCTCCTATGTGCCCTGCTTAATACAAAGACTATTTTTATATATACTTTGCGTGGAGTTCCTTTTTGTGGGAGGCCTGGGATGTTGCTGTTGGTGGGTGCGTGCGCAAATGCTTCACACATGTCCTCCGAGATAGGCCTGACTGCCCGCGCCGCGTTACCTAGAGGGCGAGCAGGGGTCGACTTTACATAGGAGTGGCGGTCTCTGACTGGCTGTGGCGCAAGCCCTGGCCGGCCGGGGGTCCCATTTCCTACACTGGTGGCTAGCGGTGGGATCCGGACTTGTGTTTGCGCAGTACCACAACGATAACTGGCCTCCCTACAAAACTCTGCATTGTAAATGGTCGCAAAGAAAGGAGATTATTGTTTTTAAGAGGTTACTTAAATGTCTGTTCTGTGAAAAATGTATTCTGGTACGCTATGGGTTAGGTGGCCCTAGCTCGGGAGGGTAGATCAACTCCCTAGTGCAATGGGTTTTTCTGGATTCACCAGAAGGGTGGGATCCAGTGGTGGCAGCGTAATTGTGTTCAATGTGCATGGTCCCTGTCCCTTCCCTGGAGTAATGATACCTGTGCCACATGGGTCGGGTCAGGTTGCCAAAAATGTCTGTTCTGTGGAAATGTTTAATGATTAATAGAAATACCCGTTCTGTGGAGAGTTTTTTAAGGTTACTTAAATGTCCGTTCTGTGGAAAAATGTGGGCGTATGCACTGTGAGTTAGGTGCCCCTAGCTTGGGAGGGTAAATCATCTCCCTAGTGTAATTTGGTTTTCTGGATTCACCAGGAGGGTGGGATCCAGTGGTGGTTGTGTAATTGTGTTCAAATGTGAAGGGTCCTTGTCCCTAGAGTAATGGTACCTGTGCCCCGAGGGTCGGGTTGAGGAATCAGGGGCGGTGGAAAACTGTCTTACCAGTCTAGGGGACGGTGTGTGGATGAATGTTGAGGTGCACGGAGTAATGGAGTGTAAGTTCTCTGGGATGGGGAGCTTGCTGAATCACCGATAATCCTGTCCTTCCTTACCCCGCTGAATGTGTAAAACTGTCTTACCGGTCTAGGGGACGGTGTGTGGATGAATGTTGAGGTGCGCTGAGTAATGGAGTGTAAGTCCTCTGGGATGGGGAGCTTGCTGAAACAACGATAATCCTGTCCTTCCTTACCCCGCTGAATGTGTTTGACGCATCATGTGTTCCGTATCCCGCTGGATGTGTTTTAGGCGTCAGGTGTCGCCCTGGCTGAATTTATGTTAAGTTGTATCCCGGACAAGGAAGACCTGCTGGCGCTGCCGCGGCTTGCCTTGGGGAGAGCTGAACGTTGAGACCTGCTGGCGCTGCAGCGGCTCGTTTTGTTGAATTTATGTTGAGTTGTATCCCGGACAAGGAAGACCTGCTGGCGCTGCCGCGGCTTGCCTTGGGGAGAGCTGAACACTGAGACTCATCTTGTTGCGTTTTAGGCGTCAGGTGTCGCCCTGGCTGAATTTATCTTAAGTGGTATCCCTGTTGTGTTTTAGGCGTCAGGTGTCGCCCTGGCTGAATGTATGTTAAGTTGTATCCCGGACAAGGAAGACCTGCTGGCGCTGCCGCGGCTTGCCTTGGGGAGAGCTGAACGCTTAGTTCCCAGGTGGAAGACCAGTGGAGGGAGGAAGTTCCAAGACTGGTAGGAAAGTGTGTTCTGAGGGTGTTCTCCTGGGAGAACGCGGAACCTCAGAAGTAGAGGTAGGGTGGGGCATTCTTGCCCGTGACCTCTGGCAAGCCTGAGGGTGCGGACCCTAGGTGGAAGGAACAGTGGTAGCCGTGGCTACCCCGAGAAAGGGAGTGGAGAAGGGCTATTGTGGGCCCGGGGTTACCACCCCCCACTTCGGATTAGCAGGGACCAGTGGTATCTGGATGGCTTAGGGCCTGGTCCTAGTCATGGACAACTCAGGAGTACCAGGTGGGTAGCCTGGTTGGGCCTATGTCTTCATTTTTTTTGTTAATTTTTTTAACTTTTATTATTTTTAGTCTGTGTATGTCTATCGGTCCGGCGGTGCGGGCCGCGTCCAAATTCTATCGCCCTGCAGCAGGGAAGTCCATCACGGTAGTGATTGGTCTGCCCTGCGTTTGGGCTGGGAGGGGCATGTGTTGGACTTGGCCCGTCTGGTAGGCCTGCCCCTGAAGTTTGGTGCTTATTATATGTGTCCGGGGAATGGTGATTCCCCTTCTGAGTGTGTGTGTGGTGAGAGAGACCTGCCTCCCATAGGAATGCATGGGGAATGTATGTGGCTCTGGTAGTTCCTGATGCGTGGGGGCGTGCCGGGTCGTGTTTGGTATGTGGGCGCTCGTGAAGTTGAATGCTACAAGATGATGTATGCAGCATGTGTGTGACTAGAAGGGAAGTGCCACTTCTAGACTTTGGTGCATGTGTGCAGTAGGTGTGCTGGTGTATGATTGGCTGAAGCCGGCTGGGCCTTCCCCACCAGGCTGGCTCCACCCCCTAGGGTGCGTCCAGTGCCCCTGGCCTGGCCAGTAGCATGAAATTCCTTATAACCAGTTCTGGCTGGTTCTCTCCCTGCCTGCCCCTTTTGGAGACAAAGGGAGCTCCTGTATAAAAGGGGGGTGGGCCCTCTTCTCTCTCTCTTCTTCTTCCTGCTTGGGTCCCTACCTGGGTCGTGCTGCTGCGTGGGCTCAGGGTTGGCTGGCCTCCCTGGGCCCTGCCCTGCTCCTGAACTGCTGATGTTCCCCTTTCCCTTCTAGGAGCTGATGTGCTCCCCCTGAACTCCTGGACTTCCTATGGACCCTGATTTCTATGGCCCTAGCGCTTGAGAGCGTCTTCCTGCTATCCCAGCGCCCTGGGGGCGCTCATTCCTGCTTCTAGCGCTTGGGGAGCGTTTTCCTGTTGTCTTAGCTCCTTGAGGCGCTTCCTCCCGGCTGCTAGCGCCATCCGGCTGTCCTAGCGCCTCGAGGCGCTGCCGTTCTGATCCTAGCGCTGGGAGCGCCATTCTCCACCAGCCGGTGCCACCCGGCAATGGCCCTGTTCGTGTGAGGGGCCCGAGCCCCCAGCGAGTGCCTACCTCGCTTGCCCCCACCTCGCTGTATTTATCGAGCGAGCCCCGAGGCTCCTCGTTAATCCCCCTGGTATTCACCGCCGCAGCCCGGGACCCCTCGCGAGGCCCGCCTCCGGGCCGCGCTCTGATTGGCTGGCGGCCCGGGCTGGGCTGATGACGTTTCCCCGGGCCGCGCACTGATTGGCCGGCGGCCCGGGGAGCTGAAAGGACGACCGGAGAGAGCCGAGAAGGCAGGGGTCGGCGGGAGCCTACTCCGCGCCCCTGCGTCCCACCAAGGAGACTGCCGCTTCCCCCCCCCCGGGCCCCCCAGGAGCGAGAGGGTGGCCCGGAGAGCGGGAGAGACCGGCGCAACTGGCAGCTGAGCGGTGAGTGCGCCGGAGGGGAGGCGGGGCATCGGAGCACATTGTCGGTGCTCGCCCCTCCCCTCCAGCGCGAGCCCACATGTGCCTGGAGACCCGCGGGCCCCCCCCAGTGATGCCGGGTTCCCCGAGGGGGACCCCACCTGCCCGCAATCTTGTCCCTGAGCCCCGCGAGGCTCCGCCCAGCGGTCTCGAGCCCTGAGAGGCTCCACCATTGTTCTCGAGCCCTGAGAGGCTCCACCATTGTCCTCGAGCCCCGAGAGGCTCCACTGTTGGCCCCAGTCCCTACGAGCCTGCGAGGCTCCGCCACTACCCTGTCCTAAGAGCCCCGAGAGGCTCCCACGTGGCCCCTTCCTCCTTGAGCCCCGAGGGGCTCCCCCCATTGTCCCTTGCCCTCTCGAGCCTGCGAGGCTCCTACATGATGTCCCCATCATCCCCGGTTGCCCAGCACTTCGTGGGCAGCCGCCACGTTTAGGTTTGCCCTGGGCCCCTTGCAGCCCACTCAGGACACCGAGACTCTAAGGCGCCCTCGCCCCAGGAAGGCCATCTGGCCTAGGGGGCGCTACTGACTATTATCAATGTGTTGCTGAGAATGATTATGTGTTGCCCTGCTGATGGGGGCCTCTGTTGTGTTATGTACCTTGCCATTCCTTCCCTCCTGTATAACCTTGCCTCATGTATGTCTATACTGGTTAGAGTGAGTTCTATTGCTAGTCCTATGAGACCCCGGGGCGTGACGTATCCTAATGCTAAGCTCCTGGTGATTATGTGTTCTAGTCCTAGTCCGAGGAAGCTCCCAGTTGTTCTATGTTCTAGATGCTAACTCCATCATGTGCACCTTCCTGGCAGTGGTCCCTTGGCTCTGCTCTGTACCTCCTTCCCTGTAACCCCTGCCCGTGCCCCTGGCACCTTGTACAATGTGTGCTCCTATGTGCCCTGCTTAATACAAAGACTATTTTTATATATACTTTGCGTGGAGTTCCTTTTTGTGGGAGGCCTGGGATGTTGCTGTTGGTGGGTGCGTGCGCAAATGCTTCACACATGTCCTCCGAGATAGGCCTGACTGCCCGCGCCGCGTTACCTAGAGGGCGAGCAGGGGTCGACTTTACATAGGAGTGGCGGTCTCTGACTGGCTGTGGCGCAAGCCCTGGCCGGCCGGGGGTCCCATTTCCTACAGCTGTGCCTCAAGGTTATACCATTTACCGACTGGACAGGAAACAACAACAAGGGGGGGGACTCGCAATTATTGCCAGAGAAGGATTTCCAATTAAAATAACACCCATCTCAGCAACTACATGCGAGGTACTTCAATTTAGCATTAGTTTCACTGCCCTTTATAGTTTCAAGGGATTACTCCTATATCGTCCCCCTGGAACCAGAACGCCCTTTATAAACACCCTCAGTACAATAATGGAATCACTAATTATGGAGGAATCCTTCACAATCCTGGGTGATATGAATTTTCACCTGGATCTGAAGGAGGACAAGGATTCTCAGATCCTGATCACGGATCTGGACATGTTGGGACTCAAACAATTGATCACGTCCCCGTTTCACCAAGCCGGACACATTCTCAACTGTATTTTCTCTAATGTTGAGACCCTACAGATACTTAACATCCTGCCATTGCCCTGGACGGATCATTATGTCATATTCAATAAGCTGACTCTAACCGATACTTTAAAGACAAAGGCCATGCCACCGAAGCCAACCACTTTCAAAATCTGGAAAAATATAAACCACACCGAATTAAATAATCTTCTGGACAGCTCTTGTCCACTACTTTCCGCCGACCCATCCTTCGCCACTCAACAATATCACGACTGGCTAAGAAACGCTACTAACACCTTAGTACCAACTAAAAAAGTTTCTACGAACAGAACGACCCCTTCTGCCCCATGGTACACCGAGGAGCTCAGGAGACAAAAACAGCTTAACAGAAGCAGGGAAAGGAAGTGGCGTAGAAATTATGATCCGGATGAGAAGGCGAAATATAAAGAGTCACTATCAGTATATAAAGATATGATTATGGAAGCAAAGAAAAAACATTTTTCAGAAAAAATCGACAAAGCTAAAAATTCTACTAGACAATTGTACGACATCTCCAGAACATTATCTGGTAATGCACCAGATCTTACCCCGCCTGCCTCTCAATCCTTCTGCGATGAACTGGCTAAATTCTTTTTCTCCAAAGTCAATGATATCTATCAGGCTTTTTCCTCAAACCCCCTAAATTTGCCCTCCCCTAAGCCTGCACAGGACAATGAATTCACCAGTTTTAAACCACTGACCATAGACCAAACTAGAAAAATAGTCTCTTCTATTAAGACTGGATCTATACTGGATCCGTGCCCTTGGTCAGTTCTCCCACCAGTGATGAACACCCTCATCCCGGTGATCACTTCAGTCTGTAACACCATACTAGGATCCGGAATCTTCCCCGATTCCTTAAAAAACACGATTGTGAAGCCTCTATTGAAGAAAGCTAGCCTGGACAAGACAGATCCAAAGAACTATAGACCAATCGCAAGCCTACCTTTCTTAGCCAAAGTGGTCGAAAAGGCCATGAATCAACAGCTGGTCGAGTACCTCGAGACACACCACCTATTGGATGATTCACAATTTGGCTTTCGAAGACACCATGGCACCGAAACCGCCTTAATCAAGGCTGCGGACGACATCAGGACCATTCGAGATCTCGGTAGGACAGCAGTCTTGGTCATGCTGGACCTTTCGGCGGCCTTCGACACGGTCGACCATAACACTTTTGTCGACCGTGTCGAAAAGATGGGCATCCATCAATCGGCGAGAAACTTGATTGCCTCATTCCTAGCCGATAGATCACAGGCAGTCACCATTGGCCCTTATCAATCTGTCAATCTGTCATTACCATGTGGGGTTCCTCAAGGCTCATCCCTAAGTCCGACACTTTTTAACATCTATGTGTCGGACCTTGCTAATATCATCAAAGCATATGGGATGAGCGTAACCTCCTACGCAGACGATACCCAACTGGTTTTGGGTATTAAAGATAATGGACCTGAGGTGGCTGACCGATTTCGGCACGGAATGCTCGCAATCAGCGAGTGGATGGCATCTAACTGTCTTAAGCTAAATTCCGATAAGACGGAAGTGCTAATTTTTGGTCTCCTTAGACCTGGTGGCCATCAGGAATGGGTGAGCCTCCTAAGCCAGCACTCAAGGTTAGGAACCTAGGAGTAACATTCGATGTGGACCTAAACTTTATGGCACATGCAAATAAGGTAGCGGCAACAGCCCACCATAAACTAAAGCTGATTAGGAAAATTCTCCCATTTCTTCCTGTTACTGCCGCAAAAACACTAATCAGCTCACTGGTTCTAACTTCCCTTGACTACTGCAACGGGCTATTTCTAAATGCCCAAACCAGGAAAATAAATAAGCTTCAGTCACTGCAGAATGCTGCTGCACGGCTCCTCTCAGGAACACCTAAATTCTCCTCAGCATCTGACACCCTTAAGAACTACCATTGGCTAACGATCCGCAACCGAATAAAATTTAAATCTTTATGCATAGTCTACAAAGCACTACATGACCAGGCTCCCCAATTTTTTAAGGCAAAGCTGACACCTTACAAACCAACCAGACTGCTTCGATCAACCACTCTGAACCATCTAGTGGTCCCCCGATCCAAGACAGTATCTTGGGGAGACCGTCGCTCTCTGGTTGCGGCTTCAAAGCTTTGGAACACCCTGCCACTCTGCATCAAGACATCTCCTTCACTTATGCAGTTTCGTAAATTATTAAAAACCTGGCTATTCGATCAGTAGTCCAAAACAGTCTTTCTATGAGCGATGAGGGAATCAATGGAATCATTCAGCGCCGAGACGCCCACGGGTATTCGCCGCGCTCAATAAATTACAAACATAAATAAATAAATATTCTCCTGGAAGCCAAGCAGTCACAGGTGATCCATTAGAATACAGATGAGAAGCAACGGAGTAGACGTACACATCAGTACAACAAAATAGGGGTGGATGACAAATTCCGTTCCACGCGCGGAACACGAAAATATCAAAACTTCCACGATCCGCGGTGGATTGGAAGCATATTCATTGATAATATGAATGGCAAGATTCTTTCTGGCACAGTGCTCCTGTCACAAAAATTAAAGCTCAACGGGAAGAACTTACAGATATAAATAAAGCAGGTGCCCGAGTTTAAGCTCAAATTCAGTAACTCATTAATCAGCCCCAAAAAATCATGAGCTTTGTCGAGGCTGGGCAGGTGTGCTTTCTCCCCATATCTACCCTCGAAAATTAGCTGCGATGCTTGATGGAGGCTTTTGCATCCTTGACTTTCACGAACATAATCCCCGTGCAGCTCCTGTGACCAGTAGCTTCTTTCTCCTCATCTGCTGCTCTGATCGGTCTCTGACCTTTTATAAACACAAGAGAGGCATGTTAACTCGCGAAGAAGACCCGCCCCCGAAATCTCTACGAGCACGTGAAATTCCGCGCGGTCGCGGAGATTTGTGACATTTTGCAAAAGGCAAATACCACCCACCAAAGCATGCATCACGTAGTGATGTGTGACAGTGAAACTTTCCATTCAAGGTTAAAAGCTTACCCAGTACCTTATCAGTGGGCTGATTGCGGGCCATTGTGAAAATATTTATTAATTGCAGCACCATAATGCACTGCAATTAACATCAATATGTTCACAATGGCCCGCAATCAACCCGCAGCCTTGCTCCTTTAAGAGAAGAAAGGCATCACAAGTCGTGCTTTTGGACTTACTGCATTTCTTCTCTTAAAGGAGCACGGCTGCGGGCTGATTGCGGGCCATTGTGAAAATATTGATGTTAATTGCAGTGCATTGGTGTGCTACAATTAACAAATATTTTCACAATGGCCCACCAACAGCCCCCAGCCGCACTTCATTAAGGAGGAAATACAGCAAGTGCAGGAGCCACCACAACCAGGAAATTATAATTTTTTGCGCCGCTCACGTTATGAAAACGGTGGCACAAATGATCTCCTGGGATGTGCTGTGGGTGTGCGCTACCCATGAAGCACTGCGCGCTCGGAGGAACAGACATGCGCGCCCAATCGGGCGCGCACGTTGCTGGGAACACTGCTCATAACCGTTTCTATAGCGCAGGGACACACCAGTCGGTGTAGCCAGGCACTTTACAAATGACTTTATTATTATTATTATTATTATTATTATTATTATTATATGCACTATGTGCACAGGCTCTATATGCCCACTACTGGACATATCCCACCAAATTTCAACCGCACGTGGCGGTGGAAGGAGACCTGGTACATCACACCCCCCTATCCACAGCACTATATCATCCACCCTTACAGAAGGACAGATGTTACCACGAATGACTGTGTGCGATGGGTATTGGACAGCCTAAGACTTCGGGCATGGCTCCCATGCCTTTACGCTCCCTCCATTCTGATAATCAATAACCCACTGATACCGGCACTGGTGGACTCCAATACTAAAAACAAGCATTTGCAATGCAATAGGTCTTGCATTTGTGAGAGTTTAAGCCACTGGCATTATAAACGACAATGCCTTTAATTTATGTTTTAAAAACCAACACATAAATAAAAAAGTATTGTCATTTACAATGTCTATAGCTCAAACTCTTGCAAACGATTGACCTATTGCATGGTAAATGCTTGTCTCCCTAGGCGGCGGTGCTTCTTGTGAAGACTACTATTTTGTCTCGGCTGTGAGTTATTGCCATCCCTCCTTCTTTTCTTAGGTCGAGCCTAGGTAGTGCAGCTGCCAGGTGATCTGTTGTATGTACTTTGTGGGGTCTGACCCATCACACTGGTTCGGATTGGTTTATGTCTGTGTCATTCCAAAATCATAGCCTACAATTGGTTAATAGTTGGCACATGCCCAACCTTTTCTTGCAAGTTTAATCAATCAATCAATCAGTCTTTAGTTAAGCGCACTACATACCTGCGAGGGTCTCAAGGCGCTGTGGGGGCCGCTATTGATCGAACAGCCAGTGCCCTCCCGAAGGTCAGCAGGTCTTGGGTCTGACGTAGGCTCAGTGGGAGGGTGTTCCATGTCTTGGCGGCGAGGTGAGAAAAGGATCTCCCGCCGGTGGTTGCTCTTCGGACGCGCGGGACGGTGGCGAGTGAGAGGCGGTGGAGCGTAGCTGGAGGTTGGGGGTGTAGAAGGAAAGTCGTCTGTTGAGGTAGCCTGGACCGGTTTTGTGGAGTGCCCTGTATGTGTGGATTAAGAGTTTGAAGGATATCCTCCTGTTGACGGGGAGCCAGTGCAGGTCTCTCAGGTGGGGGGTGATGTGGCCGTGGCGTGGTATGTCGAGGATCAGTCGTGCCAAGGCGTTTTCGATGCGTTGTAGTAGTTTGATGAGCTTGGTGGGGGCTCCTGCTTAGAGGGCGTGTCCTTAGTCGAGTCTGCTGCTGACGAGAGCCTGGGTGATTGTCTTTCTTGTATCTGTCCGGATCCATCTGTAGATCTTGGGAGCTTGCTGAGGGTGTTGAAGCAGGAGGAGGAGATGGCGTTGACTTGCTTGATCATTGAGAGCGTTGAGTCGAGGATGATTTCCAGGTTGCGTGCGTGGTCGGTGGGTGTCGGGGCTGCCCCCAATGCCGTTGGCCACCAAGAGTCATCCCAGGCTGAAGGGTTGCAGCCGAGGATCAGGACCTCCGTTTTGTCTGAGTTCAGCTTCAGGCGGCTGATCTTCATCCAGTAGGCGACGGCCTTCATTCCTTCGTGGAGGTTGGCTTTGGCGGTGATGGGGTCCTTGGTGAGGGAGTGGATGAGCTGAGTGTCATTGGTGTAGGAGATCATGTTGAGGTCGTGCTGTCGGGACGGGAGACGTCTGCGAGCAGGGCCATGTAAACGTTGAACAGTGTTGGGCTGAGAGAGGATGCCTGGGATATGCCGCAGATAATTTCAGAGGCTGTGGATCGGAAGGGGGAGGCAGAAGCTCTGGGTTCTGCTGGAGAGGAAGGAGGTTGTCTATTCCAGAGCCTTGTCTCGGATCCCTGCAGTGTGGAGGTGTGCACGAAGTGTGTGGTGGTAGACGGTGTCGAAGGCAGAGGAGAGGTCTAGGAGGATGAGTGCTGCAGTCTCACCGTTGTCCAGCATGGTCCTGATGTCGTCGGTGGCCGCTATGAGGGCGGTCTCGGTGCTGTGGTTGCTGCAGAACCCTGACTGGGAAGGGTCCAGGATTCTATTTTCTTCGAGGTATCGAGTTAGCTGTCTGTTGATGATCTTATCGATGACCTTGGCTAGGAACGGGAGCAGAGGGATGGGCCAGAAGTTCTTGAGGTCCCTTGGCTCTGCCTTGGGTTTTCCGAGTAGGCGTTGTTCTCTGCATGTTTCAAGCTCTCTGGGAAGGTCACAGTCTTGGGGGACAGGTTGATGACGTTGCGCAGGTGGGGTGTGATGGAGCTGCTTGCTTTGTTGAAGACGTTGTGCGGGAGTGGGTCTAACGGAGAGCCGAGTGGATTCTGCTCATGGTCTTGATGGTGTCATCGGTGCTCACACTGGCACAGGCTAGCATGGGGTTGTGGTCGATGATGTGCTGAGAGTCTATTGTGTTGCTGTCTGTTGGGGCTGTCTGGGTGTTGAAGCTGTCGTGGATGTCTGCTATCTTGTGGTGGAAGAAAGTGTCGAGGGAGTCGCACAGGGACTTGCTACGGTGGTATGTCGTTGGTGTTGGAGCTGGGGTTAAAGAGTTCCTTCACGATGTTGAAGAGCTCTTTCCTATCGTGTGCATTGTTGTCGAGTCGGTCTTTGAAAGATGCCCTGATGAGATGGTGGTGGTTGCGGATGGTGTCCTTGTGTGCTGTGTGGCTCTACAGGGTCTGTTCACTGTGCCATTTCTTCTCTAGTTTCCGGCAAGCTCGCTTGGAGGCTACGAGTTTTGGGGTGAACCAGCTGGCCCTCTTGTTGGTGTCTCTGTGGGGGGGTTTCTTCAGCGGGACGAGGGTGTTGGCGCAGTCCTCGATCGAGCGTCTGAGGCTGTGGGCAGCGTCATCGGTGTTGGAGGGTACAGTGAGTTGGCTGAGAGCGAGGTTTGCATGTACTTGGTCTTCGGCAGTGATATTGCTCCAGTAGCGGTGGGGGATCTGTTGGATGCGGTGGTGTGTGGTGGGATTCCAGATGGTGAAGTGGATGCAGCGGTGGTTGGTCCAGAGGAGTTCGGTGGTGTGGTTGAAGGAGACGTGCAGGCTAGAGGAGAAGACGGGGTTGAGTGTGTGGCCGGTGGAGTGGGTGGGCGTTGTGACGAGCTGTCTCAGTCCGAGGTTAGTGAGGTTATCGATCAGGGTTGTGGAGTTGCTTTTGTTGTTGTTCTCAAGAATAAGTTCAGGTCTCCGAGGAGGATGTAGTCAGAGGATGTCAGGGTGTGCATGCTGATGAAGTCGGCGATGGAGATCTCCAGGTTGTGTGGCCGCACCGGGGGCCATCCCGACTGATGCGGTGATCCGGAGGGGACGCCCGCTGGTGTTCATCTGCGGGACCCGCGGTGACGACCTGCGGAAGGAGGCGCCCACAGGGCCGGCACTGAGAGACACTCGAGGCCCCGGCTTGGGCCTACTCGACAGCACAAGGTAGCCACGGGTGGCGTCCGAAGGTGAGAGGCGTGGTATAGTGCGAGCAGGGAGCGCACCTCCGGAGGCTTCCGCCGGGTTCTCTGGCACCCGGGGTCCTAGTCAAGCGGAGCGGAGGCCCAGGGTCACACGATCAAACATTTGGGACAACGCCATAAGGCCTACTACTGCAGGGCCGCCGTCCGCGGCAGAGGTGCCGCCTCTGAAGTGGACCGAGGAGGGCGGCCTGGGGCACTGATCGGGCCCCTGGGGAGGCCCCACAGCCAAGGGCGATTGCGACAATCCCAGGGGGAGCCCTCGGGGGGACTACAATGTCAGAGAGCAACCTTAGGGGTGGCTGGTGAACCGCTGAGGTAGCGCAAACCAGGACCAGGCCCGACTGCTGGAAAAAGCGGCTCGGAGGGCATCACAAGGGGGAGCAAGCGCGTCCACGGAACCGCGTGAGAGCGGACAGCCACAGAACACCACAGACCAGCGAGGCCCGGTTCCCGGCCTCTGGGAGAGCACGACCCACGACGACGCATAACATGCTGCGGAGCATCCCCCACCCCTGTTTGACCACCATAAAGCGACTGGGTTCCCACCCAATGACAAGTTCCAGAGCGGAAAAGGCAGGATCACCCTGAGGAGAGAGGATGGCTTCCTCCAATTGTAAAGGGAACCGCACCATAACCGAACTGCTGGGCTAAGGCCCACCTAAAGCCGACAAAAGCCCTGACAAACTGACTTAGGCTCCCCCAACTAAAGGGAAGAATCAAGATGAGGGAGAGGCCCCAGCGACCAATGCATTCATGGAGACCCTCTTCGCTTCTCTCAAAGAGGATTTCCAAACCCTTAGACAAGACATGGCGGGGGAATTTAAGGAGCTGCGTCGAGATGTGGATGACTTGGGGGAAAGCGTGGCCGCCACTGAACTCGCGGGACAAACGAGGAGCGAGGAAGTGGAACTTTTAAGACAAGAAATTATCAGGCTCAACGACCAACAAACTGACCTCTAATCCCACACGTAGGATCCCGAAAACCGCTCGAGTCGCAATAACATCCGGGTCCAGAATGTGCCGTCCAAAGCTGAGGGGGACGATACGACAGGATACTTACAAACCCTGTTCCAATCAGTACTCGACGAGAGCGCGGAATTCGAAATCCGCATTGATAGAGCCCACCATGTGGGCCCAGCTCGCCGAGCTCAAGGTCCCCCACCGGACATTCTGGCTTTCCTGCCAGATTACCCCCTCAAGGAACGTGTACTAAAGGCAGCGTGGCTCAAACAACCTCTCCGCTTCCAGGGCCACGAGGTGGAACTCTTCCAGGACCTTTCGGCTATCACCCTGCAAAAGCGGAGATCATTCAAAAAGGCCACCACCTTCCTTCGCAACGAAGGGGTCCCGTACTCATGGGGGCACCCCTTTAGGTTGATCTTTAAGTGGAACGGGGTACTCCACCAGCTGCGATCCCTAAGGGACATATGTAACCTATTGGGAATACCGCACGAGGAGGACCGAACAGACAAGGAGTAGGGGGGACAATCGCTAAGGGCCCTGTCCGGATCCCTTGGGGCGCAGGGCGACGGCTGGCAGAAGGTGAGAAGAGGACGCCCCTCCAGGAAACACCTCAAGCCGAATCCGGAAACAATGGCGCAAGAAAAAGCTGCGGCAATTCAGGAAGTTTCCAGAGACACTGGCGCCGACTCTTGAAAATCTGAAGCTACGGTTCTGATTAGCTTAGTATGGTGACACGATTTGGGGTCGGGCGGGGGGTGTCAAGCCGTCGAGCCGCCACTGCCACATAACCAGTTTATTTCCTAATGTACCGCAGGCCTGGACAGACTTTTCATAGGCCTGGAACAATGTACTATAGTTGGTGTTCTTGGTTTGGGCTTGTGCTTGTTTTGTTCTTGTGGGGGTTTGGAGGGGGGGAGGGGTGGGGTGGATGCCGTACTGATTTTCACTGTAGACCTCTTGAGTGACATGAAGTGGACCGTTTGTGTAGGGCACCAGAGAGGGGGAGATGACACGGGTGGGGATATGGGAGGCCGCATTACCACCACTGAGGGACCGGGAGGATTTGGGAGGGCGTAGCTCCCCACGAAGGGGAACGGGACTGAGATTAGCTGCAGTAGAGGAAACACCAGGGTCTGACCTGATATGCCGGTTACTATAGGAACCTGGAATGTCAAGGGGTTTAACTCCCCGCAGAAGCGCCAGAGGGTCTGGAAATATATTCTAGACCATCATTTAGATGTAGTGGCCCTGCAGGAAACCCACCTATTGGAAACTGAAGATCACCGTCTTAAACATAAAAGATATCCCCTCATCTATAAAGCCTCTGCTTCCACTAAACAGAAAGGGGTGGCTCTCCTCTTTAGCCCGGGGGTACAATTTCAGCCCCTGGCCACCCAGGGCGACAAAGATGGAAGGTGGATAATGGTTAAGGGCCGCTTAAAGGGTAAGCTGTGCACATTTGTAACACTCTATGCCCCCAACACGGGGTAAAAGCACTTTTTACACCTACTGTTGGGGAAGGTGATCGACTTCGCAGAGGGCCCCCTTTTTCTTCTGGGGGATTTCACCCTAGTTTGGCAACCAGCACTTGACAGCACACACATATGCCATTCTGACACGGGTATCTTTCCCGAGTCCTAACAGACACAAATTGGGGACATGGGCCTCCTGGACACTTGGCGAACCTTATACCCACTCACACGAGATTACTCCTTCTTACACCTTATACCCACTCACACAAGATTACTCCTTCTTTTCACATGTACACCAGTCGTATTCTCGGCTGGATTACATCTTTCTGAGTCAATCCCTGCAGGGTAGCCTCCGAGATGCCAAGATCCTGCCCATTTCGGTATCTGACCACGGTCTGTACACAGTGTGTCTCTCATGGCTGGGTAATGCCCCGAAACCTGCACGTTGGTACTTCCCGGAAGCCTTGACGAGGAACAAGGAATCGATTGCACAACTGAGGGAGGCTATCGCCAAATTTTTCACCCTCAATAGCCCAGATGAGACCTCTGAATATAACATGTGGGACACCATCAAGGCGATTCTGCGAGGTAAATGCATATCACTCAACTCATCCCTGAATAAGTAATGGGTGAAAGAAAGGGAGGGCTTAGAGGAGGAGCTGGAGACGGCTGAACAGGCCCACAAACTTACGCCCACTAGGCAGACACTACGCACCCTCACGGCACTCAGGGGCAAGCTACGGGTCACATATAATAACAGGGCAGAATTCACCCTTCTCAAATTGCGCAATCTATCCTACACTCAGGGCAACAAAGTAGGGAAACACCTAGCTAGACAACTGAAGGACAAACGAGAAAGGGAATACATAGGGGGAATTCAAGACGGGTCAGGGACACTACACCATAGGGATGAAGAAAAGGCAGAACTCTTTGAGTCTTTTTACAGTTCGCTGTACTCAGCTGACGCCCTCGACACACAGCAGGCCTTCCTCAAGGATCTGCCAATCCCGCAGGTCTCCCCGGAGTGGAACGAGGCCCTCATTGCGCCTATCAATCTTGAGGACGTACAAACAGCTATTAAAGCACTGAAAACCCATAAGGCAACCGGTACGGACGGGTACACCGCAGTCTTTTATAAGACCTTTGCGACGGACGTTAGCCACCACCTGGTCCGGCTCTTCAATCGGATGGCCCTGGACGGCGACACCCCTGCCTCTATGGCAGAGGCGGTGATCTCAGTGATCCCCAAACCTGGTAAGGATGCCACTTGCTGTTCTTCCTACCGACCCATTGCCCTCCTGAACATTGACGCAAAGCTGTACTCCTCTATTCTGGCCAGGCGATTGACAGACCTCATGCCACTTATTATCCAGCCCGATCAGTCGGGCTTTATTAAAGGGCGCCAAGCACACGACAACACTCGTCGCATCGTCCATCTAATCGAGAAAGCCAACAAATTTAAAATTCCTGCAATCCTGGTCGGCCTTGATGCTGAAAAAGCATTCGACTGAGTCGATTGGAGGTTTCTATGGGCCACACTTGCGAGATTTAGCTTCTCCCCCACGTTTATAACGATGCTCCAGGCCAATTACAGACATCCTAAATCCAAAGTCTCTGTAAACGGCGTGCAATCTTCCTCATTCTGCCATTACAGGGCTGCCCCTTGTCCCCTATGTTGTTCGCCCTTAGCATAGAACCCCTAGCTATAGCAGTTAGGGAGCATGAGGGAATTGAGGGTCTTCCCTTCACTGGGGAATCCCATAAGATTTCCCACTTCGCGGACGACGTCCTCCTCTCCTTGTCTAACCTGATAGGCTCACTCCCACGCCTACAGGAAGTACTTAGCTCCTTCGAAACGGCGGCGGGCTTCAGGGTTAATCTGGGTAAATCCCAAATACTCAACCTTACCCTCTCGCACGCGGAGTCCTTACAACTCCGATCTCTAACTCCTTTGGCATGGGCGCCCTCCTCCATACAATACCTAGGGGTGCAACTCACACCCAAATTGGAGAATTTGTATTCAGCCAATTTCCCCCAATCCTCTACCGCATTCAAACGGAGCTGACGAGATGGAAACCGCTCTTCCTCTCCTGGTTGGGACGTATCCATGCTATAAAGATGACACTCCTCCCCAAACTACTATACCTATTCCAGGCGCTCCCCATAGAGCTAGACAAGGATTTTTTTAGGCGCACGAAAACAATGATCCTGCGCTTCATTTGGCAGGGCGGGCGGGCCCGTTTCGCCTTCTCCATACTCCGACAGCCGCAGAGGGAGGGGGGAGCAGGGCTTCCTGATCTCAAACTCTATTATAAAGCGGCCCAACTACGTATCCTGGTCGAATGGGCGCAGATGGAGTTGGAGAAGCATTGGCTCCACATGGACCGCAGTGTAGCAGGCAGAACGATATGGGACTTGATTTGGCGTGAGAAAAAGGATAGGCCCCCAAACGCATACCTCAGCACCCCAACACGCACTACTCTTAAAGTGTGGGACACTGTAGCAACGAGGGAGGGTTGGACGTCCTTCCCCTCACCATTTACGCCTCTCCACTTCTCCTCCCACTTCCCCCCTGCGCTCTTAGAGGGGCCGTTTGACGCTTGGAGGGAGGGAGGTTGCCTTGCACTGACACACTTATTCCACAACTATGACCCACTTACCTTTGAGAATTGCACAAGAGAATATGCGGTGGGGCAGCGTGAGCGATACCATCATGCACAGTTGCTACACTGGGCCCTCGACCCCCGGAGCAGGGAGGGAGCCACCAGACTTCTCACTAAATTTGAATTACTCCTCCTTAAAAACAAATCCATGAAGGGGGCTATTTCGGGTCAATACAGGCTTCTTCTCTCCACAGAGGCTAACCCCCGCCCGCGATATATGGCCTGGTGGGAGGGGATGGCCCAACGCGACATTTCAGAGGAAGACTGGAGCCATCTATGGACAGATGTCTTTAAGTTTAATCAATCCATAGCACTGAGAGAAGCCCATCTGAAGGTAATGATGGACTGGTACTTGTACCCGTCCAAACTAGCCAAAATCTTTCCCGGCACGTCGGATCGATGTTGGAGGGGATGTGGCCTCCTGGGGAATTTCCAACACATCTGGTGGGACTGCCCCTCCATTCGGCCATTTTCGGAGGAGATCCTGGCGCAGATCAAAACCATCCTGGGGTACCCCATCCCAACCTCCATGACCGAAGCCCTACTTGGCGTTAGAGACCCCACACTAGAACATCAAACCAGGGCCGACAAGAGAATTATGTGGCTATGTCTAGGGGCTGCTAAACTGGCTATAGCGTGAGCGTGGAAGAGGAAGGAGGCCCTGGCGATGTCCCTGTGGCACTCTCGCCTGTGGCAATTGATGAGCTTGGAGCGTATGTCTAACATAGCCCGTGAGGATTTCAAAAACTTTGAATACCGGTGGGGTCCCTTGGTATCCTTCCTTTCGAAGGGCCTGCCATCGGCGGTTTGCCCTTCCACGATCAGGGCCCTTCATCTATTCCAAATCTGAGATTCATTCTACGGTAGGACACTCTATTGTGCCGCAACACCACCACTGGGGAGGGTGGGGGGGTGGAGTTTGGAGGGGAGGGGGGCGAGTTGGGGTTCTTTTTCTTTTTTTTATATATAGGTATATCACCTTTTTCTACTGTTTGACTCTGAAGGCATTACCCACTGGCGAGCTTCCTCGAGCTCTTTGGGGTCATGACGTGCTGGAGGCACATGCTGGCACTTGGGTGAAGGAGGGAGCATAGAAGGTGGAATACATGAAGAGACGCTCAGGGACATGACATTGTTCTCGCTGATGATCCCTTGTAATGGGCGTGACGATTGCTCCCCATTCACCCCGACACTGACCCCCTTTAAGTATGATATGGACTAAGCTCGGGTGCACTGTAGCTAAGGGGCACTTCGATTTACCGTTTGCCAGTGATGCGACTGTTGTGTATTGCATTTCGGAGAGCCCCTGCGAGGGCATGTGGGCGGATTGTGCCTTGCGTCGTGTTTTGGAAACCACAATAAAAATTACTTTGAAAAAAAAAGGGCTTTTAACCATCTGATCTTTTAGCTGTTATCAAGTAGCATGCATTCCCCTACAAGGGAACGGGTTAACTCACACTGTTCAGTGGTCCAGATTCGCCGCCACAGCATTATGGGTTGGATCTTGATAGTGTCTTCGATATGGTCCAGTTCTAGTTCTAGGTGGCAGCCATATGTCGTTGTGCTTTGGTGAACTGACAGGAGGTATCTGATGAATGAATTCTCTACCTTCTGTAATGCTTCGATGTTTGAAAACCCTCATAGCCCTGAACCAGAGCTTGCAACACTGGTGCATTTTGATTGATATATTTTCAGCATCTCTCCTGGCGATCTTTTGCCTAGCTTTTATGCAAAAGCCACCAGTGCTTTCGTAGTCCTTAAGAAAGATAGCTTCCTGGCTTGGATTGCCTTTACCCAGTTTATCTTGTTGTCTATAAGGAGCCCTAAATAGGGGTAAGAAGTTGTAGTGTCTAGGCTAGAGTTGTTGACATATATAGCTTTACTTTTTAATGTATTTTTCCCTGAACCAATATGCATTGTAAATGTTTTTTTTCTATTAATTTTAAGATTCATGGAATCCATGAGTTTACAATAGGAGTTCAACGAGCGTTGTAGCTGTACTGGGGTTCTGGCCAGGATAACAACGTCGCCAGCATATAAGAGAGCTGGTATAGGACGACGCCGTATTGATGGTAGGTCTTGGCTCTCTTTGACCATCTCGTGCTCTAACCCGTCAGTGTCCAATGTAAATAGGAAGGGGGCCAGGACGCACCCCTGTCTGACCCCCCCTCCCAATGCTAACTGGCTTGGTCAGCTTGCCCTGAACCCCATATCTTACCCTAGCCGATGCATCTGAGTAAAGCCCTCTGTTAGACGGACCGGGAGGGTCGGCCGAGGACAAGGGGAGAGGTCTCAAGGGAGAGCCGTCTCCAGCGGTCGGACAGACAGACAAGTAACTTCCCCCCCACAGATGTACACCACACAAGGATAAGGTTCAACGTTACTTTTATAAGCAATTCTTCAGGTACGGTGAAATGGTACAAGGAGGTCTGGACTCAGGGGTCCCCTCTATACTAGTCTCTTGGTTGGGAAAGGGGTAGGTGGACAGTCTCGTTACCAATCTGGTAGATGAAATAGCTTACAATCCTCGAGCTCGGCGTTCTAGATGATCAGGCCGCGGCGGAGCCAGCAGGTCCCGGGATGGTTGAAGGTAGCGACGGTCCGCGGCGGAGCCAGCAGGTCCCGATGAAGGTGGTGGTTACAAACGGTCCGCGGCCACGCCAGCAGGTCCCGACGACGATGAAGGTTTCAGAAGGTTGCGGCAGCGCCAGCAGGCAGGTTAATAGTTCGCAAGGCAGGGCTACGGCAGCGCCAGTAGTCCGTCAAGGATGAGTTCTTCACTGCGTCTCTCGACTCCAGGATACAACTGCCTTCCTGCTCTGGGGCTGCCCCAGTTATAGGTCTGGCGCCCTTTGATGTCCGGACCCTCGCACTTGGAGGTCGGGAGGTCCAGGATGAGGGAGTCCAGACACCAAGCAGGGGGGTGGAGCCAGCGCCTCGGGAAGCTGGGGTGATCGGCACCTGGCGGGGGAGAGCCATCGACACCTCTTTCTCCCATTGACCTGCCAAGTAGTCCGCTCACCTCCTGGGTGGATGGTGGTGCCGGGATGTCGGGGCCTGGCCAGGCCCAGGGTTAGGGTCGATCGGAGGCCACGCGGCCTCGTGGTGCTGTGTCCAAGATGGCGCCCAGGCCGGGCGAGGGAGGGCCGGTAGGGAATCGAGCCCATGATGGGGAGATGTCCAGGGGCAGGGGTCTCATAGGAGACGGGAAACGGATGGTTGTTGCGTGTAGCACCTGAAGAGCCAGGTTCGGGCCTGGTCGTGCGGGGAGGGAGCAAGCCTTTCATGTGGCCTGTCCAACATGCGTCCCCCCCAGCTGAAGGCGGGGAGAGTCACCCATCCTCTTGGGGACTCTCTTCGTCGAGGTGGAAAAAGCGGGACAGGCCATCCGCGTTGGCGTGGTCTTGCCCGGGACGATGTTCCACAGTGAAGTCCATCCCCTGCAGGGAGATGGACCAACGCAAGAGTTTCGGGTTTTCCCCCCGCATCTGCATTAGCCACTGCAGGGGCCGATGATCGGTCTGTACCCGGAAGTGGGTGCCGAAGAGATAAGGCCGGAGCTTTTTGAGGGCCCACACCACGGCGAAGGCCTCCCTTTCGATGGTGCTCCAGCGTTGTTCTCGGGCCAGGAGCCGTCTGCTGATGGAAGCCACCGGCTGGTCAAGTCCTTCGGGGTTCAGCTGGGAAAGGACCGCCCCAATGCCATGGTCGGAGGCATCAGTCTGGACGATGAATTCCCGACTGTAGTCGGGGGCCTGGAGCACAGGGGCAGAGCACATGGCGGCCTTCAGCTTCTCGAAGGCCGCTTGGCAGTCCGGGGTCCAGTTGACCTCCTTTGGTTGGTTTTTGGATGTGAGTTCCGTGAGGGGCCCCACAATGCTGCCATAGTCCCTCACGAACCGCCGGTAGTAGCCTGTGAGCCCCAAGAAGGCGCGGACCTCGGTCTGGGTGATGGGGGGCTGCCAAGCCTGGATGGCAGCGATCTTGAGTTGCAGAGGGGCCACCAGACCGCTTCCCACCTGGTGCCCGAGATAGGTTACGGACCCCTGACCAATTTGGCACTTGCTGGCCTTGATCGTGAGGCCAGCTCGTTGGAGGGCCTGTAGCACCTCTCGGAGGTGGTGGAGGTGGTCGGACCAGTGGCGGCTGTACACAGCGATATCGTCCAGGTAGGCGGCGCTGAACTCTTCGAGTCCCGCCAGGACCTGGTTTACTAGCTGCTGAAATGTTGCTGGGGCATTCTTCATGCCGAATGGCATGACCTTGAAGTGGTAGTGGCCATCAGGGGTGGAGAAGGCAGATCGTTCTTGGGCCCGGTGTGTGAGACCGATCTGCCAGTAGCCCGCCTTCAGGTCGAAGATGCTGAGGTAGCGGGCAGCTCCCAGGCGGTCGATTAGTTCATCTGCTCGGGGAATGGGGTGTGCGTCTGTTCTGGTGACCGCATTCAAGCCCCGGTAGTCGACGCAGAACCGGAGCTCAGGCGTGGTGCCGGCTGCTTTGGGGACCAGTACCACTGGGCTGGCCCAGGGGCTGTCTGAGGGTTCGATGACCCCGAGCGTGAGCATCTTGGCCACCTCCTCTTGGATGCAGGCCCGTACCCGATCTGGTATGCGGTAGGCCCGATGGCGGACAGGGGGACTCTCTCCAGTGTCCACGTCGTGTAAGCACCAGGGGGTGACCCCTGGGGTGAGGGAGAACAGGGTGGCGAACTGCAGCAGGAGGTCTTGGCAGCCTTGGCGCTGTTCCGGGGTGAGGGCCTCCGAGAGTCGGACCCCGTCCACGGAGCCGTCCTTCTCCCGAGTCCGTAGGAGGTCAGGAAGGGGTTCGGAGTCCTCCTCGGCTCCGCTGTCTGTTGCCATCAGGAGGCTGAGCTCTGAGCGCACAAAGTGGGTTTTCAGTCTATTGGCGTGGAGGACCCGGAGAGGGTTCCGTGAAGATTCCATATCGATGAGATAGGTGACAGGGCTCTTGCGCCCGACTACTTTGAAGGGCCCCGTCCATTTGTCTTGCAGGGCGCATGGTTCGGTGGGAGACATTACCCACACTTGTTGGCCGGGTTCAAATTCGATGGAGGAGGCATTTTGATCGTACCACCGTTTCATGTCTTCTTGACTGGCCTCCAAGTTTGCTTTCGCCATCTCTCGGAATCGTCTGGTCTGGTTGCGGAGGGTTAAGAGGTACTTGAAAACATCTGGAGGGTTCTTTAGAGGGGGCATTTCCCAGCCTTCTTTGACTAGGCTGAGCGGCCCGCGCACAGGGTGTCCATACAAGAGTTCGAACGGGCGGAAGCCGAGGGACTTCTGGGGGACTTCTCGGTAGGCAAAGAGGAGGCACGGCAGTAGCACATCCCACTGGCGACGGAGGGGCTCTTCCAACCCCCCAATCATCCCTTTGAGCGTGCGGTTGTACCGCTCAACCAGTCCGTTCCCTTGAGGGTGGTAGGGGGTCATGAATCTGTAGGTGACCCCACACTGTTGCCAGAGGGACTTCATGTACTTTGAAATAAAGTTTGTGCCCCGGTCGCTGACGACTTCTCGGGGGAAGCCCACCCGGGAGAAGATCCCCATCAAGGCCCGGCCGACTACCGGGGCTGTCACAGTTCGTAGGGGAACAGCCTCGGGGTAGCGGGTGGCGTGGTCCACCAGTACCAGGATGAACCGATGCCCTTGTGCTGTACGGGGGTCCAGGGGCCCCACAATGTCTATCCCCACCCTCTCGAACGGGGTGGTGACCACCGGGAAAGGTTGCAGAGGTGCTTTAAGCTTGCGGCCGCTCTTCCCGCTGGCCTGGCACGTGGGGCAGGACCGGCAGTGTTGGAGTACGTCGTTCCTCATCTTGGGCCAGAAAAAGTGGGTCACCAGGCGACTGTAGGTTTTGTCCTGACCCAGGTGGCCAGCCAGGGGGACATCGTGGGCCAGGTTTAGCAAGAAGTCTCTAAAGCGTAGGGGCACCACTAGCACTCGACTGGCCCCTAGCTCTGCGATTCTCTGTTCGCTGTACAACAGGTCATTGTCCCAATAGACCCAATGGGTTCCGGAGGTATCCCCTGCACTCTGGGCGAGGGCTTGTTGGCGGAGTCCCTCGAGGGAGGGACAGGTCTTCTGCTCGTGGCGAAACTGTTCCTGGGTGGGTCCCCCCTCCTGACACCACTGAGCCAGGCCGGGAAGGTCCTGAGGCTGAACGAGCCCCTCGGGAGTTTGCTCTGGGGGGACGGCACGGTCGGTGTCTTCTACTGGCGCGACCGGGGGAGGAGGTGCCGGCCATTCATGTTCTTCGGGTTGGGGGGTGGCACGGGCAGCCATGGACCGGGTGGTTACGCACGCCCAGTCCGGGATGCCCGACATCCCCAGGTGCTCCCTCCTCTCTACGGCGGCCCATGGGGAACTCTCCAGATCATTTCCCAGGAGACAGTCTACGGGGGCATCATCTCGGACCGTCACTTTCAACATGCCGGAGACTCCTCCCCACTCGAAGGGGACGCAGGCCATCCGACATAGACTCTCTGAATTGTCGGCTGAACGGACAGGGCAGAGAACGTTCGGCAGGATCTGTTCTGGGGTCACCAGATGACAGCGGACGGCTGTCACACTGGCCCCTGTGTCACGGAGGGCTTCGGCCCTGCGTCCATTAATGTTCACCCACTGACTGTACTTCCGGGTGTTGGCGGGTAGGGGGACCCGCGGGACCATGTCTTTTCCCCATAGGCACGCTAGAACCATGGCGGCGGGTTCCCATTCTTGGTGTTCTTGCTCACATTCCTCGTGTTCTTCGGAGATTTGTTCTTCCCCCAGGGCAGCGGCAGCCATCTGGCGGGGTCTCGGAGTCTGGCTCTGTGGACAATTCGGGTCGTTTGCGTAGTGGCCGACTCGCTGGCATCGGTGACATGTGACATTGGCTCTGTATCCCGGCCGCGCCGGGGTGTTGCCCCGGTTGGCCGGGGGTGGGGTGCTGGTAGCGGGAGCGGCCGGGGCGTTGTCTCTTCCCCGTCCCTGGCCCCCTCCTCCTCCTCGGGGACGGTGCTGACCGTTGTTGTTCCGGACCTGTTCATGCGACCCATTTCGGCCCACTCGGGTAATTTCCCACCGGTCAGCCTCGGCGGCGAGCTGCCGCGGATCAGTCAATTTACTGTCGAGGAGGTGCAGCCTGAGCTCGACGAAGCAATTGTTTGATAGATGCTCCCATACCATGAGATTGAATAGTTGCTCGTAGGTTGTTACGTTGCTTCCCTTGATCCACCCCTCGAAGGCTCGGCTGAAATAGTTCACGTATTCCACCCAAGTTGTACCCGGGATCCGGGTGCAGTCTCGGAACCTCTGGCGGTACATTTCGGGTGTGAGCCCATAGCGGGTGAGGAGGGTAGCTTTCATGTGGTCATAGGAGGTCATCAGATGGTCGGGAAGCTGCAGCAGGGCATCGCGGCCCTCATTGACGAACCTCCCCCATAGACCGGCTCCCCAGTCACTTCGATCGATCCGGTGGGAGGTCATAGCGATCTCGTAGGCCTTGAACCATTGTTGTATGTCGTCATCTCGGAAATATTCTCGAACGACATCCTTGGGGATGTGTACTTTCTTTTCTGTTGCTCCCGGGGTGCGCGGTTGCTCGGGCACCCCTAATTCTTTGTTCTGCTTACGTAAGTCTATTTCTGCTAGCTTGCGCTCGTGTTCATACGCTAGTCTCTTTTCTTCGAGTTCTCTTTGTCTCTGTTTTTCTTCCCGTTCTTCTCGGAGCCGCAGATGTTCTAGGTTCAGTTTTTGTTCGGCTAATTTGAGTTCGCCATCCATTTTGAGCCGGGCCATTTCTAACTCATGTAGTCTGTTTTTTTCTCTCTCTTGGATCTCTTCCTGCGAGAGACCCGTTCTTCGCTCCTCGGGAGCCGTGGTGTTCCTCTCTGATGCTGCAACATTTTGGTCCGGGGGTCTGACGGCCCCGGTTTCTGCCCATGACTCAATGGCGTGCTTGAAATCGTCTTTAGTACTCAGACCGGTGGTAGCGATACCTAGTTCCATGCAGAATTGTTTCAACTCACGATGGCTGTACTCTTCCAATTTCTCCATCTGGAATTTCTCGGTGGATCCGCTCTCTTTGGTTGTCATTGTGGTTTTGTCGTGGGGTGAGCTACCCTCTGTACGTTTATGCGTCGATTCGGATCGCGCCGCTGGCCACCAATGTTAGACGGACCGGGAGGGTCGGCCGAGGACAAGGGGAGAGGTCTCCGGGGAGAGCCGTCTCCAGCGGTCGTACAGACAAGTAACTTCCCCCCCACAGATGTACACCACACAAGGATAAGGTTCAACGTTACTTTTATAAGCAATTCTTCAGGTATGGTGAAATGGTACAAGGAGGTCTGGACTCAGGGGTCCCCTCTATACTAGTCTCTTGGTTGGGAAAGGGGTAGCGGGACAGTCTTGTTACCAATCTGGTAGATGAAATAGCTCACAATCCTCGAGCTCGGCGTTCTAGATGATCGGGCCGCGGCGGAGCCAGCAGGTCCCGGGATGGTTGAAGGTAGCGACGGTCCGCGGCGGAGCCAGCAGGTCCCGATGAAGGTGGTGGTTACAAACGGTCCGTGGCCACGCCAGCAGGTCCCGACGACGATGAAGGTTTCAGAAGGTTGCGGCAGCGCCAGCAGGCAGGTTAATAGTTCGCAAGGCAGGGCTACGGCAGCGCCAGTAGTCCGTCAAAGATGAGTTCTTCACTGCGTCTCTCGACTCCAGGATACAACTGCCTTCCTGCTCTGGGGCTGCCCCAGTTATAGGTCTGGCGCCCTTTGATGTCCGGACCCTCGCACTTGGAGGTCGGGAGGTCCAGGATGAGGGAGTCCAGACACCCAGCAGGGGGGTGGAGCCAGCGCCTCGGGAAGCTGGGGTGATCGGCACCTGGCGGGGGAGAGCCATCGACACCTCTTTCTCCCATTGACCTGCCAAGTAGTCCGCTCACCTCCTGGGTGGATGGTGGTGCCGGGATGTCGGGGCCTGGCCAGGCCCAGGGTTAGGGTCGATCGGAGGCCACGCGGCCTCGTGGTGCTGTGTCCAAGATGGCGCCCAGGCCGGGCGAGGGAGGGCCGGTAGGGAATCGGGCCCATGATGGGGAGATGTCCAGGGGCAGGGGTCTCATAGGAGACGGGAAACGGATGGTTGTTGCGTGTAGCACCTGAAGAGCCAGGTTCGGGCCTGGTCGTGCGGGGAGGGAGCAAGCCTTTCATGTGGCCTGCCCAACACCCTCTTAGGAAATTCACCAAGTGAGGATCTGCCCCCATGTCTAAAATTAGTGCCCACAACTTTGAGTGACTGACGCAGTCGAAGGCTGCAGCTAGGTCTACATAGACCATGTGCATAGCTCCCCCCTTCGCTGACACGTACTTTCCTATTAGTCGTGCTAGGTTCAGCTCCTGGTCGACCGTGCCCAGACCTTCTCGAAACCCATATTGTAGGTCAGATACTATCCTATTGTCAGAGGCCCAGGTCTGAAGGCGATCTAAAAGGATTTGTCCAATGGTTTTACCAAGGGAATCCAAAAGTGATATGGGCCGATAGCATGCCGGGCTTTGACGGTCGCCCTTTTTAAAAATTGGAACCAAGATGGACGTGGACCATGACTCGACTAGTCCTACATTGATTGCTGCCTCTATTACCTTTGTTAAAATGGGAAACCACAGGTCCAAGTTGTATTTAAAAAGGTCTGCCTGGACCCCGTCCGGGCCTGGTGCTTTGCCGGATTTTGACATTTTTAGGGCACTGATGACTTCTTTAAGTGTGATTTTTTAACTGAAATGTGTAGCTGACTGATTTTAAGGACTCTGTTGGACTCGGTAGGCTCTCATCATCCTTCCTAAAGATATTAGAGAAGTGTTTGACCCACTCGGCGGCATCTATCGCTACTTCTATCTTCGGAGAGTCATTGGTCTCACAGAGGAAGGGGGATTTAACTATCGTCCAAAAGGTGAGGTTATCATTCACGAGACAGCTCTCATGTAGCTGTTGCCATAGGTTGTCCTTGATCTGTGTTTTGCGTTTTTTTTAGGGCTAACTTGTAGCTTTTCCTTAATTTCACTATTTCATTCTTGTTCCTTGTTTCCCTTGTTAAGGCTACTTTTAGTTTTGTGTATGCTTTTGTACAGTCTGTGCTAAACCAACCCTCCCTTTAGGGGCCTTTTGATTTCTTTTTACGTGTCAGTTCATCTCTAATGGTTTTAGTGATGGTCTCATAGTTGGATAATATCACGTCTGGGGTAGTAGACAGATCTAAGAAGGCAAAGACCATAGGGAGGGATTTCTTTAGTACGTTGGTCATTAATAGATTTTTGTCAATCTTGCCCCATTTCAAGTAAAAACCATTTTGCTTATCTATTTGAAGAGATTGCTGATCTAGACTACTCCAATATGTTTCCTCTGCCTTCGCAGAGAAAATACTCATTGAAAATTGGTTTGGGAAGTGGTTGCTAACTGCATTAATTATTGTTTTTAACTTTCCTGATCTCGGTATGATGGTTTTTGAGGTAAGTATTAAATCAATTATGCTATTCATACCTCTGCCGTTAAAAGTTCTGGAAAAGGGTACAGGTGGATTGATTATTTCATTTGCAAAGCCCAGATTTGAGGCTGACGTTATTTCGTTCATGAGGTCTCCGCCAGTCGTGTGTGAGAAGTGTGTCAAATTGTTCCCTCCCTCGTCCTCAATACCACATTTTTTGGACCCACTTTCCTTACACAGGGTCAAATTGAAGTCCCTTCCCCATATTACTGTTACCATTTTTTTAATATGTTTCTGGGATAAGTCCTGAATTAAGTGAGAGATCTCGTTTAAAACAACTGTTAGTTCTTGCACGTTCAAATTATTATAGAAGTTTATGATGAGAGAGATGATGGGAGTTTTGTGAGCTATCATTAGAGCCTGATAATTGGTGCCTAGCTTTATAACTTCGAGTTTGTCGACGGGGAGGGTATTGGATATAAACGTTATCAGAACCCCCTTAGCTCTTCGAGATGGTGATGCAATTGGTTTAGAAAAGTATGTTTTGTAACCCAGCAAATGAGCTGGGGTGCAAAGCCAAGTTTCCTGTAGAGCAATAATGTTATGTGCCATGGCTTCTGTACTCCAGTTAATATTCGTAAGTTTATTCTGGAGTCCCGCTACGTTCCAGAAGATGAAGTCTAATGTTAGATCCCTATTATCAGCTTCAGGTAAAATTTTGGGGTTCATTAGGGAAGGTACTGCCTTAGGTGTACTTGTTGCATGAGTCTGTTTAGTCTCTCCCTCCCCTGGTTGACCTACTCTGTCTTCAAAGATTCTGGGTCTTCTTAAGGTTGGAATATTTGATAGCGGGCTCCTGGGAATACTTAGTTGGTCTGTTGTGTTTAATACACGTAAGACCTCCGGCAGTGGTGTGGTAAGTCAATCTACCCCATCTAGGCCAGTGAAAGCTGCAAATCTGTTTGAGGTCTGGATGTTAAAGAACGGGCCCCCCAGGGTAGTACAATTTGGATAAGTAGCCTTCGCTGCTGGGGTAGAAGCGACCTGGTATAGAAATAGCTCAGGTCGTGTATCTTGATCCCCTCCCCTCCACTCTCGTGGTACCAGACAATAAGGAACGAGATGACCCTGTGGTCCCTAAAATTAATAATTATTGTGTCACCCTGCGTGTCTTTGGGCCTCTGTCCAACCCATCCAATCCTTCTAACATTTAAAATTTCCCCGTTAATATTAGGTGGTAAGGGCCTGTTGTTCTCTAACCAATATATTACTTTATTTTTAAGGTCAGAGAACCCTTCTATTTTTTCTGGTTTCAGTTCTGGGACCCTTGTCAATATAGCTACATAGGGGGCTGCTTCTGGGGGCAAGTCAATCCGTACATTGGAGGCATTGGAATTCCTGGAATACACCTTCTCCTTATCACTTTTTCCTTGTGCGTCCAGTCGGTTTCTATGATGTGTAACAAACCCTTGCACCTCAGATGTTTTAGTTGTTTTTTGGTCAGTACTTATGTTTATAGGGGCCGGTGTTTTTTCTGGTAGTCGGGGTGTCAATTTTAATGATTGTTTCCCTTTGTTTGCATTTTGCGTCGCTGGTTTTACTATCGGTGCTAATTTTCTATTATCTTCAGCTAGACCCTTTAATAAAGTTGTGTTTGTAATAACAGCTTCCTCTATTGACCCCAGCTGAGTAGACAATCTTTTGATTCTTTCGACAAGGGGCAGTATTAAAGATTTTACTAGCACCTCAATGTTCCCCAGTAGATCTTGATTTAGGGGGGGGGGATTCGGTGCCTGGCGCGGAGCTGTGATCCAGGTTCCTGTACTATAAGTAGTTTGAATAGTAGGGGAGTGTCGGGAAATATTAGGTAATTTAGCTTGCTCCCCTTATGACTGTTTCCTCCCCTCTTTCTCTTTCCTCTGGGCCTTGTAGTTGGTGGTAGGGGTTGAAGGTTGCTCATTAAAGGGTGAAGTATCAGGGATTCTTCTGGAATTATTTCTAGCTCAAGATCTGTGCTGGAATCCCTGTTACTCTGGGAGCTTCTGGGGTCTGATCTTGTTGTGGCATCAAGGGATAGAGAGGGAACGGTGATAGTGCTGGTGTTTATATTGCTATTTATGGATATCTCCTTTCCGTTGACCACATTGGGAGTTGTGGCTGTTGAAGTAGCCCTAGCGAGGAGCGTCTGTTCTGGAGTTCTGTGGACGGCGGCGCTCAGCGTTGGCAATCTCTAATTCCTGCGCTGAGGCAGCCTTTGTGATGTATTGATCAATTGTGCCCCTCAATGATCCTCCCACTGGGGGTTTCCTTCCCTTAGTTCCCTTGGCACCCCTTGGGGACACGATTTAAAGCGTTCCGGTAGTAACTTGTGTGATAAACTCTGACACTATGTACACAGAAGCAGTCAAGGGGACTGTAGCAGTACGTCTATAAGTGTTAATGGCAGAATTCGAAATACCCTTCTTTTGCTGGGAGGCTGGTGTTCCGGGATGTAGGTGTGAGGTACCGGGCCCGGCCTGGCCTCCTCCGGCCTCTGAGGGCCACAGAGGGCCCGCCCTTTGCCCGGGCTTAGCCCAGCGAGTCCCGCGCGCGGTCCCACGACGCGGGGGCTATGCGATCTTTAAAGCGCCTCCGGGCGCAGGGATGACGAGGTCGAGCTGCGCCACAAAGGATGCTGGGAAACCGAGTCCTCAGCTCGGCGGCCGCAGGTGTAGAGAAAGAGGCAGCGGGAGGTCTCGCAGGGCAGGGCAGCACTGTCAGCATCAGGAAGAAATGCGGGTAAGCACAGCATTCAATGTCCCCAAGAAGTGTAGTACAGAACCCCTTTCACATGGGGCGATCCCCATGTGAAAGGGCCTGCGTCAGTCTTATGCCTGCTGTGAGGCAGGCGTAAGAAATTGGCGCATTTGAGTCCTAGAAGTGGCGCAATGAAATCGTATAGATTTCACTGCGTCACTTCTATGACCCTTTCTTGCGTCAGAACTCCCCCATGCATACATTATACCTGGCGTAGGTATAATGTAGCGCAGGGGTTTACAAAGTGACGCATCTACCTAGATGTGTCACTTTGTAAATATGGTGCAACAAGGCACATTTTTTACGCTGCTGGTGCGTCATAAAAAGTTAGGCACTGGCGGTGTGAAAGTGACGCACGGCCTCATAAATGAGGCCCCGTGTTTTTAGCTATTTGTGCGTTCACGCAGGGATGTCAGTGCGCAGCAACACACATGTCTGCTCTTTCTGTGCTGCACATTGTTCCTTTCCAGACCCTGTCCAGCTGGTGTTGTATACTTTAACCTTATATTGAATAGTTTTTTGTAAATCAACAGCCCTTGACACTTTAAAGGCTTGGCGTAGAATACTTTATCTAGACTAACACTCGCTTTGGTATCTATTGGTCAGGTTACGAAATGTATAATTTACGTCTAGAGTCAGTTTCTTATACATGGGGGCAGATTTATGCGCCTCTTTTGCGCTGCCGTTGTGTCACTTTTGTGACGCAGCAGTGGGGCAAAAGATGCGCCATGGTGCCGGGTATTACCAACGTGACGCATCTGGAGATGCGTCACGTTGTAAAGCCCTGCGCCAGAAGGAGGCGTGCCTCCTAAATGTGGCTGACTGAAATCCTTCACTCATCACTTTTAGGCCAATGCATAACCCTGCGCATGCCACAATTACTGGCGCTGTCTCTGCTAATTTGCAGGGATGCATCAGGTATCGTAATTCTGTCCGTTGTTCCCAGTAAAGGTGGGCAGATAAACGTTTTATTCTTTTTTTCCCTTCCTTCTCAAGGCATCAATTCTGGATTACATACAGACATACATAAATTACATTTATTCACGAAAGGCCCTAACTTGGTCTTAATACTTTTATTCTGTTAATTATTGGCACATCCACTAACAGACATGCCAACCCTCCCGATTCAGGCGTGAGACTACCGATTTCAAGGTTAGTCTCCCGCCTCCCGATTCCTCGGGGTTTTAGCTGACAGGGTTTGGTATTGTGTAAGGTGCTAATTCTTCCAGCAATATTCAGAGTTGCCATGCAGGGGCTCCAGAAGGGGTGAAAAACCAACAAAGCGTCATTAACAAGGCAATGGTCTTTTAAAGACGTGTGAAGTACTGGGGCTGCTGTGTGCGCGCGGGGAAGCTGTTACAGCCCGGGCTGCCACATAGGAGGGGGGGGGGGGGGGGGAGGAGTGCATGCACTGCCAGCAACCTGCCAGGCCAGTGCACAACACTTGCATCACTCTCTCTCTTCCTGCCATTGCGCTCCGTGCATCTGAAAGTTTTAAAAAACACGTGCATTTGTGTTTCAAATGTCCGATCCTGCAGCAGCCACTTCCAAAGCCCATAACCCGATTCAATGCCCCATTCTCCCGATTTTTTTTTTAAATTCTTTCACTTTGCTCTTCTAAAATGTTGGCATGTATGCACTAATAACCCGGAATTTCCCTTAGAAAAATAGTGTGCCTAAGTACGGTTCGAGCCCTGCATTTATTTGAAAGTAAAGCAGCATTATGAGGCGCGCACAGGATTGTGGGTATGCAGATTAGGAGTGACGCGCTGAAGGTTCCACTGGAGCATCCCGACCTCTAGCGACAGGAAGGAGCCTCCCCTCTCCTTCACGCAGGGGCGCGTCAGTCTATACGCACCTCGTTACCTCGTTCTGCTGTGACGCACGCGCTGCGATGGCGCCTGCCAGAGGAGAGCAGTGGGCGCTCCTCTTCTCAGCGAGATAGAACTGCCCCCGGATATTCACATTTCTCACTAGTCACGGAGTTTCTTGCACAGAAACCCTTCAGAAATTTCAACAACTTCCGCTTCTCACGACCCCTCGAGGTGCGCGTGACCCGCAGAGGTCCTATTTCTCTTGTGAAGAATTATACTATCCACGTTAACACAATAAAAATATTCCTTTTCATTGGTAGGGTGTCTTTACAGCGGTGACTTATCAGTCACCCTCACGAATGACTCTGTGTGCACAGCTACAGGCGCTCCTTCTTCTATTAAACAAACGCCTGTGTCGCCTGTACTGATGAATCAAGTGTTTAGCGCAGAGGCTTCTGGGTATGCAAATGTTTGTGGCTGGCCACGCCCCCTCCAGTGACAGCAAGGCTCCTGCAGCAGTCCCATGGTGACTTGTGCTCTGGATCCAGGCTGAGAAGAGTCTCAAAATCCAGTAATAATCACACAGCCAACATTTCAGGACAGGGAGGGGGAGATTTAAAATAGAAAATCGGAAGAATGAAAATCCCCCGTTGACTTCTGTTGTAGAAAATGCAATTTCAGGCAAGAGAAGGCTAAAATAAAGGCATTTTTGGCTTGAAAAATCGGTAGTCTCCCGCCTGAATAGGGTCTATTGGCATGTATGAATAATGACCAAAGGCTCCGTGGGGTTAGGGTACTTCCACAATATACTCGTGTGCATACGTGCCAATAGGCCCGATTCACACAGGACAGTCCCGACTTTTGAGCCAAAAAGGCTGTCTCCGCCTGACATGGCAGCGTCTTCAATGGAAGTCAATGGGGAAATGCACCTAGCCCTGCCCAGTACCACGCATCAGGAGTTAGACTAACACATTTTACTGCTGGTGTCTACATCAATAGACTAAAATGCATTAGTCACGCAATTATAGCGCTCGGGAACCCTGCAGGAGCCGTGCTCGAGGAACTCAGCTGCGCAGTCCTGAGCGATCGCCCTAGCATGCGCTGTGCTAGTAGAGCATGCTTTCTCACCTGTTGTAATGTTTACACACTGCAGTGCCTCCTAACGAAGGAACTCCGGTGCCCCGTGGAGAATCAATCAATCAATCGATCAGAGGGCAGGTGTCTCTGTTATTAAATATTCCAGACATGGATTCTGGAGGCAGCACCTTGCCTGTTGTTCATTCCCGGCAACGCGCCAGTCCCACTGTGACCTCGCACGGGCTGATTGACCAGAGTCAGACACCTCCAGGCAGCAGCTTAATTTTAAGTTGCCGCAACAGCACATTAAATCCAGAAATCACCGGCCTTCACCCGCGCCCAAATGAAGCCTACCTGCTACTGGTTTCAGATCGCTATGAGCAAAATATTAATAAATTCAGTGTAGTTATGAGTGACATTTCAACAGCTATGAGTGACACTTACTAGAGCAAAATCAAGCAGTGAAGACGAGGAAACATATAAATATCAGAAGTTACACCCATTTGAGCAACGAGAAACTCCAAGAAGATCTTAAAACTGCTGCAAAGCACCAGAAATGGAAGGGCAATAACCAGAGACAGACTGCACTTCTCAGGCACAGAGGGCAGGGGGCACTACAGCTGCTCAGAAGATGCTCTCATTGGTCTGACCATTCATGGCCACGCACTATCCTAAAAAGCAAATTTGATGGTATGGCATAGCAAGTGCAACTAGGGGATTATACCATGAGGCCCGAGCACAGGCATATTTGTTATTATACCACCATATTGCCAAATCCATCATTCAAGTCTTAAGCCCACATAGATATATTGATGCGTGTAAGTAAACACTGTAAACACTGTGGGCCTAATTTATGAGGTTTTGCCGTGGGGAAGCCCAGCAGGCCTTCCAACTGCGCTTCCCTACGGCAAAAGAAAAGGGCAGGAATGCGCCGTACGTATAAGATACGGCACATTCCGTTCCTTTTCCCCTGCGCCGGCGCACAGGGGGCTGCCGAGCGCCAACGCAGGCACCTTTGCAGAATGGTGCAAGGGTGTCTGCTTTGCGGGGATGATTATTTTTGAACAGAAAGGGAAACCTCTCTGGACAAAAATAATTACAAGAGGCTTTTCCTCTTTCTACGTGTGCTGCAGAATGCAACATCTATTTCCAATGCGCTTAGAGGCCTGTAGGTGATTGAGCGCGTTACAAATCTAAACTAACAATAACAATAACAATAACAATAACAATAACAACACATAGAAAAAGGAAAAATTAGGAGAAATAAAGATATTTCTCCCCGTTGCGCCTCCCTTATGCCTCCCATGGATTTAGGCCCAGATCTCTGTACTGGGTGAATGTATGACATTGTCCTGCCTTCTGTCCATCACCTGTTGTTTTTGCATTTGTCGTCCCGAGTGAGACGGGTATGCTCAGACGTGAGTCCCGTCTCTCCATGCCGCTGGAGTCAAGCTATCCAGGCTGATGACGGCTGATAGCCAGAAACCGGTCATTATATGCTTGTTTCCAGTCCAGGGAGGACCTGGCTTGGCAGTTCGGGCTGAACTGTTCCCATGGGGCACAGGATCAAGACTGATTTGCATATGGCTGGGTTCAAACTGGAATGGCATGGTGAGCAAAAAAACGATGGATTTAGGCCCAGATCTCTGTAGTGGGGTGAATGTATGACATTGTTCTGCATTCTGTCCATCACCTGTTGTTTTTGCATTTGTCACCCCGAGTGGGATGGGTATGCTCAGACGTGAGTCCCGTGCTCTCCATGCCACTGAAATCAAGCTATCCAGGCTGATGAGGGCTGAAAGCCCGAAAGCGGACTTTGGATGTTTGTTTCCAGTCCAGGGAGGACCTGGCTTGGCAGTTCGGGCTGGACTGTTCCCATGAGGCACAGAGCCAAGACTGATTTGCATATGGCTGGGTTCAAACTGGAATGGCATGGTGAGCAAAAAAATGATGGATTTAGGCCCAGATCTCTGTACTGGGGTGAATGTATGACATTGTTCTGCATTCTGTCCATCACCTGTTGTTTTTGCATTTGTCGCCCCGAGTGAGACGGGTATGCTCAGACGTGAGTCCCGTGTTCTCCATTCCACTGGAATCAAGCTATCCAGGCTGATGAGGGCTGAAAGCCCGAAACCGGTCTTTGGATGTTTGTTTCCAGTCCAGGGAGGACCTGGCTTGGCAGTTCGGGCTGGACTGTTCCCATGGGGCACAGAGCCAAGACTGATTTGCATATGGCTGGGTTCAAACTGGAATGGCATGGTGAGCAAAAAAACTATGGATTTAGGCCCAGATCTCTGTACTGGGGTGAATGTATGACATTGTTCAGCATTCTGTCCATCACCTGTTGTTTTTGCATTTGTCCCCCCTGGGGAGGAGGCGTAAGCTTTTGGCACTGCCTCAGATTCTCGAATTCCCCTAAACCTGGGGCAGTGTCAAATGGCCTTGGATGTTGCTGGGAACACCCCCAGCAACACCCATTGCACGAAGAGTTAACGCAGAACACTGCGGTAAATGGACTGATACTTATTAGGCAGCATTAAGCCAAAAAAAGTGGCATAGTGCTGCCTGATAAATATCAGGCAGGCTTCTGTGCCAGGGAACGTCACAAAAAGTGACGCTCCGATGGCGCAAGGGGCTCATAAATGAGGCCCTGTGACTGTTACGCCCATACCTTTACATTCTGTCCATGCATCTCCAGGCACCAAGGACAAGGTATGTGCTCTGTAGTGTTTGCTGGTTACCCCTGCATTTAGGAATAGAATAATGTGTTGTTTGCAGCGTGTCTGCGTCTCCTCTTCCACCGCGCACTCACCTTGAGCAATGCAGTGCTGCGGGCTTATGCGTGGGTGCACATTAAACACACTATTAACAGTTTCCTGAACACACCCAACAGTGCAGTGTGTGCAGGCTCGTGTCATACTGTGGTGATAATAAACGGTGCACTGCATGTTAACAACGACTCCACCGCAGATAGGTAATATTAACTTCAAAGTGTTTATTCATGGGGTCCTGGTTCCTCATACATAGAGAGCCATGCCAGCAAGCCCCAGCACAACAGCTACTCCTGGCCAACTGACCCCAATGTTCCTATTCTAATACCGATCATGTCCCTCACCAACCTTCCACTCACAACACTCCAATGTCCCCCACCTACCCCTCATTACAAATAACAAACACAACAAAACAACAATAGATAAACGACACATGCCCTTCCCCCCCTTAGAACTCCAACTACCAGGAAATAAATATGCACACTGTAAATAACTAAAATAGAATATTATTCCATCACAAACTCTATAATATGACCAATTTACTCTCTCTCGCACTTCGAAGTACTCTCACAACTCACTCACCCTAGCGTTTGCTTCAACCCTTGAACACACCTCATCACCCATCAAGTATCCACTTACAGTGACATGCAGGCCACACTCCTGACCATTATGTCCGCGGTGTTGGCCTGGCATATGCTGTCCACTATTCTAGTGGGCACCTTGCACCAGTCCAAACAACCCTTATTGATGGTAGGTTTAGACAACCTTTTTAGAAAGCTATCCTAGTGGTAGATGTGGAGAGCAGCCTTCAGGCTAAGTCTTGAAGGAATGTAAAGCAGCTTGTTTTACCAGTCGATAATCTCTTCAATAATCAAATGAAAGTATACCACACAAGGTATATATATAAAATACATGTATTTATTCTAAACACAACCCCTCTCGTCTCTTTATGAGGCTAGAGGTAAAAGTACAATACAAGAACTTCAATAGCACACAGTAAAGTAGCAGAGTATACGTTTTGCCCTAGGGGCCTCACCAACCATAAACTAAGAAAGTGGTATAAGTACCGCTCTCAACACAGAGACCAGATCTAGAGCCTGTAGAACCGCGGGAGCAACCAGGAACCACCCATGGTAGGGACACAGGAGACCCACGGGGGACGCGTGCTGTGTCTAAACACTCCGCAAATCACCATTGACTTCTATGGAGAAAGTTAGAGTTACAGTTTTAAAGTTTAAGGACACATAGAATAGGACTACGTAAAACCCGTTCAGAACTGGACACTTTGAGAGTCAAGACCCATGGGAGCACCGGAGTACTCGTGTTACCTCACCCAGGGAAGCCAGGTGCATAGGTGTCTTTTCGTATCAGGTTTCGTCGTTGATTCCAATGGAGAGAGAGCTGCGTCGAAATGCTGCAGGCGTCCAGGTGAAGAGTGTCCGGATGGATCCAAGAGTGGATCGGAGATCTGAAAAACCTGAAAGCAGAGAGGACAGAGTGTGGGTCACTAGCTAGTGACCAGGATGGCGACAGGAAGATGCCAGCCGATGTCGGGTGATTTCAAGTGAAGTAGGTGAAGCTTGACTCTTCAGCCACGAGGTCCAGGAGGCATCGACGACAACCAGGAGCTGGATTTGAGCTGTCCCACAAAGGATATGGAGAGCTGCAGCATCGGTATCCGGATTGGACCTAACAAGCCTTGGCAACAGCAACCCACGCAAGATGACAAGATTGGCTTTGGTGCAGACCAACAAGGTCTGAGGGACTCACCCTTTGGAGGGGAGTCAGGGCACATCTGGGGCAACGCGGAAAGCCCTAGAAACAAAGTAGAGTCCTTTATGGGGACCCACTAGCCAACAGACTAGGACTTGCAAAGGCATCTTGAGGGGAAATACTGAAAGCGGGCCCACGGAACACTCGTGGAGTGTGGGCCCACAATCTTCAAGGCAAAAGGTGCTCAGGGCTTGGACTACAAGTAGCCCAGTGTACAACTTCGGGAAAGCTCGGGAAGTTGATGCACTAGCAAACGTGCAGGATGTCCAGGAGTTCCGGTCCCACGTCTCTCGTGTCAGCTACAGGTCTCAGCTTTGCTGGGGACTCGTGTCAGCCTGGGAGAGGTCTAGAAGTCTGTGTCCTGTGTCGCAGATCCTTTGGGATCTATCAGGAGCCTTGAAAATGCAGACCGGCAAGATGCTTCTTTGGTGCCTGTTTGAACAGGGGAGTCACTCCTTGACCCCAAGGGAGATTTCTTCCATCTTCCAGTCGATATGGAATGTCAAAGGTCCAAGATATATGTTGCAGAGTTTCGTCCATGGTAATCTAAAGTCTCAGTGACTGGGTTCCTATATTTATACTAAGTTTAGGGGTTGGACTAACTCTAGGGTCCCACATATGGGAGGACATGGGGAGGGGTGGTCATACCCATTCCCCTTTGTCCAGCTTCACGCCAGAGCTGGGGATGAGTGCCCCAGCAATCGGTTTGAACTGGGAAATGCAAAGGCCACCTTGTGTGCCCCCGGCAGTGTCTGAAAAGCATTCACTGAATGCAACCCACCCTACCCCAATACACTAAAGCCTGTCTGGGGAGGTGTCGGCACCTCCCTGGACAGGAAACCTACTGTCCAGGCCTACCCTGCCAGAGTTTCATCCAGCAGCAGGAGGTCAGACTCGTGTCTGTGGCAGCAGGATCCATTTTGTGATGCTGAGGCTCTTAAACATTTACCGGGTATACTAGTGTGTACATGTCTTCTCCCTCTAGAAGGGTGGAATTCTACCCCCGCCACCAGAACTGGTGGGGAGGTAGGATTTCCAAGGTGTTTGACATCAAACACAACATGTTTTGATGCAGCCAAACCAAAGTTAGCATTTACTGCGAGGTTATAATGCACTTAAGAGTATATGGTATGGCTGTATCATAGAACAGCTATAAGGAAGGGTTTCCGAAAGCTGCAGAAGAGCTCAGCTCAAGCTAGGGCTCCCTCACACAAGACCAATCACTCTACCTTCAGGATTGTCAAGGCCTGCCACAGGAGTGACTTATAGGTTTATATGTGTCTATATATTTAGGTAGATATAGGTATACTATATCTTAGTAAGGGGTGCTTACACCACCTTACCCAGGCTTCAAATGCAGACCCGTGGTGTCATTTTGGAATGCTTCCCAGGGGTGGCATAACACATGCTTCAGCCCTTGGTAGGCCTCTGGAATACCTATGCCCTTGGTACCTAAGGTACCATATACTAGGGACTCACAAGGGTAACCCAGTAACCAATCTGGAGTGTACCTAAAGTACATGTAACCAATTTAGAGAGAGAACAGCTAGGCTGTGGTCCTGATTAGCTGGGCCACAGCCCGACTAAAGTCGATAAACCAGTGAAACACAGCAAAAAGTGTGGGTAACCATAGGAAGCAGATCCTACTCTCCTACATCCGCTAACCTCCTTGCACTCACTCACAGGGCATAAATTCCGCACTCTCCCATCTTCAAGTTTCACTTCACCTTCCAACACCTTTACGATCCTCAATGGATCAGACCAACGAGGTGCCCCCTTTTCCAATAGGCCTGGTTTCCTCACTCGCACATACTGACGTACCAAAATATTCAACATCATCTTATTACCCGACACGCGTAGATGTAAGGCACTCGCACTATTTGCATTTTAATTTTGAAATTGAAACTAATATTTGTGTTTTTAACCCCTTGCATGCTTATGACGAGCTCAGCTCGTCATGAGCTACAGTGCTCCGGTGCTCATGACGAGCTGAGCTCGTCATGGCCTTTAGAACGCTCGCACACTGAGCTAATTCCCCTGCTGTGCTGAACGTTCTAAAGAAACGGGTGTGGCCGTGACGAGCTCAGCTCGTCATGAGCACAGGAGCACTATAGCTCATGACGAGCTGAGCTCGTCATGGGCATGGGGGCGCTGCGCGCGCCCCCCTCCACCCAGCACAGCGGGGGAATGTAGCCAGCAGGGAAGGGGTTAACTGCTTTTAAATCAATTGCTGGCACATTGCACTTTTGGTTATCTTGTATGTAGGGCCCCTACCTCAGCCGCTCTTTGCCTCTTTTCCTCTTACTCCGGTCCATGCGGGCGTGCCCGTTTGTAGTGGAGAGTATAGAGGTCTGCCGGCTTCTCCACTTCTGGCTGCTTCTGGAGGTGGAACAAGCGGGTTCTCGCACTAGCACCTGTTTTCTACTTAAACCTAGCATTTCCGTCGTGCAGCGGACGCGCGCAGCGGACGCGCACAGCAGACGCGCACAGCGGGCGCGCCACTGGCACGCTTAAGGCGCACCAAAAGCAAGCCCGTCAGAGCCTGTTCCGCGGCCAGTGCCAGCCATGCTGCTGGGTGCCCCTCCGGTGCCCAAATCCTTTGGTCCAGGTCACAACTGCTTGAAGTGCGAGATAAGTGCTGTGGTGCCCCGACCTTATATGAGGTTTTTTGGGCCCCTTCTCAATTTAATTGTGCCGATAGTCTATTCACTTTTAGGCTAGATCCCGCAGCCCCTCCCAGACTACACCCAATGCGCTTTGGACCCGCAAAGGGGCAAATTGGCCTTCACCCCCATTGAAGCCTGTTTACTCAATTGTAGATCGCTACCCCGCCATTCGGATGACATTTTGCTTTCCCTTGCAACTCATGCCTGCGAAACGTGGGTTAGGGACTCTTCCAATCCAGACCTCAATCTTGGCATCCCCCCTGAATATCGTTTTGTGGGAATAAATAGGCCTAACAACAAGGTGGGTGGTGGGATTGCAGTGATCTAACGTTCAGGCTCTGAAAATCCCTAACATCAGCCCCTTAGAAGCGATGTATTTCAGCATCTCTGCTGTATCGAATATAGCCATGGCTGGAATTCTTATTTATAGACCCCCTACCTACTGCCTCAACATTTTACAGATTTTTATAATATTGCGGCTGATCTGTCGCTTAAACATACACATATTATAATCCTTAGTGATTTTAACTTACATGTGGATGATACTCAGTGCACTAAAGCTGGACAGCATCTAGAAACCCTGGAAGGCCTTAATCTAACCCAGCGGGTTAGAGGCCCTACCTACTCCAGATTTACTGTTTACGAACAACCCTTACCTGTCCACAGCTCCGCCTGTACCTCTTACATGGTCAGACCATTTTTTAAATCCTGCTTAGTGTGGCTACTCTCTCTCAATCAACTAATTCCTCTTTGGCCCGGGATCACAGTAGGAAATGGTTTAAAATCACTTGTAACACTTTGGCTCCGCCCTTTCTTGCACCCATCTGCAGTTGGGGGGGGGATTTGGAACTAGATGTATCTAACTTTGATTATTGGCTCGCCTCTGCCCTTTATACGGTTGCCCCAGAGCAACCGATTGTCTCCTCTAGAAAAAAAAAATCTGCCACCTGGTTTACCCGCGCTCTGCGCGCTGAAAAAAGTCAGTGCAAGAAACTCGAACAGAATTGTAGACTATCCTATGAGACAGAGTCTAAATCAATTTACAGAGCCGGGATTAAGAATTTTCACAAACTTAAGTGCTCAGTAATGTGAGAGTATTTTGTCAAGAAAATGAACTCCGCCAGTAATTTTTTCCCTTTGACCTGGAAACAGGCCATGCTAATCCCTATTTTGAAAAAAACGGATGCAGATCCATCTGTTTTTAAAAATTACCGCCCCATTTCCCTGCTACCTAAACCAGCCAAAGTCCTGGAAAAAGTAGTTCAGGAGCAATTATCGAGCTATCTTGAGACGTGCCATCATTTACACGACTCACAATCCGGGTTAGATCCGGATATAGCACAGAGACTGCGCTGCTGGAGGTTTCTGAAACCATTTGTGAATGTTTGGACGCAGGTGAAGCAGTGATGCTGGTGCTTCTCGACCTGTCCGCAGCATTCGATACGGTCTCTCATGATATTTTGCTTGAGAGACTATACATTCTCGGGATTCAGGGTACCCCTCTAGCTTGGATCAGATCCTTTCTAGATGGCTGCACTCAACAGGTCTCCCTTCAGCCATTTGTGTCCGAGGAGAAACGACTGAACTGTGGAGTCCCTTCGTGCTCCGCGCTAGGCCCGTTATTTTGTTATGTATATCTCTCTCCTCTGGCCTCAGTGGTAGAATCTTGTGGTGTCAGAGTGATTTCTTATCCTGACAACACACAATTGGTGTTCTCATTTAAGGATCACTCTGAAGCAGCCTCCTCTAATTTTAGACACTGCGTGTGCAACATCTCCACCCGGTTGGCATCAAACACGCTTAGGCTGAACTCTCATAACACTGAGGTGCTGTTTTTCATCAAAAAACCCTCCTCCACCTCTTTGATGGTAGCCATTGGAGTTGAACCCCCCTTCGGAACCTGTGGACTCAGCCAGGAATCTTGGATTCCGGTTCAACAACGAGTTATCCTGTAAATCTCAATTCAACCAGGTTTCCTCAGTGTGTTTCGGTAAATTGCACATAGTTCTCAACATTCTCCCTTTTCTCCCTCCGGAATCTCACTGGACCATTTTTCACGCTCTGATCACCTCACATCTGGACTATGCCAATAGTGTGTACGCTGGGGCTCCTGCCTACCTGATCAAATGCTCAACTGAAGAAGCTTCACTGGCTTTCAGTAACCAGGCGCATTCAGTTTAAGTCACTGGTTTTGGCTTATAGAGCAATGCAGGGTCAGGGACCGACCTACCTTAGAGCCCGACTTAAGCATGCTCTGTCTAACTGCTCACTCAGATCAAACAATCTCTGCCTTTTGGTAACTCCCCGTTTTCGCCGCTCCAGACCCATAGATGTTGAAGATAACCAGGAGCCGGATGCAAGCTGTCCCATAAATGATGTCAAATGCTTGGGGGTCGGTGTCCAAGCCTTGGCAAAGGCAACCCACGCAGAAGGTCAAGAAGACTAATGGTTTGGACCAGCAAAGTCCAGGAGATTCACCACAGGAAGGGGAGTCAGGGCAAGCCTGGAGCAACTAGGGAAGCCAATGGGACTCAAAGTTGACCCTCAAGTCGATTCACGGGCCAGAGGCACAGGAGTCACGAGAGGACCTCAGGTGAATTCACAAGATGACAGTCCATATAGCACTCAGTGTGAGGAGGACAAAGATCTTGGTAAGAAATGTGCCCAGAGATTGGGGCTATCAGTAGCTTAATGCACTTGTCTGGCAACAGCCAACAAGCATATGCACTTGCAAAAGTATGCAGTGCACAGTGGTTCAGGTTTTGCAGCCCCAACAAGGGATTCTGACCTGACACGTGATGAAAGGGCACCTTGGGCCTTAAGAGATGTAGGGACCTACCTCCTGTGTTGCTGGTATCTTTGGAGTCCATAGGAGCCCAGGAATAGCAGACTGGTACTTTGGGATGTGGTGCCTGTGGATGCAGGGGAGTGACTCCTTCCCTCCAAGGGAGATGTCTTCAGTTGTGCTTGATGGTCCACAGGTCCTGCACAGATCCTGTATGGTGCACAGGCACAGACAATGCAGCAGACTGAGTGGGAGATGTAATCGGGCCCAAAGTCCAGCGAAGTCCAAGTGTCCAGATGGTCAAAGTTCAGTGGTTTCTGGTTTAGAATCTTGTCCACGTTGAATCTAGGGTCCTACAGCCAGGTAAGCCCCTTTGTACCCACAGGAGAGGGTTGGACAGATTCTGGGGATCCTCCCAGGGGAGGTCTGGACAGTGGGGAGGATACACCTCTGTCCTTTGTCCAGTTTTGCACCAGAGTGGGAGCCATCGTCTCCCAGAACTGGTTTGAGCTGGACTATGCACAGGGGCAGCAAGTTTGCCTCTTGTGCAGACTTTAAGACACTTTGGAAGTGCACCCACCAAAGCCCAATACCAAATCCTGTCTGAGAGGTGGCCACACCTCCCTGTGACAGGATGCCTATTGTTCTGCCTTCCCCTGCTCGAGCTTGGCTCAGCAGCAGGAGGGCAGAAATGTGTCTCTGGTCGGCAGCAACCATTTTGTGCGGTCTGGCTCGAGAAGGCTGGTACTGGGAGGACCAGGGACCCCACAAAGCTCACATCAGAAGGGTGGAATCATACCTCCCACACCGGTTACTGGGGTTGAGGTATGATTCCAAGGTGTTTGATACCAAACACGACATGGTTTGTTGCAGCCATTTTCGAGATAGCATTTTGCGCGAGCATATGATGCACCTCTACGTATATGTTTGGTTGCGTCACCAACAGCCCGGGAGAAGGGTGTCCATAGGCTGCATCGGTGCTCATGCAGGGGTACCCTCTCACGTAAAACCCAGCACCCTGCCTTCAGGATTATCAAGGCCTGCTATGGGGTGACTGGTTTTAAGTGTAGTGACCTATAGATATAGTAAACCTATATCTTTTGTAAAATTTTACACAGGCTGCAATGGCAGACCTGTAGTTCCATTTTTCATGGCCTCTCATGGGTGGCATAATACATGCTTCAGCCCATGAGAGGCCTTTGGGGGTACCTATGCAATGGTGTACTATATACTAGGGACTGACAAGGTTACCCCAGTATCCAATCTGGAGTGTACCTAGTAAATATCATTACAGTTTTAAGGAGAAAACAGACTGGGGTCCTGATTAGCAGGATTCCAGTCAGACTAGTCAAAAAACAGCACAGCACCGGCAGAAAGGGAGACTACAAATATCGGCGGGGACATAGACCCGCAATGACAAACACTGGCCACGCATAGTGATACAGCACGGCACACGCCCATGGTGGGTGATGAATTGAGAGCACTCAATAAGCGATGATCCGCTGAGGGGCTGGGTGAGGTGCGCCCAATATATGGCTGCGGTGGGGGCCAGGGGCTGCGCGGACATCCCACTTGGGACCCCTTCTCTATAATGCACTGGAATTGCGGCAGTCTGAGACAATTCTGAGCAGAAACAAACCATGCTAAGAGCTGTGCCGAGAATGTGCTACGCCTAGGACTAAAATTCAAGGGTATATTCACAATAACGTGTGATAAACATCACCAGAAATTGCTAACGCAACTTTAAACATTGCATCCCATCGCAGGAAAATAACCCTGTGTTAATGTAGAATTCACAACCCGGCGATAGCATGCAATAGTCCACCGAAAACAGGGCCAATGTCAGCGATACTACCACCCTGATGGAGATAAAAACACAAACCACAACACCAGAAAACGTGAGATGAGCCCATTCGCGATGAGGAAAGCAGGGATGAGCATCGCCAGGACCGCGAAACACACATCAGGCGGGAATAAGCACAACAAAAGCCTAAAAAAGTAAGACAGACCAAATAGAAAACAACTGCCAAACACAATAGAGGCAACCTGAGAGAGCAGATAACCCCACCAAACCCATTGGCAACAAAACATTGTACATTGGAGGCCATCTTGGACAAGATGAATGCAGCCTGAAAGCAGAGGAGGAGAATGGCAGAAAACAAGAACTGCAGAAATGATGCGAAAGGCAGAAATACGCAGAAACATGCCAATAACAAGAAGGCAACAATGCACACTGAGGTGGGAGTCCAGCGCCACACCAGGAGCTGGATGACATGGAGGAAATGGTGCCCACCACATCAGTCTGGAGACGGTGGCAGGACTCGGGGACCGGAAACTGCACCAAACAACAGACAAAACAGCAACAGGGAGAAGAACCAGCAGGGACTGGGGGAAGGGGGGAGGTGGACCCAGTGGTCCACATGCACACCTTAGCACAGCACAACTGCAGACAAACCATGCCCAAGAGTAACTAAACCAACCAGGAGCACAAGTCACACAACACGGCAATGTCACACCACTGAACAAGCACTGAAGTGAAGACAACACCACCTGAAAGGAAGAAGGGTGAGCCACATCAGAGCGGAAGGAACATCTCACACACAAGGAAGCAGAGCACCCAACATTGAACACAATTTGGTAAAAACACCAACTTGTGCATAAACAAACACAGGACACAAGTGCACCCGCCTGTGGCCGGTAAATGTCCATACGCAACTGGCAATGCTCGAAACAGGGACATGATAATGCCCAAGTACAAACACACAGTCCTGATGGGGTAGCAATGCACGTATGGCAGGGAGCCAGAGAGTCCGTAACACGCACATTGGCATACAAATCAAGACACAACACAGTTGGAGACAAGTGAAAGTGCGGAAACTTTATCAACAAGTGGGAGTCAGTACGGCCAAGAGAAGTCAATAAACAACCTGTGGAGACCTCAAAATATCGCAACATCGTTTAACTTCGTTAAAGTCATTCGTTATCTTCATTAGACCCTAGAGGTAGGTCCCTCCCGTTTCTGTCCTCTGCATTCATTTGTTCTCTTCATTAGAGCCCAGAGGTAGGTCCCTCCCGCTTCTGTCCTCTGCGTTCATTTGTTATCTTCGTTAGAGCCAGAGGTAGATCCCTCCTGCTTCTGTCCTCTGCCTCCATTCGTTATCTTCATTAGAGCCCAGAGGTAGTTCCCTCCCGCTTCTGTCCTCTGCGTTCATTCATTATCTTTGTTAGAGCCAGAGGTAGGTCCCTCCTGCTCCTGTCCCCTGCATTCATTTATTCTCTTCATTAGAGAGCCAACAGTAGGTCCCTCCCACTTCTGTCCTCTGCATCCATTTGTTCTCTTCATTAGAGCCAGAGGTAGGTCCCTCGTGCTCTGTCCTCTGCGTTCATTCGTTATCTTCATCAGAGCCTAGAGGTAGGTCCCTCCCGCTTCTGTCCTCTGCATTCCTTTGTTCTCTTCATTAGAGCCCAGAGGTAGGTCCCTCCCGTTTCTCACCTCTGCGTTAATTCGTTATCTTCGTTAGAGTCAGAGGTAGGTCTCTCCTGCTTCATCCATTTGTTCTCTTCATTAGAGAGCCAGTGGTAGGTCCCTCTCACTTCTGTCCTCTTCATTAGAGCCAGTGGTAGGCCCCTTCTGCTTCTGTCCTCTGCGTTCAGTCGTTATCTTCATTAGAGCCAGTGGTTGGTCCCTCCAGCTTCTGTCCTATGCATCCATTCGTTCACTTCATTAAAGAGCCAGTGGTAGGTCCCTCCTGCTTCTGTCGTCTACGTTCATTCGTTAACTTGGTTAGAGCCAGCGGTAGGTCCCTCCTGCTTCTGTCTTCTGCATTCATTTGTTCTCTTCATTAGAGAGCCAGTGGTAGGTCCCTCCTGCTTCTGTCGTCTGCATCCATTTGTTCTCTTCACTAGAGAGCCAGCTGTAGGTCCCTCCCGCTTCTGTCCTCTGCATCCGTTTGTTCTCTTCATTAGAGACCTAGCGGTAGATCCCTCCTGCTTCTGTCCTCTGCATCCATTTGTTATCTTCATTAGAGCCCAGAGATAGGTCCCTCCCGCTTCTGTCCTCTGCAGCCATTTGTTCTCTTCATTAGAGCCGGCAGTAGGTCCCTCCTGCTTTTGTCCTCTGCATCCATTCGTTCTCTTCATTAGAGAGCCAGCGGTAGGTCCCTCCCACTTCTGCCCTTTTCATTAGAGCCAGTGGTAGGCCCCTTCTGCATCTGTCGTCTACGTTCATTCGTTAACTTGGTTAGAGCCAGAGGTAGGTCCCTCATGCTTCTGTCCTCTGTGTACGATCGTTATCTTCGTTAGAGCCAGAGGTAGGTCCCTCCTCCTTCTCTCCTCTGCAGCAATTCGTTCTCTTCATTAGAGCCAGCAGAAGGTCCCTCCCGCTTCTGTCCTCTGCATCCATTCGTTCTTTTCATTAGAGCACAGAGGTAGGTCCCTCCCGCTTCTGTCCTCTGCATTTATTTGTTATCTTTGTTAAAGTCAGAGGTAGGTTCCTCCTGCTTCTGTACTCTGCGTTCATTTGTTATCTTCGTTAGAGCCGGTGGTAGGTCCCTCCTGCTTCTGTCCCCTGCATTCATTCCTTCTCTTCATTAGAGAGCTAGCGGTAGATCCCTCCTGCTTCTGTTCTCTGCATCCATACCCTTCATTAGAGCCCAGACGTAGGTCCCTCCTGCTTTTGTCTTCTGCGTTCATTCGTTATCTTCATCAGAGCCCAGAGGTAGGTCCCTCCCGCTTCTGTCCTCTGCATTCCTTTGTTCTCTTCATTAGAGCCCAGAGGTAGGTCCCCCCGCTTCTGTCCTCTGCGTTCATTCATTATCTTCGTTAGAGCAAGAGTTATGTCCCTCCTGCTTCTGTCCTCTGTGTTCATTCGTTATCTTCATTGGAGCCCAGAGGTAGGTCCCTCCAGCTTCTGTCCTCTGCATCCATTCGTTCTCTTCATTGGAGCCAGAGGTAGGTCTCTCCCGCTTCTGTCCTCTGCGTTCATTCGTACTCTTCATTAGAGCCAGAGGTCGGTCCCTCCTGCTTCTGTCCTCTGCATTCATTTGTTCTCTTCATTAGAGCCAGTGGTAGGTCCCTTCTGCTTCAGTACTCTCCGTCCATTCGTACTCTTCATTAGAGCCAGAGGTAGGTCCCTCCTGCTTCTGTCCTCTGCATCCATTCATTCTCTTCATTGGAGCCAGAGGTAGGTCCCTCCTGCTTCTGTACTCTGTGTTCATTTGTACTCTTCATCAGAGCCAGAGGTCGGTCCCTCCTGCTTCTGTCCTCTGCATTCATTTGTTCTCTTCATTAGAGAGCCAGTGGTAGGTCCCTCATGCTTCTGTCGTCTGCATCTATTTGTTCTCTTCACTAGAAAGCCAGCTATAGGTCCCTCCCGCTTCTGTCCTCTGCATCTGTTCGTTCTCTTCATTAGAGACCTAGCGGTAGATCCCTCCTGCTTCTGTCCTCTGCATCCATTTGTTATCTTCATTAGAGCCCAGAGGTAGGTCCCTCCCGCTTCTGTCCTCTGCAGCCATTCGTTCTCTTCATTAGAGCCGACAGTAGGTCCCTCCTGCTTTTGTCCTCTGCATCCATTCGTTCTCTTCATTAGAGAGCCAGCGGTAGGTCCATCCCACTTCTGCCCTTTCATTAGAGCCAGTGGTAGGCCCATAGGCCCCTTCTGCATCTGTCCTCTGCATTCAGTCGTTATCTTCATTAGAGTCATCGGTTGGTCCCTCCAGCTTCTGTCCTCTGCATCCATTCATTCTCTTCATTAGAGCCAGCGGTAGGTCCCTCCTGCTTCTGTCGTCTACGTTCATTCGTTAACTTGGTTAGAGCCAGAGGTAGGTCCCTCATGCTTCTGTCCTCTGTGTACGATCGTTATCTTCGTTAGAGCCAGAGGTAGGTCCCTCCTCCTTCTGTCCTCTGCAGCCATTCGTTCTCTTCATTAGAGCCAGCAGAAGGTCCCTCCTGCTTCTGTCCTCTGCATCCATTCGTTCTTTTCATTAGAGAGCCAGCGGTAGGTCTTTCCCGCTTCCGTCCTCTGCATCCATTTGTTCTCTTCATTAAAGAGCCAGCGGTAGGTCCCTCCTGCTTACATCCTCTGCGTTCATTCATTATCTTCGTTAGAGCCAGAGGTAGGACCGTCTTGCTTCTGTCCTCTGCATTCATTCGTTATCTTCATTAGAGCCTAGAGGTAGGTCCCTCCCGCTTCTGCCCTCTGCATTCATTCGTTATCTTCATTAGAGCCTAGAGGTAGGTCCCTCCCGCTTCTGTCCTCTGCATTCATTTGTTCTCTTCCTTAGAGCCCAGAGGTAGGTCTCTTCTGCTTCTGTCCTCTGCATTCATTTGTTATCTTTGTTAAAGTCAGAGGTAGGTTCCTCCTGCTTCTGTCCTCTGCTTTCATTTATTATCTTCGTTAGAGCCGGTGGTAGGTCTCTCCTGCTTATGTCCTCTGCATTCATTCGTTCTCTTCATTAGAGAGCTAGCGGTAGATCCCTCCTGCTTCTGTTCTCTGCATCCATACCCTTCATTAGAGCCCAGACGTAGGTCCCTCCTGCTTTTGTCTTCTGCATTCCTTTGTTCTCTTCATTAGAGCCCAGAGGTAGGTCCCCCCGCTTCTGTCCTCTGCATTCCTTTGTTCTCTTCATTAGAGCCCAGAGGTAGGTCCCCCCGCTTCCGTCCTCTGCGTTCATTCGTTATCTTCGTTAGAGCCAAAGGTAGGTCCCTCCTGCTTCTGTCCTCTGCAGCCATTCATTCTCTTCTTTAGAACCAGCAGTAGGTCCCTCCTGCTTCTGTCCTCTGCATCCATTCGTTCTCTTCATTAGAGAGCATGCGGTAGATCCCTCCCGCTTCTGTCCTCTGGATCCATTTGTTCTCTTCATTAGAGAGCCAGCAGTAGGTCCATCCTGCTTCCGTCCTCTGTATCCATTTGTTCTCTTCATTAAAGATCCAGCTGTAGGTCCCTCCCACTTCTGCCCTCTTCATTAGAGCCAGTGGTAGGCCCCTTCTGCTTCTGTCCTCTGCGTTCAGTCGTTATCTTCAATAGTTCCAGCGGTTGGTCCCTCCAGCTTCTGTCCTATGCATCCATACTCTTCATTAGAGCCAGAGGTATGTCTCTCCTGGTTCTGTCCTCGTCATCCATTCGTTCTCTTCATTAGAGCCAGCGGTAGGTCTCTCCTGCTTCTGTCCTCTACGTTCATTCGTTATCTTGGTTAGATCCAGAGGTTGGTCCCTACTGCTTCTGTCCTCTGCATCCATTCGTTCTCTTCATTAGAGCCAGCAATAGGTCCCTCCTGGTTCTTTTCTATACGTTCATTCGTTATCTTGGTTAGAGCCAGAGGTAGGTCCCTCCTGCTTCTGTCCTCTGCAGCCATTCGTTCTCTTCATTAGAGCCAGCAATAGGTCCCTCCTGGTTCTTTTCTCTACGTTCATTCGTTATCTTGGTTAGAGCCAGAGGTAGGTCCCTCCTGCTTCTGTCCTCTGCATTCATTTGTTCTCTTCATTAGAGAGCCAGTGGTAGGTCCCTCCTGCTTCTGTCGTCTGCATCCATTTGTTCTCTTCACTAGAGAGCCAGCTGTAGGTCCCTCCCGCTTCTGTCCTCTGCATCCGTTTGTTCTCTTCATTAGAGACCTAGCGGTAGATCCCTCCTGCTTCTGTCCTCTGCATCCATTTGTTATCTTCATTAGAGCCCAGAGATAGGTCCCTCCCGCTTCTGTCCTCTGCAGCCATTTGTTCTCTTCATTAGAGCCGGCAGTAGGTCCCTCCTGCTTTTGTCCTCTGCATCCATTCGTTCTCTTCATTAGAGAGCCAGCGGTAGGTCCCTCCCACTTCTGCCCTTTTCATTAGAGCCAGTGGTAGGCCCCTTCTGCATCTGTCCTCTGCGTTCAGTCGTTATCTTCATTAGAGCCATAGGTTGGTCCCTCCAGCTTCTGTCCTCTGCATCCATTCATTCTCTTCATTAGAGCCAGCGGTAGGTCCCTCCTGCTTCTGTCGTCTACGTTCATTCGTTAACTTGGTTAGAGCCAGAGGTAGGTCCCTCATGCTTCTGTCCTCTGTGTACGATCGTTATCTTCGTTAGAGCCAGAGGTAGGTCCCTCCTCCTTCTCTCCTCTGCAGCAATTCGTTCTCTTCATTAGAGCCAGCAGAAGGTCCCTCCTGCTTCTGTCCTCTGCATCCATTCGTTCTTTTCATTAGAGAGCCTGTGGTAGGTCTTTCCTGCTTCCGTCCTCTGCATCCATTTGTTCTCTTCATTAAAGAGCCAGCGGTAGGTCCCTCCTGCTTACATCCTCTGCGTTCATTCATTATCTTCGTTAGAGCCAGAGGTAGGACCGTCTTGCTTCTGTCCTCTGTATTCATTCGTTATCTTCATTAGAGCCTAGAGGTAGGTCCCTCCCGCTTCTGTCCTCTGCATTCATTCGTTCTCTTCATTAGAGCACAGAGGTAGGTCCCTCCCGCTTCTGTCCTCTGCATTTATTTGTTATCTTTGTTAAAGTCAGAGGTAGGTTCCTCCTGCTTCTGTACTCTGCGTTCATTTGTTATCTTCGTTAGAGCCGGTGGTAGGTCCCTCCTGCTTCTGTCCCCTGCATTCATTCCTTCTCTTCATTAGAGAGCTAGCGGTAGATCCCTCCTGCTTCTGTTCTCTGCATCCATACCCTTCATTAGAGCCCAGACGTAGGTCCCTCCTGCTTTTGTCTTCTGCGTTCATTCGTTATCTTCATCAGAGCCCAGAGGTAGGTCCCTCCCGCTTCTGTCCTCTGCATTCCTTTGTTCTCTTCATTAGAGCCCAGAGGTAGGTCCCCCCGCTTCTGTCCTCTGCGTTCATTCATTATCTTCGTTAGAGCAAGAGTTATGTCCCTCCTGCTTCTGTCCTCTGTGTTCATTCGTTATCTTCATTGGAGCCCAGAGGTAGGTCCCTCCAGCTTCTGTCCTCTGCATCCATTCGTTCTCTTCATTGGAGCCAGAGGTAGGTCTCTCCCGCTTCTGTCCTCTGCGTTCATTCGTACTCTTCATTAGAGCCAGAGGTCGGTCCCTCCTGCTTCTGTCCTCTGCATTCATTTGTTCTCTTCATTAGAGCCAGTGGTAGGTCCCTTCTGCTTCAGTACTCTCCGTCCATTCGTACTCTTCATTAGAGCCAGAGGTAGGTCCCTCCTGCTTCTGTCCTCTGCATCCATTCATTCTCTTCATTGGAGCCAGAGGTAGGTCCCTCCTGCTTCTGTACTCTGTGTTCATTTGTACTCTTCATCAGAGCCAGAGGTCGGTCCCTCCTGCTTCTGTCCTCTGCATTCATTTGTTCTCTTCATTAGAGAGCCAGTGGTAGGTCCCTCATGCTTCTGTCGTCTGCATCTATTTGTTCTCTTCACTAGAAAGCCAGCTGTAGGTCCCTCCCGCTTCTGTCCTCTGCATCCGTTCGTTCTCTTCATTAGAGACCTAGCGGTAGATCCCTCCTGCTTCTGTCCTCTGCATCCATTTGTTATCTTCATTAGAGCCCAGAGGTAGGTCCCTCCCGCTTCTGTCCTCTGCAGCCATTCGTTCTCTTCATTAGAGCCGACAGTAGGTCCCTCCTGCTTTTGTCCTCTGCATCCATTCGTTCTCTTCATTAGAGAGCCAGCGGTAGGTCCATCCCACTTCTGCCCTTTTCATTAGAGCCAGTGGTAGGCCCATAGGCCCCTTCTGCATCTGTCCTCTGCATTCAGTCGTTATCTTCATTAGAGCCATCGGTTGGTCCCTCCAGCTTCTGTCCTCTGCATCCATTCATTCTCTTCATTAGAGCCAGCGGTAGGTCCCTCCTGCTTCTGTCGTCTACGTTCATTCGTTAACTTGGTTAGAGCCAGAGGTAGGTCCCTCATGCTTCTGTCCTCTGTGTACGATCGTTATCTTCGTTAGAGCCAGAGGTAGGTCCCTCCTCCTTCTGTCCTCTGCAGCCATTCGTTCTCTTCATTAGAGCCAGCAGAAGGTCCCTCCTGCTTCTGTCCTCTGCATCCATTCGTTCTTTTCATTAGAGAGCCAGCGGTAGGTCTTTCCCGCTTCCGTCCTCTGCATCCATTTGTTCTCTTCATTAAAGAGCCAGCGGTAGGTCCCTCCTGCTTACATCCTCTGCGTTCATTCATTATCTTCGTTAGAGCCAGAGGTAGGACCGTCTTGCTTCTGTCCTCTGCATTCATTCGTTATCTTCATTAGAGCCTAGAGGTAGGTCCCTCCCGCTTCTGCCCTCTGCATTCATTCGTTATCTTCCTTAGAGCCCAGAGGTAGGTCTCTTCTGCTTCTGTCCTCTGCATTCATTTGTTATCTTTGTTAAAGTCAGAGGTAGGTTCCTCCTGCTTCTGTCCTCTGCTTTCATTTATTATCTTCGTTAGAGCCGGTGGTAGGTCTCTCCTGCTTATGTCCTCTGCATTCATTCGTTCTCTTCATTAGAGAGCTAGCGGTAGATCCCTCCTGCTTCTGTTCTCTGCATCCATACCCTTCATTAGAGCCCAGACGTAGGTCCCTCCTGCTTTTGTCTTCTGCATTCCTTTGTTCTCTTCATTAGAGCCCAGAGGTAGGTCCCCCCGCTTCTGTCCTCTGCATTCCTTTGTTCTCTTCATTAGAGCCCAGAGGTAGGTCCCCCCGCTTCCGTCCTCTGCGTTCATTCGTTATCTTCGTTAGAGCCAAAGGTAGGTCCCTCCTGCTTCTGTCCTCTGCAGCCATTCATTCTCTTCTTTAGAACCAGCAGTAGGTCCCTCCTGCTTCTGTCCTCTGCATCCATTCGTTCTCTTCATTAGAGAGCATGCGGTAGATCCCTCCCGCTTCTGTCCTCTGGATCCATTTGTTCTCTTCATTAGAGAGCCAGCAGTAGGTCCATCCTGCTTACGTCCTCTGTATCCATTTGTTCTCTTCATTAAAGATCCAGCTGTAGGTCCCTCCCACTTCTGCCCTCTTCATTAGAGCCAGTGGTAGGCCCCTTCTGCTTCTGTCCTCTGCGTTCAGTCGTTATCTTCAATAGTTCCAGCGGTTGGTCCCTCCAGCTTCTGTCCTATGCATCCATACTCTTCATTAGAGCCAGAGGTATGTCTCTCCTGGTTCTGTCCTCGTCATCCATTCGTTCTCTTCATTAGAGCCAGCGGTAGGTCTCTCCTGCTTCTGTCCTCTACGTTCATTCGTTATCTTGGTTAGATCCAGAGGTTGGTCCCTACTGCTTCTGTCCTCTGCATCCATTCGTTCTCTTCATTAGAGCCAGCAATAGGTCCCTCCTGGTTTTTTTCTCTACGTTCATTCGTTATCTTGGTTAGAGCCAGAGGTAGGTCCCTCCTGCTTCTGTCCTCTGCAGCCATTCGTTCTCTTCATTAGAGCCAGCAGTAGGTCCCTCCTGCTTCTCTCCTCTGCATTCAGTCGTTATCTTCATTAGAGCCAGTGGTTGGTCCCTCCAGCTTCCGTCCTCTGCGTTCATTCATACTCTTCATTAGAGCCAGAAGTAGGTCCCTCCTGCTTCTGACCTCTGCATCCATTTGTTCTCTTCATTAGAGCCAGCGGTAGGTCCCTCCTGCTTCTGTACTCTGCATTCATTCGTTCTCTTCGTTAGAGCCTAGAGGCAGGTCCCTCCCGTTTCTGTCCTCTGCATTCATTTGTTCTCTTCATTAGAGCCCAGAGGTAGGTCTCTCCGCTTCTGTCCTCTGCGTTCATTTGTTATCTTCGTTAAAGCCAGAGGTAGGTCTCTCCTGCTTCTGTCCTCTGCGTTCATTTGTTATCTTGGTTAGAGACAGAGGTAGGTCCCTCCCGTTTCTGTCCTCTGCGTTCATTCGCTATCTTCATTAGAGCCAGTGGTAGGTCCCTCCTGCTTCTGTCCTCTGCATCCATTTGTTCTCTTCATTAGAGAGCCAGCGGTAGGACACTCCCACTTCTGCCCACTGCATTTATTCGTTATCTTCATTAGAGCGCAGAGGTAGGTCCCTCCCACTTCTGTCCTCTACGTTCATTCGTTATCTTGGTTAGAGACAGAGGTAGGTCCCTCCTGTTTCTGTCCTCTGCGTTCATTCGTTATCTTCGTTAGAGCCAGAGGTAGGCCCCTCCTGCTTATGTCCTTTGCATCCATTCGTTCTCTTCATTAGAGCCTAGAGGTAGGTCCCTCCCGTTTCTGTCTTCTGCATTCATTTGTTCTCTTCATTAGAGCCCAGAGGTAGGTCCCTCCCGCTTCTGTCCTCTGCGTTCATTTGTTATCTTCGTTAAAGCCAGGGGTAGGTCCCTCCTGCTTCTGTCCTCTGCGTTCATTTGTTATCTTCGTTAGAGCCAGAGGTAGGTCCCGCCTGCTTCTGTCCCCTGCATTCATTCATTCTCTTCATTAGGGCCAGTGGTAGGTCCCTCCTGCTTCTGTCCTCTGCATCCATTTGTTCTCTTCATTAGAGAGCCAGCGGTAGGTCCCTCCCGCTACTGTCCTCTGCATCCATTTGTTCTCTTCATTAGAGAGCCAGCGGTAGGTCCCTCCCACTTCTGCCCTCTGCATTTATTCTTTATCTTCATTAGAGCGCAGATGTAGGTCCCTCCCACTTCTATCCTCTACGTTAATTTGTTATCTTGGTTAGAGACAGAGGTAGGTCCCTCCTGTTTTTGTCCTCTGCGTTCATTCGTTATCTTCATTAGAGGGAGCCAGTGGTAGGTCCCTCCTGCTTATGTCCTTTGCATTCATTCTTTCTATTTATTAGAGCCATCAGTAGGTCCCTCCTGCTTCAATCCTCTGCATCCATTCGATCTCTTCATTAGAGCCTAGACGTAGGTCCCTCCCATTTCTGTCCTCTGCATTCATTTGTTCTCTTCATTAGAGCCCAGAGGTAGGTCCCTCCCGCTTCTGTCATCTGCGTTCATTTGTTATCTTCGGTAAAGCCAGAGGTAGGTCCCTCCTGCATTCATTCATTCTCATCATTAGGGCCAGTGGTAGGTCCCTCCTGCTTCTGTCCTCAGCATCCATTTGTTATCTTCATTAGAGAGCCAGCGGTAGTTCCCTCCTGCTTCTGTCCTCTGCATCCATTCGTTCTCTTCATTAGAGAGCTAGCAGTAGATACCTCCTGCTTCTGTCCTCTGAATCCATTCGTTATCTTCATTAGAGCCCAGAGGTAGGTCCCTCCCGGTAGGTCCCTCGGGCTCTGTCCTCTGCGTTCATTCGTTATCTTCATTAGAGCCCAGAGGTAGGTCCCTCCCGCTTCTGTCCTCTGCATTCCTTTGTTCTCTTCATTAGAGCCCAGAGGTAGGTTCCTCCCGCTTCTCACCTCTGCATTCATTCGTTATCTTCGTTAGAGCCAGAGGTAGGTCTCTCCTGTTTCTGTCCTCTGCAGCCATTCGTTCTCTTCATTAGAGCCAGCAGTAGGACCCTCCTGCTTCTGTCCTCTGCATCCATTCGTTATCTTCATTAGAGAGCCAGCAGTAGGTCCATCCTGCTTCTGTCCTCTGCATCCATTTGTTCTCTTCATTAGAGAGCCAGCGGTAGGTCCCTCTAACTTCTGCCCTCTTCATTAGAGCAAGCGGTAGGCCCCTTCTACATCTGTCCTCTGCGTTCAGTCGTTATCTTCATTAGAGCCAGTGGTTGGTCCCTCCAGCTTCTGTCCTATGCAACCATTCGTTCTCTTCATTAGAGCCAGCGGTAGGTCCCTCCTGCTTCTGTCCTCTACGTTCATTCGTTATCTTGGTTAGAGCCAGAGGTAGGTCCCTCCTGCTTCTGTCCTCTGCATTCATTCGTTATCTTAGTTAGAGCCAGAGGTAGGTCCCTCCTGCTTCTGTCCTCTGCAGCCATTCGTTCTCTTCATTAGACCCAGCAGTAGGTCCCTCCTGCTTCTGTCCTCTACATCCATTCGTTCTCTTAATTAGAGAGCCAGCGGTAGATCCCTCTCGCTTCTGTCCTCTGCATTCATTCGTTCTCTTCATTAGAGAGCCAGCAGAAGGTCCATCCTGCTTCTGTCCTCTGCATCCATTTGTTCTCTTCATTAGAGAGCCAGCGGTAGGTCCCTCCCACTTCTGCCCTCTGCATTTATTCTTCATCTTCTTTAGAGCGCAGAGGTAAGTCCCTCCCACTTCTGTCCTCTACGTTTATTTGTTATCTTGGTTAGAGACAGAGGTAGGTCCCTCCTGTTTCAGTCCTCTGCGTTCATTCGTTATCTTCGTTAGAGCCTGAGGTAGGTCCCTCCTGCTTCTATCCTCTGCATCCATTCGTTCTCTTCATTAGAGCCAGAGGTCGGTCCCTCCTGCTTCTGTCCTCTGCATCCATACTCTTCATTAGAGCCTGAGGTAGGTCCCTCCTGCTTCTATCCTCTGCATCCATTCGTTATCTTCGTTAGAGCCAGCGGTAGATATCTCCTGCTTCTGCCCTCTGCATCCATTCGCCTTCTTCATTAAAGAGCCAGCGGTAGGTTCCTCCCGCTTCTGTCCTCTGCGTTCATTCATTATCTTCGTTAGAGCCAGAGTTAAGTCCCTCCTGCTTCTGCCCTCTGCGCTCATTCGTTATCTTCATTGGAGCCCAGAGGTAGGTCCCTCCAGCTTCTGTCCTCTGCATCCATTCGCTCTCTTCATTAAAGAGCCAGCGGTAGGTTCCTCCCGCTTCTGTCCTCTGCGTTCATTCATTATCTTCGTTAGAGCCAGAGTTAAGTCCCTCCTGCTTCTGCCCTCTGCGCTCATTCGTTATCTTCATTGGAGCCCAGAGGTAGGTCCCTCCAGCTTCTGTCCTCTGCATCCATTCGCTCTCTTCATTAAAGAGCCAGCGGTAGATCCCTCTCGCTTCTGTCCTCTGCGTTCATTCATTATCTTCGTTAGAGCCAGAGTTGGGTCCCTCCTGCTTCTGCCCTCTGTTTTTATTTGTTATCTTCATTGGAGCCAGAGGTAGGACCCTCCCGCTTCTGTCCTCTGCATTCATTCGTACTCTTCATTAGAGCCAGAGGTTGGTCCCTCCTGCTTCTGTCCTCTGCATTCATTTGTTCTCTTTATTAGGGCCAGCAGAAGGTCCATCCTGCTTCTGTCCTCTGCATCCATTTATTCTCTTCATTAGAGAGCCAGCGGTAGGTCCCTCCCACTTCTGCCCACTGCATTTATTCGTTATCTTCATTAGAGCGCAGAGGTAGGTCCCTCCCACTTCTGTCCTCTACGTTAATTTGTTATAATGGGCTAGAGAGAGAGGTAGGTCCCTCCTGTTTCTGTCCTCTGCGTTCATTCGTTATCTTCGTTAGAGCCAGAGGTAGGTCCCTCCTGCTTATGTCCTTTGCATTCATTCTTTCTCTTCATTAGAGCCATCAGTAGGTCCCTCCTGCTTCAATCCTCTGCATCCATTCGTTCTCTTCATTAGAGAGCCCGCGGTAGATATCTCCTGCTTCTGTCCTCTGCATTTATTTATTTATTTATTTATGGTATTTATAAAGCGCGACACTCATCCCAGGGGATATCACGGTGCTGTAAACAAAAGAGACTGCTGAGGACTGTGCTGAGAGTTAGTTTTTAGGGAAAAGGTGAGTTTTTAGTATTTTCCGGAATTGAAGGTAGTTTGTGGTGTGTCTGAGTTCTACAGGTAACTCATTCCACCTTTTGGCGGCCAGATATGAGAACGCGCGTCCGCCGGTTCTTGCCTTGTAAATGCGCTTGGGTTTCGCCAGAGCCAGTTGGTTCGATCTTAAATTCCTATTGGGGATGTAGAATTCAATTTTCCCTTGGAGGATCGTAGGGCCAGTTTTATTGAGGGCTCTGTGCGCGTGGCAGAGTATTTTGAAGGTAGCCCTCTGGCGCATTGGTAGCCAGTGGAGTTTCCTGAGGCATGCGGATGCTGAGTCTCGCTTGCCTTTATTGCAAACCAGTTTAGCTGCCTGGTTTTGTAGAACCTGTAGTCGGGAGAACAGTTGTTCGTTCATCCCTTCGAACAGGGCATTGCCATAATCCAGGCGGCTGACCAGTAGGGCCTGAGTGACTGTACGTCGGCAGTCTAGAGGTAGCCAGGGAAAGATTTTTGCCAGGAGTTTAAGTGTTGCGAAGCCTTTGCCCCAAAGTGAACGTATGTGGTCCTTCATGGATAGGGCGTCGTCCATAATGATTCCCAGATTTCTGGCATGCTGTTTTGGGGTGGGGGCTGACCCCAATGATGGTGGCCACCATGTGGCGTTCCATGTGAGTTTGGCTCCTCCGAACAGTAGTATCTCCGATTTACCGGCGTTTAACTTTAAGCAATGGTTGCGCATCCAATCCGCCATTTCGGAGAGACAGCTGTGTAATTTTTCCTTTGTTGTTGTCTCCGCTTCTTCACCCATTGTTACCATTAGCTGTGTGTCGTCGGCATAAGAACATATGCCGATGCCCCACTTTCTTCCGATGTCAGCCAGAGATGAGACATAGACATTAAAGAGAGTGGGGCTCAGCGAGGCCCCTTGTGGGACCCCACAGCTGGTGGGGTAGGGTTTTGAGTGGTACTGGCCCATGTGCACTGCATCCATTCGCTCTCTTCATTAAAGAGCCAGCGGTAGGTCCCTCCCGCTTCTGTCCTCTGTGTTCATTCATTATCTTCGTTAGAGCAAGAGTTAGGTCCCTCCTGCTTCTGTCCTCTGTGTTCATTCGTTATCTTCATTGGAGCCCAGAAGTAGGTCCCTCCAGCTTCTTTCCTCTGCATCCAATCGTTCTCTTCATTGGAGCCAGAGGTAGGTCCCTCCCGCTTCTGTCCTCTGCGTTCATTCGTACTCTTCATTAGAGCCAGAGGTCGGTTCCTCCTGCTTCTGTCCTCTGCATTCATTTGTTCTCTTCATTAGAGCCAGAGGTAGGTCCCTCCCACTCTGCCCTTTTCATTAGAGCCAGAGCCAGCGGTAGGTCCCTTCTGCTTCTGTACTTTCCGTTCAGTCGTTATCTTCATTAGAGCCAGCGGTTGGTACCTCCAGCTTCTGTCCTCTGCATCCATTCGTACTCTTCATTAGAGCCAGAGGTAGGTCCCTCCTGCTTCTGTCCTCTGCATCCATTTATTCACTTCATTGGAGCCAGAGGTAGGTCCCACCCGCTTCTGTCCTCTGCGTTCATTTGTACTCTTCATTAGAGCCAGAGGTTGGTCCCTCCTGCTTTTGTCCTCTGCATTCATTTGTTCTCTTCATTAGGGCCAGTGGGAGGTCCCTCCTGCTTCTGTCGTCTGCATCCATTTGTTCTCTTCATTAGAGAGCATGCGGTAGATCCCTCCCGCTTCTGTCCTCTGGATCCATTTGTTCTCTTCATTAGAGAGCCAGCAGTAGGTCCATCCCACTTCTGCCCTCTCCATTAGAGCCAGTGGTAGGTCCCTCCAGCTTCTGTCCTATGCATCCATACTCTTCATTAGAGCCAGAGGTATGTCTCTCCTGGTTCTGTCCTTGTCATCCATTCGTTCTCTTCATTAGAGCCAGCGGTAGGTCCCTCCTGCTTCTGTCCTCTACGTTCATTCGTTATCTTGGTTAGAGCCAGAGGTAGGTCCCTCCTGCTTCAGTCCTCTGCGTTCATTTGTTATCTTTGTTAGAGCCAGAGGTAGGTCCCTCCTGCTTCTGACCTCTGCAGCCATTCGTTCTCTTCATTAGAGAGCCAGCAGTAGGTCCATCCTGATTCTGTCCTCTGCATCCATTTGTTCTCTTCATTAGAGCCAGCGGTAGGTCCCACCCACTTCTGCCCTCTTTATTAGAGCCAGCATTAGGCCCCTTCTGCTTCTGTCCTCTGCGTTCATTCGTTCTCTCATTAGAGCCAGAGGTTGGTCCCTACTGCTTCTGTCCTCTGCATCCATTCGTTCTCTTCATTAGAGCCAGCAATAGGTCCCTCCTGGTTCTGTCCTCTACCTTCATTCGTTATCTTGGTTAGAGCCAGAGGTAGGTCCCTCCTGCTTCTGTCCTCTGCAGCCATTCGTTCTCTTCATTAGAGCCAGCAGTAGGTCCCTCCTGCTTCTCTCCTCTGCATTCAGTCGTTATCTTCATTAGAGCCAGTGGTTGGTCCCTCCAGCTTCCGTCCTCTGCGTTCATTCATACTCTTCATTAGAGCCAGAAGTAGGTCCCTCCTGCTTCTGACCTCTGCATCCATTTTCTTCTCTTCATTAGAGCCAGCGGTAGGTCCCTCCTGCTTCTGTACTCTGCATTCATTCGTTCTCTTCATTAGAGCCTAGAGGCAGGTCCCTCCCGTTTCTGTCCTCTGCATTCATTTGTTCTCTTCATTAGAGCCCAGAGGTAGGTCTCTCCCGCTTCTGTCCTCTGCGTTCATTTGTTATCTTCGTTAAAGCCAGAGGTAGGTCTCTCCTGCTTCTGTCCTCTGCGTTCATTTGTTATCTTGGTTAGAGACAGAGGTAGGTCCCTCGTGCTTCGGTCCTCTGCATCCATTTGTTCTCTTCATTAGAGAGTCAGCGGTAGGACACTCCCACTTCTGCCCACTGCATTTATTCGTTATCTTCATTAGAGCGCAGAGGTAGGTCCCTCCTGTTTCTGTCCTCTGCGTTCATTCGCTATCTTCATTGGAGCCAGTGGTAGGTCCCTCCTGCTTCTGTCCTCTGCATCCATTTGTTCTCTTCATTAGAGAGTCAGCGGTAGGACACTCCCACTTCTGCCCACTGCATTTATTCGTTATCTTCATTAGAGCGCAGAGGTAGGTCCCTCCTGTTTCTGTCCTCTGCGTTCATTCGTTATCTTCGTTAGAGCCAGAGGTAGGCCCCTCCTGCTTATGTCCTTTGCATCCATTCGTTCTCTTCATTAGAGCCTAGAGGTAGGTCCCTCCCACTTCTGTCCTCTGCATCCATTTGTTATCTTCGTTAAAGCCAGGGGTAGGTCCCTCCTGCTTCTGTCCTCTGCGTTCATTTGTTATCTTCGTTAGAGCCAGAGGTAGGTCCCGCCTGCTTCTGTCCCCTGCATTCATTCATTCTCTTCATTAGGGCCAGTGGTAGGTCCCTCCTGCTTCTGTCCTCTGCATCCATTTGTTCTCTTCATTAGAGAGCCAGCGGTAGGTCCCTCCCGCTACTGTCCTCTGCATCCATTTGTTCTCTTCATTAGAGAGCCAGCGGTAGGTCCCTCCCGCTTCTGTCCTCTGCGTTCATTTGTTATCTTCGTTAAAGCCAGGGGTAGGTCCCTCCTGCTTCTGTCCTCTGCGTTCATTTGTTATCTTCGTTAGAGCCAGAGGTAGGTCCCGCCTGCTTCTGTCCCCTGCATTCATTCATTCTCTTCATTAGGGCCAGTGGTAGGTCCCTCCTGCTTCTGTCCTCTGCATCCATTTGTTCTCTTCATTAGAGAGCCAGCGGTAGGTCCCTCCCGCTACTGTCCTCTGCATCCATTTGTTCTCTTCATTAGAGAGCCAGCGGTAGGTCCCTCCCACTTCTGCCCTCTGCATTTATTCTTTATCTTCATTAGAGCGCAGATGTAGGTCCCTCCCACTTCTATCCTCTACGTTAATTTGTTATCTTGGTTAGAGACAGAGGTAGGTCCCTCCTGTTTTTGTCCTCTGCGTTCATTCGTTATCTTCATTAGAGGGAGCCAGTGGTAGGTCCCTCCTGCTTATGTCCTTTGCATTCATTCTTTCTATTCATTAGAGCCATCAGTAGGTCCCTCCTGCTTCAATCCTCTGCATCCATTCGTTCTCTTCATTAGAGCCTAGAGGTAGGTCCCTCCCATTTCTGTCCTCTGCATTCATTTGTTCTCTTCATTAGAGCCCGGAGGTAGGTCCCTCCCGCTTCTGTCATCTGCGTTCATTTGTTATCTTCGGTAAAGCCAGAGGTAGGTCCCTCCTGCATTCATTCATTCTCATCATTAGGGCCAGTGGTAGGTCCCTCCTGCTTCTGTCCTCAGCATCCATTTGTTATCTTCATTAGAGAGCCAGCGGTAGGTCCCTCCTGCTTCTGTCCTCTGCATCCATTCGTTCTCTTCATTAGAGAGCTAGCAGTAGATACCTCATGCTTCTGTCCTCTGAATCCATTAGTTATCTTCATTAGAGCCCAGAGGTAGGTCCCTCCCGGTAGGTCCCTCGGGCTCTGTCCTCTGCGTTCATTCGTTATCTTCATCAGAGCCCAGAGGTAGGTCCCTCCCGCTTCTGTCCTCTGAATTCCTTTGTTCTCTTCATTAGAGCCCAGAGGTAGGTCCCTCCCGCTTCTCACCTCTGCGTTCATTCGTTATCTTCGTTAGAGCCAGAGGTAGGTCTCTCCTGCTTCTGTCCTCTGCAGCCATTCGTTCTCTTCATTAGAGCCAGCAGTAGGTCCCTCCTGCTTCTGTCCTCTGCATCCATTCGTTATCTTCATTAGAGAGCCAGCAGTAGGTCCATCCTGCTTCTGTCCTCTGCATCCATTTGTTCTCTTCATTAGAGAGCCAGCGGTAGGTCCCTCTAACTTCTGCCCTCTTCATTAGAGCAAGCGGTAGGCCCCTTCTACTTCTGTCCTCTGCGTTCAGTCGTTATCTTCATTAGAGCCAGTGGTTGGTCCCTCCAGCTTCTGTCCTATGCATCCATTCGTTCTCTTCATTAGAGCCAGCGGTAGGTCCCTCCTGCTTCTGTCCTCTACGTTCATTTGTTATCTTGGTTAGAGCCAGAGGTAGGTCCCTCCTGCTTCTGTCCTCTGCATTCATTCGTTATCTTAGTTAGAGCCAGAGGTAGGTCCCTCCTGCTTCTGTCCTCTGCAGCCATTCGTTCTCTTCATTAGACCCAGCAGTAGGTCCCTCCTGCTTCTGTCCTCTACATCCATTCGTTCTCTTAATTAGAGAGCCAGCGGTAGATCCCTCTCGCTTCTGTCCTCTGCATTCATTCGTTCTCTTCATTAGAGAGCCAGCAGAAGGTCCATCCTGCTTCTGTCCTCTGCATCCATTTGTTCTCTTCATTAGAGAGCCAGCGGTAGATCCCTCTCGCTTCTGTCCTCTGCATTCATTCGTTCTCTTCATTAGAGAGCCAGCAGAAGGTCCATCCTGCTTCTGTCCTCTGCATCCATTTGTTCTCTTCATTAGAGAGCCAGCGGTAGGTCCCTCCCACTTCTGCCCTCTGCATTTATTCTTCATCTTCTTTAGAGCGCAGAGATAAGTCCCTCCCACTTCTGTCCTCTACGTTTATTTGTTATCTTGGTTAGAGACAGAGGTAGGTCCCTCCTGTTTCAGTCCTCTGCGTTCATTCGTTATCTTCGTTAGAGCCTGAGGGAGGTCCCTCCTGCTTCTATCCTCTGCATCCATTCGTTCTCTTCATTAGAGCCAGAGGTCGGTCCCTCCTGCTTCTGTCCTCTGCATTCATACTCTTCATTAGAGCCTGAGGTAGGTCCCTCCTGCTTCTGACCTCTGCAGCCATTCGTTCTCTTCATTAGAGAGCCAGCAGTAGGTCCATCCTGATTCTGTCCTCTGCATCCATTTGTTCTCTTCATTAGAGCCAGCGGTAGGTCCCACCCACTTCTGCCCTCTTTATTAGAGCCAGCATTAGGCCCCTTCTGCTTCTGTCCTCTGCGTTCATTCGTTCTCTCATTAGAGCCAGAGGTTGGTCCCTACTGCTTCTGTCCTCTGCATCCATTCGTTCTCTTCATTAGAGCCAGCAATAGGTCCCTCCTGGTTCTGTCCTCTACGTTCATTCGTTATCTTGGTTAGAGCCAGAGGTAGGTCCCTCCTGCTTCTGTCCTCTGCAGCCATTCGTTCTCTTCATTAGAGCCAGCAGTAGGTCCCTCCTGCTTCTCTCCTCTGCATTCAGTCGTTATCTTCATTAGAGCCAGTGGTTGGTCCCTCCAGCTTCCGTCCTCTGCGTTCATTCATACTCTTCATTAGAGCCAGAAGTAGGTCCCTCCTGCTTCTGACCTCTGCATCCATTTGTTCTCTTCATTAGAGCCAGCGGTAGGTCCCTCCTGCTTCTGTACTCTGCATTCATTCGTTCTCTTCATTAGAGCCTAGAGGCAGGTCCCTCCCGTTTCTGTCCTCTGCATTCATTTGTTCTCTTCCTTAGAGCCCAGAGGTAGGTCTCTCCCGCGTCTGTCCTCTGCGTTCATTTGTTATCTTCGTTAAAGCCAGAGGTAGGTCTCTCCTGCTTCTGTCCTCTGCGTTCATTTGTTATCTTGGTTAGAGACAGAGGTAGGTCCCTCCCGTTTCTGTCCTCTGCGTTCATTCGCTATCTTCATTGGAGCCAGTGGTAGGTCCCTCCTGCTTCTGTCCTCTGCATCCATTTGTTCTCTTCATTAGAGAGTCAGCGGTAGGACACTCCCACTTCTGCCCACTGCATTTATTCGTTATCTTCATTAGAGCGCAGAGGTAGGTCCCTCCCACTTCTGTCTTCTACGTTCATTCGTTATCTTGGTTAGAGACAGAGGTAGGTCCCTCCTGTTTCTGTCCTCTGCGTTCATTCGTTATCTTCGTTAGAGCCAGAGGTAGACCCCTCCTGCTTATGTCCTTTGCATCCATTCATTCTCTTCATTAGAGCCTAGAGGTAGGTCCCTCCCGTTTCTGTCTTTTGCATTCATTTGTTCTCTTCATTAGAGCCCAGAGGTAGGTCCCTCCCGCTTCTGTCCTCTGCGTTCATTTGTTATCTTCGTTAAAGCCAGGGGTAGGTCCCTCCTGCTTCTGTCCTCTGCGTTCATTTGTTATCTTCGTTAGAGCCAGAGGTAGGTCCCGCCTGCTTCTGTGCCCTGCATTCATTCATTCTCTTCATTAGGGCCAGTGGTAGGTCCCTCCTGCTTCTGTCCTCTGCATCCATTTGTTCTCTTCATTAGAGAGCCAGCGGTAGGTCCCTCCCGCTACTGTCCTCTGCATCCATTTGTTCTCTTCATTAGAGAGCCAGCGGTAGGTCCCTCCCACTTCTGCCCTCTGCATTTATTCTTTATCTTCATTAGAGCGCAGATGTAGGTCCCTCCCACTTCTATCCTCTACGTTCATTTGTTATCTTGGTTAGAGACAGAGGTAGGTCCCTCCTGTTTTTGTCCTCTGCGTTCATTCGTTATCTTCATTAGAGGGAGCCAGTGGTAGGTCCCTCCTGCTTATGTCCTTTGCATTCATTCTTTCTATTCATTAGAGCCATCAGTAGGTCCCTCCTGCTTCAATCCTCTGCATCCATTCGTTCTCTTCATTAGAGCCTAGAGGTAGGTCCCTCCCATTTCTGTCCTCTGCATTCATTTGTTCTCTTCATTAGAGCCCGGAGGTAGGTCCCTCCCGCTTCTGTCATCTGCGTTCATTTGTTATCTTCGGTAAAGCCAGAGGTAGGTCCCTCCTGCATTCATTCATTCTCATCATTAGGGCCAGTGGTAGGTCCCTCCTGCTTCTGTCCTCAGCATCCATTTGTTATCTTCATTAGAGAGCCAGCGGTAGGTCCCTCCTGCTTCTGTCCTCTGCATCCATTCGTTCTCTTCATTAGAGAGCTAGCAGTAGATACCTCCTGCTTCTGTCCTCTGAATCCATTAGTTATCTTCATTAGAGCCCAGAGGTAGGTCCCTCCCGGTAGGTCCCTCGGGCTCTGTCCTCTGCGTTCATTCGTTATCTTCATCAGAGCCCAGAGGTAGGTCCCTCCCGCTTCTGTCCTCTGAATTCCTTTGTTCTCTTCATTAGAGCCCAGAGGTAGGTCCCTCCCGCTTCTCACCTCTGCGTTCATTCGTTATCTTCGTTAGAGCCAGAGGTAGGTCTCTCCTGCTTCTGTCCTCTGCAGCCATTCGTTCTCTTCATTAGAGCCAGCAGTAGGTCCCTCCTGCTTCTGTCCTCTGCATCCATTCGTTATCTTCATTAGAGAGCCAGCAGTAGGTCCGTCCTGCTTCTGTCCTCTGCATCCATTTGTTCTCTTCATTAGAGAGCCAGCGGTAGGTCCCTCTAACTCCTGCCCTCTTCATTAGAGCCAGCGGTAGGCCCCTTCTACTTCTGTCCTCTGCGTTCAGTCGTTATCTTCATTAGAGCCAGTGGTTGGTCCCTCCAGCTTCTGTCCTATGCATCCATTCGTTCTCTTCATTAGAGCCAGGGGTAGGTCCCTCCTGCTTCTGTCCTCTACGTTCATTTGTTATCTTGGTTAGAGCCAGAGGTAGGTCCCTCCTGCTTCTGTCCTCTGCATTCATTCGTTATCTTAGTTAGAGCCAGAGGTAGGTCCCTCCTGCTTCTGTCCTCTGCGTAAATTTGCTATCTTTGTTAGAGCCAGAGGTAGGTCCCTCCTCCTTCTGTCCTCTGCAGCCATTCATTCTCTTCATTAGAGCCAGCAGTAGGTCCCTCCTGCTTCTGTCCTCTGCATCCATTCGTTCTCTTCATTAGAGCCAGCGGTAGGTCTTTCCCGCTTCCGTCCTCTGCATCCATTTGTTCTCTTCATTAAAGAGCCAGCGGTAGGTCCGTCCTGCTTCTGTCCTCTGCATTCATTTGTTCTCTTCATTAGAGAGCCAGCGGTAGGTCCCTCTAACTCCTGCCCTCTTCATTAGAGCCAGCGGTAGGCCCCTTCTACTTCTGTCCTCTGCGTTCAGTCGTTATCTTCATTAGAGCCAGTGGTTGGTCCCTCCAGCTTCTGTCCTATGCATCCATTCGTTCTCTTCATTAGAGCCAGGGGTAGGTCCCTCCTCCTTCTGTCCTCTACGTTCATTTGTTATCTTGGTTAGAGCCAGAGGTAGGTCCCTCCTGCTTCTGTCCTCTGCATTCATTCGTTATCTTAGTTAGAGCCAGAGGTAGGTCCCTCCTGCTTCTGTCCTCTGCGTAAATTTGCTATCTTTGTTAGAGCCAGAGGTAGGTCCCTCCTCCTTCTGTCCTCTGCAGCCATTCATTCTCTTCATTAGAGCCAGCAGTAGGTCCCTCCTGCTTCTGTCCTCTGCATCCATTCGTTCTCTTCATTAGAGCCAGCGGTAGGTCTTTCCCGCTTCCGTCCTCTGCATCCATTTGTTCTCTTCATTAAAGAGCCAGCGGTAGGTCCCTCCTGCTTACGTCCTCTGCATTCATTCATTATCTTTGTTAGAGCCAGAGGTAGGACCGTCTTGCTTCTGTCCTCTGCATTCATTCGTTATCTTCATTAGAGCCTAGACATAGGTCCCTCCCACTTTTGTCCTCTGCATCCATTTGTTCACTTCATTAGAGCCAGAGGTCGGTCCCTCCTGCTTCTGTCTTCTGCATCCATTCATTCTCTTAATCAGAGCCAGAGGTAGGTCCCTCTTGCTTCTGTCCTCTGCATCCATTCATGATCTTCATTAGAGCCAGAGGTCGGTCCCTCCTGCTTTTGTCCTCTGCATCCATTCGTTATCTTCATTAGAGCGCAGAGGTAGGTCCCTCGTGCTTCGGTCCTCTGCATCCATTTGCTATCTTCCTTAGAGCCCAGAGGTAGGTCCCTCCCGCTTCTGTCCTCTGCATCCGTTTGTTCTCTTCATCAGAGCCAGAGGTAGGTCCCTCCCACTTCTGTCCTCTGCATCCATTTGTTCACTTCATTAGAGCCAGAGGTAGGTCCCTCCTGCTTCTGTCCTCTGAATTAATTTGTTCTCTTCATCAGAGCCATTTGTTATCTTTAATAGAGCCAGAGGTAGGTCGTTGTAACGACTTGCGTTATGAAAACCACAATGTAATAGCATTGCGATTTAATCCCCGCGCTGCAAACGATGTTTCCCTTGTGTTGCATGGAGGATTGTTTTTGTGCAGGAAGTTGCTTCCTGCACAAAAACAATTTTGAGAGCAGTGACAGCTCACCGGGGGGGGAGTGCTGCGGGGCGGTTGAGCGGGCGGGGGAGGGGCAGGGTGGGGGTGTAGTGGAGTCGGACATACAATGGCAAGGAGTAAAGTAGGTAAGTAATTAAATACAACTATTCACCTTGCGCTCGCTGTATCGCCAACTCATATGTCCGACTCCACTACACCCCCACTCTGCCCTTCCCCTGCCCAACCACCCGCAGCACTCCCTTTGTGGCCGCCACTGCTTGAGAGGCATTGTCCTCTTTCTCTGTGTGCTGCAGAATGAGGAGAAAGAAAAAGATACACCTCATCTGGGAAGGCATAGCATTTTGGCATGTTAGCAGGTCTACCACTTTTAGAAAATCTAGGAATGCATCAAAATCCATGAGAGTTGAAAGGAAAACACCCACGCAACACCTTCTCAGGGCAGCTGCGTTGATTTGCTCTGAATTTATGAGGCAACTCAGGGCCACGCAAGGTGGCCATTCTTGGCTTCATAAATTGCATTTTGGGCTTGCATTGCGCATGCACCACATTGCGTGCTGCAAGCACGACGCAACACCACACATAAATGTGCCCCATAATTACTTGCACAAAGAGGGCTTTTATTAGTATTAGTCCCATTAGATGGGCATAACATATTTGTTCTACTCACAATGAAGTGTCACTCTAAGTGTCACACATACGGGATGGCAAATATCACACATAAACACACAGAAAACGTGCAGAAGTCAATCAATGAATCATTTGTAAAGGGCACTACACACCCAAGAGGGTCACAAGGCGCCGGGGGGGGGGGGGGCTGCTACTGATCGAACACCCAGGTCTTGAGTATCTTCCTGAAGATCAGCAGGTCTTGGGTCTGTCCTAGGTTCAGTGGGAGGGTGTTCCATGTCTTGGCGGCGAGGTGGGAGAAGGATCTCCCACGGTAGTTGTTCTTCAGATGCGCGGGACGATGGCGAGTGAGAGGTCGGCAGAGCACAGCTGGCGGTTTGGGATGTAGATGGAGAGCCGTCTGTTGAAGTAGGCTGGGCCAGGTTTGTGGAGTGCCTTGTGTGCATGGGTGAGGATCTTGAAGGATATCCACTTGTTGACGGAGAGCCAGTGCAGGTTTCTCAGGTGGGGGGTGATGTGGCCGTCGTGTGGTATGTCGAGGATCAGTCATGCCGAGGCGTTTTGGATGTGTTGTTGTCGTTTGATGAGCTTGGTCGGGGCTCCCGCGTAGAGGGCGTTTCCGTAGTTGAGTCTGCTGCTGACGAGGTCCTTGGTGACTGTCTGTATTGTATCTCGGGATCCATCTGTAGATCTTGCGGAGCATGCGGAGGGTGTTGAAGCAGGAGGAGGAGACGGCGTTGACTTGCTTGGTCATTGAGAGCGTTGAGTCGAGGATGATTCCTTGGTTGCGTGCGTGGTCGGTGGGTGTTGGGGCTGCCCCCATTGCCGTTGGCCACCATGAGTCGTCCCTGGCTGAAAGGTTGGAGCCGAGGATAAGGACCTCCGTCTTGTCCGAGTTCAGCTTCAGACGGCTGGTCTTCATCCAGTCGGCGATGGCCTTCATTCCTTTGTGGAGGTTGTCTTTCACTGTGATGGGTTCTTTGGTAAGGGAGAGGATCAGCTGAGTGCCGTCGGCACATGAGAGTATGTTGAGGTCGTGCTGTCGGGCTACCTGTGCGAGAGGGCCAAGTAAATGTTGAACAGCGTCGGGCTGTGGAAGGATCCCTGGGGTATGCCGCAGATAATCTCGGAGGCTTTGGAACGGAATGGGGGGAGGCGGACGCTCTGGGTTCTGCCAGAGAGGAAGGAGGTGGTCCAATCCAGAGTCTTGTCTCGAATCCCTGCGGCGTGGAGGCGTGTGCGTAGTGTGCGGTGGCAGACGGTGTCGAAGGCGGTAGAGAGGTCTAGGAGGATGAGTGTTGCGGTCTCGCCATTGTCCAGCTGGGTCCTGATGTCGTCGATGGCGGCAATGAGGGCAGTCTTGGTGCTGTGGTTGCTGCGGAACCCTGACTGGGAAGGGTCTAGGATTCTGTTTTCTTCGAGGTATCGGGTTAGATGTCTGTCACACATAATCAAACTGAAACCTTGGTGGCTATGCAAGGGCCCCTTTTCACAGCCTGTAGGGAGTTCGTCCATTTAGTGTTTGCCACCGCTCGTCCACCTAATGGGAAACCTAACGGGGAACTGGCAAACACAAGGGGGCTGCATGACTCGACTCAAGCAAGTCTTGTCTCCTGATCTTTCTGGACCCATCCGCAGCCTTTGACACCGTTAATCATATCTCTCTTCTGAACACATTAAAACATAGAATGGGATTTGAAGCCGCGGTGCTTCAATGGTTTGAATCGTACCTCTCAGGCAGACCTCAGAAGTTTAAAATAGCAAACTGTCTCCCTACATCAAAGGCTGTGGATCAAGGCGCCCCTCAAGGCTCGATCTTCGCACCCACCCTTTTCAATCTTTACATGGAACCGCTGGGAAACCTTCTAAAAAAGTCCGGGATTATTACCCCTATGCAGATGACACTCAACTCTCCCTAAGGGCGTCCTCGGTACACAGCATTTAAATCCTCAACACCACCCTAAACTCCATCCAAGACTAGACTTCATCTCATCATCTAATTCTGAATCCATCCAAAACCGAATTCCTTCTTTTCTCGACCTTTAACTCTCGACCGTCTGTTCAATGATGGATGGACAGTCTGAACATTCTTAACATCAAACCTAACATCATTGACAGTCTCAAATCCCTCGGTGTCATCCTGGACAAAAGACTCAGCTTACATTCCCAAATCAACACCATGGCCAAGAAGGCACGCTACGAACTGCGCCACCTCGGGGGGGGTTCCGTGTTTCATTCCTGGGCTAAACCTAACAACTCTTGTCCAATCTTTGGTTCTCTGCAGACTGAACTACTGTCATTCTCTCCTTGCAGGCCTCTCCAAAACACACCTATCCCCTCTAAAATCCATCCTCCATTCAGTGGCACCTTTCATCTATTGAGCCAAAACAAAAGATCATATTACACCCATACTGATTTCTCTTTGCTGACTTCCCATTGAAGCTGGGTCTATTTACAAGACTGCCTGCTCCACTCATAAAGCCTTGCACACTTCCGCCCCTCGCTACCTGGCCTATAAACTCAAAATATCAGGCGGCTCCAGACCTTCACACAAAGCTGAAAATGCACTGCTCGAACCTCCAACTTTCAAAAGGGAAAGACTCACGGTGCAGTCCTTCCCATGAAATGCAACCAGAATTTGGAACTCGCTACCTCCAATCCTCCGGACCACGTCCTATTTCCTGACTTTCAAAACAGAGTTTAAGACTCTTCACTTCCAAAGACACTTCTATTAATTCACCTTATCACAGGTCATGACCCTGATTGCCACCTGACACTCATGAGAGATCAATTTTGTAAATTTTGGGCCTCATTTATGAGGCCGTGCGTCACTTTTACGCCACCGGTTTGTCACTTTTTGTGACACACCAGCAGCGTAAAAAATGTGCCTTGTTCCACCATATTTACAAAGTGACGCATCTAGGTAGATGCGTCACTTTGTAAATTCCTGCGCCAGGTATAATGTATGCAGGGGGGCGTTCTGACGCAAGAAAGGGTCATAGAAGTGACGCAGTGAAATCTATAGGACTTCACTACGCCACTTCTAGGACGCAAGTGAGTCAATTTCTTACGCCTACCTCCCAGCAGTCATAAGACTGACGCAGGCCCTTTCACATGGGGCTTCCCCCATGTGAAAGGACACATTGCTGGAGTTGCATCACTTTTGTGACACACTCCAGCAATGCGACACTTTTGCGCCATACAGATACGTCAGAAATACTGACGTATCTGTAACTCCTTGTGCAATGATGCGTCATACTGTAAATATGACGCATCATTGGTGTCACAAGGAGGGCGCAATGAAAAGTGACGCATCGCTGTTTTCACGCAGCGATGTGTCACTTTTCATAAATGAGGCCCTTTGTATTTAGTACTTGTGTAACCCTAATCGCGCCACCTTTTCGTACTTTGTAATGCTGAATGTATCTGTAACTTGTTAATATGTAACTTTCACCACAAGTACCTATAAGTAGTTTGACCTACTTTCGTGCTACTCTCATTCCTTATGTAATTTACTTGCTCTATTGTAAAGCGCTCTGATACCTCGGGGTAAAGTTTGCGCTATATAAACATATATAAATAAACAAACGGATGGAGGAGCCCGGGGCTTGGGGCAGGCTGTCCTGAGAGGGTGTGTGTCGGTTGGAGGGGGGGATGGTCTGGAGAAGGTGGGGTGGGGGGAGCCATTGATCCCTCCCTGGAGCAGGAGCTCCCCCTGGACTTGACCTCCCTGGAGCTGGATTGTGAGGAATGTGTGCTCAGTGGGGGGCGTGAGAGGGACACACAGAATCACTGTGTGGGTTGAGCAGGATCACACTCCACTGCGAAGTGGCCTTGGTAACTAAAGTCCTATGGATGGGACCAAGAGCGCCATAGGAGGGTGAGGGCAGGGGATGTTTCTCTCTGGATTTCCGGTGGCGCTGTGGAGCAGGCGAGCAGGCGAGCAGGCGAGCTGTGGCTGACGGCTGTGAAACGAGGAGATGCCGACTGGCCAACTGGCCGCGCCCGATTACTGACTGACTGCCGGAGGAGCATCCCGGACGCAGTGGACCTGTGCCATCCTGCGTCCCGGGCGGCTGGAGCGGGGGGAGTAAAAACGACTGCCGTGATCAGCGGGCAGGCTGCGGTTGGGACTGCGAGCACCTGCTGGACGCAGGCGCGATAGCCGCGGGCGGCGTTTTGGGTGTGCCTGCTCCACCTCTTAGTGTTCCAGTGCGGCCGGAGCCGCGGGCGCTCCCAGACGCGGCTGGAGCGGGACATCTGCCGCGGTGGGTGGCCGGAGCCTGCTGGTCGCGGTGCTGAACGTTTGGGGGCGCGGCTGGAGCCCTGCTTCTGCTCCTGGCGTGTTTGTGCGGCCAGAACCGCGAACCCCTGCAGGACATGCCTCCTAGACGCGGCGGCACCGCCACGAGTGGCCGCGAGTGGCGTCCTTAGGTGCGGCCGGAGCCGGAGCCGCGAGCAGGCACGAGCCCCTCCTGGATGCTACAGCTGCCGCGAGTGGCGCCTTGGGTGTGGCCAAACCCGCGAGAAGCTGCGGCAACTGCCGCGACCGACGCCCAAAGTGAGGCTGGAGCTTTAGGATCATCCTGGATGAAATTACAACAGAGGTACCAAACTATAACAACTAATTAAAGAAAGACAGGCAATTAATATTTTGTGCATGAAAATGTTATAACTTTACAAGTAACGGAGCCAGGGAGCAGAAACAGGGTGCTAGATCCTGGTGTTGCATGAGCGGCGCATCTGTGCACTGGCATTTTGGAACCTTACCTCCCTGGCTGTGTCAATTGGAATTCTGCAAGAGTCTTCACTTTAATACTGGGACTAAAGAAGTGGGCAATAAAAAAACAGCGTTCCAACCATACAGGTGGCCAAAATCTACCAAGTAACACACGGCCGGTGTAAACAACACGGCTAAAACTACAATTAAAACAATTAAAGCAAACAAGTGATTCACCACACTGTAATGGCCTATAAAAAACTAAGGTCAAGAACCATTTTTATGAAGAGGATGGGAACGGAAGAAGCAATTAGAAAGAGCACGGGCAAGACGGTAAGCGCCGGAAAGTCTGTAATAATTCCCGGGATTAAAAAGTATTTTACAAAATTAAACCTAGAAGATCAGCAACAAGGACAAAAAGAACAGACAGTTAAAGAAAAAAAAGGGAATAAAGAGGTTGGAAAGGATGAAATGCATCAAACTCAAATCCAAAACCAAAGCACACCTGAAGCTCCTCAAAAAACACTCTCCATCGAACCGGATGAGTTAATACCGACCTCCACTACAGTTGCCTCAATAACACCGGAATCATCTAAATTACAACAATCCCTAGAATATAATATTACCTGTCCAGATATCAACATCAAAGACTTAATATATCATACGGGACTACATAAGGAAATCCAGAACATACAGAGCAGTACTCCACAAAAATCATCAGACCAAGAGGGATTCCTCGAAAAATCACCAGATCTCTCTCTCTTGAAAAGTATTGATCTTCATAATGACCATAACCCAATATCCAAATCCTTGTTCACATTGCAAAATATCCTGGAAGCAGTTCTCATTCATCTAGGGAACATACTGGAAAACTCTGACCAAACACTTGACACCCAACTAGGAATTCTCAAATTCCTAGTCGAGAAAAAAGAGGAAGAACGAGCAAACAAAGTCAACAGCAACAACAGGAGTTTGTGGTAAATGTAATGGGGAATATTCATATGACTCAAAAGTTGAAACAATAAAAACACCTTTTTCACAAACAAAGGAAACTGCAACCCAAACCGGAAAGAAACAAATTACGGAACCTAAGGGTAAACAGGATCCTAATCAAATATACTCTCTTAGAAACCCTCTTTAAGGAGGAAACCAAATCAGTATCTCCCCAGCAGCCTATAGCTTACTATCCAATCTTCACTAAAAGAAAATCTAACTCCACCTTGACCAGTCCTGCAACATCTAACCTTAAATCGACTATTGAAACTGTGCTATCTAATGATGACACACAGGGCCAAAAATGCGCTAATGACAAAAGAAACCAAAAGTTGATTAAACTGAAAAGGAGAAAAGCGCAAAGAAGAATTAGGAAAAAGAAAGCTCGTAAAATAACATTTCAGAATAATTCTCCTCTTTTACCTGAAAAATAAGAAAGCGAAGAAATACCCCAGACTATGAGAACAAAGGAGCTGAAATCGCCGACAAAAATTCAAAGAGACAACTCAGACCAACTGAGTAAATTAAATCCTAAGGCAAAACATTTTCTACCATCAGGACACGGTCCAACAAGTCCGGCGTTAAGAGAGATCTCAAAAGGAACTCTCTCTACTCAGAAAAAGGATCTCCAAACAGAGGAGACCAGGTCCAATATTCTGGAAATTACAGACCTGTTCCCTTCTGATGAAGCACCACTCAATCGCGGCCGAATTATTAGTTTGCTACAGAAAATTCAGCCGTTACAATCTTTAGTGCGTAACAAAATCAAACTAGTTATGTTTCCAGAAAAATCAAAGATGTCAAATGCGATTGTTGAATTTTGGTCTCCAGTGATACCAGGAATCATACTACAGGAGAGTGACACTTTACACAAATACGGTTATGACCTGGCGCCAGTATTAAAATACGAACCACAAAAGAGATATCTACCAGATGAATCCCCCAAAAAGCCTCGATCTAACCAATCTCTTTACACCACCATCAATACCCTAGATCATGCTACAGAAAATATATTTGTGTCCATAAAGAACGGTGAAAGAGAAATCTGGAGTAAGAAAACCGCCAGTGTCAAAATAACAAAGAAAGATCATTCTTGGTCCTGGATTTCGGAAACCTTGAACAGCAATAAACAGACTAAGGATAATAAATTCTCTGTTTAGCAAAGGCTTGACGATTTCTTCATGGAACATAGCAGGGAAAACTAAAGAAAAAATGGCTGAAATAACAAACGATTCCCCAGCAATAGTGGCCCTCCAAGAAACTTGGTCTACACAAAACTTCAATTGAAATGGGCAAATTGGCTCACAGACGAGGCCCTGGGAATCTCTATTCCACTTCTTCCTAAAGAAAATAAGGCGGATAAAAGAGGGAAGATTCTAATAGCATCACTACCGATTCTACATGGAACAATATTAAATGGCAATGTAGAAGGAGACATCCCTGCCTCAAATACTAGACAGGGAAATTGTAATCCCTCACTACTGGACTATATGATCTGTAGCTATGATCTGTTCAGATCAGTTTTACAACTCAAAATCAACTTTGCTGATGGTAGTGATCATGCGATACTTCAGTTAAGTACAGAGTGGAAAGCACAACAGTCTTACTCTAATCGAATCATGTATAGCCATAGTACAGTCCTGGTAAACCCATCACAAAGACGGATCTATTGGAATTCAGCTACTCTTACCAAAATAATCTCCAAAATTGACTCAACACAACTCTTGCAAAGAGTACATTCAGCAAATCCGATAATAAATTTCGAAATTGTGAATAAAAAATGAACACAAAAGCTACAGGAAAAGCTGAGGCATCCTACAAAGAATCACAACAAAAAACAAAAGTTAACTAGCAACACGACTTATCTAAACAAACTGATACGACAACAATTTTTAGAAAAATCACCAGCTAGACAGTTAGAAATTAATAAACTGAAAAATCAACGCAGCAGAGAAAGAGAAAAAAGCAAGAGAATAATCCAAGATAATAACTGGGTAGATTTGCAGATAGCAGCGAAACATAATGATCAACGTGCGTATTGGAATATAATCGCTAAAGAAATTGGCACGAAAAAAGTATTACAAACTTTACCGGTGTCTCCATCAGAATGGGAACTTTATCTGACCAATTTATATAAATTAAATACTACCGCAGAAATGAGTCATCACTCTGTCATGAACCCAGAAATAAAATCTTCAGATTGTGGAGTTTCTAGCCCATTCTCTATTGAGCTAAACATAAGAAAAGCAAGATCGACAGGAGCAACAGGTCCGGACCAAATACCGATCAAGGTCCTCCAATGCAACCCCAAAGAATGGAGTAAGATGCTATCTCCCCTTTTCAACTACATTTTCAGTACTGGAGATATACCCAAATTCTGGAAGGGGAGCATTATAATACCCATACACAAAAAGGGTACAAGGTTGTATCCTGGCAATTATAGACAGATAGCCCTTTTGGACGCAACTGGAAAGATTTTTACAGCGACAGTTTTAGATCATTTAAAAGACTGAGCCTTTTCATCTGGACAGATTCCACTATACCAGGCTGGATTTAGACCAAAGCATTCAGTCACCGATATTATCGCTGTTCTGCAAACCATCTTAGATAAATATGCTACTATAAAATCTCAGGTTGTATATGCTGCTTTTATCGACTTTTCCACCGCATTCGATAGAGTAGACAGAGCGACACTATGGAGAAAACTCAGTAATATGGGTATCCCGGACAATCTACTACACATATTAATAGCATTACATACAGATATTTGGTGCCAAGTCCAAATGGGGAAGGAAAAAGGCCTTACTAATGCTATCCCGACCCTAAATGGCCTTAGGCAAGGATGTCTCCTCGCTCCTTTATTGTTTTCCCTTTATCTCAGCGATTTGCCTCAATGTTTTCAGCAGATAAGTAATTTTCCGCCAAAAATCGCTTCCCACAAAATACATACATTATTGTATGCAGATGATGTTATCATCCTAGATCTAACCCCCTTTGGATTGCAAAGAAACCTTCAGGCTCTCTATAACTATACAGAGGAAAATATCCTAGTACCGATCATCTCGAAAACAAAAATAGTACCGTTCTCTGGTAGAAAAAGGAGTACTAACTTTACCTGGTCCCTAAGGGGAAAAATGGTGGAAGTGGTAAATGAATACACCTACCTAGGAAGAATCTTCACCAAGTCCTTACAAAATAAGTCCCATACTTTGAATTTGACACGAAAATCTGATGTTCATGTAGGAGCACTTTTACGGCTATACGCTGCATCTGGACAGAGACATTTTTCTGCAATGCTTAAGGTATATAGTGCCAAAGTTCCACCAGTACTGTCGTACGCACTTGAACACATACCAATAAGACAGTGGTCCTTTCTAGATTTAAAAGAAGGAAAGATCCTACGGAAACTAATGAAGTTTTCCCAGTCGGTTCCAGTACAAGCTCTCCGTCTTGAGTTTTCATTAACTAGCTCCTATGCCCGAGGAATCGCCAATATCATCAGGTGGGCGTATAATCTCCTCCATGCTGAAGAAGGAACACTCCGATCCCTGTTAAAAATTGAGACATTTGAATGTGAATCATCGAACTATGTATTTTTAAGAAATGCCCTATCTGCTTTTAAGCTATCAGAGGTCAACATCAAGCTGTTACTTTCTTGGACTCCTGCCCAATTGAAACTTTTCTTAAAGCACTTTACTACAAGACTAAGTTTTGACCTTGACTCTCAACATTTTCTTAAACTGTCTTTATAAAAAAATATTACTGAAATTATTGAGTATAAGACACCTCAACAATATATAAATTTTAACCTGTACCATGGGGTTAGGAGATCGATTGCTCTGCTCCGATTCGGAATACTCCCTGTAAAAACCCTTACATCTAGATGGTATTTAGAAGAAAATCCTATTTGTAATCTATGTAATGGTGAAGAGCAGGACTTGGAACATTTATTGTCTACTTGCACAAATATGTCAGTGGTAAAGGCAAGGAAAAGATTTTTACAACCAGTTTATTCAAACTGCAGAATTAACTCAATACAGGAATTGATTATTCTATGTAAAATTCCGCCAAACGAATTTGTATGTCCCAATTTTTACAAATTTTTAAAACCATTTTTATTCTTGTATTAGTATGAAAATTTTAACAAAACTGTTTAAATTATTATATTGTGTATTTAATATTTGTGGTTCTCAGTGGAGAACCAAATCAAATACAATAAACTTGAAACTTGGCAGGGGATGTAGGCTACATCGAGGAGAGGAGGAGCCAACACGTAGGTGTGGAAGCGGAGCTCGCATCACGTTACACTCTCGACCAAATGGGTCTCCTGCCCTCACCCTCCTATGGACAGCTGCAGCCGAGCCACAATGCTGCTTGTCAGGCTGTCTCCCTTGAGCCGTCCTCCATGAGGTCTCAGTCAGGGGGTCTTGTCCAGGATAGATACCGTCCTCATAGAGGGGTCCTTCTCCTTGTCTTAGTCCGGGCAGCACCTTCACCCTTCTCCGATCCAAGGTGCACCATAAACCTCCTGTTTTGAAGCGCGCTATTCCGCACACGGAAGCCTTATCTTAACCTCGCTCAGCTGGAAACGGAGGGGTAGTCACTGATGCAAAAAATATCTGTGGCTAGAGAAGCTTCTGCTGGTGAAGGAAGAGGCTCGCAGATGGACTGACGAAGGTCAGGATGCTGCGGAAGCTGCGTCCACTCTGAGGGACGACAGAAGCATTTTGGCATGCATCGAGCCCACATAGAGAGTAGGGCAGCAGGAAGTGCTCCCACTCAGTTCTCACTTATGTGCAACCAGTGAGTACAATCACAATGCAAGAGCTCGAACGAGTACACAGAGTTTAGCCCCAGTCAGGGCTGATGATGTCAGATCTGGATACCTCCAGGTCCCAGACTCGGGGATTGGCTGATGCTCCTTGGCACTAGAACCATACACCATGATCTCTGCCTGGTAAAGGCATTACATATGAAATGCATATTGTTATCGATATTGTGATGTAAGGTGCTGGTATTGTTGCAGGGATTCTGTTTGGGGCCAGAACTATGCCTGGGATCACAAAACGTCAGTATGAAGGAATGAGTCAACATACCACACCAGTACCTCTGGGCCTCAATCCAGACTAGCCCATAGTGCCTCACTTGCTCTCTTAACTTCCCAGAGTAACAGGTAAGTTGGCACCCTAGCACACAACACTCTAGTCCCCTGAGGGACCCACAGTAACAGGTCATCACCTCTCATTCTCTCACTCCGGCATGTCCATAATAAACAAAAATAAGACACAAAAACAGTTCACAATATCGATTGAAACTATTGTGCACTATTATGAAGCAACCGTGCTGCAACTAGAAAGCATACAAAACTTAGTAGTGTAATTAGCATCACTAATTGACCGTACACAATGAAAAGCCCTATCATGGTTAACGGTGCATCTGCATAAGCCTGTCCTCACAATAATATATCAGTGATCTCTCGGATGATACTGCGCGTCATACCTGGCATTTGCCGTTAGCTGGTCTGACTCTCAAATTGTGCAGAGCTGGTGAGCTCGTTCCCGGACCTTTCACCTGCTAGAAATTCTTCCCTCTATTTTGAAAATGGCAAGTCTCGGCCTTGGACGAAACGTTCAGACTGAATCCCAGCAGAAGAGCTGACTAATAAAACATGTGCAGCCTATTACTAAAATAACAGAAAGGCACAAAAATAAGCGCGTTACCTCGTAACGCGTGCAAAGCAAAAGCAGTCGACAACATTTGTAGTTAGGCTACCGTAGGGGAAAATGACAGTGGACCCTATGGGGACTCACAACAGTCGGTGGAAAGGTTTAAGTGAAGACTCTTCGGGGTGGGAAGACAGGAAGCAAGCAAGGGTGGAAGCAGTGGAATCAGTTCAACTGCTGCCTCTTCTAGTGGGGTTCAGATCGGCGGCGTTACAATTCAATACACGATCCGTCATACTCAGGAAATGTACTGATAAATCATCAAAGACTTAGGGGCAGATTTACAAGCCCCTTGCGCCACTTTTGCTTCACTTTTCCCATGTTCAAAGTGATGCAAAAGTGGCGCAAGGGGCTTATAAATCCGCCCCTTAGTGTATCAAAAACATCGACCCTCAATGCAATGAAACCAGCCGAAATAGCAGTTCCATTTCATTTGTAATACAGAATGCCCATAAATTGAACAATGTTACACAATTTGCATGAAAGCTCACAATTCAGGCTAAAACTAGCGGTGTCTTTGCAGGTTGTACAAACACGGCGCGGTACCAATACCCCCACCCACAATCAAGTCGCCGCATGAAAGAAGTAAGGGGCATATTTATGAGTTCTGGCGCATCTCTGTAAATCAGCAGGGATGCGCCAGAACAAATGCGTCACGCAAAACTACCCTTGTGTCACGGCGGATGCGCCGCATTTACAATGCGGCACGACGTGGCACAAGGGTAGGCAGATGCTTGATGCATCTCGTGACGTAAGGGCGGTGCATCGCTGGAGTCGCGTCGCAAGCACGACGCGACTCCAGCAATGCTCGGGTGTGCCCTATACTTAACGTGCTGCGTCAGTCATTATGCCTGCTTCAAGCAGGCGTAAGGAATTGACGTAGCAGCGTCGCACAAGTGCCTGCGTGAAATCTTGCAGATTTCACGCAGGCACTTTTGCAAGGCGCACCTGCCCCGGAACGCCCACCCTGCGCCGGAACGCCCACATGTGGCGCAAGGCTTTACAACGTGACGCATCTGTCTAGATGCGTCACGTTGTAAATGGGTCGCAGGGATGTGCCATGTTTACGCCGCCATGCGTGACGCAACAGCGGCATAAACGTGGCGCAAGTGCCTTGTAAATCTGCCTATAAGTGTCAAAGAGACTGAGGCTGAGACGACAGATCCTACCGGCTTCATCTTTTGATTCCAGAATGAAGACTATGAAAGTTGTCTGCACCATCCACCCTGTCCTCTACTCCTTCTCTCTTTCTTTACTTTCCTCCTTCCCTTTTGAGGGCAATATATAGCAATGCCAATTGCAAGTACGCCTAGCTCGCGCGCGGGACCAAGCAGGACATCGTGACGCCTACTGTAACCTCACTGGCGACTCCAAAATTGCCGTTACTATATCTGTACTGTACTTACAAAATGTTTCTAATAAAATTATCTGTACTGTACTTACAAAATTCTTGTAATTTAATGTTTTAAACTTTAATAAAAAATAAATAAAGAAGTGTTATCCATCAAGATCCTATTTAAGGCCATACTGGGTGTTATCCATCAAGATCCTATTTAAGGCCATACTGGATTCAGAGCCCTTCTTGAAGGTTGAGACATATTCAGAAAGAACTCCATACTTCCATATCCCAGGATGAGTATTCCAACTCCTAATGCGTGACACATGGCAAGGGCAAATGCATTGCTGCATGGAAGAAGCTGCAGTGTCACTCTGGACTGTCCTGTCTCACTCAGGTCTGTTGGTCCGTGGTATACACACGAGTACATTGTGGAAGTACTCTAACCTCACGGAGCCTGTCGTTTTCAATGCCACAAAGAGCCCTGCTTTCAGTATGAAAGTAAAGGAGCATTATGAGGCGCGCACAGGATTGTGGGTATACAGAGTGCTGGTGACGCTTCCTCTCGAGCATCCTGCCCTCTAGCGGCAAGAAGGAGCGTTGCACCTCCCGCTCCTTCGCGCTGTGACGCAGGGCGCCTCGTTCTGCATCACGTGTCCCTGTGACGCCTCTCATCAGCGGCCGAGGAGGCCCGACCCACCCCGATAATAACATTTCTGACCAATCACGGAGCTTCTTATTCAGAAACCCTCCAAAATTTCAACAACTTCCGCTTCTCACGGCCCCTCGAGGTGCGCGTGATCCGCGGAGTGCCAATTTCTATTTTGTTGGTAAAGAGGTGTCTTTTCCGCGCAGTCACAATAACATTATAACTACCTTCTGGTAGGGTGACTTTACAGCGGTGACGTGTCAGTCACCCTCATGAATGCCTGTGTGTGCACACCTACAGGCGCTCCTTCTCCTATTAAAGAAACGCCTGTGTCGCCTGGACTGATGAATCGGATGTTTGCCGCAGAGGCTTCTGGGTATGCAAATGAATGTGGCTGGCCGCGCCCCCTCTAGTGACAGCAAGGCTCCTGCAGCAGCCCCATGGAGACTTGCGCTTTGGATCCCTAATGTGTAATTTACATCTAGAATCGTTTCCAGCAATGGAGGGAGAAGTATACTGTATTTGTTTCCTTTCTTGTTAGGGCGTCATTTCTGACTCAAGATTGCATCATCTTCACTTTCACCACTACGTATATAGTTGTATTTAATAACATGTAGAACAATACACTAATCACCCGGAATTTCCCTTAGAAACGTAGTATGCCTAGTTTCGTACCTTCCTACTCTGCCCCCTACGTTCTTAAATGTCCGCTCTTTATCGTTTTAAATGCCACAAAGAGCTCTGCATTCATATGAAAGTGAAACAGCTTTATGAGGTGCGCACAGGATTATGGGTATGCAGATTAGGAGTGACGCACCGAATGTTCCTCTGGCGCATCCCGACCTCTAGCGACAGGAAGGAACGTTGCACGGCGCCTCATTCTGCCTTTCTCCCTTCCGTCACCCGTTGTTGCACGCGCTGCGATGGTGCCTTCCTGCGGGACCCCGACCGTCCCCGGAAGACCTGACATTTCACCTAATCACGGAGTTTCTTGGACAGAAACCCTCCAAAAATTAAGAAAAATCCCGCTTCCCACGGCCCCTCGAAGTGCGCGTGACACGCGGAGTATTAAACAAAAGATTAAGTACATTAAGTTGTAGTTCTCCTGTCCCCACTATCACAATAACTTCCTACTGGTAGGGCGACTTTACACCGGTGACGTGTTAGTCACCCTCATGAATGCCTCTGTGTGCACAGCTACAGGTGCTCCTTCTCCTGTTAAACAAATGCCTGTGTCGCCTGTACTGATGAATCCGGTGTTTGCCGCTGAGGCTTCTGGGTATGCAAATGAGTGTGGCTAGCCACGCCCCCTCCAGTGACAGCAAGGCTCGTGCAGCAGCCCCTTGGGGACTTGTGCTCTGGGTCCAGGCTGTGAATAGTCTCAAAATCCAGTAATAATCACACAGGCAACATTTCAGGACAGGGAGGTGGGAGGGGTTTAAAATAGGAAATCAGGAGAATGAAAATCCCCCATTGACTTCTGTTGGAGAAAATGCAATTTCAGGCAAGAGACGGCTAAAATAAAGGCATTTGTGCCTTGAAAAATCGGTAGTCTCCCGCCTGAATCGGGTCTATTGGCATGTATGAATAATGACGAAAGGCTCCGTGGGGTTAGGGTACTTCCACAATATACTCGCGTGCATACGTGCCAACAGACCTGATTCATACAGGACAGTCCCAACTTTTGAAGCCAAAAAGGCTGTCTTTGCCTTGTCAGGGGGAGAATTATTACAGAGCAGGAGGGGTCAGGGGCTGGGGCGCAACGGCTCAGAAACCTGCGCTGGGGAGACCATGAGAGAGAACTAAGGAAAATGGGACACCTTAATTTGTACCCGGTTGTGCAGGAACCCTTGCTCTAAAAATAGAGAAAAACAGATATATGAGCAGTGGAAACCGAGGCTGAAAGTTTAACAGGTTTATTATGAAGGTACAGCTTCTGAAAAATACATTCACAGCATGAGAAATCACATAAATTCTTAGTCTAGCACTCCGCATTCACTGTAAGTCGCATAGACTGATTTGATTATACTAAACACAGTTTCCTGATTGAAAGTGAGTATATACTTATAAGCAAATGTAGGTTTTGAGGTAGATTACTTACAAAAGGTGAAGTACATTTCATAGAGATAACTCATGGAATACAAAGTACATATTATTATTATAAAACACTCACAGTACTATATATGGTGAGATGTCCTGCAATCACAATAGAAAAGCATGAAATGCTATTAAAGTTGACACAAGTTTTAGAGAACATTTGCAAAAATATATTTTCTTATTAAAAAGCAGATGAAATACAATACAGGTAAAATATATATTCATGAAGTACAAAACACTTAAACAAAACAAGGCTTAATCAAGACTTTAAACAAGGGCCCTTGGAGACAACTCGCTGCCTGAATACCTACAAACAGACGAGGGAGTTGTCTGAAGATATTCTTGCGGACCCCCTTTTTATATGTTTCAGGCTGGTGAGAAGCCGGTCACCTCATCTCACGCCATCTCGTACCACATGTCCTTCCTTCGTCACCTACAGCCTGGCCTGTACCTTTCCCATACATACGCTCAAAATGTAGCCCTATTCTTGTAAATGCGACACGTACACTTGTCTAGACTAAGGTCGCCTTGTTGACTGGAATATTGTCATAAATTCTGCTTGGGCGGCAGAATAGGCAGAAAAGTGTTATTATTGCGCAAAAGGATTCTATTAATGTGAGTATGTACCAGTCTGTAAGGCTTGTCGCCACATTTATCACTCAAGCTTGGCGTAGCTGCGGTGGGAACTTCCCTTTTCTCATGCACAGCTTTAGGTGTCGGTCCGGGGTGTGTTGAAAGAATAGATGGGAAATTGAACATTAACGTTCGTGAACTTAGCACACGGTAGGGTGGGGGCTAGAAACAGGAGTGCTGAGCCTCGAAGAAGTGGAGCTGGGTGAAGCTTGGGTCAGACCTGCTTTCTGATCAAGAGAAAATGGCAACACTCTGGTCAATGTAACTGAGGCCTATAACTTTCAAGCAGCAGGGCCTACACAGGGGTTAATGCTGGCTAAGTGATAAGAATACCCCAGGATATCTACATAGTAAAATCTTCCCCTCTAGCAGCCTGACACAGCAGATTCTTCAATGCAAGTCAATGGGAAATGCATCTAGCCCTGCCCAGTACCACGCATCAGGAGTTAGACTAACACATTTTACTGCTGGTGTCCGCATCAATAGACTAAAATGCATTAGTCACGCAATTATAGCGCTCGGGGACACTGCTGGAGCCGTGCTCGAGGAACTCAGCTGCGCAGCCCTGCGCGATCGCACCGGCATGCGCTGTGCTAGTAGAGCATGCTTTCTCACTTGTTGTAATGTTTACCCACTGCAGTGCCTCCTAATGAAGGCGCTCCGGTGCCCTGTGGAGAATCAATCAATCAATCAATCAATCAGAGGGCAGGTGTCTCTGTCTGTAAATATTCCAGACATGGATCCTGGCGGCAGCACCTTGCCTGTTGTTCATTCCCGGCAACGCGCCCGCCCCACTGTGACCTCACACGGGCTGATTGACCTGAGTCAGACACCTCCAGGCAGCAGCTTTATTTAAAGTTGCTGCGACAGCACATTAAACCCAGAAATCAACGGCCTTCACCCGAGCCCAAATGAAGCCTACCTGCTGGGGGTTTCAGATCGCTATAAGTCATTTTAAATAAATTCAGTGTAGTTATGAGTGAAATTTCAACAGCTATGCGTGACACTTACTCAAAAGCAATGAAGACGAGGAAAAACAAATAAATATCAGAAGTTACACCCAGTTGAGCAACAAGAAACTCCAAGAAGATCTTAAAACTGCTGCAAAGCAGCAGAAATGGAAGGGCAATAGCCAGAGACAGACTGCACTTCTCAGTCACAGAGGGCAGGGGGCACTACAGCTGCTCAGAAGATGCTCTCATTGGTCTGATCAATCATGGCCACGCACTATCCTAAAAAGCACATTTGATGGTATAGCATAGCAAGTGCAACTAGGGGATTATACCATGACGCCCAAGCACAGGCATATTTACTATTATACCACCATATTGGCAAATCCATCATTCAAATCTTAAGTCCCCCATAGATGTATGGATGCGTGTAAGTAAACACTGTAAAAACACTGTGGGCCTCATTTATGAGGTTTTGCCGTAGGGAAGCGCAGCAGGCCTTCCTGCTGCGCTTCCCTACGGAAAAATAAAAGGGCAGGAATGCGCCGTATGTATACGATACGGTACTAAAGGGGGTGGTGATGGACGGAGCATCTGAATCAATCAAACACTCACACCCAGTCAAAAGATCTGGGTTTAATCCATCACCGTTCTTTAGCCCACTCTGCCACCCCAGTTCAGACATGGCTATATGTAAATCAGTCTGACCCTGTGCCTCATGGGAACAGTCCAGCCCAAACTACCAAGCCATGTCTTCCCTGGACCGGAAACAAGCTTCCAAGGACCGGTTTCTGGCATTCCAGCCGTCTTCAGCCCGGCTTGCTTGAATCCAGTGGCAAAGTGAGCAAGGGACTCACGTCTGAGCAAACCCTGCCACACTTATGGCGGCCAAAGCGATACAAAAGGGGGTGGTGATGGACGGAGCATCTGAATCAATCAAACACTCACACCCAGTCAAAAGATCTGGGTTTAATCCATCACCGTTCTTTAGCCCACTCTGCCACCCCAGTTCAGACATGGCTATATGCAAATCAGTCTGACCCTGTGCCTCATGGGAACAGTCCAGCCCAAACTACCAAGCCATGTCTTCCCTGGCCCGGAAACAAGCTTCCTAGGACCGGTTTCTGGCATTCCAGCCGTCTTCAGCCCGGCTTGCTTGAATCCAGTGGCAAAGTGAGCAAGGGACTCACGTCTGAGCATACCCTGCCAACTTATGGCGAACAAAGTGGTACAAAAGGGGGTGGTGATGGACAGAGCATCTGAATCAATCAAACACTCACACCCAGTCAAAAGATCTGGGTTTAATCCATCACCGTTCTTTAGCCCACTCTGCCACCCCAGTTCAGACATGGCTATATGCAAATCAGTCTGACCCTGTGCTTCATGGGAACAGTCCAGCCCGAACTGCCTATGTATAAGATACGGCGCATTCCTGTCCTTTTCCCCTGCGCCGGCGGCCAGTGGGCTGCCGAGCGCCAACGCAGGCACCTTGGCACAATGGTGCAAGGGTGCCTGCGTTGCGGGGAAGATTATTTTTGTACGGGAAGGGAAACCTCTCTGGACAAAAATAATCACAAGAGGCTTTTCCTCTTTCAATGTGCTGCAGAATGCAGCACACATGGAAAAAGGAAAAACGAGGAGAAATAAAGATATTTCTCCCCGTTGCGCCTCCCTTACGCCTCCCCTGGGGAGGCGTAGGCTTCTGGCACTGCCTCAGATTTACGTTTTTTTGTAAATCGGGGCAATGTCATAAGGCCATGGGTGTTGCTGGGAACGCCCCCAGCAACACCCATTGCACGTCCCTTTAACTCAGAACACTGCGTTAAAGGGACTGATATTTGTCAGGTAGCATTAAGCCAAAAAAAGTGGCTTATTGCTGCCTGATAAATATCAGGCAGGCCCTGTGAGTGTTACACCCATACCTGTACATTCTGTCCATGCATCTCCTGGCACCAAGGACAAGGTATGTGCTCTGCAGTGTTTGCTGGTTAACAACGACTCCACCGCAGATAGGTAATATTAACTTCAAAGTGTTTATTCATGGGTTCCTGGTTCTTCATACATAGATAGTGATGCCAGCAAGCCCCAGCACAACAGCTACTCCTGGCCAACTGCCCCCAATGTTCCTATTCTAATACCCGATCATGTCCCTCACCAACCTTCCACTCACAACACTCCAATGTCCCCCACCTTCCCCTCAATACGAATAACAAACACAACAAAACAACAATAGATGAATGACACATGCCCTTTCCCCACTTAGAACACCAACTACCAGGAAATAAATATGCACGCTGTAAATAACTAAAATATAATATTATTCCATCACAAACTCTGTAATATGACCAGGCAATTTACTGTCTCTCGCACTTCGAAGTACTCTCACATCTCACTCACCCTAGCGTTTGCTTCAACCCTTGAACACACCTCATCGCCCATCAAGTATCCGCTTACAGTGTCATGCATACCACACTCCTGACCATTATGTCCGCTGTGAGAAGTTGGCCTGGCATATGCTGTCCACTATTCTAGTGGGCACCTTGCACCAGTCCAAACGACCCTTATTGATGGTAGGTTTAGACAACCTTTTTAGAAAGCTATCCTAGTGGTGGCTGTGGGGAGCAGCCTTCAGGCTAAGTCTTGGAGGAATGTAAAACAGCTTGTTTTACCAGTTTTAATCTCTTGAATAATCAAATGAAAGTATACCACACAAGGTATATATATAAAATATATATGTATTTATTCTAAACACAACCCCTCTTGTCTCTTTATGAGGCTAGAGGCAAAAGTACAATACAAGAACTTATATAGCACACAGTTAAGTAGCAGAGTATACGTTTTCCCCTAGGGGCCTCACAAACCATAAACTAAGAAAGTGGTATAAGTACCGCTCTCAACACAGAGACCAGACCTAGAGCCTGTAGAACCATGGGAGCAACCAGGAACCACCCATGGTAGGGATGTAGGAGACCCACGGGGGACGCGTGCTGTGTCTAAACACGGACGCAAATCACCATTGACTTCCATGGAGTTTTAAAGTTTAAGGACACTTAGGAGTGGACTACGTAAAACCCGTTCAGAACTGGACACTTTCAGAGTAAAGACCCACGGGAGCACCGGAGTACTCGTGTTACCTCACGCAGGGAAACCCGGTGCATAGGTGTCTTTTCGTATCGGGTGTTCGTCGTTGATTCCAATGGAGAGAGAGCTGCGTAGAAATGCTGCAGGCGTCCAGGTGAAGAGTGTCCGGATGGATCCAAGAGTGGATCGGAGATCTGAAGAACATGGAAGCAGAGAGGACACAGTGTGGGTCACTAGCCAGTGACCTGGATGGCGACAGGAAGATGTCAGCCGATGTCGGGGGATTTCAAGGGAAGTAGGTGAAGCTTGACTCTTCAGCCACGAGGTCCAGGAGGCATCGACGACAACCAGGAGCTGGATTCGAGCTTTCTCACAAAGGATATTAAGAGCTGCAGCATCGGTATCCGGATTGGACCTAACAAGCCTTGGCAACAGCAACCCACGCAAGATGACAAGATTGGCTTCGGTGCAGACCAGCAAGGTCTGAGGGACTCACCCTTTGGAGGGGAGGTAGGGCACGTCTGGGGCAACCAGGGAAGCCCTAGAAACAAAGTAGAGTCCTTTGTGGGGACCCACTAGCCAACAGACTAGGACTTGCAAAGGCACCTTGAGCGGAAATGCTGAAAGCGGGCCCACGGAACACTCGTGGAGTGTGAGCCCACAATCTTCAAGGCAAAAGGTGCTCAGGGCTTGGACTACAAGTAGCCCAGTGCACAACTTTGGGAAAGCTCGGGAAGTTGATGCACTAGCAAACGTGCAGGATGTCCAGGAGTTCCGGTCCCACGTCTCTCGTGATAGCTACAGGTCTCAGCTTTGCTGGGGACTCGTGTCAGCCTCAGAGATGTCTAGAAGTCTGTGCCATGTGTCCCAGATCCTTTGGGATCTATCAGGAGCCTTGAAAATGCAGACTGGTAAGATGCTTCTTTGGTGACTGTTTGAAGAGGGGAGTCACTCCTTAACCCCAAGGGAGATTTCTTCCACCTTCCAGTCGATATGGAATGTCAAAGGTCCAAGATATATGTTGCAGAGTTTTGTACAGGGTAATCTAAAGTCTCAGTGACTGGGTTCCTATACTTATACTAAGTTTAGGGGTTGGACTAACTCTAGTGCCCCACATATAGGAGGACATGGGGAGGGGTGGGGAATGGGTTTTAAAAGGAAAAAAAGGGGGAGTCTATAAAAGGTCATACCATATGAGGACACAGGCGACGAGCACTAGGAAAGTTTAAAAATCATACTAGAATCTAAAGTACAAATGCATTTTTAACCAGAAGAGATAACATTATTAGACTTTCAGTTTGAGTTGAGCGCGGCAATGGATTACACAATTGATGTTTTTTAAAAATGAGTTGCAACTGATAATCATGTAATGATGTACATATAATGGCGCACAGTATATTAATACTTGTTTACATTGATTTTACAGTTACCCCTGACGAAGGGCCCATGGGGGCCCGAAATGCATTGGGTGTTTTTAAATAAACTGCTTTGGATGAAATGTGCACTAGTACGTATTTTTGAATGAAGAGGCACGGATGGCCCATCTTAAATATGAGAAACCCAGGAAATTGGCTTTAAACTTGCACGTGGACTAAAAGTGATTATAAAAGAGTAAAGAAGTTAAAACATGGATTAATCAGATTTAAACGGATGAAAATGAATTATGAAAACTGCAAATGCAGCAGCAATTGTGCCATGGTTGGGGGCACTATTTTAGTGTCCCATTATTATGCATATAGTATTACGTGCCACTGGAGCTGGGCGCGTTACCATTGAGCACGCTTTTTCAAAGCGCCTAATAATTGGAGGAACTGTAGTTATCAAGGTGTGCAACCCATTCATATAAACTGTCATATAAACTGAGGGGTGGTTATACCCATTCCCCTTTGTCCAGTTTCACACCAGAGCTGGGGCTGAGGGCCCCAGCAACTGGTTTGAACTGGGAAATGCAAGGGCCACCTTGTGTGCCCCAGGCAGTGTCTGAAAAGCATTCACTGAATGCAACCCACCCTACCCCAATACACTAAAGCCTGGCGGGGGAGGTGTCGGCACCTCCCTGGACAGGAAACCTACTGTCCAGGCCTACCCTGCCGGAGTTTCGTCCAGCATCAGGAGGTCAGACTCGTGTCTGTAGCAGCAGGATCCATTTTGTGATGCTGAGGCTCTTTTAAACATTTACCGGGTATACCAGTGTGTACATGTCTTCTCCCTCTAGAAGGGTGGAATTCTACCCCCGCCACCAGAACTGGTGGGGAAGTAGGATTCCAAAGTGTTTGACACCAAACACAACATGTTTTGATGCAGCCAAACCAAAGTTAGCATTTACTGCGAGGTTATAATGCACTTAAGAGTATATGGTATGGCTGTATCATAGAACAGCTATAAGGAAGGGTTTCCGAAAGCTGCAGAAGAGCTCAGCTCATGCTAGGGCACCCCCTCACACAAAACCAAGCACTCTGCCTTCAGGATTGTCAAGGCCTGCCATAGGAGTGACTTATAGGTTTATATGTGTCTATATATTTAGGTAGATATAGGTATACTATATCTAAGTAAGGGGTGCTTACACCACCTTACCCAGGCTGCAAATGCAGACCTTTGGTGTCATTTTGGAAAGCTTCCCAGGGGTGGCATAACACATGCTTCAGCCCCTGGCAGGCCTCTGGGGTACCTATGCCCTTGGTACCTAAGGTACGGTATACTAGTGAATCACAAGGTTAACCCAGTAACCCATCTGGAGTGTACCTAAAGTACATGTAACCAATTTAGAGAGAGAACAGCTAGGCTGTGGTCCTGATTAGCTGGGCCACAGCCAGACTAAAGTCGATAAACCAGTGAAACACAGCACAAAGTGTGGGTAACCATAGGAAGCAGACCCTACTCTCCTACATCCGCTAACCTCCTTGCACTCACTCACATGGCATAAATTCCGCACTCTCCCATCTTCAAGTTTCACTGCACCTTCCAACACCTTTACGATCCTCAATGGATCAGACCAACGAGGTGCCCCCTTTTCCAATAGGCCTGGTTTCCTCACTCACACATACTGACGTACCAAAACATTCAACATCTTCTTATTACCCGACACGCGTAGATGTAAGGCACTCGCGCTATTTGCATTTTAATTTTGAAATTGAAACTAATATTTGTGTTTTTATCTGTTTTTAAATCAATTGCTGGCACATTGCACTTTTGGTTATCTTGTATGTAGGACCCCTACCTCATCCGCTCTTTGCCTCTTTTCCTCTTACTCCGGTCCACGGCGGGCGTGCCCGTTTGTAGTGGAGAGTATAGAGGACTGCCAGCTTCTCTACTTCTGGCTGCTTCTGGAGGTGGAACAAGCGGGTTCTCGCACTAGCACCCGCCTACTACTTAAACCTAGCATTTCCGTCGTGCAGCGGACGCGCGCAGCAGACGCGCGCAGCGGGCGCACCACTGGCACACTTAAGGCGCACCAAAAGCAAGCCCGCCAGGCCTGTTCCGCGGCCAGCGCCAGCAATGCTGCTGGGTGCCCCTCCGGTGCCTAAATCCTTCGGTCCAGGTCGCAACTGCTTGAAGTGCGAGATAAGTGCTGTGGTGCCCCGACCTTTGGTGAGTTTTCTGGGCCCCGTCTCAATTTAATTGTGCCGTTTGTCTATTCACTTTTAAGTTAGATCCCGCAGCCCCTCCCAGACTACACCCAATGCGCTTTGGACCCGCAAAGGGGCAAATTGGCCTTAACCCCCATTAAAGCCCGTTTATTCATTTGTAGATCGCTACCCCGCAATTCGGATGACATTTTCCTTTCCCTTGCAACTCATGCCTGGGAAACGTGGATTAAGGACTTTTCTAATCCCGACTTCAATCTTGGCATCCCCCCTGAATATCGGTTTGTGGGAATAAATAGGCCTAACAACAAGGTGGGTGGTGGGATAGCAGTGATCCTAAGTTCAGGCTGGGAAAATCCCTAACATCAGCCCCTTAGAAGCGATGTATTTCAGCATCTCTGCTGTATCGAATATAGCCATGGCTGGAATTCTTATTTATAGACCCCCTACCTCCTGCCTCAACATTTTACAGATTTTTATAATATTGCGGCTGATCTGTTGCTTAAACATACACATATTATACTCCTTGGTGATTTTAACTTACAAGTGGATGATACTCAGTGCACTAAAGCTGGCCAGCTCCTAGAAACCCTGGAAGGCCTTAATCTAATCCAGCGGGTTAGAGGCCCTGCCTCTAGATTTACTGTTTACGAACAACCCTAACCTGTCCACAGCTCCGCCTATACCTCATACATGGTCAGACCATTTTTTAATCCTGTTTAGTGTGTCTACTCTCTCTTAATCAACAAATTCCTCTTTGGCCCGGGATCACAGTAGGAAATGGTTTAAAATCACTTGTAATACTTTGGCCCCCTGCCCTTTCTCGCACCCATCTGCAGTTAGGGGGGGGATTTGGAACTAGATGTATCTAACTTTAATTATTGGCTCTCCTCTGCCCTTTATACGGTTGCCCCAGAGCAACCTATTGTCTCCTCTAGAAAAAAAAAATCTGCCACCTGGTTTACCCCCGCTCTGCGCGCTGAAAAAAGTCAGTCCAAGAAACTCGAACAGAATTGGAGACTATCCTATGAAACAGAGGCTAAATCAATTTACAGAGCCGCGATTAAGAATTTTCACAAACTTAACTGCCCAGTAATGTGAGAGTATTTTGTCAAGAAAATGTACTCCGCCAGTATTTTTTTCAATTTGACCTGGAAACAGGCCATGCTAATACCTATTTTGAAAAAAACGGATGCAGATCCTTCTGTTTTTAAAAATTACCGCCCTATTTCCCTGCTACCTAAACCAGCCAAAGTCCTGGAAAAAGTAGTTCAGGAGCAATTTTCGAGCTATCTTGAGACGTGCCATCATTCACACAACTCACAATCTGGGTTTAGATCCGGATATAGCGCAGAGACTGCGCCGCGGGAGGTTTCTGAAACCATTTGTGAATGTTTGGATGCAGGTGAAGCAGCGATGCTGGTGCTTCTTGACCTGTCCGCGGCATTCGATACGGTCTCTCATGATATTTTGCTTGAGAGACTATACATTCTCGGGATTCAGGGTACCCCTCTATCCTGGATCAGATCCTTTCAAGATCGCCGCACTCAACAGGTCTCCCTTCAGCCATTTGTGTCCGAGGAGAAACCACTGAACTGTGGAGTCCCTTCGGGCTCCACGCTGGGCCCGCTATTTTTTAATGTATATCTCTCTCCTCTGGCCTCAGTGGTAGAATCTTGTGGTGTCAGAGTGATTTCTAATGCTGACAACACACACTTGGTGTTCTCATTTAAGGGTCACTCTGAAGCAGCCTCCTCAAATTTTAGACACTGCTTGTGCAACATCTCCACCTGGTTGGCATCAAACACGCTTAGGCTGAACTCTCATAACACTGAGGCGCTGTTTTTCATCAAAAAACCCTCCTCCACCTCTTTGATGGTAGCCATTGGAGTTGAACCCCCCTCCGGAACCTGTGGACTCAGCCAGGAATCTTGGATTCCGGTTCAACAACGAGTTATCCTGTAAATCTCAATTCATCCAGGTTTCCTCAGTGGGTTTCGGTAAATTGCAGATGATTCTCAGAATTCTCCCTTTTCTCCCTCGGGAACCTCGCCAGATCATTGTTCACGCCCTGATCACCTCTCATCTGGACTATGCAAACAGTCTGTACGCTGGGGCTCCTGCCTCCCTGATCAAACGCTTACAGATTGTTCAGAACGCGGCGGCCAGGTTGATCGATAACATCCCATATCGCCACTCGATTTCTCCCCAACTGAAGAAGCTTCACTGGCTTTCAGTGACCAGGCGCATTCAGTTTAAGTCACTTGTTTTAGCTTTTAGAGCAATGCTGGGTCAGGGACCGGCCTACTTTAGAGCTCGACTTCATCATGCTCAGTCTAACCGCTCACTCAGATCAAACCATCTCCGCCTTTTGGTGACTCCCCGTTTTTGCCGCTCCAGAATGGGTGGCAGAGCTTTCGCAGTGATCACGGCCAAAGCCTGGACCAGCCTGCCAATGTCCTTGTGGGTGGCTGAATCCCAATCTAGTTTCCGATACCACTTGAAGACCTGGCAGTTTTCCAACTCTTAGCCCTCTATGAGTACCCGCACCTGCCGCCTGTCTTAGAGCCGGGAAACGCCCGCTGGGTGTAGCTGTGCGCTTTACAAGCTTCAAATAATAATAATAATAATAATGTTGATTCTGTTAATGACCTGAGTTTGACTCCGTTCCACATTCCTCTTCATCAGAAGCTCAGCCTCTGACTTCCTTTTCTCTTCTTTCTTAATCCTCAACAACCAACGTACAAGTTTTGAAGAAGGTCTCCTTCCTCTTAACACCTCAAACAGCATTCTACCTGTTACTGAATGAGGTGTAATCGTGTACAATAACAACATACTTTGAAGAGCTTTTATCCATTATAACCTAGACTTAAGTGCAATTGTATTGCCTCTTTGAGTCCATTGAACCGCTCGACCTGGCCATTACTTTCGGGATAATACAACAACGCCCTTACATGATTTCATTTTTCCAAACACGACTGCATCTTACTTGATTTAAGCACCACCCCATTATCAGACACCAACAACTCTGGTAATCCTTTCCTGGAAAAAACATCTTCCAAAAAATCAATAACCACCTCCGTGGTCACACTACCAACAATATGAACTGCCGCCCACTTAGAGTAATGCCCGATGAGAACAATGGCATATGCCTCTTTGGATGGTAACGTGGCAAATGGCCCCATAATATCAATTGTTACTTTCCACCATGGCCCATCAGATGAATCTACAGTTTGCAAAGGGACCATGATTGGTTTAATCACTTTTTCACTTGACATGCATGTACTACATTCCCTCACCCAACTATCCACCATACCATCCAAACCTGGCCACCTAATTGTGTTCATAAACGTTGCGCCTCATGCTTGACATCCTCCAATTGCCTTCATGTCCTAACTTTATGATGTTCTTGCGAATCCTAATAGGAGGTACAAATCTACCTCCTTTAAGGACAATACATTTACAAAAGGATAATTCCTCATTTTCCTTCCAAAATGGGTTATGTTCAGCTTACAATTGCCATTGCAAAGGCCACACATTTACAATGATTTGTTAACACCCAGCAGCACCACATCTTTTTCCATTTCTTCTATCCCTTTCACCTCCAACAACTCTAACACATTCGCCACATCCCTATTTCTATGACGCATCACGTCTTCATATGTGTACACCACATCATGTCCACTCTCATCCATTGCCTGTGCTGTGCACAATTCCACTGGTAACTGACACAACCTATCAGCAACACAATTATTTTTGCTTGGAACGCATACAATATCATAATAATACATTTGCAACCTTGAAGCCAATCATGCTAATTGTGTTGTTATATTTTTCCCACCTCTTTGTTTTGAAATATTCACTAAAGAGTTATGGTCTGCACAAATTCCCAATTTCCTGCCCCGAACATACACCCTGAAACACTCTACAGTCCAAGTTGGAGCGAGTAATTATTTCCCTATCACTGAATAATTTCTGCTCACTTGTGTCAGGGTGCGAGATGCATGTGCAACCACCCACTCATCCTTCTTTTGTGATAGAACAGCTCCTACTCCGTAACCACTGGCACCCACAGATGATGCATATACAACCACCCACTCATTACCATCCTTCTTTTGTGATAGAACAGCTCCTACTCCATAACCACTGGCATCCAAAAATATAGTAAATCCAACCCCATGGCGCATTTAATAATAATAATAATAATACGGAGTTTTATAAAGCGCAAACAGCTACCTCACGAGGAGGTGTCCCGGCGCTATAAGAACAGGATGTTTTGACCATGAGGGCTAGAGAAGATGACGTCTAGCGCGGCTGAGCAAACAGCCAGGTTTTCAGCAAACGCTTGAAGCATAACTCGGAGGGGGCCTGTTGAAGAGCAGGGGGCAGGGAGTTCCAAAGTGTCGCCACATTGGCCGAGAAAGTTCGTCCTCCCAGCCGGGCTCTTTTTGCTCTAGGGACTGCAATCTGAACACGGTTGTTGGATCTGAGGGAGCGAGCTTGAGTGTATCTTGGTAGTCGGGCTTTCAGATAGTTAGGACAGTTGCCGTATAGAGATCTGAGGGCCAGAGTGAGTGCCTTAAATTTTATTCTGCTTGACACTGGTAACCAATGAAGGGAGAGAAGGTGCGGAGAGACTGAATGCTTGAAGGGAATTCTCATTAATAGTCTCGCAGCCCCATTTTGGACCAGTTGCAGTTGCTGTATAAGGTACTTTGGTAAGCCCAGATACAAGCCGTTAGCGTAATCCAGCCTGGATGTCACTGTGGCATAGATTACAGTTTTTCGGCAACTAACTGGTAAGAGTCGGAGAATCTTACAAAGATTCCTAAGCTTACTCAGACAGCAGCCAGCTACTTGCTGGATGTGTGATGCAAAGGACAAATTTTCATCCCACCGTACCCCTAAATTCTTTGCCAAATGGCTAGGCAAGGGGGCTTGTCCCATCTCTGCCGGCCACCAAAGTTCAGATGGAGGAGGGGGGCCTTTGCCGAAGAAGATCACTTCCGTCTTACTAGCGTTAAGTTTTAGTTTATTTGTGTTCATCCAGCAGGCCACATCTTGTAGACAGCCCTTAAAGCTCAAGAAAGATGCTTCCGACACTTCTGAATATGGAAACACCAGTTGGGTGTCGTCGGCGTATGAAATTGCCTTAATCCCCCAGTTGGCAATCAGCGTAAAAGAGTGGGGCCAGGTAAATATTAAATAAAAGTGGGCTAAGAGCCGAGCCCTGCGGAACGCCGCAGCTGAGGGCTTTAGGTGTTGAAGAAACGGCCCCTAGCTCCACCTTCTGTGTTCTTTGGGTCAGATACGACTGTAACCACTCCAGAGCCTGGTCCTGGATGCCTATCTCCGCCAGTCGTGACAGCAGTATAGCGTGTTCGACCGTATCAAAAGTGCCCAACAGATCCAGGAGCACCAGCATCGCCGAGTCTCCTGAATCCATCGACCACCTCACTGACTCTACCACCTCAATTAGTGCTGTTTCAGTGCTAAAGCCGGGTCTAAAGCCTGGTTGCGTCTCGTGTAATATTTTATTGTCTTCGATAAACTGATTCAATTGGCGCTGGATAACTTTCTCAAGCATTTTGCCTGGTGCTGCCAGCAGAGAAATCGGACGGAGATTACTGAGGTCCTTGGGGTCCCCATTTGGTTTTTTCTTTAGGGGGAGGAGAGTCGCATGTTTCCAAATATTCAGGAATATCCCAGATGAGATGGACAGATTCCATATTTGCTGAATAGTGGGGGCTACGAAGTCAGCTATGCGATTCCACAGTTTAGAAGGAAAGGGATCATCCGGCGAGCCTGACTTGCATCGACTTAGTTCTTGCATAATCGTATTTAGAGCTATTGGATCAAATTGTGTCAAAATAGCGCAGTCTGATATTTTGCCAGCTAGATCCGTTTTTACCGTGATCTTCTCTGGCCCAAAGGACTCATAGACTTTTTTTAATTTTTGAGTCAAAGAAGTCAGAAATGCTATTGCACAACGAGATCGACGGGGGAACCTCCCTCTCGACACACATAGGTTTGAAGAAAGACTGTACTATTTTAAAGGTTTCTTTGCTCGAGTGTTCAGCTTGTTGAATAGAGTTCGCATAGAACAGTTTTTTTGCCTTTCTAATGGCTTTATGCAGTTTTTTGGATGCTTCCTTGTAACGGACTTTCTCTAGAGGTTCGTAGTTAAGCCTCCAAAGCCGCTCCAACCTTTTACAGTCCAATTTTTGTATTCTAAGGTCCTGAGAGAACCAGGGAGCGGAAGGGGAGTCTCGTTTAGATATTGCGGGTGTTGCCCGAGCAATAGATGCAACCATGTTCCCGATCCAATCATTAAGTAGCTGAGCGTCAGTGTTAACATTTGAAGTAAGGGTAGGAGAATTCTGGGTAAGAGCTGGTCCCATAATGGCAGGGACTAACTTGTTCTATTGTCTCTTCATAAAAGAGCACTTGCTTGACACAGATATGTCAGCCGTCACTTTTAGTTGAAATGGAATCAGATAGTGATCTGACCATATCAATGGTAACAGTGTTTCTGCCACCACATTATTAATGTTAGAAAATATTAAGTCGAGCGTATGGCCCGCTCTATGTGTGGGGCCCTCATTAATGAGTCTCAGGTTGGCTGAATTCAGTGTAGACCTCTTCCCTGTCCATGTGAATATTGAAGTCCCCAACAACAAGAAACTGAGGGTGAAGGAGGGAGCTCTGAATGATGATATCCATTAGAGTAGTCAGGTGGGGTTCCTCCCCCCCGGAGGGCGGTAAATAACTAGTCCCGCTAGGGATAGCTGAGGTCCCACCTGAAAACAAAAGTGTAGTCCCTCTTGTCCCTGAATAGAAGTGGGGGCAGAGGAAGTAAGTGTAGGCTGCTCTTTGAATATAACAACCACTTCCCCCCCTCTTTTTTCGCCAAGCCGGTTGGCGAAACATATTTTATACCCAAGGGGTATAGCCAGTGCAATGGCGTTCATGTTGTCTTCATTGAGCCAAGTTTCTGTTAGAAACAGGGCATCCCACTGTTGCCCTTCCAATAGCAGCCAGATGTCGTCTGCATGCTTTGCAAGGGATCTGCAATTCAGTAGTCCCGCTCTGAAGTCTCTACTGATCGGTGGCTTGGGTTTAGTAGACCCCTCAACCCTCCCACCGACCGATGTTCCTAATAGTATCCCACAAGTCCTACAGGCATAGGGGAGAGTGGAGGTCCCAAGGTCGGTGCTGTGAGTGCAGGTGTCAGCCATGGTATTTAAAGACCATAGGTTTTCCCGTGACCATACGATTTTGCCTTTATCTGCAGCCTCACCGCCAGCATTTACAACCTCATTCTTGATTGCTACAAAGTCCTCCTTGCGAACAACCAAATATTGCATTTTTCTTAAATAACGCTCATACATTTTCCACCTTCGAGACATAATTTTTCACAAAACGGGAATGAAACTCTGTTAGCCCCAAAAAATACATTAATTGTTGTTTAGGCTTGAGCTCAGGAGCATTCACAATAGCTTCAACATGACTGATGTTGGACGTACGGCTTCCAAAGATATAATGTACCCCGAGTATTCCACCTGCCGTTTTCCAAAACCACATTTCTCTTCCTTCACACTCAGAAAAGTTTTCATTAGAGCATGTAAAACCTCCTTCAATGTCCCATCATGCTCTCTTTTGTCCTTTCCAAATATCAAAATGTAATCCTAAACACCTTCCCACCTGTTAGGCCTGATAATACTCTGGACATCTCCCTCTGAAAACCAGCAGGTGCACCTGCAGACCGTAAAGGCATTCTTCTAAACTGGATCCTGCTTTCAGTTGTTATAAAAGCTGTGCAATGCCTAGAGTCTGGTATGCGCTGGCCAAATCAATTGTAGTGAATACAGTAGCCTCCCTGTGAGTAGTTGACCTGGTATATGCTGTCCACTGATTAAAGTGGGCACCTCGCACCAGTCCAAACAGCCCTTAGGTTGATTTAAGAGGTCAAAGATAACCTTAGAAAGCTATCCAAGTGGTAGCTGTGGAGAGCAACCTTCAGGCGTAGTCTTGAAGGAATGTTAAGCAGCTTGTTTTATCAGAATGCAATCTTATTGTATTCATTAAATGAAAGGAGAACCACACAGTAGTTATAAAAATATGTATTTATTTATAAACACTTTCTAGTATGACACAATATCTTCTACACGAATATATTCACAAAGCAAATAATACTGTAGTACAGAAACAATAGTAAGTAGCAATAAAAGGCAGTGGGTCATATTATCAAGGACCGGTGTTAAAATTATCACCGTTTCATCGGCAGGAAACTGCCGATAAAACAGCGATAATGCGCTTGATAATACGCCCTTGTTAATTCCCATAGAAGCCCATGTTAACACCAGAACATAGGTTTCTATTGGAATTAACAAGGGCGTATTATCAAGCACATTATCGCCGTTTTATCGGCAGTTTCCTGTTGAAAAAACGGCGATAATTTTGACACCGGTCCTTGATAATATGCCCCAGTGAGCCCAGAGAGGGACCAAACCATATATTAAATAGTGGTATAAGAACCACAACTCGAGTCAAGACAAGGTCTAGAGTAAGTAGAATCGCTGGAACCCCAAGGAACCGCCCAAGGTGAGTAAGTAGGAACCCCCACAGAGGACAGGTGCAGTGTCGGAACACGACTGTGTGATCCGTACAATTCTATGGGGAAGTTGTGGTTGAAGTTCTAAAGTTTAAGGGCCCTTCCCAGTGTGCTTCGAAGAAACCCAGTGGAAGTTAGGAGGTTGGAGCGTCCCCCTATCTGTGGATACCGTAGTAAGCCCCTTTGTACCCACAGGGGAGGGTTCCCCCAGGGGAGGTCTGGACACTGGTACTCCTCTGTCCTTTGTCCAGTTTTGCACCAGAGTGGGAGCCATCGGCTTCCAGAACTGGTTTGAGCTGGACTATGCACAGGGACACCAAGTGTGCCCCTCGTACAGACTTTGGAAGTGCACCCACCAAACCCCAATACCAAATCCTGTCTGTGTGGTGGCCACACCTCCCTGTGACAGGATGCCTATTGTTCTGCCTTCCTCTGCTTGAGCTTGGCTCGGCAGCAGGAGGGCAGAAATGTGTCTCTGGTCGGCAGCAACCCTTGTGTGCTGTCTGGGTCGAGAAGGGTAAAATTGATACTTGTATAGCGCACTACTCACCCGCAAGGGTCTCAAGGCGCTTGTACGAATACCGCTGTGGAACCCGTCCTGGCTTTCCCTGTGAGGCGTCCACTCCTGGGTACCCCTAGGGTGAAGGCCAGGCATCCTTAGCATTGTGGGGGCCGTTGTGGAGATTAAGCAAGCTATTGCCCAGAGTTGCAGAGTGGGACTCTATGATTAGAATAGCATCGAGGCGAGAATTATCAGGTTCGTGGAATTTTTGTCCCAAGACCCGCCGAGGCGGGGAATTGAACCCACAAAGCTCACATCAGAATGGTGGAATCATACCTCCGACACCAGTTACTGGGGTGGAGGAATGATTCCAAGGTGTTTGATACCAAACACAACATGGTTTGTTGCAGCCGTTTTTGAGATAGCGTTTTACGCGAGCATACCATGCACCTCTACGTATATGTCTGGCTGCGTCACCATTAGCCCGAGAGAAGGGTCTCCGTATGCTGCATGGATCCTCTGCTCATGCAGGGTCACCCTCGCACGTAAAACCCAGCACCCTGCCTTCAGGATTGTCAAGGTCTTCTATGGGGGCCGACTGATAGGTTTTAAGTGTAGTGACCAATAGATATAGTAAACCTATATCTTTCGTAAAATCTTACACAGACTGCGATGGCAAACATGTAGTTCCATTTTGCATGGCCACTCATGGGTGGCATAATACATGCTTCAGCCTATGTGAGGCCTCTGGGGTACCTATGCCCTGGTGTACTGTATACTAGGGACTGACAAGGGCACCCCAGTATCCAATCTTTAGTGTACCTTGTACATATATATCAATCAATCAATCAGAGTACTTGTAGAGCGTGCTACTTACCCGTGAGGGTCTCAAGGCGCTGAGAGGACGGGGTGCTGCTGCTGCTCAAAGAGCCAGGTCTTGAGGAGTCTTCTGAAAGCGAGTAGGTCTTCGGTCTGCCGGATGTGGGTAGGGAGGGTGTTCCAGGTTTTGGCAGCAAGGTAGGATGTGGGTAGGGAGGTTGTTCGTTGGATGCGGGGGACAGTTGCGAGGGCTAGGCTGGCGGAGCGGAGCTGACGCGTGAGGGTGTAGAAGCTGAGTCTGCTGTTAAGGTAGGCTGGTCCGGTGTTGTGGAGTGCTTTGTGCGTGTGGGTGAGGAGCTTGAAGGTGATCCTCCTGTCGACGGGGAGCCAGTGTAGGTCTCTCAGGTGGGGGGTGATGTGGATGCGGCGGGGGACATTGAAGATTAGTCGGTGGAGGCGTTTTGGAAGCGTTGTAGTCGTTGTAGGTGTTTGGCTGGGATTCCTGCGTAGAGTGCGTTGCTGTAGTCCAGTCTGCTGCTGACGAGGGCCTGTGTCACCGTTCTTCTTGTTTCAGAATGGATCCACTTGTAGATCCTGTGGTGCATGCGGAGGGTGTTGTAGCAGGAGGAGAAGACGGCGTTGACCTGCGTAGCCATGAAGAGGGAGGAGTCGAGGATAAATCCTAGGCTGGGTGCATTGTCGCTGGGTGTTGGTGCTGTTCCCAGTGTGGTTGGCCACCAGGAGTCGTACCAGGCTGAGGGGGTGGGTCCGAGGATGAGTACCTCGTCTTGTCCGAGTTCAGTTTCAGATGGTTGCTCCTCATCCAGTCGGCGACGACCTTCATTCCCTCGTGCAGGTTGGTTTTGGCGGTGTGTGGGTCCTTGGTGAGGGAGAGGATGAGTTTTGTGTCATCGGCGTAGGAAATGATGTTGAGGTCATGCTGGCGGGCCACTTGTGCGAGGGGGGCCATATAGATGTTGAACAGTGTCGGGCTGAGGGATGAGCCCTGGGAGGCGCCACAGATGATGTTGGTGGCTTCGAATCAGAAGGGTGGGAGGCGTACACTCTGGGTTCTGCTGGAGAGGAAGGACGTGGTCCAGTCAAGGGCCTTCTCTTGGATACCTGCTTCTAGGAGGCGTGTCTTTAGAGTGCGATGGCAGACCGTGTTGACGGCGGCTGACAGGTCCAGGAGGATGAGTGCTGATGTTTTGCCATTGTCTAGTTGGCGCCTGATGTCGTCTGTGGCGGCGATGAGGGCTGTCTCAGTGCTGTGGTTTCATCTGAATCCGGATTGGGACGGGTCCAAGATGTTGTCTTCCAGGTGGCGGGCTAATTGCCTGTTAACGATTTTCTCGATGACCTTTGCCGGGAATGAGAGCAGGGAGATGGGCCGAAAGTTCTTGAGGTCCTTGGGGTCCTTCTTGGGCTTCTTGAGAAGGGCGTTGATTTTGGAGTGCTTCCAGCTTTCCGGGAATGTCGCTATTTCGAAGGAGATGTTGATGACCTTCCGTAGTTGGGGTGCGATGACTGCGTCTGCTTTCTTGAATACGTGGTGTGGGCATGGGTCTGAGGAAGATCCTAAGTGGATGGAGTTCATGACCTTGAGTGTTTTGTCGTCGTTGACGTTGGACCAGGAGGTCAGGCGGATGGCGCTCTTGGTGTTCGCAGGGGAAGTGGAGTCTGGCTTAGTCGGGGCAGTTGTGGTGTTGAAGCTGTCATGGATGTCTGCGAACTTGTGGTGGAAGAAGATGGCCAGCGAATCGCACAGTTCTTGTGAGGGCGGGATTTCGTTGCCATTGGCGTAACAGTTTTAAGGAGAAAACAGATAGACTGGGGTCCTGATTACCAGGATCCCAGTCAGACTAGTAAAAAACCAACACAGCACTAGGAAAAAAGGGAGACTCAAAATATCGGTGGGGACATCGACCCGCAATGACAAACACTGGCCACATAGTGATACAGAATCTCTAATAAAAGAGAGGGACCCAATCACCCAAAGGAGTAGGGTACCAAAAGACAAATGTCAGAAAATAAGATCCCTCTTGGGCAGTATTGCACCTAGGCATTCATTCAGCTCACCAAAATAAACATAGAGTCTTAATACATCACATGTAGAAAACAATGAGGAAGTGCAGAGATTGTAAATATATAAAAAAAGAGAGTGCAATTTATTGAACAAGTTAAAAGCAGCTCAGGCTTGCATCAAGCAAACCCATTATGAGTACAGTGTAAATCATAAAAATACACATACATATACAATAGCACTGGCCAAAATAAAATCTCGAGACAGAAAATAAGGAAGAATTAATTCCTATTAAAATAGGGAGAAATACAGAGGTAAACCAGAGATCAATTCTGATCAATATAATCACTCTTCCGTCAGAATTATTGTCTCCCAAAACTCAAAGTAGTTCTCCCTTTCTTGTGCATCGACGCGTTTCGGTGGGCAATCAATAAGTAGCCAACACCTTCTTCAGGAAAATAGTATAAACCATCCCATTTAAAAACAGAGCCTGAAATTCAAGAACATATAAACAAATAAGGGCCAGCTATTACATCATATCACAGTCATATGTTACATTCTGCATAACCTCTTTGTTAAAAACATACTACACAAAATACATAACAACATACACCTAAAGCAAATAATTGATAAACATATGTTTCTATTGACATCATCTTAATGGAAGAACACTTTTTTTCTCAAATTGCAGATAATATTAAAAAATAATTCAAGTGTATTGCTCATTATAGTCCATATATCCATAGCTAGCCACTCATTCTCACATAGAGATACAACGGCATAAGGCAAGAAACATAAGATAAATATGAGATAAATCATCATCATTATTCTCACAGAGTCAGAAAAATACAGTACATAACTGAATCTAATTCATATTAATAAGCCTGCTTATGCAAAGTTCATATTCATAGGCATGTTTGTAGACCCCTTCATTTAGGCATATTAGATTGATTTATTGCATTTTAGTAACTATAATATTTACAACATTAGCATTCCACAGTAAGGTTCAACAGATTATCACCAGGATACCTCACGTAATCCTGCCAATATAGAGACACAACATACCTTTATTTTCTGTTCGCAATCATACGGCTAAAAACACCCCTTACTGTTAGACAGCATACTCTTTAAGGGCCTGAACAGTGTTTCAAAGATTAGCCCGTAGCGCTCTTTGCCAAATGCAAAGCGATCTGGAGCAGCCAAAAGATACGGACAAATAAAGTGATACAGCACAGCAAACGTCCACGGTGGGCGATGAACCAAGAGCACTCAATAAGCGACGATCCACTGAGGGGCTTGGTGAGGTGTGCCCAGCATATGGCTGCGGTGGGGGCTATGGGCTGCGCGGACATCCCGCTTGGGACCCCTTCTCTCCAATACACCTGGGACAATTCTGAGCAGAAACAAACCATGAAAAGGGCTGTGCAGAGAATGCACTGCGCCTAGGACTAAAGTTCAGGGGTATATTCACAAGAAAGTGTGATAAACATCACCAAAAATTGGTAACGCAACTTTACACATCGTAGCCCATCGCGGGAAAATAACCCTGTGTTAACGTGGAATTCACAACATGACGGGAGCATGCGATAGTCTGCCGAAAACGTGGCCAATGTCAGAGATACAACCACCCGACGGAGATAAAAACACAAACCACAACACCAGAAATCGTGCGATGAGCCCATTCGCGGTGAGGAAAGCAGGGATAAGCACCACCAGGTTCACGAAACACACTGCAGGCAGGAATACGCACAACAAAAGCCTGAAAAAGTTAGACAGGAAATCAGAAAACAACAGCCAAATACAATGGAGGCAACCTGAGACAGCAGATAACTCCACCAAACCCATTGGCAACAAAACATTGTACATGGCAGACCATCTTGGACAAGATGAATGCAGCCTGAGAGCGGAGGAGGACAATTGCAGAAAACCAGAACTCCAGAAATGATGCAAAAGGCAGAAACAATAACAAGAAGGTAGCAATGCACACTGAAGGTGGGAGTCCAGCGCCACACCAATAGCTGGATGACATGAAGGAAATGATGTCCACCACATCAGACTGGAGACGGTGGCAGGACACAGGGAGCAGAAACTGCACCAAACAACAGGCACAGCAGCAACAGGGAGAGGAACCAGCAGGGACTGAGGGAAGGGGGGAGAAGGGCACAATAGCACACATGCACACCTAAGTACAGCACAACTGCAGACAAACCATGCCCAAGAGTATTTTTTTTATTTTTTATTTTTATTTTGGGACATTTGTAGAGCGCTGCGATTACGCACACCGGCGTGTCCACGCGCTGAAAGTGGGAGAGGCAGATAGCAGGGGACACAGAAAACTGCGCGGGCCTTTATTTAGTATAGAGAAATGTTTTTAGTTTCGCTCGGAACCTAGCCTCCTCTGGTTCCAGGCGCAAGTCCGCTGGCAGTTTATTCCAGTTAGTTGCCGCTAGGCATCTGAAGGACCTGCCTCCCATGCGGGCCTTCTTAATTCTTGGAATCCTCAGTAGGCCGCCCCCTGTGGATCTAAGCGCACGTGTTGGTTTGTACACTTCGATCAACTTAGTCAGAGGGTCGGGTGCCCTGCCATTCAAGATGCGATGACAGGTGCAGAGGGCTTTATATTCCACTCTTCTCCTCACCGGGAGCCAGTGTAGCTGCTGGAGGGCCGCCTTAGAAGGCGCCCTTTTAGGCAGTCTAAGAATCAGACGCGCTGCCGCATTCTGATTCACCAACCAACCAACACCAACCAGGAGCACAAGTCACACAACACAGTAATGTCACACCACTGAACAAGCACAGAAGTGAAGACAACATTGCTTGATAGGGAGAAGGGTGAGCCACATCAGAGCAGAAGGAACATCTCTCACACACAATGCAGCACACACACATAGGAAGCAGAGCACACCAACATCGAACACAATGTGGTACAAACACCAACTTGTGCACAAACAAACACAGGACACAAGTGCACCCGCCTGTGGCCAGTAAACGGCCATACGCAACTGGAAAAGCACGAAACAGGGACATGATAATGCCCAAGTACAAACACACAGTCCTGATGGTGTAGTAATGCACGTACGGCAGGGTCAGAGAGTCTGTAACACACACATTGGCATACAAATCAAGAAAGGACACCGTTGGAGACAAGTGAAAGTGCGGAAACTTTATCAACAAGTGCGAGTCAGTACGGCCAAGAGAAGTGCAACGATATGTAAACAACAACAGCAGCATGTCTGAAAGAGGAGGAGAACCTCGCCAACACAAGTCAGTGCCAACCCACGTTGGTTGTCCATACCTGGAACATGAGTCCTGGCCAATGCAGCCATGTCCACTGTCATCTTGGGACAGGTGACCATACCCACAACATGCAACCATGTGTCGGGACACATGTAATGGCTCACATCCATTTGTGGCTGCAGGTACCTTGTCAGTCGTCCATGAACGCGACTGCAGCTGCGTAGGCCAACATCTCCAATGAGCGATCGTCGTCCACCACATCTGACATGTTGCCGATGTAATCCATTAGCTGACCTGGACAGATGTGCTGACTCCAACCACTGAAACCAATGTGCACCAAAGCCCAATCGGGTAGTGGCTTAATGTGCTCCCTGCACACTACAACTCATGCAATCTCCAAGGTCCAGTTTTAAGCCTGCATGCCAAACATCCATGCATGCCATAAGCGGTCATCCTGGTGATACTCCTGGTCGTGGGCCAACAGGGGGTGCACACACACCTAGTAATCCAGGTCAGCTACCGTTACTTTGGAGAGGCAGACATCCATGGGCCACTCGAATATGCACGAGTGACAATGCAACAGAGGCTGCACGCAGGTGACGTGTGCAAAACGGAAGTTCAGCCGGTAACTGATCAGCAGCCCTGCCAACGGCAGTGCCCCCAGTACATTCAGCAGACTTGCACGGTACAGCTCCACGTGACTGGAGTCGAGAATGTGTCTGGGATGGTCTGCCATTGCGTCAGTGGCTCTGCATGAAGCGGCACTGGCTTGCCCTGAGACAGTCCAGTGGATGAAATGGCATAGCTCGGTGCAATGAGCAGTGTCTGTGTGCAATGGGTACAGGCCTTGGTTGGGGTGGGAGTATGTGTGAATGCCATTTCACGCACGCAACTACGACCAAGGACTACTGTGTGTGGGATGTGTACACTTTGGTCTCACATCGGGCAGTGCATAGTGTGTGAGTCGCAAACAAATGCTATTGTATCTGTCAGGGGGTGCTGGGCACATGCAAGTTCCTCTGTCAGGGGGTGCTGAGCACATGCAAGTTCCTGCTCGGAGCTGCAGATGTGCTACCGCTTGATAGTACAGAGAAAGGACCTTTCGACCCTACAGTAACTTCAACAGCTGCATGCATACAGGAGACGTACAGAGGCCGGTCGTGGGTATGGTGGGACATCTGCGACCCTGGGATTCATGGATGACATGCCCAGCACAATGCACATGAGCAGACTCACTGTGTGTCACATTGCCACACAGCTGCTCCTCCCTGCCACGGGCACCCACACTTGAGTGCGCTGCACGGTTGCATCACGTGCACTCCTATAGGACACCATTCTATTGTCTGTCCGCGCATGTCCAGCGCCATGCCAACAATAACACTGGCCTTCGAAGGTGTGCGCCCACTTGGGTGTAGGCCAATGGACCGGACAGGGCGGACACAGGTGTTCAGCCCATGGCTGACTGGGATCGTGCTGCGAATAAGGCTAGGCAAAAGACTAATGCATCCGCAAGACTGATACACATGATACCTGGCATGCAGGTGCCAAGAAACCAAGTGTCCTCGTGCTCCTACATGTCCCCGTCCCTGCGGGCCCGCCCTCCTGGTACATGCCACATTGCAACATCGTGTACTGTGGAACTGGTGGTGACAATACCCCAAAACAAAGACACACTTACCATACTTCATGCACCGGCACATGTCTGGACCACACCCTGCCCCCCCTGCCGAACCAGCACACGCAGCCTGTGCATGCATGGGGCAGGTGTGGGGCTACATGTCAAGGGTCACTGCCAACGCTGAGGTGACATGGCAACGTCCACAGAAGACAGCACACTGTGATGTTGCAGGGCCCGTGCCCATCATGCTGACACAATGAACACACGAGCACACTTGCTCAGATAGAGAAAATGGCTACGGGCATGTGCTTATGGCCACATTTATTATCAGGCACACTTACAGAGTGACACCTGTGTTGGACGTGTGAGGGGTGTGTGCACACCAGCCGGCAAGGGCTGCCTGGTACAGTCAGAAACCGACAACGGTGTACATCATAAAGGACACAACCATTCAACCATAAAGGCCCCATGATTTGTGCTGCACAGAGTTAGTAGCCACGAATGCACTGCGTCCTGCATGGGCCTGCCACCACGGGCCGCTGACTTGCGGTGCACTGGGGCGAGGCACAGGTGCAGAGCAGGTTCATGTGATGATTAGGGGCCTTGTCACGGAGTGTATCGATGGACAGTGGAAGGTGTACCCCCAGGGCAGGATGCAGAGGGCAGACCCACGCTGATACAGTCACCATTGTGGAGATGAATGGAACAGACACATGTTGGACACCAAGTCCAGTCCAGCCAGAAGAAGATGCAGAAAACCACCAGGCCATGGGCTCTGATGCCACCAAGGTCCAACCAGATGGTGCCCATGACTCATTGCGCACAGAGTTAGTGGCACCCATGCTGTTAAGGGATGCCTCCTGCAATGTGTCAAATGGTGTGGAGTCCTCCACACATTACCCAAGACACAGTTCTACATGTGTGACCTAAAGGACTGCATTGTAGGCCTGTGGCAGCGGTCAGCACGGGCCATTAACCAAGTGTCACTGGCATAGGTTGGATGGCCCCACGGCATTCGTAGTACAGGTTCTGTGGCACCACGGGACGTGGACTTGTGATGAACAGGGTTGATGGCACCAGGTCAGTTAGTGTTCGGTCACCTCGTGACTGTGACCCGGCTTTCGTCTGGACTGAGCCCCATCTTCCTATTACTCCTCTCCGTTGGACCACTGGTGTGGACTCTGCCATTCGCGATTCACAACTAGGTGCTGGATGTGGGAACTACTGGCCTGCAGGGTAGTCCTGGTCGCTCATCCATGTGTCGCCGGGTTGCGTTGAACAGGGTGAGTGGCACCCCGTGTTGCCGGCTAGCATTGAACAGGGTTAGTGGCACCACAAGTCACAAGATGCCCATATGGAACTATGCCTCACTGATCAGGGGTCTGGTGCTGTGGCCGCTGCCCCGGCTTTGGGGTCACTGCCATTCAGGCCTCAGGACACAGTTTCACATATGGTACCTACTGGGCTGAAGATGATGCTGGTGTAGTATGTGAATGAGGATGGAGTAATGTGGGCCAGCGTCGGGGGGCCAGTGATGGTCTGAGAGGCTGCCAGGGTTGTGGACCTTGGCCTTGGAGCTTGTGCCTGCACGTGGTGGGCCCTACGTGACACACGCTGGTGTCGGGAGGTAATCAGTGTGGCCTGGCTGTGCAGGGGCGGGCCTTATGGGTTCAGGGTCCAGGGGGCCAGGGTATAGCAGGTGCACAGGATCGCAGGCAACACCGCTCACGTGGACGGCCTTGTGGAGTGGTGAGTGGCCCCACCCTGGCAGAGACGTTGGGCTTTCCGGAAGAGGGTAACACCCAGGGCTACGTGCTTTTTATTCACACCCTTATGCTGGCCTGGCGTATGCCGTGCCATCCCACTCTGCGCACGCTTACTGGGAGGACATAATAGGCAACATTTCCGCGTACTGCCCCATTGGCCGGGGAGACATGGTTGCGTCCACTACACTACATACACCAGAGGTGGGTATGTTCTGCATACTGCGGTCTGTCCAGAACATCTCTGCCACGCTTGGCATTGTGTACTCTCCCAATCACGGTTCTCCTGTCTCTTTCACACATGCCTGGTTGCCACCTCTCCCCACATTCAGCTAATGTGTGGCTGAGGTGCCATGCCGTTGATGGCTCATGTGCAGGGCTTTCCCAGGTAATCTTTGTGAGTTGTTCTGTCGTGTCTGGTGGGTGGGCATGTTGTTTTACATGTGGGTTGTGAATTTGTGACGTGTGTATTGCCAGGGTTGTAAGTTGCATGGTTGTGGAGTTGAGGTGAGTGGAGTGTTTATTTGGAAATTGCCAAGGGATTGTGCATTTCCCTTGGTGCCATCCTGGGAACGCTGGTTGCTGATGGACTGTCAGAAGATGTAGGAATCATGCACACTGTCTGGGTATTTGGAGGCGACATTGGTTGAGGTTCCACGGTGTTCTGTTGTTGCCTGCACATTGATGCAAGACGTTTGCTTTCTGTTGCGGTGATTGTGTGCTGTGTCGGCAGGGGGCACAGGTATGACATGTGTGCTGTGGATTGCCCCCAAGAGGTGCGTGCATCCAGCTATGGCGTTTGGTCCCTGCTTGGTGGCCATCAGATCCTGCATATTCTGTTGGACATATAGGGGGTACCAGGCTGTGGTGATGTCCAGGACAGGTGTGATGGACTTGGATGTGCATTCTTTTAAAACTTCACTCACCCCCTGCCTTCACGGAACTCAGGCGATAGAAGCGCCGAACAGCGACCTTCGCTGCAACGTAGACAAACAATTGGCCGCCATTGACGGCGAGGTAGACAGGCCACGCCCACCCCGAGGCCACGCCCACCCGCCCTCCACAGTATAAATACGCTGCCTTCAGCGCTGCCAAGCAGACCTTGTTACTCTCCTGAGGCGGAAGCCGGGAGACCTCCTGTTTTTTAAAAAATTGTAATTGCGTATTTTCACTCTGTGCATTCTTTTAAAACTTCACTCACCCCCTGCCTTCACGGAACTCAGGCGATAGAAGCGCCGAACAGCGACCTTCGCTGCAACGTAGACAAACAATTGGCCGCCATTGACGGCGAGGTAGACAGGCCACGCCCACCCCGAGGCCACGCCCACCCGCACCTTCCCCTCCCATAAAAAATGTGCAATCACCGGACGCGCAGCGGACGGGCGCAGCGGGCGCGCCGTCAGCGTGCCGAAGGCAAGCCCGTCTGGGCCCGTCCGGGCCCAGCCGGCCCTAGGACCAGTCATTATGCCCAAATCACAGTCCCACCTATCCTACTCCCCGGATACCCTCCGTCTTTGGAACACTAAGAAAAACCCTCAGTGCGACTTCATTCTTAAGGATGACACCCCATTCACAGGATGCCCCCATTGCGATACCCACAAAAATACGGAACCACGCCATACGCTGCGGCTGGGCCTCCTGAATTGTAGGTCGCTAGCGAAACACTCGCACGAGATCAATCTCCTCACTCAAACCCTCTCGTTAGACGCCCTATTTTTGACCGAAACCTGGCTGACCCCCAGCAACGGTTCGGATCTGGTCAACGCAACCCCCCCCGGCTATCAAATCTGCTGCCTGGATAGACCGGTTGGAAGAGGTGGCGGGCTCGCCATTCTTTATAAAAGCAATTTCAGCTGTAGGATCAACGAGGGCACGGTAAAAGATTGCGAGAACGGGAATTTCACCCTCCAGATCTCCCCCACCACTTCATTATCGGGTCTGCTGGTATACCGACCACCAGGCGCGACAGGTGATTTCCCTAGCACGCTGATGGACCACATCCTTTCAAAAACTTTAGAAACGCCCAACTTCCTCCTCCTAGGGGACTTGAATCTCCACTTTCTTGACAAGGCAGATAACACGGCCGCCAATCTCCAAGCAGACCTCATGGCAGCCGACCTCCTGCTCTTGAACTCGAAACCCACACACGAGAAAGGGCATCTCCTGGACCCAGTTTTCTCTAATATTGGAAATCTCCAAACACAAGACCCCACCCCTCTTCCATGGACCGACCACTTCCTGGTCCCCATGCACTGGCCCTATCAGCCCGCCACGGTTCCTAGACAAAAAACCAAGATTCTAACCAGACGCTGGAATAAACTAAGACCAGAAGAATGGGAAGTAAAGCTGAGGGAATCCGACGGTCCCCTCTCCACTGACCCTAACACCGCCGATAGGGAATTCAACAGTTGGCTCACCAATCCCTTAGATAGCCTCGTTCCACTAACATGCGCCCTCAAGCATGTAAAAAGGATTAACCATGCCCCTTGGTACACTCCGGCCCTGAACATCCTCAAGAAAGAGTGCAAAAAGACGGAGCGGACTTGGAGGAAAAATAAAACGGCGACGAACAAAAACGCCTACCAAACAGCCATGAAGGCATACAAACAAGCCCTCCACAGTGCAAAAAGCTCCTTCTTTGAGGAAAAAATAAAGAACTCCGCGTGCTCTGCGAAGGAGACCTTTTCCATCCTTAAAGAGCTTCTCCATGTCCCAGCTCCCCCGCAGATATCCCTGGACCCCAAAGCAGCCGAGGAGAAATGCACCAACCTGGCTAATTTCTTTGATAATAAAATAAAGAAAATCCTTTCCTCCCTACCCGCTACTAATCAAGCCACCCCCGGATCAGCAAAGAATGGTACCCTCATGTCAAACAATCCCACTGACTCCTCCGAACTTCCCAACCTAGCCTCATTCGGACCATTTACGGAAGAAGAAGTGGCATCCACCCTAGCAGCCACGAAAAGTGGCGCCCCCAGCGATTTAGTGCCCGTCCGGTTCACAAAAAACATCGCCCGGACTATTGTAACTAGACTCACGGCCCTTATTAACACCTCGTTTACACAAGGCGAAGTCCCTCAAAGCTGGAAGGAGGCCGTGGTCAAAGGCTTATTGAAGAAGCCATCTTTAGATCCCATGGACTGGTCCAACTATAGACCCATCTCGCTCCTCCCCTGGATAGGGAAGGTCGCAGAGAAACTCGCAAATAAACAGCTGTCCCACTTCTTGGAGGCAAACCTTCTCTTAAAAAACTCCCAAACCGGCTTCAGACCAGGGCAGGGGACAGACACCGCCCTCCTGGTTGCTGTAGAAAAAGCGAGGGAAATCATTGACACAGGAGGATCAGTGGCAGTGGTCCTCCTGGACCTCAGCGCGGCATTCGACACTGTCAACCACCAGGTCCTAGCCCAGCGCCTAGACAACATAGGCATACAAGACAGTGCGCTGAGATGGCTTACATCCTTCCTCTCCCAACGCTCCTTCCAAGTTTGGGAAGGAGAATGCCGCTCCCCCTCAATCCCCCTCCAGTGTGGAGTGCCTCAGGGCTCCTCACTGAGCCCCACGCTTTTCAACGTGTATATGGCCCCACTGGAGGAGCTGGTCGCCCCATTCGGAGTCACAATCGTCAGCTACGCTGACGATACCCAGCTGGTGGTGACCCTCTCACACCCCAAGCTAAAACCCTCCAACCTGCGTGACTGTCTCTCCACCGTCCACCAATGGATGAGCGACTCGGACTTAAAGCTCAACGGGTCAAAAACAGAGATCCTGCTCCTCGGCCACAAAACCTCGAGTCTCCCTCCTGACATCTGGCCCGCCTGCATGGGCGACCCCCCGTCCCCCAAAACAGAGGTCAAGAGTCTAGGAGTGTGGCTGGAGACAGACCTCACCTTCCGGACTCAGGCGAGGAAAACTGCAGGCATCTGCTATGGGCTGCTGAGATCATGTAGAAAGGTACTCTCCCTACTTCCATTCCAGTCTCGTCTCTTGCTAATTCAAGGTCTAGTGCTAGCAAGACTAGACTATAGCAACGCCATCTACCTCGGCGCGCCGGAAGCCACCTACCAGATCTTACAAAAAACCCAAAATGCCGCAGCCCGCTTGCTCACAAACACCCCTTCAAGAACATCGGCTAAACCAGCGTTGAGAAAACTTCATTGGCTCCCTGTGAGGGAAAGAGTTGCATTCAAGGCCCTCTGCCTAGCCCACAAAACCCTGCACAACGCTGGCCCCCCCATTCTGAGCACGTGGATCACCCCTTATAGACCATCGAGAGCGCTCCGGTCTGAACAGGGCAACCTCATCGTTGTTCCTAGGGTGAAGAAAGCCCGCTTTGGCGGTCGCAGATTCTCTGTAAACACGGCCAAAAAATGGAACGCTCTTCCCCCGAACCTTAGAGCGGAACCTAACCTCCTAAAATTTAGGAAGTCCCTCAAAACCCTCCTTTTTCCTTGAACTACTTGAAGTCTCCTTCGCCCCCACCCCTGTAAGAGCACAAGGTTTAGCGCTGGGATACTCGAGGGTGACTACGCGCTTTATAAAAATCTAAAATAAAATAAATAAAAAAATATATGACTCCTCTGACTCTGGCGAGTGTTGGTTGTGGGGTACCAGGGGCCCATAGGTGCAGCACAGCCAGCAGCTTTGTGTGGGGTGTGATGTTGGTTGTCTGCTGTGACGGTTCAGTCAGCCTGTTTGGCCGTGTTGGTCAAGATGCATAGGATGGTTGTTCTTTTGGGCCTGTAGGGGGCAATGACATTGTCAGGTGTTGGCTCTGTGAGGCTGGTGCGGTTCCTGGGGGTCTGCTGTCTTTGTCTGTGCTGCCTCTGTGGTGTTCCGGAGAGTGGGGCTGTTCTGGGTGGGGGGTTGGGGTCTTGCAGTGGTGGCGGTGGGTGTTGTCGCCCTCTTGGGTGTCTAGGCCGCATGACCAGTGGCTCCATGGCATCTGTTGCCCTTCCGATGTTGCTGTGGGCTGTGCTCCCTTTTGTGGTGCAGGCTGTGGTCCAAATTTGCACAAGGTCAGAGAAGGTGTTATTTTCCTGGTGCTAATGTGCCTTATCACCTGTTTTGTGCTCTTATTGCAGTTCTGTCTGGTCTTTGTAAATGTTGTGGAGTGGTGTTGTCGCAGCTTTTGGCACGGGAACGCCTACTCTGCATCTAATTAGCAATAGTTGTGGGAGTCATCTGTGGCGATGTTTGTTGCAGCTACTATCGCGGTTGAACTGGTGCTGTGAGCTGTTAACACCTGCTTGTGAATGGGGAGATACATTTATCACTACTTTGGCTGCGATAAAGTGCAGTTAACTCCACAATAGCTCCTTGAGAATATGCCCCTCAGTGTTGCAAATAGATGCTGCGGCTGCCCACCCCATTCTATTGAGAACCCACTGAATACCCCCCGACACTGATGCCAGGAAGACGACATGCTATACTAACATAAAAGCTGGCCCACCACAAAAAGTGCACAAGAGAGGGCTTTGAAGCTGAGGATGACCAACAGGCCTGACGAGGTTGGGTCTGGCAAAGACTAGAGACCGTCCGAAGCGGAAGCCGAGGCGGGACGGGCAATGCCCCTTATAACTCCTATGACATGACATCTGTTGGAGGGGACGGCTGTCGGCAGCTCACCCTAATGGGGCTGCACCTGAGGAAAAGCTGACCCACCATTGCACCGAGAACCCGGGGCAGAGTGTATACGCTTTCCTGTGGCCCCCCTCCCTGGGAGCGCAGGCCCCGTGGGACTCTGGGACGCCCCCCGGATGAGACAGAGGTCGCTCAGAACAATGGCGCTAGCACACAAAACTCAACCTACGAAACTTGCACTGGGAGTGTCCGTGGGAGCCCCCTGCTGATCTTCATACAGAAGAGGCGATACCTGCTGCGGCTGGAAAGTGAAAGCAATAACTAGAATCTTGAACAACATGGGCAAACCTGACACTATGCGTATAACAAGAGGGAGAGAGAGGACTAGGTAGCTAGTCCAAGTCCCCTAGGGTTTATATGTGATTAAACAAAAAGGACTAGCTTAAGTTGACCAAAGTGTTACAGTACTCAAATTAGTTCTGTCACGGGCACCTTGTTGGTGTATTCATGAAGCCCTCACCCACCAACCTAGTTGGTGGCATGCTTCATCATCGGGCCCACCCAGTGACACCTAGTATGTCCCGGGTGTGCTACGACGCCTGATTACAGCGGAGCTGGTATATTGCTGAGAGTGCAGTGAAGTTGGGTGAGTTGTGATTTAAAACGGCTTGGTGGTGGTCCCAGTACCCGAGGGTAAATTAAATTTTAATAACTGGGCCCTCACCAGCGGTTAAAAGTAAGGCTACAGGACGCGTAAGGGTGGCGAGTTACTGCCCCCTGCATTCTTCAGAGGGTCAACATGTTTCAGCCAGTGCCTTAGAGTAATCTGGGTTTCCTCAGGACCGATTTTTTAAAAAGGTGTGGTAAAATAAAACAGACTAGTGTTGTGGTACAGACTATGTGATACACACACTAAGGTGTTTTTCTATATGTGAGTGGGGGATTCCCTTCTCATGCATACCTGTACAAACAAACATTAAGAACAAGGACAAAACATTTACAGAGAGAGTCAGTAGTCAATTTAGACATATGGTCAACAATGCTTTGGTGGCCGGATCTATAGTGCAAGGTGAGAGGACTATAGTCAGCTAGGTGTGATGGTACTGGTGGTGCCATCAGAGTGAAAATACGTGACTAATAAGGAGCATGTTGTGGCTAAAACACGGAAATCACACTGAAAGGAGTTGACTTAGTGTGGCAGGGCGCAAGAAAATTGTTCTTACGCTTTGGGTTATTAGCCGAGGCTTCCTGGAGGGAAGCGGTAAGGGGATGACCCTATGGGAGAAAAAGAGATAGGCTGTAGGGGTTAGGGACCTGTGAGGAAAGAAGCGCTTACCCAGTTTGTTGTTTGGAGGCTTGTCAGGTTTGTCATACTCACAGTCTTTCTGGTCAGTGCCTGCCTTGTACCTGTTGTCCCGCCGTCGTCCTCCGGTAGAATGAGCCTGTCGGCGTGTGGGCTTTTTATACTATGGTTAACAAGGTAATGATGAGCACCTGTGGGAATAGTAAGGGTGGAAAGACTAACCCTTTGTGTTGTAGCTGCTCATGCTCGTGGTTTGCACACTAGTCTCTCGTGCATGCTCAGTATGTAAGTGCGATTGCTATGTTATTGCTCATGCTCGTGATTTGCACACTAGTTTCACAACCCGCAACCACAAGTACACTGGGCCGAAGACGCAAACCCAGTGAGCGCGAACACTCGCCAGAAGGCACCCAGCCAACCGGGAACCAGCAAACCATAAACCAAGTAACCCATGAGTCCATGGTGTTTAACCTTTCTAACATTACACTGACACCCAAACAGGTCTCAGTACTAGAAAAGGGACTATCCTTCGTGCCAAATACTAGATTGGACAAATTTAAACTGCACGCGGAACTGGCAGAGTTCATGAGGAAACTAAAACTCAAGGCCTTCTTCGAGAAACCCTCGAGGGACGACTCAACTCCCACTGAAAACCCTAACATCACAGGCCTGAGGACCAAATCCACCTTCTCCCCGCCACCCTCCACAGTGCCCCCAGAGATCACAACTTTTGAATTGGCTGTTTACAGTGTTAGAGTGTTTTGAGAGTGTTAGATTTTGTCTACGTTTTAGAAGAGGCCCCTGTCAAATACACATAGGTAAGACACTGAAGCAGACAGTCTATAGGTCAGATCCCATACTAATGCCCTACTGTAACATGGTAGACACCAGACTGAGCTCACAACGACCCCAACCAAGTAGACGGCGCACCAAGAAGATGACCCTGCATAACAGCACCCAGATACCCATAACATACCAATGGCACCCAGAGGACTTAGGCTTCTAACGTGGAATGTTAGATGGCTCAACAACCCCAGGAAAGCTTGCCTTGTTCACACATACCTTAATAGACACCACATAGATATCTGCTTCCTTCAGGAAATACACCTGACCCCACCCACCTCCACTCGCCTAGAGGTGCGCTGGTGTGCAGAGGTACACCACTCCCTGAATTCCAACTATGCCAGAGGCACTGCAATACTTATAAGGAAAGGTATCCCATGGAGGCTCACTCAGATTAAAAAAGATACTGTGGGGCAGTATGTTATAGCGGCAGGACAACTCCAACAGCAACCTCTCATGCTGGTTTGCATATATTACTAAATAGAATAGAGCCACCCAATAATCCCCTTGGGACTGGGTATATTCAATAACACTATAGCAAAGTGTTCCCAGAGGAAACATTTAAAACAGATTTACAATTTGTATAGATGTCATATTCATAATCAATTTTTTATATACGCACAGGAAATATATGCACAATATACGGAAATATATCAAACAGGTATATTTAATTCCACTTGGAATATCATCAAGGAATAGCTGGCAACAAACAAACTACTAAAGTTCATGCATTATTTAGCAGTAGTATACAAAACACCTTTCGCATGAGTAATGGGTATTCAAAACACCATGTTGAAGAAAATTAAATACAGCATATAATCATATTTACAAACTGTAAAATCAATAAATGTGCGAATGGGTGTTAGGCGTCGACGTTTCGGTCCCCTGTTGGTCTACCAGATCCTTGAGACCATCTTCAGGACGGAAGGGTTGCACATATACATCTAATGCAATAGAGAACAATACATATCATCCCTGTGACTAAGAAGAAAATGTCAACACAAAAAGAAAACAAATAAGAAAATAAATCAATAAGAACAACCTCAGTGTAAACAACTTGTGTAAGTCCCAACTAATCAATAATATGTCACCAACACCAAGAATGTGCAATAATCGTAGTGGCAATCAAAAAGAGGAAAGACCACCAGCCTAGTGAATCACCATACAGCTTACTCATTTTAGAGGCAGACAATACAGAAGTGAGTGATTATACCGCGAGTCTGAATACAAAAGACCAGTATGTGGGCATCACAGAAAGGAGTCACTCAGAACACCCTTAGAAACTCAACGAAATAACAACCTTACTCACATGTCCGGAACATCCGACATAGCGTAACCTATGCAAACAATCCAAGGGTAAACTACAATGAATAGCAAGATACCACCAAACAGTTTGTGTATACGTGGGGATTAGAAAATTACTCACGTAACACTCTGGCCAGTGGGAACCTATAAAAAATACCAAACAGCAAAGTATCAGCATCGGCTATCTAGATGAGGCCACAAGAACGGGATGACAATGCTTCCAAAACTAAAAATACTTCAATTTAAAAGAAACTGAAAGTACTTACATTTAACACCGACCAGCAGCGCTTGAGCTCAATACGCCTCACTTATAAAATTAAAGGACGGAGTCTCTTCACATGTACTCGAATAGTGGTACCATGCGTGTTGGAAACAAGCCAGAAATCACCTGAAAAGTGCCAAACACACTGTCGGCACACCAATATCTACTACGTGCCACAACAACTAAGAAACACTACAGGAAAAATAAAAAATAAAATAAAAACCCTTACTTGTATGCAAGACCAACAGCTCTTGGTCTCAGGACGCCCGACTAGGAAGTTCAGGTGCGGCGTCTGATCGAGGGAGCTTGACTAATAAAAGGTGCTGCATGTGCCATGACGTAGTCTCGCCTACCAAAGTGGCGGCCATCTTTAAGCATATAGGATAGTGACACTACTCCTGCGTGACTGAAATAGTACAAAAAAATACACTGGTCCAATAATTGTCAGGCAGACCTATACGGGCGGAATACAAATATTTTGACCTACACTCAACGAGTGAAGGTCAAATATGTCCTAACAGTACCCAGATGCGTGATAGTGTACACGTGCATGTAACCTAAACGGCCATATTAGAATGGACCAGAGTCGCTATAATGAACATTAGATCAAATAAAAAAGCCAATATTAAAGGCTTATGTGTGCTACAGACAATAAAGTTAGAGTACCAATCAATAGCATAGAGTGGACCGAAATGATACCATAATATGCACATTAAAATCATATGCCCATAGGAATAGTTTAGACGGAAATCCATAGTCCGATCTGTAATACTGAATACAGTATTATCGGAAACGTCCATAAATCTTACAGTTAATGGAATCTATATCATAAATCAAGAAGTCATCTCAATGTAGCTAATGCATGCCATTTAATCAAAGAGTTCAGTCCCTTTTCCACTGTGTTACATAGCCAAATCCATTTATTTTCTTTCTGTGTGAGCAGACTGTCAACCTTCTGTAGTCTTTTTGTGTTCTTAACAACTTCCAGCACAAACCACTTCATTTCAGATGGCATATGTGACAATCGTTGATAATGTTCGACAAGAGGAGCAGTTAAAGTATTACAATGTATACATGACTGGTGTTGGAGGATACGTTTTTTGATTTCTTGCGTCGTTTTTCCAATGTACGCTAAAGAACACGGACACGGACACTGAATACAATACACCACATTTTTGGTTAGACAAATTGAGTGTTGTCGTAATGTTATTTGTCTCCCATTTATAAGGCAGCTTTTTACTGAGTTCATAGTTGCACAGGCAACACAATTCCCGCAGGGGTAGTGTCCTATTACTGGTGCTAGTCCCCATAAATTGGTTATTGTCTTGGGTACTTCCTCTTTATAAGCCCTACCCAGATGGTCACGCAAGTTTCTGGCCCTCTTGAAGGCGGAACGTGGTAATGCTAGTTGCGGTTCAACCTTCCTAATGAGGTGCCAGTTTTTGCTTATTATGTTTTTTTTTGGTTAGACTCAGTGCCATATGTCATAACCCACGTGATAGGATGTGTTGAATTCTAGGCCACAGATTGTGGTCCCTCTTTTTGTAGAAGAGCATGGCGATCGTAATACCATGCCCGTTTCATGGCATGCTTGACCAGTCTATATGGATATGATCTCATTACCAGTTTAGATTGCAGGATTCTTGCCTCCCTGAAACAATCCTCCCTCTTGGTGCAGTTAAGTCTGATATGTAAAAACTGACCAAAAGGGAGGTTATCTCGTAAAATGTGTGGATGGTCGCTATTGTATTTTAACAACGTATTTCTGGCTATGGGCTTGGTATATAGGCCCATAGATAATACACCCTCATCATGCACAATTCTCAAATCAAGAAAACTAATGGAGCTAGTATTACTTTCCATCGTAAATTGTAAATTAGGATCCTTTTGGTTCAACCATACATGAAAATTGTTAAGTTCATCCTGTGATCCTTCCCACACTAAACACACATCATCGATGTATCTTAGGTAGCTCTGTAAGTGGGGACTGAAAGGGTTGTTGTTATAAATTACCCTCTCCTCAAAGGCGGCAACAAAAAGGTTTGCTATATGGTATAATCACTCACTTCTGTATTGTCTGCCTCTAAAATGAATGAGCTGTATAGTGATTCACTAGGCTGGTGGTCTTTCCTCTTTTTGGTTGCCACTACGATTATTGAACATTCTTGGTGTTGGTGACATATTATTGATTATTTGGGACTTACACAAGTTGTTTACACTGAGGTTGTTCTTATTGATTTATTTTCTCATTTGTTTTCTTTTTGGGTTGAGCAGACATTTTCTTCTTAGTCACAGGGATGATATGTATTGTTCTCTATTGTATTAGATGTATATGTGCAACCCTTCCGTCCTGAAGATGGTCTCAAGGATCTGGTAGACCAACAGGGGACCGAAACGTCGAAGCCTAACACCCATTCGCACATTTATTGATTTTACAGTTTGTAAATATGATTATATGCTGTATTTAATTTTCTTCAACATGGTGTTTTGAATACCCATTACTCATACAAAAGGTGTTTTGTATACTACTGCTAAATAATGTATGAACTTTAGTAGTTTGTTTGTTGCCAGCTATTACTTGATGATATTCCAAGTGGTTTGCATATATGGCCCTAACATAGACGACCCAGACTTTTACACTGAGCTGTGGCACCAAATAGTGAAAATGGGCCACGGAGCTATAACCTGGGGAGGAGAGTTTAATGTAATCCTAGATCTGAACTAGAGAGATCAGGAGCTGCTCGGCGGCCCCACCCTAAAGCAGTGGCACATCTCCATGCTTTAATGCAAGATTTCAACATTAATGATGTATTTAGATATAAGAACGGGACCCATGGGGAGGGAACATGCGTGACATTGTCACACAAAGCCTGGTCACGCATAGACTACTGCCTGACCACCAGAGACGTGACTACATGGTCAACAGCAACAACCACGACACACCACCATCGGGCTCTGTCTGACCATGTTCTAGTGCTTCTAGAGCGTACCCTTCTCGCGACCTCAAACTGCGCCTTCACATGGCGCCACACGCAGCGGCGCACTGCGTGATCAGGTATTCTGGGCTGAAATACACCAGGCCATCACAGAATATTTTGTAGTCAATGGGGGCTCAGTCAGCTCCCCCCAGATACTATGGGAGGCCTTCAAGGCTGTGGTAAGAGGGGCTTGTATCACAAAGCCGACTGGGGTGCTAAAAGCAATCCATTCCTGACTTGCTGGAAAAAGATCTGCGGGAACTCGAAACACTACTCTGTGACATGAGATCCCCTGCTACACTAGCGTCAATACGAGAGAAACTCACCGAATACGAGGAAGAAGCAAACCACTAACTTCACTATTTAACCCGCGAATCCCAAGCGAGACAGTACAGGGAAGGCGAAGGTGCTAGCAAAATCCTGGGGGATATGCTACGCAGACCTAGAGCGCAACACTATATTACGGAACGCCAGGATGAACAATCAACAAACCAGACTTCCCCACAGGCCATACTCAACACAATGACCTCCTTCTACTCTAATCTCTACCATCCTACGGAAGAGATACCTGAGGAAATGCTAATATAATACTTTGATTCCATTGAACTGCTGTGGCTTGACGATGTGAGGTGACAGTACTTTGATTCACCCTTCACTGAAGAGGAAGTCCTGCAAGTCAACCGCAGTCTCCAGAACGACAAAGCACCTGGTCTGGACGGTCTAACTGCCTCTTTTTATAAAGAATATGCCACCCTGCTAGTCTCACATATGGTAGTTATGAACCAAGGATCATAAGAGGCCCAATTACTGCCAACCACCTTAAGAGAAGCAATGATCATTTCCATACCGAAACCCGGGAAATCACCACATTTATGTGACTCTTATCACCCCTTGTCAGTGAGTAACATTGATAACAAAATCCTAGCTAAACTGAGTTCTAATCGAATATGGCCCATTTTACGAGACATAATCCTCCCCAGCCAATCAGACTTTGTCCCAGACCGTTCGAAAGCACATAATCTCAGAACACACTTCACAGTCATGCAATGTGTGGAGCCCACATTAGCAGTGGGCACCACCCTCCTAGGCGCCACAAATGCGTTTGATTCCCTGGAAAGGCCATTCCTGTTTGGTCTCCTCGGGCGATTAGGATTTTGCCCCCAATTTATCCGCCTCATTACTTTGATATATCAGTCCCCGATGGCACCCTTACACCTTAACGGAATGACATCAGTCCCAAGGTACCCAACAGTGATGTCCTCTTTCTCCAATTCTGTTTGCGATGGCAATGGAACCACTAGCAGCCCGACTACGACAACACCACGCGCACAGAGGGCTTAACTTCAGACTCCGCAGAGTGCTGGTCTCAGTGTATGCAGATGACATAGCCCTTTATGCTAACCTTGATACGGTTATCTGGGAGGTCATACACATCGGGGAATTGTCGGGCATCAAAATGAACTGGACTAAGGCCATTATCTCCCCCCCTCCCGAAAAACACCCCACAAATTGAATCGGAATACTCACTAACATGGGTGACTGAACCAGTGAAATATCTGGGGGTATGATTTAGCCACGACAGCGGAGACCTCTGGACAGAAAACTACGGTAGGGTCATCTGGCTAGAGGACAGACTCCCAATATGAAACCATCTACCGCTCTCCCTCTCTGGACTGTTTGCTATAACCAAGATGGTGGTTCTGCCAAAATACCTGTATCAATTCTGCAACCTGACTCTATCCTCCAAATTCCCAAAACGCCTAAGATCACTATTAATAACACTTGCATGGGCTGGGAAACAGCGCATGATAGCATGAGAAGTCCTCACCCTGCCCCTCCAGCAGGGTGGATTAAACGCCCCAGAAATGACATTCTATGTTTTGTCACCCTTAAAAAGCTAAGGAAAACTTTGGACATCCTTCCCGCCTCAACAAGGAAAACTGTAGTTCACACTCTGGTGACCTCGCAGCTGGACTATGGGACTGTCCTATATTTGGGAGCATCAAAAGGAAGCCTGCACTGCTGCACGGCATTCAGAATGCAGCGGTACGCCTAGTTCTCAATCTACCTAGACGGGCTTCAGCGACGAAAGCCCTGGACTTCCTTCACTGGATGCCAATCAGTAAAATAATTCTCTTTAAAGCTTTATGTTTCTGTCACTGGAGTCTACAGTAAAAAGGTCTTAGCTACCTGTATGATCTCCTGATACCCTACAAATCTACTCAGAAGTTGAGATCGACAGGAGCACATCTGCTCAAAGTACCGAAAATCAAAAGGGCAAGGATGTGTGCTGGCTCATTTGACTATCTGGAAGCCAGAAATTGGAACATTCTGCCTGGAAGATCTGCACAGGTCATCTATGGCCAATCGCAGGTTCTCGCAGGACCTCAGGGTTACCAGGGACCTGGCTATTAAAAGGGGAGTTAGACAGGGTTGTATAAGGCCCCATTCTGATTCAACTTATATATAAATGATTTGGACAAAGTCTTCAGTAACCTTGAGGTAGATTTCCCATATGTAGGGTGTCGTGGACTTCCTGTTCTACTGTATGCGGTCGACTGCATTAGGCCTCCACATTTTATTGGAGGCTTTTTCTAGCTTTATGTCTGACTAGGATCTGGCTATCAACCACTCAAAATCGTACATTATGCAAGTGGGACTACGTCCAAAAGAAATCTTTTAATTTAGGGTTGGCTCTTCCCCCATATGAATGTTTTCTCATACCTAGGGGTTCTTCTGGATGATCAGTTACAATGGGGGCCTCAAATCATTAAGAACAGGGGGGCTCTGATCAGGGCTAATGCAGCAATTTAATTTTCCACAAAGATAGGGAGGAAACCAATAGGTGCCTTGTTAATGGTATATCAGGCACAAAGCCTGGCTATAGCCAGTTACGGGAGTGAAATCTGGGGTCACACTATGGTGAGCCCCTTACAGGTGGCAGAGAACACATTTTTAAAGCGCCTGATGTGCGCCCCACAAAGCCTTTCTAATTTTTCGGCCCACGAAGAATTTGGGGTTCCGTTTTTGTGTGATACTCTAGCCTCGTGGCTTATTGTATTTTGGTTTAAATGCTGGCTGAATCCTGAGCTAAATCTCACTCACATTATATTGAGGGAGTATTTGACTCTGGATAAAGCACTCCAAATTCAATGGCATTATTTCATCAAAGGAAGCCTGGAAGAGATAGGACGTGTAGAGCTATTTCATAAGCCTGAAACAATCACCAGGAGGGATGTGGAGTCAGTAAAATTATCCTATTTGTCTTTAAAGAAACTAGATAGGGACGAGCAGGAACTCAAGAAAGTGAGTGTCCGCAGGTTTATAATGCTCAAAACAACCCCACTTACGGAGCCCGACCTCCTGGGGTCCCTGTCCACTGACCAGAAGTTTCTTCTAACCAGGTTCAGGATGAATTTGTTTCATTTTTTGCTGGCTAGACCCAAGGGCTGTCACAGAGGTCAAGTGGTAGCGTCCTGTGGCTGCGGCGGCTTGTCTCCACAGGATTCGCTGCACTTTATGTTCTTCTGCAAATTTTACTCTGTTCTACGGAAACATTTCCTGGTACCTCTCTTGAAAAAGTTGAATTTTAGACAAGTTCGTCCAACCCTCTTGTACCTACAACTGTTGAATGATGACTGTTTGTTCTTTGTTGTGGGTTTTCTAAAATCTACAATGAAATCAAGGGCTTGTATGGATGTATAATGTGTGGGCCGTTGGACCACGGGCATTTCACAGTATGTTACCCTAGCTTTCTTTAAGGTGTAAAAGGAAAGCAGGCCCAGTCTTTAACTTTCATGATGTTTTATGGGGCGTCTGCTCTTTATGAATTAGTAGCTTTGTATATTCTGATATTTTTGGCATCTCGCACTTTATATCGAGTAGTATTTTGGAGTGGGCTCGTTTTTTATGCTGTTTTTTAATATGTCTGAATCTTTCTATGTATTTTAAAAATTTTACTTTCATGGCTGCCTTTGTGCAACCGAATAAAGTTTATTTGGAGTGTAACACTCTGCTACCTTTGCTGCGTGCATAAAAATCTGAGAACATCTTCCGCAGAGGCCTAAAAACCTGGCTTTACCAGTTATAAGAATAATGAACTTAGAGGGAGTATCACTCTAACCGGACGCACAGCTGATTCACGATGACGCTCTCCAATATACCACGAAAGAGTTCAAGAGTGTGTTTATCGTTGATATCTCATAATTTCATTTGATTACAAAATCCTTCTCCTGTCACAAGGGAGACGATTGTTTCTGCAAGGAAAGTTTCTGATGCGTCAGATATGCCATTCCAAGCCTTTTTCTGAGGCACGAGGTTTGCATGAAACATCCTCAGTAGTAGTAAATCATGTTCCCAATGCATTTCGAGCTTTTTTTAGCTCTTCGTCAGGGGTTTACTATAAATATTAAAAACAACAACATTTAGACTGTGTGATCTATCCTTAAAGACATCACAAGTCGTGCTTTTGGCTGCATTTCTTCTCTTAAAGGAGCACGGCTGCGGGCTGATTGTGGGCCATTGTGAAAATATTGATGTTAATTGCAGCGCATTGGGGTGCTACAATTAACAAATATTTTCACAATGGCCCACCATCAGCCCTCAGCCGCACCTCATGACGGAGGAAATACAGCAAGTGCAGGAGCCACCATTAACATTTTTCGCACCACTTACGTTGTTAAATACGGCGGCGCGAATGATCTCCTGGGATGTGCTGTGGGTGCGCGCTCCACATGAAGCACTGCGCGGTCGGAGGAACAGACACTGCTTATAACCGTTTCTATAGTGCAGGGACACACCAGTCGGTGTAGCCAGGCACTTTACAAATGACTTCATTATTATTATTATATGCACTATGTGCACAGGCTCTATATGCCCACTACTGGACATATCCCATCAAATTTCAACCGCATGTGGTGCTGGAGGGAGACCTGGTACATCACACCCTCCTATCCACGGCACTATATCACCCACCCTTACAGAAGGACAGATGTTACCACGACTGATTGTGTGCAATGGGTATAGGACGGCCTAAGACGTCAGGGATTGCTCCCATGCCCTTACGCTCCCTCCATTCTGATAATCAATAACCCACTGATACCGGCACTGGTGGACTCCAACACTAAAAACAAGCATTTGCAATGCAATAGGTCTTGCATTTGCGAGAGTTTAAGCTACTGGCATTATAAACGACAATGCCTTTAATTTATGTTTTAAAAACCAACACATACATAAAAGGTATTGTCATTTACAATGCCTATAGCTCAAACTCTTGCAAACGATTGACCTATTGCATGGTAAATGCTTGTCTCCCTAGGCGGCCGTGCTTCTTGTTAAGATTACTATTTTGTCTCGGCTGTGAGTTATTGCCATCCCTCCTTCTTTTTTTAGGTCGAGCCTAGGCAGTGCAGCTGCCAGGTGATCTGCTGAATGTACTTTGTGGGGTCTGACCCATCCCACTGGTTCGGATTGGTTTATGTCTGTGTCATTCCAAAATCATAGCCATAGCTTGGCTAATGGTTGGCACATGCCCATCCTTTTCTTGCAAGTTCAATCAATCAATCAATCAATCAATCAATCAGTGACACTTATAAAGCGCGCTACATACCCGTAGGGTCTCAAGGCGCTGGGGGGGGGGGGGGGGGTGCCGCTACTGCTCGAACAGCCAGGTCTTCAGCTTCTTCCTGAAGGAGAGGTGGTCTTGGGTCAGGCGCAGGTCGGTCGGGAGGGAGTTCCAGGTCTTGGCGGCCAGGTAGGAGAAGGACCTTCCTCCTGTAGTCGCTTTTCGGGTGCGGGGGACGGCGGCGAGGGCGTGGTTGGCTGATCGGAGGTGGCGTTTGGGAGCGTAGAAGTTGACTCGGCTGTTGAGGTAGCTCGGGCCTTGGTCGTGTAGGGCTTTGTGTGCGTGGGTGAGGAGGCGGAAGGTGATTCTTTTGTTGACGGGGAGCCAGTGAAGGTCTCTCAGATGTCCGGAGATGTGGCTGGTTCGTGGGATGTCGAGGATGAGTCTGGCTGAGGTGTTCTGGATCCGCTGGAGTCTCTTCTGGAGCTTGGCGGTGGTACCGGCGTAGAGGGCGTTGCCGTACTCCAGTCGGCTGGTGACGAGGGCCTGGGTGACGGTCTTCCTGGTCTCGGTGGGGATCCACCAGAAGATCTTCCGTAGCATGCGTAGGATGTTGAAGCACGCCGAGGAGACGTTGTTGACTTGCCTGGTCATGGAGAGGGAGGGGTCCAGGATGAAGCCCAGGTTGCGTGCATGGTCTGTCGGTTTGGGTGCGGTGCCCAGGGCGGGAGGCCACCAGGAGTCGTCCCAGGCGGAGGGTGAGGAGCCCAGGATGAGGACCTCCGTCTTGTCCGAGTTCAGTTTCAGGCGGCTGGTCGTCATCCACTCGGCTACCTCTTTCATCCCTTCATGCAGGTTGGCTCTGGCGGCGGCGGGGTCGTTGGTCAGGGAGAGGATCAGCTGGGTGTCGTCGGCGTAGGAGATTATGCTGAGGTTGTGTTTGCGTACGATGGCCGCGAGGGGGCTCATGTAGACGTTGAAGAGGGTGGGGCTCAGAGATGATCCTTGGGGGACGCCGCAGATGACTTCGGAGGCCTCTGACTTGTACGGTGGTAGGCGGACTCTCTGTGTTCTTCCATCGAGGAAGGAGATGATCCATTCCAGCGCCTTGTCCTGGATTCCGATGTTGCTGAGGCGCCGTACTAGGGTGCGGTGGCAGACCGTGTCGAATGCCGCGGAGAGGTCTAGGAGGATGAGGGCCGCTGTTTCTCCATTGTCCATCAGGGCTCGGATGTCATCGGTGGCGGCGATGAGGGCGGTCTCGGTGCTGTGGTTGGCTCGGAAGCCGGACTGTGAGGGGTCGAGGGATCCGTTCGTCTCGAGGAAGGCGGCCATCTGCTTGTTGACGGTCTTCTCGATGACTTTGGCTGGAAACGGGAGGAGCGAGATGGGGCGGTAATTCTTGAGGTCGGTGGGGTCCGCTGTTGGTTTCTTGAGTAGAGCACTGAGTTCGGCGTGTTTCCAGCTCTCAGGGAAGATGGTGATGTCGAAGGATGTGTTGATGATGTCTCGCAGGTGGGGTGCGATGACAGCGTCGGCCTTGTTGAAGACGTGGTGAGGGCAGGGGTCGGTCGGTGATCCGGAGTGGATGGAGTTCATCGTGCGGATGGTGTCTTCGGTGCTGATCGGGGTCCAGGCGTGGAGGGTGGTGGTGGGGGGTGGTTGCTCGGTCATGGTGTGCGTTGGTTGGTTGTTGAAGCTGTTGTGTATGTCCGCGATCTTGTTGTGGAAGTATGAAGCGAGGGAGTTGCAGAGGTCTTGCGATGGGGTGATGTCGTTGTTTCCTGCGCTGGGGTTGGAAAGCTCTTTCACGATGTTGAAGAGTTCCTTGCAGTTGTGTGCGTTGTTGTCCAACCGGTCCTTGAATGCTGTTTTCTTGGCGGCGCGGATCAGCTGGTGGTGTTTCTGGGTGGCAAGTTTGAAGGAGGTCCTGTTGTCCGGTGTCGGTTCCCTTCTCCAGACTTTCTCGAGGGCTCGGCAGTTCTTCTTGGAGCTCTTGAGTTCGTCGGTGAACCATGGGGCCTTCTTGCTGCCGGGTCTGCTAGGCGGGGTCCTCAGTGGGGCGAGTTCGTCCGCGCAGTTGCTGATCCACTTCGTGAGGTTGTCGGCGGCCTGGCTGGGGTTCGCTGAGCTGGCAGGAGGGTGCTGGCTCAGGGAGGTGGCGAGCTGGTCTGCTGTGATCTTGTTCCAGCTTCTGCGGGCGGCCTGTTGCTGATGTTGGTGGGTCGTCGTTCTCTTGAAGGTGAAGTGGACGCAGCTGTGGTCCGTCCATTGAAGCTCTGTGGCGTGGCTGAAGTCGATGTCTGTGCTGGACATCAGTAATTAGTTAAGCGCACTACATACCCGCGAGGGTCTCAAGGCGCTGGGAGGGCCGCTACTGATCGAACAGGCAGTGCCCTCCCGAAGGTCAGCAGGTCTTGGGTCTGACGTAGGCTCAGTGGGAGGGTGTTCCATGTCTTGGCGGCGAGGTGGGAGAAGGATCTTCTGCCGGTGGTTGCTCTTCGGACACGGGGACGGTGGGGAGTGAGAGGTCGGCAGAGCGTAGCTGGCGGTTGGGGGTGTAGAAGGAAAGTTGTCTGTTGAGGTAGGCTGGACCGGTTTTGTGGAGTGCCCTGTGTGCGTGGATGAGGAGCTTGAAGGATATCCTCCTGTTGACAGGGAGCCAGTGCAGGTCTCTCAGGTGGGGGGTGATGTGGCCGTGGCGTGGTACGTCAAGGATCAGTCGTGCCAAGGCGTTTTGGATGCGTTGTAGTCATTTGATGACCTTGGTGGGGGCTCCTGCATAGAGGGTGTGTCCGTAGTCGAGTCTGCTGCTGACGAGAGCCTGGGTGATTGTCTTTCTTGTATCTGTCTGGATCCATCTGGAGATCTTGTGGAGCTTGCAGAGGGTGTTGAAGCAGGAGGTGGAGACGGCGTTGACTTGCTTGATCATTGAGAGCGTTGAGTCGAGGATGATTCCCAAGTTGCGTACGATGTTGGTGGGTGTCAGGGCTGCCCCCAGTGCCGTCGGCCACCAGGAGTCATCCCAGGCTGAAGGGTTGAAGCCAAGGATGAGGACCTCCGTTTTGTCTGAGTTCAGCTTCAGGCGGCTGATCTTCATCCAGTCGGCGAAGGACTTCATTCATTTGAGGAAGTTGGCTTTGGTGTAGGAGATCATGTTGAGGTCGTGCTGTCGGGTGACGTCTGCGAGCTGGGCCATGTTAACGTTGAACGCTGAGAGAGGATCCCTGGGGTATGCCGCAGATAATCTCAGAGGTTGCGGATCAGAATGGGGAAGGCAGACGCTCTGGGTTCTGCTGGAGAGGAAGGAGGTGGTCTATTCCAGAGCCTTGTCTTGGATCCCTGCGGCGTGGAGGCCTGCGGTGGCAGACAGTGTCGAAGGCAGGAAGTGGTCTAAGAGGATGAGTGCTGCAGTCTCACCGTTGTCCAGCATGGTCCTGATGTCATCGGTGGCAGCGATGAGGGTGGTCTCGGTGCTGTGGTTGCTGCGGAACCCTGACTGGGAAGGGTCCAGGATTCTGTTTTCTTCGAGGTATCGAGTTAGCTGTCTGTTGACGATCTTCCCGATGACCTTGGCCGGGAATGGGAGCAGAGAGATGGGCCGGAAGTTCTTGAGGTCTGTTGGGTCTGCCTTTGGTTTTTTGAGTAGGACGTTGATCTTGGCATGTTTCCAGCTCTCTGGGAATGTCACGGTCTTGAGGGAGAGGTTGATGACGTTGCGGAGGTGGGGTGTGATGGAGCTGCATGCTTTGTTGAAGACGTGGTGCGGGAGTGGGTCTAATGGAGAGCTGAGTGGATTGTGTTCATGGTCTTGATGGTGTCATCAGTGCTCACGCTGGCCCAGACTAGCATGGGGTCATGGTCGATGATGTGCTGAGAGTCTGTTGTGTTGCTGTCTGTTGGGGCTGTCTGGGTGTTGAAGCTGTCCTGGATGTCTACTATCTTGCAGTGGAAGAAAGTGGCGAGGGAGTCGCACAGGGCTTGCAACGGTGATATGTCGTTGGTGTTGGAGCTGGGGTTAAAGAGTTCCTTCGCGATGTTGAAGAGCTCTTTGCTATCGTGTGTAGTGTTGTTGAGTCAGTCTTTGAAGGTGGTCCACTTGGCAGCCCTGATGAGATGGTGGTGGTTGCGGATGCTGTCCTTGTGTGCTGTGTGGCTGTCCGTGTCTGTTCACTGTGCCATTTCTTCTCTAGTTTCCAGCAAGCTCGCTTGGAGGCTAGGAGTTCTGGGGTGAACCAGCTGGCCCTCTTGTTGGTGTCTCTCTGGGGGTGTTTCTTCAGTAGGACAAGGGTGTTGGCGCAGTCTTCAAACCAGCGTCTGAGGCTGTGGGCAGCGTTGTTGTGTTGGAGGGTACAGTGAGTGGACTGAGAGCGAGGTTTGCATGTAGTTGGTCTTCGGTGATATTGCTCCAGCAGCGGTGGGGGATCTGTTGAATGCGGTGGTGAGTGGTGGGTTTCTGGAAGGTGAAGTGGATGCAGCGGTAATCGGTCCAGAGGAGTTCGATGGTGTGGTTGAAGGAGACGTGCAGGCTAGAGGAGAAGACGGGATCGAACGTGTGGCCGGCGTAGTGGGTGGACGTTGTGACGAGTTGTCTCAGCCCAAGGTTGGTGAGGTTATCGATCAGGGTTGTGGAGTTGCTGTCGTTGTTGTTCTCAAGCATAAGTTCAGGTCTCCAAGGAGGATGTAGTCAGAGGAGGTCAGGGTGTGCGTGCTGATAAAGTCGGCGATGGAGTCGCTGATCTGGGGGCGGAGTCGTGGGGGTCGGTAGACGAGGGGGCCTCTGAGGGTGGAGTTGGGGTCTGTGTGGTTCTGGAAATGCATGTGTTTGGCGGTGCTGAGAGTGTCATCGGTGCTGGTCGAGACGTTGATGGTGTTCTTGGTTGACCTATCTGGTAGGGTCAAGGGTCGTTCTCCTCACCGGGCAGCGGCCAGCATATATGGCGAGGTGGTCGGGAGGAGAAGCTGGGAGGCAGGAGGTGGGGTCTGTCAGGGGGCGGTCTGCAGGGGACGCAGCGGCGGGAGCGGTGAGGGGCGACTAAGGGAACGGAAGGCAAAGGGCACAAAATAGAGGGGCAACGAGTGAAACAGAAGGTAAAAGGGCACGGAAATGCAGGGGCAACAAATGGCACTTGTGGGACAGGTGACCCACTTGTGGGATACCCCCGCGCCGCACGGCCACCAGCTGCTGCATGTGCCCCATTGCCTTGCCCTCTGCCTCGCTGACTGCCTCGCTGCCGGCTGACGCCGCTGTCGTCTGTTTTGCTGTTGTTTTGTTTTGCTAATCATTTGTGCTTGTTTAACCAGTGTCTTTTTCCCGTGTTAGCGTTTTGCTGTTGTTTTGTTTTGTTAATCACTTGTGCTTGTCTAACCAGTATCTTTTTGCCGTGTTAGCGTTTTTGTTGTCCATTTGTGCCTGTTATTTTTTGTCAGTTCTACCCCTATTTGCGTTCTCCTTCCTGTCTGCCCGCCTACCTCGCCGCCCTCCGCCTTCCCTCCCCGCTTCCCGCCACCACCGCTGACCACGCCCCTTTTTCCCTTCTGTTCCCACCCTGCTCCCGCCTCCCAGCTGCCCCGCCCACCCGCGCACTTCGCCTTATATGGCGACCGTGCGAACGCGCAGCGGTCACGCGCAGCGGGCGCGCCGATTGTGCGCCGAAGGCGCGCCAAAGGTAAGCCCGTCTGCGCCCGTCCGCGACCGGATCGCGAACAGCGCCAGGACCCCTGGCCCACGAAGACCCCGACCGACCCGCCTGACATACTCAGCCGCCACCCTCAGCGCACTCAACACCGGCCGACGCCCAGAGTGCCACCAAGCCACACCACGACGCACCCACGGACCCTTCAACTGCCACGCCTGCAAATTCACCTGCATCCGGACCTGCCTCGCACCAACACCCGCCAAGTCTAACACCAGCAGCACCCACCTCAAGTGCATCCTGCTCAACACCCGCTCCGTCCACAGACACGCCATCGAACTCTGGAACCTCCTCGACACCACAACTCCTGACGTCGCCTTCCTCACAGAGACCTGGATGAACGCCTCTTCAGCTCCCGACATCGCCATCGCTATCCCAGAGGGCTACAAGATCGTCCGGAAGGACCGCAACGCCAACCAGATGGGAGGAGGCATCGCCATCATCCACAGGAACACCATCAGTATCACGACCAGCACCGACAACACCCTTACCACCGCCGAACACCTGCATTTCCAGATCCACACCGACCCGAACACCACCCTCAGAGGCACCCTGATCTACCGACCTCCGGGACCACGCACCCAATTCAGCGAGGACATCGCCGACTTCGTCAGCCCGCATGCCCTCCCCTCCGCTGACTACATCCTCCTGGGGGACCTCAACTTCCACCTGGAGAACAACAACGACCGCAACACCAGCACCCTGCTCGACAACCTCGCCAATCTTGGACTCAAGCAGCTGCTGTCCACCCCCACCCACCTCGCCGGACACACACTCGACGCAGTCTTCTCTTCCAGCACAGACATCGACTTCAGCCACGCCACAGAGCTTCAATGGACGGACCACAGCTGCGTCCACTTCACCTTCAAGAGAACGACGACCCACCACCACCAGCAACAGGCCGCCCGCAGAAGCTGGAACAAGATCACAGCAGACCAGCTCGCCACCTCCCTGAACCAGCACCCCCCTGCCAGCTCAGCGAACCTCAGCCAGGCCGCCGACAACCTCACGAAGTGGATCAGCAACTGCGCGGACGAACTCGCCCCGCTGAGGACCCCGCCCAGCAGATCCGGCAGCAAGAAAGCCCCGTGGTTCACCGACGAACTCAAGAGCTCCAAGAAGAACTGCTGAGCCCTCGAGAAAGTCTGGAGAAGAGAACCTACACCGGACAACAGGACCACCTTCAAGCTGGCCACCCGGAAGCACCACCAGCTGATCCGCGCCGCCAAGAAAACTGCTTTCAAGGACCGGCTGGACAACAACGCACACAACTGCAAGGAACTCTTCAACATCGTGAAAGAGCTATCCAACCCCAGCGCAGGAAACAACGACATCACCCCATCGCAAGACCTCTGCAACTCCCTCGCTTCTTACTTCCACAACAAGATCACGGACATACACAACAGCTTCAACAACCAACCAACGCACACCAAGACCGAACAACCACCCCCAACCACCACCCTCCACGCCTGGACCACGATCAGCACCGAAGACACCATCCGCACGATGAACTCCATCCACTCCGGATCACCGACCGACCCCTGCCCTCACCACGTCTTCAACAAGGCCGACGCTGTCATCGCACCCCACCTGCGAGACATCATCAACACATCCTTCGACACCGCCACCTTCCCTGAGAGCTGGAAGCACGCCGAACTCAGCGCTCTTCTCAAGAAACCCACAGCGGACCCCACCGAACTCAAGAATTACCGCCCCATCTCGCTCCTCCAATTTCCAGCCAAAGTCATCGAGAAGACCGTCAACAAGCAGATGGCCGCCTTCCTCGAGACGAATGGATCCCTCGACCCCTCACAGTCCGGCTTCCGAGCCAATCACAGCACCGAGACCGCCCTCATCGCCGCCACCGATGACATCCGAGCCCTGATGGACAACGGAGAAACAGCGGCCCTCATCCTCCTAGACCTCTCCGCGGCATTCGACACTGTCTGCCACCGCACCCTAGTACAGCGCCTCAGCAACGTCGGAATCCAGGACAAGGCGTTAGAGTGGATCATCTCCTTCCTCGACGGAAGAACACAGAGAGTCCGCCTACCACCGTACAAGTCAGAGGCCACCGAAGTCATCTGCGGCGTCCCTCAAGGATCCTCTCTGAGCCCCACCCTCTTCAACGTCTACATGAGCCCCCTCGCGGCCATCGCACGCCAACACAACCTCAACATAATCTCCTACGCCGACGACACCCAGCTGATCCTCTCCCTGACCAACGACCCCGCCGCCGCCAGAGCCAACCTGCACGAAGGGATGAAAGAGGTAGCCGAGTGGATGACGGCCAGCCGCCTGAAACTGAACTCGGACAAGACGGAGGTCCTCATCCTAGGCTCCTCACCCTCCGCCTGGGACGACTCCTGGTGGCCTCCCGCCCTGGGCACCGCACCCAAACCGACAGACCATGCACGCAACCTGGGCTTCATCCTGGACTCCTCCCTCTCCATGACCAGGCAAGTCAACAACGTCTCCTCGGCGTGCTTCAACATCCTACGCATGCTACGGAAGATCTTCTGGTGGATCCCCACCGAGACCAGGAAGACCGTCACCCAGGCCCTCGTCACCAGCCGACTGGACTACGGCAACGCCCTCTACGCCGGGACCACCGCCAAGCTCCAGAAGAGACTCCAGAGGATCCAGAACGCCTCAGCCAGACTCATCCTCGACATCCCACGAACCAGCCACATCTCCGGACATCTGAGAGACCTTCACTGGCTCCCCGTCAACAAAAGAATCACCTTCCGCCTCCTCACCCACGCACACAAAGCCCTACACGACCAAGGCCCGAGCTACCTCAACAGCCGAGTCAACTTCTACGCTCCCAAACGCCACCTCCGATCAGCCAACCACGCCCTCGCCGCCGTCCCCCGCATCCGAAGAGCGACTACAGGAGGAAGGTCCTTCTCCTACCTGGCCGCCAAGACCTGGAACTCCCTCCCGACCGACCTGCGCCTGACCCAAGACCACCTCTCCTTCAGGAAGAAGCTGAAGACCTGGCTGTTCGAGCAGTAGCGGCACCCCCCCCACCCCCAGCGCCTTGAGACCCTACGGGTATGTAGCGCGCTCTATAAATGTCATTGATTGATTGATTGAACAGAAGGCAAAAAAGGGCAGAGGGTTACAGGGGCAGCTTAAGGAACAAAAGGCAAAGACGGCCAGAGAGACACAGAGACAGCGAGGGGTACAGAAGGTAAAACCGGGCAGAGAGACACTGGGACATCAAGGCGAACAGAAGGAAAAAATGTCACAGATCAAGTACCAAACAACAAGAAAACTTAGGAGTCTCTACAGGACAGTATCGTGGAAAATCCTATTTACTTAACCCGACGTCTAACATAGTACATCTGGTTAGAGTCAAGACTAACTAGTTCTGACAGGACACGAAAAACCTAAAGCAGGGGGCCACCAGTGATTGTAGATCAAAAAAACCTTTTATAGGATTCCCATCAAAGACTTGTGATGATCAATGTTATCATTTGGTCGTCCTTAGTGTTGTGTGTCTCTGGATCATTGAGACAAAGATTGTACCCTGTGGTGGATAAGGGTTCCGACCCACAATCACTGTTGGACCATGTGGTATTGATCTGATGGAATCTGGTGCAGTGCAGAAAATAAAGAGTGGTGAATTAAAATAGGATAGAGAGCCTAGAGAGGAAATTTTTACTAGGGAAGGTCTCTTCCTGTTAAAAACAAGAACAGCGCAATATCATAGCAGTTTAACCAAATATCTGCAAAGGGGCCAACATGTTTCAGCCTAATGGGAAAAAGGGACCCAGGATTTCTTCAGGGCCTCTGTTCTCAAAAGTAATGCTACTGCATATAATGCAAATAATGTGCCAAAGCAAAAATGTCAAAAAACAATCGTGAGTATCATTCTATAACAGCAAAGGATATATTTCCGACGTCTGTTAACTCTCCTCAGTGACACCTGGTGTATAAGTTACATCTACAGTAGAAAAAACACACAGTGACCCCGCTGTAAGGATTAATTGTAAAAGATCACATGTCCAAAATATTACACTGTAAGGACATTATCTACTCACCCAGATTGCCCGGGGAACAGACCTCACCTCTCCTGGACCTGGCTCAGGACATGTGAGACCCCGCTCTGCAGCAGTAAAACAACCTGACCTTAAATACAGCAGAGAGAATATATAAGTCTATCCTGCTCTGTCTTATATATACATGGCACAGGTTTATCATGCAGCTTACCCCCAGACCTCACTACCTATCATAGTCCAGTACCCAAGGATCAATACTCCAAGGCACAGACCACTTCACTTCCAATATAGCAGCTATGATGTGGTGCTGAGTTCAGCAGGCCATAGTTAGATTTTAGGTAAAATAGCCCTTTATAATGAATGTCCAGCAGTGGAACCCCTTTAAACACACCCTTGAGAGGTTAACCTGCTTGCAAAATGTTTTAAAAACCACTTATTAGAAAACAAAGGGATTGACCATACAAGTGGCTTACCTGTCCGTCGTTGCCTCTGGCCGGCACTGAGTCAGGGGGAGGCAACGAACAAGACAGGTACAGCCTTTAAGACTGGTCCAAAGCATCCATATGTAGCCAATCAGTATAGGTTAGTCATCGAAAAAAATCACACAGGTCAAACCCCAGAGTTATAGCTTTAGAAGATCAAGAGCCACATGCATCAAGCATCTTTGATATAGCTTTAGAAGACCAAGAGCCACATGCATCAAGCATCTTTGATATAGCTTTAGAAGACCAAGAGCCACATGCATCAAGCATCTTTGATATAGCTTTAGAAGACCAAGAGCCACAAGCATCAAGCATCTTTGATATAGCTTTAGAAGACCAAGAGCCACATGCATCAAGCATCTTTGATATAGCTTTAGAAGACCAAGAGCCACATGCATCAAGCATCTTTGATATAGCTTTAGAAGACCAAGAGCCACGTGCATCAAGCATCTTTGATATAGCTTTAGAAGACCAAGAGCCACAAGCATCAAGCATCTTTGATATAGCTTTAGAAGACCAAGAGCCACATGCATCAAGCATCTTTGATATAGCTTTAGAAGACCAAGAGCCACATGCATCAAGCATCTTTGATATAGCTTTAGAAGACCAAGAGCCACATGCATCAAGCATCTTTGATATAGCTTTAGAAGACCAAGAGCCACATGCATCAAGCATCTTTGATATAGCTTTAGAAGACCAAGAGCCTCATGCATCAAGCATCTTTGATATAGCTTTAGAAGACCAAGAGCCACATGCATCAAGCATCTTTGATATAGCTTTAGAAGACCAAGAGCCACATGCATCAAGCATCTTTGATATAGCTTTAGAAGACCAAGAGCCACACGCATCAAGCATCTTTGATATAGCTTTAGAAGACCAAGAGCCACATGCATCAAGCATCTTTGATATAGCTTTAGAAGACCAAGAGCCTCATGCATCAAGCATCTTTGATATAGCTTTAGAAGACCAAGAGCCACATGCATCAAGCATCTTTGATACAGCTTTAGAAGACCAAGAGCCACATGCATCAAGCATCTTTGATATAGCTTTAGAAGACCAAGAGCCACATGCATCAAGCATCTTTGATATAGCTTTAGAAGACCAAGAGCCTCATGCATCACGCATCTTTGATATAGCTTTAGAAGACCAAGAGCCTCATGCATCAACCATCTTTGATATAGCTTTAGAAGACCAAGAGCCACATGCATCAAGCATCTTTGATATAGCTTTAGAAGACCAAGAGCCACATGCATCAAGCATCTTTGATATAGCTTTAGAAGACCAAGAGCCACATGCATCAAGCATCTTTGATATAGCTTTAGAAGACCAAGAGCCACACGCATCAAGCATCTTTGATATAGCTTTAGAAGACCAAGAGCCACACGCATCAAGCATCTTTGATATAGCTTTAGAAGACCAAGAGCCACATGCATCAAGCATCTTTGATATAGCTTTAGAAGACCAAGAGCCTCATGCATCAAGCATCTTTGATATAGCTTTAGAAGACCAAGAGCCACATGCATCAAGCATCTTTGATACAGCTTTAGAAGACCAAGAGCCACATGCATCAAGCATCTTTGATATAGCTTTAGAAGACCAAGAGCCACATGCATCAAGCATCTTTGATATAGCTTTAGAAGACCAAGAGCCTCATGCATCACGCATCTTTGATATAGCTTTAGAAGACCAAGAGCCTCATGCATCAACCATCTTTGATATAGCTTTAGAAGACCAAGAGCCACATGCATCAAGCATCTTTGATATAGCTTTAGAAGACCAAGAGCCACATGCATCAAGCATCTTTGATATAGCTTTAGAAGACCAAGAGCCACACGCATCAAGCATCTTTGATATAGCTTTAGAAGACCAAGAGCCACATGCATCAAGCATCTTTGATATAGCTTTAGAAGACCAAGAGCCTCATGCATCAAGCATCTTTGATATAGCTTTAGAAGACCAAGAGCCACATGCATCAAGCATCTTTGATACAGCTTTAGAAGACCAAGAGCCACATGCATCAAGCATCTTTGATATAGCTTTAGAAGACCAAGAGCCACATGCATCAAGCATCTTTGATATAGCTTTAGAAGACCAAGAGCCTCATGCATCACGCATCTTTGATATAGCTTTAGAAGACCAAGAGCCTCATGCATCAACCATCTTTGATATAGCTTTAGAAGACCAAGAGCCACATGCATCAAGCATCTTTGATATAGCTTTAGAAGACCAAGAGCCACATGCATCAAGCATCTTTGATATAGCTTTAGAAGACCAAGAGCCACATGCATCAACCATCTTTGATATAGCTTTAGAAGACCAAGAGCCACATGCATCAAGCATCTTTGATATAGCTTTAGAAGACCAAGAGCCACATGCATCAAGCATCTTTGATATAGCTTTAGAAGACCAAGAGCCACATGCATCACGCATCTTTGATATAGCTTTAGAAGACCAAGAGCCACATGCATCAAGCATCTTTGATATAGCTTTAGAAGACCAAGAGCCTCATGCATCAAGCATCTTTGATATAGCTTTAGAAGACCAAGAGCCACAAGCATCAAGCATCTTTGATATAGCTTTAGAAGACCAAGAGCCACATGCATCAAGCATCTTTGATATAGCTTTAGAAGACCAAGAGCCTCATGCATCAAGCATCTTTGATATAGCTTTAGAAGACCAAGAGCCACACGCATCAAGCATCTTTGATATAGCTTTAGAAGACCAAGAGCCACATGCATCAAGCATCTTTGATATAGCTTTAGAAGACCAAGAGCCACACGCATCAAGCATCTTTGATATAGCTTTAGAAGACCAAGAGCCTCATGCATCAAGCATCTTTGATATAGCTTTAGAAGACCAAGAGCCACATGCATCAAGCATCTTTGATATAGCTTTAGAAGACCAAGAGCCACATGCATCAAGCATCTTTGATATAGCTTTAAAAGACCAAGAGCCACATGCATCAAGCATCTTTGATATAGCTTTAAAAGACCAAGAGCCACATGCATCAAGCATCTTTGATATAGCTTTAGAAGACCAAGAGCCACATGCATCAAGCATCTTTGATATAGCTTTAGAAGACCAAGAGCCACACGCATCAAGCATCTTTGCCCTCGCGAGGGCAAAAAGGACTTTCCTGAAGCATGAAAGGCTTTGTATTTGCAAATTAGGTAATTGCAATTTTTTTAATTTACCTATGGGCCTCATTTATGAAAAGTGACGCATCACTGCGTGAAAACAGCGATGCGTCACTTTTCATTGCGCCCTCCTTGCGACATGCTGGATGAGTCATATTTATAATATGACGCATCATGTCGCAAGGAGTTACAGGTACGTCAGTATTTCTGACATATCTGTATGGCGCAAAAGTGACGCCTTGATGGAGTGTGTCACAAAAGTGACGCAACTCCAGCAATGTGTCCTTTCACATGGGGCAAGCCCCATGTGAAAGGGCCTGCGTCAGTCTTACGCCTGCTGTGAGGCAGGCTTAAGAAATTGACGCATTTGTGTCCTAGAAGTGGCGCAGTGAAATCTCATAGATTTCAGTGCGTCACTTCTACGACCCTTTCTTGCGTCAATACGCCCCCCTTGCATACATTATAAGCTGGTAAAATGCAATGTGTTATTGCGGTCGGTGGTTTTTCGATGTAGATCGGTTGTGATTCCTTTTTCAGTGATCTTGATGAGAACATCAAGAAATGAAATTTCTGTGTCGCTTATTTGCCATGAGAGCCTGATGCGTTCATCTTTAGTATTGAGTTCTATCAGTGCATTGTTGTGAATCGGTCCACATAATGAATAAATCGTCTATGTATCGCACATACATTTTTATTTTGTCGTAGAAGGTGTCATTGGCATATATATGTGTTTTTTCAAAATTCTCCATGTAGATGTTGGCATATGTGGGAGTCGCACAATTTCCCATCGCCATTCCAGATAGCTGAAGGTACCATTTGTCATTCTCTTGAAAGTAGCTATGGTATAGCGTATACACCATAAGTTCCATGATGAAAGTTTGCATGAGGTGGTCGATGTTGCTCTCAAGGAGGGCTGTTCGACAGCTTCAATTCCTCCCTGGTGGGGTATGGAAGTGTACAGTGAGCTGACGTCAGCTGTACACAGTATCAATGAATCGTTGGTGTTAACTTGAATTTGGGCCAGTTTGGTGAGGAATTCCGTAGTGTCTTTAATGTAACTGGTGGATTTGGTGACCAAAGGTTGAAGGTATTTGTCTATATATTTGCCCGAAATGCATTGGAGTTCGCTTTTACCATGTATATGTTGCACTGTTTACTTACTGCAGTGATATGATGGCAATATCATTGGAAAACAAACCTCTATGAATGAAGATTGATTAATAAATCTACATTATTTCTTTGAACTCTGGAATCATTTTGATGAACATTTAAGGAGTGCCTCCTATAGGGGATGTACAGGCAAATCTTTGCGTACACCCATTATTTTCATATCTCTAGGCGCTTGACGGAAACGCCACCCTGGAGTGCACCCATCCCTGTTTCAAATAAGCATTCAAACTACATTCAATCATGTTGTGCACCTCCCACTCTTCTATTTTGTTAGTCTGCTAAGGACATCCACTGACTTCTGCCAACATGTTTTGCACACTTTAACCTCTTACACTTTAAAGGCCGGGCGTAGATCAAATGTTAAAGTAAAATGTTATTTCCTTAAGTGACTGGCAATAAATCTTGAAACTCTGAGAGTTGTAAGAGTGTGAAGAGTGCATACTTTATGTTGTCTAACCGAGGTGCAGCAGGGGAGCCCAGTTCGAGCCATGCATTTGTTTACTGTATTCATTCGTTATCTTCGTTAGAGCCAGAGGTAGGTCGCTCCTGCCTCTGTCCTCTGCATCCACGTTGGCTGCGTTCATGATAGTCACTCGCTTTGGTACTCTATCAGTCGGGTTAAGTAGGTCTTCCATTTGTCCAGCCCACTTCATGTCCTCGTCCATTTTCTTGGTATAGGGCTTATCTCTTCGCATCTCAGGGGGATCTTCTCAAAAACGTGTGATAATCATCGGCGAAATCGGTTATCGCAAAGTTTCATAACGCCGCCTTTCATGGGAAAATAACTCTGTGTTAACGTTCTATTTCCAACACGGCGATTACATGCGATATGCTCCTGATAACGCGTCAAATGTCCGCGATAAAGTCACCAGGACGGCAATAAAAATGTAAACCCCAATGCAAATGAAGTTGCAATGGGTTCAACCGCGATAAATAAATCAGCAATAATCTTCACTGGGCCTGCAAGTCACACACGGCAGGTGGGAAAAATCACTATAAATGTAGAAAAAACATACAAACAAAAGCAAAACATCAGCGAAGCACAATCGAGGTAGCCGGAGCAAATTCAGAGGAAAACCAGAGCCCCACAAGCCCCCCGGAGGACCAGCCTGGGACCTTAAGGTCAGGGAAGGCCAAGGACAAGAAGAAGAGGAAGACGCAGTTCAGTCCGCAGGCAAACAGGATCCTGATAACGGAGGTGGTAGAACACCATCAACAACTGTTTGTCACCTCCACTGCGTCATTGGCAACAAAAAATGGATTATGGCAGTCCATCGTGGACAAGGTGAATGCAGTCGGAGTGCTGAAGAGGACAATGGAAGAGGTTAAGAGGCGCTGGAAGAATGTGAAGCGCAAAAACCCAGCAGAAACTCGCTAACAACCAGAAGGCAGCAATGCAGACTGGAGTTGGGAGTCCAACGCCACAGGAGGAGCTGGATGAGATGGAGGAAATGGTGTCCACCGTCATCAGTGGGGAGACGGTGGCAGGAGTTGGGGGACCGGACACCGCTCAACATGACCTGACACAACAGCACCAGGATGAGTAACAACCAGAGACTGGGGGGGGACGTTAGAGATGGGCACAATGGCACAAATGCACAACTAAGTGTAGCACATCTGCAGACAAACCATGTCCCAGACCCCCAACTCCCAACAAGAGACCAATGTACCCAAGTCTGCAACATCTCAGCACTGTATAAGAAGAGAAGTGAAAGGCACACCGCATGAAAAGGATAAGGGGCAGCAAAATCAGATCTGCAGGGGTGACTATCCCAAAATGCAGCACAAACACATAACATGAAGAGCACATCACCATGCATCAACATACATGTGAACACAATGTTAAACTACATCTCCCCTTCACATTGCAGAGGGAAAACCAACACCTCTGCAGAGCAGGCAGAACCTCTGTTCTCTGATGATGAAGAGGACCACCAACCCTTCGATACCGACGCCATCCAAGAGTTCATTGACAGCCTCCGCACCCCACCTCCAGGAGCAGGGCAGCCAAGCTGCATCTATGAGACCCCACCCCCTGCACAGACCACACAGCAGGCACCACCACGGCTGCCTCCCAGGACCCCCACGAAGAACACCTGGCCTTCCAACGCCGTGTATTGGGATGCCAGGAGAAACTGGCTGACCAGGTGTGGGCGGGGTTCGACCGCATGACAGCCAAACTAGATGCCATACGTGGGTATCTAAGTCCCATCAGGGACCACTCACAGTCCCTAACGGACACCCCCAGTCCGCTCCATGTCCTCCAATGATCCATGGCTGACATCGCTGGAGTCCTCACTCAGAGACAAGAACAACTGTCTAGTCAGAGTGGGTCTAGCGATGTCAACCGGGAGTTGGCACACATGCGGAGGATAATGGAGACCATGAAGCGGATGCAGGGGAAAAGAACGGCTGCCATGGCTGCACACCAGCGAGAGGTATCTGGGATCCTCATTGCGCTAAACACCCTCCTCATGACATTGCTGCCTCAAGGCCTTGCGATGATATATGCTGCTGCTACGACTACATCCACATCTCCGCCCCCTGAAGTGTCCGTGCCACACAGCATGGCAGACATTCCACCTCCAGCCCCTGAGGTATCACTGCCACCCAGTGCTGGAGACAGAACACCACCCACATGTGAGGCACCTGAAACAGCAGAGGATGAAGATGAGGATGAATCTGCCTTCGTGGTAAGCAGGACGCAGTAGCATTCATCTCCGCCAATAGGTGGATTGTGCTTGGTTCTGCCCTCGTCATCATCACCTTCCACTGTCCCCCGATACACTCTGCAATCAATCAATCAATCAGTGACACTTATAGAGCGCGCTACATACCCGTAGGGTCTCAAGGCGCTGGGGGGGCGGGGGGGGGGGGGGCGTCGGCCTTGTTGAAGACGTGGTGAGGGCAGGGGTCGGTCGGTGATCCGGAGTGGATGGAGTTCATCGTGCGGATGGTGTCTTCGGTGCTGATCGGGGTCCAGGCGTGGAGGGTGGTGGTGGGGGGTGATTGTTCGGTCATGGTGTGCGTTGGTTGGTTGTTGAAGCTGTTGTGTATGTCCGCGATCTTGTTGTGGAAGTATGAAGCGAGGGAGTTGCAGAGGTCTTGCAACACTCAACGTGGACCTTTGACATGGACTGCCATTTTCTGTTTGATCACCAATGACTCTGCATTCAGACTTCGGACTGTACTCTTTCTCTTTTGATGAACTTGACATTCCCTAAATGACTCTGGCTGGCCCTCCACGGGCAAAAATTGTAAAGTGGGGTTTGCATCGCCCTGTACTGCTTCAGCAGCAACACTCCACTGAATGTGCATTAAACATTCATATTCACACAGATGTGTCATGTCTATGATCTTTCACGTGTGGAAGTACGGATGATGTAGGGTCAGTGGTTCCCCCTTACGTCCATGTTGCTCATGTTGTGGGACTTGGGTCACAGGAAGATACATTGCCAATTGCGGTCCGGGTGGCGCGACACTAAAACAGAGATACACGCATTTATTACTTCCTTGTTCAGCCCTGGATGTAAGCACGCCCAGAGCCCCGGGGTCATTGTTCACACCCTTGCGTTGGACTGGCATACGCCAGACCAGCCCACTCCTCTTACGCTCACAGGCGTGGCAACAACACTTCATGTCCCAGGTCTTCCCTGTAGTGATCTGCTGATCACAGGTCTAGTTGTCAGCATGTCACAGCCATTCCCTCATGGCTGGTTTAGACCCACCCCACACCCATCCGGGACATGCTTCACAGGACATGTGGCCCTGTCAATTAAAAGGGCAGGGCGCACGTGCTGGACACCATTTCCACTCTCTATCTGGGTGTATCCGTGTGTTTATTATTTATGCATGAGGGACTAGGGCCCTACCACATCACATTCCCCAGTGCCAGAGGTGATATGATGGTGTCCGCACCACAAGACTCAATCCTAAAGGGTCCATGACTTGAGGGGCACAGACTTGGTGGCACTGGATACACTGCGGCTGGCACAGGCACACCGCTTCGGGATGGTGACTTTCAGTGCACTGAGGGTAGGGGCACCTAAAGAGCTAAGCAAGTGTGCAGCCTGCGATGATGCCTTGTGCACTGATATGATCTCTGCCATTGCGAAATCAAGACCCAGACTCAAGTGTGTGACCTGGTGGCCTGTGGTGCGGGGTGCATGATGCTGAGGCTGCCATGGGCACGGGCCCCAGGCTTGAAGCTTGCACCAGCGCGTGGTGGGCCCTCTTGAATACCCGCCGGTGTCGGAAGGTGAGCAGTGAGTCCTAGATGCGCAAGGGCGTGCAATTATCGCTGGGCGGTGGGAGGGGCTGGGGTGCAGCAGCCTGTGTGCGCAGGGGCGGGCAATCGATGATGGCGTGTGCAACTGTATGGACTCTGCCATTCATGACTGTGGACTCTGTTTCAGATAAGGGACCTGGTGGACTGCAGTGTATACCGGCACGTGGTTGGGCACACACCGGTGGTAGCAGGTGAGCAGTGAGGCCGGGGTCCTCAATGTCGGCACTCTCTCTCCCTCTCTTTCTTCTCCCTCTCTCCCTCTTTCTCTCTCTCTCTCGCTCCCGGTCTTGCTCAGGTTGTCGTCTGACTTTACACCAGGTAAGAGTAAGTGGTAAATTCCTGCTGCTAACGCGCCTTATCGAATGTTTTGTGTTCTTATGGCCGATTTGGCTGGTCGTTGAGAATGTTAAGAAGTGGTGTTGTCGCGTCTTTTTGCACGGGAACGCCTACTCTGCATCTCATTAGCGACATTTGCTGGTTTTCATCGGTGGCGATGCTTTTTGCGGTTGCTATAGCAGGGAAATTGGTGCTATCGGATGTTAGCACACTACTTTGGCTGCTAACTTGGCGATAAGCCCTTGAGTTTATGCCTCCTCATTTATACAAAAAAAGTTATATTTCCACCTTGTAGAGTAAGGGGCAGATTTACAAGCCCCTTGCGCCTCTTTTACGAGGCCGTTGCGTCACTTTTGTGACACAGCGGCGGTGCAAAAGATGCACCATGGTGCGGGGTATTTACAACGTGACGCATCTGGGAGATGCGTCACATTGTAAAGCCCTGCGCCAGAAGGAGGCGTTCTGGCGCAGGGGGGGCGTTCTGGTGCAGGAACGCCTCCTAAAAGTGGCTGAGTGAAATACTGAGTCACATTTACGTCCATGCTGCGTCAAAAGCCTGCACCTGTTTGAAGCAGGCGTAAAGGATTGACGCAGCATTGGACAGATAGGGCGCCCAGAGCATTGCTGGAGCTGCGTCACGCTTGTGACGTGACGGCACATTCGTACTGAGGTGGCCTGGATGGTCCCCTTATTGTAAATTTGCCCCCTCACAGTTCTTCCCCACTTTTCTGTTGTTGCCTTTATCGCCCATTCAAACGCAGAAGGAACCAAGCATTTCTCAAAGGATATAATTTATTACATTTATTGATTTTATCAATACTCACAGAAGTGCCACTCAAGAAGAAATTACCCGGAAACTTCCCTTAGAAAAGTAGTGTGCCTAACTACGGTTCGTGCCTTCCCACTAGCGGGCTGATACTCTGGCCCCTTCCTTCTTGAATGTCCGTTCTTTATCGTTTTCAATGCCACAAAGAGCCCTGCATTCAGGATGAAAGTAAAGCAGCATTATGAGGCGCACAGGATTGTGGGTATTCAGATTGCTGGTGACGCGCCCACTTTTCCTCTCGAGCCTCCTGACCTCTAGCGACAAGAAGGGGCGTTGCACCTCCCGCTCATTCGCCTCGAACTGCGTCACGTGACCCTGTGACGCGTTCCAGTGGGGCCTGCGGGAGCCTCCTCCCCTCAGCGGCCGAGGAGGTACGACCCTCATGAAGCTCACGTTTTAACCAGTCATGGAGTTTCTTGAACAGAAACCCTCCAAAAATTGAAAGGATTCCGCTTCTCACGGCCCCTCGAAGTGCGCGTTTTTTTTTTTTTTTTGTAAAAATATACTTTATTTAAAATATTTGTCAGGTTTACATTTTAAGCAGTCCCTTATATTTGGGTGCTGTACATTTAACCATTCTCAAAGAAGCGCATAGGTATCAAACAAAAATTCCATGCCCGTGAAAGTCATTTCGCGCAATCATGATAAAAAATATCACTTCCTACTGGTAGGGTGACTTTACAGCGGTGACGTGCCGGTCACTTTCATGAATGCCTCTGTGTGCACAGCTACAAATATTCCTTTTGCTATCAAACAAACGCCTGTGTTGCCTGTAGTTATAAATCGAATGTTTGCCGCAGAGGCTTCTGGGTATGCAAATGTTTGTGGCTAGCCACGCCCCCTCCAGTGACAGCAGGGCTCCTGCAGCAGCCCCATGGTGACTTGTGCTCTGGATCCAGGCTGAGAAGAATCTCAAAATCCAGCAATAAAGGGAATGTGTGAAGCTAACTTAATAGTGACAAAAAGTGACACTAGAAGTCCCACCAGAAGTAATCCTGCTGAAATAAACAAAACAAGCATTGGCATAGCCAATAGGTCTTGCCTTTGGGAACTAATAAGTGTTAAGGCAGAGATATTGAGTTTGTGTTTTGTTTTTAAGCTGTGTTGTGCAGAAGTCTGCAGTATGCTGAAATGTTATAATAAAGAAGTGTGAGAAGCATCTTTGTTACTTTAGTTATGATGTATAATGTACAACAAAATGACGATGATAAAAAACTATTAATTAGAAGCAATGATTTGAGTTTTTTTTAATGTTTGAATGCTGACAACTTGTATCTGCCTGTTCTATTCGTTGCTTTTTATGGTGTTTATTGTGAAAGGGGTGGGTATAAATAACTGGAGAGTTAAGGTTAGTTAGTTAGTTAGTGAGAGTGATAGATTTAGTGAGTTAACTAGTGAGAGATAGTGAGAGATTGAGAGAGTTAGTAAGAGTGATAAAATTAGTGAGAGAGTTAGTTAGTGAGAGTGAGAGAGTTAGCGAGTGACATAGTGAGAGAGAGTTATTGAGTTAGTGAGAGTGAGAGAGTTAGCGAGAGTGAGAGAGTTAGTGAGTGAGTTAGTTAGTGAGAGAGAGAGTTATTGAGTTAGTGAGAGTGAGTGAGATTTAGTTAGTGAGAGGGAAAGAGTTAGTGAGTGAGTTATTGAGAGTGAGTTAGTTATGATCACCAATTATAAGTGAAATGGAAATGTCAGAATTTCATTGCTCCGGTTTACTCCACCCAGGAGTAAAGAAAAAAAACAACTCCACTAACCCATGTCATACACTAACTACAGGCAGCCAGTAAAGCTGTACCGGGTCCACACAGGTGTGACGGTGAAGCACCCTCTACAGGGACAGGCTAAAGACGGTACATTCTCTACTCTGTCCACCCGACGGCAAGGACAGGATACAGCATCCATGGCAGAGTCTACTCAGGACAGAGGTGAGGGACCCAAAGGCATGCACTAAATACAGCAATTTGTTAACATGCTTTGTAAGGTCCACCCTGGAGCACCAGGAGCTCCCCTAGCAGGGGTAGATAGCAGACCCTGCTCTGGGAGGAGTAAAGTTTAATAGATGACTGGCTGAGAAGAGGGGTGCAGAGAAGGATCTGGTTTATTCCAAACCCCACCCAGTGAAGATGTAGTGGCAAGAAGAGGAATTTGCCTTTCGGCCCTGCAACGGACACCAGAGCTCGATGCCCTGGCATTGGAGGGCAGGTAGGGGCAGTGGAGGGCAGGTAGGGGCAGTGGCGGGCAGGTAGGGGCAGTGGTGGGCAGGTAGGGGCAGTGGTGGGCAGGTAGGGGCAGTGCAAGGATTTCACTGGTGCAGGCGCATAGTGCAAACAGTTTGCATGGGAGGGGGTGGGCCATGTGGATAGAAGGGACACCAGTAGGTATCTACAAGGCCTTCAACACCCACTCCACTCAAAAGCAGCCTGTGTGGAAGGAAAAAGCAGGATGCACCGCACAGCACACACGGCCTACAACTCCCACTCCACTCAAAAGCAGCCGGTGTGGAAGGAAAAAGCAGGATGCACCGCACAGCACACACAGACTACAACTCCCACTCCACTCAAAAGCAGCCGGTGTGGTAGGAAAAAGCAGGATGCACCGCACAGCACACACTGGCTACAACTCCCACTCCACTCAAAAGCAGCCGGTTTGGAAGGAAAAAGCAGGATGCACCGCATAGCAACACGGACTACAACTCCACTCCACTCAAAAGCAGCCGTGTGGAAGGAAAAAGCAGGATGCACCGCATAGCAACACTGACTACAACTCCCACTCCACTCAAAAGCAGCCGGTGTGGAAGGAAAAAGCAGGATGCACCAAACAGCACACACGGACTACAACTCCCACTCCACTCAAAAGCAGCCGGTGTGGAAGGAAAAAGCAGGATACACCGCACAGCACACACGGACTACAACTCCCACTCCACTCAAAAGCAGCCGGTGTGGAAGGAAAAAGCAGGATGCACCGCACAGCACACACGGACTACAACTCCCACTCCACTCAAAAACAGCCGGTGTGGAAGGAAAAAGCAGGATGCACTGCACAGCACACACAGCCTACAACTCCCACTCCACTCAAAATCAGCCGGTGTGGAAGGAAAAAGCAGGATGCACTGCACAGCACACACGGACTACAACTCCCACTCCACCCAAAAGCAGCCGGTGTGGAAGGAAAAAGCAGGATGCACCGCACAGCACACACGGACTACAACTCCCACTCCACTCAAAAACAGCCGGTGTGGCAGGAAAAAGCAGGATGCACCGCACAGCACACACGGCCTACACCCCCACTGTACATGTCGAAGTGGCCGGTCACCTGTGGACTGCGGCAGCGCAAGCAAGCAGCATCTCGCCAACCTCTTAAGACACAGCAGAAGCCGTTCATGATCGTGGCCTCCACCTAGCATGCACCTCACCCGATGAACAGCGCCTAGACGCCGGCGCAGCGCTTCATAAAGGTTATTATTGTAGCAGACGAGACAGCTCTTGTGGTCTCACTTCACCAGATGGTGAATAGTGAGACTAGTGCAATATAAGGCGAGGGAGACACTTCTAGGCGTGGCTGGTCCAAACAGATACTCTTGATCTTGAGGCTCAGTCTACTGCCGGTGCTCGCCAGATAGAGAGCCAGAGGTGCAGGACGAGACATTCGTGTCACAGGTTCATGCAATCGTGGTCAAGTGGAGAAGCCAAGGTTTGGATCACACCCTTCAGACACCAGCTCATCAACATCGCCTTTTACTGATCACCTTGAATGATGTACATTTAGGGGTCACCTGGGGTGGGGATTACCATCCACAGCGCCCCCTGAGCGCGCCCCATGCAGGCCGAAGCAACAAACTCTGAGTTCCAGAAACAAAGTGGGGACTATAGGAAAAGCACCCCCTCGAGTCTGCATGAACATGCCACAGACTGGCCAGCACAGACTTCATTGCACGTCTACAAATAACAAATCCCTCGATTCATGCAGCCCTTCGAGGCTCTAGCTTGCTGCAGGAGTTCATACCAACTGTAGCTAATAACAAGATCAAGCAAGCATTTGCAAAACCAATGGTGCTAGCCTTGCAAGAAGGTGGAACTCTTAGTTTTATTGGAAGCATGTGTCACAAACTGAAAACAAATGATAAACACTGCCCCCATGTGCTTGCAATAGAAATGTGCAGTGTAAAAACAGCAACTCGCGGTTGTTTTACTAGTGATGTTTTACCAATGCCAATGCTGTCAGTGCTCACAGGCATTTTATCATTTGTTAAGGAGACCACACTTAACCCAGCACTTAAACTGCAGGCAGCTGCAATGGCACGTCACAGAAGCTAGTTGGAACAAGAGACAGAAAACAAAAATGCAATCAAAAACAGAATTCTATGTTTGATGTTATGAAGGACCGTGCTTGTTTCTGCCTTTATGGTGCAATCACCCATATGAAGGTTTACACGGGAGTGGTGCAGCCGTATGAGAGTACTAGGCAGTCACCCACGACACAAGCTAACTGGGTCGCCAATATATATCTAACATAAAGCCATAGGCTGGAAGTCCCGCGAGTGGTGCACAAGCACTTGCGAGCCGATGCACGTAACAGCAAGCCATAGGCCGGAAGTCCAGAGCGTTTCCAAGAGGTCATTTTTCCTAGAGCAGCGCGTGCGCGCTGCCTAGACAAGACCTAAAAAAGGAGTGACAGAAGGTCACATGGATGGCAGGTGTTCAAAGGTCAGTTATGGCTCCAAAATTAGCAGAATCGTCGCTCTGGTACCTCTCAACTGTCAACAGCGTCTCTATGGTTCCACATTATTCAGCGCCTTGAGACCCTCATGGGTATGTAGTGCATGTTAGAAGTTTGCCTGGTATATGATGTCCACTATTCTAGTGGGCAACTTGCACCAGTCCAAACGACCCTTATTGATGGTAGGTTATAAAGTCAACCTTATAGAAAGCTATCCTAGTGGTAGCTGTGGAGAGCAGCCTTCAGGCTAAGACTTGGAGACGAGTTAAGTAAGTTGTTTTACCAATTATAATCTCTTGAATGATCAAATGAAAGCACACCACACAAGGTATATATCAAATATATATGTATTTATTCTAAACACATCCCCTCTGCGCTCTTTATGATGTCAGAGGCAAAAGTACAATACAAGGAATTTAATTAGCATACAATAAGTTGCACAGTATACGTTATGCCCTAGGGGCCTCACAAACCATATACTAAAATAGTGGAATAAGAACCACGTCTGGAATAGAATGCAGGCCTAGGGCCTGTGGAATCGCTGGCGCTTCTAGGAACAACAAAATTAAGGATGTAGTAGGCCCACGGGAGACGCGTGCTGTGTCTAAACGCAGCCGCAGGTTACCATTGACTTTCGATGGAGAAAGAACAAGTTACAAATTTACAGTTTAAGGACACTTCTAGGTTAACTACGATGGAACCCTTTTAGACTAGAACACTTCGAGAGTCAAGACCCATGGGAGCACCGGAGTACTCGTGTTACCTCACCCAGGGAAGCTGGGTGCATAGGTGCCTTTTGGTGTCGGGTTTTGTCTTCGATTCCAATGGAGAGCTGCGAAGAAGTGCTGCAGGCGACCAATGACAGTGGGCCCTATTGGGACTCGCAACAGTCTGTGGAAAGGTTTAAGTGAAGGCCCTTCGGGGTGGAACGACAGGAAGCAAGCAAGGGTGGAAGCAGTGGAATCAGTTCAACTGCTGCCTCTTCTAGTGGGGCTCAGCTCGGCGGCGTCATAATTCAATACACGATCCGTCATACTCAGGAAATGTACTGATAAAGCATCAAAGACTTAGGGGCAGATTTACAAGCCCCTTGCGCCACTTTTGCTTCACTTTTCCCATGTTCAAAGTGATGCAAAAGTGGCGCAAGGGGCTTGTAAATCCGCCCCTTAGTGTACCAAAAACATCGACCCTCAATGCATTGAAAGCAGCCGAAATAGCAGTTCCAGTTCATTTGTAATACAGAATGCCCATAAATTGAACAATGTTACACAATTTGCATGAATACTCACAACTCAGGCTAAAACTAGCGGTGTCTTTGCAGGTTGTAGTGATAGAGCGCGCAGTTCACCCGGGTCACTGGGTTTCCCGATTCTCACACGCACTGGGCCCTGGCGTGCACCTTCAAACCAATGACTTGCGTTTGGCGTGAACCGGGTGAGTTTATACACGCTGCTATGAGTAATCCTGGGTTGACTTCTCACCACTGCTGATCATGTACCTGACTTACCACAGGCACATTACTCCAGACGGATCAGGAGCTAGCAGGGAAAAGGTGACAGGGGTCCTAGAAGAAAATACACTTTATAACCCAAAATACATTTGTCCACACTATGATCCGCAAAATGACCACAGACACCTGATAAGTTTGAGAGTTTATATAGGAATTTTCAAAGTGAATATGTCAGAATTAGCAAAATACAAAATAACACATCAAGCATTAAGATCACAACCCAAAGGTAACTATGTATTAAGGCAAAAACCATTTGAGTATACGTGAACACTATGGGTAAGAATATTAAGAACCAACTAGTTACTGCAAGTTTATACTAGGACATGGGATATGAACGGGACCTATAACATTTATCTAGGCTATTATACTATCCTGCTAAGTTTACGGCAACCATACTAAAGGAAAGGGAAAATTGGGAACACTCTATTACGTATGATAAATCAATGATATCCTATAGGAGGGGAGAGAAAAGGAACAAAGCTAAGAAACAAACGCATATACTTGGTATTTCAAAGGTGATAGAGCAATATCACAGGCAAGAGTGCTTTATTAGGAAAGTAGTGAGAGAGAGAGAGAGAGAGAGACGCAAACCCACAGTCTAATAATTACCTAATTCAGAATGAAGACCAACCCTGGCCACGGGTCAGTTGGGAAGACGGGGACAAGGACCCTCAGGGAATGGAATACCAGAATGTGAGCAGGTACAGCTCACGGAAACTCAGGACAGGATACCCCTCAAGATTTGGTTCAGGACTGGGCTCACCAAGGTACGACCAACACCCACAGCTTCGGAAGCAACGCCTGCGTTACCCCTCTCTGCAAGTAATCCGCCAGTAACCCCGATTGGGTTTTCGAATTTCCCAGCAAAGTGCTTCGCCAGCACTTAAGGCTATTTCCACCCCTAGGAGTTTGTGGAAAGTATGGACAGAGTGCTCCGCAGCACTCTAGATTGAGCACCTATAGAGTTCGTAGGGTCAGTGACAGGTCTGCTACTCGGACAAGTCGGACAATTTTCCTAAGCTATACTAGGGTAATTATACAGTTTGGGGACCCTTAAACCACCCACCAATGTTGCAAGTGACAGTTTCTCACATTATGATTGGTCAGGAGAGGTGGCTCGGACATTGTCACCTCCTAGAATTCAACGTTCCCATCATAAATTTGAATTTTGCTTATCCGCCCCTTGGGTTCACGTTCCCATCCATAGGAATACAATAGAAAATACGAGTGTACAAGGCATAGCAACAAAGTCTCTAGGTTTCAAGGTGAGTTTCATCATCTTGTGCTGGGTTCTCAGGCACATTGGGCTTCAGGAGCCAGCTGGCTTATTTCAGCTTCTGCGCAGTAGAGTTTCTCCCCGGTCACGTGACAGTGCCCAGCAGAGCCTCAAGTATGGCTCCACTCCCGATTTTCCCAGCCCCAGAGACGCGATACATGAAAAGTAAGCGAGAACAAATTAGAATCACATATAAAATGATCACACTGTATACCATGCTAAAATTTTAACACACCCCTTACTTTATAACTTCTATAGCATTAAAGTTTAGTGCGAAAAGACAGATAGGCGAAAGCAGCAGTAGCAGGCAGAGTGCGTGGTGAGAGACAAGCGGCCATGTTTGCAACAGTGCGCATGAGCACAGATTCCCTCCAGAATGTGAGTGCGTCACATCACATGCGTATGACCGACGCATGCGCAGACTGAATTTCAGCGAAGCAGCCATTTTCTTCTAGTGCAAGCTTTGTTAGTATGAAAAGACACACAGGCAAGCCTCGTGGGGACACCCGCGTGTTGGGGAAAATGCTAAATAAATGACGGACAGTTGGATTAATATGATTATACATTAGACGAGGTTCATGAATGAGAGCAAGTCGCTTTACGTGCGAATCCTTGCTCCATCAATCCCCTCTTTGATGATATTTACTATCATCACTACAAAGGAAACAGATGCCAACTTTCATTCTTCCATATCATTCATTTCTATCTCAACGAACTTATTGTTGATTTTTCTTTCGGCTTCTCTATGAGAGTGGTGATTCTTCACCTTTTTGTAGATTTCATTCCTCAATTCTTCTAATTCTAATTCATCAATGTTTCTCTTCACCCCTCTTTTGTTTACAGTTTTTCTTTTGCATTTTTGACATTTACAGCAGATGAAAATTATCAACACAATCATACCTATTCCAATTATTGGCATCAGTATTTTCCACAGAATGTTTCTACCTAGGTTAGAAAACCAACTACCTATAGAGGAGAGACCTCCAGTCAGTCTCGTCCAGGCACTGTCAACCTCTAATGGTTTGAGCTCTTTTTCCAAATTAGTTATATTCTTCACATATTGTTTTAGTTCGATACTTTTGTCAGGAATGTAGGTGCAACAATGTTGCGCCTTCAGCATTCTACAGACTCCGCCCTCTTTTGCCAATAAGGTATCAAGAGCAAGGCGATTTTGCAAAACCATTGATCTGATCGCAACCATTTCAGTATTGACCAGCAGGAATCCAGCAGCAGTGTCAGTAGATAACCGATCCACTACTGTAGATAATTTGCAAATTCTGTGTGTGTTCAGAACTACCCCCATTCCAGGTATCAGTGCACTAAAAATATCACCTATGATTTCTCCTACACCTTCACGTTTACTACGCACTAAGCCATTAGTGTCTTCATCATTGCTTCCAGCAGCATTATTCACATGGTATATTTTTGGGAAAACAATGCCAAAGTAGCAGCTTCCATACCAGTGATCCGGCAATTTGAAATAAGCCTTGTTCCCACATATATAATATATTCCGGGAAACACAGGTTCTGACCCATTTTTGAAACCCCAACCTCCAATTACTTTATAATTATGTTCACACTCGCTGGAACCAATGAATACATTGTTATAATATTCTGTCCTTTCTCTATGGAGACAAAGTTTTCCTTTCCGTTCAAAATCCAGCAACAAAGCAGGATTAGCTTCGCCTTGTGAGGTGTTATCCATGTGCTCAGCCCACCTAGGGACTCTATCCTTTTCATCATTTGCCTTTTTCTGAAACTTTTCCCTCCTTCGGTCTGCCATTTTTATAAACATCTTTTCCTGCTCTTGTAAAGAACAGGTCAGATTTTCTTGTCGTGCTTCATCTAAATCTATGTCACCTATAGTCAGGAAATATTCACCCATATAACGGGTTACCTCGCTTTTAATATGGACAAGGTTCAGATGTCCTCTAATAGGAAGTTCAGAAAACACTACGTCAGCATTTGAATAGTAGTACTGCAAAGTGCTTCTATAAAACAAGCTAGCTAATATACTGCAAGAAATTCCGTAGGTTAGGGGCAAGTGGTGATATGTCACACCTTCAGCTACAGATGTGGGTAGCTTCATGCAGACATAACAGTCTTCTATTTCCATAGCTTCTACATAATGCACTAACAAGTTAGCAAAAACATTTAAATGCGTCCGGTTTCTCATCTTGTGAAAGTGCAGTTCACCCTCATCTGATGCTTCTAAATTCTGTCGTGCGTGTCTTTGCTTAAATGGAGTGTCATGTCGTTCTAAGCTTCGTGGTGTTTCTGCAGTCCGTGCAACGTCTGTGTCTAATATTTCAGGTTCAGTAATTAATTAATTAATTAATTAATTTAATGGTTTTGTAAAGCGCGTAGTAACTCCGAAGAGCATCCCAGCGCTGATCTGCTTCTCCAGAGGTTTTAGCCAACTAGTAGGATTAGATTTGCGGGAAAAGGAAGGTCTTCAAGGTCTTTCTGAACTGGAGATAGTTCGGTTCTGTCCTAAGTTTTCTGGGTAACTGGTTCCATCGTTTTGCCGTGTGAACCGAAAAGCGACGGCCACCGGTCTTGGCTTTTCTCACTCTAGGGACTGCAATAAGATTTTCTGCATTGGATCGGAGATCCCTCTCTGCTTTGTAAGGGATTAAAAGTTCTTTCAGAAGAGGGGGACCGTTGTTATTGAGTGTTTGATGGGCCAAGCAGAGGGATTTGAACAAGACCCTTTCTCTGATTGGGAGCCAGTGGAGAGAGTTGAGGGCCGGCCTGGCGGAGGATCTTCCAGGTGTGCCCGTAAGTAAGCGGGCTGCGGCATTTTGGACTTTCTGCAGTGAGTTCAAGGTGGCTTCAGGGGACAGGTTAGGATTTTTACTTATCATAAAAGGTAAAAAGACGGTTAATCCTATCCACATTACTATTAGCATTGCTATACTACACAAGCATATCTTACAGCAAGTCTTACAACACCCAAGTCTGGATCTCCCAGCTACGCTTGAATCAGACATTTTAGCTTACAGGTGGCTTTTGCAACCCCTCTTCTTTTCTTTATGCAAGGCTTCGCTCTGTTTTGTCTCAAGGAGGGTCTTCGTCCGAACTCCGATCAGTGACGGACTCCTCGTCACTTTTCCCACTGTGATTGGGCTCATCAATTTCTTTCAGCACCAGGTATGTCCATTCGGGGCTCCGATACAGTTTGTTCTGTTTCTTCAATCTGTCGCTTTTTCTCAGAAACTTGCCTCGGGCTGGTTTTCTTTCACTCTCAGCCCTTTCACGGTCTTTCAGTTTCTCCTCGACTGTTTTTATTCGGAGTCTTAGCCTTTTGACGTACCTGGGTGTACTTTTGTTTCTGTGACCTCCAGTGGTCGAGGACACTTGGCCTTCTTCGTGCACTCTCTTATTTTTCTCCTTGTGCTTGACAGAGTCTATTTCCCTCCCTGTCTGACTAGTCCCAGGTCTTATATCTATTTCTTCTGCCTGGTCCTCAAACTGGTCCTGTTCAGGTTCGCTTTGTAGGTTTTCTTTCCTGTTAGGTGAACTGGAGTCTGATTCCTGAACACGTTCATCTATTTCTATCTGCTCTGGTTCATGCACTTCATTCTCTTCACTGTCTTCCGCATGAACTTCAGCTCTGACCACTATCTGTCCCTTTCCAGACTCCGGAGTCTCAGGTGGAGTGTCGACGTCTTGATCTGTCCCTACGTGGCCTATTTCCTGATCAGGTGTGATGTGTCTCTTGTTGACCTGACCTTCTTCTTCTAGTTCTGTCTCACCTGGACTATCCCACTCACTGTCTAGGTAGGAATATTTCCTGGTTCGTATTGGATCATGAACCTGGTCGTCGGCAGGGTACCACTCAACGTCTCGACTTGTGCTCGGCAGTTCGATGTCAGCAAGATCCGGACTCTCCTCGGGAGTCTCCTCAGCGGTGCTGCCTTCAGCTTCAGTCGCGTTTTCTCCGGTTACCCGCTTTGTGTGGCTGGCATGGATCCACTTCGGCACACCAGCACACTTTACAGCAGTAGTGGTGACAAGAATCACTTGTCTTGGCTTTCCCCACTTTGGTCCAAGGCAACTCTTCCGGGTGTGTTTCTTTAACACCACCCAATCGCCTGGTCGTAGCTTATGTGCTGGAGTCTTGGGCCATTCGTCTTCCGTCTCTCCAATCTGGTGGGAGATAGAACGCACTTGGTCACCCAGCTGCTTGCAGTATTCTAGCACCAAATCATCAGTAATGCTTAGCAGTTTGTGTCCAGGTACCCATGCTTGTCGCATCACTCTCCCCATTAGTACCTCATGGGGGCTCAGGCCTGTTTTTCGATTTGGAATACTTCTCAGACTCATCAGCACAAGGGGCAAAGCGTCTGTCCATTTCATTTTGGTGGAATCACACATCTTCGCCAGCCTGGACTTTATCGTGCCATTTATCTGTTCCACCACCCCAGATGCCTCGGGATGGTAGGCACAGTGCAGTCTTTGCTTCATTTTAAAGGCCTTACAGAGCTCTTCTAGGACGTCGTTGGCAAAATGCCCACCTTGGTCCGTTTCAATCGTCTCAGGGATCCCAAACCTAGGTATCAACTCCCTGAGCAATAGCTTGGCTGTAGTTAGGGCATCATTTTTCTTAGCTGGGTAGGCCTCCACCCACCGGGAGAATAGACAAACTATGACCAGGATATATCTATACCCCTTGCATTTGGGCATTGTTATAAAGTCTGCCTGCATTCTGACAAAGGGACCTACTGCCTTGCCGATGGTACTCTGCTCCACTACAGTCCTCTTTCCTGCATTGAATTGCTGACACACTAGGCACCTCTGGCAAAGCCTTTCCGCCTGGTTCCTGAACTTTGAATTATAGAACACCTTGTCAAACACACGACACATGGCATCCCTTCCCATATGTGTTGGTTCATGTATCATTCGGACCATGGGATCTATCAGACTGTCGGGCAGCACGGGCATTCCACTTTTGTCTACCACCACACCGTCATTCCTCATTCGGCAGTCATTTTCACTCCATCTAGCTTTTTCTTCCCTGCCTGTTGACTGTTGTAAGTCTTTCAATTCATCCCACGTTGACACATTATCAAACAACATCAGTTGGCAGCTGTGTCCACCCCACAACCCAATTTGGAGGGACATTTGGTGTCGGGCGCAAAATTGGGCAATTTGGTCAGCGTATCTATTCCCCGCTGTCACATCATCATTTCCTGATCTGTGAGCCGCACACTTGACCACAGCCAATTCTTTGGGCAATTGAATAGCTTCCAATAATTCTTGTACCACCTTTCCGTTTCTGATAGGGGTACCTGAGGAAGTCATGAATTCTCTTTGTAACCACAGTTGGCCGAAGTCATGAACAACCCCGTAACAGTACTGACTGTCGGTGTAAACAGTTATTCTTTTGTTCTTTCCCCTCCTACAGGCTCTTGTCAGAGCGATGAGCTCAGCTACTTGGGCTGATTTCACTTCGCATAAGTAAGAGGCTTCTATGGTGTTTGTCAATGTGACAACAGCATAGGCAGCACACAGACCCCCACTCTCATGTCTTAAACATGAGCCATCCACGAACATTGTATGATCCCCATCAAGCAATGCTACTTCTCTGATGTCAGGTCGGGGCTTAGTGCTGAATTCTGTTAGATCAATGCAATTATGTTCCATTTCACCTTCGTCATCTACATCCAGGGCAACAGAGTTGCTGGGTTTAGGACATTGCACCGAGAAATGGTTACATTCTCAGCACCAATCAAAATTCTCTCATACTTAGTCAGCCGACTAGGTGTGAGATACTGGGTTTTGGTTCTTGTCAGTAGAATTACAACAGAATGTGGAACATATACGGTGACAGGATGTCCCATGACAATGTTCTCACTCTGCTCCAGACTGACGCAAGTAGCAGCTACTGCTTTTAGGCATCCGGGTAATCCAGCAGCCACCGGATCTAGAGTGGCAGAGAAATACGCTACAGGACGTCTGACCAGCCCATGCTCCTGGGTCAGGACTGAGAGCGCACAATTTTCTCTGGTGTCACAGAATAGTTCGAAACGCTTAGAATAGTCTGGCATACCTAATGCAGGTGCGGTGCATAGACAATTTCGCAAGGTTACCCATGCGGACATGCTTTCGCTGTCCCAACTGACTGGGTCTTCCACTCCTTTCTTGGTCATTTTTATCAAAGGTTTGGCTAGATTTGATAATCCCACAATCCACTGTCTGCAGTACCCCACAACTCCTAGAAACATCCTCACTTCTTTCTGAGTTCGGGGTAGGTCCATTGCTTTAATTATCTTGATCCTTTCTGTGGTGACTTTTCGGATCCCTTTCTCTATGTGGTGCCCCAGATATTTTACTGAGTTTTTACAGAACTGCAATTTGTCAGGGGATACTTTATGTCCCCCTTTCCCTAGGTGATTCAGCAAGGCGATGGTGTCGGTGACACAGTCATTTTGAGTTTTAGATGCCACTAAAAGGTCATCTATGTACTGTACCAAAACGGACTCTCCGGGCAATATTAGGGTCTCAAGACATTTCTTTAATATCTGGTTGAAAATCGAAGGACTTTCAGTGTACCCCTGGGGGACACGATTCCAGACATAGATATGGCTGTCAAATTCAAAACTAAAAAGGAACTTGCTTTCTGGATGCAATGGGATGGAAAAGAATGCATGGCACAGGTCAATGACAGTGAACCATTCCGCATTCCAAGGAATCTGATACAAGATCACTGCAGGGTTGGGCACAATGGGACAGCAAGGTACAACAATTTGGTTTACCTTGCGCAGCTCCTGCACTACTCGGTATTTCCCACTAGGCTTTTTAATCCCAATGATAGGTGAATTGCAGGGACTGCTCATTACTTCTTCTATGATTTCTGCTTCGAGCAATCGGGTAATTTCAGTTGCGACTCCCGCCTTTACTTCTGCACTCATTTTGTACTGTCTTGTTTTGGGATACACTGCCTTTGTCTTTATTGCTATTTTAACTGGGTCCACATTTGCCATTAACCCTACATCCTTTCCTGAGAAATCCCACACTTCTGGAACTACTCTTAACTGAAGCTCTTCAGGCAAGTCTTCAATTGACAACGTTTTAATGTCAGCATCAGGTCTTACTAACATTAGTTTGTACAAGCCATCTTCATCGGGGGTCTGAACTTCGACGCCTTTTGGTGAGCAAAAGATGGTGCAGTTCATTTTGCACAACAAATCGCGACCTAACAGGTTCACGGGACTGGAATCACAGACCACAAACCTGTGCATTTCTTTAAAGTTTCCTATGGAGATTTCCATAGGCTCAGTCACTGGAGTACTTATTATTTGATTGGAGACACCCACTACTTGGATCGCTTCTCCCGAGAGGGGTAGGTTAGGAACATCCACTGTTCTCACAGTGGACCGGGTAGCACCAGTGTCCAACAGAAAGGTGATGTCTTTTCCCTCAACCTTCCCTTCAATGTATGGTCCAGTCTGGTCTACCGGTAAGGAGGCGCCAAGTACGCACTCCTTTTCCTCCCCCCTCAGGCCCCGTCAATCTTGTTCATCACAGAGGAAAGAATCATTTAACAGGTACTGTGGAATTGCTGCATTGCTTCCATTCTCTCCCTCCCATATTTCCACCCTCTCATTCTGCTGGCCCTGGTTCTTGTAGTTCTGCCTAGGAGCGCGAGGTACTGGAGGTAGCTTTACCTGTTGCTGGTTTCTTTTCGTCCCCTCTTTCTGCACCTGTGGATTTAAACCATTTATAGGGGCATTACCGGCCTGCAGGTGTGGACACTCGTCTCTCCAATGCCCTAACTGGCCACACCCGTGGCAGGGGAACTTCTTCATAGCCTCTTCCCGACTTAATTTTGCCCGGGGCTTCCCTCCTCCCCCAGCAGTGGCATTCTGGACATTATTATTGGAATTCAATTTACTTAACTGTTTTTCTTGCTGTTCAGCCAATTTTACTTGTGCCCACATCACTTTCTCCTTGAGGGCCTTCTTTTTATTTTCGATTTCATCTTCGCAGTATTTTGCGTATTTCAGGACATCATCTATGGGCTTTCCCTGCCAACTTATTTTATTGTCTCGAATCCATTGAGATATTTCAGGCCTTAATCCTAGCACGAATCTGTAACTGAAATGGGTCATGTCTTTCATGTCCACATTATCGATACCACTGTAAGTCTTGAATACTTGCAGTAACCTTTCATAAAAGGGATGGACAGTTTCATCACGTTCTTGGGTGGTTCTATCTATTCTGGTCCAATCTGTCTCCTTTGCGGGCACCTTTTTCTTGAGGTACTGTATGACCTGATCATACTTCCTCATTACCTCAGGTGAGGGAGCTCCTGTTTTCTCATCTCTGGGATATTCTTCATTGGGCCAATTAATTTCTATTTTACACTCGGTCCACAGATCTACAGGCACCACAATGTCGAAAAACCCATCTAGGTCCTTCAGAAGACATTTCTGAACTTTTATAAAGCGTTCAACCTGCCGGTACCAGTCAACAGGTTTTTCCCGTAATTTCGGGAAGTCATTTGTAAATGACACAATATCCTGTCTGGACCAAGGGACATGGACATATTTTCCTCCCGGGACCTCTCTCATGGGGCACAATTTTTCTGTCGGGGTTACTTCTTTCAACACGAATTCTGAAGCCTGAGACTTAGCCCTGCTGTCTTCCTTTTTCTTCGCCCACCGGGTTCTCCATTTCCCCACCTCTCCCCATTTCTGCAAGAGTTTTAACAATTCCTTTATCTGGATCTGTTTTCCTACCACATTCAAGCTCTCTAAGTCTTTGTCCGAAAAATCTACTCTGTAGGGTTTCTGAAGGATTTTGGAGCGACTGACATCGATTCCCATTTCTGTGGCTGTGTCCATTAATCTTTCATGGAGCAATCTAGCATTTCGAGTGAGATTTTTACTGATAAACAGTAACTCTTCTTCACTGTAGGAGTTTAAGCGCTCTAATCCTACGTTTCCAGCCATCATTTCTTCTATTTCTATCCTTAATTTATAGATCTCTAATGGTCTGGATTGGGGAGTGGTCTCTTTCTCCAACTCTTTGGTCCATCTGTCTAATTCTTCTGGTGATACTACTGTGGCACTCCTAACCCCAGATGCACCTTCAATCAACACCTCTTTTGGCCTACTCTGACTTCTTGCCCCCGACATGCTAGTCCTAGGTTCCCTAATGGGCAAATCCATCAGAACCACTGATTCACATTCACTCTCTTGATCGTCATCTATGAATACTTCCTTTCTCGGGGTTGGGATGCTAGGAGTAGGCATTATTGGGGAGATAACAGGAGGACGAGGACTAGCCAGGTTATCCCTATAAAGAGGAATAGCGGGTCCAATGGTTACTGGGATAGTCAGGGAATCTGGATGGGGATGTATCTGGGCTATGGTCCGGACTAAATCATCTCGCTGCCTAGCCAGGGCTTCCTTTTCTTGTTCTCTCAAACCCTTTCCTGTGGGATTGTCATGCAATACTTGAGGTACCAAGGGAGGGTAAATACTTGGGGCAGTAGGAGTAACCAATCGTGGTGGTCCTTCTCCAAACGGCTGATAATTCGGGACCGTGGATTTTGGTCTGCAAAACCCATCCCCTTCACTGGTTTTACTGTCTGTACCTGTTCCATCTGTCTCGCTATCCCTCCGACATCTGGGATATTTGGCAAACGGGTTTGGTGAATTCAAAGGCTCAGATTCAGCTGCATAGGGAGGGGGGTTTTTCATCAATAAATCTTCTAGGTGCTCATCTTCTGAGTCCCCTATGGGCATTATGTGATGGGTCTTTTCTGTGCTTTTTCCTTTTCCTTGTTCTAATACCCCCATCATTGGAAACAATCCCTCTGTCATCATGCTTTGTCTCCACTGTTTCATTTTCTGCTCTTTGGTTTCTCTATGGACCCTCGGATACCATTTACTCACTCCCTTGTCCATCCGGGGTCTATCTCTCTCCAAAGCCTCAATTTCCCACTCTTCTAAGGCTTCGTACTGGGTCAATCTGGGTCTGGGATGCAATTCATTCATGCGGGTCCTTAAGTTAAACAGGATCCTACCATTAAAGGTACCATCAATAGGAAATGCTAGAACTCCGTCATCTGCAGTATATTTTGCCCAATTCTCTAGCCACACACAGGTATGATACCCCTTTTCAAACATCATGAAAGAAGCAGGAGTATTCGGTGGAGGAATGATCACACCCTCTCTCGTTCTAATGGGCTTGTCTGTTTTGAAGAAATTCTTTACCTTGTCGGCAAATGACATTTTTCTCTTTATTCCATACATCATGTGCGGTCTACCTCGTATAATCTGTTCCTTATAGAAGCCTGAATTTTGCGGATTAGGTAAGAACTCAGGATACCACATATGCCTTTCCAGGCTCGCTTCTAACTCGGCCTGATTAATTTTGTTTACTCTGGTACTTCCAATGCTAGCGCGACTCTTATTTTGTAGCAACCAATCAACACTGTGAATACAGAAATCCTTATCCAATGGGTGCGCGGCCTTTCGCGAGACCAAGTCCCACGCTCCGGCACTCACCCCTCCCTTACAAATTCGGCTTCACTACACACCCGCTGTTCTGACCAATACCAGCGCGGCATGGAGTGACGTCAGAGCAGCTTTCCGCCCGACTCCCTCCTTCACAAGGTAACGGAAACTTTTAACTTTTCCTAAAGTGCGGGTGCAAAACTTAGTTACTAACACACAACGTCTGCCACTATGTTTGAGTGTTCTAAATAGGTAGAAAAATTTCCTCTCACTGCAAGTAAACCACTTCTGTCTACTTTTCATTCACTCTGGATAGACTTCTTTGCCTGACCCTTCACACTAGTAATATAGAACCCGTTATTCTTCTGACTCATACACCTTAGTCGGGGATATGTATTGAGCCAGGATTTCACCAGCGGACTATTTTACTTACCAGACAAGCCTCGGAGACCCTATTACTCCTCCCACATGTGACCCTTTCTAGGTGATATCACAAGGGAACTTTTATACAAAGGACTCGTGGCTACCAATTATACAGATACGAAAAGATCCTAATTAGTGCCTCCAGGTATTTCTTAACCCTACACTAATGACTCTAAACAAGTGACTTTTCCAGCTAATCGGATTCTACTCACCGTTAGCTATATACTTCCCCGGGGATTCAGACTATACTGAACACATACAAACAGTTCTTGGTTAATATTACATATAATACTTATAGCAGCAATGCAAAATCATATACACAGTCATATAAATCCTTAAAACATCGCAAAAAAAATTTTAAACAATGCAATAGAAAAATCAGCAGCATAGAAATTTTAGCAGCACATTTTAATTTCACGGTTTATTTATCAATTATCCTGTCTACCTAGTTTAACTAGTCCTAACCATTACCTCTGCTACCAGAAAATTACTGATAGAGCGCGCAGTTCACCCGGGTCACTGGGTTTCCCGATTCTCACACGCACTGGGCCCTGGCGTGCACCTTCAAACCAATGACTTGCGTTTGGCGTGAACCGGGTGAGTTTATACACGCTGCTATGAGTAATCCGGAGTTGACTTCTCACCACTGCTGATCATGTACCTGACTTACCACAGGCACATTACTCCAGACGGATCAGGAGCTAGCCGGGAAAAGGTGACAGGGGTCCTAGAAGAAAATACACTTTATAACCCAAAATACATTTGTCCACACTATGATCCGCAAAATGACCACAGACACCTGATAAGTTTGAGAGTTTGTATAGGAATTTTCAAAGTGAATATGTCAGAATTAGCAAAATACAAAATAACACATCAAGCATTAAGATCACAACCAAAAGGTAACTATGTATTAAGGCAAAAACCATTTGAGTATACGTGAACACTATGGGTAAGAATATTAAGAACCAACTAGTCACTGCAAGTTTATACTAGGACATGGGATATGAACGGGACCTATAACATTTATCTAGGCTATTATACTATCCTGCTAAGTTTACGGCAACCATACTAAAGGAAAGGGAAAATTGGGAACACTCTATTACGTATGATAAATCAATGATATCCTATAGGAGGGGAGAGAAAAGGAACAAAGCTAAGAAACAAACGCATATACTTGGTATTTCAAAGGTGATAGAGCAATATCACAATACGATTTACAAAAGGGGGTGGTGATGAACAGAGTGTCTGAATTGAGCAGACCACTCTTACCCAGTCCAAAGATCAGGGCTTGATCCATCACCGTTATTTATCTCACTGCCCCATCCCAGCTCAGAACCTGGCTATATGCAAATCAGTCTGTCCCTGGCCCAGTGCATCATGGGAACAGGGCAGACTAAACTACCAAGCCAATTCTTTACCAGAAAGGAGACAAGCTACCGGGGACCGGTTTCTGGCATTTCAGCCTCTTCGGCCCGGCTTGCTTGAATCCTGATGGAGCAGTGAGAAAGGGACTCATGTCTGAGTATACCCTGCCACACCTATAGTGGCCAAAATCGATTTACAAAAGGGGGTGGTGATGAACAGAGTGTCTGAATTGAGCAGACCACTCTTACCCAGTCCAAAGATCAGGGCTTGATCCATCACCGTTATTTATCTCACTGCCCCATCCCAGCTCAGAACCTGGCTATATGCAAATCAGTCTGTCCCTGGCCCAGTGCATCATGGGAACAGGGCAGACTAAACTACCAAGCCAATTCTTTACCAGAAAGGAGACAAGCTACCGGGGACCGGTTTCTGGCATTTCAGCCTCTTCGGCCCGGCTTGCTTGAATCCTGATGGAGCAGTGAGAAAGGGACTCATGTCTGAGTATACCCTGCCACACCTATAGTGGCCAAAATCGATTTACAAAAGGGGGTGGTGATGAACAGAGTGTCTGAATTGAGCAGACCACTCTTACCCAGTCCAAAGATCAGGGCTTGATCCATCACCGTTATTTATCTCACTGCCCCATCCCAGCTCAGAACCTGGCTATATGCAAATCAGTCTGTCCCTGGCCCAGTGCATCATGGGAACAGGGCAGACTAAACTACCAAGCCAATTCTTTACCAGAAAGGAGACAAGCTACCGGGGACCGGTTTCTGGCATTACAGCCTCTTCGGCCCGGCTTGCTTGAATCCTGATGGAGCAGTGAGAAAGGGACTCATGTCTGAGTATACCCTGCCACACCTATAGTGGCCAAAATCGATTTACAAAAGGGGGTGGTGATGAACAGAGTGTCTGAATTGAGCAGACCACTCTTACCCAGTCCAAAGATCAGGGCTTGATCCATCACCGTTATTTATCTCACTGCCCCATCCCAGCTCAGAACCTGGCTATATGCAAATCAGTCTGTCCCTGGCCCAGTGCATCATGGGAACAGGGCAGACTAAACTACCAAGCCAATTCTTTACCAGAAAGGAGACAAGCTACCGGGGACCGGTTTCTGGCATTTCAGCCTCTTCGGCCCGGCTTGCTTGAATTCTGATGGAGCAGTGAGAAAGGGACTCATGTCTGAGTATACCCTGCCACACCTATAGTGGCCAAAATCGATTTACAAAAGGGGGTGGTGATGAACAGAGTGTCTGAATTGAGCAGACCACTCTTACCCAGTCCAAAGATCAGGGCTTGATCCATCACCGTTATTTATCTCACTGCCCCATCCCAGCTCAGAACCTGGCTATATGCAAATCAGTCTGTCCCTGGCCCAGTGCATCATGGGAACAGGGCAGACTAAACTACCAAGCCAATTCTTTACCAGAAAGGAGACAAGCTACCGGGGACCGGTTTCTGGCATTTCAGCCTCTTCGGCCCGGCTTGCTTGAATCCTGATGGAGCAGTGAGAAAGGGACTCATGTCTGAGTATACCCTGCCACACCTATAGTGGCCAAAATCGATTTACAAAAGGGGGTGGTGATGAACAGAGTGTCTGAATTGAGCAGACCACTCTTACCCAGTCCAAAGATCAGGGCTTGATCCATCACCGTTATTTATCTCACTGCCCCATCCCAGCTCAGAACCTGGCTATATGCAAATCAGTCTGTCCCTGGCCCAGTGCATCATGGGAACAGGGCAGACTAAACTACCAAGCCAATTCTTTACCAGAAAGGAGACAAGCTACCGGGGACCGGTTTCTGGCATTTCAGCCTCTTCGGCCCGGCTTGCTTGAATCCTGATGGAGCAGTGAGAAAGGGACTCATGTCTGAGTATACCCTGCCACACCTATAGTGGCCAAAATCGATTTACAAAAGGGGGTGGTGATGAACAGAGTGTCTGAATTGAGCAGACCACTCTTACCCAGTCCAAAGATCAGGGCTTGATCCATCACCGTTATTTATCTCACTGCCCCATCCCAGCTCAGAACCTGGCTATATGCAAATCAGTCTGTCCCTGGCCCAGTGCATCATGGGAACAGGGCAGACTAAACTACCAAGCCAATTCTTTACCAGAAAGGAGACAAGCTACCGGGGACCGGTTTCTGGCATTTCAGCCTCTTCGGCCCGGCTTGCTTGAATCCTGATGGAGCAGTGAGAAAGGGACTCATGTCTGAGTATACCCTGCCACACCTATAGTGGCCAAAATCGATTTACAAAAGGGGGTGGTGATGAACAGAGTGTCTGAATTGAGCAGACCACTCTTACCCAGTCCAAAGATCAGGGCTTGATCCATCACCGTTATTTATCTCACTGCCCCATCCCAGCTCAGAACCTGGCTATATGCAAATCAGTCTGTCCCTGGCCCAGTGCATCATGGGAACAGGGCAGACTAAACTACCAAGCCAATTCTTTACCAGAAAGGAGACAAGCTACCGGGGACCGGTTTCTGGCATTTCAGCCTCTTCGGCCCGGCTTGCTTGAATCCTGATGGAGCAGTGAGAAAGGGACTCATGTCTGAGTATACCCTGCCACACCTATAGTGGCCAAAATCGATTTACAAAAGGGGGTGGTGATGAACAGAGTGTCTGAATTGAGCAGACCACTCTTACCCAGTCCAAAGATCAGGGCTTGATCCATCACCGTTATTTATCTCACTGCCCCATCCCAGCTCAGAACCTGGCTATATGCAAATCAGTCTGTCCCTGGCCCAGTGCATCATGGGAACAGGGCAGACTAAACTACCAAGCCAATTCTTTACCAGAAAGGAGACAAGCTACCGGGGACCGGTTTCTGGCATTTCAGCCTCTTCGGCCCGGCTTGCTTGAATCCTGATGGAGCAGTGAGAAAGGGACTCATGTCTGAGTATACCCTGCCACACCTATAGTGGCCAAAATCGATTTACAAAAGGGGGTGGTGATGAACAGAGTGTCTGAATTGAGCAGACCACTCTTACCCAGTCCAAAGATCAGGGCTTGATCCATCACCGTTATTTATCTCACTGCCCCATCCCAGCTCAGAACCTGGCTATATGCAAATCAGTCTGTCCCTGGCCCAGTGCATCATGGGAACAGGGCAGACTAAACTACCAAGCCAATTCTTTACCAGAAAGGAGACAAGCTACCGGGGACCGGTTTCTGGCATTTCAGCCTCTTCGGCCCGGCTTGCTTGAATCCTGATGGAGCAGTGAGAAAGGGACTCATGTCTGAGTATACCCTGCCACACCTATAGTGGCCAAAATCGATTTACAAAAGGGGGTGGTGATGAACAGAGTGTCTGAATTGAGCAGACCACTCTTACCCAGTCCAAAGATCAGGGCTTGATCCATCACCGTTATTTATCTCACTGCCCCATCCCAGCTCAGAACCTGGCTATATGCAAATCAGTCTGTCCCTGGCCCAGTGCATCATGGGAACAGGGCAGACTAAACTACCAAGCCAATTCTTTACCAGAAAGGAGACAAGCTACCGGGGACCGGTTTCTGGCATTTCAGCCTCTTCGGCCCGGCTTGCTTGAATCCTGATGGAGCAGTGAGAAAGGGACTCATGTCTGAGTATACCCTGCCACACCTATGGTGGCCAAAATCGATTTACAAAAGGGGGTGGTGATGAACAGAGTGTCTGAATTGAGCAGACCACTCTTACCCAGTCCAAAGATCAGGGCTTGATCCATCACCGTTATTTATCTCACTGCCCCATCCCAGCTCAGAACCTGGCTATATGCAAATCAGTCTGTCCCTGGCCCAGTGCATCATGGGAACAGGGCAGACTAAACTACCAAGCCAATTCTTTACCAGAAAGGAGACAAGCTACCGGGGACCGGTTTCTGGCATTTCAGCCTCTTCGGCCCGGCTTGCTTGAATCCTGATGGAGCAGTGAGAAAGGGACTCATGTCTGAGTATACCCTGCCACACCTATAGTGGCCAAAATCGATTTACAAAAGGGGGTGGTGATGAACAGAGTGTCTGAATTGAGCAGACCACTCTTACCCAGTCCAAAGATCAGGGCTTGATCCATCACCGTTATTTATCTCACTGCCCCATCCCAGCTCAGAACCTGGCTATATGCAAATCAGTCTGTCCCTGGCCCAGTGCATCATGGGAACAGGGCAGACTAAACTACCAAGCCAATTCTTTACCAGAAAGGAGACAAGCTACCGGGGACCGGTTTCTGGCATTTCAGCCTCTTCGGCCCGGCTTGCTTGAATCCTGATGGAGCAGTGAGAAAGGGACTCATGTCTGAGTATACCCTGCCACACCTATAGTGGCCAAAATCGATTTACAAAAGGGGGTGGTGATGAACAGAGTGTCTGAATTGAGCAGACCACTCTTACCCAGTCCAAAGATCAGGGCTTGATCCATCACCGTTATTTATCTCACTGCCCCATCCCAGCTCAGAACCTGGCTATATGCAAATCAGTCTGTCCCTGGCCCAGTGCATCATGGGAACAGGGCAGACTAAACTACCAAGCCAATTCTTTACCAGAAAGGAGACAAGCTACCGGGGACCGGTTTCTGGCATTTCAGCCTCTTCGGCCCGGCTTGCTTGAATCCTGATGGAGCAGTGAGAAAGGGACTCATGTCTGAGTATACCCTGCCACACCTATAGTGGCCAAAATCGATTTACAAAAGGGGGTGGTGATGAACAGAGTGTCTGAATTGAGCAGACCACTCTTACCCAGTCCAAAGATCAGGGCTTGATCCATCACCGTTATTTATCTCACTGCCCCATCCCAGCTCAGAACCTGGCTATATGCAAATCAGTCTGTCCCTGGCCCAGTGCATCATGGGAACAGGGCAGACTAAACTACCAAGCCAATTCTTTACCAGAAAGGAGACAAGCTACCGGGGACCGGTTTCTGGCATTTCAGCCTCTTCGGCCCGGCTTGCTTGAATCCTGATGGAGCAGTGAGAAAGGGACTCATGTCTGAGTATACCCTGCCACACCTATAGTGGCCAAAATCGATTTACAAAAGGGGGTGGTGATGAACAGAGTGTCTGAATTGAGCAGACCACTCTTACCCAGTCCAAAGATCAGGGCTTGATCCATCACCGTTATTTATCTCACTGCCCCATCCCAGCTCAGAACCTGGCTATATGCAAATCAGTCTGTCCCTGGCCCAGTGCATCATGGGAACAGGGCAGACTAAACTACCAAGCCAATTCTTTACCAGAAAGGAGACAAGCTACCGGGGACCGGTTTCTGGCATTTCAGCCTCTTCGGCCCGGCTTGCTTGAATCCTGATGGAGCAGTGAGAAAGGGACTCATGTCTGAGTATACCCTGCCACACCTATAGTGGCCAAAATCGATTTACAAAAGGGGGTGGTGATGAACAGAGTGTCTGAATTGAGCAGACCACTCTTACCCAGTCCAAAGATCAGGGCTTGATCCATCACCGTTATTTATCTCACTGCCCCATCCCAGCTCAGAACCTGGCTATATGCAAATCAGTCTGTCCCTGGCCCAGTGCATCATGGGAACAGGGCAGACTAAACTACCAAGCCAATTCTTTACCAGAAAGGAGACAAGCTACCGGGGACCGGTTTCTGGCATTTCAGCCTCTTCGGCCCGGCTTGCTTGAATCCTGATGGAGCAGTGAGAAAGGGACTCATGTCTGAGTATACCCTGCCACACCTATGGTGGCCAAAATCGATTTACAAAAGGGGGTGGTGATGAACAGAGTGTCTGAATTGAGCAGACCACTCTTACCCAGTCCAAAGATCAGGGCTTGATCCATCACCGTTATTTATCTCACTGCCCCATCCCAGCTCAGAACCTGGCTATATGCAAATCAGTCTGTCCCTGGCCCAGTGCATCATGGGAACAGGGCAGACTAAACTACCAAGCCAATTCTTTACCAGAAAGGAGACAAGCTACCGGGGACCGGTTTCTGGCATTTCAGCCTCTTCGGCCCGGCTTGCTTGAATCCTGATGGAGCAGTGAGAAAGGGACTCATGTCTGAGTATACCCTGCCACACCTATAGTGGCCAAAATCGATTTACAAAAGGGGGTGGTGATGAACAGAGTGTCTGAATTGAGCAGACCACTCTTACCCAGTCCAAAGATCAGGGCTTGATCCATCACCGTTATTTATCTCACTGCCCCATCCCAGCTCAGAACCTGGCTATATGCAAATCAGTCTGTCCCTGGCCCAGTGCATCATGGGAACAGGGCAGACTAAACTACCAAGCCAATTCTTTACCAGAAAGGAGACAAGCTACCGGGGACCGGTTTCTGGCATTTCAGCCTCTTCGGCCCGGCTTGCTTGAATCCTGATGGAGCAGTGAGAAAGGGACTCATGTCTGAGTATACCCTGCCACACCTATAGTGGCCAAAATCGATTTACAAAAGGGGGTGGTGATGAACAGAGTGTCTGAATTGAGCAGACCACTCTTACCCAGTCCAAAGATCAGGGCTTGATCCATCACCGTTATTTATCTCACTGCCCCATCCCAGCTCAGAACCTGGCTATATGCAAATCAGTCTGTCCCTGGCCCAGTGCATCATGGGAACAGGGCAGACTAAACTACCAAGCCAATTCTTTACCAGAAAGGAGACAAGCTACCGGGGACCGGTTTCTGGCATTTCAGCCTCTTCGGCCCGGCTTGCTTGAATCCTGATGGAGCAGTGAGAAAGGGACTCATGTCTGAGTATACCCTGCCACACCTATAGTGGCCAAAATCGATTTACAAAAGGGGGTGGTGATGAACAGAGTGTCTGAATTGAGCAGACCACTCTTACCCAGTCCAAAGATCAGGGCTTGATCCATCACCGTTATTTATCTCACTGCCCCATCCCAGCTCAGAACCTGGCTATATGCAAATCAGTCTGTCCCTGGCCCAGTGCATCATGGGAACAGGGCAGACTAAACTACCAAGCCAATTCTTTACCAGAAAGGAGACAAGCTACCGGGGACCGGTTTCTGGCATTTCAGCCTCTTCGGCCCGGCTTGCTTGAATCCTGATGGAGCAGTGAGAAAGGGACTCATGTCTGAGTATACCCTGCCACACCTATGGTGGCCAAAATCGATTTACAAAAGGGGGTGGTGATGAACAGAGTGTCTGAATTGAGCAGACCACTCTTACCCAGTCCAAAGATCAGGGCTTGATCCATCACCGTTATTTATCTCACTGCCCCATCCCAGCTCAGAACCTGGCTATATGCAAATCAGTCTGTCCCTGGCCCAGTGCATCATGGGAACAGGGCAGACTAAACTACCAAGCCAATTCTTTACCAGAAAGGAGACAAGCTACCGGGGACCGGTTTCTGGCATTTCAGCCTCTTCGGCCCGGCTTGCTTGAATCCTGATGGAGCAGTGAGAAAGGGACTCATGTCTGAGTATACCCTGCCACACCTATAGTGGCCAAAATCGATTTACAAAAGGGGGTGGTGATGAACAGAGTGTCTGAATTGAGCAGACCACTCTTACCCAGTCCAAAGATCAGGGCTTGATCCATCACCGTTATTTATCTCACTGCCCCATCCCAGCTCAGAACCTGGCTATATGCAAATCAGTCTGTCCCTGGCCCAGTGCATCATGGGAACAGGGCAGACTAAACTACCAAGCCAATTCTTTACCAGAAAGGAGACAAGCTACCGGGGACCGGTTTCTGGCATTTCAGCCTCTTCGGCCCGGCTTGCTTGAATCCTGATGGAGCAGTGAGAAAGGGACTCATGTCTGAGTATACCCTGCCACACCTATAGTGGCCAAAATCGATTTACAAAAGGGGGTGGTGATGAACAGAGTGTCTGAATTGAGCAGACCACTCTTACCCAGTCCAAAGATCAGGGCTTGATCCATCACCGTTATTTATCTCACTGCCCCATCCCAGCTCAGAACCTGGCTATATGCAAATCAGTCTGTCCCTGGCCCAGTGCATCATGGGAACAGGGCAGACTAAACTACCAAGCCAATTCTTTACCAGAAAGGAGACAAGCTACCGGGGACCGGTTTCTGGCATTTCAGCCTCTTCGGCCCGGCTTGCTTGAATCCTGATGGAGCAGTGAGAAAGGGACTCATGTCTGAGTATACCCTGCCACACCTATAGTGGCCAAAATCGATTTACAAAAGGGGGTGGTGATGAACAAAGTGTCTGAATTGAGCAGACCACTCTTACCCAGTCCAAAGATCAGGGCTTGATCCATCACCGTTATTTATCTCACTGCCCCATCCCAGCTCAGAACCTGGCTATATGCAAATCAGTCTGTCCCTGGCCCAGTGCATCATGGGAACAGGGCAGACTAAACTACCAAGCCAATTCTTTACCAGAAAGGAGACAAGCTACCGGGGACCGGTTTCTGGCATTTCAGCCTCTTCGGCCCGGCTTGCTTGAATCCTGATGGAGCAGTGAGAAAGGGACTCATGTCTGAGTATACCCTGCCACACCTATGGTGGCCAAAATCGATTTACAAAAGGGGGTGGTGATGAACAGAGTGTCTGAATTGAGCAGACCACTCTTACCCAGTCCAAAGATCAGGGCTTGATCCATCACCGTTATTTATCTCACTGCCCCATCCCAGCTCAGAACCTGGCTATATGCAAATCAGTCTGTCCCTGGCCCAGTGCATCATGGGAACAGGGCAGACTAAACTACCAAGCCAATTCTTTACCAGAAAGGAGACAAGCTACCGGGGACCGGTTTCTGGCATTTCAGCCTCTTCGGCCCGGCTTGCTTGAATCCTGATGGAGCAGTGAGAAAGGGACTCATGTCTGAGTATACCCTGCCACACCTACATACTTGCATACAGCCAGGTTCTGAAACTGGGATGGTGCAGTGAGCTAAAAAACGGTGTTGGATCTAGCCCTGATCTCTTGACTGGGTGAGAGCTTTCTGCTTAATTCAGAGACTCTGTCCCTCACCACCCCTTGTTGTAAATATAGAGCAATATCACAGGCAAGAGTGCTTTATTAGGAAAGTAGTGAGAGAGAGAGAGAGAGAGAGAGAGAGAGAGAGAGACGCAAACCCACAGTCTAATAATTACCTAATTCAGAATGAAGACCAACCCTGGCCACGGGTCAGTTGGGAAGACGGGGACAAGGACCCTCAGGGAATGGAATACCAGAATGTGAGCAGGTACAGCTCACGGAAACTCAGGACAGGATACCCCTCAAGATTTGGTTCAGGACTGGGCTCACCAAGGTACGACCAACACCCACAGCTTCGGAAGCAACGCCTGCGTTACCCCTCTCTGCAAGTAATCCGCCAGTAACCCCGATTGGGTTTTCGAATTTCCCAGCAAAGTGCTTCGCCAGCACTTAAGGCTATTTCCACCCCTAGGAGTTTGTGGAAAGTATGGACAGAGTGCTCTGCAGCACTCTAGATTGAGCACCTATAGAGTTCGTAGGGTCAGTGACAGGTCTGCTACTCGGACAAGTCGGACAATTTTCCTAAGCTATACTAGGGTAATTATACAGTTTGGGGACACTTAGACCACCCACCAATGTTGCAAGTGACAGTTTCTCACATTATGATTGGTCAGGAGAGGTGGCTCGGACATTGTCACCTCCTAGAATTCAACGTTCCCATCATAAATTTGAATTTTGCTTATCCGCCCCTTGGGTTCACGTTCCCATCCATAGGAATACAATAGAAAATACGAGTGTACAAGGCATAGCAACAAAGTCTCTAGGTTTCAAGGTGAGTTTCATCATCTTGTGCTGGGTTCTCAGGCACATTGGGCTTCAGGAGCCAGCTGGCTTATTTCAGCTTCTGCGCAGTAGAGTTTCTCCCCGGTCACGTGACGGTGCCCAGCAGAGCCTCAAGTATGGCTCCACTCCCGATTTTCCCAGCCCCAGAGACGCGATACATGAAAAGTAAGCGAGAACAAATTAGAATCACATATAAAATGATCACACTGTATACCATGCTAAAATTTTAACACACCCCTTACTTTATAACTTCTATAGCATTAAAGTTTAGTGCGAAAAGACAGATAGGCGAAAGCAGCAGTAGCAGGCAGAGTGCGTGGTGAGAGACAAGCGGCCATGTTTGCAACAGTGCGCATGAGCACAGATTCCCTCCAGAATGCGAGTGCGTCACATCACATGGGTATGACCGACGCATGCGCAGACTGAATTTCAGCGAAGCAGCCATTTTCTTCTAGTGCAAGCTTTGTTAGTATGAAAAGACACACAGGCAAGCCTCGTGGGGACACCCGCGTGTTGGGGAAAATGCTAAATAAATGACGGACAGTTGGATTAATATGATTATACATTAGACGAGGTTCATGAATGAGAGCAAGTCGCTTTACGTGCGAATCCTTGCTCCATCAGTAGTGCCATGTTGTACAAACACAGTGCGGTAACAATACCCCCACCCACAATCAAGTCGCCGCATGAAAGAAGTAGGTGTCAAAGAGACTGAGGCTGACGACAGATCCTACCAGCTTCATTTTTATCCCAGAATGAAGACTATGAAAGTTGTCTTTTCCATCAAGAACCTAAACCTAATTATTTGAGGCCATACTGGTTTCTATTACAGGACCGGAGGCTTCGGATTATGCTTCTCTTTCTTTACTGTAAAGAACACAGCGGCCAATAAACATACACTTATGATATGAAAAACTACATTGTCCATGATGCTTTGCATCAGTCACGCCCACTTTGCCCTCATAAGAGCCCTGGTAACAGTCCCATCTTCCTCTTTCTTTGCTGCTCACAGCAAGAGATAAATACCCTAATCGTTATTATTACTCATTTAACCTAGTTTTGGGTTTTGATATTGACTGTAGCGCTTTGCGCTTCTTGGGAGAATTAGAGGTTTGTGTATGCAATGACTCGTGTTTTCATTATTGTGGGTATCGATTGAAATTTATTTGTTCTGCCTTCGTTTTTGATGCGCGGGTGTTCCCGCGCCAAACAGGGTATTTTATCACTTCACTTAGCATTTTTCTGTAACATTTTGTTCGTGGTGATTTGCATTACATTGTGTCCGCTGCCCGCAGCGGTTTTCCACCCAGTGCTTTCGCGCTCAGAGCGGAGCTTTGCTCCTTGTTCCTCAGTGTTTGGGCAATCGCGCTTAGAAGCGCTTGAGTACCGAACCGCTGGGCGGTTTGTATTTCCGCGGTAAGCGGCAGCGATACAGCGCTAAAGCGCACCGCGGCTTCCCTAATCGCCCGCAGCGCCAAAGAAGCCTTTCACCATCCGGCCGACGTGAGCAGCGTGCGCGCACATCCATTGGGCTACTTTTGGTAGATTTTCGACGCGCTTTGGGCTGCTCATGCCGGAATCGCTACGATCACACACTTTTCACTGCGTTTCAAGCCTGGAAGATGGTGGAGATATACACCTAACTGGTTGCAATAGTAGTTGACCTGGGGAGTGAGCACGCGCTCCATATAGAGTTGATATTCGGCTCCTATTCAGGCTGCAAGAATCAGAGTACAGCTTTGCTGAGGGGGTCTGGTACTGGTGCTTTACTTATATTTATACAGTGTGCATTTGGGGCTGACCCCCCCTTACTCCCTCTGGATTTACTTCCATCATTTATCATATTTGACCTTGCATTGCCCCACAGTTGGTTAACATGGAGGAGTGGGTGCAATTTGATGAGGAAGTGGGGGATGAATATTATGAGGAGCAGCCTGAGCCTGCTGTTGAAGACAAAATTGTTGGGGCTCTGGATGCATCGGTTCAATCCTCGGTTAATAGGGCCATTGAGAGCGCAGTACCCACGACTGTGCAACAAGCATTGGCAGCTCCACTCAAGCCTATCACAAAGCAGCTTGAAAGTTTCGCTAAACGTCATGGGTTCACTAAAGATAAGGCTAGCAAAGGGACTCCACCAGCTACTGAGTCAGGGAAAGACAGTGGCCGCACGCTAGTGCTTTAAGTTCCCTTCCTCCCGCGTCTGCCGGAGACCATGGTTATGCCGTAGGTGGCAAGGCAAAGGACAAACAGAAGGTATATGTGGACACGGACACTACTACCACGGATACTAATACTACCGACATGGATGAGGAGGCCCCTCCAAAGAAGAAAGCTAAAAAGGTGTCATCTGCCAGTGCAGTTGCTCCCTCGAATAGCCCTTTCACTTTCAACCCCAGTGAGATAGTTCACCCGAGATCTTCCGACTGGGCCCGGCACCAAAGGTAGCGGAATATCTTCACGAGAACCTCAGGAAAGGATTCAATAAAGAGGTACAGAACCGTCTTAGGTCGGAGTGTCCTCGACCTGACGTTCCAGACAAGGTCGCTGAGACGCCAGAAATTGACGTGAGTTTGCTCACGTTCTTAAAGAAGTTTGCAAAATATCCAAAAAAGGGATTAGACCGCGCTTGGCGCGGCTGTCAAGACAAGCTCCTTGATGTGGTTGGCCCTCTCGCAAAAATCCTGGAGATGGCCCTGGCGGCCAAGGAGGCCAACGTCTCCGTAGACCCAGATATCCTGACAGGCTGGACTCAAAGAGCCATTTGCTTACTTCGTAACGCAACTTGTGCAATTTCAACTGAACGGCACAAATCTCTACTCATGCGAATGGACACTAATCTAACGGATCTGGAGACAGAAGAACCAGGCCCCTTAGCTGAGGGCAACCTCTTTGGGGATCGCTTCGTTAAGGATGTGTCAAAATATGTCTGCACCTTCACCTCGCTCGACAAAGCGCAGTCAGGGATCAAGCGAGTATTCCAGCAGAGCCTTTTCAACAGGGGCAGGCGAGGCAGGGGCCGCTCGCCAGGCCGTTTCACGAATCAAGGTCCCCCCAGAGGAGATTACGGTCGGGGTAGAGGAGGGGTTGCACTCAGTTTTTCCTGAACAAGTGGTGTCAGATTATTCAGGATGCGTGGGTTTTACAGACAGTACGGGGGTTTCGACTAGAGTTTTCTGAAACTCCCAGGCAGGACACATATCCCAGAGTTCTCCATTTTTCCCAACAAGAGAAAGGTTTTATAGACTGCGAAATACAGGAATTGTTGCAAAAACACACCATAGCAGTGTGCGACGACTGTCCACGAGGGTTTTGCAGCAATATATTTCTAGTTCAGAAGAGAGGTGGAGGTCACAGGCTGGTTTTAAATTTGGGAGAATTCAATTATTTCCTAGTCTATCTAGGGATCTGTCCATCCCCATATACCCTCCACACCGACGTTTCCTTCAATTTCAATGGAACGGGCGGTAGTTTCAAATATTCGGCCCTTCCTTTCGAGCTTTCCTTGGCTCCCGGGTGTTTCACAAAGGTGATGAAGCCGGTAGTAGTGCAACTCCGGGAGCAGGGAGTGCGCTTGATAATTTATCTAGACGACATTCTAATAATGGCTCACAGTCCGGAATTATTGTCGCAGCATCTACAAATGACGGTGTCATTGTTGCAGAGCCTAGGATTTGTGATCAATCAGACCAATCAGACCAAGTCAGCACTGAGCCCGTCTCAATCGATGGAGTTTCTGGGGTTTGTGATAGACTCTCAGAAGGCTCAGCTGAGCTTGCCGAAAATGAAATTGAAAGATCTAAAGAAGGAGATTGTGAAGCTGCTCAGCAAGCAGATAGTATCCCTTCGGACGATCGCCAGAGTTGGGGGACTGTTGTCATCGTCCATTCAAGCGATTTTTCCAGGACCCTTGCATTACAGGACATTGCAGAGACTGTAGATACAACATCTCTAGAAGGGTCTGGCCTACACAGATCTTGTTCCGCTGTCTCAGGAGATGCGTTGGTGGTTAGCACACGTGGAGGCATGGAACGGCAAAGCCATTTTCTGCTCAGTACCAGAGGTGGTCATAGAATCAGACGCAAGCCGTTTGGGCTGGGGAGCGTGCTGTGGCAGTGTTTCCACAGGAGGAAGATGGTCTCCCCCAAGAGCTGGAATTACACATAAATTGCCTAGAATTTGCACGTCAAGACCCTGTCTCCCAGACAGACGTCGTGTTGCATCCTTCTTCGGATGGACAATGTGTCTGCAGTGAGGTACATAAACAAATTAGGAGGGACGAGATCGTCCATGCTGGTGGAGATTGCCAAAGATTTTTGGCACTATTGTGTCAATCACCAGATCACGGTAATTGCGGAGTATATACCGGGCCAGTCCAATGAAGTAGCGGATTGGAATTCAAGGCACCTCAAGGATTACAGTGACTGGAGGCAGCTTCCCAATGTGTTCCTTTGGATCCAGGACCTGTGGGGCCCGTGTCAGACGGACTTGTTTGCGTCCAGGTTGAACAGCCAACTTCCCAGGTTTTAGAGTTGGAGGCCAGATCCGGTAGCAATGGCAACAGATGCTTTTCTCCAGGATTGGTCGGGAGCAGTGAATTATGCTTTCTCGCCTTTCCTTCTTATTCCGAGAGTGACCTCTCATATTCTCAAGCAGACGGCGGAAGTGGTGTTAGTGACGCCACTGTGGAGGTCGCAACCTTGGTTTCCGGCCCTCTTGAGGATGTGTTACGACCTTCCCAGGATGTTACCTTATTCAGAGTCTCTCCTCCAGGGCTCTCTCGGGGAGCGTCGTCCACTAATCCTATCTCAGAGACTGTCGCTGATGGTATGGAGACTTTCAGGCAACAGTGGGATTGCCAGGAGTTTCGGGAGCTGCTTCAGAGTTCATCAAGCAAGCTTGGGCCCCATCCACCAGAAAACGATACTCCTCAGCCTGGAAAGGCTGGATGGGTTGGTGCGTAGAACGGGATTTGGATCCCGTGGGGGCAGGACTTTCCCATATTGTGAATTTTTTGTCAGAGAAGGCAGAGAGTGGACTGGCCTACAGGTCAGTGAATAATTTTCGGTCGGCCATCTTGGCGGGTCATACCCAAATAGACGGAAAACCGGTGGGTATGCACCCTTTTATATGTAAGCTTCTTAAGGGCATCGGATTAGCTAATCCTCCTAAGCCTAAGTATTCCGGCTTTTGGGATGTCTCTTTGGTCATTAAACTCTTTGACAGTTGGCCTGCTAACGATCTTCTGTCCTGGAAACAACTCTTCGCAAAATTGGCTATGTAGTTGTGTTTATCGGCTTGCAGACGCTCGTTGGACGTGCGCGCACTGGATATTACAGTTAGAGTATTTACTCCGGAAGGAGTTTCCTTTACTATTACAGGTCGTACAAAAACTCTGTCCAGGCATGTTGAATATAATGCATTTCCAAATAATCCTAAATTATATGTTTCTCCAATGCTTGAAAGCTTACGAGGAATGTACTCGTCCTTTGAGGCCTTATGGGAGTTTCTCAAATTTTGATTGCAGTGCAAAAGCCATTTAAGCCTGTCTCTCTGGCAACTATTGCCAGGTGGCTTAAGTTCATCATGAAAGAGGCTGGTGTGGATGTTCAGTTGTTTGGGGCTCATACAGTTCGGGGTGCAATGGCATCAAAGTCATATCTGCTGGGTGCGAACATTCAGGATATCATGCATTGCGCTGATTGGTCGTCTGAATCGACATTCAAACAGTTTTATTATAAGCCGGTGGGAGCTATAACATCTGTGGTATTTGATAAAGTGTTAAACTAGCATAATCCGAAGCCTCCGGTCCTGTAATAGAATCAATAATTAGCTAGCTTTCGCGCCAAGAATTTTCAATTCTATTAAGGACACGGAGGCGAGGATTATCCCACCCGGCATTGTCAATGTATTAACTATGCTTGCCCACCTGTTGTTATAAAGCTATTGGCTGATATTAAACGGAAGTTATGGGATGTTTTTATATCTATTTCTAGGTGCCGACAAGAAGAATGAGTGACCACTTCTGTCATCTGACGGTTTAAGTTGGAATTGAGTTCCAGGTTGGCTTCCACGTTGGAGGATCAAGAGTCATTTCATGGACTTAGTTTGCAAGTTCGAGCAAAGAAAGAGGAAGATGGGACGGTTACCAGGGCTCTTATGAGGGCAAAGTGGGCGTGACTGATGCAAAGCATCATGGACAATGTAGTTTTTCATATCATAAGTGTATGTTTATTGGCTGCTGTGTTCTTTACAGTAAAGAAAGAGAAGCATAATCCTCGCCTCTGTGTCCTTAATAGAATTGAAAATTCTTGGCGCGAACGCTAGCTAATTTTTGATTCAGAGCCCTTCCTGAAGGTACTCTTGTTGAGACAAATTCAGAAACAACTCCATACTTCCAATTCCCAGTGTCTGGGATGAGTAGTCTAACTCCTGATGCGTGGCACTTGGCAAGGCTAGATGCATTTCCGCGTTGAAGAAGCTGCTGTCTCAGTCTGGACTGTCCTGTCTCACTCAGGTCTGTTGGTAGGTATATACACGAGTACATTGTGGAAGTACCCTAACCCCACGGAGCCTGTCTGCTCATTATCGTTTTCAATGCCACAAAGAGCCCTGCTTTTAGTATGAAAGTAAAGCAGCATTATGAGGCGCGCACAGGATTGTGGGTATGCAGAGTGCTGGTGACGCGCTGACTGTTCCTCTGGAGCCTCCTGACCTCTAGCAACAACAAAGAGCGTTGCAGCTCCCGCTCCCTCGCGCAGGCGCGCGTCAGTCCTTACGCGCGGCGCCCCGTTCTGCATCACGTGACGTCATGACGCCTTCCGTCACCCAGTGTTACACGCGCGGCGATGACGCCTTCCAAAGGGAAGCAGCGGGCACTCCTCTCCTCAGAGAGGCCAAACCGCCCCCGGATTATAACATTTCTCACCAATCACGGAGCTTCTTGTATAGAAACCCTACAAAAATTTCAACAACTTCCACTTCTCACGGCCCCTCGAAGTGCACGTGACCCAGGAGTGCCAATTTATTTTTTGTTGGTAGAAAGTTGTCCTGTCCGCGCAGTCAAAATAAAAATATAACTTCCTACTGGTAGGGTGACTTTACACCGGTGACCTGCCCGTCATTCTCATGAATGCCTGTGTGTGCACAGCTACAGGCGCTCCTTCTCCTATTAAACAAACGCCTGTATCACCTGCAGTGATGAATCGGGTGTTTGCCGCAGAGGCTTCTGGGTATGCAAATGTTTGTGGCTAGCCACGCCCTCTCCAGTGACAGCAAGGCTCCTGCAGCAGCCCCATGGTGACTTGTGCTCTGGATCCAGGCTGTGAAGAGTCTCAAAATCCAGTAATAATCACACAGCCAACATTTCAGGACAGGGAGGTGAGAGGTTTAAAATAGAAAATCAGGAGAATGAAAATCCCCCATTGACTTCTGTTGTAGAAAATACAATTTCAGGCGGGAGACGGCTAAAATAAAGGCATTTGTGGCTTGAATAATCGGTAGTCTCCCGCCTGAATCGGGTCTATTGGCATGTATGAAAAATGACCAAAGGCTCCATGGGGTTAGGGTACTTCCACAATATACTCGTGTGCATACGTGCCAACAGACCCGATTCACACAGGACAGTCCTGACTTTTGAAGCCAAAAAGGCTGTCTCCGCCTGACATGGCAGCTTCTTCAATGCAAGTCAATGGGGAAATGCATCTAGGCCCTGCCCAGTACCACGCATCAGGAGTGAGACTAACACATTTTACTGCTGGTGTCCGCATCAATAGAATAAAATGCATTAGTCACGCAATTATAGCATTCGGGGAACACTGCAGAAGCCGTGCTCGAGGAACTCAGCTGCGCTGCCCTGAGCGATCGCACTGGCATGCGCTGTGCTAGTAGAGCATGCTTTCTCACTTGTTGCAATGTTTACACACTGCAGTGCCTCCTAATGAAGGTGCCCCGTGGAGAATCAATCAATCAATTAATCAATCAATCAATCAGAGGGCAGGTGTCTCTATCATTAAATATTCCAGACATGGATCCTGGAGGCAGCACCTTGCCTGTTGTTCGTTCCCGGCACCGCACCCGCCCCACTGTGACCTCGCACGGGCTGATTGACCAGAGTCGGACACCTCCAGGCATCAGCTTTATTTTAAGTTGCCGCAACAGCACATTAAATCCAGAAATCACCGGCCTTTACCCACGCCCAAATGAAGCCTACCTGCTGAGGGTTTCAGATCGCTATGAGAAAAAAAATTAATAAATTCAGTGTAGTTATGAGTGACATTTCAACGGCTATGAGTGACACTTACTCAAAAGCAAAATCAAGCAATGAACACGAGGAAAAACTAATAAATATCAGAAGTTACACCCATTTGAGCAACGAGAAACTCTAAGAAGATCTTAAAACTGCTGCAAAGCAGCAGAAATGGAAGGGCAATAGCCAGAGACAGACTGCACTTCTCAGTCAGAGAGGGCAGGGGGCACTACAGCTGCCCAGAAGAAGATCTCATTGGTCTGATCAATCATGGCCACGCACTATCCTAAAAGGCAAATTTGATGGTATAGTATAGCAAGTGCAACTAGGGGATTATACCCTGACGCCCAAGCGCAGGCATATTTGTTATTATACCACCATATTGCCAAATCCATCATTCAAGTCTTAAATATTGATGCGTGCAAGTGAACACTGTAAAAACCCTGTGACTGATACACCCATACCTTTAATTCTGTCCCTACATCTCCTGGCTCCAAGGACAAGGTACGTGCTCTGCAGTGTTTGCTGGTTAAGAATGACTCCACCTCCGATAGGTAATATTAACTTCAAAGTGTTTATTCATGGGTTCCTGGTTCCTCATACATAGAGAGCGATGCCAGCAAGCCCCAGCACAACAGCTACTCCTGGCCAACTGACCCCAATGTGCCTATTCTAATACCCAATCATGTCCCTCACCAACCTTCCACTCACAACACTCCAATGTCCCCCACCTACCCCTCATACGAATAAGAAACACAACAAAACAACAATAGATGAATGACACATGCCCTTTCCCCCCTTATAACTCCAACTACCAGGAAATAAATATGCACACTGTAAGTAACTAAAATATAATATTATTCCACCACAAACTCTGTAATATGACCAGGCAATTTACTGTCTCTCGCACTTCGAAGTACCCTCTCACATCTGGATCCCTCTGACCTCCACCATTTGCCACCCCAGAACTCCCACACATCTCACTCACCCTAGAGTTTGCTTCAAGCTTTGAACACACCTCATCACCCATCAAGTATCCACTTACGGTGTCATGCATGCCACACTCCTGACCATTATGTCCGCTAACTCTCTTGCACTCACTCACATGGAATAAATTCCGCACTCTCCCATCTTCAAGTTTCACTGCACCTTCCAACACCTTTACGATCCTCACTGGATCAGACCAACGAGGAGCCCCCTTTTCCACTAGGCCTGGTTTCCTCACTCGCACATACTGACGTACCAAAGTATTCAACATCTTCTTATTACCCGACGCGCGTAGATGTAAGGCATTCGCGCTGTTTGCGTTTTAATTTTGAAATTGAAACTGATTTTGTGTTTTTACCTGTTTTTAAATCAATTGCTGGCACATTGTACTTTTGGTTATCTTGTATGTAGGGCCCCTACCTCAGCCGCTCTTTGCCTCTTTTCCTCTTACTCCGGTCCATGGCGGGCATGCCCGTTTGTAGTGGAGAGTGTAGAGGACTGCCGGCTTCTCTACTTCCCACTGCCTCTGGGGGCGGAACAAGCGGGTTAGCGCACTAGCGCCCGCTTTCTACTAAAACCTAGCATTTCCCTCCTGCAGCGGCAAGCGCAGCGGGTGGGCCGCTGGCGCACTTAAGGCACACCAAAGGCAAGCCCGTCTGCACCTGTCCCCGCCTGTTCCGCGGCCAGCGCCAGCCATGCTGCTGGGTGCCCCTCCGGTGCCCGAATCCTTTCGTCCAGGTCGCAACTGCTTGAAGTGAGAGATAAGTACTGTGGTGCCCGGACCTTAAGTGAGTTTTCTGGGCCCCTACCTCAATTTAATTGTGCCGTTTGTCTATTCACTTTTAAATTAGATCCCGCAGCCCCTCCCAGACTACACCCAATGCGCTTTGGACCCGCAAAGAGGCAAATTGGTCTTCCACCCCCATTAAAGCCTGTTTACTCAATTGTAGATCGCTTCCCCACCATTCGGATGATGTTTTGCTTTCCCTTGCACCTCATGCCTGGGAAACGTGGGTTAGGGACTTTCCTAATCCCGACCTCAATCTTGGCATCCCCCCTGAATATCGTTTTGTGGGAATAAATAGGCCTAACAACAAGGTGGGTGGTGGGATTGCAGTGATCCGACGTTCAGGCTGGGAAAATCCCTAACATCAGCCCCTTAGAAGCGATGTATTTCAGCATCCCTAGCTCCCCGCCTCAACATCTTACAGATTTTTATAATATTGCGCCTGATCTGTCGCTTAAACATACATATATTATAATCCTTAGTGATTTTAACTTACATGTGGATGATACTCAGTGCACTAAAGCTGGTCAGGTCCTAGAAACCCTCGAAGACCTTAATCTAACCCAGCAGGTTAGAGGCCCTACCCATCGGGCCGGCCATACTCTAGATTTACTGTTTACAAACAACCCTAATCTGTCCGCGGCTCCGCCTATACCTCTTACATGGTCAGACCATTTTTTTAATCCTGTTTAGTGTGGCTACTCTGTCTCAATCAACTAATTCCTCTTTGGCCCGGGATCACAGTAGGAAATGGTTTAAAATCACTTGTAATGCTTTGGTCCCGCCCTTTCTCGCACCCATCTGCAGTTGGGGGGAATTTGGAACTAGATGTATCTAACTTTAATTATTGGCTCTCCTCTGCCCTTTATACGGTTGCCCCAGAGCAAACTATTGTCTCCTCTAGAAAAAAAAAATCTGCCACCTGGTTTACCCCCGCTCTGTGCACTGAAAAAAGTCAGTGCAAGAAACTCGAATAGAATTCGAGACTATCCTATGAAACAGAGGCTAAATCAATTTACAGAGCCGCGATTAAGAATTTTCACAAACTTAAGCGCTCAGTAATGTGAGAGTATTTTGTCAAGAAAATGAACTCCGCCAGTAATTTTTTCCCTTTGACCTGGAAACAGGCCATGCTAATACCTATTTTGAAAAAAACGGATGCAGATCCTTCTGTTTTTAAAAATTACCGCCCCATTTCCCTGCTACCTAAACCAGCCAAAGTCCTGGAAAAAGTAGTTCAAGAGCAATTATTGAGCTATCTTGAGATGTGCCATCATTTACACGACTCACAATCCGGGTTTAGATCCGGATATAGCACAGAGACTGCGCTGCTGAAGGTTTCTGAAACCATTTGGGAATGTTTGGACGCAGGTGAAGCAGCGATGCTGGTGCTTCTCGACCTGTCTGTGGCATTCGATATGGTCTCTCATGATATTTTGCTTGAGAGACTATACATTCTCAGGATTCAGGGTACCCCTCTATCCTGGATCAGATCCTTTCAAGATCGCCGCCCTCAACAGGTCTCCCTTCAGCCATTTGTGTCCGAGGAGAAACCACTGAACTGTGGAGTCCCTTCGGGCTCCGCGCTGGGCCCGCTATTTTTTTTATGTATATCTCCCTCCTCTAGCCTCAGTGGTAGAATCTTGTGGTGTCAGAGTGATTTCCTATACTGACAACACACAATTGTGTTCTCATTTAAGGATCGCTCTGAAGCAGCTTTCTCTAATTTTAGACACTGCATGTGCAAAATCTCCACCCAGTTGGCATCAAACACGCTTAGGCTGAACTCTCATAACACTGATGTGCTGTTTTTCATCAAAAAACCATTCTCCACCTCTTTGATGGTAGCCATTGGAGTTGAACCCCCTTTCGGAACCTGTGGACTCAGCCAGGAATCTTGGATTCCGGTTCAACAACGAGTTATCCTGTAAATCTCAATTCAACCAGGTTTCATCAGCGTGTTTCGGTAAATTGCACATGATTCTCAAAATTCTCCCTTTTCTCCCTTGGGAATCTTGCCGGATCATTGTTCACACCCTGATCATCTCACATCTGGACTATGCAGACAGTCTGTACACTGGGGCTCCTGCCTCCCTGATCAAACGCTTACAGATTGTTCAGAACGCTGCGGCCAGGTTGATCGATAACATCCCAAATCGCCACTCGATTTCTCCCCACCTGAAGAAGCTTCACTGGCTTTCAGTGACCATGCGCATTCAGTTTAAGTCACTGGTTTTTGCTTTTAGAGCAATGCTGGGTCAGGGACCGGCCTACTTTAGAGCCTGACCTAAGCATGCTCAGTCTAACCGCTCACTCAGATCAAACCATCTCCACCTTTTAGTGACTCCCCGTTTTTGCCTCTAGAGAATGTGTTACAAAAGGGGGTGGTGATGGACGGAGCATCTGAATCAATCAAACACTCACACCCAGTCAAAAGATCTGGGTTTAAACCATCACCGTTCTTTAGCCAACTCTGCCACCCCAGTTCAGACATGGCTATATGCAAATCAGTCTGACCCTGTGCCTCATGGGAACAGTTCAGCCCGAACTGCCAAGCCATGTCTTCCCTGGACCGGAAACAAGCTTCCGAGGACCGGTTTCTGGCATTCCAGCTGTCTTCAGCCCGGCTTGCTTGAATCCAGTGGCAAAGTGAGCAGGGAAGATTAATACATCTAAAAGTAAAATTATGTGTATTGCCGGGAAAAAGAAGTGCCGTTCTGAAAACTTTGGATGGTTTATCGGTGGCCAGAAATTAGAGGTTGTTAAATCCTATACCTTTCTGGGTAAAATAATTGCGGCCAATCTGAGTGAGAGGCCCCATATCGAGCATAGTTCACGTAAAACCCTCGTGCATGGCAAAGGTGAGAGCTGAAGCACTGGGATTTTTGTCACAAAATTGAAGGGAAACTCTTAAGATCCCTATCTACCCTCAACACCACGTGTTCTTTGGCCGCATGTAGGCTTGATTTCGGTCTTAGGAGCAGCTGGGTTCAGGGACTATGTGCTCTGGTAAGATGGGTGGTTTGCTTGGCTAGAGCCGAATCAGGGTCGATGAGAGCCCTCCTTAAAAATGAATTGCTGGGCAACTTTAAAGAGTTCTCACGATTAGTAAGGAACTTTAGAAGAGCTGTGTCACTTTTAAAGTTAGATGAAAGTGTTTTGTTCCTTCACTCATCGACACAGCTAAAACTCTTGCTAAAACAGGCATCGTGGGAACTATGTTTTCAAACAGATAAGAATACAATACAAGAAAAAAGGGGTTGTGACCTCCTCCTTAATTCTTATTCTATGAAGTTGGCCCAACCCTATGCCACATGGAATATGCCACATGGTGTTCGCAGATTATGGTTTCTTTTATGATATGATCTACTGCCCCTAAATTTACTTTTATCCAAATGGTATGGAACCTCTCCTATGTGCAATTTTTGTAACTTGAGTATTCAGGATCGTATGCATGTCTTGTTGATTTGCCCTGCACTCCGCCCATTGCGGCTTAAATGGTTAAAACCAATATGTATCCGACTAGGTATTTCTAATGTGAATATTTTTCTACAATTTCTATACTGTCCTCCAAATGAAATGTTTTGCTTCTACATTTTTAATTTTTTTAAAGGTTTTTTAGCTATTTATTAAGGTGTTTAGGAGAGGTCTGACATTGCTTTCTCTTGTCTATTTGTCAATGGATGCAATTAGTTTTGTGTGTGTTGATTGAATTTCTCTTTCGGTATGTAATTTGCATTGTGAATTTTATGTGGCCCTCGTTGAGAGCCAAAACATAATAAAATAAATTGTAATTGAGCAGGGGACTCACGTCTGAGCATACCCTGCCACACTTAATGCGGCCAAAAGCGGTACAAAAGGGGGTGGTGATGGACAGAGCATCTGAATCAATCAAACACTCACACCCAGTCAAAAGATCTGGGTTTAAACCATCACCGTTCTTTAGCCCACTCTGCCACCCCAGTTCAGACATGGCTATATGCAAATCAGTCTGACCCTGTGCCTCATGGGAACAGTCCAGCCCGAACTGCCAAGCCATGTCTTCCCTGGACCGGAAACAAGCTTCCGAGGACCAGTTTCTGGCATTCCAGCCGTCTTCAGCCCGGCTTGCTTGAATCCAGTGGCAAAGTGAGCAAGGGACTCACGTCTGAGCATACCCTGCCACACGTATGGCGGCCAAAAGCGGTACAAAAGGGGGTGGTGATGGACGGAGCATCTGAATCAATCAAACACTCACACCCAGTCAAACGATCTGGGTTTAAACCATCACCGTTCTTTAGCCCACTCTGCCACCCCAGTTCAGACATGGCTATATGCAAATCAGTCTGACCCTGTGCCTCATGGGAACATTCCAGCCCGAACTGCCAAGCCATGCCTTCCCTGGACCGGAAACAAGCTTCCGAGAACCGGTTTCTGGCATTACAGCCGTCTTCAGACCGGCTTGCTTGAATCCAGTGGCAAAGTGAGCAAGGGACTCACGTCTGAGCATACCCTGCCAACTTATGGCGAACAAAGCAAAACCAAAGGTGCTGATGGATGGAGCGTTGACAATACAAGCACTCACCCCCAGTCAACTGATCTGGGTTTAATCCATCACCGTTCTTTAGCCCACTCTGCCACCCCAGTTCAGACCTGGCCATATGCAAATCAGTCTGACCCTGTGCCTCGTGGGAACAGTCCAGCCCGAACTGCCAAGCCATGTCTTCCCTGGACCGGAATCAAGCTTCCCAGGACCGGTTTCTGGCATTACAGCCGTCTTTAGCGGGGCTTGCTTGACTCCAGTGGCAAAGTGAGCAAGGGACTCACGTCTGAGCATACCCTGCCAACTTATGACGAACAAAGCAAAACCAAAGGTGGTGATGGACGGAGAGTTGACAATACAAGCACTCACCCCCAGTCAACTGATCTGGGTTTAATCCATCACCGTTCTTTAGCCCACTCTGCCACCCCAGTTCAGACATGGCCATATGCAAATCAGTCTGACCCTGTGCCTCATGGGAACAGTCCAGCCCGAACTGCCAAGCCATGCCATCCCTGGACCGGAAACAAGCTTCCGAGAACTGGTTTCTGGCATTACAGCCGTCTTCAGTCCGGCTTGCTTGAATCCAGTGGCAAAGTAAACAAGGGACTCACGTCTGAGCATACCCTGCTAATGTATGGCGAACAAAGCAAAACCAAAGGTGGTGATGGACGGAGCGTTGACAATACAAGCACTCCCTCCCAGTCAACTGATCTGGGTTTAATCCATCACTCGGGTGTCAGAGTGGGCTAAAGAACGGTGATGGATTAAACCCAGATCAGTTGACTGTCTAGGCGGCGAGGTGGGAGAAGGATCTCCCGCCGGTGGTTGCTCTTCGGACGCGCGGGACGGTGGCGAGTGAGAGGTCGGTGGAACGTAGCTGGCGGTTGGGGGTGTAAAAGGAAAGTCGTCTGTTGAGGTAGGCTGGACCGGTTTTGTGGAGTGCCCTGTATGCGTGGATGAGGAGTTTGAAGGATATCCTCCTGTTGACGGGGAGCCAGTGCAGATCACTCAGGTGGGGGGTGATGTGGCCGTGGCGTGGTATGTCGAGGATAAGTCGTGCCAAGGTGTTTTCGATGCATTGTAGTCGTTTAATGAGCTTGTTGGTGGCTCCTGCATAGAGGGCGTGTCCGTAGTCGAGTCTGCTGCTGACGAGAGCCTGGGTGATTGTCTTTCTTGTATCTGTCGGGATCCATCTGTAGATCTTGCGGAGCTTGCAGAGGGTGTTGAAGCAGGAGGAGGAGGCAGCGTTGATTTGCTTGATCATTGAGAGCGTTGAGTCGAGGATGATTCCCAGGTTGCGTGCGTGGTCGGTGGGTGTCGGGGCTGCCCCCAGTGCCGTCGGCCACCAGGAGTCATCCCAGGCTGAAGGGTTGGAGCAGAGGATGAGGACCTCCGTTTTTTATGAGTTCAGCTTCAGGCGGCTGATCTTCATCCAGTAGGCGACGGCCTTCGTTCCTTCGTGGAGGCTGGCTTTGGCGGTGATGGGATCCTTAGTGAGGGAGAGGATCAGTTGAGTGTCGTTGGTGTAGGAGGTCATGTTGAGGTCGTGCTGTCAGGCGACGTCTGCGAACGGGGCCATGTAAACGTTGAAAAGTGTCGGGCTGAGGGACGATCCCTGGGGTATGCCGCATATAATCTCAGAGGCTCGGATCGGAAGGGGGGAGGCAGAATCTCAGGGTTCTGCTGGAGAGGAAGGAGGTTGTCTAATCCAGAGCCTTATATCGGATCCCTGCGGCGTGGAGGCATGCGCGAAGTGTGCGGTGGTAGACGGTGTCGAAGGCAGGGTAGAGGTCTAGGAGGATGAGTGCTGCAGTCTCACCGTTGTCCAGCATGGTCCTGATGTCGTCGGTGGCGGCGATGAGGGCGGTCTCTGTGCTGTGCTTGCTGCGGAACCCTGACTGGGAAGGGTCGAGGATTCTGTTTTCTTTGAGGTATCGAGTTAGCTGTCTGTTGACGATCTTCTCGATGAAATTGGCCGGGAACGGGAGCAGAGAGATGGGCCGGAAGTTCTTGAGGTCTCTTGGGTCTACCTTGGGTTTTTTGAGTAGGTGTTGATCTCGGCATGTTTCCAGCTCTCTGGGAAGGTCACGGTCTTGAGGGAGAGGTTGATGACGTTGCGCAGGTGGGGTGTGATGGAACTGCTTGCCTTGTTGAAGACGTGGTGCAGGTGTGGGTCTAACGGAGAGCCGAGTGGATTCTGCTCATGGTCTTGATGCTGTCATCGGTGCTCACGCTGGGCCTGGCTAGCATGGGGTTGTGGTAGATGATGTGCTGAGAGTCTGTTGTGTTGCTGTCTGTTGGGGCTGTCTGGGTGTTGAAGCTGACGTGGATGTCTGCTATCTTGCGGTGGAAGTAAGTGGCGAGGGAGTCGCACAGGGCTTGCAACGGTGGTATGTCGTTGGTGTTGGAGCTGGGGTTAAAGACTTCCTTCACAATGTTGAATAGCTCTTTGCTATCGTGTGCATTGTTGTTGAGTCGGTCTTTGAAAGATGTCCTCTTGGCAGCCCTGATGAGATGGTGGTGGTTGCGGATGGCGTCCTTGTGTGCTGTGTGGCTGTCCGGGGTCTGTTCACTGTGCCTTTTCTTCTCTAGTTTCCGGCAAGCTCGCTTGGAGGCTAGGAGTTCTGGGGTGAACCAGCTGGCCCTCTTGTTGGTGTCTCTGTGGGGGGGTGTCTTCAGCGGGACGAGGGTGTTGGCGCAGTCCTCGATCCAGCATCTGAGGCTGTGGGCAGCGTCGTCAGTGTTGGAGGGTACAGTGAGTGGGCTGAGAGCGAGGTTTGCATGTAGTTGGTCTTCGGCGAGGATATTGCTCCAGAAGCGGTGGGGGATCTGTTGGATGCGGTGGTGTGTGGTAGGTTTCTGGATGGTGAAGTGGATGCAGCGGTGGTTGGTCCAGAAGAGTTAGGTGGTGTGGTTGAAGGAGACATGCAGGCTAGAGAAGAAGATGGGGTCTAGCGTGTGGCCGGCGGAGTGGGTGGGCGTTGTGACGACTTGTCTCAGTCCGAGGTTGGTGAGGTTATCGATCAGGGTTGTGGAGTTGCTGTTGTTGTTCTCAAGAATAAGTTCAGGTCTCCGAGGAGGATGTAGTCAGAGGAGGTCAGGGTGTGCATGCTGATGAAGTCGGCGATGGAGTCGCTGAACTGGGGGCGGAGTCCTGGGGGTCGGTAGACGAGGGGGCCTCTGAGGGTGGAGTTGGGGTCTGTGTGGGTCTGGAAATGCATGTGTTTGGCGGTCCTGAGAGTGTCATCGGTGCTGGTTCTTGTGGATGATGGCAATTCCTCCTCTGACTCAGTTTGTGCGGTCTCTGCGGGTGATCTTGTAGCCATCTGGGATGGCTATGGCGATGTCGGGTGCGGAGGAGTCGTTCATCCATGTCTCTGTCAGGAAGGCGACGTCCGGGGATGTTGTGTTGAGCAGTTCCCAGAGCTCGACAGCATGTTTGCGTGCAGAGCGGGTGTTTAGTAGAATGCATCGGAGGTGGTTGAAGTCTGTCTTTGCGGGTGGTTCATTGGGTCTGAGGCTGGTGTATCTGCAGTTCTGGCAGGTGAAGGGGCCGTGTGTGCGTTTCGGGGCGGCCTTGAGGCAGGTGTGGGTCTGTTCAGGGTTGAGAGCGTGCAAAGTGATGGCATCGTAGTGGCAGCGTTCCTTGTGGTGGGTGCGGGGACCAGGGGTTCTGGGGCTGGGCGTAGTCCAGGCACGGACGGGCACAGACGGGCTTGCCTTAGGCGAGCCTTTGGCACTCCAGTGGCGCGCCCACTGCGCACGGCCATGCAGCGGCCAGCATATATGGGGAGGTGGGAGGGAGGAGGCAGCTGGGAGGCGGGAGGTGAGGGCAGCAAATGGGCAGTCATGGGGGCGGGCCGCAGGGGTTACAGCGGCGGGAGCGGGGCGACTAAGGGAACAGAAGGCAAACAGCACAAAATAGTGGGCCAGCGAGTGGAACAGAAGGCAAAAGGGCACGGAAATGCAAGGGCAATGAATGGAACAGAAGGCAAAAAAGGGCAGAGGGTTACAGTGGAAGCTTAAGGACCAAAAGGCAAAGATGGCAGAGAGATACAGAGACAGCGAGGGGTACAGAAGGAAAAACCGGGCAGAGAGACACGGGGGCAGCGAGGGGAACAGAGGGAAAAAACGGCACAGATCAAGTACCGGCAGCAGGGAAGGACAGAAAACAGCAGTCACAGGCACAACAATGACAATAACGGCAATACAGTGAATACAATACACTACAATACAATAAATAGCGGAAAAAATAGCAGAGATGAACAAAGCTATGGCCTACCACCGGCCAGCAGGGATGGGGCGCAGGAGGGAGCCAGCGGGTGGAGGAGGGCCTCAAGCTTCCTCAGCAGCGGCGGATGGGGCAGGGACACACAGGCGGTGCAGTGCGGAGGGGGAGCGACCTACCTGGTAGGGTCAAGGGTCGTTCTCCTCACCGCGCAGCGGCCAGCATATATGGGGAGGTGGGAGGGAGGAGAAGCTGGGAGGCAGGAGGTGGGGGCAACGAATGGGCAGTCAGGGGGGCCGGGCCACAGGGGGCGCAGCGGCAGGAGCGGTGAGGGGCGACTAAGGGAACAGAAGGCAAAGGGCACAAAATAGAGGGGCAACGAGTGGAACAGAAGGCAAAAGGGCACGGAAATGCAGGGGCAACAAATGGAACAGAAGGCAAAAACGGGCAGAGGGTTACAGGGGCAGTTTAAGGAAGAGAAGGCAAAGACGGCAGAGAGACTCACAGACAACGAGTGGTACAGAAGGTAAAACCGGGCAGAGAGACACTGGGACAGCGAGGGGAACAGAGGGAAAAAATGGCACAGATCAAGTACCGGCAGCGGGGGAGACAGAGAACACAGTCACAGGCACAAAAAAAATGACAATAAAGGCAATACAGTGAATACAATACAATAAATAGCGGAAAAATAGCAGAGATGAACAAACCTATGGCCTACCACTAGCCACCAGGAATGAGGCACAGGTGGTAGCCGGCGGGTTGAGGGGGGCCTCAAACTTCCTCAGCAGCGGGCGCTGGGGAAGGGACACACAGGCGGTGCCGTGCGGAGGGGGAGCCACCTACCTGGTAGGGTCAAGTTAACTCCCATGGAGTATTGCCTCTGGATCGAGCAGCGCCGTGCATGCTGCTTGAATGCCTTTATCCTCTTTCCTTACTTTCTTCCTTACGAAGAGCTTATATTTTAAAGTGTTTTATTGTTAACCTCGCCACAAATCCCCAAAGCTTTCTTTGCTATTTGGGGATTTGGAAAACCTTTTTTGTCTCTTGTTATTTTCTGTCCGCACGTTTTGGGAATTTCACTTCCAGCACATATGAAAACATTCAGTTTACTGCTTTTCCGAACATCATGTTGTGGATAATTACCTTTGATGCTACTTAAAACACTCTCAAAGGGCCTTTCGGAAATCACACAGGTCAAGCCCCAGAGTTATAGCGTTAGAAGACCAAGAGCCACACGCATCAAGCATCTTTGCCCCCGCGAGGGCAAAAAGGACTTTTCTGAAGCATGAAAGGCTTTGTATTTGCAAATTAGGTAATTGCAATTTTATGAAATTACCTATATTGCGAATGCATTCAGGAAATTACAATTGGTCATTCCCTAATGCCGATGCGCGTAGCCTAAATATGAACTGTGCATTTAGAAAACGCTGATTACCTTCAGCTTCAAGTTGATGGTAATTTGCACATGCATTGAAAATGCACAAAAATGCAGTTTTCAAAGTGATATGTGAAACAGTTGGCGCCGGAGGCACCATCCAGTTCTGTGCCATTGGCGTCCCAGTTCAGTCCATCCCTAATTGACATACAAAGCCCTGAACAGTATTTTTTTAATGGCGTCGGAAGCGCTTCTGTTATCTAAAGGTGTAATATCTGACATTAGTTTTTGTCCATTTTAATCCAGAAAATCCTAGCCACTGGCAGTCGGTGGATCACTCTCCATAGCTCAGGGTGTATGAATCTACTAATGAAAAAGTTACACGGACGGATTACAGCTCCCTGAGTCAGCAGCAAGGATTGCTAAGCCATAGTGGTGGCCACGTCTCCCCTACTGTCAAGATCATTTGCCCTACCAATCCACCCGCCTACCACAATAAGATACATTTTGTGCAAACTGTTCCTTCAAATGTACAGTATTTTTAGCTATTTGTGCGTGCACTCAGGGATGTCAGTGGGGCAGCAACACACATTTCAGGTCTTTCTGTGCCTGCACATTCTTCCTTTCCATACCCTGTCCAGCTGGTGTTAGTCTGCTAAGGACATCCACTGACTTCTGCCAACATGTTTTGCACACTTTAACCTAGTACACTTTAAAGGCCGGGCGTAGATCAAATGTTAAAGTAAAATGTTCTTTCCTTAAGTGACTGGCAATAAATCTTGAAACTCTGAGAGTTGTAAGAGTGTGAAGAGTGCATACTTTATGTTGTCTAACCGAGGTGCAGCAGGGGAGCCCAGCTCGAGCCGTGCATTTGTTTATTTATTTATTTATTTATTTATTTATTTCAACACTTGTAAAGCGCGAACGAAGGCCCTTGGGCATCTCGGCGCTGAGTTACTGCAGTGTTCAACCAACAGGGGGGCTGGAGGTTCATTGATTAAAAAGCCAGGTCTTAAGCTGCTTACGGAAAGACAAAAGGGAAGTACTCGTTTTAATTGAATGTGGCAGGGTATTCCAGAGTTTTGGTGCAGCTACAAGGAATCTTCTATCTCCCCATGAGACCGATTTGGTACGTGGTACCACCAGATCAAGTGAGCTAGCTGAACGTAACGTTCTGGAAGGACGGTAGGGGATGAGGTTTTGGGTGAAGAATGCAGGTCCAGCATTATGTAGAGCCTTGTATACCAGGCAGAGAGACTTGAATTTTATTCTCATTCGTACAGGTAACCAGTGGAGCTGTTTTATGATGGGTGACACCGATTGGTATTTGGGAATACGTCCTAGAAGCCTAGCAGCAGCATTTTGAATAGCCTGCATTTTCTGTAACACTCTCTCTTGGGCACATAAGAACAGGGCATTACAATAGTCTAAAGTAGACAAAACCAGGGAGCTCACCAATGTTTTGCCAGCGGTCTCAGGTAAAAAAAGTAAAAAAAATTTAATAAGCCGTAATTTATGGAAGGCTGAAGAGGAGATCTGATTTGCGTGTGGTAGAAAGGTCAGGCGAATGTCAAACATGACTCCCAGGTTCCTTACCTTACAGATTGGATCCGGGGGCTGGCCCATAGATGACGGCCACCAGATGGATGACCACGCCGGGGATAAGTTGCCGAAAATGACAACTTCCGATTTATCGGAGTTCAATTTCAGGCAGTTTGAGGCCATCCAACTCCCAATTGCCGACATGCCTTGATTGAAATTGCTAGCGATTTTAGGCCCATCATTCTTGACGGTGAGTACCAACTGGGTGTCATCGGCGTAAGATGTGAGGCTCATCCCATGTGCCCGGATGACTTGGGCAAGGTCCCGACACATAAATGTTAAATAGTGTCGGACTCAGGGATGAGCCTTGAGGAACTCCGCATGGCAGTGACAAGGGGGATGATTTGAAAGATCCAACAGTCACGACCTGGGACCTGTTTGCAAGAAAAGAGGCGAGCAGTCCCTTGGCATTACATCGAACGCCCAAGCTTTCGACACGGTCGACCAAGCTGACATGGTCGACCGTGTCGAAGGCCGCCGAAAGGTCCAACAGAATCAAAACTGCTGTTCCTCCCCCATCCCGGATGGCTCTGATGTCATCCGCCGCTTTAACCAGGGCGGTCTCTGTTCCGTGGAATTGGCGGAAGCCGAACTGTGATTCGTCCAGGAGTTTGTGTTCCTCGATAAAGGAAGATAATTGAGAGTTCATGATTTTCTCAACTATTTTCGCCAGGAGTGGGAGACTGGCAATTGGGCGGTAACTTTTAAGTTCTTCCCTGTCCAAGTTGGGTTTTTTGAAGAGAGGTTTTATGAGAGTCTTTTTTAAAATCTCTGGGTAGATACCTGTGTCAAACATAGAATTGCAGATTGTGGTCATGGCCGGAAGAACCGCTTCCATAATTGGGCGCAGGACCTTCAGAGGACATGGGTCTAGGGCTGAGCCCGATTTTATAGAAGATGAGATATTATGTATCTGCTCACAGGTGACCTCTTTGAACTGGAGGAAGGTGGGGGCATGATGGGGGGTCGGGGGTTTTGGGAGGACATTGATGTTGTTGGCGAACACCTGATAAATGTCTTCAACTTTGCTGAAGAAAAATTTAGACAGATCATCGCAGAGGGCTTGGGAGGGGGGAGGTGTCAGATCAGCGGATAAACCAGCTAACTGTTTGGTGGTCTCATAAAGTAATTTATTGGAATTTTTAGCTAATTCTATTCTTTCACAGTAATATTTCCTCTTAGCTTCGGAGATTAAAGTTTTATATTTGGTCACTGACTCTTTGTACTTAGATTTAGCTTCCTCTGCATAATCCAGTGCCTCTCTCTATTCCTACACTGTTGCTTTTGAATGCGTAGTGCCTCTGAATACCATGGGGCCGAAGGAGCAGGTCTGTTACGAGACCGTTGCTTAACTTGGACCAATTCTGTGGCTGCGGAGCTCAGCCAATCGTATAATTGGGAAGTAGAAATATTAGGATCGGGTGAGAGCGCCGGGATGGTATCAGCCAGAAGGGTTTCCAGCCTTGAGGTATCTATATCATCCCAAGCCAAGTAAGGTTGACGGGGATTGGGGCACCGTTTACTGGTAGGTAAATCATGCGCTGATAGAGATGCCATGATGAGATGGTGATCGGTCCAGGTGAGGGGAAGTATTTTAGTAACTTGCAGGCCCGCCACGTTGGTGAAGATGCCATCCAAGGTATGGCCGCCTTCATGCGTGGAGGAATGAACCAGGGGATGAAGACCAAAGGTGGACATATCTGCTAAGAGAGTAGCGGTATCAGGGTTTTGGCGCTTGTTGAAAATTAAAATCTCCTAATATTGTGAGAGAATTATCAAGAGCAGATTCTTCCAATGTTGACCTGAAGTCAAGGATAAAATCGTTCCTGGGCCCCGGAGGACGATAGAGGAGGATCCCCTTGAAAGTGTGGGATGGGGACAACTTGATTTTATATTCTAGGGCCTCACAGGAAGATCGGGTGATAGTTCTTGTCCTTACCGAGTAGGTATCACGGTTTACTGTATTTATTTGTTATCTTCATTAGAGCTAGAGGTTGGTCCCTCCTGCCTCTGTCCTTTGCATCCACGTTGGCTGCGTTCATGATAGTCACTCGCTTTGGTACTCTATCAGTTGGGTTAGGTAGGTCTTCCATTTGTCCAGCCCACTTCATGTCCTCATCCATTTTCTTGGTATAGGGCTTATCTCTTCGCATCTCGGGGGATCTTCTCAAAAACGTGTGATAATCATCGGCAAAATCGGTTATCGCAATGTTTCATATCGCCGTCCTTCATGGGAAAATAACTCTGTGTTAACGTTCTATTTACAACACGGCGATTACATGCGATATGTTCCAGATAATGCGTCAAATGTCCGCGATAAAGTCACCAGGACGGCGATAAAAATGTAAACCCCCAATTCAAATGAAGTTGCGATGGGTTCAACCGCGATAAATAAATCAGCTATAATCTTCACCGGGCCTGCAAGTCACACACGGCAGGTGGGAAAAATCACTATAAAAGTAGAAAAAAACATACAAACAGAAGCAAAACATCAGCGAAGCACAATCGAGGTAGCCGGAGCAAATACAGAGGAAAACCAGAGCCCCACAAGCCCCCCGGAGGACCAGCCTGGGACCTTGAGGTCAGGGAAGGCCAAGGACAAGAAGAAGAGAAAGACGCAGTTCAGTCCGCAGTAAACCAGGATCCTGATAACGGAGGTGGTAGAACACCATCAACAACTGTTAGTCACCTCCACTGCGTCATTGGCAACAAAAAATGGAATATGGCAGTCCATCGTGGACAAGGTGAATGCAGTCGACAATGGAAGAGGACAATGGAAGAGGTTAAGAGGCGCTGGAAGAATGTGAAGCGCAAAACCCAGCAGAAACTCGGTAACAACCCGAAGGCAGCAATGCAGACTGGAGTTGGGAGTCCAACGCCACAGGAGGAGCTGGACGAGATGGAGGAAATGGTGTCCACCATCATCAGTGGGGAGACGGTGGCAGGAGTTGGGGGACCGGACACCGCTCAACATGACCTGACACAACAGCGCCAGGGTGAGTAACGACCAGGGACTGGGGGGACGTTAGAGATGGGCACAATGGCACAAATGCACAACTAAGTATAGCACATCTGTAGACAAACCATGTCCCAGACCCCCAACTCCCAACAAGAGACCAATGTACCCAAGTCTGCAACATCTCAGCACTGTATAAGCAGAGAAGTGAAAGGCACACCGCATGAAAAGGATAAGGGGCAGCAAAATCAGAGCTGCAGGGGTGACTATCCCAAAAAGCAGCACAAACACATAACATGCAGAGCACATCACCATGCATCAACTTACATGTGAACACAATGTTAAACTACATCTCCCCTTCACATCACAGAGGAAAAACCAACACCTCTGCAGAGCAGGCAGAACCTCTCTTCTCTGATGATGAAGAGGACCACCAACCCTTCGACACCGACGCCATCCAAGAGTTCATTGACAACCTCCGCACCCCACGTCCAGGAGCAGGGCAGCCCAGCTGCATCTAGGAGACCCCCCCCCCCTGCACAGGCCACACAGCAGGCACCACCACGGCTGCCTCCCAGGACCCCCACGAAGAACACCTGGCCTTCCAACGCCGTGTATTGGGGTGCCAGGAGAAAGTGGCTGAACAGGTGCGGGCGGGGTTCGACCGCATGACAGCCATACTAGATGCCATACGTGGGTATCTAAGTCCCATCAGGGACCACTCACAGTCCCTAACGGACACCCCCAGTCCGCTCCATGTCCTCCAATGATCCATGGCTGACATCGCTGGAGTCCTCACTCAGAGACACAAACAACTGTCTAGTCAGAGTGGATCTAGCGATGTCAACCGGGAGTTGGCACACATGCGGAGGATAATGGAGACCATGAAGCGGACGCAGGGGGAAAGAGCGGCTGCCATGGCTGCACACCAGCGAGAGGTATCTGGGATCCTCATTGCCCTGAACACCCTCCTCATGACATTGCTGCCACAAGGCCTTGCGATGATATATGCTGCTGCTACGACTACATCCACATCTCCGCCCTCTGAAGTGTCCGTGCCACACAGTGTGGCAGACATTCCACCTCCAGCCCCTGAGGTATCACAGCCACACAGTGCTGGAGACAGAACACCACCCACATGTGAGGCACATGAAACAGCAGAGGATGAAGATGCGGATGAATCAGCCTTCGTGGTAAGCAGGATGCAGTAGCATTCATCTCCGCCATATGGCTGGTTTCTGCTTGGTTCTACCCTCTGCATCATCACCTTCCACTGTCCCCCGATACACTCTGCAACACTCACCTTGGACCTTTGACATGGACTGCCATATTCTGTTTGGTCACCAATGACACAGCATTCAGACTGCGGACTGTACTCTTTCTCTTCTGATGAACTTGGCATTCCCTAAATGACTCTGGCTGGCCCTCCACGGGCCAAAAATGTAAAGTGGGGTTTGCATCGCCCTGTACTGCTTCAGCAGCAACACTCCACTGAATGTGAATTAAACATTCACAATCACACAGATGTGTCATGTCTATGATCTTTCACGTGTGGAAGTACGGATGATGTAGGGTCAGTGGTTCCCCCGTCCATGTTGCTCATGTTGTGGGACTTGGGTCACAGGGAGATACTTTGCCAATTGCGGTCCGGGTGGCGCGACACTAAAACAGAGATACACGCATTAATTACTTCCTTGTTCAGCCCAGGACGGAACCACGCCCAGCGCCCCAGGGTCATTGTTCACACCCTTGCGTTGGACTGGCATACGCCAGGCCAGGAAAAAACAAAATGGAGGAGTACCACCAGTGAGAATTCACAAGTCGCTGTATCGGTGGACGGTTTTCACAAAGTAGAGGAAAACTCTTTTTCTTAAAAACCCCTCACTCATCACCTAGTGATGACATGCTTCATCATCGGGGTCCACCCTAATGACCTAGCGTCATCAGGGTGTGCTTCAACACCTGATTACAGTGGAGCAGGTTGTGAGTGGTGGTGCGTGAAAAATGAAAAAAATCAGTGTGTTAAAAATTGTCCTGGTTTGAACTTGTAAAATAAAGATTTTTTATTGGCAAGCAACTGGACAATATTAAAATCGTGGCGAGATAAAATAGGGCAACGATGAGCCCGTGTATCTCTGTAAATAATAGGGTCTATGTGTCAGATCTACATGTTTCAACCTTAGCGGTTATGGTTAACCAGGTTTTCGTCAGGACCTCAAAACCAAGTAGGTGGACGGTCTGCGTCCCCTAAAAGACGCACCCAATCCTACCACATGGGACCACTGGATGGCGAAAATGTGCCCGTGGTATTAGCTCGCTCCACACTGGGTGAGCTAAAAAATCAAAACACCTGTAAAAGAAAATACGAACATTTGTCACATTATTGAGCATATTTACAAGCCTGTAACGTAGTGCAGTGCTTCAACGTTGTGTCAGCATGCTGTCACACCCAGTTACATGGTGAATTCAGTGGTAGCATCATACGTCTAGCGTTACCGGTGTTGGGCTCTACTCCAGCATACTTCTAGAGGAGGGAAGTGTAGGTGCGCAATGTGGGACGGTGAAGATAACCCACAACTTGCACGCAGAGGGAATATCGTGATTTTCTCTATTCACAACTCTCACGCAGTTCATAAAATAGTCACCGCGTGTTATTTGCTCGCATACCAACTAGTTAGTGCGAGACTATATCCAATTGGATAGTGCATGCATTGTCAATGAAAAAACTGTACAACACAGAAAAAGACAAACACAACACAGACACAAGACAGACATAGAGAATATATAACCAAGGCTCACTCTCAGTGGAGTGTTCAAGGACTTCATGGGACAGGGGAGGTTACCCTCGTGAAAAACGTATTCTGAAAAAGAGTGATATTTTTACAAGAGGCTGTTAATGCGGGTAAGAGTGAGCATCCAAATCGTGTCCTGGGTGCGTTCGTTTTGGCGCTTGTTGAAAAAGACACGCCCGCAGGAAAAAGGCTTCTCTACTCACAGTTTGTTGCCGAGGAATTCAGGTTGTAACCTACTGCCTGCACCGCCCCGCTAGTACTGGGCTGGGTGAAGGCGCGAGTAAAATAGAGTGTAAGCGCTTCCGTGATGGGCGTGGTTAAGCCGCGATCACGTGCGCGGAAGCCCGGCAGGGATACTAGGACGGTGGCCGCATAGCCTCAATTAGTTACAGCTTTAGTGAGGGATCGAATCTCGGGCAGGGTAGTTAGAGTAAATCCCAGGCTAGGAGTTACAACATTACAAAATTATTTTATATGGAAAAGATGGACAGTAAAACCACCAGGTGTATTCCAGTGATTATGGCCACTGACTTGAATGACTGGTAAATTATTAGTAATTACATCGTAGACAGCCATATTTAAGGAGAGTTCTCAGATAGAACTGGGGTGTCTATTACCGGATAACCCCAATAAAAAACCAATGTTATGATTTGAGCACAGCCAAAATAAGTGGTCATGCTATCCGGAACAAACCATGACTATCTATCAATACAAGAGTGCCTGGCCATGGTGCTTCGGTCATGTTTGTTGAAAAAATAGACAACTCATTAGGTGGTTATAAGTAGGCAGAATATTGCTTAAAGAATAGTGGGTAGGATTAAAGTACTGAGGCCCAAGGGATATTATCATTAAGGCCCGTGATATGAGTAGAAAGTCGGTACACCCAACGTTGTTCTTTCTCGTGTAGGATCTTTTGGGAGTTGGGTCCGTTTGGAATCTGCTCGATGACAGTCCATCTCATGTCATTCGGAGTGTGGTTCGCACCCAGGAAATGGTCTGTCAACTTGGTGGCGTTTTTTCTGCAGCGTATTGTGCTGCGATGCTCACAAATACGTTGTTTGACCTTTCTGGTCGTCATACCAATGTAGTTCTTTCCGCAGATGCATGTGATCATGTACACAACGTTGGTGCTGTTGCAATTCGTGTGTTTGCGCTGTTCCCACACTCTACCTTCTTCGAGATTCAGTGTTTTCGTGTTCTCTGTCAGATGGCATACGCTGCAATCTCCACATTTGAAGTGCCCAATGATTGGTGGCAAGTTCCACATTTCGGTAATGCTAGGGTTAGAGTTATTCGTTGCATTCTTTGGCCTTGTGTTGACAAGGCTGTCTTTTAAACTTGGTGCTTTCTTGTAAGAAAAAAGTGGTTTGTCCCATTTCAGTGCGCCTGTGTTGAGGATTTTCCAATGTTTGTTGATGCTCTTACTCACATTGTTTGAAACGGAATTGTACGTTGTAACACATGTGAGGGGAATAGAATCATTCCGGGCCATGTTTTCTTCAAGTAGAGCATCACGAGGTTGATTCCTTGCTCTTTTTTGGCACTTCTCAATTACTCTGTTTGGATACCCTCGTTGTTTCAGTTTGCAGGTAAGGTCTTTAGCTTGAAGTTTGTAATCTGATAGTTTGCTGCAATTCCGCCGCTGTCTCAGATATTGGCCATATGGCAGGTTTTCTCTGAGCGGACGGGGATGAAAACTCTCGTACCTCAGTAGATTGTTCTTCGCAGTGGGCTTAAAATGTGTTTTGGTTGTTAATTCCTGCCCCTCTTTCTTGATTTCTATGTCCAGAAAGATCATCTGTCGTTTGTCAAACGTGTGAGTAAACTTGAGGTGTGGATCTCGAGTATTGATCCAGATAGTAAAGTCTCTGAGTGTTTTTTCAGGTCCTTGCCAGATTACCAAGACGTCGTCGATATAACGACGCCAAAACTTGATATGATCTCTGTAGGGGTTCTCTTGTGTAAGGATGTGCCTCTCTTCAAAGTTATGGACATATAGCCCGGCTATACTAGGAGCAAAGACACTGCCCATAGATGTACCACCGATTTGGAGGTACAGGGAGCCCTCGTATTCAAAATAGTTCCTTTTGAGTGCGAGCATGGCACACTGTAAGATAAATGCTTTTGGTGTCTGGTGTTCCCAACTGTTGTTTTCCAGAACGCTTTTAAGAACATCCAGGGTGGCATCTTGAGGAATGCTCGTATAGAGGCTCTCAATGTCAAAACTGAGTAGGATGGTTTCATCGTCTACTTGTACATTGTTCAGGAGTGTTAGCAGGTTTTTTGTATCTCTGAGGTACGTTGGTGTAGTTTGTACGATAGGTTTCAGAAAGAAGTCGCAGAACCTAGAGAGCGGTTCCAAGAGTGAACCAATCCCTGACACGATCGGTCTTCCTGGCGGGGGGTTTTTTCCTTTGTGCATCTTTGGCAAAGTATAGAAATACGGGATTTTCCCTTCCGTTTTACAGAGGTAATCCGCTTCCTGTTTAGAGATTGCACCAGAGGCCTCAGTTGTCTCAACAAGTTCCAGAATTTCTGCTCTCAGTTCCTCAGTCGGGTCTCTTGATAGGGGCTGGTAGCTCTTGATGTCACTCAGTAACCTCCTGCATTCAGTGTCATAATCACTCTTGTTCATGACAACCAGGCCACCGCCCTTGTCAGCCGGTTTTATTATGACTGAGTTGTCATTCTTCAATTGCAAAATTGCTTCGCATTCTGCCCTGCTATTGTTTTCGAATTGTCTGGGTTCCCTCATTTCTTCAATGTCTTTGAACACGGCTTGTTCAAATGTGTGGATTTCCACAGGAATAGTGTGTGGAGGTGGTGTGAACTTTGACTTAATTTTGAGGCCTGTTTCGTTGGGTGTTTCGTCATTTTCACTGCTTGGGTGTTTTTCAAAGAATGCTTTGAGTTTCAGTTTCCGAAAGAAATTGGCCAATTCGCAATGGAGTTTGAATTTGTCCAAATGTCTTGTGGGTACAAAGCCCAGGCCCTTGTTCAGCACTTTGGTTTCGGTTATTGTGAGACTTCTTGAGGAAAGGTTGGTGACTAGTTCGTCTTGTTGCTTGGTCCCGGTTTGCTCGTTCCTGCTCTGCTCCTGGTATTGTTGCCCACTGGGTCCTCGTCTTCCCACTGCACATTGTTCCCGGTTCTCTTCCGACCTCTTCCGCGCCTGCCTCTGTTCTGAAAAGGAGGGCGGTACTGGCTGGGTGGAAAAAAGTGCGGTTGAAATGGTGGTTGCCATCCATACATGGGGAATGATTGATCTGGCATGAATGGTGTCGGGAAAGGAGGTTGGTTGTATTGTGGCCATTGATAATGTCCTCTAAATCCTCCTCTTTGTCTTTGTCTTTGGTTTCCATTCCCTGAGCTACCACTATTGCTGGAGCTGTTGGACGTGTTGCTGGATGCATCAGAGTCTTGATCCGGTCCTGTGGAGGCTTTGTAGTCAGCATCAGAATAGGGATAGGCCTTTACAAAGGAAAAGCGTTTAAGATCCTTCTGGAACTTCTGTACCTTTTGTTGGGTAAGGTTGTCCCTATATTCATTCATCTCTTTGTTGAGATCATCTAGTTTCTTTTTATATCCCGTGATGCTAGTTTTTATTTGTGCTTCAGTCACCTGTATTTCGATCTGGATTTTTTCAGAGAGGCGTAGGGCAGTCTTGAGGATCAGCATGATCCAATCATGAGTACAATGCCATGCTATACGTGCCCAGTCTCTTCGGAATTCATGATCGTCCAGAAAAATACGAGGGGCATTGGATACTAGTAAGCCTTTGGGTGCCATTTGGTTCGTCACATACTCCTTTAGTATAGTGCCGTGTAGGATGGTTCTTATTCTGTTCTTTTTCATTTCCGTCAATTTGTCCCAGTCTGATGTCTGGGATATTGTACTACTTATGTTTGCATCCGCAAACGCCGCAAGATTGCCCATGATAGAGTCAATTTCATCAGTAGAGTATGTTAAGCCTTGGGTGTCTGCCATGGTCAATAGTCGTGTCCCCTTCTCCGTATAGACAGTAAAGAAGACAGTGCTGCTATTTAATAACTCTCACAGCTGTGCGCTGCCAAGACATACAAAAACAATGGAGAGAGCAAGGGTTATGTTCACCAGAGTGAACAGGGAGTACTCCTGTACCCCTGGATACAATAGTAGAAAAAACAAAATGGAGGAGTACCACCAGTGAGAATTCACAAGTCGCTGTATCGGTGGACGGTTTTCACAAAGTAGAGGAAAACTCTTTTTCTTAAAAACCCCTCACTCATCACCTAGTGATGACATGCTTCATCATCGGGGTCCACCCTAATGACCTAGCGTCATCAGGGTGTGCTTCAACACCTGATTACAGTGGAGCAGGTTGTGAGTGGTGGTGCGTGAAAAATGAAAAAAATCAGTGTGTTAAAAATTGTCCTGGTTTGAACTTGTAAAATAAAGATTTTTTATTGGCAAGCAACTGGACAATATTAAAATCGTGGCGAGATAAAATAGGGCAACGATGAGCCCGTGTATCTCTGTAAATAATAGGGTCTATGTGTCAGGTCTACATGTTTCAACCTTAGCGGTTATGGTTAACCAGGTTTTCGTCAGGACCTCAAAACCAAGTAGGTGGACGGTCTGCGTCCCCTAAAAGACGCACCCAATCCTACCACATGGGACCACTGGATGGCGAAAATGTGCCCGTGGTATTAGCTCGCTCCACACTGGGTGAGCTAAAAAATCAAAACACCTGTAAAAGAAAATACGAACATTTGTCACATTATTGAGCATATTTACAAGCCTGTAACGTAGTGCAGTGCTTCAACGTTGTGTCAGCATGCTGTCACACCCAGTTACATGGTGAATTCAGTGGTAGCATCATACGTCTAGCGTTACCGGTGTTGGGCTCTACTCCAGCATACTTCTAGAGGAGGGAAGTGTAGGTGCGCAATGTGGGACGGTGAAGATAACCCACAACTTGCACGCAGAGGGAATATCGTGATTTTCTCTATTCACAACTCTCACGCAGTTCATAAAATAGTCACCGCGTGTTATTTGCTCGCATACCAACTAGTTAGTGCGAGACTATATCCAATTGGATAGTGCATGCATTGTGAACATTGTTCACACCCTTGCGTTGGACTGGCATACGCCAGGCCAGCCCACTCCTCTTACGCTCACAGGCGTGGCGACAATGCTTCATGTCCCAGGTCTTCCCTGTAGTGATCTGCTGATCACAGGTCTAGTTGTCAGCATGTCACAGCCACTCCCTCATGGCTGGTTTACACCCACCCCACACCCATCCGGGACATGCTTCACAGGACATGTGGCCCTGCCAATTAAAAGAGCAGGGCGCACGTGCTGGACACCATTTCCACTCTCTATCTGGGTGTATCCGTGTGGTTATTATTTATACATGAGGGACTAGGGCCCTACCACATCACATTCCCTAGTGCTGGAGGTGACATGATGGTGTCCGCACCACGAGACTCAATCATAAAAGGTCCATGTTATGTTATGTTATGTTATGTTATGTTATGCTGGTTTTTATATAGTGCACGGCTACTCAAAAGAGTGTCCCGGCGCTTTGGTTGCAGACCTATCTCATAACACAACAAGAAAGAAAAGAAATTAAATAAAAAACAGAAGATACAGAGAGGAAAAAGAAACAGAACCCAGGGTGCAGCTAAGAGGTGAAAAGCCAAGTTTTAAGCCCTTTCCTAAAAGCCAGTAAGTTCGACGTGCTGCGTAGCACCACTGGCAGCGTGTTCCAGAGCTGGGGGGCTAGCAATCTGAAGGAACGGCCTCCAATACGTGCCCTTTTGACACGGGGAACATTAGCAAGGTACAAGGACCCTGACCTCAGGGACCTGGCTGGATGATAAAACGCCAGCCTTTTTTGAAGGTATTTCGCTCCTGTGAAATGCAGCGCCTTATGTGCCAACGTCAAGGCCTTAAAGATTATCCGCTTCCGAATGGGAAGCCAGTGCAGCGCCTGCAGGAGGCCCGAGGCTCTAGCACGGCGAGATAGTCCAAAGATAGCCCGTGCTGCCGAGTTCTGGACCACCTGTAGCCGTTGAAGCAGGTATTCCGGCAGGCCAAGATAAAGAATGTTCGCATAATCAATACGCGAACCAATTATCGCCTGCACTGTGACTTTCCTGTGCTCCTCAGATAGTAAAGGGAGAAACTTACGCAGCATCCGGAGCAGGCCAAAACACGTGCCGGTAAGGCCGATTATCTGGGAGCGCAGTGTGAGGCGATTATCGATCTTAATCCCAAGGTTTTTCGCCACCTGGGAAGAACTAGCTGGTGGGAACATGTTCTCCGGCCACCACACCTTCCAGTCCGGATCTACACTGCACCCGAAGAAGAGGACCTCGGATTTATCCGAGTTGCACTTGAGGCTGTTGTGGTGGAACCACTGAAACACAGCCTCAAGGCAACCCCGGATCCTTTCTCCGTTGAAGTCCGCACCCCTCTCACAGGTGAAGAGCAGCTGGGTATCGTCAGCGTAAGAAACGATCTGAGCCCCGAAAGACTCCGCTAAAGCCGCCAAAGGGGTCATGAAGATATTGAAAAGGGTCGGGCTCAAAACAGAGCCCTGAGGGACCCCGACCCCCAATGGCGCCATCTCGGCGGAGCAGGCGGAGGCCCAGACCGTTTGTCGATGGCCCGTCAAGAAGGAACGAAACCAATTGAGCACCGTCCCCCTAAGACCGATCTCAAAAAGTCTTGCGAGGAGACCCTCGTGGGTGACGGTGTCAAAGGCCGCCGACAGGTCTAACATCACCAGCATCGCCCTACCCCCTGAATCCAGCACCTCCTTAATCGCCTCCGAGACTTCCAGGAGAGCTGTTTCGGTGCTGAGATTGGTGCGGAAACCTGATTGAGTAGGGTGGAGAAGGTCATGGGACTCCAGAAAATTGGCGAGCACCTTATGCACATGTTTTACGATGATTTTTGCACAGGCAGGCAGAAGCGAAATAGGTCTATAGTTCGCTAGTACCTCTGCATCCATACCAGGCTTTTTCAGCAGGGGGATGATCATCGCCTGCTTCCATGACTGAGGGACCACACCCTGAACCAGAGAACAGTTCAGCAGGGGGTTGACAAGAGGGTTGATGACTGCCGCCATTTTCACCAAGAACTTGGCGGGGCAGGCATCCCGCGGAGAGCCAGATTTTAGACAGGCCATCAAATCCAACGAAGAGGCCATGGTGATAGGGGGGAAAACTGCTAGAACAGGGCCAGCTCTGGTCGGGAGGGTCAAGGCCTCCCTCACCGAGCACGGCATCTCGGGCTCCAGCACAGGAAAGGAGTCCTGGATCAGACGGATCTTAGAAATAAAAAAGTCCGCTATAGCCCTGACCCAAGGCTCAGCAGGGGGAGTCTGATTCGACGTGGCGCGAGAAGTCGTAAACTCCCGCACAATGGCGAATAGCTCCTTGCAAGAATTGGAGGCAGCTTCAATTTTCCTAGCGAAATAGCTCTTCTTCTCAGACAAGATGTCTCGGTGGCACATTTTCACTAAAGATTTATACGCAAGTTTGGCCGCCGGATCATATTTGGCGCGCCATGCTCTTTCGGCTACTTTACATTGCCGACGGGAAGCTGCCAGCATTTCCGTGAACCAGGGAGCAGATGCACGTTTACCCACCTTGCAAGGCGGTCGCACAGGAGCTAGGTGATCAAGCCTCTCTAGAAGCCACGCCTGCAGCCGCTCTGTATCCCCGTCTAAATCCCCTGTCAGAATACAAGGGTGGGCCGCACACTCCTGTGCTAGTGAATCCGGGGTAACCCGATGAAGTGCCCTAAATCCCTGGGAGACCTGTCGAGGGGGACAGGAGGACTTCCTTACCTCCTGAATATAAAATTTGACCAGCCTGTGATCCGACCATAACACCTGACTAGGTGTATGCATCTCTATAGGGATTGTAGAGAAAGTCAGATCGAGGGTGTGTCCCTTCTCGTGGGTTGGTCCTATATGGTAGGGAATCAGACCAAGAGGAACAGCGACGTCCAACATTTTTACCATGTCGGCATCCAGATCGTCGTCCATATGGATATTAAAATCACCAGCAACTATACAATGCTCCGATGTAAGTAGCAAAGACGAGGTAACCGACTGGAGCTCCTCAAAAAAAGTACCAGTAGGCCCTGGAGGGCGATAAACAAGAAGGCCTTTCATAGATTGGTGTGAGGACACCACAATCGAAAAGGCAAGGGATTCACAACCCTTAATCGCATCCGCGTTAATGATGGTACAGGTGGCCATTTTGTTTACTATCAGTGCCACCCCGCCTCCGCGCCCTTCCTGTCTGTCTTGCCTAAAGATGTTATAATGAGGCGGGATAGCCGCCTCAATGTCAGGGTTGGAGGACTCCCCGAGCCAAGTCTCGGTGAGCATCAGAACCAGCGGTTTTTCTGTGTCCAAAAGGTCATAAATGTCCAGAGCATGGCGACCAAGAGATCTAGTATTCAGCAATAGGAATAGGTGTTTCGTACTAGCTATCTCCTTCAGCGGCATACAAGCCAGATGTATCTGCGGGCGCCAGCCACACTCCGGGCATCGGCTCTTCCCTTTATGACGCGCAGGAAATACCGTACGACAAGAAGTGTTCGTAGATTGCCAAGAGCGAAGCTCCTGACCCGAGTAGTGTAACATGATCATCCACGCAGTGTAGCAGAGAGCGCCGCCATGTACCAGGCCGGCCCTACGCCTCGTGAGCCTCCGGGACGCTGACGGGCGCAGACGGGCAGGACTCTGGCACGACTCGGGCTAAGCGACGGCGTCCTTCCTGCGCGTCCCGCTGCGCGGGAAAGGGGAGCTTTAAGTAGGCCCAGCAATCCTAGCGCGAGCGCGAGGACGCTCCAAAATGGCGCCCGATTTTACAATCACAGCCCTACCCAAAATGGCGCCCACAATGACACCACCCCCGGGATCCAGGCCCGCCAAAACGGCAGTGAGGGAGCCAATTATGTGCAGAAAGAGGGCTGGGGCAAGACCCTGCTAAAAACAGGGGATAAGTGCAGTCAAAAAAAATAAAATCTAAAGACAGAATCAGGAGAGTTAAAAAGACAAATGCGCCAACAGCAGCGCCAGCAGCAGCGAGTGCGCGATGTGATAGGCGTCTGTCAAGGCCGAATCAACATGAAGGTCCGCCTTAAGTAGGCCCAGCAATCCTAGCGCGAGCGCGAGGACGCTCCAAAATGGCGCCCGATTTTACAATCACAGCCCTACCCAAAATGGCGCCCACAATGACACCACCCCCGGGATCCAGGCCCACCAAAACGGCAGTGAGGGAGCCAATTATGTGCAGAAAGAGGGCTGGGGCAAGACCCTGCTAAAAACAGGGGATAAGTGCAGTCAAAAAAAATAAAATCTAAAGACAGAATCAGGAGAGTTAAAAAGACAAATGCGCCAACAGCAGCGCCAGGAGCAGCGAGTGTGCGATGTGATAGGCGTCTGTCAAGGCCGAATCAACATGAAGGTCCGCCTTAAGTAGGCCCAGCAATCCTAGCGCGAGCGCGAGGACGCTCCAAAATGGCGCCCGATTTTACAATCACAGCCCTACCCAAAATGGCGCCCACAATGACACCACCCCCGGAATCCAGGCCCGCCAAAACGGCAGTGAGGGAGCCAATTATGTGCAGAAAGAGGGCTGGGGCAAGACCCTGCTAAAAACAGGGGATAAGTGCAGTCAAAAAAAAAAAAAAATCTAAAGACAGAATCAGGAGAGTTAAAAAGACAAATGCGCCAACAGCAGCGCCAGCAGCAGCGAGTGCGCGATGTGATAGGCGTCATGACTTGTGGGGCACAGACTTGGTGGCACTGGATACACTGCGGCTGGCACAGGCACACCGCTTCGGGATGGTGACTTTCAGTGCACTGAGGTAGGGGCACCTAAAGAGCTAAGCAAGTGTGCAGCCTGCGATGATACCCCATCCTGGCGGTCCGGACTGGTAGGGATTTGGTGAGCCCTGCTGGACTGCAGTGTAGGCCTGAGCCAGCGGGCAGTGTGGGCCTACTGCCACATGGCATTGCTTCTCGGGCAAACAGAGGTAGTGGCACCTAAAGGGCTGAGCAGGTGTGCAGCCTGCGATGATGCCTTGTGCACTGATATGATCTCTGCCATTGCGAACTCAACACCCAGACTCAAGTTTGTGACCTGGTGGCCTGTGGTGCGGGGTGCATGATGCTGAGGCTGCCATGGGCACGGGCCCCAGGCTTGAAGCTTGCACCGGCACGTGGTGGGCCCTCTTGGAGACACGCCGGTGTCGGAAGGTGAGCAGTGAGGCCTGGATGCGCAAGGGCGTGCAATTATTGCTGGGCGGTGGGAGGGGCTGGGGTGCAGTAGCCTGTGTGCGCAGGTGCGGGCAATCGATGATGGTGTGTGCAACTGTATGGACTCTGCCATTCATGACTCTGGACTCTGTTTCAGATAAGGGACCTGGTGGACTGCAGTCCAAACCGGCACGTGGTTGGAGACACACCGGGGGTAGCAGGTGAGCAGTGATGCCTGGGTTCTCAGTGTCGGCTCTCTCTCTCCCTCTCTTTCTCTCTCCCTCTCTTTCTCTCTCTCCCTCTCTGCCTCTTCCTCTCCCTCTCTTTCTCTCTCTCCCTCTATTTCTCTCTCTCCCTCTATTTCTCTCCCCCTCTTTCTCTTTCTCTCGCTCCCTGTCTTGTTCAGGTTGTCGTATGACTTTACACCAGGTCAGAGCAGCTGTTAAATTCCTGCTGCTAACGCGCCTTATCGCATGTTTTGTGTTCTTATGGCCGATTTGGCTGGTCGTTGAGAATGTTAAGAAGTGTTGTTGTCGCGTCTTTTTGCACGGGAACGCCTACTCTGCATCTCATTAGCGATATTTGCCGGTTTTCATCTGTGGCGCTGCTTTTTGCGGTTGCTATCGCAGGGAAATTGGTGCTATCGGATGTTAGCACGCTACTTTGGCTGCTAACTTGGCGATAAGCCCTTGATTATATGCCTCCTCATTTATATAAAAAAGTTACATTTCCACCTTGTAGAGTAAGGGACAGATGTACAAGCCCCTTGCACCTCTTTTACGCCATTGTTGCGTCACTTTTGTGACACAAAGGATGCACCATGGTGCGGGGTATTTACAACGTGACGCATCTGGGAGATGCGTCACATTGTAAAGCCCTGCGCCAGAAGGAGGCGTTCCGGCGCAGGGGGGGCGTTCTGGTGCAAGAACGCCTCCTAAAAGTGGCTGAGTGAAAAACGGAGTCAATTTTAGGTTCATGCTGCGGCAAAACCCTGCACCTTCTTGAAGCAGGCGTAAGGATTGACGCAGCATTGGACAGATAGGGCCCCCGAGCATTGCTGGAGCTGCGTCACGCTTGCGACGTGACTCCAGCAATAAGCCGCGTTTACGGCACAGAAGCATCACAGATGCATCACGCATCTGTGCCATTTTTGCCCCGTGGCGGCGCATCCATGGTGGCGAAGCCGTGGCGCACAATAACTGGCGCATCCCTGCTGATATAAAGGGATGGTCCAGTTATTGTAAATCTGCCCCCTCACAGTTCTTCCCCACTTTTCTGTTGTTGCTTTTATTGCCCAGTGAATTGCGCGAGGCGGACACTACCAAGCATTCCTCAAAGGATACTGTCATTTATTGAATTTATTGATTTTACCAATGCTTAAAAAGATGTCACACAAGAAGCAAATTACCCAGAAAATTCCCTTAGAAAAGTAGTGTGCCTTACTACGGTTCATGTCTTCCTACTAGCGGACTGATACTCTGGCCCCTTCGTTCTTAAACGTCCGCTCTTTATCATATTCAATGCCATAAAGAGCCCTGCATTTAGGATGAAAGTAAAGCAGCATTATGAGGCGGGCACAGGATTGTGGGTTTGCAGAGTGGTGGTGACGCGCTGATTCTTCCTCTGGAGCCTCCCGACCTCTATCAACAGGAAGGAGCATTGCACTCCCGCAGGCGCGCGTCAGTCCTTCGCGCAGGCACCTCGTTCTGCGTCACGTGACCCTGTGACGCCGTCCGGTGGCGCCTGCGGGAGCCTCCTCTCCTCAGCAGCCGAGGAGGCCCAACCGCCCCCAGTAAACTCACATTTCTGACCAATCACAGAGTTTCTTGTACAGAAACCCTCCAAAAATTGGAGCGAGTTCCGCTACTCACGGCCCTTCGAAGTGCTCGTGACTCGCGAAACGTACAGAATGAGAAATTTCCTAGTTCCCACAAAGGAAAGTTTCAATTCTATTAAGGACGCTGAGGCGAGGATTATGCTAGTCCTTTCTCCATTTTATTGGACAGCAAGTTAAAAGTATAGGAAAAAAATAACAGCCATGAACTACCCGGCCCAACATGCTCAGCGGTAGTCATGGCAACACAGTAACCAATAGGAGTCCATGCAACAGTATAAAGGTATCCCAGTCCGACAGTCCTTCCTCTTTCGTTGCTGCTGCTGGAAAGAAGTCCTCTACCATCTAGTCCGTTTTCTGGTCGGAGCCTAGGGAAGAGAGAAAAAGGTAATATCTCGTCCAGTACGATGTGGAATACATCAGTATCACATTGCATGTGGTTAAGTACAGAAAAAATACCGGAAGAGATGCAAGAAAACATTATTCAGAAGCAGTACAGTCATATATATACATTGAAACACTGAAAAGTTAATACTTCTCTTAAAAGAAGAAACAATCCCTGGAAAGAACAGTCCAGGGCGGGAAAGGCTAGATTAGCCTGGGTGGGATAATCCTCGCCTCCGCCTCCTTAATAGAATTGAAACTTTCCTTAGTGGGAACTAGGAAATTTTTCATTCTATGTCAGGAAGCGGAGGCAAGGATTATGCTTGTTCAAAGCTTACTCACCACTAGAGAAGCAGCTTCATGGATTGGCATAAAATAAAACCTTTTGAAAGTTGAATCCGAAGTCCAATCCGCTGCATTCATAATGTCCTCCAACCTGCCCCCAACCTGGACAGCCTTGGATGCCATTGCGCCTCTAGTGGAATGAGCACCGAAGTTAGTAACATTAATCCCAGCCTCAGCCATGATCCACCTGACCCATCTGGCAATGGTAGGAGATGAGACCGCCTTGAAAGGTTTCTTAATAGCAATAAGCAATTGTCTTTCACCCGGAGGACGGACCTCCAGAGTCACATCTTCATAAGTCTTGAGGCAACATACAACACACAGCTTAGGAGAATCTGGAAAAGCTGGATATGATACCGACCTGGTATTACACTTAGTCCTTCTAGAAACAGTAAAAGTAACCCCTTCAGGAGTAAAGACTCTGGCGGAAAGATCAAGGATCCGCACATCAGAAACCCTTTTGCAAGATATTAGACAGAGGAGAATAGCCAATTTAGCCGAAAGTTCCTTACGTGAAAGATACTGATTATCCTGCCAAGATAAAAGAAAACGTAAAACTACATTAACGTCCCATAACCCGGAGTAGCGAGGCTCTGGGGGACCATTTCTTTCTTAGGGCTGCCCTCAATGATGCAATCGATGTCCCATCTGTTTGTCTGCCCCCTCTTTTCTTTATTACTAGTTCCTTACGCAAGAGGCGTTTGGTCTCGCGTATGTCCTTGGTTGGACGGATGATTCCAGCTGTTATTTTCTTTTTGGGTCTGGAGCATTGTGGCTGGGTATGGCCCAAGCTTGTTTGTATCTCATCCACTATGGTCTCCCATATTTGTATTGGTGAAAACGGAATTGCTGGGATCTCCTCCTGCTTTAGGTCCAGCCAGTTTTGAAGTTTTGCTCCTGTCTCATCTGTCCATCTGATTCTCTTTAGGAGGCTGTAATTTTCGTCCCCTCTGGACTCTCCGATGGCTTGGAACTTAAGGGCCGCTGGAACTTCTAGTTTGAGCATTGCTATTAGTGGCCTGTGATCGCTTTCCGACCTGATCTTGACTGTAAAATCTTCCAGACTGGCCACCATTACTTCGCTGACCATGATATAGTCGATCCTCGAGATGTCCCGGAAGGTCGGCTGTAGTCGCCCGCCATTCGAGTATCTTGCTTTCACAGCGTACGTTGAAGATTGCTTATAATTGTCGAATAAGTCATGAAAGGGTGCATCCCTTCCCGTCCCTCGATATGGAGATGCTGTATTGTCGAGGTCCTTCAAGTTAAAGTCCCAGACTAGGATTACTTGATGATTTTTGTATTTGTTTAGGAGGCTGTCGATTTCCATTGTCAATGCCTCCAACTGATCTTTCATGGTGGTTTGAGCTGGATTGGCGTAGCAGTTTATTATTAGGAGGCGTCTTGGCTTTAGTGTGTGTTTCAGACCTTCTATTTGCAGGGCTTGCAGCCCAGGTAACTTTAGGTTTATTCCAGTCTCTACGAGGGGGCTTGTGTGTTTTATATAAACTGATAGACCGCCGGAGGGGCGACCACAGAGGTTCTTCTTTATTGCTGGCACATGATGTTCATAGAACCCTGCCAATGGCGTGCTAGATAATGCCCAGGTCTCTTGGAGGCAGAGTATGTCTCCTGTTTCCAGGAATCGCCTCAGGTTGTTGTTCTCTGCGATCGTTCTGCTCCCTGCGATGTTCCATGAAATTAGTGTTAAGTCCTCGGTCTCACTCCTGCCGACCTGGACTTGCTGTTGTTAGGAATGATTCTGTGTTCTTCCCCAGTTTCCGGATTTATCCAAGAGGGAAGGGATGGCACCAATAACCCTTTGGTTGTTTTGACATGCGATCTTGAGTCCTGTGTAGTCCTTATGTCTCTTCCCTGTATTCTCGGGGAGTGCTGATCTATTTGTCCCCTGCAGTACTGACCAGGGGCCCATGTCCCCCTTATCTGGTGCAAGAATGTATGGGTATTTTGGGTTGGGAAGATTCTGAGCATCGATGCCCCACTCGGCAAGTTGTATGGAGTTGTTCAAAATGGCTTGTGCAGTTTCCTTTTTCTTCAAGCCTAGTATTGTTGAATTGCCGTGTCGCCCTTCATGCTCAAAATTCTCACCCACTCTATGTCCCCTGTTTGTAGCTTGTCTAGCACGGCAAGGTGCTTAAAAAGGCGAAGAATATTGCACCTGTTCAAAAGGTCATGCTGACCCGTGCTATAGAATCTCGGGGTGAGGACTATCTCATGGATGGTAGTGACTGTTCCTGATGAGTGGCTCGTTTTGTTCCTCCCTAAATTTTGTGCCACCTGGATTAATCCGATGTTTGGGCTTCCTTGTTTGCTTGTGGCAGGTCCTCCTTTGGATTTCGAGCTCTGGCTGTTGCTGCGTCTGGAAAGGGCAATTGAAAGTGCAAGAGTGCTACATGAATATAAACAATACCTTACCATTCCATTCCTATATAAATAAATACAATCATGAAAAGTCCATTTGTGCTTCAAAATGTGGATACGTATGTTGATACATTCAGCCGAAAAAAAGTGCAATAGTGCTTTGGAAAGTGTGATTTTAAGTATGGGTCAGATTCAAGACGTCTACCCATACAGTTGATCCCCCCCAAAAAAAAACAGCATTTACAAACATTTTTGCACATTAAATGTTACTTGTATAGCGCACTACTCACCCGCAAGGGTCTCAAGGCGCTTGTACGAATACCGCTGTGGAACCCATCCTGGCTTTCCCTGTGAGGCGTCCACTCCTGGGCACCCCCAAGGTGGAGGTCAGGCCTCCTTAGCGTTGTGGGGGCCGTTGTGGAGATTAAGCAAGCTATTGCCCAGAGTTGCAGAGTGGGACTCTATGATTAGAATAGGCACCGAGGCAAGAATTATCAGGTCCGTGGAATTTTGAGCACAAGACCCGCCGAGGCGGGGAATTGAACCCTCGTCCCGGGCTAGTTTACAATGTGTATAAAACTTTGAACTGACTGTTGAGCTTATTTCCAATATTGCCATATGTCATTAAATCTTTTGAGCTCCCCCCCCCCCATCCCCGCTTTCCATATGCCTCTTCAAAATTCACAGTGCAGGACACTTTATTCTCCCAGTTTACCACCCTCTGGACCTTGGCTGGAGGATTAAGGAGAGCGCAGTGGTCAAAGCTACAGATACCCTTTTGTAGTTGTTGGCTAATTTTGGAAGCACCAAATAAAACTAGGGTAGCCTCCGGCAAAACCGTGCAATTGATGGCATGACCAATAACCTCAAACACTTTTCGCCAAAAATGTGGGCAAGCAAAAAACGTGTGAATCCATCCCCCTACACCAGGCTGATGACAATGGAAACAATTGTTAGAAACCACATGGTACATTTTTTGGAGAATTTCCGGTGCATAGTATGCCAACTATCTTGACAAGAATGCCACTCTTTTAAAATTAGCTGCCTGAAGAGATTTATCACCTATCTCGCCTATCAATTGCCAATTGCTTACTGATATATGACGTGTTTTTTCACATTCCCTGGAAAGAACATAGACTAGGTCCGGCTTCACGGAGAGATCGTTCAACAATCTATACCAATTTCCGATACCTGACATTTTGCTCAATCTAAAAGTACTGCTAATCGATTGGAGCTCTTGTATCTTGCATTTAAACAAGCCTGCAAAAATGTTGGATCTTATTAAAACGTAGAAAATTCTGCATGCATTGCAGGCCACATCTTTCTATTAATTCAATCAAAAGCTTGACTTACACTCTTATATTACTTTTTTGTTCTAGGCTTAAGCTGCTGCTTGTTCTTATTCAAAATATCTTTAGCCAGATGTTGAATAACGTTAAAATCCCCCTCCCTCGATCAAGGGACCTCCAAGGCGATTTCATAATTCTGAAAGAGAGCACCCGTATGGTCAAATATCGGACCATAGTAATTTATAAAATTGAGATTTTGGCCATTTGTTATTGCTTTATCCCAGATCCATCTGCCATGTGGATCTTGAATTACTTCCCTCACCTCGCAGTCAGAACTAATGCGGAAAAGGATCACAACACCCGTAACTGCCCCCTGAGCAGATGCAAAAAGCATGGGATACTTTCGAGGGACTGCCAACTTTGGAGTATTACTCTTCAACTGGGTCTCATGCAAAACCTCTGGCAAGAAAGAGGCTAGCCAACCCATCAAAATTACATATTTTTGTTTATTGGCTATCCCATTGACATTACATGAAAGGATCCAAACTTTAAATTTCTAAGATGATTAAGGTACTCTTAAAATCTCACTTGACACACTTCCTCGTTTTTTCAAATTTAGAGATTACTTTCTGTTCTTCATGAATCTGCTCATTTTTCCAGCATAACGTGTTGTTGAAGAGGTACAGAAGGATTTTGAAACAAGAGTTTTATATGGAATACCACTGGTAACCTCAGTCCATGATTAGTACATTGCCATTTTTATCTATGGATATGGGCGTAGTTGTCGAAGTCCTACTACGCAGAACTCCACAAAGTTTAATAATAAAAACTCTCTGAATTCCGCACTCCCTCAACAAAGACCTCATATAATTTTGGTAAAATAACAAGTATCTCTCTCTTTACATGCTAAAATGCATATAGTCATTTCACAAAAGTATTGAATCAAGCTGCAGTTCCACTAGTCGTTACTAGCTGTCCCTCACGAGTCAAATGCAAAAGCATACAAACACGGAGCTGAGAGCTAATACTATCAATTCTACAAAGAGCTGAACTGCAGCTTCATGAAAGGGTTTCAATGCTTTTGCATTTGACTCGTGAGGGACATCTAGTAACGACTAGTGGAACTGCAGCTTGATTCAATGCTTTGCATTTGACTCGTGAGGGACAACTAGTAACGATGAGTTGAACTACAGTTCTTTGTAGAATTATTTTGATATTTGATACTATAATATTCGCTGCCCACTGCTAATCTCATCCCATAATACTTTGCAGGGCCTTTGGTTGGGATTGTATTTTTGCCCATAATAACTGTACTTGGGGTGGTTCTAGGAGGATGGGACCACCACCGTTCAGCATGATATGCTCTTTGTGTTCAAGGCATCTGCTTGGTCCTCCCTCTAGGTTAGGAGGGACCCCAAAATCATCACCTCTCTCATTGTCTGATAGTTTTCAAAGTTTACTTTTGCAAATTGGTTACATGCTTTTTTAACATGTAAAGTTGCTTTGTCAAAGCATTTGTGGGTGCTGTTTAAAAGCTTACTCTGTGTTCCGAGCGGAGTTCATTGCCCAGGGTTAAACAAACCATGCACTCCCGAAACCCACCCCACTTTAATGTATTGTACTTTTGTTAGAGAAAATGTTTGTGGTGGTGATTTAAATGTATGGTATGATATTCTTCGATATTACTCTTTACATGGCCAAACACAAGGAACGAGTCCGGTTCGGCGGACGGCGGCACTAGGTCACCCCCATCGGTCAAGTCTTGGTCGAAGGTAATTTCTTCCAAGGGGAAGCACAGAAAACACAGAGAGGATTCCTCAACTTCCAGATATGTGTGAGGTCACATGAGAGGGGGCCATTGGTAGAGACCCCAGCTTTGTCATCTTTCTCTGGCTCACTTCTGACTCTTGATCTCAAATTCACAGCAGATGGTTGGCTTCAGAGAGCCCATGCTGCAAATATTTCCCATTTTCCCTATGGTGTGGCATTTGGGAACTCAAGTCAAACCTCTGCTGGTGGGCCCTCTGGCCCCAAATGACCCTACTCGGAGCCTTTCGATCTGCCTTTGCAGCCTAGCCTTGCTTCTATACCTCTGCTAAATTTCTCTTCCCATTATTCCATTGGTGTCGGCACTGGCTCCAGACATGTTGATACTGAATCTGTTTGCGCCTGCCCAAAATTTGAATCCTTCATCTGCAGCACACCCTTTTTTCTCTTCACTGTCACTAAAGCATGGCCCTTAATTGAAGAGGAGGCCCAGTGGATCACCTTTCTTGATGCCAGCATTTTGCTACATTGCTTTCAAGTGCTGATTTGATTAACTTTATATGCCTCACATAGTTCCCTATGATGACAATTACTACTTGCCTCTGAGCATCTTCTGCTCTGTAGTGAGGTACTAGTTGATCTTATCTTTGCAGGTTTGTTGAACTCCTTTTCAGTCTTGGCTACTCCCTACCCCATTTCCAGACCACACAGACCAGCACATGAGGACCAGAAGTTTTGCCTCCAAGTCTAGTGGTGCAAGTCTCCACTTGTCGCCATTTGTACCATTAATCTAAACTCCTTCCCTTCCCTTCTACTCCTCCCAACAGGGAGTTGAAGCAAATTGTTGCATTATGAAAGAACATTTTTCGTTGGACGGATTGGCACGGCATTCCTAAATACTTCTTGCTCTGCAGCTCATTGTTGCCACACCATTTGGAGATGGCACAGGAGGTTCTTCCGGCATTCAAGCAGGAACTCCTAGCATTCTTTGCACAAACAGTTTAGCATAGACATGATGCGGCCAAGCAAATCTTATTTTCTGGTTTGGATTGCACAGGCCAATTGTCTGTGCAATATTAACTAGTATCATCACTTACTCGACCCAACGAGTCAAGGGACCTACCCACATCGCTGCACATTTCCTCTACCCTATTTTCACCACTTTCTACACCATTTGAGTTGACAAGTACACACTAGTCTTCTGGACAGACCACGTCCTTGTCACGTTCAGCACCTTTTTCCCAGTCCAAAGCACATGCACTACTGACAGACCACCCGCCTGAAACTGGAAACGCATCGCTGATAAGGACTGGAACAAAGCTTTCAATACCCACAAACCTAAACACCGCAACAGCCTTCCCAAAGCCCTCAAGAATTTCAGTAATTGGATCACCTTTTGCACGGACTCCCCACCCTCCTCAGACACAGCCATACAAGAAGATATCCTCAGGCCAGTTGGTGCATGCAGGAACTCAGACTGAAGGGACATCACTGAAAACAACGGGAGCTTAAATGGAGAATAAGCCAGGACAATGCAGACTGAAGCACGTTTAAATCTACCCTGAAAATGCTACCACCAAATGATGTGGACTATCAAGCGTGCCACTCTGGCGGACCGCATAGATGCCAGAATCAACAAGGGCATGACCAGCGGAGATTGCTGATCTAAACGAATTGATGGTACAGTAAGCAAGTTTCTTGTGGAAAAGATCAGCAAGAAAATTTACCACATCAGTGACAGACGAGCCCATGGGATCCAGGTGTTTTGCCACACACCAACGAACCCATCTGTTCCAGGCTGATCGATATCGTTTGGTGGTAGAAGGGGCCCAGGCTCGCTGAATGAGGAGTTCAGCGTCTCTCGAAAGAGTGTCGTTAGACCAACGTCCCCTGAAATCCTCCAGGCCATTAGCCGTAGATGGCCTTGGAGAACCAGGGGGTGTGGATGACCCAGAGGATCTGTCAGAATGAGGTTGAACAATGGCAACCGAAGAGGTCTGTCCCAAGATAATTCCAGAAGGGACGGGAACCAACATTGAGCCCTCCAAATTGGGGTTACCAAGATCAGAGAGGCCCGCTGTCTGCGAACCTGGGCTGCTACTCTCTGAATGAACAGGAACGGGGGAAACGCATAAGATGGATACAGGGACCAGTCCTGCAGGAAGGCATCTACTGCTTCTGCACCCGGTTCCGGTTTCCAGCTGTAGAAACGGGGAAGCTGGGCATTCCACCTGGACACAAAAAGGTCCAGCACAGGAAGGCCCCAAAGATACAAAATCTTCTGAAACACATATTGATCCAGTTTCCAATCGCTGGCGTTCTGAAAATTCCGGGACTGCCAGTCCACCACCGAATTCAGATCGCCAGGGAGATATTCCGCTGTGACCGAAATCTGGTGTAGAAGGCAAAAATTCCAAAAGTCCTTTGCAAGATCCGCTAGGACTTTGGAATGAGTGCCGCCCAGACGATTGATATATCTGACCGCTGTTGTATTGTCCATCCGGAGAAGAAAACAACAAGAGACCCTGGCCGTGGTGAATGATCGGATGGCGAAAGAACCTGCTAGGAGTTCCAAGCAGTTGATGTGGAGGTGTAATTCCTCCTCCGTCCATCTGCCTCCCACCGAGAGGGAGCCGCACCAGGCTCCCCATCCTTGGCGACTGGCATCTGATTCGATCACAAGATCTGGACGGGAGCCGAAAATCGCCCTCCCGTTCCAAGCATCCATGTGATCCAGCCACCAAAGGCGTTCCGATCTGGCTTCCGTGGATAAGGAAATGAGTTCCCAATAAGTGAGACCCTTGCGGAGATGAAACGCCTTTAGTCTCTGGAGAGCCCTGTAATGGAGGGGGCCCAGAAAAATCACCTGGATAGATGAGGACAGTAAGCCCACAATCCTGGCCAATTGGCGGAGGGAGATGCGGTCCCTACGAAGGACCTTGCGAATCTCTTTCTTGATATTGGATATCTTCTGAAGAGGGAGATGTAACGTCTTGTCCTTTGTTTTGATCACAAAACCGAGGAACGTCATGTCTTGACGAGGGACTAGGTCCGATTTCTGGGCATTGATAATGAACCCCAGGGATTGAAGAAGAGATATGGTGGTCTGCAGATGTTGAAGGAGGAGATCTCTGGACTGGTTCATTAAAAGAATATCGTCCAGGTAAATTATTAGACGAATCCCCATGGTTCGGAGATGCTCGACTACCATGCGCAGGAGTTTGGTAAAGCACCACGGTGCTGAGGAAAGCCCAAAGGGGAGAGTTCAAAACTCAATGACCTGATCCCTCCAAAGAAACTGGAGGAAACGACAATGCGGAGGGAAGATTGGAACTGAAAGATAAGCATCTTTGAGGTCCAAACGTACCAACCAGTCGTTCTGAAGAAGAAGATCCCTCAGAAGATGGATGCCCTCCATCTTGAAATGTCGGTAGATTAACCATTCGTTGAAGGATCGAAGGTTGATTACAGGTCTGAAGCCTTTCTCTTTCTTTTCGACCAGAAAGATGTTGCTGAGAAATCCGTTTGATGTAGAGAAGGGGGAATGATGGCACCTTTTAGAAGCATACCCTGAACTTCCAAGTCTATGAGGTCTTGTTCTGCGGTTGAGAAAACCAAAGGACGAGGTCGAGAGTGCTGAATGGGGGAGCCGTAAAACTCTATGTGAAACCCCTGAACAGTCTCCAGAACCCAAGAATCTGAAGTTAGATCGGACCAGGCCTGATGAAACAAAGCAATCCTTCCCCCCATGAAGGACTGGACCTTTTAACAGAACCAGCGGTGCCAGGGAACAACACCTATAACCTTCATGGGATACCTGTTTCGGCGCACAAATGACTGAGACACGGGACACTTCCTTCGGCGTCAACGATCTGCGTTTATTACTGCAGGGAGGCAAAAGTCACTAGAAGTACAACAGCGTGTAGATTCTACGAGTCTGCTTCCAATTGCACATGTGAGTCGCTCCTTTTTATACACGATTTCATCATTGCACAACATGTGAACAAAAGGTTACAACCCAGTTCCCACAGTAAAATCTCAGAAGGGTCGCTTTCATGTTTTCAGAACCCCGGAACATAATTATCGTAACATTGCCGGTTCCCAACTGTAAAAGCACATCTTCACCATTAGGCACATTCCACTTGAGTCGTAAATGAGCAAGAGGAAAGAGACAAGAACAGCTGCTAGGAAGTCAGACACACGTAGAGAAAAGAGTGTGCGGGTAATATTGGGAACATGATTATAGGATCAAAGAGCTTGATCCCAGCATATGCACGGCTGAGACAATAGACCGGCACGGCAAGATTACCTTCAAGCTGAGCCATCTGCCTCTGCAGTGTCATTCCTCCGGTCATAAAGACGCATGAAAGGAAAATGCGTCTTCCGTAAGGTTCGGGAACTAAAGGGTCATGAAGCGAACAGTTGCCTGCTCGCTGACTACGTGAGGGCAAGAAACAAAATGGATGCCGTATCTAAAATGGAACCCGAGGGTTCAGATGAAGAAACACGTAAACTAGGCGAACCCTTTCAAGTAGTGTAGCGAAGACGCGTACACTTACCGAACTCGCCGTTTACGGTTCATAGATACCAAACTCGTCCATATTCGGCGATGCCCAAAACGTCGTAACGATTCTCACGGAACCTCAGACGCTCCTTTTGCCCTCATGTAGGCAAGCACTAGTCGGAGTCATAATCGATCTCGATATTCATCAGATCATTCAGATGTTGCTGAAACATTATTCTATCCATCAATGCCTCTTTGGTAACAGATGGCCTTCTTATACACGTTGTAGCACAAAGGCCACATAAGGCAGGACCACACTGTACACAAAGACAACACGTGAACAGAAACGCCACAACAACCCCTATAATCATCAGAATCTTCCAACCCCAAGTCGACATCAGGCCCCAAAACCATCCTAGAAGCGTCCAATTTCCCTCGTCCACGTGTATGGACTCCGAGATTTTGTGCAACTTAGAGATGGCTTGATAAACCGTTGGAGCATTATCAGGGATGAATATGCAGCAGCTCGAATGGATGACCTTGCACACACCACCTCTATCTGCTAGAACAACGTCTAGAACCATACGGTTCTGTAACGTCATAAGCCTATCCGCCTGAAGCTCGGCTGTCAAATTACCAAGGGCACTTGCAGTCATGTTAGCTGTTGACTCTACTACACGAGTTAACTGTCTCAAATTCCTGCTATTGACCATAGGGCCCCAGAAAGGTAGGAAACCCTTAAAGAAGTCTCCTGCTTCTTGACCGGCAGTATCTTCTTTGCTAATAACACCTCTCACAACTCTAGTTCTGTGATAATCTGAAGCAACAGTAAAGGTCGGAGGCAAGAGATTTGCAATATAGCAGGTACCCGAGAAGTCATGAGGTAACCACGTATATGCTCGATCATAACATACAAAATAGGTACCCTCGGCAGTTAGGAAGACAGGGGAAGAGAGCATCGGTAAGACATACGTCTCAGTACATGCACTCTTCCCAAACCGAGCTCTCGGATTTCGACCAAGACCTTCCAGACAGAAGTGACCAAGGTGAGGTACAATCCATATCGGTGATGAGCTTTTAAGCTGTCTATCACCCACTGATACACTATACTCAGTCTCACTTAGTTCCTTATATGCTCGCACCTCCTCCTCTGGGATAAGCGATGTGTCAAAAATATCTCTATCTAAATCAGCAATAGCTATCGCCAGAGACTTGTGGTACGGGCCAGGACCAAAGTTTGCTGAGCGTGGCTCTCGATGGGGGTAGGAATCTAGTGCACTACGGAACATAGTTTGGAATGCTCGAGCTGACCCTTGGGAACTATAAGGAAGGACCAAGTACGGAATACCCTTATCCATGGTATGTGGCATTAACCCGCACACCCAACAATTTGTAGTGTTTACCACTAACTGATGCTGGTGCAGAAGTTGTATAAAGGAATTGTTTCTAAATTCTGCACGTCTGACTTGTTCGTGTTGAGGCAGAAGATGAAAGGAATGCGGAGAAACAGTAGAAACTAAATTTAGATCATGAGAAGGAGGAGTAGGTATAGTAGAGGGCAGCAATAATTGAGAACCAAAATACACTCCCCCCACCAGTAGCATAGATACAGTCAGGAACAACATGAAAACCTGCAACAAAAAACATTTTGTACGAAACACCTTATCTAATGCAGATCTTTGCGCCGACGCTTTCTCTCCTTTCGACAGCTTAGAAAATTCCATCCTCTAACAACCGTCCGCGACGTTCTTGACGCACTTCGTTCTGAGTAGCGATTATCAATTCCCAGGAGTTCCCAGAGATTGACAAAAGAAACCGACCTAGTGTCGATAGCTGCTAAACAGAAGAAAGTACCCGCACGGCCCTACGGCCAACCCGGATGATAGGTTCTAGATAAATTGAACATTCAATTTACTATAGTGTTCTTGGCTGCACGAAAAAGGAAAAAGGTACACAATATAAAATGTCCACAATGTTCAGAGCAAATGTGAAATCTAAAAAAGGAACAAGAAAAAAATTCTTTATTAGTCTTTTGTGCGTGGACGAAGGAAGTATCGGCTGGTTCCTGGTCGAGTCTGATCTTCAAACAGTGGGTTGGATGGCAAATGAGTGTTCGTTTGTCCAGGCAATTGTTCAGCACTTGACCTCTCCAAGGGCGATGGCAAAGAAATTGTTTGAGGGGTATCAACAGGGGTGTCTACGGGCTGAGCTTCGCTGAACGGGACAAAGTGTTGTGGAGCGTCGGTTTCAGATGAGGAAAAACCTTTATGTATCCAGGTGTCCGCCGGCAGAGGAAGTGGAACTTTCTTGGTGTGGGTGGCATGCACCCAATGCTTCCGTCCTTCTAGCCGAACCGCCGTCCTCGTTGCTAGTAGCACCTGGAAGGGTCCCACAAACCTCGGCTCAAGGTTTCGTTTTCGTCCGAAGTTTCGGGTCAACACCCAATCCCCTGGTTGGAGCCGATGGCCAGGACCCTCTGTTTGTGACGGCAGAGCCTCAAAGACCTGTTGATGAATCAAACTCAATTTAGCAGTCAGATCATGAAGATAATCAATCAACATAGGATATTCAAGTCTGTTCAATTCTTTTGGCTTTGGAACTCCCCAAATATTAGCAGGACGGCCGAATACAATCTCATATGGGCTAAGCCCTACTCGGGAGTGTACAGTTGCCCTGGTTGATAGGAGTGCTAGAGGCAAAGCGTCTGGCCATGATAAACCAGTAGTCGCCTGAATTTTAGCAAGTTTCAGTTTCAGGGTGCCATTGTATCCTTCCACCAAGCCCGCTGACTGAGGATGATTAGCACTGTGAAATTTCTGCACTATACCTAAACCTCGACACACACTCTTCATCACACTTCCCACAAACTCACTTCCGTTGTCCGACCATACAACCCGAGGCATTCCATACCTGGGGAAATACTCTTTGAGCAGGATTTTCGCTGTGGACAGAGCAGTATTATCCTTAAGGGGGTAAGCTTCAATCCAGCTGGAGAACGCACATACTACAACCAAAACATACTTCAAATTGTTGCATCTCTCCATGTGGATGAAGTCCAACTGAATAACTTCGAACGGGCAGGTAGGAGGGGCAAAATGACCAGGTGGAGTGGGAGTACCCTTACCAGGGTTATACATCAAACATACCATACAATTCTTAACCACTCTCTCTGCACACTTAGTAATCCCATCATTCTTCCATATAGGAGACAGCAACTTGCATATGCCTTTTGCACTAATATGTGCTGTACCGTGAGCCATGGTAACAACAGCAAGCACATATGCATCCGGTAGCATCCATCTCTGTTTCTCTGACAAATCAACCCAACATCCATTCTCATCCAACCTCCCCGTGCTCTCTTTCCACTTAGTCTTTTCCATCTCAGTGGCCTCATTCTGTATTCCCTTCACACTCTCAATTGTATCTTCACACATACTAGTCTCCGTTGGCCATCTCACTGAACTCGTAACATACATTCGGTTGGTCAGATCTTTAGCTGTCTCCTTAGCCGTCTCATCTGCAAACGCATTACCACGACCAACATCATCCGTCACTTTCCGATGCACACTACATTTAATTATTGCCACCTGCTTAGGCAATGTAAGTGCATCTAGAAGGTCATTCACGAGTTGTCCATGCTGAATCTTCGTGCCATGCGACGTAAGGAATCCTCTTTCTCTCCACAATCGCCCAAAACTATGCGTCACACCAAAAGCATATTGGCTATCTGTAAACACATTCACCCGTTTTCCTCTAGACAACACACACGCTCTCGTCAAGGCAATCAACTCAGCAGCCTGAGCCGAATTCTGACTCAATCTTGCAGTCTCTACAACCGTATTCAATGTCACTACAGCATACGCAGTCGTCACATCACCATTCGGCAACTTAAAGCACGAACCATCTACATACAAAGTACCATCAGGGTCTACCAATGGAGTATCTTTTAGGTCAATACGACCTTTTGTTTCCTCTTCAGTTCGCAGATAACAATCATGTGGTGTTACATCACTTGGCTCCGTGTTGATCGGCAACAATGTTGCTGGATTCAACACATTACACTGTTTTATGCGTATGTGACTGGCCAGTAACGTCAACTCATACCCAGACAATCTTGCGCTCGTCAAATGCTGAGTTTTCGTTCGGTTCAAAAGAGTGTCAACTGCATGCGGAACCATCACCGTGAGCATATTATCCATGACCAGACCTGCGGACTGTCGAATGGACGCCGCAGCTGCCGCTGTTGCTCTTAAACAACTCGGCAAGGCTCTAGCTACTGGGTCTAAGGTCGTCGAAAAATATGCGCATGGACGTTGTTTGTCACCAAATTGTTGTGTCAAGACACTCAACGCACAACCATCCCTCTCGTGAACGTATAGTGTAAACGGCTTACTGTAATCAGGAGTACCCAACACAGGAGCCGAACACAACGCATCACGTAATTCAGAAAAACCTTTCTGACACTCTTCAGTCCATGGTAAAGGAGATGAAACATCCTTGCACGTAAGGGCTATCAATGGTTTCGCCAACAAGGAAAAATTTGGAATCCATTGTCTGCAGTATGACGTAATACCTAGAAAGGCACGTACATTTCTCTGAGTTTTTGGCACAGTCATTCGGGAAATCGCTGCAATTCTCTCTGGGGTCAACCTTCTCCCCTCTTTTGACAATAAGTGACCTAAATAGGTTACTTCTTGACAACAGTATTGCAGCTTAGAAGGTGACACCTTGTGATGTAAGTCATGTAGGTAGTGCAATAATGATACTGTAGCCGTTTTGCAAATAGCCTCTGTATCGGCTGCCACTAATAGGTCATCAACGTATTGAATCAAAGCCGCACCCGTCGGTAACACAAATGCATCAAGTTGACTCTTAAGGGCTTGACTATAGATCGACGGGCTCTCACAATAGCCTTGTGGTGCGCGTTTTAGTCTGAAACTGCGACCACCTAATGAAAATCCAAATAGGTCTCTGCTCTCCTCAGCAATCGGAATACTAAAGAAAGCATTCTTTAGATCGATCACCGTGAACCAGGAGGCAGAAGCTGGAATCAGAGTTAACAAAGCCGTGATATCAGGGACCACAGGAAACTGTGGAATCACAATTTTATTCACCTCCCTCAAATCTATTATGAAACGGTACACAGGAGGTTTAGATGGATCAGTTCGTTTTAGAATAGGCAGCACAGGACTATTGCACACGTTTCCGCGAGTTTCTTCTATGACATCCTTTTTGATCAGGTCATTAATGATCGCTAATAGCGCACGCTCGCCATCAAGAGAGATACGATACTGGGGTATACGTGGTAATCGCACATTTGGTTTCAGTTGAATCACATAAGGTGGGATGTCCAACAGACCCACATCATTGGGACCTGCGGCCCACAGAGACGCAGGAAGGGAGCTCAATTCCGGCGGGAATTTATCGATCGACAAGTACATAGGAGAGATCACTCTCCGACCTAATGTAAGCTCCACTCCTTCAGGAGAGCAATACAAAGTCGCATATAACCGTTTTAGTAAATCCAAGCCCAAGAGATTCTCACCACAACCAGTAGATAGAATCAATGGAGTCTCCAGCTCACGAGGACCAATCATAAGGTGCAAAGGACTAGAGACAGGGTTGCTAACCGGGGCGCCAGAGAATCCAACGGAAACATTTGTTAAGCCAGACAAAGGTGCGCCAGGGAGTTTCGAATGCATGATGGAACTTTTCGTCGCACCAGTGTCTAACAGAAAAGGCTCAACTACGCCAGATGTAGCAACTGCGACGTAAGGCCCACTCTGATCAACCGGAACTGATACTACTCCCTCTCTCTGTCGGTGGCTGTCCTAGTAATGATCGTTTGCAATAGTCTCATGTTCAACGTAATGATCGTCTACATGATACTGTGTAGATCTAACTGACCCCGCATTACGCTGGTCAAAACAATTATTCGCATCTGCTGACGTATTAGAGCGCTCAGTTTGATTCTGATAAGTACCGCGGCCTCTACCTCGTGTTGCTTGCTGAGGACCACCACGACCCCCTCGTGCTGGTCCATTAAGACGGTCACGTAAAGCCGGGCAATCATATTTTATATGTCCCTCTCTCCTACAATACGCACACTGATTATACCCAAGCATGGATCTAAAGTCAGAGGAGTCAGAACGTGGCTGCGTTCTGGAGGACTGCGATTGCGGCCTATACTGCTGTTGCGAGTCATTTAGATTTGAACGTGGAGGATACGCTTGCTGCAACAAAACCTTCGTTTTAAGCTCTTTCGTTTTCTTCTCTGATCGATCACTTTCTTCTTTCTCCCTATTCTCATAATACTGAGCCGTCGCTAATATCTGTGCAGTGGTTGAAACAGCCCATGCACTTTCTGAATTCTTCAATTTGTTGCATAGCTCAGGCAATAAATTTAAGACAAATTTATCGACAAATAACCGCTGGCCTCCCTCAGTACCCATATCTTGACCGCTATGATCAACAAATGCCTCTTCAAACCTCGTAAAGAAATCGGAGACACTCTCATCCTTCTTTTGCTTGCAAGCTGCTAATTTATCCCAGTTTACCCTCATCGCCGGCATAAGCGTTTTCATGAGCGTAATAATTCTCTGTGGCAGCTCCGTAATTACCTGTTCAGGTTTAGCCCCACCAACGTGTCGGCCATCAGCCGTTATAAGTGCAGCCCAATCACCGCCTAACTCATTCGCATGATTTTCCTGACGAATTTTCGCCCAAACCGGTTGCGGTACAACATTTCCGAACAGCATGTCAATGTCGGCAAGGTTCATAATAGTAGCATCCACTAATTGGGATAACTCCTTATAATAACCTGCCGGATTCTTACGTGGATCAGGCAAAGATTGTTTCACCTGCAAGACCTCTGATCGCTTCCATGGGAGGTGTATCCACACTCTTTGGAAATGTGGTAAAACCGGAGGAGCAGCACCAGGATCACCTGGCATGTATACTGGCGGAACCTCTCTCATAGGATACTGACCAGGAGTCGCTTTCCAAGTTTCGAAGTCGCCATCAAACGACACTCGAGAAGGCACTGTGGATCTAAATGCTAACAAACGCTCCAAGGCACGCCGTACATCTCCACCTACAATCATACCGTTCGAAAATTGACTCTGAAGTTCAATCATATTAGACGGTACATTATCTAGATCATCATTACTCCATTGTTCTCTCAAAGAATTACACATTTCGTCGAATACGAATCTCTGTGTAGGCTCATTAAACTGAGAAAAAGTGTCGAAAACCACACGTGTAGGGTAGTTAACAGGATGTCTTATCCACCTACGAGCCATATTCGCTAATGTTGCACTCTCCCTTCCACCAGGGATTTGACTTCGTCTCTGAGAAGTTTCAGAAACGCTGGATGGTAGTATCGATCCGGACAGTGGTGAATAGAGCGTAGCAACAGTATTAGGAATACGGGTACGAGCAGAAGGAGAAGAAGGAAAAAGAACAGGAGCAACAATATTAGAAGTGAACGTAGGAGCAGTAGAAGCTGACAAGACTGTCGAAGTAGCAGAAACTGGCGGTTGAGGAGGTACAGGCAAAGGAGCAGTAGGAATAGGAACAGATGGAGGGACAGACGTAGGACCAACAATGGGCTGACCAGCAGCCACTGGAACGACAGGAGGGACACCAGGAGGGACTGCAGGAGGAGCTACAGGAGCGGTAGCACCCTGCGCATAAGGAGGTGGCGATTTCATCAAATACGCCAACAGAGGATCCTCTTTTGAATCCTCCTCTTTCTCTATCTAGACTAGTTGGTAAAACCGGATAACATTTGTCTATCCGCATGTGCCTTAGTCTAGTGGAAACTTCTATTTCTTTTTCATCTTTATCTTGCTCATATTGTTGTACAACTTGCATCATCGGGTCAATACCCTCTCTTCGATTCTTTTTAAGCTGTTTGATTTCTTTTTGTTTGGCCTCTTTACGCCACAACCGAAAGGAATCAAACATAGCGGGTCTGACTTTCTTTTTAAATAATTTAGCTTCAAGATTGTCCAAAATTGTAGAATCAAAACTTCCATGTGGTGGCCAACTAAGGACACCATCTTTTTTAGTGTAACGAAGCCAACAGTTATTATATACGATAGGGCCCACACCATGTTTACTATAGAGCTCATATATCGGAGTTCCAACTGGAGGTATCGGGCACGAATCCTCCAACCGGGAATCCTTGTTGCAACATTTGAAGAAACCAAGCAAACCACTACGGCTAGGCATCATGCACACTAACCTAGTATCAAACTTCAAGGGTTACCGAAGTACTAACTCTTCGTGAAAGACAAAACCCTCGGTTTTTGGCAATTGCAACTGTCAAATAACAACTAAGAACCAACAACTAAGAACCACAAATGCAATGGAACCATGCAAACAACTAAGCACCAAGAACAACCACAAATGCGACGGAACCGTAAAGGAACCTTGCATGAACAACCACAAATGCAACGGAACCGAAATGGAACCTTGCATACGACAACTAAGGACTGGGAGCGACCCACAAATACTTAACTGAGAGCTCGATGGCGTCACCAGGAAGGCCCGTCTATCGTCTCGCTTTACGTAAGGTCTACGCCGGGCGCTGAAGACAGGTCGACAGTCAGGGCATCAGTCCGTTGCAGCCGTCAGGAGGCGGGAAGCTTCGCAGGGAAAATCTTCGGGCCACTTATTTCGACAACAGGATCGATGAAGCGGGGTGCACCTTCCCTCGGAGATTTCATACGAAGTTCCTCGCAATCGTCAGGCTTTGGACCGGTACCGCTGATGTGGCCCACGTTGGGCGCCAACTGAAGGACTGGACTTTTAACAGAACCAGCGGTGCCAGGGAACAACACCTATAACCTTCATGGGATACCTGTTTCGGCGCACAAATGACTGAGACACGGGACACTTCCTTCGGCGTCAAAGATCTGCGTTTATTACTGCAGGGAGGCAAAAGTCACTAGAAGTACAACAGCGTGTAGATTCTACGAGTCTGCTTCCAATTGCACATGTGAGTCGCTCCTTTTTATACACGATTTCATCATTGCACAACATGTGAACAAAAGGTTACAACCCAGTTCCCACAGTAAAATCTCAGAAGGGTCGCTTTCATGTTTTCAGAACCCCGGAACATAATTATCGTAACATTGCCGGTTCCCAACTGTAAAAGCACATCTTCACCATTAGGCACATTCCACTTGAGTCGTAAATGAGCAAGAGGAAAGAGACAAGAACAGCTGCTAGGAAGTCAGACACACGTAGAGAAAAGAGTGTGGGGGTAATATTGGGAACATGATTATAGGATCAAAGAGCTTGATCCCAGCATATGCACGGCTGAGACAATAGACCGGCACGGCAAGATTACCCTCAAGCTGAGCCATCTGCCTCTGCAGTGTCATTCCTCCGGTCATAAAGACGCATGAAAGGAAGATGCGTCTTCCGTAAGGTTCGGGAACTAAAGGGTCATGAAGCGAACAGTTGCCTGCTCGCTGACTACGTGAGGGCAAGAAACAAAATGGATGCCGTATCTAAAATGGAACCCGAGGGTTCAGATGAAGAAACACGTAAACTAGGCGAACCCTTTCAAGTAGTGTAGCGAAGACGCGTACACTTACCGAACTCGCCGTTTACGGTTCATAGATACCAAACTCGTCCATATTCGGCGATGCCCAAAACGTCGTAACGATTCTCACGGAACCTCACCCAGATGAACCGGAGAGAGAATAGAAACGCTTACCGTTGAATCCTTTGGAGTTGGATTGATTCCCTCCACGTCCTCTGCCCTGGCCTCTGCCTCCATGGGACGGATAGAAGGAACCCTGCCTTCCATCGTTCCATCCGTTGTTCCTTCGGGCTTGACCCTTATTGGAGCCTTGCTGGAATTGGCGGCCGGAAGAGCGACCCCTGCCTCTGCCGGCCCCGCCAAAAACCGTTTTAGGAAAATTTTCTTCATAGAGGCCTGCGCCTTGTCTAAAGCAGAGAAGGTAGCCACGAACTTCCCAAGTTCTATCACGAAGGGGTCTCCAAACAAGGTACCTTGTGCCACTGAACCTGCCTCCGAAGAAGACAATTTGCCAAGCTTAGGGTCTATTTTAAGCAAAAGAGAACGTCGACGTTCCGCGGAAAGGGCACAGTTGGCATTCCCAAAAGGCACATCGCCCTCTGTGCCCAACCTGCAACGTCATCAACAGAAAGAGGCAAACCAGTCTCTTTGGACCTCTCCGCAAGCTCAATAATCTTTGTCAGAGGACCAACCACGTCCAATAATTTGTCCTGACATGCCTTCCATGACCTGCCAATCCCTTTTTTGGGATCCTTGATATATTTTGCAAAGAAAGTGCATAGTTTTGGATCTATTTCAGGAGTTACCGCCACCCTATTAGGGAGAGAAGGTTTCGGGCACTCCGAGCGTAGACACAAACGCACGTCTTGAGGGAGCGGTTGGCGAAGCTTGGCGGCAACATAGTCCGCAGTAGACTTCTCAGGAATCCATTCAGCAGAACGGGGTCTGAAAATAGTGGTAGGGTCGAACATATCTGGAGGAACCGGCTCAGCATCGCCAACATCTAATAAACTGGACTTAGGGAGCCAAGACCTGCCAACATTAGTAACGTCCTCAGAAGACTCATCATCATCGTCATCACAGTAACCATCCTCGTCATCATCTCCCTCTAGGGGAAACCCTTCCTCCGGGTCAAGGTCTTGGGTGGCATCACCACCGTTATCTCCGGGTGAGTCGTTCCCCCGGTAGGGTGCGCTTCTTAGCGTGCGCACACTCTTGTGGAAAACCTGAGCGAGTTTGCTGAAACCTTCCAGGTGCCCCGCCTCACACTTCTTGGCCGTGCATGGGGGCACATAGTGAACCCCACTATGCCCAGCCCCACTGTCCCCTAAAATGCCACCAGACTTAAATACATGGGCAGACAGCTTATTGACACTGTCCTGCAGAGGTGCCAGCGCCTGGGCAATAGCCGATGAAAAGAGTCTGTTCACCTCTGCAGGAGGGCGCAATTGGGGCTGTTGTGGCACTTCATTATTGACAGCCACATAATCATGGTCTTGACGAGTCTGCATTTCCGCAGAAGAATGGGCACCCATACAAAAATACACCCCAAACTAATTATAGGGGGATTCCCCAACACAGGTACCCCCAAAGGCAGTATAAGATTTAATAAAATTAAATAAAGAAATATGAAAAAAATAAATAGACTGCCCAAAACAACTATATCAATTAAGTTGTTTATGTGAACTTCTATATTCCTGCCACAAGAATGCAGCGTCAGTGTGGGGAAACGAGGCACAGAGAATACACACGAAGCGCCAAGTCTCAGCGCGTTATCAACACAAGCGCGCACAGAGCGCTGTGGAGAAAGTCTGTCAGGGCGTTATGAAACGACGCCACAGACGGCGCACGCGCGAACCTCAGACGCTCGGGCAAAAGCCTACCGCGTCGCTAACAATGTAAAAATATGCAACCCTGCAAAGCAGGCACTCGAAACAAGTCTATATTCAGGAAAGCAAGCTGTCACCAAATAAACCAAATACTGCCATGCCACAAGAAAAGTGAGAGGAAAAACTTATCTTGACGCGGCAGCAATGGAGAAAGTGGAAGGACTATCGGACTGGGATACCTTTATGCAGTTGCATGAACCCCTATTGGTTACTGTGTTGCCATGACTACCACTGAGCATGTTGGGCCGGGTAGTTCATGGCTGTTGTTTTTTTCCTATACTTTTAAACCTGCTGTCCAATAAAATGGAGAAAGGACTAGCATATTCCTCGCCTCCGCTTCCTGACATAGAATAACATTTTGTTCTACATGTGGATTTGTTCGCGCAATCACGATAAAAAATATCACTTACTACTAGTAGGGTGACTTTACACCGGTGACATGCCCATCACATTCATGAATGCCTTTGCGTGCACAGCTACAAATACTCCTTAAACTATTAAACAAATGCCTGTGTCGCCTGTACTGATGAATCGGATGTTTGCCGCAGAGGCTTCTAGGTATGTAAATGTTTGTGGCTGGCCACGCCCCCTCCAGTGCCAGCAAGGCTCCTGCAGCAGCCCCATGGTGACTTGTGCTCTGGGTCCAGGGGGTGAAGAGTCTCAAAATCCAGCAATAAAGGGAATGTGTGAAGCTAATTTAATAGTGACAAAAAGTGACACTAGAAGTCCCACCAGAAGTAATCCAGCTGAAATAAACAAAACAAGCATTGGCATAGCCAATAGGTCTTGCCTTTGGGAACTAATAAGTGTTAAGGCAGAGATATTGAGTTTGTGTTTGTTTTTAAGCTGTGTTGTGCAGTATGCTGAAATGTTATAATAAAGAAGTGTGAGAAGCATTTTTATTAGTTTAGTTATGATACAAAATGACGATAATAAAAAACTATTAATTAGAAGTAACGATTTGAGGTTTTTTTATGTTTGAATGCTGGCAACTTGTATCTGCCTGTTCTAATCGTTGCTTTTTATGGTGTTTATTGTGAAAGGGGTGGGTATAAATAACAGGAGAGTGAAGGTTAGTTAGTTAGTTAGTGAGAGTGATAGATTTAGTGAGTTAATTAGTGAGAGATAGTGAGAGATTGAGAGAGTTAGTTAGTAAGAGTGATAAAATTAGTGAGGGAGTTATTTAGTTAGAGTGAGAGAGTTAGCGAGTGACTTAGTGAGAGAGAGTTATTGAGTTAGAGAGAGAGAGTGAGAGAGTTAGTGAGAGCAAGAGAGTTAGCAAGTGAGTTAGTGAGAGAGAGTTATTGAGTTAGTGAGAGTGAGTGAGATTTAGTTAGTGAGAGTGAGAGAGTTAGTGAGTGAGTTATTGAGAGTGAGTTAGTTATGATCACCAATTATAAGTGAAATGGAAATGTCAGAATTTCATTGCTCCGGTTTACTCCACCCAGGAGTAAAGAAAAAAAACAACTCCAGTAACCCATGGTATGCACTAATTACAGGCAGCCAGTAAAGCTGTACCGGGGCCACACCGGCGTGACGGTGAAGCACCCTCTACAGGGACAGGCTACAGACGGTACATTCTCTACTCTGTCCACCCGACGGCAAGGACAGGATACAGCGTCCATGGCAGAGTCTACTCAGGACAGAGGTGAGGGACCCGAAGGCATGCACTAAATACAGCAATTTGTTAACATGCTTTGTAAGGTCCAGCCCGGAGCAGCTCCCCTAGCAGGGGTGGATAGCAGAGCCTGCTCTGGGAGGAGCAAAGTTTAATAGATGACTGACTGAGAAGAGGGGTGCAGAGAAGGATCTTGTTTATTCCAAGCCCCATCCAGTGAAGATGAAGTGGCATGAAGAGGAATTTGCCCATCTGCCCTGCAACTGACACCAGAGCTCGATGCCCTGGCAGTGGAGGGCAGGTAGGGGCAGTGGAGGGCAGGTAGGGGCAGTGCAAGGATTTCAGTGGTGCAGGCGCGTAGTGCAAACAGTATGCATGGGAGGGGGTGGGCCAGGTGGATAGAAGGGACACCAGCAGGTAGCTACAAGGCCTTCGGCACCCACTCCACTCAAAAGCAGCCGGTGTGGAAGGAAAAAGCAGGATGCACCGCACAACACACACGGCCTACAACTCCCACTCCTCTCAAAAGCAGCCGGTGTGAATGGAAAAAGCAGGATGCACCGCACAGCACACACGGCCTACAACCCCACTCCACTCAAAAGCAGCCGGTGTGGAAGGAAAAAGCAGGATGCACCGCACAGCACACACAGACTACAACTCCCACTCCACTCAAAAGCAACCGGTGTGGAAGGAAAAAGCAGGATGCACCGCACAGCACACATGGCCTACAACTCCCACTCCACTCAAAAACAGACGGTGTGGAAGGAAAAAGCAGGATGCACTGCACAGCACACACAAACTACAACTCCCACTCCACTCAAAAGCAGCCGGTGTGGAAGGAAAAAGCAGGATGCACCGCACAGCACACACGGCCTACAACTCCCACTCCACTCAAAAGCAGCCGGTGTGGATGGAAAAAGCAGGATGCACCGCACAGCACACACGGCCTACAACTCCCACTCCACTCCAAAACAGCCGGTGTGGAAGGAAAAAGCAGGATGCACCGCACAGCACACATGGACTACAACTCCCACTCCACTCAAAAGCAGCCGGTGTGGAAGGAAAAAGCAGGATGCACCGCACAGCACACACGGCCTACAACTCCCACTCCACTCAAAAGCAGCCGGTGTGGAAGGAAAAAGCAGGATGCACCGCACAGCACACACGGCCTACAACTCCCACTCCACTCAAAAGCAGCCGGTGTGGAAGGAAAAAGCAGGATGCACCGCACAGCACACACGGCCTACAACTCCCACTCCACTCAAAAACAGCTGGTGTGGAAGGAAAAAGCAGGATGCACCGCACAGCACACACGGCCTACAACTCCCACTCCACTCAAAAGCAGCCGGTGTGGAAGGAAAAAGCAGGATGCACCGGCAGCACACACGGACGACAACTCCCACTCCACTCAAAAGCAGCCGGTGTGGAAGGACAAAGCAGGATGCACCGCACAGCACACACGGCCTACAACCCCACTGTACATGTCAAAGCGGCCGGTCACCTGTGGACTGCGGCAGCGCAAACAAGCAGCATCTCGCCAACCTCTTAAGACACAGCAGAAGCCTTTCATGATCGTGGCCTCCACCTAGCATGCACCTCACCTGATGAACAGCGCCTAGACGCTGGCGCAGCGCTTCATAAAGGTTATTATTGTAGCAGATGAGACAGCTCTCGTGGTCTCACTTCACCAGATGGTGAATAGTGAGACTAGTACAATACAAGGCGAGGGAGACACTTCTAGGCATGGTTGGTCCCAAACAGATACTCTTGATGTTGAGGCTCAGTCTGCTGCCGGTGCTCGCCAGGTAGAGAGGCAGAGGTGCAGAACGAGACATTAGTGTCACAGGTTCATGCAATCGTGGTCAGGTGGAGAAGCCAAGGTTTGGATCACACCCTTCAGACATCAGCTCATCAACATCGCCTTTTACTGATCACCTTGAATGATGTACATTTAGGGGTCACCTGGGGTGGGGATTACCATCCACAGTGCCCTCTGAGAGCCCCCCCATGCAGGCCGAAGCAACAAACTCTGAGTTCCAGAAACAAAGTGGGGACTATAGCAAAAGCACCCCCTCGAGTCTGCATAAACATGCCACAGGCTGGCCAGCTGTTGGACCCGGCCTCGTGGCGTGGTTCTCCTGTCCCTCCACATCCTGTGAGCGCAGGCCTGTACCCTGAGTCCCCTGCGCAGCATCCCCGTTAGTGTAGCCTGCACCCCGAGCCTGGTCGTCTCACGGCCGATAAACCCACGACCAGGCCCGCATGTCCCGTCCCGCTCCCGGCTCCGAGCGCCTAACCTTGCATGCCCCACAAGGCCCGGCAGCCATTTTCCCTTCCCGAGATCCCTGTCTCCCTGGGCCTAGCGTGACCCCGGCCCCAGCGAAACCCAGACTCCAAAGGCGCGCCAGTCCCGGCTGGGGGGGTAAAGGGCTCCCCGAGTGAGATAAGCCAGGGAGTTTCGATGGCACCTCTGGTCTCCCCTGAGAGACTGGTATCTGTCACACCTTTGGCCCTCCCCTGTGGGCCAGTTTCGATCGCACCTCTGGCCTCCCCGAGTGCTGGCTCCAGACCCGCTGGGCGTCTGGGTATTCCCGGACCCATCTTTCCAAGGATCAAAGAGCCAACCGCCGGACCTCGCCAACGACCAGCCCCCAGGGCTTGAGACCTCCGCCTGCGAGGGTCCGGACATCAAAGGGCCAATGGACTATATCTGGGCCCGCCTGACAACTAGCGGGCAGTTGTATCTTGGACCTGAAGCCTGCTGATCTGATTGTGGCCGACCCTAAGAAGAACTCATCTGTAACCATCGGAGCCCTGCTGACGCTGTCGCGGCTCAAGCTGAACTGTAACCATCGGAGCCCTGCTGACGCTGTCGCGGCTCCAGCTGAACTGTAACCATCGGAGCCCTGCTGACGCTGTCGCGGCTCAAGCTGAACTGTAACCATCGGAGCCCTGCTGACGCTGTCGCGGCTCAAGCTGAACTGTAACCATCGGAGCCCTGCTGACGCTGTCGCGGCTCAAGCTGAACTGTAACCATCGGAGCCCTGCTGACGCTGTCGCGGCTCAAGCTGAACTATAACCACCGGAGCCCTGCAGACGCTGTCGCGGCTCCCCCCGAACTTCTCCAGATCGAGCCCTGCTGACCTCGTCGCAGCTCGAGGAGTACTCTGGACGGCCGGACCATCGAGACCCCCATCAAGACCGAGCCGACTCGACGTGAGTGAAGCAGCCAGTACGACCACCATCTTCTGTATCCCCCGGCTCGAGGATTGAGAGCTGTGCGCTGGATACGCCTCGTACCGATCCAGAGACTAAAAGACTGTCCCGCTTCCCCCTTTCCGAACCCTCCAATACCTTGTGGTCCTTCGATCACTGTGTACCTAAGAGTGCTTCCTCCTTTTATCATTTATATAAAGAACTTATTACTAAAATCCAACGGCGTGGTGTCTGTTCGCAGGTGTGGTGTGAGCTCTGTGTGTACGATCCTAGGCTCGAAGTCCTCCCCGGTGAGGACCTCACAATAAGACTCGGCAAGATCTGTAGGAGAGGTGGGTCTTGGGGTGACCGGGTGAGCATAACCTGGCCCTCAGAGACTGCCCCTTCCAACATTGGTGGCAGCGTCCCGATAAGAACCTACGTCTAGGGATCGTACAGTACTGACACACTACCCGAACAAAGAAAAACAACCATGAGCATCACGGAAGATGAGACTACCTTCCGGGTGGAGCTCCTGAAGGACTATACGCACCGGCAAATGAAGCAATTCTGCAAAGATCTCCACATCCCGACAACGGGATTAAACACCAAAGAAGACTTTCATCAAGCCCTGACCGCCTGGGTGGAGGCCGGAGCACGGCCTCCAGCACCGACAGAAGCCAATAGAGAGGGAGCACCCCTGACCGAAACCCACGCCCCAGAGCAAGAAAGAGCAGAGTCCCCGACGCAGACTCACAGCATGGAGAGAGGTCTGTCTCGAGAGGAGATGACCGACCGAGAATGCAACCGAAACCACGAGCTGGAACTAGCCCGTCTGAAAATGGAAGGAGAACTCAAACTGGATGAGAAAAAGCTAGCCATCGAGCAGCTGCGGCTGCAAGGAGAACTGGAGGAGAAGAAGCTCCAAAGAGAACTGGAGGAGAAGAAACTCCAGAGAGAACACGAAGGGAAAAGACTCCAGCTGGAGCACGAGCGCAGCATGAAGGAGATTGAACTAAAGGCCCGGACCGAAGATAACAGAACATCGGCAACCCGAGAGTCCGTTCCCCCGGTGGAACCCAAGGTCCATATTCCCAAGGATGTGGTCAAAGAATATTATAAGAACGATGATATCCAGCAATGGTTCAAGGCCTACGAGGTCGCCATGACCTCTCACCGAGTTCCGCAGAAAGATTGGGGAGCCGGGCTGTGGGGTCGATTCTTGAGTGAAGGGAGAGACACCCTACTCGACCTACCGTCTGCCGAACAGACCTCCTACAGCCACATGAAAGAAGCCCTCCTCACAAGGTACGGTCTCACCCCTGAAATGTACCGCCAACGCTTCAGAGAATGCAAGAAGATCCCCGGCACCACCTGGGTAGAATATGTCAACTTCTACAGTCGGGCCCTGGAAGGGTGGATCAAGGGCAGCAAGGTGTCCACCTTCGAGGGGCTCATTGACCTTATTGCCTACGAACATTTGTCTTTGAACTGCTTTGTGGAACTCCGACAGCACCTCCTGGACAGCAAGTTGGCTGACCCCCGGAAGCTGACCGTCGAGGCCGATCGCTGGGTGAGCACCAGAGTACCCCGGGGGAGACTCTGGCCGAAACAAACAAGGACCATCCTGCCCGAGGGGAGGGGGGGGTCAGAATAGACAGAGGGGATCCCAGATAGGGTCCCCACGCAGTCCCCCCAGAAACCAGCCTGGCACCTCACCTCCCACAGCGCGCGCAGGGTTCCCCCCAGCCAAGCCAGGGCCCTGAGTCAGCCAAGCCTGCTTCCATTGCCAGCAAACAGGGCACTATGCCAATGACCCCCGCTGCCCTTTATCTAAGAAGCCTGCCGCTGCAGGGCCCCCAGTGCGCCACATCACCTCAGTAGCCCTAGAAGATGAGGGAGAAGAGGAGTTCGAGGGAGCTGACCCCGCAACTATGATGTTAGTCTCCCTGGGTGATAGGGAGATGGTCCCAGGAGCCCCCCTACCCGATAACACCGAGAAATACCGACAGCAGGTGACTGTCAATGGCCACCACATAGGGGCGCTCCGGGACACCGGGGCTAGTATCACCGCAGTCAAACGCCACCTAGTCACCGAAGCCCAGATTGTTCCCCACATCTCCTGCAGGGTGATCGCAGCTGATAACTCCGTCCGCACCTGCCGGATAGCTCAAGTCCCGTTCGAATGGGGGGGGCGTCTCCGGAGAGTTACAAGTGGCGGTCCGCTCAGACATGCCCGTGGACTGTCCGCTCGGCAACGACCTAGAGAGCTCCCCATGGCAGCGGGTTGAGAAAAGGACCCACCTGGAGATGGTGGGCCTGCCCGAATGGGCCTGTGTGAACACCGGGTCGATGACCACCCGAGGGGCAACTCCAGAGACAGCACCGGCTACCCCCGAGGACCCCGAGGTCCCTGAATCCTCTGAGACCCCTGAGCTGTTCCCTGGGGAGGGCTTCCCCCCCGACGCAGGTCCCCTCGGTCCTGGCGTCGAACCGACCCCGAGCTTGGACGACCTTCCTGAACTGGCCCAGTGGTGCCAGGAAGGAGGACCGTCCCGAGAAGAATTCTGCCTAGAACAGACCTCCTGTCCGTCCTTGGTCGGGCCGCGGCATCAGGCCGCCGCCCAGGCCGCCGGTGACCAGTCCGGCTCCCACTTTGTCTATTGGGAAAACGGCCTCTTGTACAGCGAACAAAAGTCTGCCGAGCTAGGGTCAGCCCGAGTGCTGGTGGTACCCCTACGCTTCCGCGGCTTCCTCCTGAACCTGGCCCATGATGTGCCCCTGGCGGGACACTTGGGTCAAGACAAAACGTATCACCGCCTAGTCACACACTTCTACTGGCCGGGCATGCGCGCCGATGTGGAGGCCCACTGCATATCTGTGAGTGCACAGCAATAGATACTCCATCTCCTATTAAACAAACACCTGTATCGCCTGTACTGATGAATCGGGTGTTTGCCGCAGAGGCTTCTGGGTATGCAAATGATGGTGCCTGGCCACGCCCCCTCCAGTGACAGCCAGGCTCTTGCAGCAGCCCTATGGTGACTTGTGCTCTGGGTCCAGGGGGTGAGGAGTCTCAAAATCCAGCAATAAAGGGAATGTGTGAAGCTAATTTAATAGTGACAAAAAGTGACACTAGAAGTCCCACCAGAAGTAATCCTGCTGAAATAAACAAAACAAGCATTGGCATAGCCAATAGGTCTTGCCTTTGGGAACTAATAAGTGTTAAGGCAGAGATATTGAGTTTGTGTTTGTTTTTAAGCTGTGTTGTGCAGAAGTCTGCAGTATGCTGAAATGTTATAATAAAGAAGTGTGAGAAGCATTTTTGTTAGTTTAGTTATGATACAAAATGACGATGATAAAAAACTATTAATTAGAAGTAATGATTTGAGTTTTTTATGTTTGAATGCTGGCAACTTGTATCTGCCTGTTCTAATCGTTGCTTTTTATGGTGTTTATTGTGAAAGGGGTGGGTATAAATAACAGGAGAGTGAAGGTTAGTTAGTTAGTTAGTAAGAGTGATACAATTAGTGAGAGAGTTAGTTAGTGAGAGTGAGAGAGTTAGCAAGTGAGTTAGTGAGAGAGAGATATTGAGTTAGTGAGAGTGAGTGAGATTTAGTTAGTGAGAGTGAGAGAGTTAGTGAGTGAGTTATTGAGAGTGAGTTAGTTATGATCACCAATTATAAGTGAAATGGAAATGTCAGAATTTCATTGCTCCGGTTTACTCCACCCAGGAGTAAAGAAAAAAAACAACTCCACTAACCCATGGTATGCACTAATTAAAGGCAGCCAGTAAAGCTGTACCGGGGCCACACAGGCGTGACGGTGAAGCACCCTCTACAGGGACAGGCTACAGACGGTAAATTCTCTACTCTGTCCACCCGACGGCAAGGACAGGATAACGCATCCATGGCAGAGTCTACTCAGGACAGAGGTCAGGGACCCGAAGGCATGCACTAAATACAGCAATTTGTTAACATGCTTTGTAAGGTCCACCCTGGAGCAACAGGAGCTCCCCTAGCAGGGGTGGATAGCAGAGCCTGCTCTGGGAGGAGTAAAGTTTAATAGATGACTGACTGAGAAGAGGGGTGCAGAGAAGGATCTGGGGCATATTACCAACAACTAGCGATAATTATCGCTATGTTGGTTTAGCTGCGATATTTTTATCGCCGAGCTGCGGCGATTTTTATCGCCTAGGAACCTTGCTATTATCAAGGTTTATCTCCTAAGCGATAAAAATCGGCCGAAATGCATGAATATCGCTGAAAAGTCAGCGATATTCATGCATTACCGAGCTAATGCTCTTAGCCATGTTATCCACCTACCATTGGATAACATGGCTAAGAACTGCTCAGGGACAGGTGTTAGCTTTTGGAGATATTTGCGCTTAGCGCGAATATCCCCAAAGGTTGGTAATAGGAGATAGTGATGTTAGCGACTGTTTCCAGTCGGTAACATCTTGGTACGCCCACTTTGCATGTCATTAGTGATGAATATCACTGACTTGCAAAGTGGGGCCCAAGAAGGTCGCTATCTCCTACTAGCTGTCGCTAACTGGTGTTAGCGACAGCTAGGTAATAGGGAGATAATTTTATCTCCGCTTTGTTGGCTTTTAAAGCCAAAAAAGCGGAGATAAACCCCCTTGATAATATGCCCCTTGGTTTATTCCAAGCCCCATCCAGTGAAGATGTAGTGGCAAGAAGAGGAATTTGCCTTTCTGCCCTGCAATGCACACCAGAGCTCGATGCCCTGGCAGTGGAGGGCAGGTAGGGGCAGTGCAAGGATTTCAGTGGTGCAGGTGCGTAGTGCAAACAGTATGCATGGGAGGGGGTGGGCCAGGTGGATAGGAGGGACACCAGCAGGTATCTACAAGGCCTTCAACACCCACTCCACTCAAAAGCAGCTGGTATGGAAGGAAAAAGCAGGATGCACCGCACAGCACACACAGACTAAAACTCCAACTTCACTCCAAAACAGCCGGTGTGGAAGGAAAAAGCAGGATGCACCGCACAGCACACACGGACTACAACTCCCACTCCACTCAAAAGCAGCCGGTATGGAAGGAAAAAGCAGGATGATCCACACAGCACACACGGACTACAACTCCCACTCCACTCAAAAGCAGCCGGAGTGGAAAGAAACAGCAAGATGCACCGCACAGCACACACGGCCTACAACTCCCACTCCACTCAAAAGCAGCCGGTGTGGAAGGAAACAGCAAGATGCACCGCACAGCACACACGGCCTACAACTCCCACTCCACTCAAAAGCAGCCGGTGTGGAAGGAAAAAGCAGGATGATCCGCACAGCACACACGGACTACAACTCCCACTCCACTCCAAAGCAGCCGGTGTGGAAGGAAAAAGCAGGATGCACCGCACAGCACACACGGACTACAACTCCCACTCCACTCAAAAGCAGCCGGTGTGGAAGGAAAAAGCAGGATGCACCGCACAGCACACACGGACTACAACCCCCACTCCACTCAAAAACAGCCGGTGTGGAAGGAAAAAGCAGGATGCACCGCACAGCACACACGGCCTACAACTCCCACTCCACTCAAAAACAGCCGGTGTGGAAGGAAAAAGCAGGACGCACCGCATAGCGCACACGGACTACAACTCCCACTCCACTCAAAAGCAGCCGGTGTGGAAGGAAAAAGCAGGATGCACCGCACAGCACACACGGACTACAACTCCCACTCCACTCAAAAACAGTCGGTGTGGAAGGAAAAAGCAGGATGCACCGCACAGCACACACGGCCTACAATTCCCACTGTACATGTTGCAGTGGCTGGTCACCTGTGGACTGCGGCAGCGCAAGCAAGCAGCATCTCGCCAACCTCTTAAGACACAGCAGAAGCCTTTCATGATCGTGGCCTCCACCTAGAATGCACCTCACCCGATGAACAGCGCCTAGACGCCGGCGCAGCGCTCCATAAAGGTTATTATTGTAGCAGACGAGACAGCTCTCGTGGTCTCACTTCACCAGATGGTGAATAGTGAGACTAGTACAATATAAGGTGAGGGAGACACTTCTAGGCGTGGCTGGTCCAAACAGATACTCTTGAAGCTGAGGCTCAGTCTGCTGCCGGTGCTCGCCAGAGGTACAGGACGAGACATTCGTGTCACAGGTTCATGCAATCGTGGTCAAGTGGAGAAGCCAAGGTTTGGATCACACCCTTCAGACATCAGCTCATCAACATCGCCTTTTACTGATCACCTTGAATGATGTACATTTAGGGGTCACCTGGGGTGGGGATTACCATCTACAGCGCCCCCTGAGAGCGCCGCCGTGCAGGCCGAAGCAACAAACTCTGAGTTCCAGAAACAAAGTGGGGACTATAGGAAAAGCACCCCCTCGAGTCTGCATGAGCATGCCACAGGCTGGCCAGCACAGACTTCATTGCACGTCTACAAATAACAAATCCCTCGATTCATGCAGCCCTTCGAGGCTCTAGCTTGCTGCATGAGTTCTTACCAACAGGAGCTAATAACAAGATCAAGCAAGCATTTGCAAAACCAATGGTGCAAGCCTTGCAAGAAGGTGGAACTCTTAGTTTTATTGGAAGCATGTGTCACAAACTGAAAGCAAATGATAAACACTGCCTCCATGTGCTTGCAATAAAAATGTGCAGTGTAAAAACAGCAACTCGTGGTTGTTTTACTCGTGATGTTTTACAAATGCCAATGCTTTCAGTGCTCACAGGCATTTTATCATTTCTTAAGGAGAACACACTTAACCCAGCACTTAAACTGCAGGCAGCTGAAATGGCACTTCACAGAAGCTAGTTGGAACAAGAGACAGAAACAAATGCAATCAAAAACAGAATTCTAAGTTTCGTGTTATGAAGAACTGGGCTTGTTTCTGCCTTTATGGTGCAATCACCCATATGAAGGTTTACACAGGAGTGGTGCAGCCGTATGAGAGTACTAGGCAGTCACCTACGACACAAGCTAACTGGGTCGCCAATATATATCTAAAGAACCCAGTTCCAGAAATTAAAAGAGACACAAACACTGGGGCACATACTGCATGGTCTGCCTATGGAGATAGGGTTCATTACCATGCACCCATGTGTGGGCTACACAGAAAGACAGTGAGTGGAGCAGCCACACTGAAGACTGCCGAAGGGCATCTAGACTCCAATCCACTCATCTCCACATGACCAAAATGTGGGCTTCGGAGCAAAGAGCTTATCTACCAGCCCCCACTTCTCCCAGATGCAAAAAAACAAAAAAACACACTGGAGCACCTAGACAATATTTAGCACCTGCCAAGCCACCCTCTACGTGTACCATTTGCAATGGCAAAAGTTGGCTCTTTCTTTTGAACTTTACGCCTGCCAAGTTGTGCTACACTGAAGAACACGAGTGAAAAGTCAGGGTATCCCAAATGTGCCATTTAAACGTCAGAAAATAAAACAAACTGTGCTTAAACAGAACAGAGTCTGGATAAAAGGGATTTCGTGTTTTCGGGGGACTTTGTTTTCTGCTCACAGAGCACCCAGCTCCCGGGACAGAACTGTATTCTTCGCTGCAGTCTCCCACGGATAGGACACGCGTATCCCAACACCCATAACACGAGCTCCAGCACACACACCACTCACACTGGACAAAAGTAACTCCCTGGTCAGGACAGGTCATCTTTGAGAGAGTCAATGGACGGCAAAGCACGGTGGCCTTCCAGCATCTGTGGACACTTGGTGGTTCAACAGGTACCGACTGTTATATATCGGTCAGTGATGCCGAAGTGTGAAGAGTAGCCAGCCCTGAATACTGACCCGGTGATCCCCATTGTGACAGCTGGTGTAAGTAAGCAAGAGTGAGAAGGGACACACCCGCCCTCCCTAGCTTGAGGAATGCATGCACTTACACATGTAGACAAGAAGGGCACAGCAAAGTGGGAACAATTCATGTATTTGATTTAAAACAAGCCCGGCCACGAATACAGCTACAGCGTCCCGCGTGTGGTGCGCGTACGCTTGCGAGATGCTGCTCATTACAGCAAGCCATAGGCCGGAAGTCCCTCGAGTGGTGCACAAGCACTTGCGAGCCGATGCACGTAACAGCAAGCAATAGGCCGGAAGTCCAGAGCAATTCCAAGAGGTAATTTTTCCTAGAGCAGCGCATGCGTGCTGCCTAGGCAAGACCTAAAAAGGGAGTGACAGAAGGTCACACGGATGGCAGGGGTTCAAAGGTCAGTTATGGCTCCAAAGTGAGCAGAATAGACGCTCTGGTACCTCTCGACTGTCAACAGTGTCTCTATGGTTAGACATTATTCAGCGCCTTGAGACCCTCATGGGTATGTAGTGTGTGTGAGAAGTTGGCCTGGCATATGATGTCCACTATTCTAGTGGGCACCTTGCACCAGTCCAAACGACCCTTATTAATGGTAGGTTATAAAGTCAACCTTACAGAAAGCTATCCTAGTGGTAGCTGTGGAGAGCCGCCTTCAGGATAAGACTTGGAGACGAGTTAAGCAAGTTGTTTTTACCAATTATAATCCCTTGAGTACCAATTGAAAGCACACCACACAAGGTATATATCAAATATATATGTATTTATTCTAAACACAACCCCTCTGCACTCTTTATGAGGTCAGAGGTAAAAGTACAATAAAAGGAACTTAATTAGCATACGATAAGTTGCACAGTATATGTTATGCCCTAGGGGACTCACAAACCATATAATGAAATAGTGGTTATGTTATGTTATGATGGTGATTTATATAGCGCACGGCTACTCGGGCAGAGTGTCCCGGCGCTGTACAGATCTGTAGAGGGAGTCAGAGCACACCTAAGCACACTAAAGGCCGAAAAGCCAGGTCTTAAGGCTTTTCCGGAAAGACAGGAGATTGTCTGTTCTTCTCAGTGAAAGGGGGAGCTTATTCCAAAGCTGCGGGGCACGGGCCCTGTAAGAGCGACGACCAAGGCGTGCATGCTTTACAGCTGGGACGACAGCCAGGGCTTGAGTGGCTGAACGTAAAGATCTACAAGGATGATAAAACTGAACATGTTTCCTAAGATAGACTGCACCAGTATCATGCAAGGATTTAAAGGTCAAGGTCAAAGTCTTGAAGATGATACGCTTCCTCACCAGGAGCCAGTGGAGTGAATCGAGGAGGGTCGAAGTGTGGGACCTGCGGCTCAGGCCAAAAATGGCCCTCGCGGCAGAGTTCTGTACAGTCTGTCTGCGAGCCAGGAGGTACTCTGGGAGACCTAAATAGAGCACATTGGCGTAATCGAGCCTGGATCCAATCATTGCTTGTACAGTAATTCTCCTATGGCAGTGCGACAATAGTGGAAGGAATTTCCTGAGCGTGCGTAGTAGACCAAAACATTGGCCGACTAAGGTAAGGATCTGGGGTTTAAAGGTAAGACCATTGTCAAATTTGACACCCAGATTCTTGGCGACCGCAGTAGGGGAAGAAGGAGGATGCATATCTGCCGGCCACCAGGATTTCCATTGGGTATCAGGAGAGCAGCCAAAAAGTAAAATTTCAGACTTGTCTGAGTTACATTTGAGCTGGTTCTGCTGAAACCAGGAGAAGACCGCCTCCAGGCAGCTTTTGATGGAGTCACCTGCAAAATCTGAGTTCTTATCGCAAGTGAAAAGCAGCTGCGTATCGTCAGCGTAGGACACAATACGAGCGCCATAGGTCTCCACTAGTTCAGCCAAAGGGAAAGGTAAACATTGAATAAGGTGGGACTCAAAACTGATCCCTGTGGCACTCCCACATCAAGTGATGGAACTGTTGCTGAAAAAGGTGGTGACCAGATCATTGTTGGCGCTCGGAGAGGAAGGACTTAAGCCAATTGAACACCGTCCCTCTGATTCCGATCTCATGGAGTCTAAAAAGGAGCCGGTTGTGAGGGACGGTGTCAAAGGCCGCTGAGAGATCGAGTAATACCAGCATTGCCTTCCCACCGCAATCTGTCACTTCCTTTATGGACTCAGTTACCTCCAACAGTGCAGTTTCTGTACTGAGGTTGGATCGAAATCCTGATTGTGTCTGATGCAGAATGTCATGAGCTTCTAAAAATTTAGACAAGGTGGAATGCACATGTTTTTCTGCGAGTTCGGCAAGGGCAGGAAGCAGAGATATTGGCCTATAGTTGGAGTGCTCTAGGGGATTCAAATTAGGTTTTTTTATAAGAGGGATGACATGAGCCTTTTTCCAGGCCTTCGGGACCTCGCCAGAGGTGAAGGAGGCATTAAGAAGAAGGTTGATCAGAGGATTAAGAACAAGGGCCATTTTGGAAAGGATTTTGGCGGGGCACGGATCAGAAGGAGAACCAGGAGCCAGTGGAGTGAATCGAGGAGGGTCGAAGTGTGGGACCTGCGGCTCAGGCCAAAAATGGCCCTCGCGGCAGAGTTCTGTACAGTCTGTATGCGAGCCAGGAGGTACTCTGGGAGACCTAAATAGAGCACATTGGCGTAATCGAGCCTGGATCCAATCATTTCTTGTACAGTAATTCTCCTATGGCAGTGCGACAATAGTGGAAGGAATTTCCTGAGCGTGCGTAGTAGACCAAAACATTGGCCGACTAAGGTAAGGATCTGGGGTTTAAAGGTAAGACCATTGTCAAATTTGACACCCAGATTCTTGGCGACCGCAGTAGGGGAAGAAGGAGGATGCATATCTGCCGGCCACCAGGATTTCCATTGGGTATCAGGAGAGCAGCCAAAAAGTAAAATTTCAGACTTGTCTGAGTTACATTTGAGCTGGTTCTGCTGAAACCAGGAGAAGACCGCCTCCAGGCAGCTTTTGATGGAGTCACCTGCAAAATCTGAGTTCTTATCGCAAGTGAAAAGCAGCTGCGTATCGTCAGCGTAGGACACAATACGAGCGCCATAGGTCTCCACTAGTTCAGCCAAAGGGAAAGGTAAACATTGAATAAGGTGGGACTCAAAACTGATCCCTGTGGCACTCCCACATCAAGTGATGGAACTGTTGCTGAAAAAGGTGGTGACCAGATCATTGTTGGCGCTCGGAGAGGAAGGACTTAAGCCAATTGAACACCGTCCCTCTGATTCCGATCTCATGGAGTCTAAAAAGGAGCCGGTTGTGAGGGACGGTGTCAAAGGCCGCTGAGAGATCGAGTAATACCAGCATTGCCTTCCCACCGCAATCTGTCACTTCCTTTATGGACTCAGTTACCTCCAACAGTGCAGTTTCTGTACTGAGGTTGGATCGAAATCCTGATTGTGTCTGATGCAGAATGTCATGAGCTTCTAAAAATTTAGACAAGGTGGAATGCACATGTTTTTCTGCGAGTTCGGCAAGGGCAGGAAGCAGAGATATTGGCCTATAGTTGGAGTGCTCTAGGGGATTCAAATTAGGTTTTTTTATAAGAGGGATGACATGAGCCTTTTTCCAGGCCTTCGGGACCTCGCCAGAGGTGAAGGAGGCATTAAGAAGAAGGTTGATCAGAGGATTAAGAACAAGGGCCATTTTGGAAAGGATTTTGGCGGGGCACGGATCAGAAGGAGAACCGGATTTCAGTTTTTGTAACAAATCAAGCGAAGCCTGAGAAGACAGGGGTGGAAAATCTGAAAGAATATAGGTGTCTTGAGAGATGTTCATTGCAGATGAAAGGGAATCAAAATCTATGGCCGAGGCAGTGGGCGGAAAAGACGCCTGGATGTTAAGAATTTTATTGAAGAAAAAGCTGGCCAGCTGATTGACCCAAGATTCAGAGGGGGAGAATTTAGGGCTTGAAGCAGGGGGGGAAGTAAATTCCCTGACGATTTTAAAAATGTCCTTACTGATGTTACAGGCTGAGTCAATTCTTTTAGCGAAGAAAGATTTCTTCGCCGTTATAATTGCTTTATGATAGGTCTTAGAAAGATTTTTAAACCTTATTTTCAGGGGGCTTCATAGTTTTTCCGCCACAATCGTTCAGCTTTCTTGCAGCTTTTCCTGATCTCGTAAAGTTCGGTGGTGAACCAAGGGGCTGAAGTACGTTGAAGTGTTTTAGGTCTGGCAGGAATGGGCGCTAATTCATCAAAGCGTTGAGCGAGCCAGGACTGAAAGCTAGAGAGATCCTGCTCAAGATTGCTGGTCAATTGACAAGGATGGGATGCCAGGGACTGCTCCAGCATATCGGTGGTAACTCAGTGGAAAGGACAAAAAACCGTAGGTTGAGGGCCATTTTCAGTGCAAGAGGATTTAGAAGGACCCAAGATATCAAAGTTTAGCAGGCAATGGTCTGACCAGACCACGGGGAGTGGTGGATAAGATTGAATAGGCATGGAGGAGAAGACTTGATGTAACAGATGACCTTTATTATGGGTTGCTGTAGAAAAATAAGGGAGGAGATCAAACGTGTTAGTAACATCACTTATTTTAACCGAGTCGACTGACTCAGGTTCGTCCATATGGATGTTAAAATCTCCAAGAAGTAAAAGATGCTTATATTTCATTGCGAGAGGGGTTAAGGCCTGATGGAGTTTGTCACAGAAAGGGCCCAGATGGCCAGGTGGTCGATAGACCAATAAACCGGCACAAGAGTGATGCGGGGAAAAGGATAGGCAGAAACCAAGTGATTCAGCCCCAGGAATGGTGTCAATTTCAAGAGCTGAGCAGGTATATCGCTTGTCTACCACTATGGCCACTCCTCCTCCTCTTCCTAACTCTCGGTCCTTCCTCACAATGTAGTAGTTAGGGGGAAGGGCAGTGGAGATGTCGGGACTGGAGGAGTCACATAGCCAGGTCTCCGTAAGAAAGAGACATGACGGCTTTTGCTCTGAAAGTAAATTGAAGAGGTCAAGGGCATGCTTGCCAAATGACCGAGTGTTTGAAAGCATGCACGGGTGCACGTGGGCCTTCGCAGAGGTCTCCCCAGCAGTATTAATTGAGCCGGAGGTGTCTCGTAGGGAAGACGTGGTAGTAGACGCCCATCCGCAAACCTCACAGATATGACCGACATTAGCAGGGTCACATAGATGTTTAGCACACCCACGGCGAGTAATATTCCCAAGCCTGATTAGAGTGGCGCGGTCATAGATAATTACCCTCTCTGCAGTACAGCCTAGGTGAAACAGGTCTTCTGCAGGGCCGGGCGCCTCCGGGACGCGGACGGGCGCAGACGGTATAAGAACCATGTATGGAATAGAAAGCAGGCCTAGGGCCTGTGGAATTGCTGGGGCTATTCAGGACAACCAAAGGTTAGGAAGTAGGAGACCCACGGGAGACGCGTGCAGTGTCTAAACACAGCTGTGGGTTACCATTGACTTTTTATGGAGAACGAACAAGTTACAAATTTACAGTTTAAGGACACTTCTAGGTTAACTACGATGGAACCCTTTCAGACTAGAACACTTTGAGAGTCAAGACCCACAGTAGCATTGGAGTATTCGTGTTACCTCACCCAGGGAAGCCGGGTGTATAGGTGCCTTTTGGTGTCAGGTTTCGTCGTCGATTCCAATGGAGAGCTGCGAAGAAGTGCTGCAGGCGACCAGAGGAAAAGTGTCCAGGTGGATCCAAGGGTGGATCGAAGATCTGAAGAACCTGAAAGCAGAAGGGACATAGTCTGGGTGACTAGCCAGTGACGAGGATGGCGATGGGAAGCTGCCAACCAATGTCGGGTAAATTCAGGTGAAAGAGGTGAAGTTTTTCTCTTCAGCCACGTGGTCCAGGAGGCGAGATGACAACCAGTAGCTGGATTCGAGCTGTTCCACAAAGGATCTATCTGGTTGACTGCAGTGTCGGATTCCGAATTGGACCCAACAAGCCTTGGCAAACGCAATCCACGCAGAATGTCGAGAATGGCTTCAGTGCAGACCAGCAAGAAACTAAGAGGATGAGTGCTGCAGTCTCACCGTTGTCCAGAATGTTATGTTATGTCATGTTGATATTTATTTATAGAGCGCACGTAGACCCGTAGGTTTCATGGCGCTAATGTCAGAGGACCAGATACCCTCCCTAAGCGTAGGCCTGCTTGAATAACCAAGTTTTCAGGGACTTCCTGAAGACCAGAAGATTGTCACAATTCCTGAGTGAAAGGGGAAAGGAATTCCAGAGGGTAGCCGCCAGGAAGGAGAAGCAGCATCCTCCTTGCCTTTTCCTATTAAATGAGGGGATGGTGACCAGACTGAGATGGGCGGAGCGTAAGTTGCGCTGGGGTTTGTACTCAGTTATCATGTGTTTAAAAAATTTGGGGCCATTGCCATGCAATGCTTTAAAGGCAGTGCAACCGGTCTTAAAGGCAATCCTTTGGGCCATCGGTAACCAGTGAAGTTTTTCCATACCAGGTCTGGCTGACTGCCATTTGGGTTGTTTCCAAATGAGTCTTGCCGCCTGATTTTGGACCATCTGGAGTCGTTTCAGCAGTCCGGCTGGAAGACCAAGGTACAGGACATTTGAGAAGTCCAGACGGGAGAGTACTAGGGATATTATTACCTGTACGAGTGCCGAATGAGTCAGCAAGTGTGTAATTTTCCTAATTTTCCATAGTTGGAAAAAGCTGGAGGAGACAATAGCTCCCACCTGTCCTTTAAGTGACAGGTCGGCACTTAGGATAATCCCTAGGCTTTTGACCGATTGAGAAGCCGTGGGCGGAGAGCTCATGTCTAATGGCCTGAAATTAGGACCCCAGCTAAGCTCACTCTTCCCGGGCAGAACTAATTCTGTCTTGTCCGGGTTGAGTTTAAGATGATTTAGGTCCATCCACCTCTGTATGTGAGACATTGTTGTCTGGAACTTATCAACAGAATCCGGAGAGTTCAGGGGAATTATTAGCTGCAAATCGTCAGCATAGTTAAAAATGGTGACTTTACGGTTTTTTAGAGAGTGTAACAAAGGTCTGAGATACAAGTTAAATAGGAGTGGCGAGAGTGACAAGCCTGCGGCACCCCACAGGAAGAAGGCAGTTTCGGGACTGTAAATGTTTCGAGTCTCACTGACTGTGTCCGATTGCTGATGAAGGAGGCTATCCATCCATGCGCGGATCCCCTGAGGCCGGCCTGCTCGAGACGGTTTAACAGAATGTTATAGTCGACCGTGTCGAAAGCGGCCGACAAGTCAAGGAGCACCAGAGCTTGATGGATGTCCTTGTCTGCGTTAGCTCTTAAGGTGTCCTGAACTGCAAGAATCACAGTTTCCGTGGAGTGTGAAGGACGGAATCCGGCTTGATTCTGTTCTAGATAGTCAGATTGCTCGATAAAATTTGAGAGACATCTAGACACGTAAGCCTCAAGAAGTTTAGAAAAGAAAGGGAGGAGAGATGTAGTACATAGGTTGGCTTTCTAGTTATCTTAAGAATGCGTTTACTGTTCCTATTCTATGTTCCATGTTCCACCCTCCCTGCTTCTCTATGTGCATTCCACTCAGTGGCAGTTTACTGGCTTCTGCTGCTGTGGATGGTCTGCTCTTATGCTGTATCCTACTTCCAATAAACAAACCTGTGGAAATCTTCCCGTGTCTCTGGACATCGTTTACTACAGTATTTTGGCGACGCTTCTTGAACCCCTGCAGTTTTTATCATCTCGTCACAGCAGAGGGACGCAAGAGCAGACCGATTCGAGTTGGATCTACTCTACGCTGCCTCAGAAGATCTGACAGCCTCAAATTGGACATCGCAACGGAACTGGCAAGTGTTTACCTGCGCCTGTCTCCGTTTTCCCTCGTTTTGTCCTTCTGTCGTCTTCTCAGGTTGCCTCCTACTCCTGCGCTGCCGCTTCCACTCTGATGACGCATTGGAATCCTCCGGGGGAGTCAGCGATTCTCCCTGTGACGTCTCTTGGAGCTTTCCTTCCTGTGCGCGACTCATTCTAACGCGCCGCGTCTCTCAGGAACTGGCGTATTAGCGTGTCAACGTCATCGCGCTGAGGAGCCATTTTGGGTTTCCATGGTCACCGATTCGACTCCAGCAGAGCAACGACGATGCGCTCGTCTTATGCGCATTTTTCACAAGTAAATCATTGTTGTTTGTAGCGCTTTTGCCTGGATTACACTAACCATTCATTTGGTACTGAAACGTTGCCATTTATTTTTGTTTTGTGTTATTTTGCCATTAACAATATTTACTACAGTTTCTGCCTCTCACCACAGTTCTAAACATGTCTGACCAACCTTCCTTTCAATCTGGCTCTATTGTCCTACCGCCTAGTTTTCTCTCCTCGCCTGGCCAGCCCAGCATATCATGGGAAGACTGGTTTCCCATGTTTGAGAATTATCTGGATGCCTTGGATGCCCAAGAGTTCTCTGCCAAACGCAAGAAGGCACTTCTTTTGGGTTGTCTTGGTAAGGAAGGACAACGTGTCTTTAGGTTCTTGCCGCAAGTCCTAGTACCTGGCACACAAGCACCATTGGATGAGTATAAAGAGGCTGTGTCTCGTCTTGAGATCAGGTATGCCAAGGAAGAGAACCTAGTTATGAACAGATATAAATTTTACACCAAAAGTCAAAGAGCTGGTGAGAGCATAGATGACTTTGTTTCTAGGCTACGAGAAATGTCAGTGAAATGCAAGTTTGGCAACATGACTGATGAACTGATCAGGGATCAGCTCATTGTACAATGTAATAACAAAAAGATCCAGGAACGTCTTTGGGCAGCCAAAAATCCCAATCTGCAAACAGCAATTGATTTGGCAAAGGTTGTTGAACAATCCCAGGGGTGTATGAAAGAGTTGGAAAAAAGAGCTATTTCAAGTGACGTTGGTGAGGTGTCTTGTCATTCGGACATGTTTCCTAGTCAGGAAGATGATGATCAGGACGAAGTTGCTCTTCTTAAACAGAGAAAGTTCTTCACCAAGAAAACTGTCAATGCTAAGACTAATAATACTGTTAAACCTTTTTCTTCCAGGCAATGTCTTAGATGTGGCAGTCTTGCACATGCTTCCGATTCAAAGTTTTGCTTTGCATCCAAGCAGGAATGCATGAAATGTGGTAAATTGGGGCATTATGCTCGCGTTTGCAGAGGTAGAGCTCGTTCTTCTGTTTCATGTGTTAATGACATCCCAGGGGAAAAAGATGGCACTGACAAAATTTTGGTGGTTGGTAAGGACTGTGATCTTCAACATGAAGACCAGAAACGCAGAAACAGACCTAAGGCTCTTTTCATTATTAATGACAAGGACATTTACTTGATGGTGGACACTGGTTCGCGTTACACCATTATTCCCAACTCCATGTTTGTTGATTTGTGGGGCGTGGGTCCTCTTTTCCCTACAGATATCTCTCCTGGTGGGTACCAGGGTGAGCCACTAAATATCCTTGGGTACTTCGAGGCTAACATTGTGTTCTCTACGAGACATATTTTTGGAAAGGTATATGTCTCGGAATCTGGTCCTGCTATTCTTGGTTGGATACACCAATATGATCTTTGCATTGTGGTGAATCCTCGAACTGACCCTCAGGTTATGGTTGTGGAGGACACTGAGTTGTCTTCTTTGCTCGCTAGATTCAAGAATGTGTTTGGTGAGAGTTTGGGAAGGCTTAAGGGCTATTCACATAAAATTATAATTAAACCCAATTCAATCCCCGTTCAGCACAAGGTAAGGCGCATTCCTATTATCATCAGGGATGAGGTCAAGGGCTTACTTGATGACATGTTGGGTTCTGGGGTCATTGAACCTGTGGAGGCCTCCCCTTGGGTTTCGCCCATTGTCGTCACCAAGAAGTCTGACGACAAACTCCGTTTCTGTGTCGACCTTAGGTCTCTCAACCACTGTGTTGTCGCTGACACCTTCCCGTTACCTAATATATCTGAGCTAGTCACTACTCTTAATGGGGCAACATTTTTCTCTAAATTGGACCTAAGGAGTGCGTACCACCAAATCGACTTACATAAAGATTCTAAGTCCCTAACAGCTTTTATCACTCCTTGGGGTACCTTCCAGTTTACTCGTCTGCCCTTTGGTCTCAAGTCAGCAGCTAGCGTTTTTCAACGCATGGTGTCAGGTATTTTTGAGGGTGTGCCTAAGGTGGTCTACTTCCAAGACGATATCCTGATTTATGGTCTTACTGAATCCCAGCACAATTTCACACTCAGTGTTGTCCTTGAAAAGTTATCTGAGGCTGGTCTAACTTTACGTAAGGACAAGTGTTTGTTTGGTGTGTGTGAAGTAGACTATTTGGGCTACACCATCACTTCCTCTGGCATAAAACCCAAAAGGAACTTGTGTGAGGCTATTCGTTCTGCACCCTCACCTTCTGACAAAGACCAACTTCGCTCTTTTATGGGTTTAATAGAGTATTACTCTAAGTTTGTACAGAACTTTTCTGATAAGACTGTGTCAATAAGATCTTTGCTCAAGCGGGGTGTGGGTTTCACTTGGGGACCTGAACAAGAAAAATGTTTTGTTAACATCAAAGATGAGATTTGTGATGCCAAAATGTTATCTCTCTTTGATGTACATAATAAGTCTATTGTCACAGTTGACGCCAGTGCGCATGGTCTGGGTGCTATGCTGTCTCAATTGAGTGGTGGGTCAGAGGTCACCATTGCTTTCGCCTCCAGGACCCTCACCGATACAGAGAAGAACTATTCTGTTATCGAAAGGGAAGCATTGGCTGCCTCTTGGGCTGTCGAATACTTCCGTACCTACTTATGGGGCATGAAGTTCATTCTACGTTCTGACCACAAGCCCCTCATCAAAGTCCTCTCTCCTGGTGGGGCCGGAAAGGGTTCTGCTCGACTTATGAAGCTGGCAGCCAGGTTACAAGAGTTTCAGTATTCGGTGGAGTACATTCCTGGTTGGAGAAACGTCCAAGCCGATTGCCTTTCCAGATTGACTTTGGATTGGCGTGCTCCTTGTAATTCAGTTGTGTCGTTAGATTTGGATGATGTAGCGGTAGCCTCTGTTGAGGATGCTGTTTTTGTGGGGGAAGGTGTTTTTTCTTCCAGTGACTGGTCTAGGGAAATGTCTGCTGATGCTACTCTTCAAGAAGTCATTAAACTTATAACATTGGGCTCTAGGAGAGAGAGTTCTGTCTCTGTTGCTGTTCGGCCTTATATTAAGGTCTTAGATGATCTTTCTATTGTTGGTGACATCCTTTTTAAGGGTGAGAAATTTATGCCCCCCTTTGGTTTAAGGACCAAGCTTTTGGCCTTGGCACATGAGGGACACATGGGTCAGACCCTCACCCAAAGACGTCTTAAGGATCACTTCTGGTGGCCTGGTGTTGACTCCCAAGTTGTAGATTGGGTTGTAAATTGCTCTCTCTGTAGAGAAGGGGAGAAGCGGTTGAAAACTGGTCCGAAATTGGCTGATAGTGCACACATTTCATCTCCAAATTTGCCCTGGCATACCATTGCCCTTGATTTTATTGGCCCTATGTTGTTATTGATGTGTTCACCAAGTGGTTGGTTCATTTTACAAATGATATCACTACTTTCAACTCCATCAGGTTTCTGGGCAACCTCTTTAAGGATGAGGGTTTGCCTTCTGTCTTAATCACAGATAATGGTCCACAACTCATCTCCAAGGATATTGAGACTTTCTTGAAGGAGTGTGGTGTCTCCCATCACCACACGTCTTTATACAACCCTCAGGGTAATGCGGTCTGCGAAAGAGCCAACAAAGTGGTTAAGGGTATTATACAGATGGCATCTAGTGGTGGTCACATTGTTAGGAAAATGGTGAATGAAATGTTATGGGCATATCGTACCACTCCTTTGGCTAGTGGGGATTTGTCCCCATTTCAATTGATGAGAGGACGTGATCCTGGTTTGAAACTAGTCCCCTCATGGATGAAGGATGTCGTTACTCTGCAGGCTCAGGGTAATTTTCCAGATGATATTCAAACTGATGTTGTTGATTCTACTTCCAATACCACTTCCTCTTCTCCTTTTTGTGTGGGAGATTTAGTCAAAATCAAATTGGGTAGGTTAAAGAAAGGCTTGTCCAAGTTCAAGGGTCCATTTAAGGTCAAGAAGGTGCTTAACCATTGCGTCATCCTTAACAATGGTGAATGCTGGAACTTCAGGAGAGTTGCCCTTTACAAGAGACAGAGGAGCTCTTCCTCCTTGGTCTCCGTGCACCCTGATGCTTCTGATGCCTCTGTTTCTTCCACCCCATGCCCAGTTGATTCTGATACTAGTGGTTACTTGCTGGCTAACTATATTGATGGTCACCTAGTTTCTAATGGTGTTTCTCTTGACTCTCGTGCACAAAATGAAGTCAATGTTTCTGGTGGGGGTGATGCTCCTGCTCTGTTGCAGGGCCCGGTCCCTATTCAGAGTTCTTTCTCTTTCTGCACGTCCTCTTAGGCCTCGCCGGCCTCCTACTTACCTCCAGGATTTTATTTGTTAAGTTTCCTTTTGTTTTGTTTTCTTTCCCATTTGTTTTTGTTTTTCAAACAACAGAAAGGGAGAAGATGTGTAGTACATAGGTTGGCTTTCTAGTTATCTTAAGAATGCGTTTACTGTTCCTATTCTATGTTCCATGTTCCACCCTCCCTGCTTCTCTATGTGCATTCCACTCAGTGGCAGTTTACTGGCTTCTGCTGCTGTGGATGGTCTGCTCTTATGCTGTATCCTACTTCCAATAAACAAACCTGTGGAAATCTTCCCGTGTCTCTGGACATCGTTTACTACAAGAGAGATGGGCCTATAATTAGCCGGGTCCGGCGGGTCTACACCCAGTTTTTTCAAGATTGGGACAACCGTGGCGTTTTTAAACGAGCAGGGGACCTTGCCCTGTGAGAGAGATTCGTTCAAGAATGGAAGGATGCTCAGAGGCAGAGCTGAGCAGACCTCTTTCAAGATGTGTGGGGGGCAACTGTCATTGGGTGACCCGGAATTTACCCGAGATAAAAGCTCCAAGAGTATTTTAGGGTCGATGAGGGGGAGGGCATCAAGAGTATGTGGATTATAACAGATGTCGTCCATAGGTTCTAAACTGAGCGAGTCAGGGATGCTCCTTTTTATAGTAGCGATTTTATTTATAAAGAACTCATTAAGTGAGTTGCAGAGCTCCTGGGTGGGGGCCGGAATTGGATCTGTTCTATCGCTGTTGCAGAGGTTGTTTACTATTTTAAAAATGTCCTTAGATTTGTTTTTAGAATTTACTATTTTCTTTGAGAAATAGTCAGCTTTACTTTTTAGAATGGTTTTTAGATATTCTCTGCGGGCTGTAATATACTCCTCCTTGTCTTGCGGGCAGTATTTCATTCTCAAAATCCTTTCTTTCTGGTGCAGTTCCAATTTTAGTTTCCTTAGTTCAGAGGTCAACCATTTATGGGCCCCCATGCAACGTGTGCGGGAAAACTTAACCATAGAAGCATGGGTATCAGCGGCCTCTGATGGCCAGTTTAAGATCTTTACTTCAATGATGTCTACCTCCTTGCCAGTTGTAGGCTGCGTAGATTTCAGGGTTTCTATGAAAGCCGATGTATTTACAGATTTCCATTTTCTGGTTATACCTCCCGCCTGAGGTAGTGGTTTGATGTAACCATCGATGGTAATTGTAAACTGAATTAGATGATGGTCAGACCAAATACAGGGCCTGATGGATGGGGTTGAGAATGACAAATTGTGAGACCACACTTGGTCCAAAATGTGACCCTTTTCATGAGTGGGAGCGTGTATGTGCTGGACCAGGTTAAGATTCGAAAACAGTTCCTGGAGTTCGACTGCCTGAGGTCCACCTGCGTCGTTATTGAACCAATAGTTCAGGTCCCCGACTAGGAGAGCTTTCGGGAAGTTGACCACAAGAGAGGCCAGCTGTTCTCCTAGAGACATTGGGAATGCGGTCAGCGCTCGGGGGGGATGGTAAATCAATACCAGTACCAGGGCGCCGCTGTCTGCATCAAGTTTGATGACCAGATTCTCAGTCTCTGTAAGAGAAATGGGGGTAAGGGCCAGAAACTTGTGATTTTTATGAATGATGGCTGCCACCCCACCTCCCAATTTGCCCAGAGGACAGTTTGCTGCTAAGATATAATAGTCTGAGGGAAGTGCTGCTAAAATATCAGGTAACGAATCCTGAGTTAGCCAGGTTTCCGTAATTAATAAAATATCACTTTTTTAGTCGACTTTGTAAAGTGTTGATTGGGGTGGGTTTAACACTACCAGTACCTCACTAACTTACCAGTCATTACTACTCCAGTCCTGAGTATGTCCTGATTCCCTGTGCTGCTGTAGTTTAACACCCAGTCCGCCCCTCACTGGGTTCATAAACAATTGTTATACCCTTGTGAGGCACGCCTGGGCCAGCTCTGTATTTCAGCCACTTAACGCCCCCCTTGTTCAGCGGGACGTTTTTGTCTATATAATCCCGCTCCTGACCACACATGTTCCTCCAGCCAACCTTTGCTGTCCCGATCGGACTGTCGTCTGTCTTACCATGTCTCCACTGCACCACGACCATTCCCACGAGTAGTATTCACTACTAAAATGGCCGCCTTGTAACCCCTCTTCCGTTCGTTCACCTACGCAGTGTAGACTCCTCACCAATTTGCCAGCACGGCGCATGCACGGTCGGAAATGAGAGACGCCATGCCCACGAAAGCGCCGACATGGCTGGCTAACGATGGTTTTTAAGCCAGGGTTCCTCCCAGGGCTTGCCACCAGATGCTCTGCGTCCTGCCTGAGCGCTGCACGTGGGGGTAGGTTCACACGGCCTGGACCACGCGTCGTCGTAGGTGAGTAGTTTGGGAGCCTCCATTGTTGACGACACCCAGGACTCTCAACTTGATACTTGGTAAGTCGGTAACACCTCTTATAAACCCTTGTTGCTCGTTGCTGTGGAGGATTTTGTGCCTCCAGGATTCAGCGCTCGATGTGAGGCGTTTTTGGTTACCCACGGGGGTGCTGCCGACCGGCTTGCCGGGCATGGCCACGTTCCCATCCTCCAGCAGGTCTGCCAGCGGGGGTGGGATACGGGCGGTGTGCGGCTCTCTGGCTTAGCGGTCCCCTTGGGAGATTAACAGCCTTGATTGTTGCGTCTTGTCTAAACAGGCAACCCTGATTTCCACGCAACTTTGACTCTGGGCTCGAGGAGAGTTACCAACTGGCTCGAGCTACTCTTGACGAGTACTATGGGCTCATACTGCATATTTTGTGCATATTGTGACTACGGTTGCCACTTTATGCCTCTTGCCACTTTGTAAACATGATGCCCTCCTTCTGGCATTCTTTCTTTCCCCTAGGTACCATACCTAGTTGCCGGTCCCACGGGAGCAGTCTGCGGGGCACCTTAGGGGCATCCCGGCGGTAAGCACAGAGCCCTCGGTTGCTTCTTTCGCAGCTTTCCTCTTTGTTCTCTCCCTGTTGTTCGCTTCTTGCTCAAAATGAGATTGTTATTGCATAACTAGGGTATCTGTTCTCCATTAATACCCACTGTACTTCTTTATGCCTTAACTCACTCTTATGTGTGTGTACAACAGAGAGCTTATGTGTAATAGTGTACAAAAAATGTTGTACTCACTACGTTGCTCTGTGCTGTGTTTTCTATCCTCTAGGTCGCATTACCTAGGCAGGACCAATTGGCCTGCCTGCCCACAGATCTACCTATTAAGGTTGTATCTCACATTGTGTTTTCATTTCTTTATTTGTTTTTATTTATTACTTTTTTCTTTGTGTAGTACGTAACACTTATGGTCCTGAAGAATTGCCATTTAGGCAAGAAACGCGTTGACCTGACCTGAGGGCTGTAGATACTCTACTGTAACTTTTTCTAGCAGATATCTCCCCTCCCACCCTTTTAACCAAGAGAGTCAACCACGCTAATAAAGTCCATTGTGGATTGACCCACCTTTTTTAACTCACTTTCACCTCACCACTACACTTCCCCTGCCCTCTCACACGCATGCATCATATGACTGGAACAAAAGATCTCCGTAAAAGAGCCCCGGTCTCGGGAGCCCGTCAGACATTGCAGCGCCAGTCTGACTAGGATCAGAACCCATATGATGAAGCATGACACCTAGTTTACTGGGTGTGTGAGGGTTTTAGTTCCAACAAGGGAATTCCCCAATTCCCCCCTTCTCGCTCTTCTTAGTACACCCACATAGCTTTCTCTTCGCCCGTGGAACTTTGTACCTTTCTTGTGTTACATATGTAAATTTACAACTTTTAATACTGATGAGTTTTCATTTGTGAGTTTTAGAAGTTAAGGGCAGATGGCTCATATTATTATGGTTGAAAAGATTGTGTTGCTTGTGCGACGAAGAAGTAGAAACTGCTGTACATATGCCATTTTTCTGCAATGTACTATGTGTATGACATATGTACAATGTCACAAAGCACAGAACTGTCACCATCCCTACCAGAATGTAAGCATTTTGCGGAGAGAGTGCTGTTTTTCCTTTTCTGGAGCCTTAAGTGTAATCATACATTTACGGCTGTAGTGTTTATTAGTACTGATTAAAACCGGCCTTTTCCAAACTTTTCATCGTGTCACTTGTCTCTCCAAAGTGCCCTGAAGCAAACGCTCACTGGAAAGACGCTGTCAAAGTGCCACTTGAGTATGCTGCAGATATTAACCCTTTGGGAGTCGCCGGTCAACATCAACAACATCATTCATTCTGTAATGAGGCTCAGTGAAATGCCTGCAGGAGGGATCACTGGTGGCGGCATGTTTGGGCGAACGCTGAAGCACGAGTAGGAGGCTCCTACCCAAGTGGAGTTGTGATTTATTCTTTCTACCACTCAAGGACTTCTAAATACACCGCGTGGCACTTGCATCTACATACAGAGAAAGGGAGTGGTGAATGGTTAACACTCATTAACATTACCATACGGACGCCTCCGAGAGTGTCATTACAATGTGTGTGTACAAAGCGCACAATATTTCACACAGGATGTGGGGCACTCACCAACCTCCTGTGCATGTGTACAGATATAGAGACCCCGAACCGCGAAGGACGTGGCCCGCCTTGTAGAGCAGCGATGACAACTTGTAGCGACATCTGTTGTTGCCTCGCGCATGTTTTGCTCTTTGACATAAGTGATAAGACAGGACTGATAAGAGTGTGCGGTGAGGTCTGCAATGAGAGCGCTGACAGCCGAGAACTGAGTAGTACACTTTCACAATATGTGCTGGGTCTATTTTTAGTGAATGGCCCCCTGGTATCAGCTGGACAGTTCATGCATTTCTTTCTATGAAAAGTTTCCCTGTTAATGATGGAATGTACGGGAATTGCATTTTAAGCAAAAATCAATATGTCAGCAACAAGTCACGCCAGTGAAGCTCTACTGAATAAACTGAGAGAGGCAGGATGAGCAGAAAAAGACCGAGCGCTGAGCAAGGGGACAGGCACAGAAATGAGGGAAGAATGAAACAAACCGGACTCCGGAGGTGGGGGGCTGGTGGTTGCTGCTCCTGGGTTTTTCGCTGCTCAGTGCCCAGCAGTCGGCCTGATTCCTCCTCTGCGGCGATGCCTCGCTCCTACCTCGGATGCAGCTGCCCCCTGATCTGCTGCAGCTTCACAGGCAAAGGAACATCACCACGCTGCCGAAGATCACACAAAACCTGCTTGTCCAGACAAAAAGAGATCTAACTGGCCTGCTTTTACCCACAATCCCCATGACGTGTCGGCATACTTTCAATTCTTTCTCGGGCTGAGGGGCCGTGAAATGGGAGCCGCATGCAAAATGGCGAAGCAGAAAGCCCCCTCCCCCCTTGGACGCTGACTGAGATTAGTCAGAGCAGCGCCAGCGGAGTACATCCCGGGGTTAGCGAGCCCTGCCACCTTCGCACCTGGGATCGGGGGAGGCGCCCAAAAAAAAAATAAACAGCGGCCGTGAAATGGGAGCCGCGAGCGTGCCAGTGGAACAGAAGAGCTTGATGGAGGCTAGGGGAGGGCAAAACCTCCGTAAGTAAGTAGAAGCAGATGGCGTCCGTAAAACGGGATCTGAGCTAAGAAAAAGTAGTCCCTTAATAGACTGATTACAGCCCAGCAGCGTAACTAAACAGTAGTTAGTCAGTGCTGCTTCCTGCAAAACTGCAGCACAAAGGAAGTGACGTTTTAGATCCCAAACCAACCATAAGCAAGATAAGAAAGAGCAATGCAATGTTCAACAAATGGCAAGCAGCAGCACATATTAGCTTCCAATAGGCGGAGTTTCACTCAACATTTACATTACTTTAGTCCCCCGCTGAGACAGCACATGCGGCGTGTAGGAGAGTAGGGTCTGCAATCCTATGATCACCCAGATTTTTTGCTTTTGTTTCACTGGTTTACGACTTTCTCTGGCTGTGGGCCTGCCAATCAGACCCACAGCCTGGCTGTTCTCTTTCTAAATTACGATATGTACCCTAGGTGCATCTACCAATTGGTACTGGGCCACCTTATCAGACCCTGTAACTCAGGGCATAGGTGTACCCAGGGCCGCCAGGGGCTGCAGCATGTATTATGCCACCCCTGGCTGGCCTCCTAAATTTGACACAACTGGCTGCATGACAGCTGGGGCGAAGTCGTGTAATCACCCTTTGCTTTAGATATAGTAGCTCTATATCTAACCATACAATGGACACCCGAGTCCCTATCAGTCACTCCTATGGCAGGCCTTGACAATCCTGAAGGCAGAGTGCATGGGCTCGCGTGAACTGTGTTCTGGCCCGAGCCGAGCCGGTTGCAGCTTGCGGAGAAAAGACCCAATGGCTGTTCCATGATAACGCGTGACACATCGGTAACTTCGGTGTCGCGTTATCAAGACATGTCGAGTAAGGTGTCATACGAGTCGGGATGCTGCCCTCTCACCAACTCTGGCGACGAGGTTAGCATTCCACCCTTCTAGAGGGACACGACATGTACGTAACTGTGAACCCCGGTTAAAGTTAACGAAAGCCTCAGCTCCACAAAATGGATGCTGCCACCACAGACACGTGTCTGACCTCCTGCTGCTGGGAGTCCTTCCAGCGAGGAGCGCTTGGACAAAGGGTTTCCTGTCGAGGGCGGTGTTCGCACCGTCCCAGACAGGGTTTGTGTATTCTGGGTAGGTAGGGCTTTTGCGAGAAGGTGACTGCGGAGTGGCACCCCGGTGCTCACTACGCATCTGCCGGTTAGAACCAGTTCCGGGGGCGACAGCCCTGGCCTGGGGAAAGTCCGGCAGGGGAGAGGGGTGTAACTACCCCCCTTCCTGGTCCCACCCTTAGGGCAGGACCTAGTCATGTACCCACCCCTTTCTTTAGGATAAAGGCCGGAGCGGGGACCCTTCCAAATTAGATCATCTTTGAATCAAGAATACTTTCTACGAAAGGACTTCAAGACTCTTCTCAAGATTTCTCCCTTGTGGCTAAGGAGTAGTCACCCTGCATCAGCGGGCACCATCTGAGAACTCTGCGGTTTGCTGTAAGTCCTTCCTCAAGGAATCCGACGGCCCAGCTCGACGAGAACCGACTTCCCTGGCACCTCTGACCTCTACCCACGTCATCAGCTCAGCTGTGATCTGTGGGTGCGACGAGACCTCGAGGGACCGGCCATCATCAGAACCTGCACGCTCTTAAAAACCAGCACGACCATCGAGGTAACTCTCTGGTGAGTGCTCTGGGGTCCGAGAAGCCCCGACCCTGAGCCGCTCCAGCTCCGAAGTGCAGTCCCCCAGCATCTCCACGATCTGCGTGGGGCCCTTCTGCTCGCTGCTCAGCACGTTGTCTGGTCACTTGCCGCTGGCTTGTGTCCTTCTGTGACGACATCCGAGAATCATCACTGCCGGTCTGGTTGCTCCAGACTGGCCCTTGCTTCCATCTTTTCGAGAAGCACCCCGGACCCTCCTGGTCCACTCAAGACGCCGACAGCGTCATCCTTCGTGGGACAGCTCGCACCTCCACCGTGGTCGCCGACAACGCCTCCTGGTCCGTGAGACTGCAGAGCCTAGCGTCGCCCACTCACCTGGTCGAGGTGACGGCCAACTGGTGCCTTCCTGGTACCCTCTGACTACTGGCTAGTAGTACGAACTTGGTCCCCTCTGCTTTCAGGTTTCATCAATCTCCGATCCAGGCTTGGATCTCTACGAACTATTCATCACTGGTCGCCGGCCAGCAACTCCTTTTCTTCCGGCTCCTGGCTCGTCAGCGAAGACCCCGACGCCTGTAAGACTTGTGCAGCCGCAGCCCTCGTGGCTAGGTAACTCGGCATTTCAGTGCCTGCATAGCCTCCTTACTCTAGGGTCCCGAGTCCCTCGCTTCCGACTTGCCTTAACCTTTCCGTGTCCTCGGACACTTGTTTTAACTGTGCACTTAAAGTATTTGCTAAAGAGATTTGGTTTGTGCTTAGTACCCTGTCCTCATAAAGAGTACAGGGCTGTTGTGATTCTTAATAAATATACTGTTTATTTTCATAACACTTGTGTGGTGTCCTTTCACTGGGTGTTCAAGGGGTACATGTGTGGTAAACAGCTGGCTTAACGCGCCCTCTCGAGTCTTTAGCCTTAGACTGCTCGTATCCACGCTACTAGGATAGCTGGTCTATAGGTTGACTTACAACCAAACACCATAAGGGTCGTTGGAACGATACATAGCGGTCGCTAGAATAGCGAACGTTGCATATCGGGCCAACTTCTCACATTGGTGAGCAGCGGTTGGGATTTGAGCTTGCTGTTGTTTTACCACACGTATCCTAAGAATATCTTGTTGAAAGATCGCGCAAGTACTGTTAGTACATATAACTAAAGCTTAGAATACTCTGAGTTCTACTGAACCAGCTGTTGTAGCTCCTCAAGGCTTAGCACACCTTGGCTACAACTCTTAGCAAGGGATCAGTAGGAAAACACATAGTGTAGGTAGGTGCATCACTTACACCACACTAGAAACAGTATGTCGGGCCAAGGAGGAAACTCTGAGTCTCCCCTTGTGTCAGTTGACCCTCCACAGGTCATCCCTTCAGGATATACTGTACTGAGCTTCAAGGAGTTAAGACGACTGTGTCACTCCCGGAAGATTCAGCAGGGGTCTAACCCCACAACGTCCTTTCTGATTGGTCTCTTGGAGACTTATGATGCCAGGAGAGCTGAGAAACTTCGTAGCTCTTCTAATCCAGAAGGAGACATGCCTCCCCTCGAGGGAACCCGAGATGATCCTGACCTCATCCACCTCGTAACTGAGAACGAAGAGGGAGAGGAGGACGAGGATGAGGATCTCTCTGGGGACGAGGCAGATAAGGGACAGGTAGAAGTCGTCAGACTAACACGGTCCAACTTAAGCAGACACGATAGTGGTACTGGGGGAACCCCGGCGCTACTGTCGGTTCCGCTTAACCTGGGGAATGGACGAGCCCGATCTCTGTCAAGAGACTCTGGCAGATCCCTTCATACCAACGGCTCTCACAACTCTTCTCAAAGAGGGATGACATCCCCTCAGAGGAGAGTATACGAAGCGAAGGAAAGGGCAGCTAATCTAAGGATCGAAAGGGAAGAACTTGCCCTGGCCAAGGAAAAGCTTGCTTTCGCTAGAGAGCAACAGTTAAGTGGGGCAATCCCCACTGGTGGCAGCAATGTACCTAGTAATAGGGAAAAGAGTTTCGATACGAAACACCTTGGGAAGATAGTGCCCCCCTTTAAACAAGGGGACGACATCCACAAATGGATTACTGCTTTGGAGAGGGCCTGCACTGTGCAAGGCGTTCCCCAGAGTCAGTGGGCAGCTATCTTGTGGCTCTCCTTTGAAGGAAAAGGAAGAGACAAGCTCCTCACCACAAGGGTAGAGGACGCTAATAATTACCAAGTCTTGAAGAATACACTCGTTGAAGGGTTCGGCCTAACCACTGAGCAGTACAGGGTGCTGTTCAGGGATACCCAGAAAACGCAGTCTCAAGATTGGTCTGATTTTGTCGATTGTGCCACTAAGGCTTTTGAGGGCTGGTTGCTGGGCAGTAAGGTTACTGATTACGCAGGATTGTATAATTTGATGATGAGAGAACAAATTTTAAACAATTGTCAGAACCAGTTGTTGCATCAGCATCTTGTCGACTCGGATCTGACCTCTCCCCAAGAATTGGGAAAGAAGGCAGACAGATGGGTTCGTACGAGAGTTAAACAGAACCAGGGCCAGAATCAAGGTGGTCAGAAGAAAGCAGACCAAAAGGGTAAAGATTCTAAGGGGGAACCAAATGACCAGAAGTCTTCGACAGGTCCCCAACAACCCAAAGAGGGTGGGGGTCAGGCTCCCCAAAAGAAGAAAGAAGGCCAATCCAAAAGATGGTGCCAGTACTGTAAAAGTAAATCTCACTGGTTTAGTGAGTGCACCAAGAAAGGAGGAGGGCAGACTCCTGCCACTGCAGCCCCTAAGGCACCTGTGCCCCCTAGTACAGTCAGCAGTGGTAGTGCGCCTCCCAAGGGTTTAGTAGGGTTAACCCTGGGTTCTGAGGGGCGTGACAACTTAGTTGGCACACTCACTCAGGCTGTCCTTGTCAGTACAGGGGACGCGGACGTGTCCCCTGACATAAGTCCCAATACGCTGGGCAAATACCGACAGACGCCTTTCATAAATGGAAAGATGGCTCAGGCCTATAGGGACACTTGTGCCAGCGTCACCATGGTGACGCCTAACTTTGTGGACCCTGGACAGATCATGCCAGGTACAGAATTCCTGGTGACCAATGCAAGCAATGTCACTACCAATCACAGTATGGCAATTGTAGCTTTCTCCTGGGGAGGGGTAACTGGCCAAAAGAAGGTTGTAGTTAGTCCAGACCTCCCAGTGGATTGTTTGTTGGGCAATGATTTGGAGTCGTCACAATGGTCAGAAGTGGAGCACCGGACTCACATGGAAATGTTAGGTTTGCCAGCACATGTGTTCGCTGTGACTAGGTCACAGGTCAGGAAATGTCCCACTGAACAGGTGCTGGATCCTGGAACAACGGACCAGACACCTCCCAAGAAAAAGAGCAGTAGGGTTAAGGCTGCGCCTTCCCCCTTGCCCCAGGTCGAGGATCAAGTCTCAGAGGAGGCTGACCTACAGGAATTGAGGGAAACTGAGCCAAGGGAATTCGAACTTGATCAAGTTGAATTCTTGGGTTCAGGGGGACCCTCAAGGGAAGACCTGGGGAAGGACCAGTTAGACTGCCCTTCTCTTGAACCCCTCAGACAGCAGGCTGCTGCTGAGGCTGCTGGGAACGCCACAGGTACCCACAAGGTATACTGGGAAGATGGACTCCTGTACACTGAGTCAAGAGACCCCAAGCCTGGCATGACCAGGAGGCTGGTCGTCCCCTTGTCTCAGCGTGGTTTCCTACTTACCTTGGCCCACGAGATTCCCTTAGCAGGTCACTTAGGCCAGACGAAAACGTGGGACAGGCTTGTCTCGCACTTTCACTGGCCTCACATGAACGAAGATACCAAGGAGTTTTGCCGCTCCTGTGTCACTTGCCAAGCCAGTGGTAAGTCAGGTGGCACGACACAGGCCCCCCTTATACCAATGCCTGTGGTGGGGGTGCCCTTTGAACGGGTGGGGATCGACATCGTCGGTCCCATGGAACCACCAACAGCCTCAGGGCACAAGTTTATACTGGTGGTAGTGGATCATGCCACCAGGTACCCTGAAGCTATTCCCCTTAGGACCACTACAGCACCTGTTGTGGCAAGAGCCCTAGTTGGAGTATTCTCCAGAGTGGGCTTCCCTAAGGAGGTCGTCTCCGACAGAGGTGCAAACTTTATGTCGAGCTATCTAACTGCTATGTGGAAGGAATGTGGTGTCAACTACAAGTTCACCACGCCCTATCACCCACAATGCAATGGGCTTGTTGAGAGATTCAACAGGACCCTAAAAGGGATGATTCATGGACTACCGGAAAAGCTTCGGCGTAGATGGGACGTCCTGATCCCCTGCCTCTTGTTCGCCTACCGAGAAGTCCCACAGAAGGGGGTTGGCTACAGCCCTTTTGAACTTTTGTACGGGCATCCTGTAAGAGGACCCCTGTGTTTGGTGAAGGAAGGATGGGAGAGACCTCTCAAAAAGCCGGCAACCAACATAGTGGACTATGTGCTCGGCCTCCGCTCGCGGATGGCTGAATACATGGAGAAGGCATCCGAAAACCTTAAGGCCAGCCAAGAACTCCAAAAAGCTTGGCATGACCAAAAGGCTGTCTTGACTGTTTACCAGCCCGGACAGAAGGTGTGGGTGTTGGAGCCAGTGGCCCCAGCAGCACTCAAGGACAAATGGTCCGGGCCCCACACAATCCTGGAGAAGAAGGGAGAGGTCACCTACCTGGTCGACCTGGGAACTCCCCGGAGCCCCCACAGGGTGCTTCATGTCAACAGGCTAAAAGCATATGTCGACAGGAAGGACATGAGTTTGCTCATGGCCCTAGATGAGGGACAGGAAGAGGAGAGTGACCCTCTCCCCGACCTGCTCACTCAGAATCCTGACGATGGCTCGGTAGATGGTGTTGTCTTTTGTGGCAGCCTCTCCGAACATCAACAGAGCGACTGTAAACAGGTTCTTCAGTCGTTCCGACATCTGTTTTCTCTGACACCCAGTCAGACCGATTGGTGCACCCATGAGGTCGACACTGGTGACAGCTTGCCCGTCAAGAGTAAAATCTACAGGCAGCCTGATCACGTTAGAGACTGCATCAAAAGTGAAGTGCAGAAAATGTTGGAGCTGGGAGTCATTGAACCCTCGGATAGCCCTTGGGCTAGTCCCGTAGTTCTAGTGCCGAAACCTCACACCCAGGGTGGTAAGAGAGAGATGAGGTTCTGCGTAGACTACAGGGGTCTCAATGCAGTCACTAAGACTGACGCCCACCCAATACCAAGGGCAGACGAGCTTATTGATAGGCTGGCTTCGGCCAACTACTTAAGTACGTTTGACCTGACAGCTGGGTATTGGCAAATCAGGTTAGCTGAGGACGCCAAGCCTAAAACAGCATTTTCAACCCCTGGTGGGCATTATCAGTTCGTGGTGATGCCCTTTGGTCTGAAAAATGCACCTGCCACCTTCCAACGGTTGGTGAATCACGTCCTTACTGGGCTGGATGACTTCTGTGCGGCGTATCTTGACGATATTGCTGTCTTTAGCTCCACCTGGGAGGATCACCTGGTCCACCTGCGGAAGACATTGGAGGCGCTGCAAGCAGCAGGCCTCACTATCAAGGCCACCAAGTGCCAGATAGGGCAGACACAGGTTGTATACCTGGGCCACCTTGTAGGTGGAGGTCAGGTTCAGCCACTGGAGAGCAAGATACAATCAATCAGGGACTGGGCTCCTCCAACCACCCAGACTCAGGTTCGAGCTTTCTTGGGCCTGACTGGTTACTATAGGAAGTTTGTCAGGAACTATGGTTCCATCGTGACACCATTAAATGAACTAACAAGTAAGAAAATGCCAAAAAAGGTTCAGTGGACAGCGAGCTGTCAAAAAGCATTCGATGACCTAAAGCAGGCCATGTGCACGGCGCCTATCCTCAAGAGTCCGGACTACTCCAAACCATTCATTGTCCAAACAGATGCTTCTGAGTTGGGTGTGGGAGCTGTTCTTTCTCAACTGAATTTTGATGGTCAAGACCAGCCCATTGCTTTTATAAGCAGAAGGCTGACCCCTAGAGAGAAGAATTGGTCAGCTATCGAGAGGGAGGCCTTTGCTGTGGTTTGGGCCCTGAAGAAGCTGAGGCCATACTTGTTTGGCACTCACTTCAAGATTCAGACCGACCATAAGCCCCTCTTGTGGCTAAATCAGATGAAGGGTGAAAACCCCAAACTGCTGAGGTGGTCCATTTCCCTACAGGGGATGGACTTCACAGTGGAACATAGACATGGTACTGATCATGGCAATGCCGATGGGCTCTCCAGATATTTCCACTTAGAACAAGAAGACTCACCTGGTCAAGGTTAGCTAGTTGTTCCGACGTTTGGGGGGGGGTCATGTAGGAGAGTAGGGTCTGCAATCCTATGATCACCCAGATTTTTTGCTTTTGTTTCACTGGTTTACGACTTTCTCTGGCTGTGGGCCTGCCAATCAGACCCACAGCCTGGCTGTTCTCTTTCTAAATTACGATATGTACCCTAGGTGCATCTACCAATTGGTACTGGGCCACCTTATCAGACCCTGTAACTCAGGGCATAGGTGTACCCAGGGCCGCCAGGGGCTGCAGCATGTATTATGCCACCCCTGGCTGGCCTCCTAAATTTGACACAACTGGCTGCATGACAGCTGGGGCGAAGTCGTGTAATCACCCTTTGCTTTAGATATAGTAGCTCTATATCTAACCATACAATGGACACCCGAGTCCCTATCAGTCACTCCTATGGCAGGCCTTGACAATCCTGAAGGCAGAGTGCATGGGCTCGCGTGAACTGTGTTCTGGCCCGAGCCGAGCCGGTTGCAGCTTGCGGAGAAAAGACCCAATGGCTGTTCCATGATAACGCGTGACACATCGGTAACTTCGGTGTCGCGTTATCAAGACATGTCGAGTAAGGTGTCATACGAGTCGGGATGCTGCCCTCTCACCAACTCTGGCGACGAGGTTAGCATTCCACCCTTCTAGAGGGACACGACATGTACGTAACTGTGAACCCCGGTTAAAGTTAACGAAAGCCTCAGCTCCACAAAATGGATGCTGCCACCACAGACACGAGTCTGACCTCCTGCTGCTGGGAGTCCTTCCAGCGAGGAGCGCTTGGACAAAGGGTTTCCTGTCGAGGGCGGTGTTCGCACCGTCCCAGACAGGGTTTGTGTATTCTGGGTAGGTAGGGCTTTTGCGAGAAGGTGACTGCGGAGTGGCACCCCGGTGCTCACTACGCATCTGCCGGTTAGAACCAGTTCCGGGGGCGACAGCCCTGGCCTGGGGAAAGTCCGGCAGGGGAGAGGGGTGTAACTACCCCCCTTCCTGGTCCCACCCTTAGGGCAGGACCTAGTCATGTACCCACCCCTTTCTTTAGGATAAAGGCCGGAGCGGGGACCCTTCCAAATTAGATCATCTTTGAATCAAGAATACTTTCTACGAAAGGACTTCAAGACTCTTCTCAAGATTTCTCCCTTGTGGCTAAGGAGTAGTCACCCTGCATCAGCGGGCACCATCTGAGAACTCTGCGGTTTGCTGTAAGTCCTTCCTCAAGGAATCCGACGGCCCAGCTCGACGAGAACCGACTTCCCTGGCACCTCTGACCTCTACCCACGTCATCAGCTCAGCTGTGATCTGTGGGTGCGACGAGACCTCGAGGGACCGGCCATCATCAGAACCTGCACGCTCTTAAAAACCAGCACGACCATCGAGGTAACTCTCTGGTGAGTGCTCTGGGGTCCGAGAAGCCCCGACCCTGAGCCGCTCCAGCTCCGAAGTGCAGTCCCCCAGCATCTCCACGATCTGCGTGGGGCCCTTCTGCTCGCTGCTCAGCACGTTGTCTGGTCACTTGCCGCTGGCTTGTGTCCTTCTGTGACGACATCCGAGAATCATCACTGCCGGTCTGGTTGCTCCAGACTGGCCCTTGCTTCCATCTTTTCGAGAAGCACCCCGGACCCTCCTGGTCCACTCAAGACGCCGACAGCGTCATCCTTCGTGGGACAGCTCGCACCTCCACCGTGGTCGCCGACAACGCCTCCTGGTCCGTGAGACTGCAGAGCCTAGCGTCGCCCACTCACCTGGTCGAGGTGACGGCCAACTGGTGCCTTCCTGGTACCCTCTGACTACTGGCTAGTAGTACGAACTTGGTCCCCTCTGCTTTCAGGTTTCATCAATCTCCGATCCAGGCTTGGATCTCTACGAACTATTCATCACTGGTCGCCGGCCAGCAACTCCTTTTCTTCCGGCTCCTGGCTCGTCAGCGAAGACCCCGACGCCTGTAAGACTTGTGCAGCCGCAGCCCTCGTGGCTAGGTAACTCGGCATTTCAGTGCCTGCATAGTCTCCTTACTCTAGGGTCCCGAGTCCCTCGCTTCCGACTTGCCTTAACCTTTCCGTGTCCTCGGACACTTGTTTTAACTGTGCACTTAAAGTATTTGCTAAAGAGATTTGGTTTGTGCTTAGTACCCTGTCCTCATAAAGAGTACAGGGCTGTTGTGATTCTTAATAAATATACTGTTTATTTTCATAACACTTGTGTGGTGTCCTTTCACTGGGTGTTCAAGGGGTACATGTGTGGTAAACAGCTGGCTTAACGCGCCCTCTCGAGTCTTTAGCCTTAGACTGCTCGTATCCACGCTACTAGGATAGCTGGTCTATAGGTTGACTTACAACCAAACACCATAAGGGTCGTTGGAACGATACATAGCGGTCGCTAGAATAGCGAACGTTGCATATCGGGCCAACTTCTCACACGGCGCATGCGCTGTCCAACACGAGACCTAAAAAGGGCAGAGGGTAACGGGGCAGCTTAAGGACCAAAAGGCAAAGACGGGCAGAGAGACACAGAGACAGCGAGGGGTACAGAAGGAAAACCGGGCAGAGAGACACGGGGACAGCGAGGGGAACAGAGGGAAAAAACGGCACAGAGACACGGGGACAGCGAGGGGAACAGAGGGTAAAAAACGAGCAGAGAGACACGGAGACAGCGAGGGGAACAGAGAGAAAAACGGGCAGAGAGGCACGGGGACAGCGAGGGGAACAGTGGGAAAAAATGGGCAGAGAGACACGGGGACAGCGGGGGGAACAGAGGGAAAAAACAGGCAGAGAGACACGAGGACAGCGAGGGGAACAGAAGGAAAAACCGGGCAGAGAGACACGGGGACAGCGAGGGAAACAGAAGGAAAAAACGAGCAGAGAGACACGCGGACAGCAAGGGGAACAGAGGAAAAAACCGGGCAGAGAGACACTGGGACAGCGAGGGGAACAGAGGGAAAAACCGGGCAGAGAGACACGGGGACAGCAAGGGGAACAGAGGAAAAAAAAGGCACAGATCAAGTACCAGCAGTGGGGGAGGACAGAGAACAGCAGTCACAGGCACAACAATGACAATAACGTCAATACAGGTAATACAGTGAATACAATACACTACAATACAATAAATAGCGGAAAAATAGCAGAGATGAACAAACCTATGACCTACCACTGGCCACCAGGAATGAGGCACAGGTGGTAGCTTGCGGGTTGAGGAGGGCCTCAAACTTCCTCAGCAGCGGCGGCTGGGGCAGGGACACACAGGCGGTGCTGTGCGGAGGGGGAGCGGCCTACCTGGTATGGTCAAGTTAACTCCCATGGAGTATAGCCTCTGGATCGAGCAGCCCCGTGCATGCTGCTTGAATGCCTTTATCCTCTTTCCTTTCTTTCTTTCTTCCTTACGAAGAGCTTATATTTTAAAGTGTTTTATTGTTAACCTAGCCACAAATCCCCAAAGCTTTCTTTGCTGTTTGGGGATTTGGAACACCTTTTTTGTCTCTTGTTATTTTCTGTGCGCACGTTTTGGGAATTTCACTTCGAGCACATATGAAAACATTCAGTTTACTGCTTTTCTGAACATCATGTTGTGGATAATTACCTTTGATGCTACTTAAAACACTCTCAATGGACCTGTCGGAAATCACACAGGTCAAGCCCCAGAGATATAGCTTTAGAAGACAAAGAGCCTCATGCATCAAGCATCTTTGACCTCGCGAGAGCAAAAAGGACTTTTCTGAAGCATGAAAGGCTTTGTATTTGCAAATTAGGTAATTGCAATTTTTTGCGATTACCTATATTGCGAATGCATCTAGGAAATTGCAATTTGCCATTCCCACTGATTACCTTCAGCTTCAAGTTGATGGTAATTTGCACATTTATTGAAAATGCACAAAAATGCATTTTTCAAAGTGATATGTGGCACAGTTGGGGCCCGAGGCACCATCCAGTTCTGTGCCATTGGCGTCCCAGTTCATTCCATCCCTAATTGACATACTAAGCCCTGAACAGTATTTAATTAATGGCGTCGGAAACGCTTCTGTTATCTAAGGGTGTAATATCTGACATTAGTTTTTGTTCATTTTAATCCAGAAAATCCTAGCCACTGGCAGTCGGTGGATCACTCCTGAATCTCCAGAGCTCAGTGTGTGTGAATCTACTAATGAAAAAGTTACACGGATGCATTACTGCTCCCTGAGTCAGCAGCAAGGATTGCTAAAGCCATAGTGGTGGCCACAACTCCCCTACTGTCAAGATCATTTGCCCTACCAATCCACCCGCCTACCACAATAAGATACATTTTGTGCAACCTGTTCCTTCAAATGTACATTCTTTTTAGCTATTAGTGCGTGCACTCAGGGATGTCTGTGGGGCAGCAACACACATTTCAGGTCTTTCTGTGCTGCACATTGTTCCTTTCCATACCCTGTCCAGCTGGTGTTAGTCTGCTAAGGACATCCACTGATTCTTCTGCCAACATGTTTTGCACACTTTAACCTCTTACACTTTAAAGGCCGGGCGTAGATCAAATGTTAAAGTAAAATGTTTTTTCCTTAAGTGACTGGCAATAAATCTTGTAACTCTGAGAGTTGTAAGAGTGTGAAGAGTGCATACTTTATGTTGTCTAACCGAGGTGCAGCAGGGGAGCCCAGTTCGAGCCGTGCATGTGTTTACTGTATTCATTTGTTATCTTCATTAGAGCCAGAGGTAGGTCCCTCCTGCCTCTGTCCTCTGCATCCACGTTGGCTGCGTTCATGATAGTCACTCGCTTTGGTACTCTATCAGTCGGGTTAAGTAGGTCTTCCATTTGTCCAGCCCACTTCATGTCCTCGTCCATTTTCTTGGTATAGGGCTTTTCTCTTCGCATCTCAGGGGGATCTTCTCAAGAACGTGTGATAATCATCGGCAAAATCGGTTATCTCAATGTTTCATATCGCCGTCCATCATGGGAAAATTGTTAACGTTCTATTTACAACACGGCGATAATATGCGATATGTTCCCGATAACGCGTCAAATGTCTGTGATAAAGTCACCAGGACGGCAATAAAAATGCAAACCCCAATGCAAATGGAGTTGTGATGGGGTCAACCGCGAAAAATAAATCAGCAATAATCTTCGCCGGGCCTGCAAGTCACACACGGCAGGTGGGAAAAATCACTATAAAAGAAGAAAAAAACATACAAACAAAAGCAAAACAACACCAAAGCACAAAGGAGGTAGCCGGAGCAAGTACAGAGGACAACCAGAACCCCACAAGCCCCCCGAGGACCAGCCTGGGACCATGGGGTCAGGGAAGGCCAAGGACAAGAAGAAGAGGAAGATAACGGAGGTGGTAGAACACCATCACAACTGTTTGTCACCTCCACTCCGTCATTGGCAACAAAAAATGGAATATGGCAGTCCATCGTGGACAAGGTGAATGCAGTCGGAGTGCTGAAGAGGACAATGCAAGAGGTTAAGAGGCGCTGGAAGAATGTGAAGCGCAAAAACCAGCAGAAACTCGCTAACAACCAGAAGGCAGCAATGCAGACTGGAGTTGGGAGTCCAACGCCACAGGAGGAGCTGGATGAGATGGAGGAAATGGTGTCCACCGTCATCAGTGGGGAGACGGTGGCAGGAGTTGGGGGACGGGACATCACTCAACATGACCTGACACAACAGCACCAGGGTGAGTAACGACCAGGGACTGGGGGGACGGGAGAGTTGGGCACAATGGCACAAATGCACAACTAAGTATAGCACATCTGCAGACAAACCATGCCCCAGACCCCCAACTCCCAACAAGAGACCAATGTACCCAAGTCTGCAACATCTCAGCACTGTATAAGCAGAGAAGTGAAAGGCAGACCGCATGAAAAGGATAAGGGGCAGCAAAATCAGAGCTGCAGGGGTGACTATCCCAAAATGTAGCACAAGCACATAACATGCAGAGCACATCAACATTGGCAACAATGTGTTACAATCCGCAACACGTCCACAACAGAACAGAGGACACAACTGGCGCCGCTTGTGTGTAGATACTGGCCAATCACATTTGGCATAGCAGGGAAATGTGAGTTGACAATGTACAATTACAAACACACATCTGTGATGTTGTCGAAATGTCCACTGTCCCGCATCAAATAGGCAGCTCCTCCCAAACAGTCACAATGTACACTGTCATGCAGTCTGTATGTAAACATGTAAAATACATCAACATACATGTGAACACAATGTTAAACTACATCTGCCCTTCACATTGCAGAGGGAAAACCAACACCTCCTGCAGAGCAGGCAGAACCTCTCTTCTCTGATGATGAAGAGGACCACCAATCCTTCGACACCGACGCCATCCAAGAGTTCATTGACAGCCCCCGCACCCCACCTCCAGGAGCAGGGCAGCATAGCTGCCTCTAGGAGACCCCACCCCCTGCACAGACCACACAGCAGGCCCCACCACGGCTCCCTCCCAGGACCCACACGAGGAACACCTGGCCTTCCAACGCAGTGTATTGGGGTGCCAGGAGAAACTGGCTGAACAGGTGCACGCGGGGTTCGACCACATGACAGCCAAACTAGATGCCATACGTGGGTATCTAAGTCCTATCAGGGACCACACACAGTCCCTAACGTCCACCCCCAGTCCGCTCCATGTCCTCCAATGATCCATGGCTGACATCGCTGGAGTCCTGACTCAGAGACATGAACAACTGTCTAGTCAGAGTGACTCTAGCGATGTCACGCGGGAGTTGGGACACATGCAGAGGATAATGGAGACCATGGAGCGGACGCAGGTGGAAAGAGCGGCTGCCACGGATGCACACCAGCGAGAGGTATCTGGGATCCTCATTGCGCTAAACACCCTCCTCATGACATTGCTGCCACAAGGCCTTGCGATGATAAATGCTGCTGCTACGACTACATCCCCATCTCCGCCCCCTGAAGTGTCCGTGTGGCAGACATTCCACCTCCAGCCCCTGAGGTATCACTGCCACCCAGTGCTGGAGACAGAACACCACCCACATGTGAGGCACATGAAACAGCAGAGGATGAAGATGTGAATGAATCTGCCTTCGTGGTAAGCAGGATGCAGTAGCATTCATCTCCGCCATATGGCTGGTTTCTGCTTGGTTCTGCCCTCTGCATCATCACCTTCCACTGTCCCCCGATACACTCTGCAACACTCACCTTGGACCTCGACATGGACTGCCATATTCTGTTTGGTCACCAATGACACAGCATTCAGACTGCGGACTGAACTCTTCCTCTTCTGATGAACTTGTCATTCCCTAAATGACTCTGGCTGGCCCTCCACGGGCCATCAATGTAAAGTGGGGTTTGCATCGCTCTGTACTGCTCCAGCTGCAACACTCCACTGAATGTGCATTAAACATTCATATTCAGACAGATGTGTCATGTCTATGATCTTTCACGTGTGGAAGATGTAGGGTCAGTGGTTCCCCCTTACGTCCATGTTACTCATGTTGTGGGACTTGGGTCACAGAGAGATACATTGCCAATTGCGGTCCGGGTGGCGGGACACTAAAACAATGATACACGCATTAATTACTTCCTTGTTCAGCCCAGGATGGAACCACGCCCAGAGCCCCGGGGTCATTGTTCACACCCTTGCGTTGGACTGGCATACGCCAAGCCAGCCCACTCCTCTTACGCTCACCGGCGGGGGGACAACGCTACATGTCCCAGGTCTTCCCTGTAGTGATCTGCTGATCACAGGTCTAGTTGTCAGCATGTCACAGCTATTCCCTCATGGCTAGTTTATACCCACACCACACCCATCCGGGACATGCTTCACAGGACATGTGACCCTGTCAATTAAAAGGGCAGGGCGCACGTGCTGGACACCATTTCCACTCTCTATCTGGGTGTATCGGTGTGGTTATTATTTATGCATGAGGGACTAGGGCCCTACCACATCACGTTCCCTAGTGCCGGAGGTGACATGATGGTGTCCGCACCACGAGACTCAATCGTAAAGGGTCCATGACTTGTTGGGCACAGACTTGGTGGCACTGGACACACTGCGGCTAACACAGGCACACCGCTTCAGGATGGTGACTTTCAGTGCACTGAGGTAGGGGCACCTAAAGAGCTAAGCGGGTGTGTAGCCTGCGATGATACCCCATCCTGGCAGTCCGGACTGGTAAGGATTTGGTGAGCCCTGTTGGACTGCAGTGTAGGCCTGAGCCAGCGGGCAGTGCGGGTCTACTGCCACTCGGCATTGCCTCTCGGGCAAAGAGAGGTAGTGGCACCTAAAGGGCTGAGCAGGGGTGCAGCCTGCGATGATGCCGTGTGCACTGATATGATCTCTGCCATTGCGAAATCAAGACTCAGACTCAAGTGTGTGACCTGGTGGCCTGTGGTGCGGGGTGCATGATGCTAAGGCTGCCATGGGTGCGGGTCCCAGGCTTGAAGCTGCACCGGCACGTGGTGGGCCCTCTTGGAGACACGTCGGTGTCGGAAGGTGAGCAGTGAGGCCTGGATGCACAAGGGCGTGCAATTATCGCTAGGAGGCGGGAGGGGCTGGGGTGCAGCAGCCTGTGTGCGCAGGGACGGGCAAGCGATGATGGCGTGTGCAACTGTATGGACTCTGCCATTCATGACTCTGGACTCTGTTTCAGATAAGGGACCTGGTGGTCTGCAGTCTAAACTGGCACGTGGTTGGACACACACCGATGGTAGCAGGTGAGCAGTGAGTCCTGGGTCCTCAGTGTCGGCACTCTCTCTCCCTTTCTTTCCCTCTCCCTCTCTTTCTATCTCCCTCTCTCCCTCTCTTGTTGAGAATGTTAAGAAGGTGTGTTGTCCCGTCTTTTTGCACGGGAACGCCTACTCTGCATCTCATTAGCGATATTTGCCGGTTTTCATCTGTGGCGATGATTTTTGCGGTTGCTATCGCAGGGAAATTGGTGCTATCGGATGTTAGCACGCTACTTTGGCTCCTAACTCGGCGATAACCCCTTAGTATATGCCTCCTCATTTATACAAAAAAAGTTACATTTCCACCTTGTAGAGTAAGGGGCAGATATACAAGCCCCTTGCGTCTCTTTTACACCGCCGTTGCGTCACTTTTGTGACACAGCGGCGCCGCAAAAGATGCACCATGCTGCGGGGTATTTACAACGTGACGCATCTGGGAGATGTGTCACATTGTAAAGCCCTGCGCCAGAATGAGGCGTTCCGACGCAGGGGGGGGCGTTCTGGTGCAGGAACGCCTCCTAAAAGTGGCTGAGTGAAATACTGAGTCACTTTTACGTCCATGCTGCGTCCAAACCCTGCACCTGCTTGAAGCAGGCGTAAGGATTGACGCAGCATTGGACAGATTTTTTTTTGTTGTTGTAAAAATATACTTTATTTAAAATTATTTGTCAGGTTTACATTTTAAGCAGTCCCTTATATTTGGGTGCTGTACATTTAACCATTCTCAAAGAAGCGCATTAGGCTATCTTTGGTGGTTTTCCATCAAGATTTCTCATTTTACCCATCCAGACCACCTCCTGATTTTCCAGGTTTCCTTTGCCCACTCTTGTCCAAATCTATGGGTGTCTATGCACATGTAAGAGAACATTTTAGTGAAAACAAGTTTTTGGCATTCTTTTTCCGTGATTGCTTGGTGTTTGTACAAGGAAAGGTTCCTGTTTTCCCACATCGCCTCTTTCACGCAGTTTATTATTCTCCATAGTGTCCTTTCTTTATTTGCATTGCAATTCATGCCCAACCCATATAGAACCAGTTCATAGGACAGGGATGCCTGTCCTGTTAATTCTTTAATGAGCTGTCCCATTGCCTTCCACATGCTTTGTGCTCCGCCGCAGTTCCAAATGAAGTGCATCAGGGATTCATCTGCTGCACAGCCTGGTGTTGGGCATCTTGCTGTTTTTGCCAGTTTCCTTGCATGTTGGAATTGTTTCACGGGTAGGCATTTGGATACCATCATCCATGCCAAGTCTTTCTGGGAGTTTGTCAAGTCTTTGTGGTTCACCATCTCCCAAACCTTCCCTGATTGCTTCTCTGATAAGTTGTTTACCATTGTCACTGAGTCTATTTCTTTCAGTTCTTTGCTTAAGGCCATCTGGGGTGTGATGTCCTTCGCTTGAATTTGTCTCTCTTCCAGCTTCTTGAAGAAAGGCTTGATGCCTTTGTACGCAGGGGGTGGTTCTAGTAAAAAAGGCTTTGTATTGTCCAGATTACATATGCCCTCTCTTGATAAGATGAAACTTGTAGCAAACAGAGTGTAGGCAGCCACATGTGAGTCTTTCTTTGCATTCCCCAGTATGTTTTTAACAAAATGTGACATCAGGAAGTCATGGAGGTTTGGCAGGTCTTTCCCTCCTTTTGTGGGTAGTTTGAAAACTGTGTCTCTTTTTAGTTTTTCAATTTTTGACCCCCAAAAGAAGTTTGCAAAAAGTCTTTGTGTCACTTTTGTCCACCTGTATGATGGAGGGAAAATCATGGCAATAAACATCAGGATTATTAGACATATTGCTTTCAGCACCAAGACTTTTCCTTCCAGGGAAAGTTTTCTTGTCGTCCAGAGCGCCATTTTCTGCTTGAGCTTTGTCTGGATCTTCTCCCAGTTTATTTCTCCCTTCATGTCCTGTGAAAAAAGAATCCCCAGTATTTTTACTGGGTCTTTGGAAGGTTTCACTGGGAGCTGAGACAGTTTGTCCCATTGTCCCACCGTCATGCAGTGTGTTTTCTCCACATTCACCTGTAGCCCAGCTGCTAGGGAAAAGAGTTGGGTTATAAGGAAAGTTCTTTTTATGGATCTAGCGTCAGTGCAAGCAATGGTGACATCGTCCATGTATGCTACACATTTGACCTGTTTGCCTTGGCTGCCCGGTACCAGAGGGCCAGTTATGCACTTGTCCTTCCTGATGGCACATAGGAGAGGTTCAATTGCACATACAAAGAGTGCCGGTGATAAGGGGCATCCTTGTCTGACCCCCGATTCAATGTGGAACCCCTCAGATAGTGTACCATTTATAAGGACCTGGCTTTCACATCCATTGTATATTAAGCCACTAGTTTTGATGAAACCTTCTGGGAATCCCATTTTCCTGAGCACTTTGAAAAGGTATTCATGACTTAGGGAGTCAAAGGCTTTCTGGAAATCAAGGGCCAAGATAGCTAGTGGATTCCCCCTGTCTTTCGCTAACCACAAGGTGTCTCTAATAATGGTCAAACTGTCCCAGATTTTCCTTCCTGGGACCGCACATGTTTGGTCTGGGTGCACGATGGAGGCCAGCACCTTTCTGCATCTTCCTGCCAGGACTTTACTTAGGATCTTACTGTCCACATTCAAGAGGGTGATTGGCCTCCAATTGTTGATGTCCAGCTTGTCCCCCTTTTTCTCCAGCAGTTTTATGATGCCCTGTGGAAAGGAGGGGGGTAAAACATTTTTTTCCAAGCATTCTTTCAACAGACTCCAAAAATCCTTTGCAATAAGCCCCCAGAAAGTTTTGTAAAACTCCCATGGAAGGCCGTCTTGCCCAGGGGCTGATCCTTTTGGGGCTTCCTGAATGATTTGGAATAGTTCTTCTCCTGAAATGGGGGTGGTTAGAAATTGTTGTTCCTCTTGGGATAAAGAGCTCTGCAAAGACCCTAGAAAATCTTCACATGCACTTATATCTGATGGCTCTTTTTTGTACAATTGGGAAAAAAAAGGCTGTTGTTATTTTCCCAACTTTCTCTGTGCCCTTTTGTGTTTGTCCATTTGTGTCTTTCAGTTCATTCATTACCTTATGCACTTGCTGTGCCTTTTTGAAAAAAAACCTTGAGCACTTTTCATCTTCCTCCAAGATCTTGACCCTGGAGTTAAAAATGTGTTCTATCCCTCGTTGTTTCAGCCATTCTTTCAGTTCCGTTTTTGTTTTTTCTCTTTCCTCCCCTACTTCCATTCCACTCCTTTCCAGGTTTTCTAGCGTGATTATTCTTTGTTGTATTTCATCAAATTTTTGAAACTTTTCCTTGCTTTTGATCATGCTCTGTTTTCTGAAAAAAAGTTTTGTTTGTTTTTTTACCTCTTCCCACCATTCTGCTAAGGATGGGAAACTTTCCTTTCTGGTTTTTAAGTTGTTGTACATATCACTGCCCCTTGCGTCTCTTTTACACCGCCGTTGCGTCACTTTTGTGACACAGCGGCGCCGCAAAAGATGCACCATGCTGCGGGGTATTTACAACGTGACGCATTTGGGAGATGCGTCACATTGTAAAGCCCTGCGCCAGAATGAGGCGTTCCGACGCAGGGGGGGCGTTCTGGTGCAGGAACGCCTCCTAAAAGTGGCTGAGTGAAATACTGAGTCACTTTTACGTCCATGCTGCGTCCTAACCCTGCACCTGCTTGAAGCAGGCGTAAGGATTGACGCAGCATTGGACAGATAGGGCCCCTGGAGCAGCAATGAGCGTTTTTGCCCAGTGGTGGCGCACCCATGCTGCTGGCGCACAATAACTGGCGCCTCACTGCTGTTAGAAAGGGATGGAGCATTTAATGTAAATCTGCCCCAGGTTTCTGTTATACTTTCCCATTTTTATGTTGTTGCTTTTATTGCCCAATGAATTGCGAGGCGGACACTCCCAAGCATTCCTTTAAGAATACAAATGCCATTGACTGAATTTATTGATTTTACCATTGTTTATTGAAATGTGTGCCTAACTACGGTTCGTGTCTTCCCACTAGAGGGCTGATACTCTGGCCTCTTCGTTCTTAAATGTCCGCTCTTTATCGTTTTCAATGCTATAAAGAGCTCTGCATATATATGAAAGTAAAGCAGCATTATCAGGCGCGCACAGGATTGTGGGTATGCAGAGTGATGGTGACGCGCTGACTCTTCCACTCGAGCATCCTGACCTCTAGCGACAGGAGGGAGCGTTGCATGTCCCACTCTTTCGCGCAGGCGCACGTTCACGCACGGCGCCTCGTACTGCGTCCTTATGCATGTGACGTCTCCTCTCCTCAGCAGCCTAAGAGGACCGACCCTCCAGGAAACTCACATTTCTGACCACTCACGGAGTTTCTTGTACAGAAACCCTCCAAAAATTGGTTATGTTTTCAGCTTCTCACGGCCCCTCGGAGTGCGCGTGATCAGCAAAACGTAGAGCAGATAAATTGTACAACTGGTTTATCTGTTCGCGCACTCACCATAAAAAATATCACTTATTACTAGTAGGGTGACTTTGCAGCGGTGACGTGCCGGTCACTTTCACGAATGCCTTTGCATGCAGAACTACAAATACTCCTTCTGCTATTAAACAAACGCCTGTGTCGCCTGTACTGATGAATCGGGTGTTTGCCGCAGAGGCTTCTGGGTATGCAAATGTTTGTGGCTGGCCACGCCCCCTCCAGTGCCCGCAAGGCTTCTGCAGCAGCCCCATGGGGGCTCACAATCCAGGAATAAAGGGAATGTGAGAAGCTAATTTAATAGTGACAACAAGTGACACTAGAAGACCCACTAGAAGTAATGCTGCTGGAATAAACAAAACAAGCATTGGCATAGCCAATAGGTCTTGCCTTTGGGAACTAATAAGTGTTAAGGCAGAGATATTGAGTTTGTGTTTGTTTTTAAGCTGTGTTGTGCAGAAGTCTGCAGTATGCTGAAATGTTATAATAAAGAAGTGCGAGAAGCATTTTTGTTAGTTTAGTTATGATACAAAATGACGATGATAAAAAAATATTAATTAGAAGTAATGATTTGTGGGTTTTTTTATGTTTGAATGCTGGCAACTTGTATCGGCCTGTTCTATTCGTTGCTTTTATGGTGTTTATTGTGAAAGGGGTGGGTATAAATAACAGGAGAGTGAAACTTAGTTAATTAGTTAGTGAGAGTGATAGATTTAGTAATTTAATTAGTTAGAGATAGTTAGTGAGAAATTATGGGAGTTAGTAAGAGTGATAAAATTAGTGAGAGAGTTAGTAAGAGTGAAAGAGTTAGCGAGTGAGTTAGTTAGTGAGAGAGAGTTATTGAGTGAAAGAGAGTGAGATTTAGTTAGTGAGAGTGAGAGAGTTAGCAAGTGACTTAGTGAGAAAGAGTTATTAAGTTAGTGAGAGAGAGTGAGAGAGTTAGTGAGAGTGAGAGAGTTAGCGAGTGAGTTAGTTAGTGAGAGAGAGTTATTGAGTTAGTGAGAGAGAGTGAGATTTAATTAGTGAGAGTGAGAGAGTTAGCGAGTGAGTTATTGAGAGTGAGCTAGTTATGATCACCAATTATAAGTGAAATTGAAATGTCAGAATTTCATTGCTCCGGTTTACTCCACCCAGGAGTAAAGAAACAAACAACAAATCTGGATTGGACCTAACAAGCCTTGGCAACAGCAACCCATGCAAGATGACAAGATTGGCTTCGGTGCAAACCAGCAAGGTCTGAGGAACTCACCCTTTGGAGGGGAGTCAGGGCACGTCTGGGGCAACCAGGGAAGCCGTAGAAACAAAGTAGATTCCTTCAGGGGGACCCACTAGCCAACGGACTAGGGATCACGAAGGCACCTTGAGCGGAAATGCTGAAAGCGGGCCCACAGAACACTCGTGGAGTGTAGGCCCACAATCTTCAAAGCAAAAGGTGCTCCGGGCTTGGACTACAAGTAGCCCAATGCACAACTTCAGGAAAGCTTGGGAAGTTGAGTTCGAGTTCGGTCATTTGTATAGCGCACTGCTCACCCAGAGGGTCTCAAGGCGCTTGGGGATGAGGTTCATTATTTGTCGAATAGCCAGGTTTTAAGTTCTTTTCTGAAGGAGATGTGGTTATGAGTAAGGCGGAGGTGAGTGGGGAGTGAGTTCCAGGTCTTGGCAGCAAGGAAGGAGAAGGATCTGCCCCCCATGGTGGATTTTCGGATGCGCGGGACAGCGGCGAGGGCTTGATTGGACGATCTAAGTTGGCGAGTGGGTTTGTAGAAGGACAGTCGAGTGTTGAGGCATTCGGGTCCAAGATTGTAGAGGGCCTTGTGTGCGTGGGTGAGAAGGCGGAATGTAATTCTTTTGTTGACGGGAAGCCAGTGGAGGTCCTTTAGGTGTTTGGTGATGTGATCTCGGCGAGGGATGTCTAATATGAGTCTCGCTGATGCGTTTGATGCGTTGGAGTTTTTTCTGTAATTTTGCTGTGATTCCGGCGTATAGTGTGTTACCGTAATCTAGTCGACTCTTGACCAGTGCGTGGGTGACAGTCTTTCTTGTCTCGAGGGGAATCCAACGGAATACATTTTTGAGGATGCGAAGTACGTTGAAGCAGGAAGATGAGACTGCATTGACTTGTCTGGACATCAAGAGAGAGGAGTCTAGGATGAAGCCAAGGTTACATCCACTTTGTGGGCCCCAGGCAGTGTCTGAAAAGCATTCACTGAATGCAACCCACCCTACCCCAAAACACTAAAGCCTGTCTGGAGAGGTGCAGGCACCTCCCTGGACAGGAAACCTATTGTCCAGGCCTACCCTGCCGGAGTTTCGTTCAGGAGCAGGAGGTCAGACTCGTGTCTGTGGCAGCAGGATCCATTTTGTGATGCTGAGGCTCTTTTAAACATTTACCGGGTATACCAGTGTACATGTCTTCTCCCTCTAGAAGGGTGGAATTCTACTAAAGAACTCGACCTAATATTTTAAGCGTGTTGTCTATTAGGGAGATTGGGCGATAATTACATGGTAGTGATCTGTCGCCTTTTTTGAAAATTGGTACAATTATGCTTCTGGCCCATGTATCAGGAATCCTTACTAAATCAGGTTATTAAAAATGTTCAAAAGTAAGGTGGCCTAGAATGCCGGGATCCACTTAATCAAGTCTATCGGCAGCCCGTCGGGACCAGGCGCTTTATTGCCAAGACTTTGGTCTATAGCCTCCGTTAACTCTGCAATGTCAATAACTAGTGGTTTAGGGTCGCCAGAGATAGGAGTCAATTCAGATTCCGGTGGGGCACAGTAAATAGTTGTAAAATGATTCACCCAGGCCTCACTAGTTATATTACAACTAATTGGCGTCAATGACTGTCCCATAAAACGCACATCTCTGACTGCCGTCCATGGCTGTATCATAGAACAGCTATAAGGAAGGGTTTCCGAAAGCTGCAGAGGGGCTCAGCTCATGCTAGGGCACCCTCTCACACAAAACCAAGCACTCTGCCTTCAGGATTTTCGAGGCCTGCCATAGGAGTGACTTTTAGGTTAATATGTGTGTGTATATATATATATATATATATATATATATATATATATATATATATATATATATATATATATATATATATATATATATATATATATATATATACATATATATACATATATATACATATATATACATATATATATATATATATATGCAGTGCAAATCCTCGAACCTCCACGCAGGCAGCGCGGCGAAAGAAGAAGGCAGACCCCACGTTATCAGGCAGGATGTTGTATTTATTTAAGACCCTTCAAATGACGCGTTTCGAGTACGTTGTACTCTTGTTCACACACCGTTGAACCAGTCAGCCTTTAAATTTATATGCTTTTTTCCCTGACCCTTCCTAAGGGCCACACCTCCTGTCGTGCATCGCATGACTGTGTCAATAAACATAGAAATAGGTGCAACTCTCCAGATGGAAAATACAGACGACTGATTCTTAGTGTAATCACTAAATCACAGCATTGTACTAAAGAAATGATATATATGCATATAGTGTATAATACAATATATACAACAATTCATATTATCAATTCATATAATATCAGTCATAATGTTAAAAAACAAAAATTTACTTTTTAACATTTTTGAACATTATCTATTTCCTATCATAGTGGTATTGCACATATTTCATAAAAGGCCTAAAAGAATATCATAACTGCTTGAATGCAAAAATGCCCGAACTACGGGCTATTAAAGTGACTGGTGCTTGATGTTCCCTGCTTAAATGCAATTATCCAAAAAACAGATATAAAGTGCCTAATGCAAATTGTGCAAATTGCAATACAGTCTAAAAATTTGAGCATTGAGGCCTAAATTCATTCAAATATGCGATGTTACATATAGGTGACAACTATATTGTGTAATGCCCACGAGCTAATGTCTATAATATTTATTAAAAATTCATAATTCATGAATTTACACAATTCATAAATATCAAGACTTATATACAAATATTTACCAGAAATATGTGACTAAATATTTACAAACGGTGAAACATAATCACCTCTTAATTTGTGCTCCTATGTGTTTGTGCCAATGTGAGTAAAGAAAATAATTGGTTGGGAAAAAAATGAATATATGCAACATTATGTACAGTCCCAAAAATAGACTAAAAAAAGAGAGAAATTGCAGTGTTCATAAAACACACGTATTGTCAGTGTATATAAAATATACAAAAGTTTCGAATGTTCAGCGTGTGTAATAGATTCAATAGCTCAGTGGGCTGCAAGAAATCGGAATCATCAATAAATCCTGAAATCAATATAAGTAGCCAGAGTTGTCAGTAATCCAGTAACCAGGAAAGCTCCGCCCTCATAGACGCCGCTAGGGGAGACATATGTAAAAAAAGGGGGTATTTCCTTACCTAAAGGAACCTTTTCTTATAGAAAGTTATGTAGGTCCTCAGTGGCGTTGAGCCCATTTGGTTGTTTACTATCCAACGCCACAATATACTGAGTCTCTAACCTTCTAAGTATTTTGTCCCTATCCCCCGTCTCAAAATGGGCACTGCATCGATAACATAATATTTTAAACACGCCAGATCCCTAGCGTATACCATGTCGAAGTGTCGTGCCACGGGGTAGGCGGAGTCATGATTGACTATTGCATGGAGATGCTGCAATATTCTCACGTGCACCTGCGACCTGGTGCTACCTACATAGCTCAGGCCACAGGTGCAGGTCAGGACATATACAGCAAACTCCGTGCGGCAATTAAAGTTGCCCTTAATTGCCACCTTGGTGCCAGAAAAAGGATTGTCATAGTGGGTGGTATTTTGCCCAAGTTTGCATGCACGGCAAGAGCTGCACTTAAAAAAGCCCTTTTTGGTGAGCCAGTCACTGCCACTGACTAGCTCCGGGCTGGATCTAACTAGTTTGCTGTGCATGCTGTAGGCTCTTTTGAAGGTAACAACAGGTTTGTCAGATACTCTAGAATTTAAAACACCATCAGTTTTTAGAATAGGCCAATGCCTGTTGATGATGGCTTTGATTTGTCTTTGCTGACGGCTGTATGAGATAATGAGCCTAGGCGATTGATCACTATTATCAGCCTCTAGAGATTTTGGTGACAGAAGAGACGATCTGGACCTTTCCTGAGCTTTTGTTAATGCTCTTGAAAGGATGGTCTCATTATAGCCTCTGGCCCTCAAACGTTCCAGCATGGCTAATGCCCCTTCTTTAAACTTTTCCTCACAATTGCAGATTCGCTTTAATCTCAGAAGTTCCCCCAAGGGAATACTCTCAATTACATGTCGGGGATGGCCACTGCTGGCATGCAGAATGCTGTTGCCAGCAGTGGGTTTTCGATGTATATATATTCACTGAAAAAACCATAGGTTTCAGGCCTTATATAGTTAGGAATTATCATTTAAAAAACCATTGAAATTGCTCCTATATAGTTAGTTGTACTAACTATATTTCGCGTACCCGCAATCCACTGCTGATGATGTCACATATTACATCATTCATGACATGGTCAGTGACATCACTGATGACATTCAAATTCAAATTCAAAAAGAACTTTATTCGGTTTTCGTGGAGAAAGCCATAAAAGTACAAATATACACAATAAAAGGAAGAACAAATTATTAATAACATTAGAATCAGAATGCGTTAAAAAATTAATCTCTCACAGAGAGCACTATTCTGTCTTTAAGGTCCGTATTTGATGCAGCTCTATGTTTTTCATAAGTTCGTGCGATGCCCGAGGCATAGTTTTAGGTAGTGTGCGACAGATTTCGTTGCTAAGGGATTTTCCAAAAACTGCAGCGCCAGGTACGCTGGTCGGCATCTACGGATCTTCATGACTTTTAAAATGGGTATAATCCACCTTTTGCGAAATGGCGTGTAATATCTGCAAAAAAAGAGAACATGTATCGTGGACTGACTTGAAATAGAGTCACATGGACACGGTATCTTGTTAGGGGTCCATATATTCTGTGTTGGAAATGATACCATGATATGAAAGAGATTAAACCTGAAGCGGGTGAGAAGAAACTTTTCATATTGCGTCAGGTCATACTGGAGGTACGGTTGAATGGATGGAATCAGTTGTATCATAAGGCAGTGTTGAACTGATGGCTTTCCTATTTCGGACATCAATCGCAGTTGAGTTAGATGAGACAGACATAGTTTTTTTAAGTCTTTCTTTGCTATGTCCGTTACTGACTGTGGTTCTTCAAAGAATCTCACGAGGCCGATATCCGCGAGGAAGGATTTTACGTAGTTTAGCCACTTTATCTTGTTCATACAGTCTAATTTCATACAGTCCTCGATGATTGCTCTTGTAAGGTGGCATTCATCTGTTGCCCATATTCTGCGCCACAGCATAATGGGTTGAATCTTGATCAGATCTGAAACGTAGTCCAGTCCAAGTTCCAGGTGACAGCCGAAAGTAGTTGTAGTTTTAGGGATTGCTAAAAGAAATTTTAAAAAGAGATTTTCAATTTTCTGTATTTGTTCAGCATTGGCTGTTCCCCAAACTCCTGCACCGAAAATGGCCGTGCTGATGCATTTTGCGTTATAGATTTTTAACATCTCCATTATAGGTTTTTTTCCTAGACGGAGGGAGAATGCTTTTAAAGCACCAATTGTTCTTGTAAGAGACAGCTTGCGAGAAGTGATTGCTTGTTTCCAGTTAAACTCTTCGTCAATGAGGATGCCGAGGTATGAGTAAGTTTTAGTTCTTTCAAGGGGGATTTTATCCACAAGTATTGACTTTACTTTTTTCCTTTTGGTACCGGCGTGCATCACGAAGGTTTTTTTTATGTTGACTTTTAGATTGAGACTTGCCATAAAAGTACAGTAGTTGTTTAATGCTTTTTGTAACTGGATTGGGGTTCGCGCGAGGATTACCGCATCGTCTGCATATAACAATGCTGGGATCGGTCGCCGACCCACTTCTGGTATGTCTTGTACGCCCTGTAGCATAGCCGCTTCCAGTCCATTAGTATAGAGCGTAAATAGGAAGGGGGCCAGTACACACCCTTGCCTGACCCCCTTCTCTACTGGGAAGCTGTCTGTGAGTTGGCCCTCCAATCCATATCGGACCTTTCCTGTGGCTCCGGAGTATAACTCACGTAGGAAGTCTATAATGGCAGGCTCGATCCCCATTTGCAGCATTATTTGCCAAAGTTTTGAATGTTCTACACAGTCAAACGCTGCCGTAAGGTCAACGTAGACCATATGTAGAGTTGATTGTTTTGCCAAGGTGTATTTTCCAGCTAGTAGCGTTAAGTTCAGAACTTGGTCCACTGTGCTTAGTCCTGACCTAAACCCGTACTGAAGATCTGATAAAGCCCCATGTTCTAATGTCCACTCCTGGAGACGGTCTAGTAGTATCCTCCCTGCCATCTTTCCGACCGAATCCAGGAGGGAGATGGGGCGGTAGCAAGTTGGAGAGTCTCTATTACCTTTCTTAAATATGGGGACCAGGATCGATGTAGACCAAGAGTTTGGAAGGCTGATTTCTTTGGCTGCGTTCAAGACCTTGGTTAAAAGAGGGGACCAGAGATCAGGGAGTGATTTGAAGAGGTCCATTGGGACTGAGTCCGGTCCTGGAGCTTTACAATTTTTTGCACACGTTATTGCTTTTGTTACTTCGTTCATAGTGAAGTGAATTTCTATCGGGTAAATCACCGGAGGGAGGAGCTGGGAAGTAGGGACCGAGTCTCCCGATTTATCCTTGCTGAAGACCCCTGAGAAATGTTGCACCCAGTCCTCAGCGTTTATTGCAACATCCAGCGAAGGACCGTCATTGTTTCCATTTAAGAATGGCGATTTTACAATTTTCCAGAAGGCTACATTGTCCTTTTGTGTACTGCTATTTAAAAGTTGGACCCAGAGATTACTCTGTATCTCTATTTTTCTCTGCCTGAGTGAGAACTTATATGCTTTCCTTAAATGCACAATCTCTTCTCTGTTACGATCTTTCATTGCTAAGGCTTTCTTTAATGCTGAGTAGGTTTTAGTGCACTGAGTGTTAAACCATCCTTTTCTTAGAATGTTGTTTTTTTTCCTGGATTTAGTTAGTTCTGTACCGATGGTTTTCACTATCTCGTTGTAATTAGTCAAAATTTCCGTTGGAGTGGCCTGAAGATTTAGACAATTGTCAATATGAGTCCTGCATTTTTTGATTATACTTGTGCAGGTAGAGACTTGGTCTAGGTTGCCCCATTTGAGGGTAAAGCCGTTCAGTCTGTTTAATGTGAGGTTTTCTTGTTGTAAGAGGTCAGTGTGAACCTTAGTTGGCATTTTGTGATGGTTAGGCTCTAAGTAGATTAGTCTGAGTGGGTGGTGATCACTAAGTGCATTATTATCCACTGCAAAATGCTTTATGTTTGTAGCACTATTAATGGAGATTAGGATGAAATCGATTAATGTCTGGGCGCCTCTTCCATGGAACGTTGGTTTAAATTGAATGGTTGGCGTCATTAGTAGATTTGCAAACCCTATATCTAACTCAGACATGATAGCCTGCATGATGTTTCCTTCCTCTGTATGGGAAAAATGGGTAATAGGGTTGTCTTGTTCATCAGTAATCCCACACGTTGGGGCGTCGCTTTTGCTACAAATGTGAAGATTGAAATCTCCGCCCCAAATTATGGAGTGGGAGACCTTGGCGTGTTTGATTTTTAATTCACTTGTTGCATCACTAATTTCACTTAGAGCTTTAGCAAATTCCAGCAGGGTCATATTGTTGTAGAAATTTATTATGGTATAGATGACTTGTTGTGATAACTTTATATCAATAATCTGATAGTTCTGATGGAGTACTATTGGCGTTAAGTCCTGACAAGGCCAAAGATTAGAAATGTATGTGATTAAGCCCCCTTTACTTCTCCCAGAGAGTGATTTTGTTGCTTGGGAAAAGTAGGTTCTGAATCCCACCAGATGAATTGGATCGTTCAGCCATGTCTCCTGGAGGCAGACTAAGTCATTTGTGTGAACCAGATCTAAAAAGGTTTTTTCTAGATACTTGGTTGCCAAACCCGCCACATTCCAGAATAGCATTTTCCTCCCATTTTCTATATTAGATATGGCGGGTTGAGACTGCAGATCAGGTTGTACTACTTCTAGGATCGAATTTGGATGATCTGTGTTCAAAATTTCCTCGACTGCTATGTCCGTGGAGGAGTAAAGCGTGGGCTGCAGTCTAAGGACAGATTTACTTTGATGGAGACGATCGTTGGTCTGATTATTTTCAGTTTGAGTTGTAATTTCTAAGGTAGGATCATCTTTTTTGTATTGTTGCGGGCTGTAAACCTTGTCAGACGACTTACTCTTCGATTTGGTTAGTGAGGGGGAGAATTGAAATCTGAGACTATGAAAAGAATTTGATGTGACACGGTGTGATAGTGGTCAGTCGACCATGTCCAAACAGCTGTAATGATTGAAGGTTGGGATTCCGGTCCAGGGTTCCCTGTGCTGATGTTGGTACGTCCTTCTTCCGTAGTTGTTCCAACCACCTTGTTCTCTATGGTCATATCCCCATTCTCCCTGCGGCTGGAACCTTTGGTGATTGCCCTGCCCTCTGTCACCATGATTCCAGTTTCTTGGACCTTGGTCGGGTTGGCTCCATGACCAGTTTGATGGCCAACTAGGGTCCTCGTAACGGTTAATTTGTCGAGGATAGAAGAACGATAAGCGTTTGACATTAATACCATCGTTCTCTTCTGGGCTGTCCCACGAACAGACGTAGTCCACTGCTCGTGGATTTTCGAAGTTAACTATTATACAGTCACCGTGAATTGTCTTTGGCTGGTGACCTATCCAAGACACCCTTCTGACTGTGGTGATTCTAGTGATGTTGTTTGGGTGATTGGGCCTGTTGATGTTTAGCCAGTAGCGTGCTTTGTTTAGTAAGGACCAGGTAGGTTCATCTGTGTCTTTACTTAGTTCTGGGACTCCTGTTAATATAGCAACAAAGGGTGCAGCTTCTGGCGGGAGATTTACTACTTTGGACCATCTTTTATTTGTTCGCTCTGATTTGGTATTTGTTCTCTGCGGTAGATCTTGTCGAGGAGTGTTTGATGCAGGTGGAATAGTGAGGGTAGTTGCTGGTGCTATTTTTTCCGAAATCTGATTTGAAGGTGGTTCATTTTGTGAGACTGTAGTCGTTTTTGCCTTTTCCTGGTTAGGCTTGGGTTTCGAGGGAACAGTTTGTTTGTTAAATGTTCCTTTGCGTTCGCTTATATTTGTGTTTGTGTTGGTGTTAATTGTGGGTTTAATAGTAGCAGGATTGTTCGCTCCCTGTTTCTGAGTATTGATGACATTCGTTTTGCTAGGATTAATGGTGAGATCTGATAGGGTTAGAGGGTCTTTTTTCTTTGAGTTGGAAGTTGTATTTACTGTGGCTAGCAATATAGCGATTTGCTTTTCTATTATTTCAAGGCTTTTTTGTATGGGATGAAGCTGATGTTTAATTATTCCCGATATTTCTTTCAGTAGGAAAGATTCTGCCTTTAGATTACTTATGGTTTTTGTTGGATTTTGAGCCGACTTGTCTTGTCGAAATTGTTTTGTATTAGATCTGTTCGGGTGGTCTTCAATTATGAGTGCGTCAGACGTAAAATTATTAGGGTGATGTATATTGAGAGGATTCTGTAAGTTTAAAACCTTTGAGGATGGTTCAGAGTCAGGGATGATGAGAGTTGTAGTTGATGGACTCGAAGAGCATAATCCGGGTGGGATCTGCGTTTTGGGAATAGCTCCTTCCCTGATGCCTCTGGGGTCAGATTGTGTTGGCTCCGTTTGTGTTGAATCAGTTTGTGTTGGTTGTATTATGGCAAAAATATCAGGAGTCTGTTCGAGGTCCTGAGGGGACTGTGAATTGGACAATTGCGAGGCTACTGAGAGGTCAACTGTGTTAGGTAGTGCATGTATTTCAACATTTGTCTCAGAGGTTGACTTATTCTGTAAAGCAGCGTTTGGAGTTTGAGCCTGTGCCAAGACACCCATGGATGAACGTCGTGCTTGATCGAGTTCAAAAGAGACACGACGGTCAATCATTAGCACTGTTTGGTCAATAGTTTCATTTACTTTATGTAGAAACTGTTCAATGGGGCCAACTGTGGTCACCATATTTTTCTTTAAGGTTTTGCTTCTTGAGCCTCTAGTTGACATAGTGTGTCTGTTGGCCAAGTAGAATGGAGTATCTGACTTTCCACTGCGTTATGCTTCGTGAGTTAATGTTATGCACTCAGTAGGAATATTTAGTACTATTACGCAAGTAGTTTACCTTACAGATGTCAGGGGGGTGCGGCCGGTCCGGTCTCCTCCGGTCTGGGACGGGCTAGGACGGGCCCACCCTTGGCCCAGGCTTCGCCCAGCGTCCCGCTCGCGTCCCGCGAGACGGGTTTGATGGTAATTTAAAGCGCCGCCTGGCGCACGGTGACGTCGCTGTACCTTGCAAGGGCTTCTGGTTCTTGCAGTGAAGCCCCTCGCCGGTCTCCTCCTGGCGCCCCCGCTCTTGGTGGTATTACGAGCGTCCGGGCAGCTGGAGACTGGCGGGCAGGTGCAGTCGTTCTGAAGGGTGCAGATAGCGGGATTCCTGGTCACAGAGATAGCGTGACAGCAGCTGGGGGCAGCAAAGCAGTTCCACACGGGATCGCCCACTCGATAGGTTTGATGGTAATTTAAAGCGCCGCCTGGCGCACGGTGACGTCGCTGTACCTTGCAAGGGCTTCTGGTTCTTGCAGTGAAGCCCCTCGCCGGTCTCCTCCTGGCGCCCCCGCTCTTGGTGGTATTACGAGCGTCCGGGCAGCTGGAGACTGGCGGGCAGGTGCAGTCGTTCTGAAGGGTGCAGATAGCGGGATTCCTGGTCACAGAGATAGCGTGACAGCAGCTGGGGGCAGCAAAGCAGTTCCACACGGGATCGCCCACTCGATAGGTTTGATGGTAATTTAAAGCGCCGCCTGGCGCACGGTGACGTCGCTGTACCTTGCAAGGGCTTCTGGTTCTTGCAGTGAAGCCCCTCGCCGGTCTCCTCCTGGCGCCCCCGCTCTTGGTGGTATTACGAGCGTCCGGGCAGCTGGAGACTGGCGGGCAGGTGCAGTCGTTCTGAAGGGTGCAGATAGCGGGATTCCTGGTCACAGAGATAGCGTGACAGCAGCTGGGGGCAGCAAAGCAGTTCCACACGGGATATAATTCATGTGATAATATGATGCACCTCCTTACATTCTAATATAACCTTTGATACACCCAGTGTTAAATCCAGACTACCATTCTTGAAACCATTGACACACCAATACCAGTTACTACATACGCACTCACTGATTGCTAGGTTTACACACACATCCACTTATTCACCCATAGAATCACTCAGACATACAGTCACTCATCAATACAACACTAACATATGCACTCATACCCCTATACAGACACTCACACACTGCCACTCATCCATGGAGTTACTCACACACCTAGTCAGTCATGCAAAGAATCAATCACACTTCCATTTCCTCAACTATACAGTTATACACACAACACCTTACTTATTCAAACATATACTAACACATACTTACTCTCTTATACAATCACTGATACAAGTGCACAATGATCCATACAGCCACTCACACAATCACTGGCTCTCATGTATAGTCATTTATATATGCCAACTCTCACATGCACTGTGTTTTACATATGTACTTACTTGGACATGTAGCACTGAGATATCCATTCACACACCAACACACACATGCACAGAGTCAACCACCCATACACCTGTTCCCACATGCACTCTTGAACCCATACACCTAGTGAATCAACTGCTCACACATCTATGCACAGAGCACACACCTCCCAGCCACCCACACACACTCAGTCTCCCATACAAATACTTGGGCAACCAATCAATAACCCATATAGCCACTCATATAGCTACTGATCAACACATGCAGCAGCTTACACAACAACAGATATACTGATGCACACATTCAGAGAGTTTAGTCACTAACCCATGCATTCAGTAAGACAAAATTAATCACTCACTCATACAGTCACGCACCTACTAAATCCTTCATCCAGACACTTATACATCTACTCATTCTTTAATATGTAAAACATATTTAAACTTTACAGAAACATACAGTCACTTGATGATGTCATCAGTGATGTCATTTCAGATGTCATCAGTGATGTCACTGACCATGTCATGAATGATCTAATATGTGACATCATCAGCAGTGGATTGCGGGTGCGCGAAATATAGTTAGTACAACTAACTATATAGGAGCCATTTCAATGGTTTTTTAAATGCTAATTCCTAACTATATAAGGCCTGAAACCTATGGCTTTTTCAGTGAATTTCAAAGGTTTTTTATATGCTTATTCCTAACTATATAAGGCCTGAAACCTATGTTTTTTTCAGTGAATATATATATATGTACCTCTTTTAAACCCAAATCCATTTTCTTTCCAATACTACCACACGATGCGATAGATACTTTCCATGAGGTAGTCACTAGGGAACTGATTAAACTTAAACATAAACAGACCAGAACAAAAGCAGCTAATTTCAACCTTTCCAAAGAACAAATTGATTTTATCTTCTCACTTGCAGACGATAAAAACATCATTCTTAGGCCCTCCGACAAAGGGGGCAACATTGTCTTGTGGGGTAGAAACTTATATATTACTGAAGCCCTGAGACAGTTGGAAGGAGGTACTTTTTATTGCAAGTCCAATTCTCAAGAATACAATTCCAGTATTACTGAAACCTGGGATTCTTTACTGGAATGGAGAAATGAGGGACTCCTTTCATGGCAGGAATTTTGTTTCCTTAAAAGAGATTACCCCAAGATGCCCATTTTTTACCTTCTCCCCAAGGTTCATAAAAATATTGATCAACCTCCGGGGAGGCCCATCATTTCTTCCATAGGAAGTGTCAATGAGAACCTATCGGTATACATTGACCACTTCCTACGGGAATATGTCTGTCTTCTCCCATCTTACACCAGGGATACTACTGATTTTTTAAATAAAATCGAAAATATTGTATGGCAAGAAGGAGCATTCCTCATCACTATGGATGTAAATGCTCTGTACACCATAATTGACCATGTCCAGGGCATGGAGGCATGCTACCATTTCCTTAAACAAAGAGACATAGGATACAGGGACCACACTTGCATGCTTGTTAATATGATGAAGTTATGCCTCAAAAACAACATCTTCCTATTTGACGGATTACTCTATAAACAAACTAGAGGTGCGGCCATGGGGTCTGCATTTTCTCCCAATTTTGCTAATTTGTTTCTAGGTAAATGGGAGGAGGAAATAAGAGGACACTTTGAGTCAGACCTTAACAAAGTCCAAACCTGGATCAGGTATATCGATGATTTATTCATCATATGGCAGGGCACGGAGGCAGAAGCTGTACAGTTTATTGCCAAACTAAATTCCAACAGCTACAACATAACTCTGACCTACAACATTAGCAAGAAGAGCGTAGAATTTCTGGACACCACCATAGAAATCATTGATGGGCACTTAACATCCAAACTCCATAGGAAGGAAACATCAGGGAATAGCTTACTCCATGCTCTCAGCGCTCACCCGGATCCATTGAAATGGAGTATACCATATGGTGAGCTTTTGAGAGCTAGGAGAAACTGTAGCTGTCCTGAAAGTTTCGCCAAAGAACAAGAAATTATGTTGTCTAGATTCAGAGAACGCGGTTACCCTGAATGGGTCCTTACTAAAGCTGTCAAAAAAGTCAAAGAGATAGAGAGATCCAGTACTCTCACACCTAAGCCTAAAAATGAGTCTGCCCCTACTGACACCAGAATAATTACCACCTTTCATGAACAATCCAGGAAAGTCCAGAAAATCGTTAACGATAACTGGAAAATATTACAAGCAGACAACATCATAGGCCCACAAATCACTAAAAGATCACAAATCACATACAGAAGGGGTAGAAACCTTAGAGACATCTTGGTCAAAGGGGACATCACTGAGACCAAAACACAACACATAGAAGGACTCAAGGGCTTCTACCCATGTGGGCATTGCCGAGCATGTAAAGCCAGTGTCATGGTCAAAGACATAGCCATCCCTGGTACCTCTGAACGCAGAAAGATCAAACAATTTCTCACATGTACCACCAATTATGTCATCTATGTTCTAGAATGCCCGTGTAACATCAGGTATGTTGGTAGCACCACCTGCATGGCCAAAAAGAGAGTTCTCGAACATTTAAGAGCTATCACCAATTTGGATAACAAATATCCCATAGCCAGACACTTTAAGGATTCCCACAACTCCAACAATTCCTTGCTTAGATACTACGCAGTAGAACAAGTGAATATGGGTAAACGTGGTGGTAATAGAGAACTGGCCTTGCGCAAAAAAGAATCTAGGTGGATCATGGAGCTCGAGACTAGACACCCGGGGGGGCACAATATGGATGAGGAACTGGCAACTCATCTACATAATGAATAATAGATGCATACTGTGACTGTAATTATTGCTTGATCTTTGGTTCATTGCAGGACAGCCATCATGTTCCACTGTGTATAGTTGATCTCTAATCCTATATCTTGCATATATTTTGTGTATCAGATATACTTTTGTATATATTTTAAAACATTTTAATCTTGTTTATGTTATATCTCTTTCAGGAGAGTAGGATGGGGGACTGCACTCACTTCCTCACTTCACCACGGCCCCTCCCTACTCCAGGTTGAATGGAAGAGATCACGTCACTCTGCTTAAAGATAAGACTCTCACCTTGGGCACTTTTTTCCTCCTTTTTTGAACCTTTACAATTCCTGGTTTACATAGATGGTTGCGAGAATATTTTCACCTCGGTACCAAATTTTCAGACACTAAGGCACTAGACCGAATGCACATATATTTTTGGAATGAAATTTGCTCCTACTTGGGAATTATGAAATGAATATTATTAGGGTAACGGACCACTGGGTTCTCTTTTACCCCGATAAGTAGTATTCCAATAATCACCAGTATAGTAATATGTTTTCTTTGTATAGCGGTCATTGGTCCGTTTATGTCTGAAACAGGCCACTTCGTTCAGTATCATAACATGTGCTGTTCTGTATCATATTAGACGCAATGAAATCCTTGTTTGTTTTACCTAGTTTGCAATTACTTTTCAAATTCTGCATTGATATAACTGAGTATTAATCATGTTTTACCTTGCAATGTATCCATTCCAATATGGCCGACTTGTATCTACTTGGTATGCATTGAGGGAAATGCACATCTTCTATGTTTACCACTCTTGACATTTTTCACTGTGTATTTAAAATGTTGATTCACGAGGTAAAGTTATCGTGTGATCAAGACACTCTGTGTGTCGAAACGCGTAGCGAAATCCGGTGAATAAAAACTGTTGGCAGAATCTCCTTGAGTGCGCGACCTTGCTTATTGGCAGATTTGTGGATTGTTCATTGAAAGTTTCGGCTAAGGGTTTGCCGATTTTCGCGCCACCTGACGACGGGAGGAGGTACCCAGCAAAACCCAGTGTGCTTGGAATATATATATATATATATATATATATATATATATATATATATATATATATATATATATATATAAACACACAATTGTGGCTATTCTCCAAGCCTCTTGTTCGGCGGGCACACGGCAGGGGTAGCCACCCCCGTATATTAGCACGATTTTCACCAGCAGGTTCCCTCCTCCAGTCCCGGGAAGAAACCACACAGGAGCCGTGGCCACGATTCAAAAGTGCAGTTTATTGCGAATCACAAGGACCTACGCGTTTCGGAGTAAAACACTCCTTCCTCACGGGCAAGAAATATAGCCTTATAGCCCGCCGTAGAGGGCTATACCAGCTATTAAAGGCCCTCTCCAGCGTTAAAGGCCCCGAGCCGAAGGCGAGGGCCTTTAACAAGGGAGAGGGACTTTAATAGCGGTATAGCCCATCTACGAAGGGCTATAAGGCTATTAGAACATTCTGCCACTAGAGGACAGAATGTTCTAACAAAAAGAACAAAGCCTTTTGGGAGCGTGAGGGGATTGGAATCCCCTCAGGTTCCCTGAAGCCTTTGTTGACAGCCAGAGCTGTGAACAAAGAACCATTGGAATGTTGGAGCTCCAGGCTTATACCAGCCATTATAAGCCCGGAGCACCCCATTGTTTTCAATGGAGCTCCCAACATTCCAATGTTCTAATGTGCATTTCAAAAGTGTTAATAAAGTAAAGTAAAAAGACACGTGATAATGAAAATAAACAATATACTTCGACTTGTTACGTCTTTTCTGTGGTATTACATGCAATACATCACTCCAGTTAATATTATTTGTTCATTTTGATCAAGAATACAAAAGTAATCAATATTCACAATTTATAAATCAAATTGGCACTTAATACCCCTTGTTCAAAATCAAAAGTAAAATACACGGGCATGGGGTTCGAACCGGCCATCCCAAAAGATAGTTGGACATGATTAATGTATTGAGCTATTTGGGCGGCAATGTAAGATTCAGAAATTTTCACTGCTAAGTGTTCCGTACCAGCATAATAGCAAGAACATTCATAAACTGTGCCACAAAAAATTCATTAATAAGAACATAAAACAGTATTATGAGCATACTATGTTCTGAACGTGTGGTCAAACCAAGCACTGACTAAATAAAGGCCTCAGACCGGTATGGCACTACATATTCCAAAATTAGATGAAATACACGGGCTAAAGGCTCGAACCGGCCATCCCAAAAGTAGTCATTCAAGACAAATGCATTGTGCCAATTGGGCGGTAATGTTTGATTAGAAAATTTCAATACGTAGGTTTAAATGCCAGCATGTAGGCGAGAGCATGACTACGCCACATTAAATTGCATTATTGAGAACATACAAAATGTGGTCCATCTGCTATATACATGAGATGATGCTTGGAGGTTAAGTCAAATGAAATGGTAAGTAAACAAGTTATAGCCTCCAATCAGAGAGGTGGGATACTCATATGCCAGTGTCCTAGCTTTACTATAAGTGAAAGAATGAAACCTCTCAATAAGGGTACTGATAAATGTCACCACCCTGCATGTTTCTTGGGTATACAAGATTCTTACCCAACATCAAATACTAAATAAGAAAACATAACTGTATTGCCCCAGTGGGCATAGTCTGTATAACACAACACAATGGTATTTCCCTGTAGGCATATTCATATTATGTACAATTCATCGTAGCAGATTGGAACCAAAAGCATATCATGCCCTAGTGGGCTATTGTATTCTTGATCATAGATGGAGTCCAAGGTAAGTTACTGTACCTGCAACAGATAAGACAATAAAGACAAAGGTCTATTAAAATCTCTACAGCCTAAAATTAGCGGTTGTAAAGAATAAAACACACAAATTCTAAAAACAGCAATCAGAAAGGGTAAGCAGCAAGTAACATGCAATGGTTAACTAGATATTTTAGACATCATGGAGATGCACAGATAATTCTTCGTCCATATTTAACCCATGGGGCACCATGGTATTAAATCTCACAATGAATTTGGACTCTAATTTCCTGAGCTCCAACACTCTATTCCCTCCTCGCACATTTGGAGGGATGCAGTCAATCACAGCAAATTTTATTAAGTTGGCATTGCTCTTGTGGTGTTCTTGAAAGTGGCGAGACACTGGGTAAGATTTATCATTTTTAGTAATGGCCCTAAAATGTTCAAGCACACGTTTCTTACCTTTGTGGATAGTGCTGCCAATATAATATTTTGAACATGGGCATTTCAAGGTGTAAATGGCAAATTCAGTATTACAACTGAGATGTTTTTGTATGATCCATGGATCCTCATTGTTATTAAACTTGAGGGATTTTATACTAGTACTAAACTTGCAGGCCTTGCATTGGTTGCATGTAAAGAAACCTTTTATTGCATTACTTTTTTTAGGGGTTTGAATCATGTTGTTGCCAAGATAATCACGTAGTGATTTCGGTTTGCGGAAGGTTAGAGACGGGTAATCTCCAATGTATTCATTTAGGTCATCGTCAGTTTTGAGGACCTCCCAAAATTTCTTGAGGCTCTTTCTTACTTCCCATGCTTGTGTACTATAAGTCGTTATAAATCTTATAGTCTCTTTAGGTTTACTTTGAGAATCAACGACTTTGGGAAATAAAAGATCTCTACGGTCGAGGGAATCAACTTTCGTGATGGCCTTCTTGATATTTTTAGGGCTATAGCCTCGTGTAAGAAACCTTTCACTCATGATTACTTTTTCTTTCTCAAATTTGTCATTGGTACTACAGTTCCTTCGGGCACGTAGTAGTTCTCCGAATGGTATACTGTGTATCAAATTATGTGGGTGGCAACTGCCTGCATGTAGTAGGCTGTTACCAGCCGTGGCCTTACTGTACAGTGAACTTTCGATAGTATTATCCTTGATCTCAAGTTTGAGGTCGAGGAATTCCATGGAATCAAAACTGATCTGGTGTGTGAATTGGAGATTAAGTTGATTTTCATTCAGCATCTCTACAAATTGATTAGCTTGCTTTTCTGTGCCACTCCACACACAGAAAATGTCATCTATATAACGCAGCCATATGTTCTTATTAATGAATTTTTTGTGGCACAGTTTATGAATGTTCTTGCTATTATGCTGGTACGGAACACTTAGCAGTGAAAATTTCCAAATCTTACGTTGCCGCCCAAATAGCTCAATACATTAATCATGTCCAACTATCTTTTGGTATGGCCGGTTCGAACCCCATGCCCGTGTATTTTACTTTTGATTTTGAACAAGGGGTATTAAGTGCCAATTTGATTTATAAATTGTGAATATTGATTACTTTTGTATTCTTGATCAAAATGAACAAATAATATGAACTGGAGTGATGTATTGCATGTAAAACCACAGAAAAGACGTAACAAGTCGAAGTATATTGTTTATTTTCATTATCACGTGTCTTTTTACTTTACTTTATTAACACTTTTGAAATGCACATTTCTTGCCCGTGAGGAAGGAGTGTTTTACTCCGAAACGCGTAGGTCCTTGTGATTCGCAATAAACTGCACTTTTGAATCGTGGCCACGGCTCCTGTGTGGTTTCTTCCCGGGACTGGAGGAGGGAACCTGCTGGTGAAAATCGTGCTAATATATATATATATATATATATATATATATATATATATATATATATATATATATATATATATATATATATTCACTGAAAAAAACATAGGTTTCACACTAGTTATAGTTAGGAATTATCATTTAACAAAACCTATTAAATTCATTGAAAAAACCATAGGTTTTACACCAGTTATAGTTATCTGGAAATTTTACTCGCATAAAACAATTGAAATTCCCACGTTATAGTTAGTTGGACTCACTATAACTTGCGCGTGCAATGCAGTGCTGATGACATCACATATTACATCACTCATGACATGGTCAGTGACGTCACTTATGACATCACTGATGACACCATCCAGTGAATGTGTGTCTTTCTGAAAAATAAATATTAGTGAGTAATGTTTAAATATTTAAATATATGTATTAGTGTTTCACTTTGTGTATAAGTGGCTGCATGGGTTGGTGAGTAACTACATGTGTTTGTATATGAGTTATTAGATGTTTTTTTAGTATCAGTATGAGTGTCTGTATTGTTTAGTGTGGGTATTACTTACAACATTGATGCATAAGTGACTGACTCACTGTTTTTTTTTTATTTTTTTTATTGTTTTTATTGCAGAATTAGAAACCACAGAATACAATGGCTCAACCAGTCCACTCGTAATGTCCCCCCGTTCAATCATTAAGACGTATACCATAGACAGCCATTCAGCCCGCATCCCGGAGGCCGGGCGGCATAGTACCTTAAATAGCAGGAAGGCATCACGGTGAGTGTCCCTTAGGGACAATGGTCGAAAGAGCATTTTACGTATCTGCGTTTTACCCCCCCACCCACAACAAATAACAGCGTCAGCCATCCCACTTATGCAGGTCAATACTATTAGCCGCTTCCAGACCCGCCCCGGGCACTGTGGGGCCTACCATACCTGGCCTGCTCCCCTCTACAACCTCCCGCTCATCGCCTACGCCCCACTGGCCGCTTCTCGGCTCAGAGTCACCATCGTGGTCAACCAACCCCCTGGCATCCGGCCCTCCCCGAACTCCCACTAAACAGCCCCCCAGCGTCCCCTCCCCGGCAACTGCTAATGGTGTGTGTCCTGTTCTTAAGCGTATTATGGATCCCCGCTACAGTGTCAATGACCTCTCTGAGTTAGTATGCCTCGCAGTGTCCACAGGTCCATCCACTCAATCCTCATCCTCCACTAACGAATCACGCAAGGCTTGCACCACCAATTCCCACGCACGCGCTGCATCCAAGGCCTTCTCATTACCAAGCTTGACAGCCTGCTTCATTCGGAGCACACTCTCACAATCAGATCACCGCAGCAATTCATTCTTCCACCTCCGCACAGACGGCCCGCCCCTGGACTTCCAATGCCATGAGATCTCTCTTTGCGCCAGTATCAGACCCAGGTCAATAAATTTGCTCGTCACCTTAGTGTGTTTGGTGTGCGGGAACCAGAGCAACAGACATGCCGCCATGTCGAAGTCCACTTCCCTGTCGGTCACGTCGTTTAGGAGGCCCCCCACCTCTGCCCAATAGGCCTCCAAATGCGGACAACCCCAAAACAAATGATCCATGTCCGCCTCCGGAGACGAACATCTCGGGCACCGCGCGTCCTGCACCTGGAAGTACCGCCGTATTTTTTCCGGGGTCAGATAGGCCCTATGTAGCACAAAGAAATGCACTTGTTGGAAACGCGCATTCCTCGTGCCTTTCCATGTGCGCCGTAAAATATGGCTCCATACCGTGTCTGGAATGGGCCTGCCCACACTCTCCTCCCATTTAGCTTTGAGCCCCTGGAGCGGTTCCAGTCCCTCGTGCAACATCCTGTTATGGAGGCAGGTCACAGCCTTAAAGGTGCCCGCCCCCATCACCACATACTGGCACGCCATAGTCGTGTCCGGTTCTATGAGCCCGCCCTTCCAGTGCTTCTGTATAGCCGCTACCACCGCCGCATGCAGGAGAAAACCCCCGTCAGACAGCCCGAACTGTTCCTGAAGAACTCCGAAGGGCACCAAAGTCCCATCGACATACAGGTCTCCCACCACCTGAAGTCCCGCCTCCTCCCATTCCAGCAACGGGGACCAATCACCCCCGTGCGGTAGGGCCGTCAGCATACCAATCGGAATTTCCGGCGCATAAGGCCGAGTCGCCCTCCCCCTCCTAAGACTCCTCTGCCAGCACAGCCTGAGCGTCCGTTCCTCCATTGTGAGGCCCGCAGCTCCAGCCTCTGCTGCATTACGATATAGGACAGCACATGGCGCTGTATCCCCAACTCCAGATCACACTCCGGTCCCCTAAACACCCAGGCCACATGTTGCGTGAGAACCTGGAGTTGCGCCGCCAAGTAATACAGTTCAAAATCAGGAACAGCCATCCCCCCTCAATCTTGGGGCGTAGCAACATATTCAGGGCCACTCTACGGCGGCCGTGTCCCCACAGGAAACCAGTAATCATCGTCCTCAGGTCCTTAAAGATCCTCTGAGGAATCCAAATGGGTAGCATCCGGAAGTAGTACAGGAGTCGGGGGAGCGCCACCATTTTCAGAAGAGCAATCCTTCCTAGAACCGTCAGCGGGAGGGTCGACCAAAAGGACATGCTGCCCCTCAGTGCCCGAACGCACCGACCAATATTGCCTTCTAATAGGTCCGCGGTCACATGGTAGATGCGGACTCCCAGATAAGTAAAGCAAGATGGCTCCCAGACCACCCCCGAGTCACGAGCAGGGCAGGGCGACTCCGCTCTCAGCGGGAACACACAGGTCTTCGCCCAGTTAACCTTAAGGCCCGACAACTGGCCAAACTCCGACAACAGGTCCATCGCTCCTTCCAGGGCCCGTTCCATATCGGCTAAATACAGCAACAGGTCATCCGCATATAGCGAGATGTGATGTAGCCGCCCGCCGCTATGTATCCCCGCGTATCTGTCACCCGACCTAGCGTGGACCGCCAAGGGTTCCATCGCCAGATCGAACAGGAGGGGGGAAAGGGAGCACCCCTGTCTCGTGTCCCTACCCACCGGGTACGCCGCAGACACCAAACCACCCAATCGTACCCGCGCCGTCGCTGAGGAGTACAAAACCTTCGTCCACCGGCGGAACCCATCGCCTATGCCAAACCTCTCTAGCACTCCATCCAGAAAGACCCACTCCAAACTATCGAATGCCTTCTCAATGTCCACTGATAAGACCGCTTGGGTCCCATCCTCGTCCTGAACGGCGTCCATTATCCCAACCAGGCGACGGATATTCAACGCTGTGCTCCTCGTGGGGATAAACCCTGCCTGATCCCTGTGTACCAGGCCCGTCATGTGTGGAGCCAGCCTGGCGGCCAGAATCCGGCTCAGGATTTTGTAGTCCACCGTCAACATGGACAGCGGACGATAGGACCTCACATCTGTTGCATCCCTGCCGGGCTTTAGGAGCGGCACAATCAAAGCCTCCCTCATGGATCCAGGCAAACCCCCTAACTCATAAGCCTCCGTGTACACCACCAGCAGTCTGGGTGCCAAGCAGTCTACAAACTGCTGGTAGAATTCGATCTGTAGCCCGTCCACCCCGGGTGTTTTATTCCGAGCCATATGTTTAATGGCCGCCCGTATTTCAGGAAGCGTAATCGGACCGCCCAACTCTTTCGCGTCCTCCTCGTCAAGGACCGGAAGCTGCCTCGCCTCTAGGTACTCCGCAATTTCCTGGGCCTCCACTCCCAACTGACTCTGGTATAATTCCTCATAATACACACAAAAGCACTCCAACACCGCTGCCTGAGAATATACCGTCTCCCCCAGTGCGTTGTTGATACTAAGGACCGGGCAGCCCCTAAGTTCAGGGTTAGCGAGTCTGGCCAAGACCGTGCCCACCTTATCACGTTCAGCATGCGCTCTGATGGCGTATTGCCTATAGTCGTAACATCTCAACCGCTCCGTTTCGGTGGCGACCACCTCCTTCGCCTCCAACAACCGGGCCTGCAAATCCGGCCTAGACGGCCTGCGCCGCTCCAAGTCCCTCAGATTCTCTTCCGCTTTCGCAAGTGCCTTCAGCACAGTCGTACGAGCATTCGAAAACCGACCCAGGCATACCCCTCTCACCACCACTTTCATTGCATCCCATTCAGTGGACCTATACGTGGCCGTCCCCTCGTTCTCGCCAAAGTAATGATCGATGCCCTGCTGGACAGCCTCACTAAACACTGAGTCCTCCAACGTGTCTGGCCGGAGCCGCCATGTTGGAATCGCCGAGCGCTCCCGTTGCCACTGGATATGTACCAATAGGGGATTATGGTCTGAAATGGTTCTAGCCAAGTATTCCGTGTGTGAGATCAAAGGGGCCAGGGATCCGCCACAGAGCACTGAATCTATCCTCACGTGTAGCGCATGGAGAGCTGAGTAAAAGGAATAGTCCCTGGTGTCCCTGTGCTGTTCCCGCCACACATCCAGCAACCCCCACCTGTCCTGCCAATCCTTCCTGTGCATGGCCAACTTACGTACCGGGGAATCAACAAGGGGGGGGTTAGACCTATCCAAGACCACATCCGTAATCGAGTTAAAATCCCCCCCAAGTACCACCGGGCCCGCTAGGAAAGAGGCCTAGGACCCGGAAAGGCCATCGAAGAATCGGGCCTGATCAGTATTTGGCGCATACACACAACAGAGAACCACATCCCTACCATACAACCGCCCCTCCACCGCCACAAACCTGCCATCAGGGTCCACCACTTGGTTCAGTACCTGAAACGGTATCCCCGCTCTCACCCAAATCAACACCCCCCTGGCATATGCTGAGTAAGTGGTGCCGAACACCTGGCCCCGCCATCTTTTCTGCAACGCAGCACATTCCTTTTTTGCCACATGGGTCTCTTGTAGCATGGCAATCTGGACCCCCCTGCGCACCAGATATGCATGCACCTTGTGGCGCTTGACCATGGTTCGTAGCCCCCGGACATTCCACGTTAGGCATTTTAAACTAGGTAACGTCCCCATACCAGCAGCAAACAGTCCAGGTCAAATAACGCCAGTTCACATCCCCACCAAAGCAGTTGCCCCCCCCGGAACAAACCCTGAAAAGAAAAGCACCCCAAACCCCACTCCCCAGGACAGAGCCCACAAACCCAGTGTCAGCCCCGATCCAAACCTCAAACCAACCACACATTCTCCTAACCTGTGGTCTCCACCACAGAAGGCCTTAAGGGCCATAGGGGGGTGAGTTATCGCCGACGCCAGCTGGCGGAGCCCGCGCCTCGCGCTCCCATCCTGTCCTGCCCACGTGGCACCCTACCCGGCAACGCACCCATCACCAACAGGATGCCGCCCTACAATCAGATCTCGTCCAAGTCCCAACATAGCCTCAACCGTGAAATATCCCATCAGAAGTCTGGGGGGTCACCACCGGCCCCTTCGAGCTTTCCGCTTCCGAAAGGTCCTCTCCTGTCCTGCTGCCTTCGCCGCCAGAGTCCGTCTCCGCCAGTTCACTTTCCTGCTGCGACCCCATAATGGCCGCCGTCGCTGCGAGCGCATCTCTCTTTTCCGCAGCCATTTGGGCCTCCCGTTTCTCCCGCTGGCGCCTATTGCGGGACCGAATGCGTTGCGATTATCTGATCTGAGGCAGTTTAGGCCGATCTCGCCTACTTTTGTGTGACCTGTCCGTCCCCGCTCTGTACGACTCCAGCCACTGCCATGCCTCGTCCGGAGTCTGAAAGAAGTGTGTGGTCTCATCCATGATGACCCGCAGCTTGGCCGGGAAGAGCAGGGAGTATTGAATGCCCTCCTCTCGCAGCTCCTTCTTCACCGCCAGGAACGATGCTCTATTTCTTTGGACCGCCTGGGTGTAGTCCCGGAAGATTGTGACCCTGCTGTTCTCCACCTCAAACGGGCCCGACGTCCGAGCCCTCTGGATGAGGAGGTCCCGGTCCTTATAATGGAGGAGCCGCACCACCATCGGTTGGGGGGGCGGCCAAGTCCTGGTGGGCGAGCAGGCACCCTATGGGCTCGTTCCAGAGTAAAGAAAGGAGTAAGCCCCTCCGGCGCCACCACAGTCCGAAACCAGTCCTCCATGTAGGCCACCGCATCCTCCCCCTCAATTCGTTCCGGCAGGCCTACGACCCGCACGTTATTCCTCCTATTGCGGCCTTCAGCATCCTCCGCACGTCGCTCCAGCGAGTCCAACCGGGCCAGGATGTCCGTGATCTTCTGCTCCGCGGTCACCACCGACGGTTTCAGGTCCAATAACAGCTGATCGTGGTCCTTGACCTTATCCGCAAGCTTCGCATGGTCCGCTCGCAATAGCCCCAGCCCCGTGGCTACTTGCGCGATGCCCTGCTGCAATGCCTCCTTGGTCGAGGTAATCGCGTCCAGTATGGCATCCAAGCGTCGATTCAGTCGCTGCTCCTGGTCCAACTCCGGCGGGGGGGTCTCGCCCACCTGGGACAGCGCCGACAGGTCCCCCTGTCCGCTCTCCACGGCCACCAGCCCTCCCGTAGCCGCCATCTTAGGGTACTGCGTCACAGGCCAGGAAACCCTTCCAGTCCCGGCACTCGTGGGTCGGCGCCAATTTCCCAATTATCGAGCAGGATCAAGCGCCACCGCCGACGCCCGCAGCTCCAAGGGCCAAGTGGGTGAGCCCTGTCCGATCTGCCCCCTCGTGAGCCTAGAGGAGGAAGGGAAGAGGGAGGGATAGCGGCCAGCAGATGTCCTCAAAGTCCGAGCGGAGCCGGGTTCCCTGTCCCCCGATCTTCAGGACTGTCGCCACAGTCCCTACCGCTTCGATCTCTCGGCTGCAGAGACCTCCACCAGTCAGCACCAAGGCCACTCAATGTCGACGTCCGGAGCCGCCCGTCCACTCCGCCGCCATTTTCTTCTCACTCTCGGCGACACCTCAGCCGTCGCTCATCAGGGTCTCCTCGGGGCCAGCAGTCCCCCAGCCACTTTCTGCCGACGCCCAATGGCCCCCTTATACTTCGTAGGGCAGGAGTGTCGGCCACGGGTAGCCCAGGGTGCAGAAATCAGGAGAAGTAGCGGGATTCCGCGCGGAGCTGCGGGCTCACGCCGCCATCCCGATCGGCGTCCAAGCCACGCCCCCCCCGACTGACTCACTGTTTGTATGTATTTTGAAGACTGCATATGTGCAGGACTGTATGGTTGAATAGTGTGTATAAGTGTATGTTAGTGAGTGGATGACTGTCTCACTAGTGTCTTTATCAGTAACTACATATGTTTTAATATAGAATATGTGAATATTGATGCATATAAGTGAGTATATGTGAGAGTAAGAGATTGTAAGAGTTCCTGTTTAAATAAGTATATGTTTCTATAAGTGATTGTTTAAGAGAATAAATATGTGTAAATTTCCATAGAAGTAAGGTGGTAGTGTGTGTACAGCTCTATATGCAAATAAATGGATGTTCAATAGTTTAGTTGCATGTGTGAGTATGTGTGTGAGTAACTTATGGATGACAGTCGGTGTGTAACAGGATGTATAGGTGTATCACTACATATGATGAGTGAGTATACGTATGAGTGATTATATAGAACTGTTGGTGAATGAGTGGATGTGTATATAGATGGTGGAATTACTGAATTGGTTGTTGTAACTGATATGGGTATGTCCATTTTTTTGTAAATTTAAGTTTCTATTTTTGAATATGTGTTTCAAGAGTTACATTACAGTGAAAGGAGGTCTGTCACTCTGTCACAAGGATGGTGTCATCAGTGATGTCATGAGTGATGTCACTGACCATGTCATGAGTGATGTAATATGTGACGTCATCAGCAGTGCATTGCACGCGCAAGTTATAGTGAGTCCAACTAACTATAACGTGGGAATTTCAATTGTTTTATGCGAGTAAAATTTCCAGATAACTATAACTGGTGTGAAACCTATGGTTTTTTCAGTGAATTTAATAGGTTTTTTAAATGCTAATTCCTTACTGTAACTGGTGTGAAACCTATGTTTTTTTCAGTGAATTTCAATGGTTTTTTAATAGCAAATCTCTATAGGTATGAAAAGTAATATTTTTCATAACGAATTTTATATTGTATAATTATGTAATAATATTTTTTATATTTTTACTTTTTTTTTTTTTGCCCCGGAGCGCTCCCGGGGCGCATACCGGGGAGCCCCCCGGTCAGTGCAATTTTGCAGCGCGCCCCAGGCGCGTACGGGGAGCGTCCCATTAGAGCTATTGCCGCGAACGAAAACAACATCATGCCGTTTCGCGCAGTCGCGTGATGCGTCATATGACAAACTGCGTAAGCGCACCCGGAAGCACGCAATCGCATATGATCGCGCAACGTCTCGACGGGCTTACGCCGCGTGCCCCGGGGCGCGTAGCGTAAGTGCGTCAGGTCATATGATCTGAAAATAACACTTTTCATTGGTGCAGATCAGTTTTGGTTTCCAAATGATGAAAGCCTGTGTCATGTGACTTGAAAATAACACTTTTCATTGGTCCAGAACAGTTTTGTTTTCCAAATGATGAAAGCCCCCACCTTTTTTCCTTATTCTGACTTTGTCTTTTGACTGAGGAAAACCTTTTTGGAGTTCTATCTCTACTCTTTACTAGTTTGAAAAGGCTATATTAGCAGCAGCAGCTGGAGGATCTGCCCCACCACCACCACCATCTAAAAGACCACCAGAAGATTACATTGGTGGTCAACAGGATGAGGAGGAGAATGATGAAGAGGAGGAACAGAGAAGGGAATTCCTGCCTGAAAATAAACAGCCCTACCAACCAAATGAGCACTTTATTTGGGAGTTCTACAAAATCCCAAGGGTTTTTAAAAAAGTCAACGCTGCAAAGGTGACTTGTTTAATTTGTGATGCTGAGTTGTCCAGGGGGAACCCTAACAAAAAGTATTCCTTCGGGAATCATACAATGATTGCATCCAAACAATTATTCTAATGCAGAGTTAAGGGACCTCTGCAGTAAGCTACCCCAATCAACGTCTAGACGCTCAACATCAAAACAACCCACTCCATCGGGTCCGGGGGCAAGAGACACATTGGCTACTATTCAACCTAAGTTTGCCGATTACAAAATCGTGTGCATATATTGTAACAAGACACTTTGCTATGGTGAGCAAAGTATCGAACTTATCATGGTTGCTAGTGATAACCATAAGTCTCCAAGAAAACCCTAAATGTTCCTGATTTTTTTTTGCTCCAGTTGAGCCATTTACAATTCCCTGTTTTTTGTTTCTCCCCATAAAAAATACAAAAAAAATATAAAAGTGTTCAGAAAAGCCCAAAAAAGTAAAAAATGTACCAAAAAACAATAAAATAAATATAAAACAACAAAAAGAAAAAAAAAACAGTTCTTTTTAGAACTACGTCCAATTTATAAAAAAAATGCTACATTTTTTGAAAACTCTGTCATTGTTTTTTCCCTATGGTACGCTCCCCGGTACACTCCCCGGTGCGCGTACCGGGTGCTCCCCCCGCGCAAATCGAAAAAAAAAAAATCTTTTGCCCCGCGGGGCCCTTTTATGGCCCCCACATCAAACCTAGGGGGTCAGGGGGGGTCTACTCTGCCCCCTTATGGTCATTTCCCCCTTTGTTTTTGCCACCTCTTGTGTCTCAATTTTACCGAGACACAAGATGGCGGTCGCTCCGGACTGTTTGGAATGTTTACAGACACCCGAGAGCCAATCAGCTTTCCGTGCGCAAGTCGCGTAGCACGCCCGGTGCGCGTACCGGGGCGCGCTTATAGACATATATATTTTTTTTAACCTAAATTACTCAAAATCCACTGGAGCACATATCTTGAGACATAGCAAAGGGCCATCGGGCTACCAGTCCCTACAATTTTGCCACGTTTGGTGGAAATCCATTCAGCCGTTCGGGCTAAAAGTGAGTTCGACCGCCCTATGGAAATTAACATGGAGAAAACACGTTTTGGGACCCCCCTTTTATCTCGGCCCCCGCTTGATGAATCCCCCCCACATTTTCAGGGAAGGAGCGGAGCGGGCCACGAACTTTGAGAAATTCGCGAAGATTCATCCACCGGCGCCAACGTTATTCCCAATAGAATGTTGCGGATTTCTATGGAAAGTAGATCCTAACTATAACTACCTACTGGCGACCGCCAGTAGGTAATATTGATATAGGTATACTATATCTAAGTAAGGGGTGCTTACACCACCTTACCCAGGCTGCACGTGCTGACCTGTGGTGCCATTATTGAAGTCTTCGCAGGGGTGGCATAACACATGCTTCAGCCCCTGGTAGGCCTCTGGGGTACCTATGCCCTTGGTACCTAAGGTACAATATACTAGGGACTCATAAGGGTAACCCAGTAACCAATCTGGAGTGTTCCTAAAGTACATGTAACCAATTTAGAGAGGGAACAGCTAGGCTGTGGTCCTGATTAGCAGGGCCACAGCCAGACTAAAGTAGATAAACCAGCGCAACACAGCAAAAAGTGGGGGGTAACCATAGGAAGCAGACCCTACTCTCCTACATCCGCTAACCTCCTTGCACTCACTCACATGGCATAAATTCTGCACTCTCCCATCTTCAAGTTTCACTGCACCTTCCAACACCTTTACGATCTTCAATGGATCAGACCAACGAGGTGCCCCCTTTTCCAATAGGCCTGGTTTCCTCACTCGCACATACTGACATACCAAAATATTTGTCCCTACCAAGAGAGTTGACAAATTCCTCCTGCATATCGAACTAGCCGAATTCTTCCGGAAGTGGAAGCTCTGCGCCTTTTTTGAAAGACAAGACACCAATAATGACACAAGGGAAACCAATGAGACTGGTCTAGGACCCAAATCTACATTCATGCCTCCACCTTCCAGTATTCCTGTAGAGATCATTGCCTTCGAGCAGGCCGTCTACAATGAAGTAGAGAAAACCAATCAATCAGAGACTTAAAACAACCTATCAAAAGAAGAACGGGCAGCACTGAAAACCCTCCGAGACAACGACAACATTACCATTAAACCCGCCGACAAAGGCGGTGGGATTGAGATACAAGACACCGAGGCTTACTGAGCGGAGTGCCAGAGAGTCCTCGATGACAACCGCAATTACAGACACCTCAATGGCGACCCTTCTAATCAACTCAAGCTAGCAATCACCAACCTGGTGACCTCAGCGGCAGACAACAACCACATCTCCAAAGAGGAGGCTACCTTCCTCTGCAACACACAAGCCTGGATACCGTACTTTTATACAGTACCAAAAGTACACAAGGAAACGAGACCACCCCCGGGACGACCGATTGTCTCAGGCTGCAACTCACTCCTTGAACCCTTCTCAAGGTTCTGTGACTTTTTTCTTAACCCTCTAGTACAGGCAGCGACCACCTACATCAAGGACACCAAACATCTCCTGTCCCTCCTTCTAGACCTGGATTTTGTCCCCACAACCCAGTTACTTGTGGGACTGGGCATTGAAAGCCTGTACACAAGCCTGCCCCAAGATGTCACCCTCAAGGTCCTAGAAGAAACCCTGACCAACTCACAATGCGAACACACCACACCAAGGGAATTTGTCCTAGACTGCGCAAGATTGGCATTAAAAGAGAACTTTTTTGAATTTGAGGGCACATACTACCTCCAAACAAACGGAACATCCATGGTCAGTATTTTTGCGCCCAGTGTGGCGGGGCTATACGTCCACCACCTGGAACAGTCACATATCCTCGAACCCAACAACCCTTTCACGGAATCAATACTTTTCTGGCGCTGATACATTGATGACGTCCTCATGATTTGGGAAGGCTCGGAGGAGTCCTTGAAGAACTTCCTGACCTGGCTCAACTCACGTGATCCCTACCTACGCTTCACGTACACCAGCAGCAAAGACCAGTTACCTTTCCTGGAGCTACTGATCAAGGCCACCAATGGCAAACTATCAACCACCACGTACTACAAACCCACGGCAAGAAATTCACTACTGGCCTTTGAAAGTCTCCACTCACGACCACTAAGGGAGAACCTGCCCTATGGCCAATTTATACGCATAAGGCACATTTGCAGCAATAAGGAGGACTACAACACACAGGCCACAGACCCTTCCCACAGACTACAACAACGAGGCTATCCAAGAAGGATCATCGACAGGACCAAGAATTGGGCAAAAAAACAAAATAGAGATGCCCTCCTGGAAACACCGACCCATCAAGAAACAATAACACCATTGACCTGTGTCACTATGTACAACCCTATCTCCGATTCAGTGGCTAAAATCATCAAGAAAAATTGGAGAATCATCAACACGGGCAAACAAGACTGGGACCTACCCCTCTTTGCCTACAAAAAATCGAACAGCCTACGGGATCAACTCATCTCTACCCGGCCTAGAACCATGGACACCACCACCAACCCTACACTACATTTAGTATGGAACCTCCCCAAAGTCACAGGTCACTACCCCTGTGGCGGTTGCAGCATTTGCCATCTCACGACACAGTTCTTCGATCCTGGTGACACAGGGACACATCGCTAAGGCTATTTCCTGCATTTTGGCTTCAGGTTCAGTGGGTGGAGGGAAGATTTATTTTATTTCGTCATTGTTTTAACCCCTTCGACGCTGATGACGAGCTGGGCTTGTCATGGCGTAGCCTCCTCGCACGCTGATGACGAGCCCAGCTCGTCCCGTAAAGTGTGTTTTTTAAAAACCCAGCGTGCGAGCGGAATTCCGCTCGCACGCATGCTGTTAAAAATAGTGTGAATAACCCTGAACACCCACCTGCCTTATTATACACTCTTGCGCCCGGTCCACCGCAGCCCTGTGGCTGATTGATGTGGAGGGCATTGACAAGAGGAAAGACCGGAACCACTCATTTCTTGGAGCGCGCCATTTTGGTCGGCGCTCTAGTTGCTGCACGCCGCATTTTCCTATTTAAACCTTAGAGAGGGCGCGGGCATACTGTTTGTGCAGTTCTCCGATCCTGCTGACATGGGGAAACATCGTTAAGGCTATTTCCTGCATTTTGGCTTCAGGTTCAGTGAGTGGAGGGAAGATCTATTTTATTTCGTCATTGTTTTAAAAATAGCGTGAATAACCCTGAACACCTACCTGACTTATTATACACTCTTGGGCCCCGGTCCAACGCAGCCCTGTGGCTGATTGATGTGGAAGGCATAGACAAGAGCAAAGATCAGAACCACTCACTTCCGGGAGCACGCCATTTTTTTAGGTGCTCTAGTTGCTACACGCCCCCTGGCAACTATTTATATCCAATATGGCGCGGGAGCGCCGGCGGCGCGCCGAAGACGTGCCAATGGCAAGCCCGTCTGCGCTCGTCTGCGCCAGTAGGTCGCCTCTCGCCAGAAACGCTGGCCAAAATCTGCCAGGTAGCTATCTTTACTCCAGAGAGGTTTTATTAAATCTGCGACTTCCATCTCACCATTGTAGCATTCCCCCACTTCATCCCCTGAGTGGCCCATTATGCTGTCCGTTTTGCACTTTTGTACTTTCTAAACCTATGCCTTTATCTGTTTCTCCTGTCATACTCCCTCAACATCGGCTTAAAATACTACAGTTAAATGTAAGATCATTAGCTAAACACCATGCGGAAATATATGACCGTATCATTGATGAAACTCCTGATATTTTCTTTCTGACTGAGACTTGGCTGAGTGATGATATGACGGCCACAACGAATCTGGCGCTACCCTCTGAATACTCGATTTCTTTGGTGAATAGAGCAACTAGGGGGGGGTGGTATCGCTGTGATCACCAGGTCTAGCTACTCCTGTCTTTTTGATAAAGTTAATATGGAGCGAGGTGAATGTGCTTCCGGTCTATTAATATTTAGGCCTCCCGGATCTGCCTCCGGTTTTTACAATGCTCTCTTAGAGCCAGTTGGAGCATTTGCCGTGGAATCGGCTAATTTTAGCATTTTTGGCGATCTTAACCTCCACTTTGGTCTGGACCAGGATCAGACTATTCGCACTATGCTTGCCGATTTAGCCACATTTCAGCTCCATCAAATAGTTAAAAGCCCTACACGTAAAGGAGGTCATCTGTTAGACCCCATATTTACAAACATTGAGATGGCCACTGTGATTACCCCTACTCCTCTGGCCTGGTCCGACCATCTCCTAGTTGAAATGACCATTTCCACGCCTGCATCTTCACACAACAATACTCAACGTTCGGTATTTAAAAGACCGTGGCGCAAGTTTCGACTTGAAGATTTCCATGCACTCTTAGGAGCGGACCCTTTAGGCCCTTTTAGTAATTGTCGAGACAGGATATGATTCATTCTATGCCTGGATCACCCGGGCACTTGACACTCTTATACCGGCAACCTGGATTAAGGGTTGCACACAGGATTCTAACCCCTGGTATAATGACACCTTGACTTCCCTGAAGAAGAAATGCAAAAGGTATGAGCGCAAGTGGAGGAAAGACTATGCTCCTAAAAAAAAGCTTACTATCTAGCCGAACCTAAAACATATCATAGAGCTGTATGCCGGGCTCGAGCAGAGAACTATGCTTCTGGGATTAAATTGAGCTCCAACCCCGCTAAAGTCATCTTCAGAATTCTCAAAGATCTCAGTGCCAAAAAATCTCCAGCGCCTATTCCCACGTCAGAATCCCAATGTGAAGAATTGGCCTCCTTCTTTGTGGAGAAAATACGGGCTATTTATCAATCTTTTTCTTCCATGACTATGCCCGGTCCATCTCCTTTCATTAGACCAGACTTAGCCTCTAATCTGACGGCTATTCCTGAGATTTCCTGGGAAGAATTTAGCACATTGACTGTGAAAATTAAGTCCGGCTCTCCGGCTGATCCACTCAAAGCTGCCCAGATCAGAGAATCCTCTCTGCCCTGTATGGCCCCGCTACACCAGCTGATTAATGCCTCTTTCTCATCCGCCATTGTTCCGGTGAAATGGAAACAGGCGTGGGTCTCTCCCATCCTTAAAAAACCTAATGTAGACCCTATGAAGCCTGAAATTTCAGGCCTATCTCTCTTCTTCCCTGGATAGCGAAGGTGGCAGAATCACATGTTAATACTATACTTACCAACGTTCTGAGCTCCAATAACATTCTGGATGAAACACAACATGGTTTCCGCGCTGGTCATAGTACCGAGACCGCTCTCTTGGCCATGACGGAACACCTGTGATCTATCCTTGACCATGGTCAAACGGCGGCACTGATCCTGTTAGATCTCAGTGCCGCCTTTGACACTGTTTCCAAGGTTCTGCTCCACCGGCTTGAGGAGGCAGGGATCACTGATATGGCCCTTACCTGGTTCAGATCTTTTTCTTTGACTCATCTACAAGGCAGCTGATAGTCCAGTCCACGGTTCTTTCCCGTTTGGACTACGCCTGTTCCCTGCTGCTGGGAGCCAATCGAGCAGAGATCTCTCGGATGCAGCGCACCCAAAATGCGGCTGCTAGAGCCTTAGTAGGCCTTCCCCGATTCTGCTCCATCTCTGATACCATCCGGAGGCTTCATTGGCTCCCTATCGCTCAGCGAATTCAGTTTAAGACTCTATGCCTTTCTTTCAAAATCTTAAAACTTGCTACTCCTAAAATGCTCTGCTACCTTTTGACCCCGTATGTTCCAACTCACGTATTACGCTCAGCAGGTCAACATCTGGTCAGGGTACCCCGATTAAGCGCTACCGAGCAGGAGGACGCTCCTTCGCTACTTAGCAACAAAATTGTGGAACTCATTACCAGCCGACATACGAGACCTGGAAGGCCTGTTGGACTTCAGAAAGGCAATCAAAACCCATCTCTTCCCCCTAAACTAAGCTTTTCTGGAATTATGCCCTGCTGAATCTCATCGGAGTCAGTTATCGCTCTGCTACAAAGCGCCGGGACGCCCCTTTGCTGGGGCAACTGAGCGCTATATAAGCTATTTTAACATAACATAACATACCAAAACCCTCAGTCTGGAAACGGGTAAAACATGGCACCAACGCAAGCACACAAACTGCAATTCGACCAACCTAGTATAGTTGATTGAGTGCCCATGCCAGCTCCGATACGTGGGGATGACCATGAGAAAAGAACGCACCAGAATCACTGAAAACAGAAGTACGGTTCGGTGCAAGAAGACTATCAGCAAACTCACAGAGCACTTCTTAAGGCATGGACATACCACCAATGACCTTAGATGGACAGTCATTGAGCAGACCCCTGTCCACCCTACAGACAACGAGAAGCACCTACTGTCCAAAGAACAATGCTGGATCTACAGATTGTCAACCCACACGGAGGGTTTGAATGATAATATTCCGTGGAACAGTGTTGGACAGGCCTCGTGGAAGGCCCGCTCCCTCCCCGCATGACAGGGCCCGGTCACCGGCCCTCCTTGTATCCCCAGAAAGAACCATCCCGGCAACCCGCAGAGGCAACCCGCAACCCGTCCCCAACGGAACTCCAGCTCCCGAACACCCCAGTATCGGCTGACCCGGGCCCCCGTCAGCACCAAGGCCCCGGCCCAGCCGCCATCTTTGGACACTGCATCACGAGGCCTCGACTCGGCCCCAACCCTGGGCCTGACCAGGCCCCAATACCGAGGCACCACCATCCACCCAGGAGGTGAAGAGACCACTTGGCAGGTCAAGGGGAGAAGGAGTGTCAATGGCTCTCCTCCGCCAGGTGTCGATCGCCTCCGGCCTCCCCAGGCGCTGGATCCACCCCCCTGCTGGGTGTCTGGACTCCCTCATCCCGGACCTCCCGACCTCCAAGCGCGAGGGTCCGGACATCAAAGGAGACCAGACCTATAACTGGGGCAGCTCCAGAGCAGGAAGGCAGTTGTATCCTGGAGTGGAGAGACACCGAGAAGAACTCATCCTTGACGGACTGCTGGCGCTGCCGCAGCCCTGCCTTGTGAACCCATCTCTGAAGCCTGCTGGCGCTGCCGCGGCCCTCTGCAACGTGCACCTTCGTCCTGGCCTGCTGGCGCTGCCATGGTCTATCCTTGTGAACCATCGCCTTGGCCTGCTGGCGCTGCCGCGGCCCCTCTGCATCGTGAACCATCATCCTAGCCTGCTGGCGCTGCCACGGCCCTCCTTGCTGTGAACCATCATCCTAGCCTGCTGGCGCTGCCGCGGCCCTCCTCGTTGTAAGCATTCGTCCTGGCCTGCTGGCGCTGCCGCGGCCCTCCTTGCCGAGAACTATCATCCTAGCCTGCTGGCGCTGCCGCGGCCCGACCTTGCAGATCCCCAAGCTCGAGGATTGTGAGCTTCCCTCTTGCCGCCCCGGTACCGGACCGGTACCAAGACTGTCCCGCTACCCCTTTTCCCCACAGAGACTAGAATTGGGAGGATCCTCGTGTCCTGACCCCACTGTATCGTTTATCACCTTGCCTCAAGAACCTTATATAAAGAGTGTTGATCTCATCCTTGTGTGGTGTCCATCTGTGGGGGGGAAGTTACTTGTCTGTACCATCGCCGGAGACGGCCCTCACCGGAGGCCTCTCCCCCTGTACTCGGCCGACCCTCCGGGTCCCCGTCTAACATTGGTGGCCAGCGGCGCGATCCGAACCAACGCATAATCGTACAGAGAGTAACTCACCCCACGACACATCCACAATGTCAACAAAAGAGAGCGGAACCACGGAAAAATTCCAGATGGAAAAACTAGAGGAATACAACCACAGAGAACTAAAACAATTCTGCATAGAACTAGGCATTGCTACCACAGGACTGAGCACGAAAGATGACTTCAAAAACTCCCTGGAATCTTGGGTGGAGACGGGTACGGCCGTACCCCAAAACCAAAGCCTCGAGGCACCCGAAACAAGCACCACGCCGACGGAAGAAAGAAGATCGGACCAGAGGAGGTCCGGGAACGAGAAAAAAGCAGGCTCCATGAATTAGAACTGGCTCGACTTCGTTTAGATGGAGAACTCAAATTGGCGGAACAAAAAATAACGTTGAAACACTTGCGGCTCCGGGAGGAGCGAGAAGAGAAACAAAGACAGAGAGAGTTAGAAGAGAAAAAGCTAGCCTACGAACATGAGCGCAACCTAAAAGAACTAGAGATTCGGAAACAGAACAAAGATCTCGGGGTCCCCGAGCGCCCGAACCCTCCTGCCACTACAGACCCCAAGGTCCACATCCCCAAGGATGTCGTCAGAGAGTATTACCGGAACGATGATATCCAGCAATGGTTCAAAGCCTACGAGGTAGCCATGACCTCCCACCGGATTCCCCGGAGCGACTGGGGAGCCGGGTTATGGGGGAGGTTTGTCAACGAAGGGCGAGACGCCCTGCTGCAACTCCCGGATCATCAGATGACATCCTACGACCACATGAAAGCCGCCCTCCTCACTCAATACGGACTCACACCCGAGATGTACCGCCAGCGGTTCCGTGACTGCACGCGGATCCCGGGTACAACCTGGGTGGAGTACGTGAACTTCTTTAGCCGAGCCTTCGAGGGGTGGATCAAGGGCAGCAAAGTGACCACTTATGAGCAACTCTTCGACCTTATTGTGTGGGAGCACCTTTCTAACAACTGCTTCGTCGAGCTCAGGCAGCACCTCCTCGACAGTAAACTGACTGAACCTCAGCAACTCGCCGCCGAAGCTGACCGATGGGAAAGCACCCGAGTTGCCAGAAACGGGCCCAGCGAACAGAACAGAGCCACCCAAGGACCCCATCGCCCCAGAGGGGGAGGAGGAGGCCAGGGTCGGGGCAGAGACGCCGTCCCGGTGGCTCCCGCCAGCAACGCCCCGCCCCCGGCCGGCAGCGGAAACCCCCCGATGCGTCCAGGTTTCCGGGCCAACGTTACTTGCCACCGATGCCAGCGACCCGGCCACTACGCCAATGATCCCAGTTGCCCGAAGAACCAGAACCCTATGCCCCGCCAGGTCGCTGCCGCCGCCCTGGGGGAAGAGCATTCCCCAGAAGACCCTGAAGAGTTCGAGCCCGACCAGCCCGAGTGGGAACCAGCCGCCATGTCCCTGGTCTGCCTAGGGGAAAGAGACATGATCCCGCGGGCCCCCCTGCCCGCCAACACGCAGAAATACAGCCAGTGGGTCAACATTAATGGGCGCCGAGCTGAAGCCCTCCGCGACACCGGGGCCAGTGTGACTGCAGTCCGCTGTCATCTGGTGACCCCGGACCAGATCTTGCCGAACATCCTTTGCCCCGTACGCTCGGCCGACAACTCAGAGAGCCTGTGTCGGATGGCCTGTGTCCCCTTCGAGTGGGGAGGAGTGTCCGGGATGCTGAAGGTAACTGTCCGCGATGATGCACCCGTGGACTGCCTCCTGGGGAACGACCTCGAAAGTTTCCCCTGGGCAGCCGTCGAAAGAAGAGAGCACCTGGGGATGTTGGGCCTCCCTGAATGGGCCTGCATAACGACCCGGTCCATGGCCGCCCGCGCCATCCCCAGTTCCGAAGAACCCGAATGGCCAGAGCCTCCTCCCCCGATCGTCTCAGAGGGAGCCACCCTAGAAGCCAGTCCTCCAGAACGAAACGAAGAAGGACTCGATCGGCTCCGGGACCTTCCCGAACTGGCCCAGTGGCGTCAAGAGGGTGGCCCCACCCAGGAACAATTCCGACAAGAGCAGAAGACATGTCCCTCCCTCGAGGGACTCCGGAAGCAAGCCCTTGCCCGGAGCGCATGAGACACCTCGGGGGCCCACTGGATTTATTGGGACAATGACCTGCTCTACAGTGAGCAAAGGATTGCTGAGCTGGGGGCCAGTCGGGTGCTGATGGTACCCCTCCGCTTCAGAGACTTCCTCTTGAACTTGGCACACGATGTGCCTCTCGCCGGACACCTGGGGCAGGACAAAACGTACAGCCGCCTGGTGACCCACTTCTACTGGCCCAAGATGCGAAATGATGTCTCCAACCACTGCCGGACCTGCCCCACCTGCCAGGCCAGCGGGAAGAGCGGCCGAAAGACCAAAGCACCCCTGCAACCCTTTCCCGTCGTCACCACCCCGTTCGAGCGGGTGGGAATAGACATTGTGGGGCCCCTGGACCCCCGAACGGCGCAAGGGCACCGGTTCATCCTGGTCCTGGTGGACCACGCCACCCGCTATCCGGAGGCCATTCCTCTTTGGACCGTGACAGCGCCCGTGGTAGGCCGAGCCCTGATGGGGATCTTCTCTCGGGTGGGCTTCCCCCGGGAAGTCGTCAGCGACAGGGGCACGAACTTTATCTCTAAGTACATGAGGTCTCTCTGGCAACAGTGCGGGGTCACCTACAAATTCACGACCCCCTATCACCCGCAAGGAAATGGATTGGTCGAGCGGTTTAACCGCACCCTCAAGGGAATGATCATGGGCCTAGAATAACCCCTACGTCGCCAATGGGACATACTGCTCCCGTGCCTCCTGTTCGCCTACCGAGAAGTCCCCCAGAAGTCCCTGGGCTTCAGCCCATTTGAGCTCCTGTACGGACACCCCGTCCGGGGTCCCCTCAGCCTGGTCAAGAAAGGGTGGGAGATGGCCCCCCAGAAGACTCCTCCAGATGTATATAAGTATCTCCTGACCCTTCGCAACCAGACCCGGCGATTCAGGGAGCTCGCCAAAGCCAACCTTGAAGCCAGTCAGGAGGACATGAAGAAATGGTATGATCAGCATGCCTCCTCCATCGAGTTAGAGCCGGGACAACAAGTCTGGGTGATGTCCCCGGTCGAACCCTGTGCCCTACAGGACAAATGGACAGGACCCTTCAAGGTGATAGAGCGCAAGGGTCCCGTCACCTACCTAATCGACATGGAATCCTCCCGGAACCCCCTACGGGTCCTCCACGCCAACAGACTCAAACCCCACTTCGTACGCTCGGAACTCAGCCTCCTGATGACTACCGATAGTGGGACGGAGGAAGACTCCGAGCCCCTCCCTGACCTACTGAGGACCCGTGAGCAGGATGGCTCAGTGGAAGGGGTCAGACTCTCCTATGCCTTGTCCCCGGAGCAACGCCAAGACTGTCGAGCTCTCCTGCTACAATTCGCAAACCTGTTCTCCCTCACCCCCGGGGTCACCCGCTGGTGCCTTCACGACGTGGACACCGGAGATAGTCCACCTATTCGACACAGGGCGTACCGGGTGCCCGATCAGGTGCGCGCCTGGATCCAGAACGAAGTCACCAAAATGCTGGCTCTGGGAGTGATCGAGCCATCTGACAGCCCCTGGTCCAGCCCAGTCGTACTGGTCCCCAAGGCTGCCGCCCCGGGCGTTGCCCCCGAGCTCCGGTTCTGTGTGGACTACCGGGGCCTGAACGCCGTTACCAGAACTGACGCTCACCCTATCCCCCGGGCGGATGAGCTAGTTGACCGCATGGGGGCCGCCCGCTACCTGAGCATCTTCGACCTAACAGCGGGCTACTGGCAAATCGGACCCACCCCCGGGGCCCAAGAACGATCCGCCTTCTCTACCCCAGATGGCCACTACCACTTCAAGGTGATGCCCTTCGGCATGAAAAACGCTCCAGCTGCCTTCCAACGACTCGTGAACCAGGTACTGGCGGGCCTCGAAGAATTCAGCGCCGCCTACCTGGACGATATTGCTGTGTACAGTCGCCACTGGGCAGACCACCTCCACCACCTCCGGGAAGTCCTGCACGCCCTCCGGCAGGCCGGCCTCACCATCAAAGCCAGCAAATGCCAGATTGGCCAGGGGTCCGTGACCTACCTCGGACACCAAGTGGGGAGCGGTCTGGTGGCCCCCCTTCAGCTCAAGATCGCTGCCATCCAGGCCTGGCAACCCCCTACCACCCAAACCGAAGTCCGGGCCTTCCTGGGGCTCACTGGGTACTACCGGCGGTTTGTGAAAGACTATGGCAGCATTGTGGGGCCCCTCACAGAACTCACATCCAAGAAAAACCCCAAAACAGTCCACTGGTCTCCAGACTGTCAAGCGGCCTTCGAGAAGTTGAAGACCGCCATATGCACCGCACCCGTGCTCCAGGCCCCCGACTACAGCCGGGAGTTCATAGTACAGACAGACGCCTCAGATCATGGCATTGGGGCAGTCCTCTCTCAACTCAACGCCGAGGGAGTCGATCAGCCAGTGGCCTTCATCAGCCGACGCCTGCTGGCCCGAGAACAGCGCTGGAGCACCATCGAGCGGGAGGCCTTCGCCGTGGTATGGGCCCTCAAGAAACTCCGGCCCTACCTCTTCCGTACCCATTTCCGGGTACAGACAGACCACCGACCCCTGCAATGGCTGATGCAAATGCGGGGGGAGAACCCAAAACTGTTGCGATGGTCCATCTCCTTGCAGGGGATGGACTTCACTGTGGAGCATCGTCCTGGCCAGGACCACGCCAACGCGGACGGCCTGTCACGCTTTTTCCGCCTCGGCGAGGCGAGTACCCAAGAGGATGGGTGACTCTCCCTGCCTTCAGCTGGGGGGGACGCATGTTGGACAGGCCTCGTGGAAGGCCCGCTCCCTCCCTGCATGACAGGGCCCGGTCACCGGCTCTCCTTGTATCCCCAGAAAGAACCATCCCGGGAACCCGCAGAGGCAACCCGCAACCCGTCCCCAACGGAACTCCAGCTCCCGAACACCCCAGTATCGGCTGACCCGGGCCCCCGTCAGCACCATGGCCCGGGCCCAGCCGCCATCTTTGGACACTGCATCACGAGGCCGCGTGGCCTCGACTCGACCCCACCCCTGGGCCTGACCAGGCCCCGACATCGAGGCACCACCATCCACCCAGGAGGTGAAGAGACCACTTGGCAGGTCAATGGGAGAAGGAGTGTCAATGGCTCTCCTCCGCCAGGTGTCGATCGCCCCCGGCCTCCCCGGGCGCTGGCTCCACCCCCCTGCTGGGTGTCTGGACTCCCTCATCCCGGACCTCCCGACCTCCAAGCGCAAGGGTCTGGACATCAAAGGAGACCAGACCTATAACTGGGGCAGCTCCAGAGCAGGAAGGCAGTTGTATCCTGGAGTCGAGAGACACCGAGAAGAACTCATCCTTGACGGACTGCTGGCGCTGCCGCAGCCCTGCCTTGTGACCCCATCTCTGAAGCCTGCTGGCGCTGCCGCGGCCCTCTGCAATGTGCACCTTCGTCCGGGCCTGCTGGCACTGCCGCGGTCTATCCTTGTGAACCATCGCCTTGGCCTGCTGGCGCTGCCGCGGCCCCTCTGCATCGTGAACCATCATCCTAGCCTGCTGGCGCTGCTGCTGCCCTCCTTGCTGTGAACCATCATCCTAGCCTGCTGGCGCTGCCGCGGCCCTCCTCGTTGTAAGCATTCGTCCTGGCCTGCTGGCGCTGCCGCGGCCCTCCTTGCCGAGAACTATCATCCTAGCCTGCTGGCGCTGCCGCGGCCCGACCTTGCAGATCCCCAAGCTCGAGGATTGTGAGCTTCCCTCTTGCCGCCCCGGTACCGGACCGGTACCAAGACTGTCCCGCTACCCCTTTTCCCCACAGAGACTAGAATTGGGAGGATCCTCGTGTCCTGACCCCACTGTATCGTTTATCACCATAACCGCGGTAATATGGTCAAAAAAGAACTCAGGAAATTTGCGGTTCCCCAAACTGAGGAGTTTATCAACATCCTATCGGACATCCACTCGGGCTCTCCCCTTGACGCGGTACCAGCGAGAATTCTCCGTAATCACCTTCCCCAGGTGGCGAAGCAGATAGGTAATATGGCCACGCTTTCCTTCGATGAATGTCGAGTGCTGGACAGCTGGAAACTGGCCCAAGTCGTCCCAATAAAAAAGAAAGCCCACTTAAGCATAGCGCAACTCGACAATCTAAGGCCTATCTCCCTTCTCCCCTACTGCGCGAAGGTAGTAGAAAAACTGGCCAATCGACAGCTGGTAAGTTTTATGGAGGAAAACTTGCTCCTACACACGTCTCAATCGGGTTTCAGAGCGAAACACTCGACTGAGACTGCCCTCCTCCTATCAACAGAGCTGCTGCGGAGCAAGGCGGACGAAGGTCACACGGCCGCACTAGTCTTATTAGACTTAAGTGCGGCGTTTGACACCGTATCACATCCCGTACTACTGAACCGACTGAGGGAAAAGGGAATAACCGGTCCCGCTCATGAGTGGCTGGTATCCTTTCTGAAAAACAGAAGATTTCAAGTGCATTGCCCACCATGCAAATCCAGTGTAAGATGTCTCAGGCAAGGGGTTCCTCAGGGCTCTATTTTGAGCCCTACATTATTCAACCTGTACATGGAACCCCTTGCCAAACTGGTAGAGTCTTATGGTGTGGCAATAGTCTCCTATGCAGATGACACACAACTGGTGATCAATTTGTCCCGTGATCCAGTTGTGGATGCTGAGAATTTCTCGGCTTGCCTTGTGGCTCTAGACGGCTGGATGAAACAAAACTGTCTCCGCCTTAATGGTAACAAGACGGAAGTTCTTATTGTAGGTCCACGTCCTTCCATCTGGACCTCTGCCTGGTGGCCCACCGAACTGGGCTCTGTCCCGGTCCCAGTGGACACAGTTAAGAACCTTGGCTTTCATCTGGACTCTAACCTGGCCTACACCAATCATGTGGGTAAGGTTGCGGGAAAATGCTACGGACTTTTGAAGGTCCTAAGGAAAATCCTGGACCTATTGCCCCCTAGCTCCAGAAAAACCATGGTACACGCCTTGGTCACTTCCCAGTTAGATTATGGGAACTCCCTACTATGTGGACTTAGTAAAAAGGGCTTAACACAGCTTCAACGCGTCCAGAACGCTGCAGCGAGGCTGGTCCTCAACCTCCCTAGGAGAGCCTCGGGGAAACATGCATTACGCACCCTTCATTGGCTCCCAATAAAGGAAAGAATCATTTTCAAAACCATGTGCATCACCCACCGTATAGCCCACAAAAAAGCACCTCCATATCTCCAGGACTTGCTTCCAGTATATCGCCCTACACGTCCCCTGAGGTCGATGGGTAGCATGCAATTAGTGGTACCTCGGATACACAGAGCAAGGATGGGAGGACGCTCTTTCAGACTCCACGCCAGCAACAACTGGAACAACCTTCCTATCGAACTGAGGATGGAGCCCTCTGAAACCAGGTTCAGACAGAGGTTGAAAACCCATCTCTTCCCAGGTTAAACTCAGCATAGCGTACTCTTGCCCCTGTGTCCAGCCTCTTGAGCCCGGCCGAAGAGTTGTAGGTAGGGTTGTCAGCGCGGGGACGCACTGTTCTCTGTGCAACCAAGCGCTTAATAAATGCCATAAACTAAACTAAACTAAACCTTGCCTCAAGAACCTTATATAAAGAGTGTTGATCTCATCCTTGTGTGGTGTCCATCTGTGGGGAGGAAGTTACTTGTCTGTATGATCCCCGGAGACGGCCCTCACCGGAGGCCTCTTCCCCTGTACTCGGCCGACCCTCCGGGTCCCCGTCTAACAAACAGCCTCAGTAGATAAGGCCTCCCCCCTGTCAATACCTGACACATCACACTCTCCCAGTGCCATCTCACCAACAGCGCCCTTGCTGGGCCTGGAATGTCCCTGCCCTGTCACATGTTCCAATGCCAAACGTCCACAGTGAGACGTACTGGATCTAACACCTAGGTTGTGACCAACTCACTCACAGTTCCTTCTTACAATGCGCTAAGCCAACACTCTGTGAGACGACACTAGATCTCGCCCACTGATGCCCCTCGAACCTTACTCCACGACAGGGCACAGAGCCTCCACGGCCCGACTTACTACACCGTGCCAGGGTATACACGCACACAGGACCATCACGACCCCGCGATGTCCCTTCCAAGGAGAGCACGTGAACCACCACAGGTGTAATCCCCCTGCACATCCCCATGAGCCCCCACACAGTGGGTTCATCACCTCCCTTCATGGGAGAACCAATATGCATCAACATCACTGCATACTAGCGCCCGTTACCGTCTTTGTCCCGCCTAGCTGCTGCAATATGCATAAATAGAGAGGGCCCCCCTCCATTACAGTGCATAGATGGAGCGCGACTGCCCCAATATGGATTAGCACTCTCCTACATGACCGCACACTTGCACGCGCATATAAACGATCTAGGCTTTTGTAATCCTGCCTAGCAGCGCCAATGAGAAAAATTAGAAAAAGCGATATATACACCAGCATGAACGCCTTTCTTCTATTTTTCTTCTATTTCCTCTATTGCGGGTCTTTATTCTGGAGAAGTGGAGAAGTGAGGCTCACTGGTTAGAAGCGGCATACCCTGAAGCAGAGGTCGGCCCGGGACCAGGGTTCAATTCGCGACACGGCAAGGTCTTGGGTCAATGTCCGCGGACTCGATAATTCTCGCCTAGGTGCCTACGCTAACCATGGGTCCCACTCTGCAACTCTGGGCAATAGCTTGCTTAATCTCCACAAAGGCCCTAGCAGCGCCGGCAATGCCTGGCTTCACCTTGTGGGTGCCCTCTCACAGGGAAAGTCAGGACGGGTTCCCCAGCGGTATACAGCGCCAGGACGCCCCGAGTGATGGGGTAACAGTGCGCTTTACAAGTATACATACATACATACATTTCCTCTACAACAGGCACCTTTTCAAGACAACAGGAAGCTGAACACGCCCTGCTACAAGTGCCCAGGCCAGAACACCTGACACTGCTAACAAGCAACATCTGGCGCTTTCTCCTGGGGCCTCATTTATGAGGCTATGCGTCACTTTTACGCCGCCGGTGCGTCACTTTTTGTGATGCACCAGTGGTGTGAAAAATGTGCCTTGTTGCGCCATATTTACAAAGTGACGCATCTAGGTAGATGCGTCACTTTGTAAACCCCTGCGCCACATTATACCTGCGCCAGGGGGCATATTGACGTAAGGAAGGGTCGTAGAAGTGACGCAGTGAAATCTATGAGATTTCACTGCGTCACTTTTAAAATCACTTTTAAAATCTTGCGCCTGCCTCACAGCAGGCGTAAGACTGACGCAGGCCCTTTCACATGGGGCTTGCCCCATGTGAAAGGACACATTGCTGGAGTTGCGTCACTTTTGTGACACACTCCAGCAATGCGTCACTTTTGCGCTTACAGATACGTCAGAAATATTGACTTATCTGTAACTCCTTGCGACATGATGCATCATAAATTAAATATGACGCATCAGGAATGTCGCACGGAGTGCGCACTGAGAAGTGACGCATCGCTGCTTTCACGCAGCAATGCGTCATTTCTCATAAATGAGACCCCTGGTATTTAAGCGCTCTCCACACTGAAGCTCATTTCTCACGGAGCCTCTGCCTGGACACAGGTTCATTGCGGGTCCAGGGACATCGCGCAGTAAGTACCTGAGCTCGACTTTGTTAACGGTACAGCCACCATGAATGCTGCCCCCGGCCGTGTTTGTGTGCGCATCCTTTTACCGTTACCTTGTTGGGTCCAGACTAACCCCTCCCCCAACAGCCTTTTTCCTTTTCTTCCACCAATTTAAAGTGCACGTGGCCTGGCCCCCGGCTGAGCTCCATGCTGAGTTGTTCGCTAAAATCTGGTGTAAGCAACTCCCCTTTTAATATTTCATTCCTTCACCACTGTTTACTTCGGTTACGGTACTTAGGATTAATTTCATATACATTAACGCATATTGTGAGATCGGCCACACTTTCACTACCTGCCACTGACGCCAACACAACCGCCTTGTCCGTGGTCACCTCTAGGCACCCAGCGCGGCCTCACTGAATGCTTTTAGCCCGCTACAAGGAGCCTTTACTTAAATGTTATGTCTGTTTTCTTTACCCCCACAGGTACAACTCGAGAGGAAACACCTCTTGCACATATAAGCACCGTAGCGTGTGCTTTACACACAGGGCACTGACAAACTCATACAAACCCCTGTAACACCCTACACATATGAGGTCCTGAAGAAAGCCAGTAGAAGAAAATGCCTGGCTGAAACTAGTTGACCGCACAGGACGTCGGAGGCCAGAAGTCCACCGTGCACGCCCAAAAGCCTTTGTTTTTATTGACTGCCTGGGGCCCACCATTAACCCCTTCTATGCTCATGATGGAGCCGCTCCGTCATGAGCCTCGGTTGAGCTGTGCCCATGACGGAGCGGTTCCGTCATAGCCTGCTCGGCGCGCCTGCGCGGCGCTAATTCCTCGCCTGCGCTGGACGTTCCATTGAGCGGGCGGGGCCATGACGGAACCGCTCCATCATGAGCACAGCTCAACCGCGGCTCGTGACGGAGCGGCTCCGTCACGAGCATGCGAGCGCCGCGCGGCCCCCCACCCCCTTAGCGCTGCGGCGGAATTCCCGCCGCAGCGAAGGGGTTAAAACTGTCTTTGGGACCCCTAGGACAGTATTTTAAACCTCACTCGGAGCACACTCACAGCACTCTCACAAAACCGCTCCGCAGCCCGCAAATCAGAGCTAGTTGTAATTGATTACTACAGTCAATTTTACAATTATCAAAACAGAAACCTCATGTATTCAAGATAAAATAAGGATTTGTTTTTCTTCTTTTGCTTCTTCTTTTTTACATGTTAAAATGCATATAATAATTTCACAAAAGTGAAACTAATATTCCATCAAGCAGTGAGAGAAGTGATGATTTTGAAATCCTCCCTAACCTAGGGGGAGAACAAAGAAGATGCCTTCAAAACAAAGAGCACATCTTGCTGAACGATGCGAATCGGTGGTTGTCCCATACTCTTAGGTCTACCACAAGCACAGTTATGGGCACAAATACAGTCCCAATTAAAAGCCCCTGCAAAGCATTATGGGACGAGATTAGCAGTGGGAAGTGAATATTATAGTATCCAAATAATTCTACAAAGATCTGCAGTTCACCTCCTCATCCCCAGATGTCCCTGATGAGGCAAATTCAATAGCATTTAAAATATTATACATCAAGCTGCAGTTCACCTCGTAGTCCCTAGATGTCCCTGATGAGGCAAATGCAATAGCATTTAAAATATTAAACATCAAGCTGCAGTTCACCTCGTCGTCCCAAGATGTTGCGGATGAGGCAAATGCAATAGCATTTAAAATATTATACATCAAGCTGCAGTTCACCTCGTCGTCCCTAGATGTCCCAGATGAGGCAAATGCAATAGCATTTAAAATATTACACTTCAAACTGCAGTTCACCTCGTAGTCCCAAGATGTCGCTGATGAGGCAAATGCAATAGCATTTAAAATATTATACGTCAAGCTGCAGTTCAACTCGTCGTCCCTAGATGTCCCTGATGAGGCAAATGCAATAGCATTTAAAATATCACACGTCAAGCTGCAGTTCCCCTCGACGTCCCTAGATGTCCCTGATGAGGCAAATGCAATAGCACTTAAAATATTACACATCAAGCTGCAGTTCCCCTCGTCGTCCCAAGATGTCCCTGATGAGGCAAATGCAATAGCATTTAAAATATTATACATGAAGCTGCAGTTCACCTCGTCGTCCCTAGATGTCCCTGATGAGGCAAATACAATAGCATTTAAAATATTATACGTCAAGCTGCAGTTCACCTCGTTGTCCCTAGATGTCCCTGATGAGGCAAATACAATAGCATTTAAAATATTACACATCAAGCTGCAGTTCACCTCGTCGTCCCTAGATGTCCCTGATGAGGCAAATGCAATAGCATTTAAAATATTACACATCAAGCTGCAGTTCACCTCGTCGTCCCTAGATGTCCATGATGAGGCAAATGCAATAGCATTTAAAATATTACACATCAAGCTGCAGTTCACCTCGTTGTCCCTAGATGTCGCAGATGAGGCAAAGGCAATAGCATTTAAAATATTATACATCAAGCTGCAGTTCACCTCGTCGTCCCAAGTAGTCCCTGATGAGTAAAATTCTAAAACATTGAAACCCTTTCATGAATGCTAATAATGATGCTAATCTTATCCCATAATGCTTTGCAGGGGCTTTTAGTTGTATTTTTGCCCATAACTGTGCTTGGGGTGGTTCTAAGAGAATGGGACCACCACCGAATTGTTCAGAATGATATGCTCTTTGTGCTCAAGGCATCTGCTTGGCCCTCCGCTAGATTACAGGGGACCCCAAAATCATCACTTCTCTCATTGTCTAACTGTTATTATTAATTCATTTTAGTGAATTAGTTGTATTCTTATAAGCATGTAAAGTTGGTTTATCCAAGAATTTGTGGATGCAGTTTAATAACTGGTTCTGCTTTGTGGAATGCAATTACATCTCATGCCTACAGATGACTAAACAGATGAATTGATGCAACTTGAATCTGCAACCTGTGAAGTCATATAAACTAATGGATGTATTAAACAAACTCTACAAGAAATGCCAATTATAAATATATGTATAATAAAGAAATACTTGTAACATCTAAGAAAAAGTAACATGTTTATTTACTTTAATACAAAACTGCCTTAGAAAAGAAAGTTACCTTTCATTTAAATGGATAATAAAACTTACATCTTATATATATATATATATATATATATATATATATATATATATATATATATATATATATATTCACTGAAAAAACCATAGGTTTCACACCAGTTATAGTTAGGAATTAGCATTTAAAAAACCTATTAAATTCACAGAAAAAAACCATAGGTTTCACACCAGTTATAGTTACCTGGAAATTTTACTGACATAAAACCATTGAAATTCCCACGTTATAGTTAGTTGGACTCACTATAACTTGCGCGCCTGCAAGGCACTGCTGATGATGTCACATATTACATCACTCATGACATGGTCAGTGACATCACTCAGCAGCGGAATTGGAGATGATTCCGAACATTCAACCTGTTTTTAGTGACATTACTATAAAGTGCAAGCAATGCGATGAACTGCTTTGCTATGGTGAGCAGAGCATCAAGCTCATTGCACGCAAGAGGCAAGAACACCGCTGCCTTCCCCAGCCCTAATTTTCCCCCTTTTTTTGCTCCTGTTGAGCAGTTTTGCACTCCCTGTTTTTGTTTTTGTTATGAAAAAAAACATAAAAAACAAGAAAAAAAACTGAACTACCTCCAATTTCTAAAAAAAGGCTTCATTTTTAAAAAACTCTGTCATTCTTTTTTCCTCATGGTACGCTCCCCGGTCCGCTCCCCGGTGCGCGTACCGGGCGCTCCCCCTGCGCAAAACGAAAAAAAAAAAAATGTTGTGCCCCACGGGGCCCTTTTATAGCCCCCACATCAAACCTAGGGGGTCAGGGGAGGTCTACCCTGCCCCCTTATGGTCATTTCCCCCTTTGTTTTGGCCACCTCTTGTGTCTCTATCCTACCAAGACACAAGATGGCGGCCGGTCCGGACTGTTTCGAATGTTTACAGACACCCGAGAGCCAATCAGCTTTCCGTGCGCACCTCGCGTGTCGCGCCCGGTGCGCTCCCCGGTGCGCGTACCGGGGCGCTGCCATAGATATATATATTTTTTGGGACCTAAATTACTCAAAATCCAATAGAGCACATATCTTGAGACATAGCAAAGGCACATCGGGCTACCAGTCCCTACAATTTTGCCAAGTTTGGTGGAAATCCATTCAGCCGTTCGGGCTAAAATTGAAACCGACCGCCCTATGTATGTATGTAATCTGTATGTATTGGCATTTATATAGCGCACTACTTACCCATAGGGTCCCAAGGCGCTTCGACCGCTGCGAAACCCTTCCTGGCTTCCCTGAGAGATGGTCCCTTAATGGGTATCTCCAGGGTGAGACCAGGCATCCCCGGCGGTCTGGTGGGGCCGTTAGTGAAGATGAGGCAAGCTAATGCCCAGAGTTGCCGAGTGTGATCGCTGATCAGAGTGGGCACCGAGGCGAGAGAATTATCGAGTCCGCTGACCCTGGTCCAGAAACCTGCCGCGCCGGGAATCGAACCCTGGTCCCGGGCCGTCCTCTGCTCTCGGGTCTGCCGCCTCTAACCAGTGAGCCACACTACTTCACTATGGAAATTAACATGGGGAAAACACGTTTTGGGACCCCCCTTTTATCTCGGCCCCCGCTTGACGAATCCCCCCCAAACTTTCGGCGAAGGACCGGAGTGGAGCGGGCCATTTTCTTGGAGAAATTCGTCCACCGGCGCCAAAGTTATTCCCAATAGAATGTTGCGGATTTCCTATGGAAAGTAGATCCTAACTATAACTACCTACTGGCGACCGCCAGTAGGTAATACATATATATATATATTCACTGAAAAAACCATAGGTTATACACTATATATAGTTAGGAATTAGCCTTTACAAAACCAATGAAATTCACAAAAAAAACCATAGGTTTTAGGCCTTATATAGTTAGGAATTAACATATAAAAAACCATTGAAATTCCTCCTATATAGTTAGCTGGACATTTTATTGACATAAAACCCAATGAAATTCCATATATAGTTAGTTGCAATAACTATATATCGCGCACCCGCAATCCACTGCTGATGATGTCACATATTACATCATTCATGACATGGTCAGTGACATCACTGATGACAGCAGCAAAGCAAAGAGAGGCGCATGCGAGGGCGCCGCCCAAGCAGAAGGGTGAGCACTGAGCAGTGAACTGCATGGCTTCTGCCAGCAACACAGAAAGAACCGCAGGGCCGACCTGGGCTAGAAAGAGCGACTGGGCACCAACGTAAAAGTAGCCCCCAGTAGCGAATCATCAGATAGCTAACAAAAAAAGTGGCTCATTTGCAAATCGGGGCATTTTTTAAACTGTAAAGACACAATTTAGAAGTGTTTTGAAAGGTATGTGAGATTGCATGAAGGTGTACTTGCTGCAGGTAACTTTTATGACAATAAGGGGGAAATCACCAATAAAAAACAGCCCACCAAAGTATAAAACAGACCCACAGACAAAAAAACTGTTCCCTTGCTATCATGTCAGGCTAGCCCTTCTGGCACTGCCAGATTTCCCCATGGGCCCGGCAGTATTACTCTGCATGAGGGCTAGATAGAAGGCTTGCTCAGAAGTGAAGTTTTCAACCATAAGTGGACATAAGACAACAGCTTATTGAATATTGTTTTGCCCAAATGTAACCATAACGTACTGTGCATTGCGTGCGTGAAAGTTTGGAAAATTCAGGCCTATATGTCAGCCAGACGGAGAATGACTGGATATGCCAACCCACAACATAGGAAATAAGTCAGTGTGACAGGTCATTGTGTAAATGGAATAAGTCTTAAGTGTTGTTCTGTCAGTAGGGTACTTGTTACAAAGAAGAGACGTATGCTCTCTGTTCGGTGTCTGGTGGTGATGCATACGGCATAAATTGGCTGCGGAATCCCTAGTAAGGTGCCAAGCTGGCCTGGCTTCGCTTACCCAGTTAGTTAGTTTACATGCAAATTACAATTATTTCAATTACTGCTGCAGAGCTTAACTAAACTTTAGGGGCTCACCGTGCTTTGCTTAACTTCTATCTTCACTTCGGTCTTGCCGTTATTCGTGGTGGGTTAGTCGGCAGGACACACTGCTGCTAGGCCTTAGCTAGCACTGCTCCTGGCTGCTAGTGCACTGTCTCACTGGCTTACTGGACTGCTCACGCTCCGTGGTACTTCTGCGTGTCGTGCTTCCTGCTTGCTACCAGGCCGCAGTCTGCAGTGCTGCCAGACCGTCCTGACTCTCCTGACCAGAGGTCGTTGTTGGTGGTTGCGTCGGGCCGGAGCCACACCGGGGACCTGGCTAACTTAATGTGCACTGACTGCAGTGACTCGTGGTGCCGTGGGCCATCCGACCGTGGCGTGGGGAGCTGCCGCCCGATTTGCCGAATGCACTGCAGTTAACTAAACTGCGCAGTTTATGCTGGACAACTGGTGGCAGCCTGCCAAGTGGAAAAAGATCTGCGCGCTACCGCGTGCACAGCCCCTGCCTACCGGCCCTACCCCCATCAGAACCTCAGCCCGCCCAAATACATTTGGGCGCGTTCTGGGTTTGTTTATGTGCGTGCAGGGCATGCGCTTGGGTGCCGGCCAGCAGACGGGCTGCTCCGGCGTGCACAGATCGTTTACAAAGGAGTTAACCTCCGAACGATGGGCCAATCCCACCGCGGCCCTGAGGCGAGCCCCCTGATGACGTCAGAGCTCCTTGACCAATCGGAGCGCGGCTCCTTCACCGGCCCCGCCCACAACCAGGCGGCGGCCATCTTAAGGCAGCTCGGGCGGCGGCGGTGATCTCGGGGGCCAAAACGAGGAGTGGGCACCTTCGAAATTAAAATTAAAACATTAAAATGAAAGAGAGAAACCCCCCAAGCCCCCCCCAAGCCCCCCCCCCCAAAAAATCGCGAAAAATCGCGGGGTGCGCGCACGCGTTTGCGCTTATAGATATATAATTGATTTCTCTTCTAATTTTCTCAGGAACCACTGGAGGGATTTACACAATTTTACCAAAAGCGTGATCTGCATACCAGACACTACCATTTTGACAAGTTTGGTGTAATTCCCTTCAGCGGTTCAAGCTGTAGCTGAGTCTAAAGGTCCCATGGAAATTAACATGGGGAAAACACGTTTTGGGACCCCCCTTTTTTCTCAGCCCCCACTTGACGAATCCCGCCCAAACTTTCAGGAAAGGAGAGGAGCGGAGCGAGCCATCTTCTTTGAGAAATTTGCGAAGATTCATCAACCAGGGCCAAAGTTATTCCCAATAGAATGTTGGGGATTTCCTATGGGAAACCGTCCTAACTATATATACCTACTGGCTATCGCCAGTAGGTAATATATATATATATATATATATATATATATATATATATATATATATATATATATATATATATATATATATATATATATATATATATATATATATATATATATATATATATATATATATATATATATATATATATATATATATACACACACACACACATATATATATATATATATATATATATATATATATATATACCAACAGCAGTTTCCAAAGCTCCGTTAGAACGACCCAGGAAAACCACACGAATCCAACGTGATTGAAGGCACAACGTTTATTAACAAGCTGAGTCCAACAGAATCTGACGCATTTCGGGCATCCGTCCTTGCTCACAGACGATATATACATATATCCTCGCTCTCTGCCCCAAGGTACGAGGCACTCTTTTCGGCGGGTGCAGTCCAAGCGCGTCGGAGCCTCGCGCTCTCTGTATTCAAGCTCGATCCCTCCCGGTCCCGGGTGGGAAATAAAGACTGCACACACGGGAATCTTCAATTCAAAAAGCAACTTTACTCGCACAGATGCGTTTCGGAAGCCAACATTGAGGAAGGAAACGTGGCTTCCGAAACGCGTCTGTGCGAGTAAAGTTGCTTTTTGAATTGAAGATTCCCGTGTGTGCAGTCTTTATTTCCCACCCGGGACCGGGAGGGATCGAGCTTGAATATATATATATATATATATATATATATATATATATATATATATATATATACACTTTCAATGTTACATTGCAAAAAAAGAGAATAAAAACATTGTTTTACAAATATTATACAGCATAAGATTTTAACTAGAACTATTTGAACATTGATTTAAAAAGAATTTCATATTATACAATGTTTAGGCATTATGTCTTTGTAAACAATTGGAAAAATGTTAGTGTATATATTTTTACAAAATGTAAATAATAGAAAAAAAGGAAAAAAAGGTTTTTTACTTACATACAAAACTACCTTAGAAAACAAACATTTTTTTATAACACTCATTTAGCAATATATACAGAATTACCAGTACATCATGCACTTTCTTTTTTTGTGTTATCATTTTTTATTAGCAGGAAATACAAACATCATTAAATATTCAATAGTGAATATAAAATAGTAAAGTATTAAACCATTAATTTGACAACAAATCAGTAAAAAGCAGAAAATGATAAAATGTCAAGCTAGTAAAACATAAGTTACATATTTCATTAAAAGAATTCATTCGGAATAATATAAGGGAATGCAATATAAAGAATACAGAATCACACCAGTAGTAAGTATAAATATAACAGTAAAAGGTTGACCAATTGAAGACAATACACCATAGTCATAAGTCAGTGACCTAACAGTACCCAAAGGTCAATACAATATAATGAACAAAATAATTTAAGAAGTAAGGTTAGCAAGCAGATTTTTTTAAAAAAATGTATACTTGTTACTGGAAAACCTTTCCTCCATAACTTATTTTATTCTGTCTTCAAAAGTTAAACAAAACTTCCAATAAATCATGCACTTTCAATGTTTAAGAGCTACACTGCAAAAACAAAAGTCAAAATTTTAAGAGGAGACAAATACACAGTTGTACAAATGTTATACGGATAATGTTTTGAAATATATTGGATAAATGTAGCTTTATAATAAGTATCAAATTTTACAATAGTTTGTATTAAAAAAAATATTGTTTTGAAAAAATCACAAAAATACTGCATATATTCTTTTAAGCCATTGCAAATGTCTTAACAGTACAACAAAATAACATTACTTATGCAAGTTAATAAAAGAAATTACAAAATTTAAAGCGTCATTATTTTTGTTTTTTGATAATACAAGTAGGCAACCATTATATAATAATTAAAATGATGAATATTGTATACAGCACATACCAATAACATTGAAAGAATATTCTTTAGTAAAAATGACACCACTTAACACAAAAATATAGAGAGACTGATTGACATTGCCAATGCTTGCTTAAAACAATGTTTTTCTAGAATTAAAAGTTATACAAACAACATGACGCAAACAAGTTGTTACAGGAACAATCAAGTTGATCAGTTTCCATGTTACCACTCCTGTGAGAGGGGCGTCATTGTGGAACTATGAGGTACTCTATCATCCATGTTACCACTCCTGTGAGAGGTCATCATTGTGGAACTATGAGGCACTCTATCATCAATGTTACCACTCCTGTGAAAGGGGCATCATTGTGGAACTATGAGGCACTCTATCATCCATGTTACCACTCCTGTGAGAGGGGCATCATTGTGGAACTATGAGGCACTCTATCATCAATGTTACCACTCCTGTGAAAGGGGCATCATTGCGGAACTATGAGGCACTCTATCATCAATGTTACCACTCCTGTGAGAGGGGCATCATTGTGGAACTATGAGGCACTCTATCATCAATGTCACCACTCCTGTGAGAGGGGCAGCATTGTGGAGCTATGAGGCACTCTATCATCAATGTTACCACTCCTGTGAAAGGTCATCATTGTGGAACTATGAGGCACTCTATCATCAATGTTACCACTCCTGTGAGAGGGGCATCATTGTGGAACTATGAGGCACTCTATCATCAATGGTACCACTCCTGTGAACGGGGCATCATTGTGGAACTATGAGGCACTCTATCATCAATGTTACCACTCCTGTGAAAGGTCATCATTGTGGAACTATGAGGCACTCTATCATCAATGTTACCAATCCTGTGAAAGGTCATCATTGGAACTATGAGGCACTCTATCATCAATGTTACCACTCCTGTGAGAGGGGCATCATTGTGGAACTATGAGGCACTCTATCATCAATGTTACTACTCCTGTGAGAGGGGCATCATAGTGGAACTATGAGGCACTCTATCATCAATGTTACTACTCCTGTGAAAGGTCATCATTGTGGAACTATGAGGCACTCTATCATCAATGTTACCACTCCTGTGAAAGGTCATCATTGGAACTATGAGGCACTCTATCATCAATGTTACCACTCCTGTGAGAGGGGCATCATTGTGGAACTATGAGGCACTCTATCATCCATGTTACCACTCCTGTGAGAGGGGCATCATAGTGGAACTATGAGGCACTCTATCATCCATGTTACCACTCCTGTGAGAGGGGCATCATTGTGGAACTATGAGGCACTCTATCATCCATGTTACCACTCCTGTGATAGGGGCATCATTGTGGAACTATGAGGTACTCTATCATCCATGTTACCACTCCTGTGAGAGGTCATCATTGTGGAACTATGAGGCACTCTATCATCAATGTTACCACTCCTGTGAAAGGGGCATCATAGTGGAACTATGAGGCACTCTATCATCCATGTTACCACTCCTGTGAGAGGGGCATCATTGTGGAACTATGAGGCACTCTATCATCAATGTTACCACTCCTGTGAAAGGGGCATCATTGTGGAACTATGAGGCACTCTATCATCAATGTTAACACTCCTGTGAAAGGGGCATCATAGTGGAACTATGAGGCACTCTATCATCAATGTTACCACTCCTGTGAGAGGGGCATCATAGTGGAACTATGAGGCACTCTATCATCAATGTTACCACTCCTGTGAAAGGTCATCATTGGAACTATGAGGCACTCTATCATCAATGTTACCACTCCTGTGAGAGGGGCATCATTGTGGAACTATGAGGCACTCTATCATCCATGTTACCACTCCCGTGAGAGGGGCATCATAGTGGAACTATGAGGCACTCTATCATCCATGTTACCACTCCTGTGATAGGGGCATCATTGTGGAACTATGAGGCAGTCTATCATCAATGTTACCACTCCTGTGAGAGGGGCATCATTGTGGAACTATGAGGCACTCTATCATCAATGTTACCACTCCTGTGAGAGGGGCATCATTGTGGAACTATGAGGCACTCTATCATCAATGTTACCACTCCTGTGAGAGGGGCATCATAGTGGAACTATGAGGCACTCTAACATTAATGTTACCACTCCTGTGAGAGGGGCATCATTGTGGAACTATGAGGCACTCTATCATCAATGTTTCCACTCTTGTGAGAGAGGCATCATTGTGGAACTATGAGGCACTCTATCATCAATGTCACCACTCCTGTGAGAGGGGCATCATAGTGGAACTATGAGGCACTCTATCATCAATGTTACCACTCCTGTGAAAGGTCATCATTGTGGAACTATGAGGTACTCTATCATCAATGTTACCACTCCTGTGAGAGGGGCATCATTGTGGAACTATGAGGCACTCTATCATCAATGTTACCACTCCTGTGAGAGGGGCATCATAGTGGAACTATGAGAGCACTCTATCATCAATGTCACCACTCCTGTGAGAGGGGCATCATTGTGGAACTATGAGGCACTCTATCATCAATGTTACCACTCCTGTGAAAGGGGCATCATAGTGGAACTATGAGGCACTCTATCATCAATGTTACCACTCCTGTGAGAGGGGCATCATAGTGGAGCTATGAGGCACTCTATCATCAATGTTACCACTCCTGTGAAAGGTCATCATTGTGGAACTATGAGGTACTCTATCATCATAGTCACCACTCCTGTGAAAGGGGCATCATTGTGGAACTATGAGGCACTCTATCATCAATGTTACCACTCCTGTGAAAGGGGCATCATTGTGGAACTATGAGGCACTCTATCATCAATGTTACCACTCCTGTGAAAGGGGCATCATAGTGGAACTATGAGGCACTCTATCATCAATGTTACCACTCCTGTGAAAGGTCATCATTGTGGAACTATGAGGTACTCTATCATCATAGTCACCACTCCTGTGAAAGGGGCATCATTGTGGAACTATGAGGCACTCTATCATCAATGTTACCACTCCTGTGAAAGGGGCATCATTGTGGAACTATGAGGCACTCTATCATCAATGTTACCACTCCTGTGAAAGGGGCATCATTGTGGAACTATGAGGCACTCTATCATCCATGTTACCACTCCTGTGAAAGGGGCATCATTGTGGAACTATGAGGCACTCTATCATCAATGTTACCACTCCTGTGAAAGGGGCATCATTGTGGAACTATGAGGCACTCTATCATCCATGTTACCACTCCTGTGAGAGGGGCATCATAGTGGAACTATGAGGCACTATATCATCAATGTTACCACTCCTGTGAGAGGGGCATCATAGTGGAACTATGAGGCACTCTATCATCCATGTTACCACTACTGTGAGAGGGGCATCATTGTGGAACTATGAGGCACTCTATCATCCATGTTACCACTCCTGTGAAAGGGGCATCATAGTGGAACTATGAGGCACTCTATCATCAATGTTACCACTCCTGTGAGAGGGGCATCATTGTGAAACTATGAGGCACTCTATCATCAATGTTACCACTCCTGTGAGAGGGGCATCATTGTGGAACTATGAGGCACTCTATCATCAATGTTACCACTCCTGTGAGAGGGGCATCATAGTGGAGCTATGAGGCACTCTATCATCAATGTTACCACTCCTGTGAAAGGGCATCATTGTGGAACTATGAGGCACTCTATCATCCATGTTACCACTCCTGTGAGAGGGGCATCATAGTGGAGCTATGAGGCACTCTATCATCAATGTTACCACTCCTGTGAAAGGGGCATCATTGTGGAACTATGAGGCACTCTATCATCCATGTTACCACTCCTGCGAGAGGGGCATCATAGTGGAGCTATGAGGCACTCTATCATCAATGTTACCACTCTTGTGAAAGGGACATCATTGTGGAACAATGAGGCACTCTATCATCAATGTTACCACTCCTGTGAGAGGGGCATCATAGTGGAGCTATTGAAGTAATCAGGGTTCCCAAGGCCTACATGCTCCGAAGATAACCCGCTTACACTCAAGAACTGTTGGCACGGAAACTGTAAAAGGCAAAGAACAAGTTTATTAAGACCCCATGGGGTGGTGGTACACTCAAACAGCACCCTTCGGTAATGCAAGAGGTATCACACCGAACACCGGTGTGACCCCAATTTATATACAGTTAGGGGCAATAAAAGATAGGCGGCACAAGTTTAGGACACATTTATGTACATATATGGTCATGTTTTGGAACACTGCCAGCTCATTGGAGGGGGCACAACTCCGCTGGTCAGTTTGGCGCACATTCCTAAAGGCTTACTGGTCAGTTGGGACTGCGCATGTGCAAGCTTGACCAGTGCTAAAAATAGCCTGTTGCTGGGCAGACTGAAGTGGTCATTGGAACGGACAACGGACTAAAGGGCACGCCGGCCACGAGGCCGCTTATGATCTAAGATGGCCGCCGCAGTATTCAAGATGGCGTTTTCGTATATAGCCAAGTTAAGGAGAACAACGTGTAGGTTCAGCTAATCGCTAACGCGGCCAGGCCAATTACGACAGACGACCCTTTTAGCGTTTAGCTGAATCTACCTCATAATGAACATAATCAGGATGTTCGTCCTCAATATCTATTAACATGATCTGTGTTACTTCTTTATGAAGCATCATTTTGTCATGAGCAAGAGCTGGTCTCGATGGTATGCAAGCTGATAGGCACATGGAACATAGGGCTGGGCCACATTGAATACACAGACATATGAAAAACATTGCTCCCACAAGTATACACAGAATCGTCAACAGTTTCCAGCCCCAAGTAGCAAGCATGGACCAGAACCATCCCGAAAGTGTCCAAGTTCCATTGTCTGGGTGTATTTCAGCTGCAATCTTGTGAAGCTTGGAGATGGCATCATAAACAGATGGAGAATTGTCCGGGACATATACACAACAGCTGCTTCCGATAATTCTACATGCCCCCCCACGATCAGCCAAAACGACATCCAACACCATCCTGTTTTGGAGTGTAACAATCCTGGAAATCTGTAGTTCCTCGGTAATGTTCCCCAGGGCAATGGCAGTGTCATTCGCTATAGCCTCGACAACACGTGTCAGTCGTCTGATTTTCCGGCTGTTCAGTGCGGCCCCCACAAAGGAGAATAGTCCCAAATTAAAGTCCACATACTGTTGCAAGGCAGTATTAGTCTGGTCAATGTCATCCAGAACAACAGTTCGCTTAACCCTATTCAGGACGAAGTCATGATATAACGTGTAATCATTGTGATACATTGGTGGGGCAATAAATACAGGTGGTAGTACAAACGATACATAGCATGTGCCCAACCACCCCAATGGAAGCTGATGGTAACCCTTCGTTCCACAAATAAAATACGTATTCCGTGATGCAACAAATGAGATGCCATTCGGGCTATCAAAAGTGAGAGTGGTATTACATTCGCTTTTCCCCACTGCAATTGAACCCTTATTTCTGATACATAAATCGGCTTTTGTGGAAATGACATTAATAACATGTGCACTTGATATATTAATATTCCTCTGGTTGCTGTACACACGTGGGGCAGACACGTTATCGGGCCTGTACTCTTCCCATTCAAATCGAGTACCCTAAGCCCGTGGAAACCCATCCTTGTCATGGGAACATACTTTATTCAAACGGAAAAGCACCCCCCCTTTGGTTGGCCATCTCAGAGTAAAAAGGAGGGTGTACCAAGCGTTGCATGATCCATTATGTGAAAACGGGAGTGGAATAAGTGGGGTGCCCCCTCTCTTTTGGTGCCCTGGCAACATCCCACACACCCAACAATTTGAGGTATTGGTCATGTTATGTGTGTGGTGAAGAATCTGAATAAAGCTGTTATTTAGATACGTTTGCCTATGACGTTCTTCATGAAAAGGTAGTGTAAAATGAAAATGTTCAGACGGAGCCGGGGTAGTCGGCAGCAAATGTTCACGTACAGGCGCCACAAGTTCAACTACCCAGGCTATAACAGCTATCACCACAATAGTCAGAACAAAAAGAAAGGCACCCAATACTTTTTTATCACGTAAAGCCATTGTTGCCATAGTTCAGAAATGTTCGTGCAAAGTCTTAAATAGCACAAATTGTTCGCAAAGTCTCAGATACACGTGCGTGTATACCTAAAAAAGGAAAAATACGGTGCTGAACTCCGAGGTAGCCGTTTTTTTCTTCTCCGGGCCAAGACGGGTGTCGCTACACTGGCAGAACTGATCGCCCCCCTTGGAATTCCCGGTTTCCGTTTCACCATTATTTTTACGAATTTGTCTCCACATATCAGGTGGCAGAATTAGCCCAAAGAACAAATCTATATCCACAAGAGTCATCACACAAGACGAAATAGCCCCTTCCACCCCTTCATAAAAGGCCGCCGGATTTTTTCGAAGATCAGGTAAAGAGTTTTTCAATGCCATAACATCTGCTCTATTCCAAGGCGTGTATACCCAGTTATATACAAAATACCCTTTCGCATCTTTCGATAATTTATCATCATCTGTACCGTCCCCTTTAGGTAGAACATACAAAGGCGCGGCTTCACGCATAGGCATAACATGCAACGCAGAACTCTTATCTGAACCACGGAGAGAACACTCCTTAGCCTGCCCGCTATTCTCCAATTTGGACTCCTTTTGCCTCCTTTTCCGCTCCTCCCGTAATTTCGTCGTTTCGTCTCGCAGCTGGATCAGTTGCATGAATAGGTCATCGACATCTGAAAGATCAAAGATACCTTGAAGCAAATTCTCACGATACACTGATACCGATTTAGGTTCTAACGTGACAGAAAGTTCACGATACGCAGCAACAACTTCATCTGCCAAACTAGATAAAAAATACATCAATTCAAGATCCGACCACGCCTTTTTCTCCGTAAGCAACTGATCCTGAGAAACACACTTCTTATTCACTTTACAAGCCCAACTACGCAAATGTGCGGACCTCTCCGCAGTAAACCTGAGAGCAGATACCCCCTTCTGTTCCGACTTATCCTGTCCATCGTCCTCCGAATCTGCAGCTGGTGCCGTCGGCGAAACGTACGGAGGCGGTGACCGTTCTAGCAATGAAAAATCATCATATTCATTATTAAGGACAGGATAAAGCGGTCGACGGATAGGAAATTGACCAGTCGCTTGCAATTTACGTTCCCGTTCCTCCCTCTCTTTCTTCTCCTGAGCCTCCTTTTCCTCCAGCTGTAAAGCCTTATCCCGAGCAGCCTTGCGCTGCTCTTTGTCCGCCAAGGCAACTTCACGCTTCATTCGCTCACGCACCGCTTTCTCCCACATTCGCACACAATCAAACATATTTTGTCTAGACCTGCGTTGAAACAAACATTGTTCCACAAATTGTACTTTACGTAAATCGAACGACCCATGTAGAGGCCATTGCAATTCAGGATCCGATTTTGTATACTTATGCCATAATTTGCTGTACATTATAGGGGGGAGGCCAAATTTTATATACATCTCACGATTTGGTGATCCCTCTGGGGGAGCCGGCTGTGCTTCTGCTAACCTAATTGAGGTACCCTCTCCAAGACAGCACATCCCTCGGAGTGTGCTGAAAACAGGCATGTTCGAAAAGTATCACGAAAACGTGACACCGTACAAAATGGCACTTACAGTACTTCACACGATTGTGCCGCTCAGAGGAAAAAAACAAAGTTTAGAGAAACATCTCTACATGCCTGCCTATGTGAAGTGCACTACACATATAAGTTCAAAGATCTCAAATCACAATGTTAGCTAACTCAAATCAAGAACATAGATCGTAGGACTTCGGCAAGCGTCCGAGGACTACCTTACCGATCACAAATCATAGAACTTCAGTAAGCGTCCGAAGACTACCTTACCGAACACAAAGCTTACCCAACTTCTCAAACGTCCAGATTCCAACTGCCAAGGTCTTGTAAGCCAAATCAGCCAAACGGCACTATCTCAGCGATGCAGACACTCGAAAACTCAGTCGGAGACCGGCGCCACCTGGAAGGTCAGATCGGAAGGAAAGGAAAAAACACCGTGGCAGCCAAGACTCGGGTCACTCATGGCAGCGCGCGTCCATGGCGAGTTTCCAAGCCTTCGTCACGACCTCTCCTTCGGGCATCCGAGTCGCCGATGAGTCCCTTCGTGGTCGCCAATTTGAAGTAATCAGGGTTCCCAAGGCCTACATGCTCCGAAGATAACCCGCTTACACTCAAGAACTGTTGGCACGGAAACTGTAAAAGGCAAAGAACAAGTTTATTAAGACCCCATGGGGTGGTGGTACACTCAAACAGCACCCTTTGGTAATGTTTGAGGTATCACACCGAACACCGGTGTGACCCCAATTTATATACAGTTAGGGGCAATAAAAGATAGGCGGCACAAGTTTAGGACACATTTATGTACATATATGGTCATGTTTTGGAACACTGCCAGCTCATTGGAGGGGGCACAACTCCGCTGGTCAGTTTGGCGCACATTCCTAAAGGCTTACTGGTCAGTTGGGACTGCGCATGTGCAAGCTTGACCAGTGCTAAAAATAGCCTGTTGCTGGGCAGACTGAAGTGGTCATTGGAACGGACAACGGACTAAAGGGCACGCCGGCCACGAGGCCGCTTATGATCTAAGATGGCCGCCGCAGTATTCAAGATGGCGTTTTCGTATATAGCCAAGTTAAGGAGAACAACGTGTAGGTTCAGCTAATCGCTAACGCGGCCAGGCCAATTACGACACTATGAGGCACTCTATCATCAATGTTACCACTCCTGTGAGAGGGGCATCATTGTGGAACTATGAGGCACTCTATCATCAATGTTACCACTCCTGTGAAAGGGGCATCATAGTGGAACTATGAGGCACTCTATCATCAATGTTACCACTCCTGTGAGAGGGGCATCATAGTGGAGCTATGAGGCACTCTATCATAAATGTTACCACTCCTGTGAAAGGAGCATCATTGTGGAACTATGAGGCACTCTATCATCAATGTCACCACTCCTGTGGGAGGGGCATCATAGTGGAACTATGAGGCACTCTATCATCAATGTCACCACTCCTGTGAAAGGGGCATCATAGTGGAACTATGAGGCACTCTATCATCAATGTTACCACTCCTGTGAGAGGGGCATCATAGTTGAGCTATGAGGCACTCTATCATCAATGTTAACAAAGTTGTGTTCATAATAACGCACTACATACCCATGAGGATCTCAAGGCTCTGAATAATGTGTAACCATAGAGACACTGTTGACAGTTGAGAGGTACCACAGTTTCTATTCTGCTCACTTTGGAGCGTTAACTGACCTTTGAACCCCTGCCATCCGTGTGACCTTCTGTCACTCCCTTTTTAGGTCTTGCCTAGGCAGCGCGCACGCGTTGCTCTACGAAAAATTACCTCTTGGAATCGCTCTGGACTTCCGCCATATTGCTTGCTGTTATGTGCATCGGCTTGCAAGTGCTCGTGCACCACTCGCGGGACTTCCGGCCTATGGTTTGCTGTAATGAGCAGCGTCTCGCAAGCATAGACGCACCACTCACGGGACCCTGTAGCTGTATTCGTGGCCGGGCTTGTTTTAAATCAAATACGTGAATTGTTCCCACTTTGCTGTGCCCTTCTTGTCTACATGTGTAAGTGCATGCAATCTTCAAGCTAGGGAGGGCAGGCGTGTCCCTTCTCACTCTTGCTTGCTTACACCAGCTGTCACAGTGGAGATCAGTATTTAGGGCTGGCTAATCTTCACACTTCGGCAACACTGACCGATATATACCAGTCAGTACCTGTTGAACCACCAAGTGTCCACAGATGCTGGAAGGCAGCCGTGCTTTGCCGTCCATTGACTCTCTCAAAGATGACCTGTCCTAACCAGGAAGTTACTTTGTCCAGTGTGAGTGGTGTGTGTGTTGGAGCTCTTGTTATGGGTGTTGGGATAAGCGTGTCCTATCTGTGGGAGACTGCAGCAAAGAATACAGTTCTGTCCCGGGAGCTGGGCTCTCTGTGAGCAGAAAACAAAGTCCCCTGACAACATGAAACCTCTTTTATCCAGACTCTGTTCTGATTACGCACAGTTTGTTTTATTTTATGTTGTGTAAATGGCACATTTGGGATGCCCTGACTTTGTACCCGTGTTCTTCAGTGTAGCACAACTTGGCAGGCATAAATTTCAAAAGAAAGAGCCAACTTTTGCCATTGCAAATGGTACATGTAGAGGGTGGCTTGGCAGGTGGTAAATATTGTCTAGGTGCTCCAGTGTGTTTTTTTTTTGTACGGGCTGGGAGATAAGCTCTTTGCTCCGAAGCCCACATTTTGGTCATGTGGAGATGAGTGGATTGGAGTCTACATGCCCTTCGGCAGTCTTCAGTGTGGCCGCTCCACTCACTGCCTTTCTGTGTAGCCCACACATTGGTGCATGGTAATGAACCCTATCTCCATAGGCAGACCATGCAGTACGTGCCCCAGTGTTTGTGTCTCTTTTAATTTCTGGAACTGGGGGGCATATTACCAAGCAATAGCGATATTTACCGCTATTGCTTGGTTAGAGACAAAAATTTACTGCTGAGCTGCGGCGATTTTTATCGCAGATAAACCTTGGTATTACCAAGGTTTATCGCAAATGTGATAAAAATGGGCCGCAATGCATGAATATCGCTGAAAAGTCAGCGATATTCATGCATTACCGAGCTAATGCTCTTAGCCATGTTATCCACCTCCCATTGGATAACATGGCTAAGAACTGCTCAGGGCAGGTGTTAGCTTTTGGAGATATTCGCGCTAGATATTCGCGCTTAGCGCGAATATCTCCATAACTTGGTAATAGGGGATAGCGATGTTAGCGACTGTTTCCAGTCGCTAACATCTTGACACGCCCACTTTGCATGTCATTAGTGATAAATATCACTGACATGCAAAGTGGGGCCCAAGATGGTCGGTATCTCCTACTAGCTGTCGCTAACTGGTGTTAGCGACAGCTAGGTAATAGGGAGATAATTTTATCTCCGCTTTCTTGGCTTTTAAAGCCAAAAAAGCGGAGATAAACCCGCTTGATAATATGCCCCTGGGTTCTTTAGATATATATTGGCGACCCAGTTAGCTTGTGCCGTAGGTGACTGCCTAGTACGTTCAAATGGCTGCACCACTCCCGTGTAAACCTTCATATGGGTGATTGCACCATAAAGGCAGAAACAAGCATGGTCCTTCATAATATCAAACATAGAATTCTGTTTTTGATTGCATTTTTTTTCTGTCTCTTGTTCGAACTAGCTTCTGTGAAGTGCCATTTCAGCTGCCTGCAGTTTAAGTGCTGGGTTAAGTGTGGTCTCCTTAACAAATGATAAAATGCCTGTGAGAACTGAAAGCAGTGGCATTTGTAAAACATCACTAGTGAAACAACCACGAGTTGCTGTTTTTACATTGCACATTTTTATTGCAAGCAGTTTTTGACACATGTTTCCAATAAAACTAAGAGTTCCACTTTCTTGCCAAGCCTAGCACCATTGGTTTTGCAAATGCTTGCTTGATCTTGTTATTAGCTCCTGTTGGTAAGAACTCCTGCAGCAAGCTAGAGCCTCGAAGGGCTGCATGAATCGAGGGATTTGTTATTTGTAGACGTGCAATGAAGTCTGTGCTGGCCAGCCTGTGGCATGTTTATGCAGACTCGAGGGGGTGCTTTTGCTATAGTCCCCACTTTGTTTCTGGAACTCAGAGTTTGTTGCTTTGGCCTGCATGGGGGGGGCTCTCAGGGGGCACTGTGGATGGTAATCCCCACCCCAGGTGACCCCTAAATGTACATCATTCAAGGTGATCAGTAAAAGGCGATGTTTATGAGATGGTGTCTGAAGGGTGTGATCCAAACCTTGGCTTCTCCACTTGATCACGATTGCATGAACCTGTGACACGAATGTCTCATCCTGCACCCCTGGCTCTCTACCTGGCGAGCACCGGCAGCAGACTGAGCCTCAACTTCAAGAGTATCTGTTTGGGACCTGCCATGCCTAGAAGTGTCTCCTCGCATTAAATTGTACTAGTCTCACTATTCACCATCTGGTGAAGTGAGACCACGAGAGCTGTCTCGTCTGCTACAATAATAACCTTTATGAAGCGCTGCGCCAGCGTCTAGGCGCTGTTCATTGGGTGAGGTGCATGCTAGGGGGAGGCCACAATCATGAAAGGCTTCTGCTGTGTCTTAAGAGGGTGGGGAGATGCTGCTTGCTTGCGCTGCCGTAGTCCACAGGTGACCGGCCACTTCCACATGTACAGTGGGGTTGTAGTCTGTGTGTGCTGTGCGGTGCATCCTGCTTTTTCCTTCCACACCGGCTGCTTTTGAGTGGAGTGGGAGTTGTAGGCCGTGTGTGCTGTGCGGTGCATCCTGCTTTTTCCTTCCACACCGGCTGCTTTTGAGTGGAGTGGGAGTTGTAGTCCGTGTGTGCTGTGCGGTGCATCCTGCTTTTTCCTGCCACACTGGCTGTTTTTGAGTGGAGTGGGAGTTGTAGTCCGTGTGTGCTGTGCGCCGCATCCTGCTTTTTCCTTCCACACCGGCTGCTTTTGAGTGGAGTGGGAGTTGTAGTCCGTGTGTGCTGGTGGTGCATCCTGCTTTTTCCTTCCACACCGGCTGCTTTTGAGTGGAGTGGGAGTTGTAGTCCGTGTGTGCTGTGCGGTGCATCCTGCTTTTTCCTTCCACACCAGCTGCTTTTGAGTGGAGTGGGAGTTGTAGGCCGTGTGTGCTGCGCGGTGCATCCTGCTTTTTCCTTCCACACCGGCTGATTTTGAGTGGAGTGGGAGTTGTAGTCCATGTGTGCTGTGCTGTGCATCCTGCTTTTTCCTTCCACACCGGCTGTTTTTGAGTGGAGTGGGAATTGTAGTCCGTGTGTGCTGTGCGGTGCATCCTGCTTTTTCCTTCCACACCGGCTGCTTTTGAGGGGAGTGGGAGTTGTAGTCCGTGTGTGCTGTGCGGTGCATCCTGCTTTTTCCTTCCACACCGGCTGCTTTTAAGTGGAGTGGGAGTTGTAGGCCGTGTGTGCTGTGCAGTGCATCCTGCTTTTTCCTTCCACACCGGCTGCTTTTGAGTGGAGTGGGAGTTTTAGTCTGTGTGTGCTGTGCGGTGCATCCTGCTTTTTCCTTCCACACCGGCTGCTTTTGAGTGGAGTGGGAATTGTAGTCCGTGTGTGCTGTGCGGTGTATCCTGCTTTTTCCTTCCACGCCGGCTGCTTTTGAGTGGAGTGGGAGTTGTAGGCCGTGTGTGCTGTGCGGTGCATCCTGCTTTTTCCTTCCACACCGGCTTCTTTTGAGTGGAGTGGGAGTTGTAGGCCATGTGTGCTGTGCGGTGCATCCTGCTTTGTCCTTCCACACCGGTTGCTTTTGAGTAGAGTGGGAGTTGTAGGCTGTGTGTGCTGTGCGGTGCATCCTGCTTTGTCCTTCCACACTGGATGCTTTTGAGTGGAGTGGGAGTTGTAGTCCGTGTGTGCTGTGCGGTGCATCCTGCTTTGTCCTTCCACACCGGTTGCTTTTGAGTGGAGTGGGAGTTGTAGGCTGTGTGTGCTGTGTGGTGCATCCTGCTTTTTCCTTCCACACCGGCTGCTTTTGAGTGGAGAGGGTGCCGAAGGCCTTGTAGCTACCTGCTGGTGTCCCTTCTATCCACCTGGCCCACCCCCTCTCATGCATACTGTTTGCACTACGCGCCTGCACCACTGAAATCCTTGCACTGCCCCTACCTGCCCTCCACTGCCAGGGCATCGAGCTCTGGTGTCTGTTGCAGGGCAGAAAGGCAAATTCCTCTTCTTGCCATTACATCTTCACTGGATGGGGCTTGGAATAAACCCGATCCTTCTCTGCACCCCTCTTCTCAGTCAGTCATCTATTAAACGTTACTCCTCCCAGAGCAGGGTCTGCTATCCACCCCTGCTAGGGCGGTTCCTGTTGCTCCGGGTGGACCTTACAAAGCATGTTAACAAATTGCTGTATTTAGTGCGTGCCTTCGGGTCCCTCACCTCTGTCCTGAGTAGACTCTGCCATGGATGCTGTATCCTGTCCTTGCCGCTGGGTGGACAGAGTAGAGAATTTACCGCCTGTAGCCTGACCCTGTAGAGGGTGCTTCACCGTCACGCCTGTGTGGCCCCGGTACAGCTTTACTGGCTGCCTGTAGTTAGTGTATGACATGGGTTACTGGAGTTGTTTTTTTTTTCTTTACTCCTGGGTGGAGTAAACCGGAGCAATGAAATTCTGACATTTCCATTTCACTTGTAATTGGTAATCATAACTAACTCACTCTCAATAACTCACTCACTAACTCTCTCACTCTCACTAACTAAATCTCACTCACTCTCACTAACTCAATAACTCTCTCTCACTAACTAACTCACTCACTAACTCTCTCACTCTCACTAACTCAATAACTCTCTCTCACTAACTAACTCACTCACTAACTCACTCTCTCTCACTATGTCACTCGCTAACTCTCTCACTCTCACTAACTCTCTCACTAATTTTATCACTCTTACTAACTCTCTCAATCTCTCACTATCTCTCACTAGTTAACTCACTAAATCTATCACTCTCACTAACTAACTAACCTTCACTCTCCTGTTATTTATACCCACCCCCTTTAACAATAAACACCATAAAAAGCAACGATTAGAACAGGCAGATAAGTTGACAGCATTCAAACATAAAAAAACCTCAAATCATTACTTCTAATTAATAGTTTTTTATCATCGTCATTTTGTTGTACATTATACATCATAACTAAACTAACAAAAATGCTTCTCACACTTCTTTATTATAACATTTCAGCATACAGCAGACTTCTGCACAACACAGCTTAAAAACTTTTTGTCACTATTAAATAAGCTTCAGACATTCCCCTTATTGCTGTATGCTGTATTTTGAGACTCTTCACAGCCTGGATCCAGAGCACAAGTCCCCATGGGGCTGCTGCAGGAGCCTTGCTGGCACTGGAGGGGGCGTGGCCAGCCACAGTCATTTGCATACCCAGAAGCCTCTGCGGCAAACACCCGATTCATCAGTACAGGCGACACAGGTGTTTGTTTATTAGCAGAAAGAGTATTTGTAGCTGTGCACATACAGGCATTCATGAAAGTGACCAGCACGTCACAACTGTAAAGTCACCCTACTAGTAGTAAGTGATATTTTTTATCGTGATTGTGCGAACAGATCTACAAGTTAATGAAATGTCTGCTAATGAGATGCAGAGTAGGCGTTCCCGTGCAAAAAGCCGAGACAACACCACTTCTTAACATTCTCAACGACCAGCCAAATCCGCCATAAGAACACAAAACCTGCGATAAGGCGCGTTAGCAACAGGAATTTAACACCTACTCTTACCTGGTGTAAAGTCAGACGACAACCTGAACAAGACAGGGAACGAGAGAGAGAGAGAGGGAGAGAGAGAGGGAGAGAGGGAGAGAGAAAGAGGGAGAGAGAGCCGACACTGAGGACCCAGGCCTCACTACTCACCGGCTACCATCTGTGCGTGTCCAACCAGGTGCCGGTTTAGACTGCAGTCCACCAGGTCCCTTATCTGAAACAGAGTCCACAGTCATGAATGGCAGAGTACATACAGTTGCACACGCCATCATCGATTGCCCGCCCCTGCGCACACAGGCTGCTGCACCCCAGCCCATCCCGCCGCCAGCGATAATTGCACGCCCTTGCACATCTAGGCCTCACTGCTCACCTTCCGACACCGGCGGGTGTCCAAGAGGGCCCACCACGTGCTGGTGCAAGCTTCAAGCCTGGGGCCCGTGCCCATGGCAGCCTCAGCATCATGCAGCCCCGCACCACAGGCCACCAGGTCACACACTTGAGTCTGGGTCTTGATTTCACAATGGCAGAGATCATATCAGTGCACACTGCATCATCGCAGGCTGCACACCTGCTCAGCCCTTTAGGTGCCACTACCTCTGTTTGCCCTTGAGGCCTTGCCACGTGGCAGTAGGCCCGCACTGCCCGCTGGCTCAGGCCTATACTGCAGTCCAGCAGGGCTCGCCAAATCCTTACCAGTCCGGACGGCCAGGATGGGGTATCATCGCAGGATGCACACCCGCTTAGCTCTTTAGGTGCCCCTACCTCAGTGCACTCAAAGTCACCATCCTGTTGCGGTGTGCCTGTGCCAGCCGCAGTGTATCCAGTGCCACCAAGTCTGTGCCCCACAAGTCATGGACCCTTTAGGATTGAGTCTCGTGGTGCAAAGGTAAGCCCGTCTACGCCCGTCCGCGCCTGGACCGCGCCCAGCGCCAGACCCCTGCCCCTCGCTCTCCCCAGCCCCCCCGCGTTACCTACGATGCCGCCACCCTCCTAGCCCTTAACCCCGGTCGCGCCTCCAACTGCGTCCAAGCCGCTCCTGGACGCACCCATGGACCTTTCTCATGCTACTCCTGCAAATTCTGCGGCACCGACAACATCTCCGCTACGACCACAACACAGACTCCCGACCCCAACCACCTAGAATGCATCCTTCTCAACACCCGCTCGGTCCACAGGCACGCCATTGACCTTTGGAACCTACTAGACACCATCTCTCCTGACGTCGCCTTCCTAACGGAAACATGGATGAACGCTTCCTCCGCCCCTGACATCGCCATCGCCATCCCTGATGACTATAAGATCACACGCAAAGACCGCACCGACCATACAGGAGGAGGAATCGCTATCGTCCATAAGAAATCAATCCGCATCTCAACCAGCTCTGATACCAACCTCGCTAACTCCGAACACCTTCACTTCCAGATCCACATCGACCCCAAAACCACACTCCGAGGCACCCTCCTCTACAGACCACCAGGACCCCGCGCAAAATTCAGTGAAGACATCACAGACTTCATCACCCCACACGCGCTCCCATCCAAAGACTACATCCTTCTGGGAGACCTCAACTTCCACCTTGAAAAGATCAACGACCGCAACACCGCCACCCTCTTGGACAACCTCGCCAACCTCGGACTTAAACAACTGGTCACTTCCCCCACCCACATCGCAGGTCACACACTCGACCCCATCTTCACCTCCAGCAACCATGTCTCCTTCAGCCACACTACGGATCTCCTCTGGACTGACCACAGCTGCGTTCACTTCACCTACAACAAGCCGAAACCCATCATCCACCTCCAACCAACTCTACAAAGAAACTGGAACAAAATCACCACGGAGCAGATCTCCACATCGCTCCTTCTAACCTCCCCAGCCCTCTCTTCTAACGCCAACGAAGCCGCCTCCAACCTCACCCTTTGGTTATCCAACACCGCCGACACCTTAGCACCACTGAAAAAACGTCAACACAAACTTGGCATTAAGAAGGCCTCATGGTTCAACGATGACCTCAAGAAGTCCAAGAAACTCTGCCGCTCCCTTGAAAAGGCCTGGAAAAAAGACCCATCCACCAGCACCAAGGACGCCTTCAAAAGCGCCATCCGTACTCACCACCAACTGATCCGAAAAGCCAAGAAAACAGCATTCAAGGATCGACTTGACAACAACGCCCACAACAGCAAGGAACTTTTCAACATCGTCAAGGAATTTTCCAACCCCTCGGCCAACTCCAACGACATCACCCCCTCTCAAGCCCTCTGCGACTCCCTAGCCTCCTTTTTCCACAACAAGATTGCTGACATCCACAACAGCTTTGACAACCAACCCGGAAGCCAACCCACCCTACCATCAGCTGACCATCTTCCCCCCGTTAACACCCTTACAGCCTGGAACCCAATCTCCACTGAGGACACCATCCGCCTGATGAATTCCATCCACTCTGGATCCCCCACAGACCCATGCCCTCACCACATCTTCAACAAAGCAGACTATGTCATAGCTCCGCACCTCCGAGACGTCATCAACTGCTCCTTCAATTCCGCTACCTTCCCAGAAGACTGGAAACACGCTGAACTCACCGCCCTTCTGAAAAAACCAACAGCAGACCCCACCGAACTCAAAAACTACCGCCCCATCTCGCTTCTTCCATTCCCGGCCAAAGTCATCGAGAAAGCTGTCAACAACCAGCTCGCCGCCTTCCTCGAAGCCAACAAATCACTCGACCCCTCACAATCTGGCTTCCGAGCCAAACACAGCACTGAGACCGCCCTCATCGCAGCAACAGACGACATTCGAACTCTACTGGACAATGGAGACACAGTCGCCCTCATCCTCCTCGACCTCTCTGCAGCCTTCGACACAGTCTGCCACAGCACCCTTTTACAACGCCTCAGAAACATCGGAATCCAAGGAAAGGCACTGGAATGGATCACCTCGTTCCTCACCGGAAGAACCCAGAGAGTCCGCCTCCCACCATTCAAGTCCGAGGCCTCTGAAATCATCTGCGGCGTACCACAAGGATCCTCACTCAGTCCCACCCTATTCAACGTATACATGAGCCCCATCGCGACCATCGCCCGCCAACACAACCTCAACATCATCTCTTACGCGGATGACACTCAACTGATCCTATCCCTCACCAAGGACCCCAGCACCGCCAAAACTAACCTACACGAAGGAATGAAAGAAGTCGCCGAATGGATGAAACAAAGCCGTCTGAAACTGAACTCAGACAAAACAGAAGTCCTCATCTTAGGTAAATCCCCCTCTGCATGGGACGACTCCTGGTGGCCGGAAGCCCTCGGAAATGCACCCATCCCGACAGACCACGCACGGAACCTTGGCGTCATCCTGGATTCTTCACTCTCAATGAACAGACAAGTCAGCGCCGTATCCTCTTCCTGCTTTAACATTCTTCGCATGCTCAGAAAAACATTTCGCTGGATCCCCTCCGAAACAAGGAAAACAGTCACCCACGCTCTAGTCACGAGCCGACTGGACTATGGAAACACCCTCTACGCAGGTACCACCGCTAAACTCCAGAAGAAACTACAACGAATCCAAAACGCCTCAGCCAGGCTCATATTAGACATCCCACGCAACGAACACATCTCTGGTCACCTCAAAGACCTCCACTGGCTACCCGTCAATAAGAGGATTACTTTCCGTCTGCTTACCCACGCACACAAATCACTCTACGACATCGGACCAGAATGCCTCAACTCTCGACTATCCTTCTACACCCCCTCCCGCCAACTTCGCTCTTCCAGCCAAGCCTTCGCCACTGTACCTCGCATCAACAAGACCACCATGGGAGGCAGATCCTTCTCATACCTGGCTGCCAAGACATGGAACTCACTCCCCGCTCACCTTCGCCTCACCCAGAATCACCTAACGTTCAGAAAGCAGCTTAAAACGTGGATATTTGACAAATAATCCTCCTCCCCTTCCTAAGCGCCTTGAAACCCTCTGGGTATGTAGTGCGCTATACAAATTTTATGACTTGACTTGACTTGACTTGACACCATCATGTCACCTCTGGCACTAGGGAATGTGATGTGGTAGGGCACTAGTCCCTCATGCATAAATAATAACCACACAGATACACCCAGATAGAGAGTGGAAATGGTGTCCAGCACGTGCGCCCTGCCCTTTTAATTGGCAGGGTCACATGTCCTGTGAAGCATGTCCCGGATGGGTGTGGGGTGGGTGTAAACCAGCCGTGAGGGAGTGGCTGTGACATGCTGACAACTAGACCTGTGATCAGCAGATTACTACAGGGAAGACATAGGACATGAAGCGGTGTCGCCACGCCTGTGAGCGTAAGAGGAGTGGGCTGGCCTGGCGTATGCCAGTCCAACGCAAGGGTGTGAACAATGACCCCGGGGCTCTGGGCGTGGTTCCATCCTGGGCTGAACAAGGAAGTAATAAATGTGTGTATCTCTGTTTTAGTGTCGCGCCACCTGGACCGCAATTGGCAAAGTATCTCCCTGTGACCCAAGTCCCACAACATGAGCGACATGGACGTAAGGGGGAACCACTAACCCTACATTCATCCGTACTTCCACACGTGAAAGATCATAGACATGACACATCTGTCTGAATATGAATGTTTAATGCACATTCAGTGGAGTGTTGCAGCTGGAGCAGTACAGGGCAATGCAAACCCCACTTTGAATTTTTGGCCCGTGGAGGGCCAGCCAGAGTCATTTAGGGAATGTCAGGTTCATCAGAAGAGAAAGAGTACAGTCCGAAGTCTGAATGCTGTGTCATTGGTGACCAAACAGAATATGGCAGTCCATGTCGAGGTCCAAGCTGAGTGTCGCAGAGTGTATCGGGGGACAGTGGAAGTTGATGATGCAGAGGGCAGAACCAAGCAGAAACCAGCCATATGGCGGAGATGAATGCTACTGCATCCTGCTTACCACGAAGGCAGATTAATCCGCATCTTCATCCTCTGCTGTTTCATGAGCCTCACATGTGGGTGGTGTTCTGTCTCCAGCACTGGGTGGCAGTGATACCTCAGGGGCTGGAGGTGGAATGTCTGCCACACTGTGTGTCACGGACACTTCAGGGGGCGGAGATGTGGATGTAGTCGTAGCAGCAGCATATATCATCGCAAGGCCTTGAGGAAGCAATGTCATGAGGAGGGTGTTTAGGGCAATGAGGATACCAGATACCTCTCGCTGGTGTGCATCCGTGGCAGCCGCTCTTTCCACCTGCGTCCGCTCCATGGCCTCCATATCCTCCGCATGTGTTCCAACTCCCGGTTGACATCGCTAGACCCACTCTGACTAGACAGTTGCTCTTGTCTCTGAGTCAGGACTCCAGCGATGTCAGCCATGGATCATTGGAGAACATGGAGTGGACTGGGGGTGTCTGTTAGGGACTGGGGGGCATATTACCAAGCAATAGCGAAAATTATCGCTATTGCTTGGTTAGAGACAAAAATTTACCGCTGAGCTGCGTCGATTTATATCGCAGATAAACCTTGGTATTACCAAGGTTTATCGCAAATGCGATAAAAATCGGCCGTAATGCATGAATATCGCTGAAAAGTCAGCGATATTCATGCATTACCGAGCTAATGCTCTTAGCCATGTTATTCACCTCTCATTGGATAACATGGCGAAGAACTGCTCAGGGCAGGTGTTAGCTTTTGGAGATATTCGCGCTTAGCGCGAATATCTTTAAAAGTTGGTAATAGGAGATAGCGATGTTAGCGACTGTTTCCAGTCGCTAACATCTTGGCACGCCCACTTTGCATGTCATTAGTGATAAATATCACTGACATGCAAAGTGGGGCCCAAGATGGTGGCTACCTCCTACTAGCTGTCGCTAACTGGTGTTAGCGACAGCTAGGTAATAGGAAGATAATTTTATCGCTGCTTTCTTGGCTTTTAAAGCCAAAAAAAGCGGAGATAGACCCCCCTTGATAATATGCCCCTGAGAGTGGTCCCTGATGGGACTTAGATACCCACGTATGGCATCTAGTTTGGCTGTCATGTGGTCGAATCCCGCCAGCAACTGGTCAGCCAGTATCTCCTGGCATCCCAATACACGGCGTTGGAAGGCCAGGTGTTTCTCGTGGGAGTCCTGGGAGGCAGCCGTGGTGGTGCCTGCTGTGTGGTCTGTGCAGGGGGTGGGGTCTCATAGCTGGAGCTTGGCTGCCCTGCTCCTGGAGGTGGGGTGCAGAGGCTGTCAATGAACTCTTGGATGGCGTCCGTGTCGAAGGGTTGATGGTCCTCTTCATCATCAGAGAAGAGAGGTTCTGCCTGCTCTGCGGAGGTGTTGGTTTTCCCTCTGCAATGTGAAGGGGAGATGTAGTTTAACATTGTGTTCACATGTATGTTGATGCATGATGATGGGCTCTGCATGTTATGTGTTTGTGCTGCATTTTGGGATAGTCACCCCTGCAGCTCTGATTTTGCTGCCCCTTATCCTTTTCATGCGGTGTGCCTTTCACTTCTCTGCTTATACAGTGCTGAGATGTTGCAGACTTGGGTACATTGGTCTCTTGTTGGGAGTTGGGGATCTGGGGCATGGTTTGTCTGCAGATGTGCTATACTTAGTTGTGCATTTGTGCCACTGTGCCCATCTCTAACGTCCCCCCAGTCCCTGGTTGTTACTCACCCTGGTGCTGTTGTGTCCGGTCATGTTGAGCGGTGTCCGGTCCCCCAACTCCTGCCACCGTCTCCCCACTGATGACGGTGGACACCATTTCCTCCATCCCGTGATGGAAATAGAACGTTAACACAGAGTTATTTTCCCATGAAGGACGGCGATATGAAACATTGCGATAACCGATATCGCCGATGATTATCACACGTTCTTGAGAAGATCCCCCTGAGATGCGAAGAGATAAGCCCTATAGCAAGAAAATGGATGAGGACATGAAGTGGGCTGGACAAATGGAAGACCTACCTAACCCAACTGATAGAGTCCCAAAGCGAGCAACTATCATGAATGCAGCCAACGTGGATGCAGAGGACAGAGGCAGGAGGGACCTACCTCTGGCTCTAATGAAGATAACGAATGAATACAGTAAACAAATGCACGACTCGAACTTGGCTCCCCTGCTGCACCTCGGTTAGACAACATAAAGTATGCACTCTTCACACTCTTACAACTCTCAGAGTTACAAGATTTATTGCCAGTCACTTAAGGAAATAACATCTTACTTTAACATTTGATCTATGCCCGGCCTTAAAGTGTAAGAGGTAAAAGTGTGCAAAACATGTTGGCAGAAGAATCAGTGGATGTCCTTAGCAGACTAACACCAGCTGGACAGGGTATGGAAAGGAACAATGTGCAGCACAGAAAGACCTGAAATGTGTGTTGCTGCCCCACTGACATCCCTGAGGGCATGCACAAATAGCTAAAAAGACTACATTTGAAGGAACAGTTTGCACAAAATGTATCTTATTGTGGTAGGCGGGTGGATTGGTAGGGCAATTGATCTTGGCAGTAGGGGAGATGTGACCACCACTATGGCTCTGTACAAATGTGGATACCCAATAAACCCTTGTAGGCTTGGGCAATTAGTGATCACCTTGTATTCTGATCACCACTATGGCTTTAGCAATCCTTGCTGCTGACTCAGGGAGCTGTAATCCATCCGTGTAACTTTTTCATTAGTAGATTCACACACACCGAGCGTTGGAGATTCAGGAGTGATCCACCGACTGCCAGTGGCTAGGATTTTCTGGATTAAAATGGACAAAAATTAATGTCAGATATTACACCTTTAGATAACAGAAGCGTTTCCGACGCCATTAAAAAATACTGTTCAGGGCTTAGTATGTCAATTAGGGATGGACTGAACTGGGACGCCAATGGCACAGAACTGCATGGTGCCTAGGGGCCCAACTGTGCCACATATCACTTTGAAAAATGCATTTTTGTGCATTTTCAATGCATGTGCAAATTACCATCAACTTGAAGCTGAAGGTAATCAGCGTTTTCTAAATGCACAGTTCGCAGTACGCGCATCGGCATTAGGGAATGACCAATTGCAATTTCCTAAATGCATTCGCAATATAGGTAATCTCAAAAAATTGCAATTACCTAATTTGCAAATACAAAGCCTATCATGCTTAGGAAAAGTCCTTTTTGCTCTCGCGAGGGCAAAGATGCTTGATGCATTTGGCTCTTGGTCTTCTAAAGCTATAACTCTGGGGTTTGACCTGTGTGATTTCCGACATGTCCATTGAGAGTGTTTTAAGTAGCATCAAAGGTAATTATCCACAACATGATGTTCAGAAAAGCAGTAAACTGAATGTTTTCATATGTGCTTGAAGTGAAATTCCCAAAACGTGCGCACAGAAAATAACAAGAGACAAAAAAGGAGTTCCAAATCCCCAAATAGCAAAGAAAGCTTTGGGGATTTGTGGCTAGGTTAACAATAAAACACTTTAAAATATAAGCACTTCGTAAGGAAGAAAGAAAGGAAAGAGGATAAAGGCATTCAAGCAGCAATCACGGCGCTGCTCGATCCAGAGGCAATACTCCATGGGAGTTAACTTGACCCTACCAGGTAGGTCGCTCCCCCTCCGCACAGCACCGCCTGTGTGTCCCTGCCCCAGCCGCCACTGCTGAAGTTTGAGGCCCTCCTCAACCCGCAGGCTACCACCTGTGCCTCATTTATGGTGGCCAGTGGTAGGTCATAGGTTTGTTCATATCTACTATTTTTCCGCTATTTATTGTATTGTATTTAGTGTATTGCCTTTATTATCATTTTTTTGTGTGCCTGTGATGCTGTTCTCTTTCTTCCCCTGCTGCCGGTACTTGATCTGCACTTCTTCTTCAAAAACCAAATCAATGATGATAATGATTCTGAGTAAGTCGTCAATACTGGCTTAAGATCTAAATCCACCTTTCTCCCACCCACACATGCGGTACCCCCACAGGTAGCCATATTTGAGCAGGCGGTGAAAGATGACATCGAAAAGATCTGGACTTCTCCTAAGAGTGGTTATAGCAACCTTTCAGGAGTAGAAAAACAAGCATTAAGAGCCCTCACAAAAGATCCCTCGATAGTCATAAAACCCGCTGACAAGGGTGGTTCCATCGTGATACAGGATGTAGATACCTATTGGACGGAATGCTTAGGACAACTGAGCAACACTAGATCTTATCGACCACTGGCGACTGATCCTACCACCAGATTGTCGAACGAGATCAAGACTCTGGTGTAAGAGGCTTTGGCAGAAGGCTGGATAACTCCCTTAGAATCACAATTTCTACAGACACAACAGCCCACCATGCCTTATTTTTACATCTTACCGAAGGTGCATAAGCCCCAAAGGCCACCGCCTGGGAGGCCGATCATTTCTGGCCAGGGATCACTACTTGAGCCACTCTCTGCTTTTGTGGATTATATCTTAAGACCCATAGTACACACTATGCCCACGTACCTGAAAGATACCACGGTCGTATTGAGAGCAATTCCAACTATAGAATACCATCAGGAGACAGACTATCTGGTCTCTATGGATGTCGAATCCTTATACACCTCAATCCCAAAGAGATGAGACCTTGGATACCATCAGGTCCATCCTGGAAGGGCGAGATCTCGACTCTATCACTCCGGTCCCCTTTATAATGGCCCTAGCAACCATTGCCATGAAAGACAATTACTTCAGGTTTGAAGACACAATCTACCTCCAAACCTCGGGCACTAGCATGGGGAGCATTTTTGCTCCTTCCCTGGCTAACCTATACGTTCACTTGTTCGAACAGTCATCTGTGTTAACAACATCTAACCCCTTTTTCACATCTATAGTATGGTGGAAGAGCTACATAGATGATGTGCTGGTGGTATGGAGAGGTGACCTAGACTCAGTCCTACGCCTCTATGAGTGGTTGAACTCTCAGAACAGATTCCTGAGGTTCACCATTGAGACAAGCAAAGAGAGTATTGCATTCCTGGATCTCTCCATTTATGTCACCCCAACTGGCCTGGAAAGAGAACTCTTCGGCAAACCTATGGCAAGGAACTCGCTTCTATTGTACGAGAGCCAGCACCCTAAATCTCTGCGTGACAACTTATCGTTTGGTCAGTTTCTCCGCCTAAGGCGAAACTGCTCCACCCTGGAGACCTTCTCACACCACGCAGCTAATTTGTTAGACCAACAGGTAGAGAGACACTACCCCAAGAAACTTATCAAGCGCTCTCTCAAGCGTGCTACGAATAATAACCGGGAGGCACTTTTAGAGCCCCAGATTGCAAAGCCCCCCTTGGACCGTCTGATATTTGTAAGCACATTTAACAGCAGGTCCAATTGTGTCCAGAATACCATCAGACGACATTGGCGTATCTTGAACTGTACCAATGAGAAAATCGAATATCCTCTATTCGCTTTTAAACGTTCAAGCAACCTACGTGACCAACTAGTACATACGCGCCCCAAAGAGTCGCCTAAAAGAGAGATTGGGACACTATGGGACCTTCCAGCAGTGACCGGACATCACCCGTGTGGGGCTTGCTCGGTCTGTCCTCAGACATGTAAGACAACCAGTATCGATATTGGTACCACCCGGCCATGGGAGCTAAGACACTTCACTAATTGTAATAGTACCAACCTTATCTATCAACTGACTTGCCCATGCAATGAAAGGTACATCGGAATGACCACAAGAAAGGTCCGCACTCGTATGCTGGAACACAAAAGCACCTTTCGGTGTAAGAAAAGTGTCTCCAAATTAACTAAACATTTCAAACAGACTGTTCTTGAAAAACCTTTCATTCCCACCCACGTAAGTGATATATCAAGATTTTTGTTTATTAAGGAACAAAAATGGGTTTACAAACTACATACAGACACTCGAGGGCTGAATGATGAGATTCCTTGGTTTAGCCTTCAGTAATTCCATCTCTGTAAGGAAACCATTGCTGTTGACTTCTGTCTGAACTAAATTTACAATGCACAGAGGTATCTGGTCAACCTGCAGCAGATATAAGTTGGATCTTGTACATAGCATTGGGCCACTACATAAAAACGGGTCACATATATACCTATCACTGTTTGACTGCCCTCTTTTGTAGCTGGATACACAAACAGCAGTGTCTCCTTTTTCTGTATGGATGATTTACCCGACAAGGGATCAAATTGTGCTGCTACTTTCTTGGCTAGGTACTACTGGTGACTTTACTACATTTACCTTATTATACTTTGTTGAATCTGGTAGCTGGGGGACCATGCATCTGTTGGGCGTGACCACTCGCCTTTACCTCAGTTGCCTTCTGTTCCTTACGCGATTTGTGGTTGACAGTTTGTCTTCTGTACTTTTAGAACTACTTTTTTCATTGAAGTGATGTCACTTTGTAGTTCTTCAAATTTCTATACAAGAGCCATGATTTTTAATATTATAATGTCAAGAATTGTTGGGGTACACTTGTTGTATTCATTGAGTTTTGTGTAACTTTCAAAAAGAATCATAGCCTTGAGACCCGCGCTACGTTGTGCCCCCTCGCTCTGCGCCCCCGCGACCTACGGAACTACAGACGTCCATGTTATGACGGCATTTTGTAGTCCCGCTAGTATCGCGAGAGGACGCGTCTCTCTGCTAGCCCGAGCTACCGGCTCGGTTTAGTTGTTCCCTTTTCTTTTGCGCTAAGGAATTACAACTCGGAATGCATGGGCAATATCTATGGCGTCTCCAGGTAGGGTTTCTCAGCCTAATATACTGTTCGTTTTACAACCATAAAACGAGGTGTTTTTTTCAATGAGTAACCTATACTGATTGGCCACATATGGATGCTTTGGACCAGTCTTAAAGGCTGTACCTGTCCTGTTCGTTGCCTCCCCCTGACTCAGTGCCGGCCAGAGGCAACGACAGACAGGTAAGACACTTGCATGGTCAATACCTTTGTTTTCTAATAAGTGGTTTTTAAAACATTTTACAAGCAGGTTAACCTCTCAAGGGTGTGTTCAAAGGGGTTTCACTGCTGGACATTCATTATAAAGGGCTATTTTACCTAAAATCTAACTATGGCCTGTTGAACTCAGCACCACATCATAGCTGCTATATTGGAAGTGAAGTGGTCTGTGCCTTGGAGTATTGATCCTTGGGTACTGGACTATGATAGAGTGAGGTCTGGGGGTAAGCTGCATGATAAACCTGTGCCATGTATATATAAGACAGAGCAGGATAGACTTATATATTCTCTCTGCTGTATCTAAGGTCAGGGTGTTTTACTTCTGCAGAGCGGGGTCTTACATGTCCTGAGCCAGGTCCAGGAGAGGTGAGGTCTGTTCCCCGGGCAATCTGGGTGAGTAGATAATGTCCTTACAGTTTAAAATTTTGGACATGCGATCTTTTACAATTAATCCGTACTGCGGGGTCACTGTGTGTTTTTTCTGCTGTAGATGTAACTTATACACCAGGTGTCACTGAGTAGAGTTAACAGACGTCGGAAATATATCCTTTGCTGTTATAGAATGATACTCAAGATTGTTTTTTGACATTTTTGCTTTGGCACATTATTTGCACTATATGCAGTAGCATTACTTTTGAGAACAGAGGCCCTGAAGAAAGCCTGGGTCCCTTTTTCCCAGTTGGCTGAAACATGTTGGCCCCTTTGCAGATATTTGGTTAAACTGCTATGATATTGCGCTGTTCTTGTTTTTAACAGGAAAAGACCTTCCCTATTAAAAATTTCCTCTCTAGGCTCTCTATCCTATTTTAATTCTCCACTCTTTATTTTCTGCACTGCACCAGATTCCATCAGATCAATACAACATGGTCCAACAGTGATTGTGGGTTGGAACCCTTATCCACCACAGGGTGCAATCTTTGTCTCAATGATCCAGAGACACACGACCCTAAGGATCACCAAATGATAACATTGATCATCACAAGTCTTTGATGGGAATCCTATAAAAGTTTTTTTTTGATTTACAATCACTGGTGGCCCCCTGCTTTAAGTTTTTCGTGTCCTGTCAGAACTAGTTAGTTTTGACTCTAACCAGATGTACTATGTTAGACGTCGGGTTAAGTAAATAGGATTTTCCACGATACTGTCCTGTAGAGACCCCTAGGTTTTCTTGTTGTTTGGTACTTGATCTGTGACATTTTTTCCTTCTGTTCGCCTCGATGTCCCAGTGTCTCTCTGCCCGGTTTTACCTTCTATACCCCTCGCTGTCTCTGTGTCTCTCTGGCCGTCTTTGCCTTTTGTTCCTTAAGCTTCCCCTGTAACCCTCTGCCCTTTTTTGCCTTCTGTTCCATTTGTTGCCCCTGCATTTCCGTGCCCTTTTACCTTCTGTTCCACTCGTTGCCCCTCAAATTTTAATGCCCTTTGCCTTCCGTTCCCTTAGTCGCCCCTCACTGCTCCCGCCGCTGCGTCCCCTGCAGCCTGCCCCCTGACAGACCCCACCTCCTGCCTCCCAGCTTCTCCTCCCTCCCACCTCGCCATATATACTGGCCGCTGCCCGGTGAGGAGAACGACCCTTGACCCTACCAGATAGGTCAACCAAGAACACCATCAACGTCTCAGCACCGCCAAACACATGCATTTCCAGAACCACACAGACCCCAACTCCAACCTCAGAGGCCCCCTCGTCTACCCACCCCCACGACTCCGCCCCCAGTTCAGCGACTCCATCGCCGACTTTATCAGCACGCACACCCTGACCTCCTCTGACTACATCCTCCTCGGAGACCTGAACTTATGCTTGAGAACAACAACGACAGCAACTCCACAACCCTGATCGATAACCTCACCAACCTCGGCCTGAGGCAACTCGTCACAACGCCCACCCAGTACGCCGGCCACATGTTCCATCCCGTCTTCTCCTCTAGCCTGCACGTCTCCTTCAACCACACCATCGAACTCCTCTGGACCAATCACCGCTACATCCACTTCACCTTCCAGAAACCCACCACTCACCACCGCATTCAACAGATCCCCCACGGCTGCTAGAGCAATATCACCGAAGACCAACTACATTCAAACCTCGCTCTCAGCCCACTCACTGTACCCTCCAACACGACAACGCTGCCCACAGCCTCAGACGCTGGATCGAGGACTGCGCCAACACCCTTGTCCCGCTGAAGAAACCCCCCCACAGACACCAACAAGAGGGCCAGCTGATCCACCCCAGAACTCCTAGCCTCCAAGCGAGCTTGCCAGAAACTAGAGAAGAAATGGCACAGTGAACAGACACGGACAGCCACGCAGCACACAAGGACGACATCCGCAACCACCACCATCTCATCAGGGCTGCCAAGTGGACCACCTTCAAAGACTGACTCGACAACACTACACACGATAGCAAAGAGCTCTTCAACATCGTGAACTCTTTAACCCCAGCTCCAAACACCAACGACATACCACCGTTGCAAGCCCTGTGCGACTCCCTCGCCACTTTCTTCCACCGCAAGATAGTAGACATCTACGACAGCTTCAACACCCAGACAACCCCAACAGACAGCAACACAACAGACTCTCAGCACATCATCGACCATGACCCCATGCTAGCCTGTGCCAGCGTGAGCACTGATGTTATGTTATGTTATGTTATGTTATGTTAAATTTAGCTTATAAAGCGCACGTACGCCCGTAGGCTTCATGGCGCTGTAGGAAGTTTTCAGAGCATAACACAACAACAGGAGGACAACTTAGAAGGTCTAAGGATAGGCTTCTCTAAAAAGCCAGGTCTTAAAGGCTAGTCTAAAGGCTAGAATATCCTCGTGTGACCTTAAAGAAGCTGGCAAGGAGTTCCAGAGGGAGGCAGCAAGAAAATGAAAGGAGCTGCCGCCCTGACGTTGTTTCCTAACAACCGGCACCGTGAGCAAGTTTTTGTGACCAGAGCGGAGGTTGCGGGAGGGGGTGTATCTGGCAAGCAGGTTGATGATAAATTTGGGGCCTTTGCTTTGTAATGCCCTAAAGATAATGCAGCCGGTTTTAAAAGCCGCCCTCTGGGCTACCGGCAGCCAATGCAGGTCTGCCAGGCCTGGCCTGATGGACTGCCATTTAGGAAGCCCACAGATCAGCCTGGCCGCCTGATTTTGAACCAGCTGCAGCCTCTTGAGCTGCCCGGCTGGAAGGCCCAAATATAAACTATTTGAGTAGTCCAGCCTAGACAGCACAAGGGCGATGGTCACCTGTATCAGGGCAGAATGGGTTAGGAAATGGGCAATCTTTCTAATCTTGCGCAGCTGAAAGAAGCAAGCGGAAACAACTGACCCTACCTGACTTTTCAGGGAGAGGTCTTCACTAAAGGTGACTCCAAGGCTCTTAACCGTGCGGGATTTGGAGGGGGGGTTTCCCATCTCCGGAGGCCAAAATTGAGGTCCCCAGCTGAGTTCGCTCTTCCCAGGCAAGATCAATTCAGTCTTGCCTGGGTTAAGTTTTAGGTGGTTAAGGCCCATCCATCTCTGGATATGAGCCATGACCTCCCTAAACTCAGTGACAGCATCCGGCGACCCCAGGGGGAAAACCAATTGCAGATCATCTGCGTAATTAAAGATCCACACTTTGAATTTCCTCAAGGAGTACAAAAGGGGACGCAAGTATAAATTAAATAAAAGGGGGGACAGGGATGAGCCTTGAGGGACCCCGCAATCGTTCTTAATTCTAGGGGCTGTGAAGGTGCCCAGTCTCACTGCTTGAGTCCGGTCGGACAAGAATGATTCCACCCAGCTCAGGGCAGCACCTCTGAGGCCTGCCTGCTCGACACGGCCGACCAAAATAGTGTGGTCGACCGTGTCGAATGCAGCAGACAGGTCAAGAAGCACCAGTGCCTGGTGGACATCCCTGTCTGCGTTACACCGAAGTGTATTCTGGACTGCCAGGGTTACCGTCTCGGTCGAATGGCCTGGACGGAACCCAGCTTGATTTGGCTCCAGAAATCCAGTGGTTTCCACAAAGTTGGAAAGGCAATTGGAGACGTGAGCCTCCAATATCTTGGATAGGAACGGCAACAGGGATATAGGACGATAGTTTGATGAGTCCTGGGGGTCCAGACCTGGTTTTTTAATTAGAGGGATTAGCAGAGCGTGTTTAAAGCCAGTAGGTACCCTGCCCTGGGTCAGTGATTTATTTAGTAGGAGTAGAATACCCTGAGGGATAGTCTGACCGATTTCCGAGAAGATGTGGGGGGGGCAGATGTCGTTAGGGGATCCGGACTTTACCCTCGTCAAAAGTGAAGAAAAGGTTTTACCATCAATGGCCGGGAAGGTATCTAATACAGAGGGATTGTAAAAGACGTCATCCAAAGGAAGTGACGTTGGGGAACTAGCAATGCTCGATTTGATAGTGACAATTTTTTCTCTGAAAAAATTATTCAGGGAATCACATAGCTTCTGCGTAGGAGCTATTGAAGGGGCTGTCCTGTCGTTGTCACAGAGTTCATTAACTATATTAAAAATATCTTTGGACTTGTTGGATGACGATAACATTTTTGTGGAGAAGTAATTAAGTTTGTGTTGATTTAAAAATTTTTGATAATTTTTCCTAGTGACGCAGAAGGTTTCCCTATCCTGTGAAGAGTAGGTGGCTCTCCACTGTCTTTCTTTCTGTCGTACCCCTAATTTAAGTGCTCTAAGTTCTTGAGTGAACCATTTGTGGGCATCATTGCCTCTAATGTTAGGTAGGTATACAGAGGGGGCGAACAGATCTGCTGCATGGAGAAGCCAGGAGGACAGTGCCCTCTCGTCAACCTCCAGATCTTCGTCTAATGGGGGAAGGGTGTTGTTCAACGTGTCCATGAACCCAGAGCGGTCCATGGATTTCCATTTGCGGAACTCTTTACCCATGGGAGGTTTGGCCTTGTGCTGCCCTTGAATTTCTAGCGGGAACTGGATAAGATAATGGTCTGACCAGATGCAAGGGCTTATAATAGGAGAGAATGGTGGTACGTTGTATGTCCAGATTTGGTCCAAGCTGTGACCCTTCTGGTGAGTGGGAGAGTGAATGTGTTGGACCAGGTTTAGATCTGTAAGCAGATCCCTCAGTTCTCCAGCTTGGGTGTCCGTGTCTGTTCTATCGAACCAATAATTTAAATCCCCCACTAGGACAGTTTTAGAGTGCTTTATTACATGGGAGGCCAGTTGTTCTGCCAAAAGTACTGGATAATTGGCCATGTATTGGGGAGGACGGTATAACAGAATTACAGTAAGAGCCCCACTCTCTGAGTCTAGTGTGATTACCAAATTCTCTGTGTTGGGGAGAGTGAGAGAAGGTAATTCCCGGAAATGAAAGGATTTCGAAATGATTGCTGCTACCCCACCTCCAGCCTTCCCTTGTGCACGGTTGGCAGTCAGAATGTAGTAGTCTGAGGGAAGTGATGCCAGAATGTCCGGCAAGGAATGAGGGTTGGTCCACGTTTCGGTCAACAACAGAAGATCTGGTTTTTCTTCCGTCAGGAAAAGGAAGATGTTGACCTGGTTCTTTATTAGGGACCTTGTGTTGAGGTAGTAGCATCTCATGTTATGTAATAATAGAGGAGCCGATCTAGGTTCATTCGGCAATGGTGGAGTAGACTGAGTATCATCAGCCAGCAGGGGAAGGCGGGAGAGCCCCAATGTTTGTATACGTGTGCAAGTGTGCGAGGGGAGTTGTGGGCTTTCGGGAGGGTTGTCCAATAAACTCACTGATACGGGGTTGCGAGGCAAAGATGGTTTTATTATTTTTGTAAAGCCTCCTCTTTTGAACTGGTACTCTAAAGAACGGTAAAGGATTATCAATGTCCTCTTTTGCTTGTTTGGCGGTTCCCAGTCTCCGACTTTCCCGGTGCCTTCTGGGCGTTGTAGGCCTTGCCTCCGCCGTCTTGTCTCTCGTCACAGATTCGGTCCAAAAAAGAAACAGAAAGAAAGAAAACCACTATTAGATCGTGGTTGTAGGGGGTTTGTCAGGGAAGGGTAGTGAGGGACCACACGTGCTCGTCTCTCCCAAAGTGCCGGTGAGGTGAAGGGAAGGTACTGGTGCACTGAGGGTCGGTTGCTCGGTTTTACGGTGGTTTACCCCACTTACGCCCCGCCCACCCCGTGAATCTTGACCGTACCTGCTCGAGCCACACTTCATGTGAAGTGTGGCTGGGCGATGCGCGTCCTCGGTGGCCTCCCGGCTTGTCGCTGTTGTCACAGGTCTTGCTCTCCTCGGGTACCCAGGTCGGTGGTCCGCTGTCTCCGTTGTCCCTGGAGTCCGTTCTCCACTGTTCCTCTGACGCCTCCTCTCTCCGGTGATCTGCTCTCCAGTCCGCTCCCGGTCTCCCCGTCTGCTCACTCGACTCCGGTCGGTGCTGTACTCCGCTTGCGTCCTCGTCCGTCCTCCTCTGCTCACACGCCTCCTCCAGCCGATGTTCCTTGCTTCCGTCGTCTCCCGTCCTCCACTGCTCACACGCCTCCTCCAGCTGATGTTCCTTGCTTCCGTCGTCTCCCGTCCTCCACTCCTCACACGCCTCCTCCTCGCTCTTCGGTTCCTCGTCTTCGGTCCTCCTCCACTCTGCTCCTCGCTCACGCCACCACTCTCCACTCCCTCCGGGTGTAAAACACACCCGTTTCCCGGTTGGGCGCACCTTTACCTCCTGGCTGTGGGTGGTCTCAGGCTCCAGCTCCGCCCAGTTAAAGAAACACGGCTCCTCCGGCTCCCGTGCTGTTTGTTGCCAGTCCGTTACAGGTTTCCAGGCTTCTGTATGCTGGGTGACAAAAGGGGACACAGGTAAAGGTAAGCCGGGAGGGCCCGGGTCCGGGTCCTCCTCGTCACAGGAGTGAAGGGAGGGCTATTCCTGAGGGGGAGCTAGGTTGTAGTGATAATAGATCATAAGAGGAATACCTCACAAAATGGCCAGGGGGGGTGGGCCCGGGTCCCGGTCGGCCGCGGACGGGCGCAGACGGGCTTAACTCAGGCGCAACTCCGGCGCGCCCGCTGCGCTCGTCCGCTGCGCTGACACATATGGACCGTTTAAGTAGGGGCGGGACTCGGGGGTGTGGCGGTGATGTCACTGGCCTCGCCTCCCACCTCACCCGAGCAACCCGGCCCAAGATGGCGGCCCCTGCCGCTGCGAGCCCGCTGAAGCGGTCAACGCTCAGCCGAGCACCGGTGCACTCAGGAGGAGTGATCAGGTAGGTGTCCTGGAGTCCGGGGGAGAGACTGGGATCACAGGATAGTTTCCAGAGTTAAAAGCGCTCCTCTGCGCTTAATGCGGCGATGTGTAAAAAAATTAAAATACTGATCCAGCAATGTCTTTCCGCGTTGTGGATACTGCTGCTAACCTCCTTAGCCACAGGCGGAGACCCCCTGCCACAGGGTCGTCAGCCTGCAAATGCCAAGGGTAGGTTCCAGTCCGCCCTCCTAAGTAGGGGCGGGACTCGGGGGTGTGGCGGTGATGTCACTGGCCTCGCCTCCCACCTCACCCGAGCAACCCGGCCCAAGATGGCGGCCCCTGCCGCTGCGAGCCCGCTGAAGCGGTCAACGCTCAGCCGAGCACCGGTGCACTCAGGAGGAGTGATCAGGTAGGTGTCCTGGAGTCCGGGGGAGAGACTGGGATCACAGGATAGTTTCCAGAGTTAAAAGCGCTCCTCTGCGCTTAATGCGGCGATGTGTAAAAAAATTAAAATACTGATCCAGCAATGTCTTTCCGCGTTGTGGATACTGCTGCTAACCTCCTTAGCCACAGGCGGAGACCCCCTGCCACAGGGTCGTCAGCCTGCAAATGCCAAGGGTAGGTTCCAGTCCGCCCTCCTAAGTAGGGGCGGGACTCGGGGGTGTGGCGGTGATGTCACTGGCCTCGCCTCCCACCTCACCCGAGCAACCCGGCCCAAGATGGCGGCCCCTGCCGCTGCGAGCCCGCTGAAGCGGTCAACGCTCAGCCGAGCACCGGTGCACTCAGGAGGAGTGATCAGGTAGGTGTCCTGGAGTCCGGAGGAGAGACTGGGATCACAGGATAGTTTCCAGAGTTAAAAGCGCTCCTCTGCGCTTAATGCGGCGATGTGTAAAAAAATTAAAATACTGATCCAGCAATGTCTTTCCGCGTTGTGGATACTGCTGCTAACCTCCTTAGCCACAGGCGGAGACCCCCTGCCACAGGGTCGTCAGCCTGCAAATGCCAAGGGTAGGTTCCAGTCCGCCCTCCTAAGTAGGGGCGGGACTCGGGGGTGTGGCGGTGATGTCACTGGCCTCGCCTCCCACCTCACCCGAGCAACCCGGCCCAAGATGGCGGCCCCTGCCGCTGCGAGCCCGCTGAAGCGGTCAACGCTCAGCCGAGCACCGATGCACTCAGGAGGAGTGATCAGGTAGGTGTCCTGGAGTCCGGGGGAGAGACTGGGATCACAGGATAGTTTCCAGAGTTAAAAGCGCTCCTCTGCGCTTAATGCGGCGATGTGTAAAAAAATGACACCATCAAGACCATTAGCACAATCAACTCGGCTCCTCGTTAGACCCACTCCAGCACCACGTCTTCAACAAAGCATGCAGTTCCATCACACCCCACCTCCGCAAGTCATCAACCTCTCCCTCAAGACCGTGACCTTCCCAGAGAGCTGGAAACATGCCAAGATCAACGCCCTACTCAAAAAACCCAAGGCAGACCCAACAGACCTCAAGAACTTCCGGCCCATCTCTCTGCTCCCATTCCCGGCCAAGGTCATCGAGAAGATCGTCAACAGACAGCCAACTTGATACCTCGAAGAAAACAGAATCCTGGACCCTTCCCAGTCAGGGTTCCGCAGCAACCACAGCACCGAGACCACCCTCATCGCCGCCACCGATGACATCAGGACCATGCTGGACAATGGTGAGACTGCAGCATTCATCCTCTTAGACCTCTCCATGCCTTCGACACCGTCTGCCACCGCAGGCATCCACGCCGCAGGGATCCAAGACAAGGCTCTGGAATAGACCACCTCCTTCCTCTCCAGCAGAACCCAGAGCGTCTGCCTTCCCCATTCTGATCCGCAGCCTCTGAGTTTATTTGCGGCATACCCCAGGGATCCTCCCTCAGCCCGACACTGTTCAACGTTAACATGGCCCAGCTCGCAGACGTCACCCGACAGTGGTAAATATTTGATTTACTGTCCTAATTTCTATGCAGGTAAGTACTTAATCAATAATAACTCAATCGGAAAGAAAGAGGCAGAGTCCGTGGTGTTAGAGTTCTTAGGGGTTTTATTCCTTAAAAAGGAATGGTACCAGACCGGATATCTTGTTCCTGCCACCACTGGGGTGCAGGAAGGGATAGAGCAATATTTTATTGACAATACATAGCTTATATACTTAAGTCACATTATAGAAACCAATACAGTAGGCGTAACAGCTGAGAGAAACAAGATAAAACACACACGTGGTAGTGATACGTAATTAGAAGGCGTGAACTAGGCGTGAACATAGAGGTGTGTGCTAGAAACGTCACAGGTAGGTGTCACAAGTGGGTGGCAACAAAGCAGAATCTTGTAATGTCAGCAGAAATCTGAGGCCTGGATGCGCGCGCAGCTGCATGACGTGTGATTGACGTGAAACCGGAGGGTGCAGGGGACTTGACATTTACACTGGCGGAAAGAGACAGAAGTCTGGCATGTCAGATCAACTCGTACTCTATCATATCTGGTATCTGATGTTTAGGAACTATATTATCTAAACGGAAAAGGTCTCTGGGGCAGAAGCTATTCTATACTGACTGTGAGTGCGTGTATAAGCGTCTAAGTGTCTGCATGAGATGAGAGGGGGCATGGGCCTACCATAGTAACAGAGGCTATGAATTACTTGCACGGAGACAGTGAGGCCGGGCCCTTTGCTCTGCAGCTGGGGGAATGTTTACTTAAACTAGTAGGCAGGAATGCATTTTCGAGGAGCGGAACAGATAATTCGAAGGTTGAATACAGTCTTGGCAGGCAGCAGGCTGAGCTAAGCGCCGTGAGCCGCACAGGGAGTAAGGCAGAGGTCACGGGTACAGAGGCAGCCCAGGCTGAGGCGTTCAGAGTCAGAAGGCAGGAAAAAGGCTCGATGGCAGAATTCAGGGCCTACTTCGCCAGAGCTGAAAAATGTGTAAAGTACACCACAAAAAGACGTTGGCATAGCATACTTAGGAACGGAATATTCAACCCATTCAGGGTGGGTCTGAAAGAGGACATGTTAACGTTGGACGCAAATGTATTTGCGTCTTCATAGCTGGCACAGGAGGGAAGTTACATGCACTTTAAGCTGGTACATGGAGACGGTGGGGTACACGTTAGGGAACATTACTTGACCATAAAATTTATATTTCCTCATTCCCTCCTTGTTCCCTACGGACCCTTCATGATATATCGATCCTCATGAATCGATCAGTCTGTTCTTGTAACATCATTTGCTCTTCTTTCTTCCTTTTGCGTTTTGAGAGAAAACTGGAATGTTCAATGCACGATGTGGCACACAGTCCACAAATCGCTGGCCCACACTGTAGGCACAGGCAGCAACTGAATACTATGACAAGGCCAATGCCTAGGAAGGATAGGATCTTCCATCCCCAAGCGGTCAACGTTGTCCAGAACCAACCGGACCAAGTCCAGGTGCCTGGATTCTGATGTATCAAACTTGCAATTTTATGAAGACGTGTAATAGCTTGGTATACTGTTGGCGCGTTTTCTGGAATGAAAACACAGCAACTTGACCCGATGACCTTACAAGCTCCGCCTCTATCTGCCAAGATGACGTCAATAACAAGACGATTCTGAAGAACAACAACCCGCATGGCGGACTGCTCCTCTGTTAAGTTACCTAGGGCGGAGGCTGTTTCATTCACTACTGCTTCGAGTGTTCTAGTTAGTCTGCGTATTAGTTTACTGTTTTGGACGGGACCTGTGAAGAAAAAGAATCCTTTATTGAAATCTGTGTATTGCTCCCATGCCGTTTCAGTATAGTCGACAATCGGGAGATCTCTTCGGAGTCTGTTCTTTACTAGATTTGTATTTCTGTGATAATCAGGAGGGGCTAGAAAAACAGGTGGCAGAAGGAATGCAATGTAACAGGTACCATCCCAATCTGGAGGTAAGCGTATGTATGCGGTATGGCCACAAACAAAATAGGAATGACGGGTAGCTCTAAAGGAAGACTTGCCTTGATCACTGAATTCGACCACAGTAGTACATTTACTATGACCTAAGTGTACTGAACCCTTCTTTCTGACACATAAATCACCAGTGACTGGTAATACTGACATAGCAGGGAGAACTGGTGCAGCTTCGGATTCGACAGTAAGAATCATAAGGTTAATTGTATAATTACCTAATCCATAAACTTCATTTTCTAGATCAGTTCCTATTCTAGTGGGAAGTCCCTTCTTGTCAGGGTAACATGCATTAAGCAGAACTAAGTTCAAGTTTCCCCAAACCCAATTCCCTTTGAAAACAGCGACATCAGGATCTAAGGAATTAATTATTCTGAACCATGCACCACAGGAGCCATTGTGAGTGAACGGGTACGGAAAGAGGGGCAGAACTCCCTTATATTTCTGATAGGGAGGGAGTCGGCCACATATCCAGCAATTTGTAGCATTGTTAGTCTGATGGGAGTGATGTAACATACTAATGAATGTGTTGTTGCGCAGCGCGAGTCTGTAAGAGAGTTCGTGGGGAGGTAATTCACTAAAAGAATGTTCGGCAGTGACATTGTAAGCAGATTGTTCACGCTTGAAAATAGGGTAATATATGGGAAGCAATATACTGACTACAATAATCAGAAAGCTTAGAAAAAACATAATCAATAATGTCACTATACAGTGACTGCGGAGTGATTTACAATATGTACGTTTCTTGAGTTGTCTCTCTCTCTCTCTATCTCGATCTAGGGGATACATGTCAGAAACTATTTAACAGATTCACCTAGGGGAGGACTTAAACAATTAAACTGTCTGACTTGCTAGATCGAAGTTTCATTCGATACTCCTCTTGGGGAGTTTTCTCTTGTTTGGTAACTTTAAAGTCACTAGGTTCGATGCAGTCTTTGGAGGGGGTGGACGAGTCAGTTTCTGGCAACAGTTCATTACATTTTTTAATATGACTCGTGTGGATCCACCCCTTTCGGCCTTCCACCTTGATAGCGGTCCGCGTTGTGAGAAGGACGGTCTTCGGCTCTTTCCAGCGGGGCTCCAGCGGGCTTTTCCTGTCGAAGTTCCTAATTAGCACTGTATCTCCGGGACGGACATCATGTGGCTTTACATCAGTGTTGTCAGGAAAGGCTGCGGCAACCTGTGAACGACATGATTGGAGTGCAGACATCAAGGAGGCAAGGTAATCTGTCAGCATGTTACAATCAACATCTGTAATTTTCTTAGGGATGGGCGTCCCCCACATATTCGGTGGTCTTCCAAAGACCACTTCATACGGGGATAGTCCTGATCTCGAATGGGCGACCATTCTCATATAGAATAATGCAACTGGCAGGGCGACTATCCAGTCGACCCCTTTCTCTTTACAGATTTTAGCAAGGCGGGTTTTTAGTGTCTGGTTATGCCTTTCTACAAGGCCAGCGGCTTCGGGATGTCGGACACAATGGAATCTCCACTGATATCCTAGCAGCAGGGAAACCTGTTTCATGAGCTCGGATGAGAATGGCTGTCCGTTATCTGAGTACACGACATGAGGCAAGCCGTATCGTGGGAAGAATTCTTGAACCAGCTGCCTGGCAGTGGTCGGAGCAGTGTAATCTGGGACGGGATATGCTTCGGTCCAACGGGAAAGTGCACAAACAATTACGAGGACATATTTGAATCCTCGACAACGGTCCATCTAGATATAATCCATCTAGAGGACTTCAAAAGGGTGATCGGGAGGATGAAATCCACCTTGCTCTACAGGGACGCTTTTACCTGGATTGAACTGACAACAGATCATGCAAGTACGCACTTTCTGTTTTGCTGCTGCTCGTAAGTGTTTGTTGTACCAGAGATTCTGTAAACTGTCTAACATCGCTTTCTCTCCTAGATGTGCTGGACTATGTGCTGTATTTATTATGACTTGAACCATAGAGTCGGGGAGAAACCATGTAGATTTTCCCTTCGTCATCCAACCTTGATCTGTCTGGATCCCTCCTAGTTCAGTCCATTTCTTTATTTCATCTGTAGTAGCATGTGTCTGAATATCGATTACATCTAGTGTGGGATCCCTAACTGTCATACAATGTGTCGGTACTATTGTCTTTGTCATGTCAGTTGTCTGGGTGTGAGTCAATGCTGTATGTTTTGCTGTCTGGTCTGCCAGGTCGTTACCCTGGGAAACAGAATCCGTAGCTTTAGTATGTGCTTTACACTTCATGACGGATATGCCTGAGGGCAGATGTATTGCTTCTAACAATGCTTGAATGAGGGAACCGTGTTGGATCTTGGCACCGTGAGAGGTCAAGAAACCTCGTTCTTGCCATAACATTCCGAAGTCGTGTACAACTCCGAACGCATAACGGGAATCAGTGTATATGTTAACATTTCTGTTCTTGGCTAGTATACAGGCTCGGGTCAGAGCGATGAGCTCTGCCGCTTGAGCAGACAGTGTACCAATACGATATGTTTCTTTTACTTCAGTTTCAGTGGTCACTGCATACGCGGCCACTAATTCTCCTGTACTTGTTCTCATACATGAACCATCCACGTAAAGTGTCAGGTCTGGATTTGTCAATGGAACATCTGTTAAGTCTCGTCGGGGCTTTGTTACTGCATTAATGATCTCTATACAATCATGTGGGGCTGGATCTGTCATAATCGAAGGTAACAATGTTGCGGGGTTTAGAATGCTGCAGCGCCTGATTTCTATGTGTGGCTGGAATAGCGTCAATTCATAACCTGTCAGTCGTGCTATAGTCAAGTGTTGAGTCTGAGTTCTGTTTAAAAGAACCTCTACAGAATGTGGAACTTGTACTGTTAATGGATGTCCTAAAACAATTGAGTCGCTCTGTCTGATTGCTAGTGCTGTTGCTGCTACTGACTTCAAGCACGCAGGGAGTGCCTGGGCTACTGAATCCAATGTACTTGAAAAATAAGCGCAAGGCTTATGTGATCCTGCTTGATCTTGAGTGAGGACAGACAACGCTGTACCATCACGTTCTGTAACAAAAAGTGTAAAAGGTTTGCTGTAACATGGTGTCGCTAAAACTGGTGCTTGGCATAAAGCTTTCTTTAATTCATCAAAGGCCTGTGTATGTTCCTGAGTCCAAGGAAGGGCAGTCGAAGTCGCTGCCTCCTGTGTTGTCAACTGAATGAGTGGTTTAGCTAGAAATGCATACTGAGGAATCCATTGTCTGCAGTACGAGGTGAGGCCTATAAAGGCCCGCACTTCCTTTTGTGTCTGGGGTTGTGGCATATTTACAATTAACTGGATACGGTCAGGAGTGAGCTGTCTCCCCACTTTGGACAGCAAGTGACCCAAGTACACAACTTGCTGAACACAGAAATGTAGTTTCGAAGGAGACACCTTGTGTCCCTTGTCGGCCAGAAAATGTAAAACTGTCAGTGATGCTTGTTCACATTCGGGTTCACTTCGTGCGGTGATCAGCAGATCATCGACGTATTGCAGTAAGGCGGTGTTAACTGGCATTTGAATACAATCAAGTTGTCTTTTCAGTGCTTGACTATAGATGCTGGGGCTTTCTGTGAATCCTTGAGGTGCGCGTGAAAATTTGAAACTTCGTCCATTTAAACTGAATCCGAAGAGATATTGGCTCTCTGGGTCAATAGGCACACTAAAGAAGGCGTTCTTGAGGTCAATTACAGTAAAGAACGTTGCTTCTGAATCAATAGCAGTCAATAGGGATGAGATGTCGGGAACCACAGGGTACTTATTCAGTTCTCGTAAATCAATCACCAGCCGATATACTGGCGGTGCATTGGGATCAGTACGTTTAAGAATCGGAATGATAGGGGAATTACAGATATTGGAGTCGGTCTCTACGACCACTCCTTGGGCAATGAGCTCTTCAATGATTTCCAGTAAAGCCACTACAGCATCGGGTGGTAACTTGTATTGTCTGATTCGTGGTAAAACAACACCTGGTTTGAGTGTAACACGGTATGGTGTAATGTGCATGCAGCCTACATCGGTTGGGCCTTGTGCCCACAAGTGATCCGGTACATTTTTCAATCTGACGTCAAACTCTCGTAATACATAGTGACCCTTGAAATCTCGCAAGAAAAGTCAAACTCCTTCCGGAGAACAACATATCACTGCTCCTAGAGCCTTCAATGTCTTTATTCCTAACAAGTTTTCTGGACATGATTTCGTAAGTAACAGGTCTGTAACACGTGATAATGGACCCACAGCCAGGGGGACGGGTTTCGATACCTCATTTACAATAGGTTGTCCTGAAAAACCAAGGGAAACATTCTGTGAGCCTGAGAGGGGTGCCCCTGGGACTTCATCATGGCTGATTGTTGTGCGACTTGCCCCTGTGTCAATTAAAAACTTTCTGTCTTTTCCCAATACTTGACTGTGTACATAAGGACCCTCTTGATCTACAGGAATCTCAATAAGAGGCAAGCCACCCTCCCTCTCTAGGCTGTTTCATGTGTATCGTGAATAATCGGGGTAATCAGATTGGGCATACTGGTACATCTGTTGTGAGACTTGCTGAGTCGCGGCAATGGGCTGTGGCTGTGACTGTGGTACCGCTACTGTCTGTGCTGTATGTGGTGAAACATGCATAGGCTGTGTATTCTGCATGGGCTGTATATTCTGTGAAGTCTGTTGCTGGACCTGGTCTTGTCTAGGCGGACGCGGTCTTTCTTTAGTTTTACCTGTTGATATATTATGTTTCAGGACTGGGCATTCATGTACGTAATGACCTGGCTGTTTGCAATAGTTGCATGTCCCCTTAACGGGAGCTGCTGATTTCTGGGTCTGGGTCGTACCCTTTCTCTGGCCGTCGGCTGGAACCGACTGGGCCACCAACATTTTCATTTTCGTGTCTTTCATGCGTCTCTGTTCATGATCCTGTTCTTCTCTGATTCTGTTCTGATGGTACTGTTACATCTGTAACATCTGGGATGGCGTATTTGCTTGCCATGTACTCTCAACCTTATATACACGGTTCTTAACTGCTGTCAGGGAATTCTCGACTAACTTTGATACAAAAAGATGCGGGTACGAGTCGCTACCTGGTTTTAGGCCACTATTAATAATGAAACATTTCTCGAATCTTGAATAGAAGTCACTAGTATCTTCATCGTGTTTCTGTTTACAGGCTGAGATTGCGTCCCAGTCTTCCTTTTTAGTGGTCAGTAATCTTGGCAGAACCTGTACTATCAAACCTGGTAATGCTTTAGCTTTTTCCCCAAGGCCTAGCCCTGGAGTACGAACTTTTTCCTCGTCTTCTATTTCTGTCCATATAATCTTTTTGTCTCCCACCTCCCATTCTCTTTCCTTGAGTTTCTCGTAGATGCCTGTGGGCAACAATACCTTTAACATTTTCATGATATCTGTATATGTGTAATCTCCCATGAGTAACATGTCTTTAAGTTCTCTGTGAAAACCTGCAGGGTCTTTGTCGTGACAGGGTACTAGTTTCTTCATTTCCAATAGTTCTAACTTGGTCAGAGGTGTGTGTACATACACACGTTTCAAGGTATTATCGGTACCCATAACTGGATGTACTTCTCGTAATGGGTTCTGTCTTTCAAGATGCTCCATATGATACATTTTTCTTTCTGGGGGCGGAGCGGAAACATATTGTGAGCTTAAGAAAGTGTTATATCTGTGCCGTTGTTCTAGAATTATTTGTATTAACTTGGTACTTAGGCCTCTCCATCTATCCATGAGTAGTGCTTCTAATGTATCGTGTAAGGGACCTGGATCAGAATGTTGATTTCTGTATAACGTAAGGAGGTGCTGAATCATATATGTACCTGCTAATTTCTGCTCGTCTGGGGATAGGTTCAGAAATGTCTGCGCTACAGTGTCATCATTGTATATATTAGGATTGTCAGCCCATAGTACTGCTGACCGGGCTAGTTCCTGTTCATCCATAGAATTGAGTACATGGTACCCCATTCGTTCTCGAAGCATTTTATCAGTGTCTTGAAACTGATGTTCAGGAGAATTCGGTTTTGTTATGCCAGAGAGAAAAACTCTCTTGCTTTCTGGACGAATGCCTTTCCTAAGGTAAGTTCCCTTACCTACATATGCTATCGTATCTGTAGTCTTTTCTGGTTCTTCAGGTGCTTCCTCCTCCTCGGAGGAGGCATTTTCTTTTTCTTTTTTGTGTATGTCTATTACTACTTTTCTTATTTTCTTGTACATACTAGCTATACAATTCGCTTTATCATGCTTTCCTTCTGATATATTTTGACCCCACTTGTTTAGTACTTCCATTTCATCCTGTTCTGTCTCAGGCCTGTCTCGTTCTCTTATTAAGCAATTTATGAAAAAACGTAATATATATGCTTGAGTGTCAACTTTCTGATGTGCCAGGGCCTCCTTAATACTTTCAGGATTTTCCCCAGTTTGGACAAAATGATATATTCTATCTAGGTGATCAGTCATCCCTGAGAATAACATTAGGTAATCTGTAGCTTGTCGCAAACGTAGTGATGCTATCAACATTCTACCGTCTTTGCCGGGTACTGGATCATATCTGCAAACTGAAAGCGGTTCTTTGAGTATGTCGAGACGGGGTGATTGGAGCGTAGGGTGGTTCTGCATGTCCCTAAGGTGTAATCTGTGTGTTGCTGGCGGGGTCTGGTAACCCCCGGTCGCACCTCCTGAGGCAGAGGCTTGGGCATTATCCCTCTGTGGAGTCTGTATATGTACTTGAACTTGTCTCTTAGTAGGATCAGGTAAAAACGGATTTGGTATCTTAACCTTAGGTGTGAGAAGTGGTGGGGGTGGAGGAGGGACGACAGGCTGTCGGACGGGGGAACTTTGTTGCGGTAATGGCGGGATATGGTCTGGAGGCGGGTTACCATCTCCGTCCCCGTCACCGTCAGTAGGCGGGGCGCGTGAATTGGTGTAAGCGGGTGCTACATCATCTAGATAGGAATTCAGAAATATGTCTTTAGTGGTCCTGTGAGTTACTTTAGTCGGAACCAATGGTGGCGGCAGATCTTTCGGTATTTCTGAAGTGGCTTCAGGCGAACCCTCGGCCACTAAGTACATGCCATTTACAAGATTGTTTCGTGCGCGGTCTACTTGTTCTGTTTTTACTCGAATCCCTTCAATAACTAATTCATTTTCTCGGACTTTATCCGGCGCCTCTCTAAGTCTGTCTTCTCTACGGAGTTCTTTTTCGGCACGTTTATGTGATTCTTTACGCCACAGTTCTATGGCATCTTTCTGTGATTGTCTGGCTTTCTTTCTCCATAGAGCTTCTTCTACTTTCAGGATGCACTCAGCATCCCATGTTCCTGTAACGGGCCATCTGTGTCTTTCCTCTAGGTGCTTAGTATAATCGGCCCATAAATCTAGATACAATATGGCGTCTATGCCATGTTTATGGTACATGAAATTTCCAGGCGTGTCCCTAGGGGGGATAGGAATTTCTTCCTCTAGTATCCCTTTCCTAGTTCCTATCTGCTTTAACTTATTGAAAAACGGCATCTTGTTTACTTTAATACTGTATACTCAATCCTTGCTATTTAATTCTGAACACAGCTAGTTACACAAGAACACAATAATGCACATTAAAAACAGTCACTCATACCACGACATTTATCACATGAAAGACATTTGAGACATATATGACTACCCCCCTATACTGGATGTACTGGATGTACTGCTAAACAGCACAGATACACTGCTAAGAACAGTGCAAGAACTGGAATAACGGATATACTGCTAAACAGTACAGATACACTGTCTAAAACAGTGCAGACCGAATTTGTGTACCCAAACCCGTCTTTACCGGATACATAATAATGCACCCGTCTAGATACGTCCCAGCAATGGTACTCACCGGGAAGCACAGAAACAGAAGGCCTCGGAAAACTCGACTGGACTGGACCGGACTCGACTCGACTCGACACGTGGATACTTCGGAAACTGGTGGGCCTCTTGACACCTCGGACCTTGCTTCTTTCGGCTAGGCTCTGGTCGGGATCCTCCGCACTCCTCACCGCCTCGTCTGGGTGCTGATCGCAGTCTTCGTCACCTCCGTGGGCCAGAGGGAGATACAGGAAATCCTGCCAGTACGCGTAGTTCCGTCTAACTGATGGCAGGGGACAGAGCTTGCAACGCACCAACCGGCGCGTGGGGTGGGGGAGGGGTCCCTGTTCGGGCGCCAAAATAATGTGGTAAATATTTGATTTACCGTCCTAATTTCTATGCAGGTAAGTACTTAATCAATAATAACTCAATCGGAAAGAAAGAGGCAGAGTCCGTGGTGTTAGAGTTCTTAGGGGTTTTATTCCTTAAAAAGGAATGGTACCAGACCGGATATCTTGTTCCTGCCACCACTGGGGTGCAGGAAGGGATAGAGCAATATTTTATTGACAATACATAGCTTATATACTTAAGTCACATTATAGAAACCAATACAGTAGGCGTAACAGCTGAGAGAAACAAGATAAAACACACACGTGGTAGTGATACGTAATTAGAAGGCGTGAACTAGGCGTGAACATAGAGGTGTGTGCTAGAAACGTCACAGGTAGGTGTCACAAGTGGGTGGCAACAAAGCAGAATCTTGTAATGTCAGCAGAAATCTGAGGCCTGGATGCGCGCGCAGCTGCATGACGTGTGATTGACGTGAAACCGGAGGGTGCAGGAGACTTGACATTTACACTGGCGGAAAGAGACAGAAGTCTGGCATGTCAGATCAACTCGTACTCTATCATATCTGGTATCTGATGTTTAGGAACTATATTATCTAAACGGAAAAGGTCTCTGGGGCAGAAGCTATTCTATACTGACTGTGAGTGCGTGTATAAGCGTCTAAGTGTCTGCATGAGATGAGAGGGGGCATGGGCCTACCATAGTAACAGAGGCTATGAATTACTTGCACGGAGACAGTGAGGCCGGGCCCTTTGCTCTGCAGCTGGGGGAATGTTTACTTAAACTAGTAGGCAGGAATGCATTTTCGAGTAGCGGAACAGATAATTCGAAGGTTGAATACAGTCTTGGCAGGCAGCAGGCTGAGCTAAGCGCCGTGAGCCGCACAGGGAGTAAGGCAGAGGTCACGGGTACAGAGGCAGCCCAGGCTGAGGCGTTCAGAGTCAGAAGGCAGGAAAAAGGCTCGATGGCAGAATTCAGGGCCTACTTCGCCAGAGCTGAAAAATGTGTAAAGTACACCACAAAAAGACGTTGGCATAGCATACTTAGGAACGGAATATTCAACCCATTCAGGGTGGGTCTGAAAGAGGACATGTTAACGTTGGACGCAAATGTATTTGCGTCTTCATAGCTGGCACAGGAGGGAAGTTACATGCACTTTAAGCTGGTACATGGAGACGGTGGGGTACACGTTCGGGAACATTACTTGACCATAAAATTTATATTTCCTCAAGCACAACCTCAACATGTTATGTTATGTTATGTTATTTCCATTTCTAAAGCGCACAGCTGCCCCTGCAAAGGGGCGTCCCGGCGCTATATCTGGGGAAGAAACACAACTCAGCCAGGGCAAAAAGAGAGTTCAGCAATAGAATAGAAAGAGAGAGTTCAGCAATGGGATCCTAAGATCCAGTGGGAAAGATAAAAGTTTTCACGGCTCTCCTAAATGCTAGAATCTCATCCATGGTACGAATATGGGCAGGGAGAGAGTTCCACAGTTTGGGTGCGAGAACTCTAAAAGAGCGACCACCTGCTCTGCTTCTCTTGAAACGTGGAACAACGGCTACGTTTTGCCCCAAAGACCTCAACTGCCGAGGAGGAGCATAAGAAGAAATAAGATGTTGCAGAATCTGAGGCGAGGATTGTTTCAAAATTTAAAAAGATAGACACAAGGACTTGAAATGAATCCTCTGAATCAGAGGTAGCCTTTGGCCGAGCAAAATCTAGGAAGGCCTGGACGCGCTGCAGCCTAGTAGTTTCCGCCAAGCTGGCACCAAGTAAAAGAGAGCTCGCATAATCGAGTCTAGATAATATGGCAGCGTGAAATATCAGCTGTCGGGTAGGGGCATCAAAAAATTTCAGGATCGGTCTTAGCCCACGTAAGATCCCGAAGCAGGTAGCTGCTACTTTTTTTGTGTGGGTGGAAAAGCTGAGGGAGGGATCCAACCACACCCCAAGATTTTTCACCTCCGCTGCCGGAGTGGGGATAGGGCCTAATTCTGATGGCCACTATTTGTCACCCCAGAGATTACTCTGCTTGCCCACGATCAGAACCTTGGTCTTTTTAGCGTTAAGCTGTAAGCAGTTGGCCGTCATCCAACCAGCCACTGCACTGAGACCCTCACGGAATCTAGTAGCCTCAGGGTCTGAGTCCCCGCTAAGTGCAACCACCAGCTGCGTATCGTCAGCGTAGGAGACCATAGTCAGGTCCCAATGCTTGGCGACCGCAGCCAGCGGCTGCACATAAAGATTAAACAGTGTGAGGCTGAGTGCCGAACCCTGCAGGACTCCCTGCTCAATGGTGTAGGGTTTCAATTCAAATGTCGGAGTGGTGACCCTAAAGGTGCGGTTGGTGAGAAACGACCGAAACCAGTCGAGTGCCACACCATTGACACCTGCTTCTCCCAGACGCTGCAAGAGTATTGTGTGTGATACAGTGTCAAACGCGGCACTGAGGTCGAGTAATATCAGTGCCGCAGTTTGACCCGAGTCCAATACAGAGCGCAGATGTTCTGTCATGGAGAGAAGAGCGGTCTCGGTACTGTGACCAGCCCAAAACCATTTTGCGAAGGGTCCAAGATGTTAACGGACTGAAGGTGGTTAGACAGAATGCCGCTGACATGTGCTACGGCCACCTTCGCAACCCAAGGACGCAGGGAGATAGGTCGATAGTTCTCTAGTTTGTGAGGGTCCAGAACAGGTTTTTTCAGGATGGGGTTGACGTAGGCTTGTTTCCATTTAGAAGGAATTAGACCAGAGGAAAAAGATAGATTTATAACTTGGCGTAAAGGAGAAAGACATAAAGAAGCTAGTTCTTTAAATTGTGCAGGTCTAAGAGGGTCCGCCGGTGACCCAGATTTAACTTTGGCTATCAGCTTATCAAACTCCTCCTCCGATAAGTCAGGGAGTATAGATAAAGCCGAATTAGTACAGGGCATAGAACTCTGATCCTCCATTGTCAGACTAGTACTGGGGAAAGAGTGATATATTTTAGACACTTCATCCACAAAGAAGACCGCAAGATCTTCACAATGTGAGAGTGAACAGATCTCAGCCACAGGTACTCTATTGGCTGTAAGGTCTTTTAACACTTTAAAGATCAACTTTGTGGGATTGGAGCTGGTGTTAAATTCATGCGAATAGTACGCTGCCCGCGACCTACATACAGCTCTATGGTAGCCCTTAACTTGTGCTAGGTAGTAGGTTTTTTTCCCGGCATCATAGGACTTCCACCAGGCTCTTTCTGATTGCTTACACATTCTCTTTAGAAGTCGAAGAGAGTCGGTATACCAGGGACTAGGTTCTAGCAAACGACTCTTACTCCAGGCTGCGGGGATCAAGGAGTCAAGGGCTTTAGTGACGCATTCACAAAACAGGTCATAGCCAGATTCGACCCCCTCAAAGGAGGCTTGCGGGAGATCGCTAAGAAGGTGGTGGAAGTCAGCTAATTTAAGTTTTTTCCAGGGACGCCTGAAAATGACTCTGTCTGAAACTCTAAAAGGACGATCCTTAATCGTAAGATGAAGTTCTATCAGATAGTTGTCAGTCCATGCTATAGGACTAGGCAAGATGACTTTAGCCATAGTCAGGTTTGTGAATATTGGGTCAAAGATATGCCCCCCTCCGTGAGTGGGGGAAGTGACCAGCTGAGGAAGCTGGAGGGCCTCTAGGTCTGCGAGGATACTGCTGATCGCTGGTGTGTGGGGAGTATCAAAATGTTCTCCTACACCAACAACACTCAGCTGATCCTCTCCCTCACCAAGGACCCCATCACCGCCAAAGCCAACTTCCTCGAATGAATGAATGCCGTCGCCGACTGGATGAAGAACAGCCGCCTGAAGCTGAACTCAGACAAAACGGAGGTCCTCATCCTCTGCTTCAACCCTTCAGCCTGGGATGACTCCTGGTGGCCGACGGCACTGGGGGCAGCCCCGACACCCACCAACAATGCACGCAACTTGGGAATCATCCTCGACTCAACGCTCTCAATGATCAAGCAAGTCAACCCCATCTCCACCTCCTGCTTCAACACCCTCTGCAAGCTCCACAAGATCTCCAGATGGATCCCGACAGATACAAGAAAGACAATCACCCAGGCTCTCGTCAGCAGCAGACTTGACTACGGACACACCCTCTACGTAGAAGCCCCCACCAAGTTCATCAAACGACTACAACGCATCCAAAAAACGCCTTGGCACGACTGATCCTCTACGTACCACGCCACGGCCACATCACCCCCCACCTGAGAGACCTGCACTGGCTCCCCGTCAACAGGAGGATATCCTTCAAGCTCCTCATCCATGCACACAGGGCACTCCACAAAACCGGTCCAGCCTACCTCAACAAATGACTTTCATTCTACACCCCAACCGCCAGCTACGCTCTGCCGACCTCTCACTCGCCACTTTCCCCGTGTCCGAAGAGCACCACCGGCAGAAGATCCTTCTCCCACCTTGCCGCCAAGACATGGAACACCCTCCCACTGAGCCTACGTCAGACCCAAGACCTGCTGACCTTCGGGAGGGCACTGCCTGTTCGATCAGTAGCGGCCCTCCCAGCGCCTTGAGAACCTCGCGGGTATGTAGTGCGCTTAACTAATTACTGATTGATTGATTGATTGAACTTGCAAGAAAAGGTTGGGCATGTGCCAACCATTAACCAATTGTAGGCTATGATTTTGGAATGACACAGACATAAACCAATCCGAACCAGTGGGATGTGTCAGACCCCACAAAGTACATACAGCAGATCACCTGGCAGCTGCACTGCCTAGGCTTGACCTAAGAAAAGAAGGAGGGATGGCAATTAACTCACAGCCAAGACAAAATAGTAATCTTCACAAGAAGCACCGCCGCCTATGGAGACAAGCATTTACCATGCAATAGGTCAATCGTTTGCAAGAGTTTGAGCTATAGGCATTGTAAATGCCAATACTTTTTATTTATGTGTTGGTTTTTAAAACATAAATTAAAGGCATTGTTGTTTATAATGCCAGTAGATTAAACTTTCGCAAATGCAAGACCTATTGCATTACAAATGCTTGTTTTTAGTGTTGGAGTCCACCAGTGCCGGTATCAGTGGGTTATTGATTATCAGAATGGAGGGAGCGTAAGGCAATGGGAGCAATGCCTGACGTCTTAGGCCTTCCCATACCCATCGCACACAATCAGTCGTGGTAACATCTGTCCTTCTGTAAGGGTGATATAGTGCCGTGGATAGGGTGGTGCAATGTACCAGGTCTCCCTCCACTGCCACGTGCGGTTGAAATTTGATGGGATATGTCCAGTTGTGGGCATATAGAGCCTGTGCACATAGTGCGTATAATAATAATAATAAAGTCATTTGTAAAGTGCCTGGCTACACCGACTGGTGTGTCCCTGCACTATAGAAATGGTTATAAGCAGTGTCTGTTCCTCCGAGCGCGCAGTGCTTCATGTGGAGCGCGCACCCACAGCACGTCCCAGGAGATCATTCGTGCCGACGTTTTTATAACGTAAGCGGTGCGAAAAATGTTAATTTCTTGGTTGTGGTGGCTCCTGCACTTGCTGTATTTCCTCCGTCATGAAGTGCGGCTGAGGGCTGTTGGTGGGCCATTGTGAAAATATTTGTTAATTGTAGCGCCGTAATGCGCTGCAATTGACATCAATATTTTCACAATGGCCCACAATCAGCCCGCAGCCATGCTCCTTTAAGAGAAGAAATGCAGCCAAAAGCACGACTTGTGATGCCTTTCTTCCCTTAAAGGAGCACGGCTGCAGGATGATTGCGGGCCATAGTGAAAAAATTGATGTTAATTGCGGTGCATTATGGTGCTGCAATTAATAAATATTTTCACAATGGCCCACAATCAGGCCACTAATAAGGTACTTGGAAAGCTTTTAACCTTGAATGGAAAGTTTCACTGCCACACATCACTACGTGATACAAGCTTTGGTGGGTGGTATTTGCCTTTTGTAAAATGTCGCGAAACGGCAAAAAATCTCCGCGAATATGTGGAATTTCGCGTGCTTGCAGAGATTTCGGGGGCGAGCTTTTTTGCGAGTTTACATGCCTCTCTTGTGTTTATAAAAGGTCAGAGACCGATCAGAGCAGCAGATGAGGAGAAAGAAGCTACTGGTCACAGGAACTGCACGTGAATTGTGCTCGTGAAATTCAAGGTTGCAAAGGCCTCCATCAAGCATCCCTGCTAATTTTTGAGGGTAGATATGGGGAGAAAACACACCTGCCCAGCTTCGACAAAGCTCATTATTTTTTTGGGCTGATTAATGAGTTACTGAATTTGAGCTTAAATTCAAGCACCTGCTTTATTTATATCTGTAAGTGCTTCCTGTTGAGCTTTAATTTTTGTGAAAGGAGCAGTGTGCCAGGGTTACTGAATTAGAGCTTAAACTTGGGCACCTGCTTTTTTATATCTTAACTGTAAGTGATTCCTGTTGACCATTAATTTTTGTGACAGGAGCATCGTGCCAGAATGAATCCTGCCCTTCATATTTATCCAAGAAGACGCCACCGTTTTGTTCGATACCTCTACTCAACTGGAGTACTTTCTACTGGTTAATCAGTAAGTGCTACCTCGGTAAATGTATAGTGCTTTTCCCACACTATAGCTGCGTAAAGGGCCAGAAGAGTTTTTTCCAGTGACCAAGTGTGTGTAACTTTGCCATCGCCTCGAAAGGCGCCGGGGTCCCTTGAGTGAGCTGTCCATCACAGTGGTTAAAGGGCAGGAAAAAGGTGCACACTGCTAGTGCGTGTGGCGGGGCCAAACGGGCGGGTTTCTTTGCGAACTCACATGCCTCTCTTGTGTTTATAAATGTCAGAGACTGATCAGAGCAGCAGATGAGGAGAAAGAAGCTCTTGGTCACAGGAACTGCACGGGATTGCGCTCATGAAAGTTAAGGATGCAAAGGCCTCCATCAAGCATCTCAGCTAATTTTCGAGGGTAGATGTGGGGAGACAGCACACCTGCCCAGCCTCGACAAAGCTCACAATTTTTTTGGGCTGATTAATGAGTTACTGAATTTGAGCTTAAACTTGGGCACCTGCTTTATCTATATCTGTAAGTGATTCCTGTTGAGCTTTAATTTTGTGACAGGAGCACTGTGTCAGAAAGAATGTTGCCATTCATATTATCAATGAAGATGTTTCCAGTCCACCGCGGGTCGCAGAAGTTTTGACATTTTCGTGTTCCGGGTGCGGAACGGAATTTGCCGCCCACCCCTACTTTGCTGTACTGATGTGTACGTCTACTCCGTTGCTTCTCATCGGTATTCTAATGGATCACCTGTGACTGCTTGGCTTCCAGGAGAATATTGAGTTTGCAGTTTTTCCAAAGAAAAGAGGAAAAATACGAGCAAAGTAGAAAGAATACTATTGGTTTTTTGAGAGTAAGCAAACAGGGGTGGATATTTTAGACTAATGTCTTAAGGAAGAGTTTTGTTACTGTAACGAATACTGCTTTTTGCCATCTTTACACATTGTTTTCATTCAGCCCCAAAAAAGATGTCCAAATCAAGATGGTTCGATTCTTAGGGTGAACCAACTTTCTTTGCACACTTTAAACACGCACAGTTTTGGTTGCGAGCTTTCAGCGTCACACCGGTAGGCAGCCCAAAAAATTGCCTTGTTCCATATTCCATTAGGTTATCACTGTATTCACCTGTTTACAGTCCTTATAAGAATCAATCTCAGTGCTGTAGATGGACTTTTTATCATCGATTGATTCTGCGCAGTGAAGTACAGGCATTGAAATTTGACCCGGTGCATGCCACGTTGTAGTTTGAGAGAGATAAAGCAATGTTTTTCGGCTCCCAAATAGGATTTCTGGAGAGTGGAACAATTGATTGGGCCACAATGAATCGTCTATGCTCAGATTGTTTCACCAACCTTTAACTCTTGTATTCGCTTTTACTTATGACTATTCATCGGGTTTGGCATTGTGGCTCCACTACGAACCACCTCAACGGAGGCGGTCCCACTGTATGGCTGTACCTTGATTGTTTTCATGCTTTCAAGATGTAAAACCAATAAAGATTTTTTTTTAAACTCTTGTATTCGCTGGGAGGTAGCTGATATGACAAGCAGCTGAGGTAAAATGCGGTGACTCATGGTGGTTATCACTCCATATACCAGAAATGTCCTTATCAGTGCAGCGCTACACAGGGCCGGTCTGGCATACTGAGGCAGTGTTTTAATTCACACCCAGAAAGCACACGCCCCACCCGCTGCCCCCTCCTTTAGGCTGCTGCTGTTGTGCACTCATGATAGTTTAAGATAGGAGATGCCTCACAAAATCAGTGAACCTTTACACCCCACCCCCGCCTGCACTGGAAAAATAAAACCTGTGTCTTTTCCACTTTAGAGAAGTGCACACAGCATGTACAGTGCAGAGTCTTGTATAAGTTTACAAAAAACAATAGAGTTGCCAATCTTCACTTCTGTTCTTACATATGATAGGTCTGGGAGCGGAAACTTATCTGGTGTATTGGAATAATGACAAACAGGATTGGGACCGTATAGGGAAATTGTGAGGATGAATGCTAGAGAGCAATGGAATGGGACGTGGAAGGAGGACTAAAGATACCCAAGGGAAGTGTATGGGACATCACATGGCTGATACACACCTAAACTAGCCAAGACCTCTGGTTGATTTAAGATAAATTAGTAATAGCAATTATTTTGTTCTCAATAATTAATATTGGGGTAGTGGTCGTCAGAGTGACTCGGTCTCTTCTGTTCTGTTCACTGTGTGTTGGAGGTGTATGCTCTTTTTCCACCACATCTCCTTCATCTGCATATCTTACTCCCCATCTATTTCCTCTTCATCACCCTCTTTTCACTCTTTGCTAAAGGCACTTCCTCGCATCTTCTTCACTTCACCACCCCAAACACAGCACACCCATTCACCTGGAAACACTGCAATTTCTTTTACTTTCACCATATGCAATATTTTAACAACTGTATACCTCCATCACACCCATTTGGATTGAATCACAATTACAACTAAAATATGTGACCATTGTCTGTGTGCCCTGCAGAGGGGCCAAGGATTGGATGACCACGCATTCTGAACACCTGTTCAACCCACTGACGAGCACCGTCAAAACAAGCACTGCACTCAGCCTCCAATCCAGACTTATGAGCACATGGAGAACTCTGTTTAAAGTAGGAACTATAGAAGAGTAATCTGCTACACTGAAAAATACAAAAAAACAACACCCTGGAATTAGATAGCACTCTTACGGAATGCAAGATTAAGTAAAATACAGTCCCATATTGTGTGATAGAAGGTCCCTACTTCACCGCATCCCCGCAGGCAGTAAGGGTGTGCAATCGTTTCATCTTATGTAGTGTGTCTCTAGTGTAGTAAGATCTGTGTAGTATACCTAGCTGCACCAAGCAGAGACGTGAGGAGATGCCCACTTCTTTCGAAGACGCAATTGCCTCTTGCCACTCCGAGTCATCAATGTCTCCACATTCCTGTGACCATTTCTCCCGCAAGACCGTCAGTGGGTCAGGTAAATTATTTATTAGCTTACGGTATGTCACTGATGTCGACTTTGATGGCATATAGTCGGTGAGTATTCTGTCCTCGGGCGGGGATGCCTCTGGGATGTCCTGTTCGGGTGGTAGCGCCGTTGTTAATGCATGACGTATCTGCATATATCGGAAATGTTCTGTTGGTGCCAGATCATATTGTTGTCGCAGTGTCTCAAAGGGCAGCACATGTCCCTTTTGCCATAGATCCCCAATGGTTGAGATGCCTATATCATCCCAGCGGTCAAAGCCCTTGGAGTGCCTGAGTTTCCCAAGCTTCTTTGTGTCCCACAATGGAGTCTACTGCGTTAACACACCCTGCCACTTCAACCTGGTCAGTGCTGCGTGCCATATAGTGAGCGTATGTCGTAGTGGGCCAAACTTTATAGCGATCAGGGATTTATCATAAAGGGGGCAAGCATACCAAAGAACCCCAACTGTGCCCTGTCTGCCTTTAGAGCCGGCTCGGACTGCGGGAGATGGAGCCACTGGTTAATGACCTTCAACTGTGATGGCCAATAGTAAAGGTTGATGTCTGGTAGCGCTATGCCTCCGTCATACCAGCTCCGTGTTAGCTTGGCCTGCGCTATGCGTGCGGGCTTAGGGCCCCACAGTAACACCGAGACCTGCGCTGCAATGGTTTTAAAATAGGCGGCCGGTACGGGGTAGGGAGTATTTTCTAAAATGTAGAGAAAGCGGGGTAAGGCCATCATTTTGAAGAGAGCTGCCTTCCCCAGCAGGGTCAGTGGCAGCGATTCCCAATGCCGTATGTCACGCTTAAGACGATCCAGGGGGGTTGTAGGTTATGTGCATGTAAGTCAACCGGGCTAGTTGTAATGTATATCCATAGATACTTAAACCCACTGTCTGCAGTCCGTAATGGGCAGGTGTCCGGTAAACGTGGTGGGGGGCCGCGCAGTATGTACATGGTGGATTTAGACAAGTTGATCGAGTAGCCAGATGCTCGGCCGTAGGCTGTGCAGACATCCAGAAGAGTGTTAATTGAGCGCTTGGGAGAGGTGAGATATAAAAGGATATCGTCTGTGTATAGGGATATTCTATCTTCCCAATCATCAGTCCAACGGAGGCCCCTGATAGTAGGCTCCCATCTTATCCACTCCGCCAACGGTTCCAAGACCATGGCAAACAGTAATGGGGACAGTGGGCAACCCTGACGCGTGCCTCTGGACAGTGGGAAGTCCGCCGAGAGGTGGCCGTTAGCAACAACATGTGCCATGGGCTTCTCATACAATAGGCGGATCCAGGCACAGAACCCTGGGCCAAAGCCTAAATGGCGTAGGATCCCAAATAAAAAGGGCCAGTGGACCGTATTAAACGCCATATGCGCGTCCAGGGACAGTATTACAGCCGGTTCCAGAAGATATTCTGCGCGCACCAGTACGCCATGTACTCTCCTTAAATTGAGCGCCTTGTTCCTGCCGGGCATAAAGCCAGGCTGGTCTTTATATATGAGTTTGGGTAAGTGGGACGTGAGACGCCGCGCCAATAATTTAGCGAGTATTTTGGCCTCAGCGTTTATGAGGGAGATCGGGCGGCAGGACGCACATTGGTTCAGCCGGCTTCCCTGGTTTTAGTATAGCTACAATAGTAGCCGTGCGTTGATCTAATGGAAGTTCCCCCTTCTCCAAGCTTTCTTTAAACATGTGCAGCAGATGTGGCGCAATCGTACCTGCCTGTTGCTTGTACAATTCAACTGGTATACCATTAGGTCCCAGTGCCTTACCCGCCTGTAGGGCCTTAATCGCCAATTGCACCTCCTCGGTCGTGAGGTCTTCATCCAAGGCCTGCGCATCCTCCATGGTTAATGTGGGCATTTTAAGGTCTTTGATGTAGGTGTATGCCTCTTCCTCCGATATCGTGGATGCAGAGGAGTACACCGTCATGTAGTGTTGTGCTAGCATATGTACTATTGTGTGTGGATCTCTAATAGGGTGCCCTCCCTCCTCCTGAAGTTGTGCTATCCACCTGTCACGTCCGTCACGTCTGTCCAGCCATGCAAGTAATTTGCCCGCCTTGGCACCTGCCTCGTAAATTTTGTGTCGTGTATTGGACTCTTTTCACTCTTAACTAAAGGCACTTCCTCGCATCTTCTTTACTTCACCACCCCAAACACAGCGCACTCACTCACCTGGAAACACTGCAATTTCTTTTACTTTCACCATATGCAATATTTTAACAACTGTATACCTCCATCACACACATTTGGACTGAATCACAATTAGAACTAAAATATGTGACCATTGTCTGTGTGCCCTGCAGAGGGGCCAAGGATTGGATGACCACGCATTCTGAACACCTGTTTACGCACTGACGAGTACCGTCAAAACAAGCGCTGCATTCAGCCTCCAATCCAGACTTATGAGCACATGGAGAACTCTATTTAAAGTAGGAACTATAGAAGAGTAATCTGCTACACTGAAAAAATACAAAAAAACAACACCCTGGAATTAGATAGCACTCTTAGGGAATGCAAGATTAAGTAAAATACATAAAATAAAAGAAGCATTGGCATAGCCAAAAGGTCTCGCCTTTGGAACCTTCTAAGTATTTAGTTATGCAGTACAATATCCTTGGTGCAACAACAACAACTGTTGCATGGCTAAACACTGATAAGGTCCTAAAGGCGAGACCATTGGCTATGCCAATGCTTTTTCTCTAGGGCAGCTGTGCCACCGCGGTGGGCATTTCTTTTCACCGCCCAGTGGTTTCTGGGAGCTGTAGTTCTAGGTCACCTCATTGGAACTCGCTTGGGATGACTTAGTTGGTGATGCTTTGGATGTAGAAACATAGAATAGAGGGGACAGTAGAGAAACTCGTAAGAGGCATGACCGTAAAGGGACACGTTAACATGTTAAGGCTGGGGAGCTGGACAATGGGCATTGGAGGGGTATAGGCTCAGTGGTATGTAGGGAAAGATGTAAGGTAGCTCGGAGAGGAAGAAAAGTGCACTGTGGGAAGGGAGCCAGAAGGGTGGTAGGGGTGGCCCTTAAAGGAAGCACTGAAAGAGTATAGCAGGCGGGTAAAGATGATCATGAGGAGGAAACTTAAGAAGAGATTATAAAAGCCAGGGTAACAGGTGGAGCAGTGTCGATTGCAGGCGTCTGATAAAATGGATGTCAGCAAGAAAGTCGAGTTACGAGAAAGCGGAGATTTGAGTGTAAAGCCCCTGTGGCCTTAGTGGGGATGGTGAGCGGATTGTGTTAAGCTTTTGACACTGGAATGAAGATGGGGCGGAAAGTGGAGGATAAATAGATGAGTGATAAGGGGAGAGGTAGACTTAACAGGGGCATTAAAGTCGGTATAGGTTTTGGAGAGTGGAGAGAGAGTTCTGAAGAGGAATAGGTAAGGAAGTGAGGTGAGGGTGTATGGAGGAGGTCTGGTGGAAAGAAGAAGTGAAGAGGATGGTAGATAACCACAGCGAGAGTTACTAGGCTTCCACAAAAATGAGCATTTACGATATTGTAAGAATCCTTCCTTATAAAGCCAAACTCAAAGTTAAGGGGAGGGGGTTTTCTGACGCGTCACTCGACGAGGGTGCATAATGCTGCCACCATAGACGAAGGATATCAGGATGTTCCTCCCAGTAAGTACTATCAAGGGAGCAAGCATCAATTACTAGAGAGACATTAGTCTAAGTCAGGGGTACTCATAGCACGGCCCGCGGGCCGCTGGCGGCCTGGCAAGCCTTCCCTGGCGGCCCGTGGACCTTTTACACATCATACCGGTGTTTATTATTTTTTTTCTTAAAGAGTGTCTGCAAACTAAGTTACAGCAGCGCGACTCGGAGACTCTGCTGCTCTGTGGGGCCGGCCGGGCGATTCCTGTCATAGTTAGAGTGGAGCTGCAGGGGCGCTAAGAGGTGAACAACACAGCCTCATTAACATGCTAATGGTCTTTTAAAGACCTGTTAATGCGCTCGGTGCGGCTATGTGTGTGTGTGTGCTCCGAAGCTGTCTCAGCCCAGGCTGACACAGAGGCAGGGTGAGATGACAGAGGGAGAGGGAGAGGGAGGGAAAGAAAGGGAGACAAAAGGAAGGGAAAGGGAGACTGGGTGAGGGAGTAAGAGAGGGACGGAGGGAAAGGGAGGGAGGAAGGGAAAGGGAGGGTGAGGGTAAGGGAGGGAAAGGGAGTGACAGTGAGGGAGGGAAAGGGAGACGGGTGAGGGAGTGAGAGAGGGAAAGGGAGGGAGGAAGGGAAAGGAAGGGGAGGGAGGGAAAGGGAGTGAAAGTAAGGGAGTGATGGAAGGGAAAGGGAGACCGGGTGAGGGAGTGAGAGAGGGAAAGGGAGACAGAGCGAGGGAGGGAAAGGGAGACAGAGCGAGGGAGGGAAAGGCAGACAGAGTGAGGGAGTGAGAGAGGGAAATGGATGCAGGGAAAGGAAGGGAGGGTAAGGGATGGAGGGAAAGGGAGGGAGAGAAAGGGAGTGAGAGAGGTAAAGGGAGACAGAGTGAGGGAGTGAGGTAGGGAAAGGAAGACAGAGTGAGGGAGTGAGAGAGGGAAAGGGAGACAGAGTGAGGGAGTGAGAGAGGGAAAGGGAGACAGAGTGAGGGAGTGAGAGAGGGAAAGGGAGGGAGAGAAAGGAAGGGAGGGAAAGGGAGTGACAGAGTGAGGGAGTGAGAGAGGGAAAGGGAGACAGAGTGAGAGAGGAAAAGGGAGACAGAGGGAGGGAGACAGAGGGAGGGAGACAGAGGGAGAGAGACAGAGGGAGGGGGACAGAGTAAGGGAGAGTGAGAGAGGGAGAGGAAGGGAGACAGAGAGAGAAAGAGAGCGAGAGAGAGAGAGATGTGTGCATGCCGGGCCTGGTGGCTTAGTGGACGAAGGTGTCCGCTGCAGGGACCAGTGATCAACCTCATGGTCAGTTTTTTTTGTTGCTCTATCCCCGCCCCCTCCCCCACTGACCCCACCCCCACTGGTGCGGCCCTCGGACACAAACCACAGTGTAAATTGGGCTCCCTCAGAGAAGGTTTGTGAGTACCCATGGTCTAAGTTATGTTATTGATCTCTGGGTATGGCGCTTCCTTCCAGTCTCTTGCTGTGGAGCTTCAACATGGGGGCTGTTGGCAAAAGGATAGGAGTGAGGCTCGTAATAGCATTCACGCGTTTAGGGCCTCATTGTGAGTGTTCCACTATTTTAACTGTTAATGTCACATCTGGCAAACACTGGTGGTAGGAAGCCATGGGTTTCTCAGTTAAAGCCCTACAAGATTCACCATGAAATATTTCTTTTTGTGTCTGCTGTTGGCCAAGAACATTTGTTTTTAATACTCTGTATATAATGCACAACAAGTTAGATAATGTATTTAGTTGTAGGGGCCTCATTAATCCGGCCCTCTTCATCCATTCAAATTCCATATTCCACTATATAAATTCACCACTAATCCTTTATGGGTTCCAGAGTAGCGTGACACTCGCCAATAAAGCGTATCAACACCCCAACAGGGTTACAAGCGCTATATAAATGCAAACCCTTTTCCCTATCAACCCCTCCCCAACCTTCTCAATCCAAATAACAGACTAACATATCCACCACTCAAACTACTTTCATATTTCACTATACTAATTCAACGCTAATCCTTATGCGTTTCCAAGTAGCGTGCTACTTGCCAAAAAAAGTGCTTCAAAATCCCATCAGGGGTATCAGGCGCTATATAAATACAAACCTCTTTCCCTCTTCTATCCCACCACCTACCCTTCTGTAGCCAAATAACTGAATAACATATCCACCACCCAAATTACAGGCACTGTGGAAGGAGGCCAGTTTCCTAACATATATGAGCGTAGCTTTGCTGTGGTTGCAGATGCCTGCACTGCACTTTCTCATTTCGAACATGACACAACACCCCCCCCCAACCTCCCCCCCAGCTGGACTGGTCTTAGCAGGCTAAAAATTAGAGGGAACATTGGTTATAAGCGGGAGGCAAACCGGGAGGCATGGCTTATAACTGGTAAAGCCAGGTTTTTAGGCCTCTACGGAAGATGTTCTAAGATTTTTATGCACGCAGCAAAGGTGGCAGAGTGTTCCAATCCAAATAAACTTTATTCGGGCACACAAAAGCAGCCATGAAAGTTAAAATTTTACAATACATAGAAAGATTCAGACATTAAAAACAGCATAAAAAACGAGCCCACTCCAAAATACTACTCAATATAAAGTGCGAGATGCCAAAAATATCAAAATATACAAAGCTACTAATTCATAAAAAGGAGACGCCCCATAAAACATCATACAATACTATTAAAACCTTCCTTTTTAATAAAAATCTCTGATTGAGTATCTTTTATGCTGTGTTGTGTATACCTTCTTATGGCGCCAGGACGCCCCTTTGCTGGGGCAGCCCTGCGCTGTACAAAAACAGTTAACATAACATAACATAACAAGTTAAAAAAGTTAAAAATGGGCCTGCTTTTCTTTTACACCTTAAAGAAAGCTAGGGTAACATACGGTGAAATGCCTGTGGACCAACGGCCCACACATTATACATCCATACAAGCCCTTGATTTCATTGTAGATTTTAGAAACCCCACAACAAAGAACAAACAGTCATCATTCAACAGTTGTAGGTACAAGAGGGCTGGACGAACTTGTCTAAAATTCAACTTTTTCAAGAGAGGTACCAGGAAATGTTTCCGTGGAACAGAGTAAAATTTGCAGAAGAACATAAAGTGCAGCAAACCCTGTGGAGACAAGCCGTCGCAGCCACAGGAGGCTACCACTTGACCTCTGTGACAGCCCTTGGGTCTAGCCAGCAAAGAATGAAAAAAATTCATCCTGAACCTGGCTAGAAGAAACTTCTCGTGAGTGGACAGGGACCCCAGGAGGTCGGGCTCCGTAAGTGGGTTGTTTTGAGCATGATAAACCTGCGGACACTTACTTTCTTGAGTTCCTGCTCGTCCCTATCTAGTTTCTTTAAAGACAAATAGGCTAACTTTACTGACTCCACATCCCTCTTGGTGATTGTATCAGGCTGATGAAATAGCTCTACAAGTCCTATCTCTTCCAGGCTTCCTTTGATGAAATTAAGCCATGGAATCTGGAGGGCTTTATCCAGAGTCAAACACTCCCTCCATATAATGTGAGTGAGATTTAGCTCAGGATTCAGCCAGCATTTAAACCAGAATACAATAGGGCGCGAGGCTAGAGTACCACACAAAAACAGAACCCCAAGTTCTTCGCGGGCCGACAAATTAGAAAGGCTTTGAGGGGCGCACATCAGGCGCTTAAAAAATGTGTTCTCTGCCACCTGTAAGGGGCTCACCATACTGTGACCCCAGATTTCATTCCCGTAACTGGCTATAGCTGTGGTAATTTAGCAATAATTAGATTAAGCATTAGCAGAAGACATCTCGAGTTTAGACGTTATCTTGTCCGTTTATGGAATCCATTTTTTATTTCTGTCGGCCATTTTGACTGCCATGTGTTTGATCCTACCTTCCTGTCAACTGCTCTTGAAATCTGACTAGAGACAAGATATCTTTATCCTCCACTACTTTGCGCATGCCCTGTTCAGTCTGCAACTGTTACTGATATGTAACTGTCAAGATGTGTCCACGACAATAGGCTAACAGATAGCCCTTCCCACTTGTTGCTAGCACACTCTCTGAATGACCTTACATGTACTGTAACCAACACTCTGTGCCTTGTACCGCCTTCATATGAGCCCCTATGTTGATATAAAAGTACCAAGTTCCTTCTAGTCAGTGTGCTACCTCATACTTTACCAAAGGGTGCTGTGTGAATGTAGTTCCACCTCTTGAGGTTTAATTAACTCTGTCTTTTCTATTCCAGTTTCTGTGCCAACTTCTGACTATTGGTCTAAAGGACTTTATGCAGAGAAGGGCAAATCTCTTGCATTAGTGGGCCTGGCTGAGGCTGGTTCAACATAGCCAGGCTTTTTGCCTGATATACCTCTAACAAGGCACCTATTGGTTTCCTCGCTATCTTTGTGGAAACATTAAATTGCCGCATTAGCCCTGATCAGAACCCCCCTGTTCTTAATGATTTGAGGCCCCCATTGTAACTGGTCATCCAGAAGAACCCGTAGGTATGAGAAAACATTCATATGGGGGCTGGGGGAGGAGCCAACCCTAAATTAAAAGATTTCTTTTGGACGCAGTCGCACTAGCATAACATATGATTTCGAGTGGTTGATAGCCAGATCCCAGTCGGACATAAAGCTAGAAAAAGCCCCCAATAAAGTTTGGAGGCCTAATGCCGTCCTCGCTATGAGGACGGCATCGACCGCATACAGTAGAACAGGAAGTCCACGACGCCCTACATATGGGAAATCTACTCAAGGTTACTTAAGACTTTGTCCGAATCATTTATATATAAGTTGAATAAGAATGGGGCCATTATACAACCCTGCCTAACTCCCCTTTTAATGGCCAGGTCCCTGGTAACCCTGAGGTCCTGCGAGAACCTGGCACTGGCCTTAGATGACCTGTGCAGATCTTCCTGGCAGAGTGTTCACACTTTTGTCTGCCGGATAGTCAAATGAGCCTGCACACATCCTGGCCCTATTGATTTTCGGGACTTTGAGCAGATGTGCTCCTGTCGATCTCAACTTTTGAGAAGGTTTTTTAGGGGGTCAGGAGATCATACAGGTAGCTAGGACCTTTCCCCTGTAGACTCCAGTGACAGAAACATAAAGCTTTAAAGAGAATTCTTTTACTGATTGGAATCCAGTGAAGGGAGTCTGGGGCTTTCGTCGCTGAAGCCCGTCTAGGTAGATTGAGAACTAGGCGTACCGCTGAATTCTGAATGCGTTGCAGGAGTGCAGGCTTCCTTTTGATGCTCCCAAATATAGGACAGTCCCATAGTACAGCTGCGAGGTCACCAGAGTGTGGACTAGAGTTTTCCTTGCCGAGGCGGGAAGGATGTCCAAGGTTTTCCTTAGCATTTTAAGGGTGACAAAACCTATAATGTCATATCTGGGGCGTCTAATCCACCCTGCCGGAGGGGCAGGGTGAGGACTTCTCATGCTATCATGGGCTGTTTCCCAGTCCACGCAAGTGTTATTAATAGTGATCTTAGGCGCTTTGGGAATTTGAAGGATACAGTCAGGTTGACAAATTGATACAAGAATTGTGACAGAACCACCATCTTGGTTATTGCCAACAGTCCCGAGAGGGAGAGCGGTAGACGGTTTCATATTGGGAGTCTGTCCTCTAGCCAGGTGATTTCCCTACCGTAGTTTGCTGTCCAGAGGTCTCCGCTGTCGCAGCTAAGTCATACCCCCAGATATTTGACTGGTTCCGTCACCCATGTTAGTGAGTATTCTGATTCAATTTGTGGGGTGTTTTCCGTGACTTAGTCCAGTTCATTTTGAAGCCCGACAATTCCCCGATGTGTTTGACCTCTCAGATAACCGCTTCAAAGTTAATATGGGGTTCTAGAATGTAAAGGGCTATGTCATCTGCATACACTGAGACCAGCACTCTGCGGAGTCTGAAGTTAACATTTGATATTTAACAATCTAGGCAACCATAAGAAACAATCAAAAAGATTTTAATGAATGGAAGGGAATTAAGCTACAAAATTGCTTGTTAAGTTTGACAATTTATTAAAGATTAAAAAGAACAATATCAGTCTGAAGTTAAGCCCTCCGTGTGTGTGGTGTGTCGTAGTCAGGCTGCTAGTGGTTCCATTACCATGGCGAACAGAATTGGAGAAAGAGGACATCACTGTCCGGTACCTCTTGGAATGGGGCTGATGTCATTCCGTTAAGGTGTAATGGTGCCATCGGGGACTGATATATGAAAGTAATGAGGCTGATGAATTGGGGGCAAAATCCTAATCGCCTGAGGAGACCAAACAGGAAAGACCATTCCAGGGAATCAAACGCATTTGTGGCGCCTAGGAGGGTGGTGCTCACCGCTAATGTGGGCTCCACACTTTGCATGACTGTGAACTGTGTTCTGAGATTATGTGCTGTTGAATTGTCTTGGACAAAGTCTGATTGGTCGGGGAGAATTATGTCTGGAAAAATGGGCCATATTTGGTTGGCAATCAGTTTAGCTAGGATTTTGTTATCAATGTTAATCACTGACACGGGGCGATAAGAGTCACATAAATGTGGTGATTTCCTGGGTTTCAGTATGGAAATGATCAATGCTTCTCTTAAGGAGGATGGCAGCATTTGGGCCTCTAACGATCCTTGGTACATAACTACCATATGGGGGACTAGCAGGGTGGCATATTCTTTATGAAAAGAGGCAGGTTGGCCGTCCAGACCAGGGGCTTTGTCGTTCTGGAGACTACGGTTGACTTGCAGGACTTCCTCTTCAGTGAAGGGTGAGTCCAAGTACTGTCACCTCACATCGTCAAGCCACAGCAGTTCAATGGAATCAAAGTATTCTATTATCATTTCCTCAGGTATCTCATCCGTAGTATGGTAGAGATTAGAGTAGAAGGAGGTCATCGTGTCGAGTGTGGCCTGTGGGGAAGTCTGGTTTGTTGATTGCTCATCCTGGAGTTCCGTAATATAGTGTTGAGCTCTCGGCCTGGGTAGCATGTCTCCTAGGAGTTTGCTAGCACCTTCGCCTTCCCTGTACTGTCTTGCTTAGGATTTGTGGATAAATAGTGAAGTTAGCGGTTTGCTTCTTCCTCGTATTCAGTGAGTTTCTCTCGTATTGACGCTAGTGTAGCAGGGGATCTCATGTCACAGAGTAGCGTTTCGAGTTCCCGCAGATCTTTTTCCAGCAAGCCTGGAATGTATTGCTTTTAGCACCCCAGCCTGCTTTGCGATACAAGCCCCTTTTACTACAGCCTTGAAGGCCTCCCATAGTATCTGGGGGGAGCTGAATGAGCCCTCATTGACTACAAAACATTCTATTATGGCCTAGTGTATTTCAGCCTAGAATACCTGATCATGCAGTGCGCCGCTGTGTGTGGCGCCATGTGAAGGCGCAGTTTTAGGTCTAGAGAAGGGTACGCTCTAGAAGCACTAGAACATGGTCAGACAGTGTCCGATGGTGGTGTGTTATGGCTGTTGCTGTTGACCATGTAATCACGTTTCTGGTGGTCAGCCAGTAGTCTATGCGTGACCAGGCTTTGCGTGCCAATATCACGCATGTTCCCTCCCCATGGGTCCCGTTCTTATATCAACATACATCATTTATGTTGAAATCTTGTATTAAAGCACAGAGTTGTGCCACTGCTTTAGGATGGGGCCGTCGATCAGCTCCCGATCTGTCTAGTTCAGATCTAGGATTACATTAAAATCTCCCCCCAGGTTATAGCTCCGTGGCCCATTTTCACTATTTGCTGCCGCAGCTCAGTGTAAAAGTCTGGGTCGTCTATGTTAGGACCATATATGCAAACAAGGTATGAGGGATTGCTGTTGGAGTTGTCCTGCCGCTATAACATACCGCCCCTCAGTATCTTTTTTAATCTGACTGAGCATCCATGAGATACCTTTCCTTATAAGTATTGCAGTGCCCTGGCATAGTTGGAATTCAGGCAGTGGTGTACCTCTGAACACCAGCGCACCTCTAGGCGAGTGGAGGTTGGTGGGGTCAGGTGAATTTCCTGAAGGAAGCAGATATTTGTGTGGTGTCTGTTGAGGTATGTGAGGACAAGGCGAGCTTTCCTGGGGTTGTTGAGCCGTGTAACGGGAAACAGCCTTAATGACGAAGCCTTTACAACGACTGACCTGAACAACGAATCCAAAACATCGACCTTTCTATGAACCACTACATCATTAACCACGACTTACACGAACAACAAATTTCCTAAACCACGAATAAAACGACTTCCCAACTGCCCAATAGATGGCACTATTGTTATGTTTATTTTTGTTATTATTTTTGGTAACTATGAGAATTCCAAACGGAACGCTGGAGCCCGGTGCATTCTGACAAACGTACCAAAGAAAAAGAAATTCAAGGAAAAGCCTTTCCCCTAGGAGTGACAATGACAGAGGAAATGAAATTGAAAAAAAAGCAGTAGGTTGTACGAAGTCGGCACCGTCAACAATGGACATAGAAATCTGGGGAACATAGGAAAAAAAGAAAACAAACTCATGTTTTGCACACTCATCTCCTTCCTCCTGAAACGCTTTAGATTTGTATGCCCTAATTCACTGCCTGTTTTCCCCCACAAATTATCATTAATAACATATATGTCTTTAGAGTCGCTAAAGAGAAAATATGAAATCTCAGGACCATGTCTCCTCGAAAACAAATATATGCAACATATGTGTATTTATTTAAATACATGGAGTTGAAAATCTCTGCTTTGGCTTCTATGCAGATGCTGGGGTATGTTCAAAGTTTCTCTAAGCATCGCAATCTCCCAGGCAGACAACCCCGCAAAGGCTGGTTTCTCTGTTAAAGGACTCGCCCATGAAGAGAGCTTCCCACCAAGCTCGAGATTGTCAAAGGCTGTCCGCAAAATCAGCACCAAATCCCAGGAGAGATCGGCAACAAAAAATAGAACTAGGTGCTGGCATTTGATTTCCTGTCCCTTCTGTTTCCGAGCAAAAGGCGGCATTTGAGAGAGGGCCATTAAATCCCTTTTAAGTGCCACAGCTTTGTATTCTTTGCACAGCGTTACTCCATTCAAGCTGTTGTATCTGGTGTAAGTCACTGGATGGTTTCGTTTATACATGATCTGTGAATGGCATAGTCAGGAAAGGAGCAAATAGAATAATATTCGTTGTTTAGGAAGTCGTTGTTAAGAATGTAGTGATTTGGCAATGGTCGTGGTTTAGCATTCGTAGTATAGGAATACGTTGTTAAAGTAGTAGTTGTTAAATCATACATCCTAGTGTAACATTCCAGGTTAGGAGCCTAAGTCCTCTGGGTGCCATTAGTATGTTATGAGTATCTGGGTGATGGTATGTAGGGTCATCTTCTTGGTGTGCCGTCTACTTGGTTGGGATAAAGGTGAGCTTAGTCTGGTACAGTAGGTCAGTAGTATGGGATCTGTCCTATAAACTGTCTGCTTCAGTGTCTTACCTATGTGTATTTGACAGGGGCCTCCTCTAAAACGTAGACAAAATCTAACACTCTCAAAACAGTAGAATAATAAATGTATCTCCCCATTCACAAGCAGGTGTTAACAGCCCACAGCACCAGTTCAACCGCGATAGCAGCTGCAAAAAACATGGCCACAGATGACTCCCTCAACTATTGCTAATGAGATGCAGAGTAGGCGATCCCGTGCCAAAAGCTGCGACAACACCGCTCCACCACATTCACAACAGCCAGACAGAACTGCAATAAGAACACAAAACAGGTGATAAGGCACATTAGCACCAGAAAAATAACACCTTCTCTGACCTGGTGCAAATTCAGACCACAGCCTGCACCACAAAAGGGAGCACAGCCCACAGCCACATCGGAAGGGCAACAGATGCCATGCAGCCACTGGTCATGCGGCACAGACACCCAAGAGGGCCACAACACCCACCGCCACCACCCCAGGAGCCCAACACACACCCGGAACATCCCTCCAGAACACCACAGAGGCAACGTAGACAAAGACAACTGACCCCCAGGAAATGCACCAGCCTCTCAGACCTAACACCTGACAATGTCATTGCCCACTACAGGCCCAAAAGGACAGCCATCCTACGCATCTTGGCCGACAAGGCCCAACAGGCCGACTGAACCAATACAGCGGACAACCAACATCCCACTCCACACAAAGCTGCTGGCTGTGGTGCACCCTTTGGCCCCTGGTACCCCCCAACCAACACCTGCAAGAATCGGAGAAGTCACTCAGCCAGCCACATCCAAGTACCTCACACCTGTCCTGGACATCAGCACAGCCTGGTACCCAGTCCCTATAAGTCCAACACAATGCACAGGTTCCGATGGACACCAAGCAGGGACCATACACCATAGCTGGATGCACGCACGTCTTGGGGCAATCAATAGCACACATGTCATACCTGTGCCCCCTGCCAACATAACACACAATCACTGCAACAGAAAGCACACGTCTCACATCAATGTGCAGGCAATACCAGAACACTGTGGAACCTCCACCAATGTCGCCTCCAACTACCCGGCCAGTGTGCATGATTCCTTCATCCTCTGACAGTCCATCAGCAACCAGCGTTCCCAGGATGGCACCAAGGGAAATGCACAGCCCCTTGGCAATTTCCAAATTAACACTCCATTCACCTCAACTCCACAACCATGCAACCCACAACCCTTGCAATGCACACATCACAAATTCACAACTAACATGCAAAACAACATGCCCACCCACCAGAAATGACAGAACAACTCACAATGGTGACCTGGGCATACCCTGCAGATGAGCCATCAACGGTATGGCACCTCAGCCTCACACTAGCCGAATATGTTGAGAGGTGGCAACCAGGCATGTGTGAAGGAGACACGAGAACTATGATTGGGAAAGTACACAATGCCAAGTGTGGGATAGATGTGATAGACAGACTGCAGTATGCAGAACACACCCATATCTATGGAGACATACACCTCTGGTGTATGTAGTGTAGTGGACAGTTGACGCAACTATGTCATCCCGGCCAGTGGGGGAGTACGCAGAAATGTTGCTTGTTATGTCCTCCGTTTAAGCGTGCGCAGAGTGGGATGGCCTGGCGTATGCCAGGTCAGCGTAGGGGTGTGAATAAATAGCACATAGCCCTGGCCGTGGTCCTCTTCCGGAAAGCCCAATGTCTCTGCCAGGGTGGTGCCGCTCCACGCTGCCGATGCCATCCACGTGAGCGGAGTTGCCTGCGATCCTGTGCACCTGCCGTACCCTGGCCAGCTGGACTCCAACCCCGTCAGGCTCCCCCCTGCGCAGCCAGGCCACTCTAATTACCTTCAGACACCAGTGTGTGTCACGTAGGGCCGACCACGTGCAGGTGAAAGCTCCAAGCCCGAGGGCCGCAACCCTGGCAGCCTTTCAGACCATTGTTGGCCCCCCGACGCTGGCCCACATTTCTCCATCCTCATTCACATACTACACCGGCATCATGTTCAGCCCAGTAGGTACCATATGTGAAGCTGTATCCTGAGGCCTGAATGGCAGTGACTCCAAAGCCGGGGCAGTGGCCACAGCACCAGACCCCCGATCAGTGAGGCATAGTTCCATATGAGGATCTTGCGACACGTGGTGCCACTCACCCTGTTCAACGCAACCCGGCAACACGTGGATGAAGGACAAGGACTACCCTGCAGACCAGTAGGACCCACATCCAGCACCTAGTTGCAAATCACGAATGACAGAGTCCACACCGGTGGACGCACGGAGAGGAGTAAGAGGAAGATGCGGCTCAGTCCGGATGAAAGCCGGGTCACAGTCACGGAGGGTACCGCACACTAGCAACAACTGACCTGGTGCCATCAACCCTGTTCATCGCAAGTCTGCGTCCCGTGGTGCCACTGAAGCTGAACTACGCCGGCTGGTGGGGCCATCCAAACCTATGCTGGCGACACTCTGTGAATGGCCTGTGCTGAACGTTGCCACAGGCCTACACCAGGGATCACTGACATAATATCGAGGGACATAATATCGACTATCAAAAATATCGGCGACAAAATATCGACAGACAGAATATCGAGTTTGTATCTACAAACAGGTAAGTACAAAAATATTGAGTAAAAAATATTGTTTACAAAAATATAGTTTAAAAAAATATCGGCTTTATTAAAAAAAATGTTAAATTAAATTAATATTAAAAATGAATTACTAAAATATACTTAAAAAACTTAATTTACCTTATAATAATTAAATAATTATTGAAAGTTATAAAAAAAAATTTTTACAATCATATTTGTTAAAACATATATATATAGTAACATAATATTATTAAATAATATACAATATTATTACCATACGATAGCTGAAATGTTAAAATTACTATTCCCACTCCAGAGAATGCAACAGTAGGGAAAGCGTTGGATAGCGTAGGGATAAAAATTACTATTCCCACTCCAAAGAGTGCAACAGTAGGGAAAGCGTTGGATAGCTTAGGGGTAAAAATTACTATTCCCACTCCAGAGAGTGAAACAGTAGGGAAAACGTTGGATAGCGTAGGTGTAAAAATTACTATTCCCACTCCAGAGAGTGCAACAGTAGGGAAAGCGTCTGATAGCGTAGGGGTACAAATTACTATTCCCACTCCAGAGAGTGAAACAGTAGGGAAAGGGTTGGATAGCGTAGGGGTAAAAATTACTATTCCCACTCCAAAGAATGCAACAGTAGGGAAAGTGTTGGATAGCGTAGGGGTAAAAATTACTATTTCCACTCCAGAGAGTGCAACAGTAGGGAAAGCGCTGGATAGGGTAGTGGTAAAAATTACTATTCCCACGCCAGAGAGTGCAACAGTAGTGAAAGCGTTGGATAGCGTAGGGGTAAAAAATACTATTCCCACTCCAGAGAGTGCAACAGTAGTGAAAGGGTTGGATAGCGTAGGGGTAAAAATAATTTTTCCCACTCCAGAGAGGGCAACAGTAGGGAAAGGGTTGGATAGCGTAGGGGTAAAAATTACTATTCCCACTCCAGAGAGTGCAACTGTAGGGAAAGGGTTGGTTAGCGTAGGGGTAAAAATTACTATTCCCACTCCAGAGAGTGCACCAGTAGGGAAAGTGTTGGATAGCGTAGGGGAAAAAATTACTATTCCCACTCCAGAGAGTGCAACAGTAGGGAAAGGGTTGGATAGCGTAGGGGTAAAAATTACTATTCCCACTCCAGTGAGTGCAACAGTAAGGAAAGGGTTGGATAGCGTAGGGGTAAAAATTACTATTCCCACTCCAGAGAATGCAACAGTAGGGAAAACGTTGGATAGCGTAGGGGTAAAAATTACTATTCCCACTCCAGAGAGTGCAACAGTAGGGAAAGAGTTGGATAGCGTAGGGGTAAAAATTACTATTCCCACTCCAGAGAGTGCAACAGTAGAGAAAGCGTTGGATAGCGTAGGGGTAAAAATTACTATTCCCACTCCAGAGAGTGCAACAGTAGGGAAAGCGTTGGATAGCGTAGGGGTAAAAATTACTATTCCCACTCCAGAGAGTGCAACAGTAGGGAAAGCGTTGGATAGCGTAGGGGTAAAAATTACTATTCCCACTCCAGAGAGTGCAACAGTAGGGAAAGCGTTGGATAGCGTAGGGGTAATAATTACTATTCCCACTCCACTGAGTGCAAGTTCAATTTCAAGTTCAAGTTCGGAGATTTTTATAGTGCACTACTCACCCAGAGGGTCTCAAGGCGCTTGAGGGAGGGTGAGTGCATTACTTATCGAATAGCCAGGTTTTTAGCTGCTTTCTGAAGGAGAGGTGGGTCTGTGTAAGGCGGAAGTGAGTGGGGAGAGAGTTCCAGGTTTTGGCCGCTAAGTAGGAGAAGGATCTTCCTCCCATGGTGGATCTATGGATGCGCGGAATTGCAGCGAGGGCTTGATTGGATGATCGTAGTTTGTGGGTGGGTGTGTAGAAGGACAGTCGTGTGTTGAGGCATTCGGGTCCTAGGTCGTAGAGGGCCTTGTGTGCGTGGGTGAGGAGACGGAACGTTATTCTTTTGTTGACGGGGAGCCAGTGGAGGTCTTTCAGGTGGCCGGAAATGTGAGCTTGGTAGATAACATCATTATCAATTAATCAATTAAATAAAATTAATTCTCAATTAAAAGTTAATTAATTACCAATTAACAATTATATAACTAATAATTATAAATAAATAACACTACATTATTTAACATATTTAATTAATTATAATTAAATTACTTCCCACCCTATTTCCCTAGAAACCCACAACCCACTACAAAAATTAAATTAGTTAAATTAACATAATTATCAATTAATCATTTAAATAAAATTAATTGACAATTAAAAATGTAATAATTACTAAATAAAAATTAATTAACAATTAATTAGAAACAAATACCAATAAATACATTAACATAATAATCAATTAATCAATTAAATAAAATTAATTGCCAATTAAAATGTAATTAATTTCAAATTAGAAATGAATTAACAATTATAAACAAATACCAATAAATTAATTTACATATTTAATTAATTATAATTAAATTAATTCCCACCCTATTCCCCTATAAACCCACAACCCGCTACAGAATTAAATTACGCAAAATTTAATTAACTATAAATTCATTAATTTAACTACATTATAACATAAATAAACACTTTTAACACAATAAATACACTATAAAAAATTAGATATTATAACATTTTCGATATTTTTATTAACCTATATTATGTACTTCGATATTTTGACTATCTATATTTTAAAATTCGATATTACATTGCTTACCTTCAAAACGATATTTTTGATGTCTATATTCTGTCCATTCGATATTTTGTCCAGCCTATATTTTGTACTCGATATTATGTCCATTCGATATTTTGTAGTCGATATTATGTCCGTTTACCCTACACCAGGCCCTGACTGGCAATAGCGGGCACCTGGCAATCCCCCGGTGCGCCGCAAGGGTGGGGGCCGGTTTTGGGCCCCTGGGGGCCGTTTTTGTTACAGGGCCGTTTTTGCAGCATAGCTGCAAAATCGGCCCTGTACCAAAATTGGCCAAAAACCGGCCCTGGCAAAGAGCTCGGCGGCACCTCCAACCCCCCCGAGTGGGGAGGAGGGTCCGGCCAAGCACTTTGTCGGGGCCGGTTTTAGTTCCCAGTCCGGCCCTGGCCTACACTGCGGTCCAATAGGTCACACATGTGGAACTGTGTCTTGGGTAAGATGTGGAGGACTCCACACCATTGGGCATGCCACATTGCAGGAGGCATCCCCTAACAGTACTGGTGTCACTAACTCTGTGCGCAATGAGTCATGGGCACCATCTGGTTGGACCTTGGTGGCATCAGAGCCCATGGCCTAGTGAATTTCTGCATCTTCTTCTGGCTGGACTTGGAGTCCGACATGTATCTGTTCCATTCATCTCCACCATGGTGACTGTATCAGAGGGGGCCTGCCCTCTGTCTTCTGCCCTGGGGGTACACATTCCACTGTCCATCGATACACTCTGCGACAAGGCCCCTTGTCATCCCGTGATCCTGCTCTGCACCTGTGACCCTGCCCCAGAGCACCGCAAGTCAGCGGCCCGTGTCGGCAGGCCTATGCAGGACACACTGCATCCGTAGCTACTAACTCTGTGCATCACAAATTATGGGGCCTTTATGATTGAATGGTTGTGTAATTTCCTACATTTTTATTATAAATACTTATATTTATTTTATTTTTAAAGTTACATTTCATATTTTTTATGTCAAATAATAACAAAAGTAAATTCAAAAAGAATGCACTGCTAGTGAAACTGCCTTGGTGAATTTGTAAGTGTTTGTTAGAGGCAGATTTACAACACCCTTGTGCCTCTTTTACACCATCGTTGCATCACTTTTCTGATGAAGCAGTGGTGCAAAAGATGCACCACGATATGTGGTATTTAGAATGTGACATAACTGGGAGGTACGTCACATTGTAAATCCCTATACCAGAAGGACGTATTCCTAGATGAGGAGGCGTTCCTGCGCAGGAACATAAGTATGTGTTTCTATAAGTGATTGTTTAAGAGAGTAAGTATTTGTACGTTTCTGTAGAAGTAAGTGTAGTGGTTTGTGTATAGCTGTGCAAGTAAATGAATGTTTGCTAGTTTATTTGCATGTGAGTATGTGTGTGAGTAATTCAATGGATGAGTGTCGGTGTGTAACAGGTTGTATAGGTGTATGAGTACATATGATGAGTGAGTACATGTATGAGTGACTGTATAGAACTGTTGGTGAATGAGTGGATGTGTATGTAGATGTTGGAATTACTGAATAGGTTGTTGTAACTGGTATTGGTATCTCATTTTTTTTGAAAATTTTAGTTTCTATTTTTGAATGTGTGTATCAAAGGTTATAATCCGTTGAGGGGAGGTTTGCCATTCTTTCACAAGGATGATGTCATCAGTGATGTCATCGGTGATGTCATTTGAGATGTCATCAGTGATGTCATGAGTGATGTCACTGACCATGTCAAGAGTGATGTAATATGTGACGTCATCAGCAGTGCATTGCGGGCGCGCGAGTTATAGTTAGCTGAACTAACTATAACGGAGGAATTTCAATGGTTTTGTATGAGAGAAATGTCCAGCTAACTATAACATGGGTGAAACCTATGGTTTTTTCAGTGAATATATATATGTGCAACTCGTAACCCTTGACGTTAACAGCCTATATACCTGTATCCCACACCACCTGGGGATACAGGCGTGCAGACACTTCTTAGAAGCCTGATCAATATCATACTTGATGCACACGGAAATGATTTTGGACATGGCCCTCTGGTGTATTACCCAAAATGTTTTCATCTTCAATGGGGAGATTTTCCATCAACTCCTTGGGACTGCTATGGGATCTTGCTTCGCTCCCAGCTTTGCTGGATTGTATTTAGACTGGTGGGAGGAGCAGGTAGTTCGACAGTCCCATGAGTTCAAATCTAAAGTCATCACATGGCTTAGATATATCGACGACATCTTCGTCATCTGGAATGGCACCAGTGACGAAGCCATGGATTTCGTTGAAACTCTAAACAAAAATGAACTCAACCTTTCTTTTACTTGCCATTTTGACAGTCAGGAGGTTGACTTCCTGGACCTTAAGGTGAAGGTGGTCAACAATGCTCTCACCACAGTTCTTTTTAGGAAGGAGACTGCAGGTAACAGTCTCCTCCATGCCCGCAGCTGCCATCCCACGAACCTTGTCAATTCAATACCGGTGGGTGAATTCCTTCGAGCAAAACGCAATTGCTCCAACGAAGGAGAATACACCAAAGAGGTCAGGGTTATGACAGAAAGGTTCAAACTTAGGGGATACAGCGACAAATGCATAAGAACAGCCATTGCCAAAGTCAACACACTAAACAGGGAGAATCTCCTCAAAGAAAAGAACAAAGACACAGGTGATTCAGCAACCACCACAACAAGATTCATCACTGACTACCATGGTCAAGCGAGAGAGGTTAGGAAAGCCTTTGATAAATACTGGAATGTCCTCAAATTGGACAAAGACCTTGCTGCAGGAATCAGTTCCTATCCCCAGATCACCTTTAGAAGAGCCAAATCGCTGAAAGATATTGTTTGCACCACACTTATTCCCAAGAAAACTACAACCAATCCAGTGATGGGATTTTTTGTATGTGGGAAATGCAAGGCCTGCAAACACAGTGGAAGTACTAAGATGATCAAACTGTCAAAAGATCTTGATACATTCAAAATTCGGACACACACATCATGTCACACCGATCATGCTGTCTACGCCCTCACATGCCCATGTAAATTGAACTACATCGACAGCACCAAACTTCCAGCCAAAGACATAGTATTGCAGCACATGAGGGCCATCACGAAAAGAGATAGGAGTTATCCTATAGCTAGACATTTTGAGTCCCATCACAAGAGCAATGCCAACCTTCTGTCTTTTTGTGTCCTGGCGTCGAGAAAGAGAGAAAGAATAGGTGACAGACTTCAGGAATTACGCAGGCTTGAGTCAAGACTCATCATTAAGTACCACACAATGCAACCAGAAGGACACAATTATGATGAGAAACTGGAAGTGCATTTAGGGTAGCTGTCACATTGTTTCATAGTATTGTTGGATGTTATTATGTGCCATTTATGCTCGTAACTATTTTTAATGGTCTGTGAGATGTTTGTGTTTTATACTGTGTATATTCACCGATTTCACTTCTGCACATTAAGTCACTATGTTTTTATTTTATCAGATCTCTGAGAGGATGAAGAAGAGATTTCACTGCACGGTCATCTGACTTCACTTCACGTATGACAGTTGAGCACGAATGAATTGGAGAACTGGCGGTTTTCTTCCACTGTTTCAGGATGCCTGAGTTAGTACGCCGCATTTTGCCCACTGGGGCGAAATTGAGATCATTTATGAACTTGGGAATATTTTTCCCACTTGGGCTTCATTGTAGCATTCTGCCTTCCTTTTTTCACCCAGTGGTGATTTACACCGAGTTTGCATGAACTGTGTTCATGAACTCGTATAAGTATTTTCTATGCGGCTAGGACAATCCATTTTCAGGCATACAGTGAAAGAATATGCCCACTCGGGCAAGAGATACTCTGTGGTTTAACACTGTTTATTTAAGTGTTCAATTCGCAAATATTGTTTATTTATTTTGGAGGCGCGAGATGCGCTCAATTTAAACTTTTTGCCCGCCAGACCTTATTCCAAGATTGCATCACAGTTGCCTCTTAACGTGTTTAGCATTGCTTTAAATGTTTATTTAACTTTGTGGAACTCATGGACGCAGTGGGGACACTTTGCTGCTTTGCCCCTTGCCTTACCTTCAGCTCCTCGCTGCTCCCGCTTTGCGGGAGCCGCTTCGTGGGAGGACCCACCAACGCTGTTTGTTGCCCGTTTGCTGCGCTTGCCGTGAGTGCTGACCAACTGTGGGGCAGAGAGGCTGCAGGGGAGTAGCGCGGCAGGGACTCACTATCCCAGGAGTCCCTGCGCAACCAAGCAACATCCGGTCAGCGCACCCCTGCGTGCCCCGCCCACAACCGGCAAACGAGTAAAAAGGAGCCTGGTGCATCTGATCTGCGTGACCCTTTGTGGAACTCCTGGACGCTGTGGGGACACTTTGCTGCTTTGCCCCTTGCCTTACCTTCAGCTCCTCGCTGCTCCCGCTTCGCGGGAGCCGCTTCGTGGGAGGACCCACCAACGCTGTTTGTTGCCCGTTTGCCGCGCTTGCCGTGAGTGCTGACCAACTGTGGGGCAGAGAGGCTGCAAGGGAGTAGCACGGCAGGGACTCACTATCCCAGGAGTCCCTGCGTGGCCAAGCAACATCCGGTCAGCGCCCCCCTGCGTGCCCCGCCCACAATCGCCCTCCATCTACATAATCTGGCAAGGGCCTGCCTTGCGGGACGCAAGTGGGACGCCGGGCGCCGGGGCCAGCAGGGGCCGGGACGGGCCACCCCCCTAAGAATTACACAGGTAAATCACTGACTTTGTGTGTCATAGTAACTAAGTATTTACCAGTAATTTCCTTACGTCTGCCTACACACCAATGGCCACCCGTTCCGGTAGATGTTCGAGACGAGGGGGCAAATCCACAATAGGCACTATGGACCAGTTCATAACTCGTGCTGTTTCTGTCGTGGAGAAGGAAATTATTTTAGCTGAGCGAAGACTATCCCGGGAATATCTTGCCCACAAGCGCTCTTCCCTGGGAACACTGGTACAGGCAATATCCCCAACTAATATTATTTCAGCTGAACCCCCACTCATCACAACATTATGCAGCACGCAGCCCTGTATTGCTAATCCAGGGATAGATAATGGACATCTTGATATTATCCCTGACCCAGAGTTAACAAGCAGGAGTCCAAGTAGTGCTGTTGTAGCATCGAATCACTCAGCCACATCAATAGCAGATACATCTATCATGTCCACGATAACGATCCATGAAGCATCGATGCGACAAGACTCACTGGCCTCTTCGGTAAAAGCAAGTTGTGTAGCACTAAAAAGGAACAGATTAGTTACCCCACGCAAGGGCTATAGACCAAAGGCCTTTAAAAGAATACGAAGAAACCATACGAACGGGGGTGTCCCTTGCAAATCTACAGGCATTGAGACCAAGAAAGTAGGCACAGGAGTAAGCGACCGGCAAGAGGTGGACCCTGTTAATGTATCAACCAGTCCCCCACCGGATATTGCACTGGACAATTGCCCAAAGGATCCAACCATAGACAAACCTTTGATGGAACAGATCCATCATTTAATGTCAATCTTGATTTTACCCGTGATTGAAAGACTGGAGGGGCTTTTGGAGCGCCTGGATAAATTTGAACAAGCTTCATTTGATAACTTTTTTGCATTAAAATCATTAGTTAAACTACACTCAAAAATCGGAGCTGATACAATTAGGGGAGAATCAAGCCCGACAACTCCCAAACCACCGGAACAAACGCGACCACCAAGAAAAGATAAGGTGATGGACCGGAAAAAGGATAATGCTATACCGGGGGGATTGCAACTAACCTGTTCCGGGGCGTTGCTAAATAATGGAAGAATACAAACTACTGCCCCTCCAAAACCTGCGCCACGTAAAGGAAAACAGGACGCATTAACAACCAAGACAGTGTCTATTACCTCTGAAACGTTAGTGCCATTGAGAATTGATGAAGGGATAGGAACCTCCGCGTGCACTTCAAATTGTGTCACTAATACTAAAGATCCAGTAGCCGATTGTAATCTAGGCAAATCAGTGCCACAACAAGTTCCAAACGCCGATCTTCCACCCGGATGCCAACCGTACGTGGTAGTACTCACAGGTGTCCTTCCCCTGAAACCTGATAGGAGGGAGTCCTATGACGAACTTAAAAATAAGACCTTATACTGGTTAAGAGAAAATAGACCTCTCCCATATACTATTAATTGCCAGGTTATACATGTTCGAAGAGTTAATTGGTTGGGCACCAGGCCAAAGGACATCAGGGGGGACTGTATTTTGGTGAACTTTAAAGACCCTTCGGTAGCCCACCTTGTGTACGGTCAAAACCAACGGAGAGGACACTCAGTAATTGGAACTCGTGACCTTAGCTACTTTTATCCGAAGCAACTAACATCAGGTAATAGAGGTCCACCCTGTGTGGGTACGATGAGTAATAGGTACTCGTTCTTTGATCCCCCAACACCAGGTGGTGGAATGCAAACACAGAACATGGGTGTGGGTGCGGATACAATCTGGTCATGGTGGGGTCGATGACAAGAAGGAGAGTCCGAAGTCGGGGAACATTTTTTCCCTCTATTCAGTGAACCCTCACAGGACAGACGCGTAAGACTATGTGTAAGATCTTGTGTAATGCCCTCTGTAAGTGGATCAGCCAAAAACCTACGGGCCGGTAAAGCGATTGCTAGCACTGCTGGAGAACGCCTTAAGAGGGCACCTGTGGATGTTCTCACTGCATTGGATCAAAATGTGTCAATACCAGTATGCACGGATGTTGAAGAATTAGTGTCTAGTAATGGGCTCTTGGCCGGACCGAAAAGCGAGGAAACATCAAATGTATTTAGCATTATGAATGAACCACCCAGTAGTTTAGTACAATGTAACATGATGCGAGAGATAAAAAATGTTGTCATGGAACATTGCAGGGGTATCAAGAAACCTCTGTGACAGGGTTTGGAGTTCTTTCATGGAAGAGCATGATATCATACTCTTACAAGAAACTTGGGCAATCAATATGGTACATAGACTCGGTTACAAAGCATTTCACTGTGGGGCAATTGCGTCTACAAGAGGTAGACCATCTGGGGGTTTAATAATTTGGATAAGAATATCCCTGAATGTTGTTGTCTTACCTCTGTATTTTTGTTCTAATGATTTGCTTGGGGTAAAGGTGACTACGAAGGAAATGGGGGAAGTCTACATTATAAATATCTACAACAGGCCCAATCCCCATAACAAGGAATCTATGGTTATAGAACAGTTAAGTTCGTATCTGGGTACATTAGAATTGAACCCCCAAGTTATTATAGGCGGGGATTTTAATTGCCAATTCGAACCTGTGTTGGGGCTTGAAAATTTACTAGAAAATGAAGACAGGGCTCGTGATATTCCCATTCTAGATAGCGCGAAACCAGTAAAAAGTTCAGTGGCAGCCATGCAGATTTTCGAACTAACTCTGTCTAATGATCTAAGGGCCTGTAATGGTCGTCTTGAACCCGATAAACCCGCAAATTACACATATAGCAAGGGGGTTTCCAAATCATTGATTGATTTTTTGCTGGTCACAACCAACTTGTGGCACTTACTGTTGGCTTTCAAAGTTGTGAATAGGCCTGAAAGTGACCACTTCCCTCTACAACTGGGGTTACTCTCCAACATATTTCTGTCATCGCTTGGGGAAACAGAACCTTCCAAGGAGGTGGGAGAGGTCGAGGTCTCCAATAATAGAAGAGCTATAAAGTGGCCACACATTCTAGCAAAAAACGATATACTTGTGGGTATTTATAATACCTTTTCAGATACGATCCCTTTATACAAGAATTTGTGCTTGGGTTCAATGGAAGTTCTTAAAATGCATTACCACTTGGTTGAATTATTAATTTCCCTCCTGAGTAAAACATGTAGCAATAATAAAAGTAACATAAGCAGGCAACTTGAACTAGAAACACCATAGTACAATAAACAGTGTCGCCTAGCAAAAAGTAACTTAATCAATGCTGTTAAATCCAAGGACCAGAGGAGGGTAAGAGAGTGTAGACAAGAATACAAAAGACTCCTCTCCTGTGCTAAAAAGGAATGGGATAATTCGGTCCGGGAAGATCTCCTAAACGCCGCTAGGAAGCATGACCAAAGTACCTTTTGGAGTTTGATATCCAAAAACAACAAAACAGGTCACTCCAACAGGGATATTTTCCTTGATGAGAAAATCTGGTATGACCATTTTGTAAAGTTGTATGATTCGGGAGCTGTGTCTCTAGGCCTAAACAATTCAGAAATTGTTTTGCCCCCGTGTACTAGTTCTTCCCAATTTAGTCCCGAGGAGACCCTACATGCAATAAATGCAATTAAGGCGGGTAAGGCACTGATAAATTGCCAGGGGACTTATTTACCCACAATACTGAAGTATGGTGCCCCTATATAAACTTCTTGTGTAACTCAATATTGGCAGGGACCCCAATCCCTGAGACGTGGAAGGGGGCGGAAATAGTTACTATTTATAAAAAAGGGGATCGCTACAACCCAGCCAATTACAGACCGATTAGTTTAATCGATATTTTACAGAAAATCTTCGCCAGGCACATTTTAAACCGACTTTTAGACTGGATAGAGGAATCTAAAATCCTCTCAAAATATCAAGCAGGGTTTAGAGTAAAGACAAGTACTGTGGACGAGGTGTACAGGTTTATGTGCATCTGTTGGAAATATGTACAAATAAAGAAGGGTAGCCTTTACGTAGCATTTATGGATCTACGTGCAGCGTTTGATCTTGTTCCACGTTCCCTCCTTTGGGATACTTTGAGGAATTTGGGTGTTCCGGGTGAATTGTTAACAAATCTTATAAAGCTTCACACAGATAATTTCGCAAAAGTAAGGTGGGGAAGAAATGGTGAACTTACCCAGGCCATACCAGTAAAAAGGGGGGTACGACAAGGGTGCGTGCTGGCCCCCACCCTTTTTTCTTTATTTGTGAATGATATCCCTCCTTTCCTGGCACAATGTAACCACGATTCCCCGAAACTGTGTAATGAGGCAATCACAGCACTGTTATTCGCCAATGACACCATCCTAATATCACAAACCCCTAAAGGACTACAAAACTTAGTAAACCAATTCTACAGTTACTGTGAAGTAAAGGGGCTAGAAATTAATTCATCAAAAACCAAGTATATGGCCATTAATCCCCCAAAAACCTTTAAGAAGAACTTGGCCCTGAAGGACATAAAATTAGAGTACGTGGAGTTTTTTGATTACCTGGGCATCAGGTTTGATAGTAAAATGTCCTGGAAAAAACAATTGGAGAAAAGCAGGCTGACATTTAAACATAGTTCACTCCCTATTCCAAAGATTCATGGAGGGAGTGCTTCCAAAGCTATAACTCCTGCGATGGAAGTTTTCAAAGCCAAAGCTCAAGCCGCAGCCCTATATGGGGCAGAGATTTGGGGGCCACACTCAAACAAGACCTTTGACATTGATGAGAACGCGTTCTTTAGGCGATTATTAAGATTACCTTTAAGAACGCCTTTAGTGCCTGTTTACCTGGGCATTAATGTAAAACGTACAGACTTTTTATGTTGTTTAAGGCCACTTCTTTATTGGGTAAGATTATGGTCTACCCCGGAACTCATTGATTATAGAAGCGGTTTACTGGAAATTATGGAACTGGATAGATTTAACTCAATCAAATGGCTGAGACATATATCCACTTGGTTCACAAAAATAGGCCTCTCACACTTTTGGATTAACCCACTTGTACTGACAACTAATTGTAAAGAACAGGTAAAAGCTGCCTTTTGGTCCTATGTTGTTAACAACGCATACTTACACGAACGTGGTACCGGATCCATAATTCAGAAGTTTCTGCAATTTAAGGATATACCTAAGTTTGAGCAGTTTATGGATGAAATTGAGCCACCTCTGGCCAAAACTGTATACTTACAATATAGATATGGCGTTTTACAAATAAATGCAAACACCTGCCGATGGGGAAAAACCACGGGAAATGATTGGTATAACTGTAAATTGTGTGAACTTAAACATAAAGAAGATGAGGCCCATATTCTCTTCTTCTGTCCGGTGTATAAACACCAACGTATGAAATGGATCAAACCACTTTGTAAAAACCTGGGCATAAGAACTTACAAAGAGGCAGAGAGGATATTTAAATCCACAACCTCTCAGTTGGTAGCTTTTGGAGTCAGTAGGTACCTCCTCAGTGTCTGCTTGATTAGGAAGAAACTTGGGGTTAAGACATAGCATTGAACTCCATAAGGAATTTTCTAAATTTTTAAACAGTTAAAACATGCTTTTAATTACTGGCATTTTAATTATTTATATAATGTATATAGGCTTTTTCTTAATTTACGGTCTCGTAATTGATTTCTAAATTGTAGCACATTGTATCTTGTACGCCAAACTTTACATAATGAAGTAGTAATGTATTTTCACATAAATTGCACATATCCCCTGATGTTGTTTTGGAGCACCATACATGTACTTATTGCCCTTTTTTGGTAACTATGTTATTCTTTCTAATCTATGCACGTGAATGTATTTTAAATGTTTTTATGGCTTTATGACAAATATGTCGAAATAAAAGCTTTACAACAACAATTTAACTTATTTTTGAATTTATGAAATCAATCGTGCAATGTAGCTCGACATGTTCAATACCTGTGAGTCTGTTTACCATTTTCAACCATCATGTGACTGTATTTAACTCACCTGTTCACTTACACTCACGCTCGTGAACAAGAGGAAACCTCCTCCAAATGCGTCAAGTGGAGCTATAATAAAAGCTCGTTAAACTGCACAAGCTGGCCCGGACATTCCTTCTTTATCTAAATCGATTCTTGGAACAAACTTTATATATATATATATATATATATATATATATATATATATATATATATATATATATATATATATATATATATATATATATATATATATATATATATATTACCTACTGGCGGTCGCCAGTAGGTAGTTATAGTTAGGATTTTTTTCAATGTTAAATCTGAAAATTCTATTTGGAATAACTTTGGCGCCGGTTGACGAATCTGCCTGAAAATTTCCTCAAAATGGCCTCGCGGCGTTCCGGTCCTTCCCTGAAAGTTTGGGGGGGATTTGTCAAGCGGGGGCCGAGATAAAAGGGGGGTCCCAAAACGCGTTTTCCCCATGTTAATTTCCATAGGGCGGTCGATTTCACTTTTAGCCCGAACGGCTGAATGGATTTCCACCAAACTTGGCAAAATTGTAGGGACTGGTAGCCCGATGTGCCTTTGCTATGTCTCAAGATATGTGCTCCAGTGGATTTTGAGTAATTAAGGTTCAAAAAAATATATATATCTATAGCAGCGCTCCGGTAAGCGCACCGGTACGCGCACCGGGCGCGTCACGCGACTTGCGCGCAGAAAGCTGATTGGCTCTGGGGTGTCTGTAAACATTCTAAACAGTCCAGAGCGGCCGCCATCTTGTGTCTCGGTAGGATCGAGACACAAGAGGTGGCCAAAACAAAGGGGGAAATGACCATAATGGGGCAGAGTAGACCCCCCTTGACCCCCTAGGTTTGATGTGGGGGCCATAAAAGGGCCCCACGGGGCAAAAAAAAAAATTTTTTTTTTTGATTTTCGCGGGGGGAGCGCCCGGTACGCGCACCGGGGAGCGTACCGGGGAGCGTACCATGGGGAAAAAGAATGACAGTTTTAAAAGTAGCTGATTAGAAAAAAAAATGTTTAGTTGTTTTTTTTATACATACACATACATATATATAAATGCATATGCACATATATATATGCATATATGTCTATATGTGTGCGTGTAGAGAGAGGTAGAGAGGTAGAGGTGTAGAGGTAGAGAGGTAGAGAGGTAGAGAGTAGAGAGTGAGTAATAGAGAGTAGAGAGTGAGTAGTAGAGAGTAGTAGAGAGCAGTAGAGAGAGTAGCAGAGTGAGTAGTAGAGAGTAGTAGAGTGAATAGTAGAGTGAGTAGTAGAGAGTAGTAGAGAGTGAGTAGTAGAGACTGAGTAGTAGAGAGTAGTAGAGAGTAAGTAGTAGAGTGAGTAGTAGAGAGCAGTAGAGAGTGAGTAGTAGAGAGTGGGAGAGAGTAAGTAGTAGAGAGTAGTGGAGAATATTCCAAAGTTTGGCACAGCACCACTTTCACAATGAGTTCAATCAAATCATATCACTTAGAGTACTTATTGAAGCGCTGAATCTTGGTGTATATTCAAATGCTTTTATTTTCCTTAAGTTTATGTACCACAGCCAGCCGAAACGTTTCGTTCTGTACAACAGAACTTCTTCAGGGCGTTCTTATTTCCTTCAAGTTATGTCGGTATCCCGTTGTCATATAACTAGATATTTCTTCCAAATGTTAGACGAGACATAAGTATATTCTTATTAAAAGTGACTAGGTATCAATTTTACCCACACAATTCAGGCAGACTTGAGTAATTTATAGCATCCTCAAAGTCAGTCTTTCAAAAATTCCAAAGTATAGGACATGATAATCCAAATCCAAATGTTTCTCAAGAAAAGTCATTTACAATCGTTCGGAATATCGGTGTTTGGGCAGATATGATCCAGGGACCCCCAGTATGCAAGGGGAATTAGTCCCCCCTCTGCAAAGGCGCCAGTGGCCTGCATTGCAGAGAGGTGTAACAAGGGTGTGGCCTCATTACACTTCTCTGCAATGCAGCTCCCTCACGCATACTGGAGGCTCCTGGTGGACTAGTTGACCCCAGGGGCCCCCAGTATGCAAGGAGAATTAGTTTCCCCTCTTCAAACATGCACGGGGGCTGCGTTGCAGAGAGGTGTAAAAAGGGTTGTGGCTTCATTACACCTCTCTGCAATGCAGTCCCCTGGCGCATACTGGAGATTCCTGGTGGGCTTTCAGGTCTTATATAGTTAGGAATTAGCATTAAAAAAACCTTTGAAATTCACTGAAAAAACCACAGGTTTCACACCAGTTATAGTTAGGAATTAGCATTTAAAAAACCTTTGAATTTCACTGAAAAAACCATAGGTTTCACACCAGTTATAGTTAGGAATTAGCATTTAAAAAACCTATTAAATTCACTGACAAAACCAGTTATAGTTAGCTGGAAATTTTACTGATATAAAACCAATGAAATTCCACGTTATAGTTAGTTGGACTCACTATAACTTGCGCGTGCAATGCACTGCTGATGACGTCACATATTACATCACTCATGACATGGTCAGTGACATCACTCATGACATCACTGATGACACCATCCTTGTGACATAGTGACAGACCTCCTTTCACTGTAATGTAACCCTTGAAACACATATTCAAAAATAGAAACTGAAATTTAAAAAAAAATGGAGATACCCATATCAGTTACAACAAGCAATTCAGTAATTCCACCATCTATATGCACATCCAGTCATTCACCAACAGTTCTATATAGTCACTCATACATATACTCACTCATCATATGAAGTGATACACCTATACATCCTGTTACACACCGACAGTCATCCAAAAGTTACTCACACACATACTCACACGTGCAAATAAACTATTGAACATCCATTTATTTGAATATAGAGTTATACACACACTTCCACCTTACTTGTATTGAAAATTACACATATTTATTCTCTTAAACAATCACTTATAGAAACACATACTTATTTAAACAGGAACTCTTACAATCTCTTACTCTCACATATACTCACTTATATACATCAATATTCACATATACTAGATTAAAACATATGTAGTTACTGATAAAGACACTAGTGAGACAGTCATTCACTCACTAACAAACACATATACACACTCATCCACCCATACAGTCCTGCACATATGCTGTCTTCAAAACACATACAAACAGAGAGTCAGTCACTCATGCATCTATTTGCTAAGTAATACCCCCACCAAACCATATAGACACTCATACTGATACTAAGAGAAACATCTAATAACCCATATACATACGCATGTAGCTACTTACCAACACATGTAGCCACTTATACACAAAGTGAAACACTAATATATATATTTAAATATTTAAACATTACTCACTAATATTTATTTTTCAGAAAGACACATATTCACTGGATGGTGTCATCAGTGATGTCATGAGTGATGTCACTGACCATGTCATGAGTGATGTAATATGTGACGTCATCAGCAGTGCATTGCACGCGCAAGTTATAGTGAGTCCAACTAACTATAACGTGGAATTTCATTGGTTTTATATCAGTAAAATTTCCAGCTAACTATAACTGGTTTTGTCAGTGAATTTAATAGGTTTTTTAAATGCTAATTCCTAACTATAACTGGTGTGAAACCTATGGTTTTTTCAGTGAATATATATATATATATATATATATATATATATATATATATATATATATTTTGTTCACCAAGTAAATCCCGTTACCGAGGCACTCCTTTAGACAGCCGGTGCGAGTTTCAGGGACGGTCTTTCCCTGTTCATTAATTTTCACCAAAAGAAAGCAATTATACTCGCACACCACCAGGAAGGTTTACAGCAGGTTTTATTCCTGTGCCATTACAGCACCCAGCTTAACCGACGCGTTTCGCAGTATCCACTGCTTGTTCACGGTTACAAACATTTGTCCCTTGTCTGTTTCTTACATTTATACTCGTAATTCACATGTGCCTTATTATGAGGCATTGTGGTACTTGTAGTTACTCTTGCATTTTTCATTTTGTCATTCATCAAAAACTGGCATACATCATTAGTTTACAACCCATATCGATTATAAAGCATTAGTATCAGCATAAAAATACTAATCTCACAAGTACTGATTGATGTAACACAGTTTCGGGGAAACTTTGATTTTTAGTTTAAAACGCGCAAAAGTGCTTAATTTGCGTGTTTGTAGAGCGCTAGAATAGACTCCCAGGGGAGTATCTCCGCGCTTTATGACTGCCGAACCTACAGGAGAACAAGTTACATAACTGCAATCCAATTCTGAGACTGTATAGTTAGACCTGGAACAGAAACGTCTTCAGCTTTTTCCTGAAGGCCAGATGATTTTCAAGCTGCCTAAGCTGGAGGGGGAGGCCATTCCAAATCTTCGGTCCCCTTACCGACAGAGCCTTACCCCCTTGCCTTGCCCGCTTGATCCTAGGAATCATAAGAAGCAATTGATCACTGGACCGTAGAGCACGGGAAGGGACATACGGCACAAACTTGTCTGCGAGATAAGAGGGACCCAAACCATGAAGACCTTTATGTACCGTACAACAGATCTTAAAGGTGACTCTCTGACGGATGGAGAGCCAATGAAGCCTGGCAAGAAGTGGTTTTGATGGTGTTCTGGGAGGAGCATTTACCACCAGCCTAGCTGCAGTGTTCTGCACAACCTGCAACCTGTCCAGATCCTCCTCATTAGCTGACAGCAAGAGGCCATTACAATAGTCGAGACGACTGATAACCAGCGCCTGGACCAGGGTCTTTCTAATAGTGTCTGGAAGCAGTGGAAAAACTCTGCGCAGTAGTCCTATAGTTCGAAAACAGGACCCCACAATGTTGGTAACATGCTGCTTCAGGCTGAGTTCTTGTTCCAGACGGACCCCTAGGTTCTTGACTATCTGCTTAGGCTCAGGGACTGGGCCTAGGTCTAGAGGCCACCAGTCAGGAGCCCAGCAGATTTTAGCCTCACCAAAGAGCATAACCTCTGTCTTTGAAACTTTGCACTGCAACTTGTTCAAAGACATCCATTGGGAAACTGCTCTCATCCCCTCAGAGAAAGAATGTAATACCTCTGGAGATAGATGGTCAAAGGGAAAGAGCAGCTGAGTATCGTCAGCATATGACACTGGGCAAAAACCAAAGGCTCTCAGGATATTCGCCAGGGGGGCCACATAGATGTTGAATAATGTAGGGCTCAAACAAGAGCCCTGTGGCACCCCCTTAGTAATCCTGGTCTCCTTGGATCGAAAGTCTCCCCTGGTGACACATTGGGTTCGATCCAGAAGAAAGCTCTTTAGCCAAGCCAGTGCCATGCCTCCTAGTCCAGTCTCAGTCAGGCGCTCGACCAAAATTTCATGTGAGATGGTATCAAAAGCTGCCGATAGATCCAGCAGCACCAGAACAGCTGATGTTCCTTTGTCCTGGAGCATGCGTAGATCATCGGTAATTGACAGCAATGCTATTTCCGTGCTGTATTTTGGTCTAAAGCCCGACTGAGATGGATCTAGTGCACCAGTGTGTTCCAGGTGATTAGACAAGTGCTTGTTGACATGCTTTTCTATGAGCTTTCCCAAGAATGGTAAGAGGGAAATGGGTCTCAAATTGGTCATGTCAGCCCACGCAGTGGCGGTATTCTTGCGGATGGGTCGCACTTGGGCTCTCTTCCACTCTAAAGGGACACAGCCTGTATCCAAAGAGAGGTTGACCAAACTTTGGATTTCTGGTGCCAATATGCTCCTCACTGAGATCATCACTCTCGTGGAAGCTGATCCATGGGACTCCCACTTTTTATAGTTGTAATGAGTCCCTCCACTTCAGCCACAATGATGTTAGGAAAATTAGTGAAGGTGGGGGCGAGGACCTTTTTACTCGCTGGGACCACAGTGGGAAAGATAACATGTCCAATGGATGCTATGGAGACATGAATCTTTTCATAGATGGTTTCAATCTTGTTCGTGAGGAAGCAGGCAGTATCGTCACAAAGTTGTTGAGATGAAGTGTCAACACTCTCACATGCTGCCGGCTTCAGGAAGGAGTTCAGTATCTGGTAGAGTGTCCTCTGCGCATTTCCTACCGCCTCTAATTGTGAGGTGATATGTTGTTTACGGGCTGTTCGAATAGCTTTATGATATGATTTTAGCGTCGTCTGATACTCCCCTTTATCTGACTCCAAATAGGATGTACGCCAGATTTTCTCTAGTTTCCTAGTCCTCCGTTTCATGGACCTTAAGTCCTCTGAGAACCACACCTCCTGATTTTTCGTCGGGCGGGTCTTAAAGGTTTTCATTGGAGCTATATGCTCAATGGCAATGGTTACTGCCTTTTCATAATTTTCTAGCGCCACATCGATATCGTTCGTTGTGACATGATCTTGAATAGAGAAGGCATCCCTCAAAGATTCGTTAGTTATCTTGTGCCATTGTCTCCGTTTCATAGGAATCTGAGTGGATCTTTTAGGAATAGGTCCTATCTCAGGAATAGAGAATTCTATCGTAAAATGGTTAGTCCATACATTTACGATAGGGGCAGAGCACTCAATTCCAGGAAACCTGGACAAGATGAGGTCCAGAGTATGTCCGGCCCTATGGGTAGGTCCTGTATTGCGGAGCAGGAATCCCAATGAAAAAAACTCTAAGTAAGTCTAAGTAATACTCTCCATTGCCTGCAAGTCACAAATCAGATCTATTTTGTGAACATAATAATATTATTGCATGTTTCTCGGGACTCAGTGCCCTTTCACCATGAATTATTTTTATGACAGTAAACTGTTATACATTAATTGCAGACTAAACATCTTGCGTGTATACTACTTATTGCTTAAGCGTTTTTCTAATATCTCCCGGGACTTAGTGCCCAATTGTTCCCCACACAACGTCAGTACAGTTAAATTTTGATTCTTCTTCCATAGGATATTTAGGCCTCTTAAAGGTGCACATAAAGTTCCTCATCCCCATTTAGTCCTCCAGGACTCTTAGTTTTAAATCGAATGATTAACCTGGATTCCAGCCGACGTAGAGTCATCAGTCTATTATCCCCTCTCTCCTTTAGTGGCCTGTTACCAAACCACTATATGTGATGTCTTTCCATGTCTTTTTTTCTTTTTCGTGGGTTAGCATATGTTTAGCCATTGCATAACTTTGATCCTGATTTTCTATTGCACGGATGTGCTCTAGTATCCTTTTATGGAGCGGGCAGATGGTACTTCCGATGTACCTTTGGCCACAAAAACATTGTAACAAATAAACCACATGTGTGGTTTTACAGGTAATGGTACTTTCCACTTTGAAAGTTTTTCCTTTGGGGTCCTTGATTTTGGTGAGATTTCGTCCCACTTGACAGGCCTTGCATTGGCTACATTTTGTAAAGCCATTCCATCTTCCATCTAACCAATTTTTTGATTTTTTCTTTATTTCAAAGTGGCTATTAACCAATTTGTCCGATAGGGATGGCGCTTTCCTGAATGTCATCTGTGGAAACTTGCCAAGTTCACTCCCTATATCAGGATCCTTTTGTACAACATGCCAAAATTTTTGTAAGGTTTTCCGTATTTTGTGGCTCTCTTTTGTATACGTCAATATCATTCTGATCGGTTCCTTGACGGTAGTATCATTTGCTTTTTCTCTTTTTGGAATTAATGTTTCAAGTCTGTATTTCTCTCTCGCTCTCCTTTCACCTTGTTCAATGTCATGTTGTTTATATCCCCTTTTTCTGAATCTGGCAGCAGTTTCTTTGAATTTTTTATTCATTTCCTCTTGATTAGAACAATTGTGTTTCATCCTTATAAATTCACCATAAGGTATATTCCTTTTTAAGGCTTCCGGATGAAAACTTTGGCCATGAAGTATACTATTCGTGGCAGTGGTTTTTCTGTGGACTGTTGTCTCCAATTGACCATTTTCAACATATATTCTGGTGTCTAGGAATACTATTTCACTCGTGCTGATGTTGTATGTAAATTTTAGTCCTTCCTCGTTGTCATTTAGGATCTTTAAGTACTCCAGGAATTCCTTATTTGATCCATTCCAAATTATGAATAGGTCATCTATGAATCGTAGCCAGATGACCACTCTGGCTACGTGTTCGTCATTTCCTTCTCTCCAAGCCACCATTTTCTCCCACCAACCCATGACCAGGTTGGCGTAGCTTGGAAAGAAGGAAACTCCCATTGCTGTTCCACACAATTGGGTGTAGTGTGCCTTGTTGAAAAGAAACACATTGTTATTGAGGCACATTTCCACCATCCCCACAATCATCTTACAATGTTTCAATTGTTCTATAGGCTTTCAAGAAGTATTCAACTGCTTTCAGTCCAAGTTTGTGATCTATTGAGGTGTAAAGAGAGACCACGTCGATGGTCACCAGCCGGTAACCATCCTCCCATTCTATATTCATCAAATGTCTGAGAAAATCCCCAGTATCTCTTATATATGAGGATAGAGTAGGTACAATAGGGGCTAAAAAGTAATCTACATAGTTTGCAACATTTTCATATAACGAGCCACAACTCGAAATGATAGGTCTCCCGGGAGGGTTGTTTAATGTCTTGTGCACTTTCGGGAGAAAGTAAAGTGTTGGTGTAATTGGAGTTTGGATATTGAGGAATTGGACTTCATTTTCACTCAATAAGTTTAGATCTTGCCACTTTTTTAGACGTTTTTCCAGGTCAGTTATCATTACATTAATTGGGTTCTGGTCCAATTTTTTATAATTTTTGATGTCACTTAATTGTCGCATTGCTTCCTTCATATAGTCTTCCCTATTTTGGATTACTATATTTCCGCCCTTGTCCGCGGGTTTAATTTCCAAGTTGTCATTTGACATTAATGATTCCAATGCGTTACGTTCCTCAACCGTCAGATTTTCTTTCTTCTTCATTTTGATGTTATTCAGTTTGTCCAAGTCATCATTCACCAGATCGTAGAAGAGGTCAATTTTATTCCTTGGATGCAATATCGGACAACATTTCGACTGTTTTTTTAAATTTGTCCTCGGGTGTATGCAGGTATCATGTCCCATTTCAGTTAGGATTTGAGTGTCAGAGATAGTGTCTTTGTTCGTTTCATGTATCAATTCATGAGCTGTTCTTAATGCTGGTATGTCCTGTATACTTAGTGCTTGATTCTCAGCATTGTTGACATTTATAGTATTCTGTTCTTTATTTTGTCTCCCTTGTTTTTTGAAGAATTTAGATAATTTCATCTTTCGCACATATTTGTAAAGGTCTATCTTTGTTTCCACCAGATCCCAGTGTTTTTCAGGGCAAAATGTCAGCCCTTTATTTAGAAGTGTTTCTTCTGCTCTTGTTAGTGTATGTTTCGAAAGATTAATTATCAAATAAGGTTCTTTTTCTTTATCTTCTTCAAGGTTGTTCACGCCGTCGTTACTCTGTTTCTCAGATTGTATCCCTTGTTTCCTCCTTTTACCTCGTCTGGTTTTGCGTTTTGTTTTCCTGATGTTTGTAATCCACTTCCTCTTCCCCGTCCTCCTGCAAACCCTCTGCCTCTGGTCCTGCCTCTTCCTTTCGGTAGTTGCTGGTCGAAGTACACTAGTTGCATTTCTTCTAAAAAAGACGGTTTTTGTCCTTGCAGTGTACATTCTTCAGTGTCACTGAAGTCTGTATCAGATTCACTTGGGGTTGTGTTTAACGATGGATTTAAAGGCTTTTGATTAGCTTTGAATTGTTGTCGTAGATTTGTGAAGCGTTTCGCAAATGTAAGAATTGTTCCCGAAGCATAATCATGTTGATCTCTTTTGTATTTTCTTTCTTTCCTTTCTTCCACTTCCTTTTCGTGTTTATCTAGATTTCCTTCCATTGTTTTGCGTAATTTTTTCGCTTCCTCATCTTTGTTAATTTCCTGTATTTTCGCTTCTATTTCTTCCACCTTTTTCTTTATATTGTCAATGTCTATTTTAGCGTGCTTGGTAATGATCATCATCATGTTGTATGAGCACTGCTTATTATTATTCCCCCAATCAATAAGCATTTCCGGCCTTGTGTCTGGGTGATTTGGGAGAGTAAATATTCTTAATCCTCTTGGGACCATTTTTTGTTCTAAGTATTTCTCCATTGTCAATATCTCCCAACTTTTTGTTATGTCTTTCTTTAGAAGTCTTTCCAAATGGAGAAATAATTGTTTGAGTGTAGTTTCTCCTTTGGTGCTCGGTGTTTCTTCATTATTTTTCTCGGGTTCATTTGATGTTACTTTCTGAAACATTGCCTCCGCTCTCTGTGCACGTTTTAAGGCTCTTTCCTCCATGTTAATAAACAAAATTGTTCTGCCACGTTTATTTCAGTAACTTTTACGAACATATGCTGTTTATTCTGTGAATGCAGCTTCACAGATTATCCCGCTATTCCTGGTGAGTTTAATTTATATATGTGAGCCGACGCGCGAATGTTAAATTAGTATTCCTGTCGCTTTTGCCACTCTTGAATCTTGCTGCGACCCTAATGTGAGAGAGTTCAAAAATTTCAGCACGTTAAATCACTGCGCTCTTACCTCGTTGTCAGGCGTGCGCTTTACTCTGTTTATCGTGCCTCCGTTGCCGGTTGAAACGCTCTCAGCATTATTCCTTTGTTCCAAATGCTGCCTTTCCAGTCGGGATGTTTATCGTAGTCAGATCCGCGGCTCCCGTACTCACGCTGCTGCGTTTTCCAAGGCTCCCGTGATTAATTTTCCGGCATCCCAAAGTGGCAGTTAGACAAAAGATCAGTCGGGTGCTCTTCGGTATTGATCATTTGTTCACCAAGTAAATCCCGTTACCGAGGCACTCCTTTAGACAGCCGGTGCGAGTTTCAGGGACGGGCTTTCCCTGTTCATTAATTTTCACCAAAAGAAAGCAATTATACCCGCACACCACCAGGAAGGTTTACAGCAGGTTTTATTCCTGTGCCATTACAGCACCCAGCTTAACCGACGCGTTTCGCAGTATCCACTGCTTGTTCACGGTTACAAACATTTGTCCCTTGTCTGTTTCTTACATTTATACTCGTAATTCATGGTGAAAGGGCACTGAGTCCCGAGAAACATGCAATAATATTATTATGTTCACAAAATAGATCTGATTTGTGACTTGCAGGCAATGGAGAGTATTACTTAGACTCACTTAGAGTTTTAAGCACTTTTGTGCGTTTTAAACTAAAAATCAAAGTTTCCCCGAAACTGTGTTACATCAATCAGTACTTGTGAGATTAGTATTTTGACAAAATGAAAAATGCAAGAGTAACTACAAGTACCACAATGCCTCATAATAAGGCAAATGTGAATTACGAGTATAAATGTAAGAAACAGACAAGGGACAAATGTTTGTAACCGTGAACAAGCAGTGGATACTGCGAAACGCGTCGGTTAAGCTGGGTGCTGTAATGGCACAGGAATAAAACCTGCTGTAAACCTTCCTGGTGGTGTGCGAGTATAATTGCTTTCTTTTGGTGAAAAAAAAATAATATATATATATATATATATATATATATATATATATATATATATATATATATATATATATATATATATATATCAACAAGTATTTTCTTCTCCACAAGAAAATAACTCAGGATACTTCTGGATGCTTTCAAAGATGTTTATTTCGGCAAAGTGGCAACTGCCTACCGACGCGTTTCACCAGTTACGGCTTGTTCACGGTAAAGCTGTGAAAGTGACTCGTGCTATTTACATGCTTGTGCACAAACAGTGAGGAAGGACAACCCATCATTACATGGCGGCCATATTGGACTAGTCATTTACATAGAAATGTATAGTAAATCACCCAATGAATGTACATTTATAGATAAATCAAACACATCCATAGCTCATTATCATTATGTTGAAATAACTCTTGATTACTGCATGATTAACACAAAATGTAAACTGTTTTGGTAACCCATCAGTTTGCGTTGTACGTTTTTGAGAACGATCAAAAAGTCCCGCCCAAGTGGGCATTTGGTAATTATACCACCATGCAGAATGATTACTATTAATTATATATCATTCACAGCAAAATGTAAAAATTACATACTCCGAAAAATTCATATTTCACCCATATGAAACGTATATATCACATGACATTAGTTTTTATACAAGAAATTTTTTTCGTGATTGATGCCTGATTTGGTTTTTTCAAAGTCCCGCCCAAGTGGGCATATACCACAAAGTTGACAATACTGGCAGTTTTAAGGACTTGCTGAGTCTTGGAAGGGTCAATAATTATATACAGGTGACGAATATCTTTTCAATTTCAAATGTTCCAATGGCTTAAAGAATTGGGTTGTCCTAAAAAGAAAAAACCAAAGAATGTGCTTTTAGTGAAGTGAATCCTATACTACAAAGTATAGTATGTTGTATCAATGATTAAAAACAATCTTATGTCACTTTAAAAACAGTTTACATCATTAAACGAAAGTAAGTAAATTACAGATCCTACGTCAAAATTCCATTTCTACCTTATGTGTACTGCTAATTCCTCATTAGAGTTCATCCCTATCGGGTACAGGGTTTCGAAGTCAATGATGTATTTTGACTCCATTATTCTCAATTGGTGTAGTCTATCTCCACCCCTCAATGATGGTTTCACCGCATCCAATACAACAAACGACAACAAGTTGTCGTTTTGGCCATGATAGATTTTAAAATGTCTGGCAACTGGGTACTGTTCGTTGTAGTTGCGGATTGCCCTTTTGTGTTCAAGCACTCTCATTTTAGCTCTTTTGATTGTGCTGCCGATATAATATTTGGAACATGGACAAATGAGGCAGTACACACAAAATTCTGTATTGCAATCAAAGGGCCCTTTGATCGTAAATACTCTCTTGCTATTGGGTACTTTTATTTTATCACAGTTTTTGCTACCCTTACAGGCCTTACACTTCATACAGCACTCAAAACCACCTGTTATTCGATTGGACCTAGAATCAATGGTTGAGATAGCATTTTTACTCAATTCATCTTTTAATGAGGTGTTCCTCCTGTAGGTAATTTCAGGAGTGTCCTTAAGGCATTGACTGAGATAGCTGTCTGTCTGTAAAATGTGCCAATTTTGTGTCAAGATTCTCCGAACTTGAAAGGCACGTTTCATTGATGATATCTTTATGATATGGAGAGGAGATGAAATCAGTGTAAAGGCGTTCATTTTGTCTTTAAATAAAAATGATTTTAACATCAGACTGACATCCCACATTAGCAGTAAGAAGGTAGTATTCCTGGATGTGGAGGTAGAAGTCTCTAACCAAAAACTGATAACCAAGCTCCACAGGAAAGCCACAGCGGGCAATAGCCTGCTCTTTGCAACTAGTGCCCACCCGTATAGCCTGGTACAAAGTATCCCATACGGGGAATTATTGAGAGCTAAAAGGAATAGTAGTACAAATGAGGAGTTTGAAAAGGAGAGAAATCTGATGAAAGCAAGATTTTCCGAGAGAGGCTACACTATGAAGACAATTAACCAAGCCATAGAAAAGGTCAACAAAGTAGATAGAACTGCACTACTTACACCCAAAATTAGATCTATAGATGAGGATAACAACACAGTGAGATTCATCACAACCTACTCGGGCCAGGCCTTTCAAGTTCGGAGAATCTTGACACAAAATTGGCACATTTTACAGACAGACAGCTATCTCAGTCAATGCCTTAAGGACACTCCTGAAATTACCTACAGGAGGAACACCTCATTAAAAGATGAATTGAGTAAAAATGCTATCTCAACCATTGATTCTAGGTCCAATCGAATAACAGGTGGTTTTGAGTGCTGTATGAAGTGTAAGGCCTGTAAGGGTAGCAAAAACTGTGATAAAATAAAAGTACCCAATAGCAAGAGAGTATTTACGATCAAAGGGCCCTTTGATTGCAATACAGAATTTTGTGTGTACTGCCTCATTTGTCCATGTTCCAAATATTATATCGGCAGCACAATCAAAAGAGCTAAAATGAGAGTGCTTGAACACAAAAGGGCAATCCGCAACTACAACGAACAGTACCCAGTTGCCAGACATTTTAAAATCTATCATGGCCAAAACGACAACTTGTTGTCGTTTGTTGTATTGGATGCGGTGAAACCATCATTGAGGGGTGGAGATAGACTACACCAATTGAGAATAATGGAGTCAAAATACATCATTGACTTCGAAACCCTGTACCCGATAGGGATGAACTCTAATGAGGAATTAGCAGTACACATAAGGTAGAAATGGAATTTTGACGTAGGATCTGTAATTTACTTACTTTCGTTTAATGATGTAAACTGTTTTTAAAGTGACATAAGATTGTTTTTAATCATTGATACAACATACTATACTTTGTAGTATAGGATTCACTTCACTAAAAGCACATTCTTTGGTTTTTTCTTTTTAGGACAACCCAATTCTTTAAGCCATTGGAACATTTGAAATTGAAAAGATATTCGTCACCTGTATATAATTATTGACCCTTCCAAGACTCAGCAAGTCCTTAAAACTGCCAGTATTGTCAACTTTGTGGTATATGCCCACTTGGGCGGGACTTTGAAAAAACCAAATCAGGCATCAATCACGAAAAAAATTTCTTGTATAAAAACTAATGTCATGTGATATATACGTTTCATATGGGTGAAATATGAATTTTTCGGAGTATGTAATTTTTACATTTTGCTGTGAATGATATATAATTAATAGTAATCATTCTGCATGGTGGTATAATTACCAAATGCCCACTTGGGCGGGACTTTTTGATCGTTCTCAAAAACGTACAACGCAAACTGATGGGTTACCAAAACAGTTTACATTTTGTGTTAATCATGCAGTAATCAAGAGTTATTTCAACATAATGATAATGAGCTATGGATGTGTTTGATTTATCTATAAATGTACATTCATTGGGTGATTTACTATACATTTCTATGTAAATGACTAGTCCAATATGGCCGCCATGTAATGATGGGTTGTCCTTCCTCACTGTTTGTGCACAAGCATGTAAATAGCACGAGTCACTTTCACAGCTTTACCGTGAACAAGCCGTAACTGGTGAAACGCGTCGGTAGGCAGTTGCCACTTTGCCGAAATAAACATCTTTGAAAGCATCCAGAAGTATCCTGAGTTATTTTCTTGTGGAGAAGAAAATACTTGTTGATTCAAATTGAGGGTGACCGGCACCCACTCGGGATCGCAATCGTTTGAGCGCCAGGAACAACCGGACTCTTGTGTTTGGGATATATATATATATATATATATATATATATATATACACATATATTAACATATAAGTCACTCCTTGGCAGGGGTTGCATTCCACCCTTCTAGAGGGAGAACACATGTATTTACTGTGAAGCCCAGTTAAAGTTAAACAGAGCCCCAGCATCACAAAATGGATGCTGCTGTCACAGACACGTGTCAGCCCTCCTGCTGCTGGACGAAACTCTAGCAGGGGAGGCCTGGACAATAGGTTTTTTGTCCAGGGAGGTGCTGGAAACTCCCCAGACAGACTTTAGTGTATTGGGGCAGGGTGGGTTGCATACAGTGAATGCTTTTCAGACACTGCCTGGGGCACACTAGGTGGTCCATGCATTTCCCAGTTCAAACCAGTTGCTGGGGCACTCAGCCCTAGCTCTGGTGTGAAACTGGACAAAGGGGGAGGGGTGTTACCACACCCTCCCCAGGTCCACCCATAGGAGGGACCTTAGAGTTAGCCCAACCCCTGATCTTGCTATAAGAATAGGATCCCAGTCCCTAGGACTTTAGATTACCCTGGACAAAACTCTGCAACATAAATCTTGGGCATTCGACATTCCATATCGACTGGAAGACGCAAGACATCTCCATTGCGTTCAAGGAGTGACCACCCTGTTCAAACAGGCACCAACTGCATCTTTGCTGGTCTGCAATTTTGAGGCTCCTGCGGATCCCGAAGAATCTGCAAATCAGGACATGGACTTTCAGACATATCTGATGCTGACCTGCGCTCCCAGCAAAGCTGAGACCTGGGGCGAACACAAGAGACGTGGGACCGGAACTCCTGGACATCCTGCATTTTGCAACCTGCACTTACCTCCTGAGGTATCCTGAAGGTGTACATTTGGGTGCTTGATGCCCCAGCCCCGAGCATCTTTTGCACTGAAGCTCAGAGGCCCACACTCCATGAGTGTCACGTTGGCCCGCTTTGTGCATTTCAGCTCGATGCTTCTTCATGGTTCCTAGTTCATTGGCTAGTGAGTCCCCAAGAAGACCAATCCTTCAATTACTTTGCTTTCCTAGTTGCTCCAGGCTTGCTCCAAATTCTCCCCAAAATAGAAGTTCCTCAGACCTTGCTGGACTAAGCCATTCTCGACATTCTGCGTGGATTGCGTTTGCTGCCAAGGCTTGTTGGGTCCAATTTGGAATCCGACACTGTAGTCAACTAGATCCTTTATGGGACAATTGGAATCCACCTCCTGGTTGTCATCGACGCTTTCTGGACCACGTGGCTGAAGAGACAAACTTCACCTCTTTCACCTGAAATCACCCAGCATTGGCTGGCAGCTTCCCATCGCCATCCTGGTCACTGGCTAGTGACCCAGACTCTGTCCCTTTTGCTTTCAGGTTCTTCAGATCTTCGATCACCCTTGGATCCACCTGGACACTTTTCCTCTGGTCGTCTGCAGCACTTCTTCGCAGCTCTCCATTGGAATCGACGACGAAACCCGACACCAAAAGGCACCTATGCACCCGACTTCCCTGGGTGAGGTAACACGAGTACTCCAGTGCTCCCGTGGGTCTTGACTCCCAAAGTGTTCTAGTCTAAAAGGGTTCCATCGTAGTCAACCTATAAGTGCCCTTAAACTGTAAATTTGTAACTTGTTTGTTCTACTTAGAAAGTCAATGGTAGCCCACGGCTGTGTTTAGACACTGCACGCGTCTCCCGTAGGCCTCCTACATCCTAACCATTGGTTGTTCCTAGAACCCCCAGTGATTCCACAGGCCCCAGGCCTGCTTTCTATTCCAGACGTGGTTCTTATACCACTATTTTAGTATATGGTTTGTGAGGCCCCCAGGCCATAACGTATGCTGTGCATCTTATTACATGCTAATTAAGGGGCATATTATCTAGATGTGCGTTATATAACGCACATCGCACATTTCCATATCGCCGGCTATCGCCGGATTAGCGCGTAATTATCAATGCGCAACACGTAGGCGAAATTAAATCCGGTGATAGTCAACGATATGGAACATTAGCACATGAAAACAAATATTGTTTTCACGCACTAATGTGTGCCTTGATAATATGGGGGGGTGGATTCAGCGTTATGATCCACACCCCCATGTTATCAATGCCTTAACACCTGGTCAGAGCAGGCGTTAGGAGACCTGCGATAAACGGGTTTATCGCAGGTCTTCTTCTCCCAACGCCTGCCTTGGTAATAGGGTGTTCCCAACTCCAACCACATTTTACCATGTGGTTGGACGTGGGAACGCCCACTTTGCATGTCATTAGCGATGTTTCTCGCTGACATGCAAGTGTCCATAGATGCTGGAAGGCTGCCGTGCTTTGCCGTCCATTGACTCTCTCAAAGATGACCTGTCCTGACCAGGGAGTTACTTTTGTCCACTGTGAGTGGTGTGTGTGCTGGAGCTCTTGTTATGGGTATTGGGATATGCGTGTCCTATCTGTGGGAGACTGCAGCAAAGAATACAGTTCTGTCCCGGGAGCTGGGCGCTCTGTGAGCAGAAAACGAAGTCCCCCGAAAACACGAAACTCCTTTTATCCAGACTCTGTTCTGATTACGCACAGTTTGTTTTATTTTCTGACGTGTAAATGGCAGATTTGGGATGCCCTGACTTTGTACCCGTGTTCTTCAGTGTAGCACAACTTGGCAGGCGTAAAGTTCAAAAGAAAGAGCCAACTTTTGCCATAGCAAATGGTACATGTAGAGGGTGGCTTGGCAGGTGGTAAATATTGTCTAGGTGCTCCAGTGTTTTTTTTTTTGCATCTGGGAGAAGTGGGGGCTGGGAGATAAGCTCTTTGCTCCGAAGCCCACATTTTGGTCATGTGGAGATGAGTGGATTGGAGTCTAAATGCTCTTCGGCAGTCTTCAGTGTGGCCGCTCCACTCACTGCCTTTCTGTGTAGCCCACACATGGATGCATGGTAATGAACCCTATCTCCATAGGCAGACCATGCAGTATGTGCCCCAGTTTTTGTGTCTCTTTTAATTTCTGAACTGGGTTCTTTAGATATATATTGGCGACCCAGTTAGCTTGTGTCATAGGTGACTGCCTAGTACTCTCATACGGCTGCGCCACTCCCGTGTAAACCTTCATATGGGTGATTGCACCATAAAGGCAGAAACAAGCACGGTCCTTCATAACATCAAACATAGAATTCTGTTTTTGATTGCATTTTGTTTCTGTCTCTTGTTCCAACTAGCTTCTCTGAAGTGCCATTTCAGCTGCCTGCAGTTTAAGTGCTGGGTTAAGTGTGGTCTCCTTAACAAATGATAAAATGCCTGTGAGAACTGACAGCATTGGCATTTGTAAAACATCACTAGTAAAACAACCACGAGTTGCTGTTTTTACACTGCACATTTTTATTGCAAGCATATGATATGGGGGCAGTGTTTATCATTTGCTTTCAGTTTGTGACACATGCTTCCAATAAAACTAAGAGTTCCACCTTCTTGCAAGGCTAGCAGCATTGGTTTTGCAAATGCTTGCTTGATCTTGTTATTAGCTCCTGTTGGTAAGAACTCCTGCAGCAAGCTAGAGCCTCGAAGGGCTGCATGAATCGAGGGATTTGTTATTTGTAGACGTGCAATGAAGTCTGTGCTGGCCAGCCTGTGGCATGTTCATGCAGACTCGAGGGGGTGCTTTTCCTATAGTCCTCACTTTGTTTCTGGAACTCAGAGTTTGTTGCTTCGGCATGCACGGCGATTTAGAAAAGGGGGTGGTGATGAACAGAGTGTCTGAGTTAAACAGACCACTCTTACCCAGTCCAAAGATCAGGGCTTGATCCATCACCGTTATTTATCTCACTGCCCCATCCCAGCTCAGAACCTGGCTATATGCAAATCAGTCTGTCCCTGGCCCAGTGCATCATGGGAACAGGGCAGACTAAACTACCAAGCCAATTCTTCACCAGAAAGGAGACAAGCTACCGGGGACCGGTTTCTGGCATTTCAGCCTTCTTCGGCCCGGCTTGCTTGAATCCTGATGGAGCAGTGAGAAAGGGACTCATGTCTGAGTATACCCTGCCACACCTATAGTGGCCAAAAACGATTTAGAAAAGGGGGTGGTGATGAACAGAGTGTCTGAGTTAAACAGACCACTCTTACCCAGTCCAAAGATCAGGGCTTGATCCATCACCGTTATTTATCTCACTGCCCCATCCCAGCTCAGAACCTGGCTATATGCAAATCAGTCTGTCCCTGGCCCAGTGCATCATGGGAACAGGGCAGACTAAACTACCAAGCTCGCACTGTTCGCGTGAGTTCGCGGCTTCCCAGTTCAACTTCGCGCCCCGCGAATAAGCGCTAAATTGCAGAAATACGATCTTAGCAAAACTGAAACTACTTACCAGGTTCAAAAGTTCAAGCTCATCATTAGTAGCCCTTTCCTGTAGTGCTTCCTGAGGGGCCCCTCCAGAGTTCAGTTGCCTACTTGCAACTATTATGTGACCCTGCTCTGACCCGCAGAATAGTTACACAAAGGTCCTGAATTACAGCTAAGGCAGACAAGCAGGAGCCAGGCTGGAAGTTCAAATCCAGTGACACATTAATCAGCCCCTACTTCATTATTGTCAGTTGGGGCAGGGCAGGTGTTGTAACTAATTTTGCAACAATGAAAGCACTTAGCAAGTGCAAAAGATCACTAATCAGGAAGCACTAAGGAAGCAGGTGCCAGCTAAAAAAATATTCTGTGACACATTAATCAGCCCCAAATTAATTCAGGTCACTTGAGGCAGGGAAGGTGTGCTTTGCTTTGCCACAATAATGTACACTGGACAACCAGAGGGTGCTGTGATGAAACAGAGGGTGGCATGGGTAGGCCAGAGGGTGGCATGAGTAGTCAGAGAGTGGCAGTGGTGACAGAGAGTGGCAGTGATGAAGAAGAGTGTCCCAAACAGGCTGGACACGTAGAAACAACAAGTTCGCAAAACTTGCGACCCGACAGGTAAGTTCGCGTATGCAAAATTGTACAAAACCCTCGCGAACTGGCAGAAACCCGCGCGAACACACACAAAAAAAAATCCGCAAATTCGCGAGAATTCGCGGATTTTGCGGATTGCGAGTTCGCAAATCTGCAAAATTCGCGAATGCGAGATTCGCAAAATTCGCCCATGCTTAATGTCAAGTGAGAAGTAATTTGTACCCAAAACATTGCTTGCATTTCGAGCACTCATAAGGTTTTTCCCCAGAGTGAGATCGCACATAAAGCATAACACTGTCTTTCAGATTCAACCTTTTATGGCATAAGGATTTTCTCTAGTGTGGAGTTTCTCATGGTGAAATAGCATTCTTTTCTGCAGCTTTTCTGGCATTCAGAGCACTCATAAGGTTTTTCATCAGTATGGAGTCGCTTATGGTTAGTGAGGCTGTGCCTATCAAATAGGAATTTCTGGCATTCACAGAAATTGGTAATGTTTTTCCCCTGTGTGCGTCTGCTCATGTAGAATGAGATTGAGTTTAAAATGTATGCTTTTCTGGCATTCGGAGAACTGATTATTTTGATGGTGTGTTTTCTTATGGCGCTTGTAACCATCTCTACCTCTGAATCTTTTCTGACATTTAGAGCACTGATAATTTTTTTTCTCCAGTGTGGATTTTCACATGTTCAGTGAGATGAGATTTTTGTCTGAAACATTTTTGGCATTCGGAGCACTGATAAGGTTTTTCCCCAGTGTGGGTTCTTATATGCTGAGTGAGACAGCTTTTTACACTGAAACATATCTGGCATTCGGAGCACTGATAAGGTTTTTCCCCAGTGTGGATTCTTATATGCTCAGTGAGACTGCTTTTTTGACTGAAACATATCTGGCATTCAGAGCACTGATAAGGTTTTTCCCCAGTGTGGATTCTTATATGCTGAGTGAGACTGCTTTTTGTACTGAAACATATGTGGCATTCAGAGCACTGATAAGGTTTTTCCCCAGTATGGGTTCTTATATGCACAGTGAGACTGCTTTTTTCACTGAAACATTTGTCGCATTCAATGCACCGATAACGTTTTACCCAAGAGTGGGTCCTTGTATGTTTAGTGAGTCTCATTTTGTCACTGAAACATCTCTGGCATTCGGAGCACTGATAAGGTTTTTCCCCAGTGTGGAATCTCACCTGTGCAGTTAGAAGTGATTTATGTTTGAAATGTTTTGGGCATTCAGAGCACTGATAACGTTTTTCCACAGAGTGGGTTACTTCATGTCGATATAGACTCGGTTTGATACTAAACCTTTTCTAGCATTCAGAGCACTGAAAAGGTTTTTCCCCAGTGTGGATTCTCATATGCTCAGTGAGATAAGATTTACGCCTGAAACTTTTTTGGCATACTTTGCACGGAGAGTGTTTTCCCCCAGTGTGGATTCTCATATGCTCAGTGAGATAAGATTTACGCCTGAAACTTTTTGTCATACTTTGCACTGAGAGTGGTTATCCCCTGTGTGCATTCTGTCAAATTCTGAGAGATAAGATTTATGGCTGTATCTTTTTGGGCACAGGTAACTTTTTTCCCTAACTTCGGTTATTTTGCCTCAATAAAAGAGTCAGGCTTGTTTAGATAATGTTCAGCACTTATCTCTAAAACAAAATGTGTGTAATCTTCTCAACACTTGAATTGAGCAAAAAATGTCGGGAAGCAGTCCTGTAACACCTGTTGAAATTTTTCTAGCAGATAATAGTCTTTAGGTAATAGCCTCTCCGGCAGTAACTTAATTTGTGACTGAAGTTTTTCTCAAATCTATTTGTATAGGTTCTTAGCAATGCAGTAATAAGGTGTTAGTCTGATATTTAATGATTAAACTGATAAGTACCTTTTTGCACTGAGGTAATGGCAGTAACTGAGGGCGTTAGAACGGCACAGTACTATTGTGGATCATTAGTCGCAGAACATCAGTTCCTTCTACCCTTTCTATGTCTGGGGTAAGTTTTAGGTTTGTAGTTCTGAGGATGAGGATTTATTTACATTAGCTATAGCGCAACGGTGCTCATTAATCCATTTTTATATTTAACAGTTTTACATATCACTCCTGCACAACAGATAATGTTGAGGCGATTTACATAGAATTACAGAACAGTACACAATAAAAAGGAAACAATCTGAGATGGTCATGAACACAATAAAGTGGTGAATTTTTAAGGTTTTCGCAAGAGTGAGCAGAGTGGGTCAAGGTGTTATATCCCGAGGCAGATAGTCTCAAACTTGCATAACTGGTTAAAAATGGTTGTTGAACAAAGGTGATTTTCCAATCTTTTGGTTGTTAATGTGTCAGCTTCGGAGTCTTCTTTCAGCGTCTTTTCTTTGATGGTATCCAGAAGAAACCTTTAGTTGTAACTTTCTTTTATGTAGTGTGTGCATCCTCTCTAGAAGCATGATGCTTTAGATGAACGTTATTCTGTCATGCTGAGGCAGTTTGTCTTTCTGATAATATTTCAGATGAGGATGCTGAAGCGGTCTTTCTACATTATTTCTGATGCTGTGTGCACAGATATGGCTTTTCTCTGGGTTAATGAAATACAAAATTTGAGACTTCACTTACAGGTATAATACTTTCCTCGCCACACTTAGATTTTTGGAAATTGTTTAAACGTAGAATGCTGGATGTCCTTCAGTTTTTCAAAATAATCCTTCTTATGGCACTGACACTCAGTTGCTTAGTGCTAAATCTTGCTTTCTTCGTCAGTAATTTCAATTACCTATAGTATTAAAATTAAATAGTTAACACATGTACATTTCCAAAAATATAATTTACAAGCCAAATCAATGCAGAATTTTGAATATGCTGAGCTGTTTTTCAGACAGAGCAGAGTGTAGAATGGTAGCATGAGAGTACTTGGATGTAGGAGTGAGGTTTTGTAGAATTTTCAACATTTTATTAAGCTCACAAAGGATACATGTACCCTATGGAGTTGCAACATAGAATCCCAAAGGCAGATATGAAAGTCATATGGACTGGCACCAAACAGATATTAAAATAATATATACTATTAATTAGTTTGTAATGCAGATTTCTGGGAAGGGAATGACTCCTCCACGGACAACAGGCGTTTTCCCCTGCCCTGAGTTACCACCTACTTGTATCTGGCTTCCTGACTTTTGAGCTCTGGCCTCTGCCTCAAGCAAATCAATTGTATGCTGCGAGGACTATGCCTAGACCTATCCCTCAACTATGGTCCAGAGTATGAATCAAGGGCAATGAAATTAAGGCGTACTTTCATGTGTTCATTTTATTCCACCTGATTATCAGTTGCTAGGTTTTTCTGCACCTGGATTTACTGGGTGCAGAAAACCAGGACACAATCTTTTTCCAGACAGAAAAATTAGACTGAAAAGACGCACATAGGGTTAGTATGATCACTAGTCCCAAGGTGCTACTAATGACTCAAGTTGGCTAGAATGATAACAGGTCACAGGGGCCAGTACTAACAGGAGCTGGCTAGTAGGCTTACTTACAGGTCCAAGGGGCCACTACTGACTGGAGTAGGCTCAAAAAATAACAGGTGCTAAGTCGCTTGTGGTGCTGCTCGTGCGGCGGCTGCTGCAAGGCACAGAGGAGCCTTGGCCTGCCACCTGATTTATGTCAAAAATGTGTTCATGAATTTTTTTTTCCACAGTCCACAGGCAAAAATTACATCATCACTTGGTCCCACGCATGGGATCAGAAAGCTTCAACAGAATTATAACAGGTGGACAAAGTGCATTGATCAATATAAACCAGCTCCTCCTCTTATTAGATCAGCCAAATGAAAGATACAGCTTCTAAGTGCCCCAGAGATGAGACAGAGAGATAAAAAAGAAAAAAAAGAAGAAGATCATGCAACTTTGCTAAGCCAGCAGATAGGTCTAAAGAAAACTTAACAGCCTTCTGTAACGGTAATTTCTCCAGGTTGCTCCACCGGGGTGTTGTATGCAGAATAGCCAAAAAGCGTGGACAAACTCATCCTAACATGGGATAAGTAATTATGAATCTAACAAGGAACAAAGAAAAAAACCACAAAAAAAATCCACCCCCACCCATGGTGGCTGTGTGTTCATACTAACGAGAGGTTGGTCGACACTGGGAAACTGGAAGAGATGGCGGGCTCTGACGGTGGAGGGACACACCGCAGACGGACGGCCCTGGGAGAGGAAGGAGACAAGGGGGCCCCATTTAAATTCGAAATTCTTATAATTATCCCTGAAAATATCAGCCATACGTTCTAGACTAAGCAGTCTCCAAAGACGCGAGTGCCATAGGGAAATAGCTGGAGCCTCCCCTCTCTTCCAGGCGGCTGCCAGGGTGACCTTAGCTGCCTCACACGCACCACTCTTAAAGTATGGGACTCAATTTCGGGGGACGACAGGTGGACTTCTTTTCCATCCCCATTCACTCCAATCCATTTCAATCCAGCTTTCCCCCCGGCCCAACATGAGGGACCATTTGATGCCTGGAGAAGGGGAGGCTGCTTGTCTCTAATACATTTGTTCCACAATTTTGATCCCCTTACTTTTGATCAATGTCAAAGGGACTTTGAATGGAAGAACACGGAAAGATATCAGTATATCCAATTGATACTCTGGGCCCTCACACCTCAGATACGGGAGGCTGCTCCTCGACCTCTCACAAAATTTGAGGCCTTTCTCACCAAGACTGCTATCATGAAAGGGGTGATCTCATTTATCTATAGCTTCCTCCTTAAAACAGTGCTTTCCCCGCGCCCCCGGTATATGTCTATGTGGGAAGACTTAATTCACTGTTTTATTTCCGATGAGGAATGGACGCATCTATGGTACGACATTGCACGCTTCAATCATTCCTCAGAACTCAGGGATCTGCTGCCTGATTTTACGTATACACCAATCATTGAGCAGAACAGAGCTGAGCAGAAGAGTGGAGGGAAGTGTTAAAACGGTAAGGGCACACCCAGCTTGCTTGCTAATCTGCACGCAAATAAAAGCACAAGCTTGCCAACAAACTGTAAAGCAAAATTTAAAACTAGGTTAGCAAACTTCAAGCGCTGGCTCGAGCATCCCGTGGGGCCGTCGGTAGATTAGCCTTGTGCGGAGTTATAGGTCAAATGGCACGTTTAATGTCTCCATAACAGAGAGTGGGAGGAGGGTGCTGGGCAGTAGAGAGGAGAGCAGGGCCAGGGGAGAAGGAGGCTGGGAGCACAGAGAGAGAGAGGAGACGGACAACAGGGATGGAGGAGTGCTGAGAGCGGAGACAGGGAAGGCCAGGGGAAGAGACAGAGCCCAGACAGAAGGAAAGTGAGAGTCAACAAAAAACATAGGGAGACGGGGGCAGATGAGGCCTGAGAGCAGAGATCGAGAGAGACACATGGCAGATGGGACGGGTATCGGCAATGAAGAGGTGAATGAAAGATTAGTAGGAATTAAGTAAGAGCAGATAAAAGAACGGCACAAACAGGGGGGGGCAGAGGCTTACCTCATGTTCTGTTAAGACGCTGCTCGAGCAGCAAAATTGCAGCCGCAAGGGAGTGAAATGTTTGGATTCTGGGGCGTTTTTGGCCGGAATGACGTTCACAAAGGGGCAGAGAGGGAAAAAATCTCGGGAACGCCCACAAATCTGCTCCGACAATGACGGGCAGATCTCTCTTCCAATGGCTAGCCTCCATTTATGGGGCTAGCCAATGGAAGAGAGAGGAGGGACAACAGCCGTACTGTTGTAACATAAGATTTCGCCTGCGCGAACGCTGTTGTGCAGCGGACGCCAGGCAAAACCTAAAAAACTACAAATGCATCAGATATAGTGAGATTGAACACTGGAAACAACCATGACCAAATATCATATTGTGAAGGTGAGGGTAAACAAATGTCTCCAACAAAACCCTTCTACCCTCTATTTAATAAGGATCTATCGGAGGTACAAGCAGTTATGAAAAATAAATGCCTAAACAATCAAGCTGATAGTATAAAAATGATAGAGAATGGGAAAATTCAGTCCTTAGAAATGCTGCAAGGGGAGGAAAGTAATAAACAGGTGGAAAGTAAGCCATCACAATTGGAAACAAATAGAGCAAAGAGTGAGAGTATCAGAGGGGATGAAACGAATAGAGATTTGTTAAGTGGTGCAGGTAATTTTTACGCCGGAATATAAATCTAAGGGTAATAATGAAACAACTTGCAAACAACCGGACCCAACGCAAGATGGCAGGAGTATGCAAAGCATGTGCATCTACAGCACACATGCCTCAAACAGAGGATTAATGGCCCCAAATCCCTGCCGTGGAATCTGGTCATGTTGTGGCTGAATGTGCCATGTGTTGTGGCAGGCTATAGTGCTTGGTGTGATTTGGTCATTTTTGACAAGGTGGCGTGCTGAACGGTTAGGCAAATTTTGAATTTCTTTGTTTTTGGGATCGTGTGATATAGTGCAGTACCTACCGTATGATGTAAATAAATTACATTGCTAATATACCATAAGGATGTGGGGTGAGTGTTATTATGGCCAAAGCCTTGCTGATTATATGCAGAACAACAGGTCTGGGAGGTCACTACTGACTAGAGCAGGTTAGCAGCTGCACAGGCCTTGGGCATTGATCCTATTGAGGATAATATGTGACGGGCACTGGTGACTGAATTGGCTAGCAACAACGCTGGCCTCTGTTATTCATTACATTCAGGGTAACAATGCATGTCAATATTGACTGGAACTGGTTGGCAGTAGAGTTGACCTCTGGTTTTGAATATTTGCAGGATTTAAGGTACAGGGGTCACTACTGACTGGAGTTACTTAGCAGGATAATAGGTCTCAGGGGGCCAATACTGACTGAAGCTGGTTAGTATGATCACTAGACCCAAGGTGCTACTAATGACTCAAGTTGGCTAGAATGATAACAGGTCACAGGGGCCAGTACTAACAGGAGCTGGCTAGTAGGCTTACTTACAGGTCCAAGGGGCCACTACTGACTGGAGCAGGCTCAAAGAATAACAGGTGCAGGGGAGTCGGGTGTGAGTGTCACCTGTAACCATAGCTGGCTAGAAGCATTGATGACCTTTGGTATTAAATGCAGGATTCCAGGTCACAGGAGGCACTGCTGAATACAGCTGGATAGCAGCAGTGGTGGCCTCTAGGAAGAAGGAATTGAGAAAGCATAACTGGATATACTGGTTTCTTTAATACCGATAATTGTATACACATCAATGCCACAACGTGCATTGATATATTACATTACCAAATTACAATATTCTTATATAATTTGATGTGTCTGTTCGCCTTAATATTCCTGCAAAGTTATATGATTCTATTAGGGCCCAGAACCATTTTATTTAGTGATGTCCATCTGCACACTTCCCTGCATCTTGTAGTAAATTGAATATTGACAAACAGAAGTGTTATTTCCAGAAACAGTGAATTCTGCAGCTTGTCTGTGTATCTTTTACCTGCACCTCACGGACTCCTCACATTCCTCTCGAGAGAAGATCCTGCCTCCAACTCATTACTGTTGTTTTAGTAACTGTTTCTATCACGTGTTCACGTTTCATTGACTTGTATTAGGAGAAAAGTGTATAAAAATGCATTGTGTAGCATTAGCATTATATACTCCAACTTGCTCTACGGTGGATGCTCTCGTCCATTGCAAAGACAATTGTCACTTGTTAGTTTGCTTGGCCTTTTGCTATTTTTGCATTAAATGTATGATAGATTTGTTGGCCTCCAGGTGTGTTGTGTTTTATTTTACATATCACAAGAAATGCTGAGGAAAATGACAGTCCAGTATACACATTCTTCATATAAATCAACTCACAGTATACTGTTCTGGAGGTTCAGTCCCACAGACATTATCTCTAACTGAACGCCCTAGGAAGCATGTGCTTTTCAAACCAGTTGCCCTCTGATGCGGCGTCCTCGCTATTGGATAAGTCCGTAAGTCCTGAATTTTAGAAGGGTTACCGTATCTAGTGCACCCTGTTAGGCAGTGCTCACCTGTGGTAGTAAGATGGTAATAGACACCTTATCACCTATGCACGGTGCAGGGCTTTGAGTTACAGAGCTCCTCACGCTGTGGAGAAGATTAGGTCACATTTACCCATTTTCCCATATTTGGTCCTGATGAAATGCCAACAGATTGCTCCATGACTACACAAGGCATGAAAAATGTTGACCTGAAGTATAGACTCCAGCTTACCAGCAGGTCCATAGGTGATCGACACTTTCACACAGTGATAGGGGCCATTAGTTCCTCAATTTCTCTGCCACAGTTTTTAATCTCAACATGGACCAGGAAGATCACATGAACTATGTTGTAGCAACTGTTCGATGGTTGATCTTATATTCAGACTTTCACCAATCTCACATCTTATGACACAACATCCTCTGTCCTACTATGCGCATCCGGCGTACTTAATAAAAGATCTGCGACAAAGTGCCCTCTGGTGGTGCCCGCCAGGCATTGTAGCGCAGGCCTGGTGAGGAGTATAGCCCAATGATGAAGCAGGTCACCTTCAGGTGAGTGAACGCAACTTGTCTTAAAAGCACATGGGTGTCTGAGTTCAGTTACGATAATGTCTCTGGGACTAAACCTCCGGAACAGTATACTGTGATTTGATTGTGTTTTATTTTAACAAATGTACATAGTAAATATTGGTGCTTGCTTGTTTCACAAAAACAAGCATTTGCAATGCAATAGGTCTCGCATTTACACAAGTTTGATCTACTGGCATTGTAAATGACAATTGCTCTATTTTATGTTTTGATTTTTAAAACGTAAATAAAAGGCATTGTAATTTCCAATGCCAATAGCTTAAACTAGCGTAAATGTGAGACCTATTGCATTACAAATGCTTGTTCTGCTTGAACATGTATTTCCAAAGTCTGTTGTGCTAACCTTGCTCTTGAGTGTGGGGACAGCCAGAAACTGCATATGCTTGCAATAAAATTATTTTAAATTGAAAAAAACATTGAATATAATATGAGTAATAGGAGTACTTCCAAGCAGGCCGGTGTACTTGGATCTGGTGTAGAAACCACATTTAGTTTTCATATACATCAAAGGGAAATTTGATTCCTATCGGAGCCAAGAAAAGGGATTATTGGCTTTGCATTGCTGTTCCCTGAAGGCTTCGATAAACACAAGAATTACATGGAGGTAAACTTGGGGGAAAAATCCATCTGTCTTGGTACTGAAGTTAACTTTATTTTTTAATCGGATGTACACATGTGAGCAAGTAATACAGCAAGAAATAAAGGTCTCGGTGCATGAGTACCAATGGCTGAAGTAGATAGACCACTGCCCGATCCTTTATCCTTGACCTTTATGCTTTGTTGGGTGGAAACGAAATGCAGATGGCAGTTGAACAGACCAATGAATGAAGAGGGCTGATTCAAAGCGCGTTCGTGCGTGTGGGCGTGTTTATTATATGAGGCTCCCGAAGCAGTCTCGTGGACTGACACCAGGAATACATCTTGGCAACGCCTGCATGCAGGGGGTATTGGTAGCTGCAAGCGGGGGGTGGGTGAGAGGGGGTGTTTTGCCTCTGGACTATGAATGTATGAGTCATAGTAGGTGCAGTGTGGCGCCACCTGTCCAGGGGCCACTTAACAGTTAACACATTTAAAATGCGTCCGTGCATAACCCTTGCCATGGATACTTCATGTACAGGCAGAAGCACGTGAAATGCGGCGTGATTTGTTGGCCTATGAAAAGGAAGGAGGGCTCACTGTCGGCAGCCCCTTCAGAGCTGTTTTCCATCTGCCTCAGAATAATTATTTCATTAGTAAGTCCGAGTTGTCCGCATTTGGGGTGCAACGGAGCCTGTTGCAACCCAAATACTGACAACTCTAGGCAGTTAGACACGTATTGTTCAGCATTTGCGCTGTAAAAATGGTAGTCTTCTGAATTAAGGTAGTATATGGAGGGAGAGTGGGAGAGAGAAAGAAAGACAAGCATTTGCAATGCAATAGGTCTCGCATCGGGAAAGTGTGACCTATTGGTATTGTAAATGACACATTTTTTTAATGTTTTGGTTTTGAAAATATATAAATTAATACCATTGTTATTCACAAAGCAAATAGCTTACACTTTCCTAATAAGAGTCCTATTAGCTATGGCAATGTTTATTGGTAGCAAGCAAGAACAGTGCTGTTGTGGTGCTGAGCGATAATGCGGTTTGGCTGAGTGATGTGGTGGTGCCCCTGAGTGATGTGGTGGTGTCCCCGAGTGATGTGGTGGTGTTCCGGAGTGATGTGGTGGTGTTCCTGAGTGATGTGGTGGTGATGTGGTGGTGTTCCAGAGTGATGTGGTGGTGATGTGGTGGTGTCCCAGAGTGATGTGGTGGTGTCCCAGAGTGATGTGGTGGTGTCCCGTAGTGATGTGGTGGTGTCCCCGAGTGATGTGGTGGTGTTACTGAGTGATGTGGTGGTGTCACCGAGTGATGTGGTGGTGTCCCTGAGTGATGTGGTGGTGTCCCTGAGTGATGTGGTGGTGTGCCTGAGTGATGTGGTGGTGTCCCAGAGTGATGTGGTGGTGTTCCGGAGTGATGTGGTGGTGTTCCCGAGTGATGTGGTGGTGATGTGGTGGTGTTCCAGAGTGATGTGGTGGTGATGTGGTGGTGTCCCAGAGTGATGTGGTGGTGTCCCAGAGTGATGTGGTGGTGTCCCTGAGTGATGTGGTGGTGTCCCCGAGTGATGTGGTGGTGTTACTGAGTGATGTGGTGGTGTCACCGAGTGATGTGGTGGTGTCCCCGAGTGATGTGGTGGTGTCCCTGAGTGATGTGGTGGTGTGCCTGAGTGACATGGTGGTGTGCCTGAGTGACGTGGTGGGGTCCCTGAGTGATGTGGTGGTGCCCCTGAGTGATGTGGTGGTGCCCCTGAGTGATGTGGTGGTGCCCCTGAGTGATGTGGTGGTGCCCCTGAGTGATGTGGTGGTGCTCCTGAGTGATGTGGTGGTGTCCCTGAGTGATGTGGTGGTGTCCCTGAGTGATGTGGCGGTGCCCCTGAGTGATGTGGTGGTGGTGCTCCTGAGTGATGTGGTGGTGTCCCTGAGTGATGTGGTGGTGTCCCTGAGTGATGTGGTGGTGTCCCTGAGTGATGTGGCGGTGCCCCTGAGTGATGTGGCGGTGCCCCTGAGTGATGTGGCGGTGCCCCTGAGTGATGTGGTGGTGCCCCTGAGTGATGTGGTGGTGTCCCTGAGTGATGTGGTGGTGCCCCTGAGTGATTGAGTGGTGCCCCTGAGTGATGTGGTGGTGCCCCTGAGTGATGTGGTGGTGTCCCCGAGTGATGTGGTGGTGTTCCGGAGTGATGTAGTGGTGTTCCCGAGTGATGTGGTGGTGTCCCCGAATGATGTGGTGGTGTTCCCGAGTGATGTGGTGGTGCCCCTGAGTGATGTGGTGGTGTCCCGTAGTGATGTGGTGGTGTCCCCGAGTGATGTGGTGGTGTTACTGAGTGATGTGGTGGTGTCACCGAGTGATGTGGTGGTGTCCCTGAGTGATGTGGTGGTGTCCCTGAGTGATGTGGTGGTGTGCCTGAGTGATGTGGTGGTGTCCCAGAGTGATGTGGTGGTGTTCCGGAGTGATGTGGTGGTGTTCCCGAGTGATGTGGTGGTGATGTGGTGGTGTTCCAGAGTGATGTGGTGGTGATGTGGTGGTGTCCCAGAGTGATGTGGTGGTGTCCCAGAGTGATGTGGTGGTGTCCCTGAGTGATGTGGTGGTGTCCCCGAGTGATGTGGTGGTGTTACTGAGTGATGTGGTGGTGTCACCGAGTGATGTGGTGGTGTCCCCGAGTGATGTGGTGGTGTCCCTGAGTGATGTGGTGGTGTGCCTGAGTGACGTGGTGGTGTGCCTGAGTGACGTGGTGGGGTCCCTGAGTGATGTGGTGGTGCCCCTGAGTGATGTGGTGGTGCCCCTGAGTGATGTGGTGGTGCCCCTGAGTGATGTGGTGGTGCCCCTGAGTGATGTGGTGGTGCTCCTGAGTGATGTGGTGGTGTCCCTGAGTGATGTGGTGGTGTCCCTGAGTGATGTGGCGGTGCCCCTGAGTGATGTGGTGGTGGTGCTCCTGAGTGATGTGGTGGTGTCCCTGAGTGATGTGGTGGTGTCCCTGAGTGATGTGGTGGTGTCCCTGAGTGATGTGGCGGTGCCCCTGAGTGATGTGGCGGTGCCCCTGAGTGATGTGGCGGTGCCCCTGAGTGATGTGGTGGTGCCCCTGAGTGATGTGGTGGTGTCCCTGAGTGATGTGGTGGTGCCCCTGAGTGATTGAGTGGTGCCCCTGAGTGATGTGGTGGTGCCCCTGAGTGATGTGGTGGTGTCCCCGAGTGATGTGGTGGTGTTCCGGAGTGATGTAGTGGTGTTCCCGAGTGATGTGGTGGTGTCCCCGAATGATGTGGTGGTGTTCCCGAGTGATGTGGTGGTGCCCCTGAGTGATGTGGTGGTGCCCCTGAGTGATGTGGTGGTGCTCCTGAGTGATGTGGTGGTGTCCCTGAGTGATGTGGTGGTGTCCCTGAGTGATGTGGTGGTGTCCCTGAGTGATGTGGCGGTGCCCCTGAGTGATGTGGCGGTGCCCCTGAGTGATGTGGTGGTGCCCCTGAGTGATGTGGTGGTGCCCCTGAGTGATGTGGTGGTGCCCCTGAGTGATGTGGTGGTGCCCCTGAGTGATGTGGTGGTGTCCCCGAGTGATGTGGTGGTGTTCCGGAGTGATGTAGTGGTGTTCCCGAGTGATGTGGTGGTGTCCCCGAATGATGTGGTGGTGTCCCCGAATGATGTGGTGGTGTCCCTGAGTGATGTGGTGGTGCCCCTGAGTGATTGAGTGGTGCCCCTGAGTGATGTGGTGGTGCCCCTGAGTGATGTGGTGGTGTCCCCGAGTGATGTGGTGGTGTTCCGGAGTGATGTAGTGGTGTTCCTGAGTGATGTGGTGGTGTCCCTGAGTGATGTGGTGGTGTCCCCTAGTGATGTAGTGGTATCCCCAAGTGATGTGGTGGTGTCCCTGAGTGATGTGGTTACAGTGGAGTGCCTCTGGTTTCAAGGAATTGAGTTTATCGGATAAAGAAGGAAACGGGACCCAGCAAAGGTTTTGACTAAAAGGCGTATGGGCTGCCAGAAGAGAAGAATAACATTCGAATACTATGGAATGTTTACATCTGTCTGGAGTTTCCCCTTTAAGTCAAAGGAATTCCCAGCGGGGTAGCGTTTTCCATAAACTCGGCTGTATATCATGTTTCTAAGAAGCGTGAAAGATAAACTCGGTTTTTTTTAAAGAAAAAAAGGGGAGTGCCTTGCGTGTTTTGGTATGAATGAGCCTGGTCCGTAGAAGTGGCAAATAAGAGAGTAGCGAACTCACTGACCCCTTGGTAGTACACTCTGATTGGATCCAGTTGGGGCCTCTCATAGCTGCGTAAGGTTAAAGTTACCAGATGGCTCAATGCCGCCAAAAACGCGCCTCTTCAATCCTGGGCCTTTAATTTACCCATGAATGTTTCCAGGTTTGTTAGTTTCAGTGTATGAACTAACGCTCAGCTGCACTAAGACTGCCAGGATTCATTAGGCTATTAAGGAGCTTGGTAGGAGCGCTAATTAACTCCTTGGACGCTCATGACGAGCTGAGCTCGTCATGAGCCACGGCGCTCCGGTGCTCATGACGAGCTCAGCTCATCATGGCCCGTGGAACGCTCAGGTGCGGGGAGAATTCCCCCGCTGTGCTGAGCTTTCCACGGGAGGCAATACACCTGTGACGAGCTGAGCTCGTCATGAGCACAGGAGCGCTGTAGCTCATGACGAGCTCAGCTCGTCATGAGCATGGGGGTGCTGTGCACACCCCCCTCACCCCCAGCACAGCGGGGGATTAACCCCCACAGCGAAGGGGTTAAAAATGCACACAAAAAAATAAATACACCAAGGCTGCAAGTGATTGGTGGCAGATCATTTTGTTGACTAATATAGTGCTTTGCGTGTTTTGGTATGAATGAGCCTGGTCCGCAGAAGCGGCCAATAAGGGAGTAGCGAACTCCCTGACAACTTGGTAGTACACTCTGATTGGATCCAGTTGGGGCAACTCATAGCTGCTCACAGTACAGAGTGCAAAAAAAATCGAGTATTTCAACCTGCATTTTTACGAGTGAAGGGCAAGGCAGGGCGTACAAAGTCCAGAGCAGTATTTAGTAGAATAATGCTTTTGTTCTAACAAAGCGAGCAGCTAACCAGGTGGTGCTAATGGTTGCTATTTGAGCCAATTATGGTTAATAATTTAGAGTTTAGTCTGACCCCTGGGGTTATTTGCAGTGCTCAGCATTCTAAGACACCAAAGTGCTGACACAGCCTCCGGGGTTGCAGCGCTTGGTACACGACACGGAGATGGTTGCCACAGCTTCTGTGTTGATACAACTGGAAGTGTAATGTGAGCCATCAATGAGATGCATGGATGATTCTTAAATTAAGCTTTTTGGGAGAACTGGTTTAATGTGATTTTTATTTCATTTAAGGTGTATGCATTCTAATTTGTGAAGCTGAAGCGCAGTGTGCCGCACTGCTTTGAAAAAAAGAGCTCAAAGTGCCGCACTCATTAAAGAAAACATACACAGATACCATGTACATGCCCAATGTGGAGTGAGGCGGGGGCATGTTTAAAAGAACAAGAGGGGGAAGTGCACGGAACAGGAACAGGCACCCTCGGAAGTATCTGGTGAGTCAGGAGGCAGGTGAGCGGGAGGCATTCCTTTGTAGTCTGATGGAGGAATGCGAGGTACAAATGGTGTAATGGTTGTGTGCGAGCGGCTTCTTTTCAAGTCGGATGGGGGTGCGGGGGAGCAGGGGAGCGAGCGAGTGGGAGGGAAAGAGCATAAGGCGAGCTGCGGGGGAGCAGCTCTGGTGCGAGGCTGATGGGTTTGACGTGCACGCGCATCTCATACGAGTGCATCACATGAACTGGACGTAATCCGTACTTGGTAGAGATTTTGTTTTGCCTACTATATACTCGCCTATTAATCCCTGCGTGATATAAAAGGCAAGACCTACTGATGGAATACCTGCCTCCGAGTGCACTTCTTACAGACGAGTATGGGGTTATCATGTTGCTGCTACAAGCTCCTTACCTGTGTGAGTTATCAGGATCGATTCAGGGAGCAGACTGAATCAGACCGGTCAATGACAAATACTGAAGAATTAACAGGGCTTCCAAGCTGATGATGATTACTTAATTCACCCTGAAAATAAGAGACACGTTTTTAGTATTCTGGTGACTTATGACCATAAATAAAAAAGGTTATAAATCCAATATTGTGTCAAATACTTAAAAAATGGAACTGGATGTGCTGAATCGGATGTTGTCCCAGGTCATGCGTGACACTTTTCACCACTATTGCTTATGGGACTTGTAGTTTTGTTTTTCTCATTAAAAGGATGGGTTCTAAAGTCCCAGTGATCTAAGCGATGTTAGTTAAAATCAGAGGTCTGAGTGAGGGTGAAGCATGACACTGCTCTGCTTAGCAGTGAGATGAATGACAGTTCCCCAGCCCTTCCATTCTTTGACAGACAGAGGCTCGTCAGCCGTTCATATTTTTTTGCAATGGGAAAGAAACTTTTATTGCAGCTTGTGCCAACTGAAGAGATAAAACCCTTGAGCATGTTTAATTGACTACTGACAAACATGAACAATCAAGAACATGAGTTTCTGGAAAACTATCAAGCACCGAATCAAAATCAGCCGCCCTTCACACCCAGGAATTCTTGAAGGCTTTGGAGAGGATGAATTGCAACTGGTATTATAGGAACACCACATCAACTGAAAGCTCACTTCTCAGGGATGTACTGAAATGCCAGCTTCTTGCACACTTAGCCAGCTCTTCACCTCCTCCTCCTCAAACTGTTGACCAGCTATCAGGGCAAATGAGCCTGCAGCAAAGCCTCGCTGGCTTGGTTCCAAACCGGATCAGGCAAGGTGGTCAACTCCATAGTCCTCCAAGTCAGCAAACACTCTGGTCGAGCCAGTCCTAACCCCACATGAATGTTCCCCATCACAACTATTTTAATGGTACTAAGTTCTGTTTCTGCTAAATGTATGAGTCAAAAAGTGACAGATTTTACTAGGAAGTGCTGAAAGAGAAATCATGACGTTTTTCAATATTTCTGAGTCTGCCACATTACACAGGAACATTATTTCTCTACAGCAGCAAATCATGTATGCGCCCTGCAGAACGCATGTTTGAATGAAACATGGAATGCATTGCAGCCAACAATCTATGCAACATCATAGCAGAGTGCAAGATAACTTGTGCTATTATTCCAGCAGAAAGAAATGCCATTCCTAATGTGTACGTCATTTTAACACCTTGAATGCTATGGGAATTCCCCTGCTATGCTGGGGGGTCCTAAATGCCCATTATACATGACGAGCCCAGCTCGTCATCAGCGTCGAAGGGGTTAAAGACAAACCCAGGAAAATGTACGGTCAATGTTGTTCTTCTGCCAGTTAAAAGACTAGCACCATTAATATACCAGGAAATAGAATACTATGAGAAATCCTACTTGTTGGCAGGGTGGTGCCTGCCACTATATTGCAGGTTACTTCTAACATAATCTGATTTATACATACATACTCCAGGGTGCTGCCAGCGATCGGGTCTGCCCACAGCAGTCTTGAGCCACTCAAGTACTCCGGTGGCCCTAACACTAAATATTTGGGACAAGGTACTGAGGCATAGAGAGCTGATCATATTCCCTCCCCATACACTCTGTTCCAGTTACCGCGCGCACAATCATACCTGCTCTCGCCCCAGGAAGCTCCAGGAAGCATTGGACGCTGGACGCCTGAAGCCGACGTATTGGATCTCACGGGCATGCGCTTGTGTTCGCGTGCCCGTTTGTCCCGGGGATCCTGTACCTGCACCCGCTCCGCTCTTGCTGAACGCCGAGCAGAGCGTTGAGTGAATAGAGGATCCAGGGGCCCGTGGCGCCCTGCTGGAGGCCGAGAATTGCAGCCAGAGGCCAGGGTGGAGGTCCAGAGTTTAGCAGAGAAGCTTGAGGCAGCGAAACCCTGGCACCTGGCAGATTAACCTTAAAATTAAACTTAAAATAAAACACAGGCCCTAAGAAGTGCTGTAGGCACCAGCTGAGTTAGAGTTGGTGACAGCACCTGGGCAGACAATTAGCCGACGGTAGCAGGGGGCTGGAAGAACGGAGTGCACAGCGGCAAACCGAGAAACAGAGGTAAGTGAGGAGCAGTTGCCCTACATAGGTTTAAAATATGGAAGGGCTGTAATTGTTTTTCTTAATAATCAAGGACATTAAAACTAACCCAAAAGCGACGGCGCTAGTCACATGGGTACAAGTTATTGAATTGGTATTGGCAAAAGGGGCCTCGTGATCTAATCCCGGCAGAGGATTGGAATAGGGAAGCAGCATTTAAAACAGGCTATATGATTGGTGACCTGAGACCAGAGTGCGAGTAACGAAGAAGGAAATCTAAAAGATGGCACTGGCCAAAGCAAGAACCCGTAAGACTATAAAAACTGGGAAAAAGAATGAGATGAACATTCCAGTGGCAGGTGAAGGAAGCGGAGTAGGTAAATCAAAAGGGGCGATGAGTGAGCCAACTGGAAGTAAAAAACTAGTAGCAAGGAATGTACAATCCTTGACGCTAACACTGCAATCAGCAAAACCAAAAATAGCAAAAAGGTGGTTCATCAGTGTCTAACTCAATCAAAGACTTTTTGGGAAGACATTTCAAGGGGAAGGATGTGACGGGCAAGGAGTCAAGTGCCGAGGCCTACCCAACCTCTGAGTCCATGGGCGAGGTTGGTTTAGCCTCTCCAAACCAGACCATATTTAACATCTCTGGGGTTTCTTTGAATCCACGGCTGTCCTCTTCACCAAGAATGTTCCAGGGGGAGCAGTCGAAAGCAATGTTGGGAGAGTTGACACAAATCAGAGGGTTAATGCCGGCATTAGTTAGACCGATTAGTGGGGAACAGGAGGGGGTAGGCAGTAAGGATGAAGAGGTAACTTTCTTAAGGGCTCCCAAGCTAAAGAAAGAGGAACCAACTGTATAAATATCCCAACAGCCAATGATTGAGAGGAAATGGGGTGAAAGGAGATATTACATGAGTGGATTCCCGAGGTCAAGGGGGAAGTGGAGGTCGCCCTAAGAATAAGACAACAAATAAGACATCATGTAAGGAAGGTGAGCAGAGTGAAAGCAGAAAGGAAAAAACAAGAATGTCAAGAGAGGGAAATAACGCAAAGATCAAAGGAGTATAATGCAAAGCCGATAGCCGAACGAGAAGAACCTTGGAATAAATAGGCTAGAAAGATCAAAGATCAGTAAAAGTAGTCTGGCACCAACAACGAAACGGAAAAAGGAGAAAGAGGGGAAAGGTACAGAATTGAGGATAACTACACAATTGGGACCTGGAAATCCTAGACGTAGTAAGACCACCAAAGAAAAAGATTAGGGAGACATTCCAACAAAGAGAAGGGAAGCTAGATTAATGGGAGACATCCACGGCGTAAGGCAAGATTGTACCCCCGACTTATGGGTTTTCCTAGAACCTTCCGGCCAGGGCAAAGGCGGGAAAAAGCCAGGAAATTAAACCCACTAAATCGATCACAACTTTCTCCATGTCAAAATGTGCAAGCCTCTGAAGCATTGGCACAGAGGACCTTAGAGAAGTAGTGTTTGTTACAAATAGCAAAGGGGGTGATGTGACCAAGCTCCTCTTCTACTCTGCCTTGGTGAAAGCCGCTGCAGAAAATGCCAAAAATAAGCTGCAAAAGGAGGGGATTAGATTGGTAAGAAGTGAGGAATTCAAGGGGCAGCACTTCCTTACGAATCATGCTGGACTAGGGTTACGGCAGATAAGGTTAATCAACTCAAGTTGGAATAAGAAGGAGGATCTTGCAATAACTATAACTGATAACGAATTTACAAGATACTACAGATATATTTGCTGGAAATAGGTTTAATGTCCTAGCATCCCCAGAATTTACGGAGTAAGAAGAGGAGGGGTTCCTGAGTGAAATCGACTAGGGGCATGGGTCGTCACACAGCCTATCAGTTCTATCTTGGAATATAAATGGCTACAAGAAAATATCGACTCAGAATAATTTTGATAAATTCATTAAGAGTAATGATATTGTCTGCCTGCAGGAGACTTGGCTGTGCGACGATACCCGAGCAACCCTAGTTACAGAAGGTTTCGCCCAACACTCTAAAGCAGCAAAGAAAAATACTCTGGGGAGGCCATTGGGGGGCCAACTAACGCCGAGTTCCACACAGATAGCTAGGAAGGTTCAGAATTTGAAACTACATTGTGATTGGGCATTAGGCTGTAGGGTCCTACTGCAGAAGTCGGATCCCTGCTATGATGGAATATGTATTAGAAAAGTTTATATACAGATGGGAAAGGACAATGAATATAAGGTGAATTTGGGAAAACTGAAAGAAGATTTAGAGTCTGTTAGCGTAAAGTATCAGAAGGATATATTATTGGTGTTAGGTGATTTTAATCATAGATTAGACCCCCAAAGGGTGGATAATTGGCACCATGAATTTTTAGAATCTTATAATATCAAAGTAGCCATTTTCCCTTGAGGAGAGATCTCGCCAAAGGATGCGACTTTTACTCGGCTGGTGGGTTCACTGGGCATGGTGTGCGTAAATGGGAGAATGCAGCCAGATCGGCCAGCAGGACGCACTTTTTTGAGGGGCCAGCAACTCTGCCCAATAGATTATGTGTTTTGTCAGGCCTGGTGCTTTGGGCTAATTAAAATTTTTGAGGTGATGAAAATGAAAGGTAGCGACCATTATCCACTGAGGGCAGAATTACATCTATAAAGAAGCACAAATAGAGAAAGGGTTTTGCAGGTACATGTGGATTATCCAAAACGGTTGACAACTAGTATAACAGAGGAATATATCGAGAAATTAAAGCAAACCCAGCAGGCTATTCCTGTAGAAGAAATTCAATTAAGAAATGGATTTACCTAGTTTGAATCCACCATAGGCAAGCTGGTGGACACCTTAAGACATTTTAAATTAAGAAAGGCAGGGCCTGGGAGCCATAGTGTTAATAAAAATGTGAACACCTGGTTTGACGGTGAATGCCGGGTAGCCAAGGCACAGATCAGGCAGAAGACGGGAAGATTAAGAGTCAGGTTTAATCTGGAATTATCTCTGTCCCTCCAGTTACTAAGGTCAAAATACAAAACACAAATTCGGAACAAAAAAAGAACATGTAAAGATGAGTGCTGGGCAAATATGTTGGAGGTAATTGAAACTAGAGATGTCAAAGGATTTTGGAAATTAGTCCAAGAAAGTGTGGGTAGAAAAGCAGGTTCTCTAGACTGTATGGTCCCTGAAGATGAAAGGGTGGGCTACCTGGGAGAAATATATGGCAAATGGCCTCTACAAGAAGAGTCAAGGATGCCAGTTTGGCCACAGCTGAGGGTTGACATAAAAGAAGACTTTACCTCAAGCTATATAAAGAAAATTATAGCAAGTTTGGAGCTTACCCGCGCTGCAGGCCCAGATAATCTTCCGGCAGTGATAATAAAGATTAGACCAGATTGGTGGGCTGAGTTTTTTGCAATCTTGGAAACAGGAATTGTACCAGAAAGCTGGAGGGGTGCAATTATAAGACCAAAACATAAGAAGGGCGACCTAAAACTACCGAAGAACTATAGGTTAATAAATCTCCTAGACATATGGGAAAAAGTCTTTGCAAAAGCCATATTGGGTTTACTTAAAGATTGGGCGGAGGAAAACCAGATTATACCCCAGAACAGGGGAGGTTTAAAACAGGCCACTCCACAATTGACCATTGCTTTGCTCTCTGGGCCATAGCGCGGTAGTCAATTGAAACGCGGGGAAGTTTATTCTGCTGTTTCGTGGACTTCCGCGCAGCTGTCGAACTGGTGGACCGGGAGCTGTTGTGGGAGGCCTTAACTAGCTACTATATCCCAAAAGATTTGTTAAGTCTGATTCAAATACTCCATACTAAGGACTGGGCGAGATAATTTTTGATATATATGGAAGTTTATCTGGGAGCATTGAGATTGGAAATGGGTTGCGGCAGGGATGTGTATTGTCCGCCCTGCTGTTTTCCTTGTTCCGTAGGAGTAGGCGAGAACACCAAAATATCACAGTGGTGTAAAAACGAAATACAGAATAGCAAATTAAAATGCGCACGAGAGACTAGGGCGATCATGAAGGAGCTATGTGGTATGATGATGGTTAAACTGTGCCCCATCACCTATACGATTAGTATTGATAAGAAAGTACTTAGAATGTTGGGGAAGGAAATATCTAAGGCACAGGACCAAAATCACCTCGCTAATAAGATCTCAGTGCTCTTTATGATTGACACATGGAAAAATGAACAATGTTCTCCCTACATTGATAGGTTACCTGATTGTCAATTAGTGCTATGGAAATAATGTGGTAAAAAGCTCAATGATTGATAAGAAGGGAAGATGCATTTGCACTGTGGGAACCTCATGTGACTTGTTACATATTTTATTAGATTGCCTGAAGTTTCTAGATGTACGAATTATGTTTTTAAAACCGATATTTAAGAAATATGATATTAAATCTAGGACCCAGGCTATAACTTTGGTGACTGAAATGATCCATTTAGATATTGCCGCTGCTATTGGGAAATGTATGCAAAGAGTGAAGGCACTTATCTCTGTCCTTTTCAATGAGTTTTAGTAAAATAATTTTACCTTAATTGGGGCAACGGAGGGTTTTATAAGGGCATGCGTTTTACGATCGATTTTAGCGTATTTAATTATGTGTACTTTGTATGTGTGGTTGTGTGTGTGTGGTTGTGTGTGTGGTTGTATGTGTAGTTGTCTGTGTGGTTGTCTGTGTGGTTGTCTGTGTGGTTGTATGTGTGGTTGTATGTGTGGTTGTATGTGTGTGGTTGTGTGTATGTGTGTGTGTGGTTGTGTGTGTGTGTGTGTGTGTGGTTGTGTGTGTGGTTGTATGTGTGTTTGTGGTTGTGTGTGTGGTTGTGTGTGGTTGTGTGTGTGGTTGTGTGTGTTGGGTGGGTGGCTGTTTGTGTGGTTGTGTGTGTGCTTATGGTTGGTTGTGTGTGGTTGTGTGTGTAGTTGTGTGTGTGGTTGTGCTTGTGGTCGTGCGTGTGGTTGTGTGTGTGTGGTTGTGTGTGTCTGGTTGTGTGAGTCTGGTTGTGTGTGTGGTTGTGCGTGTGGTTGTGCGTGTGGTTGTGTGTGTGTGGTTGTGGTTGTCGGTGTGTGGTTGTGGGTGTGGTTGTGTGTGTCTGATTGTGTGAGTCTGGTTGTGTGTGGTGGTTGTGTGAAGTTGTGTGTGGGTGTGGTTGTCTGTGTGGTTGTGTGTTTGTGTGTGGTTGTGTGTGTGGTTGGGTGTGGTGTGTATGTGGTTGTGTGTATGCGTGTGTGTGTGGTTGTATGTGTGTTTGTGGTTGTGTGTGTGGTTGTGTGTGTGGTTGTGTGTGTGGTTGTGTGTGTAGTTGTGTGTGTTGTGTTTGTGGTTGTGTGTGTGGATGTGTGTGTGTGGTTGTGTGTGTGTGGTTGTGTGTGTGTGTGTGGTTGTGTGTGGTTGTGTGTGTGTGTGGTTGTGGGTGTCTGGTTGTGTGTGGGTGTGGTTCTGTGTGGTTGTGTGTGTGGTTGTGGTTCTGTGTTTGTGGTTCTGTGTGGGTTTGGTGTGTGTGGTTGTGTGTGGTTGTGTGTGGATGTGTGTGTGGTTGTATGTGTGGTTGTATGTGTGGTTGTGAGTGGTTGTATGTGGTTGTATGTGTGGTTGTGTGTGTGCTTGTGGTTGTGTGTGTGGTTGTCTGTGTTTATGTGTGTGTAGTTATGTGTGCGGTTGTGTGTGTGGGTGTGTGTGGTTGTGTAGTTGTGTGTGTGGTTGTGTGTGTGTGGTTGTGTGTATGGTTGTGTGTGTGAGGTTGTATGTGTGGTTGTCTGTGTGGTTGTATGTGTGGTTGTGTGTGTGGTTGTGTGAGTGTGGTTGTGTGTATGTATGTATGTATGTATGTGTCTTGTAAAGCGCACTTCTGCCCTGAGGCGTCGTGGCGCTGTAGACCGCTGGGGAACCCGTCCTTGCTATCCCTGTGAGATGGTCCCTACTGGGTATCTCCAAGGTGAAACAAGGCATCCCCGGCGAATGTGGGGGGCCATTGTAGAGATGAGGCAAGCTAATGCCCAGAGTTGCCGAGTGTGATCCCTGGTTAGAGTAGGCACCGAGGTGAGAATTATCGTGTCCGCTGACCCTGGTCCACGGCCCTGCCGTGTCGGGAACTGAACCCTGGTCCCGGGCCGTTCTCTGCTTCCGGGTCTGCCGCCTCTAACCAGTGAGCCACACCACTGTGTGGTTGTGTTTGTTGTGTTTGTGGTTGCGTGGGTGGCTGTGTGTGTGTGGTTGTGTGTGTGCTTGTGGTTGGTTGGGTGTGGTTGTGTGTGTGTGTGTGGTTGTGTGTGTGTGGTTGTGTGTGTGTGTGTGTGGTTGTGGGTGTGGTTGTGTGTGTCTGGTTGTGTGTGTGGTTGTGTGTGGGTGTGGTTGTGTGTGTGGTTGTGTGTATGTGTGTGTGTGTGGTTGTATGTGTGTTGGTGATTGTGTTTGTGTGTGTGGTTGTGTGTGGTTGTATGTGTGTTTGTGGTTGTGTGTGTGGCTGTGTGTGTGGTTGTGTGTGCTTGTGGTTGGTTGTGTGTGTGGTTGTGTGTGGCTGTGGGTGTGGTTGTGTGTGTGTGGTTGTGGGTGTGGTTGTGTGTGTCTGGTTGTGTGTGGGTGTGGTTGTGTATGGTTGTGTGTGGTTGTGTGTTTGCCGTTGTGGTTGTGTGTTTGTGTGTGGTTGTGTGTGGGTTTGGGTGTGGTGTGTGTGGTTGTATGTGTGTGGTTGTGTGTGTGGTTGTGTGTGGTTGTGTGTGTGTGGTTGTGTGTATAGTATCCCGTTCTCCCAATTTCTGCGCGTCAGACGCAATTGTACAGATTTGGCCGGTTTTGACAAGCAAGCGATAACTATGAGATCAAAATTTATTGAAAGAGGTTACCCTCACCGTTTGGTAAGGCATTCGTACAAAAGAGCACGATATTATGACCGAGATTGCTTGCTAAAGACTAAAACATCTAAAACTAATGAACAGGTTGTCTGCATTACTAAACATTCTACTGTGAATGCTAAAGTTAAGCAGATCATTACCTCTAATTGGCACATCCTAAATAGCAATTGCTCAGGAGGGCAGAAATTGGTTAAACCACTTTTCGCACACAAGCGAAATAAAAATATTAAAGAACATATTGTGCATTCACGATTTAGAACACCAAAACCTGAACATAATCCCATACAGAGATCAATTCTAACCAATAATCCGATTAAAGGTACGTTTCCTTGTTCTTCTTGTTGCTCATGTAGAAACATCCTTGCAGGCGAAGAATTCTCTTACAATGGGTATACAACTAAAGCACAAGAGATGTGGAATTGTAGTTCTTCAAATGTGATCTATCTTATACAGTGCCCATGTCTCCTAACTTACATAGGAGAGACCTCTAGAATGATTCAGACTCGCCTTACGGAACATCGTTCCGCCATTAAAACAAAGAAGATGATTGCCCCTATGGTTAAGCATTTTCTGGAAAAAGATCATGGCCCTAAAGACATGAAATGGCGGATATTAGAAAAAATTAAAACACCTGATTCCCAAGGTGGAGCTACGATAAAGAAAAGAGAAGTGTTCTGGATTTTTGTTTTTGATTCCTTCCGGAGAGGTCTCAACAGTGAAATTCCTTGGGAAAATGCAATTTGTTAAAAAAGTTGAGGATCGGTTAGAGATAGAGATATTCACAAGCTGAAGTTCCTTATGTACTTAGTGTACAAGTCGCTAAAATTATGACCTAGTATATATTGGCGTTCGCTACAGGTTAGGATACCAAGAGAAGAACATATGTAGCTACACCTTCCACTGTATTGTTTGTGTAATATATATATGAATAGATCTATGTATATATATATTTGTAATAACAATAATATCCACTTACATCAGTGAGCATTATCGCCTCAACTATGTGACCCAGATCCTTTTGTTATCATGTTTGGTTAACATCCTACTATTTTTTTAGTCATCTTGATTTTCCTGAGTAACAACGTAATATTTAGCCACACAATAGGATTTAACAGTACACTATGTAATTACTACAGTGAAACAGCAAGATATCTCCTTGTAACACAGTGTGGTATATACATCTCTCTATCTATTTTTGGACTGGCAATTTAGGGTCCGTTTATTTAAATTTACAGAGATGATTTTTACCACACCACATGGGATAAAATCGGTCTGTTTTTTATTTACCGATGTCTAGGTTACATCGTAAACATCAGGGAATAGTCCGTTTTCTGTTTTTAGCTATTTCTGCTGATCTGAGTCGCATTACTAATTACGTCACCGTTCAGACAGCTGAGACGGATAATGTTAAGAAATACCCGTATATAAACGCGCCCTTCTCTAACGTTGGTAACATCACGTTTGACTACTGAAGCTGTTAGAATCCCGTTTCTCGCCGTCGGACTGATAGACCCTTTGAAACGATATCAGGAGGTAAGAGCAGCTGCCGTCCTCAGCCCATGTAGGCTCGTATTCGGACCACACTACAGAACTGTATTTTCTAGTTTGTCCTTATAACTGATAAGGAGTAATGTAATGTATTTTCTCGACAGTTTTATTAGAAAACTAAGAAGAAAGAACGTCCCCACATCAGGAGGAGTTTTTTCATGTCTAAGGACTTGCTTACATCAAACAGGTAGATCGCTAGCCTGCAATTTCTGCGAACAAGGGTATCTAGTCGCTATATTAATATCGTAGTCTAAAGAATCTCTACAATTACTTTCCTTATGAACTTATAAGTTTGTTTACCGTGTGAAGCACCTGCTATCCCTGACGGCGAGAAACTTAAGTGACTGTATTTACTTTACCAGGTACAAATTGCTAAAGTAAACTGTATAAATAGTTTGAGATTCACAAATCTATAGTAACTGAATAAGGCAATTCTCTCTGTTTCTTCTTTTGTTTTTTCTTCCTTTTTCCTCTTTAGCTATTTTAGATCCGGCCTTTTACGAAAAATCACAGAGCGTAAAGCTGGCAATTTTATCAAATACCCATGTTTATCATATCTTAATATCTGAATTGGAAACCAAATCATGGTAATCACCGGTTTAAACCTCTTTGTATCTCTGAGCATGCATTTATTAATAGGACTGAACGCAGCTCATTTAATACTAGGAAACTTTAATTATTATTTGTTTCCCACAGCTTTAAGGCCTGACAAGCTGTCCGCCTTTCAGATACTTCTTACTTAATAGAAGAAACGTGCGAAGAAAAAGAATCAATAGAGTCCGTTTGGCCCGTGTTTTATACATACCGCTTGAATATGTAAGTATATAGGCAACAGAATCTTGCATAGTCGTTGAGAGCTCTCTTCGGGGAACCCATTTGTCCATAGGTGTTCTTGTTTAGATAAACAAAAAACAAAAAATATAAAGATAGCAATGCCAGATTAAATCTCTTATCAAGTGCACATTAAGGAAAATACTCCTTGGACTAGATTTATAACGACAATAAATTGTGTCGTCCTTACATACATTTTTGAAATTCATCAAATCCAAATGTCCCCTTATCCTGCCCCCCTTTGTATTTTCTGTCTAGTTATGGAGATATACAAGAAAGTGAAATAAAATGTATTTGTAGATATTGTTTTCTTAAAACAAAGGTCAAATGAAGCTACCAGTTCTAAACAATGTGTGTTTTAATATGGTGTAATGTTTTTAGGAACTGTATGTAATTATTTTCATTTTTGTATTTTTAACATTTTATTATAGAACATATGTGGCTTCTCCAGAGGAAGGCGCTGGTCGCCGAAACGCGCGTCGAGAATTATTAAGCCATTTCTTTTGTTTTAATTAATTTTTGTAAAGAGTTTATAAGTATGCATTATATTGATCTGAAACGTTTTTATGTATATTGATTAAGTGATTTGTTATTATTTTTATGTATATGAGATTTATGTCTTTTCTCGTTTTTTAAACATATATGTTAATAATCTGAACTTACTGGTAGCTCTCTTTCCTTTGAAATTCTCATGTTCATTGTTGAACTCCAATCATGATTGCCTAGGTTGTTGTTTTTCTAGATAAGCAACCAGCCCTGTAGTTTCTGTCTCAGTGTACTAATTTGATGCCAAAGTTGTAATTTTAAAAACAGCCTTAGCAATCTTACAGGGGCATTACGGACACCATTATGGGTTCAAACCAAAGGGCTGTGGTCTGTGAACTTTAAAAGATCAATGCCCCCATATCTTTTCTGGACAATAAAAACTGGTGAAACCATTCAGAGGAATTGGTGACATCATAAATCCAGAGGGCAGTAAGGTCACTCCGCTTCCTCTGGGTCGTTGGGCGCTGATTTTGGAGCTGGCGGGCCGCTCAAGAATCTTGGACCCACCGAGTGGAAATCCTCAAGATGGCCGCCGCCGCCACGCGGAGTCCTGATCCTTTGCCAATCCACTGTCCGTGACCGGTCCCGCTTGCCTGTAGTGGGAGCTCCTTTTGTGGCGAGCTCCCCCCCTCCTGATCGAATCGCCGCTTCCCCTGCGTGACCCGCAGGCACCGAGTCTGCTGCTCTATACAGCCGGGGAGAGACGGTGGAGGACTGGCGCTGTCGTCCTGGGCTGGCTGGCTCTCCCGAGGTGGAGCCAAGGTGTTTGAGATACCGCAGCTCTGTGAGGGGTTTTAGTGCTCGCTGGCCGCCTGTAACGCTCCTGCGGACCCTGCTGGATCCTCCTTGTTGCTCCTGAGGCCTGGCCTGACGTTTCTGGAGCTGTTGGACCTCGCCCACGGTGCAGAGTACTGGTGCCGTTGAACCTCTGTTGGTCCTGGGACCCGGTCTGGCATTGTCTGCGCCAGGGGCTCTCAGCAGCGGTGTGTGTGGTGGGCCGTGGTGGTCCCTTGTTGCCCTTGGAACCAGCCTGAGGTGTGGCGTTCTTCGGTCGCCCCCTGGGCCCCGGACAGACGTCGTTGACCCCAGGGGCCTCTGTCTGAATCCATGTGGGGAAGACCTGTCTACGCCCCTGCTGTGCCCTGCGACCTGGACCGCTGCTGCAGGTGCTGCAGGTACTGCAGGTCGTCGTCTGCTGGATGGTGCGCTCCTGTGAACCTGCCTGCAGATAAGGAGTGGGGGTGCGGTGGTACCTGGTCCTGGGGTGTGGGTCGGTTGTCAGTTGGGCAGCAGGCGGGATGAGGGGGGCCCCCTTGGTTGGTGCGGCTCCTCTGTCCCCACCTCTTCCACCGCTCCCCGCTCCTGGCGGGTCACCTAGGACTTGATGGTAGGGGGAACCAACCCCTCTTACGTAGTGATGGTGGCGGCGTAGCCCGCTGGGCTTCTCCTCTCAGGCGTAGGCGTGAGCGCTTCGGCCGCTATTTCGGGCGGCGGTGTCCCTCTGAGGGTTATAGACGGAGGTCTGGTGGCTCCCTTGGGGCTATGACTGTAGCCTAGTGAAGCAGGACTTGCGGGACTCCCAATCCTCCCCTTGGGTCACCAGCATACCCCTGGGAACAACTGCCCACATCGACCACCCAGTCCGGGACCTGGTGCCCTTCCTGGATCTCCTCGTCTGCTGTGAGTTGTTGCCCCGGCGGAACGGTCTGTGGCTCTGGCGGAAGGGGACCAGCACACAGCCCTTGACCACGACCCTCTCCTCTACCCCTCTCCGCTGGCAGCACCTCTTGAGAAGCGGATTGGGCCATCCCGGGTCTTCGCACCGGCTGCTGGCACCAGACAGCTCCCTAGCTCACCTCCGTTGCTTCGTCGGCCTCCCATTTGTAATAGTTTGCGGTCTAGTGTTTGCACCCTCATGCACCCACACATCCGCAGGCCAGGCGTGGCCTGCGGGGAAGTAATTAAAGGGGGACGCCTGCATGGAGGCGTCACTTCCGGTCAATACTACGAACTGTCAGTGATTCATTTGCTGCCGCTGCGCGCGTCTGCCCTGTGACCTATCTAAGTGACTATAGGTATTTACCCCCACCAAGGAACAGAACACTGGCGACGGAGGGTGGGATGCTAGCAAGCACCCCTGGCGCCCACAAGACGGAGAAAACAAGGGTTCGTACCTGAGCCCTGCAGGAGTGGCGCACTGAAGCTGCGCGTCGACGCTGACACCAGAGGTGTCCCGTGGCGAAGCACTCGCCCGAGAGGAGTCCCCTCCCCACCGGTAAGTAGGAGGCATCAGGAGCGGCAAGACGGCCCGGCTGGGAAGGTCCCGAAAGAGCGCGAAAACGGGAAAACAGGCTGTGGGTCAGAAGACGCCTCTCGCTGACAGGAAGGGCGCGCATGCGCACAAGAAAATGCGACCTACCACAGACACGCGAACTGCGTGAGGTAGCGGTGAAGGAACGCTGAGGCCCAGGACACAGGGAAACGAGGGGCAAAACACCCGCGCGAGTGAAGTAGCCAGGAAAAAAAAAAACATTGGCAGCCCCAAGAAAATACGAGGAACTTTTACACTGGTAAAACAGGCATTGGTAGCTACAAGGAGCACAAACACCAGAAAAGGCCTAACAATCATTGGCAGCCATAAGATAACACTTGGGACTAGTGCATATGTTCAACAAGCACTGGCAGCTACAAAGAGTTCCCAATCATAAGACAAAGCCCAACAACCATTGATAGTCACAAGTAACACAAGGGACTATCAACCCAACACGGGTGGCCACCGGAGCAAAAAGAAAGGAGGGAGGACAACCCCTGACAACTAGCCATGGTGGACGAGGAAGCGCCCGCTGCCCAGATACATGTCCCTTATCAACATGCTGCGTCTGGGGTACTACCACCCTTTAGCGAAATGGAGGACCCGTCCACTGCATCACGCGCTGGAAAATATGGTTAGAGCGACTAGAGAACTATTTTATGGCCACCAGGGAGACGGATAATGCCGTCAAGAGGTCTTTGCTACTCCACTATGCCGGAAATGAAATATTTTAATTGTTCAAACACCTATCAAATACCGGCGCTGCAGGAGACTATGACGCAGCAGTAAATGCCCTCAGCGGTCATTTTGACCGGCAACTAAATCTTGACTTCGAGAGCTTTAAGCTGGGGCAAGCAAGACAAAGGGAGGGCGAGTCCATGGACCAGTTCTATGCTCGAGTGAGGGAGCTCGCCAGCACCTGCACGGATAAAGATCAACCCAAAGCTATACGGTGACAGCTAATTCAAGGGTGCAGGGACAAAACGCTACGAGCGCTAATCCTATGGAAACCAGGGATCACATTAGAAGACATTCTAATCCTAGCCAGGTCGCATGACCTGTCAGCGGTTAGGGCCACCGCAATGGATCAAGAGTTCAACAAACCTCAAGGAAAAACCGACACAATCAAGACTGAACGAACTTGTTGGACATGGCCTTGTGGCGTGGTCCCGCTCCCGCAATACGGCCCCCACCCGACAGCCCAGATCCGTACCCAGAAACCACCAGCTGCCCTGGCCATTCCCGGCCAACCATCCGCGACCCACAATTGGCCTGTACCCGGCCACCCTTCCAGCCTGCGCGCCCGAACCCACAAGGCCCCATAAACCCCCCGGCAGCCATCTTCCCTTCCCGGGATCCCTGACCACGTGGGCATCGCATAACCCCAGCCCCAGCGCAGCGTAGGCTCCAGACATGCCAGCCCCCGTTGGGAGGGTGAGGGCTCCCCTAGTGAGCGAAGACAAGGAGTTTCGGTGACACCTGGCTGAACATCTTCGCACAGTGATGGATGCAGGACATACGGCGGCGCTTGTATTATTAGATCTAAGCGCCGCCTTTGATACTGTCTCTCATCCCATCCTGTTGCATCGCCTGGAGGAGATAGGAGTGGGGGGATCTGCCCTCCAGTGGTTCCGGTCCTTCCTCGATGGTCGTTTCTTCAGCGTTGCGGTGCCACCGTTCCAATCCAAGTTCCATCCTCTGAAACAGGGAGTGAGCAGGGATCCTCGCTGAGCCCCACGTTGTTTAATCTATACGTGAGACCGCTGGCTGAGGTTGTCAGGCAGTGGGGTATGACCATGGTGTCATATGCCGATGACACCCAGCTAGCGGTTACGATCAGCGGGGATGCGGACCAGGATGCCCCCAGGTTTCAGAGTGGACTTAGGGCGGTGGCAAGCTGGATGAAGGCCAACTGTCTCCAGCTCAATGCGAAGAAAACCGAGATCATGATCGTCGGTAGAAGAGCGGATCTCTGGGGGATAGGTGGCGGCCTTCGGAGCTTGGGTCGGCCCCTCTTCCGGTGACGGAATTGAAAAACTTGGGAGTGTGGATGGATCCCACTCTCAGTTTTGTGGGGCACACGAAGAAAACGGCTGCCTGCTGTTTTGGAATCCTCCGGGCTCTGCGTCCAGTCCTGAAGTTCTTTGATCCCCGCACCCGGCAGCTGGTAATACAGGCGACTGTTATATCGCGCTTGGATTATGCCAGCTCTCTCTTGATGGGCGCTAACCTGGCGGAATTCACCCGCCTCCAGCGCGTGCAGAACGCCGCTGCTAGAGCAATCGTTGGTCTTCCTAGATTCTGCCCTGTTTCCAGCACTTTGAAAACGTTGCACTGGTTGCCAGTCAGGGCTAGAATCCAATTCAAGGTACTGTGTTTAGCCTTCAAGATTCTAAATGGTACGGCTCCTCAAATACTTATGGACCTTCTGTCCTGGTATGTCCCCACTCGGCATCTGAGATCTCTGGGTCAAGCTCTCACTATCACCCCCAGATACAAGCTGTGCCGTGTTGGTGGTCGTTCCTTCCGGGTCAAAGCAGCCGAACTGTGGAACTCCCTTCCGGTGGAGATTCGGTTGTTGGAGGATCTTTTTTCTTTTCGTAAGGCTATAAAAACTTTCTTATTTTAACCTGGTCCCTTCTTTTTAGCTGTTGTGTTTCTTGTGGCTGTTGCGTGTTACCTTGCTATGCGCCAGGACGCCCCTTAGCTGGGGCAGCTGTGCGCAGTACAAATCCACGTAACATAACATAACATAACCTCCGGCCTCCCCTGAGAGACTGGTTTCTGTCACACCGCTGGCCTTCCCCTGGGGGCCAGTTTCGATTGCACCTCTGGCCTCCCGGAGGGCCGGCTCCAGACCTGCTGGGCGTCTGAGAAATCCTGGACACATCTTCAAAGGGATCAAAGGACCAACCGCCGGACCTCTCCAACGACCAGCTCCCAAAGCCTCGAGCCTCTGCCTGTGAGGGTCCGGACATCAAAGGGCCACTGGACTATATGAAGGCCCACCCCTGAACAAGCGGCAGTTGTATCTTGGACAAGGAAGCCCTGCTGATCTGATCGCGGCTGAACTGAACCTCGCGGCTCGTTCTTGGAACTGAACCATCGGAGCCCTGCTGACTTCGTCGCGCATCGAGCTTGAATCTTGAAGACCTCTACCGAACTCTCTGAGCCCTGCTGATGTGGTCGCGGCTCCTCCTGAACACCTCCAGAGCGAGCCCTGCTGACGCTGTCGCGGCTCAAGGAATATCCTAGTCCGGCTGGACTAGTGAAGCTACCACCCCGAGAGAATCCTCAACAAGTGAGTAGACCCTCCAGGACAACTACCACCTACGGTATCCCCCCGGCTCGAGGATTGAGAGCTGTGCGCAGGGTACGCTACGTTCTGGCCTACCAACACTGAGACTGTCCCGCTACCCCCTCCCTAAAGGCTTGAGACTCTCTGCGATCTTTCGATCATTGTGTATACGTGTGATATTACTTTTCCTCGTTATTATAAAGAAGTTGAGAACTAATCCCTCGGTGTAGTGTCTGTTCATAAGGGCTGTGTGGTCCTCGTGTGTACGATTCACTACTGAGGTCCTTCCCGGTGGGGATCCCCCCAAGGCTCGGCATTATAAGTGGGAGAGGTGGGTCACGGAGGAGTTGGGTAGACCTAACCCGGCCTCTGGGATCACCCCTTCTAACAGAGCTGACGCAGTGAAGACACAGACGCGAGTTCGCTACTCCAAAGAGACCAAGAGGGAGGGTCCTCGAACAAAATGCGGATACTGTGGACACGACTGCCCTGCCCAAGGGAAAATATGTGCACATTGTGGGATTCCAAACCATTGTGCATCGGTGTGTGGACGACGCAGCCACGCGAAGACGTCAAGGAGACCAAATCCACCAACAAGGGAAATTCGACAGCTATCCGTGAGTGACACACCACCCACGGAGGGAGCCCAATGGAATCCAGGGAGGTATCTACTAACCGTAGGCGACGAATCGTCAGACTCGGAGGACGAAGAGGTACATATCATCTCTTTTGCACGAGAGTTGAAGCAACGCCGGCGACCACAGCCCACGTGCATCGTCCAGATGGGGGGAAATGAAGTCAAGGCGGTGATCGACACGGGAGCCGACATCGCTGGATTCCTTTCCACTTGAGGCCACTGGTGGGAAAAGAACTAGAAAAGCTGGAAGACCATGGGGTCATTGAAAAGGTCTCAGGACCTACCCCATGGGTGTCCCCAATGGTGATCGTGGAGAAACCAAGGCAACCAGGATCGATTCGTCTGTGCATTGATATGCGACTACCAAATAAGGCGATCAGAAGGGAACGTCACCTAACGCCCACCATGGACGACATCATCGCAGACGTGAATGGGTCGAGGTGGTTTTCCAAAATTGACCTAAATGCAGGATACCACCAGCTGCCCCTGGCCGAGGAAAGTAGTTTCATTACCACATTCAGCACCCACCTTGGGCTATGGCACTATAAACGTTTAAATTTTGGCATCTCCTCAGCGGCAGAGGTATTCCAGAACACTATCAGAGAGCTGATGTCCGGTCTACCCGGTGTCATCAATGTCAGCGATGACATTCTTATCCATTCCAAAACTGCGACGGAACACCACAAACATCTCTGAGATACACTGAGAAGATTGCGTGAATATGGGGCAACACTTCACAAAGAGAAATGCCACTTTTTCCAATCCGCAATCGAGTTCTTTGGCTATGTTTTCAGCCAGGAGGGTATCCAGGTGGACCCCAGGAAATCTAAGGCAATCAAGAATACCCCAGCCCCGCAATCCCAGACGGAAGTTAGGAGTTTCCTAGGCATGGCCACTTATTGTGGCCGTTTCATACCCGGCCTAGCCACATGGATTGAGCCGCTACAGGCACTGACCAAGACTGACACTGCATGGCATTGGGACCGAAAGAGGACGAAGCTTTTCGAGGGATAAAGGACACCCTGTTAGAAAAAGCTACCCTGGCTTACTTTGACCCTGACAAGCGGACAGAAGTATTGGTCGATGCCAGTCCGTAGGATTGGGTGCGGTACTAACCAAGGACAAGAACCCGGCCAATGGACGGCCCTAGCTTTTGCCAGCAAGGCTCTCACCCCTACAGAGACCAGATATGCGCAAATTGAACGGGAGGCCCTCGCTATCAAATGGGCATGCAGTCACTTCCACCTATCCCTGAGGGGCCACCCATTTGTCATGGTTACCGACCATCAGCCACTGGTATCCCTTTTCAAAGGGACGACCCCACACCCACCTCCGCGCATAGAACGATGGGTGATCCAACTACAACCCTATGAGATGGAGGTAATATACCGCCCGGGTGCCAAAAACCCAGCGGACCTCCTCTGCTGCAATCCGGATGAACAAAGCCAAAAGGGGGAAGATGGGGAATGTGACGAATTTGCCCAGTGGGTGGCGCTTACCTCGTGCCCCCAAAGCATGACCCTGGACGAGATCAAGGAAGCAGCTGCCACTGACGCAGTGTACGCCCGGACATTGAGAGCCGTACAGGAGGGATCATGGGCTGAATATCTTCGTCACACCAACTCATGGGTCACGGAAGACAAAAAGGCACTCACGAAGATGTGGCGGATTCGACTTGAGCTGAGTGCCACCGCAGATAACATCTTGCTGCGAGGATCTCGACTAGTCATCCTAAAGTCCCTGAGGCACCGGGCGGTACAACTTGCCCATGGAGGGCACCAGGGGATCACAAAAATGAAGATGAGAATGAGGGAAAAGATGTGGTTCCCGGACCTGGAAGCGATGGTGGAAGAATATGTGCGAGGATGCATGCCCTGCCAATTGACAAGCGACCCAGACAGGCCCCAACCTGTCATCACCGAAAAAGCCTGCTCAACCCCATGGACCAAAGTGAGTGTAGATTTTGGGAGCTTCCTGGTGGAAGGACACACCCTGGTAATCCTGGACGCTTATTCAAAATATGAAATACCAAGAAGAGAGGTAGGGAGAGTAACTGACACTCTTGTTCCCCGGTCAAGTATCAATAAACAAAAGAAGAGTGTCTGGGGGGATAAGAACCAAATTTGGATCACAATCACAACCCCACTAGGGTGTTTAGGAAGGCCCTCACTCACCACCTAGTGATGACATGCTTCATCATCGGGCCCCACCAAAGAGACCGAATGTCTCTTTGGTGTGCTGCAACGCCAGGATTACTGCGGAGCTGGTTGGTGAGTATAAGGGCGTGTTGGGTGAAAAATGAACAAATAGTGAGTGATGAGGGTATTTAAAATTGTCAGTAGTGTATCTGAAGTAATTTTATTAAGTGATCACTAAAGACAAAAAGGTATAAAATATGTGAGGATCCAGTCCACTGTTGATTGAGTGTTGGGATCCACAACCCAACAGCCCCTGGACGTCCTCCATAAAAATATGGAGGCAATATATTGACGATGTCCTGGTGATATGGACAGGCAGTGATGAACAATTACAAGCTTTCCTGGGTTGGATAAACACATTAGACACCAACCTAAAATTCACCTCTGAGCTAAGCAAAACAGAGATCACCTTTCTGGACGTCAGGATCCAGATTTGCGGTTCCAAACTGTCAACAAAAACCTATCAGAAACCCACCGCTCGCAACAATTTACTTGAATTTACGAGCTTTCACCCAAGACACCTAAAAGAAAACCTCCCATAAGGACAATATTTGCGAATCAGACGCAATTGTTCAGAACTCCAAGACTTCAAAACCCAGTCTGCAGAACTAACAGATAAACTTAAGTCTCGTGGTTACCCCACACGAATACTAAACAAAGGTTACAAAAGGGCCCGCAATCAACCACGTGAGTCCCTCCTGGAAGACAAGGTTACCAATAATCAAACCATACCACTGACCTGTGTAACCACATATAATGCCATGTCGAACGGACAGATCGGCGAAAGTCCCCGCCACCCAGACAAAAATGGACCGCTTCACCACGCCGGATGTGGGGGCAACCATCTCTTTGATAATAATGTCATGCATGTGCCTAGTGCTGCAGAGGCCAGGGCTTCACAGCGCTTCAATCCATGCTCCTGGTCTCCAATGCATCCTCGAGGTCACACACAGACCCTGCAGGGATCCCCTTCAGCTTCCACCGCCCTCAGTGCAGCTCCCCCTGCTGGTGCAGCTGCATTGATGCTCTTCATTCAACGTCTGGACATTGGAAGTTACATGCAGCGCGCGGGGTCAGAGGCCTCCTCACCTCTCCTTGTGCACCGCTCCGTGGGGCTGCAGGGCCTGGGGGAGAGGTGGAGGCAGCCTGTGAGGAGTGTGTGGGGCCCGGTGTGTTATTCCCCCCCGGAGTGACGCGCGCGCGAACTAAACATCCATCACATCAGGACCGCGCGTCACAGCTGCGCATGTGTAGAGCGAAGACACTACTTACTGGCGCCGAATTAGGCCCTTGCACGCAGTATAGACTGTGAACTGCCCTGAACAGAGGACGCTCAGTCTCACTGCGCCTGCGCGGAGGAAAGACACTCCCCCGCATAGAGGTGTCCGAACCGGGGAGCTTTGCACTTGAATACATCTCAGCTCGTGCTCCCTGGCGCGAGGCAGTTGTTGTCTCTCATTCATTGTGCCCCCGCGCAGGCCTGAGCTGTCGCCCTTTACTGTGCTGTGAACGAAATAAATAAATCTTTCTTGCATTCTATCTGCCCTCAGTGCAGGCGCAGTTGTTCATCCATCAGGCTTTCTTTAACCCGCGTTCCGTGGCAGGAGGCCATGTCTGTCCTCAGCGCGTGCGCAGTTAATCCAAGGTTTTTTTACTCTGCACTGTGGAAAGCAGTGTCTATTCCCAGCGCATGCGCAGTTGTTCATCCATCAGGCTTTCTCTAACCCGCGTTCCGTGGCGGGAGGTATGTCTGTCCTCAGCGCATGCGCAGTTAATCCAAGGTTTCTTTACTCTGCACTGTGGAAAGCAGTGTCTATCCCCAGCGCATGCGCAGTTGTCCATCACCGGCCCCCTTTTAACCCTGCGCTCATGGTTCAGTCCCGGAGCACAGCACCCAAACTACCTCACGAAACCCCAGGAGAGGCCCGACCCCAGCAGGGTGCACAGCAGGTGAGGCCAAGAGATACAAAGACTGTCTGCTGCTGGAGGGTCTCGAGCCTGCTGTCCGGGATTCATTTGTTGTTGTTGTTGTTGCATCGATCGATGATTATTTTGTATCAACAATGCTCATTGGCCCTCATTGCTGGAGTTGGTCACTATTTTGAAGGCCTCAGCAAACATTTACATGTGTTTTGCCTGAAAAGCCTGTGATGAGAAGCATAGCTGCCAAGGTTTCAGATTGCTACGTGTGACATTTTCATAACTTCAGGATAATTATGAGTGACATTTCAACAACTATGAGTGACACTTTCTTGCGAGCAAAAAAATCAAGCAATGAAGACGAGGGAAACATATAAATATCAGAAATTAGACCTATTTGAGCAATGAGAAAGAAACGCCTGTGTGGGTAACTCATAATTATAATGAAATTATCAAAATGTCACACATAAGCTTGGCTGCTATGAAAGACGGCGGGCATCACTTCACATGACATAGCATTGAAGACCGTGACCATTCTCCTGTTCTTGACACCGAGTCTTCTTTATTTACATATTTCATAAAAGTGATAGGAAGTATGTGTTTTATTGTATTGCCATTTGTATTGTATTGCTTCTCTTGTACAATGCTGATCATATAATAAACTTGTGAATTTTGGATGGCACATAAGGCGAATAAGGATAAAAAGGCGGAAAAAATGCCAAAATAAAAGATAAGGAGCATGGTGAAACAAGGAGTATAAAACAAAACACTTTTATCGGGTGGTGTTTGTTGTACATGACAGGTCACTTGGAGTGGGGTGAGCAACAGAGTTAGTAAGGCTGCCACTGCATTGGCAACCTTATTCATAGGCGAATGCTGTAAGCAGGATTAATGTAAGGCTTGTGAAGTAACTACTAATACCAGCCTCAGACATCACCACTAGAAAACAATAAAATGCGGACATCTAGAAAGCAGGACTCACATGGCTCCGCTAAGAATTACCAGCAAACAAGAGCAAGGACTTGTGTTTAGACCGCCGAATCTCAGGACTATACAACAGGATGTGAGAGGCCTTAACACACGGGCCTCTACCATAAATTAATTAGTCCGCTGACTTTAGGACTCTGGCCGACGCAGTCAGTAGTGGCATGGAAGCCTGATTTCTGGGCAAGCCTCATGAGAGGCTGCGACACACACACAGCGATCACAGCACGGCAGGCAGTATTACTTTAAAATGTCACACCAATAAAGTGAGCATCCACAGTGTAATGGTACGGCTCACCGAAGCTACACAGTTAACTTATTTGCGACCGCCAGTAGGAGATAGATATACACACAATCATACATACACACCTGTGGGTAAACTCTTAAAGCTGAATTCGTAATCATATATATTAGAGCAAGTGTTCGTCACAGATGAAAAACGTCTTAAACACTACTTTACAGTTAAGGTATTTGGGTGCAGTGTGTTTATTTTCTAAGCAGCCACATTGAACAGCTGCGGTGGTTGACCAAAGCCAGAGCTTGGGTCAACAACTACCGCTGTGAATGTGGCAGCAAATGAGCCACATCTGCTCCCTCTCCCATCTAGAGCCGGGTGATGATCATTAGTTCAGAGAAGAGGAGGAATGCAACAAAAAAAACGGGGATCTTTGAGGCTAACTGATAGACGTGTAAGTGGGATTAAATATAGTCAAAGCCTATTAGGTAAACGCAGCGAATCTGCTTTTATTAACTGCTCTCTGTGAGACACTACCAACAACGTGCAACCGATCACAACGCCGTAACATACAAATATAAAAAGCAACAATACTTTCTACACCTGCAAAAAAACACACAATAACTGCCATGCTTGGCCCTAATGCAGTTTGCAAAAAACGTACAAGACCATGCACTGCGTTCACTTACAAGCTGTCAGAACAAGTCAACCTTATTTTAAACGTAATACAGCCACCGGACCAAAAAAACTGTACATTCCTCCTCAGGCTCTACGGTCACCTACCATTGCAAACAAATATGCGCAGACCCTGCAGGATTCACTCGCCTCAGATTCGAGTCCATTCCTCCTCAGGCTCTACGGTCACCTACCATTGCAAACAAATATGCGCAGACCCTGCAGGATTCACTCGACTCAGATTCGAGTCCATTCCTCCTCAGGCTCTACGGTCACCTACCATTGCAAACAAATATGCGCAGACCCTGCAGGATTCACTCGACTCAGATTCGAGTCCATTCCTCCTCAGGCTCTACGGTCACCTACCATTGAAAACAAATATGCGCAGACCCTGCAGGATTCACTCGCCTCAGATTCGAGTCCATTCTTCCTCAGGCTCTACGGTCCCCTACCATTGCAAACAAATATGCGCAGACCCTACAGGATTCACTCGACTCAGATTCGAGTCCATTCCTCCTCAGGCTCTACGGTCACCTACCATTGCAAACAAATATGCGCAGACACTGCAGGATTCATTCGACTCAGATTCGAGTCCATTCCTCCTCAGGCTCTACGGTCACCTACCATTGCAAACAAATATGCGCAGACGCTGCAGGATTCACTCGACTCAGATTCGAGTCCATTCCTCCTCAGGCTCTACGGTCACCTACCATTGCAAACAAATATGCTCAGACGCTGCAGGATTCACTCGACTCAGATTCAAGTCCATTCCTCCTCAGGCTCTAGGTCACCTACCATTGCAAAGAAATATGCGCAGACCCTGCAGGATTCACTCGACTCAGATTCGAGTCCATTCCTCCTCAGGCTCTACGGTCACCTACCATTGCAAACAAATATGCGCAGACCCTGCAGGATTCACTCGCCTCAGATTCGAGTCCCCGACCACTTCTGACCAACCTCACTTCCTTCCTCCTGTGTCCCAGGACGTGAGGGAGCCGAGGCAGAAAGCATGTCACATCTGGATATTCCACAGCAGGAGCAACCACAGGGACTACGGCTGACACATCTGGATAATTATCTCGCCCCCCTCCCCCTCCACAGTGCCGCAGTGTGAGTGACAGCCAGGAGCAACGACTGCTGAGGGTAGGCCCTGCCCCCTGTAATTGGCAGCGCACTGTGTGTCTATTTAGCTGCGGGCGCTACAGGAGATAATTACAATGCAGCCTGCCTGGAGCCAGGCACGAGACTGCACAAGCTGCCTGGGCAGATACATTGTTATTAAGCAGGGGTGCGCCACAAGCACAAGTATGTGCTTCCAAAAAGAGCCGACTGGGCGCACACGCACACTGACATTCTAATGTGCCGCAAGTGCACGCACGCACTACTTGCATCTTCAAATGGCACTTGCTTTAACAAATCTCATCAAAGATCGCTCCTTCCACTGATGCACGCACATCTACGGGGAGAATATTTGAATGTGCTTTACTTAAACAAAATCTGTTCATTTAACGATGGCTCCGTGGATGCACAAGCATCAGCCAGAGCTCGCTTTGAGTGCACTTTTGAATAGTTAACAACATCCCACTTAAGGACAGCCACCGCAGATACGCATGCATACATAAATATCTAGGACAACAACAAGCACCTGTAAAGAAAATAGTTTTTGCAAGCTTGTTTTATACTCAGACTTTTGAAGATGACTGTCGGGAGTTCAGGTATTGTTGCAAGATTTGCTCCTGCTTCTGAGTAAACAACCAGAGAGGTCTCGTCCGTGGCAGAGATGCATTTTCAGAGTCTCAGAGTCCTCCAGTACAATCTCTTTATTAGTTTAAAATGAGCAATAAACAGCTAGTGTGGACTCGTACTAGGGTTCGCCTGCAACACGAGTCAGAATAGAATAATATCATATCTCCTCAGAATTACAAACCTGCATAGATGGTGCCTTCAGGATGGCAATGCACAACATTGATGAGATTTTTACGCCCACTATTAGAGGGCATTATTCACTGTATATTTCCACTGCCGCTCTGATCCTTGACACAAAAACATTTTTTAATAATTAGAACGGAAACACCAGAGCAACACTACAAAAACAGTAGGAAACGATCTTGCACAGGCAACGTTTATTTGATTATATGTATTAACCCTATTTGAAATTACGGTGTATAGCACTGTACCAATGGAAACAACAGTGCAACACTAAACAAGCATTGGCATAGCCAATAGGTCTCACTTTTGGAACCTTATAAGTATTTAGTTATGAAGCACAATATCCTTGGTGCAACAGCATCAATTTGTGCATGGCTAAACACTTATAAGGTCCCAAAGGCGAGACCTATGGATTACGCCAATGCTTGTTTCAAATGACCCTAAGCTAAAAGTAGGGAGCCCTATACCAATGCCATGGTCGGATCATTATTTCATCCCGTTTACACTGGAAAATCCACAGGCTCGACACACCAGTCACAAAGTAACCGGGATTAAGATTAAATGGCCGAAATCCCTAGCTGACAACGTAAGGATTGAACTAGAGGACCAAGCCTGACAGATGACGTAGAAGAGGACAACAAGATTTGGGCTGACTGGCTTAACAAAGTTGCAGCCCAACACCCACAGAAAACCAGACAAAGTAAACTTGATGTTAGGATTAAAGCCCCATGGGTCAATGAGCAATTAATTTTGACAAAAAAATCATGTAAAAGAATGGAAAGGGTGTGGAGAAAAAACTATGATCCCGCCATCAAAAGTCAATATAAGGCAGCTATTCGACAATATCATAGGGAGATGATTCAAGCACAGACCAAATTCTTTGAAGAAAAAATTCAAGGCCTTCCTTAACTCGCGCTCCGCCGCGGGAGGCAGTGTCTGTCCTGAACGCATGCGCAGTTGTTAAATCAAGGCCTTCCTTAACTCGCGCTCCGCAGTGGGAGGCAGTGTCTGTCCTCAGCACATGCATAGTTAATCCAAGGCCTCTTTAACCCGCGTTGTGGGAAGCAGTGTCTATCCCCAGCGTATGCGCAGTTATCCATGAACAGGCCCTCTTTTAACCCACGCTCATAGTTCAGTCTGGCCTCAGGCTCCGCAGGGCCAGCGGAGGAGGCCCGACCCACAGCAGGGACCACAGCACCCGTATTAAACCCCAGGTGAGGTCATTTATGTATTTATTTATTTATTTTGATGCTTTTTTATGAAAGCGCGGATTTTACCCGAAGGTGTCAGAGCGCTGTACAATAGAACCAATTACGTTACATGAGAGAACTGTTACAGGGAAGGAACAAACAAAGGTAGCAGGCCAGGAGGAGGAGCCAAGATGGCGACTGGTGAAGACGTGTAGGCTCCCGGCTCCGGCAGCTACCTTTCCTCCGCACCGTTATCCTGATTCATATCCTGTTTTTTCCGACGGCGGAAGGTGCGCTACGCTGTGCTGACTTTCTTCATTTTTCCCGGGCCTCCCAGCTCACCCGGCAGCCGGAGATATGCGATAGCCGGATTCGAGCCCTGGCCCCAGAACCACGCCACTGGCCGTCCCGAGCCTGGTAGGCTGTGGGGCGGCCGTCTTGCCCGCGACCCGCCGACTCTGAGAGGGTGGCCATCTCCCCCCGAGTCGAGCTCCTGGCTGGGCTGCCTGCTGTGGAACGCCGCGATCGGAGCCCTGTGGTCTAATTGCCCCTCAAGATGCCTCGCAAGCAACGCGTCTTTGTCTGTGACGGGTGGCGAGGGATAAGGAGTGCACGGCCATTTTGGTGAAGCGTTGGATGCTTGCTACCCTGTCCCGGTGTGACGACTTGTGGCGCTGCAGTCCCCAGTTTCGACAGCCCGACCTTCATCGACTCTACTGGCTTGGAGCCCTGTGCTGTGGACGGTTCGCGCTACACTCAACTTGTAGCTTGCTCTGTGTCTCGCACATCGGGATGGGGTCTATTGCCTCAGAGACTGGGGGGGTGCGCATATCCCTGTCTGCGGGTTGCGTCGCCCGACGAGCACTGGAGGCCGGTTTGCTCGTTCCTCTCCGGGAACACGAACGCGAAAAGCTCCAACCACCGCTCTCCTACAAGGATATCCTGGCCGCCCTGTCTGACCTTAGAGTGGAAATGCATGCGGGCTTTAGAGCGCTGGGTGATTGCCTCGACACAATGGCGTCTGATCTACGCGGAGATCGTAATGTGGAGGGCCAGCCCAATCTGGCTTCATCTTCAGCCGAACCGACGAGGGATGCAGTGCCTTTCATTTCTGACGGTGCAGTCGTGACTGTCTCTGCCTCTACGGACGCCTGCCATGGGCCGACCAGTGCATTTGCCTGTGATACTTTGTTTCCTTTGTCTCCGGGACTTGTTGATATGCCGCCTGCAACAGTGTTACGGCCTCATGCCCGGGTCTTGCCATTGTTGCCTTCGCCCTGTGCCCCGGAGGCCCCGTGTTTCCCTGATGGCCCATGGAACTTAATTGTGACGGAGACAAGATTTACTGGTGACGTTCAATGGCCATTTTGTGTTAATGGGTTACTTTCCTTTGATGTGCGGCCATGTTGGTTCTTTGTCCTGGTGGGGGCGGGCCTTCTTCATGCGCTTCTTTTTTGGGTCTGTCCGAGGTCGGGTCAGGGCTAGGTTCTCCTTGTACTGTCGGTTGCTGGGCGGGTGGGACCGGGATTGGAAGTTGTACATTCTTGCTTAAGTCGCACAAGTTATAATGTCTTTCCCTAACTGCTTTTGTACTAATATCTGGCTTTCAATGACTGCAAATTGTGTGGGGACTGTGTTTCTGACTGGGGTACTGGGAATGGTTTGATTGGCTCCTCCTCCCGCTTCACTTGTAGGTTTTTTGAGGGTCGCAGATTAGGATGGCCTTTTCTCACTCTCTATATTTCATGGTAACATTTTCATTACTTTTCTTCCTTTTTCTTTCTTCTTCCTTTGCTTGAACTATATTTCGGGTTCTTTATGGGGCGACAGGCACATTGTCGGGGGGGGGGTAGGCCGTAGCCTCCGCGTTGGTGCAGGGTGGGGGGGTAGATTTTAATTTCCGTATTTAGTTTCTATGGGCCTTTTCTCTTCTTTTCCTGCGCTTTCTTATACTGTTTTCCTTTCTGGGTCTGTGATAGAGGATGGTTGGGAGTGGGTGGCACTGGGAGCGGCACGAGTTTGGCTCCTGCTGTCCGCTTTGTTTTTCTACTGTTCTGCCGCTTTGACGAAGAGCTCTACGTAATTGATGTCATTTCTACTGTTGCCTACTCATGTGGACTCAATGTACGGACTCGGATCTCCTTTATACCTATCCTTTATTGACTTTTATTTCATCAAAAACTTTAAAATTTGACCTCACTGATCCTTCTCCCTGGCGGCATGTCCTTTCCAGTGTAACTGTTATTAATAGTTGTTGTATCACTTGATGCCGTCGGAAGACCGTAATGTTGACACCTGTGCTCATAAGTATTGTGGCCGGCCGGATGGTTGTAGGCCCGTATTTGTTTTTCTGCAACATGCACAATAAAGGTCTTCAAAAATTAAAAAAAAAAAAAAAAGGTAGCAGGCCATAGAATCAAAACAATGCAGGCAAAAGGAACACAATAACAAACACATCCACCACAGAATGTACAAACAAAAATATACATATATATATGACAAATTACAATGAGTAAAGAACTTCCTGGCGGGGTCTGAAGGAGAGAATTAGTTCTGAAAGTGTCTTTGGAATAGAAGAGATTTGAGGTCCGCTTTGAAGATCTGAATGGAGGTGATGGCACGGGGCAAAGGAGGAAGCGAGTTCCAGATTCTCACCGCATTACCTGAGAACGATTGTCTGGTGCTGGTTGGGTCTCAAGCGTGCTGTCACGGCATTCATTTTTTTATTTTTTGTTGTCTGCATCGATCATTAGACATTATTATTTTGTATCAAAAATGTTCATTGACTCTCATTGGTGTATTTGGGTAACTATTTTGAAGGGCCTCCGCAAACGTTGTCATTTTTTTCACCTGAAAAGTCTGTGTGATGAGAAGATCACAATTTCGTTTTTGGTTTTCACCAGAGTAAACGGGGGCATCCCCGTCAATTGAAAGTAGCACAGTTTTTTTTTTATTTAAAATTTTTTTTTGCAGAGTTTTATATAGCGCAAATTTGACCCAAATCGGGTATCAGATCGCTTTACATAGCACCAGTTACGTTACATGTGGACACACATTCATTTTTGTTAGGCACGGGGAGATTAGGTGATTTGCCCAGAATCACAGGATGTTTGGCATCGTTACCAAGACTCGAACCAAGATCCCCAGGTCTGAGGTCGAGCGCCCTAGCCGTTAGGCCAACTCCTCTCCCCACAGTGAAAGAACACACTCATAGTCAGCACTACCAACTGCGCTTCATTGCTACCTAGGCTTGGGCATGCACAGTAGAATCTGATTTGGCTAAAACTCCCCCAAATATGTCTCAACCTCACTAGGGCCTCAGTAACCAGGTAGCGGTCAGCCAATGCCCATCAGGTAAGCAAGCATTGGCATAGTCACTAGGTCATACCTTTGGGACCTTATAAGTGTTTAGTTATCCAGCACAATATCCTTGGTGCAACAACATTAACTGTTGCATGGCTAAACACGTATAAGGTCCCAAAGGCGCGACCTATTGGCTATGCCAAGGCTTGTTTTCATTGGTTCCTGTTTGTGCCTTTTAGGTTTAAAGTATTTTATTGAAGCAGGGTAAGGAAGGAACAACAAAAACAACATAAAACCACAGGTGCCCCTCAAAATTAGTGCGTATGGTACATTAGATACATAAAGGCAGTCCTTTCGACACGGTGGGCACAGTCGTACTTGGATCTCACAGCTCGCGCACCTGTGGGTGAAAACAAAAGGGGAAGAAAGGAAAAAGGGAAAAAGAAAAAAAGGGGGAACAACCCTGCCCCTCCTCCCACCCAACCAACAACCCCCCAACCCCCACACCCCCTCCCCCACCCCCTGTACTGTGCCGTCAATGTTATGTTATGTTATGTTATTTGTACACTTCTATAGCGCACGGCCACTCCACTGGAGTATCCCGGCGCTTTAACGAAGACTCCCAACCGAAAGATGGGGAAAAACATAACACCAAAAAGAGCATACAAACACAAAAACAGCATCAAGATTATGGGAAGAGCCAAGTCTTAAGGGCCTTGCGGAAGGACAGAAGACTAGAAGTCTGTCTTAAAGAGATTGGAAGATCATTCCAGGCATGAGGGGCTAAGTGACGAAAAGACCGTCCTCCTGCTCTTGCCCGTTTGATAGTGGGAACACTCATTTTTGATAAGGACGAGGATCTAAGAGATCTGGGAGGGGTATACCAAGACAGTCGTTTGGAGATATATTTGGGGCCTATGCCATGCAAGGCCTTGAAAGTCGTGGTCAATGTTTTAAATAAAATCCTTTTTGCCACTGGGAGCCAATGCAATGTGGCGAGAAGATCCGTGGCTCTGGCTTTCCTTGGAAGACCAAAAGTGGCTCGGGCTGCAGAATTCTGGGCGATTTGCAGACGCCTGACCAGATATTTGGAAAGTCCCAGAAACAAAATGTTTGCATAATCCAGCCTGGAGCAGATCAGTGCCTGGACAATAATTTTTCTGTGCTGGATAGAGACTAGGGGGAGAAATTTGCGAAGCATCCGCAGGATGCCGAAGCATTTCCCAGTGAGAGATGAAATATGTGGTCCGAAAGATAGCTTGTTGTCAATCACCACTCCCAAATTTTTGGCTTTCACAGACGAGCTAGTGGGAGGGGACATATCTTTCGGCCACCAGGTTTTCCAATCGGGTTCAGATGTACAGCCAAAGAAGAGCAACTCCGACTTGTCGGCGTTGCACTTCAGCCCATGGCGTCCAAACCACTCAAAAACAGCACTCAAACATCCGTTGACCTGGACATCATCAAACTGACCATCCCTGTTACTTACAAAGAGGAGCTGGGTGTCGTCAGCATAGCTGACAATCCGGGCGCCAAAAGACTCCGCTGTCACCGCCAGGGGGGCCATAAAGATGTTAAACAGGAGGGGGCTCAAGATGGAACCTTGAGGGACCCCCACTTCAAGTGGTGACATTTCAGCAGAGAAGGGTGGCGCCCAGATTGTCTGTCGGCGGTCGGCTAAGAAGGATTTAAGCCAATTCCACACCGTTCCCCGCAGACCAAAGTCCCAGAGTCTGGAGAGAAGAAGTGCGTGGGGAACGGTGTCGAACGCCGCCGACAGATCCAGCATAATCAGTACCACTTTTTTACCAACATCCAACTCCTCCCTGATGGCATCTGTGACTTCAAGGAGCGCGGTCTCCGTGCTAAAATTTGCACGGAAGCAAGATTGAGTACTATGCAACAGACCCCTTTCCTCAATAAAATTGGAAATAGATCTGTGAGCAAACCTTTCAGTCACTTTCGCCAGAGCAGGGAGTAAGGAGATGGGTCTGTAATTTGCATGGACTGCAGGGTCGAGCGCAGGTTTTTTAATAAGTGGCAAGATCATGGCACTCTTCCAAGCTTTGGGAACTACCCCGGAAGAGAGTGACAGATTCAAGATGGGATTTATCAGGTCATTAAGAACAGGTGCCATATTTGCTAGACACTTGGCAGGACAAGGATCCTGTGGAGATCCGGATTTGAGACTTGTCAGAGTAGCAAGAGAACTCTCATGATCTAATGGGGGAAAATTGGACAGAAAGGGGCCATGATCTGGCAAGGGACACCCCAGACTTGTCGTATGCTGCTGGAAAGTGGCCTGGAGAGATGATTGAATAGAGGTAATTTTCTGTACAAAATAAACAGCTAATTCCTTCAACCAAGTTTCTGAGTGAGCATGGGTCGGAGTATAAGCAGAGGGAGAGGTGAAATCTTTAACCACCCTGAAAATTTCCTTGCAAGAATGCTCCGCTTCATTTATTCTAGATTCCAGATAGGATTTTTTACCATCCCAAATTAATTTATGGTAGGCTCGAGTCAGCGTCTTAAAATTTAGCCTCTCAGAAAGATCATAGGATCGCCTCCATGCTCTTTCTGCTTTCTTAAGATCTTGTCGTGCTTTTTTTAGATGAGGGGTAAACCAAGGAGCAGATGTTCTCTTGTCTGCAGAATTATGTTTCTTGGCCGGAACCAAGCTCTCTAGACGGTCTGTGAACCAATTTTGGAAGAGATCGATGTACTCCTCTACATTGTCAGAGGTGGGACACGGGAAGTTAGTTAGAACATTTGATAGCATCTCTCTAGTAAGAAGATGGAAAGATTTAGAGAGATGCTTTAGCGACCCTACTGGTTTGGACCGTGATGGAACCATGACAGAGATGGAAAAAGTGATGAGAAAATGATCTGACCACAAAACTGGCATGGGAGGGTCAACACAGATAGGAAAAGTAGAAAAAATCTGGTCGAGCGTGTGGCCTTTATTATGAGACGGTCCTGCCACATAAGGAGATAGGCCAAACACGGAAGTAATATCTAACAGTTTTAGAGTGTCCGGATCCGAACTATTATCCATATGGATATTTAAGTCACCTAATAAAAAGCAATGATTGGACCTAAGGCAAGGTATTGATAGGGCTGCCTGTAGTTCTTCCAAAAACAGCCCCACCGAACCTGGTGATCTGTAGACCAGGATACCAGTACAGGCCTGGGAAGATGAGAGCTGGAGAGTGAAGCCTAATGCTTCGCAGCCCTGTATATTATCTACTGAGAACGTATGGCATACAATATTCTTATTAACTATAATAGCCACTCCACCACCTCTACCAGATGACCTATCTTTCCTATAAATGTTATAGGCGGAAGGTACGGCATTTGCCAAATCGGGAGAGGAAGATTCGGACAGCCAAGTTTCCGTAAGGAACAGACAGGATATCTTAGAATCCTGTAACATATTCCAAATGTCTAGAGCGTGGCCGGGTAGGGATCTAGTATTCAGTAGTAAACATTTATGCTGAGTGGGTGGGCTGACCTGTGTAAAAGATTTCCGATCAGGAAGGCGCCAGCCACAAGTACTACACCCTTTCTTCAGAGCCCGCCCTCCCGGAAATACATAATGGCAGCGACCACACGGGGGGCGGAAGGAGCGTAGCTCGGGGCTGGAATACGTGAGTATACAGCGACACATAGTGCCACTAGCACAGATAGAGGGTATATACGTAGGCCGTCCGGCCCCGTCCGCTTCCGTGCCGCGGACTGGCGCAGACTGGCTACTCTTTGGCGCCTCTTCGGCGCGTATTCGGCGCTACCGCTGTGCGTCACCGCTGCGCTAGTCTGTGAGGGGTCTTATAGATTAGGTGAGGGTGGAGACTAGTCTGCCGACCTCTCCAAGATGGCTGGCCAGGATGGAACAGCCAGGAACCAGGAAGTGATGTCGCTCCAAAGCTCCCTCCACGACAATCAGCACAGAAGCTGTGGTGGACCGGGGAATAGCGAGCAAACTGCAAGTATGGGCAGAACTAATGTTTTCTAAAACACAATATCACATGTAAAGCATATAATCAATAAATCACGCTCGAAAATATTTTAAAATCCTAAAAGATCAATAAAATGCTGTAAATTGTTTGTAATAATTCTAGTGCGAGTATAGCGCTGGTAAAAGTGTAGCGCTAGCGTAGCGCTAGCGCTGCAATCTTCGTTTAGTCAACCACTCGCTCTTCCCCTGTGGCAACTTATTGTCTACCCCCACTACCAGTTGCCAGCTTGGGCCGATCAAACAGGCGGGTCCGGCGGCGGTGTCAGCCGCAACAGTCTAAGATACCTAGGGCAGGTGATTTCTTTGAATTCTGAGCTTAACAAATTATGGAAGGGTGCCCACAGCTCCTCAAAAGCCTCTACGTCTCCCACCACTACTAGGGACAGCTTCTCCATTCCAAGGACATGCCACAATCTGTGCAGCCAGCCGACAACAGTGGGGAGCGTGGTGGAGCGCCAGTGTATGAGTATGTTCTGTACTGCTGACCCCAAAGCTATCGCTGTCTGTCTACCCCTTTTAGATCTGAGAGGGTACATCAATCCATTCGGCAAACCCAATAGGACATATGCAGGGAAGCGGGGTAGTTCTATTCCAAAGCATTTGTCAACCTCATTGAGGACCTCCTCCCAGTAAGGAGCCAAAAGGGGACAGTCCCACAATATATGGGTAAGCGTGCCAGTCTGACCACAGTTGCGCCAGCATGTCCCGGGTATTGAGCGGTCCATCTCATGCAATTTCTCAGGAGTGCGATACCAATAGGTTGTGATTTTGGTGAAGGTCTATGTGAGCCCGGTGTGATAGGCGGAGTGGCGCGCTCGGTAGGAGATGTGGTCCCAGTCAGTATGGCTCAGCACTCGACCAAGCTCCCGTTCCCACCGCTCCCTACCCGCGTTGTTGATGTGAAAGGGGGGGGGCTGCAGCATCTTATACAAGTCGGAGATGAGCTTGGCGTCCGACGAGCGAGTCACTAGCCAGCGCTCATACGCTGTGATCGTCCGGTCTGCCGTCGCGCGCACTTGAGGCTGTAGCGCCCAGTGACGCGCCTGCATATACCGCATGCGTTCCGTCTCTGGGAGGCCATAATCCCGACGCAAGTCCTGGAAGGGAACAACACCCTCTGGGCCATATAGATGATATAAAGTGCAACAACGGGCCGCCCGCCAGTGGTCATAGGCTCCAGGCTCCATACCCGGGCCAAAGTCCGGGTTACCAATCAGCGGCGTGAAGGGAGAGGGAAAGGTAGTGAGTTCGTGCTTGGTAGCCACAGAGTCCCACACACGAAGCGGGACCCGCGTCACAAAGGAGGCATAAAGGTTAGGGGGCTGATGGGCCCGTCTCAGGAAAGGCACCTCTTGTAGCATTCTGCCTGCTACCGCCTGGTCCTGAAACAGCCAGTGTTTATCCGACTCCCACCGGCTCCACTCCACCAAGTAGCGCAGCTGGGCGGCCTGAAAATACTTCTGCAGGTCTGGTATCCCAAGTCCACCAGACTCCGGCGCCAGCGTAGCTATGGTCCGTTTAATCCTGGGCCTACGGCCCTGCCACACAAAACGTGCGATGGCCGATTGAGTCTCCGCGAGCCATCCTTTGGGAGGCTGTAGCGGGAGCGCCCTGAACAGGTACAGGACCTGTGGTAGAAGGGTCATCTTCACTGCGGCCACCCTGCCCAGCAGCGACAACGTGCCCTTATCCCAGCGGGCCAATTCCTCCTTGATCTTTGCACTCAAAGCTGTGTAATTGGCCGTGACCATCGCGGGGAGTGAGGGTGCCAAAAGGATCCCCAGATACGGAATCCGGTCCCCAGACCAGCTCAACGGGAAAAGCCTCTGGAGGTCAGCTCTGGTGGCGCTAGTCAGCGAGATATCAAGGGCCGCAGACTTCCCGAGGTTCACCTTGAAGCCCGCCACCGTGGCAAAGAGGTCCAGTTCCGCGATACATGCAGGCAGGGACCTCGGCGGGCCGTCGAGTGTCAATATGACATCATCCGCGTAGAGGCTGAGAGCATGGTGGAACTCTCCCATCCGGACCCCTATGATGTCGGGGTTCTGGCGGACCCTTTGAGCGAACGACTCCATATAAAGAGCGAAGAGCAGAGGGGACAGTGGGCCCCCTGTCTTGTACCACGCTCTATTGGAAAGTGCTGTTTGTGCCTTTTAGAGATGCATGCTTCTGTTTAGTCCTTGTGTCTAACTACGACTGCCTTTTGCATATAGCCAGGTTCTGAGCTGGGACGGGGCAGTGAGATAAATAACGGTGATGGATCAAGCCCTGATCTTTGGACTGGGTAAGAGTGGTCTGCTTAATTCAGACACTCTGTTCATTACCACCCCCTTTTCTGAATCGTTTTTGGCCACTATAGGTGTGGCAGGGTATACTCAGACATGAGTCCCTTTCTCACTGCTCCATCAGGATTCAAGCAAGCCGGGCCGAAGACGGCTGAAATGCCAGAAACCGGTCCCCGGTAGCTTGTCTCCTTTCTGGTGAAGAATTGGCTTGGTAGTTTAGTCTGCCCTGTTCCCATGATGCACTGGGCCAGGGACAGACTGATTTGCATATAGTCAGGTTCTGAGCTGGGATGGGGCAGTGAGATAAATAACGGTGATGGATCAAGCCCTGATCTTTGGACTGGGTAAGAGTGGTCTGCTTAATTCAGACACTCTGTTCATCACCACCCCCTTTTCTGAATCGTTTTTGGCCACTATAGGTGTGGCAGGGTATACTCAGACATGAGTCCCTTTCTCACTGCTCCATCAGGATTCAAGCAAGCCGGGCCGAAGACGGCTGAAATGCCAGAAACCGGTCCCCGGTAGCTTGTCTCCTTTCTGGTGAAGAATTGGCTTGGTAGTTTAGTCTGCCCTGTTCCCATGATGCACTGGGCCAGGGACAGACTGATTTGCATATAGCCAGGTTCTGAGCTGGGATGGGGCAGTGAGATAAATAACGGTGATGGATCAAGCCCTGATCTTTGGACTGGGTAAGAGTGGTCTGCTTAATTCAGACACTCTGTTCATCACCACCCCCTTTTCTGAATCGTTTTTGGCCACTATAGGTGTGGCAGGGTATACTCAGACATGAGTCCCTTTCTCACTGCTCCATCAGGATTCAAGCAAGCCGGGCCGAAGACGGCTGAAATGCCAGAAACCGGTCCCCGGTAGCTTGTCTCCTTCCTGGTGAAGAATTGGCTTGGTAGTTTAGTCTGCCCTGTTCCCATGATGCACTGGGCCAGGGACAGACTGATTTGCATATAGCCAGGTTCTGAGCTCGGATGGGGCAGTGAGATAAATAACGGTGATGGATCAAGCCCTGATCTTTGGACTGGGTAAGAGTGGTCTGCTTAATTCAGACACTCTGTTCATCACCACCCCCTTTTCTGAATCGTTTTTGGTGATCTAGATCACAGGTACTCACATTTTCCTGGGGGGAGCAAAGTTTGGGCTATGCACTTTACAAATACATAAACATCTTATCACAATGCATTTAAGAATAAACAGACTCACTGAAGAAATGTTGCAAAAATGTAACTGAATCACTCAGTAACAAAGAATGACTCCACTAGCCTGTCTGCTCCGACACTTCTGGAAAGTTAGGGAAGGATTAGCAGAACAAGCTGCTTTTACCCAGAGCAGTGAATGAAAGTATGCGCATAAAAAGCAAGTTACATTGCTATATTATTTAGACAGAGAAGTTTTAGAACAATATTGCACTTTGCCATGATCAGAATGTGAAGCATGATAATACAAAACGATATGCAATTCCAGGTTACAATATGAATACTTGACATCCTTCATTTAATTCATTCTGGCCTGAGAGGTCCTGACAGTCTGGGGGAAGGAGGGCGTCCATGTTTTTTATGCCGGGGGGGGAGTGGGGGGTGAGGGCTCACGTTTTGTTACACCACTGACCTGCACATAAACTTAATACACAAAAAGTTGTGAGCCTTCTCTTGTCACTGTGCCTCTCAGAGAGCTCCCAAACCTGGAAATTAATTATCTGCTAACTGCAGGAACATGAGTTATCCACAGAGCACTGTCAGGGAAAGCCATTAGCAGCAGCTAACTTAAAGAAACACTTCTAATCCCATTCAAGAGTGAGAGGACTGAAAGTAGCTAATCCAATCCCAATCCAAAAGACTTTATTCGGATAGCAACATATCCATAAAAGTAACAAACGTACAGGATAAAAACCAATAGAAAAATAAATAGATAGCAATCTCCAATCCATAATGTAGTAAAATACAGTAAACCTAGGTAAAGCGCATATTGTGAATAGTACAATACGATTGACTTCATAGATCGCACATAGATATCCGTGCACCCGTAGCTACTCTCAAAAAGTTGCCAATGCGCAAGATCAATTCAACATTGTCCAATTTAAATTTGCAGTCAAGAGCGTCTGTTAAATCAATAGGTGAAATTTTTTTTAAATACGGAATTAGCAACCATTATGCATATTTCATATAGTATCTACTAAAGAATAAAAAGAGTAAAAGTGTTTGACCGCTGTGACCATCACATGGACATGGCAGGGAGTCACGTTTTGCGTTATAACTATAGGGAAAACAAAGCAAATATCTTACTGTCCCAGCTCTTAGACGGAATAGGTGGCCTCTCTCCCATTGAGACATGGGTAGTGCAATATACCTTGGTAGACAATGCTCCGGATACGCAACGGATATACATTTTGCAAAAGTTTGATTATTCAATTCCCTTTCTAGTCTTTCCGCGCTATAAAGTGGGTACAATGCTGTCTTTAAAACTTTTTTGTCCATTGATACAGCTGTGTTCGAATTAGCAAACAGTCTACCAAGGTTATCGCTTTCCAGACTCTTGACTACCCCAGGAAGCCATGGAATATCTATCCCTTTCTCACAGCAAAGACTACCATCTATTATGTCCCTTGTGAGAGAAGCCTCGGGATTCTTCATTATGGATAGCCAAAATAGTGCAGGGCGGGCCCTTATGATGTCTTCAATGTATCCCAATTTCAGTTCACCTTGACATATGTACGAGGGGTGGAGATTGGAGCGCCCAAGAGTTTTCTACAAAATCTATTTTCCTCTGATTGGACGCAAGAGCATTTGGCAACACTCCATACCTCTGCCCTATAGGTAGCTATTGGTACTCACAGGATCTTAAAAATCTGTAAAAGGGCTGGAATTGTTCCCCATCTTTTAGGGCGGAGGAGACTGAGGATTGAGTTAAAAGCCCTCGAGAACTTACTTTTACAATATGCCAAGTGTTCCCACCAGGTACCGTTCGCAGCAAAGACCATTCCCAGATAAGGGGAAGTAGCAGTACAAGTTAATTTTTGGTCGCCCACAGAGATACAATTTAAAGGACATTTCCTTGGCCCACAAGGCAGTATAAAAGATTTATTACATTTTGTGCATAAATCTAGGCTGGACATAAAATCTGTGAAACCTCGAACTAAAGTGCGTAGTGCATTTGGTGTGCGACCAATTAAAACCGCATCATCTGTGTATAAAAGCACTGGGAGAGGTTTGCCTTGAATTCTGAGAACATCATTAGTTAGTGTGATCAGTGATTTATATACATTGTTTATGTATATGATAAATAGAAAAGGGGCCAGAACACACCCCTGTGTGACCACTCTGTCTACACTGATGTCATTGGAAACTTCTCCCCCACCGCCAATCCTGACCCTCGCTTTCAGGTCCGTATGGAGATAGGCCAAAAAATGAACAAGGGCCTCATCCAGTCCATATTCTAAAAGGATGGACCATAGACGGGGCATATTGACAAAATCGAAAGCTGAGGACAGGTCCATAAGAGCTAAGTAAAGTGGCGAGTGCTGTGCAATAGTGTACTTCCCTATGATCAAATTAAGATTAAGACTTTGCTTGTTTGTGCCAACTTTACCCCTGAAACCTAGTTGGCGTTACAGTTCATATCTCATTCCCCTTATTGGATTTTGTCATTTTAGTGTCATTTTGTTCAATACACTTTACTTTATTTTTCTATTTCGGTTTGGGTTTTTTATTGTTTTGCATTTTGACTTTTACTTTTTTGGTTTCTGCATAAATATTTTGCATATTACCTTAAGTTAAGCCTGCCTGTTCGGTGCTTAGGTACCAGGGGGTTGATCCTAGGTTAATTGAATGGCTTTGAAAGTTCACTCTGACAACGGTTCTGATTGTGCCTCATCTACGGCAAATAATAATTCAGTTTCTTACAGAAACTTTCTAAAATTATCTGCAAAATAGGCAGTTGATAACCTACCAGGGTTGAAGCACCCTGTGGACAAACTGGAATATGGGATGAGTATTGTGTGGCAATAGAACCTCTAAAAAACTTCAGCTTGCAGACGAACCAAGAATCACTCTTGAATGTAACAACTTTTTAAAATAAGGTAGTCAGGAAAGTGTGGCGAATATATTGCAGCTCTTTGCATTTTGACAGCCCCAAGCAAATTTGAGAACAGAGTGGATGTATGTAGCAGAGACGAGCCTGTTCACCCAATGTGAATGGTGATTTCCGCTTTGCTGATCTGCCTGAAGTTGTGATGCTGCTGACATTAGCGTGTCTGCTAAAAGCGATGGCGTGACTGGTGGAACTATAAAGCCAAATAAGAGAAAGTTATCTTCCGACACCACAGTCTTCGTGACTGAGACCAGTAACACTGAAGACTCTGAGACTCACACCAGTAACTTCTCCTTTCAGAGCGTTATTGCTGCAGATGGAGTGAAGCCAAGAAGTAAGCACATTACTAAGGTACCAACAAAGTTTAATATTGTTCATTTGTATTAACTGTTTCTCTTTTGCAGCATTTGGAAATGCATTTTCTAGTTTTGTTGCTTTTTGTTTAGTTTTTTATTGTAGGCTATTATTTTCGGTTTAAAGGGAAAGATGTTGTAGTGCGTGACCTTAATGCTGCAGTTTGCATTTCATTACCATCATTTGCTTATCCTGGAGAATCTCGAGGGTGGAGGAGGTTTGCTTTTCCAGAGTTCTTTCTTCAGCTTCTGGGCAGTTGTTGCTCTGTGGCAAACTGTGGTCATGTTTCTCTGCTCTTCTTGTAGTAGCTCCTATGAGAGCTTCATCCTCCCGCCAACGATAATAAGATGCAAGGCATCACCCAGCACACAACACAGACTATGTTGGGTTAAGTCCATCTGCTCGGTGAAGTTAGAGCGAAGATAAAGTTCTCCGGACCTATCAGGCTGTGAATGTAACCTAAGGGCTTAAGATGAAATGTAGAGCTTACCTCCTTCCTGAGTGGCTCCAGACTGCTGTCTGCAGACCCGATAGCTGGCAGCACCCTGGAGTATGTATGTATACATCAGATTATGTTGGAAGTAACCTGCAATATAGTAGCAGGCAGCACCCTGCCATAGAGTAGGATTTCTCATAGTATTTTATTTCCTGACACATTAATGGAGATTGTCTTTTAACTGGCAGAAGCACAACACTGACCATACATTTTTCTGGGTCTGTCTTTAAAATGACGTACACATTAGGAATGGCATTTCGTTCTGCTGGAATAATAACCCAAGTTATCTTACACTCTATGTTGTTGCATGGATTTTTGGCTGCAATGCATTCCATGTTTCATTCAAACGTGCTTTCTACAGAGCGCATACATGATTTGCTGCTGTCGAGAAATAATTCTCCTGTGTACTGTGGCAGACTCTGAAATATTGAAAAACTTCATGATTTCTCTTTCAGCACTTCATAGTAAAACCTTTAAATTTTTGACTCAATCATTTGGCAGAAACATAACTTAGTACCATTAAAATAGTTGTGATGGGGAACATTCATGTGGGTTAGGACTGGCTCGACCAGAGTGCTTGCTGACTTGGAGGAGTATGGAGTTGACCACCTTGCCTGGTCCGGTGTGGAACCAAGCCAGCGATGCTTAGCTGCAGGCTCATTTGCCCTGATACCTGGTCAACAGTTTGAGGAGGAGGAGGAGGCGAAGAGCTGGCTAAGTGTGCCATGAGGCTGGCAGCTCAGTACATCCCTGAGAAGTGAGCTTTGAGTTGATGTAGTGTTCCTCTTATACCACGTGCAATTCATCCTCTCCAGAGCCACAAGAATTCCTGGGTGTGAAGGGCGGCTGATTCTGATTGGGTGCTTGATAGTTTTACAGAAACTCATGTTCTTGGTTGTTCATGTTTGTCAGTAGTTAATGAAACACACCCAGGGGTTTTATCTCTTCAGTGACACAAACTGCAATAAAAGTTTCTTTGTCATTGCAAAAAAATATGAATCGCCAAAGAGCCTCTGTAGGTCAAAGAATGGAAGGGCTGGTTAACTGTCAGTCATCTCACTGCTAAGCAGAGCCATGTCATGCTTCTCCCTCACTCAGGCCTCTGATTTTGACCAACATCACTTAGAACACTGGGACTTTAGAGCCCATCCTTTTAATGAGGAAAACAAAACTACAAGTCCCATAAGCAATAGTGGTAGAAGGTGTCACGCATGACCTGGGACAACAACCGATTCAGCACACCCAGTTCAATTTTTTAAGTATTTGACACAATATTGAATTTATAACCTTTTGTTTTTTATGGTCCTGAGTCACCAGAATACTAAAAATGTGTCTTTTATTTTCAGGGTCAATTAAGTAATGGTCACCAGCTTGGAAGCTCTGTTAAATCTTCAGTATTTGTCATTGATCTCCACATGTGGCTGGTTTGGGTCTGCCCCTGCATCGTTCCAGATAACTCGCACAGGTAAGGAGCTTGTAGCAGCAACATAAAACAGTCAAATCACTGTATACTGTTTTCGGAGTTTCAGTCCCAGCGACATTATCTGTAACTGAACGCAGATACCCTAGGAAGCATGTGTTTTTAAGACACGTTGCGTTCACTCACCTGAAGGTGACCTGCTTCATCATTGGGTTATACTCCTCACCAGGACGGCGCTCCAATGCTTGGCGGGCACCACTAGAGGGCACTTTGTCGCACATCTTTTATTAAGTATGCCGGATGAGCATAGCAGGACAGAGGATGTTGTGTCATAAGATGTGAGATTGGTGAAGTCTGAATATAAGATCAACTATCGACCAGTTGCCACAATATAGTTAACCCCTTCGCTGCGGCGGCTATTCGGCCGCATCGCTAAGGGGGCGGCGCAGCGCTCACACGCTGGTGACGGCAGCGCTCCGTCACTAGCCTCGAGTGAGCTGTGCTGATGACGCAGCAGTTCCGTAATGGCCCCGTCTGCTCAATAGAACGCGCCGCACAGGCGCGAAATCAGCTCCGCACAGGCGCGTCGGACGGGCCATGATGGAACCGCTCCATCATCAGCACAGCGACACCGCGGCTGATGACGGAGTGGTTCCGTCATCAGCATTGATGCGGTTAATGTGATCTTCCTGGTCCATGTTGAGATTAAAAAGAGTGGCAGAGAAATTGAGGAACTAATGGCTCCTATCACTGTGTGAAAGTGTCGATCACCTATGGGCCTGCTGGTAAGCTGGGGTCTTTACTTCAGGTCAACGTTTTCCATGCCTTGTGTAGTCATGGAGCAATCTGTTGTCATTTCATCAGGACCAATTATGTGAAAATGGGTAAATGTGACCTAATCTTCTCCACAGCGTAAGGAGCTCTGTAGCTCAAAGCCCTGCACCGTGCATAGGTGATAAGGTGCCTATTACCATCTTACTACCACAGGTGAGCGCTGTCTAAAAGAGTGCACTAGATACGGTAACCCTCCTAAAATTCAGGACATATTGACTTATCCAATAGCGAAGACGCCGCATCAGACGGCACCTGGTTTGAAAAGCACATGCTTCCTAGGGTGCCAGCGTTCAGTTAGAGATAATGTCTGTGGGACTGAACCTTCAGAACAGTATTCTGTGAGTTGATTAAATGAAAAACGTGTATTCTGGACTGCCATTTTCCTCGTCATCTCTTATGATATGTAAAATAAAACACAACACACCTGGAGGCCAACACATCTATCATACATTTAATGCAAAAATAGCAAAAGGCCAATCAAACTAACAAGTGACAATTGTCTTTGCAATGGACGAGAGCATCCACCCTATAGCAAGTTGGAGTATATAATGCTTAATGTTGTGGGTAGTAAGAAGACACAGGAAACCTGAGAGAAGTTGGTTGGAGAGTTTATTCCTACAGAAACGAGCCACTGCACCATACATTGGCACAGGGAAACTCCAACTGACCATAAGCAGAATTAGAATTTAAGCAGCACCATGACAACTTCATAAGTTCCATGAAAGAAACAGAGCTCTCCAACAGCACTCCAACAGCACTCCAACAGCGTCTCAACGGTGAAAATAAAATTGTCCCACCCTACAACCTCCTCACCTTGAGAAATGTCTGAAGAGACTGCCGCTGGGGAAAATCAATTCCCTTTAAACTTACAGCCGTTGGAGAAGGAAGTAGGGTCATAAGGTTAAATAGCAAAAGGAAAGGAGAGATTTAAACACGATCTTGGTCGCAGGAATTCATCTTTCATTTCATATTTTTTTTAAAAACTCGAAGCAGTGGCTCGCTTTCTTGTTGATCACAAGTCCTCGTCGCCAAAATAATGTTGTGGGTCGTAAGAAGACGCAGGAAACCTGAGAGAAGTTGGTTGGAGAATTTATTCCCAGAGAAAAGAGCCATACACTGGCACAGGGAAACTCCAACTGACCATAAGCAGAATTAGAATTCAAGCAGCACCATGACAACTTCATAAGTTCCATGAAAGAAACATAAAAGCACAAGCAAATACAACATTAATGTTACACAATGTATTTTATACACTTTTCTCCTAATACAAGTCAATAAAACATGAACATGTGATAGAAACAGTTACTGAAACAACACTAATGAGTAGGAGGAAGGATCTTCTCTCGAGAGGAATGTGAGGAGTCCGTGAGGTGCAGAGTCCGTGAGGTGCAGATAAAAGATACACAGACAAGTTGCAGAATTCACTGTTTCTGGAAATAACACTTCTGTTTGTCAATATTCAATTTACTACAAGATGCAGGAAAGTGTGCAGATGGACATCACTAAATAAAATGGTTCTGGGCCCTAATAGAATCATATAACTTTGCAGGCATATTAAGGCGAACAGACACATCAAAATAATATAAGAATATTGTAATTTGGTTATGTAATATATCAATGCACGTTGTGGCATTCATGTGTAACCAATTATCGGTATTAAAGAAACCAGTATATCCTGTTATGCTTTCTCAATTCCTTCTTCCCAGTGGCCACCACTGCTGCTATCCAGCTGTATTCAGCAGTGCCTCCTGTGACCTGGAATCCTGCATTTAATCAATACCAAAGGTCGTCAATGCTTCTAGCCAACTCCGGTCACTGGTGCCACTTGCACCCACCACCCTTAGGCCTGTTATTCTTTTAGCCAGCTCCAGCCAGTAGTGGCCCCTTGGACCTGTATGTAAGCCTACTAGCCAGCTCCTGTTAGTACTGGCCCCTGGGACCTGTTATCATTCTAGCCAACTTGAGTCGTTAGTAGCACCTTGGGACTAGTGATCATACTAACCAGCTTCAGGCAGTATTGGCTCCCTGAGAACTATTATCCTGCTAAGTAACTCCAGTCAGTAGTGACCCCTTGGGCCTGTATGTAAGCCTACTAGCCAGCGCCTGTTAGTACTGGCCCCTGGGACCTGTTATCATTCTAGCCAACTTGAGTCATTAGTAGCACCTTGGTACTAGTGATCATACTAACCAGCTTCAGTCAGTATTGGCTCCCTGAGACCTATTATCCTGCTAGGTAACTCCAGTCAGTAGTGACCCCTGTACCTTAAATCCTGCTAATATTCAAAACCAGAGGTCAACTCTACTGCCAACCAGTTCCAGCCAATATTGACATGTATTGTTACCCTGCCTGTAATGAATACCAGAGGCCAGCGCTGTTGCTAGCCAGCTCCAGTCACCAGTGCCCGTCATATATTATCCTCAATAGGATCAATACCCAAGGCCTGTGCAGCTGCTAACCTGCTCTAGTCAGTAGTGACCTCCCAGTCCTGTTATTCTGCATATAATCAGCAAGGCTTCGACCCTAATAACACTCACCCCACATCCTTATGGTATATTAGCAATGTAATTAATTTACATCATACGGTAGGTACCGCACTATATCACACGATCCCAAAAACAAAGAAAATCAAAAGTTGCCTGACGGTTCAGCACTCCACCTTGTCAAAAATGACCAAATCACACCAAGCATTATAGCCCGCCACATCACATGGCACACTCAGACACAACATGACAAGATACCACGGCAGGGATTTGGGGCCATTAATCCTCTGTTTGAGGCTTGTGTGCTGTAGATGCACATGCTTTTCATACTCCTGCCATCTTGTGTTGGGTCCGGATGTTTGCAAGTTGTTTAATTATTACCCCTAGATTTATACAGGGGGACGACAATTCTCCGTTCAAGCAGCTGCCGGATGGAACGCTCTCCCCCGCTCCCTCAGACTTGAACCTAACTACCTGGCATTTCGCAAGAAATTAAAGACACACCTATTCCCTAAATAGAGTCCCTCTATAGTCCCTCTCCTTTCCCCTCAACAGGATCACAAATCTTATAGCGCGGGGATGCCCTTGGGTCACCAGGCGCTTTAGAAATCGTTATTAAATTAAATTAAAATATTCCGACGTAAAAATTACCTGCACCACTCCTTCTTTTTGATCTGGGTTATTTAATTTAATTTGTTGCAGGCTATTTTCACCTTGAGCATGCTCAAATAACCTTCCATTATGATTACTAACAGTTTGAGACCATGATTGTCGATGTGTATGTAACTGCTTCGTTTCGGTTCCCAGATCTTCCAGGTTTTTAACAAATCTCTATTCGTTTCATCCCCTCTGATACTCTCACTCTTTGCTCTATTTGTTTCCAATTGTGATGGCTTATTTTCCACCTGTTTATTATATTCCTCCACTTGCACCAATTCTAAGGACTGAATTTTCCCATTCTCTATCATTTTTATACTATCAGCTTGATTGTTTAGGCATTTATTTTTCATAACTGCTTGTACCTCCAGTAGATCCTTATTAAATAGAGGGTAAAAGGGTTTTGTTGGAGACATATGTTTACCCTCACCTTCACAATATGATATTTGGTCATGGTTGTTTCCAGTGTTCAATCTCACTATATCTGATGCATTTGTACTTTTTTTTATACCTTTAGAAGCTTTATTTCTTGCTTTCCGTTGTTTTTTCCTCTGTCTTTTTGATAGATGAACTTCCGGAGATGCGTCTGTCATTGTTGATTGTGTCGAGCATAGATTTATCACTTCTTGATCTTTTGTTTTATCATCTATTTTTTCTTTAACAACAACAGTATTGTCTTTACATTTTATTGTACCTTTAGAGGGGCAGTCGGTCTTGATGGTTTGAAATCCCACATTAGGAAAATTCCCTTTTACATCGTCAAATATTGTTTTTAAAATATCCGGAATGGTAGCTAGTTTGTTAATTAGTGGGGCACAACTACACTCTGCATACGTAGATATTGGCTGGGATTGTGCCCTTACTATTAGATTATTTTGCGTTGTTATCTTCTGCTCAATTCCGGTAACAGAGGATGCCATAGGGCTCGAGATCTATTTGGACCTCCTTTTTGTTGGACTGATATGTTAAAGCTTCCAGAGTTAATTGTGAGGTTTTGAAGAATAAATCCCAAATTGCTCCCGCGTTCCCACTTCCTGGTGCCTAAGTACCTAGGCTATGGTGTTGCCCATTTATGAATGATAGGTCCTTATACTCCTCTTTTTGTGGTTCTTGAAAATGATGTCCCTCGTCACAAGAATTAATGAATTGTGGACTACTATTCACAACGTCTTTTTGATACGGAGTACTCCAACGCTGCAGAGTTTCTGGGTTGATGTTGTATTCGTCCTTATTAATTTGAGATCTGTTATTTTGATTAAATTTAGGCTGGTCCTGTTTCTTAACTGAATTTATTTTACACAGAGTAAGGTCCGATTTCAGTGGGGTATTGGCTGCCCTTATGATTTTCACCCCACTATTTAGTTCATTTGGAGCTTCTTGCTATGGTTGATTTATTTGGCCCAAATTAGATGGTTCCCCTATCCCGTTACCTTTTCTGATTTTTACTTTCACTTCTATTGGCATTGGCTGCCTAGTTGGTAGTAATTGCTGAGTATCTCCCATTGTTAGATTTGTGCATTTTGCGTCCTCTTGTTGTGAACGGCCAGTAAGTGGAATAGTTAACATCTCTAGGTCCGTTATTTGACTTCAATGGTTGACTTGGCCCTTAGTTGAATTTGACATTCGACTTCAGCTTCAGACTCAGGGTGGCCTGGTTCACTTACTCCTTGCTTAGGGGATATAATATTTGTTCTACTCAGTGGTTGAATTGGAGTTTGAAGATCACATGAGTTAGTTAGCAATGTTAGCATAGCACCAGTTGGATCTTTCATAAAATCAAACTTTGACGGCGACTTTCCCAGTTTCCCAAATGTATGGACCTTAGATGATTTAAAGGACTATATGTCACCTGCCTGTTTTATTTTAAACATATCTAATATTAGTGTTTGTTGTATTTATCTTTTCCTTTTGATAGGAGGGAAAGGTGGCCGCTCCTTTCCTGACCTCATAATACACCCTCTAAGGTGAAGAAGTCTTGCTTCTTTCAGAGAATCAAAAGGGCCAGTGACAAGACCAAACGGTGCTTTGATAGGAGAAAATCACCTCCAAACGAAAACACCCCAAAGCACACCTCAGTACAGAATCCGCCTGTGCTGCTGGTTACTTATTTAAATAACTAATTAATTAATCGATTGATTAATATCTGGCTCCGGGTAGGGCTGTAGTCTAGGCATGCAGAGTAATTCATGGGTCAAGGGGTGCTTCAATAGGGTCAAAGTCTATTGTCACTTTCCCCTTTGCATAATTTCGCAGATTTTGTATTACAGAGTTATTACAGACTCCAATGGCTCAGCGACTTAAGGACTGTCTGATCAACCTTAACTACTCGCCACACGCCACACACCTCTTGCCACTTGTCACTCACCACTCACTGTTCATTGCTTGTTCGTTGCTATTCATCGCTGTCACGAGTACAAGGGAGAATGCTGGCAATCGTTCAGGGGCAAGATCGGAATCCACAGCCAGTCCCTCTACAGACGGCAGATGTAGGCAATTCCCTCCACTCCACTGCTCAGCTCTGCTCTGCTCAATGATTGGTGTATACGTAAAATCAGGCGGCAGTTCCCTGAGTTCTGAGGAATGATTGAAGCGTGCGATGTCGGACCATAGATGCGTCCATTCCTCATCGGAAATAGGACGGTGAATTAATTCTTCACACTTAAACATATACCGGGGGCGCGGGGAAAGCACTGTTTTAAGGAGGAAGCTATAGATAAATGAGATCACCCCTTTCATGTTAGCAGTCTTGGTGAGAAAGGCCTCAAATTTTGTGAGGTCGAGTAGCAGCCTCCCGTATCTGAGGTGTGAAGGCCCAGTGCATCAATTAGATATACTGATATCTTTCAGTGTTCTTCAATTCAAAGTCCCTTTGACATTGATCAAAAGTAAGGGGATCAAAATTGTGGAACAAATGTATTAGAGATAAGCAGCCTCCCCTTCTCCAGGCATCAAAGGGTCCCTCATGTTGGGCCGGGGGGAAAGCTGGATTGAAATGGATTGGAGTGAATGGGGATGGAAAAGGAGTCCACCTGTCATCGCCCGAAATTGAGTCCCATACTTTAAGAGTGGTGCGTGTGGGGCAGCTAAGGTCACCCTGGCAGCCGCCTTGAAGAGAAAGGAGGCTCCAGCTATTTCCCTATGGCACTCTCATCTTTGGAGACTGCTTAGCCTGGCTGATATTTTCAGGGATAATTGTAAACATTTCGAATTTAAATGGGGCCCCCCTTGTCTCCGTCCTCTCTCGGGGCCTTCCGTCTGCGGTGTGTCCCTCCACCATCAGTGCCCTCCATCTCTTCCAGTTTTGATCACAATTCCTGTGTCGACCAACCTCTCATTAGTATGAATACGCCGCCACCCCGGGTGGGGTGGAGGGCGTTTTTTTTTTTTCTTTGTTCCTTGTTAGATTCATAATTACTTATCCCATGTTAGGATGAGTTTGTCCACGCTTTTTGGCTATTCCGCATACAACACCTCGGTGGCGCAACCTGGAGAAATTACAGTTACAGAAGGTCGTTCAGTTTTCTTTAGACCTATCTGCTGGCTTAGCAAAGTTGCACGATCTTCTTTTTTTTCTTTTTTATCTCTCTTTCTCAGCTCCGGGGCACTTAGAAGCTGTATCTTTCATTTGGCTTATCTAATAAGAGGAGGAGCTGGTTTATATTGATCAATGCACTTTGTCCACCTGTTATAATTCTGTTCAGGCTTTCTGATCCCCTGCGTGGGACCAACAGATGATGTCATTTTTGCCTGTGGAAAAAAAATTATTAAACACATTTTTGACAAAAATCAGGCCGCAGGCCAAGGCTCCTCTGTGCCCTCTGTGCTCCCTGGTGCCCTGCAGCAGCCGCCGCACGAGCAGCACCAGCAGCGCCTTAGCACCGCGGTGCCGGCAGCGGCTGTTCCTGCCCCCGCAGCAGATCAGTAGAACTTAAAGCGCCCGTATAACAGGATGCGGGTGCAGCGGGAGAAACATTCGGGTGCGAAAACCGGTCACAAAACAAACCCAGGCAGGCGTCTCAAGCTCCGCTCTGCTTGCTCGTCAACTCCTCCTTGGCTCGGCCTCTCGGCTCTAACCGAAATGCCCTGCACTCACCGCCGAATCACAGGCCGACAATGACTGTGAACACCAACAGAGGGAAGAATTGTGTGTTTCCCCCAGTTAGTAAAAAAAAACAGCATAAGTCTTGGCTGGTTCTGATGCACCCAGAGTCTTATGCGACTTTTCAGTCTAATTTTTCTGTCTGGAAAAAGATTGAGTCCTGGTTTTCTGCACCCAGTAAATCCAGGTGCAGAAAAACCTAACAACTGATAATCAGGTGGAATAAAATTAACACATGAAAGTACGCCTTAATTTCATTGCCCTTTATTCACATTCTGGAACATAGTTGAGGGATAGGTCGAGGCATAGTCCTTGCAGCACACAATAGATTTGCTTGCGGCAGAGGCCAAAACTCAAAACTCAGGAAACCAGATACAAGTAGGTGGTAACCCAGGGCAGCGGAAAACGCCTGTTGTCCGTGGAGGAGTCATTCCCTTCCCAGAAATCTGCATTACAAATTAATTAATAGTATATATTTTTTAAATATCTGTTTGGTGCCAGTCCATATGACTTTCATATCTGCCTTTGGGATTCTATGTTGCAACTCCATAGGGTACATGTATCCTTTGTGAGCTTAATAAAATGTTGAAAATTCTACAAATCCTCACTCCTACATCCAAGTACTCTCATGCTACCATTCTACACTTTGCTCTGTCTGAAAAACAGCTCAACATTTTCAAAAGTCTGCATTGATTTGGCTTGTAAATTATAATTTTGGAAATGTACATGTATTAACTATTTAATTTTAATACTGTAGGTGATTAGGATTACGGACGAAGAAAGCAAGATTTAGTACTAAGCAACTGAATGTCAGTGCCATAAGAAGGATTATTTTGAAAAACTGGCGGACATCCAGCATTCTACGTTTAAACAATTTCCAAAAATCTAAGTGTGGCGAGGAAAGTACTATACCTGTAAGCGAAGTCTGTAATTTTGCATTTCATTAACCCAGAGCAAAGCCATATCTGTGCACACAGCATCAGAAATATTGTAGAAAGATCACTTCAGCATCTTCATTTGAAAGATTATCAGAAAGACAAATTGCCTCAGCATGACAGAATAACGTTCATCTAAAGCATCATGTAATTCTAGAGAGTAAGCACACACTGCATAAAAGAAAATTACAACAAAAGGTTCTTCTGGATACCATCAAAGAAAAGACACTGAAAGAAGACTTCGAAGCTGACACGTTAGCAACCAAAAGATTGGAAAATCACCTTTGTTCAACAACCATTTTTAACCAGTTACGCAGGTTTGAGACTATCTGCCTCTGGATAGAGCACAACGACCCACTCTGCTCACTCTTGGGAAAACCTTAAAAATTCACCACTTTATTGTGTTCATGACCATCTCACATTGTTTCCTTTTTATTGTGTACTGTTCTGTAATTCTATGCAAATCGCCTCAAAATTATCTGTTGTGCAGGAGTGATATGTAAAACTGTTAAATATAAAAATGGATTAAAGGAGCACCGTTGCGCTATATCTAATGTAAATAAATCCTCATCCTCAGAACTACAAACCTTAACCTTACCCCAAACATAGAAAGGGTAGAAGGAACTGATGTTCTGCGACTAATGATCCACAATAGTACTCTGCACGTTCAAACGCCCTCAGTTACTGCCATTACATCAGTGCAAAAAGGTACTTATCAGTTTAATCATTAAATATCAGACTAACACCTTATTACTACATTACTAAGAACCTATACAAATAGATTTGAGAAAAACTTCAGTCACAAATTAAGTTGCTGCCAGAGAGGCTATTACCTAAAGACTATTATCTGCTAGAAACATTTCAACAGGTGTTACAGGGCTGGTTCCAGACATATTTTGCTCAATTCAAGTGTTAAGAAGATTACACACAAACATTATCTAAACAAGCCCGACTCTAAAATCAGGTTCACTCTTACCGTGGCATATAAGCAAGAGAAACCTAAATGTAGAGGTATTAAGTCTAGGAATACACCTTATAAAAACACGGACTGTGAGAACAAATTCATTGTTCAAACCCGCCTCAATCGAGGGAAATTAATCGAAGTTGGGAAAAAAAGTTACTTGTGCCAAAAAAGATACAGCCATAAATCTCATCTCACTGAATTTGAGAGAATGCACACTGGGGGAAACCACTCTCAGTGCAAAGTATGCCAAAAAAGTTTCAGGCGTAAATCTTATCTCACTGAGCATATGAGAATCCACACTGGGGAAAACCACTCTCCGTGCAAAGTATGCCAAAAAAGTTTCAGGCGTAAATCTTATCTCACTGAGCATATGAGAATCCACACTGGGGAAAAACCATATCAGTGCTCTGAATGCCAGAAAAGGTTTAGTATCAAACCGAGTCTATATCGACATGCATTAACCCACTCTGTGGAAAAGCCTTACCAGTGCGCTGATTGCCAAAAAAGTTTCAGCCGTAAATCTTATTTCACTGAACATATGAAAGTCCACTCTGGGGAAAAACCTTATCAGTGCTCTGAAGGCCAGGAAAGTTTTTGTAACAAAAGCGCACTCACGCTCCATACAAGAAGAACCCACACTGGGGAAAAACCTTATCAGTGCACTGATTGCCAAAAATGTTTCATTTACAAAAACAGTCTCACTCAGCATAGAAGAGCCCACACTGGGGATAAACCTTTTCAGTGCTCTGAATGCCAGAAATGTTTCAGTTTCAAAAGCAGACTCACTGAACATACAAGAATCCACTCTGGGGAAAACCCTTATCAGTGTTCTGAATGTCCAAAACATTTCCACCGTAAATCCATTTTAACTGCACATTTGAGATTCCACACTGGGGAAAAACCTTATCAGTGCTCTGAATGCCAGAAATGTTTCAGTGAAAAAAGACATCTCACGCTCCATATACAAACCCACACTGGGGAAAAACCTTATCAGTGCTCTGAATGCCAGAAATGTTTCAGTGAAAAAAGACATCTCACGCTGCATATACAAACCCACACTGGGGAAAAACCTTATCAGTGCTCTGAATGCCAGAAATGTTTCAGTATAAAAAGTCATCTCACAGTGCATATAAAAACCCACACTGGGGAAAAACCTTATCAGTGCTCTGAATGCCAGAAATGTTTCAGTATAAAAAGTAGTCTCACTCGGCATACAAGAACCCACACTGGGGAAAAACCTTATCAGTGCTCTGAATGCCAAAAATGTTTCATTTACAAAAACAGTCTCACTCAGCATAGAAGAGCCCACACTGGGGAAAAACCTTATCAGTGCTCTGAATGCCAAAAATATTTCCGAGACAAAAGAAGTCTTTCTCAACATATAATAACCCACACTGGGGAAAAACCTTATCAGTGCCCTGAATGCCTAAAAGATTTCAAACTGAAATCACTTCTAACTGCACATGTCAGATTCCACACTAGGGTAAAACGTTATCAGTGCTCTGAATGTGACAAATGTTTCAGTGTAAAAAGCAGTTTCATTCATCATATAAGAACCCACACTGGGGAAAAACCTTATCAGTGCTCTGAATGCCACAAATGTTTCAGTACAAAACACAGTCTCATTCATCATATAAGAACCCACACGGGGGAAAAACCTTATCAGTGCTCTGAATGCCAGATATGTTTCATTGAAAAAAGCCGTCTCACTCAGCATATAAGAACCCACACTGGGGAAAAACCTTATCAGTGCTCTGAATGCCAGAAATGTTTCAGAGAAAGAAAGACTCTCGCTCAGCATATAAGAACCCACACTGGGGAAAAACCTTATCAGTGCTCTGAATGCCACAAATGTTTCACTGGAAAAAACAGTCTCACTCATCATATAAGAATCCACACTGGGGAAAAACCTTATCAGTGCTCCGAATGTCAAAAATGTTTCAGCCGTAAATCCCATCTCACTGACCATGTGAGAATCCACACTGGGGGAAAAAAATTATCAGTGCTCTAAATGTCAGAAAAGATTCAGAGGTAGAGATGGTTACAAGCGCCATAAGAAAACACACCATCAAAATAATTCAGTGCTCCGATTGCCAGAAAAACATCAATTTTAAACTCAATCTCACTCTACATGAGCAGACGCACAGAGGGAAAAAACATCACCAATGCTGTGAATGCCAGAAATTCCTATTTGATAGGCACAGCCTCACTAACCATAAGCGACTCCATACGATGAAAAACCTCATGAGTGTTCTGAATGCCAGAAAAGCTGCAGAGAAAAACGCTATCTCACCATGAGAAACTCCACACTGGAGAAAATCCTTATGCCATAAAAGCTTAAATCTGAAAGACAGTGTTATGCTTCATGAGAGATCCCACTCTGGGGAAAAACCTTATGAGTGCTCGAAATGCAAGCAATGTTTTGGGTACAAATTACTTCTCACTTGACACAAGTGAACTCACACGGGGGAAAACTCCTTATGTGTGTTCTGAATGTCAGATAAGGTTTAGTCTTGAATACAATGTAATTTCACATGAGAGAATTCACACTGGACTAAATAAAGCCTTATACAGGAGGGGAAAGCCAGAAACGTTATACTCAGAAAAGAGATCTCAGTGTAGCCATGTAGTGTTTTTGAGGGTAGGGGTCAGTGTGGAGGAGTATGTTTAGGGCAAGCAGAAAGGGCCAGTGTTTTGTGGGAACGGATGATGGCAGTGTTTTGGGGAAAGGGGCTATGGTTTTTAAGGTTAGTGCGGTGAGGTTGGTGGCAGTGCTGTGGGGTAGGGTGCCATGGAAAAGGGCTAGGCTATTCTAACTCCTTTTTGTTCTTGTGTAGAGTCTTGGAAGGTAGATTCTGATTTTTCTAAAGCTCTTGAGCTGTCTGATAACTACAATATACTCTTGCTGCTTCAAGGCTCCGGTCGGTCTGGGATTCAGTACACTTCTGGAAACTCAGAACCTTGTGGGCTGGATCCATATTTTTGAACTCCCACTTGAAAAGGGTGGAGGTAGCATGTGTGCCCATCTCACTTTCACAATTTGCATCATGCCTGTCCTAGCTATCCTAGACAATTATTGCAAGTGTAAATCAATCAATCAGTACATTTATAGTGTGCACTACTCACCCGAGGGTTTCAAGGCGCCGAGTGTGGGGGGGGGGGGGGGGTGCTGCTAACGCTCGAACAGCCAGGTCTTGAGGTGTCTCCTAAAGGTGAGAAAGTTGTGGGTCCGTCGGAGGTGGGTGGGGAGGGAGTTCCAGGTTTTGGCGGCGAGGTAGGAGAAAGATTTGCGGACTGTTGTTGTTCTTCAGGTGCGTGGTACGGTGGCGAGGGTGAGGCTGGCTGAGTGAAGTTGGCGAGTCGGGGCGTAGAACGAGAGGCGTTTGTTGAGCCCCCTTTCACAGGACTGGCCCAACGGAAACTCTTTGTTTTTTAGCACATTTCTGGGTTTTTGTTGTGCATTTTTCAAAGTATTTGATTTTGGGGATATTAAGTGTTTACAACAGGGATCTTCAACCTCTTTTCTGTAGTGAGTGGCACTTCTAATCAGTGAAAATCTTGAGCTACTTAAGGCTAAACATCTCGCGCATTGTTACCAGACAGTTTGTCAAGTACGGCCTTTTAGATTGAAGTCTAATGATCTGCCTGCCCCTTCCGCGCCATGGTACTCCTATGATCTCAAGAAATGTAGAAGAAAATGTAGGCCCCAATAACAATTTGGGACGAAGACTTACAGCCTATTCTTCAACACAATTAAATCACTTTCATCCTTTGATTATAAAAATGTAGCAACTCCCAGCCGAAAAGCTGTGATGAACTAACCGAATTCTTTTTTCCAAAGTAAAAAAAATATTCCTGAATTTTAAGATAACACCTGATAATTCTTAGGGACAGATACAGTGGAGTAACGTACGATGAATAAACTAACTTACCATTTCCTGGTAATGTGTACATTCACCCCACTCTCTGAAGAGAAAGTCTCTAATCTTATCAACACTATGAAATTTGGACCCTGCAGATTCTTGCCCTCCATTCAATTTCAGCTACCATTTCTGCTCATCTCAGTTTTTAATGACAATGGTGCTCAAGTCCGGCTTTTTTCCAGATGCTTGGAAAAAGGCTTTGATTTTGCCCCTTCTAAAGACTCTTTCCCTCGATCCCTCAGATGTAAAGAACTACAGATCCAAATTGGCCCTTCCTCTTCCTGATGAAATTTTAGAAAAGGCCATGAATCAGGAGATCACCATCTTTTTTGAAAATACGGACTGTCTGGATCCTGCTCAGCATGGGTTTAGACCTTACTACCGTACAGAGTCAACCTTATCGGCAGTAACTGAAGAGATCAGATCCATTGTGGATAGAGGAGATTAATGCAGCCTTGATCCTATAGGATCTCTCGGCCACATTTGATACGGTTAACCATTTCTCTTTGGTAAGCCGTTTAGAAAGTATAAGCATCAACGGTACTGCTCTCAAACTGACCAGGTTATTTTTGTCAAACAGAGAACAATTGGTATCTTTGGAAGATTTTACCTCTGCCCCATTTTCATTTCCTTGTGTGGTTTCGGGGATCTTCAATAAGTCTGACTTTGACAGGGTTAAGACTGATTCTTATATGGCTGGGCCTGAACTGGGATGGAGAAGTGAGCTTAAGAACGATGATGGATTCAACCCAGATCTGTGACTGGGGGCGAGTGTCTGAAAAGTTTCAGCCGTTCGTCAATCATCTCCTTGTGTTTGCTTTGTTTGCCCTAAGGCGGCAGGGTACGCCCAGACATGGGTCTCTTGCTTACTTTGCCACTGGATTCAAGCTAGGCTGGCCGATGAGGGGTTTTACCCCGAAACCGGTCCCAGTATGCTTGTATCTGAAAGAGACTATTAGTTATAGATTCCTTACCTTACATTTACCCCCAGGCTTCAGACTGGATCCAGAGATAATTTTTCTTAGCAGTACACCTGCGCTTCAGTAGGTGGGGTTGGTCGACTCCGTGCCTGGCGTCGTAGTCGCCGGGATGATGTCACAGTGTCTACTTAGACGCCACACTTGCGTGCTGACGTCTGTCTTTTTCTGCGCCAGCCAACCCAGATCCGGAGAGGGTGGGCCTTTTACTCAGTTTTTAACTAAACCCTTTTTCGACTTTAGTCGATCTCTTTTTTTGAGTCTTTGACTTCTGGTAGCACAAGGGATGTCCCATCGTCGGACCGGCTTCAAGCCCTATGATTTCTGTCACAAGTTGATGTCAGTCACGCTCCGCATCTCGTGTGCCTTTGGTGCCTGGAGCGTGACCACGATGCTGAAGTCGTGCTCCAACTGCCCAGCCATGAACCTGAAGTCTTTACTGGAGCGGTCCCAAAAGCATTTAAAGGCCCGGCAGTCCGCTCCGCGCAGCTCTAAGTCCCCTTCAAGAGGAAGGTCGCGGGACCAGTCACTGAGTCATCACCATTCCTCTTCGAAGTCTTCGCACTCCTCAAGTAAGTTGATGCACAAAAAGAAGGCAAAGATTCATCATCGCTCTTCGCCTTTTCTCTGTCCGTCGGCCAACGCGACGCTGGACCTGGAGCATTGTCGCTCTCTGGCTCCTTCCTCGTATCACGCTGGGGCGGCTCCACGCTTCACTACCTTTCCCAGAGCGTCCCCTGCCCAGCTTCGTCAATTTAACGAAGCACTGCACAGCATCTTTGGGCAGCCCGACTCCGCAGGCGTGCCTTCGGGCCCCACAGATTCGGCTGGGGGCTGTAGGCCTTCGATGCCGGCAGATCCGGCCCTGGCGCTGCAGGGTCCCGAAGGATCCAGGCCTGGATCCGGATTGGTGCTAGTCGCCTCACAGTACCTTCCCCGGCACCGATTCCAATGGCGATGACCCAGACTCCGATTGTGCTCCCAACTGGCATCAACCCCAACCTCACTCCGACATGGACATGGTGCTGGACTTTTGTATTGCTGTTCATCAGTGGCATTCCCTACCCCCCTGAGTGGCAGCCTGTGGAGGACAGGGAGGAGTCTATTGACCCTCTAGTAGACGAACTTGAGGAGCCGGACTGGCAAGATACAGTTGGGTGATGCCAGTGGTCTGGATACCTTCCCAGACCTTGGTAAGCTTTCTCCCTCTACCGTGGTTACAAAGGAGAGAGCCTCCTACGCTGTGGTATTGCGTAGGGCGGCTGAAACCTTGGGCCTCGAGCTTCCTACGGTGACTGTCAGTACTACCCTTCTGACTGAGGGGCTTCATCCGGAAGCAGCCTCTTCGGAGCCCCTGCTGCCTTTTAATGAGCCACTCACTGACATGCTTCTGGGAACTTGGTCCAAGACCAGCAGCTTCTGTGGACAGGATGATTACCCAATGCCACTACCCGGCCCTGGGCGACCCATTATTCCTCTCCTAACACTCTACCCCTAAGAGCTTGGTGGTCAAAGTGTCATCCTCAAAGGGCGCATTTCCTACTGATTGCTTAGGTGCTGCCGCAGTGCATAGAGGAGGCCTGGGCAGTGCTCACCCGAGCTGTTGCTGAGGGTCAAGACGCAGCAAAGTTCACCATCCGGTGTAAGCTGGATACCACCGACTCGTTGGGTAGAACGGTTTCCACGTCTGTAGGTTTGAGGCGCTACTCCTGGCTGAGAACGTCTGACTTCTCTGATGAAGTCCAATCTAACCTTTTGGACATGCCCTTTGATGGCCGTCGCCTGTTTGGTGACAAGGCGCTCGGGTGTTTAAAGAACTCTAGGGCTACGGCCAGATCCTTGGGCCTCGCGACAACTTAAAACCCCATGCAGTCTGCCTTTCGTGGCTACAGAAGGGGAGCCTCACTGCGTTCCACCCAGAGCCACGGGTTGTGCAAGCTACCCAGCCTCTGCATGGTCGGGGACGTGGGACCCGGCGTCATGGGTCTGGGGGCCAGTGGGCAGGCCATTCCACCAAAACCCCTCTGTAGTAGCCTCCAAACCTTCCTAGTCCGATCTTCCAGGGCCACCAGTTGCCAGTGGGTGGCAGGATCTACCATCACGTCCCCCACTGGCTCAACATCACGTCGGACAGGTGGGTTTTGCAGATAGTCCAAAAGGGTTTCTCCCTCCCCTTCGAGACTACCCCTACCTCTATGCCACCAACACTCCATCCCATGTTGGAGGATCATTTTGCCCTTCTCTGCCAGGAAGTTACAGATCTCTTTGCCAAGGGAGCTATTGAACGCGTCCCTGTGCCAGAAGTAGGTCGTGGTTGCTACTCCCACTACTTCTTGGTACCCAAGAAGGACAAAGGCCTGCGTCCTATCTTAGACCACAGGGACATCAACCGCTTCCTTCGGAAGGAGAAGTTCAAGATGTTAACCTTGGCTCAGGTCTTGTCTGCCCCCGACCCTGGAGATTTGATTTTAGCCTTGGACTTGCAGGACACTTACTTTCACATCCCCGTCTTGCCTGCCCACCGGCATTACCTACGGTTCACGGTAGGCCACACGCATTTTCAGTTTACTACTCTCCCCTTTCTCCTTACCAGCGCCTCCGTGTGTTCACGAAAGTGATGGTGGTGGTCACAGCTCATCTGCGCAGATCAGGGGTTCCAGTCTTTCCCTATCTCGACGACTAGCTGTTAAAGGCGGGCTCGCCGAGACTGTTGTCTCCCACCTCCAGACTACGACAGACTTCCTGCATTCGCTGGGGTTCACAGTTAACGTGCTGAAGTCGTACCTGATTCCCTCCCATAAGCTCCTTTTCATCGTAGCGGTTCTGGATACAGCGCAGTTTTGGGCCTATCCTCCCTAGCAGCAAGTCCAGGATATTCGGGCTATGATACCGATGTTTCAGCCTCCATCCCGGTTTTCGGTGAGAATGACACTGAGGCTGCTGGGTCTCATGGCCTCCTGCATCCTGCTGGTGGGTCATGCCAGATGGCATATACATGCTCTGCAGTGGGACCTGAAGTTCCAGTGGGTGCAACACGAGGGGAATCTTTCCAATGACGTTCAGATTTCGGAGGGGACTGCAAGTCAGTTGCAATGGTGGTTCACAAACCAGGATTGCGTCAACTGCAGACCCCTCTCCCTTCCCCAACCTGAGTTCACAGTAGTGACGTATGCTTCACTCCTGGGATGGGGCGGCCATATGGGAAAGCCGGAGATCATAGGTTTCTGGTCTCCGGTAGAGTCCAGGCACCACATCAACCTTCTGGAGCTCCGGGCGATTCGTCTTTCACTGAAGCCATTCCTTCCTTCTGTCAAAGGAAGGACAGTGCAGGTGTTCACGGACAACACCACCGCCATGTGGTACGGCAACAAACAGGGCCGGGTCGGGTCATGGACCCTATGTCAAGAGGCTGTTCTTCTTTGGACATGGCTGGATCATCAGGGCATACCTCTGGTGGTTCAAAACCTGGCAGGTTCCCTGAACGCCAGGGCGATCAAACTCCGCCACTGGTGCATGATGGATCACGAATGGTGTCTTCACTCGAAGGTGGTGCAAGGTCTCTTTCAGCAGTGGGGAGAGCCTTGGTTAGATCTATTCGCCACGGAAGAGAACGCGCAATGTCAGCAGTTCTGCGTGTTGGAGTTTACAAAGCGGCTCTCGCTCGGCAACGCTTTTCGTCACGAGTGGAGTTGCTACCTCCTGTAAGCCTTTCCGCCTGTACCACTTCTGCCAAAATTGTTGAAGAAGATCAAACGCGTCCGGTCCCAAGTCATTCTCGTGGCTCCGGACTGGGCACAAAGAGTCTGGTACCCAAAGCTCTTGAGCATGGCCATCGATCCTATTGTTGTCCTCACTTATCTTATGTGTGCTCCCTTTGAGCCCCTACATAATTGTCCTCTTCGCCTCCTTTGAAGACTGCTTTTTTGCTTGCCATCACCTCTGCTCGCAGGGTGAGTGAGCTTCAGGCTTATCTTCCAGACCTCCCTTTCTTGCAGTCCATCCGGACAATGTAGTCCTCTGTACTAAGCCCTTTTCTCTGCCAAAAGTGATTACCTCTTTCCACATAGGTTAGACCATCACATTGTCCACCTTCTTCCCTTCTCTGCACCCTTCCAAAGAGGAGGGTAGATTCCACTGTCTGGACCCAAAACGTGTGCTCTCTTTCTACCTTGACCGCACTAAAGACTTCCGGGTGGGAGATCAACTCTTTGCGGATTATGTGGGCACCAAGAAATGTCAGGCAGTGCACAAAGGTACCATCTCTCGATGGGTCATCCTATGCATTAAGATCTGTTATTCTTTGGCTAAAAAGGAACCTCCAGTAGGACTGTGCACCCACTCTACCAGCTTTGTTATTGCAGTGCACATTAAACACGTCCGCAGTTTTCAACCTGAAGAATGCTGCATTTATGTTTAAATTAGGCCGTGTTATCATGTGCCTTACCGCTGCATATTTTAATGGGGCAGTTGCTTCTGAAATCTAAGCATGCTGTACTTGTGAGTTAGGCCAACTAGCTCTAAGAGTCTTTTTTTCCCTATAACACCCCATGTTTCCTATGGAAGTTTCTGCACTAGGTTCTGCTTTTGTTCACCCTGTGCTGCTGCAACACACACCTGTTATGAGGCAAGAGCCATCAAAAGCATTGATACACAAACTTCAAGGCAGACACACAACTGCCTCCATTGTCTTGGCGTGTCTCCCCCTAGTGTTAAACACCATTACGCTGCCCGCTTGTCCGATAAACCTTAGTGACAACTGAGAACATGCTTGGGAAACCTATTAGGGAATTCACAGCCATACGAAAATACCTCAATCACTATTGCAGACATCGCCTATGAGTATTTGGAAGGTTTTTAATTTACATGGGCACACTTTATCCTTACACTTGTTCTGAAATGCCTAGAACTGTTACAGCCTTCCAGAAGACTTATTTTCTTACCATGCTCCATTTCATATAATTCTTTTATTGGGCGGAGAGTCACCATGAGCCGCATGCCACGGTGAGTTGAGGCACATTTCCTGACGTCAGCGGATTCATCTTTCTACAGTATATTGTTATTGTAGTGAATGTTGTCTAAAAATTATTTTATTTTTCACCTATACTAAGAATAACAGACATTGACTAAACAGTATATGGTTGTGTCCCGTTCGGACAGGTTTGTATGTCCTGGACTGAATAGCTTTGAAATGTAACGCTAGCACAGTTGTTCAAATGTCTGACCTAGATTTCTTTCAAACCTTTCTTATATTTCCTATGTATGTATTCGTTTAGGTACCACCAGTGAATTCACCACTCTATGAAGATTAATATGATCACTGGATGGTTTTGTATATTAAAACCCTTCTTTATAATTATATTGGTTCGTACACCATTTTTAGGTCTCGCCTGGGCCAGCGCGGATGTTCTGCTGTGCGAGGCTTTTAGTAAAGGCTTTAAACTCTGAACACACGCTTGTGCTTGTTTATCCTTGCTGTCTCTCTTTATCACCTTCCCCTTTTCTGCCTTTCCCTCTCTCTTTCTTTGGGACTTTTTCAATGGTTAACAAAAAACTGTAAAACCTGCTGACTGATCTTTGTTCTTTTAATAAGGCGTTATTTTTTTATCACCCTGTGCCTGGAAGCTATGGCAGATTGGATTACGACAAACCCATGAAAAATGGACCTCGTCTGCCGGTTTCTGAGCATCAACCAAGAAGAAATATATTGCTTTATAGCTCGGTGAGATGAACTGACCCGTCAGAGATCCCACAGCAGCTCTGTGGAGACTCAAATTCACGAGCTCCTTCTTGCCAGGAGTAATGGGAACCAAATCATGCACACTCTGGAGCACGCTGTGCCCTCTGACCTTTTGCAGGCGACATAGTTAATTTTAAATCCCTCCTTGCACAAAAAAAATTCTGAATGCCAAAGAATCCATTCTCTTGAGGTCTGGAGCGTTGGATCTGTCTTCTATATCTATGCGTTGTAATACCAAATAATGAAAGCGCCTAGATTTTTGCACCATATAAGTCAAGGTAGTTTACGAGAACTCTGCGTGCCCCTTTCATCTGTTCCCTGCGGCGCCTTCATCATTCCAGGAATCCGACCCAGAGTTGGGGGCTCCCGCCGCATTCCTGTGCTTTGGTAGCCTGGTTCATCGAATTGTTGCCTTCTGAAACATTTAACCCCGGTTTGTTCAAAATGCCTTCAGTATTGATACAGTGCCTATTTATTACTTTACATTTACTTTCCAGTTGGCCCAGTAACATTTTCATTTTGGGAGGAGGTATGTTTTTGATAATTCAGATATAACTCCTGTAGAGGCGCACATTTCCATAGAGAATATTGCAGTCACAGTGTATCCTTCCTGCTATATTTGGATGGGTGTGGCCCGGAGCGTTTTTCAAAATCATCCAATTTCATTTTGTATATTTAGAAAGCTTTTTTCCTCTCCTTGTGCTTGCGAACATGAATTGTATTAAAATTACAATCCTTTACTGAGCCAATAGACTCTTCGATAGATATAGTATGCTGTGTTTGTCTCTGCCAGGCGCACAACATATAGACTGTTCACACACTTTCTGTAGTATGCTTCGTTCTTGGCAGATCAACTCTAAGCCACTCTCTACTTCTATCCTCTTGTTAGTGCAGCCCGATGTAAACAGAAATTGTAATGTATTGGCATTTATATAACGCTTACTACCCCTGACGATTATTGAGGCGCTTTTTCAGCGAGTAGCCCGCTACTCCAGGATCCAAAAATGGTTAGTGAGGAATCAGTATAAGGAAATATAAAATTAATTTGAGAGCTGGACATGTTGGTCTGTTAGTTGGGTTCAAAAAGATAGTGGAGGATAGAAGAGGGAAGGGTTTGCATTTATATAGAGCTTGCTACCCCTGATGAAGTGTTGAAGCGCTTTTTGGTGAGTAGCATGCTACTCCAGAACCCAAAAAGATGAATAGATAGTCAAGTCAAGTCAAGTTATTTATATAGCGCACTACATACCCAGAGGGTCTCAAGGCGCTTGAGGAAGGGTGGGGAATTACTTATCGAATATCCAGGTTTTAAGCTGTTTTCTGAAGGCTAGGTGGTTTTGAGTAAGGCGGAGGTGGATGGGAAGGGAGTTCCAGGTTTTTGCTGCTAAGTAGGAGAAGGATCTTCCCCCCATGGTGGTTTTGTGGATGCGCGTAACAGCGGCGAGGGCTTGGTTGGATGAACGCAGCTGGCGGGAGGGGGTGTAGAAGGATAGTCGCGTGTTGAGGCATTCGGGACCAAGTTCGTAGAGGGCTTTGTGTGCGTGGGTGAGGAGGCGGAACGTTATCCTCTTATTGACGGGGAGCCAGTGGAGGTCTTTCAGGTGACCGGAAATGTGGTCTTTGCGAGGGATGTCTAGTATGAGTCTGGCTGAAGCGTTTTGGATGCGTTGGAGTTTTTTCTGAAGTTTTGCGGTGGTACCGCCGTACAGGGTGTTTCCGTAGTCCATTTGGCTTGTGATCAATGCATGGGTGACCGTTTTTCTAGTTTCGGTGGGGATCCAGCGAAATGTTTTTTTGAGCATGCATAGGATGTTAAAGCATGATGATGAAACGGCGTTGACTTGTCTGGTCATCGAGAGTGAGGAGTCCAGGATGATGCCCATGTTCCGTGTGTGGTCCGTCAGGATGGGTGCTTTTCCTAGGGCTGCTGGCCACCAAGAATCGTCCCCGGCGGAAGGGGAAGTTCCTAAGATGAGGACTTCCGTTTTGTCCGAGTTCAGTTTAAGACGGCTGTGCTTCATCCATTCGGCTACTTCTTTCATCCCTTCGTGTAGGTTGGTTTTGGCGATGTTTGGGTCTTTGGTGAGTGAGAGGATCAGTTGTGTGTCATCAGCATAGGAGATGATGTTGAGGTTGTGTTGACGTGCGATGGTTGCGAGGGGGGCTCATGTATACGTTGAAGAGGGTAGGGCTGAGAGAGGATCCTTGTGGCACGCCGCAGATGACTTCGGAGGCCTCTGACTTTAACGGTGGGAGGCGGACTATCTGAGTTCTTCCAGTGAGGAACGAGATGATCCAGTCTAATGCTTTTCCTTGAATTCCGATGTTGTTGAGGCGTTGTATAAGGTTGCTATGACAGACTGTGTCGAAGGCTGCGGAGAGGTCAAGGAGGATGAGGGCGACTGTGTCTCCGTTGTCCAGTAGTGTTCGAATGTCGTCTGTTGCTGCGATGAGGGCAGTCTCGGTGCTGTGTTTGGCTCGGAAGCTGGACTGTGAGGAGTCGAGGGATTTGTTGGTTTCGAGGAAGGCGGCGAGCTGATTGTTGACGGCTTCCTCAATGACTTTGGCCGGGAATGGGAGGAGCGAGGTGGGGCAGTAGTTTTTGAGTTCGGTGGGGTCTGCTGTGGGTTTTTTCAGAAGGGCGCTGAGTTCAGCGTGTTTCCAGCTTTCCGGGAAGGTGGCAGAGTTGAGGGAGCAGTTGATGACGTTTCGGAGGTGTGGTGCGATGATGGAGTCTGCTTTGTTGAAGATGTGGTGGGGACATGGGTCTGTTGGGGATCCTGAGTGAATTGAGTTCATCAGGCGAATAGTGTCATCAGTGGTGATTGGGTTCCAGTCATAAAGGATGTTCGAGGGGGGTTTTGGTTCGGAGGTGGGTTGGGTGGGTTGGTTATCGAAGCTGTTATGGATGTCTGCGATTTTATTGTGGAAGAATGAAGCAAGGGAGTCGCAAAGGACTTGAGAGGGAGTGATGTCGTTGGTGCTGGCGGTGGGGTTGGTAAACTCTTTGACGATGTTGAATAGTTCCTTGCTGTTGTGGGCGTTGTTGTCTAGTCGGTCTTTGAATGCTGATTTCTTGGCTGTCCGGATAAGTTGGTGGTGTTTACGGGTGGTGTTTTTGAAGGCGTCTCTGGTGATAGTGTTTGGGTCTTTTTTCCAGGCTTTCTCAAGGGAACGACAGAGTTTCTTGGATTTCTTAAGGTCATCGTTGAACCGGGGGCGTTTTTGCTGCCTAGCTTGATTTGACGTTTTTTCAAGGGTGCTAGGTTGTCGGCGCTGTGGGTTAGCCATTGTGTGAGGTTGATGGCTGCTTGGTTAGGGTTCGATGAGTAGGCAGGGGGGTTTTGAAGAAGCGATGTGGAGATCTGGTCGATGGTGATTTTGATCCAGTTTCTTCGCAGAGTTGGTTGAGGGTGGTTGTGGATCGTGGTCTTTTTGCAGTTGAAGTGGACGCATCTGTGGTCCGTCCAGTGGAGAGCTGTGGTGTGATTGAAGGAGATGTGCTTGCTGGAGGTGAAGATAGGGTCGAGTGTGTGTCCAGCGTAGTGGGTGGGGGTGTTTACAAGTTGTTTGAGTCCGAGATTGGTGAGATTGTCCAGAAGGGTGGTGGTGTTGCTGTCGTTGCTTATTTCCAGGTGGAAATTGAGGTCTCCCAGTAGAATGAATTCCTCGGAGGGGAGGGCGTGTGGGGTGATGAAGTCAGTGATATCTTCACTGAATTGTGCCCGGGGTCCTGGTGGCCTGTAGAGGAGTGTGCCTCTGAGTGTGGTATTGGGGTCGGTGTGGATCTGGAAGTGAAGGTGTTCGGCGATAGTGAGGTTGACGTCAGAGCTGGTTGAGATGCGGATGGAGTTCTTATGGACGATGGCGATGCCTCCTCCTGTTTGGTAGGTGCGGTCTTTTCGAATGATCTTGTAGCCTTCCGGATGGCTATAGTGATGTCTGGAGCTGATGAGGCATTCATCCAGGTTTCTGTTAGGAAGGTGATGTCCGGAGAAATGGTGTCTAGTAGATTCCAAAGGTCGATGGCGTGTTTGTGAACTGAGCGGGTGTTGAGAAGGATGCATTTTAGGTAGTTATTGTCGGATCTCTGTTTGGTGATTGTGGATTTGGTGTGGGTCTTGGTGCAGTCGAACTTGCAGGAGTGGCATGTGAAGGGTCCATGGGTGAGTCCCGGTGCGGCTTGGTGGCATTTTGGTGGACGGCCAGGGTTGAGGGCAGTGAGGGTTGCGGCGTCGTATGTAATGCGGGAGGGCTGGGATTTGCGGGGGCCAGGGGGTCTGGAGCTGGGCGCGGTCCAGGCGCGGACGGGCGTAGACGGGCTTACCTTTGGCACGCCTTCGGCGCGCGTCCGCTGCGCGTGTACGCTGCGCGCAGGTCCATCTGTCATAAATGGATATTGGAGGGGGCGGAGCGAGGGAGGGGCCGCAGGGAGGCGTGCTCGGGGTGGAGGGGCGGGCTGGCAGGCACAACAACAAAATGGCAGCAAATCAAAACAGAAACACGACGAGATCGGCACAAGCAGGGATTATTTCTAAAATGTGGACAGAGGCACAGATTAACTTAGTAGCAGGCAAATCCAACAATGTGTATAGCGCAGCAGGCAATTCTAATTTTAACTTGCGCTACAGGAATACAAAAGCACTCGCGCAATGTAGGCTCAATGTAATGTAAAATAGCGCTACGATAATGCAGAGCACAAATTAATGGCAGCAATTGGCAGTCAAGCGCTACGATACCCAGTGTCCAGGGAGCGTGGGGAGCGACCGATACTGCACGAGTCAGGCTGGTCACAGCGGAGGCTCAGGCGGGTCAGATCTATACTATTAGTTGGAGGGAGGGGCCGCAGGGAGGTGTGCTCGGGGTGGAGGGGCGGGCTGGCAGGCACAACAACAAAATGGCAGCAAATCAAAACAGAAACACGACGAGATCGGCACAAGCAGGGATTATTTCTAAAAGGTGGGCAGAGGCACAGATTAACTTAGTAGCAGGCAAATCAACAATGTGTATAGCGCAGCAGGCAATTCTAATTTTAACTTGCGCTACAGGAATACAAAAGAACTCGCGCAATGTAGGCTCAATGTAATGTAAAATAGCGCTACGATAATGCAGAGCACAAATTAATGGCGGCAATTGGCAGTCAAGCGCTACGATACCCAGTGTCCAGGGAGCGTGGGGAGCGACTGATACTGCACGAGTCAGGCAAGATAGATCAATTATGGTGGGTAGGTTTTATTATATACACACAATGTACAAAAATTAATAAAATTCTGTTGTAAAGTTGTATCCAAGAGGCAAGTATAGTCTCTGATAATAATGTATACAATACTGATAAGTTTTAAGTTGGCTTGCCAGCAAGACTGATGCCCCGTAATGTTGATGCACAGTTGTGCTGAAGTATCTTAGACTCTTGTTGAATTGTCCCATCCACCTTGTAGGTACTGCTATTTGTATCAGGTCCACGTTGTAGGCAGTCACAAACGCCTAAATTGTGCACTATTTATATTAACCCCTTGTATGCTGATGACGATACCCAGCCGTCATGCACTACAGTGCTCGTGTGCTGATGACGGCTTGGTATCGTCATGGCCCGCCCCTGTTCCTTTGTTTACCGCACAGTGGCGGAAACGGGCTAGCAGCGAAGGGATTAAGCATAATGTAGGTCAGCAGATGACAGTAACCACTGTACAAGCTGTATTAGGTGCTTAGAAGTAGAGTGACATAGAGGGCAATAAACAATCCACTAAATCTTTTTTATTATTATTAACAGTCCTCCTAAGACCATACAACTCAATACGATGTACAAATAGCCCATTGGGGAGCAGTTCAGGCATCATCTGGGGATTACACATCCCAGAAACACAAGTGTCTTTCATGAATACAAATTGACTACTCCTCCAAGGACTGCACTGTATTATTGATACGGGCGAAAAGGCAAACAAGCAGTCAGGATGCGCACTGATTGCATACCCCCCACCTGACAGGATGGTGACAGACCCCAACCACCTGCAGGGGAAACGTGCCACCTAACTTAATAGCGGCTAGACGCTTTACTATGTAAGCAGACTGGTGGTTTACAACTGCGCCTACGTTGGGGCACCACATGTTTTTTCCAGCATAATCTGCTGTGCTCCCCCCTGTGTGGGATGATAGCACCCACTGAAACTGCACCGTTGTGTAGTCTGGGACAGTGCACCTTCCATATAATTCTGAACTGGGCCTTTAAATACTGTACTATTTTGTGTGCCTATTTAATTCAGGTATACAAAGAATGTAGTACTACTTGTATACTAGGGTAGGCCAAGGAAGATTGAGTTTCTATGGTGGCAGAAATGTTTTTGTCAAAGTGCTTTATGCCCTAAATACTCTCCCGTACCCTGAACATAATGAGATTACGTAGAATACACCTCTGCGTGCCGAATGCTGCCATTTGCATTTCAAGACCAGTGATTAATGTGGCTTTATCAAGTTTAAAGCCATTAGGCGTTTCCGACCTGTCTGATACTTGCATATGGAAAAGATGGGTCATTTGAACCTAAAGATAGATAAACATATTCATAGGTCACGATTTATGTCTGCATCTATTATAAAACTGTAAATTAGGAGAGGTGATAAGTGAGAAGTTAAAGGCAGCCGCTAATCGAGCTGCATTTGTACATAGGCCTTCCTATATTATGATATCTATTCCTGCTTAAGTCTTTAATTGTAATGAATACTTTAATACCCAGGCATGAAGTCATCGTCAAGCTGTTTAGATAATCCACCTGTCTCGCCACTTCTTCCCCACTGCATCCTTAACCAGTGGCCTAGCCAGTGTGCCTTGGGCCCCAAGGCAAGAAAGGAAATGTGACCTCTGCCGTTTATTTGGACTGTGGAAAACAGCAATAATCATTGTTCTGTGGGCCCCTCAGGCCTCTGTTTGAACTGTGACAAACAGCAGTTATCAGGGTTCAATGGGCCTTTAAGGCATCTGGGACCTGGTGCCACTGCACCTGCTGCACCTATGGGAAGCTAAGCTCCTGCCCTTAACAGCTTCTATTCTAGCCCCACTGGAGAACCGAAACAGCCAAGTACTGATCTGGCCATATATGCAGGCATTCAGCTGCCTCTTCAACTGAAGGGATTTAAGTCGCATGAAAGCAGCATGCGAGAAACAACCATTTTCTGAGGTAAAGTCAACCAACACCTCTTCTGTTCCAACCTGAATCCATTTAAAACCAGGGACGAAAAAACGGTTCATCGTCATCCCTTGCTAATCAGAAGGGTAAAACAGATTCATCTAACATTACAGTGTACCACATAACAAATTGTGATTCTGTTTACAAATTAAAACTAGCATGAATATAGAAAGGGGAGCCTTTGGCCAAAATAGCCATTTTCCCTACCCATACTTTTAACACATCTTATACAAAAAATGCTAATTACATTGTCATCCGGAAATAGTCCTTAGCGCCTACTCATAACCAAATGCCACTTAGAATTGTCTTTCACTTTAAGCTTTCAAAGGTATATTAATATAAAAGCAGTATTGAATTTTTTGACGTTGTGTACTCTTACCAAAATTTAAAGCATCAACTTTATATGACACACCATAGAAAAAAGGAGTTGTTTATATATACTAAACCTCCAGAAACGTTTGAATAACCAGTTATAAAGTCACGTCTAGCTTAGTTAGTTTATAGTCTTCTTTTTTAATAGTAATTATTTCGCATTGTTACTGAATATGCATGGCTAAACACTTATAAGGTCCCAAAGGCGAGACCTATTGGCTATGACAATGCTTGGTATTGATTGAGTACATTGAGCGGCAAAACTTTTTGATTAAGTCCTGAAGAATGCCGCAAACACCTATTTGGAGGGTTAATAGGCTGAAACATGTTGACCTCTTATTGACTCTTAACAGTGCATATATATTTCTCCCACAGTGTCCTATTTTTAATCCTGGCCCAGGGGTGTACAAATAATGGAAACCACATACCCTTTAGCAACTTTTAACTTTCACTCTGCTGCCCCCACTACCCTGAGCTCATTATTGTAGTATTTAGTATACCTTTCTCTATAACAAAATATGCCTGAACTCCTCCCTCTCAGTGAGGGGGTTGTTTCATGGTGCAAGGAGATTCGCAATAAGGAAGCATGCCAACTATGGTGGGAGAGGGAAATCGTCCTTTGAAAGGGATATTTCATCTTAGCTAGGTCTTCATTTGCAACAGTAATCCTCAGAGACCCAAGGGTTTCTTGATTGTGGTAGAAATGCATTTTTACCCCTTCATTGTACGTTCAAGCACAGACCATTGCATGAAATGCGATCTATGTAGGGAAAATACTCTGTGCACTGACAAAATGTGTTAAAATAACAGAAAGTTGATCATCGCAAATATAACTAGAAAGTTAATTCTAGCATATTTTTGATACCACAATAAGAAGTTTGGGGATCTTTATCTGATATCCTTATCAGTAAGTTATCTGAAATTATTGAACATAAACTTTTCCAAGTATTATTTCGAAAGATTAAGGAATTGGTCTTTTCTAAACTAACCCCAGTGTGTATGACTACAATATTCACCTCTCTCAAATCAATATTGTGCTTGTTTTAGTGAGAAAGCTAAATGATCTAGGAGAAACCAGGAACTGGTGTCAGTATTTTTCTTAGGAAGCTTCAAGTTAGAGAGTGAAAACACATTTTAGAATGCCCCAAATTTGGGATAAAGATATTTCAATATGTTTGACAAAAAGAATAGGTACATTTCATGACAATATTGAAATTCTGAACTAACAGGAACAAATATTTACACATTACAAAAATATTAGGTACGAAATTTCAACAATATAGGAAATACTGAGGTTCATGTACTAATAATCCATTTGGTGAAAAGTGGTTGCTTGTAGAGTCAGCACACTACTTTGTCTGTGATAGCTTTTAAATAAAGGCATTTTTAATACACCCCATTTTACTTTCACATTCACAAATGTCCCCTTGGCTTACTACCTCCTGTTACTGTTTTTCAGCCCACACATGGTTTCAAAGCTCAATACATACCTTAACAATGTATTAAATATTCAGAAGGCAAACTATTAACATTCCCCTTCCAAATTCTGAATTGTTAAATGGGCTTAGTACATTTTTTTAACAATAAAACATGAGGCAATTTTTCTCAATTCCCTCCAAATTAAGTTTGCTAATATTGTTAGTTGAATGATAACCGGTGCATGTACCTATTTAGTATTAGTGTTGCTTCAGATCAAATAAAAACCATCGCACATAACTTTTACACAATACTTAAAGACAGAATTTCTGACATCCAGCGTTAATGTTTTGTTAAATATATTTGCAAATGTTGTCACTTAAACAGGAAAGCAGCTAAAGCAGTCTCTGGACATAAAATAGGATGTAATCATAATCTTTAGATACATTTTCTGAGTTTCAGGAACAATGTGTGTCTTCTGGGTTTACTCTAAACCACTATAATAAACATATTCAATGATTTTAGATTTGATCTGTTTGTACTGGTTTCCATTGCAGACTTTAATCTAGATTTAGACCAAGGATCAATTCCACCCATGGCTTTTAAAATCTATTTATCAATGATCTGTATTAGTGTTATCGCAACTAAAACTGTAATAGAACTGATCTGAGAGATGGGCCTTCAAGTATTATGCTCAGTCAATTTATTGAACAAACTATGGAGTTAAAATCTGAATAGATTAGATCCTCAAGCTTTGCCTGACCACTGTATTTTACATCAATAGATTACTTATCAGCACATTTTCTCTAAGTACAATTCAGTCATCTTCTATTTTTCACGGAGCTCATGCTGGATCTGTTAGAACTCTTTCAAAAATATGACATTTAAATGTCCCAAAAATCAGGAATTCTAGTTTCAAGCCTGGTCAAACCTTAATGAATGCTACACCAAAACATGCCCTTCTGTTCCTACATTTTATTGTGCACCATTATTCAGAAATGCCATGATTTTGCTTTTGGAGTTAAAATTCTAAACAGATTTATTGTTATTGCCAGCCAAAAAATTATCACTAATTGGGAAGATAACAACAAGTGGTCTTGTGATGCTTGCTGGAATGGGAAGTATTTAATCAAAAAGTGGATGGAATTCAAGTTTAGGAGACAATTTTTACAAAAGTGTATGGATTTTGTATATATTTCAAATTGTTGACCTCCAAAGTGGCCTAAATAAATAAATTGAATTGAAATTCAAGTTTATCATTTGAATCCTATTGTTGGAAAAGATGTGATGTTGAACTCCATGAGGCGGTTCCTTTCCAGAAAGCAATCAGGTTGTAATCATGAGTCAAATAATGCTGAGGAGGTTAAAATATTCAAATTGAATTCTAATTACATATGAAATGTTCATTGTTCAATATATTTCTCTTAGTATTTTAATGTGAGGACTTTATTGCTTGTAGGAAGCATTATATTAATGAAATCACTGTATCCCACATTCTTTGTTTCCTTTCCTGTTCTTTATAAACGTTTCTATTTTGAACTTTAAAGATTGCCCGAAATTAGGAATTGTGCTCTACATAACTTTGCTGTGTTACAGTATGTTGATTTTTATGTACTACTTTTGTCACTTATGTGTATGGCAACTGATGTTCTGTTTTGCTTTAATAATCAGTTTATGTGTATTAGGTTTTATTATTCAATAAAATGTTTCAAACACAACAAATGGTACTTGATATGTATTTACAACTGCAGCATTTTTATTGTATGGGCAGTTTCAAAGCGGCCAAAAATATGGTCTGTGGGATACTGAGGATCACATTAGCATCAGCAGGGAGAGGTTTGGGCAGGTGATTAGGGGTACATGTAAGGTTGGAAGTAGAAGGGGAACAAAGCATGTCCATTGTGTGGACTGTGACTCCTGGAGTTAGTGTGAGGGATACCATGCTACCCTGTAAATGAATCCCCTAGTGATTAATATCAACAAACTTTATTCGGTTTTATAAAAGAAAAACATCTTCCAAGTTACAGATTGACAAATATAATATGTTCAAGTTAATCAGAACACAAGATAAAAATTCATGAATCACAGTAGTAGCATTTTGCATCTGTGAGATCTCAATGAATGCCGTTATCAGAATCGGTAGCCGCTGGGGACAACACAGTGCATTGACCGTTACTGGTTCAAGCAAAGTATCAACATCCGTTGGCATGACTGGTGGGAGTGTGAGACATGCGTCTAAGACGCATTCTTCTCCGCATAGCAGGCAGCGTAGAACAGGTAGGATGCAATCTTGCCAAATTGGTCTGAATGACAGAAAGCATGTGGTATTTATTTCTCTTAGATGAGGTAGTCCCAAAATTTGGACGGTGCGCTCACGACACTTCATCGCCAGTAGAGTTGTCTCCATGGAGAACTAGGTGTCGTTTGTGAAATGACTTGCCATATCGCAGCAATAGAAGCAAAAATAGTATTCCTGCAGCGAGTCCCAAAATGAGAGGCAATCCGCCAAACACAGAGTGCACAAAATTTGGAAATATTACTAGGACTGCTTCAAAAGGTGCTAACAGTCCAGAAAATATGGTCTTAAATACATGTACAATATGTATGTATGTATGTATTATGCACTTGTATAGCGCGAAACTGTCACCCAGAGGGTATCCTGGTGCTTTGACTCTACTAACCACCTACATAGTCACGTATATTATGCTGTTCTGGGAAAAAGATGGGTTTTTAAGTTTTTCTTGAATAAGAGGAAGTCCGTCAGGCTTCTCAGGGGCAAGGGGAGAGAATTCCAGAGCTTGGCAGCCACATATCCAAAGGATCGGCCCCCCATCCGTAGCTGATGAAGAACGCAAAGGTCTCACTGTGTGATACCAGGATAAGAGGTTGCGTAACATGACTGGGCCTTGGTCATGTAGAGCTTTAAAGACCAGACAAGATGCTTTAAAAAGGATTCGCTGTTGGACTGGCAGCCAGTGGAGATCCTTAAGTGCAAGGGAAGAGGAGGCAGCACGAGGCCTAGAAAGAGCCAGCTTCGCAGCCATGTTTTGAATGCGCTGCAGCTTGTTGATCAGGGTAGCAGGTGCCCCCAGAAGCAGTGTGTTGCAGTAATCTATCCTACTAATGAAAATGCCACGCACCACCTCTGGCCTGGCCTGAATTGGGAGCAGGTGAAGGATTTTCCGCAAAGTGCGGAGTAGCACCATACAAGTAGAGATGGTTTTGTTCACAAAGCTGTCCAGCTGAAGATTAAAATCAAACATGATTCCAAGGTTGCGGGCAGTAGCCGCTGCCACCACATTGCCCAGGGAGGAGAAAGGCCAGAGATCAGATGGTAAAGGACGCAGAACTCGGTCTAATGAGCAATGAAGTACCTCGGTCTTAGTACTATTAAACTGGAGCGAGTTATTTTTTAACCAGTCAGCGGTAGCATTCATGCAGCGATGGAAGGCCTCTGTGGACACAGCATCTTCTCCTTCAAGGGAGAAAATAAGCTGAGTGTCATCGGCATAGTTGATCACTGAAATGCCGAAGGACTTGATCAAGGTAATCAGGGGGCAAAGATACAAGTTGAACAGGATGGGGCTGATTGCGGACCCCTGAGGGACACCCTGTCCCACTCTCCTAATACCTGAGCGAAAAGGAGGTAAGGCCACCACCTGGTGTCTGTTCTGAAGATAGGAGATTAGCCAATCTCGTGCGAGTCCTGCTACCCCGGCTCCACCAACCTGTTGATAAGAATGGAGTGGCTGACCGTGTCGAACGCGGCCGACAGCACTAAAAAGGCTGATCGACCATTGTCGACCCGTGATCGAAGGGTGTCCAACACGACCACCAGTGCCGACTCCGTACCGTGGACCGGCCGGAAGCTAACTGGGCCACATCCAGACAGATGTTATTTTCCAGGAAGCTGGATAGAGACCGGGTCACAAGCTTCTCCATGATCTTAACAGGAAAAGGAAGCAACGAGATTGGCCGATAGTTAGACAGACAGGTGGGGTCAAGAGTGGATTTCTTTAGGAGGGGGGAAACCACAGCCAGCTTCCAGCTGTCAGGGACCGTGGCAGTGCTGAAGGACTGGTGGCAGATGGAGTATAAAGGCTGGAAGAGTTCCTCCTGATAGGATTTCCAATATTTGTGCGGGAGGGGATCAAGAGGGGAGCCAGAGGACACTCCACAAGCTAGGGCACAAAACTCAGCAAACGGAGGAAGAGAGAAACTCTCCAACCGCCGGTGAGCTGCCTGTTCTTCCAACTCGGCTACCGTGTGAAGTAATACGGGAGTGTCCAAAGACTGCAGGCAAGAAGTGTCTGGAGTGGAGAGGCCGCACAGAATATTCACGATTTTATCCTCAAACGCTTTTGCAAGTGAGTCGCAAAGAGATTGAGAGGCTGGATGTTATTAGCTGCGCAAGCCGGCCTGGAAAGGTCGTTTACTATTTTGAACAAAGCCTGCGATTTGTTAGTTGCGTGTGTCAGTGTGGCCTCAAAGTATTCAGCGTTGGCACATTTAATCTGAGCTTTATATTCCAGCAGTGTTAATTTGTATCGGGATTTGTCCGCCTCAGAATAGGACTTCCTCCATTCCCTTTCTGCCTGTTTGTACCGGTGGTTAAACTGGAGAAGATTGCTCGAATACCATGGCATGGCAGGCCTTCACCTGGCTCTAGATTTACGTAAAGGAGCCAGCGCGTCCAGCGAGTTAGTGATCTGCTGGCACAAGCTAGAATAGCTCGCCTCGACCTTCTCTCTCAGTTCAAAACCTCTGGGAAGCAAAGAAGGGAGATTAGGGTTATGCAGAAGTTTGGACCACTGCCTGTTGGCCTCGATGGAATCCAGGCCATTCCTATTGAGGGACTCTACGGGCAGGTAAAGGGAGAAATGAACTAATGCATGATCCGTCCAGCATTGAAAAGCTATTTCCTTAATCACCACCCGGGAGCATTCTGAGAAGATCAGATCTAAGATATGGCCCTTCGAATGGGTCTGCGATGGTACCAGCTGTTGCAACTGAAGGTTGCTGCATGCCTGGCACAGTTCCCTGAAGGCCGTGTCTAGCGGCCCATTAGGCCATTGATTGAAGTCCCCCAAGATAAGTAATCTAGTATGGGAGTTAGAAAGATCATAAATTAAGTCTACCAGATCTGGTATCTTAGATAGTGCCGAACCCGGTGGTCGGTAGCAGAGCAGATCAGAGTGCAAAACACCTTTGTGCCCTTTGAGCGAGAAGCACTTAAGTTCGAACCCTTGGATCGCTTTGACCTCAAATAGGGAGAAGGTCAAGGAGTCTTTAAAAATGAGACCGATTCCTCCACCTCTATTTCCCAGCCTCAGGCAATGCAAGATTTTGTAGCCTGGAGGACAGGCCAGTCCAAGTTCTACATCGCTATCCGCTCGGGTCCACGTCTCAGTTAGAAAGAGCACGTCCAACCTGTAGGAATCTATAAGGAGTGTGATTTCAGCATGGTGTTTACAAAGAGACCGGACATTCAGCAGGCCACAGGACAACGCCTCCGGCTTAGCGGAGTTGATGTTCAGCGCCTGGCTGGCTTCGGGATTTTGACGTAACTGAATTAACTTAGTCCTAGAGTAGGTGATAGGAGTGTGAGAGTCAAGGACAGCGTGACTGGCACTGGGCACGACCGGTGCACGAACGGGCGCAAACGGGCTTACCTCTGGCGCACCTCCGGCTCGCCTACAGCGCGCCCGCTACGCGGCACCGCTGCACGCATGAAAGTGGTACATCTTATATAGCCGTTAAGCGCGGGAGTCCTGCGAGGCAGATCTCTGGCCCCACACCCAAGATGCCGGTTATTCGGCACCTCCTGGTTACCCACACCCAAGATGGCGCCCAAAATACTGCGATGAGGTTTCCAAGAAGTCCTAGGTCCCGCAAAGTGCGAGTGGCGGTACAATTATAGTGCCGGTGAGAGCTACACTAGGTATGACCCCAGAAGATGTCCCCAATGCGCAAATAAGCGACTGCGTCCTAAGTCAAGTGGTACAATACCACTCGTATTCGACATGTTTAAGATATGACTTAACATTTCTGAGAAATGTATAGGGCAATTTGTAGTTAAGAGGGCATGTATCTCTGCACAAGTCCTTGCGACTTGTAGATCATAGGTTACTTTGGCAGAGGTCAGTGGCACAGTTTTTTGAAAAAGAATGGCTTTCATTCTGCTTAAAGTATCAATTTGTATGCTCAGACGTAAGTCCCTTGCTCACTTTGCCACTGGATTCAAGCAAGCCGGGCTGAAGACGGTCCTCGGAAGCTTGTTTCGGGTCCAGGGAAGGCATGGCTTGGCAGTTCGGGCTGGACTGTTCCCATGAGGCACAGGGTCAGACTGATTTGCATATGGCCATGTCTGAAATGGGGTGGCAGAGTGAGCTAAAGAACGGTGATGGATTAATCCCAGATCTGTTGACTGGGTGTGAGTGTTTGATTGGTTTAGATGCTCCGTCCATCACCACCCCCTTTTGTAATTTAACCCCAACACGTACTTCAACCTTAACCATAATACTATATCATTAACCAGTAACAATACCAGAACCATACATCCAACCCAGACCTTAACCGTTACACCAGTTCTCACTCTTAAACTCTAACTGTACTCCTAAGTCTGATCTAACACTATAGCCTATTCTAACTCAAAAGTAATGCCTCACCCTAACCACATCTCTTACCTTCCAAACCTCACCTTCAACCCTTAAACTAAACCCTTCCCTAATCCTAACTGTAACATTTTTCCTTTCATAGTCCAAATCCAAGTGCAACTCTTAAAAATACATTATTTTTAAATTAGCTTCAATATGCAAAACATGACAATTTGGGGGGTTCTAAAAATAGAAACGGGGAGACTAAGTAAGAGCATTTTAAGGAACCGGCGGCGCAGGGAAACATGAAAACCCTCTGTTTAGACTTACGATTACGCCCGATGCATTTCTCGAAAGAAATCCAGAAGTTTGCCGTTGAACACCAACTTGTACGTATATCACGCTCCGTTCTGGCCACGTGATCGAGTATTTTCTTAAAGGTACATCGCCTATTGGGCTTGATGCAACTTATTGCGAGTCAAAGAAAAGTACGTGCACAATCACTCTTTAACGCCGATCCGCATGCATGCATCAGACATTTAAACGTTGTTTTTGTTAAAAAAGACTCACGGGGGCGTGGCTAGCGGCCGAGCATGGCAGCAGCGTGAAGTAGGAGCTCCTCACGGCATAACGGCCTTTCGTAAAATCCGATAATCTAATCCGTCCAGCGCCTGCCCGAAGTGGCGGTACCTGCTCAGGAACCGAAGCAGCACCTCCTGATCCGACTCCGGCGAAAATCGAGTGCCGGGAACTGCACTTTTCAACTCGTGCGCAGTGAGGCCTACTCCGGAATGGCGATATCGGCCTGGCGTATTCATCGAACCCCGGCGGAAGTGTGACCTGCCCGGATTGAACTCAGTAGCGACTGCCGGCCCCCCGAGGAAAGGAACGTAGTGAACGACGCTCCAGCACAAGCACTACTGGTGAAAGTCTCTGGGGGGGCCGTTGAGACTTGTGGACGAGGGCGGCTGCTCAGGGCGGCAAACACCCGCAGAGAAACCACGGCGGTGGCTGGACAGTGAAAGTTTCCACACGGAGGGCGGCCCCTCGAGACCCCATCAGGCGCCATTTTGGAGGTGATGCCTGCTCGGCTCGAGCAGCACGGGAAAGGAATAAGCGCACCAGGAGTTCAGACGCCTACTGGATGTAGAGGTACCGAGCAGAACCTTCGTTGAGGCTGCCATCGACACGGCCGGGGGCCCCTGGATCCCTGCACTGCAGAACGCCGCATGAAGTACCCCTTCTAGCGTTGCCACTCTGGTCTCCACAAGACCCACGCTGCAGACCACAGGACGCTCAGCAATCCATGACCGGCATACAGTTGCCCGATCCCGTGATGCTTTAGGTTATTTCAAGACCTACGAAGCCTTCTTCGAGATATTCAGTCTATAGCTACCCTTTGTTCTACGCTCAGCCTTTCTATTGTTGACGCAGATACAAGCGCCCTGACGCACCTCGGTTAATTAGCCGTGACCACGTCCGCCCGAGCACCATTGGAATTTCTATGTCCCACTCACCATCTTGATGCTTTTATCAGGCAAACAATGGTAGTCCTGATGATGATCCGTTATCCATGAAAGGATCGAAACGCCGTCGACATGATATGTGGGCTTAACACTAGTTCACTATTATGTGCATAATATGTTTTGTTCCCCACATATGTGAAGCAAGTATATTACAGAGTCCCCTTCTTGCTCCATTTCTCGTTTACATGCCTGATGTATTTGTATATGTCTGTATTGTCCCTGAGTCTGTGTAAGCTTTGTGGATACAGGACTGTGTCCCACTGTTTTATTGCTCCTTTTCAACTGGTTATATGAATTATTGAATACATTTTGCAAGTCCGGCTGGACTTTTTTTGCCATTATAGTGCACATTGCGGCCTATAATTATTATACCCTTCTATCTTTGTGTCAAGGGCCATTGTTTTTCGTAAAATTGATACCCCAGGTCCTTGCCTACCTAGTGGGTTCCCTTGTTCTTTATAGTAGCATGAAGTACCGACGGCCTACTAGAAGAACCCCGGTGGTCCTCGCAACGGTCGGATGCCGATCGAGCTCCTGAGGCTGCATTAATAAGGCGACCGTGTGCGAAAGAGACTTGCAGCGGCCATAGCTACCGCCTAGCCGACGCCTAAGCTCCCGGGACAGCGAGACGCAAGGCTGCTCTGCCTCGAGTCATGGCGGGCAAAGGGACCAGAAGCTCGTCGACGCAGGTGAAATTGGACACATTTGCTTATAGCCAGCAAGGCCACTCACAAGTCAGTGGGCGACACTCCTCGGTGCTACTCCGGACATGGATGGCACCAAAAAAGTGACGCTGGAGGATATTATGAGGACCCTCTCAGAGGTACAAACAACAGTGGGCTCCATTTCCTCTGAAGTTACTCTGCTGCGGGCGGACTTTCAAAAGATGACCGAGAGGGTGTCTCAAGTCGAAGTGGTTACCAAATCACTTATTGAAGACACTTCCGAACTACAAATAGCGATGGAACACATGGAAAAAGTCACCAAGATGCTACAGGAAAAGCTGGACGACCAAGAAGGGCGTTCCCGCAGGAACAACATACGCATTCTTGGCCTACCGGAAACAGAAGGAAAGGGAGCAATGGACCTCTATGTCGAGGACCTCATCAAAAATAGACTGCAACCTAAAGGCCTGTCCCATTTTTTCTCCGTTAAGAGGGCGCACCGGGTGCCGGGTGGGACGCCCAAATCGGGAGCGACGCCGCGGCCTGTACTGGCTAGACTGTTTAATTTCAGAGACAGGGATGCAATCTTACAGGCGGCAAGAGTTTCACCGCCAGTCAAGCTCCAAAACTCCACTCTGCCCTTCTTTCCAGACTACACGGCAGAGGTGGCCAGGCGCCGGAAGTCCTTTACGGAGGTAAAGATGACACTACGAGACAAAGGCCTGCAATACTCAATGCTTTTCCCCGCCAAATTACGAATTGTAGCCGATGGAAAAGCATGGTTCTTTGATACGCCAGAAGTGGCGCGAGACTGGCTTGATGGATGGAGACAGGCGGGGCAACAACAGCGTCCACACAGAGATCGACCAAATCATCGTGACGACAAGCATACGGACGAACAGAACAATCGTCCTTCACAACACGCTGATGCTGCGGGACTGGAATCTGACTTGGAAAGGGACCCTTTTGACTCTGGGCAGCCGGGCCCTATCTAGAGGTGGACTTCACAAGAGACAACACATACGAACTACAGGGACCTGGAGTTGGTTAAGCTGAGTAGGGTGGGCATTAGCCGGTGACTGTAGGGACTCACCAACCCCACGAGCAAGTAAGATAGTAGGGAGTGGGGAAAAGCACTCTGCCAAGTTGGGGAAGCGGGCGGGGAACAGTCCGTGGAGCAGGGGAGCAGGGAGGGGGGTTGGAGGGGGAGTTCGAATGTTAATGTTATTGTTATTTGTCATCACTTCTACTCTATGGTACACTACAATGCCAAAAGCCACACAATTATGGTACACTACCACATGGCACCGCATCTGTGTTGATGTCGGCCATCGATCGCTTGCGACAATGATTACACGACCCGATGGCCCAACAGTTAAATGTAGTGCCCGTTGAGGACACGCCTGTGACGACTGACGTGCCCCCCTGCGTATGCTAGCCTGGAATGTTCGGGGCTTGGGGGATAAAATTAAAAGAGGTCTGGTCTTGCAAGCAGTTAAACGTCAGGGACCTGACCTAGTGCTGCTCCAAGAAACACACCTTGCAGGGTCAACATGTAAATCACTTAACAGATGTGGGTATGTTATGGCAGTGCATGCAGAATTCACAACGGGATCCAGGAGCACTGGGATACTCATGAAAAAATCATCACCTTTTCTTGTAGATGCCGCAGGATGGATGATCAGGGTCGCTTTGCGGCATTGCACGGACAATGGGAAGGGAGACCTTTGAATGTGGTCTCAGTGTATATCCCCCCGGCACTTCACTCAACGGCACTACCAGCTCTTGGTAAATTTCTCCTAGACCTCCCGGAGGGGGACACAATCCTTGGAGGGGACTTTAATGCCATAAAAGACCCCGCGCTAGACACCTTCCCTGTGAGAGACCGCCCATGGGGTTCTGCCGCACTTCCTGGTTTTATAGAGGCGATGGGCCTTACAGATGTCTGGCGACAGTTGAACCCAGCGACTACCCACTACACATACTTTTCTGCAGTTCACAATAGCCTTTCACAAATAGACTATTTTTTATTTCTGGGGGTGGGTCTGGGATCGATAGATAAAATGGATATCCTGCCTTGGGGTGTATCTGACCACTCCCCGATATCTCTATCACTCACCACCAAAGAGAAGAAATGTGCTCGAACATACCCAATATATCCCAACTATTTGAAAATCCCTAAGATAAGGAAAAAACTTAAACAGGCAACCGTGCAATATTTCACAGAAAATGAAGGGACCGTCTCCTCGCCCTCTGTACTTTGGGAAGCTTATAAAACAGTCCTCAGAGGGGAGGCGATAGCAGCGATAACGGGACACAAACGGGATTCCAGATGTGAACTCACGGAACTGGAACTAACACTTCTCAACGAGAACGTTGCACACATGTCAAATCCCACACCGGAAACAACACACTTATTACAGCTCCGCCAACAGCAATACCGGGATCATCTCAAAACAACCGTCAAAAGTTATCAAGCAAACACGTTACACAGAATATACGGTGTGGGAGACAAGGCCGGGAAAATGCTAGCGTGGCTGGACAAGAGTCAGAGTCAGAGTCAAATACACTTTATTCGATTATTTTAAAATCATAAAAGTATGCTATACATCCATTTCTGATCACAACAATAAAGGAAGAAATTATAAAAATCTTTAAAAACAGGAATTCATTATGTACAAATCTTCAATGGTGATCAAGATAACTGTACAAAGATTATATACAGCTACATCGTTTTTTCACTCACTATAGATTTCTTCAGGTTTTTCAAAAGATTTACATAGTTTGTACAATGAATTTACTACCAGTCTATTTACAATTCTATTTACAGTTCTATATTACAATCAATTTACAACAATAACCTGGCAAGGTATGCAGACTTTTTCAGAGAACTAAGTCAGATGGTAATAGCCTAGGAACTATTCGGTCAAAATGCCAGTTCCCATGCTATCGAAGTCTTTTTTGTCTGGACCGAATAGATATTGTCAGGAAATTGGCTACCTCGTACATTATTAATGGTGTTTCCATAAGCTGCAGGAACAATAAAGCCGGTTTAACTTGTATAAACCCTTGTTCTTTCAATATAGGCTTAATAAACTTCTCCCTGGCATTTTTAAAAAAAGGCAAAAAAACAGAAAATGCAATGAATCCTGATCAGAGAAATCATCACAACTGCAGGGAGCATTCTCGTGGGGCCTACACCACTTATTGTATTCACTCAGCAGAAAGTGAGCCTGGTTGAAACGAAATTTCGTAAGGAGCCACCGGTGGTATGGTTTATTTACTATCATCAGATATGGTTGGATAGCTAAAGTTGTAATTGTCATGTAATGAGACCTTACAGTTGGCTTCATTATTTCACATGACTCTCTTTCTGCTTCCCTTTTCTTTATAAAGTGGGACTTGACCCAGCTAATGTCTTCTCTTTTTAGACCTTCTGGTTTGGTATATAGATCAGGGCGGCCCAGATATCCTGCTGTTGTTTTGATATATGTTAGCCACTCGATCTCAGCCACTCTGTCCCGCCCCATGCAGTCTCTAATGATCTTATGATTTAGGGTTAAGTTGGAGTTAAGCCATGTTTTAATCCATGACAAGAGTGGGGCCAAGGACAACATGTCTTCAATATACCCTAACCCCAGTTCCATATGGATTGAAAAAGCAGGGGTAGATTGCGGTAGGCCCATAAGGGATCGTAAAAACATATTCTCCGCTCTTTGGATGCGGGACATGTTCTTAAAACCCCATATAGAGGCCCCGTACCTGGCTATTGCCAGGGTTTTAGCTCTATAGATAGACAAGATAGCCTCTGCTGGTTTGCCACCAAGTCGTTTTGCGAAACCCAGAATAGCAGCAGATGATCTTTTTACTGCTGCTGCTTTATTCTGGATTTGTGGTGCCCATGTCCCTTACTCATCAAACACCACTCCTAGATAGGTGAAAACTTTGACTTTAGAGAGCACGGAGCCTTTACAAGACAGGGTTTTGATGTTATTCTTGCGATTGCCCACTGCCTTGCGTGGCTGGACAAGAGAGGGGGTAGTAGCAGAGGCATACAGAGACTGTACACGCATGATGGTCAACTACAGACACACCCTGTACAAATAGTACCCACCCTGGCATGTCACTTTCGGGACATATATACCCCAGAAAGTGACGTCACTACCCAGACGGCGACAATTTCACTAGAGAATATTACCATCCCCGCGCTCGCACAAGAGGCACAGCAAGAATTAGAAACTGATCTTTCAGAAGAGGAAATTCAATTGGCGATACAAAATTTGCAATCCGGTAAGGCATTAGGCCCCAACGGCCTGCCTGTAGAGTGGTATAAAGCGGTGGCCCCTATGCTAAGTAAACCGTTGCTGAATATGTATACCGACAGCCTTGATAGGGCGGCACTGCCGCTTGACCAGCGTACTGCCACCATAGTGGCTATACCTAAACCGGGTAAACCACCGACTGCATGCACCTCCTACCGCCCCATATCGTTGCTTAACGTGGAGGCTAAAATCCTGGCACAGATCCTGGCCAGCCGTTTGACACAACACCTTCACACGCTGATACACCCTGACCAGTCGGGCTTCATGCCCCACAGGAGCACAGCAATGAATCTCAGGAGGGTCCATGGGGTGATGGCGCGTGCACACCTTATTGCTGAGCAGGCGGTGATCCTTTCCCTCGATGCCAAAATGGCTTTCGACCTAGTGGAATGGGAGTATCTATTTGCAGTGCTTACTCGTATGGGCTTTGGACCGAAATTTAGAGCATGGGTACCCCTGCTGTACACGTTACCGGTAGCGCAGGTGGTGGCAAACGGACACATTTCAGCGTCGTTCCCACTGCGGCGGGGGACTAGACAGGGATGCCGGTTGTCTCCTTTGCTCTCCGCCCTGGTGCTTGAACCACTGGTGATCCTGATTAGAACAACGCCGCTGTTTCGAGGTATCAGGTAGGAGGAGGGGTGGGAAGATAAGATCTCCCTATATGCTGACGATATGCTAATCTACATGGTTGACCCTGACAGCGGGATCCCTGCCCTGTTGCACCTCTGTAACACACACGGGGAGTCGTCGGGTTATACCCTGAACTGGTCAAAATCAGTGGTATATGTGCTCAAGGGCCCGGAACCATTGTTGCGGGAGGACTGCCCCTTGGCCTTAACAACAACCTCCTTTAAATATTTGGGTATTTTCATCACAGGAAATGCCACTGACTTCTTTGACGCAAATTTAAAGCCACCTATGGAATGTCTACGTGCTGACGTTAAACACTGGGCGACTTTGCCCCTGACCCTCCTGGGAAGGGCGGCTTTGTATAAAATGATGGCACTCCCCAGATTCTTATATGTGTTGGAAAATACCCCTTATTTGGTTGCACCGCGCTATTTTAAGCAGATTGCGGCGCTGGTCTCCAGCTTACTCTGGAATAATGGCCCGGCACGTATCACCCATGATAAACTGGTGAAGAGTTGGTACGAGGGAGGGTTTGCACTACTCAATGTCCAATTATACTACTGGGCGGCTCACCTTAAAATGATCAATCAATGGGTCCACACCCCACGAGAGGACCCAGCATATAAAGCGGACTGGTCTCAACTAGGAACAGACGGCATGCTCTCCGTCTTATACAACAAATCCCAGGTTAGAAAACTGATTGGCCCGACGCAACACACAGCTGCATTGTGGCATAAAGCACAAACACGACTGGGCTGGGCAGGGAAACTCACCAGGCTGACACCACTGTGGGATACAAAACATTGGGGAACCTCAGATTATGCAAAGGTTTTACACAGTGGGACCGCATAGGAATCTCCACGATAGGGGACCTATGGGAGAAAGGCACAGTGATTGCATTACCACAACTCCAACAGCAATATGGTTTAGGCCCCAACGAGACGTTTAGGTACGTACAGATACGCCACGCACTACTCCAAGCAATTCCACCAGACACTGATCTACCAGAGTCTTCGCCACTAGAAGATAGACTGCTGACGGATTATATGCCTCAGAGTGCAACTTCTCTTACATATAAAAAGTTAGTCAACAACCTGGCGAACCCCACATTACACCTTAAGGAGAAATGGGTAAGGGACATAGGAGAGGTTGATGAAACAGAATGGAATGAGGCGCGATCCTCACCGAGGGAAGTAGGCATATCGGCGAAATTCAGATTAGTACAACTCAAAATTCTGCACCGAGTTTACTACACGAGAACATTACTTCACAGGATACAAAGGACACCACACCCATTCTGCCTCAGGGGATGCGGGGAGGAAGGGAATCTGTATCACACCCTATGGGAATGCCCGCTGATACAGGAATACTGGAAACACATTATGCGCACTGTCTCTCAAGCACTTAAGATATCTGTCCTGCCTGAACCTCGAAAGTGTCTGTTGAACATTTGGGACCCCAATGATTTGGACAGGTATGGACTGTTGTGGGTCGCACTAGCCATTACAGTAGCCAAGAGGGACATAGCACAAAAATGGGGTGTTCCAGAACTACCAACAGCAACTCGATGGGCCAAAAATATGGACTTGTTGATGGTAACGGAAAGGGCGGTGTATGTGCTCAGGGCATGCCCCCGGAAATGGAACAAGATCTGGGCTCCCTGGAACACTTGTAGAGGAGAAATCTGTGAACCTTTGCCAGAGAACGAAGATCTAGATTCTGAGAGGAGGATGATTAGGAGGGTGGGTGTTTAGTTCTTCATACTCCGGGCTGTCGCACGATTGTGGCTTACTCATGTACCGAATTGTAATTAAACTGAATGGCTGCTAAATGATGAAGTGTACAGAAGACATACTACACATGATGACAAATAGTTCGATTTTCTTTTCCTTTTCTTTTTTCTTATTATTATCTTTAAAACTTTCACGCATTGTTGAACACGATATAGAGGGTTAGATGGGTATACCTTATGTAGAACTGAGACAGATTAGTAACGTTCCAAATACTGTACTAAGGACAATTGCTGCTAGAAATCCATGTACCTGTTGGGACTAAATTTACGACATGTTCGAACATGCATTACCCTACTGTATTACCAGTCTAATATTAAGTAGAACCAAGTTGAATCCTCCTGCAATATTGTGTATGTCACTGATGCCTTAATGACAATAAAGATTTTCAAAAAAAAAAAAAAGACTCACAGTGTGTGCGCAACCTCTTTGAATTATCACTCGTCATTGGCACAATCACAGATAAGGTCATTATTCGAACCAAGACCCCGGCAACATGCACATAGGTCTTCAGGCTATTGCATCTCGTAATAAAAGCCTGCCTTCAGCATCGCAAATGGTATGAACCAAGAATTAGATACATATGGAATCAAATGCGCTGGTTGAAAAGTGTTACTTGGGCTAAAAAAAAAGCCAACCATGGGGTCGCCTAATTCAAAGAACTTCACCATGTGCTCTATCTCTAGTTGCAGCCTGGGCTGGCTGTGCCGTCCATCCCATCCCATCCCATGGTTCTTTCGTTGAGCCATGTCACAAAATCATTTGATGTCTCTTGGGTACCCGACCAGATGAAAAATACATCATCGATGTATCTGATGTACTTAGTAATGAATTCAGTGAACGGATTGTTGTTGTAAATAAATTTGGTCTCATAGAGACCCATAAACAATACTTCTAATTCCGGTGCAAAGGGGCAGCCCATGGCCACCCCCTTCGTTTGGAAAAAGAAGTCTGTGTCAAATTGAAAATAGTTTTTTTCAGAGTAAACTTGGCCAATCTCACTAAAAAACGTGTAGGTACTCTAGTAGGTTGTTCTCTTTGATCCAAGAAAATTGTTAAAGTCTCCAAAGCTTGGTCCTGAGGGATCTGGATATACAATGAGACTACACTCAAGTGACACCTACACTCCCCCAGACTTTGGAAATAACACTCGCAGAAAAGGCTCTTCCTACAGTACATCCAGCTCTGGCGATAATTCATCAGGTAGCGATACTGGGAGTGATAATTCCTACCCACGAGGCAGGGGCCAGGGTAAAAGGAACTTTAGAAACAATTGGAGGGGCAACCAACAACAACAGTGGTGGTCACCCCATCCCTGGCATTTTGGAGGTATGCACCCTTTCTTCCCACCACAACAACCAGGACCGTTCCCACAGCCGATGGGTCCCAACATGCCCAGTTTTCCAACCAACTTTCAAGCTAACAACTTTAATGGGCAGCCTTTTTTAGGGTTTGGCCGGGGGAGGTCTCTGGGCAGAAAGAGAGGGAACCCACAGCCCCAAGTACATTTCAGCCCCCCATCAACGTCATCAGAAGGGAGGACTCTGAGGAGCAACTCCTCCAAGAACAAGGAGACAGGACAGAGCAGTGCAGCACCAGTATAGTTATCAATCTGAGCAGTCATGTGCTGACCCAACAGGAGGAAGAGGCCTTAAATAAAGGCTTAGGCTTTGTACCTACCCACCACAATGACGAGTTTGAAACCAGGCTAGAACTAGCCAAGTTCCTTAGAAAAATTAGACTACACTTCTTCTTCGCAGACAAAGAAGAGAACACACAAATGGAGGAAGATACTAACACTGGTTTAAAGTGCAAGTCTACTTTTACCCCCCCCAGCCATCTGATGCCTCCCCAGGTCCTGGCTTATGAGCAGGCTCTAGAGAAAGAGATGGATGAGCTCTTTAGGAGTAACCACAGAGTATATAACAACTTACCTAAAACTCTACACTCAGCGCTGAAATCCTTGACTGACAACAAGAACCTAACAATTAAGCCAGCAGACAAGGGCGGTTCAATCGTGGTAATGGACACTCAAGTGTACAGAACTGAGTGCCTTAGACAATTGAACATGAGACAATCGTACGCCCTAGTTAATCATGATCCAACAGAGGAGCTGATAATGAACATCAAAACCATGGTGGAAGAAGCCTCTACTGAAGGTTGGATTACTCCAGCCGAGGCCAAATATCTTTGCAGCGAGCACCCTAGGATGCCTTACTTTTACACCTTGCCCAAGGTTCACAAGGAGCAAAGACCCCCCCCCGGGGCGTCCGATCATTTCCGGGATAGGGTCAGCCCTTGAACCCCTCTCCACTTTCGTGGACCATTTCCTGAGACCCATGGTACAGGAAATGCCCACTTATTTAAAGGACACCACTGACCTTCTCAGATTGCTACCTAACCTGGAGTTTGACAGAGAGACTGACCTCTTAGTTTCATTCGATGTTGAGGCACTCTATACCTCCATCCCACAGGATGAGACACTGGACGTGATACACCATCTTCTAGAGTCCAGGGAGCTCAACAGCATTACTCCTGTCTCATTCATAATGGCCTGTGCCACACTGGCCATGAAGCAAAACTTCTTTAAATTTGAGGAACAGATTTACCTTCAAACCTCAGGGACCAGCATGGGGAGCGTTTACGCTCCCAGTCTGGCTAATCTGTACGTCCATTCCTTTGAACAGAGTCATGTACTGAACCAGACCAACCCTTATATTCAGCAATTACAAACTTGGAAGAGATACATTGACGACGTTTTCGTCGTGTGGAGAGGTTCGAGTGAGAGCTGCCTTGAATTCTTAGGGTGGCTTAATAACAGGAATAACCATCTTAAATTTACCATCGAGATCGGAGGGATACAACTAGCATTTCTGGATCTCCTTATAACAGCAGGACCACATGGCCTACAATCAGAGCTATACAGGAAGCCTACTGCAAGGAACTCCCTGTTGTTGTTCGATAGTAACCACCCGCGAGCACTCAGAGAGAGCCTTCCGTTCAGTCAATTTTTACGGTTACAAAGGAACTGTTCGACCAGGACAGCTTTTGAAAAACATTCTGAAGACCTCAGCAGGCAACTCGTGGCACGTAAATACCCTCCTCAACTTGTCAAGAAGTCTATGAAAAGGGCTAAGAATAACAACCGAGAAGCACTTCTGGAACCCAGACCTCCCAAACCGGATTTAGAACGCCTCACCTTTGTTCATACCTTTGGGAGTCTTTCTAATGGCATCCAGAAGGCGGTCAAAAAGCACTGGCCTATTTTGAACTCTGGGCGTCTTACCCTTCCACGCCCACTTGTCTCATTCAAAAGGGGCCCAAACTTGAGGGACAGATTGGTTCATACAAGGCCACGCGAGGAGATGCCCAGAGCAGTGGGCACATTGTGGAATCTTCCCCCAGTTCAGGGGCATCATCCCTGTGGGAATTGTCAGGTCTGTCCACAAACTAAAAAATCACTGGAAGTAGATATAGGTACCAACAGACCGTGGAAGCAAGTTAAGTTCACCAACTGCAACAGCGACCACGTGATCTATCTCATCACCTGCCCTTGCGATTATAGATACGTGGGCATGACAACTAGGAAGGTCCGCACACGGATATCAGAGCATAAGAGCACGATCCGTTGTGCCAGACAAGCCACCAAGCTAACTGCCCACTTCCTGGAAGCTGAACACCAAGCCACAGAATTTCTTTGGACTGTTCTAGAACAGCCGTTCATTCCTGCACATACCACAGATGTGGCCAATTAGCTGCTAAAAAAAGAACAGAGATGGGTCCTGAAATTGAAGACACACAAAGAGGGACTTAACGATGACATCCCGTGGTCCTCTCTGTGAACTGCTGCCTTTTCAGGTCGCTTACGTCCATATAAGTATGAACAGGCTACAGGAATACCACTAGGGAGAAATGCCACCCTATCACTATTGAGCCTTGATGAGATAGGCATTAGTTCAGTCTCTAGAGGTTTATGGCATAGTGTGCTATGATACCATCAGCGCCTACAGTTTAATCTCATTTGCCTTTATTTTACTGCAGCCCGCTTATTCTTTGTTATTTTACCATCAATGCAAATGAATAACATTAGTCTTTCGTGTGCATGTTCATCACGCGCTTATTCCTTGTCCTAAAACAGCTGTTGTTTGTTTACCCCTCTCTGTAATCCCCGTTTCCGTGGTGACAGTATGCAGGTCCGGAACGAGCGCCTTACATGTTTCCTGATAGGCGCTTGACCCACGTGACAGTCTAAACGGGCCGAGCTGTTATCCAATTGGAAAACGCGAGAGAGACGCGAGGCTCACGCGTTACATCACCGCGCACCCAATAGCAGCGCGATGACGAGTGAGAGCTCCCTTCGGCGCCCTTGTTTACAAAGCGTAATCGGCAACGCATATGCCGTATGACGCCGCTCCAACGCTGTTAGTCATTCGCCAGTGCGCTACCCCGCGTGACCTTTCCCTCAATCACGTTCGAGTATAATAACATCTCCTCGCCAATGGTCGGTACCTCCCCAGATGGCCAGGACGCCGGCCAGGAGTACCGACGGTTAGGTAAGGAGGATTCTCTCGTGCTTGCTAGTGGGTGTATAACAGTGCCCTGCAGTGCTCTTTTACCATCTAATCACTGTAACTGGTCTAGTTGACCATGTTCTGTTTGCTTATTTAAAGCATAGGGGCTACTTTGTCTATGTTTATATTTCGTGCAATTGATGTATTTATGTGTGTCCCACATGTTTCCTAGAGCGGTGCTTCATTCTTCCCCTGAGCCACAGCCAGGTGGGGTGAGGCCATCTTACCTTACATGTCTAGGTAAGAGTTTATCAACCTTTGGCATTTAAAACTTTTTATCCAAATGTTTTTGTACCAAGTTTGCGCTAAGGTAGTGCTTTTTAACAACATACTATTATGTTTCAGTCTAAAGCACATATTGATGGTTAGACTATGTGGCCCATTACTACTTGTAAACCTTTTCTCTCATCCACTTCCTATAGTGTTCTGCACAGACTGTAAGGACACCCAGAACGTCCAGGTGACTGTCTGCACTTGCTGTGTGTTCTCCAGGGTGTTACTTTCTTTCACATGGTGTAGTAGTTTTTATTGGTATTTTTGGTCCTGAAGAAAGCAATTGACAAAATAAGTCGCTAAATTGCTGAAACTAGTCGACCACACTGCCCTGAGGCTGTCCACATTATTGGTCAGTGAGCAGGCGTATTGCTTTTAACATTGGTACGGTAAGCACAATTGGAATAAAATCAATGTTGGGTGCTTAGCCTTAACCAATTTTAAATCCACTCCCTTTGGTTTTTTTGTTTCTTCACATCTTCTTTTGCACTACACACCCCAGTCCCATCTTGTTTACCACTTACTTACATCAAGTGGTATACCACACTGTCGTCCTCTTATTCTAGTGAGGCTACCCCCTACCACCGGGTTGACCTCCTAAGAGAGTACCGATTAATCTCTGACGGGTGGTACGGATAAAATTCCCAAATGATGAAGGGCGGATCCGAATGGTGACTGATGGGTACTTGTCCTCATCCACGGAGAGCTCTCTGTGTCACTACTTGGTTGTAAGGGTGAGTCCTGGTTTGGTTTCTTGTATGTGGGCACACTTACCTCAGACCCTCTGGTACCTTTGGTATATATACGTCCATTGTAACCATTAACTGGCTGGTTTCGTCGAATTGTATTGATGTTAGGTATGGGCGAAATTTGCAAATTCGCGTTTCGCGAATTCACGCGAAATCGAATTCGCAATCCGCAAAATCTGCGAATTCGTGCGAATTTGCGGATTTTTGTTTTTTTGCGTGTTCGCGGGGTTTTTTGCGTTTTCGCTGGACTTTTTGCGTGTTCGCGGGCCGCTTGCATGGCGAAGTTACCCATGCAGTCGTTTATGGGCACAGCACCCTCTGGTTCACCACTGCCACCCTCTGGTTCACCCCTGCCACCCTCTGGTTCAGCACTGTCACCCTCTGGTTCACCCCTGCCACCCTCTGGTTCACCACTGCCACCCTCTGGTTCAGCACTGCCACTCTATGGTTCACCCCTCCCACCCTCTGGGTCAGCACTGTCACCCTCTGGTTCACCACTGCCACCCTCTGGTTCACGACTGCCACCCTCTGGTTCATCACAGCACCTCTGGTTCACCACTGCCACCTCAGGTGTGCGTCAACATGTTTCGGAACTCAGTGTTCCTTCTTCAGGACGGGTGCACAACTTCCCAACCCTACTCACGTGTTTTTTAATAAAAAATGTTGTTTTCTAAACTTTAGAAAAAAGTGAAAATTATTTACAGTGAGAAACTAGGCTATGGTGTGCCTACAGCGGTTTGTCCGGATCATGCAGTTGCATGTCTCATTTAGACTGTCATGTTTTGCCTCACGAGCATGTCCAGAAAGCCAGGGTAGGTAGGTGGACTCCTAATAAAGTCCGCCAAAGTAGGCCTCTTTCCTCCCTGCAATACTCCGCTGGGAGCACACCAGAGGTAGAGTCCATAATCAAGACTACTAACCTCGCCTTGCACCTTTTTAATAGCACCAGCCAGAGTTTTCGAATAAAATTTTTTCTCACAAACCTACTGGCCAGGTGTCTTTTTAATCCTCACCACACCCTTCACTCACATTCTCCCATATACCCCAGCACAAGCACATAACACACACCACACATAGTCAACCACTCTAGTGCTCCCGCGCAGTCGCTGGTCGTAGCACGCCGCATCCCTCTAGCGGGGTGCGAAGACCCCGATGATGAAGCATGACACCAAGGGGCCTGTTGGTGTGTGAGGGGTATTAAACACAACACTGGGTGTCCCCCACTTCCTGAGGTGTACACCCGAGTAGGATTCTTCTTGTTTAAATTATCAGTGCCCGTGGAGTGAGAATCCTATCTCTATACTCTACCTCCCTCTGTTGATACTTGTTGTTCACCCCTGCCACCCTCAGGTTCACCACTGCCACCCTCTGGTTCAGCACTGCCACTCTCTGGTTCACCCCTGCAACCCTCTGGTTCACCACTGCCACCCTCTGGTTCATGACTGCCACCCTCTGGTTCATCACAGCACCTCTGGTTCACCACTGCCACCCTCTGGTTAAACACTGTCACCCTCTGGTTCACCACTGCCACCCTCTGGTTCACCCCTGCCACCCTCTGGTTCAGCACTGTCACCCTCTGGTTCACCACTGCCACCCTCTGGTTCACGACTGCCACCCTCTGGTTCACGACTGCCACCCTCTGGTTAACCACTGTCACCCTCTGGTTCAGCACAGCCACCCTCTGGTTCACCACGGCCACTCTCTGGTTCCCCACTGCCACCCTCTGGTTCACCTCTGCCACCATCTGGTTGATCACTGCCACCCTCTGGTTCACCCCTGCCACCCTCTGGTTCACCCCTGCCACCCTCTGGTTTAGCACTGCCACCCTCTGGTTCATCACTGCCACCCTCTGGTTCACCACTGCCACCCTCCCCGAGACCTTTTGTGACGCAGCGGCAGCACAAAAGATGCCCCATGGTGCTGGGTATTAACAACGTGACGCATCTCTCTGTGAGATGCGCCACGTTGTAAAGCCCTGCGCCATCTGGAGGCATTCCGACTCAGCCTCCTAAAAGTGGCTGAGTGAAATCTACAAGAAATCTACAAGATTTAGGCCAATGCTGCGTCAAAACCCTGCGCCTTCTTGAAGCAGGCGCAAGGCTTGATGCAGCATTGGGGAGATAGGGCCCCCCCAGAGCATTGCTGCGCAAGCGCGACGCAGCTCCAGCAATGCGCTGCTTTTACGGCACAGATGCGTGACGCATCTGTGCCGTTTTTGCCACATGGTGTGGCGCACAATAACTGGCGCATCCCTGGGGATGCGCCAGTTATTGTAAATCTGCCTCTATACATTTAGCCAACGAGGGAACACTTACTGATTAGACAGTAGAAAGTACTCCAGTTGAGTAGAGGTATTGCACAAAAAGGTGGCTTCTTCGTGGACAAACATGCAGGGCGGGATTCATTCTGCCCCCTGATAGACTCGTTTTTTGTGCCCTTCTGCCCTCTGTTAGACTCATTATTCCCTTGTTTTTCTGCCCTTCTGCCCTCTATTATACTCTTTTTTTGTGCCATTCTGCCCTCTGTTATTCCCTTGTTTTTGTGCCCATCTGCCCTCTGTTAGACTCGTTTTTGTGCCCTTCTGCCCTCTGTTAGACTCGTTTTTGTGCCTTTCTGCCCCGTTAGACTCGTTTTTGTGCCCTTCTGCCCTCTGTTAGACTCGTTTTTCCCTTGTTTTTCTGCCCTTCTGTCCTCTGTTAGACTATTTTTTGTGCCCTTCTGCCCTCTGTTTGACTTGTTTTTCCCTTGTTTTTCTGCCCTTCTGCCCTTTGTTAGACTGCTTTTTGTGCCTTTCTGCCCTCTGCATCACCACATCATCACTCAGCGCTACTCCAGCATCACTCAGCTCCACCACAGCACCACTCAGCACCACCCAGCACCACCACAGCACCACTCAGCACCACCCAAGCATCACTCAGCACCATCCCAGTATCACTCAGCACCACCACAGCACCGCTCTGCATCACCACAGCACCACTCAGCACCACCACAGCACCACTCAGCGCCACCCCAGCATCAATCTGCGCAACCAATAATAATACTGGATTTTGTAAAGCGCGAACAGCTACCTCGCTAGGAGGTGTCCCGGCGCTAGTAGAACACAGATGACCTGGAGGCTAAAGATAGGAAAGTTAGCGGGGTTGGGTGAAAAGCCAAGTTTTCAGCAGTTTCTTGAAGCAGGGTTCAGAAGGGGCCTGTTGGATTTCTTGTGGTAAGGTGTTCCACAGGGCGGAGACGTTTGCCGAAAAAGTCCGACCGCCTAGTCGAACCTTTTTCGTGCGTGGGACGGCCAATTGAACACGGCCATTGGACCGCAATGCGCGGGTTTGGGAGTATCTCGGGAGGCGTTTTTTCAGGTATTCTGGACAGGAGCCATGCAGAGATCTAAACGCCAGCGTCAGCACTTTAAATTTTATTCTGCTGGCAACTGGCAGCCAGTGCAGGGATCGAAGATGCGGAGAGACTGACTGCTTGAGAGGCATTCGCAGTAGCAGTCTCGCAGCCGCATTTTGAACTACCTGAAGTTTTTGTGTCAGGTATTTTGGTAGGCCTAGGTAGAGTCCGTTGGCGTAATCCAGCCGTGAGGTAACAGTGGCATGGATAACTGTTTTCCGGCAGCTCTCCGGGAGGAGTCTCAGGACTTTTCGGAGATTTCTCAGCTTGCTCAGGCAGCAGCCGGCGACTTGTTGGATATGGGAGGTAAAGGACATGCTATCATCCCATCTCACTCCAAGATTTTTTGCCGAGTGACTGGGTGAGGGGGCAGGGCCCATCTCCGTCGGCCACCAAAGTTCTGAGGTGGGGGTGGGACCCTTGCCAAAGAAGATAACTTCGGTCTTATTGGCATTAAGTTTTAATTTATTTGTGTTCATCCAATGTGCTATATCTTGGAGACAGCCTTTGAAGTTTGAAAAGGACTCTTGCGTCATCTCAGAGTACGGAAATACCAACTGGGTGTCGTCGGCATACGAGATTGCCTTGACACCCCAGTTGGCAATTAGCGTAAAGAGAGGAGCAAGGTAGATGTTGAACAAAAGGGGGCTGAGGGCCGACCCTTGCGGAACTCCACAGCTGAGGGTCTTGGGTGCCGAAGAGATCACCCCAAGTGCCACCTTCTGAGTTCTCTGGGATAGATAGGAGTGTATCCAACCCAGCGCCCTATCCTGAATACCTATCTCAGCCAGCCGGCTGAGTAGTCTGGCGTGGTCCACCGTATCGAAGGCGGCCGACAGATCCAGGAGTACCAGCATTGCTGAGTTACCTGCATCCATCGACCACCTTACTGACTCGGCTAGCTCAATAAGCGCTGTTTCCGTGCTGAAGCCGGGTCGGAAGCCAAACTGTGTCTCGTGTAGGATTTTGTTTACCTCTATAAATTTGCTCAGTTGGCGCTGTATGACTTTCTCCAACATTTTTCTCGGGGCAGCTAATAGAGATATTGGGCGGAGATTAGTGAGGTCTTCTGGATCCCCATTAGGTTTTTTCTTTAAGGGTAGGAGAGTAGCATGTTTCCAGACGTCCGGAAATGTGCCCAAAGCAATGGAAGAGTTCCAGATATGTTGAAGTGTGGGAGCTACAAAGTCAGCTATAGAACTCCATAATTTAGCTGGGCATGGGTCGTCAGGGGAACCGGATTTGCATCGGATAAGTTCTTGCCTTACCTCACTCAGGGGAATGTTCATGAACTGGGTGAAGGTCTCACCTGGCTCGTCATTACTCGCGATGTCCTGTTTCACTGTTTTTATTACTGGTCCAAAAGAGTCGTACACCTTTTTTATCTTTTGGTCAAAGAACTCGGAAATTTGCTCGCATAGCGTAGCTGTTGGTGCAACCTCCCTCTCAATACACTTTGGTTTGAAAAACGACTGTACCACTTTGAAGATCTGTTTACTTGACTGTTCTGCCTGTAGAATCGAATCCGCATAAAAGCGTTTTTTACTTTTTCTGATAGCTTTCCGTAGATTTTTGGAAGCTTCCTTATACCTGGTTCTTTCTTCCAGGCCGTAATTTGCTCTCCAGAGTCTCTCCAGCTTTTTACATGCTGCTTTCTCTTTCCTTAGTTCCTGCGAGAACCATGGAGCTGAGGTAGAGTCTCTTTTTGATAGTGCTCGGGAGGCTGGCGCAATGGAGGAGACCATCTTTCCGACCCACTCATTGAGGAGTTGAGCATCTATATTGGCATTGTTTGTCAAAGATGGGGTGGTTTGTGCCAAGACAGGGCCCATAGTATCGGGGGTCAGCTTTTTCCATTGTCTCTTCAGGAAGTAACATTTGCTAGAAGCAGGAATGTCATGCACCATGTTCAGTGTAAATGGGACAAGTGAGTGGTCTGACCATGTCAGAGGGAGTGGTACCTCAGGCAGCACATTCTTGATGTTAGAGAAGATGAGATCAATAGTATGGCCCCCTGTATGTGTAGGGCCCTCATTGATCAGTCTAAGACTGGCCATATTTAATGTTGCTCTGAGCAGCTCTGCCATGGCACAGTCGGGTTTATCCATGTGGATGTTGAAGTCACCTACCACAATGAAATGGGGGTGGAGGAGCGAGCTCTGAATAATCGTATCTAGTAGGGTGATTAGGTTGGGGTCTACGCCGCCCGGAGGGCGATATATCACTAATCCTGCTAGTGATAGCTGAGGGCTCGCCTGAAAGCAGAAGTGAAGGCCTTCGATTCCCTGAATAGTAGTGGGGGCTGAAGATGTTAATATTAGATGTTCTTTAAAAATAATGGCTACGCCACCGCCTCTTTTTGTCCCAGGGCGGTTGGCGAGGCATATTTTAAATCCCAGAGGGACTGCAAGTGCAATGGTGGTCAAGTTGTCCTCCTTGATCCAAGTTTCTGTTAAAAACAGGATATCCCATTCCTGCTCTTCTAGTAATAGCCAAACATCATCTGCATGTTTGGCTAGGGATCTGCAGTTCAGTAATCCAGCTCTAAGGCCTATCTGAGGTGGGGGTTTGGGATTAGGGGGCCTCACAAAGTCTTTGCTGCCAAAAGCTATCCCACAGTTGCCACAGATCTTAGGGGGGTTGAAAGTCAGAGGATCTGTAGTGTGAGGGCAGCATTTAGATGGGGGATCGAGAGCCTTTAAGTCCTCACCTGACCACACTATCCTTCCACCTTGTGTTCCACTACCAGCAGCATGTCTGGCCCCGGCCGCGGTCTGGTCGCGGACGGGTGCAGACGGGCTTGCCTTAGGCGCTCCCGCTGCGCTCGTCCGCTGCGCTTCCGGTGGAAGCACATAATAAGTAGGGGTGGAGGAAGGGGCGTGGCCTGACAGGTGGTGGGCGTGGCCTGCGTGTCCCAGGGGAGGGCGTCCACACCAGGAGTATCACGTGGCACAGGGGATCGAGGTAGAATTGTATTATGTCACAAAAATACACTCAACAAAGTAAAACAGTTTTAAAATCACATCAATTACACCAAAAGTTTTAAAAATCGCTAGGGCGACTCTCCCGGCTTCCGCCTCAAGAGGTCAGTAGGATCTGCCTCGCGCTCAATTTGGCGCGCTATTTAAGTGCTCGGCGAAAAGGGGCGTGGCCTGACAGGTGGTGGGCGTGGCCTGCGTGTCCCAAGGGAGGGCGTCCACACCAGGAGTATCACGTGGCACAGGGGATCAAGGTAGAATTGTATTATGTCTCAAAAATACACTCAACAAAGGTAAAATCAGTTTTAAAATCACATCAATTACACCAAAAGTTTTAAAAATCGCTAGGGCGACTCTCCCGGCTTCCGCCTCAAGAGGTCAGTAGGATCTGCCTCGCGCTCAATTTGGCGCGCTATTTAAGTGCTCGGCGAAAAGGGGCATGGCCTGACAGGTGGTGGGCGTGGCCTGCGTGTCCCAGGGGAGGGCGTCCACACCAGGAGTATCACGTGGCACAGGGGATCGAGGTAGAATTGTATTATGTCACAAAAATACACTCAACAAAGGTAAAATCAGTTTTAAAATCACATCAATTACACCAAAAGTTTTAAAAATCGCTAGGGAGACTCTCCCGGCTTCCGCCTCAAGAGGTCAGTAGGATCATTCAACAAGTCATTCAACAACAACTAGTTCAAATATGTTCTCTCAATGTTTCAAACTTTATTACAAATGTCACAAAAAGATGTTAATATTTCACTTCTGTTCTTGGATTTTCGTCACAATAAAATACACTGAAATCTTCACAAATGTTATTTACAAAAGTTTAAGCTATTTCCAATATAAATTAAAATTACTTTTATTTAAGTATTAATTATTTAAAAAAATTAAAAGCCATTGTAATTTGTAATATCAATACAGCTAAGTCACATAAATACAAAACATGCGAGACCTATTGCATTGCAAATGCTTGTTTGTACTTTGTCATCTACGAGATCTTTGCAATGTTTCAAAAGAGAGAAAGAGAGAGAGATAGAGAGAGAGAGAGAGGGAGGGAGAGAGAGAGTGAAAGAAAGAAAGAAAGAAAGAAAGAAAGAAAGAAAGAAAGAAAGAAAGAACGAAAGAAAGAAAGAAAGAATGAAAGAGAGAGAGAACCAAAGAAAGAGACAGACAGAGAAAGAGCAAGAAAGTGAAAGTGAAAGGGAGAGAAAGGGAAAGAGAGAGTAAGAGAGAGAGGGGAGAGAAAGAAAGAAACAAAGAAACAAACAAGCATGGAGAGAGAGAATGAGAGAGAAAGAAAGAGAGAGACAGCGAAAGAGCAAGAAAGTGAAAGAGAGAAAGAGAGGGAGAAAGGAAGAGATAGAGAGAGGGAGAGAGAAGAGGAGATAGAGATCGAGAGAGAGAAAGAGAGGGAGAGAGAAAGAGAGAACGAGAGAGAAAGAAAGAAAGAGACAGAGAAAGAGCAAGAAAGTAAAAGAGAGAGAGAAAGAGAGAGAGAGAGACATGGAAAGAGAGATAAAGAGAGAAAGACACACAGAGAGGGAGAGAGAGAGAGAGGATGAGAGAGAGAAAGAGAAAGAGAGAGAGAAAGAGGGAGAGTGAGAGAGAAAGAAAGAGAGAGAAAGAGAGAGCGAGAAAGAGAGGATGTGAAAGAGAAAGAAAGAGAGGGAGAAAGAGAGAAAGAGAGAGAGAACAACAGAGAAAGATAGAGATAAGCAAAGAAAGAGGAAGAACTTGAAAGAGAGGGAGAAAGAGATAAATAGAGCAAGAAAGGAGAGGGAGAGAGAGATAGATAGAGAGAAAGAGAGAGAAAGAGAGGGAGAGAGAGAACGAGAAAAAGAAAGAGAGGCCGGATCTCTGAAGGGCCAGATTCCTGAGTTGCCTCTACAGAACAGACAGCTTTTTATTTTTAGCAAAATGCATATGAAAATTGTGCTGTAAAGGTCTCTTTTAGTTTAACCCCTCCTGACAACTCAAAATGGGTGTATTTGCCATCCTCTCCCTTCTTCCTGTTTTTTATATCTGTAAGTGCTTCCTGATGAGGTTTAATTCCTGGGACAGGTGCCTCGTTGCCTACTTGTAACTATTCTCTGACCCTGCTTCAAGGGTCAGAGCAGGGTCAGAGAATAGTTGCAAGTAGGCAACGAGGCACCAGGAAGCACTTAGCAGCAGGTGCCCAAGTTGAAGGTAATTTCTTTGTAACCCTTTTGTAAAAGGTTACAAAGAAATTAGGTTCAACTTTTGCACCTGCTGCTGTAACCCTTGCTTGGCTGAAAATTCGTCCCCACTGATTCGCGGATTTTACCGCTATTTCGCGAGATTCGCAGATCGCGAAATCGCGCAAATTCACCCGCGAAACGGATTTTACGCCCATCCTTAATTGATGTTATTTCATTCAGGAAAGCTGGATTTTTTTCAATCAGTGGTTTCAAGAAGAAGTCTATATACTTGGCTACCGGTTCAGTCAGTGATCCGCACCCCGATATTATTGGGCGACCTGGTGGGTCATTTGCGTTCTTATGCATCTTGGGAAGAACGTAAAAGACCGGTATCCTAGGGTTTTTGTTTTGGAGAAAAGCAAATTCCTTTGGTCCTAGGATCCTTATATCATGACCCTCCTGAAGGATAGAAAACAGTTCATTTTGTAGTTCTTTTGTGGGGTTATTATTGATCTGTCTGTAGCAGGTGGGGTCCCCAAGTTGGCGTCTCACTTCTTTTTTGTACTTGTTGATGTCCCAGAGTACTACCGCTCCCCCTTTATCCGCCTGTTTGATTACTAGCGATTTATCATTCTTGAGTGAGCTGATGGCATCTTTCTCATTTCTCGATAAGTTGTAATTTATATACTGTTTCTTCTTCTGGAGAGCTGATATACCTGACAGTATAGTCCTCTCGAAAGTAATTACCTCTTTCGGTGTCTTACATGTCGGTGGACAGAATGATGATTTATTCCGGAGGCCCGTGACTTCCTTTCCTTGTGCCTCTGGTGCATCTTGAAAAAATGTTTTAAGCCTTATTTTACGGCAGAACTCCGTAGCTTCTAATTTCATTTTCGCGAAGTCCGTTGGTCTTACAGGGACAAATGAAAGTCCTTTTTCAAGGACGGCTATTTCCGAGGTGGTAGGAACGCGATCAGACAGATTAAATAATGGTGACGGATTTAGCTCCTGTAGTATTGGTGTCTGGTTCTCATCTCCCATGGCTGGTAGTTGGGACGTGACCGGCCTCTTGCTTGCTGTCGGCCTCTGTCTAAAAAAGGCTGCAGGTTTTGTTGCTGGTTATTCTGATTTCCCCAATAACTCGAATTGCTCCTTGTATCACTTGTGTCTGTATCTCCACCTGAAGATGAAGAGGTATCCGAGAAAGTCAGAAATGTATTTTTTGAATGTCCTTGATTATCCCTAAAGAACTGTCTCTGATTTTGCCGTGCGTAAAAATCTTGTTGTAGGTACGGGTAGACCGTTTCTAATGAGAAGTTCTTTTTATCCAGTTCAAATTTGTTCTCTTTTTGAGTTACTGAGTAGTCCTTAAACTCTAATATTTCCTTCTCTATTTTTTCAAGGAGTCCTTTCGCGTCCGAGATCAGTTGGTTGTTTTGAATTTCTGTTTCCAGAACTGAAATTTCTTGCAATTGTTTCAGGGAAATCCCTACTGCACTTGGTCTCTATCCCACTGAAACTTTTTTTATATTCTGGATCGTCCACAAACACCATGGGAGTGTTTCTAATCTGCAAGCCAGCAGGGATTGTGCGTGCACGCAAATGTTGAAGCAAGAAATGGCCGTGTAGGTCTGTTCTGATAAAGTGGCAGAGGCGAAAACCGGTGGCGTGCTAATCAGTTTCTGAATGGGTTCCTCGCTATAAGCGAATGTGTCTCTCTCTGACATATTCCAAAATAAACAGTTAACACTAAACAATGACAATACTTAAACAAAATGCACATCAACACGAGACAACATTTAGTGTAAATCTTACCCTAAATGTGGGAGGTATAGTTCTACCCCCTATTGACCTCGCGAGCCGGCGCCCGCACTATAATCGTATGAACAACACAGGGTCTTGACTCTTAACCCAGCAAGGCTAAGCCAAATATAAGTAATAAACAACCCAAATGCCAATACTGGACTTGACTTACAAAATTTACTGTTAACCCCTATATGAATGAAACATAACGGTCTGTTTTTTTCTAACGTCACTAGTTTGTTTATTTATTTATTTCACTAGTCACTTTTAACTTTTTGTTTCTCAGAAGTACTTTTTTTAGGTGCATATACAAAAATATACAATAAAAAAACAATCAATTACAATAACATATATTCACTGTACATATTTACAACACATCCACCCCAAACTTTGACTAGTCAATTTGAGGTAATAGAAATTTTCAGGTAGCTAATGTGTCCCCCACTCGCACCCTATCCATGCACCCATGTTCCTTGTATGTCGTGTAACTTCTGTTCTGTACATGCTAGAAAGACGCAAATACATTTGCGTCCATCCTTAACATGTTAGCTATTCAGTCATGCAAAGAAATCCTGTTATTTAGACTTCTAGGCGTACGGTGCCAACGTCTTTACATGGTGCACTTCTGAATTTCGCACACGTTTTCTCCATGTTTCCTGGCCCAGTCGAGCTAGGCCCTTTTTCTGTTCTTCTATGCGATTCTTTACGCCATAATTCTATGGCATCTTTCTGAGATTGTCTGGCTTTCTTTTTCCATAACGCTTCTTCTACTCTCATGATGCATTCGGCATCCCATGTCCCTGAGACAGGCCATCTAAACTTCTCTTCCAGATTCTTGGTGTAATCCACCCATAAGTCTAAATACAACACAGCATCTAAGCCATGTTTGTGGTACATAAAATATCCTGGAGTGTCCCTAGGCGGGACAGGAACTGCTTCTTCAAGTATCCCTTTCCTAGTACCTATCTGACGTAATTTTGAAAACAGCGGCATGACTAGAGTGATTCGGACGTGAACACAATAAACACAGTAATAAACAGTAAACAATCATTCACCCCACAACATTAAAACACATTAAAACATGTCGGACTGAAATTACCTGGAACACAGAAAACACATATTCTGAAAAACTCTCGGGATAAAACTGAATAACTAGATGCACTGCTAAAACAGTACAGACCGGTCTCATAAAGAGACACGTCGGACCGTATCCACCTAAGTGAACACGTCAGGACCAGATCTGTGTACCCAAATCTGTCTTTACCGGGCACAAATTAATGAACCCGTCTAGATGCGTTCCCAACAACGGTACTCACCGGGAAGCAAGAAACTGAAGGCCTCGGAAACTGGACTGGACTGGACTGCTGGACAAAAAACAATTACAAAGAGACATTTACTATACGTAGGGAAGGCCTCTCCATGCTCGCCAAAGCTAATGGGGCGACGATTTTTGGTACTTGCCTCATTCAACTTGTGTTGAGCAGTGACACTAAATGGAACAGAAGCTACAAGTTAGTCGGGAAAGAGACGGGCTAAAGCGATTTGTAAAGTCACTTGAGATGAGACTGACCTTAGTTATGCGTTGGAAGGGCTACTAGTGCCTAAAGAAAGAAAGCGTGTGTCGAGAGTTACTAAACACTAAGCAGGGGCTGAAAATTCGTTCCGCTCGCGAAATTTGTGAATTTTCCGCGATTTCGCGATCCGCGAATCTCTCGAAATCGCGGTAAAATCCGCGAATCAGCGGGGACGACGAATTTTCAGCCAAGCACTTACAGGGTTACAGCAGCAGGTGCAAAAGTTGAAGCCAATTTTTTGTAACCTTTTACAAAAGGGTTACAAAGAAATTAACTTCAACTTCGGCACTTGCTGCTGTAAGCATGTAAGTGCTTCCTGGCGCCTCGTTGCCTACTTGCAACTATTCTCTGACCCTGCTCTGACCTTTGAAGCAGGGTCAGAGAATAGTTACAAGTAGGCAATGAGGCGCCTGTCACGAAAATTAAACCTCAACAGGAAGCACTGACACTGACAGAACTGTGAAGCTGGATCCTTCAAGCTCCCATTATCTCCAAACTTCACGTTATCGGGTGCTTTAATATATCGCGCTCCCGGCACAGCCAGCACCTGAGCATCCTCTTTCCCGGAGCTCATTGCACCATTTCTGTTAGATGCCACTAACTTTCTGATAGTCGGTGACTTAAATATTCATCTCAATGACACCTCATGTCACACCAGTACTAACTTTATAGCGGATCTATCTGCCCTAAACCTCACTCTCCACAATGCAGGTCCTACTCATAAGGCCGGCAACTTACTTGATCCAATCTTCTTCAACCACGACAATATTACTTGCAAACCACCTATACTTATCCCCTGGTCTGATCATTACCTGGTGGAATTTACCATAGCCGAGCCTCGACCGGCTTCCTCTCAGAAGGCCCCCTCCGGACCAAGGGTACTGAGAAATTGGAAAAAACTGGACACTACCAAACTGAATGCACATCTTAATGACACCCGGCCCCTCTCTAAAATAACAAACATAGAGGAGGCCGCAGCCATTCACAACAAGCTCAGCTCTGCCATTAATGTATGCCTTCCACAAAGAAATAAAAAACAAACCCCACTTGATACCCCTGCACCTTGGTATACAGATGCACTTAAACTCGAAAAAACGGCTTGTAAAAATCTAGAGCGCAGATGGCGTGTCCATTATGACCCTACACTAAAGTCATTAAACAAAGCAGCACTATTAAAATATCATGCTAATTGTTCATCAGCTAGAGCTGAATATGCCAAAACGACCATCGAGAATGCTCAAAATCAGCCCAAAGCACTTTTTAAAATAGTGCAGGAACTCTCTGGTTCCTCCTGTCAACCGAAAGCCCCCTGTCTGGACTCCGCACAGTGCAATGCTCTGGCAGAATTCTTCATAAACAAAATAGACAAAATTTATGAGGACTTCAAAAGATCCAACTGCTTTTTCATCAGTCCCGGATTCCCCTATAATTATGTCCAATTGTGAAGATGCTAGACCACACCCTTCCTTAGGTGGCACCCCTCAGATTCTAGCAAACTGGGACCCGCTCAACCTGTCCTCATTACATGAAATCATAAAAACTATCAAATCTGGCTCCCCCCTTGACCCCTTTCCCCCACAAATCCTCATTTCACTCGACACCCCTTCCCTCACGCTCATCTTAGAGCTCCTGAACTCTTCCCTAAGAGATGCCAAAGTCCCCAAGGCATGGAAACATGCCATGGTTTCACCACTATTTAGGAAAGCCACCGCAGATCCACATGACCCCGCCAATTTCCGCCCAATTTCGCTGCTACCCTTATTCTCCAAAATCCTGGAGAAACATATTGTCACCCAACTTACGTATTTCACAGAAATCAATAACCTTCTTCACACATCCAAGTCGGGATTTAGGGCAGGCTTTTCAACCGAATCTACCCTCCTAGGGGTCTCTGAAACTATACGCCGGCAAGTTGATGATGGGGAGACCATGGCACTTATCTTACTCGATCTTAGTGCCGCATTTGACACGGTCTCCCATACCATCCTCATTAACACCTTGCAAACCTGTGGCATAACTGGACCTGCCCTAGCATGGCTTAAAGTTTCCTTTCCGATCGAACCTTCCAAGTCTTCTCCTCAACTTCCTCCTCTAAACCTCATAAATCTCTATTTGGGGTTCCCCAGGGTTCGACTCTCAGCCCCATTTTATTTAATTTATATATCAGTCCCCTTGCTAACTTAGCAGAAAAATCTGGGTTGACGATCTACTCATACGCTGACGACACCCAGATTATGTATTCACTTTCTGCGAATGCTCTGTTCAACCCGTCTTCCCTCCGCTCTGGTCTTAAGAACATTGCCAAATGGATGTTTGATAACAAACTAAAACTCAACGGAGGAAAGACCAAACTGCTTCTGTTTGGGAAACACACTACCCTATGGGGCCCCCAACATTGGCCTCCTCAGATGGGACCTACACCCACCCCCTCCAAAACCGCTCGCAACTTGGGCATCATCTTTGATGAACACCTATCCATGAAACAACAAGCGGTCAGAGTGGCTGCCACTTGTTTTACCATACTTAAGTGGCTCAAGAAAATCAGGTGGATGCTCCCCCAGAACACACTAAAAACCGTAGTCCAAGCTCTAATTACATCTAGACTGGACTACGGCAACATCTTATATCTGGGGGCATGTAAAGAAGTCACTAAGAAACTTCAAACAGTGCAAAACGAAGCAGTTAGGTTGATATGCATGCTGCCAAAAAAATCCCCAACTTCATCTGGTCTGCGGAGTCTTCACTGGCTCCGTATCGAACAACGAGCAAAATTTAAAGCTCTGTGTTTTATGCACAGAATCAAGGCAGGCAAGGCCCCTGCCTATTTGAGCACCCTAGTCCACCAATACTTCCCCCCAAGAACTTTACTCTCCTCCAGCCAACACAAGTTTCAGATACCCAGGATTAATCGAGTTAGACAGGGAGAACGTTCTTTTGCCTACCTGGCCCCCTCTCTATGGAACTCTCTCCCAATTCAGCTTCGCACTAACAACTGTTACCTCCAATTTCGTAAGAACTTAAAAACATGGTTGTTCAACCAATAACTTTGCTTTTAATAGCCCACTGTCCCCTTTTGTATTTTCGCTCTTTATGTCTTTAGCGCCGGGAAACCTTAGGGTAGCTGTGCGCTCTACAAAAAATAAATATAATAATAATAATATAAAAACAAGCATTTGCACTGCAATAGGTCTCACATTAGGAAAGTTTGAGCTATTGGTCTTGTAAATGACAATTTTTTTTATTTATGTGTTGGTTTTGAAAATAGCTAAATTAATAGATTTGTCATTTACAATGCCAATAGTTATAATTTTCGCAAATGTGACACCTATAGCATTTGTAATGCAACATGTTTTGTATTTACGTGACTTAGATGTATTGATATTACAAATTACAATGGCTTTTAGTTTTTAAAAATAATTAATACTGAAATAAAAGTGGTTTTAATTTATAATGGCAATAGCTTAAACTTTTGTAAATAACTTTTGTGAAGATTATGTTCAGTGTATTTTATTGTGACGAAAATCCAAGAACAGAAGTGAAATATTAACATCTTTTTGTGACATTTGTAATAAAGCTTGAAACATTGAGAGAACATATTTGAACCAGTTGTTGTTGAATCGTTGCTCAGACTGATGCTGGGGTGGCGCTGAGTGGTGCTGTGGTGGTGCTGAGTGATGCTGTGGTAATGCTGAGTGGTGCTGTGGTGGTGCTGAGTGATACTGGGATGGTGCTGAGTGGTACTGTGGTGGTGCTGAGTGATGCTGTGGCGGTGCTGAGTGATGCTGTGGTGGTGCTGAGTGGTGCTGTGGTGGTGCTGAGTGATAATGTGGTGGTAGTGAGTGATGCTGTGGTGGTGCTGAGTGATGCTGTGGTGGCGCTGAGTGGTGCTGTGGTGGTGCTGATTGGTGCTGTGGTGGTGCTGAGTGATGCTGTGGTGGTGCTGAGTGATGCTGTGGTGGTGCTGAGTGGTGCTGTGGTGGTGCTGAGTGATAATGTGGTGGCGCTGAGTGATGCTGTGGTGGCGCTGAGTGATGCTGTGGTGGCGCTGAGTGGTGCTGTTGTGGTGCTGAGTGGTGCTGTGGTGGGGCTGAGTGATGCTGTGGTGGTGCTGAGAGGTGCTGAGTGATGCTGTGGTGGTGCTGAGTGGTGCTGTGGTAGTGCTGAGTTATAATGTGGTGGTGTTGAGTGATAATGTGGTAGTGCTGAGTGATGCTGAGGTAGCGCTGAGTGATGATGTGGTGATGCAGAGGGCAGAAAGGCACAAAAAGCAGTCTAACAAAGGGCAGAATGGCAGAAAAACAAGGGAAAAACGAGTTCCAATAGAGCGGGGCAGAAGGGCACAAAAAACAGTCTAACAAAGGACAGAAGGGCAGAAAAACAAGGGAAAAACGAGTCTAACAAGGGGCAGAAGGGCAGACAATCAAGGGAAAAACAATTCTAAAAGAGGGCATAATCTGCAGTGGTGAACCAGAGGGTGCTGTGATGAACCACAGAGTGGCAGTGCTGAACCAGAGGGTGGCAGTGATGAACCAGAGGGTGGCAGGGGTGAACCAGAGGGTGTCAATGGTGAACCAGAGGGTGCTGTGATGAACCAGAGGGTGGCAGTGCTGAACCAGAGGGTGGCAGTGATGAACCAGAGGGTGGCAGGGGTGAACCAGAGGGTGGCAGTGGTGAACCAGAGGGTGCTGTGATGAACCAGAGGGTGGCAGTGCTGAACCAGAGAGTGGCAGTGGTGAACCAGAGAGTGGCAGTGGTGAACCAGAGGGTGACAGTGATGAACCAGACGGTGACAGTGGTGAACCAGAGGGTGACAGTGATGAACCAGAGGGTGGCAGTGGTGAACCAGAGGGTGGCAGTGGTGAACCAGAGGGTGACAGTGGTGAACCAGAGGGTGGCAGTGGTGAACCAGAGGGTGCTGTGATGAACCAGAGTGTGCTGTGATGAAGCAGAGGTTGGCAGTGGGGAACCAGAGGGCGCTATGATGAACCAGAGGGTGTTGTGATGAACCAGAGGGTGGCAGTGGTGAACCAGAGAGTGGCAGTGATGAACCAGAGGGTGGCAGTGGTGAACCAGAGGGTGGCAGTGGTGAACCAGAGGGTGACAGTGATGAACCAGAGGGTGGCAGTGGTGAACCAGAGGGTGCTGTGATTAACCAGAGGGTGCTGTGATGAACCAGAGGGTGGCAGTGATGTACCAGGGGGTGGCAGTGGTGAACCAGAGGGTGGCAGTGGTGAACCAGAGGGTGGCAGTGGTGAACCAGAGGGTGGCAGTGGTGAAACAGAGGGTGCTGTGATGAACTAGAGGGTGGTGGTGCTGAGTGATAATGTGGTAGTGCTGAGTGATGCTGAGGTAGCGCTGAGTGATGATGTGGTGATGCAGAGGGCAGAAAGGCACAAAAAGAAGTCTAACAAAGGGCAGAAGGGCAGAAAAACAAGGGAAAACGAGTTCCAATAGAGCGGGGCAGAAGGGCACAAAAAACAGTCTAACAAAGGACAGAAGGGCAGAAAAACAAGGGAAAAACGAGTCTAACAGGGGGCAGAAGGGCAGAAAATCAAGGGAAAAACAATTCTAACAGAGGGCAGAAGGGCAGAAAAACAAGGGAAAAACAAGTCTAACAGAGGGCATAATCTGCAGTGGTGAACCAGAGGGTGCTGTGATGAACCACAGAGTGGCAGTGCTGAACCAGAGGGTGGCAGTGATGAACCAGAGGGTGGCAGGGGTGAACCAGAGGGTGTCAGTGGTGAACCAGAGGGTGCTGTGATGAACCAGAGGGTGGCAGTGCTGAACCAGAGGGTGGCAGTGATGAACCAGAGGGTGGCAGGGGTGAACCAGGTGCCAGTTCTGCATTACCATTTTTCGCAGTTGGTGTGAGCTGGGGCCAAATGTGGTCACACACACAATCCTCTCAGTATCAGGTCGTTCCTTCTTTTGTAACAAAGTCTCACGGGGAACCCACCAGGCTCTCCTTAATGAGTGTTTCAATAGTTTTTTTGGATAGCCTCTTTCACGCAGCCGCTCGATCAGCCCATTAGCATGCTTGAAATATTCATCTTTGTTAGAGCAATTTCGCAGAATTTGTAAAAATTGACCAAATGGCAAATTTTGCTTGAGGTTTCTAGGGTGGTGGCTTGTGTAGTGGAGGGCTTTCGAGAAATGCATCGGGCGTAAACATAAGTCTAAACAGAGGGTTTTCATGTTTCCCTGTGCCGCCGGTTCCTTAAAATGCTCTTACTTAGTCTCCCCGTTTCTATTTTTAGAACCTCTTAGTAATTCGAGCATCGGCAGTGATCAACTAACCTGGCGTGGGTGCACTGCGCATGAGACCGGGTAAGTCTATTTGTTTTAGGCTTCCATGTTTCCAACAAACTATGATCACTAACGGAAGGCTGTGTTTAGTAACTCTCGACACACGCTTTCTTTCTTTAGGCACTACGAGTCCTTCCAACGCCTTGTAGCAGGGTTTCCGTTATCCCACAGAACTGTGCACAGAGATCTAGAACCTGGGTGAGTCAGGGTGACCCAGAACTCACCTTTGTTTCAGAAATCCCCTTACCAAGCTAGCTACAGTGTCTCATCGGTAGTAAATACTTCCCAATGACTTAGACAATCCAGAACATGAACTTAGAATACCTCAGGTATCGTGGAACACATGAACACTCTTTTGTTATATAATCATTACAAACCGAAACTGGGAGGCAGAGAACACACGTGCAAGTTTGAAATGTTTATTTTTCAATGCAACATTCTCAAACGCAGTATCTTAGATAATATCAACATACATATTATAAAAATCAGAGTTAGCAGCATAGTCACTAATCCATAATAAGCAAAAGGTGATAGCATGTTATGATGCAGAGATCTATATAATTCTGTATCACCTATATTTCGCGCACCCTAATTAGCATATTATATTATATCTAAGAAGGTCTCATCTGGGTTCTTAGCAGGGCGGACCCATACCTCTAATTCTCAGTAGGAGGAGATCACATCAACCGCTACCAGCTCTCAGCATGCGAAGCATCAAGTGTGTTTTTCATTCTCTGTAACTCTATCTTAAACCCACGTAGAGCCCAATGTTGGCAGCAACATTATTTGTGTTATGACTAACGTGGTGCGAGGATCAGGCCTTCATGAACCTTGTGTTAGGTTATTCTTAGAGTGTGCAGTTCTCAGTGTGCAGACAGTTGTACTAAGTGTACCAAGCATGACTGATACCAAGACAATAACATATTATTCTCAAATAAATCACATCTTTCGTCTAGGTTGAAAGCTACAATAACAATTAGGTGTCGTGTGCAAACCGAAGCAGAAAGAAAATATGGCGTTTAAACATTTAATAAGCACATGCTAACTTAACACAATATATAGAAACGTAGTAACCATATGACACCCCCCCAATGATCCGAGGACAGTTAAAAAAGAAAAATTATAAGCCAATACTCTATGAGAGGCATGACATGAAAGCAGAGTTCAATGATATTGAGCCAAGCTAAATATATGTAAATGTATGTAAAATTTAAAAATAAAATTCATGTATGAATGCCTATAGAGGCCAAAAAAAATATAAAAATTCGAACTTGAGGCCTACTCTCAGTCAATAGGCCCGGAACATCTGAAAAAATCGAATGTTCGTATTTAACCACATGCGCGCTGCTCCTATTCTGCTGGAATGCTGACTTTTTAAAAAACCCATTGTTCATGACGAGCTGGGCTCGTCATCAGTGTTTGAGGAGGCTACACCATGACGAGCCCAGCTCGTCATCAGCCTCGAAGGGGTTAAAGAGGCACCATTCAGAATTACTAAAAAGTCACGCGCCATAATGATGGAAGTCTTCAAAGTCACTCATGGGTTGAATGAATATGCAAAATAGGTAGCCACAGCTTCCAACATGAAATCACTGTCATCATCCGAAAACAGTTCAGCCATCCAATTAAGCAATGGGAAAGAACATACGTGCTCCTCCAACACCGATTCCTCTAGCAACATCAGAGGACAACTCAGTGGGTTCTCGAGAACGCTCTGTGCTAGAAAGTCATGCGCCGCTGCGAATATGTCCCACTGACCCATTAGTCCATGCATCGCTGCCACAGCCATAACCCTTTCGCCAGAACAGACCAGCTCGTGAGCCACTACGGGGTTCATCAGCTGATCAAAGTTGACGTCAGGAGAAGTCGGTAAACAGAGACACAAATCAATGGCCCAGTCGAAATCACAGCTCAGGCAATGAAACACAGGCTGGACACATGTGAAATAGGAAAATCTGAAGGATAATCCAAAAGCCGTGCTTAAAGTCGCAAGCGGCAGGGAGCCATAGTAATCAAGCATCCGGTTGCGAAACTGCATCAGTAGGTGCTGAGCGTTTCCTTGCGCAGGATGGGCATCCATGTTTTATAAAGTAAAATATCACCAGAACGCCTGCAGCCAAAGCCAGCAAAACAGGAAATCCGCCAAACAGGCTAGCGAATATAGAATGAAAGAACGCAGGGATAATACCAAATACTTTTTCAAATGCTGTCACGAGACCACTGCTAACCATTTTAAAAAAATGAGCCAGGCTAGTTGTGGAGGAGGCATTGAAGATTTGATGAACCAGCTCGCAGAAATGAAACGGCAAATCAGTACTTAAAAGTGCCTGTACTTCTGTGCGTGTGTTTGCTATGTGAAGGACATAAGTTTCGCTGGCAGAGCTCAGGGCCACCTGCTTTTGAGACAATAGGGCTCTTATACGGCCTAAACCATTGAACTCAGCTTTCAAGGTTGGTATTCTTGGCCAAATTAAAACATCTGAATTCCCATGCGTGGGTGGATATAACACATTCTTGCAGCAAACCACCCTTTCTGACACGGTAACCACATATGCGATACCGGCCTCGAACCCACAACAAAATTTGTTATTCAAAAGTAAATAACTACCGTTGGACAACAAAGTGAATGTGGGAACTATTGCAGGAACTGGTGTCCCTTTCAAAACACAGGCCAAATTAGGTTTGTCCTGATTACAAGAACCATGCAACTGGATGTGTCTGCATATTAGTGAGCGGTCAGGTGACTGTGTACATTCTTCACCATTCAGATTCACTTCATTTCCCTCTTTTAGGCATCTATAAGTGTATGGTAAAGACCATGTCTCATGGAGAAAAGCACTGCCTAATGGTTCATATCGTCCAATGGCTATATATTTCATACAATTTGTAAATTTATACAAAGCAAAAGGTAAGGTAATAACACCATGGATAAGCCATGTAGCAGCGGTCACTTCAGCCACAGAAAAAGGCAAGGATTCTAATTTTTCAATTTGTAACATAGAAAATGTCGCATCTCTCATTGATAGCATGCGCTGTTTTTCAGTCAGATTAAATGGGGCAAATAGTGATGAGACGTTCATAAAATTCCAAGGCACTCGACCAGACTTAAGAGTTTGTAGTGTCCAAGCAAACTGCATCACAGAACGTAATTGATTTTGACCATGATATAACACGGACACTTCATCATGTACAATGTCAACAACAGAAGACACAATATTGTTTAACGTGTAAATCCGGGAAGAAATCGTGTTAATACTGTTATCAACAACTGCAAGCACCTTTTCTAAATGTGCTTGATCAATAGCTCTCAGGCGTTTAGCAGCCTCAACCTGGGTAACTTTCCAAATTTCATTGTAAATCGCATACAGCCATCGTTTAGATCTACCTTTAGCTGGGCCTTTTATAAAATCGTTCAAATCCACATTATCATTCAATAGAGACAGATGTAGTTTAACTGCAGCTAATGTGGAATGTTGTAACCAATTCTGACACAGCTTCCCCACAGAATAAGTCGTGACAGTATAGTCTACTTCAAAACGGGGATCGAGTCTGACTTCTGTGAACCCCTCAGCCAAACCCAGAAAATGGCGTTGGCAAGAATCAGCACTCCTATGCCACACCAGCCAACCCTTGGAATCCAAACTGGAAATGTTAAAGGACGAATTGTGTAAAAGAGTTTGCAACTCATGAATGGACAAATCAGTAAAATTACCCCAACCTGTATATTCCTCTAAATCTGGGATGGTTGGTGTATTTAATTTTTTAGAAGTAGCCAATCCAAAGCATGTTGTTTGGAAAATGGTTGAATTTAAAAACAACATGTGATGCGGGATGAGACATGCATGGTGCAAAGCCTCAGTGCCTTGTACCTGCCAATCTTTGTTACCCCAAACCGATTTAAGGTCAATTGTTCCTTTCCAAAACTCGTAGCCATCTACAGCCAACTTGTCTAGAAAGGACGCCAAATACAGCATTTTTGTATCTGTAAGTTTAACTTTGGACATGGGCTTTTGTGTCATTTTAAAATAGAATGACTCGGGATTTGATTGATTAAAGTCTGTAAAATAGGTGTATTTTTTCTGAAACGTATTGGAGCTGCCACCGAATGGAGCAGGGCAGTGTTCCCATTGTGTATAATTTACAGCAACCCTCCTGGAATTTGTTTTATGTAAAAAATGATTACCATAGTGTTGAAAACAAAACAAATCGCCATAATTAATAGAATCTGTATACAGATCCTCAGCATCGAAGGCAGCATAATACTTCAAATCAGAGAATAATGCTTCTACGGCCTGAATATCCCAATCATCAGAACGTATATTTTGTTTAATCCTATCTCCCATGTTTACTCTAAGCACATTTGGAACATTAATCACTTCAGTGGGCCCATGTATCTGAAACCTAACCGCATCCCACACAATCCCATCAAGGACAGGCCACGCAGTAATGTTAACTGTATTTAAGTTTCGTTTCAGTCTGTGCGCTGAATGTGAAGAGGAAAGAGGGACCAATGTTCCATTAAGGTACCGAATTCCTGTTCTTTCTTTAACGTAGTGACCATCAATCAGACGGAAAAAATAAAACACAAAACCAATTGACATAAAAAGATAAAATGAAAATAGGATCAACCAAATGTATGTCCAAGGGGGAATTAAAAAATGTTTTTTAAACAACGTGGCATATCTTGCAATGTTTGAGGGTTTCTTTAAAGGTTCCGAAACAGAGTCAAAAGAGAATCTGGACTGGTTGGCCAAACGGGTCTGCAAATCAGGCATTGATAAATCAGCAGGATAGGTGTAGGTCAGCTCATCAATGTTAGTAACAGGAATAGTATTTAATAAAGGACTGGATATGGCAGGCATCTCGTGGGACACCTCCTGTTCTGCGCCAGATGTTAGTGCTAGTACAGAGTGCCTCACCATGGAAGGACAGGATACAGCCGGTGTCATGCTATGAAGAATCGGCCACCCTGTGTGTCTTGACATTGTCAATAGAAATAAATCTGTTTTCCTTACGACCAGGAAGTGGTGGTAAAATGACTGTCCTTGTGCCCTTCACTCCAAGAACTCGAACCGGTGCTCGATATGAGGGACCAAGCTCTTTCTTGTTATCGATCTTCTCTGGAACCAGTTCTCCAACTCGGGGTAGCCAGCCAACTACCGGGATCTGCAGCGCATCATCCGATGTGGAGGGCAAATGTTCCTTTGCAAGACTGTCTCTGGTCTTTTGTAGATTCTGTAAAACATTGCAATGTTCATCTACGTCAAAGGCCGTGGCCTGGGCCTTGGAGTCTAGCCCATCGAGGTCAGGTACATACATCTTGATACCAAAGAGCATTTCGTATGGGGTCCGCCCACCCAGAGACCTTCTAGGGAGATTATAAAGCGCACGCTGCATGCCCATGAGGTGGGCTAACCAGTTTCTGCCAGTGCCTATAACTCGAGCTGTCAAAGATTGCTTTAAGTCGCGGTTCATTCGTTCAACTACACTATTACCCTCAGGTCTGTAGGGGCTCGAAAACTTGACTTGGACCCCCATCGAAACCATAGCATCCTTATACGCCTTAGAGGCGAAAGCCGGACCCTGATCCGAATGGAAAGTACCACAGGCAAAAATTCCCACAAAGACTCGCAAATCCTTAATGACTTAGTGAATCAGCGCTCCGATGAGGCCAAACCCACACAAAGCGTGTGCATGAATCAACTGCTACTAAGATGTACTTATACGCAGTATCTGAAGAAAATGGACCGCAGTGATCCAAATAAACGCATCCAAGTGGTTTATTCGAGATGTACAACTGTGTCTGAGGCGGACGCGCAGCAGTTGAAGGCTTAATCTGCTGGCAAATGTTACATTGAAGGACATAATCGTGCGTCTGTTTATACAGTCCCCACCACCAGAACCTCTGTTGTAGCTGAGTTACAGTGGCTGTGACGCCCGCATGCGCAGACGCCACACCTTCATGAGCTGCTGTAATCAAAGCAGCCCTGCGATCAGAGTTGGGAACTAGACGTTCGCCAACATCAGGGATTTTCACATAAGGAACCTTATCGGGACTTAAGTGGTATGTGTATTTAGAAGGGAACCCCGCAGGATATTTACTTCCCTTCTCTGTTGCAGCAACTGCTGCCAAGATGTCATCATCTATTTTGCTTTTGGACCTTGTGACTGCTGCAACCAAGTATTTCGATACTGCTGACTTCGCTGCTTCATCAGCAAGTGAATTGCCAACAGCGTGGACCCCCACGCGCTGATGACCAAGAGTATGAATCACAAACACAAGTGGCAACTTCTCTTTAAGTTCCGCCACTCGGACCCAGATCATCTTATGTTTTATTGTGCTACCTTTGGAATCACGAAATTCATTCTGAGTCCAAAAGAACAAGTTTTCATTGTAAGACTGGACACAGTAATAAGAGTCACTTACGATCAAAGTCGTCACACTAGGATCTGCGTACTCCAATGCAAGCATCAGAGCACGAAGCTCTGCTAATTGTGCGGTGCAGTCCCCAAGCGTCTGCGTGTGCATGACACTGGACTTAAACTCATCGTTCACCATGGCACCGACCACAATGGCGCAAGCGGAAACGTAGGCATGTTTAGAGCCATGCGCAACCTGCGCCGAACCATCAGTGTAAATGATGCAATGGACATCCTCCAACGGCCGCATTGCTAACGGAGCAGGATGAACAAACTCATACTGTAAATACTCCTGCGACCTTAAAGTGGCGTCAAAAATAAACGTGACATCCTGGGACGTCAAGGATGCCGCCCATTGAATCCACCGAGGGTGCAAAGCTTTGGAATTAGGTACACTGGCTTTCGTAACCGCCTCTAAGGCAGGACACGGGGTAACAACCAACATGCGTTTTCCTTGTGACAGGGCACGTTCTTTAAGAATCGCCATCTGCACAGCCGTTAAAACTTTTTCTACAGTGGAAAATCGCAGTTCAGCCGAAGTGTACAAGTGTGACTTGTAAGCAATAGGTACTGTATCTCCTTCATTAAAAGTCAGGTACGTGAAACCCACCGCCCCAGGGATAATCCTTATCACCAGGTTGGTCTGGTTATCACGAGACTGTAAGTATTCAGAAGCGAGCAAATCAGCCTGCAAAGACTGCAGAATGGCCGAATGCTCAGGCAGCCAGCATGATTTGGAAAAAGATGGTTGTATCAAAGCATACAAAGGCTTGATACGCTGGGCATATTCCGGAATGTATGTTCTCCCGAAATTCAAAAATCCCAGCAAAGACTGTAATTTTTTCAGTGTTGTCGGAGAGCGCAATTGTGCGCATTTCTCCAGGAAGTGAGGGGCTAACCCTTTTCCCTCGTTGTTAAGCTCGTAACCGAGGAACAACACTGTGTACTCTGCAATGTGCGACTTTGCAAAGTTAAACTTGTAACCAATGTCTGCAAAGTTACAAATTATGCTATTTACTCGACACAGATGCTCCCAAAGATCGTCGTCTGTGAGATAAATGTCATCCACATACGAACAAGCAACTGGGTCGAAGCTCTCCAGAAGAGAGACAATGCGGGCGGAGAATACTACAGGACTGTTCTTATAGCCCATTGGAAGTCGCCGAAACATTTTTTGCACCCCGCCGCATGTAAAACTGGTCCATTGGGAACTTAGACCGTCTAATCTATGGGCATAAAAACCATTGGAAATGTCAAGCGTGGTTTTGAACCGTTTACGCTCAAGACTATTCACTAACGCAGAGCCATGAGTATTCTGTACTGCGCAGTTACGGCAATGCGAGTTCAAATGCCTATAATCCAAAACCAAACGATATGAGCCGTCCGGCTTGTTTACAGTAAAAAGGGGGTTATTCATCGGTGACACACACGTTTCAATTACACCTTGATATTCCAATTGTTCAAGGATAGCCGCGACTGAAGCTTTGGCTTCACGCCGTATGGGATATTGAGGCTGAGGCTGTGGTTGAGACCGTAAAGGAATCTCGTGGCTTGGAGACAATTTATCCCAGCCACACTGATTGCGGTACACAGCTGGCGCAAGCGCCAGAGCCCACTCTTCTGCAAAATGCAGCGCTTCCATTCTCGGTACAGTGTGCGCAAAACTGGGCAGGATTACTGTAGGAAGGGGGAGGCTCTAGTTGGCGCAGTGCAACACTAGCGACAAGCAGGGACTCTCTCTTCCTCGTCAGGGCTGAGGGTTACCTTCCAGACAACCTCTGCTTACCCTCTAAGTAGTGTGGCTTAAGCAGTCGTAGGCTAATCTTTGGGGCACATAGGGTTAAACACTTGCAACAGGTACACCTTTACAACCAACCCACCACACAACGAGACCAGACTGTATTCTTGTAAAAATATATATCTTTATATAGATTTTAAGCAGGCTTGTGAATACAGTCAATAACTTTATGAAGACGGTTGCAAGTTACGTAATTTGGGTTACCACAGTTCTTATGGAAGTTCTCTTGAGGCCCGTAGGCCGGTGTTTCAAAGTTCTTGTGGAGCCGGCGGCTTCCAAGGGATCTGTCCCACGTCGCGTTGCCTTCCCGGGGTCGCTGATCGTTGCGGCTCTTCGGCCGAGCAGGTCACTGGTCGTCCGGGGCAGCGGTGTTCTGTGGCGGCAGGGTCCTTTCCTCGTCGTCCGCTCCGACCCTGGAGGCGGCGGCTGTGCGGTTGTGACAAGTGGCAGTACGGTCCCCAAGTGCAGGACGTACCCAGCCAAGTGTCGGTGCAGCTGTGGGCTCACAGCTGGGCTGTCGGGCAGGCTTACCGACCTTGTGGATTCTCGTAGGGCAACTGTCCGTCCTTGCAGGTGAGTGACTGCTCGCTATGCAGTCCCCTCGATAGCTCGGACCGGACGGGTCCTCCTTTGCTTTGCTCTCGGGCTCCCGGTGCAGTTGCGGTCACGGTGTTCGGGCCAGCGGCGGCTGGTCCTCACTTTGCTTCTGCTGTTGCTTTGGGCCCCGGTCACGGTGGTCGGGAGGATGTTGATGCCTTAGAGGAGATTCCTCCGTCAGTGCTGCGGCGATGGTCAGCCCCCGCAGTCGCTTTCCAAGGGGGTAGCGTCCACTGGTCCTGGGACGCTGGTCAGGGGGCAAGTTCAGTTGCAAGCCCTTGGAGATCTCTTTGCAGAGTTTGGCACAAGTAGCACAATAGTCTTTTCGTAGTCTTATTGTCTTCCTCTCCTTCAGCAGCAAGGCACCAGACACAGGCAAGAGTCAGCACTCTTCCTTGTCTCTCACGGTCCTTCTCGTAGGGCAGAGTCCTTCTGTGGCCCAAACCGGATCTAATTTTCAAGGAGCAGGGCTCCGTCTTTTATAGGCCAATTCTTTTGTTCTCGCAGGCCAGGGGGGCCTTTGCATAGCCACTCTCAGTTCTGGAGTACCCCCGCGGGTGTACTCCGGCTTCTGCTTTCAGTGTGAGGGGCAGGCGCATCAGACGCCCCACAGGGGGTGGAGCCAGCATTGTCCGGACAGGAGTGGCCAGAGTACCTTGTTGATGGGAGCTTCGCCCGTCCTGGGCCAGGTGCCGGCAGAGTCATCCGCCGCTCCCCAGGAGGGTGGAGCCAGCATTGTGGAGGTCGAGCACAGTGACAGCTCGAGTCAAGAGGCACTCCTACCTCCCACTAAGGTGTAATCTGCGCATTCACCACCCGTCATCCCTCCAGCCCTGTCACTCACACATCCCAGACAGTCAGATACACACCAGCAGAGGCGGCTGAAATGGTTAAGCAAGCAAATGATAACTTTCTAAAAGTAGCATTTGCAAACCCGGGGTACTGAAATAAACTTGACTACAAGAAATATCTCCTTATCCCAGGTTCAGGCATACTAAACATGACTCACTACCATGCTCCTTGAGCCTGCGGGGATTATAGGGTGTAATAATCCTCGCAGCTCAGTCTGGCCTAATGGAGCAGGTAGCCTTCAGTAGTGAAATACGGTCTTCGTTGTAAGTCACTACCAGGACATGCCACGCACATCAGGGCTTGTCCTACCTTGCACCTACAACGCACCCTGCCCGTAGGCCTACCATAGGGGTGACTAATATGTAGTCAAGGGAAGGGTCGGTGCTGGCAAGTGGGGACACTTGCCCAGCTAGCGTGACAGTACGAGACCGCATGCGGGTTCTGCGGTTGCAGTTCCCAGACACATCTTTACGGCTGCTTCGGTGGGTGGCGCAACCAGCGCTGCAGGCCCACCAGCAGTATTGGCATCTACAAGCCCCGGCACTCTCTCGTGCGCTTTACTAGGGACTAACAGTAAATCCAATGCACCAATCATGGATACCAATCGTATGTACAATTTACAGTAGGGAGCACTTGCACTGCGGCACGGATCAGCCGTGGCGCAGTGCCCTGAGTATCGGAAAACCAGCAAAACATCGGAGGCACATCAGCAAAAAGTGGAAGGGAGACTCACGCCAAGGTGCCAGGTCTAACATGTGTCCCCTCCAGCTGAAATGTGGGGGGAACTACCCTTCCCCAGGGAGTTCCACATCACTAAGGCGGAAAAATCTGGACAGACCGTCAGCGTTGGCGTGATCGGTGCCAGGGCGGTGTTCCACCGTAAAGTCCATACTCTGTAGAGAAATGGACCACCTCAACAGTTTCGGGTTCTCACCCCTCATTTGCATCAACCATCTGAGGGGCCTGTGGTCCGTCTGAACTCGGAAGTGAGACCCAAACAAGTAGGGTCTTAGCTTCTTCAGCGCCCAGACCACAGCAAATGCTTCACGCTCTATTGCACTCCACCTACTTTCCCGTGGAAGTAACCTCCGACTTATGAAGGCTACGGGTTGGTCAAAGCCCTCCTCAGTCATCTGTGAAAGAACAGCCCCTACACCATGCTCTGAAGCGTCTGTTTGCACAATGAACTCCTTGGAGAAATCTGGGGCCAGGAGCACGGGCGCCGTGCACATGGCAGTCTTCAGGGTGTCGAAAGCTTTCTGACAGGTGTCAGTCCAAATCACATTCCTGGGCTGCTTTTTCGAAGTCAGCTCTGTCAAGGGGGTCACGATCGTGCCATAGCCCTTGACAAACCTCCTGTAATACCCAGTGAGCCCCAGGAAGGCTCTCACTGCAGTCTGGGTCTTGGGGGGTTCCCAAGCCAGGATGGTTTCGATTTTGGGCTGCAAGGGGGCTACCTTGCCACTCCCAACTTGGTGTCCCAAGTACACCACTGAACCCTGCCCAAGCTGGCACTTGCTTGCCTTGATTGTGAGGCCTGCTCTGCGCAGGGCCATCAACACTTCCCAGAGGTGTCGCAGGTGTTCGGGCCAGGTGCCACTGAACACCGCGATGTCATCCAGGTAGGCGGCACTGAACTCGTCCAGTCCAGCCAACACCTGGTTGACCAATCTCTGAAAGGTGGCAGGGGCATTCTTCATTCCAAATGGCATAACCCGGAACTGGAAATGCCCATCTGGTGTAGAGAATGCCGACCTATCTTTTGCCCCATCGGTCAAGGCGATCTGCCAGTACCCAGACGTCAAATCAAACGTGCTGAGAAACCGGGCAGCCCCTAGCCGATCAATGAGCTCGTCAGCTCTGGGGATGGGGTGCGCGTCAGTCTTCGTGACTGAATTGAGTCCTCTGTAGTCCACACAGAACCGGAGTTCGGGTGTGGCTCCCGGCGCAGCAGCCTTCGGAACCAAGACCACGGGGCTGGACCAAGGACTGCTGGAAGACTCAACCACCCCGAGGGCAAGCATCTTGGAGACCTCCTCCTTGATGCAGGCCCGTACCCTGTCAGTTACCCTGTAAGCCTTATGCTTCACCGGTAAGCTGTCTCCAGTGTCCACATCATGGACGCACCAATCTGTGACACTCGGAACCAGGGAGAACAGGTCTGGAAACTGTCCCAGCAACTGGCGGCAGTCCTCCTGTTGTTCGGCGGTCAGGGAGGGTGAGAGGTTAACTCCATCCACAGACCCATCCTTCTCACAGGCCACCAAGAGGTCAGGAAGAGGCTCCGACTCCTCCTCCATCCAGTCATCGGTTGCCAACAACATGCCCACTTCGGACCTTCGCAAGTGGGGCTTGAGGCGGTTGACATGTAGGACCCGCAAAGGGTTCCTGGGCGTCTTCATGTCCACCAAGTATGTCACGGGGCTCTTGCGCTCCACAACCTCAAATGGTCCTGTCCACTTATCTTGAAGGGCACAGGGCTCCACTGGGGCCAAGACATACACCTCCTGTCCAGGCTGAAGCTCGACCAGAGTGGCATTCTGATCGTACCACCGCTTCATTTCTTCCTGGCTCGCTTCCAGATTTGCCTCGGCAAGTTGTCTGAAGCGTCTGGTCTGGTTTCTGAAGGCCAGCATGTAGCTATATACATTCTGGGGAGGTTTCCTGGGTGATTGCTCCCAGCCTTCCTTTACCAAACTCAGTGGTCCTCTCACGGGGTGACCGTACAGCAGTTCAAAGGGGCTGAACCCTAGGGACTTCTGTGGTACCTCGCGATATGCAAACAGCAGGCATGGCAAGAGGACGTCCCACTTACGCCTCATCGGACCTTCCAGGCCCATTATCATGCCTTTGAGGGTTCGGTTGAATCTTTCAACCAACCCGTTACCTTGGGGATGGTAGGGTGTGGTGAACTTGTACGTTACGCCACACTCCTGCCAAAGGGACTTCATATATTTCGATATGAAATTGGTCCCCCTGTCGCTCACCACCTCTAGAGGGAATCCTACTCGTGAGAAAATTCCCATCAGTGCACGCCCCACCACGGGAGCCGTCACTGTCCTCAGAGGGATGGCTTCAGGGTACCGGGTGGCATGGTCCACCAAGACCAGGATGAACCTGTTGCCCATGGCTGTCTTGGGGTCCAGAGGCCCAACGATGTCAATACCCACTCGCTGGAATGGCGTACCGACCACAGGGAAGGGTTGGAGGGGAGCCTTGTTCTTCCCTCCCGTCTTCCCACTTGCCTGGCAAGTTGGACAGGTTCTGCAATAAGCGTCTGAGCTTTTATGCATTTGGGGCCAGTAGAAGTGGGTGACAAGCCTGTCATAGGTCTTGTCCATCCCTAGATGTCCTGCTAAAGGCACATCGTGAGCCAGTCCCAGTAGGAAGGCTCTGAACTTCTGGGGTACCACCAGCACACGGGCTGACCCAGGTTCAGCAGCCTTAGGCTCCGAATACAGGAGGTCGTTCTCCCAGTACACGTAATGTGTTTTGGCCTGAACACCATTGGCCTGGTCTGCAGCCTGTTGCCGCATACCCACGAGAGAAGGGCATTCTTTCTGCTCCTTGCAGAATTCCTCTCTGGAGGGTCCTCCTTCTTGCTGCCAATGGGTCAGCTCAGGCAGGTCCCCCAGTTCGGCGATCTGTTCCCCTGTAGGCTCCAGGGCATCCCCCTCAAGGTCTGCTTCCTCCTGGACCGTAGGAACTTCAGGGGCCGGTTTCCCGCGCCCCCTGCGCCTTCTCCCTAAAGCCGGTTCCTGGGCCTCTCCATCAGGCCCCAGGACCTCTCGATCACCCTTACTGGCTGCCATCGACCGGGTGGTCACGCACGCCCAGTCAGGCAGGCCCACCATCCGCAGGTGAGTCGCTTTCTCCACCTTTTCCCAAGGGGAGTGCTCCAAGTCGTTCCCTAGCAAACAGTCAACAGGCATGGTTTTTCTCACACAGACCTGCAGAGTACCCGAGACCCCCCCCCCACTCGAAGGGAACTTGAGCCATCGGACACTGGCTCTCAGAATTATCAGCATTGATAACCCTACAGTAGGCATGGGGTACAACCTGCTCTTGAGACACCAGGTGCTGCCTTACTGCAGTCACACTGGCTCCTGTGTCTCTAAGAGCCTCAGCTTCCTTGCCATTGATGATCACCACCTGCCCATATTTCTTAGTGTTAGAGGGCAGGTAGTTCGTCGGGATCATCTCACTGTCTCCTAGCGAGACCAGGGTCATGTGAACGGGATCTCCACCCCCCGGGACCATCATTTCTTCTCCCAGGTGAACGCTAGTCACTTGTCGGGGCGGAGCACCAGTGGGTGCAGGTTTTCCAAATAGGCGACACTTGGGGTCACTGGATATGTGCCCAGGCTCGCCACATTTGAAACAATTGAAGGGCCCCTTTGGAACAGGTTTACCTGTCGGGGCCCCATTCTGCTTCGGGGGTGGGGGAGGCTGAGAACCCTGCTGCGGATTCCCTTGGGAACTACTTTGGGGGCCTTTTTGGAACCCTTTCTGTTTTCCCCCTTTGTCCCCCCCACTCTTCTGCTGGGGACCCTGCCCACTCTTGGCGGAATCTCCCACGGGACCCTTGTGGACCCTGGTGCTGAGCCAGCGGTCCGCCTCCTCAGCAAGCTTCCTCGGGTTGGACAGCTTGCTATCGATCAGGTGTTGGCGTAACTCAGGAAAACAGTGATCAGCCAAGTGCTCCCATGCAATTAAATCAAAGAGACCTTGAAAATCATTAACTTTGTTACCTTTCACCCAACCATCCAGTGCTCTGCAAAAGTAAGTCACATACTCCACATACGTATTCCCAGGCCGCTTAGTACATCCCCTAAACTTCTGTCTATACATTTCAGGGGTAAGCCCGTACCTGTTTAATAAAGCTTCTTTCATGTGGGCATAGGATCTCTGATTCTCAACGGGCAAATCTAGCAAGGTATCTCTCCCTTCGCTAAGGAACCTTCCCCACAACCCCGCTCCCCAATCCTTGTCAGGGACCCGGTGGGAGGACATGGCTACCTCGTATGCCCTAAACCACTGTCCTATGTCATCCCCCTTAAAGAACTCCTTAACTACGTCCTTCGGGATGTGCACTCTTGACTCTACCTGCACTGGCGATGTGCTGCCACCAGAGGGAGGCCGATCCAAGTCTCTCTCCTTGAGACTTATCTCCCTCATCTTGATTTCATAATCCATCTGGTGCTTTCGCTCTTCCAGCGCCATTCTTTTGGTTTCCAGCTCCAGCTGGATTTTCAATTCTGCCAACTTTCTTTCGTGATTCCGGGTTTCCTTCCTGTCCGCCAGCTCCTCTGGCGACAGGCCTTTCCCAAAGCTGTGCTCGCTGTCTTGCCTCTCGAGATCGATCAGATCCCCAGGTGCATTCTGCTCCGGCGTTGCATTCTGCTCGGCGAGGACGTCTTGCTCCTCCGGGGTCTTTCTGGACTCCACCCAGGCTTTCAGGGCCTTGTAGAGCTCCGGCTTGTTTTTGCAGCCAGCGTGCGGAACTTTGAGTTTCCTACAGAAAAACTTCAGTTCAACTCTGGTGTACTTATCCAGCTTTGCGGCGTCCCACTCCACCTCCAACACCTCAGAGGTCGTGGACTCCGCTCCATCCAGGCTCTTTGTGCCCGGCATGGTTTCGGCACGCGGAATCTTCTTTCAAAAAGCAAAGTCTGTGGTTTCGTAACTGTACCGTGATCCTTGTGTAGTGGTCAGAAGCTCGGGTATAACTATCGCAAGTGTAAATTCGAAAATCCTCACCGCTGCGTCCAATGTAGGAAGGGGGAGGCTCTAGTTGGCGCAGTGCAACACTAGCGACAAGCAGGGACTCTCTCTTCCTCGTCAGGGCTGAGGGTTACCTTCCAGACAACCTCTGCTTACCCTCTAGGTAGTGTGGCTTAAGCAGTCGTAGGCTAATCTTTGGGGCACATAGGGTTAAACACTTGCAACAGGTACACCTTTACAACCAACCCACCACACAACGAGACCAGACTGTATTCTTGTAAAAATATATATCTTTATATAGATTTTAAGCAGGCTTGTGAATACAGTCAATAACTTTATGAAGACGGTTGCAAGTTACGTAATTTGGGTTACCACAGTTCTTATGGAAGTTCTCTTGAGGCCCGTAGGCCGGTGTTTCAAAGTTCTTGTGGAGCCGGCGGCTTCCAAGGGATCTGTCCCACGTCGCGTTGCCTTCCCGGGGTCGCTGATCGTTGCGGCTCTTCGGCCGAGCAGGTCACTGGTCGTCCGGGGCAGCGGTGTTCTGTGGCGGCAGGGTCCTTTCCTCGTCGTCCGCTCCGACCCTGGAGGCGGCGGCTGTGCGGTTGTGACAAGTGGCAGTACGGTCCCCAAGTGCAGGACGTACCCAGCCAAGTGTCGGTGCAGCTGTGGGCTCACAGCTGGGCTGTCGGGCAGGCTTACCGACCTTGTGGATTCTCGTAGGGCAACTGTCCGTCCTTGCAGGTGAGTGACTGCTCGCTATGCAGTCCCCTCGATAGCTCGGACCGGACGGGTCCTCCTTTGCTTTGCTCTCGGGCTCCCGGTGCAGTTGCGGTCACGGTGTTCGGGCCAGCGGCGGCTGGTCCTCACTTTGCTTCTGCTGTTGCTTTGGGCCCCGGTCACGGTGGTCGGGAGGATGTTGATGCCTTAGAGGAGATTCCTCCGTCAGTGCTGCGGCGATGGTCAGCCCCCGCAGTCGCTTTCCAAGGGGGTAGCGTCCACTGGTCCTGGGACGCTGGTCAGGGGGCAAGTTCAGTTGCAAGCCCTTGGAGATCTCTTTGCAGAGTTTGGCACAAGTAGCACAATAGTCTTTTCGTAGTCTTATTGTCTTCCTCTCCTTCAGCAGCAAGGCACCAGACACAAGCAAGAGTCAGCACCCTTCCTTGTCTCTCACGGTCCTTCTCGTAGGGCAGAGTCCTTCTGTGGCCCAAACCGGATCTAATTTTCAAGGAGCAGGGCTCCGTCTTTTATAGGCCAATTCTTTTGTTCTCGCAGGCCAGGGGGGCCTTTGCATAGCCACTCTCAGTTCTGGAGTACCCCCGCGGGTGTACTCCGGCTTCTGCTTTCAGTGTGAGGGGCAGGCGCATCAGACGCCCCACAGGGGGTGGAGCCAGCATTGTCCGGACAGGAGTGGCCAGAGTACCTTGTTGATGGGAGCTTCGCCCGTCCTGGGCCAGGTGCCGGCAGAGTCATCCGCCGCTCCCCAGGAGGGTGGAGCCAGCATTGTGGAGGTCGAGCACAGTGACAGCTCGAGTCAAGAGGCACTCCTACCTCCCACTAAGGTGTAATCTGCGCATTCACCACCCGTCATCCCTCCAGCCCTGTCACTCACACATCCCAGACAGTCAGATACACGCCAGCAGAGGCGGCTGAAATGGTTAAGCAAGCAAATGATAACTTTCTAAAAGTAGCATTTGCAAACCCGGGGTACTGAAATAAACTTGACTACAAGAAATATCTCCTTATCCCGAGTTCAGGCATACTAAACATGACTCACTACCATGCTCCTTGAGCCTGCGGGGATTATAGGGTGTAATAATCCTCGCAGCTCAGTCTGGCCTAATGGAGCAGGTAGCCTTCAGTAGTGAAATACGGTCTTCGTTGTAAGTCACTACCAGGACATGCCACGCACATCAGGGCTTGTCCTACCTTGCACCTACAACGCACCCTGCCCGTAGGCCTACCATAGGGGTGACTAATATGTAGTCAAGGGAAGGGTCGGTGCTGGCAAGTGGGGACACTTGCCCAGCTAGCGTGACAGTACGAGACCGCACGCGGGTTCTGCGGTTGCAGTTCCCAGACACATCTTTACGGCTGCTTCGGTGGGTGGCGCAACCAGCGCTGCAGGCCCACCAGCAGTATTGGCATCTACAAGCCCCGGCACTCTCTCGTGCGCTTTACTAGGGACTAACAGTAAATCCAATGCACCAATCATGGATACCAATCGTATGTACAATTTACAGTAGGGAGCACTTGCACTGCGGCACGGATCAGCCGTGGCGCAGTGCCCTGAGTATCGGAAAACCAGCAAAACATCGGAGGCACATCAGCAAAAAGTGGAAGGGAGACTCACGCCAAGGTGCCAGGTCTAACAATTACCTCCTCCCCTCGCGGAGCTGCAAGAACAAAAGGTGGGGGCCAGTCCGCCTCCGAAAGCAAAATGTCATACGTAGACGAGAGATTTTCCCAAAATACCCCTTTTACAGTTCGCTGCATGTCACCTTCAATTAACAGGACAATTTCAAAAAGTCGTTCAGGGGGAGCAACATGCGTGTCAGCAGTTTCAATCACAACATAAGTATCAGTCGCTGTCACCTTCAACAGTGGACGGAGGGCCTCTCTCACTATGGTAATCTCTGCTGCGCTGTCCAGCAAGGTCAGAGCCCACGTCAGATTCCGAAGCCGCGTTCTCACTATCTGGGGCATAACGATGCGCTGTCAGGGCGGCGACTTTCTTCGTGGCAAACTGTGGTCTCTTGGGCGTAGAGCCTTCCTGCTGCTCTCCACCGTTTCGTGGGAGGGGCTGACCACGTCCTTGCTGGCCACCCCTGCCCCTGCCGCCCCCTCCACCACCGGTTGACGGAGCCGATGAGTCCTGAAAGGAACGAGGAGAGCGTTGGTCAGAAGCCTGAAATCTCTCAGGCGATTTAATCATCGCGCGGTCGCGCAAATCATAAACACGATCCGACTGCGCAGGCAACGGAGACGCAGGAGCAGAAACCTGTGTTTGTTGTTGTTGTTGCTTACCCTGATTCTGCTTTTTAGGCCAATTTTGCTTCTTGGACTTTTGTTGACCACTAGTTTCCGAAGTTTGACCCTGGGGCTGTTTCTTCTCCTTATCAGGAAAAGCTTTAACCCCCATTGCATTGCTGCCAACCATTTTGTAAGCAGCTACAATTATCCTTGCCAACCGTCGGGGTCGTTCGGCCTCGGGAACCAACGCCAACACGTTAGCAACCTGAAAGTTCACTGCATCCCCCTTGACATTCGCAAGGATCAGATCGCAAACTACATCAAAGGAGCCACACAGGCGCATACCCAATTCAACAGCCGACTCCGGTCCGTGCTCGTCTTGAACACGTTTAAGGACCCCACCTAGATTGGTCACAGACGGGGAGCCATAGCACCTCGAATAGACCGCTGCAAAAGTCTTGCCCCAGGTCTCACAGTCAACAAGTTCAGGAGCCAAATCCTTCGGCAAACTTAGTGTAAGAATCCGGTGTTTATCACCCGGACTCGTGTTGGGAAACACAGCTTCTAGCTGGCCGAATTTCTCAGCAAGCCAGAAAGGAAAATCATCCTTTTCTTGGGGCTTTTTACCCATCACGGAATTAACCATGACCGGATTGATTTTCAGACCAGCATGTTCTGCCCTAAGCTGTGCGCCCCGTGGGGCAGCGTCTTGAACATTACGGCTAGTGTCATGAACAAGCGCTCTAATCACTGCCACTGCGACTTCATGAAGCCGCCGCAGATCAGCAACGTTACAAGTGGCGCGTTGAGGGTGAGGAGTGAACCCAGCCAAAGCGGGCCAAGGTGTGCCCGAAATGGACAAAGGAGCTAACCTCGAAGCCGATAATGAGTGTGGTAGGGCACCACCAAACTCCATGCTGCCATGCATCTATAGGAACTTCCAGTGCTCTGTACGGAGCATACGCAGCCGGTACAGCTGTAGCAGTGTATGAATGGAACACTCCAGAATTAGCGTCCACTGGTGGAAACGTCACCCACGAATAAAACAGTTCGTACGGGTAAGCATGTTCCGCACTCACTACCAGAACAACAGCAAAGCCTTCCACAGGAACATCATACATCCGCAAATGGTCACGCACCGCAATGCGACTATGCTGCGGGATGTCCACGGCTTGTGCCATGCCAGCACAGAAAAGTAAAAACACAAAGATTACTTTGTAGCACAACTGGGTAGTAATTCAAAGAAACCTTTTACAGATAGATTCAAGCTTGAAAAAGACCTGTTCCAAAAATAGGTAGGTTTTTCCGACACTGCCGTTTTCCGGAAACGGGAATGAAGGCGTTAGGGTTTGAATGTTATACTACTCGAGTGTCATTATATAAGGCCAACCAACTTACGGGCGCCATGTAGCAGGGTTTCCGTTCTCCCACAGAACTGTGCACAGAGATCTAGAACCTGGGTGAGTCAGGGTGACCCAGAACTCACCTTTGTTTCAGAAATCCCCTTACCAAGCTAGCTACAGTGTCTCATCGGTAGTAAATACTTCCCAATGACTTAGACAATCCAGAACATGAACTTAGAATACCTCAGGTATCGTGGAACACATGAACACTCTTTCGTTATATAATCATTACAAACCGAAACTGGGAGGCAGAGAACACACGTGCAAGTTTGAAATGATTATTTTTCAATGCAACATTCTCAAACGCAGTATCTTATATAATATCAACATACATATTATAAAAATCAGAGTTAGCAGCATCGTCACTAATCCATAATAAGCAAAAGGTGATAGCATGTTATGATGCAGAGATCTATATAATTCTGTATCACCTATATTTCGCGCACCCTAATTAGCATATTATATTATATCTAAGAAGGTCTCATCTGGGTTCTTAGCAGGGCGGACCCATACCTCTAATTCTCAGTAGGAGGAGATCACATCAACCGCTACCAGCTCTCAGCATGCGAAGCATCAAGTGTGTTTTTCATTCTCTGTAACTCTATCTTAAACCTACGTAGAGCCCAATGTTGGCAGCAACATTATTTGTGTTATGACTAACGTGGTGCGAGGATCAGGCCTTCATGAACCTTGTGTTAGGTTATTCTTAGAGTGTGCAGTTCTCAGTGTGCAGACAGTTGTACCAAGTGTACCAAGCACGACTGATACCAGGACAATAACATATTATTCTCAAATAAATCACATCTTTCGTCTAGGTTGAAAGCTACAATAACAATTAGGTGTCGTGTGCAAACCGAAGCAGAAAGAAAATATGGCGTTTAAACATTTAATAAGCACATGCTAACTTAACACAATATATAGAAACGTAGTAACCATATGACAGCCTAACTAAGGTTAGTCTCATCTCCAGTGACTTTACAAATTGCTTTAGCCCGTCTCTTTCCCGACTAACTTGTAGCTTCTGTTCCATTTAGTGTCACTGCTCAACACAAGTTGAATGAGGTGAGTACCAAAAATCGTCGCCCGTTAGCTTTGGCTAGCATGTAGGGGCCTTCTTCACGTATAGTAAATGTCTCTTTGTAATTGTTTTTTGTCCAGCTCATTGTGACTACACCACTTGACCTTCCAAGGGACTTCAATTCCTTAGACATAAGGTAGGCGGATTTGAGCCGGCGGGCGGCTGTTTGTTGATACATACAAAGGGCAGTTTCACGGAATAGGTGACTTAATCTGGCACATTTGTCTTTTGTAGAACTTTATGGTCCTGAGGAGAACGCCGCAACCAGGGGGTTCGAAATGCGTCGACCTTAGTTGGCCCTGAGCCAATAATAAGGCTAGAAGGACTGTGTTAGGATACTAAGAAACCGAGTTCTAACTGTATATTTTCATGTAATATAGTCACATTAAGATATCTAGTAGGGTACATAAATTGTACGTTGAATAATTTTTGTTGGCAAAGGGCCATACTATCTGATTTCATGTTATATACATGTGTGTGCGTGAGTGTGGGGTGAATGGACTAGCCAAAGTTTGGGGTGGATGTGTTGTAAATATGTACAGTGAATATATGTTATTGTAATTGATTGTTTTTTTATTGTATATTTTTGTATATGCACCTAAAAAAAGTGCTTCTGAGAAACAAAAAGTTAAAAGTGACTAGTGAAATAAATAAATAAACAAACTAGTGACGTTAGAAAAGATTGGACCGTTATATTTCATTCATATAGAGGTTAACAGAAAATGTTGTAGGTCAAGTCCAGTATTGGCATTTGTGTTGTTTATTACTTATATTTGGCTTAGCCTTGCTGGGTTAAGAGTCAAGACTCTGTGTTGTTCATACGACTATATGCAGATGATGCCATCATAGTGGATTTAACCCTAATTGGACTGCAAAGACGACTTGGTGAGTTAATTATGTACACAGAGGATTATTATCTAAAAATACATATTTTAAAAAGCAAAGTTATGATTTTTTTGTGCTAAAGGATGTAAGGTCAGAAAAATTTTGAATTGGTTCCTGGGAAACGAGAAATTGGAAGTAGTAAAATTGTATCCATATTTAGGAAAAATATATATTAGCTCTATAGAGAAAGGGGAAGGGAGGAGCTGCGCCCCAGCAGCACCTCGCCAGTCCCATGATTGCTTATCTGTTCAGAGGCCCTGTAGTGCGACCTGGACTGGGCTCTGGGACTGGGACCGTGCAGATGCAGGAGCCCCGAGATGAGAACATAACTAGTGGACTCCTGGAGAAGCCCGATGTGGAGCAGGATGAGCGGAGAGGCCTGACCGAAGATGCTCCGGAAAAAGCAATGGGAGAAACTTTGAAGGTAAATGACTCCCAGGTAGTCCACAGCCGGATGGAGCCTGGCTGCGTATGAACTTTTGACAGCAGGGATGAGGGGGGTGAGCCTTCCCAAATAGACTCTACAGCTAGGAGCAGGGGGAGCAAAAGAGAGCATGAATGTGCAGAATAGGGGTATATGTAACTACCTCAGCAGCAAGGGTCTTGGCGATACTGCCCACAGTGAAAATATAGGAAACAATGCTGCAGAAGGTTGGTTTTGAAGATCCCTTTAAAAACTCTCTGCAAAGCAGGAAAACTCCAGCACGGTAAGCCCATTTTGCAGACCTTGTTGCCACCGCACTTCCCTGGGCCACAGGACTACAGTGCCCAGCATCTCTTGGGGCAGATGATGGGAGCAGAGCGCGTCAGGAGGGGCTTACATTTCCGGTAGGGCTCCCACAGCACCTAAAGCCCACTTGACAGACCTTGCTGCCACAGCACTTCCCTAGGTCACAAGACTACAGTGCCCAGCATCCCTTGGGGCTGACGACAGCAGCAAAGTGTGCCTGGATGCGTTTAAAATTGCGGCAGGGCACCAGCAGTGTGGGAAGCCTGTTTTGCAGAGCTTGTTACCACTGCACTTCTCTGGGCCACAAGACTACAGTGCCCAGCATCCCTTGGGGTTGACGACAGCAGCAGAGTGCACCAGGAAGTGTTTAAATTTGTGGCAGCGCTCCCGCAGCGCGGGAAGCCCGTTTTGCAGACCTCGTTGCAACTGCACTTCCCTGGGCCACAGGACTACAGTGCCCAGTATCCCTTGAGGCCAAAGACGGCAGCAGAGCACGCTAGTAGGCGCTTAAATTTGCGGCAGGGCTCCCGCAGCGCAGGACAAGCGTGGGTGGGCCAGTCTGCGCCCATCAGAGGCTGGGCTGGCCCACCCCCTGAAACCTACAACTCAAGGCTTGACCCTCCCTCTAAAGGTACTGTGACCGACTTTGACTTCTACCAAGCTATAAAACAGATCCCCTAATAGTGATCAGCTAGTTTTATTCTTGGTCTTTTTCTCTCATCGTGTTGCGCTCCTGCTTAACTATTGGGGAAAGGAAAGTAATTGAGGGAGGGCTGGGAGGTGCTCTGAAGAAAAAGACTAAGAAACGGACTCGGAATCCTAGTCCTGGGCTTGAGAGGAGGAACTTGGGGGCAATGTGATGGATCGAATAGAAACCATACTATTTGATTGTGAGGGCTTGCTTATGACATCTATACCATCTACTCTTACATCTGCTCCCTCCCCGAGGGACCCCCAAACCTCCACCTCCTCTATCGCTGCATCTGTTACTCCAGGCCCTGGCAGTATACCAAGCCTATTCAAAAAGGTAGCTAACAAGAAACGACTGGCGAAAGTCACTGAAGATATGAGGCACAGGGTCAGACTGATTTGCATATGGCCATGTCTGAACTGGGGTGGTGGAGTGAGCTAAAGAATGATGATGGATTAAACCCAGATCAGTTGACTGGGGGTGAGTGTTTGATTTGCTCCAACGCTCCGTCCATCATTCCCTTTGGTATCGCACTGAAGATATCGAGGCTTTCCCTATCGACTCCCCGGGCAATGATAGCGAAGCCCGAGGTGGGATTTTAGTAAACCTACCTTGAGCAATAGAATCTCATCCCTCGAGGAACAACCAGTTACGTCGACACGCCCATTCACAAGGAGAGCTCGCAACCTATGGGCACAGCCCCTGGTGGGATGGATACGACTCTTCACCTCGGTGGTTGCGGGGTGGCGAGTACTGAAACAATACCAACTAACCTAAAACTTCAGAGGGAAATTCTAGCCCTAAAAGGAACAATAGGGGCTTTAACCATCCTCATTTCCAAATTATATCTCATTAGAGAAGATCGCAGTAGCCCCGAGACATTACTTTCCATGCGCCCTTCGAGTACACTCACGATCTTGAAATCTAATCATCTCATTACCCAGAGCAAACAAACAACACGTAATACCCCAAACCTCAATCCTGCACCCTTGACTGGAACCCAGGCCACAGCAAAGGGGACCTCCGCAACATGCCATCCCGGAATGACAAATACCAAGAAGGCCCCAGGGGAAACTATAAGGGAAAGACTGGGCCCATGATGGCCTTGGCGAAAGAACCATTCTACCCCATTCTAAGAAATTGCTACCCCAGAGCTGGAACTTGGCTTGGTTACACCCCTATTGGTTTGTGAGGAGACTGATAATGTTCCTAAGACAGTGCCAAATGCCCCTTTGGAACCAGTCGTGATCGTGGCTAATCCTCCCAGTATGGCTGACTCTATTGATACTCTGCTGGAGGGGGCTAAGCAGTCAGAGTCTATTGTAATCCCGACCCGGGACACTGGAAAGGGAGCTAAGAAAAGTACTAAACGGGCTAAAAAGCAAGAGACCGTAGCGAATACTAATAGTCCTAGAGTGAACAACCTGGGCGAGCTGCTGGAAGCTCTATTTATTTCACGACTTGAGCCCCTGCTAGCTGATATGGCCAAAGACATTGTGGGCACGTTGAGCACTTTTGTCGCTGGACTTATGAAAAAATGTGCCAAAATTGACTTATTTATTAACGAGTATAAATCTCAAAAACTAGTGGACAAGATTGACACTCATTCTAGCCATGCCTTGGCTGAGGTTATTGACGCATCTCATGGGCCTGTGCCCTCAACTAGCTTAAATATCAGTGCAGCCGCTACACTACGAGGGTGGAGCCTGGCTCAGTGGGCTCATTAAGCTTGGGTAAGAGTATTCATTCAGTGAACTCGTCAGGCAGTGCGCTCTGTGTATCTAGCATACGAGGGTGGAGCCTGGCTCAGTGGGCTCATTAAGCTTGGGTAAGAGTAATCATCCAGTGAGCTCGTCAGGCAGTACGCTCTGTGTATCTAGCATTTCCGTTTCCCAGGTAAAGGGATGTGATGTTAATATTGATCTCCCCCCAGAAGCCACTCCCTTAGTGGCAGTTTTTGGGGGGGGTTCCCCCTCTTAAGGTTGGTGAGGAGGAATCAACAGGTGCAGTGATGAGGGAGGCCAGATCCTGGTGCTCTAATTATAGTAGTGGTGGTTTGGATATTTCATCAAGCATCAATATGGGCATACGGGTGGGTTGGATCGGGCAACGCCCCAAGATTAGTAAGGGCGATTGCGTTATAGTTAACTTCAATAGTCCCGATATTGCAGACAGATTGTTCTGGATGGCTCCGAGATAGGCCAAGTAGGGACTACACCAGTTCCCCTGGGATTTTTTTATCCACCATCAGACTCATCCTCTGGGCCTAACAATATGTATAATGGTAAATCTGCGTGGCATAAGGTTCACCTACCCCGCAAACCACAGCCCAACCGTACATACCAACTGTCTGTGGGGGATCAAAGATCAAGAGCTGTTGAAGGGGGAACTATCCCAGGCACCCAACCACTGCTAAATTGTACAGTAATTCAGGCACCCGGTTTTGCCGTAAAGAACCATTTCAGGCCATTATCAGAACTAGATGCTAATGATTGACAGGTAGACCTGGTCCAGTCTACTTCCCCAGGTTCCCCCAACTTTGATGCAGTGGCTGGATGTAAAATTATTAGCTAGAATGTTGCTGGCACTAGAGCCAAGAGGTCTGACCCAGCTTGGTTGGATTTTGTAACAAAACATGACATAATTGCTTTCCAGGAATCCTGGGACCCCTCTTGTAGTTTCAGCCTGGATGGTTATACTAGTTTTGTAGTCCCGGCAATGATGGGTACAGCGGGGAGAGCAAAGGGAGGATTAATCTCCCTTTTTCCCTAAATTTAGTTGGGTCTTTTAAGCTAATTAAATCTGGTTTGTGTAACATATTAATGGTGGAATGGTCGATTTCAACCTCCCGTAAGATTCCTTTGATTAATTTTTATAATTCTAGAGAGCATGAAAAGGATAACCAACATTTGGAAGCCTTGGAAAAATGTATGCCTGACTATAGTTCAAATCAAAACACTGTTATCGAGTTCATCCTTACGGGGGATTTTAACATACACCCCTGTGGGGAGGAGTGCTATGCGGGGGCACATGAGGGGCCGCTTGGCTCTACGGTCTCCCACTTTGAGCATACAAGATAAGGGGAGGCATTTGAAGAACTCTTGGCTAATTGCAATATTTTTGAATCAAGCCTTATAGACGTGGAGGCAAGGGTTACCACTTACAAGGATACCTATCCTGGCACAGTCATTGATTACATATTTATTTCTACCAGGGTCTTATATAGGGTAGGGGCCTATAAGGTCTTACCTTCAATATTTAGTGACCATAACCCAATGTTCCTTGAGTTTGACTTAGGGGCAGCAATGGTTTACAAGACACGCCCTCATCAGAACGGGCTATCAATAGTCACTATAGACCAAGGAAGGAGGACAAAGTGGTCCAAGGTGGTCCCTGAAACTTTTCTTGGTGATTTGCCTGTCAAGGTCGACGGGCATATGGCCATCTGCCTTGACAGCAACTCAACCAGACCAGAGATCATTAGAGCTTTTGAAGCCATATGCACACAGATCTCGAGGGACCTGACTACCACAAAAACTCTGAGAGGCAACCCCCTACCAAGATGGTTCGACAGCAGTTGTTCCAGGGCTCATGGGGCTTTGCTTAGAGTGTTAAAAGCCAGTCCATGAAATAAGATCGTCATCGCAGATTTAAGGAGGGCATATAAACAAGCCACTAGCAGACGGCAAACAGAAATTAAAAAGGATGCTTGGGATACGCTCCTCTCAATTGATGTATTGCATGATAGTGGGAAATTGTGGGCAACAATTAATCACCCGTTTTTTGCCGCCTCAGAGAACACAAATTTGGACAGTTTTTTTCAAGATGATCAATGGCTTCGTCATTTTAAAGAGATCTATGGCGCTGCTGGCCCATGCACCTTTTGGGAGCCTCCCTTGGTGGCTGAGTCTATGCCCCTAATATCTTTTAATCTCGAAGAAGTAGAAAGGGCGATTCAGGAGACCTCTAAGAGTAAGGCTCCGGGCCCGGATGGGGTCCCTGCTGACCTCTATGGCAACTCTCCAACCTTATGGACCAAGATTTTAACAAATGTTTTTAATGCCTCTAGCGGAAAAAAAATCCCCGCTTCTTGGGCTACCTCTGTTATTATTCCGATTTTTAAAAAAGAGCAGCGTCAGGATCCCTCCTGTTACAGACCCATCTCCCTCTTAGACTCTGCAGTCAAAATTTTGGGCAGAGTCTTACTGCATAATCTCAGGGATACCATAGAGAGTTTAGGGGTCCTTTCTAATTTACAGAATGGGTTTAGAGTGAAGAGAGGCACCCTCGATCAGTGCCTAAACCTCCAGCTTTTAATTAGTAAATATACGGTGGCGAAGGAGGGAAAATAATAATAATAATAATCTTTATTTGGTTATAAAAAAAAAGATATCCTTAAAAGCACTTCACAGTAATTCCCACAATCAACACGTTATTAAATGAAATAAGGAGCATGTTTTAACAACAATTGATCAATGAGAGTCGTCCGGATCGTGTTGTTCAATTTTCTGTTACCTATTAAAGGTTAAAACATTGTATGCCAAACGATAAAAACGCATAACATTAGGACAAATGGGGTTTGATCTGCTGACAGTTAACAACATTCAACTTGTAAAAAACAGTCCATATCCAAGCAATTACTACTAGTTATGATAAAATGCAGTCGAATTAAAATAGAACACTAGTCAGTAACAACAATTATGATAAAATGCAACCGATTATAAACAATTTTGAAAACTTAAAAGTAAAATACGTTTTAAATTAGACAGTTAGAGAGGGGAGGGAGGGATTTACTGGTCCTTCTGGCGTTAGAGTGAAGATATGGTATGCGTCCCGTATGTAGTTTGTGAAAGCTATGTTTAAAACTATATTTTCTGGGCTCAAAGTTGTAATAATTGCCTGTCTGCAAGTCCGAACACCCAGCCTATTCCACTCTACTTTAAGTTTGCGTCTGCGTTGGGACATGAGGGCGGGGCATAAGCAGACCATGTGCTCCAATGTTTCAGCTGTCTTACTGCACCCTCTGCATGTTGAGTCTTCCGTGGTACGCCGCCAAGGGGGCAGATCTTTTAGAAATCACCGGTCCCCCATTCTAATGGCCAAAAAACTGCGCATTAGATACAGTGAATAAGTACAAGAGAGATAGGTAGCGGGGGATATCCGCTCACATGAATTCATAACTGACCATGCATGACTGCGTTTGGAAAAATGAGCTTTATCGATAATAAGGGAGTTCATTCTGATGCTTTTTTTAATACAGGTTTTAAATGCTGTCATGCTAGGGTTAAGGGCCCATAGGTCACCCGCCGACATTTCGCGAATAGAATCCGTAAAAAGGCGGCCGTACTAGCCCCCTGGGTTTTTCTGACTGATCTCTAACTAAACTAAAGACTCTAAAGTGCCTATATCTGCTTTTCTGAGTTTGTGACAGAAATTTAAGTATGTGCTGATGTTGGAGGCCTCATAATTTAGTAAGCCCAATTCTAGCCTGATCTGGGCAGCGGAGGCAGATTTAGGCAAATGTAGGACTTTTTTATAGATTTTGGTCACAAGTTGATTTAAGGTGGTATTTAGTTTACCCCTGAATATCTCGATGCCGTACGCCAGGGTGGGCCCGATTTTTGCTCTCAAAACTTCCAATAAGAATGATATAGTTGGACCAGACAGCTTTTTTGAGAGCTTAGATAGGGTCACCTGTAAGGTCGTTGCTTTTCCTGCGATCTCGTTGCGCTGTTTGGCAAAGGAGGGGTCCTTATTTATGGCATTTATGAACCTATACTCTGCCTTTGATCTAGTGAATCGGGGTAAATTGTGGGCGATTTTACTACAGATCGGCATTAAGCATGGGCGGATTTCGCGGATCCACGATCCGCGAATTTGCGTATTTGCGTATTCGCGGATCCGCAAAATCCGTGAATTTGCAGATTCGCAGATTTTGCGGGCTTTTTAAATGGGGGGGTCTTCTGTGCGAGTTCAAGTGCCTCTTGTAAGTATAAATGGTCAGAGACCGATCAGATTAGCAGATGAAGAGAAAGAAGCTCCTGGTCACAGGAACAGCACGAGGATTGCGCTCGTGAATGAGTCACTGAATTTGAGCTTCAACTAGTTCCAGCGACCATATATGTGTTACTATGCAATCGCCCCAAAGGGCGCAGGGGTCCCTTGAGTGAGCTGTCCATCATAGTGTGTAAATGGCGGGAAGACGGTGCACACCGCGAGTGTGTGAGCGGGGCCAAATGGGCGGGGCTTCCATGCGAGTTCACATGCCTCTTGTGTGTATAAAAGGTCAGAGACCGATCAGAGCAGCAGATCAAGAGAAAGAAGCTCCCGGCCACAGGAACAGCACGAGGATTGCGCTCGTGAAAGTCAAGGATACAAAGGCCTCTATCCAGCATCACAGCTGATTTTCGACGGTAGATTTGGGAAGAAGGAACACCTGCCCAGCCTCGACGACGCTCACAATTGTTTTTGGGCTGATGAATGAGTCACTGAATTTGAGCTTCAACTAGTTCCAGCGGCCATGTGTGTGTTACTATGCACACCGATGTGCGCAGGGGTCCCTTGAGTGAGCTGTCCATCCATCATCCTGTAACTATTTTAGGATGGCGCCGGCAAGCTGCCAGTGCCATCCTAAAATAGTTACTAAATTAGCTTAATCAGGAAGCACTAATAGATAAAATAAAGCAGGTGCTGAAGCACCTGCTTTGTTTTATCTATTAGTTCTTCCTGTTGAAGCTAACTTAGTAACTATTTTAGGATGGCGCTGGCAGCTTGCCGGCGCCATCCTAAAATAGTTACAACAACTTCAAGCTTGAAGGCTTGAACTTTTGCCCCCCGAATCCGCTGCTCGTGGATTCGCGGATTTTTGGTAAATTCGCGGGAGTTCGCGGATTGCGGATTTACAGAAAATCCGCGAGCGGAACGGAATTTGTACTCACGCTTAATCGGCATTGACCCTCCCCTGGTTAGCTTCTTAGCGGCTTTACACCAGGATCTCAAACCCTCAGTTAGGGTCACTCAAGAGGGCAGATGTACGAGTCATTTTAGGTCGGAGGGGGGGGTCAGGCAAGGTTGTATCCTGGCCCCCCTTCTTTTCACTATTTATATTAATGCTCTGGAGAAGTTTTTAGGGGGCTCTGAGGTGGACGTTCCGCGTGTGGGAGAATCTGTAATACCGGTTCTCCTATACGCGGATGACTCAGCTTTACTGGCTCGCACAGGAGTGGGCCTCCAGAGACTGCTGGATTCCTTTGCCGCTTTCATGGACACGTTAGATCTGAAAGTTAATATAAAAAAATCACATGTTATGGTGATGGGTAAACTTCGTAACAGACTCAAATCTAAAACCTTCTTTTGTAAGGGAGAGGAGGTGTCAAGGGTTGTCGTTGTCTCCAATTTGGGGATTCCTTTAGACGACAAAGGCTCTTGGAGCCCCCAAATAAAGCTCAAAGGTATTTCTATGGCAAGGTCCACCTCAGCACTCATGAGCTTCAGGAAACGGCTGGGGTCCCGACCAATGGAGGCCTTGCTGAAAGTTTATAACTCAAAATGCCTGTCCATTGCTATGTACGGTTCTTCATTGTGGGGATACGTTTCTCAGGATAAGATTCAACTAATTGAGAACAGATTTCTGAGATCCCTTCTGACGGTGCCCCAGTCTACCCCCACTTTTTCAACTCATTGCGAGGTAGGGCTGGGCTATGTCACAGATAAATTGAAGGTGGCCCCACTGATTTGTTGGGCCAAAACCTGGTTAAACCAGGAACTCACCCTGAACCACGCAATTATTGACGGCATTTTAGCAATGGATAATGTTAAAAGGGTTCCCTGGCTGCAGTATTTGAGAATGATGTTTACACGACTAGGGCGCCCCGACCTTTATTTATTCCCTGGTCGAATTATTATGGAGGATGTAAATTGGATCAAGACTCACTTTGCGGGTATGGCAAGTTTGGAACGGGAGGAGAAAGAACTAAAAAAATCATCAGTTAGAGCCAATTTTGTGTTACTAACATCTCCCTCACTTGAGCCTTATCTGAGACTGTCTCCAACCCCTACCATAGATTCCTATTGATCAGATTTAGATTTAACTTAATCCACTATTCCCTGGGTACCTATTCGTCCTGGTGTAAACCAGAGTGCTGTAAGCCCTGTATGTGCGACAACTTCTCTTGCCAGGACACAATGCATTTCATCATGTTTTGTGGGCTTTATTCTGATCTACGGAAAAAATATCTGCTACCAATTTTACGAGAAGCAGGGTTTATACAAGTCAGACCCGCTCTAATCTACCTGCAGATGTTAAGTTGTCCCCACAACATTTTTTATGTGGCCAGCTTTTTGGTGGCAGCTATGCGGGATAAAACAAAGAGGCTGCCTTCTACATTGGACCCTGCTTGATTGTTTTTTATCTGATGGATTTTTTTAATGTATGTTTTTATTAGAGAAGTAATTTTTATTCTTTATGGCTGATTTGCACTAGGGCTGTATATATATGACGTATATATACGTGTGTTGTATGTTTTTAAATTGAATGAATTTGTCTGCCTTTTATGATTTTAATTAATTGAATAAAGTGTTTTGATGATGATGATGACTCACTATCCCCAGAGTCCGCACAGGAGCGTGGATGCCCTTCCAACATTGATCTTGACTCTATTCACACACTGATGCATATGGGTCCAGAGGGCCGTCCCTCTGAACTTGAGCCAGGGACATCTGGCGCTGATCCTCCCTTGCATGCCGAATCTGTTCTGCAAATGGGAGATGACGTCCTGGCTGGTGACAAAACTACACATATTTATTCGACCACTTACATGGCCGAACTTGCTCTCCCACCCTCCTTCCCCAATACACTGCACCACTCAGGCGGAAACCTGGAGCTTGACCCCTACTTTTATCCCAGGGTTCGTAACATTTCACAAACCGGCAAATCGCTCTAAACACGGCCGCCCCTGTTGGGGGCTCCTCATTGTGATTAAATTTGTGTCACAGAGGAGATTTCCACCTATAATCGAGGTATTCTTTGAGTCAGACTCAAAGTCCCACCGGGCAAGTGCATAAACACTTTTAATATCTATGCTAGGAGTTCAAGAGCAGGTAGGTCACCAACCCAGCAGGCCCCAGATGAGGCATTGGATGCAAAGCAGGCCGCCTACCCCTTAATTGTGGGTGTTGACTTTAATGTAACTTTTGAGCCCCTCGATTGGGAAGATATTCTAGAGGCCAATGAGTAGGATAACATGGTCGGTTCCATCACTGGAGCTCACTCCAATAAAGAAGTGGCCCCAAGCGACAATGCAGTTGAACTCTATAACATTGCACATAGGTTACGGGCCACATCCGACAAATGCGGGGAATGACAGAAGTTCACCATGTTGAAATGGTAAGGAACTTCCTACGCTGTGGGCATGAAAGTACTAATCTACCAATATGTCTCACACGGAGCCAACATATTTTCAAAACCGTCAATGTATTTTTTTATGTTATATAAAATTTGTAAAAAAGCAATGCCAACCTCAGTGAGTTGATTTTAGATCGGCATGGTAATATTACCATGGTTAACAACGATAGGGAAACATAGCTACAATCTCGTACTAAAGATAGATATCATGATAAAAATCATAATGAGACTGCTAAAAAATCTCATAAATCTCCCTTGGGTATCTCCTATATCCAGGGAGTATAGACATGATTTAGTTTGTTAGAAACCTGTCAACATGGTACTAAATTTTCAAATTCCAAATCAAATCATCAAGATAATACTGTTAAATAATATGGGACAGTGTACAGAAAAGTCGTATTATAAATCAGTTAATTAATTTCATCCAGTCTTCCTTGGTATTCAATCCTCGTTTCACTGTATCTAAGATTGGAATATAGCACTGTTCTCTAGTTTTGCGTTTTAGTTCAAGATTCCCCCTCTTCTACTTCCTGTTGTTTTTTTCGATAATAAACCACCGAAACTCCATGAAAGTATGTCCTGCTTCCCTAAATTGTTCCACCAAGGGGGCATTCTACTTATTAGCTTTAAGTGCTGATTTATGCTCGGATAGATGCTCCCTAAGCTGCTAGGCTTTCTCACCTACATATCCTAAGCCCCAGGGACAGTTTATCAAATAGACAATATTGCTACTTCTACAGTTATTCAAATCTTTTGCTGTCAGTGCGCGGCCATTATATGTAATCGTTTATTTAGGAGTCTTGTTCAATTTGGACCTTAAGGAGGTTCTTTCCTCATGTACTCATTGCCATGATATTTGGGAGTTCTTTGAATTTCCTCACTATAGTTGGGTATGACCCCAATTTCAGTTCCCAGTTCGAAGTAAGGGTACCTTTGTCTTAAATAGTTAGAGTTGATATTCATTTGTTTAGCTCTTCCGTTCTCTTTTCATATAGGATATTTTCTTGAGGACATCTTACTGAAAAGCAGTGTGTTACCTTTTAGTAACTATATTGACAATCATATGCTCTGAACAGTTACGGAAGCAGTAGTATTTAAAGGTGTGTCCAAAGAGAAAATATATTTTAAAAGTTGCACAGTATCAGAGATATTTAGTATAGACCTGAGGGGTTTGCATCCTGGGGTAACATTATACCCATTTTTAGGTCGAGCTGGCGTCAGCTGCGCACATGCGCAGTCAAGCTTGCGAGATTTAATGTTTTAGAGGTAGTTTCACTAGTGAGGGTTAAGCCCCGCCCCTCTTTTCCATTGGCTGGCGTCACGGTTCATGCTAAACAGCGGCCAGCCATTGGAAAAGAGGTCCCAGTGACGTATTTTTTTCTCTTTTAACCCGTCCTTTTCAGACTGGCTTCCTTGACTTACTGCTGTGGTAAAAGGTTTCTTATCTTCTTTATGGGGAGAAACAGTTGGCCCCATAAAGAAGATGATAAACCTTTTACTCCAGCAGGAAGTCATGCCAAACCCGTCCAAGTGGAACGGCAGAAAAACAAAATCTACGTCACACACAAGAACACAGTAGCGTTGCCAGTGTCTATTTAAGCACACTTTTTTTTCAGCATTTGATATGGTTTTTATACAACGCCTGTCTCCTTAAATCCAATATATTCGTTTCTGGATTGCATAATTCAAACGGCACCCAATAGCCGTACGCCAAGACCGAGTGGAAGCGGACGCCACATCCCCGGCGCATCCCTTGCTTGTAGTAGCCTCTGCTGACTCGGACACGCTCCAGCCCGCCGGCTCCTTGCCCCCAGTACCCGGATGTGGGAGGTAGCCATGGGTATGTCACTGTTCAAAGACGGGGACGCATTGTAATGGGGTGAACTGAATGGGGGCAAATCCAGGTAATTTACCCGTTTTGTTTCCTTTTGGTAGTAGGTATTCCAAGTACTCAACGCGGTCACTAAAAAATAAATAATCAGGAGCTACTGATGGAAATTCTTGTTAAACTCGTTTGAGCAAGCCGCCCGTTTCTGCATCGACATTTTCAACCAGTGCAGAGTTGTGGAGAGCAATGACATTCTAAACACCTTCTTCAATTCCGTTTTGTTTGTCCAACTACATTAGTTGTGTAACTTTCCTTTCAATTGTGCGACGCAGAGTTGTGTCGGGCAAAAAGAACTGGACTGACTGAAGGTGGCCCCGATGTTACTGCTCCATTTGATACCTCATTAGATGTTGCACATGGGCATTGTAATGGGGTGAACTAAATGGGGGCAAATCCAGGTAATTTACCCGTTTTGTTTCCTTTTGCTGATAAAAAGTATCCCTTTTGCTCCGTTTAATTCCGAGTAGCGCAGCCACACTGAGGACTTGGGGGTAATCCCTCCAGATAGGGGAGTGTCTGTCTCCATCCACAGAAGCCTTGTGTGTATGTGTGTGCCGGCTTCGTTTGCCAGTGTATGCACAGCTTTGATAAGAGGAGGATTTGCTATGCCGGGTGATATGTCGTGCAGTTATCATATTTTTGCAGTGCTAAAATACCATGAACCTTCCCCTCGTCGTTTCTACTTTTGCAAAAAATATCTTAGAATAGGACGAGTAAATTGTGGCACTAACGTGCAGCGCTTCCTGAGGGGTAGTAGAGCCCTGCACTCTGCTTCCCCCTAGGAAGTTCACCCTAGGCTGCACGATCCCACCATGACTTGAAAACCTCGTCTCATTTGGCATGGTACAGAGGTGTTATGTTTACATTAAAAAAGTGCTAGTGGGGCGGGGCTACAGTCTACGGGCCAAGGATGTGAAAACTTTGGGCAAATGTGTGTCTCCTCTGTGGGAGACCGATAACCTAGTGGTGACATACAGTGGCGTGTGTTTGAGTACAATTAGTGTCGGTGCTAGGGAATATTCAGGGGCACTGTTCCCAATAACCTACGCGGCCGCGCGCGCGCGCTTTTTACGGCACCCCAAGCGTGCAGTGCTCATCATTTAGCGCGCACATCCTGATACTGGTCGCGCCGCCGCTTTTAAAATGCGAGCGGCGCGAAAACCGGTCATTTGCTGGAGAAGAGACGGAGATGCGGATAAGTGGGCTTTGGTAGGGCGTGCAAATGGCCCTTGCACTTGCTGCATTCCTTTCCTTACAATGCACCGCTGCGGCCTGATTAGTATTCGATGCTAATTGCAGCCCGTGTGCGCTGCAATTAACATTGATTACTAACTCAATGGCCCACAATCAGCCCGCAGCGGTGCACTGTTAAGAAAAGAAAAGCACAGTGTCAAACACGGCGTGTGCTAAACTCTGATTTTCATTTCTCAATTTGTCTTGTTTCCAGCACAAGGGTGCGCAAACCTGAGCAGCAAGGCCCATATGTGGATACCAGTAGACCATTTCTAAACCCACCACATTTGAAATAGTAAAATTTCAAATGTTTTTATTTTAAAATGACAATGGTCAAATTTAAGGAAGACACAGTAAGCGGAATTTGCTTCCGAACATGCAAATAAGCACATCTCATAACAATAATACATGAACAGCGCTGATGGTGGGTGAAAAGCATTCATGGTGGGCTCAGCAATCTAAACCGTGCTTAATCTAGGTTATCGGAGAAAACAAGCTGTGCTTCTGGCTTCTATGACTCCATTAAGGTTAAAAACGGCCCTACCGCATGGCCCAGGTGAGTTCGCCCTCTCAGGTCTCAAACACTTCTCACTTTAGAATGCCATAGCTCCCTTCCTTGGACGCATCTTTTGAGACTCGGAGTGCTGCTCACCCTTGCTTGAGTACAGCGCATCTTTCTGGTGAGAGAGAAAGAGCAAATCGCTTCACACAGGTGAAATATTTTATTAATAAAGCGCGAGCCCTCTTTCTCAGGAAACGGTACGTTGTCTGACGCATTAGCCGGTGATTCGAATCAAGATGACATATAATGCTGGTTGCTCCGGTGATGTGTAATGTCCACCCATTCTTCCCACTCTCTGAGGGGCAGCTCTGCCAGTATTTTGGTGTTGAGCAATAAAATCTGACAGTGAATGCTCGCTGATGTCCACAAGGAGACACATTGACATTAATTTTTAAAGACGCAAAGAAGATATACAGATATGAAAAAAACCATCAGTTTTTTTTTCATTCTATAGTTTCACCATCTACCCAAATTGTACTTTATTTCGTGGTCGAATAATAAATTGCATTGCTAATCTGTTAGAAGTAATTGCTTATGATGAAATGTTTAGAAGCTTAAAGCATGGGCTGGCCAGAGGAATAAAGCTAATTTAGAATGCAACTATACTCTGCAAATATGCTGTACTAGGTGTTATATGCAATGGTTTACTAGCAAAATATAAGACGTGGACAGATCATAGTTTTCCAGAGAAGCCTAGTGCTGGTGCGCAGAATGCTGGGGTTGCCAAAGCAAGGCTATCTCGTCTTCATTCTATTTAATGCCTCTTTCGTGGGTACCCTACACTTCCCTTCACTATCTCCAGGGGTCTTTTTCATCCACGCTTAGTTCATTTTTCATTTTCCCTTGTCTTTGCCTTGCTCCTTCTTTCTCCCTTTTCTGCCTTTCTTTCTTGCTTTTGGGTCAAGGTCTGAAAATGAAAAAGAAGTCCTGTTCCCCAAAAATGAGTTCTGCATCCAGCAACACTGACACTACACAAATTATGAACTGATTGTGTGGCATGAGAGTAGATAGTCCGTGAATTAGGCTCTGAGTAGCCAACTTTTCGAGCAAGGTTGTTTAGATTCTTTTTCCTTTGGCCATTCCCATGGCGTGAAACCAACAATGTTCCAGGACCAGAGAATGGTCATCACAGACTAGCAATTTCAGAATAATTAAGTAAAACACATCTTGCACACTAGAGGACTTTTTGGCAACTCCGAAACCTACTTTGCTGTATAGAAGGCTATAATGTGGTATATGAACCCAATTCACAAAAGAAATCAGAAGTGTAAATTTCCTTAGCTTTCCTTCTAACTTCAGCATAATTATCTATTTTTTAGAGACCTCAAATGTTTTCAGGAGTAATTCTTAAAAGCTACATTAGCTGGAGGCTCAAATGTCTTATTCAGCAAAACATGTTAGTTCCTAACCACCCTCATGTGAAGGCATTTTTGTACTGATAAATGCATATAATGGAAATTGGTAAATGAAGAAATGTCTTGAACTAATGCAATTGCAGTTACTGGATTTTTTCCTTAATGTGGAAAATATTTTTCCACATAGAGAAGCACCTTCTCCTACAACTCAACCAATTGTGGGGGGTTTCAATTAAATGTGCACAGTGGAAATGGGAATTTCCCACCCCTTGTTAACATTACATATATGGGCTTTTCCCAAACAGGGATGGCTACGAAAAAGTTTATGAATATACACAAAAAGTTTTTTGGGTGTTGCCCAATTTTAAGCACATTCCTGCCTAGCCAGACACTTCACATCCCAGACAGGTGAATTGTTCACATGAAAAATGTAGGACCTCTTTTAGAGTAGGGGGGTGGTTCGCTGGCTTGGTAGGTCAGCAGAGTGTGTGGCCTCCACTTCTTGTTGGAGAACTGCCTGTCTTTTAGAAATCCCTGCCAGGTAGGTGGGGATCTCTTTGCCTGCAGCAGAGCTGCTGGTCCGGTGGCTCCAGTAATGGCGCTGAAGTTTTGCCGGGCAGGAGCCATGTTTGTTGCACCCCTTTGGTACATATTTTTAGGTCGCGTCTAGCAGCGCGCATGCGCTGATCTGTGAGGCTTCTTGTGTTTACTCTGTGTGGGTCTGACTCCTCCCACACATTGGATTGGCTTTTGCGTGTGTCTTTCAATAATGAAATTAGGCAAATGGCTAAAGGCGGGTGCATGTCCCACCTCTTTTGTAATGTTCACTCCCACCGTGTTTTGCTCTCCGGAGCGAGCAGCGGTGGCAGGGTGACAGCTGCATTTCTCGTGGGTCAGGTTACTATTTACACATAACGCGCTGTGCTTTCGCTTTTTTTGCTGTCTATTCTGCTTTTATCCAGTGCAGTCTCTCCGTGAAGCAGTTGTACTCCAGGCTTAGGGCTATCTTGTTCTAATACAGGTTTATTCCAGGGCGATCTGATTCTATTGTTACCTTGCATTATATTTTTATTTTCATTTCACTCTTGACCTGGGAGTCCCTCACTCTCTTGTAGCCCTCGCCAAACGCTGTCTTCTTCAGGTGGAGCCTCGGCCCAGTGCTGCAGTGGAGGCTGATTTACAGCCTCGTTCTCGCCCTGTCGCTTGTTCTGTGCATTGGTGCCCATATGTTTGTGGCAGCACCGCAGCAAGAGGGCTCTGCATCCAGCTCATACTGCCAAAGGGTTTGTGTCAGATATCGGGTTTCGTTTTCTATCATGCTGGCATCCTTGCTTACACATACAACCATCCCCTTCATTTTTAAAGCTGCAGGCGTATTAACATAATACTGTGTTTCAACTTAAATATTCTTGTGCATGGAGCCAGTATTTGCATTGGGGCCATTTAAACATCTATAACCGAGTGTTAGACAACATAAGATGAAAGTAATTTATTGTTGCGGTTCATTCTGGGACTTCTTAACCCCACAACAGAGCTGAAAGCTAATAAAAGCAGCGGAGCAACAGCCGGACAAAATGATAGCTGCCTCGAAAGAAAAACAAAGTATGAACGCACTTCTAGATGACATAGCCTCATTCCATAACCATGGTTACCTTTACTCAGCAGATTTGAACAAACATAAGCTTCTGTGTATCCAAATTGCAGATCCTTAAGGTGGCGCCGTGTATGTGGAAATGCACCGTCTTTCAGTTTTTTAAACAAAAGTTTGGAGGGATATTTGGTGCAGCACACACGCGCGGTTTGGTTTCTGGCGCACATAGCCATGGCTGCAGCGCACAGAGACCCTAAACTGCCGCACACAGAGGAAAAAAATTAGAGGGAACATTGTTCAGGGGTTGCACAATTTTTTTCTTTTCAACATGTGTTCCTGTATCGCCGTTCATTTAGGTGTATTCCCTGTTTTACAACGTAAAAATGAAAGTGCTCAGCTTGTGCGCATTTACAATGTTTCATTGCATGTGCTTTTACTGAGTATCTAAACTAAATGTTTACACATTTGTATCACATTTCTAACTGAGCATGCTTTCTTTCGGCACGCTGCGAAGCATTTCTTTGCTTGACTCCCTGTTTGCGTAGTATCACACACATACTATGCCTGCTGGGTTTACAGTCACATTAACACACACCTTTCATTTATTTCTAGTTCTTAGTACTGCCGTCTGGTACACGAGATGGTTTGTGGGTGGACCTATCCCTGACAATACCTTCTTGAACAGTGTTAACCACCTCTCTGCCTTTTCCTGTCAGGTGTCCCAATCTCCGCGCCCACACACAGGGTGTGTTACACTATAAAAATAAGGTGGTGATGTTGGTGGCTGCCCAGTGCTTCCAGGGGAGGAGCTGCGCCTGTGTACTAACTCTGCACGCCCCCTCTGTCACTGGCTGGGAGACCTGCACTGCTTTACAGGCTGCTGTCTCCACTTCACTTTATGTGTGTTTCAAGTTGGCGCATCTTTAGGGGGAGTCGCCCACCCTCCCCCGCACCTCACTGGAATTATCAAGGATGCAGCCAACCCCCTTGATTTCTGTGTTTGTAATCACAGTTTGGACAATGGTCCGGTTGCAGCCCGTCAACCCTCTCAACCCCGCACGACCATGATGCTTAACATCCCTGCCCGCCTTTTCAGTACCTTAGCAATAGGCGTCTCAAAAGAGTGGTGAACCAGATGTAATTTTATTGAGACCCATTGACTCGTACGGCCTTATCATCCATGGGGCATTTTAAGAACTACAAAGTAAAACATCTTTGGAGGTCCATTCATTTCTGCTTGATCAGCAACAGGACGGGTTCTCTTCAATTTAAACTGGGCGAATGTTTAGGCCACAGGGTTTGTGGAGGGCTCTGGTTGGGAGCCTGGTGAAGAGCTATGGTCAGGTTAGGATGTCTTGTGCTTTCGCCACACTGTTGAGTCCCAGTCACGAGCGGATTGTATCAGGGTGTGCTGGCTGCGGGTCAAGAAGCGTCAAGGCATCAGGAGCACTGAGCGGCTTATAGCCAGATGAGGTAGCCGATCCAAGGGGCATCTGTTAGATTAGAGCCCTACTCAGAGGGACCGCCTTAAGTCCGAGGAGGTCTGTTGGCACTGCCTTTCAATGGGTGCCATTGTCTAGCCGGCTGCTTTGAGCAGCTCATTTGCAGGCGTAAGTAACAGTTTCAGCTTCCAGTTCAAATGCCGCCAGGCTCGAGCAGGTCAAAGGGGGACTTCTGCGCAGTGCTTGTAGGATGTCGTATACCATTAAGGGCATGTTGCCACTGAAGTTATCAAGCGGTGTTGGGGCAATAAGTTAAGACACAATAGGCCTCAATTTTATTGAGCAATATGTGGCTTTCCCAGTATTCAAGAAGGGGCAGGTATTGATCCACATTGTTCCCCTCCTCCGCTTGCAGGAATTGATTTACTAATTATCACTAATTTACTCAGATAACTGGGACAAGAAGTAAGGCGGGCTGGATAACTTTCTTCTACCTACATTGGCACATCATGTTCCCTTTTCTTGTCTGCGCCCTGGTATACTAGCAGAAGTTTTGTAGGGCATGACCTCACTAAGGGGGTGACTGGCTTTATGTATTGGACAGATCCAATAGGTTTCACATTTACTAACGGGTGAAAGTTTCCAGCTGCTGGTGCATAGTTTAGTCATAGGCACAGTATTATTAATTTAATTCTTTGCTCTACGTAATAGTGCAACTACCAGGCGTTTACGCACCAAGGCATAGTGCAGCGGTGTAAGTTGCCATGCCGTAGGATATAAAGTTTCACTACGACTGCGAGGTCCCGCGGGTGGGTCAGCGATTTGGCCACTTTCGTGTTTCAATCAAACCTTCCTTCCTCTGTGGGTGGTAAAAGGTAGATCAGTAGCAGAGTAAGAAAGATACCTGATCGAGCTGAAACACACCGGCGGGAGCACTCGCTCTTTAAAAATACACAAGCTTCATGCCCCTACATGCGCTATACACATATAGCTGGGAAAGGAAGTAAGGCGGGCTAGATAATTTGTCTCCTCCCCCAGTGGCACATCTTGTCAGGAGTCAAAGGTATTGCACTTCAGCCAGGCAATGTTAACACCCAGCCACCCCAAGCTGATTATTTAAGGTCATCTTGGCCTCATACACGCAGCCCAGTATTAGGCCCCTGGGTTGGTCAGCTTCATTAATCACTAAAGTCAACTGAACAAGAGGCGTGAACGTGGTATACACTAGCGGAAGTTTGGGAATGCAAACTCCACCTAGGGGGTGGCTGGCTAATTTTGTTGGATTAATCCAAAAGGTTTCACAGCAACTGCACGTGGGAGTGTGCCAGTTACCTGTGCATAGTTCTCGCAGACACATCGTATCTTATTAATGTTAATCGCGTTAGTTGCAAGTGGTAAGCGAGAGATACCCTGAATCTCAGCAGCCGGTCACACTGGCGGCAACAAAGCTGCCTGGGAGGTCTGGGTGCAGCCACTACAGATTAAGCTGACCAGGTAACAGCTTTTCTTATAATGGCCAGTGCGGTTTGTGGTATCTTTTCATATGGGAAGAGACATGTTAGGCACTGTATTGCCCACAACATAGCACATTCAGGCGGGCGTTGTGTTATGGCATATTGCAACAGGTGTTCCCCTTATTACGCCAGCAATTGCGCACGTGGCCAACAGTACGCAGCCTGGGAAGGCTGGAGGTGAATACCACAGATTAAGCTTTAATGGCGAGGTGTAGAGCAGGACGTCCTGCACCAGGGTGCGGTCATCGCACGGGCATCACGGCAGATAGGCTGCGGTCAAACAAGGGTGCTTTCGGGCCAGGAGGCCAGGCAATGTAGCAGAACCAATGCTAAGGACCCCCCGCTTCCACCACTGGACTGCCCGAGTATGCGAGTGCAGTGGGATTTGCAGTGTTACAGGTATTTTCCCGCCCACACATGGGCAGTAGGGTACATTGCAGGAACCTGGATAATTAGAGTGAGGGAGCTAGACCTATAGAGCATCAAGGGTCACTGCTGGTTAGCGGGTATGTTGGTACCTGTGATCGAGCTTTAAGTTAAGCAAGCCTGGCAGTTGGCGTTAGTGGCTGGTCAACCCTAACAGAGTAGGTGCACTCTGCTCGCAGGGCAGGTTAGGGGCGGCTTCAGTGAGGCATGACATGCCTCGTCCGCACAGCCAGAGGATACAGGTCGGTTGTGGAAGCGGTCTTTCTAGCAAGCGTGCTGCTGTTCCATAATTGGGGTACAAGCGTTAGGGAGCTCCAAATGCTAGAAGAGCTGCAATTACAGGTTACAGGAGGAGGGTGCCACATCAGCTTGCAGGGTGACATAGCGATGTTCAAGAGAGAGCTCCCTCCTTGGGAAGCCATCACAGTCTGGCTGGGCATGGGAGACACTGGTACATTCCCAGATAAGGACAAACCGCTCCATCGAGAAATCGCTGAGCAAGGGGCTTTGGCTCCAGCAGGAATGGCCCACGCCTGTATTGGCACAGAGCCTAGCCTATGAAGCAGTGGAGCATTCCCGCAAAGGGCGTATAGTGCTATGCGCAAGTTCAGACCTAAGTGGTTTTGGGTTCATCAGTCATGAGCTGATACAAATGAAGGTGAGAGGCTATTTCGATGCCGATAAGGTTCAATTGTCATAGGTTGGAATGTACCTGATCCTCTTGTTCATGCAAGAGACACTGGAAGGAGCCGGTTGCAAGTGAGTTAAGTGCTGTTTGATGGTGGGGGGCTCAGTAGGTGACTGGGCCGCCTCCAGAGCTGTGGCAGAGTTACAGGGCGAACTGGAAGCAGTCTGGGTACAGAAGGGTACCTCTGCAAGAGCACAAGAAGGGTGCCAGAGCCAAATCCCAGGAGCCTCAGGGGAGGGTCCTGGAACTATGACGTCGGCGCCCAGTTAGTTCTCCTGGAGGTTGTGGGCCTGAACAACTGGGGGCTTGCCTTGCTACGCTCCGCCCTAAAAGGGGCACAAGTAATAAGGGACCAATGTGTCACGTGATCCAGTAAGGGGGTCACACCTATAAGGGTAGCGCTGATTGGGTTTTCCACAGTCGCGTGATCCAGTAAAGGGATCACGCCTATAAGGGTAGCACTGATTGGGTTTTCCACAGTGGCTCATCAGGCGGGCAGGGTAGCATAGGTTAGTACGGCTACCTGCCCTTGGATCGCCCGTAAAATAACCCACCATAATTTGCATACTGTTGTATGTAATAAACCTGCAGCCATAATTTAATCCAAACAAAAATTGTGTCGTGTATTTATTTATGCATGACTTTTCTACTTTGGTGTGGGTAGGGATCATCCTGTGCCGATAATGGAACTATGAAGGTGTCCCCGATGTTACTGCTCCATTTGATACCTCATTAGATGTTGCACATGGGCATTGAGTGAAAGGGCATTTAAATGTGAGGGGAAAGACAACTAAACGAATATAGACTTGCTAGTCTTTCCAAGTACCCTGTTGATGACTCCTTGGGGTCTTGAGGCTTAATTTTGAAGTATCTAGGTCTTTTGGTCTGGTTCCATTTTGTTTTGGCCCTCGGGTTACCGCTTTCACTGGGTTAGGGCACATTCGTCTGTTGACAGCCTTTCCGAAAGACGTGTCTGTGATCTAGCGCTGTGACATAGCTTCTTTTATGTAGCTCCTTGAATCGGCTACATAGATACTTCCGGTCCGTAATGACAAGTGATGCAGTTAGGCAGCCGAGTCGAGCGTTTTGGGTGCACTGAGTGGTGTAGTATCACGCTGGATACGTTCTAGTGTTCAGCATGTTGTCTCACACTGAACACCCACCCACCACAGGCGTCATCAGTCAGCTGACCCTGCAAATAAAAGGGACTGAGCGCACGTGCTCAGGGCAAGTTAACTAACTAATACCCCTGTGTCTGTGTCACCTCATTTTAGCAGTATGAGGGCCTACGGCCCAAATACCACAAGTGGTATCGCACCCTGGGCAGGGAATCTGCACTCCTGATCTTTCAGACACAAACATTTCCTGTGCAGAGGGGAGGTAGCTGGGGGAAGAGGCTGCCTTGGGCTATGTACGAAACTGGATCCTGTGTGTGCCTGAACTTCCTGTAACAAGCACTGTTTGTATTTGAAGATGGGACTGTGTGCCCTCCCGAGCGAATCATGCGCTCTGTGGTGTCGGGCCTCAGGCCCACATAGCAGCAATAATGGACACATACACCAGGCGATGTGGTAAGGTAAACTGACCACGAGCACTTACACCCGGGCCTTTTATTTGCGGGGTCACGTCACTCGTGACACCCATGATGGATGGGTGTGTGGGTGTAGTGTGTCCAGCCCTCGAGGGAGTGGCTGGAAGTCCAACTTCCTACAGAACACTACAGCATGTCCCGCAGGACATTACATTCCTCCCCAACTTTTTTGAGGAACAAACAAAGTGTTAGTCCAACATTTGGGGCTAAAACAAACAGTTAACTAAATACCACAGGATCCATCAGTCGCTAGAGTCAGGTGGCCGGACGACAGCAGACCTATGCTGGTGAATTTGCTCGCAGCAGAACCTTCTCGGCGGGCACCCGTAGTTTAACCTGAGGGACTCAGGACACAGCCGCTGGCTTGGAGGCATCCTCTGCATACCGTTAGTTTCCTGCCGATGACATGTCTTGCTGTCTTGCCTGGCTTTCACTTTGCTGACGTCGGTTATGGTCTGTGGTGGGTTCTAACAGTTCCTTGTAGTGGGTTGCATCGTGAACATGGATGGAGTCCCAAGTGAGAATTCACAGAGGTGTTGCTGGACCGACTGTCCCTGTTGAACTGCTTGGCTGTGACCAGAAACCTGTTGGTGGGGTAAAGTCTCTTCTCGCTCTCCCGCCTGGGGAGGCCCGTTGTCGGGGTTGCTGTGGGACTGAAGGAGGGCTGAGCTGGGGGCCACTTGTGTGCCATCTGGGGGCTGCTGCAGGACTGCCAAGGAGCCGTTACTTAGTTGCACGCACAACCCTCACGAGTGGATGAGTCTTGGCCAAGACTTGCGCTCGCTGCCGCGGTTCCAGTGTAGGTCAGTTTCACAGGTGGCCTCTGGTTTCTTTTGTCGGCTGGTGTGGGGACGGTGCAGGACTCCAGTCTGCCAATGATCTGGGAGTAGTGTTGTTTGACGCAGGTGCTGATGGCTGGTGTGATGGCAGTTGCCTGCCATCTGGTGACTCGGGATGACAGGTGGTGGTGACTTGCTGGGAGTGTTGGATGCCAGGAGGGACTTGGCAGCCATGTGCCTCCGCCTTGCTGAGGTGGAGTGTCTATGGCGGCTTGACACGTAGAGTGTGGGGATCCTCTCTTGCCTGGCTTGGGGCCACTGCCGACTCTATCTTGAGGAAGTGTGAGGACGGACACTCCGTGCGATCTTTACCCGTGGCATCTGTGGACAGGAGCAGGGATGCCGCTTGACTTAGATTGTTGATGCTCCGGGACGGACAGTCACCTGGGGAAGCATTAGGATGAGACGCGGTTGGCTCTGGCTACGGCTTATGTTCGGTTCACCCATGAGGCTGTATACAGGGACGTCGGTCCGCCTTGGTGGCTGTCTGGTGTGTTAGGATGTGCTCTTGGCTTGCTGCGAGGCCTCGGTCTTATCCCTTTGTTGGTTTGTTCAGCCCACCTGTGCTCATCCGGTTTTCGGGGTGACAGGGCTGTCACTCTTCTTCTTTACTTCAAGGGTGTTGCGCCTTGACCTCGAAGCGGTGCTGTCATGGCGCCGGCTTCTGCCTTCGTTCCGGCGTGCTTGCCTGGACTGATCACTTTGTGACGTGCTCCTTGCTTGCTGGGCGACGTGACGTCCAGTCTTGTGTCGCTGTTTGTTGGAGCACATGGTACTGTGGTGGCCTGCCACGTGGGGTGTGCGACTCCTTGTAATGGCCGGATTTTCTGCTTAGATGGGATCAGCCCCCAGGGGCCCCTATGACCCAGCCAAAACGTACTCACCTCCCTCCTTAGAACGTATTCACAATGGATATGGATAGATTTACAAGTATATACAGGTCGCACCTAAGGATGGGGAATAGCAATACACATGCATAGATTTTCTACAATATCTTATTCACATCAGTTGGTCTCGCGGCCACCCCGACCCAGACCGGTCTACCCTAGGGCAGATATGACACACAATCCGGTGCGTCTACACATGGGCCTGCAGAACCCAATGCTCCCTTTTCCAAACGATCCACAATCCGGTAGATCTACACGCCAGTGTCCTCCCTGACGCTCTCACTTATGCAAGCCACAATCCTGTGGGTATACGTGTTGGTAATCCCCCCCCAACGTTCTCACTAACGCCGCATATCAACGACGACCACATTCCTATGAACAGTTATCAGGACAATGTCTCAGTTATCTACTTGGGATAAAACTATAATAATGACTTTTAATACGGTTTCCAAATTATATGATGTACCTCCTATTCTTGGCATCAAAGGTCCACTCACTCCCTCTTTGTTCGATCACTATTTACCTGATCGGGATTTCACATCCGTTCATATAAACAACTTTCGACTAGGAGATCCATTTACCAAGATTGAACAGGAACACAAGGCACACATTAGTTCTATAAGAACTAGGGTATTTATTGACAATAAACACATATCACATTACTATGCAACATCATTTCTGTAAATAAAAGGTAAAGATTAGAATGCGCGCTAATTGGGAAAAGGGCGGAGATCACCTTGTTAATGTGAAGTCTGGGCTCGGCAGTCATCTAGGTTCCCTTCTCGTCTCTGTGTCCTGGCTCGCCTCGCAGTCACACCCCAGCCGTCACAAGTACACGTCTGCACCGCTAGGCTCAACCTCGTCTGCTTCCCTCCAGGCCACCGGAACCTTGCTGGTTATTAGCTACCGTCTCTCTCTCTCTCTGTACCAGTGCGCTCCGCGCTAATTCTCCTTCAGTCTTTCTCAGAGAGTTTCGGTCTTAAATCTTTCTCGGACTTCAAAGATGGCGACTGTCCGCCATGAAATAATTAATGGCAGAGATGCTAACAGCTAGATGCCGCCTACGGACTAACTGACAACTGACTAACACCTTCGCTAATATCAAAGCCCGTTCCTTCATGGAAAGCTACGGCCAGCAACCTGCCGCCCACCAAATTCTTGTACCTTCCCGTACCAAGGACACGTTCCCAGCCGGCCAGCCTGAAGTTGTGTCTTCGGAGTGGAGAAAAATACATTCCTTCGATAAGGGCCAGCCTGAGCCGGTTCTCTCCAAGCGAACAACAGCTTGAAACTAAAACACTACACTTGACCTAGAAAGCCTTCTCGAGCTACCAGGCAGAAAGCAAAATGGAGTCTGTCTCGTTTAAGGCCTACGGGGCCCACAATATGCGTAACTCCATGGAAAATATCCTAACACGTTAGCAAATGGGCAAATCATGATTAATACTTATATATCTATCCCCTAACTTAAATTCATAAGCCCTACATTAAGGAAAGTGACACGAAAATGCTCTAATATATGGAAGGCAGGGGTCCTGTCTATAGTCCTAATCCCTATGCTATGGGGGTGATAGGCTGGAGTCACTCTCCATCATTCTCCCCCTTAAAAGAGCCAGAAAAGGGCAGCCATTACACTCCTGTCTTGACAATCTTGGGTTGCGGCCAACTCCGTCTTGAGGCAGTGTGAGGGAGGACACTGTGTGTGGTCTTCGGCCTACTGCGGGGCTTTGGTGGTGCAGCAGAGATGTCGTTGTTCTCTGTGCTGCGTTCAGCCGTGCTTTTTAGTGGAGATGTCTCTATCTCCCGGGTGCCTGCCCGTGCTGTCAGATTCTCTGGCATGGTCTTCTGTACACTTCTGACTTAGTGCCCACCGTCTACTTCTTGGGCGCTTTCTTCTGGCACGAGGTGCACCTGGGATGTAGTATGCAGTGGTGTCTGTGCACCGGGAGGAGCAAATGACATGATCACTGCTCTGCCGGTGGCGTTGGCCAGCCATGTGTGGTGCGTGCTCTGTACCAGTCTTGTCTTGTGCTTGTAGTAGGGTGGTTACCTTGAGATGTTGCTGTCTGACTGGTCCTCCACTCTTGCTAGTGAGGCTTGTGTCGCAGCGTCTTTGGTGTTGCTGCTTTTGCTTGATCGGCACTTGCTTGGGCTGGAGAGGCTTCGGGGTTCCTGAGAGCCCTTGGTGATGTGCAGCTGTTTTTTCCTTTGAAAATCTAAGCAGCCCATTGGGGCAAGTGTTGCACTCTTCTTACCTGTGGTGGCATGTGACAGCCTCTTGGGGGCGTGGACAGTGCACGTTGTTCTGGTGAAGTCTGTTCCTCTCTGGGGGATGCGTGTAGCAGACCATTTGCTTGCCGTGGCATCTGACGGCCACTGGTAGTTGCACGTTCTGCACCCACTTCTTTGATGCTTCAGAAGGGCTTGCTACCTTCTTGGGCCTTGCTGTTCTTTCTTCGTGTCTCTTGCTGTCCTTACTTGCTGGATGCAGAGGACCACTGACTGGCATTCCTCTGTGATGGCACGCCTCAATGTACTTGGTGCAGTCTGTCTTAATAATTGGGCTTGAGTAGGCAGTGTCTCATAATGGCAGTGTGCACTCTTGGACCTGGTGACTGTTGTTGGTTGGTAAGGCTTTGAGGGGCTCCAGGAATGACCGTTACCTGCCTGCGATGAGAAGGGTCCTCTATGGTCACTTATTTGAAGACTTGTGCTGTGCTCAGGTACCCTTGATCAGAAGGTGGCACTGCCGCCACACTTCCCAATGCTGTGACGCTCTCACCTCTGATAGTTGGCTGCTGTAGGCAGTCAGGGTGCTTGATTGTTCTGCAGGACCTGAGGCTGAATCTTTCTACCAGGATCAGTGTTCTTGGTGCAGTAGGGCCTCTCACCCGACCTGTGTTCACAGTCTGGGAGACGGGGTCGTGGAGGCACTGCTGGCTGCATGCTCGAGGTTTGAGCCGGTTGCTTTTTGACAGCCACTGTAGGCTGATGGGTTGGTGTAGTGAAACGGCACCTAGGTGGCGCTGTGCTCCTTCTCGGCTGGCCATGGCACTCGTACTTCCTGCTGCTGGCCTTGCGGTTGCTGAATGCGTCAGTGCAGGATTCTTGGCGCTAGCCCTGTGGCGCTGCTGATTTGGGGAAGAAAGGCTGTCGCCAGTCTAGAATTGGGGCATGCAGTCTATGCAAGTGATCAGCAGGTGGTTCTGGCGTCGGTAGTGGAGGCTGTAGCAGCTATATTATTGTATTGTATTATTGTGGCAGGTTCCTGGAATGTGGGCGCAGGAACGGTGCTTCTCACCTCTTCCCTGGATCAGGCGCGCTGCTGCCACTGGCAGCCTGTTGGTGCCGACGGTCCCAGTTAGTGCGCCGTTATGTACTCAGGCCCACATAGCAACAATAATGGACACATACACCAGGCGACGTGGTACGGTAAATGGCCTCGAGCACGTGCACTCGGGCCCTTTTATTGACGGGGTCACGTCACTCGTGGCACCCGAGATGGATGGGTGTGGGGGTGCAGTCTGTCCAGCCCTTAAGGGAGTGCTTGGAAGTACAACTGCCTGCATAACACTAGAATGTGTCCCGCAGGACATTACACGCTCCACCATCTTTACGCTGGTTCTTTATGTTAAATGAGAGTTATGGAACTCTCGGAACTTTAAAGGCCATGCTGCCTCGCCTCCTAGATTTCTGGCTAAAGAGGCGGGTCTTTGGGCTGTGTTTACTGTCTACTGAGCTGTAGCCACCACCTCCCCTCCGACTTCTCCAAAGTTTGGGGGGAGAACGGGCTCCGTGTGGAAGGGGGTGGGGAGGAGTCCAGGGGCTCTGTGTATTTTCAGTGAAACGTGAGCCCTGCCTCGATTGTGAAAACAGACCCCTTGGGACTTGTTTAGCAACCACTCACTCTTTTTGTGTTTATTTTTATTCTCTGCGTAAGTAATTTGATACGTAGTAACTTATTGAGTGTGATGTCCACATATCATATAGGTGCAGTTTCCTTCAGTTCATCAGCCTCCCAATGTCGGTAAATTCACAGTGCTATATCTGACCACACTGCTTAGTGTTCTCTGTCAGGATCTCTTAATCACACAGAAGCTCCTCGCGGTGCTTTATGCTATGGTATGTTTTGCTTTTTCCTACATTTATTGCTGCATTGCCCAGTGCCCCGTTTCTAGGCACCTTAATACAACATGGAAACAAACTTACAAGCACACATTAAAATGCAAAAAACTGTGGGAAAACGGAGAACAGCGCGCATAGGCACACATATATGCAGGACTGCTAAGTTCACGGCTCTGTGTGTGTGTGTGTGTGTGTAACTTTGTGTGTGTGTGTGTTTGGTTGTGGTTTTATGTGTGGTTTCACGGAGGGAGGACGGGAGGTTTTGTGGTGGTTTATGTTTTTTTTACACAGTTGGAAATAAAAGGGGAAATGGGGGAGGGAACAAAGTATTATATGTGGAAAAGATTGCAGATAATAAAAGTATTCTATTGATTCCTTCAAATTAACAAATGTTTGATTACAAATGTATATGTTTTTTGTGTTGTCTGTCCTGTTATAATATATTTGTGATATCATGTGCAATCGTTTTTATGAACATGTTTTAATCTGTTTTTAATTAGATGAACGTTATGAAATTGTGCATACTGATATTTATGGTTTGATATTAAAAATGGGCGATCAAGAATTGCCTTGTGGGTCCTTTTAGAGACGGGTTTATAGGTGCGTATGATATGGAGAAAGTGAAGTACGCAAGTAGTGAATGTATTGAGTTCTCCAAGAGAACTTACTGGTGACAACCAGCTGTATTCAACATTGACCTCAACGCCCTAGGGAAGATGCTCTTCGATCCCACCCAGGATGTACCCAAGTTGGGGAATGATCAAATTGCAATCCTTGTGTTCGCTGATGATGTGGTCTTCCCAGCACTCACAGAACTGTCTGTGCACTGCCTACTGGAAGGTTTTGAACTTTTCTGTAAAGCTAGGAAAGGAACAATCAATGTGCAGAAAACAAAGTTCATGGTTATGAAATCAAGGGCCACGTTGAAATCAACCAGCAGGATCGATGGCAACGAAATAGAGCAGTTTAAACATTTGACTACTTGGGTATCCGAATTGATGATAAGCTTCACTGGGGCAGCCAAGCAACCAAGTCTGAAGGGGTCCTCTCCGAACAATCCAGGACAGTACAGAGATTGGGAGCAAGAGTAATAACCGACAGATAAAGCCAACTTTGACTGGCTATAAAACGAAAGCAAGCCCTACAAAAAGTGGAAACCGCCTTCCTGAGGTGACTGCTACAGCTAGGCCCAGGGACACTAATGGTGGTGCTCACAGACGAACTGGGAATAACTTCTAATGACTTCTAATGACTTCTGTGGCAGATTTCTTCGCTTTCCGCCCAGTAAGTTACTGGATATGTCTCTGGACTACACCCGTTCTTGCAGAGTACCACAAAACCTTGATGGACATTCTGAGATGACAGAATTGCAAATGCGTGCCGTGGTTCAGACACGTTGAGTACATCTTAAAGACAATCGACTGTCTAGACAGATAGCTTTAATAAATAAAGATACTCTACCATTGGTGAATAGGAAATTCTGGGATTTAATATGGCAAAAGCATGAAGATACAAACTGTGCATTTCCAACCAAATATCTTGACATAAAAGCTGAACCTGGCTGGGAACCTTACCTTGACTCACTTTCACTACCCAAGAAAAAGGACCCTTTTCTCAAGTTCAGGCTAGGCATGCTATAGGTTAATTCCTAGCCCCAATCCTGGCCAAAGGGTTCTCTTGGTGGCCAAGAAACTTTGAAGCATTTTATGTTACTCTGTGTCGTCTATAGCCCCTCGAAGGTGCTACCTCAGCCCCTGTTCTTAAAATGGTGTATGAGGAGCTGTAAGGATACCCTTCCATTGTGTTATAGAACTGATCAGTCAGAGATCTATCAGGCTGTATCTTCTTATATATATGTATACATTTTCTGGAAAGGAAGATGATTGGTTACACCACAGGAAAGGAGAGCAGCAATCCTTAGGATAGTGATCCTTGGAGCTCATTATTACATGTTATTTATGTCCGGAGCACTAGTTTGATGTTTGGTGCTAAATTGCTGTTAACTGTCGCTATTGACCCAAACTGCATTGGCACTTTTTCTGATGGGAAGGTCTGTGCCCTGATTTGAGCCTACAGGTGCTACCTCATAAGTGCGCAGCAGGGGGGGTCTCATTGCGGCCCTATAAGGCGGCTTAAGGTGGTAAAGGTTTTTTCTGGTGTTGATAGACTTTCTTCTCTAAAAGGATCTGTCTTGTATTGATGCATCTTAGTTGCCCTGCATAAACACTTTTAACACCCTAGAATTGGCCATCTCAGACAATATTTAGCTGCCTATGATGATGGGACCTACATACAGCACCTTATTCTGCTTGTTGCACAGACATATAATATCCCTTCTAACTTATACTGCCTCGGCACGGTTGTACTTTTTGTGGTCTTTGCACATAGAAGCTTCTGAGGCTAAAGTCTCTAGCTGCCTATGATGGTGATTGCATACAGCACTGTACTTTCCTTGTTGCACAGATATATAATAGCCCTTCTAACAAACCCTGCCTCCACACGGTTGCCCTTTCGGCCATTCTTGCACATACAAACATTTGAGGCTTTCAAGCCTCGGCTGGCATGGTTATCAGTCAACAAGCTTTATTCAAATTCAATAAAAATTCATAAAAGCATACAAAATAAAACACATTCAAAACAAAAAACGATTATTTTCATAACGTAGTCACAAATTAAAAGGATTCCTTATACTAATAAAAAGTGTCCCTGGGCTGCTGTGGGTTGCAGTCTCCTGGTGCTTCCCAAGATAGCAATGGGAGCAGGCAGAGGGAGGCAGGCGGCGACCCCAGCAGGGCAAGGGGCAAGAAGTCAGCAGCTCCTCACCCGGGCTCCCCGGTGGCAAATACGGCAAGTGGCAATTTCCTCGGCTGGCATGGTTATCAATGATTTTTAGTTTACCCACCTGCCCGTTCTATAGTCACCACACCACTTTTTTATACTCACAAAGCATTTAAAATATCTTCAGTGTTTTATTATAGTTACACATGATATTTCCTGTCCTAGCCCCACCTGCACGGGAGTCGTGCCTTCATTCTAACACATCTATGACTTGATTCGTTATGCCTCCCTATAGAGTATATCTATATTTTGTGTGTGTTGTAGGGAAGGACAGAGGACATAGCCGTGTGTTGTATCCAAGGAAGGACAGGAGAAGGAGGTAAACTTAAGGATTAAGTTTAATTAAGAGTTTCAAGTACAGCATAAGATTCATCAGAGTGCACATCCAAGAAGCTCCAGTCTTCAACTGAAGATCAGGAGAGTAACATTCTACAATAACCTAGCAACCAGGTGCTAGGAAGCAAATACATGAACAGCATGAACAATGGGGAACATAGGATGGGAAACATAGGATAAAATAACATAGGATAGGATATAACACACCTCCTTCCCCATAATTATAAAATAAAACAAAGTGGAGCCAAAAAACAAAAACAACGATTTGGAACAGAGCAACATGTCAAGTAATGTAATCATTCAAATATTTGGGAGTAAACTTAATTCTAGAAGACTTTAAACAAGAAGCAGAGACCTCAGAAGGATCTGAGGAAAACTGAGGTACATTTACAGGAGTAGTGTTGACATCATCAGAAGTCACTAAAGAAGGAGTAGATTGAAGAACCCCTTCCTCATGGACATTAGAATTATCAAGTAAAGAAATGTCTCCATCAAGTATACTTGGACTACAAGACGGAAAATTGTCGGGAAACACATTGTTAGAGGCAGCTGTATTCGGAATGACATTGGACCCTGAAACATCAGTAGGAGCAACATCCGAGCCCTTTAATTTTGAAACAGCTCTTTTGCTCCACCACTTACCACCAGTGACTTTGACAGCATGTTTGCTGATCTGAACAATAGATGTCTCCGGATAAAATTTTGAACCCTTGGTCTTACATGGTCTACGAATTCTAACCTTATCACCAATGTTAAAAGAAACATCTTTTACATGTTTGTCCAAATCATACCTGATCTTGGACTTGAGTTGAGAAGATGCAACCTTGTCTTTGACATGATCAAGATCAACAACACTTTTACCTTGAGCAGTTTTGCTAACAACCCAACCAGGTGACAATTCATTAAAGGATTGTCTCCCTCTTAACAAGAGGAAAGGTGTCACCCCAGTGGTTGAATGTGGTGTGTTGTTGTATGACCAAACCCTGTTGCAGACAACATCTTGAACACAAAGATTGGATGAAGTAGCTAATTGGACTGCATCCTTGAGGATACGATTCGCTCTCTCTACTAAACCGTTACCCTGTGGGGAGTACAATGCAGTGGTAAGATGTTTAATGGCAAAATTATCCAAAAAACTGTTCATCTCATGAGATACAAATTGTACCCCATTATCCGAAACTAAGAATTTGGGAATTCCTTCGGACTGGAAAAGTTTCTTAAGGTATTTTATGACGTTATAGGTATTGGGCTCTTTTAAAAATTCACAGGCAAGCCACTTGGAGTGATAGTCTACAATAGTAAGTATAAACCTAAAACCCTGGTTTAACCCACCAATAGGTCCTAGAAAATCCATACCCAATTTTTCCCATGGACTATCAGGGAAAGCAACAGGACACAAGGGTTTGTTAACAGTCCGTAAAGATTTCTCAGCATGAGAACACTCGCTACAGCCATTTAAAAAGGTATCCACACAGATGTCCATCCCTGGCCACCAATAATGAAGCCTCAATCTTTTTTTAGTGCTCGTGATCCCACCATGACCTTTGTGGGCAATTTCAATGATCTTATTTCGAATAGAAAGGGGAGGAATGAGGGAAACACCTCTCAAGAGTAAATCACCCTCCAAACTTAATTCATCTCTGATTTTCGAGAAAGGAAGAAGATCCTTGTCAACAAGATTCTCTCTCGGCCAACCTTCAGCAATATACTTTCTTAGAGTGTGAAACAAAGAATCCTGCAAAGACTCTTTAATCCAAACAGGCTCAGAAATCACATCCTTAGCTAGAACAAGTCCATCAAGAAGGTTGACAACTACCTCTTTGTCATCAAGAATTGGCGAAAACTTCAATGAACTCGAAGGACACCTTGACAAAAAATCAGCCGTGAAGTTCTTCCCACCAGGGATATGTCTCATAACAAAATTGAAGTCATAAAGCTTTGAAAGAAGACGGCTTAATCTAGGGCTAGCATTCCTTAAACCCTTGTCATTCCAGATAAAAATCAATGGCTTATGATCTGAAACCAACACAAATTCACGGCCCCAAACATATGTCGAAAAATGTCTAACTCCCCACACGCAAGCTAAGGCTTCTTTTTCGATGGTACTATAATTTCTTTCAGAAGAGGACAATTGACGGGATGCAAAGGCAACAACATTTTCAATCCCACCATCAGCTTGACTAAGTACAGCACCCAAACCGGTATTACTAGCATCCACTGTAATAAATGAGAGAGAGTTCCCATCAAAAGGTTTGAGAGCTGGGGCCTGTATGATCAATTCCTTTAAGGAGTTAAAAGCCACTTTATGTACTTCATCCCACACGAATTTAACATTATTCCTAGTAAGTGACCTTAAGGGCTCACTAATATGTGCAAAATTCTGTACAAATCTGGAGTAAAATTCACTCAAACCCAGAAATGATCTTAATTGGTCTTTGTTACTGGGTTGAGCGCAATCACGAATGCCTTGTAAAAGATCATGTTTTGGAGCAATGCCTTTGTGAGAGATGGTATGGCCAAGGTATTCAACCTCACTAAGGAGAAATTTGCATTTCTGTTTTTTAACGGTCATGCCATGGTCACTTAAGATACCAATAACTTGATCAAGTTTAACAAGATGTTCTTCCACAGTGTTAGTGGAAATCAAAATGTCGTCTTGGTAGGCTAAGACGTCACGAACCTCTCCAAATAATTGGAACATTAGTTTCTGAAAAACTGAAGCCGCTGAGGCAAGACCAAAAGGAAGCCTCAGATATCTAAAAAGACCAAAAGGGGTGTTGAAAGCAGTTAAGTCTTTAGACTCTTCACACAACTCTATCTGGTGATAAGCTGCTCGTAGGTCTATGGTAGAGAAAACCTTTGTGCCCCTTAATTGAGCCAACATATCTTGAATACGTGGGAGAGGAAAACAATCTACCTGAATGTTTTTGTTTAGGGCTCTTAGGTCTACACATAGCCTGAGTTCATCACAGTTCTTCTTAAGTGCGACTACAATTGGGGAAACCCACAACGAAGAGTTGATGTTTTCAATAACTCCCTCTTTGCTCAGTTGTTGAAGATGAGTCTTCAGCCTTTCCATAATACTCAGTGGAACATGTCTTACTTTATGAATCACTGGGACAGCATCAGGCTTCAAAATGATTTTGTGTTCGAAGCCTTTGACTGAACCAAGATTGTCAGAAAAAACACTGTTGTATTTATTTATAATGTTTTCTAAAGAGAGTTCCTGAGTAGTGAGGGCATTAATTGTAGTAGAACGGTCTAAAGAAATGGGATTTCTGGTACCAGGTCTTAATACTAAAGGAAATTTACCTTGATCTTTCCAACCTAAAACATTATAACCTTTTTTAGATACATAAATTTTGGCCTGAATAGAACGATCTTCAAATGTTAAACTGTCGTTAAAGAAACCCAATAAATCAATGACCTTATCATTGAATGCAACAGTACGTATATCAGGGGGAAGAAGTAAATTCTCATCCCAATGTTTAAGAAATAACCAATCTGCAATAATGGTGATAGGGGATCCCGAATCTACGGTAACCTTGACTAAGATCCCACCAATTTTTAGATCACACACTGGATCATAGATAGAAGGATCATCATGAACATCTATCATGTCTACAGACAACAAAATTTTTCTTACAATCTGTTCTTCACATGTATTAGAATTATCAGGATCCGAAATTTCAAGGTACATTGTCTTGGATTTAAATTTGCAAACTGTTGCAAAATGGCCAATCTTTTTGCAAGTAGTGCATTGTTTTTTTAAGGCAGGACAAGAAGTTGAATTAGCAAGGTGTAATTTTGATCCACATCTATAACAAGTGGGAGGTTTATCAGACTTTTTCCATTCAAGTTTTGGAGGTTGACTACGTTGAGAATTCTTTGAGGAAGTAGATTTTACCAAATCTACATGTGTAGGTTTATTATTACCTAATTCTTTGGAAGCGAAAGCAGATCTTTCTATACCTCTAGCTAATTCCAAAGTTTCTTGTAAGGAAGGATTACGACAACATAAAATTCTTTCCTGAACTTTGTTATTGAAACAATTTACAACAATCTGATCCCTGAGATATTGATCAATAGGGCCTTCAAATTCACAAGTTGCAGCCAAAATTCTCAATTCAGCTAAAAATATATCAATTTTCTCATATTCCCTTTGTTTGCGTGTGTAAAATCTATGTCGTTCGACAATTACACTTGGTTCATCCTTAAAATATTTTTCTAAACGGATAATAGCTTCAGTGTACTCATTCCAATCATCTGAGGGAGGTCTAACAATAGGGGGTTGATGATCAAAGATCCTTTGACCTTCAGCACCCAAGGCACTGTATAACATAGCATTTTTCCTTTCAGCAGAAAATTTTACAGCATCTATAGCAATTATATAGCTATTAAAGGCTTTGAACCAATGGGACCATTTTATTTTTGGAGTACCTGGTTCTGGAAGGAAGGAAGAAGGAAGGACTGCAGTCTGTTGTGCCATCCTAGATAAATAAATAACAGTGTCAAATAATAAATTATTAAACGAGAAAGTTAACTGTAATAAATGTGAAAAGTAACTCCAGAGTTAACTGTGTGTATGAAAAATAAATTACACAGGTAAATTCAAACTATGAAGTCAGCTGTGTGTATCAGCGTAGAAGATACACATTGTAATAGTCTCATATCAGCTGTGTGTATCAGCGAGAATAATACATGTAGTGGTAATTATGCAATGTCAGCTGTGTGTATCAGCGTAGTAAACACACGTTGTTGTAAGAAAAAGTACAAAGGGTAATGAAAGCTGTGTGTGTCAGCGTTGTTGACACACGTTGTAAATGAGTAGCAACTATTGTGAACACTCAGTCTTATGGCTGAGTGTATCAGCGTAGAAAATAAAGAAGTAAATTACCTCGTATGAAGAGGAAACGTCGAGATTCGTAACAACAATTTTGCGTTTATTGTCGCTAAGCAACCCAAAATGGCCGCTACGCTGTGCGTGAAGACGTATCCAGACGTCAATCGGTGGTGACGTACTTTGTTGTCAATAGCAGATGGACGCCGAAGATGAAAATGCAGCGCGCGTTGCCGTTCTCGTGTTGGTCAAACCGCCAGTGAGATGAGAATGGCGATTTTTGAACGGGAGAAAGTTCTAAGCAGGTAGAGACAAATGTGGAGATTAATTAAATGTCAGAATGGAAAACGAAAAACGGGAAAGTAAATTGTGAAATTGTCAAGAGTCACTGAGGTAAAGGTGAAAATAAATAAGAAGGGTCTGCCGCAGGTGCAATCAAGGCACAATCAAACAAACAGCCGCTGAAAGTTGGCGAAGGAAACAGGCAGATAGAAATTAACAGCGATTGAAAGTTAGTGAATAAAATAGTAGTTTGAGATGAACAACTGGCGCTGGTGCAATCAGAGCACAGTAAGAAATAATAATCAGGCGCTGGTGCAATCAAATCACGTAGTAAAGCAAGCAGTACAGTTTATTTATTTATTTATTTTTTTTAACAGGAATCACTGTAGTTATCTTTAGTGAACGCTGAATGATTTATAAGAAGTAAAAGGCTTTAAAGTGATCATTAAGGGAGTAGATAAAATCGGTGAGCAGCCGCTGGTGCAATCATGACACAATGAAAGAAACAGGCGCTGGTGCTATCAAATCACAGATAAAAGAAAAGTATCTTACTTTTAGATGGAATCAATGTAGTTTCTTGAAGGAGTTCAATTTGAAGCAAATTGGTAGAAGATGTAGATTCATAGAAGAAAGTTAATGATGAGCATCTGAAGTCTGATGAAATCTGTTAAAATTGAAATTTTGAGCGTAGGTTCGTAGGTAATGCTGACTTGACCACCTCGTCGCCAATTTATGTTGTATCCAAGGAAGGACAGGAGAAGGAGGTAAACTTAAGGATTAAGTTTAATTAAGAGTTTCAAGTACAGCATAAGATTCATCAGAGTGCACATCCAAGAAGCTCCAGTCTTCAACTGAAGATCAGGAGAGTAACATTCTACAATAACCTAGCAACCAGGTGCTAGGAAGCAAATACATGAACAGCATGAACAATGGGGAACATAGGATGGGAAACATAGGATAAAATAACATAGGATAGGATATAACACCGTGTCATTGAGGGAAGCCATGCGGACAAATCATTAGTCCTTCAAGGTGTTTTAAGCCCGGCAGATAGCACCTTGCTCCTTGAAACCAAAGAAAGGAGGCATCCTAGTAAAATGGGAACAGGTGGACAGGAATGTTTTCTCCTTTTTGCCTTATGTAAGATTTGGGGCAGGAACTGTATAATGATCACATAGATCGGGTTTTTTGTCCTGTGTATTTTATGATTTTATTATTGTATGGCTTTACTGTGAAGCTGAATCAATACATTTGAAACTTGAGTCTAGTGAGGGAAGGCTGGGAGAAACATCTCAGAGAGCTCAAGCAAGACATAGTGAACTATGTACTTGGCCTGCGTTCATGTATGGCTGGATACATGAAGAGAGTATGCAAGACTCTGCAGGCCAGCCAAGAGCTTCCCAAGTTCTGGAATAACCAAAGGTCAGCACTGGTTGTGTACCAATCAGGACAGTGAGTGTGGATGTTTGGGCCTGTGGCTCCCAGGGGCCTCCTGTACAAGTGGACTGGGCACTACCCAGGGGAAGTCACCTACCTGGTAGACTTAGGCACCCCTAGGAGCCCTCACACCATGTCAATTGCCTAAAGTCACACCAAGACAGGGTTGAATTAGCCATGCCGATGGTCACCGATGAAGGTCAGGAGGAGGAAAATGAGCCCCTCCCTGACTTACTTTCAAACAACCCTCAAGAGGGTTCAGTGCAAGGTGTTGTCTTGTCAAATTCCCTTACTGACCAACAGCAGACTCATTGCAGGCACGCTCTAAACTAGTTGGCTGAGCTCTTCTCCTTGACCCATGGATGGACAACATGGTGTGTACACAATGTGGACACTGGTGACAGCATCCCTGTCAAAAAAAAAAAAAACTGATTGTCTCACCAAGTTAAGAGTTGCATCAAAGCTGAGGTAAGCAAGATGCTAGAGCTAGGGGTGATATAACCTTCTAACAATCCCTGGCCAGCCCAGTAGTACTCGTCTGCAAACCTCCTTCAAATGGTAGAAAACCAGAGATGAGGTTCTGTGTGGATTACAGAGGGTTGAATGTAGTCACTAAAACAAATGCACACTCCATTCCAGAGCTGATGAGCTGGGAGAGGATGTAGCCTTACGGCTATAGCGGTAGATGTTGAAGCTGGGGACCCGGGTTCGAGTCTCGCCAACGACGCTCAACATCCTGTGATTCTGGGCAAATCATCTCCCCGTGCCTAACGAAAATGAATGTGTCCTTGTGTAATGAAACTGGTGCTATGTAAAGCGCTCTGATACCTTACATCTTTGGGTTTAGTTCACGCTATATAAAACTCTAAAAAAAGTTGTTCGACTGGGTTCAGCCAACTTCTTAAGTACTTTTGATTTAACATCAGGGTACTGGTAGATTGGACTCACCCAAGGAGGAAAAGCGAGGTCAGCATTTTCAACACCCGAGGACTGTTTTAAATTTAAGATAATGCCCTTTGGTTTGTAAAATGGCCTGCCACTTTCCAAGGGTTGATGAATCAAGTTCTTTCAGGACTGGACAACTGGTGCAGCCTATATGGAAAATATTGCTGTAATTAGTTTCATCCTGGAAGGATCGCCTGATCCACCTAAGAGAAGTTTCAAAAGGCTAGAAAGTGCCAGATAGGGTAGATTTCTGTAGTCTACGTGGGTCACCTTGTAGGTGGAGGCCAAGTGCAACCTCTCCAATCCAAGATCCAGATCATTCTGGAGTGGGAGGCTTCCAAGACCCAGACACAAGTTAGGTTTATTCTTGGCTTTACGGGGTACTATAGGAGGTTTGTGAAGGGGTATGGGACCATTGTTGTTGCACCCCTCACTGTAGTTATCTCCAAAAAGCAGACTAAGAAAGTCATCTGGAACACAGGATGCCAAAAGGCTTTTGACACCCTAAAAGAGGCTATGTACTCCGCACCTGTCTCCTGAAGGCACCAGAGTATGGAAAGGAGTTTATTGTCCACAACAGCACTTATGAACATGGGATTGGGGCAGTGTTGTCACAAATAAATGATGACGGCCATGATCAAGCAGTTGCCAATATTAGAAGGCGACTCCTCCCTAGAGAGCAGAGTTGGAGTACAATTAGAGGTGAAGCCTTAGCTGTGGTTTGGTCCCTGAAGAAGCTGAGACCCTACCTGATGGGGACGCACTTCAAGGTTCAAACCTACCACAGGCCTCTTTGATGGCTGATGCAGATGAGAGGAGAAACCCCCACATTTCTGAAGTGGTTCTTTTTCCTAAAAGGGTATGGACTTTACAGTGGTATACAGACCAGACGGCCTTTCTATGGCCTTACATAGGAATAGATTTGTTGTTCATCAACTTATGCCTGGGTATGCCGGGGTCATGTAAGAAATTTCCCTTTTTGTGTGGTCACCCCCACACGTTTAGCCCTTTCCATTTAGGACTACTACAAGTGATCAGAAGTCCATAGGATAAAATAGGCTAGCACCAGGGCACACTCAAGGTTGCCAGCTCCATTCAGGTACCACTGAATATGATCATGTTTAGTATCAAATGATTTGCCTGCTCAGGTTTGATGTGGAATGCACCTTAGTGTTTGCCCACCTGGTTGCCCCAGCATTTCCTGTGCTCTGACTGGCAGCGTACAGCTGCTACAGTCAAGACAGGAATCTGACCTCCTGCCAGGAGGTGTGAACACTCCCAGGAACCAGAAACAAAGGCCTAGCTGGGAAGGAGGTGACACATCCCACCCTGACAGGATAGCTAGTGAAGTGCCACATCAAGATGATTAGCTTCAAAGCATGCACCACCACTGATATGCATGCAGGCTAACTCCCAAAGGGGCTAGCCACTCCCTGGCACATTTGCACCCGGGCAGGTGGGAAAATTAATTAGTCAAGAGGCGTACACCCCTGAAGTCTAGCCACACCCCTAGCATGGGCTACCTGGTCTGTACAGCCAAGGAAAGTTCCTGCCATTTTTAGAAGTGGCAGAATAGAGGGTTCTGGGTAGAAAAGGAGACACCCCCGGATGTGGTCTCCTCAGGGGCAGATTAGCTGCTGGGGTAAGTAGCCAATTGACCGCTAGCACCCGCACCCCTAATGCCCTTAATTTAGCATCTGTGGGACACCCTTGACACCAGAACCTCAGATCTGTTAAGAATGCAAAGAAGGTCAAACAAGAAACCAGAGTTTATGACAAAAGGAGCTGCACAAACCAAAGGCAGGATACTCTGCACCTGTGACAACGCTCACAAAACTGCACAAATACGACTCATCCTGGACTAAAGTCTTGCTCCCCAGACAGGAGGACCCCTTTGAGAGCCAAAAGCACATACAGACTGCCTTGGACTAGTGGTACTAGTTCCCGGAAGCCACATGTACAATTAACATGCCGGAACCAAAGAATCTTTATCTATCGGGTCCTCCGAGGGATTGCCCAAAAGTAGATGTCCAGGGCATTGTGGTAAATGTAGTCCTGACCTCTCGCAAATTATAGGCAGCTACCCATTTCCCTGTGGACCTTCAGACGTCAAAGCATCATCTTCCTAACCTTACCACTACCAAGGCATGTTGGTGACCAGTCCCGTTCCACCATTTTTACTCAATGCTGCAGCAATAGGGAACGATGTAGCATCTTCAACCGACCACAGCAGTTGGTCCTGGCCCCTTGATATACCTCTGTAAAATAATTGTTGTCCAGAAATATTCATTTTTGATTTGTGTTTTTGTATCATTAAAGATGTAATTTAACTAGACAAACCGGGCCGAATTTTTCTGGACATTCAAAAAATGGCGGATGTGTTGCAGTGATGCTCTAATATTTCAGGAACCATAAAACCTACAATCTTAGTTTTGGTGTCAAACATAGGTTTTGGGGTCAAGTAGTCTTACAGAGACAGAAAATAACTCCTCATAGCAACCTTTCCGCCATTTACCTAACTAGTGGCTCCACAATGATGGGTTTTATCATCATATTGGTAATTTATTATCATATTGTTTTTGTTTCAGGTTTTCCATTGATTCAAATTCGTAAACATGCGCGAAGCAGGTGGTAGCAGAGGATCTTTACCTACTGGCAGAATGTTGCTCACTACAAAATCTGAGGACTCCTTCAACAAAGAAAAATGTGTCATATGCCAAACTAATCGGAAAGAAAAGCTAACATCTGCAGCTGGACAGAAGAGTTTGAGATGCTGCAAAAATACGGCAAGACGAAGTTCACACAAGATTGAAACTGATGGGTGAAGAGGATCAAATATTTTATCATTGGAACAACATGTGCTACAAGATGTATACAATGGAAAAAAGCATAGAAAAAGTGGCAAAAAAAAAGCCGAAACCAGTGAATCACAAGAATACGAGCCTTCTAAGAAAGCGACGACAACCAAATCCAGTGCCCATCCACTTAGAGATCGATTGCTGCCCCGCATCCACATCCAACGACTGATCAGAAAGCAGAGGATCTTCAATGTGTTATCTATAGTTTAGCCAGAACAAGGGCCAAGAGATCGACGAAAGAACAAAGTGCAGAGTATGCGAGTCACAAAAGGCAAACATGTTTTTATCTGCAGCTAGTTTGTTCCAAGATGAAGTTTTCAGCTGAGTAGCTGATCTAAGCAAAGATGTGACTGTATTTACAGTAGATTTGGGTGCCCACCCGAACTGCATGTGTGCATACATTCGAAAATATGAATGCACAATGAGCTCCCAGCAGCAACATATCCGCCAGCCTTCAATTAAGTTTGCGCTCTGTGAAAAAGCAAATTAGGTTTTAAAGACATTCTTGAGTGCTATCTATGTGTTCACATTCAGTGAGATCAGAGAAATAATGGTCAAGATTGATTAAACCGTATTGATCCATAATAATGAAATTCAGATTTTTCTGGTGAGAATGTAAGACAGTCTAGCAAAACGAATGACCCACCTGTGTTCTCAGCTGATTGGACTCCTGAAGTTTTTGCTTCATATGACCCCTAAACCATAGGTCTTCAAATTGTAGGGTGCACCCCCCTGGGGTGGCGCAGCATCCCTTCAGGGGGAGCACGCCCTTCACCCCACTACTTCACCTTCACAAGTCGTATGTCTCAGCCCCGGCTGCTGTAGCTCCAGTTGCTGAGTGTCTGGAGTCAGTGGTCAGAGCCCAGAGGCGCAACAGTTGGGGAGGGGGGTGGAGGCTAATTCTTCCAGCAATAGGAAGAGTAGACATGCAGGGGCTCTAAGAAGGGGTGAAAAAAACACAAAGCCTAGAAAAACAAAGCCTAGGTAACACGAAATGGCCTTTTAAAGACCAGCTTCTGAATTACACAGATTTGGATTGTAGCTTAGCCCTGCAGTAGTAGTCTGTGATGGCGAACAATCATGTTTGTGTGAAGTACTCGGGTGCGGCTGGCAGCTCCAAAACTGTCTGTGTGTGTGCCCGTGAAGCTGTTTCATCCCGGGCTAACACACATGACAAAGCCCTTTGAGCCCTATGTTGCACACCTGATGTAAAGGCATTTGTATCCCCCGGGTCTTACTCAGAAGCCCCTTTATGTGCGGAACCCTTATCTGGTCAAAATACACCACTGGGCCCAGCATCTAACTCATCCCTCTGGTTTTCGCAACTGAAACTTGTCAAAAGAGTATGCCTTTGTTCTGGATTTCTCTTATCTCTGATCCACACTTTGGGGACCCTCCTGCACCCACAGGGGATGTCCGAACTGCGACCCTTTGCAAGTCGAAACTGGTCAGACAGGAGGTCCTGTATGTTTTTAAGGCCTCTGACATGGCTGCCGCCACCGATTCAGATACTGTAAATTCTCACATGATGATAAAATGCGTGTCCATAACATATCTTACTGTTGTGTCCTGCCTCATGTACCTATGCTCTTCAGCCATGTCTGCGTGGAAGTGAGTGACAAAGGGGGACTACGGATTATCAGTGTTCAGCAATGCAATCAGACCCCACGGCCCTCGCTGCTGTTGAAACTTGCAGGGAGGGCAGAGATTGAAATGGGACAGCTCACAGGGGAGACTGCCTCACTGGAGCTCTCCTCGAGCCATGTGACGTCTAAAACCGGAAGCATGGCAACACCTGGCCGTACTCCACATAATCATGGATTTTTCAATTGTGTCAGAAAGCATGTTTTGTGGAACTTCTTTTTCTGATATCTTGTTTAGGGGCAAGGATGTGGCACAACAGCCAGAGCTGATGACTGTAGAGCTGGGAAACCAGGTTGAATTCTTGATGTTTGCTCAACATCCTGTGATTCTGGGCAAATCACTTAATTTCTCTGTGCTTTCAAAACATGAATGTGTGCTTGTGTAATGTAAAAGATGCTCCTATAAAGCGCTTCAATACCTTTGGGTCATGTTCGCGCTATATAAAACTACAAAAAATATATTACAACATTTTGTGAGCACTCCCGTTTCAAGGCACTGCTCAAGACTGGAACTGGAGCACAACCGAAGGATGGCAGAAGCAAGAATCCATCCACACATTGTCTCTGTGGAGAAAAACATGCACTCCCACACCTGTGTTTTGGGAGAGTTTTTGCTAATTTAGCCAAAATTTTGTGTTTTATGTGAAAAATAAAGCACCAATGTAATTTTTTGTGCTAATTTTATTCTTGGAGACTTTTAATTTGAACTTTAGAATAAGCAAATGGACTACCAAAAACTTCAGTTTACTAAACACTCTACCTTTATTTATTATTATTTGCCCTATACGACCTGGGCTCTGCAGGAGGGAATGGCCATCAATGATGCAGAGTGCCAGCTTCCAGAACTTTTTTGTCAGGTGGTGGTGGTGGCGGTTGGGGGGGCTCCACCTGTAAAAAGGTTTAGATGGGGGGGCTCGGCCAACAAAAGTTTGAAGACCTCTGCCCTAAACTGACGTCATATTCTATGTGGGACACATTAAAAGAGTGTTCTACTTGATCAGAAGATGTGTAAATGTTTTGGCTCATGCATATGTCGAGAAAGATCTATGTGAATTTGTGTGGGAAGATATTGATGGTGTGTTAAAACCTGCAAAATTTTTAAAGCCTCTACACACAGAACTTACACGTACATGTACTTGCAAAACCTGTGCTACAAAAAAAGATGTCCCTGTCGATATGCTCTTCTCACAAGTTCAACATTCTACAAATGTACCATGAGCGATTGCTGAAAAAATAAATAAAGTGACTATGAAAGTCTGTGTAAAACATGAGTGATAAACATTTTATTTTTATATTCAGACCATAAACATTGCTTGGTGTATACAACATGTTTCATTTCTATATATGTCTCTTCTTCCTCTAAAATAGGCGTCATATTGGAAATGGTAGAAGGGTTGCTCTGAGGAGTTATTTTCTGTCTCTATAAGACTACTTGACCCCCAAAACCTTTGATTTGATACCAAAATAAAGTATATAGGTCTCATGGTTCCTGAAATATTATATCAACACTGCAACACATACACCATTTTTTAAAATGTTGTCCAGAAACATTCTGCCCAGATCAGCAATCTCTACCCAAGCTAAATTACTTCTCTAATGATCCAAAAACACAAATCAAAAATGAAAATCTCTGAACAACCATTTTTTTACAGAGGTATATCAGGGATTAAGTGGCCCTGTGGTTGATCTTTGGCATCTGTTTCCTCCCCAGCACCACCTAAGGGGAAACCCAGCTCTCCCGCAGCTCAATTTTCAGCAAAAAGGACAACTTTGCACCGTGGCCTCTTGGGCCAGCCAATATTGAACTGACTGTTGTGGCTTGGTCCTGAGACCTGCATCACCTTAACTACCCCTGGATTCTGCATAACACGACTTGCAAATGACCGATTGTCACTAGTGCTTTCTCCCATTGGCCGTAGAGATAATGTTTTTACAGAAGTGAATTGCAGTGATTTATATTTTCTTCTAAAAGCCATATCTCTGGTTATATGCATCCAGGATTCAATGACCACCGAATCATAGCAATGGTTAATCATTTTTGATGGATAACTGTGTTTTCAAACAGGCGTATTACAGTGGCTTAGTTGAAGCACATTAACCATTTTTTTTTCAAATTGTAAAATTAAACCTTTTGGATGAATGATTTTTTCTCTTTTTTACGTCACCCTGCACATGAGCACCTCTATGATCACTTTTTCTATGTACCTTTTTAGGGCAACTGTGATGTGATTTTCTTAAACATATGTATGCATTTATTAGGGAATTTTTGGAAATGAAAAATATAAATTGAATTGAGTTGAATACTCCTTGTATGGTCTTTTTTTATTTCACTTGCGCCATGACTACATTACGTTATTTAATATTGTACATTATCTTGTACATAATTTGCCAGTGGATCATATTGTTGCATGTGCCATACGTTACCCAGGTCCTGTGTCTTACCTTGGGTTACTCCATTAGTTTATAATGGCTTAGGCTGTCTAAAGCCTACCCTGGGATGACATATTTATTTAAAAGGAAGGTTTGGGCCTTGCAAAAGGTTAATTTTGCCAGGTCGACATGGCAGTTTAAAACTGCACACACAAGCTTAACAATGGGAGGCCGGAGACACGTTTATGGATCAATTCTGTTTATTGTTTATAGCAAATGTAAATCAGTCAAGTGCACGACTGTCAGACTACAACCCTGGGGCCAGCAGAGTCATCAAGGCACAATCAGAATCATAACTCAGAAACTATCCTGCTGAACTTCCATCCTCAATTCTGCTTCCAGAGGTAACCGTAGTGGCCTACACCTTTGATACGATGGATCGTTATAAGGACCCTAGTAGACGTGTGTTGTGGTATAGTCCTCAAAGCGGTGCTGTTCTCTCCAACATCTGCGCTGACGGGAACAGGCGCAGCAGTATGGTGCCAACAGGGCAGAGTAGGAGCCATGTTTTGATTCTATGGTTAAGGATAGCTTTTCCATACCCAAAATGTACCATAGTTTACGCAATTGGGCTGTGTAGTCGGGGACCCTGTCGGAACCGCATGCGAAAGGTATGACCTGGTGAGCTGCCCAGAAGGCCAGTGCTATCTGTCTCCCTCTCAACAAGCGTAGAGGGTCTGTGACAGGGTTGGGAAGCGCCAGAATGGTTCACGCCGGGATCGTTGTATTGAAGAAAAACATTTCTCACAGGGTGTAAGGGGGCACTCGGCATAGGGTTAGATAGACAGTTGCATAACCCAGTGTTGTATTTGTAAACATTGGAGCAGGTCTGCCTCCACCAGGCCATAATCTGTCTGTAATCCATGAAATGGGATTATCCCCTGGGTGTCTAACAAACAACCTATGCGCTTACAGCCTCCCTCCGGTCATCGCCAAAACCTCTCCTAGTGCATCCCTGGCATTGAGTCGTGGTTAGCCAACATAGGAGTCATAGGAGAGTGAAAGGAGGTCAGCACAGCCCGGATCACCACAGTGTCTCAAACCCTGAAGGTGGAGCCGGTCACTGGGGATGACTAGAGACCCCACCCTCTGTCTGTGGAACAGGTCACGGCCTTTAGAAATATATTTTAAAAGGTGATTGCACGATCTACTGGAACCTTGTGTAAATTGCTTAATTATTCTGGAAGTTGATACAAATACTTTTCAGTGATCCGCCCACTGGGTAAACTTTCTTCAAAGCACAGTGGATCACACAGTGATTCACACACTACGGTAGCACGTGTTTTCCGTAATAGTACCTAATTCAAGTCACTTTTAGAGATCCACACACTATCCTTATTGTTTCATTCCACCTTTTGGTATCTTCATCTGATTACAGTGGATCAGACGGCAAGGAACATAATTCACACACTATAGCTCTAGTGACTCGGAGTGGACACCTCATCAAGAATTGTAAAGTACTTACAAATGTTAACGATTGCAAAGCTTTATTTCGATATTACAAATATCTTATAAAGCACAAAACAGTTAAAATACAAAACATGTTTTATAAGAACACTTCATAAATAATTAAAAAAGACAAAGATAAAAAATTCATTAAACCATTTTACAGCTTTGATCGTAATTAAAAAAGACAATAGCCTTGTAAAATTTTATCTTAGAACTTTGAGTCTGATCACCCATGCCCAACTGAGAAATTTGGCGACCCCACAGACCAGTATAGTACTAGGATCTGTCTGAAGGATTCTTAGGGCAGAGACATGACTCCTTGTCTCGAGCCGCCGACAGACGGGTTTTAGCCATTTTAATCTTGGTTATTGTAGGCGCTACACACAAAAAAAAAGTATAGTTTCAAGAACATCATTACAAAACGGGCAGGTGGCAGGTGTTTGATTGGGGGGTTTCCACTTGGAAGTACGTTCCCGTACCGGTAAGGTTCCCAATCTAAACTGGATGTATAGGGCCCTGTCTTTGGGTTTTCTAATGAAATCCATATACGGTTCAAGAGAGTGTACTGTCTTGTGCAGACAAAACTCGTCTGTGAGTCTACCCAAGTTAGCAGCTCTGGATTCTTGGGCTTCAACCCACGACCAATAGGCCCGCTTTACCTCCAGTTTAGAAACCGATACACCGGTCTCCCACGCAACATTAAAACCAAAAGCCATTAACAGCTTCTTAACCTTTGTAAGCGATACAATTTTATGCGACCCCTGCATATTGATAATTTCTCTAAGGCCGTCTGCGTAGCTAGCTAGCTCAGGTGTACACCACAGGCGAGCCCAATAGAGAAGCGGTCGCAAGATGACAAGATCTTTAATAGATCTGCGACCAAGGTCATATTGAAGGGGTTTGTTCAGGGTGCCCCTGGGTAAAGACAGAAGCTCCCTAAAGAACGTATTCTCGGCCATAACAAGGGAATCAACATTATTGAGACCCCAAAGCTCCGCTCCATAGAGTGCACTGTTTATAGCTTTTGCGGAATATATCTCAAGTGCAGGGGCTATGGGTCTGGATAATGAGGCTCTGTGCTCCCTACCGTTAACACCCAGGACACGTTTGTGATTTAGGGCCATTTCCTCAATATGTAAATTCCAGTTCAATTGGTCTGATATCCTAATTCCCAGATAGTCAAACGTTTTAACACGCTCTAGTGGTTCCTCATTAAGTGTGAGCGTGGGATTGGCTTTCCTACTAGGATTAAAATAAAGGAGCTTGGTTTTGGAGGTGTTAATAACCAAGCCCCTAGAGTAAAAGCAAAAGCTGAGAACAAAAGCAGTTCACTTGAAAATAAGAGGGAGGTAAATGTTGTGACAGAGAAGAAGGAAATAATTTAAATGAATGACCAGAGCTTCAAAGGGCAGTGCTTCAGGTGTGGTATAGTAGGCCATTTGGCTAACTGGAGAGAATGCCCAGAATGGAAGGCTGTGTCTAAGGGTTGTGGCAAGAAGGGGCATTTTGTTGCATATTGAAGGTACCAGAAAAACAAGAAAAGGTATAAAAGCCCCAAAGTATCTGAAATATGTGATGAAATAGTGTTGCAAATGAATGAGTCAGGTGAAGGTAGTCCCAAGGATATTGTAGATGCAATGTTTGATTCTTGCTCCAGACTAACCATTATTTCTGACCAGTATTCAGTTACAAGTTCAAAGATAGAGCCTGGTTCAATAACATGGACATACAACCTGGTGGGTGTGGGGGCCAACACACCATGAAAGGCTACTTTTTGGGAAATATTCGGGACTGTGGAAAGAAAACCCTAAGCAGAGTGTACTTGTCTAAGAAAGGTGAAAATATTTTAGGGTGGCAGTCTAGAAAATCTTAGGTGTAGCTCTTGACCCTAATGCCTCACTACAAATCCAAGTTCTAGCGATCAAAGAAAACTGTTTTGTATACGTGTCCAGAAGTATTTAGCAGAAAATTAGGATGCCTCAAATCATGCATCCACAAAATTAAGTTAAAACCTAATGCAACCCCTGTTGTATCCAAGGTATGTAGACTACCAGTGAAAGTAAAAAGATTTGGTGAGAACTTGAACTTGAGAAATTATGTGAACAGAATGTCATTGAGCCAGTCGCAGCCACAGAGTGGTTAGCTCCCATTGTGGGAGCACGAAAGCTGACATCAAGGTGAGATTGTGCGTATATTTAAATGCACTGAACAAGAAAGTAGTGTTTGAAAGATTTCCCCTACCCACGATTTATGAAATGTTCACAGCCTTAATGGGAGCAAAAGGTTTTCAACCCTCGATTTGGCATCAGCCTATTACCAAATAAGGTTGCATCCTGAGTCACAAGACCTCACTGCCTTAATCACACCCATAGGCGCTTACAGGTTCAAACGTATGCCTTTTGGGCTGGTATGTGCAGCATCAGTGTTCCAGAGAGCAATGCCGTCAATGCTCAAAGACATTACAGGAGTATCTATTACGAGGAAGATGTATAAGTATGTGGAGCAACCAAACCAGAACACAATGAGAGGACTGTGAAAATACTAGAGAAATTTGAAAGTTTTGAAATCACAGTAAAAGTAGCCAAGTGCAAATTTGCATGTGAATAAATAACTCATGTGGGGCACAAGATCTCCAGGAAAGGTACTGAACCAAAATATGACCTGGTGAACTCCAGCATAAACCTAGCTGTTCCAGCCAACAAAGATGAACCACGGTCATTCCTTGGCATGGTAGAGTTTTACAACAAATTCCTAAGAAATTTCACAAACACAACATTCCAAATGAGGTAGCTAATTAAATCAACTCACCTTGCCCAAAGATTACCAAATCTACCCTGTCTCTCATGTTTACAGTGCTTAATTATTATGGATTTCAGTGGTGTTTCTCAGGGTTTTCCAAAACTATGTTTTTGCAGTGTTTACAAAACATGCTATAAAGTACATATTTGATTTAAAGGAAAAATAATGCAGCGTATGTAGAGTCTTTCCATTTTGCAGTGTATTCAATGGACCTATGTATGACTCTTAAGGATAAAAAGTCTGTGTATTGCACGGTTACTCACAGGCACATCTCATCATCTCATTTCATCTCATCTCACACTCACTCAGGGCCTGATTACGATCTTGGCAGATGGGTTACTCCGTCACAAACGTAAAGGATCCCGTCCGTCAAATTACAATTCCATTATATCCTATGGAATTATAATTTGCAGACTGGATGTCTGTCACGTTTGTGACGGAGTAACCTTGTCTGCCAATTTAGTAATAAGGCCCTCAGTCTGGTTTATAGGACTGGTTATGGATTAAGACAGAAAGAGTGCGATATTCAAATGTTTTGATAAACAACTTCATGAACACAGTTAGGGGCCACTCACCTACTCCTTACTATTATGACACTTCAGGAGTGGAAAAACGTTGGCACAGAACTGCACGGTACCATCTACAGGCACGCAGGGGTATTGCTAAAGATTTTCCAGATCTACTCTGGTGGTGGGGAATATTCAAAAGGTTAGAAACCTGCAGCTAAAAGTGTCAGAATTTCAACATTTGAGGGTTCACTAATAGATTCTCCGAAATTACAACCTCCAGGAATTGCTTCCACAATGGCTAAATTAGGCCTGGATCCACAGCGTTTGAGGGTCACCCATGTATTCTCAAAACGAACAGCATTCTATTCAAGAAGGTAGCTATAGTTCATCAGTTTCTTATGTAGTTCATTCATTAATTCACCTAAATACCTTTTTGTTCCGAAATACAACTTGATTCATGTAGGTCCAATAATGAGTGCAGGTGAACATTAACTCAAAGACAAGAAAAGTTTTTGTTCAACGCACATCTTGATCTCATATTTCAAGATGCTCTCATATATTATATTAAAGGAAAAGAAGGCAAGGTGAAATAGAAGAATGGCAGAGGATCACATGATTTTGTCAAGTGGGGTAGCTGGTAATGAACCCAAGTTTTCTCGTTTGTCATTGTGCTAATCAGCCACTAAATGGGTATCTATTTCTCTCTTATTTTACGTCGAACATTTCTTTGTCTTTAATTGTTAGTGAACAAGGTGTGACTCTAGGTGGCAGGCAGAAGACATACAAAAGCTTGGCTTGTTTTGTGCTCAAGGATAAAAAAAACCTTACGCTGAGCCAGAGCCACGCATACAATTCAAGCCTTCTGTGGCTTGTACGCCTCTATCACATTTAGGCAATTAAATGGACAAAAACATAGAAAGCACATGGTTTGACCATGATCAAGCTATGTAGCGAAGTAGGAGTCCTAACTCCACAGCACAAGTCTCCTTGTTTCTCAGTCAATAATATTCTCAATACATCATATTTCAGTGAGTGGACTCTGAGACGGGATGTCCTTTCACCACGTGTAAAATTAATTGCATTGTTGGGTTACAGTCCTGTTTTTCCATCACATACTTACTTAAAGTGTTTAGTTTGATTTGTTATTCCAAATACTGTTAAACAAAGACGAGATAGATCTTGAGAAAACAATTTGTCACAAGGGGAGGCTGGGAATTATGAAAAACAAGTCTCCTGGTTTAATATATTCCATCTTGTTTGTTTCATACCTTATCACATCTGGTGGAATGAACAGACTTCTCTTCTGGAAAAACCTGGTATGAGAAGGTTTTAAATAGGATTATCAACTTTCCATTATTTTTAGTGCATTTTCTTAGTACATAGAGTATTTTCCCTACATCACAATATTATCAGCAGTGTGCTGTGCTTAAACTACAATGATGGGGTAAGAGTTTAGGGGCCAGATGTATGTACCTAGAATCTTGCGATTCTAAAATAGCGATTTTTACCGATTCGCTATTTTGGAATCGCATAATATTTAGCGATTCCTTATTATTACCTAATAGCGATTCGGTAAATAACAAATCGCTATTAGGTAGTATGACTTCATTCATTCGAATGTGCCTACAGGTCCATAGGAATGAATAGTATTACATTTTCTAATTTGCAATTACCAATTGCAAATTAGCGAATGAAAATCCATGGGTGCCCGGTGGCCTAAGGCCCACCTGAAGCAGCCCCAAAATGTAAATAGTGCACATCTAAAGGGGACACATGCCTTACTGGCATGTGTGCACAGGTTGCATTTTGAAAAATGCATTTATTTTGCATTTTTCAACATTCGCACATGGTTCCAACAACTAGAAGTTGATGGTAATTAGCGTTTCTTAAATGCACAGTTCATATTTAGGAAAGGCATCTTACATGTGCAACAGGGATTCGCAAATTTCGATTCCGGATTTGTATCCGCAATTTGGGTAATCACAAAAATAGTGATTACTTAAATTGCGAATGCCTAAGCCTTTCATTCATAGGAAAAGGGCTTTTACTGTTCGCAAACGGGCTGATTCTGCAAATCGGTCTGTTGACGAGTACAAAAAGGCTTCATACATCTGGCCCTATATCTTTAGCCACATGCCATTCACAGTTTAGCTGTACAGATGCCCATTTAAATTGGTCGCTCAACATGTTAAGTGTCACCTGAAAGTGTCCATGTGATAACAAATGATTATGTATTCAGCTTACCTTAAACATCGTACACAGTCAAATAAAAAGTAGCATACTCTCAAGAGTGTGAATTTTGCGACCACAAATAATGCTTTTCGAGGATTTCCATCTCACAGAAAGCGGTCAGTAATTTGTTGCACAGTGCAATTAGGAGGGTGACCGAAGGAGCACCGCCTGCTTAACTGCGAGCTGCGAAGACACATCAAAGGTATTTGACCACAATGGTGATTGCAAACAATTTATCATTCCGAATACAAGCGTTGAGGTGGTATCTGTTTTGCAAATCTCTTGATGTGGGCTGTTTTCTCTTTGGGAACCATGCTTGATGTCCTTAGAGAAAGTAGAGGATAGACAGTTGGTTCGGTTGGCCAATGCAAAGTTCTGTGATGTCTTCCAAAACTGAAAACCTTGTTTCTGTCTTTTTAATGGATATGAGGTGCCTCTAAAATAAGCAATATATTAATTTGGCAAAGTGAGTGCAGAGATGCCGTAGTGCTGTCCCTAGTAAGCCACCTTCCCTGTATTTTCAGCAAATCTTAGATAGTCACAAAAAGCAACCTAGCTACCCATTTAGCAGGTGCTTTTGCAACCTCCTGAAATGAGAGCTCTTTGTATATAGGTCTCACTGAAAAGTGCTAACCTGTATGCAATTCAGTCAGTGTGCAACTTGCACATGCTGGTTTGCAAATGATTATTAATACATCAAACCCTTATTGGCTGCTGTTTCAATATTAATGTATGTTTATTTGTTTTATAAAGGGTATCTATCAGCCCACTATGCATAATGGCACTCAAATAGAACATAAACCAATTTGTACGGCTGCTACTCAATTTCCAAATTAAATACGAGGAAAGAGCCAGGTCTAAAGTCGCCCCCTGAACCTCATTAGATCAGATTATTTGTGAGTGGTCTGGGAGCATATTCCAGTTTTGGGCAGCTATGACTGAGAAGGCACTATTAGCAATTGTCTAGCATGCAAATTTAGGGAATACATGTATCAGGCAAAAAGCTGGCCTCGAAGTATGGGTAGGATAAGGCAACTTGAAAATAGGCCTGAGAGGGGAATGTTAGTGAACCACTTTATGTACCAAGTACAATGATTTAAACACAATTCTCTCCTTAAATGGCAGCCAGCGCAATATGGACAACACTGGGGAAATGGGAAAACTACATTGAATACCAGTTGCTAGCCTTGAAGCAGGCGTTTGGACGCGCTGCAGTTTGTTGATAAGTAGCACTAGTAATTCTTAGTAAATGAAATTACAACAATCCACATGTGAAGATATGAAGGCATTTAAGACTGTAATTTTTTCGAATGGTGTAATTAGATAGCATGCTCGCTGAAGGGAGTGTAGTTGAAAGAGACATTGTAGATAGACAATCTGCCCTGACATGGTATTAGTCTTGTACTGAAGAATCTTGTCTTCTAACATAGGCACTGATGACTGCATACTGTTTTAATCGCGTGAACAAGTATGAGCTCATCTTTTCATAATTTTGAGATGTGTGCTTTAAAATGACCTTCCATCAAACTTCATTTACCTACTTGTCTGTGGTCATTGCTAAGAATTTCTTGGAGGTACTATGGACACCAATTCGACCAGACACGGGGCCACCGCCAGTGCTGGGCACAACTTGTTCTGCAAAGTGGGTTATCTCATGTGGAGTAAAGTATGTTTAAATCTAAATCTGTTATGGAATTTAGAGTCCTGAATGCATAAAAAACTCTATGAAACAAAGCCTCAACGGGAAACAAAAGTCTTCAAATGGAGTTGAGCAAAGACAGTTTGAAAACAGCGTGGCCACTTGCAAAGAAAGAAAAACCTGAAACCTTTTCAAGCAAAGTTGCACACATGGAGTTTAAAAACATACAGGAAGTTAGAAGTCCTTTACAGAACAAGGGCACACTTGTTTAGCCCCTCTAGGCAAGTTTGAGTCGTACTGTGTGGGGTGTGGTGCAGTCACTGGACTGGTATGCAAATATATTTACTGTTATTTGAAGTAGTCTAAAGAAGGGGAAAAAACATTCAATTGTAGCACAAAAGTATTGGAAAATTTAGGGCAACAGCGATTTCAAAATGCACTAATATTTGCTCTAAAGAACTTGCAATTAAAGAAAAAAAAATATGAAAACTCTATGAAACAAAATGCAACGGAAAATGAAAGTCCTCAAACTGAGTTGAGCAAACACGGTGTAAAAACAGCACGTTCAGTTGCAAAAAAAAAAAGAAAACTTGAAATTTTCAAGGTGGAGTTGCACATATGGAGTTAAAATACATTTTTTATTTGGCTTTATTTAGCTCTTCAAAATACATGTCCAAACCAAACTCATACTATTTGTTCAACATAGTTTCACAATTGCATACAGTTGTCTAGAAATATCTAGCAAAACTGTACTATTCTTTGACCGTTAATATGTTTCTTTCTTTTATCACAAGGTCACAATACAGAATTCTCTAAATTTGAGCTTGCCAAACTATTTTTTAAACAAAGATAAAAGTGTCAGATATCAATATTTTTGAAAAACAAAGCAAAACGCTAAAAGAAATTAAGTTGTTTCTTATTGGTGGCAAGTTGTTTATTATATGAACCCCAGTATGTTGACGTTAGAAAGTGACATTAATCGTTCATTTTGGATTTTGGCTGGGAAATGACTGAAACAGTTACACTCACGCTACGACCTGAGCACTCTGAGGCAACAATACGACAAAATGAATAGCATCAATTCTCTGCCTCAGCTGAGTTAGTTACTAGCTCAATTAAAAACTCAAATACGCTTTAAATGGATGTAACCAGGTGTTATTGTGTAAATTATGTATTATGGAAACTCATGAGATTTCTGGAAGCATCAGTAAACACAGTGCACACAGTATATGAAAGGTACATAATGTTTAACAAGCAATGTAAAATGAGAACATTGAAAAAGCTGCACATACTTTTGCATGAAATACAAATATTTGCTTGCACAGAGCGCAACCGCAGGCCGTGTCCATTTACGTTTGAACATGAGAAGTAGACACAAGTACATTTTTATTTTTATTGCTGGGGTACAATCTCTTTTTACAACCTCTTACACCACTCCAAGAGCTTTCCACAGAGATTACAACAGAGGACACTATGACATTCACATAATATGAGGGCCACCACAACAACCAGCAGCGCACTGATTTGAAAATGCAAATTTGCTCGTCTGACTGACTGACTGACTGACTGAATATTTATAAAGCGCTCGAATGCCGTGGCGTCTTGGCGCTGTAGTACAGAGAGAGCGAAGAGAGCAAGTTTAATACCGAGAGAAAAGCCAAGTTTTTAAAGCCTTTCTAAAGCACATTTTAGATTTTTGTGAGCGCAGTGCAGGGGGCAGAGAGTTCCATAATCTGGCCACTTGATGGGAAAAGGATTTCCACCCCATCATGCTCTCTTTATTCTTGGTTGACATAGTAAGTCTTGGTTGGCCGATCTCAGAGTGCGAGCTGGCAAGTACCGAGGAAGAAGTTTAGTAAGGTCATCAGGTCCCTTGCCATGCAAGGACTTGTGGACCAGGCAAAGGGCTTTGAACTGTATTCTCTGCCTAACTGGCAGCCAGTGAAGTTCACGAATCGCTTTAGAGGTTGGATGACAACGTGGTAAGTTAAGTAGGACCCTAGCTGCGGCATTTTGAATTGCCTGAAGTTTGGTCAGCTGTTTTTCTCCTGTGCCCAGGTAGAGTGAATTGCAATAGTCCACTCGGGACATTACCAGGGCACCCATCATCGTCTTTTTTAGTGTTGACGGGATGTATGGTAGGACTTTCCTGAGAGTCTTGATGGTATAGAAACAGGAGGAGGTCACCTGATTAATTTGCGCTTTACAGGAAAGATCTTTATCTAGCATAAAGCCAAGATTCCTAACCTTATCTACAGGAACAGGGCATGAGCCCGCCTCAGGAGGCCACCAGAGGTTGCTCCAAACGGAAGGTTTTTGGCCGAACTCAATTATCTCGGTCTTGTCCGTGTTTAGTTTTAGAAAATTGCCACTCTTCCAATTTTTTACGCAAGTGAGGCATGTCTTAAAACGCTCTGCTGTTGCTTCAACAGATTGAGATACTGACACTACAATTTGAGTGTCGTCAGCGTACGACATTAATTGTAGGCCATGAGATTGGATTAGGGAGGCGAGCGGAGTGACATACAAGTTAAACAATGTAGGTGATAATGCTGAGCCCTGGGGGACCCCACCTGGGAGGGAGAATTCATCAGATTGGAGGCCTTCCCAGTGTACCTGCTGAGTACGGGAGTACAAGAAGGATGTCAGAAGGGTCAGAGCTGTGCCTGCAAAACCTAAGGTTCTCAATCTGTTTAGTAGAGCCGGATGATTTACGGTATCGAACGCCACTGTGAGGTCCAATAAGATCAGGGCTGTTCTACCACCCTCATCCATTGTCCTTCGAATGTTTTCCGTTGCCATGATCAGAGCGGACTCAGTTGAATGACATGGTCGAAAACCATGTTGTGAGGGATCTGATAGTTTATTAGAGTCTATATATCTCATCATTTCTTTATTCATAGCTTTCTCCAGAATCTTGGCTGGTAGAGGCAAGCAGGATATGGGCCGATAATGTTTGAGTTCGGTAGGGTCCAGCGTGTCCTTCTTAAGGATGGGGCGGATACATGCTTTCTTCCAGCTGCTAGGGAAATCCCCTGAAATGATGACCTTGTTTAACAGGGGAGTTAGGATAGCTGAAATCGTCTCTGGGATCATGTGCAGTACATACGATGGACAGGGATCTAGCGGGGATCCTGATTTCATCTGTGTGATAAGGTCCACCACCTGCTTCTTCTCTAACAGAGGGAAGCAGGAGAAACTGGGATGAGATAGTGTGGCGGTCGTACTGTTGTCAGTAAGTGGATCTACTGCTAAAGTACTCAGGTCATCGTATACTGCCTGAACCTTCTGTTGAAAGAAGGTGGCGATCCTTGTCACCATATTCTGGTTGGGACTAAAGACAGTATCGCGCGGTGACTTAGTCAGATGGGCGACGGTTTTAAATCGTTCTCTAGCAGTACTGGAAGCAGATTGAATTTTATTTCTAAAATAGGTTGATTTAGCCTGAACTATTGCTAATTTATATTCGTGCAGGGCTTTGGTGTATTCCAATTTGTTTTGATGACTATAGTCTGAACACCACAACCGCTCTAGTCGCCGGCATTTCAGTTTTATTAGCTTTACATCTGCGGAATACCATTGCGCAGTGGCGAATCGTCTTCTGTTTTTTTTTTATTTCCACTGGAGCCAGCTCATCAACTGCATGACTGATCCAGTTATGGTATTTGAGTGCTCCATTATCAGTGTTGCCATACTCAAATACCGGGGGATCCTTAGCAAGTATGTTAGCCATAACAGTGGGTTCGAGTATGAAACCTCTCCGTCGGTTGACCAAGGTATTTAGTTGTAGATTAAAAAACAATAGCATTATGGTCGGACCAAGGAACTGGTTGGGATGAAGTAACTTTAATATGATTATTGTTTGTAAAGATGCCGTCCAGGGTATGCCCTGCAATGTGAGTGGGGTTTGAGATTAATTGAGTCATACCAAAACTAAGAAAGATATCCGTTAGTGTAGTTGTTTCAGAGTCGTTATTTGCTTCTAAGTGTTGAAGTCACCCAAGATCGTATAAGTGATAGAGTCCGAGGTAGTTTCTAAGTAGGTATGGATTGCTCTGATAAACGGGGCTCTTGGGCCGGGGGACGGTAAATAAGCAGACCCGCAAAAATCAGACAGTTATTATCTTTAATTTTGAAGCTCATGGCTTCGGCTTTCAAGTCCTTTTGGGGGAGTGCCAATAATTTTAAGTGGGATTTATAGATTATCCCTATTCCACCACCCACTGCTCCTCCTCTGTTTACATATTCTACAGAGTAACCTGCAGGAACAGCCACATTCCAATCCGGGCAAGAAGCATCAGATGCCCATGTTTCTGTCAGAAACATTAAGTCAGCATCATGGTCTGAGATCAGTGCTTCGATTTCATATTTGTGTTTGGCCATAGATATAGTGTTCAATAAAATACATTTTAGGAACCTTTTCCTGCTAACCGGAGATCCTGACCCAGCCTGCTGGTTATTGTCTGCCACAGGAGGATCATTAAGCATCTGCAGGCCACAGGACACACACCTAAACGTAGGGGAGAGATCTCCCGGGTTTACTCCTTGCCAATGTTTGCAGGGGTATTTATTCATCCTAAGCAGCTGTGCTCTTGAGTAGTGTAATTTTTGGGCATAGTTTCCTGCACTAGGCGCGGGTCCGGCGCGGACGGGCGCAGACGGGCTTGCCGCCGGCGCGCCCGCTGCGCTCCCTAGATGAGGTGGCCATTTTATATCCCTCAAGGACGTGATGGGCCGAGCACTAGACCGCTCGTCTGGACCTCGTCCAAGATGTCGGTGTCTAAGGCAGTCCCCCGGCAGCACCTTAATCAGCTGCGGTATGACTGGGAGCGAGCTCAGGAGGGCACACAGCACTCTGATACTCGAGTGCAATTAGCAGTAATTGAATGGCCAGTGACAGCAGTAAGATGCACGGCGCGGTGAGTTTTAAAATAGACTTAGCTTTCTATCTGCAGCAAACACTCTTTTGCCCCGGCTTCCGCCTCAGGACACAAACGCTCTCGCAGTCAGAAGCGCGTTAGTGATGTGGAGATATTTATGTACTTGAGTGGCAGCAGTAAGATACACGGCGTGGTGGGTTTTAAAAACACAAATTACTTTCTATCTGCAACAAACACTCTTTTGCCCCGGCTTCCGCCTCAGGACACAAACGCTCTCGCAGTCAGAAGCGCGTTAGTGATGTGGAGATATTTATGTACTTGAGTGGCAGCAGTAAGATACACGGCGTGGTGGGTTTTAAAAACACAAATCACTTTCAATCTGCAACAAACACTCTCTTGCCCCGGCTTCCGCCTCAGGACACAAACGCTCTCGCAGTCAGAAGCGCGTGGGTGATGTGGAGATATTTATATATTTGAGTGACAGCAGTCAGATACACGACGCGGTGGGTTTTAAAAACACAAATTACTTTCTATCTGCAGCAAACACTCTTTTGCCCCGGCTTCCGCCTCAAAACACAAACGCTCTCGCAGTCAGAAGCGCGTTAGTGATGTGGAGATATTTATGTACTTGAGTGGCAGCAGTAAGATACACGGCGTGGTGGGTTTTAAAAACACAAATCACTTTCTATCTGCCACAAACACTCTCTTGCCCCGGCTTCCGCCTCAGGACACAAACGCTCTCGCAGTCAGAAGCGCGTGGGTGATGTGGAGATATTTATATATTTGAGTGACAGCAGTCAGATACACGACGCGGTGGGTTTTAAAAACACAAATTACTTTCTATCTGCAGCTAACACCCTCTTGCCCCGGCTTCCGCCTAAGGACACAACGCTCTTGCAATCAGAGTCCCCTCCTGTAGTCAAAAACGTGTATATTAGGAAGACAAGTGAAATGATCGACTACATTCTTAGTTATTTCTGTATCTCATTTCCCCAAAAAGTGCAGCTTTTGCTTAAAATAATATTTGCCATTGATCGAACGTTAATGATTTTTTTAACACTGTTTTAAAGCCAGAGATTACCATTTTCATTCTGTAAATCATGAGACACAAAGCTCTCTCCCCCATGATGTATTATATAAAACATTTTTTTGATATAGCTGATGTACTAAAATAAAACTCCAAAGATGAACTGGTGTAGGGCTTTACATTGCTTTATATTGCCTAGTAGCTGGCAGGCCCAAAAGCTGTTTTTAAAATCTAAGCACCACCAATTTACACCATTTTTTCATAGCAGCCAGAAAATGCAGGTTAATTGTCAAGTTAAAATACATACAGGACGGGGGCGTGGCTAGCAGCCGGCAAGATGGCTGCTCACTGAGAAGGCTCCGGAGGACAGGTGACCTTTTAAGTCAATCCGCATACTTATCCGGCATACTTATGGACGGCAGAGGCTCATGCTGAGGCTGGAGACCGAGCGGCGTCGGCAGAAGTGGCTCCAGTTGAAATCCGACACCGGGAACCGAGGTCCATTGAAGACGCGCGGAGACGGCCTACTCCGCGTACAGGAGCCGGGGCCTCAATTTTGGCTCACACCCAGGGCAGAGTCCGGAGTAGCGTTAAGGCCGACACAGCGGTGTAAACGCCAACTATCCATCCAGCCACAGCCGAGGGGGGCCCGACAACATACGGAGGCGGCAGCGGAGCCACAGCAACGGACACGGTGATCCTAGGTCCGGGGACTGCACCGGGGGTGCGCGGCCTGCGTGCTGGAGAGGAGCCGGGGCCTAGATTTCTTGGGTTCTCCGGGCCGTCTCTGCATCGGGACTGCGGGAGGAGATTTCCCCTACGCACTAAAACGATTGCTGAACTCGGCAATAGGGACCTGAGGGGCGCATCAGACAGTGAGGTCTGCTGGCTGTCGGAGAACAAGGGCCTGAACTTTCGGCCGGCACTGGACCCCCCCATGGGCGCTGGCAGCGGAGTACACCTAGTGAGGGGCATCCAGAACACAGACCCCCCCCCCGGCACCGGTACGGGGGCTCGATAACCCTTCAGTCACACCCCATCTACGCTGACAGGGGAGACCTTAATTGACAGCTGACCACTAGGACGGACAATACCTGGGCAGCACGAACGACAGCCAGGACATACAGCGGACTGCCAATTCACCTCCCCCCCCTGTTGCCGCTTCTACCGGGGAGCCCTGCGGGGAGTGCACCATAGCAAACGGAGGGCCATCATTCTCCAGAAAGCCACGAACAACAAAAGACTCCGCAGCAGGGGGCAGCGTCCCGTGGCGGACCCCCATCGACAACCCAGTGCACCGCCATGACGGGCAGAGACCCCAGGAATCAAAACACGCAAGCCAGACTGGATAAATATGCCTATGGGAAGGACTTTCTGCCACTGCCGGAGGGGAAGGACTCCTGAGGGAGGACCACAGGAGAAGACACTTCCAAAAAAGTGACTCTGGAGGACATAATGGCGGCGCTCACCAGCGTCCAAACCACTGTGGGTTCCATCTCCACTTTCAAAAAATCACAACTAGAGTCGCAGAGGTTGAGCAGGTCACAAAAATATTGACTGTGGACACGGCTGCGTTGCAGAAAACAGTCTTGCAACTCAAAACGGAGAATAAAATACTGGCAGAGAAGCTGGACGACCAAGAAGGGCGCTCGTGCAGAAATAATGTACGGGTTCTAGGAATTCCAGAGAGTGAAGGCATCCAGGCGATGGATTTATATGTGGAGGACCTAATAAAGACCAGGTTGCAGCCGAAGGGGCTCTCCACCTTCTTTTCAGTGGAACAGGCACATAGAGTGCCGGGTGGAAGGCCTAAGCCAGGGCCGCCCCCCAGACCAGTGCTCGCCCGCCTGTTCAACTTTCGAGACAGAGATGTCATCCTACAGACGGCGAGAATATCCCCGCAAATCCGTCTGCATAACTCCTCGATCTCCTTCTTCCCAGACTATACTGCGGCGGTCTCACGGCGCCGTCGTAGTTTCCTGGAGGTCAAAAAGGCACTAAGAGCCAGAGAAGCACCTTACTCGATGTTATTTCCAGCAAAACTGAGAGTCGTGGCAGATGGCAAGACGTGGTTTTTCGAGACACCAGAGGAGGCCTATGACTGGCTTGAGGGATGGCGGAGAGTGGAGGGACCCCGTTGCGGAAACAGAGGTCAACACCGTCGGACCAACAACGAAGAAGCAAACAGCCAAGAATATCACCAATCCGAAGAGGACAATTCACAGAGGGTGGATGCAGACGACCTCGGCAATGGATGAACCGTGCCTGCGGAACGAGAACTGTAAATTGGACACTGGTGTGTAAATAACATTGCAGACAAGCCGACTCTGGACACCGGGCTGATGCAGGCCCTGCCGGATAGGGAAGGTTACGCTCTCCTCGGACTTCTTACCCCCTTCACTCAAGTACACTGTTTTGTGTTGGGATGAAGCACTCTGCTATGTTGGGGTGGCGGGCAGTTCGAAGTCCGTCGGGCAGGGAGGCAGGGAGGAGGGTTGGACTTTGTGGCTGGGTAGTTAAGGTTTTTTTGTTTCTTTGTTTTAGTTTACATCGGAAGAACACTATAGCATGGTATGTACAGACTGGCGGATCCTTGCAGGGCATGACTGGCTTACAGCACACAACGTTTCCCACCACTCCAATGGTGACAAACACCCCACTAGCTGACGCCCGGCATGTGGCCCCTGAGGTTCCAGTAACCCCTCTCCACTGCCCACTTGGAATGTACATGGATTAGGGGCCAAAATTAAAAGATGGCTGGTACTACGGCCCCTGAAACGTCAAGCTCCCACGTTAGCACTCCTGCAGGAAACCCAGCTCACAGGCACGGCATGTAAGGCATTGGATAGGTGGGGGTTCAAGATGGTGGTGCACTCCGAATTTTCATCAGGATCTAGAGGAACGGGTATCTTGCTGCGAAAAAACTCACCCTTTATTGTAATGCAAGCAAGGAGAGACGATCAGGGGAGGTTTGCTGCACTCCAGGGTCAGTGGGAGGTTAGGCTCATTAATGTGGTATCAGTATACATCCCCCTGGCTCTACACACAGAGGCATTCCCAGACCTCAGTGAATTGTTGCTGTCTTTGCTGGAAGGTGATCTTATCGGGGGGATTTCAATGCCACAATGGATGCCAGTGTAGAACGGCACCCAGTGAGGACCTTGACGCTGAGGGTCTCCCGCTTACAGAGCTTCACAGAAGCGTTGGGACTGGTGGACATGTGGAGGCGTACCCATCCAGTAGCAAGGCAATACACATTTCACTCCACAGTGCATAACAGTTTGTCTAGGATAGATTATTTTGTGACCTCTAAAACCAGTTTACAGCATATAGAAAACATCTATATTGGGCCCAGGGGTGTATCAGACCATTCACCAGTAGTGTTAGTCTACTCTTCCCATCACACTTCCCGCAAGCGACTTTACCCTATTTATCCAGGGTACCTATAGGTCCCGCAGGTACATAAGGAACTCCGCAGGGCCACCAAATATTTCTTTACAGAAAACGTGGCATCAGTTGGCTCCCCGTCTGTTCTGTGGGAGGCCTACAAGGCAGTTCTCAGGGGACAGGCGATAACTTCCATCACGGGCCACAAGCGCGAGAAGCAGCAAGACCTTGCAGCCTTAGAACGTGAGTTAAAAGCAGCTGACACTGAGCATATGACTGACCCTACGCCCGCCTCGGCACACACCCTACACTTAAAACACCAACAGTACAGGGAACACCTCAGGCAGGAAACGACGATGGCCCTTACGGCGACCAGACATAACATTTATGATGTAGGGGATAAAACAGGGAAGTTGTTGGCCTGGCTGGATAGGCAGGAGCGTGGCACCAGGACTATAGAGCAATTGTGATCTGCAGAGGGCCTTCTCACGTCTGACCCGAGGGCCATAGTGCCCGGGCGCACCGGGCGGTATACACATCGTCCTCGAATGCATCAGAGGCTGAGGCAGCTGCCTTTCTAAAAGATATAGCAATGCCTGGACTCCCACAGGAAGCTTCCTTGGAGCTTGAGGCAGATCTCACGAAAGAGGAGTTACACACGGCTATCAGATCACTGCAGTCGGGTAAACCACTGGGACCCAACGGGATCACGATAGAACTTTACAAACTTATGGCAGACACTATCTGTCTACACCTGCTTAATATGGTCAATGACAGTCTGGGGAGAGGGCAACTGCCTTTGGACCAGAGAATGGCCACAATCGTGGCTATCCCAAAGCCCGGGAAACCGCCATCTGAGTGTCTCTCCTATCGCCCAATCTCGCTGCTAAATGCGGAAGCAAAAGTACTGGCCAAAGTGCTTTCAAATAGATTACTAGCGCACCTTCCTCACTTAATTCATCCGGATCAATCAGGCTTCATGCCAAATAGAAATACAGTTCTCAACCTCAGGCAACTACATGGAGCATTAGCTCGGACACATGACCTATCCGAACCGTCAGCAGTTCTATCGCTGGACGCAAGAATGGCCTTTGACATGGTGGAGTGGAACTACCTTTTTGCGGCGCTACCGCGCTTGGGCTTTGGCCCAAAGTTTTGTGCATGGATCCGGCTCCTCTACGCCTAGCCGATGGCAAGGGTGGCGGTGAATGGGCACCTGTCTGACTCTGTACCGCTAGCAAGGGGGACACGACAAGGATGCCCTTTATCGCGCTTCTTTTTGCGCTTGTATTGGAGCCCCTGACAGCGTGGATTAGGGAGACCCCTCTGTTGCGGGTGTTCGATGGGCGGAGGGATGGGAAGACCGAATTTCCCTCTACCCTGATGACATTGTGGTGTACCTTACGGATCCAGAAGGCACTATACCAGTACTTCTTGAGATTTGCGACACTTTTGGGAAAATCTCCAGATATACTATAAATCGGTCTAAATCAGTTTGTACATACTGAAGGGACCTGTACCGCGACTCCCCCCGGACTGTCCGCTGGCGATGTCCCAGGACTCTTTTAAATACTTGGGTATTCACATAACGGCGGACCCCGCGGCCTTTTTCGCCAAAAATCTGGTGCCCTCCCTGGAGCGCTTGCGAAGAGATGTGACGCATTGGGAGTCACTCTCCCAGACACTGTTGGGGAAAGCAGCGTTATTTAAAATGATGGCCCTGCCCCGAATTTATACGCGCTAGAAAACACGCCATTCTCGGTACCCCTAAAATACTTTAAACAAATAGCAGCACTGGTGTCCACGCTCCTATGGGGGACCAGGCCGGCGCGTATAGCACAAGCAAAATTGCACCGCAGTTGGTATGAAGGTGGCATTGCGCTCTCCAACGTGCACTTGTATTACTGGGCTGCACACCTCAAAATTATCAACCAATGGATACAGGCAGATCCAGCATATATTGCAGATAGGGCACAACTGGGCACGGGAAATATGCTGGCGGCCCTATATAATAAAAGACAAGCAATGAAGCTAGAAGGACCGACAAAGCACACAGCCATGCTGTGGTACACGGTTGGGATGGAAGGCAACCATCACCAAACTTACCCCTCTTTGGGACACAAAGCAGTTAGGGACACTTAGGAACAGCAATGGCTTTGAGCAGTGGGACAACATAGGTATCTCCACAGTGGGCGACCTATGGGACAAGGGGGCGGTCATCCCATTTGACCAGCTCAGACAACAATACGAACTTGCACCTACCGAGACATTCCACTACATACAAATTCGCCAGGCACTCTTAGAAGTACTACCGCAAGACGCAGACATACCTTAGGCCTCCCCCCTAGAAGACAGACTACTCACAGACTTCATGCCAAAGTGGGACACATCATTCACCTACCGCAAATTGGTTTATAACCTACCAGATTCCACTGTGACATTAAAAGATAGGTGGGTAGTTGACATTGGAGACATGAACGAGGCAGAATGGCAGGAAGCCCTAGCTTCACACAAGGAAGTGGGTATCCCGGCAAGCCTCAGGCTTATTCAACTCAAGATTTTACCCCGCTCCTATCTCACCAGGAGCACGCTTCACAAAATAGGCAGGACACAACATCCATACTGCCTTAGGGGATGTGGAGATGAGGGCTCTTTCTTTTATACAGTATAGGATTGCCCACTGATAACTGACTACTGGCGGAAGATCCTGCGAACAATATCCCAAACTGTGAGTGTCTCATTGCTGCCTGAACCGCGTCGATGCCTTCTTAACTTATGGGAACCTAATGACTTATCGCGACACAGACTTACTTGGGTGATATTGGGCCTCATGGTAGGTAAACGGAACATAGCGCAGAAATGGGGTGCCGCTGAATTGCCATCGTTGGAGGCATGGTGTAGGGACATGGATGTCAATATGCTAACTGAGAGGACTGTTTACATAAACCGGAGGTGCCCCCGGAAGTGGACCAAAATATGGGCAGCCTGGAATACCGATAGGGGGGATATTTGCAAACCAATACCTGACTTTGATGTGGATAGTTCTGAAGAGGACTCAGGAGAGGACTGGGGAGGTTGGGTTGAGAGGGCAAAAGTTGGCTTATAAAATGAACAGCTGGGGAGGGATGGTGGAAGATGAGGATCTGTATCAAGAACTATTCAAACTTACTGTAACCGATGATAATGTACAAGCTGATTGTCTCACCAATGTTATGAGTAAAAATAATAAAAACATTTTTTTTTTAAATACATACAGGACGGCAGACTTCCACTGCAGTTAGATACACACATGTTTTTGATCCCTCTAGGCAAGTTTGAGTAGTCTGTGGGCGCAGAGGGGTAAGGGATGTATGAGGGTGTCACTGGACTATCTATTAAATATATTCTTACTTTGCATACTCAAAGAAAGAAAGAATGGAATCAGAAAAAAACGACAAGATGAAATGCATGACAAAACTTATTTAAAAAAAAGCAACCAGGTCTGCTCTAAATTATGTGCAACAAAAAAAATAAGTAATAAGCAACAGAAATGAAATCACAATGGAAAACTTTACATTTTTTCAAATGAATCTTGCATGAACGCTTAGAAAGGGAAAAAAGGGCAAGATCAACCACCTACAAAGAAAGGGAAACCCAAAACCTTTTTGAAGCAAATTAGGACAAGCCAAGCTTGTCCTAATAAAGTCCATTGATTGGCAGGGAAAAAAACTGAATAAGATCAGGTGACAATGCCTCAGGGGAAGATGAATTTCAATACAAAGTCTGTTGTATGGTAGCTCAACGTGATTAAAAAAATGTTAGAGTAGAAGTGTCTAAAGAACTCCGACTTCGTACCAAAATTACCCTCAAAAAAACGGGAAATAAATACTGAAACATAAGCACTATCCAACTCTGGTGGCGCCAAAGAATGGAAAACATAGAACAGTTTCCAACAGATCCACAAATGCAGGGTTAAAACAGCTCAATGGCGGAGGGAAACCTCGTCAATTCAGGTTCCGGAAAAAGGTTTTTAAAAACACAAAAATGGATACAGTTTAAACAGGAGTGCAGTGTGTGCATAAGACTTACTCAAGATGTAAAAAGGATGAAGCATGAATGCAAGGGCTCAAAACCACAATCACTCCCCCCCGCCTTACAAAAACATTATTATTTGGAATGGCTTTTGAAATACGGTTATAAATTGTACTCACTTAAATACCCCCAAAATTAAATATTTGGAAAACACAATAAAATACAGAACTCCAATGCAAATTGGCAAGTTTCTGCTGGTCTACTACTGCGAAAGGAGGCCCATATTTATACTTTGAAGTATTGTTTTTTTTTTTAGATAGGGCAGACATGATGCCAACTGTCCACGGACTCGATAATTCTCACTTCGGTGCCTACTCGAATCATGGGTTCACACTCTGCAACTCTGGGCAATAGCTTGCCTAATCTCCACTACGGCCCCCCGCGGCGGGATGCCTGGCTTTCACCTTGGGGATGCCCAGTACGGGTTATCTCACAGGGAAAAGCCAGGACGGGTTCCCAATACAAGCGCCGAGATGCCCAAGGGTAAGTCGAGCTCTATATAAGAACACACATACATACATACATACTTACATACGCCCAGGTCACCTAAGGCCCCAGACGAGGAAAGTGAAGCACAGACAAGTTGCAGGATACAGATGCGCATTGCTGCATCAGGCCGGGAAAACCTAAGTGATCATCTTTTTGGTGCCCCGGTTTCAGACGTGCTTCTTTCCTCCCTTTCAGCTAAAGAAGAGTCCAGGGTGAAGCCAGGAAAGTCCACCAGTCTGGCGGCAGGTGGTGGTGTCTGCGGCCCTCCAAAAGAATACAAAACAGCAGGCAGGCAGGTGAGGAGTAAGTAAAAAAAGAACGCACCACCTGCCTGCTGCTGAGTCCCTCCTTTTATTGGCCCAGTGTTGAGCGCTTGACCAATACAAGGAGGAGGTTGCATTCACAGGCATTTTTGCTAGAAAGCGCAGGCTTGTTAAAAAACTGGTAATTTAGAGATTTCTTTAAGTACATCACCAAATCCTAGAGGGTCTGAATGACTGTGCTTCCTAATATAATCATGCCCTGTGGGCTACATTAGCCCAAACTCTGCCGGTGACCCTAATAAAAGCTATACGAGATGGACGTGTTGCTGCAAAGTTTGTAATTCGTTGTGGCTTGGACATGGTTGACTTCTTGGGTAAGGCGATAGGCACGAGTGTGGCACTTCAGTGCATCAACTGGATTCGGTATATAGGATTCTAAGAAGACATCTAAGCATCTTTAATGGACCAGCCGTTCATGGCTGTCGTCTTTTAAACAACAAAGAGGACTAAGCACTAGACAGATTTAAAGAAAGCAGAGCCACAGCACATTTCTTGGACCTGTTTGCCTCCGCCAAGCAATTTCATCAAAAATGTTCTCCCCTCAGTGGATACAGTAGGGTTTTTCAACTCTGCCAATGCCAGACCCCACTGCAAACCCAACAAGCACCCTAGTTCTTTCATGGACATGGCGCACAAAGACAATGTCCACGACATGAGGGACAACACGCCACTGAGTCACCTGCTGCTACAGCGGGCGCAGCCGCAAAACCTCTTTATTGTGTCCTTCCTGACACAGAGTCCCCTGTTGGATTCAGAATCTAACATTTTGTCCAGCAACTGAGATTGTGCCAGCGACAGACTCCTCTCCTCACTCCACCCAGATTTAACAGTGGTGGCTGATGCATCACTTCTGGGTTGGGAAGGCCGACAGGAGAGGTGCAGATTGGAAGACCCTCGTCACAGGCAGAAGCCTGACTCCACCTCAATATGTTGGGAGTTGCAAACATTTTGCTTGGTGCTCATGGCATTCCTGCCCATCATCAGAGGAGGGCTGGTGCAGCTTCTCCCAGACAACATAGTCCATTACGAGGATCACATCAGGACGTATCAGACTCAAACTTGTTTGACAGCAAGCAGAAGATTCAATGGCTTCAGGTGTTTGGTCAAGCGAACGGGGCGCTGGAACTGCTTCGTTGAATTTGACTTCCTCCTGGGAATGCTGGCCTGTGATACAGAAGATCCCGTACTGAGGAGTAATGAAGACAGTGTGAGCAGTATACGGGAGAGGTGGCAACCTACAGTACTGATGAGACCATGATAATTAACTGATTAACTGGAATGGTTGAAACATCAACTATACAGGGACTGTTTCACATGAACTATGTCTTCTAAGAATCAGCTTTGCTTAACTTGTATTGTACAAAAGTAATGTTCAGCCCGGTTTCCGTGTATATGTGGATCAGATTCTCCTATCATATCACTTTCACCTTGAGCACCACACCGTCATCACTCACAAATGTATATATACACTTGCTGCTGAGAATACAATTTGAGTTATTAGAAAGGAAAAGGCCTTGTCTGATTTCTACTCATGATACAAATGGTGAATTAATAACTGTCAAGGCCTGCATATGTGATACAGGCCAGTGAGATAATGAAACCTTCGGACCCCAGTGTTTATTCTCATGGGTTGTACTTATATGCGGCTCTGATCATCACACTCTTGAGCAGAAGGACGTCAACACTGAGCTGCACAAAGTCATCTATGAAGGCGCAGCAATACTGCTCTCAACTTTCAGGATTCTGTCTGGCTCCTGCGGAATATTCCCCAGGTGAGGAATCTGCAGGTAAAGGAGTATCCACCAGCAAGTGCGTTATCAAACGTAATTTGTTTGTTACATTTTACTGCTGTTGTATCTTATGATGAAAATTCTATATTCAATAATGTCAACAAGTGTACAAAACACTACACCCAAAATATATATTTTAGTCATATGTTAACAAACAAGGGGGAGTAGAAACCATTGGGGTTGAAAACATTTAATACATTCATATTGTGAATTTTGTGGCAATTTGTTGATTTTTTTCAAGCACTAACATTTCTGAGACGAGTAGAGACCTTGACTGTACTGTAACTTTCCGATACTTAAATTACGGATTTTGTGGCACTTAGTTGATTTTTTCAAACCCAGAAATTTCTCCGGAGGTTGCATGTAGGCAGTCTAAGTTATCCTGCAAGATTTTTTTGATTAATCCTATTGCAACTACAATTTTTGCTCTTTATGTAAAGTGAGGTTGTGTTAGAAGCTGTTCTGCAACTCAGGATCCGGGTTCCTATTCACCTGGTGTGGATGCATTTATAGTGAGACTGACTTTCTGACTGAAACTTTTCTGGCATTCAGAGTATGTATAAGGCTTTAGTCCACAGTAAATTCTCTCACGTGGAATGAGACTGTATTCAAAACTAAACCTTATCTGACATTCAGAACATCCATTAGGCTTTATCCCCGTGTGAGTTTATTCATGTCAAGTGAGAAGTAATTTGTAACCACAAGTTTACTTGTAATTCGAGGACTCATAAGGATTATCCCCAGTGTGGATTCTCCCATGTTACATAAGAATGGCTTTCAGATAGAAGCTTTTCTGGCATTCGGAGCAATGAAAACGTTTTTCCCCACTGTGGAGTCTCTGATGAAGAATGAGATACCTTTTCTGAATGAATCTTTTCTGGCAGTCCCCAGAATGGAGTCTCTCATGGTTAGAGAGGAATTTCTGTCATTCACTTTTCTCTGTGTCTGTTTGCTCATGTAGAGTGAGATTGTGTTTAAAATTGAAGCTTTTATGGCCTTCAGAGCACTGATGATCATTTTGGATCGTGTGTGTAATCTCAACTCCCTGATAAGGTTTTTCTTCAGTGTGGATTCTCACATGTTCAGTAAGAGATTTATGGCTAAAACGTTTTTGGCATTCAGAGCACTGATAAGGTTTCTCCCCAGTGTTGGATCTTGTATGCTGAGTGAGACTGCTTTGGACATGGAAACATTTCTGGCATTCAGAGCACTGATAAGGTTTTTCCCCAGTGTGGGTTCTTGTACGCTGAATAAGAGTGCCTTTTTCACTGAAACATTTCTGGCATTCGGAGCACTGGTAAGGTTTTTCCCCGGTGTGGATTCTTGTATGTTAAGTGAGTCTGCTTTTGTCACTGAAACATTTCTGGCATTCAGAGCACTGAAAAGTTTTTTCCCCAGTGTGGGATACTGCATGTCGAGAAAGACTCTGTTTAGTACGAAACCTTTGCTGGCATTCAGAGCACTGATAAGGCTTTTCCCCAGTATGGATTCTCAGATGTGCAGTTAGAAGAAAACTACGTTTGAAATTCTTTTGGCATTCGGAGCATTGATAAGGTTTTTCCCTAGAGTGGATTATTGCATGTCGGAAAATACTTTGTTTGATATAAAACCTTTGCTGGCATTCAGAGCACTGATAAGATTTTTCCCCAGTGTGGATTCTCAAATGATCAGTGGCTGAAATGTTTAGGGCATTCAGAGTACTGAGAGAGTTTTTCCCTAGTGTGCATTCTCACATGTTCAGTGAGGGTGAGATTTTCAGCTAAATATTTTTTGGCACTGATATCTTTTTTCCCTATTTTGAGTTACTGTGCGATGAGTGAAGCTGGTGAAGTTGGTGTACGCACTGATTTAGTTCTTACATTCCATGTTTTTATAATATTTATTTCTAGAGTTAATGCTCCAAGTTTGGTTTTCTCTTGCTTATATGCAATGGTAAGAGTGAACCAGATTCTAGAGTCAGGGCTTGTTTAGATAATGTTCATCGTTAATCTCCAAAAGAAATTGTATGTAATCTTCTCAACACTTGAATTGAGCAAAATATATCTGGAAGCAGTCCTATAACACTAGCCAAAATATTTTTCACGGGTTTTGGGCTTTAGGTTATGGCCTGTCCGACAGCAACTTATTTTGTTACTGAAGTTTTTCTCACATTCATTTGTCAGGTTCTTAGCAAAGCAGTGATAGGGTATTAGTCAGATATTTACTGATTAAATATGAAGTACCTTTTTGCACTGACATAATGGTGGTAACTAAGGACGTTGGAACATGCACAGTAGTATTGTGGATCATCAGTCGCAGAACATCAGTTCCTGTTAACCTTCCTATGTTTGGTGCTAAGTTTCTTGTTCAGATGATGGGGATCTATTTACATTAGATAGAGCACCACGGTGTTCACTTAATTCGTTTTTATATTTAACAGTTTTACACATCACTCCTGCACAACAAATAATGTTGAGGCAATTTACATAGAAATACAGAACAGTACAGAATAAAAATGAAACATATATTTGAGATGGTCTTGAACAAAAAAAAGTGGTGAATTTTTAGGGGTTTTGTTAAAGGGAGGAGAGTTGGTCGAGGTATTATATTCAGAGGCAGAAAGTCTCAAAGTTGCGCCATTAGTTAAAACTGGTTGATGAGCAAGGGTGAATTTGAATCTCTGTGCTTTTGGCTGTTGGACGTGTAAGCTTCAGAGTCTTTACTTTGATGGTCTGCAGAAGAAACGTTTTGTTATAACTTTCTTTTATCCAGCGTGTGCTTCCTCTCGGGAATTGGATGAGTCTTTAGATGAACATTATTCTGTCGTGCTGAGGCAATTTGTCTTTCTGGGAAAAATTCAGATGAGGATGCTGAAGTGACTGGTCTTTCCACATAGTTTCTGATGCTCTTTGCTCACATAGGGTTCTGTTCTGGGTTAATGAAACTCAGAGTTGGAAAATTCACTTACAGGAACAGTACTTTTTTCAGCGTAAGGTTCCTCACCACACCTAGAGTTTGGAAACGGTTTCAAACTCAGAACGCTGGATGTCCTTAATTTTTTCAAAACAATCCTTCTCATGGCATTGACATTCAGTTGTCTGGTGCTAAATCTTGCTTTCCTTGTTCATAATTTCAATCACCTGTAGTATTAAAATAAAATAGTTAATACGTGTAAATGTGCAAAAATATAATTCACAAGCCAAATCAAAGTAGAATTTTGAAAAATTTGAACTAGTTTTCAGACACAGCAGAGAGTAGAAGGGTAACCTGAGAGGATTTGTAGAATTTTCACGATTTTAATGAGCTCACAAAGGTTACATGTACCCTGTGAAGATGTAAAGTCATATGGGCTAGCACAAAACAGAAATATAGAAATACTATTAATTCATTTGTAATGTAGATTTCTGGGATGGGAATGGCCCCTCCATGGACAACAGGCATTTTCCCTGCCCTGAGTAACCCACTACTTGTATCTGATATCTGGGCTTTTGATTTATGGCCTCAGCTTCACGCGATCTATTGTGTGTTTCGAGGCCTATGCCTAGACCTATCTCTCAACCATGGCCCTGATTACAAATCAAGCGCGATTAAATTAAGGCGTACTTTCATGTGTTCATTGCATTCCACCGGATTATCAGTTGTGAGGTTTTTCAGCACCTGGATTTATTGGGTGCAGAAAACAGGACACAACTTTTTGGGAGACTGAAAAATTAGATCGAAAAGCTGCACAAGACTCTGGGTGCAGCAGAAGCAGCCAAGACTTATACTGTTTTTTTACTAACTGGGAGAACATACAGTGATACGACCTGTTAGAACTGCACAAGTGTCGAAAACCCTGCCTGAGGTTACGCCTGTGGTCCAGCTGGCCACAGTGTGGGCTCAATTGCTGATGGGGGAAGGTCCGGAGGGCCTGCCCTTACCGACAGACCAGCTGATCTTCAGGCAACTGCAACAAAAAGGGTGAGTGGGTGCCCTACTGAATGCAGCCATGCACCCAGGACAAAAGAGCTCGACAAAAACCTGCTAGTGAGCCACTGCTCTCTCGAGTGTGCAGGTATGCCCTTCGAGTGTTGGGCAGTTGGAAAGTTACCCTGAAAGAACTGACTCATCCTGTGAAGGGGATAAACACTTAGGACTGAGAGCACATGCGTATTGGGGTGAATGAACTGCACCTGTACTATATTCATGCTACTCTTAAAAGCCACTAGAGAAGAGGGGATCAGAACCGGGAGAAGGAACCTGATAATAGGGGGAGAGGGATAGACGTGAATAGGCGCAGCTACTGACAACTTAACAGGCCAGAGACATTGACTTGTTTCTGATTAATCTAGTATTGGGTGCAACTGAGTGAGTAAAGGACATTTTCTTAGCAAGATAAGCAGTGTGCTGGACATTCATTCTATTGAGGCTGTTGGTTTGTTGTTGAGCTCTGAGTTCGAGCAGCCAACGTTACCAAGCTGAGAATTCCGAGACTGCGCGCCCTCACTAACTCTCGAGTCAAGTACAAAAAGGGTTTACTCGGTCCAGTTTGCACAGACTTTCTACGACAGGTCTTGTGACATCAAAGGAAAATTATCTCAACCCAATAGCTTGTGTCTACATCGTGGTCCCTGAACTGGATTGAACACAAATCCTAGCAAGGTAATTTTATTACAGGCTACGGCGTTTGGTCCTTGTATGTTTCTAGACAACAGGATGGTTGTTTTCACCTCAATTTTTTGTCCTGTTTGACATGATTTAACATAACCAGTAAATTGTTCAGCTGACTTTGGGGACAAAAACAAATGCAGCATACATTGCAATTTATTTTAAAATAGTCAGCGTTAAGGTAAGGGACACATTGGCGTCTTGTCAAATACAATGAATCACATTCAGGCAGCATTCTAATGACCTTTCTCTCTTTTCTCCACACTATTTATCAATTATCAAGACTCTGGGTCTGATCTTAAGTCCAACGGACTTCCCTCCTTGTTTAAAGATTTCCGCGGGCTCTGTGGCGCTCGTACCTTCAGCGGAGCCACATCCCTTGTGCCTCCTCTGAAGGCACGAGAAGATTGGTTAGTGGCTGCCATTTTTAAGGTGGCAATTAACCAACTTCGGTGTTTTCAAAAACAAGCTCCCAAAGCAGGAGATTGATTTTATAAACAAATAACTAATCACCCTCACACCCTTGGAGTTTTCTTCTGGATTCATTTTCTTCCAAGGAGAGGGGTCAATTTTTTCTGTTCAGTACTAACGGGTTTTCCCTGGCGGTTCCCATTGGAGAAAAACCTAAAGAAGATCAGCAGTCCGATGTATTAACATTGGGCACAGGGTCAAGACTGATTTGCGTATGGCTGGGTTCCAACTGGAATGGAATGGTGAGCAAAAAACAATAGATTTAGACCCAGATCACTGTACTGGGGTGAATGTATGACATTGGTCTGCATTCTGTCCATCAATTGTTTTTGCATTTGTCACGCCGAGTGGGATGGGTATGCTCAGACGTGGGTCCCGTGCTCTCCTTGCCACTGGAGTCAAGCTATCCTGGCTGAAGAGGGGTGAAACCCCGAAACCGGTCCTAGAATGCTTGTTTCCAGTCCAGAGAGGACCTGGCCTGGCAGTTCGAGCTGGACTGTTCCCATTGAGCACAGGGTGAAGACTGATTTGCGTATGGCTGGGTTCCAACTGGAATGGAATGGTGAGCAAAAAAACGATGGATTTAGGCCCAGCTCTCTGTACTGCGGTGAATGTATGACATTGGTCTGCATTCTGTCCATCAATTGTTTTTGCATTTGTCACGCCGAGTGGGATGGGTATGCCCAGACGTGGGTCCCGTGCTCTCCTTGCCACTGGAGTCAAGCTATCCTGGCTGAAGAGGGGTGAAACCCCGAAACCGGTCCTAGAATGCTTGTTTCCAGTCCAGAGAGGACCTGGCCTGGCAGTTCGAGCTGGACTGTTCCCATTGAGCACAGGGTCAAGACTGATTTGCATATGGCTGGGTTCAAACTGGAATGGCATGGTGAGCAAAAGGACGATGGATTTAGGCCCAGCTCTCTGTACTGCGGTGAATGTATGACATTGGTCTGCATTCTGTCCATCAATTGTTGTTTTTGTAATTACACTTACTGCACCACAGTCCGGCTGGACGCACAACAATCCAGCTGACTTGCATTAGGTCAGGCAGACCATCAGTTTATCGGACAGGGTACTCCACTACGTTTGCGAAGGAGTACTCAGTTCACCAAACACTAAATCAAGACCTATCTTTTCTGTGTTATGCATATATCTGTAGGTCTGCTTCATTTTGTCCATCATTCTTTGTATGATCTACCTGTTACTGAGGCTTGTGTGTTGAGTACAGGTTTAGTCTCTGGGTGTTTGTGTAGGTGTATTCAAACCCTGCATTTTAATATACACGTGTTGTTCATTCAGTGTGTTCACGCCCTTGTAATTATAAAAAGTGTGTTACGCACGACCAGATGTCTCCTTGTCATGAGTAATGTTGCATAGTTAACAGCAGCATCATTGCAAAGTATTAAGAGCCTGATTTAGAGTTCGGTGGTTGGGATACTACGTCACAAATGTGATGGATATCCTGGCCACCGTATTACAAGTGCCATTGAATATAATATACCGCAGCCATTTTACGATCTTTCGTCTATCTATTTCTCTTATTTGGTTATCTTTATTTTACTTTCTGCTCTTTCCTTATTGCTTTTTCTGTTTCTCTCTATTCCTTTCTTCTTACCTTTCTTTGATTCCTTACTTAAGAGTGCTCAGCCTCATAAAGCATTTCATTCATTCATTTGTGTTCAATCTTTTCTGTCATCAGGATGACTGCAGAGATATCTTTACTTTTAGAATGCAAAAAATTCTATGTAAGGAACAGAGGCAAGGATTCTGTTCATCTTTCTCCACTTTAATTCATACAGCAGCCTTTAACAAACAACTACCTTCCCAAGAAAACCATTAGGGAATGAGAAAACATTGTAACCAATCGTTAAACACTCCATATAATATAGTCCATCATCTCTGTTTATCAGTTAAGTGCGTTTCATTGTCTCCTCACTTAAATTAATTGTTAAATGCTTAACTGGTGATTTTGCTGGTGTCTACAAGGTGATTTTGAAGTTTTTGCTCTTGCGCACTCTAAAGATGCCCTTCTTTTCATACGATTCAGAAAAGGGGGTGGTGATGAACAGAGTGTCTGAATTAAGCAGACCACTCTTACCCAGTCCAAAGATCAGGGCTTGATCCATCACCGTTATTTAGCTCACTGCACCATCCCAGCTCAGAACCTGGCTATATGCAAATTAGTCTGTCCCTGGCCCAGTGCATCATGGGAACAGGGCAGACCAAACTACCAAGCCAATTCTTCACCAGAAAGGGAACAAGCTTCCGGGGACCGGTTTCTGGCATTTCAGCCGTCGTCGGCCCGGCTTGCTTGAATCCTGATGGTGCAGTGAGCAAGGGACTCATGTCTGAGTATACCCTGCCACACCTATAGTGGCCAAAAACGATTCAGAAAAGGGGGTGGTGATGAACAGAGTGTCTGAATTAAGCAGACCACTCTTACCCAGTCCAAAGATCAGGGCTTGATCCATCACCGTTATTTAGCTCACTGCACCATCCCAGCTCAGAACCTGGCTATATGCAAATTAGTCTGTCCCTGGCCCAGTGCATCATGGGAACAGGGCAGACCAAACTATCAAGCCAATTCTTCACCAGAAAGGAGACAAGCTTCCGGGGACCGGTTTCTGGCATTTCAGCCGTCGTCGGCCCGGCTTGCTTGAATCCTGATGGTGCAGTGAGCAAGGGACTCATGTCTGAGTATACCCTGCCACACCTATAGTGGCCAAAAACGATTCAGAAAAGGGGTGATTCTTTTCATAGGCAGCCGTTGGAGTGCGTCTCACCGCTCCTCACACGTCTCACCGCTCCTCACGCGTCTTTCAAACTTTGACAGGGCTGCATGTGTGTGTAAGGGCGATCTTAGGAGACCGAGGCTCGTTTCAGCACTCCTTTAGAACTTTGACAGGGCCGAATGTGTGTGGTGCTGCACACAGGCCACTAGTGTGCGCTCTTAGGTGACCGAGGCGCATCTCATCGCTCCTCGTTCGGCGTTCAAAGTTTGACGGGCCGCATTAGTGCAGTGATTTGCACCGGGCGCTCGTATGGGAGTGAGGCGCTTCTCAGGCTCTCCGAGCGTCGCATGCGGTTTCTGTGGCCCTTATTCAGCCTTGAAGCCCCTATGCCCTATCTGGGGTCGGTAATACACAGTGCAGTGACCGACACGCCCACGCGGCCAGGTATGTAAAATGTAGCCCTTAAGTAAAATTACTATGCAGGTGTGCCTGCAGACGTGGGAATGCCCAGAGATAGTACCCTTCTGGACTAAAGTTGTGGACACAATGGCAGTAGTGGTGGGTTCTCTGGTTCCGCTAGAGCCTAAGTGGCTATTGTTGATGATCAAAGGGGCCACGGACTGGTCCAGATACAATGCGATCTGGCTAGCAATGGCGGCAGGACTGGCAAAAAGGAACATAGCTAGTGGCTGGAGGGCGCAGGTGCCCCTAAAGTCGTACCAGTGGTTGCGAGATCTATTTAGGTGCCAGAGAGCCAAAGAAACTATTTACAAGTTGTAGGAGAGTAGGGTCTGCTATCCTATGGTCACCCCAAATTTTTGCTTTTTGCTTCACTGGTTTCTGACTTAATGTGGCTGTGGGCCTGCTAATCAGACCCACAGCCTGCTGTTCTCTCTCTAAATTGATGCCCATGCACTCTAGGTGCATTACGAATTGGAACTGGTTCACCTTATGAGCCCCTGTAATAGTGCACCCTAGGTGCCCAGGGCATAGGTGTATCCAAGGCCTACCAGGGGCTGCAGCACGTATTGTGCCACCCCTGGCCTGGCCTCCATCTGTGACACAACTGGCTGATCACTCAGCTGGGGTAAGTCGGTGTAACCACCTCTTACTTAGGTACAGTATGTCTGTGCCTAACCCTAAACTGGACACATATGTTCCTATCAGCCACTCCTATGGAAGGCCTCATCAATCCTGGAGGCAGAGTGCTTGGAAATATGTGAGATGGTGCTCTAGCATGAGCTGAGCCTGTCTGCAGCTGTCGGGAACCACTCCCTAAGCTGTTCCGGGATATTGCCATACCATATACTCTTAAGTGCATTATAATCCTCGCGGTTAAATGCTATCTTTGGTTTGGCTTTATCAAAACATGTCGAGTAAGGTGTCATACGAATTGGGATACTATCCCCTCGCCAGTTCTGGCGACGGGGATAGCATTCCACCCTTCTAGAGGGACACGACATGTGCGTAGCCTTAACCCCGGTTAAAGTTAAACAGAGCCTCAGCTTCACAAAATGGACGCTGCCACCACAGACACAAGTCTGGCCTCCTGCTGCTGACCGAAACTCGGCAGATGGTGGCCTGGACAAAGGGTTTCCTGCCTTGGGAGGTGCGAGCACCACCCCAGACAGGATTTTGTGTATTGGGTAGGACAGGGCTGAATAGAATCAGACATGCCCGGGGCACACAAGGTGTCCCCGTGCATAGGCCAGCCCAAACCGGTTCTGGGGCCTTCCAGCCCCAGTCCTGGCGCGGAGCTGGACAAAGGAAAGGGGGTGTAACCGCCCCCCTTCCTGGTTCCTCCCAGAGGAGGGACCTAGTAGGTGATCCACCCCCTAGATTGGAATAAGAGGGGGAGCAGTGCCATAGCACAGCAGATCATCCCGAAATCAACTTAAACTAAGAAGAAGACTGGACTTCGACATTCTGCTGCACAGAAGACTGAAGAAGAATCTCCCTTGTGGCCAAGGAGTGACCACCCTGTGAACACAGGCACCAACCAGCAACTCGACGTCTGCTTTGCCGCCGCCTCCCGCCGGAGCCCGAGCCCAGAGCCCGACAAGAACCAGATTCCCAGACCTCTCAGAGCCCGATCCACAGTCCCTGCAAAGAAGGGACCCGTGGAGGCATCGAGTGACGTGGGACCGGACCTCTTGGAAGACACTCGTAAAGCTGACTGCGCAGCTTCTGAGGCATCCTCGACGTTGTGCTTTGGGGACTGAGAACCCCCACCACCGAGCAGCCCTTGCACCGAAGATCAGCCCCCCAGCATCTCCACGATCTGCGTGGGGCCCTTTTGCACTGTGCCACTCGACGCGCCATCCCGGCCACTAGCCACGCGGCCAGCGGCCATCTTGGCGACGAACCCGAAGATTTAAACAGCAGGTCTGGTTGCTCCAGACCTACCCAAGCTCCTGTGAAAAGGAGCACCCGCTCTGACCTTGCTGGTCCGAGTGAACAGCATCTTTCAACTTCTGCGTGGCTTGCATTTGCCAAGGCCTGTTTGCTCCGATCAGGTCGCCGACACCGCCAACAGCGAGAAGCCTACGTGGGACAGCTCGTGACCGACTCCTGGACGTCCTCGACCCCGGGTATCCACGTGGCTGCAGAAAGAAGCTACCCGACAACGCCTGTTTGCACCCGACATCACCTGGTTCCACTCTGGTCCCACGGTAGTCACTGGCTAGTGACTTTGAACACTGTCCCCTCTGCTTTCAGGTCTTCAACTCTTCAGATCCACCCTTGGATCCACCGGAACTCTTCTCATCGAGCCGCCTGCAGCATCTTCAGCTCCAAGCACCATCGACCAGCGTGACGAAACCCGACACATCTTCGACCCTGTGCACCCGCTTCCTGTGGGTGAGGTAACTCAGCTCCGCCGGTGCTCCTGCACTGGTACACATCCCAAGGGCCTGTGTTTTAAGTTTCAGCTCCGTAGGTCACTCGGAAGGTTCCTAACTTTCTAACTTTGTGCTTTTTACGCACCATAGACTTTGTATTGAGAAGTGCGTGCACTTTGAACACTGCACCCGAGTCCCGTGGGCCTTTCCCGACTTAGTTATTTCCAGTCTCGAATAGCTCCAGCGATTCCCAAGGCCCTAGGCCTCTTCACTTTCCTTTAGGTATCTCTTATACCACTTATTTAGTATATGGTTTAGGTGGCCCCTAGGGCTCATCCATATTGTGCAACTTTTGTGTATTTTAAACTGTCTTGTGATTTAACGCTTGTGCTTCTGTGCTCATAAAGAGTCCAGGGGATTTTATAGTTAATAAATCAATATATATTTTCAATATATATCTGTGTGGTGTCCCTTTCATTTGGTATTCAAGGGGGTTGTGTATGGTATAACAGCTGGCTTCACATGCCTTTCAGAGTTTAGCCTAAGACTGCTTTGTCCACGTTACCACTAGGATAACTGGTCTACAAGGTTGAATTACAACCATCATCATAAGGGTTGCTTGGCATGGTACAAAGTGATCACTAGAACTAGTGAGCATTATATACCAGGCCAACTTCTCACATTGGTGAGCAGCGGATTGGGATCTGAGCTTGCTGTTGTTTTACCATTACAATCTTTGAGATTATCATTTGAAAGATCATACAGGTACCTGCTAGGTACATATAAAACAAGACTAGTATACTTAAGTTCTACTGAACTTAGTTGTTGTAGAGCAAAGGGAGTAGCACACCCTAGCTACAACTACTAGATAGGTTTAGTAGGTAAACACCAGTGTAGGTAGATTGCAACACATCCACCCACACTAGAGCAATGTCTGGAACAGAGGGGTCCAGTGGACTTACTCCTGTTGAGAGTGACCCTCCAAGGGCACCATCCCAGTTTGCTATTTTTCCTTTTAAGGAACTAAGACAGCTTTGTGTCTTAAGGGGTCTGAAGACAGGGCCTACCCCTACTACAGACCACCTAAGAGAGCTCTTGGATCAGTCTGAGGCTCTAAAGACCTCTAAAGCAAACCCCACAGGGAATGCTGAAGGAGGCCATCCTTCAGAGGATGACACTGTAGACACCCCTACCCCTATCATCCTAGTAGATGAGGAAGCCTCCACCACTGGAGCTCCTCAAGTAGATGTAGAGGAAGAGGAAGAAGAAGAGGAGGAGGAGGTGGAAAGCAGTGAGTCAGATGATGACAGAGATAGTCAGGTACTGGTCAGTAGACTGAACCAGGCTAACTTAAGTCAATTTGGGAATGAATCAGGTAACAACCCATTCAGACCCCCAGGTGGACTTAACCAGGGCCATAGGAGGAGAAGGCATCACTCAGGTGAATCCAATACCTCCCATGTCTCTAGAGGCTCTCATGGTCACTCCAGAAAGGAGATGACTAGCCCTCAGAGAAGGGAACATGAGGCCAAGATGAGAGAGGCTGAGCTTAGGATCCAGAGGCAAGAGTTAGAGGTTGCCCTGGCTAAGGAGAAACTTGCTAGAGCAAGACAGCCTAGAGAGAGTGGGGTAATAGAACCCACTGGTGGCAGCAATATCCACAAGGATAAAGACAGGTCTTTTGATAATAGAAACCTGAGTAAGATTGTGCCCCCCTACAAAGCTGGGGATGACATCCATAAATGGATTACTGCAATGGAGAGAGCCTGCAGAGTACAGCAGATCCCTCAGGAGCAGTGGGCAGCAATCTTGTGGCTCTCCTTTGAAGGTAGAGGCCGAGACAGACTCCTCACAGTTAGTGATGGGGATTCTAGAAACTACCTGGTCCTGAAGAGTGCTCTGATTGATGGGTTAGGCTTAACCACTGAACAGTACAGGTTAATGTTCAGAGATACCCAGAAGACACAGACTCAGGACTGGTCTGAATTTGTTGAGTGTGCCACTAAGGCTCTGGAGGGATGGTTGCTGGGAAGCAAGGTTACAGACTATGAAGGATTGTATAATTTGCTGATGAGAGAACAAATTTTAAATAATTGTCAGAACCAGCAGTTGCATCAACATTTGGTTGACTCAGATTTGACCTCTCCCCAAGAATTGGGAAAGAGGGCAGATAAATGGGTAAGAACCAGAGTTAAGCAAAAGAACCAGAACCAGAACCAGGGTGGTGACCAGAAGAAAACAGACCAGAAGGGTGGGGAGCAGAAAGCTAAAGACCAAAAGTCTTCAACAGGGCCCCAAACTGAGACAGAGGGTGGGTCCCAAACTTCCAAGAAGAAGAAGAAAGAAGGTCAGAAGAAACCCTGGTGTAAAACTTGTAAGAACACCTCTCACTGGACAAGTGAGTGTAAAAAGGGTGGAGCCCCCAGCACTGCAGCCCCTAAGGCACCTGCACCCACTAGTACAGTTAGCAGTGCTGGTCCTCAAGCCAAGGGTTTAGTGGGAATCACTTTGGGAACTGAAGGAGATTCTGACCTAGTCAGAACCCTTACACAGGCTGTTCTGGTTTGTGAAGGGGACATAGATTTGACCCCTGACATAAGTCCCAGTAACCTGGGCAAATACAGACAGACACCTTTGATTAACAACAAAGTGGCTCAAGCTTACAGGGACACATGTGCCAGTGTCACTATGGTGACACCTAACTTTGTGGACCCTGGACAATACATGCCAGGCGATGATTACCTGGTGACCAATGCCAGCAATGTCACTACTACACATAGTGTGGCACTTGTTAACTTTTCCTGGGGAGGGGTAACTGGCCTAAAGAAAGTTGTGGTTAGTGCTGATCTCCCAGTAGAATGTTTGTTGGGCAATGACCTGGAGAACTCTCTATGGTCAGAAGTTGAGTACAGGACTCATGCAGAGATGTTAGGGATATCATCACATGTCCTTGCTGTGACCAGGTCACAGGCCAAAAAGTGCCTCTCTGAACCTCAGGTCTTGGATCCTGGAACAATGGACCAAGTACCTCCCAAGAAGAAGAACAGGAGGGTTAAGGCTGTGCCTTCCCAACTGCCTACAAGTGAGGATCAGGCTTCACAGGAAACTGATCTAGAGACCCCTGAAGGAACTGTCCCTGAAGAACTTGAACCTGATCAGGTTGAGTTTCTGGGGACAGGGGGACCTTCTAGGGCAGACTTGGGGCAGGCTCAGTTAACCTGTCCTTCTCTTGAACCCCTCAGACAGCAGGCTGCTGCTGAGGCTGCTGGGAATGCTCAAGGTGCCCATAAAGTATATTGGGACGATGGACTCCTTTATTCAGAGGCTAGAGACCCCAAGCCTGGTGCTACCAGGAGGTTGGTTATACCTCTGCAATTTAGGGGCTTCCTACTCACCTTGGCCCATGATATTCCTTTAGCAGGACACCTAGGCCAGAACAAGACTTGGGACAGGCTTGTCCCTCACTTTCACTGGCCTCACATGTCTGAAGACACCAAGGAGTTTTGTCGCTCCTGTGAAACCTGCCAAGCCAGTGGTAAAGCAGGTGGAACAACAAAGGCCCCCCTGATACCACTACCTGTGGTGGGGGTTCCCTTTGAAAGAGTGGGGATTGATATTGTTGGACCAATGGATCCCCCTACAGCATCTGGGCACAGATTCATACTGGTGGTAGTGGATCATGCCACCAGGTACCCAGAGGCAATTCCCCTTAGGACCACAACAGCTCCTGTTGTAGCCAGGGCCTTACTTGGAGTTTTCTCCAGAGTGGGGTTTCCTAAGGAGGTAATATCAGATAGAGGCACCAACTTCATGTCTGGATATTTGACAGCTATGTGGAAGGAATGTGGTGTAAACTACAAGTTCACCACTCCTTATCACCCACAATGCAATGGGCTTGTTGAGAGATTTAACAAGACCCTAAAGGGCATGATTAAAGGATTACCTGAAAAGCTCAGGCGAAGATGGGACATCCTTCTGCCCTGCCTTTTGTTCGCTTACAGAGAGGTCCCTCAAAAGGGGGTTGGATTCAGCCCCTTTGAATTGTTGTTTGGGCACCCTGTAAGAGGACCCCTGTGTCTTGTGAAGGAAGGATGGGAGTTACCTCTCAAAAAGCCTAAACAGGACATAGTGGACTATGTACTTGGTCTCCGCTCCAGGATGGCAGAGTACATGGAAAAGGCATCCAAAAACCTTGAGGCTAGCCAAGAATTACAAAAAGCTTGGCATGACCAAAAGGCTGTCCTTGTTGAGTTTCAGCCTGGACAGAAGGTATGGGTGTTGGAGCCAGTGGCCCCAGCAGCACTCCAAGACAAATGGTCTGGACCCCATACAGTTCTGGAAAAGAAGGGAGAGGTTACCTACTTGGTGGACCTAGGAACTCCCAGGAGCCCCCACAGGGTGCTCCATGTGAACAGATTGAAGGCATATGTCAGCAGGGCAGACATGGGCTTGCTCATGGCTACAGATGAGGGACAGGAGGAAGAGAGTGACCCTCTCCCAGACCTGCTCACTCAGAACCCTGAGGATGGCTCAGTTGATGGTGTGGCCTTAGGTGGCAGCCTCACTGAACATCAGCAACATGACTGCAGACAAGTTCTACAGGCATATGGGCATATGTTCTCCTTGACACCCAGTCAGACTAACTGGTGTACACATGTGGTGGACACTGGTGACAGTCTTCCTGTAAAGAGCAAAATTTACAGGCAACCTGACCACGTCAGGGACTGTATAAAGACTGAGGTGCAAAAGATGCTGGAATTAGGTGTCATTGAGCCTTCAGAGAGCCCCTGGGCTAGCCCAGTGGTTCTGGTCCCCAAACCTCACACCAAAGATGGCAAGAGAGAGATGAGGTTCTGTGTGGATTACAGAGGACTCAATGCTGTCACCAGGACAGATGCACACCCTATTCCAAGGGCAGATGAGCTCATTGACAAGTTGGCTTCTGCCAAATATTTGAGCACATTTGACTTGACAGCTGGCTACTGGCAAATCAGGTTAGCTGAGGAGTCTAAAGCCAAGACAGCATTTTCTACCCCTAGTGGGCATTATCAGTTTGTGGTGATGCCCTTTGGTTTGAAAAATGCACCTGCCACCTTCCAAAGGTTGGTGAACCAAGTCCTCACTGGGTTGGATGACTTTTGTGCAGCTTATCTGGACGATATTGCTGTCTTTAGCTCCACCTGGGAGGATCACCTGATCCACCTGAAGGAAGTGCTTGAGGCTCTGCAGAAGGCAGGCCTCACTATCAAGGCAACAAAGTGCCAGATAGGGCAGAGCAAGGTTGTATACCTGGGCCACCTTGTAGGTGGAGGCCAAGTTCAACCACTGGAGAGTAAGATCCAGACCATCAAGGACTGGTCCCCTCCAACTACCCAGACTCAGGTCAGAGCTTTCTTGGGCCTGACTGGGTACTACAGGAAGTTTGTTAAGAACTATGGGTCCATTGTGACTCCTCTTAATGATCTGACATCCAAGAAGATGCCCAAAAAGGTTCAGTGGACAGAAATCTGTCAAAAGGCATTTGATGACCTGAAGAAGGCCATGTGCTCTGCACCTATCCTGAAGAGTCCTGACTACTCAAGAGAGTTCATTGTCCAAACAGATGCTTCTGAGTTGGGAGTGGGAGCAGTGCTTTCACAGCTTAATGTAGATGGCCAGGACCAGCCCATTGCTTTCATTAGCAGAAGGCTGACCCCCAGAGAGAAACGTTGGTCAGCTATAGAGAGGGAGGCCTTTGCTGTGGTGTGGGCCCTGAAGAAGTTGAGACCATACTTATTTGGCACTCACTTCAAGATTCAGACCGACCATAAGCCCCTCCTATGGCTTAATCAGATGAAGGGTGAAAACCCCAAACTACTCAGGTGGTCCATTTCCCTACAGGGGATGGACTTTACAGTGGAGCACCGCCCAGGGACTGACCATGGCAACGCAGATGGTCTCTCCAGGTACTTCCACTTAGAACATGAAGACACAACTGGTCAAGGTTAGTCTAATGTCCCTGCGTTTGGGGGGGGGTTATGTAGGAGAGTAGGGTCTGCTATCCTATGGTCACCCCAAATTTTTGCTTTTTGCTTCACTGGTTTCTGACTTAATGTGGCTGTGGGCCTGCTAATCAGACCCACAGCCTGCTGTTCTCTCTCTAAATTGATGCCCATGCACTCTAGGTGCATTACGAATTGGAACTGGTTCACCTTATGAGCCCCTGTAATAGTGCACCCTAGGTGCCCAGGGCATAGGTGTATCCAAGGCCTACCAGGGGCTGCAGCACGTATTGTGCCACCCCTGGCCTGGCCTCCATCTGTGACACAACTGGCTGATCACTCAGCTGGGGTAAGTCGGTGTAACCACCTCTTACTTAGGTACAGTATGTCTGTGCCTAACCCTAAACTGGACACATATGTTCCTATCAGCCACTCCTATGGAAGGCCTCATCAATCCTGGAGGCAGAGTGCTTGGAAATATGTGAGATGGTGCTCTAGCATGAGCTGAGCCTGTCTGCAGCTGTCGGGAACCACTCCCTAAGCTGTTCCGGGATATTGCCATACCATATACTCTTAAGTGCATTATAATCCTCGCGGTTAAATGCTATCTTTGGTTTGGCTTTATCAAAACATGTCGAGTAAGGTGTCATACGAATTGGGATACTATCCCCTCGCCAGTTCTGGCGACGGGGATAGCATTCCACCCTTCTAGAGGGACACGACATGTGCGTAGCCTTAACCCCGGTTAAAGTTAAACAGAGCCTCAGCTTCACAAAATGGACGCTGCCACCACAGACACAAGTCTGGCCTCCTGCTGCTGACCGAAACTCGGCAGATGGTGGCCTGGACAAAGGGTTTCCTGCCTTGGGAGGTGCGAGCACCACCCCAGACAGGATTTTGTGTATTGGGTAGGACAGGGCTGAATAGAATCAGACATGCCCGGGGCACACAAGGTGTCCCCGTGCATAGGCCAGCCCAAACCGGTTCTGGGGCCTTCCAGCCCCAGTCCTGGCGCGGAGCTGGACAAAGGAAAGGGGGTGTAACCGCCCCCCTTCCTGGTTCCTCCCAGAGGAGGGACCTAGTAGGTGATCCACCCCCTAGATTGGAATAAGAGGGGGAGCAGTGCCATAGCACAGCAGATCATCCCGAAATCAACTTAAACTAAGAAGAAGACTGGACTTCGACATTCTGCTGCACAGAAGACTGAAGAAGAATCTCCCTTGTGGCCAAGGAGTGACCACCCTGTGAACACAGGCACCAACCAGCAACTCGACGTCTGCTTTGCCGCCGCCTCCCGCCGGAGCCCGAGCCCAGAGCCCGACAAGAACCAGATTCCCAGACCTCTCAGAGCCCGATCCACAGTCCCTGCAAAGAAGGGACCCGTGGAGGCATCGAGTGACGTGGGACCGGACCTCTTGGAAGACACTCGTAAAGCTGACTGCGCAGCTTCTGAGGCATCCTCGACGTTGTGCTTTGGGGACTGAGAACCCCCACCACCGAGCAGCCCTTGCACCGAAGATCAGCCCCCCAGCATCTCCACGATCTGCGTGGGGCCCTTTTGCACTGTGCCACTCGACGCGCCATCCCGGCCACTAGCCACGCGGCCAGCGGCCATCTTGGCGACGAACCCGAAGATTTAAACAGCAGGTCTGGTTGCTCCAGACCTACCCAAGCTCCTGTGAAAAGGAGCACCCGCTCTGACCTTGCTGGTCCGAGTGAACAGCATCTTTCAACTTCTGCGTGGCTTGCATTTGCCAAGGCCTGTTTGCTCCGATCAGGTCGCCGACACCGCCAACAGCGAGAAGCCTACGTGGGACAGCTCGTGACCGACTCCTGGACGTCCTCGACCCCGGGTATCCACGTGGCTGCAGAAAGAAGCTACCCGACAACGCCTGTTTGCACCCGACATCACCTGGTTCCACTCTGGTCCCACGGTAGTCACTGGCTAGTGACTTTGAACACTGTCCCCTCTGCTTTCAGGTCTTCAACTCTTCAGATCCACCCTTGGATCCACCGGAACTCTTCTCATCGAGCCGCCTGCAGCATCTTCAGCTCCAAGCACCATCGACCAGCGTGACGAAACCCGACACATCTTCGACCCTGTGCACCCGCTTCCTGTGGGTGAGGTAACTCAGCTCCGCCGGTGCTCCTGCACTGGTACACATCCCAAGGGCCTGTGTTTTAAGTTTCAGCTCCGTAGGTCACTCGGAAGGTTCCTAACTTTCTAACTTTGTGCTTTTTACGCACCATAGACTTTGTATTGAGAAGTGCGTGCACTTTGAACACTGCACCCGAGTCCCGTGGGCCTTTCCCGACTTAGTTATTTCCAGTCTCGAATAGCTCCAGCGATTCCCAAGGCCCTAGGCCTCTTCACTTTCCTTTAGGTATCTCTTATACCACTTATTTAGTATATGGTTTAGGTGGCCCCTAGGGCTCATCCATATTGTGCAACTTTTGTGTATTTTAAACTGTCTTGTGATTTAACGCTTGTGCTTCTGTGCTCATAAAGAGTCCAGGGGATTTTATAGTTAATAAATCAATATATATTTTCAATATATATCTGTGTGGTGTCCCTTTCATTTGGTATTCAAGGGGGTTGTGTATGGTATAACAGCTGGCTTCACATGCCTTTCAGAGTTTAGCCTAAGACTGCTTTGTCCACGTTACCACTAGGATAACTGGTCTACAAGGTTGAATTACAACCATCATCATAAGGGTTGCTTGGCATGGTACAAAGTGATCACTAGAACTAGTGAGCATTATATACCAGGCCAACTTCTCACACAAGTCCATGGGTTGCATAAAGAAATGGAAGAAGGTCTGGGGGCCTTGGAAGAAATACAGGGCATTGAGGGGCGGATCAGGGGTAGATTTATAATTATTGACAATCCTACCTATGTCTATGTCAGCCTTACACTGTATTGTGAAATGTCATTCTACCACATACTATATGAATATTGTCTTGAATTGTATGGTATTGTGAGCAATGTTAAAAAGATTTCACAAAAAAAGATGTTTGTTGAAGCCGGACGTGGCAGGGGGTGCTCGTTTAGCCACTTTAGGTCCAATGTCTCCCAAAAGGAACAAGACTCCTGCCAAGGGCAATACTAGGACTCTGCTAGGTTTGGTCATTTTCACCCCTCCCGATCTTTCCAGCGCTACCAAGGGGGCAGAGATGGTAGTCATGGACATACCCAAAGATCTGCCCGAAGTAAGGACTCTCCTTTCATCGCAACTTAAGGTGGGGAGGAGAGATTGGCTCTGTTCATAGAGAACTGGGGGGAAGTCATGTTTGATGTTTGGGTCTTACAGGCGATCCAACGCTTTCACATGGAGTTCCTGGGGACTCCCAATCAGGCTTCCAAACCACGCTTTCTGGTTTTTACCAAGAATCAGGCTTCCCTCATAGATCTAGAGGTGACAGAACGTTTGAGGAAAGGGGCGATTGTACCTGCTACTTTTCATCCATCTAGTTTTGTGAGCAACATTTTCCTACCAGCAACATTTTCCTGCTGGAGAAGAGAAATGGGGCCAGCATTCAATAATCAACCTCAGAGAGGTCAATGAATGGATTATATACCGCCATTTCAAGATGGGGGGGGGGCTCCATCCTCTGTGGGACCTGCTATGCCCAGGAGATTGGCTGATTCGCTTGGACCTCAAGGATGCCTATTTGACTGCCTAGATTTTCCCACCTCATTTCAGATTTCTGCAGTTTCTTTGGGGCGCTCGGGTACTTTGAGTGTCGGACCTTACCCATCAGTCCCTTATCCACCCCATGGTGTTTCACCAAGGTACTTAAACCTGTGGTGGAGTTTTTCCATGTCCGTGGTGTACACTTAATTGATTACCTTTACGAAATTATGCTGATCGATCAGTGTCCTCATACGCTGTCATCTCAGCTCCAGAAGACAGTGGATTTGCTGAAACATCTGGGGTTTGTGATAAACTAAAAGAATTCCTTGATGGTCCCTTCTAAGCAAAACACTTTTTTGGGTTTCGTAACCATTCTTCAAGTCTTACTGCCAAGAAGATGGCAAAATGTAGTCACGAGCTCAGGAAGACCATAGCCTGGCCGCACACATCTGGTGGGACTGTTAGCATCCTCCATTCAGATGATCTTCCCAGGCCCGCATCACTACAGCGCTTTACAATGACTGAAGACATCACCTTCGGGAAGGCTCGACTTATTCGGCAATGATTCCGCAATCGGAGGAGGCCAAAGAGGAAATGCGGAGGTGGTTGACTCAGATGGAGGATTGGAATAGGAGAACAATCTTCAGTTCCTGTCTGGACATCGTGATTGAATCCGATGCCAGCAAAACCGGGTAGGGGGCCACTCCTTTGAGGTCCAATGTTAGACGCAGGACAAACTGAGTTGCTCGGTGCTGCTGAAGATGGACAGCATCTCTGCAGGGAGGTACATCAACTGCTTGGGGTGCCCATGATCCAAGATGCAAGAGGAGCTGTCAAAAGGATTGTGGCATTACTGCCTGAAACGAAACATCTTGCTGACTGTGGAATGGCTTCCTGGAAAATCCAACGAAGTTGCAGACTGGACTTCCAGTCAGCTTCAGGATCTCAGTACATGGCAACTACATCCAGAGGTGTGCCAGATGCTTCAGAGAATATGGCGGCTTTTCTTGGTGGATCTCTTTTCCTTTCATCTCAACTGGTTAGGTTCTTCTGTTGGAGGCCCGATCCGCTAGCAGAGGCGACGGAAGCCTTCCAGCAGGGCTGCAGTGCGAAAGAAGATATGTTTACCCCCCTTTTGTGATGTTGATGCGAGTGGCCATGCAAAGCCAGCAGCAGAAGGCCAACCTGGTGGTGATTTGAAGATCGCAAGTCTGTGATGATGGAACTTCTTGGGAATTTCTAATCCATCTGCCAGAGAGACAACACATTCTGAGGGACCTGCTGGGGAATCACCATCTAGTCCTGGAGGAGTAACACCTCCTCATGGCACTGTAGGTTACAGGTCTAGGTCGAAAGTCAGAGGAATTTCAAAATCTCGTCAAAGTCTTTTGTCTGAGGTTTGGGCAGATGGCACCAACAAGAGATACAGACCCCCTTTCTAGATTTACGATCTCTACCTCTTGGTCCTTATCCTCCATCTTTCCCCCATTATGTGGGTTCTTACTCAATTTCACAGATCATCAGTCTGGTAACCATGAAACTCATCTTGCCCAACAATCACAAAATCCATCAGGTCATTCATGTGATTAGGCTGTCCTGCCTACAGTGTTTATTTATGGTGGATTCCAGTGGTGTTTTACAAACCTTTTGAATGCAGTGCTTATCAGTGTTTCTTAGCTGCCTGTCCCCCATACAAGACAAAACCTATGTTTTTCCAGTGTTTACAAAACATGTTTTTGTAGTGATTGTTATAAAGCACATATGTAATTTAAAGGATAAGTAATGCAGGGTATGTAGTGTATTTCCATTGGCAGTGTATTCAATGGAGCTTATGTAAGTTTCTTGAGGATAGAAAGTCTGTGTATTGAACGGTAACTCACAAGCACATCCCACATCTTATTACCTCTCACACTCACTCAGGGCCTGAATACGATCTAGACAGACAGGATTACTCTGTGAAAATCTTGACGGATATCCAGTCTGCCACATTACAGTGCCATTATATTCTATAGAATTGTAATTTGGCGAAAGGGATATCCTTCACGTTTGTGAGAGAGTAACCCTGCCTGCCACAATCTTTACCAGGCCCTCAGTCTGGTTTACCGGACTACTAATGAATTAAGAATTTAAGAGTCATATATTCAAATGTTTTAATAAACAAATTCCTGGACACAGTTAGGGGCCATTCACCTACTCCTTACTATTATGACACCTCGGGAGTGGAACAACATTGTTGCAGAGCTGCACAGTGCCACCTACAGGGATGCAAAGGTGCTGCTGAAGATTTTCAAGATGAAGTCTGATGTTGATGAATATTCTAAAGGTGAGAAATCTGCAGTTGCATGAATCTATCAGAATTTCAGCTTTTGAGGGTTCACCAATAGATTATCAGAATTTACAACCTTCAGGATATGCTTCTAAAACAGCTAAATTAGGCCTAGATCCTCAGCGTTTGAGGGTTCACCCATGCATTCTCAAAATGAACAATGTTCTATTCAAGAAGGTGAATGTAGTCCATCAGTTCCTTGTGTAATTCATTCCTTAATTCACCAAACGTAGCACTAGCAGGCAGTGAAGACTTACTTCAGGATACAGTATAGGGATAGCAGCTGAGATACAGCACAACAGAGCACTGTCAAATCCACGTTTCTTCTAAACAGTAGGGGAATACTTTAGACAAAAGTATGATGTGCCCTCAAAACCTCCACTGGTCACAGTCCACACAATGTGCATGCTTTGTTTCCTCTACTTCCAACCTTATGTATACCTCAAATCCCATGCCCGACTCTCCCTACTGATGCCAATGTGGCCCTCTGTCATCCCGCAGACCATATTTTTGGCCCCTGGGTAAATGTTTGAGAACATCGATACAATAAAAAAATGCTGCAGTTGTAAATACATATCACTTTTCATTTTGTACGTTTGAAACATTTTATTGAATAATAAAACCTAATAAACATAAGCTAATTAATAAAGCATAACTAAACACGAGCTGCCATACATATTATAGACAAATGTGGTACATTAAATTCAACATAATGTAACGTAGCATTCTGTAACACAGCATAGTTATGAAGAGCAAAATTCTTAATATCAGGCAACCTGAAAAGTTCAACAATGGAAATGTTCATGAAGAGAAGAAAGGAAAGAAAAGACAGAAGGTGGGGTACGGGGATTTCATTCATGTAATGCTTCCTACATATAGAAAAACAAATACTAATAATTTATCTTACGCAATATAGTACAAAAATTTAAATACTAAGAAATATCGTAAACAAACATTTTATGTTGTAATTCATATTCAATTAGAATATTCAAGGAGGCTTTTTGACTTCATCAGCGTTATTTGACTTTTGATTACTGTCTTGAAACTTTCTGGAGAGGAACCACCTCATAGGGTTCAACATCATATCTTTTCATAACCAGCAATTAAGTTATAAAAGTGAATTCAATGCATGCTCATGTTAAATGTACTGAATATAGCACAAGATTTGCTTTCTCAGGAGAGTCTGGACTCACGGAGTGCTTAGATAATTGTCTCATTACAATCACAGCATCTCCTGGGAAAGTGGCCTCACTATTATAATGACTCATGATTTAAATGCATAGCTAAACGACCGTGAGCAGGCAAATGTAAACAAGCCGCGCTAATTACAAACAGATGGCCCCTGCGCGCCGCTGCTCATTCCCGCAAGGTGCACGAATGTGTGGAAAAGAACTGATCAATTTCTAAAGGTTATCTCCTAGAGCAGCGCTAGGCTCGACCTAAGAACGGACCCCCTTTCACAGGAGCAGCACAACGGAAACATTTCGTTCTGCGTTTGAGTTCTGTATTTTTTTGTGTTTTTCAAATTATTTAATTTTGTGGGCATTTAAGTGTTTACAGCACTGGTCTCCATTCTTTTCTTTAGTGAGGGCTACTTCTGATCAGTGAAAATTGTAAGCTGCTGGAGGCTAAATATCTCACACATTGTTACCACCCCCAAGCCCAGCTTCGTTGCTTGAGGCCTAATGTCCATAGAGCCATACTGTGGTTTGAGCCAAATACTTTGACTAAGGGCACTATGGTAGGGCTAAAATGTGTGTCAGTTAGAGTGCAGCCATTGGGGATGTATGAGCATGTGTATGTATGAATGGGATATATTTATATGGGTGACTGAGAGCCTGCGTTGTATGTACTTGCTGCACAGGACATACCTTTTGTCATATTTCACACTGTTACATGTAGAACACAATCATACAATCTTCTTTTCTTAAATGGGAGAAATTTAAAGTGCAAACAAATGTTCTTCAAATAATTTAATAATATGGAACATTTTTCTGCACTTTAAATTTGTCTCATTTTAAAAAATGGCTGTATATTTCAGTTATACTTAATATACGATGTCTACTGGCCACTGGGAGTAAGGGGACTGCTGTTTGTAAATGCAACTCTTTGAAAAGGGAGTAAACTCAAATGAAGAGTTAACTTAATCATTGAGGTAACTTCATTTTAAATTTCTCCCATTTAAAAGCATTCAGAAACATCATTTTGTTCACAGCTCCAATATTGAGTTGTCAGGGACTTTTATTTCAGAGGTAAATACCTCAATTCTTCAGTGGTTCACTACTGTGACGCAGCCAGGGTCATAAATCTGATTGAGCAGTGCTCATCACACCGTAGATGGTATATTCACCAATAACATCAATTTAGCGATCGGAAAAGTTCTGCCTTTGGCGTGGACTGATATCAGGGCAATTTTGTTTAAATTGCGTGGTCCAGCTGTGCAATCCTTTTCCTCCAAGACACCAACAGTATTAAAATATTGTGCATGGAAGAAAATTGATAATAAACTAAATATTCTTCTCTGTGACTCCAAGCCCTCAATTGATAATGATGTGGAGCAAGCTGCTGCCAGTTATGAGGCCTGGGTTGATGCAGCGGTCTCTTAAGTAGCGCCTTTTATATTAAAGACTAACCATTGGTCCGTGCCATGGTACTCCTGTGAGCTCAGAGAATAGAAAAAAAAATGTAGGCACCTAAAACAACCTTGGAGGAAGAGTCATAGCATAGAGGAAAAAATTAAATACAAAACTATAATAAAAGATTATAAAACTATGGTTCCCATTGCGGGCGACACAAGGCTCCCTGAATACAGCCCCACCGAGGCTCAGACTCAGCTGGGGCACTTGAGTAGGGGGTGGTCTCCCAAATCGACTGCACCCTAGTTAATAACACTCTCACATCTCTGGACAAGTTGAGGGACCAATGGGTGGACTGGGTGGGGCCCCTTGATGATGTAGACTGGCGCGATGTCCTTCTGGCCCCCAGAATAGTCACTGTCTCCGCCAAACCCAAGCTGACTCAGTTATATTACTTACACACTGCGTACCTCACTCCCCTGCGACTACAGCGAGCTGTCTTTTTCCCAGACGCGACGTGTACCAGATGCAAGCATGCCGCGGCCGACTTCCTCCATATGGTTTGGTCTTGCTCCCGCTTGGAGCAGTTCTGGGGATCCATTGAAGTGGAGCTAACCGAGCTATTGGGCTGGGAGGTTCCTCACGATCCACGTCATTATCACTGATGGGCTGGATGGGTCCAGGAATGACAAGCGGTTTTACAACATAGCTATGATGGTGGCCAAGCGGGACATTGCGGCGGCCTGGATAAGCCCTGATCCTCCTACCCTGGAGAGATGGCGAAGAGGGGTGGACTGGTGTGCGACCCAAGAAAAAGCCATGTATAAAGCTAAGGGGCGTGTTAAGAACTATCGTAGAGTGAGGGGGAAATGTCTGGGGGCTGTGGAGGGTCCGGATTAACTGGACTCGAGTTTTGACCAGGTTATTTTATGGGGATCGTGATTGGGGGGTATAGTGATGCTGTAAATTAACTTATATCTGTGATTTCCGTGCATTGGCCTACTTGTTTTTATGTTTTAAAATCAATATAAATGTGCTTATCAAAAAAAACTGGTTCCGTTGACTAAAACTACAGATAAAATCAGAGCAGCTGAAAACTCAAGTAAGGAGTTATTCCACACAGTTAAATCCCTTTCAGCCTCAGGTAATAAAAATTTAGCAACTCCCAAAACAGATACCAACCCAACTCGGGTATCTGGATATGATAAGTTGTTTGCAACCACATTTGTGGTCAAATTCCTTTATGTCTTTGCAACTCGCAGTTAAGTAGGCGAGGCTCATTTCACTTATCATCCTGATTACACTTTGCAGTGAATCCCTGACCCCATTTTGTGAATTGTAAAACCTCGAAAAACACGTATTTGTGGTTGCGGAATTCACACTCTTGAGCTGATGCTACTTTTTTGTTTGACTGTATACGAGGTTTAAGCTAAGCTCAATACATGATCATATGTAATCACATGGGCCCTGTCAGGTGACACTTTGCATGATGAGCTAGAAGTTCAAACGGGCATCTGTACAGCTGAACTGTGAATGGCAACTGGCTTAGGATATAAATACTTACCCTTTCATTGTACACTTAAGCACAGAACAGTCCTTGAAATACCAGTTTTTACCAGAAGAGATCTTTGTTAATTCTATCAAATGTACTATACCACAAGGAAGGTAAGACATGTAAAATCTTTACCAGATACCTTTGTCAGTAAATTACCTGAAATTATTGGATATAAAATGTTGCATGTATTAATTATGTGAGAGAAATGAAAATGTTCAATGTAATTAGAACTTTTTTAAAGATGAAAGAAGCGCTATAATAGTTTTTTTGTAAATAAGCCCCAATGTGTTTCTCTACAAGAACCATCTCTCTTAAATCAAAACTGTGCTTGTTTTAGGGAGAAAGCTAAATGATCGAGCAGATCAGTATTTTTCTTAGGAAGCTTCAAGTTAGAGAGTGAAAACACTTTTTTTGAATTCCCCAAAAATTGTAATAAAGATATTTCAATATGTTTGACAAAAAGAATAGTTATATTTCATGACAATATTAAAATGGGAACTAAAATAACAGGAACAAATATTTACACACAAGACAAAACTATTGGAGACTAAGGGCCTGATTTAGATCTCCGCAGACCGGTAACTGTGTCCCAACGGTGACGGATATCCCGTCAGCCGAAATATAAATTTCTTTTTGTCCTATGGGATTAATATTTCTGCAGATGGGATATCCGCCACCAGTGTGATGGAGTAAACCATCCGCTCAGACCTAAATCAGGCCCTAAATCTCAGAAATATAAAATATATTAAACCTCCATCACCAATAATCCATTTGGTAAAAGTGGTTGCTTTTGGGGTCAGCAGACTACCGTTTCTATGATAGTTTTTAGATAAAGGAATACTTCATTTTTTTAAATGCAGTCCATTTCCCTTTCACATTTACAAAGGTCCCCTTGGGGACTTCTTCCCATTTGCAAATGGATTACCGCCTCCTATTAATGTTTTGAAAAGGGTCACAAAACTAAATACATACCATTAGGATGTATTAAAGTATTCCGTAGTGGCACAATTACTATCGCCCTTTGAAATTCTGAATCGTTAAAATGGTTTACTATATTTCAAAAAGTGTTTTAGCATTTACAAACCATGTGAAATAGTAAATCGAGCATAACCTGTGCACCTATCTATTTAACGTTAATATTGCTTCAGATCAAATGAAAACCATCTCGCATAACTCTGACACAATACTTTAAAGACAGGATTTCTGACATCGAGCTTTAATGTTTTGTTAAATATAAATGTTGTCTCTCTATACAGAAAAGTAGCTAAATCTGTCTCTGGAGCTTAGGCATAAAATAGGATGTAATCATATTTTTAGATACATTATCTGAGTATCAGGAACAATAAATTTCTTTGTTTTCTCGAAACCATTATAATAAACATATTCAATCCTTTTAGATTTTATCTGTCAGTTCTGGTTTATATTGCAGACAATAATCTTTTTTTTTTTTAAAAACCTTTATTGTGCAGTATCAGCAGACAGTTACGGGCCTACAACCACCTGGCCGGCCTCGGCTACGATATGTAGCACATTAGCAAATGTACGGTAACTCAGTAGCACACCGATAAAAACAGCAAGCATGTCAAGTTACACTGTAACCAGAGCGACCACTGAGAGACAGGAGAAATTAAGGTTCATTTTTAAATTTATAGAATATGAAGGATCAAATGCCGCACAGTCTAGCAATGAGTACCGAGTGGGCAATGCGTACAACAGAGCAGTTAAGCAGCAAACATTTTAGGATACCGGTGCTAAGGACTATCAAATGGATAAACGTAAACCGTACAGGCAACACACCAGTCATCGCCCATCCCAGGTACGTAAGCCAACCCTAGTACCTCCCACAGGACCGCGAGAAGCGGAGAACAACGGGAGGCACCCCACTAACCCAGCATATCGATCCAAAGGAAATGAGAGAAAAGAAGAAAAGAAAACACAGGAGAAAAGAAGAAGAAAAAAGGCCCATAGTAACTAAGGGAAAAACAAAACAAGAACCCCAGCCCCCAACCTCCCACCCTGCACCCCTGCAGAGGCTACGGCCTACCCCCCCTGGCAGCGTGCCTGTCGCCCTCAAAACGAATACCCGAAATTTAGAGAGAAAGACGTAGTCAGGAAAAGGCCATAGAGTAAAGAGTATACAAACCCAGGAGCCCCACCCCCCAGCCCCCCACCCTGCACGTCAAAGAGGCTATGGCCCACCCCCCAACTAAGGTGCCTGTTGCCCCAGAAATACCCCAATGAAAGGGAAGAAACGGGGATAAAGTCACTAAAACCAGACCCCTGCCCTCCCCCCGCTCGCACCAAGTAGCTCAGGCTCGATCACAAATAGACCAACAAATCGACAAGCAGTGGTGGCGTCGTAGTACAGATCAGTAAAGCGTCCTCATCACAATAGTTGACCGGGCATCCGTCCTTCGATATATGGAAGAAGAATTCACCCCTGACCCATTTTGACCCTTCCATCAATACGTGGCCACTGAAAGTTAGCAATGCAGTACATCCTCAGACGATCAGAGTAACCAGGCAAGCAAGGCAGAGCCAACTCCGTGGGAGACACCAGCATCAAGGGGCTGAAAAGACAGCCCTTCCAGACATGTAGACGCAACAGCAAGGTTTCGGGCCAACCTCCCAAATCGCGACACAATAAGGGCAACGCAGGCTGGATGGGCAAAGAAACAGTTCCATGGAGGCAATCCGCCTGCTTTGCAGTTTCAGGTCCCAATGCCGCACTCACGCAGTCGGTCGACTTGGACCCGTCTTCAACACTAGTCAGGGCCCCCCACGGAACCACCTGTAGATACATAGCAGTTTCACCCGGTGCCAGTGGAGAGCCGCTTGCGGCACCACTCTCCCTTGGATCGTCGAAGCTCTCATCCATCGGCGGGGTAATAATGGCGTCCAGTCTCCGTCCAAGTTCTCTGGCTCCTCCCACCCAAGCAAGATGGAGGGAGCCCAGAGCAACAATGAGGTCCTGAACCGTGGGTTCCATCATGCATGGCCGGCACAAACTCTCTCGCACTCAATGTAGCTTCTTCCCCAACCAGCGCCAGAAGCCCACACAGTTCCACCTGGCCAAAGAGCTAGTAGGAGATCCACCCAGCAGGGGCCATCACCACACTAAGCTGCTACGAGCAATCCACCATTTCCACCATGGCCGTATGCAGGTCACTCAGTCTATGGACGTCTTATAGGAAGCACGGGCAGTAGTCGCGCTGTGCTGCACGAGGACATATTATCAGGGACAGACCCGCCAACCGCATGCAAGATTGCCGACCTCCATGTCACTGAGGTCCGAGAAAGATACACAGGCCCGCCCCAAGTCCACAAGTACTTGTAGCATTGCACCCGATCCAAAATGGCGACCCCCGCCCGTCCAGTCGACCCACACAATCAGCCTCAAGAACAAAGGAACAGTCTTACTAGCTGGCGGTGTGGAATCTCCAGTGTGTGCTTCCGTATCTGGGGCAGCGCTCGTTAACCACGTCTGTCTGAGCAGTTCCAGTGCCGCCTCCCGCAGTTCCGAGCTATGGGCGTCTTGGCCTGCAAAGCCGCGTCCTCGAGTGACATCAGTGGCCGGCATCAACCTCCGGCCACTCAGCCAGCAGTCAGACTCCGGCACGGCCCAGGCGGAAAGGATCAAAGGGAGGGTTGCCGGTCACGTCCGAACTCCAGAGTTGCCGCCCGCTAATCCACCAGTGCTTCCGACGCCGCGTCAGGTCAGCCCCGAGCTTGTGCAAGCAGGGGAAGGCAGGATATTGGCAGGATTCATGCCGTGGCGAGCGGAGCTCGCGGACTAAGCGGCCATCTCGCTTCGCGCTCGGCCACGGCCCGCAGACAATAATCTTGATTTAGACCAATGGTCAATTCCACCCATGCCTTGTAAAAACTATTAATCATTGATCTTAATTACTATTATCAAAAATAAAACTGTAATAGAACAGATTTGATAGATGGGCCTTCAAGTATTATGCTCAGTCAGTTTATGGAACGAAATATGGAGTTACAGTCTGAATACCTTAGATCCACAAGCATGGCCTGACCACTGTATTTTACATCAATAGATCATTTATCAGCACATATTCTTTGATTTCAATTAACTCATCTTCTAATTCACTCTTGTGCTGGGTCTGTTGGAAATATTTTCAATGGGATATTTACATTCCGTAAAGATTAGAAATTCTGGTTTCAAGTCTGGTCAAACCTTAATAAATGCTACACTTAAACATGCCCTTCTGTGTCCTTATGTTTTATTGTGCCGGATATTTCAGAAATGGCTTGTTTTCACTTTCGGAGGTAACATTTTAAACATATTTTTGTTGTTGCCATCTGAAACATTATCACTGTTTGCTGTTTGGGAAAATAACAATAAGTGTTCCTTTGATGCTTGTTGAAAAGGGACGTGTCTAATTACAAAGTGAATTGAATTAAAGTTTATAACTTAATTGCTGGTTTAGAAAAAGATATGATGTTGAACCCTATGAGGCGGTTCCTCTTCAGAAAGTTTCATGACAGTAATAAAAAGTCAAATAACACTGATGAAGTCAAAAAGCCTCCTTGAATATTCTAATTGAATTTTAATTACAACATTTCTTAGTATTTTAATTTTTGTACTTTATCGCATAAGATAAATTATTAGTATTTTTTTTTCTATATGTAGGAAGCATTACATGAATGAAATCCCTGTACCCCCCTCCTTTCTTTTCTTTCCTTTCTTCTCCTCATGAACATTTCCATTGTTGAACTTTTCAGGTTGCCTGATATTAAGTATTTTGTTCTTCATAACTATGCTGTGTTACAGAATGCTACGTTACAATATGTTGAATTTTATGTACCACTTTTGTCTATAATATGTATGGCAGCTCATGTTTAGTTATGCTTAATTAATTAACTAATGTTTATTAGGTTTTATTATTCAATAAAAAATTTCAAACGTACATAATGAAAAGAGATATGTATTTACAACTGCAGAACTTTTTTATTGTATGGGTGTTCTCAAACATGTTCCCAGGGGCCAAAAATATGGTCTGCGGGGTGACGGAGGGCCACATTGGCTTCAGCAGGGAGAATTAGGAAGGGGATTTAAGGTATACATAACGTTGGAAGTAGAGGGAACAAAGCATGTACATTGTGTGGACTATGACCAATGGAGGTTTTGAGGGCACACCATACTGCTGTCTAAAGTAATCCCCTACTGTTTAGAAGAAACATGGATTTGACAGTGCTCTGTTGGGCTGTATCTCAGTTGCTATCCCTATACTGTATCCTGAAGTAAGTCTTCTCTGCCTGCTAGTGCTATGTTTGGTGAATTAAGGAATGAACAACACAAGGAACTGATGGACTACATCCACCTTCATGAATAGAACGTTGTTCATTTTGAGAGTGCATGGGTGAACCCTCAAACACTGAGGATCTAGGCCTAATTTAGCTGTTTTAGAAGCATTTCCTGAAGGTTGTAAATTCTGATAATCTATTTGTGAACCCTCAAAAGCTGAAATTCTTATAGATACATCCAACTGCTGATTTCTCACCTTTAGAATATTCCTCAACATCAGACTTCATCTTGAAAATCTTCAGCAGCACCTCTGCCTCCCTGTAGGTGGCACGGTGCAGCTCTGCACCAATGTTGTTCTACTCCCGAGGTGTCATAATAGTAAGGAGTAGGTGAATGGCCCCCTAACTGTGTCCAGGAATTTGTTTATTAAAACATTTGAATATATTACTCTTAAATATATAATTCATTAGTAGTCTGGTAAACCAGACTGAGGGTCTGATAAAGATTGTGGCAGGCAGGGTTACTCTCTCACAAACTTGAAGGATATCCCTTTCGCCAAATTACAATTCTATAGAATATATTGGCACTGTAATTTGGCAGACTGGATATCCGTCAAGTTTTTCACAGAGTGATCCTGTCTGTCTATATCCTATTCAGGCCCTGAGTGAGTAGGAGAGGTAATAAGATGTGAGAAGATAATGAGGTATGCATGTGAGTAACCGTTCAATACACAGACTTTCTATCCTTAAGAGTCTTTCATAGATCCATTGAATACACAGCCAATGGAAATACACTACATACCCTGCATTACTTATCCTTTAAATTACATATGTGCTTTATAACAATCACTACAAAAACATGTTTGGTAAACACTGGAAGAACATAGGTTTTGTCTTGTATGGGGGACAGGCAGCTAAGAAACACTGATAAGCACTGAATTCAAAAGGTTTGTAAAACACCACTGGAATCCACCATAAATAAACACTGTTGGCAGGACAACCTAATCACATGAATGACCTGATGGATTTTGTGATTGTTGGGCAAGATGAGTTTCATGGTTCCCAGATTGATGATCTGTGAAATTGAGTAAGAACCCACATAATGGGGGAAAGATGGAGGATAAGGACCAAGAGGTAGAGATCGTAAATCTAGAAAGGGGATCTGTATCTCTTGTTGGTGCCATCTGCCCAAACCTCGGACAAAAGACTTTGACGAGATTTTGAAATTCCTCCGACTTTCGACCTAGTCCTGTAACCTTGAGTGCCATGAGGAGGTGTTACTCCTCCAGGACTAGAGGGTGATTCCCCAGCAGGTCCATCAGAATGTGTTTTCTCTCTGGCAGATGGATTAGAAATTCCCAAGAAAGTTCCATCATCACTGAAAACTAGACTTGCGATCTCCAAATCACCACCAGGTTGGCCTTCTGCTGCTGGCTTTGCATGGCCACTCGCATCAACATCATACAAGGGGGGTAAACGTATCTTCTTTCGCACTGCAGCCCTGCTGGAAGGCCTCCGTCGCCTCTGCTTGCGGATCGGGCCTCCAACAGAAGAACCTAACCAGTTGAGATGAAAGGAAAAGAGATCCACCAAGAAAAGCCGCCATATTCTCTGAAGCATCTGGCACACCTCCGAATGAAGTTGCCATGTACTGAGATCCTGAAGCTGACTGGAATTCCAGTCGGCAACTTCGTTGGATTTTCCAGGAAGCCATTCCACAGTCAGCAAGATGTTTTGTTTCAGGCAGTAATGCCACAATCCTTTTGCCAGCTCCTCTTGCATCTTGGATCATGGGCACCCCAAGCAGTTGATGTACCTCACTGCAGAGATGCTGTCCATCCTCAGCAGCACTAAGCAACTCAGTTTGTCCGGCGTCTAACATTGGACCTCAAAGGAGTGGCCCCCTACCCGGTTTTGCTGGCATCAGATTCAATCACGATGTCCAGACAGAAACTGAAGATGGTTCTCCCATTCCAATCCTCCATCTGAGTCAACCACCTCCGCATTTCCTATTACTATTTCTATTTCCTACTCCGATAGCCGAATCATTGCCAAATAAGTTGAGCCTTCCCGAAGGTGATGAGTCTTCAGTCATTTTAAAGCCCTGTTGTGAAGCGGGCCTGGGAAGATCACCTGACTGGAGGATGCTAACAGTCCCACCAGATGGTCCAGAGGGACGTGTGCGGCCAGGCTATGGTCTGGATGAGTTTGGGGGTTATACACCTGGTGTGAATTTTTTTGCTGTACCAATCAGAACCTGGCGTGAATTGCAATTTTGCGGAGGCTGTGTAGTGCACCCTGCCAGTTGTCATCCTCCAGGGCCCCTACGTCACCCTCCCATCTTTCCCACAGGGACTAGGACATCAGGCATGTTGTTACTAAGTTTACGATAAATTGTGGAAGTGGGTTTTTCCACTATGGGATCTAGGAAAAGCTGGTCTTCCATAGGGGATCGACAAACATCTTGAGGTAAAGTATGTTAATAGATGGCTGCACTTTATCCGAATTTGCTGAGTTCCTTTATAAAAGAGTCCCTGAACAACACCCTTTGCGTAGTGAGCCTGCTTCTGAGACCCCAAGCTTTGGATCCACTTTAATTAAGAGAGAACGCCGTCTCACCCCCGAGTGCACACACTTTGGTTGCCCAACAGGATTACAGCTCTTTGGGCCCATCCAGACAGTGACTTTGGAGATATAAGGTCCCCTGACTGATTGGCTTCTTCAGCCATATCTAAGATGTTTGTAATCGTTCCCATAAGATCCAATAACTTGTCTTGACATGACCACCACAAGCAAGCTATGCTTTTCTTTGGGTCCCTAGGATATATTTTGTCAAGCAAGTAACATGTGCTCGTCTAGCTCAGGAGTGAGGACCACCTTGCCCTCCAGGAACGGACAGGGACTCTTCGCCCACAGGAATTCCCTGGTAATCGTTGTCCCCTAAGGAGCTGGGGGAGAAGGGAGGCAGAACAAAGGGAGCAGGTGCTGGCATCTGTGGCTGGGCCTTTCTGAGGCACTCAAAAGTGTCTGTATCGACCCCCCTGGTCTGCAGGGCGCTTGTTGTGGTGTCTCTCAGCCAGATTTCAATCTGGCAGAGAGACACCACAATTGTGGCTCAATGGTTAGAGCGGCAGACCCTGATGCAGAGGTCTAGCCCGGGACCAGGGTTCAATTCCCCGCCTCGGCGGGTCTTGGGCTCAAAATTCCACGGACCTGATCATTCTCGCCTCGGTGCCTATTCCAATCATGGAGTCCCACTCTGCAACTCTGGGCAATAGCTTGCTTAATCTCAACAACGGCCCCCACAACGCTAAGGATGCCTGGCCTTCACCCTGGGGGTGCCCAGGAGTGGACGCCTCACAGGGAAAGCCAGGATGGGTTCCACAGAGGTATTCGTACAAGCGCCTTGAGACCCTTGCGGGTGAGTAATGCGCTATACAAGTATCCATTTACATTTTTTACATTTTACATTTACAATCTTTCTTTCTAGGGGTGCCAAGGATACATCGTGCTGTATCGAAGCGTCTACTGCCTCACATAATTCATCGTCCAAAGGCTGGAAGTAAACAGATTCCTCCTCCATATAATCAGCTTCTGCTGTGTGAAATATCTAAACTCTGTGGAGATTGGCAGCCTAGCAAGTAAAGGGAGTCAAGGTTTAAAGACAATGGGCCCACACCCTAACTGTATTCCAAGGGTAGACGGCCTGTGCTGGTCCCAGCCGTGCTGGTCCCAGCCGTGCTGGAGGGCTTGATAGGGGAGTGGAAGGCCTTAACTGGTCTCTTAGCCAGAACCCCAAACGCAGCTTGAGAAGGGCTCTGTGCCCAGAGTGGAAACACACTGCCTGCAAAGAGGGATCTTTACCCCACTAAAGAAGCAAGCCCAAAACCACAGTGACCAGCCTCTGCCAACGTCTGCAGGCACACCTGCATAGCAATTTTACTTAGGGGCTTCATTTTACATACCTGACCGCGTGGGCGTGTCAGTCACTGCACTGTGTATTACCGACCCCAGATAGGGCGTAGAGGCTTCCAGGCTGAATAAGGGGGACAGAAACAGCATGCGACGCTCGGAGAGCCTGAGAAGCGCCTCACTCCCCTACTAGCGCGCTCTAGTGGCCAGTGCAGAGCACCGCACACATGCGGCACCGTCAAATTTTGAAAGACGCGTGAGGAGCAGTGAGACGCGCCTCAGTCCCCCACGAGCACCCTCTTGTGGCCGGTGCACAGCACCGCACACATGCAGCCCAGTCAAAGTTTGAAAGCCGCGTGAGGAGTGCTGAGATGCTCCTCGGTCAACTAAGAGAGCCCTCTAGTAGCCGGTGTGCAGCACCGCACACCTGCGGCCCCCTCAAAGTTTGAAAGGAGCGCTGAAACAAGCCTCGGTCTCCTAAGATCGCCCTTTAGTGGCATGTGCACAGCACCACACACATGCAGCCCTGTCAAAGTTTAAAAGATGCATGAGGAGCGGTGAGACACGCTCCACGGCTGCCTATGAAAAGAAAGGCATCGTTAGAGCGCGCAACAGCAAAAACTTCAAAATCACCTTGTAGACACCAGAAAAATCACCAGTTAAGCATTTAACAATGAATTTAAGTGAGGAAACAATGAAACGCACTTAACTGATAAACAGAGATGATGGACTATATTATATGGAGTGTTTAACGATTGGGTACAATGTTTTCTCATTCCCTAATAATTTTCTTGGGAAGGTAGTTGTTTGCTAAAGGCTGCTGTATGAATTAAAGTGGAGAAAGATGAACAGAATCCTCGCCTCTGTTCCTTACATAGAATTTTTTGCATTCTAAAAGTAAAGATATCTCTGCAGTCATCCTGATGACAGAAAAGATTGAACACAAATGAATGAATTAAATGCTTTACGAGGCTGAGCACTCTTAAGTAAGGAATCAAAGAAAGGTAAGAAGAAAGGAATAGAGAGAAACAGAAAAAGCAATAAGAAAAGAGCAAAAAGTAAAATAAAGATAACCAAATAAGAGAAATAGATAGACGAAAGATCGTAAAATGGCTGCGGTATATTATATTCAATGGCACTTGTAATACGGTGGCCAGGATATCTGTCACATTTGTGACGGAGTAACCCACCGAACTCTAAATCAGGCTCTTAATACTTTGCAATGATGCTGCTGTTAACTATGCAACATTACTCAGAAGTCATGACAAGGAGACATCAGGTTGTGCGTAACACACTTTTTATAATTACAAGGGCGTGAACACACTGAATGAACAACAAGTGTATATTAAAACACAGGGTCTGATGGTCTGCCTGACCTAATGCAAGTCAGCTGGTTTGTTTTGTTTTGAATCCAGCCTGACTGTGGTGCCGTAAGTGTAAATACAAAAACAACAATTGATGTACAGAATGCCGACCAATGTCATACATTCACCCCCGTACAGAGACCTGGACCTAAATCCATCGTTTTTTTGCTCACCATGCCATTCCAGTTTAAAACCAGCCATATGCAAATCAGTCTTCACCCTGTGCCCAATGAGAACAGTCCAGCCCGAACTGCTAAGCCAGGTCCTCTCTGGACTGGAAACAAGCATCCTAGGACCGGTTTTGGGGTTTCATTCCTCTTTAGTCAGGATAGCTTGACTCCGGTGGTGTGGCGAGCACGGGACCCATGTCTGGGCATACCCGTCCCACCCGCGGTGACAAATGCAAAAAACAACAATTGATGGACAGAATGCAGACCAATGTCATACATTCACCCCAGTACAGAGATCTGGGCCTAAATCCATTGTTTCTTTGCTCACCATGCCATTCCAGGTTGAACCCAGCCATACGCAAATCAGTCTTGACCCTGTGCCCAATGTTAATACATCAGACTGCTGATCTTCTTTAGAGTTTTCTCTCATTGGGTACTGCCAGGGAAAACCCATTAGTACTGAACAGAAAAAATGGACCCCTCTCCTTGGAAGAAAATGAATCCAGAAGAAAACTCCAAAGGTGTGAGGGTGATTAGTTATTTGTTTATAAAAACAATCTCCTGCTTTGGGAGCTTGTTTTTGAAAAACACAAATGTTGGTTAATTGCCGCCTTAAACATGGCAGCCACTAACCAATCTTCTCATGCCTGGAGACGAGGCACAAGGGCTGTGGCTCCGCTGAAGGTACAGAGCACCACAGAGCCCGCGGAAATCTTTAAACAAGACAGGTGGCCTATTGGACTTAAGATCAGACCCAGAGTCTTGATAATTGATAAGTAGAAGTGTGGAGAAAAGAGAAAAAGGTAATTAGAATGCTGCCTGTATGTGATTTATTGTATATGACAAGACGCTGCTGTGTCTCCTACATTAATGGTGACTATTTTTAAAAAAATTGCTATGTGTGCTGCATTTGTTTATTTCTCCAAAGTCAGCTGAACAAGTTACTGGTGATGTTAAATCATGTCATACAGGACAAAAAATTGAGGTGAAAACAAACATCCTGTTGTCTAGAAAGATACAAGGACCAAACGCCGTAGCCTGTGATAAGAGTACCTTGCTAGGGTTGTGTTCAAACCAGGTCAGGGACCCACGGTGTAGGCAGGAGCTATTGGGTTGAGATAATTTTCCTTTGATGTCTCGAGACCTGTCCTAGAATGGCTGTACAAATCGGTCCAACACTGGCGTAACGAAAAGTGAGCGGGCCTCCCTGCACGGTACTTAGAGGTGACCCCCTCCGGGCTCAATCAGGAGCTCTCAGACCACAGTGCAGCGCCAAGGGGGTCCCTTGGAGCTTGAGCCCCCCCCCCCGCACTGCAGGGGCTGCATGGGCCTGTGTTACGCCCCTGGGGTCCAAGTAAACCCTTTTTGTACTTGACTCTCAAGTTAATTCTCAGCTTGGTAACGTTGGCTGCTCGAACTCAGAGCTCAACAACAAACCAACAGCCTCAATAGAATGAATGTCCAGCACACTGCTTATCTTGCTAAGAAAATGAACTTTACTCACTCAGTTGCACCTAACACTAGATTAATCAGAAACAACTCAATGTCTCTGGCCTGTAAAGTTGGCAGGTGCTGCTTTTACTCATGTCTATCCCTCTCCTCCTATTATCAGGTTCCTTCTCCCTGTTCTGATCCCCTCTTCTCTAGTGGCTTTTAGGAGTAGCATGATTACAGTACAGGTGTGGTTCATTCACCCCAATGCATATGTGCTCTAAGTCCTAAGTGCTTATCCCCATTATAGGATGAGTCAGTCCTGTCAAGGTCCCTTTCCAGCTGACCAGCACTCGAAGGACACGCCTTCACACTCGAGAGAGCAGTGGCCCACCAGCAGGCTTTTGTCGAGCTCTTTCGTCCTGCATGCATAGCTGCATTCAGTAGGGCACCCACTCACCCTTTTAGTTGCAGTTGCCTGAAGATCAGCAGTCCCAAGGTATCACGGTCACACCAGGCCTGTCTGTAAGAGCTGGCCCTCTGGACCCTCCCCCCACAGGCGTAACCTCAGGCAGGGTATTCAACACTTGGGCAGTTCTAACAGGGCGAAGCATTGTGTGTTTCCCACAGTTAGCACCAGGCAACTGAAGGTCAATGCCATAAGAAAGATTGTTTTGAAAAAATTAAGGACATCCAGCCTTCTGATTTTGAAACCGTTTCCAAAATCTAGGTGTGGTGAGGAACCTTTAGCTGATAAAAGTACTGTTCCTGTAAGAGAATTTTCCAACTCTGTGTTTCATTAACCCAGAACAGAACCATATCCGAGCACATAACCTCAGAAATAATATGGAAAGGCCAGTCACTTCAGCATCCTCATCTGAAATTTTCCCAGAAAGACAATTTGCCTCAGCATGACAGAATAATGTTCATCTAAAGACTCATCTAATTTCCGAGAGGAAGCACACACTGCATAAAAGAAAGTTATAACAAAAGGTTACTTCTGCAGACCATCAAAGAAAGACTCTGAAAGAAGACTCTGAAGCTTACACTTCCAACAGCCAAAAGCACAGAGATTCAAAATCACCCTTGCTCAAAAACCAGTTTTAACTAATGGCACAACTTTGAGACTTTCTACCTCTGAAGATAACACCTCGACCAACATTATCTAAACAAGCCCTTAATCTAGAATCTGGTTCACTCTTACCATTGCATATAAGCAAGAAAAAAACAAACTTGGAGCATTAACCCTAGAAAAAAATATTATGAAAACATGGACTGCAAGAACTAAGTCGGTGTTTACACCAACTTCGCTCATCGCACAGTAACCCAAAATGGGGAAAAAAGATATCAGTGCCTAAAAATATTTTGCTGAAAATCTCACCCTCACTGAACATGTGAGAATGCACACTAGGGAAAAACTCTCTCAGTGCTCTGAATGCCCAAAAAGTTTCAGCCGTAAATCTTATCTCACTGAGCATTTGAGAATCCACACTGGGGAAAAACCTTATCAGTGCTCTGAATGCCAGCGAAGGTTTTATATCAAACAGAGTCTTTTCTGACATGCAATAATCCACTCTAGGGAAAAACCTTATCAGTGCTCTGAATGCCAAAAGAATTTCAAACGTAATTTTGTTCTAACTGCATATCTGAAAATCCATGCTGGGGAAAAACCTTATCAGAGCTCTGAATGCCAGCAAAGGTTTAGTACTAAACAGAGTCTTTCTCGACATGCTGTAACCCACACTGGGGAAAAACCTTATCAGTGCTCTGAATGCCAGAAATGTTTTAGTGAAAAAAGAAGTCTCATCCTGCATACAAGAACGCACACTGGGGAAAAACCTTATCAATGCTCTGAATGCCAGAAATATTTCCGTGACCAAAGTAGTCTCTCTCAGCATACAAGGACCCACACTGGGGAAAAACCTTTTCAGTGCTCTGAATGGCAGAAATGTTTCAGTGACAAAAGAAGACTCACTAAACATACAAGAATCCACTCCGTGGAAAAATCTTACCAGTGCTCTGAATGCCAGAAATGTTTCAGTGAAAAAGGCACTCTTATTCAGCATACAAGAACTCACACTGGGAAAAAACCTTATCAGTGCTCTGAATGTCAAAAATATTTCAGTACCCAAAGCAGTCTCGGTCAGCACACAAGAACTCATGCTCAGAAAAAACCTTATCAATGCTCCGAATGCCAAAAATGCTTCAGGGGAAAAAAAAGTTTCACTCAACATACAAGAACCCACACTGGCTAAAAAGCCATAACAGTGCTCTGAATACCAGAAATGTTTCAGTGTCCAAAGAAGTCTCACTCAGCCTACAGGGCCCCATACTGGGGAAAAACCTTATCAGTGCTCTGACTGCCATAAATCTTTCAGTGACAAAAGCAGTCTCACTCAGCATACAAGATCCGACACTGGAGAAACACCATAGGAGTGGTCTGAATGCCAGAAATATTTCAATGACCAAAGCGGTCTCACTAAACATACAAGAACCCATACTGGGGAGAACCATATCAGTGCTCTTAATGCCAAAAACGTTTTAGCCATACATTTCTTACTCAACATGTGAGAATCCACACTGAAGAAAAACCTTATCACTGCTCTGAAAGACAGACAAGATTGAGAGTTGAGATTGTTACAAGCACCCTAAGCAAACACGCACGATCCGAAATGATCATCAGTGCTCTGAATGCCAGAAAAGCTTCAATTTTAAACACAATCTCACTCTACATTAGCAAACAGACACAGGGAAAAGTGAATGACAGAAATACCTCTCTAACCATGTGACACTCCATTCCGGGGACTGCCAGAAAAGATTCATTCAGAAAAGGTATCTCATTCTTCATCAGAGACTCCACAGTGGGGAAAAACATTTTCATTGCTCCGAATGCCAGAAAAGCTTCTATCTGAAAGCCATTCTTATGTAACGTGGGAGAATCCACACTGGGGATAATCCTTACGAGCCCTCAAAATACAAGTAAACTTGTGGTTACAAATTACTTCTCACTAGACATGAATAAACTCACACAGGAAAAAGCCTGATGGATGTTCTGAATGTCAGATAAGGTTTAGTTTTGAATACAGTCTCATTCCACGTGAGAGAATTTACTCTGGACTAAAGCCTTATACATACTCTGAATGTGTATTCCGGCCAGACGGCGCAGCGGGCTGGCGCAGCGGGCGCGCCGGATGCGCGCCGAAGCCGCGCCTAAGCCAAGCCCGTCTGCGCCCGTCCAAGCCTGGACCGAGCCCAGGGCCACCCCCTATACATCTCTGGGGTCATCAAGGTTAGTTTATACTGCAAATGAACTGCACAACTTAAACAACACTTTACAGAAGGCACATGTTCCCCCCATATGCTTAATATCTGATCCCATTGGAGGGCCATTTCTTTGCACTTTGTGTACATATAATAATTCGATAACTCCTACTCCTAAACCCCAGAAACTGATACATGCTGCACTAGTTAATGTGCGCTCGCTTCCTTGCCATAGAATTGACATACTAGAGTTACTTAACACTTACGCTATCGACCTCCTATTTCTTACCGAAACTTGGGGAGACGATGCATCAGGACCTGATTTCAAGGCTGCCATGCCAGAAGATTATTGTGTCCATAGGCAGGACCGCATCTCTGCCCATAAAGGCGGAGGGATTGCAATAATATATCGCAACAGCCTCCGCGTTAAAGGTATTGATTTAAAACACAGGAGCTGTGAGGCGCTTGCCTTTACGGTCACTCTTACTACTAACCAAACATTCACAGGCACTCTTTTGTATCGACCTCCAGGCTCTCGTTCAGTTTTTCTCTCACAACTTCATCAACTGAGTGAGTTAGCTGCAGATCACAAACACTTTACTATTCTGGGAGATTTTAATTTTCATCTCGAATCCCTGTCAGATAGAGACACTGACCAGCTTATTAATGACCTTCTTGCTGTAGACCTTGAACAACTGATAACAGCTCCAACACACAAAGCAGGACACACGCTTGATGGAATTTTTACTAATAACCCCTACATTATCATGAATAAAATACTTCCCTTAACATGGTCTGACCATTTTGCCATTCTATTCGATATTCAAATTAAATCAATAGCATCTAAAAATACATCTCAGAACCCTCATCTTATCACCAGAGACTGGAAAAATTTAGATTATAATCAACTCACACAGACTCTTACTGATGCTTTCATGGGTATAGACATGGTAACTGACTCTAACATTGCAGCTACCACATACACTTCTATTCTGGAGGGGGCTTTTTCTACATTAGCTCCATCCAGAACATCCAAACATAATAGGAAGACCCCTTCGGCCCCATGGTTTACTGAAAATCTTAGACTTCAACGACAACATTGTCGTAATATTGAGCGCCATTGGCGCAAACACTACAACCCATCAGACAAAGCAACATATAAAGCTGCTCTTCATAATTACAAGCAGAGCATAGCAACAGAAAAAAACATCTACTACACCACTCAAATAGATCAAGCTAGAAGCAGTATGAAGAAACTGTTTGAAGTTGTAAACCACCTCGCCGAACCACCCAACCCTCTTACTGAAACATCACAAACTCTTTGCAATGTATTGGCCGATTTCTTTTCTGAAAAGGTCACATCTATATTCAAAGATTTTACCCCAAATTCTGACATTACTGATTCTTCTAACAGTCGGATAAATCCCACCTCGACAGCTTTAACGGAATTCACCAGAATAAACCCTCAACTCATTTATAAATTAATTCAGTCAATTAAATCCGGTTCTCCATTGGACCCTTGCCACCCTTCCATACTCAATACTATTCCTGACATCATTACTAAACCACTGACACATATCTGTAATATTATGTTTTCTACAGGTTCTTATCCTACAATTTGGAAAAACACCATAATTAGGCCACTCCTTAAAAAACCTTCCCTGGACCCCTCACTGCCTTCCAGCTATCGTCCCATTGCTTCACTGCCGTTCCCAGCTAAGATCTTTGAATCTGTCATGAACAAACAACTGTCTGACTATATTCAAATTAATGACCTATTAGATGACACCCAGTTCGGCTTCCGACAAGGTCATGGAACAGAGACGGCCTTGATAAAGGCGGCAGATGAAATAAGGGCCACGATGGACAAGGGTGGACAGGCTGTCCTGATTCTGTTGGACTTGTCGGCGGCTTTCGACACGGTCGATCACTCTTCTTTGATCGGCCGTGTCGAGGCCATTGGTATCAAACATAGAGCCAGAGATCTTATCACATCCTTCCTGGCTGACCGCAAGCAGGCAGTCAAGTTAGGTGCTTTCACTTCACCTACTTTCAGCCTTCCGTGTGGAGTCCCTCAGGGTTCCTCGCTAAGTCCGACCCTTTTTAATATCTATGTTTCGGACTTAGCGAGGGTAATAAAAGAGTATAACATCAACCTAACAACTTACGCCGACGACACTCAGTTGGTATTATCCATACATAAAAATGGACCTAATGTTGCAGCAAACTTCAAGGACGGTATGAGAGCCATTAGCAGTTGGATGGCCTCCAACTGCTTAAAACTTAATTCATCCAAGACGGAGGTCATGCTCTTTGGAAGTATTCAACCTTTGTGGTCCCCTTTATGGTGGCCAGAGGAACTGGGAACTCCACCTCAACCGGTCAGCAAAGTCAGAAACTTGGGAGTAATATTTGATGACAAACTCCTGTTCCATCATCACGTGAATGCTGTAGTATCATCATCTTTTAACATCTTAAGGAAAATAAAGAAGCTTCTTCCATATCTTCCTATAACTGCAGGCAAAACACTTATATCTACGCTGGTGTTTTCACGTACTGATTATTGCAATGCCCTCCTCCTCAATGCACAAAAAAAGGTTATTTCCAAATTACAAATGATACAAAATGCTGCTGCCAGAGTCTTATTGACCATTCCTAAATACAGCTCGGTCTCTGGACATCTGGATCAATTGCACTGGCTTCCAGTCAGAAGTCGCACGAAGTTCAAGGCCCTTTGTATTGTCTACAAGGCAATAAACAACACGGGACCCAAATTCCTTAAAAATTCCTTTAAGCCTTTGGCAACTCCCAGAACGCTTCGTTCCAACACGGCTCATCTGCTGCAGATACCCAGAACAAGGAAAGTTAACTGGGGAGACAGATGTTTTACTATAGCTGCTGCTAAATTATGGAACTCCCTCCCTCTTAATATAAAAACCAGCCCATCTCTGATTGTCTTCAGAAAGCAACTAAAGACTTGGTTGTTCTCTCAACGACATAACTAACTATAAATCAATTCAACTTCTGCCTAGAGATCTAATCACCGGTATCAGCTCCTAGCCATTAGCGCCGAGACACCCACGGGTAATTGTAGCGCTTTAAAAATTGCAAAAATAAATAAATAAATAAATAAATTCCAGAAAGGTTTCAGTCAAAAAGTCAGTCTCACTATAAATGCATCCACACCAGGTGAATAGGAACCCAGATCATGAGTTGCAGAACAGCTTCTAACACAACCTCACTTTACATAAAGAGCAAAAATTGTAGTTGCTGTAGGATTAATAAAACAAACTTTTGCAGGATAACTTAGGCTGCCCGCATGCAACCTCCGGAGAAATATCAGGGTTTGAAACAATCAACTAAGTGTCACAAAATCAGTAATTTAAGTATCAGAAAGTTACAATACTCTCAAGGTCTCTACTCGACTCAGAAATGTTAGTGCTTAAAAAAAAATCTACAAATTGCCATAAAATTCACAATATGAATGTATTAAATGTTTTCAACCCCAATGGTTTCTACTCGCCCTTCTTTGTTAACATATGATTAAAATATATATTTTGGGTGCAGTGTTTTGTACACTTGTTAACATTATTGAATATAGAGTTTTCATCATACGATACAACAGCAGTAAAACGTAACAAACAAAGTACATTTGATAAGGCTCTTGCGGGTGGATACTCCTTTACCTGCAGATTCCTCACCTGGTGAATATTCCGCAGGAGCCAGACAGTATCCTGAAAGTTGAGAGCAGTATTGCTGCACCTTCGTAGATGACTTTGTGCAGCTTAGTGTTGACGTCCTTCTGCTCCAGAAGTGATGATCAGAGCCGCATATAAGCACAACCCATAAGAATAAACACTGGGGTCCGAAGGTTTCATTATCTCACTGGCCTGTATCACATATGCAGGCCTGGGCAGTTGTTAATTCACCATTTGTATCATGAGTAGAAATCAGACAAGGCCTTTTCCTTTCTAATAACTCAAATTGTATTCTCAGCAGCAAGTGTATATGTACATTCGTGAGTGACGCAGGAGTGGTGCTCAAGGTGAAAGTGATATGATAGAAGAATCTGATCCACATATACACGGAAACAGGACTGCCCATTACTTTTGTACAATACAAGTTAAGCAAAGCTGATTCTTAGAAGACATAGTTCATGTGAAACAGTCCCTCTATAGTTGATGTTTCAACCATTCCAGTTAATCGGTTAATTATCATGGTCTCATCAGTACATTAGCTTGCCACCTCTCCTGTATACTGCTCACACTGTATTCATCACTCCTCAGTACGGGATCTTCTGTATCACAGGCCAGCATTCCCAGGAGGAAGTCAAATTCAACGAAGCAGTTCCAGCGGCCCGTTCGCTTGACCAAACACCTGAAGCCATTGAATCTTCTGCTTGCTGTCAAACAAGTTTGAGTCTGATACGTCCTGATGTGATCCTCGTAATGGACTATGTTGTCCGGGAGAAGCTGCACCAGCCCTCCTCTGATGATGGGCAGGAATGCCATGAGCACCAAGCAAAATGTTTGCATCTCCCTACAGATTGATGTGGAGTCAGGCTTCTGCCTGTGACGAGGGTCTTCCAATCTGCACCTCTCCTGTATGGCCTTCCCAACCAAGAAGTGGTGCATCCGCCACCACTGTTAAATCTGGGTGGAGTAAGGAGAGGAGTCTGTCGCTGGCACAATCTCAGTTGCTGGACAAAATGTTAGATTCTGAATCCAACAGGGTGACTCTGTGTCAGGAAGGACACAATAAAGAGGTTTTGCGGCTGCGCCCGCTGTAGCAGCAGGTGACTCAGTGGTGTGTTGTCCCTCATGTCGTGGACATTGTCTTTGTGCGCCATGTCCATGAAAGAACTAGGATGCCAGTTGGGTTTGCAGTGGGGTCTGGCATTTGCAGAGTTGAAAAACCCTACTGTATCCACTGAGGTGACAATATTTGTTATGAAATTCCTTGGCGGAGGCAAACAGGTCCAAGAAATGTGCTGTGGCTCTGCTTTCTTTAAATCTGTCTAGTGCTTAGTCCTCTTTCTTGTTTAAAAGACGACAGCCATGAACGGCAGGTTCATTAAAGATGCTTAGATGTCTTCAGAGAATCTTATATACCTAATCCAGTTGATGCACTGAAGTGCCACACTCGTGCCTATCTCCTTACCCAAGAAGTCAACCATGTCCAAGCCACAACGAATTACAAACTTTGCAGCAACGCGTCCATCTCGTATAGCTTTCATTAGGTTCACCTGCAGAGTTTGGCCAATGTAGCCCACAGGGCATGATTATATTGGGAAGCACAGTCATTCAGACCCTCTACGATTTGGTGATGTACTTAAAGAAATCTCTAAATTACCAGTTTTTTAACAAGCCTGCGCTTTCTACAAAAATGCCTGTGAATGCAACCTCCTCCTTGTATTGGTCAAGCGCTCAACACTGGGCCAATAAAAGAAGGGGTCTCAGCGGCAGGCAGGTGGTGCGTTCTTTTTTTACTTACTCCTCACCTGCCTGCCTGCTGTTTTGTATTCTTTTGGAGGGCCGCAGACACCACCACCTGCCGCCAGACTGGTGGACTTTCCTGGCTTCACCCTGGACTCTTCTTTAGCTGGAGGGGAGGAAAGAAGCACGTCTGAAACCGGGGCACCGAAAAGATGATCACTTAGGTTTTCCCGGCCTGATGCAGCAAAGCGCATCTGTATCCTACAACTTGTCTGTGCTTCCCTTTCCTCGTCTGGGGCCATAGGTGACCTGAGTGTGAAAATAGAAGGGAGCATGGGCCTAATAAAGGGGGGCAGATATAATCAAAATCATGCCCGCCTGGCCTATGGTTGTTAAAAAACAATTGTGCCCAGAGGGCAGCTCTCTCTGGCTGGTAAATTAATGCAGGGGCCTGCCTCCGATGAGCACACGGCAGGCACAGGGGGCTAATCTTTTTTTATTGAACCAACTGCTCATGGGGAACAAGGCTGGCCCAGAGGGGCAATATTTTACTGAAGGTTGGGCCTACCCAAAGTTTCAGTGCTCCCACCACCCCTCAAAATAGCCAGGTTGAGTCACTGGCACGATGCCCCTTGTTGGCTCTCGCTCACCCCTTTTTGTAGAATGTTGGAGGGTAGATTCTGGTGGTTGAGGAGCTCCTGGGCTGTCTGGTAACTACAATACACACATGCTGCTGCAAGGCTCAGGTCACTTCTCTACACTTCTGGGGAGATAGTGCATATGTTAAACTCAGAACCTTGTGGCCTTCAGTCGTATTTTTGAAGCCTGACTTGCAAACGGTGGAAGTAACATGGGTTGCCTCCCCCCCCACAGTTGGCATCATGTCGTAATTTTATTGTGTTTTCCAAATATTTAATTTTGGGTGTATTTAAGGGAGTATAATTTATAACTGTATTCCAAAAGCCATTCCAAATAATGTTTTTTTAAGGCGGGGGGAGTTGATTGCGGTTTTGAGCCCTTGCATTCATGCTTCATCCTTTTTACATCTTGGGTAAGTCCTATGCACACACTGCATTCCTGTTTAAACTGTATCCTGTTTTTGTGTTTCTAAAAACCTTTTTCAAGAACCTAAATTGACGAGGTTTCCCATCTCCATTGAGCTGTTTTAACCCTGCATTTGTGGATCTGTTGCAAATTGTTCTATGTTTTCCATTCTCTGCCACCACCAGAGTTGCATAGTGCTTATGTTTCAGTATTTATTTTCCGTTTTTGTTGAGGGTAATTTTGGTACGAAGTCGGAGACACTTCTACTCTGACATTGTTCTAATCACTTTGAGTTACCGTACAACAGACTTTGTATTTGAAATTCATCTTCCCCTGAGGCATTGTCACCTGATCTTATTCAGTTTTTTCCCCTTACTATCAACGGACTTGTATGCTAATGTATTTAAGCTTAGCTTGTCCTAATTTGCTTCAAAAAGGTTTTGGGTTTCCCTTTCTTTGTAGGTGGTTGATCTTGCCCTTTTTTCCTTTCTAAGCGTTCATGCAACATTCATTTGAAAAAAATGTAAACGTTTTTCATTGTGATTTCATTTCTGTTGCATATTACGTTTTTTTAGTTGCACATAATTTAGAGCAGACCGGGTTGCTTTTTTTAAAATAAGTTTTGTCATACATTTCTTTATGTTGTCGTTTTTTTCTGATTCCATTCTTTCTTTCTTTGAGTATGCGACGTAAGGATATATTAACTAGATAGTCCAGTGACACCCTCATATATCCCTTACACCTCTGCGCCCACAGACTACTCAAACTTGCCTGGAGAGATCAAAAACATGTGTGCCATCTTACTGCAGTGGAAGTCTGCCGTCCTCTATGTATTTTAACTCGACAATTAACTTGCATTTTGTGGCTGCTATGAAAAAATGGTGTAAATTGGTGGTGCTTAGATTTTAAAAAGTGCCCAGGATGGCCTGTGTATGCATATGAGTGATTGTGTCTGCCTCTGAGGGATTGTGCGTGCCTATGATTGCCCATGGGTGGCTATATGGGACTCTGTATTCCTATGAATGCCTGTGTGTGTGCCTGGTTTGCTTTTGGGTGCTTTTGAATGCCTGTGAGTGACTGTGTGTCTACCAGTGCCTGTTTGTGTCTGTATATGCCTGTGTATTCACATGTGTATGTCAGTGAGTGCCTATGTTCATATGGGTTCCTGGCTGTGCCTATGAGTACCTGTGGGTGCCTACATGTGTGCCTCTTTGGACCTGTGTGTGTCCTTGTATACTGGGTATAGCTATGAGTTCCTGTGTGCCAATGAGTGACTGGATGCCAATGAGTGACTGGATGCCTCTGTGTGCCTGCGTGTACCTGAGTCCCTGTGTGCCTATGAGTGCCTGTGTGAGCCTGTATGTGCCTGAGTGCCTGTGTGTGCCTCTGTGTATCCGTATACCCGTGTGTGCCTATTACTGCCCATGTGCCGTCGGCCACCAGGAGTTGTCCCAGGCGGAGGGGGTGGGCCGAAGATGAGGACCTCTGTCTTGTCAGAGTTCAGCTTCAGTCGGCTGTTCCTCATCCAGTCGGTGACATCCTTCATTCCTTCGTGGAGGTTGGTTTTGGTAGTGTGGGGGTCCTTGGTGAGCGAGAGGATCAGCTGGGTGTCGTCTGCGTATGAGATCATGTTTAGGTCGTGCTGTTGGGCGACGTGGGCGAGTGGTGCCATGGAGACGTTGAATAGCGTTGGGCTGAGAGATGAGCATTGGGGTATGCTGCAGATGATCTTGGTGGCTTTGGAGCGGAGGGGGGAAGGCGGACGCTCTGGGTTCTCCCAAAGAGGAAGGAGGTGGTCGAGTCTAGGTCCTTCTCCTGGATTCCGGCGTCATGGAGACATGCTCTTAGTGTGCAGGCAGACTGTGTCGAAAGCGGGTGACAGGTCCAGGAGGATGAGGGCTGCGGTTTCTCCATTGTCGAGCATGATCCTAATGTTGTCGGTGGCGGCGATGAGGGCAGTTCCGGTGCTGTGGGTTGCTGCGGAACCCGGACTGGGTTTGGGTCCAGGATTTTGTTCTCTTCGAGGAAGTTGGTTAGTTGTTTGTTGACGGCCTTTTCGTAAACGGAAGTTCTTGAGATCCTTGGGGTCCACCTTGGGTTTCTTTAGTAGGGCGTTGATCTATGTGTGCTTTCAGCTCCCCGGGAAGGTCACTGTCTCAAAGGAGATGTTGATGGTTTTCCGTAGGTTGGGTGCGATGTGCTGCTGGTTTTGTTGAAGATGTGGTGTGGGCATGGGTCTTCCGGGGATCCGAGGAGGACGGTGTTCATGATCTTGATGTTGGTCCAGGCGAGCAGGCGGTTGTTGCGGGTGGTGGTCGTTGGTGCAGGGGTGTCGGATGTTGTCGAGGTGGTGACGGTGTCGAAGCTGTTGTGGATGTCTGCGATCTTGCGATGGAAGAAGGTGGCCAGCGAGTTGGCCAGGTCTTGTGATGGTGGAATTTCTTTGGTGTTGGAGCTGCAGTTGGAGAGTTCTTTCACGATGCTGAAGAGCTCTTTGCTGTTGTGTGCGTTGTTGTCTAGTCAGTCTCTGAAGGCGGTCCTTTTGGTGGATCTGATGAGTTGGTGGTGTTGGCGAGTGGCGTTCCTGTGGGCTATGTAGCTTTCCGGTGTTTTTCGCAGGTCCAGTTTTTCTCTAGTTTACGTCAGGCTCGCTTGGAGGTCCTGGAGGTCTTCGGTGAACCAGCTGGCTCTCTTGCTGGTGTGGGTGTTGGCGGGCTTCTTGAGCGGGGTGAGGGTGTTGACGCAGTCGTTGATCCATTGTCTGAAGCTGCGGGCTGCAGCGTCGGGGTCGGTCAGGTCTGCGGGTGGGCTCTGGGCGAGTTATCTGCTGAGTGCGGTGGTGTATGGTGGGTTTCTGGAAGGTGAAGTGGATGCAGCTGTGGTCAGTCCAGTGGAGTTCGGTGGTGTGGCCGAAGAAGATGTGGGTGCTCGCAGAGAAGAAGGGGTCAAGCTTGTGGACGGCGGAGTGTGTTGGTGCTGTGACTAGTTGTCTGAGTCCGAGGTTGCTAAGGTTGTCGATCAGGGTGGAGGAGGTGGTGTCGTTGTTGTTATCGAGGTGGAAGTTCAGGTCCCCGAGGAGGATGTAGTCCGTAGAGGCGAGGGCGTGTGTGCTGATAAGGTCAGTGATGGAGACGCTGAACTGTGGTCGGGGCCCGTGGGGTCTGTAGATGAGGGTGCCTCTGAGGGTGGTGTTGGGGTCAGTGTGGATATAGAAGTGCAGGTGTTCAGCGGAGCTGAGGGTGTCGTCTGTGTTTGTCAACACTTTGAGAGTGCTTCTGTGGACGATGGCGATTCCTCCACCTGTCCCGTTGGTGCTGTCCTTGCGGGTGATCTTGTGGCCTTCCGGGATGGCCATGGCGATGTCAGGTGCTGAGGAGGGGGTCAGCCAGGTCTCCGTCAGGAAGGTGACGTCTGGGGCGTTGATGTTAAGTAGGTCCCAGAGTTCTCCGGCGTGTTTGCGGGTGGATCGGGTGTTGAGCAGGATGTATCTGAGGAAGTTGGGTTCTTCTGTGGGTGGGTTGGCGGGCCAGATGCTGGTAAAGTTGCAGTTCCGGCAGGAGAAGGGTCCTTCGCTGCGTTTCGGCATGGCCCGGCAGCAGTTGCGTGATCATCCTGTGTTGAGTGCGTGGAGGGTGCTGGAGCTGTAGCAGAGGCAGACATTGTGGCGTTCATGGGGGCTAGAAGTTCTGGCTCTGGGCGCGGTCCTGTCATGGACAGGTGCACATGGGCTTACCTTTGGCACGCCTTCAGCGGGCCAGCGTGCACCCGCTGCACGCGTCTGCTGTGCGGCCTCCATATAAGGGGTTAAGGGAGGGAGGATCAGCTGGGAGGTGGGAGCGGGGCGGCGAATAGGCACTAAGGGGGCATGGCCAGAAGGGAAGGCAGCTGCGGGAAAAGAAACGGCGGGAGCGGGCACAGCGGATCACAGGACAATATGGGAGAGAAAAAACACAGAAGGAATGAAGTTACAACAATGGCACTGGGAGGCAAGAACAGCAGTGGAAAAACAGCCGCGGTGGCGCAGAGGAGCAGCAGTGGGGAGCGGCCTACCCTGAACCAGGGTCAAGGGTCGTCACTGTCTGCTCAGCCCTGGTCAAGTGTCGTTCTGCGTCATCATCTGTTGTGGCCAGTATTGTCACTATCCGCTCCGCCCTAGTCAGGTGTTGTTCTGCGTCATCATCTGTTGTGGCCAGTATTGTCACTGCCCTGTCTGCACTGGTAAGGTGTTGTTCCGCATCATCATCTGTTGTGGCCAGTATGGTCACTGTCCAGTCTGCCCTGGTGAGGTTTCGTTCTGCATCATCATCTGTTGTGACCAGTATTGTCAGTACACTCCGCCCTGGTCAGGTGTCGTTCTGCGTCATCATCTGTTGTGGCCAGTATTGTCACTATACACTCCGCCCTGGTCAGGTGTTGTTCCGCGTCATCACCTGCTGTGGCCAGTATTGTCACTGTCCGCTCTGCCCTGTTTGGGTGTTGTTCCGTGTCATTGTCTGCTGCGGCCCGTATTGTCACTATACACTCTGCCCCGGTCAGGTGTTGTTCCGCGTCATCCTCTGTTCTGGCCAGTATTGTCACTATACACTCCGTCTTGGTCAGGTGTCGTTTCGCGTCATCATCTGTTGTGTAAATGTGGTCAATGTAAGATGGCGCCTCTGGATCTCCATAATTGATTCTGCAAATAAACCAGGACTATTTTTATACTTATACTGGCAATCATGTATAACAGACTGAGAAAGAGGTTAGATACTCCCTTTCAGGCACTATGTTTTGTCTGGAAAGTCCATTGTACAGCATATGAGAGTGTGTGTGACTTTAATTTAAAACTATTCTGTATGTTCAATCAGGTTTTAAAACTGGAAAAGAAGATTATTCAATGTACAACTACAAGGCATTATAATGCCATGATATTCAGCTGAAGCCAGATTACTTTAATGTTGTGTTTGCTTCTGGCTTCGGAGGATATTGAGCCTGTGTTTGAGGCTCAGCAATGACATGTAGAATAGATTCTTTAACCCACCCTTCTTGGTTTCCATACAGCCCTGGAGCCTGCTTTAAAGCTCACTCACAGGCATACTTTTCCCTCAGGTCCTCGGGTTTGTAGGAGGAAAATGCTTACAATTTTACCTCCTCTTCTCCTGACGGCGCATCCCTTATAAACGCTGGATGACTGTGACCCTCTGCAAGAAGGATGTTGTCGGCAGCTGATAAATGCAGGTAGAATGTATGTGTATATCGCACTCAATTAGTATTTTTACAATCTGAACACTATCTGGAGGATTTACATGTCCATCAGAGTTTCAGACTGTATGTGATGCTTTTACTGACCAAGACCTGACTCATTTTGTATTTTTCTGTCCTTTTTTTGCGGAGGGGAGAGAAAAATATATTCTACCACTTCTGAGGAACAGGGGATTTATGCAAGTGAAACCCGCCCTGTTGTTTCTACAACTCATGGAGACCCCTATTGTAATGTTTGGGGTTGCCAACTTTTTAGTAGCAGCGATGAGAGCCAAACGGCTTAGATTATTGAATATCTCAATCACTGAATGTACTCTGTAAATAGCCAAGGTTTAGATCAACCTTTTCCCTTATGTGTCGTACATTTTTGTTCCCTGAAGAATCAAAGTAATATGGGAATGGCAATGAAATTATCTATAGAACCAAAAGTGATGGATTAATTAAGGTACATGACCTATTGTTTACAAGAAAAAAGTAATAATTGAACCTGACTTTTCCCTGCACAAATGTTCTTAACTGTTTTTAACGTTTTTACAAATGCTTGCTATGTATTGAACAGTATTGTCTTATAAATGTATGTATGTCTTTTCTATTTTAAATGTGTCTGTAGTATACTTTTATGATTTTAATTAATCGAATAAAGTATTTTTGACTCTGACTCTGACTCTCTGTAAGTATTCTTCAGTCTGATTCGCCAACAGAAGTTCTCGAAGAGTCTGGTGCACTATTTTCACTTCAGCTGGGCTGTCCACCAGCGCCGTCATCCAAGTCCTGTTCCACAGAAGTATCCGTAGTTTGCAGGTCATTTTCTTTAGTTAATCAAATTTCTTTCTTTCTTTTCAAAGTGAGTTATAGAGTTCAACCTTTCTCTTCCTTCTTTACACTAACCTCAGAATCTTGTCCTGATTCGTCTTTCTGATTAGTACACTCACTTTTTCTGTGGTATTTGGTCCGTCCATTCCTCTTGGCTCAAAAAGAATGAGAAGTAATGCTATTAGAATACAGATGCCAGTGTGGCTTTTATACTTTTGTATGGTCCGTCAAATTGTATCTACCTTGGCTGGACTTCATAGTTGATGGAAATCCAGTTCTTTTCTTTTTGTGTTACTGTCTTTTGTGTGTTTATATGTCCTTTCTATTCTCTGGTGTAGTTTTTTTCTCAACAGAACTCTCAGGCTTCATTTTTGGCTGTGAGGTGCGGTTTGATGACTCATGACCCCAAGGTGTCACGCCCACAGAAGTATATTTTCAAAATTATTTCAGGAGGCTCCTGTTCACACTCTTGAACAGGGATTACTGTAGCCTCTGGCGCATAGCCAAAGCCGCTGCTTCTCGGCTCAGCATGATTGAGGAAAACTGTTATAAGATTTCCCATTCATTTAATTCCTAGATCTAGGGAGTGTGCAGCCTTCTACTCATTTGTTCTTGCCTTAGTACATCAGGTAGTACCGCCCATGACGGCGTGCCATGGGTAATGCGGTTGATACTTCATCTCATTCCTAGATCTAGGGAGGGTGCAGCCTTGTACTCATTTGTACTTGCCTTAGTACATCGGGTACTAATACCCATGATGGCGTGCCATGGGTAGTACGGTTGATACTTCATCTCATACCTAGATGTAGGGAGGGTGCAGCCTTGTACTCATTTGTTCTTGCCGTAGTACATCGGGTACTAATACTCATGACGGCGTGCCATGGGTAGTACGGTTGATACTTCATCTCATACCTAGATCTAGGGCTGGTGCAGCCTTGTACTCATTTGTTCTTGCCTTAGTACATCGGGTACTAATACTCATGACGGCGTGCCATGGGTAGTATGGTTGATACTTCATCTCATACCTAGATGTAGGGCGGGGGCAGCCTTGTACTCATTTGAACTTGCCTTAGTACATCAGGTAGTACCACCAATGAGGGTTTTCCATGGGTAGTATGGTTGATACTTCATCTCATTCCTAGATCTAGGTCTGGTGCAGCCTTGTACTCATTTGTACTTGCCTTGCGTTAGTACATCAGGTAGTACCGCCCATGACAGCGTGCCATGGGTAGTATGGTCGATACTTCATTTAATTCCTAGACCTAGGGAGGGTGCAGCCTTGTACTCATTTGTACTTTCCTTAGTACATCGGGTAGTACCGCCCATGACGGCGTGCCATGGGTAGTACGGTTGATACTTCATCTCATTCCTAGATCTAGGGAGGGTGCAGCCTTGTACTCATTTGTACTTGCCTTAGTACATCGGGTAGTACCGCCCATGACTGCGTGCCATGGGCAGTGCGGTTGATACTTCATCTCATTCCTAGATCTAGGGAGGGTGCAGCCTTGTACTCATTTGTACTTGCCTTAGTACATCGGGTACTAACACCCATGATGGCGTGCCATGGGTAGTACGGTTGATACTTGATCTCATACCTAGATGTAGGGCGGGGGCAGCCTTGTACTCATTTGTTCTTGCCTTAGTACATCGGGTACAAATACTCATGACGGCGTGCCATGGGTAGTATGGTTGATACTTCATCTCATACCTAGATGTAGGGCGGGGGCAGCCTTGTACTCATTTGAACTTGCCTTAGTACATCAGGTAGTACCACCAATGAGGGTTTTCCATGGGTAGTATGGTTGATACTTCATCTCATTCGTAGATCTAGGGCTGGTGCAGCCTTGTACTCATTTGTACTTGCCTTGCGTTAGTACATCAGGTAGTACCGCCCATGACGGCGTGCCATGGGTAGTACGGTTGATACTTCATCTCATTCCTAGATCTAGGGCTGGTGCAGCCTTGTACTCATTTGTACTTGCCTTGCGTTAGTACATCAGGTAGTACCGCCCATGACGGCGTGCCATGGGTAGTACGGTCGATACTTCATTTAATTCCTAGACCTAGGGAGGGTGCAGCCTTGTCCTCATTTGTTCTTTCCTTAGTACATCCGGTAGTACCGCCCATGACGGCGTGCCATGGGTAGTACGGTTGATACTTCATCTCATTCCTAGATCTAGGGAGGGTGCAGCCCTGTACTCATTTGTTCTTGCCTTAGTACATCGGGTAGAACCGCCCATGACAGCGTGCCATGGGTAGTACGGTTGATACTTCAACTCATTCCTAGATCTAGGGAGGGTGCAGCCCTGTACTCATTTGTTCTTGCCTTAGTACATCAGGTAGTTCACCCATGACGGCGTGCCATGGGTTGTATGGGTGATACTTTATCTCATTCCTAGATCTAGGGCTGGTACAGCCTTGTACTCATTTGTTCTTTCCTTAGTACATCAGGTAGTACCGCCCATGACGGCGTGCCATGCGTAGTACGGTGGATACTTCTTTTCATTCCTAGATCTAGGGCTGGTACAGCCTTGTACTCATTTGTTCTTTCCTTAGTACATCGGGTAGTACCGCCCATGACAGCGTGCCATGGGTAGTATGGTCGATACTTCTTTTCATTCCTAGATCTAGGGCTGGTGCAGCCTTGTACTCATTTGTACTTTCCTTAGTACATCGGGTAGTACTGCCCATGACGGCGTGCCATGGGTAGTACGGTTGATACTTCATCTCATTCCTAGATCTAGGGAGGGTGTAACCTTGTACTCATTTGTTCTTTCCTTAGTACATCGGGTAGTACCGCCCATGACGGCGTGCCATGGGTAGTACAGTTGATACTTCTTTTTATTCCTAGATCTAGGGCTGGTGCAGCCTTGTACTCATTTGTTCTTGCCTTAGTACATCAGGTAGTACCGCCCATGACTGCGTGCCATGGGTAGTACGGTTGATACTTCATCTCATTCCTAGTTCTAGGGAGGGTGCAGACTTGTACTCATTTGTTCTTGCCTTAGTACATCGGGTAGTACCGCCCATGACGGCGTGCCATGGGTAGTACGGTTGATACTTCATCTCATTCCTAGATCTAGGGCTGGTACAGCCTTGTACTCATTTGTACTTTCCTTAGTACATCGGGTAGTACTGCCCATGACGGCATGCCATGGGTAGTACGGTTGATACTTCATCTCATTCCTAGATCTAGGGAGGGTGTAACCTTGTACTCATTTGTTCTTGCCTTAGTACATCGGGTAGTACCGCCCATGAGGTTGTGCCATGGGTAGTACAGTTGATACTTCTTTTTATTCCTAGATCTAGGGAGGGTGCAGCCTTGTACTCATTTGTTCTTGCCTTAGTACATCAGGTAGTACCGCCCATGACTGCGTGCCATGGGTAGTACGGTTGATACTTCATCTCATTCCTAGTTCTAGGGAGGGTGCAGACTTGTACTCATTTGTTCTTGCCTTAGTACATCGGGTAGTACCGCCCATGACGGCGTGCCATGGGTAGTACGGTTGATACTTCATCTCATTCCTAGATCTAGGGAGGGTGCAGCCTTGTACTCATTTGTTCCTGCCTTAGTACATCAGGTAGTTCGCCCATGACGGCGTGCCATGGGTAGTACGGTGGATACTTCTTTTCATTCCTAGATCTAGGGCTGGTGCAGCCTTGTACTCATTTGTACTTTCCTTAGTACATTGGGTAGTACTGCCCATGACGGCATGCCATGGGTAGTACGGTTGATACTTCATCTCATTCCTAGATATCGGGCTGGTGCAGCCTTGTTCTTATTTGTTCTTGCCTTAGTACATCGGGAAGTATCGCCCATGACAGCGTGCCATGGGTGGTATGGTTGATACTTCATCTCATTCCTAGATCTAGGGAGGGTGTAACCTTGTACTCATTTGTTCTTGCCTTAGTACATTGGGAAGTACCGCCCATGAGGTTGTGCCATGGGTAGTACAGTTGATACTTCTTTTTATTCCTAGATCTAGGGCTGGTGCAGTCTTGTACTCATATGTTCTTTCCTTGGTTCATCAGGTAGTACCGCCAATGAGGGCGAGCCATGGGTGGTACGGTTGATACTTCAGCTCATTCCTATATCTAAGGCTGGTGCAGCCTTTTACTCATTTGTTCTTGCCTTGGTTCATCAGGTAGTACCGCCAATGAGGGTGTGCCTTGCGTAGCAGTGTAGATACTTTCCCAGGTGTTGTACACCTCTGAAGGTGGCACCATTCCGAGGGGACGTCTCATCACCACAATGCTGCTCGTGGGTTGGTGTTGCAAGCGATTCAAAAGGCAGTTTTGTTGCTTTTAACGGGTACTTTGCCCATAGTGGCACTACGAGTCCATGGACTGATTGATTGTATGGAACCCTGTGTCTTTGGTACATGTCCTACTTGACACGCTCAGCCTGCTTTGTTCTGCAAAACATTCTGCCTGAGCCACCTATACAGGATACTGTGTGTACCGAGCCAGTACGGTATCAGGTGCCCTCCGCTTTAGGGAACCCTGTCTGACATTCTGAGGTATGTGGGGGCTAAGTGACCCACAAACCAATCTTGTGAACTGGAGGGGTGAAAGGGTCCTCCGGGCCATAATATGCTTGGGGCTGAGTAGGAACGGCTGCATCTTTGAAAGAGTGGAAAGCCCAGTACCGGCATCTATAGGATCAAAGTACACTCATGAATAATACATTTCAAAGACATACACTGCATGTGCATGTACAACAAATGTTACTGTACCCCTATGCTCAGGGTTGCCTCTGTCTTCACAATGTTGTGTAACTTCTGCCCTGTAATTGATTCCAATCAAACCAGGAGCTCCCTGTTTAAAGAACCATTTCAACTAACGAAAGATCCAATGTGCAAATACTACAGATTTGTTTGGATTAGTAGTTGTGTGCTGAAAAATTCCCCTAATGGTCAGCTCTGGAAAAAAAATCTACCTGAAATGTTTGTTGACAGCTCACATAAACCCCTTAAATGCTGGCCCTTTCTCCTCCTCTCGCCCACATGACGAGCACTTTTTTAGATATTTAGGGTAGCTCGTTGCTGTTCTTTTTGCCTTGAACTCTGATATAATGGTAGTGATTTCTGGTCTCTGCGCACTTTAGCAATGTGGCTCAGTGTAAAGTGTGTGCGCTCTCTGAGTGTGTGTATGGGGGAATGCATGGGGGATATGTGTGTCCATGGTAGTTCCTGATGTGAGAGGAGTGCAGGGGCGAGTTTGGTATGTGTGAACTCGTCGTTGTGCGCGGATTTATTGTGACTAGTGTAGAATTGCCACTTTTTTTTCAAAGTTGGCATTTCTGTGTGCAGTGAATGGGAATTGGCTGTCTGGCTTGTGATTGACAGGAGCTGGCTGGTGTGCTTGGCTCCAGGAATCAGGATGGGTCTGCCCGGTGGTGAATGGCGAGATCTGCATGTAGATGGGAGGTAGGAGGTGCACCTGGGACCAGAAAAGGGCTGGGCCTTCCCTCTACAATGCTGGCACCACCTCCTGTGGTGCGTCTGATGTCCCTGGCCTGTCCTGTGAATAGAGAGGGGAGCTGAGCAAAACAAAGTGCTCCAGAACCAGTTGCATCTGGTTCTCCCCTTTGTTGTAATTTGGCAGCGATGGGGTTAGCATTAGCTGAAGCCATCCTGTATTTAGAAGTTATCTTGTCCGTTTTGTGGAATCCATTTTGTATTTCTTGCAGCCATCTTGTTTGCCATGTGCTACCGTCTGCTCACCATGCGCTGTCCTACCTGCTGTTGTCTGCCCTTGAAATCTGCCTAGAAACAGGTTATATTTAGCCTCTTCTGCTTCGCACATGCTCAGTTGAGCTTGCAGCTGTCCTTGCAGCTGTCCCTAGTTTGTAAATGGCAGCATGTGTTCACCACAATTAGCAACTGTTAGCTCCTCCCACTCGTTGACTGTGCATTTTCTGTATGACCTTATATTTACCTAAAACCAGCATTTTGTACTTGTACCGCCTTCTTTTGAGCCCCTGTGTGGGTATAAAAGGACCAAGCTCCTTCCATTCAGGGTGCTACTTCATACATTACTGAAGGGTGTTGTGTGAATGTAGTTCCACCTCATGAGGTTTATTGAATCTTGTATTTTTTATTCCAGTTTCTGTGCCAACTTCTATTCTATGGTCTGAGGACTAGGCCTTGCTGAGGCTTACTACTACAAATTGGCGCTCCAACGCGAGGCTCATTGGCGACTCGGATGCCCGAAGGAGTGGTCAAAACGAAGGATTGGAATCTCGCTTTGGACGCGATCGCTGCCCGAGGCGACCCGAGTCTTGGCAACCACAGCGTTTTTCCTTACATTCTGATCTGACCATCCAGGTGGTGCCGGTCCTCGACTGAGATCTCTTCTGTTGATTCACGTGCAGTGACCAGTTGGTCGATTTGAGAACTTGGCAGTTGGAATCTGGACACCAATTGATTGGTAAGAGTTGTTGGATGCCTCACTTGCTGTTGTTTTTTTATGCCTTGGATTGGTAAGGTAGTTTAGTAACGCTTACTGTGGCTATTGATTTGTAGCATTGGCCAATCTTTGAAATTCGTAATATATATATTGCAATTTATATAGGCAGGTAGTGATGAGATTTTTCCTCTACTTTGAATTGATTTGAACGGCGCAACGTACGAAGAGTACCTTAAGCGCTACTTTGATTATAATACTTCATATTCTGCACTACTTTTGGCATGCCTGTTTTTAGCACACTTAGTAGGATGTGTTGCTTTTGTAGTGGTACCAGTTTGAGACTCGATGAAGCACAACCGGCCCACCCGGAGGGGACGCCTAATAAGGACATATATATTAAGTATGGTATTTCTTCTATAATGTACAGCACGTTATGGAATAAATATACTAGGAAGGATCCTGAGTTGCGTTGGCCTATGCATGGGTCATTTGATTTATGAAAGATTCAGTATGTGGAACAATGTAAGTTTAGGCGAAAGGCTAGGCACGATATGTTTGACTGTGTACGAATGTGGGAGACAGAAGTACGTGAACGAATGAAGCGTGAGCAAGCCTTGATTGAAAAAGAACAGCAAAAGAACATTTATGCGAAGGCATTAGATTTGAAAAATACAGAACTGAAAGAACTAGAAGATAGGGAGCGCCATTTACAGGTAACTGGCCAATACGCTGTTAGGCAACCCCTTTATCCTATCCTTAATAAACCGCAAGATGATTCCCTTTTATTAGATCGTTCTCTGCCTCCATATACTCTCCCTTCTGCGCCTCATGAGTCGGATGAGGATTCCGCCACAGATCAGGACAAAACACGGGAAACTCGCTCTATGTTACCAGTAGCATGTTCCGGAGAGCTTAGATCGGATTCTCGTAAAGCCGCCCATAACACTGATTCTGCTTCTGATATATTAGATCACATAAAGGATTGGCAGGAAAGGGAGCAAATATATTTCACAGAGGTGTTTGCCGCGGAAGATGTTGAATGGTTTAGGAAACATTCAGAGGGATTGGAGCCTGTTGATGTAGCAAATGATTGTAAGCAAATGTATGATGGTCTTTTTGTCTTTTCTCAGGTGGCTGACTATCAGGCGTTTGGTTAAATTACGTGTTGAGGCGGTCCGTTTGCGAGAGGAGAAAAAGGCAGCAGACGCAGCTGCACAAATGTCTCAGACCGGCGTGACACAAGCTCTATCTTCAGATCAGATAAGACTATGATAGTTCATGCGAAACCTATGCGGGAAGCCGCACCTTTGTACGTTTCTCCTAAAGGAGCGGGTATGAGTGATAAGACTTCCGCGGATGAAAAAGGTTATTTTATTTATAATTGGGTTTACACACCTTGGAATAGAGGGGATGTTATGGCTCTTAAAACTGCATTAACTGATCCGCGGAAAAAATCCAGCAGCTTTTTATGAGGAAGTTGAGGGTGCCATTAGTTCCTGTACTATGACTGTGCCTGATATTCATTTGTTTTTCGGATTGATATTACCCCCTGACATGTGAAGAACTGTTAGTAAAGTTGATGATAATGCGACTATTGGGGCATTATAGAATCAATCAATCAATCAAGAAATGTATAGAGCGCGCTACTCACCCGTAGGGGTCTCAAGGCACTGGGGGGAGGGTGGGTGGTGCTGCTACTGCTCGAACAGCCAGGTCTTGAGGTGTCTCCTGAAGGTGATGTGGTCCTGGGTCAGACGTAGGTTGGCGGGGAGAGAGTTCCATGTCTTGGCGGGCAGGTAGGAGAACGATTTTCCTCCGGTGGTGGTCCGCGGATCCATAAGATGGCGGCGAGGGCAAGGGTGTCGGAGCGGAGCTGGCGGGTTGGAGTGTAGAAGGTGAGGCGCCTGTTGAGGTATTCAGGTCCGGCGTTGTGGAGTGCTTTGTGTGCGTGGGTGAGGAGCCTGAACATTATTCTTTTGTTGACGGGGAGCCAGTGCAGGTCTCTCAGGTGGGCGGTTATGTGGCTGTGTCAGGGGATGTCCAGGATGAGGCGTGCGGATGCGTTCTGTATGCGCTGGAGTCTGTTCTGAAGTTTTGCTGTGGTTCCTGCGTATAGGGCATTTCCATAGTCCAACCGGCTGGTGACAAGGGCCTGGGTGACCGTCCTTCTCGTTTCGGTGGGGATCCACCTGAAGATCTTTTGAAGCATGCGCAGGGTGTTAAAGCATGAGAACGAGATGGCGTTGACTTGTTGGGACATGGTGAGCGAGGAGTCCAAGATGAATCCTAGGTTGCGTGTATGGTCCATGGGTGTCGGTGGGGAGCCCAGCACGGTGGGCCGCTAGGAGTCATTCCAGGCAGGTTGTGATGTTCCCAGGATGAGGACCTCCGTTTTGTCTGAGTTTAGCTTCAGGCAGATATATTTCATCCATTCCGCGACGCCTTTCATTCCTTTCTGGAGGTTGATTCTGGCGGTGGCTGGGTCTTTGGTGAGCGAGAGGATCAGCTGGGTGTCGTCGGTGTAGGTGATGATGTTGAGGTTGTGTTTGCGTACGATGGCAACGAGGGGGCTCATGTAGACATTGAAGAGGGTCGGGCTGATTGAGGAGCCTTGGGGTACGCCGCAGATGATTTTGGTTGCCGCGGACCGGAAGGGAGGGAGGCCGACTCTCTGGGTTCTGTCGGAGAGAAATGAGGTGATCCATTCCAGGGCCTTTCCTTGGATCCCTGCGTTGTGGAGGCGGGATCTTAGAGTTCGGTGGCAGACGGTATCGAAGGTGGTAGAGAGGTCTAGAATGATGAGGGCGGCGGTTTCCCTGTTGTCGAGCATGGTCCTGATGACGTTGGTGGCTGCAATGAGGGTGGTCTCGGTGCTGTGGTTGGCTCGGAAGCCGGACTGGGAAGTGTCGAGGGAGACATTAGCCTCGAGGAAGGTGGTCAGCTGTTTGTTGACGGTTTTCTCGATGATCTTCTCTGGGAAGGAAAGAAGGGAGATGGGCCGGAAGTTCTTTAGATCCTTTGGGTCCGCTGTGGGTTTCTTCAGTAGGGCGTTGATCTCGGCATGCTTCCAGCTCTCTGGGAAGGTGGCGGACAGGAAGGAGTTGTTCATGACGTTCCGGAGGTGGGGTGCGATGATGGTGTCTGCTTTGTTGAATATATGGTGAGGGCAGGGGTCTGATGGTGAGCCAGAGTGGATGGTGTTCATGACGTGGGTGGTGTCCTCGATGCTGAGGTAGATACAGGTGCTAAGAGTGTCGGTGGGGGGCGTTGGCTCGGTGGCTGGTAGCGGGGTCTGGGTTGAAGCTGTTGTGTATGTCGGTGATCTTGCGGTGGAAGTAGGTGGCGAGTGAGTCGCACATGTCTTGCAAGGGTGGGATGTCGTTGGAGTTGGCGCTGGGGTTGGAGAGTTCTTTCATGATGCTCAAGAACTGCTTGCTGTTGTGCAGGTTGTTATCTACGCGTTCTTTGAAAGCGGTCCTTTTGGTGGTGCGGATCAGTTGGTGGTGTTTGCGGGTGGTGTTGTTGAGGGCTGTATTCTGTTTGGTCGTAGCGCCATGATTTATTTGTGTTCTTGAGGTCGTCTGTGAACCAGGTGGCTTTCTTGTTGCTAGGCTTTACGGAGGTGTTTTTAGTGGTGTGAGGGCGTAGGCGCAGTCACTGATCCACTGTGTGAGGTTGCGTGCGGCGGTGTTGGCGTCAGTTGTGTCATTTGGTGGGTTCTGGCTTAGTGATGTGGTCAGCTGGTCTGTGGTGACTTTGCTCCAGCATCTGCGGGGGATCTGTTGTGGGTGGTGGTGGGATGTGGTCTTCTGGAAGGTGAAGTGGACGCAGCTGTGGTCTGTCCAGTGTAGGCCGGTGGTGCGGCTGAAGGAGACATTGTTGCTGGCGAAGAAAATGGGATCCAGCGTGTGACAGCGAGGTGGGTTGGGGTGGTCACCAGTTGCTTGAATCTGAGGTTGGCGAGGTTTTCAAGTAGGGTGGTGGTGTTCTTGTCGTTGTTGGTCTCCAGGTGGAAGTTCAGGTCGCCCAGGAGAATGTAGTCTGCGGAGGTGAGGGCATGAGCACTGATCAAATCGGCGATGGCTTCGCTGAATTGTGTGCGTGGTCCCAGGGGTCTGTAGACGAGGGTTCCTCTGAGGGTGGTCTTGGGGTCGGTGTGGATCTGGCAGTGTAGATGTTCGGCAGAGGGGAGAGCGTCCTCGGTGCTGGTCATGACTCTGATCGAGTTCCTGTGGATGATGGCGATTCCTCCTCCGGTTTGGTTGATGTGGTCCTTCCGGGTGATCTTGTAGCCGTCCGGGATGGCTACACCGATGTCGGGGGCTGAGGAGGTGTTCATCCAGGTTTCTGTGAGGAAGGCGACTTCCGGTGCAGTTGTGTCGAGGAGGTCCTGGAGTTGGATGGCGTGTTTGTTGATGGAGCGGGTGTTGAGAAGGATGCACTTGAGGTGATTGTTGTTGCATGCTCCAGAGGGCGGGGTGGCGGTGCGGAGGCAGGTGAAGTTGCAAGTTCGGCAGGAGAAGGGTCCATGGGTGCGCTTCGGGGTGGCTAGGTAGCAGGTGGATGATCGGCCGGTGTTGAGTGCGTGGAGGGTGGAGGTGTCGTATGGCTCCTGTGTGGGTCAGGGGTTATTGCACTGGGCCCGGTCCAGGCACGGACAGGCGCAGACGGGCTAGGCCTTCTAAATGGAAGGACTTAGAACGACTGGATGTAGAAATGGAACCTGCACAGAAACCGTGTCAGTTAATTCTAGATCTCCCCACAGCTATATTAGTTAAATTAAAGATGATTATCCCCCCTAAAAAGATAGATTGGGCTATATTGGCATCATGTAAGCAAAAGGATTCTTTACACGCTTTGAGGAGGCATTCCACAATTTTAGTGGCCAGTCATTAATGGATGACACAGGCAGACATCTGTTCATAGATAAATATGTTGCCAACTTGTTGCCAGGAATAGCTAGTCGCCTAAAGGCCAGTGAGAGCTCATGGACTACCTCTTCTCCGGTTTCTCTTTTGACTATGGCTCAGTATTATGAACGCCAGGAGTTAGAGGCGAAGGGCTGTGAGGATTAAAAGACGAAAGACTTAAAAACTAAGGTTATGATGGCTCAGGCTTATGGTCCGCCTTTCAGAGGTAATGATAGAGGTAGATGTGGCTCTTATGGTTCGTCTTTTACTCGTTCAAATTTGTCCATTAGCTAGTGTGCATACTGCAGGCAGTTGGGACATTGGATTTCATATTGTCCGGTGCTGCGTGCTCAGCAGTGTCCACGTGGTCGGGAACAAATGAGAAATCGCTCAGGATATTCAGGGCCTAGAGAAAGCACAGGTGATTGTGCTAGGTTTGATGCTAATACACATGGGCAGGATGGGTTTAACACGTTTGATAGGCAAAATCAATATCAAATGTCCGACTATGTGCCGTCTGATTTTCAAGATTCTGCTTATGCATAGGATTGCCTAGGATGGGGTAAGGAATCAGTTGAAGTTCCAGTAGATCAGAAGGGTCCCTATGTTACAGCACATTTTTTAGAATTGGGGTCTCTGGTTGGCACAGGTAAGTACTTGTGACAAGCAGGGACCCTCTCCTCTAGTCAGGGTAAGGGGATTACCCTCTAAAATAACCCCTGCTCACCCTCTAGGCAGTGTGGCGCAAGCAGACAAGGCTTATCTCAGAGCGTTATGGGTTAAGCATTTGTGAACACATACAGTAATTCCGTGACAACACCACACATGGACACCACACCAGGTTTTGTATAAAAATAAGTATCTTTTATATAAAGGCCAAGCACAAGACCAAATAACGTAAAAATAGGCCACAATACTGTTAGGAATGCAGTTCTTAGTTAAAAATGTGCAGTTTTTCAGTTCTGTGCACTTCGCGCTGTCTGTGCGTCTCTCACGGGGACGAAACTTACCTAGGCAGAGTCAAATAGGCGCCGCGGACTCTCGGGTCCGGTGCGTATAGAACCGCAGTGCGAGGCATACAGTTACCTTATAACGATGCGGGCGAGGCACTGTGGAAGTGGAGGCGAACCAGGAGCGTTGTTGGCCCTGCTGCGGTGCGGACCCCGGCTCTCTGTCGGCGTCTCGTGTGAGGCATAGAGCAGGGGCCACGGGGAGCGAGTCGGACAGTCCTAGACTTTCCAGCGTCCACATCCGGTGCTTTGTGCGCGTCGTGCCTTCAGAGCGGGGATGCCATTTAGTTCAAAGCAGCGCGGTGCGGGTCAAACTGTACGCTGCAAGCGTGCGAGCCGTACTCCGCCCTGCGGTGCGCTGCGTACTTCAGAAGGCCAGCGGCTCGGACACGGCGAGCGATGCGGCTCGAAGGGGGGAGGGTGATGCGGTGTGCGGTGCAGCCCAGCTAGCTTACGGTGCGAGCTACGACTTGTAAAGAGAGCGGAGTCACACGGTTCAGTGGCGGCAGCAGCACAGGTTCCACGGCAGTCAGGGCTTCGAGGCGCACTTTAGATCGCAGGTCTAGCAGTCCCGGGAAAACGGCAAATTCCAGCAGCTCTTTGTGAAGGCGTTGGGAGTCCAATAGTCCTGGGACTCCGTTCAGGGGGCAAGCTCACTCACAAGCCCTTGGAGATCTTAAAAGAACAAGTTGAAATAAAGTATTTTCCAGTCTTTTCCTCTCTGCTCGCAGCAAGGCAACCACTGCAGGCCAATCCCCAGGTCAGGGACAGTATTCCTCCTGGCATTTTTCCCAGTTCCTTCTCGTCGGGCAGAGGTTCTTCTTGTTTCAGCAGGATCTAATTTCTTGGGAGCAGGGTCCCAATATTTATACCACAATTCTAATGTTCTTTGAGGCCAGGGGGCCTTTGCCTAGCTCAGTCCAGTTTTTAAGCACTTTGTTGACATGATTCTGACTTTTCTTTCAGTGTGCAGGGCAGAGACATAAGACGCTCCACAGGAGGTGGAGCCAGCATTATGGTGGCAGAGCACAGCCCTATTCAGAGTCTAGGTGCACTCCGCCCACCCATCCGGATGTAATCTTCCTATTCACCACCTGACTGCCCAGCCTGTCTCCTGGAATCCCCCAGCCCTGTCTCTCACAGAAACAAGACAGCAGATACACATCATAGCAGAGGCGGGCTGAAATGGTTAGGCAAGCAAATACCATCTTTCTAAAAGTGGTATTTGCAAACACAGAACATTAAAATAAACTTTCCTAAAAAACGTATTTTATTATTCTGAGTTCAGGCATACTAAACTCGGATTTCTACCACGTTCCCTGAGTCTGTTAGGATCATAGGATGTAACAACAGCCCATTCTGGCCTATGAGAACAGGTAGCCTTCCAATACTGAATAACTAAAATGGCTGTAATTCACTATGAGGACATGCCACACACATCAGGGCTTGTCCTACCTTATGCTTACAATGCACCCTGCCCTTGGGTCTACCATAGGGGTGACTCACATGAAGTAAAGGGAAGATTTAGGGACTGGCAAGTGGGTGCACTTGCCCAGTCAGCATGACAATACCAGACTGCACACAGGTTCTGCAATGGCAGACCTTAGATACATTTTACAAGGCTGCTTCTGTGGGTGGCACAACCAGTGCTGCAAGCCCACTAGCAGCATTTGGGCTTAAAAGCCCTGGGCACTCCTGGTGCACTTTACTGGGGTCTGACAGTAAACCAAATAAGCCAATCATGGAATCCAATCAACATATACATTTTATACAAGGAGCACTTGCACTGTGGCACTGATTGGCAGTGGCACAGTGCTCTGAGCAGCTAACACCAGCAAAACACATGCGGCACAGTAACAAAAAGTTTAAGGGAGACCCATGCCAAGTTGCCAGGTCTAACACACATGTTTTGGGTTCTACTGATCAGTTTCTGGTTGATACAGGAGATACTCGTAGCGCTTTATCAAAACATTTGGTTCTGAGGACTCCTCTGTCTGGCTTAACCATTACATCGATAGGTTTTGATGGAACACCTTCCCTTAGCCCACTGTCACAGCCTCTTTCATTCCATGTTGACATATTACTGCTCCATGGCTGTTTTTGCTCTCTTCGAACACACCAGACAATATTGTGGGTCTTGATATGCTCAAGTACTTCAGGGCTACGATACGATGTTCTCCTGAAGGAGTACATGTTATTTTGAATGACAATTACCCCGTGATTGAGATATCTTTTCTTGTTAAAGAGGATACTGCATTAGCTTCACTCCCTAGTACTTTGTGGGCTATTTCAGTCACAGATGTAGGACAGATGGTTATCCCACCAGTGCATATTAGTGTCAAGGAGGGTGCTTCATTGCCACGATTGCCTCAATATAAAATTTCTCAAGAAGGCGAAGAAGCACTTACACGCATTGTCCATGATTTGATTAAGGTTAGGGTTGTGGAGGAAGTCTCTTTTAATGTTTGCAACAGTCCTATTCTTCCTATTTTGAAAAAAGATACTGACACTAGGATTGAGAGATTCATTATTGATTTGGGAGAAGTTAACAAGATTGTAGTACCGCAATATCCTCTGGTTTCTGACATAACAACACTACTTATTTTGGTTCCTCCAACAGCAACTACATTCTCCGTGATAGACTTGAAGAATGTTTTGTTTTTGATCCCTATTCATCCTGATAGCCGATATTTGTTTGGTTTCACTTTGAATAATCGATCGTATAGATTTTGTAGAGTTCCTCAAGGCTACACTGAGAGTCCTAGTATTTACAGTCAAGCATTGAAGAGACAGCTTGATTCTTTCGTTTTGCCTAAAGGAGTGGCTCTCACACAATATGTTGATGACATCTTGTTGTAGAAAACGGGAGTTTACCTATGCCTCTAGTATTAATTCAAACAATGAATGCCTGAATAAGGATGAACCAAATTTTATTAGTTTATCCTGACACGGTATACAACTGTTACAACGAAGTTTTTACCACGCACTGCCATTACAACGCAGGCATTACCACGCATACCATTACAACGCATTGCGCTGGGGGGCGCTCTAGGATAGGGAATAAGTATAATTTTATATCCAACACCTTCCCTAGTGTCCACGGGGACTGGAGTTGGAATATAAAATTATACTTACCACTATCCAGCACCTCTAAGCGCTATGCGTTGTAACGGTATGCGTTGTAAATACCGCGTTGTAATGGTATGCGTGGTAAAAGTATGCGTTGTAACGTCATACATCCTCCTGACACTTAGTTTATGTCATTTTTCTTTTCAATTGATTATTGAACTTATTTTATATCTAGACAAAAAAGACCATCGTCAACTTCACATATTGCCATACAATTTACAACATGCTGAACCACAAATCATAAACATTTATAATGAAAAAACATAAAAATGAACAAATGAGTTTAGATACAAGACAAATGTGCTCAGAACTTCCCAAAATGAATCGGTTTACAGTTACCAAAAAACAATAAACGGAAAATACAATTATCAGATTAGTTCCTGTGGGGTGAAAACAACTTTTTGATACCACCCCAGTCCCTGTTGAAATGTCAATATATTTAGTGAGGGAGTGAATGCCATTTGACAAACAGATGTCGTTGGCATTAATGTCTTTAACGAATAAATGTGTTCGGCTGGTGCATGTTCTTTGGATCTCCTGGATAGTAGTTCCTTTCTGACTCATAAAAACTATTATATTTGAAAAGAATCATTGGTGTGCGATTTTCTCATTCCATTACATATATGATTACTCTCCCAGTGTAATTTTACTCCCAAGTGTGCTCTGGACTTTGTTCATTTAACTTTCACCCAGTATTCATGCACTTTCGGGCAGTGCCATGCAAGATGTAAAAAGTCTGCCATGTCAGTACCACAACGCTTACAACCCACTTCCTGATGGAGGCCATACCTATAAAGTCTCGCAGGAGTATAGTAAGTTTGATGTAAGCACTTAAAATGCAGTATCCTTAAATTGCCATTTGGCGTTATCATTTGAGTGAGGGAACAGGCAGTCTGCCACTCTGCCTCAGTAAGGGGAATATCCATTGCCTCATTCCATCTTGCCAGCGCCTTGTTTGTGTTATTGGCTATTTCATCTTGCGCCATAGTGTTTAGTCGTGATACTAAATGCGTGTTTTTGAGGAGGATATAATTAGTTGCAACGTGTTCAGCTGTGGGGGTTCTACCGGGTAGCTGGGGTATAATTTCTTAATCGCCCCTTGAAGTCTGTGATTTGTAAAGCAAAACAATAATGTCTGATTTTATTATATGATAAATCTTGCGTCGTTTTGAATACCCCATTGTGATACAGATCTCCCATGTTGTCAATCCCCGCTTGATGTAACAAGCGCATACCAACCTCATCTCTCGTAACAGAAAGTTCTGGGTGGTGATGCAGTGGTAATGCTGGGGCATAGAGGGGTAATTTACGTGCTAAACTACCTTGCTTATGCCATGCCGCATTAGTAGCATCAATGGTGTTAATGTCTTTGGAGTGCAATGGCGGTCTATGGTGCGTTACAATTCCATTTAAGGGTATTGGCAACGCATCACCTTCTTCTATGGCAGTGTGTGTTAAGTACGGATTCGGATGGGACCAATAGGTAGCGTACTGCACCTGGGCACAAAGATAATATAGCAGGAAATCGGGCACGCCGAAACCGCCTCTAGAGTACGGTAGTGTCAAAGTTCGCAACTCTATACAAGCTTGCATACCTGCCCAGATCAATTTAAGCACTAATGAGGACAATCTTCGGAAAATCTCCGCTGGGGGGAATCAGGATATTATTAAAAAAGTAGAGAAGTTTTGGTAGAATGACCATTTTCACTATTGCTATTCTGTCTGCTAGAGATAAAGGCAACTGTATCCAGCGACTTATCTTTTCTTCCAATGAGGAGATCACTCTACCGTAGTTGGCTCTAATAACGACCTCTGGATCCCGGTGGTACCAGACTCCTAGGTATTTTATGGGGTCAGTTTGCCATTCCAAGGGGAATTCTATTTGGTGTGGAAATGTAGTATCAGTCAATAGGATGATTGAAGATTTTGCTCAATTGATTTGGAGCCCAGACTGTCTCCTAAATTTTATATACTCGCGTAATAGTGGGGCCAACTTCGGTTCTGGGTCGCGTACATAAAGTAACATATCATTAGCATAAAAGGAAATATGTAAGGGTCTATTTGGGAACTTTAAGGCTGAAGAACGATGTCCCTGCCGAAGTTTGAAAGCTAGAGGTTCAAGTTCCAGCGTGAATAACAGAGAGGATAAGAGGCACCCCTGCCTCGTCCCTCGCGCTATAGGTATCGGATCAGAGATATAACCATTTGACCCGGATCCTAGCTACAGGCTGTGTGTACAGTAACTGAACCCACTGAATATACATAGGGGGAAAGCCCATCCTCCGGAGCACCGTCAGAAGATACGACCATTCGATGGAATCAAAAGCTTTGGCGGCATCTAACTTGACTGCCACTGCCTTCGTACTGGGTATCAAATAGTGGGAGAGCGCGAACAACGTCCGAGTGTTGTGTGTAGTTGCCCTAGATGGTATAAAACCGGACTGATCTGGGAGGACCAAGTAAGTCATGAGGCTGCAACCGTGTAGCAAGTAACGTGGCTAAGATCTTAGAGTCAACGTTCAGTAACAAAAGTGTCCTATACGAGTCACAGGTTTTAGGGTCCTTTGCAGGCTTTAGGAGGGCAATCAGTACCGCTTCCCTGAGGGAAGGGGGGAGTATCATCTTATCAAAGGCATCCCCGTACATCTAGACCAAATGAGGGGCTACCAGGTCGACAAAAGCTTTATAAAATTCACAAGTGAACCCGTCGGGACCCGGGGCTTTACCGTTTGGTAATGATTTATTAATGTCTGTTATCTCTTCTACAGTGATTGGCAACAACAGGTAGGCCCGCTGCACATCCGATAGCCATGCAATGGCAACGTCTGCCAGATAGTCCATAACCTCCATTGACGACGCCACCGGCTGCGTTTCATACAGCGCGCTATATGTTTTTACAAAACCTTGTAAGATACCAGTTGCGTCCGTTCTTAGATAACCATCTTCCCCCCGTATTTGCAGCACGTTTTGGGAGCTACGACCTTCACAAATTTTTGATGCCAATACTCTGCCTGGCCTTCCCCCTTCACCAAAGGCCCTGGCGGTGGGACGTCTGGACATAAATCTAAGTTCCTCCTCAGCAAATGACTGGTACTCAGTCAGTACCTGCCTAATTTCCCCCAGTAATTGCAGATTTTGTGTGAGTTCTTACTCGTTTTCAGGCGCTTTCAGCATGCCCTCGCAGTGCGTATGTTGTCCACGTATATCTCTCAAGATCCCAGCATGCGTGCTTATACATACCCCTCTCAGGCTGGATTTAAAAGCCTCTCATAAGAGGCTCGGGTCCTCAGTGGAGGGCACGTTCAATCGAAAATACTCTTTAATAGCCGTGGCAATGGTATCTGTGTATATCTGTAAGTGCTTTTGTATTAAATCGCCAACTATAGGGGGGCAGCACATATGACGGTACCCTAAGGGACAGCAAAATGGGGTTATGATCAGATAATGTTTTGGGCAAGTGCTTGACATCTGTGGTCCAATGCAGCGCCGCTTTTGATCCAATCCAGTAATCAATACGCTACCAACAACCATGTGCCACTGACGTGTGTGTCGTTGTCATGCATCCCGGGTCCTGTGCCCTCCATATATCGTATAGTTGAATTTCTGTCATGATATCTAATACCTTAGCCCTTGCCCTCTGGTGTGGTACTGTAGTATTACCTGAACGGTCTAGGTGTTCGTTCAAGACGAGATTGAAGTCACCTCCCCATAGCAACGTTCTACCCAGCTCTCCGTGTAATTTCTGACAGACCTCGTGAAAGAAGTCAGGTGCGTCTATATTTGGACCATATGTATTGATAATCGCTACCTTCTGCCCTCGAAGTGTGCCTTCAACGATGATATATCTACCTTGATTGTCCGCTACTGTAAGCTCAACTCTAAAATGCGTGCCTTTTTTCACCAAGACTGTGAGCCCTCTAGAGTATGAGGAATACGTGGAATGATGGATTGATTCAGCCCATTTGCAACCCAAGTGACTGCTAGTGTGAGGGGCAATGTGCGTTTCTTGTAGCAGCAAAATGTCGACGTGCAATCTGTCAAAATAAGCGAACACTTGCATAATTTTTTTGGGGTTGGTAAACCACGTGAGCAGATTTAAGTGCAACCGACTTGGTTCAGTGGTAGTCTTTTCCGTCATGGATGATTGAATACAAATAGAGAGTAACGTGGGCGCAGTATCCTTTCCCTATACAGCAACTGTGGTGTGGTAATACAAGAATCTCACTACAAAAAAAACCTCATATGGGATCTCAGCAATGCATCTCAAGTGGTCAGGTCCGCCAAACATATCCAAACCCCAACACCACCTCCCCCCTCCCACTTCAGCATCCCAATCATGCCAAAGACATATCCCAATACAGAATCCCCCTCTAAACAACAACTTCATGGGGAACTCTTGTGTGACGGTCCGCCCAGGGCACACAACACCATCCAAATCAATGGATGTGGACAGACCACGATCATTAGTAAAGACTAAATCCAAACAAACATTGAAATAATATTGACAGTAATTCAAATGTCGCTGTAAACTTCATACCATATTACTGTGTGCATACATTTTCTAGACAAAACAGGCTGCAGTTTGTAGATCCTCCCCACCCACAATGGAGAGAGACAGACACGAACATGTGAGCAATCAGTTCATCACCTGCACAAGGCAGCTCTGGCATACCCCCTGTGAAATAATATAGATTTAGTCCGGAGGACCACACCCCCATGCTTGCTAAGTACTATGCATCTGAATTCCAAATCTTGTAAAGAATGAACAAACTCTTCCACTAATGTAAATTGCAAAAGGAACATTACAATCAGCCCTTTCAAAAATGTAAATGATGGAAACAATGAGCAAGCAGCATTACCTAACCATCTATCGTCCAACATGTTCCCAACATACAGGACAAGATATATACCTGAGGTCCGGCTTTGCCAGTAACTAACCTATGACAAATTCCCACCTAGTCTTCAGGTGAACTAAAGCATCACATGGAATAGGTCTGAGGTTAACACCTCTGACGCCTCAAAAGAGGACCCAGCAGTAGTAACCGCCCTGACATAGAAGATAGTCATGCCCACATCTCACAGTATGAGGACGGGATATGCATGAAATCCACCATTTAGTTCAGTAGTCTTGCGGTTATATGTCCCACGTCACTACCGCTGGTAAATCCTACCATTGGACTTCTATCGGTCGGTGCAGCGTGTAGCACCGGGAGGCCCAGCTTGCATACCTTTTGATCAAACCTTGCACTTACCGCTCAGGGATATATCAGTCCCGAAAGAGTACGTGGTACCTGAGTCAGCCAATTCGAATGTTTGCAACGCAGACCCAAAGATAGCAGTGATGATAATATGGGTCCAGGACATTCCACGCTGTGCCTGTACCTCAGTCCGAATCTCGTTGCTGGTCAGCACGTTTTTGTTCTTTGCATTTGGTGGCAATCTTCTTGATGAAATCCTGGGCTGCCTTCGGAGTCTGGAGGATTGTTGGTTGACCGTCCCAGGTTACCTTCAAACGCGCAGGATAGAGCATGGCGTACTCCACCTTCAGCTCTCTCAGTTTCATCTCGGCATTGGCAAATTCCTTGCGGGCCTGTTGTACAGCCACCGTGTAATCCGGATAGAACTCCAGCTGATTGCCCTGATATGACACTTGTTGTTTCTCCCGTGCCATCCGCAAAATACTGTCTCTATCCCTATAATTCAGGATACGAGCCACTATGGGTCTGGGGGGAGCACCTGGTGGTGGACGAGGTGCTAGCGACCTTTGTGCACGTTCTACTATGACGATCGAGGACAAGTGTTCCACTCCGAAGATCGCCTGACACATCTCCTCCACGTACGTCTCCATACGGCCCGTGTTGGTTAATTTGGGTACACCTGCCATCCTAACATTGTTTCGGCGAGATCTTGCCTCCAAATCCTCCGCCTTGTTTTTAATCACCTCCAGCACTTTTTCCATCCCACCACATTTAGTAGGAGTAGCATGCGCCTCGTCTTCCACTGCCGTGATGCGGGTTTCAGCGGCGTCCAGGCGCTCACCTTGTTTGTCCAGTTTCGCTGCCATGCTATCCACACGATGTGTAAGGTGGTCCAGCTTCCCATTAATGTCCTGTAAACTGGACTATATTGCTTTGAGGAGTGGTAGTGTCCGTCTCAGCATCTGTGTCGGAGTGCGCCGCAGAACCCTTCGTCTGCCTTTGTGATTCAAAAGTAAGCTTCGGCTGTTGCTTGTCCGGTTTACCCATTGTGGAGGACAGGGTCACCACCCATAAGCGCCAGCAAACAACTAAAATGGAGCAGCACCAGAAGATGACCGGAATACCACTTCAATGATGGAAGTCGTCTAAGCCGTCCGCAAGGACACCACAGCAGATGCTCCACCACACAGCAGGAATGTACCACATTGGCAGTCGTGATCAGTTATACTTGAAGAGGACCCAAGGCCTCTGGTATGGGGCTGGCCAGGTGGAGGGTGAGTGCGCTAGATGGCGAGAAGCGCAATGCCATGGAATTACGCGTCTAGGGGGTCTACCAACCGCCACACTCGAGGCCGACCCAGAGGTGGCGTCTACCATGAGGAACAATGGCCGCAAACACCATGGTGATGATTGATGCGTGCACTTGATGTGAGGTGTCAGAGTACGGGCGGTACGGTACAGCAAGGGGCCCCACCGTGAAATAAACACCTCCACTCACCACACAGAGGCACCCAGAGAGCACAGCACAGCAATCCGGACTCGATGTTGCAGCATTGATTGGTCGCACCAAAGGCGCCTCAACACACCAGTCCGATCAGGTCAACATGGTGCGGTTTTCCTCTGTATTGCGCCAGAGTCCAGTCCAAGCCACATTACCATTGTGTAATTTCAGCCTGCCGAGCAACCACCCTGGTTCGGCAACCCTGTGGCCAGACTTGCGGCCCTACAAACATCTTGAGGAGAACGGCCTTCTCCTCCTAACAACCACCATCACATTCCGGGTAGGAGCCTCACGCTCCATACATCTTGCATGTTGAACTTAAGAGCAATTCACTCGTTTTTATCCCGCAAACCACTTGAGCTCACCCTAACTAGAATTGCTGGACATTCTAAGGACCATTCTGTCTGGCATCTATTGTTCTAACATGGCAAATGTTATGTTCTAGTCCTGATGATGATCCCGATAAGTAATGAGCATGGGATCGAATCGTCGACATTTCTAAATAGTGCCACAAATGCCCACTGTGTCTAACTATTGTGGTTTCTATTTTGGCTAAAGTTGCTGAAAAGTATCTCTAAATGCACGGTGCCACAGCTCAAAGTCTTTGCCTGTAATTTTTGTATTTTTGGTTTTGTTTAAATTGTCTGTATTGGTATTCCATTCCCCCGCACCTCCCCCTCGTTGCAGGGTACAGGCTTGTGCCTCACTGTAAATGTTTGTTTTGAATATCCTTGACTTTATTTCCAACATTTTATGGATAAAACTCCTTGTCCGGCTGGACATCGGATGTATATAGTAACCTATCACGGTCTATATTCCATTATTTTTTTAATTTACTGGTTGCTTAGGACCATTGTTCTCTGAAATATAAGAGTCCAGTCCCGGGGCATACAAAATGGCCGCCACGCGGCGCCAATCGTAACACTACCGTTGTCTGCAGAGTTAGAAGACCACAGTGCCCCTCAATGTTTTGGCAGTATGTCAACCACAGCCCACTCAGCGTCCAAGTGGCCACATCCAGTCTGTCCACACATAGACATTGCTATTTCATGCCGAGACAGATACACAATATGGCCGGTGCCCGCACTTTATATCCCGACCACTTTGAGATGCGCAGGGGGCCGCCGTAGAGCCAGGGGGCATTCACTGCAGCCAACAGAGGTTTCAGCCCGGCAGGAGGGACACGGAAGGTCACGCACGGGGAGCGACAGTACATCCTACATGGCCCAGAGATCCGAACGTAGCAGTGTGCAGGAGGCCGCTATGTTCACACGGCTCCCACATCTCCGCCGCAACCATCTGTATCGCTCTCGGCACCGGCAGGTGTCCACAGTCGTTGTCGCATCACACATCAGAGATAGGCACTATTGCAGCTGGACCCACGCTCCAGTGTTTCCGCCCCTCAGTACCGCTCACCACGCTCTCTGGCTGCCTGGTAGTGCGGCGGCCACCTTCTTGTTGAGCTCCGTTCGTTGCACCCAAAGAGCTCGGAAACTGATTCTTCCTCAAATCTGCCCACAATCAGGTCGCAGAAGCGTTCCGCTGCAGCCCGGCATATTCCGATTGAGTTTGCTGTCAAGCTGCAGATAAATATCATCTGTTTCAAGGGTGATACTTGCGGGACAGAGGTCTGTCCGGCGGAGCTGTCTCAACAGGCAGCCATCCCACAGTGCACCCTCTAGCGCCCCCTCCGAACTCTGCAATAACTTAAAATATGTCCTAGTGGTGGTATGTGCCTTCAGTAAATGGATAGAGGCATACCCTACATAGGAAAATACAGCTCTCACTACAGCTAAGGTGCTTCTAAGGGTTTTTTCCCCAAGATATGGTGTTTGTACATTTTTGTAGAGTGATAACGCACATTATTTTATTGGGCAAGTTGTTGAGCATGCCCTAAAAGGATTAGGGATCAAGCAGAAATTCTATGCAGTCTTACACCCACAATCAGAAGGATTAGTGGAGAGGTACAACGCTACTCTGAAGCTGAAGTTAGCGAAAATTCTGGCTTGCACGTCCCTGAAGTGGCCAGATGCATTACCTCTGGCATTGTTGTCCATAAGATTGGTGCTACACTCATGATCCGGGCTCACACCTTACAAGGTGGGATTTGGAAGACCGATGAATATTTGGGGAGTTCCTAAGCCACGCCCCATACATGATGTACCTTGTGTTCTGATGAATGATTATTTGGCACAGTTAACCAACAGTTTACTCTCTATTCATCAACAGGTCGAGAAGCTCTTCCTGACTTCCTGACAGATCTACAGGTGAGGCTCACGATCTCTGGTCTTTGAGAGGTCGAACAACTTGGAGCTGAGGTGGTGAGGACTGGAGCAAGTGCTATTGGCTACGAGGACAGCAGTTCAAGGGACGTACCGGAAGAATTGGGTTCACAGCACTCACTGCAAACGTGTGTCACCTACCTTTGTGGAATCTGCTGTGCTGACCGACCATCCAGAGATCCTGGATACGGAGAAAAACCAAGCCATCCCACCTGACGAATCTGAGGAACCACACGTTTTCTGGAGCATTGTGATACCATCTGAGACCAAGGAAAAAATATGCCTTGTGAAAAAGACTGGTTGAGCTACCGCCCTGGGTTAGTGAAATGGAACGCCGATATGGCAAGGTGGGGATCAGCCCTGCGTAGTGTAGTGACACCGGTCTTGACCCTCGGCGAAGAAATCAGTGGCTGCCCAGGGATAAGAGCTCCAACGATTGTTTCAACAAGTTTTGCAGAAAGATCGATTATTGCTGGTGCTCGAATGAATAACAAAAGAATCATTTGTGCTGTAGGGTTTGTTGTTACTATGGTGGCTATAGCAGTAATAGCTTGGTTCATGGAGAAGGTGGCCCCTGTTCGACAGCTTTTTGTTGCCACTACTCCAGTGCCAGTGGAACATCATTACTTCACGCTTCCGTATCATGAGCAGAAGCATCGACAATCTTACTTGAACAACACTTTTATTCAAATATTGCATCATACTCATAATGCCACGGATAGTACCAACTGTTGGGTTGTGTGGGAGGATACTTGCTCACCAGGAAAAGGGAGGAACACCTGTCATTCCTCTTCCATTCTCACACAATGGTTCTTGTCAAGCTTGGTTTGCGCTTTTGTTTGACTCTGGAAAGCCTTCAGTAGGTGGGATTAACTTTCACCTCAATAAAATATGCTATCAACACAAATATGGTTATCTTCAAGCTAAAGGGACTAAATGGGAATGGGAAGAGTATCAACCTGACAATATTTTGACACCATATGTCTTTACAAATATTAGAAATATTAAAAACAATGGACCTTTCGTAATTTCTGTGACAAGAGCTAAAGCAGATTTATGAATTAGGGGTATTGGGAGAATTCCAGTCGGGAGAAGTGAATGTACTGTAGTTCTGACCATTGAAGGTGCTAATAACAGCAGTTTTACATCTTCACATAATACTTATTATGTGTGCGAAAATAAGGGATACTATCAACTACCTGTTGGGTGGTCAGGGATCTGCTATGTGTCCTTTCTGTTGCCCCCAGTGTTTTTGGCACCTGCATCGTATCACAAGGACTATAGACTGTACAATGACATTTCCTAGAACAGAAATAAGAGAACAATAAGTATGGATGAAGTGGACCAGACCGATACCACTTTGCAACAGTATCTGGATTTCAACGTAGGGTTGTTTTTCTCTGTGGGCGCTGCATTAAACAGCAGAAAGATAAGGCAATTGACTAGAGTTATGGAAGCTGTTAACAATCAGACAGCTATGACACTTGCGAACATTACAGAGGAGATACAAGTTGCAAGGATCGCGGTTCTCCAGAACCGAATGGTTCTAGATGTGGTACTGGCTGATCGAGGTGGTGCATGTCACATCATTGGGTGTAGTTGCTGTGTCTTCATCCCGGACCACTCACCTTCAGTATATGATGCAATCTCTAAACTGCATTAGATCGCTGCAGAGATCCTCCCAGAGACATTTTCAAAGTGGATATGGACACTCTTTATCACTTGGGGCTGGAAGCTACTGACTAGCTTATGCATACTACTGGTGATACTATTCACATGCTGTATATGTATACATTGTGGTCCTATACTTTGCTCTATTTGCATCACTGCTTGTACACCTGTTAAGAAAAATGTTGCTGAAATAAAAGCCCAATAAATGCTGCATAAGGAGATCAATGAAATAATGCTAATAGATGTACAGGATGCATATCTAGACTACCCCAGATAAATAATTGTCTTCAGCTAATTCTAAAAGGGTCGTCTGTTGTAATTTGGCAGCGATGGGGCTAGTATTAGCAGAAGCCATCCTGTATTTAGAAGGTATCTTGTCCATTTTGTGGAATCCATTTTGTATTTCTGGCAGCCATCTTCAAGTCAAGTCAAATGATCTTTATTCGGAATTAATACATCCATAAAAGCACAAACAGGTTAAAGCACAATGAAATTGATTAAAAACATTCATTTTACTATTTACATTAAAATAGCCTTTTTCCAGTAAAGTTGGAGCGGCCATGTATAAAGCAGAGAAAGTGCAGATTACAGTGCTACAAAAATTCACAGTTTACAGATATTTTACTTGCAATTTATAGTTTTCACGATAGGAATCATTTGCATCGAACTAAACATCCAAATGTCTACGTGCAGATAAACCGTACACTAATATACAGATAGCAAGAAGTATAGAAAGCGCAAAGTACTAATGTTCATCAAGCGTATTCCATACTCTTCCTTGATCGCACACTAGCTTTAAGGAAACAGCTTACACAAAATATCGCCTCATCAGAGGACAACATTTGGAAAGTTCTTATTGCCTGTTTGAAATCCCTTAGGTCATATTTGCGGCAATACGGCATTAGGTATTGAAGAGTATACATTTTATAAAAACCGCAGAAAAAGAAGTAATGTATCAAGCCTTGTTTACCTCCTTCAGAACAAGGACAAGCCAACTGTTCCACATTTTTATTATAACCTAGTGGGAAGCTTAATAAGTTTACAACACTTCCATCCCAAAATCGGAACAAGAGGCTCCTGTTCCATCTTCCCAATGTTATTAACAAATATCTCTGTGGTGAAATTAAAGTTTCATTTCCAGGTTCAACATGGGAAGTGTATTTAATAACAGAAATTTTAAGATATTCTGATCCTTTCCGTTCCTCACCATATAAGGCATACAATGCCCGTTTAACTATAGTCTTGTGTGCATGGACAATAGTGCTTGGAGAACTAAACAAAAGGCCGATGCCCACACTAGATAGGCTGTTCTCAACAGCTTTCAACCATGGTACAAGGTGTGATCTTTCACTTTGTAGGCAGTCAGATATTATGCTGCGGGTTAGATGAGCTGCTGGGTTTAGCCATATTTTTAGCCAAAAAAGGGCAGGCCTTGATCGGATAAAATCCTCCACATATGGTAATTTTAGCTCGTTATGACAAATGAATGTAGGGGCGCGGGGGGTACCCCCCAGGACCTTCCTGCAAAATCTGTTTTCCTCTATCTGGATGGGCGTACTATTACAATAGCCCCAGACTTCGGCTGCGTAAGTTCCCGTAGGTTGACATTGGGTACGGTAGATGTTTAACAAAGAACTAACAACATCAGCCTTTTTGGGTTGCCGAAGTGATAGGATTGAGTTGATAGGTTTGCCCATTTTAATTCTTCCGTGAACAACATGTGGCTGCCATGAGCCTGTATTAGAAAATAGCAGTCCTAAATAGGGAAAAGTGCTTGTGCATTTTAGGATGTTTTCACCTGACTTAATTGAGGTGATGTTATATTTTTTGGGTCCACAATTCATAATGAATGATTTTTTAAAGTTAGTATTGAGGCCCAAATCTGACATAAAATCGACAAACCCGGAAATTAAAATACGCAGTGCATTGGGAGTACGCCCTATTAGCACTGCGTCGTCCGCATATAGCAGAGCAGTGATGGGGTTGTCATTTATGATTGGAACATCCTTAGTAATCTTACTCAGGCTGCTACTCAACCCATTGATGTACAAGATAAAAAGCATTGGGGCGAGTACACAGCCCTGTCTAACACCCCTGCCAATTAAAATATCATCTGAGGCTTCACCCTCATTATTGATGCGTACTCTGGCCTTTAAGTCCCTATGTAAATAAGAGAGAAAATACACCAAAGAGTCATCCAAACCATAACTAAGCAAAAGTGACCACAGACTAGAATGATTAACGAAATCAAATGCTGAACTTAAATCCATGAATCCAAGGTACAACGGGGATTTTTTTACAATAGTGTACTTGGCCATTATCAGATTCAAATTCAGACATTGTTCGACAGTGCCCACATGGCTTCTAAAACCCAGTTGACAACAGTGTAGGACATCGTTGTCCTCTGCCCAACTCCTAATCCTATTAAAAATTACCCTCCCGAGAACCTTTAATGTATTGTCAATCAGTGATATCGGGCGGTAACAGGCAGGGTCCAGTCTGTCAACCTTTTTGAATATAGGTACGATAACACTATTTGACCATGATTCGGGAATTAAGCTGTCGGATAAATTATTAAATAGGTTGCATAGTAATGGGGCCCAGAAGTTAATTTCTGATTTATTTTGATCTATTGAAAGACCATCAGGTCCGGGGGCTTTATTACTCGCACTCTCTACTATGGCATCTTCGACCTCGGATAGTGCAATATTTAGGGGTCTCGGAGTCATAGCAGGAGAAACAGTGGCTGGGGGGGGGGTCCTGATACAGCATAAATTTTGGAAAAGTGCTCCACCCATGCCTCTCCAGTTATATTACAAGTGATTGGTTTAATATTAGAGCCAAAGGATCCCAGAGACTTAACCTCTCTCCAGAAACCAGTGGTGTCTTTCAGTGCTGCGGTACGGGTTAGGGATTCCCAATGGTCAATCACTAAGGCCTCAGATCGAATACGTAGCGTGGTTTTGTACTTAGATCTCATTTCACTTACAAGTTGCGGGTCCCTAGGTTTGGTTTTTAGGGCCGCCCTCAGTTCTATATTTGCCCTAGAACATGAAGAGTCGAACCAGCGGGGACCACAGTCTTTACCAGCCCGTGCAGGTTTCGAAGATTCTCTTTTAATAGCCAGACAGAGATTACTAAAGGAAGCAGCCACAACTTTGGCCGGTATATCATGGGACAAACAATTCTCGATTACTGTTGGGTGTTTGTTGATAACCCGTGCTAAGATATCTTTGTTATCAACCCCTTTCCATACCAGTCTTAGTCTATCAGTGGAAACTCCCAAATTTTGTACCCCCGTTTCAATACTCGTCACATCCTTTGTATTCCCCAGGTTTTTTACATACACTCTAATCGGATAGTGGTCACTATAGGCAGAACAAATAACTTCCGCTTTTAAGGTTATATCGCTCAGTGAGGGAGAAATAAACATATAGTCTATTGTAGAGGCGCACCCCTGTCCAATGTAAGTAGGTGTCAGCATGTTATGTTCCGGCGATTTCCATTGCATTAACTAAGTCTCTAGATGCTAAATAATCTCTCAGTTCCTCGCCATTTCTACATGGTGGATTATTACGGTACATAGGGCACTGAAATCCCCTCCAATGCAAATTCCGTCAAAGGTTCCATATTTCTGCCCCACTATAATTTCATCAATAAAGTTAAATAAAGTCAAAAAGTTATTATTAGGGTGGGTCACAAAATCATTATTATAAAAATTAATTAAACATAATTTCAACCTGTTGATGTATTTTACAGCCATAAAACATTTGCCCTGAGTCTGGATCAGTTTAGTTTGTACACCTGTTTTTATTTTTACCCAGATGGAGAGGCCCCCACTGGGGCGGCCCATAGATGAAGCAGAGGCCATTAGATTATGGCAGCTAAAATCCTCTAATGTGGATACGCTCGTGCACCAAGTCTCCTGTAACATCAGTATATCACAGTTTGTGTAAACCCAGTCTGACCACTCTTTAATTTTTAGTTTAGAACTGAGACCCGCTATGTTCCAACTCACAAGGGATAGTTCAGAGCCCTGTACAATAGTTCTTTGGTTGGAAAATTGTTGACTGTTTACAGTAAGCGGAAAGGGTGGTAAAGTGTCCAATGGTGATTCAAGATTGGGTACCAAAGGCGGATCGTCCATAGTCATGATGTCCGAGTTGGTCACTGGTGGTCAGTCTAGCAAGTCCAGATCCAAAAGGGGTGCAAACCTATTATATATCTTGAGGGGGAAAGGAGCTGGTTGAAATTGCCTTTTTGGTGGTCTATAGAAAAAACTTAAAGGCAGTAAGGTTGCAACAGTAGAAATACCAGAACAGTTGTTGTTTCTGTTAAGCAAGAATCTTACTGTACCAGGATTTTTGAAGCTAAGCACTATACAGTCACCTTCTGTATCTTTAAATAACGACCCCACCCAAGACACCCTACGGGCTGATAGAATCTCTCTAGAGATATCATATCCAACCCCTTTGTGCTTGGTTAACCAATCGATGCATTTATTGTGCAGTTGGACCCAAGATTCCCCCTGACCCTCCCTCAGTTGTGGTACGCCTGCTAAAACCAGGACAAAGGGGCAAGCGTCAGGTGGTAGATGCAGGGCAGGCCCTTGATGTTTAAATGGCCTGTTCTGCCCAGAATGCCCTGCTCCCCAATTGTTGTTAGAGGTAGGCCCTACTGCTGTGGTTGGCTGGGTAGGGCCACTGTTCCGGTTGTTAAAGCTAGAATTAACAGTGGCGGGTGGAGGCGGATTTGTGGGTATGGGCGGTGGAGGGGGTTTAGATGGTGGGTTGGCTGATACCTTATTATTAGCGCCATTAGTGCGACTAGGTAGGGTAGTAAGTGGTACAGTAGGTTGTTTAGGTCCGGGAATACTATGACCCCCGGCTGGTTTAAGACAGACATCATTCTTTCCTTGCAATAAGGTGTTACTAACTGTCTCAAGTTCTTTCAACAAGCGATCTGCCCTGATCTGATCCAGGGTAACAGACCCCTTTCTTTTTGCCTCTTCGTTTTTTACCAGGTTTTCTAATCTGTCCAGTCTTTTAAAAACATTATTAAACTGTTTGATCATTTGCTTCTCTAAACGGCTAAAAATAGTGTCAACTATAGTCTCTATGAGGTTACTATTTTGTTTTGATAGGGCATTATTTTCTCCCATTAAGGTAGTCTGTGTCCATATCGTATTAGAATTTCCCATTTGGTTACTAATGGTTGCAGAAGGGATGCCATCAGTGTCCGCTGCAGCTTTATCATCTATATGAATAATTTCTACCCCAGATGGTTTTTGTTTATTCCACAGGCTCTGTGGCGTTGGTTGGCTCTTGTTAATTGACGGTTGTTTCCTTTTATTAGCGCTTGGTTTAGCTGTGCCTCTTTTGCGCTTTTCCCCGCCCAGTTTATTGTTAACTTCCAGTGTCCCATTAGCAGTAGCGTCAGCCTGTGAATTGATTGTTATAATGGGATCCGCCTCCGCCAACAGAGGCTCAGGAAGTATAGATGCTGATGCAGGTTTAGAAATTACAACTGTTGGTGATAGCGGAATTCTGGGGATTATTTGCGATGATGTAGACTGTGTGGTTATATTAGTGCAGCTCAAAGACATTCTTCTTTCCGTGTCAGCAATTTCGTTAGTAACCAGGTTAAGGGCGTTTTCAAGTAAAGTTTCAAACGTGGGAGGGGGAAATGGGAAATTGTCCTGGCCAACAGTTTTATCAATTGAATCCATGACTACAAAGTATTAACTCACTCACCGCAGTCACAGTGTTAGAGGGGTGGCCCGCCCGACCACTGTAGTCCACTGACGGCCACAGACGCCCGCGCGCGTCCCGCGGGACGGGAGGCGTGCCCTTCTCTTAAGGCGCCGCCTGGCGCTTTGCTGACGTTGCTCCCGCCGCGCCTGCCGCGGTGTTGCTGGGAGTTGTAGTTCCAGCGGTCCCCGGTGCCGGTGGTGTTTGCCGTTAGCCTCACGGCAGGAGAAGCTACCAGGGTTCTGCTGGCGGTGTAAGAACTGCCGTTTCCCTCACGGCGCGTAGTACTTTCTCACAGGATGACCCCGGGAGCGCTCGGCGCGCCCTTCTCTTAAGGCGCCGCCTGGTGCTTTGCTGACGTTGCTCCCGCCGCGCCTGCCGCGGTGCTGCTGGGAGTTGTAGTTCCAGCGGTCCCAGGTGCCGGTGGTGTTTGCCGTTAGCCTCACGGCAGGAGAAGCTACCAGGGTTCTGCTGGCGGTGTAAGAACTGCCGTTTCCCTCACGGCGCGTAGTACTTTCTCAAAGGATGCCCCCCTGCCATCTTGTTTGCCATGTGCTACCGTGTGCTCACCATGTGCTCTGTCCTACCTTGCTGTTGTCTGCCCTTGAAATCTGCCTAGAGACAGATTATATTAAGCCTCTTCTGCTTTGCACATGCTCAGTTGAGCTTGCAGCTGTCCTTGCAGCTGTCCCTAGTTTGTAAATGTCAGGATGTGTTCACCAGAATTAGCAACTGTTAGCTCCTCCCACTTGTTGACTGTGCATTTTCTGTATGACCTTATATGTACCTAAAACCTGCATTTTGTACTTGTACCGCCTTCTTTTGAGCCCCTGTGCGGGTATAAAAGGACCAAGCTCCTTCCATTCAGGGTGCTACTTCAAACAATAACGAAGGGTGTTGTGTGAATGTAGTTCCAACTCATGAGGTTTAATAAATCTTGTATTTTCTATTCCAGTTTCTGTGTTAACTTCTATTCTATGGTCTGAGGACTCTGTGCAGAGAAGGGCGAACCCCTAGCACTGGTAGGTCTTGCTGGGGCTCACTACTAAACCTTGCCTGCACCTTTGAGACAAAGGATTTTGTGTATAAAAGAAGGGGCTGTGACCTCATGAAAATGTTCTTGTCTTTGCTACTTGAATCTACCAGGGGCGTGCTGCTGGTGGGGCCCAGGAGGGCCCTGTGTGCTGGCCCCTGGACCCTGCCCTGCCCCTGGATGCCTGGAGGACTTCTTGGGGGCCCTTCTCACTTTTGGATCCTGACAGAGGGGGGGCTTGCTGCTGGTGGGGCCCAGGAGGGACCGCCATGGGGGCTGTCTCCTTGCTGGAGTGCCCTGTGTGTGGGCCCCTAGGCCCTGCACTGCCCTCCCTGATGCCCAGGACTTCCTGGACCTTGTTCCCTTTGTTGTTGCTTCTGCCGGGGCTTGTTGCAGGCCTAGTACCCTGAGAGTGCTTTGCATTCTCACTGCAGCGCTGACTGTGTGCCGCTATTGAAAAGGCCCCCTGCCTGGGGATTCCCTCCTCCCAGTGAGCTTTGTGGGTGCCCTACCCCGCTTATTTTTGTATTGACTTGCAGGTGCCCACCATGCATCATATCCGCCTGCTTTTATATTTAATTTTGGGTGCCCACCCCGATTATAGCCGCTTCTTTATTTCAGCCCTAAAGCGGGTGCCCACCCTTCGTTTCACTGCCACGGCCTGAGCCGCGTTCTAGACCTTCTGCCGAGCTGCTGGTGTTTTGTAGGCCCGACCCGGAAATCAGGCATCCTTGCCTGACTGGGGGCGGGCCCCGCAAGCGTCACTTCCGCTACTCTCCCTGGCCAGTGAGAAGCCATACCAAGCCTCACAGGTTCCACGCCAAGTCAAGGTCCTGAGATGGGGAACCGGGTGAACCAGGGTACTGACGTGGCGGGGGTTCCATGAGTTGGGAGAGCCCCGTGTGCCGCTGCGACGAAAGGAGGGAAGCCGAGACCGGAGCACACGAGGAGCCCAGTGAGTCTCCAGAGCCTGGTGAGTGAGGGCTTCCTTCTTTGTTGTAGAGGTCCCCATTCCGAGGGGTCCGTGTTGCGCCAGCTTTTCTTTTCCGAGCCTAAATGGCTCCAACAGTTGCATATTGCCTCAAGAGCCCGAGTGGCTCCGCCAGTGGGCATGTCCTGTTTTAAAGCACCAGTGCGATCCACAGTATTTTGGGGGCAAGTTTTTTTTCCCTAGTGGCGCATAGTGATTTAAGGAGCCAGGGTGCTCCATGGGGCAGATTCATTCCAGAGCCTCCATGGCTCCAACGGGGCCCCAGTGGTTTGCAGAACCAGATGCCTCCCAGGGGTACATTATTTATTTACTGCGCCCGTGTGGCTCTAACGCCCCGCAGTATTTGTTCTAGAGACTAGAGGGCTCCAACGTTGGGCACAATTTGTTCTGAGGGCCAGTGAGAGCCTATGCCTTATTTTTGCATTCCCAGCTGCAAGAGCAAGTAGTGGGCAGCTACACCGTTCAGGTATTTCTTTCAGGGGACATGTTCTTTTGAACCTAGGAGTGAGATGCACTCCTTCGTCTTACCTTGGCCTACACAGCTGCGCAGCACTTAGTGCCAGCTGCATCGTTTAGGCCTCCCTATTATTGATCAAAGGCTATTTTTGATATAACCTTGTGTGGAGTTCCTTTTGTGGGGGGCCTGGGATGTTGTTGCTGGTGGGTGCATGCGCAAATGCTTTAAACATTGCCTCTGGGATAAGCCTTACTGCTCGTGCCATGCTACCAAGGGGCTGAGCAGGGTTATCTTTGGAGTGTAACTGCCTTGCCCTAATTAGAGTGGTGGTCTCTGCCTGGCTTTGGCGCACGCCTCTGCCAACCAGAGATCCCATTTCTAACAAGGAGGAACTCCTGGAGATGTCAAAAAGAAGGGAGGGGCAGTAACATTTTGCGTTATGTATGTACTATGTTTTGACCTAGTTACTACTTAAGGGTGAACTTCAGTGATCTGCTTACAGTGCGCAATATCCACAAACCTTATAAGCTGTGCACATCAGCGAAACTGCATGAAACTTTAGCAATTAAAATTTAGGCCAATATGTACAGTCCCAGAAACTTTATTTGCTGTGCGTATCAGCAGAACCATCATCCTGATTACTGATGGCACATATTTATACAGGGAGCAGTCACTTTAGTCTGGTGCTCAATTACATGTGTAGATGTGAGTCTGGTGGTGCCTGATAACAGAAAGGCACATATTTATTTACATACAATTTCGTATATGTATGATTTATTATTCCTATTACAGCCCCTTCTACCTTGAGAAGACCCATCCTAGACCAGTGTGTGGACAAAACACATGCCGACAAATCAAGGACAAAGGGATCGGGACATGGTCTAGGGACACTAACAACAAATCCTACATCAAACTTCACGTTTAACTGATGGAGAGCTAAGAGTGACCTGAAGCGTAATACTGAGAAAAAGTAACCTGGAGAATTGCTGCAAATTAAAATAAATAAAAAAAAACCTAATAAAGAACAACATAACCACAGCTGTGTGACCTGGAAGCCGATTATTTTGTCAATATAGCCATAGTTTGTGATTACCTTACAGTGCTAAAGAATGAGGGAAGGACTTGCACAGCAAGATAGTTCAAAAGTTAAATCAAAGTAATGGTCTGTGGCGTGCTCACAGGGGATTACGCTGTCTGTACCTCACAGCGAGAATGTAGAAACTAATGCAAAGCTCCCCCCGTTTGGAAGGAGGCACCCAGTCGCACAGCTCAAAAGTTAGACAATAATGTCTATAAACAATTCATCAAGGTTGATTCCACACAATGTTGAGGTTCTTTAAGTATTTAATGCTTGATCAAAAGTTCAATGTGGTTCCATAAAGCATAAACTTCATTCCAACAAAAACATCATCCAGTTATAAATCCTCCCCAATGCATTTCGGGCACATACAAGCCCTTCCTCAGGGGACAACTCTACAAACAAAAAAGAAAATGCCAAAGTATCACTGGATATGACCCATATAATACAAAAATTGCATCAATCAAGTCATAGTGTCATTAACCACATGTGCAAAACTCAGAACAGAGGGGTGAGCATAGGTCTCTCGAATCTAGTTTCCTCCAAACAGATTATGCCAAACGTATGAAGAAAATTTGTGAACGTTGTAATTACACTCATGATATAAAAATGAAGTACCTGGCCAAAATGTGAAAGTAGTGCTCCTCAGTGAAAATGGTAAAGAAAACAACGTGACGAAAGTAACCAACCACCAAAGCGTGTGTAAAAAAGAACATAACCCAAGGTGTGACGCTCTCGCAAGCGTAGTACTCATGGACAAATTACATCCGTGACTCTTAGGTCGCAATCTGTAAAACGTAAAGCAGTGATTAAAATGCGGTTTAAAGTAAACCGGCATATGTGCCGCGAAGGTAACACCGTCCCCAATGTGGAGTACTTACAGTGTCAAAAGGTTGTTCTGAAACAGCGTCTACTCAGTCTCGGGAACCCCACGGAAGTTCAAACTCAGAGGAAATTAATACCGGCTTCCCACGTATGCATGCAGATAGAAAGCGGACTAGTAAGAAAAAAGTGACGCCATGTTGAATAAGGGAAGTGCTCTCATTATCATCCGTGCTGGAAGAGATGGGAGCCTGGGGTGTCTGGTCACAGAAGCTCATTTACATACAAAGGGGGTGACAGCCTATTCACAACGCACAGCACAACTTGTTTACGTAAAGAGCTAGTACACAGAACACAGTAAAGTCTTGTGTCTCTTTATTTCATTTTCTTTATTATATCCTGCACCTCGCTCTCTTCTTCTCTTTCTCTCATTTCAATTCATCATAAATTACTCAAATTCACTATTGCTTTATCAGCACGGCACAAGTCAGGGGGTAGCCAGAGTTTGAAGAGGTCCCCCTACTATTATCTAGAAACAGGACTCAGTTCCACTTGGCTCCTTAGCCTGCGACTGATAATTGTTACTTTGTGCCCCAGCACTGCAGACACAGGCCTCTGAGTGTTTGTTTGTGTGAGTGGCGCAAGAGAGGAACAGAGAACTTGACAAAATTAGCCCTTCTATTGCTTAATACATTGTAAATGTGAAACACTTTGGGGCTTAGGGGCTGGATAAAGATTAACATCAGGAAACAAACGCAAATTAAAAGCACATTTTATTTATTCGCTGAAAACTCTTTAAAAATTTAATTTCCAAGTTCCACATATCTGTTTAAAAATATTTACACTTTTAGTAATTTCCAAGTTTAGTTATAAACTAATAGCTGGAAAAACACATGATGTATAAAAACTGAAACCAAAAACATATTTTTACGTTATTTTATGTTTCTTGTTTTTTGTTTTTAAAACAGGCCGTCAACCTTTCACATGAAAATTATTATAAGGGCCTGACATCACTACATGTGATGTCACTGTGATTTGCATATGATAATGGGCTCCTTCACTATTTTCCTTACTTGTGCCCTGTTCATTTGAATTACATGGGTGTATAGGTATTAAAATAAACATATAAATTCACAGGTGTTCTGCCCGTTTCTCTGGTGATGTCACACATTGACATGTATTTGGCTGCTTCTTCTATTTTTAGGTGAGTACAAATAAAGTGTTGTTCCCCCTCCTTCCATTTCTCTCTTTTTCTCCCCCTTTGTCTCTCTCGCTCTCTTTATCTCTCCCCCTCTCTATCTCCCACACACTCCTGTTAGCATTAGCTTCATGAATCTCAGCGCCACTTCTGGCATTCATACGACAAATCCTTCAAAACATTTGAGGACAAGGGATAATCAGTGTGGAAGACGAGTTGCTGGGAGTGCAACTGATTGTCCTGGCACATATATGCTTTTGATGTGGGATTTCGCTATTTCATAACATTCTTCAAACAGAGTCTGCTGCTTACAGTGGCTCAATTCTGGTAAAAAGTAGAGTTTGGCAAGTCACAAAATGACTAGGAAGAGCCAAGTTGGAGAGGAGCCACGGGATATAAAAATAGGTTATTTCTTGAACACCTGTGTTTCACTTTAGTTCATTACATATACTGCAGTGGCATTTGTTATTAGTAATGCATACATTTTACCAATGAAGCTTCATATCTCCATAGCCCTGACAACATGTCCACTCTGGGTGTGTCGGGTTTATAGGTTTTATCACTATTTCGACAACTTAGCTGAAAATACCATTGTTAGTCCCAGTATTGTTTCAGTGTTGCTTTTACAGGAAGTGTGATCAGGTGCGAGATAATTTTTTTCTTTGTATCTCTTCTTCATCAAATAAAAATGAAGAATGTTTCTTTTAATCCACATTGTGTCACTTCCCACTGTGTATCCTGGTGCATCATGTTGCCTTGCTTTGTGTACGGAAGTGAACAATCTCTGGTAACAAACACTTTTATAACTCTGCAAATACTGATATCTGTTTTTCTTCTTTACTGCTAGTCGGGTCTTCTATCAAAAGCCCTTCACACTTTCAGTACCCTTCTATGTTTTCTCCCTGTGTGTTCGCTGATGACTTTGTAGCTCTGATAATCGACTAAAATTCTTCCCACATTCATTGCACTTGAATGGTTTTTCTCCTGTGTGAGTTCGCTGGTAATACCTTAATGCTGAAGATCTGCAAAAGCTACTGTCACATTCACTACAATGATAGGGTTTCCCCCGTGTGTGTTCGCAGATGACTTCTTAGGTGTGATAACCGACTGTAGCTCTTCACACATTCACTGCACTTAAATGGCTTTTCTCCTGTGTGCGTTTGATTATGTCTTTGTAGGGTTGATAACTGACTAAAGCTCTTTACACATTCACTGCACTTGAATGGTTTTTCCCCTGTGTGTGTTCGATTATGTGTTTGAAGGTGTGATAACCGACTAAAGCACTTTGCACATTCACTGCACTTGAATGGTTTTTCCCCTGTGTGTGTTCGATTATGTGTTTGAAGGTGTGATAATCGACTAAAGCACTTTGCACATTCACTGCACTTGAATGGTTTTTCCCCTGTGTGTATTCGCTGATGTTTTTGGAGGTTTGATAAGTGAATAAAGCACTTTGCACATTCACTGCACTGGTATGGTTGTTTCCCAGAGTGTGTTCGCTGATGTCCTTGTAGGTATTCTAATCGACTAAAGCTCTTCCCACATTTACTGCAGTTGAATGGTTTTTCCCCTGTGTGTGTTCGCTGATGTATTTGTAGGTCTGATAATTGACTAAAGCTCTTTAGACATTCATTGCACTTAAATGGGTTTTCTCCTATGTGAGTTCGCTGATGATTCCTTAATGCTGAAGAGCTGCGAAAACTACTGTCACATTCACTACAATGATAGGGTTTTTCCCCCGTGTGTGTTCGTTGATGACTTTTTAGGTCTGATAACTGACTAAAGCTCTTCACACATTCACTGCACTTGAATGGCTTTTCCCCTGTGTGTGTTCGCTGATGTCTTTGTAGGTCTGATAACTGACCACAGCTCTTCCCACATTCATTGCACTTGAATGGTTTTTCTCCTGTGTGAGTTCGCTGATGATACCTTAATGCTGAAGAGCTGCAAAAACTACTGTCACATTCACTACAATGATAGGGTTTTTCCCCTGTGTGTGTTCGCTGATGACTTTGTAGGTATGATAAATGATTAAAGGTCTTCACACATTCACTGCACTTGAATGGTTTTTCCCCCGTGTGTGTTCGCTGATGATTTTGTAGGCTTGATAAATGACTAAAGCACTTTGCACATTCAGTGCACTTGAATGTTTTTTCCCCTGTGTGTGTTCGATTATGTGTTTGAAGGTGTGATAACCGACTAAAGCACTTTGCACATTCACAGCACTTGAATGGTTTTTCCCCTGTGTGTATTCGGTGATGTGTTTGGAGGTTTATTAAACGACTAAAGCACTTTGCACATTCACTGCACTGGTATGGTTTTTCCCCTGAGTGTGTTCGCTGATGACTTTGTAGGTCTGATAACTGACTAAAGCTTTTCACACATTCACTGCACTTGAATGGCTTTTCCCTTGTGTGTGTTCGCTGATGTCTTTGTAGGTCTGATAACTGACTAAAGCTCTTCCCACATTCATTGCACTTGAATGGTTTTTCTCCTGTGTGAGTTCGCTGATGATTCCTTAATGCTGAAGAGAAGCGATAACTCCTGTCACATTCACTACAATGATAGGGTTTTTCCCCCAAGTGTGTTCGCTGATGACTTTGTAGGTCTGATAACAGACTACAGCTCTTCACACATTCACTGCACTTGAATGGCGTTTCCCCTGAGTGTGTTCGCTGATGTCTTTGTAGGTCTGATAACTGACTAAAGCTCTTCCCACATTCATTGCACATGAATGGTTTTTCTCCTGTGTGAGTTCGCTGATGATACCTTAATGCTGAAGAGCCGTGAAAACGTCTGTCACATTCACTACAATGATAGGGTTTTTCCCCCGTGTGTGTTCCCTGATGACTTTGTAGGTTTGATAAATGATTAAAGGTCTTCCCACATTCACTGCACTGGTATGGTTTTTCCCCTGAGTGTGTTCGCTGATGTCTTTGTAGGAGATCTAATCGACTAAAGCTTTTCACACATTCACTGCATTTAAATGGCTTTTCCCCTGTATGTGTTCGCTGATGATTTTGTAGGTTTGATAACCTACTAAATGTCTTGACACATTCACTGCACTTGAATGGTTTTTGTCCTGTGTATGTTTGCTTATGAAGCTTGAGTAGTGATGACAAACTAAAGCTTTTGCTGCATGCGTATGATTCTTCTTTCTTGGTTAGTGTCTGTGGGTCGGGTATATATTTGTCTGTATCCCATAACTGTATTTCCTGATGGACCAACATGGCTGATAAAGCACTTGTGTTTTTCTCATACACTTTATATGTGTGCAGTATTTAGCACGTTTGATTTCTGTTTTAACAATAAAAGGCTATAGCCACCAAATATTTGCCAAACTCCTAATACATATTAGGTGTCTTTGTAGGTGATTGTGCCTTTAGATTGGATTATGGCTATGCACGCTTGCGGATAAAGATGTATCTTCCTTCTGCCGGTGAAAATTGTGACAGTCTGTTGTATTGTAGTAGAACTCCTCTTTCCTTTACCCGTCAGTTGTCTGGCTCCACTCTGTAGTGCTTTTCTCTGGTTACTGTGGTTTGGCCACAAAGAGTTAACAATTCACATAGAGGACTGAAGGATGGCTTGTCATCATTTTAGAAAACATAGCACTGCGGTAATCACATCATACCAATCCCATGATCAAAGCTGGTGTTGGACACTTGTTTATGTAGGAGGTGATTTGTTATTGTTATTGCCCTAATTTTCCTAAGGTCATTTCTTCATCTTGTGGCGTTGAGGTGCACAGCTCACATTCTCACAATCACTAAACTGCCCTTGATGCTTCATCCGGGATCTGTCAGTTTGTGTGCAGGTTCCTCTGTCGCCGACTGCGCTGATGTTTTCCTGAATACTGTAGCTCATTATTTCTGCTATTATTGACGATTTACAGCATTCGCTTCATTCTTGATGGTCATTTCATACATTCAAGGCTTGTTTTCTGCTGGATGTAAACATATTTAACATTACTAAATTGAAACATAATGGAATGATAATTCACAATGTTTAACTGGTAGTAAAAGACATTTCGGGGGAGATTTACCAAATCTCCACGCAATGCAGTGCAGCCCACCCCCCCCGCACGAGGCTGCGCTTCATTGCGCTACTGGTTTGGCGCAGGAGAGCACCATATTTTCAAAGATATGGCTCTCTCCTTCCCTTTCCCTTGCGCCAGGACTGATTACAGCAGCCCTGCACCATGCACACACCTTAGAACCCGAGAGCTAGCGTGTGTGAGTCCAGCATAGGTTTTGGACAGGAAGGACACCCTTCCTGTACAAAATACTATGCCTAGACATGATGGAAAGCTTTTCCCACTTTGTATACGTGTTGCACAGTGCAGCACGCATGCAAAGTCAGAAAAGGAAGGAGAAATGAAAACATTTCTCCTTCCTTGCGCCTAGTTTAAAAGGGTACAGTTTTCTCACGCTAAACCCAATCTACTGTATTTGGTAAATTGGGTTTAGCGGGAAAAACCTTGGGTGGTTGCACGGGAACTCCCATGCACCACCCTTGGCAGGCCCCCATGGCACAAAGTAATGCGACACAGTGCTATGAGTGGCTTCACATTAATTTTACGTTATTTGCTTGAAAGTAAATTAGGAAAAAAGTATTTTGCGCTGTTTTGTGCCACTTTTGTGATGCAAACACGGCGCAAAATGTTAGTAACTCTCCCCCTTCTTCTTTATCGCCTTTGAAACTTAGCAAGGAATATTTCATCATACACAGATATTTAACTAAAAGTTCTGTTTATCAGGTGACATCTTATTAATGTCTGAAAAGGAGGCGATTTACCAGTGTTTTCAGAGTATCTTAGCAAAGTATGGGAGCTCACGGAGCACCCAAGTGCTAGAGGCATAGCTTAAGATAGACGCATATGCTCAAGATTTCATTTAAAGAACAATACATTTAAGAAAAATAAATGGATGAGGCTGGGTTGCAAAATGTTCCGTAACTCTTTACAAAGTATACAACAAAAGTAACTCCATTCACACACTTCTTCTCGTTCCTTTCCTATTCACTTAAGATCATCTCATAAACCAACTCCTGTCTTTACTCGCTGTTCATAAGTCACCTTTGACACTTTCAACAGCTCCCTTGGTTCAAGCATTTCTGGTTTCTTCTAACCTGGAAGATTGGAACATTATTGTGAGTTGAGGGGGTTTACTATCGCCATAACATCTGTCCATCTCCATGAAAATGGTGAAGCTTACAGCACCCGGTTCTGGCCCTGAATGGCAACTTTATTAAGCAAGTCTTTAGTTCTTTCTAAAGTAGATAAAGTTCTGTAAGATGCAGCTCCTTCCGGGGCTTTTGTGTAAAACAGCGTGAGGGGTTCACTGTAAGGCCCGTCCTTTACATTATACACGCAGATATGGCAAACAAACGTTGATTCATATAATTTAATATTCAACAATATCAGTCATTTAGTACTTATAGAGATTCAATCACAACCAATAATTTACCTGACATATCCCTGCAGCAGATCTGTGCATATTAATCTTAATTCCCCCTTTTCCACCATTACATGGCATCTGACATGATGTTGTCTGTTTGGGGCCCTGGATGCCACTTTGTGACTGGATGGGCATTTGGCAGAGCGGGAGGAGGTGACAGTTATCCACGGGTGATGCAGCATTTCTACCTTTCCATATTTCTCATGTTCAAGTTTACCTAATTTCCTGTCCTTTGGCCCCCCTACTGCCCTCTGGCTGCGCACTCACTCTGTGGGGTTCATCAGAAGTCAGATAATGACCTGATAGTCACAAGGCCATGGATCTCACTTCTTCTACAACACTTATTGCAGACATAGGGCCTAGTTAGGAGTTTGTCCAATGGATTATTGCCTCAAAACTAGGGGTGGATGACGAATTCTGCTCTGCCGGCAGACCTCGCAAAGTTTTGCCCACTCCGTTCCAAAAAACTCCATGAAGTGATGCAGAACAGAGTTTTTTTTCTCAAGCGGTTCGCCAACGGTAATGTGACGAGTGCTTGTGAGAAAATATAACGTGCTAGACCTCCTCCTGGTAAGATTTCCCATTGCGGGAGGTCGTGGCAGGTCGCGACCACTCGAGTGTAGAAATCTGCCATTCTCGTTGATGAACTTGCCACTCGATTAGAATGTCAATTCGAGCGGCAGAAAGCAGCAGCGCCCTCTGGCACTAGCGGAAGTCCCCAGAGTGCAGCAGGTTTCCCTGCCACTTCGTGGAGTTCACCGGAGTAAAACTGTGTGAACTACACCAAGGCCTAATCAAAACATGGCAGATATCCGGTCTGCCTTATTATAATTGCCACAGGATGTAATGCATTTTGAATTGGGCGTGCAGGATACCTGTCACATTTGTGATGGAATAAACCATCCGCTGAAATCTAAATAAGGCCTTTGGCGTACATTGTTTCCAGTGTGGCTAGCTGGGCTTGAAGGATCTTGTAGTTTGTGGTCTCTCACTGCTTTGAGGTCACAGCCAGGCAGGACCTCTGTCAGCAGCGCCATGTGCAGATCTTCCCTTCAGGCTGCGGCTTCTGTCAGATGTGCCTTGTGCAGATCTTCCTTCCAGGCAGGACTCCTGTCAGTTGTACCATGTGCAGATCTTCCTTCCAGGCAGGCCTTCTCGCAGCTTTGCCCTGTGCAGACCTTTCTTCTAGACAGGGTTTTTGTCAGCTGTGTCTCGTGCAGATCTTCCTTCCAGGGAGGACTACTGTCAGCCGTGCCTTGTGCAGATCTTCCTTCCAGGCAGGGCTTCTGTTGCTTGCACCTTGTGTAGATCTTCCATCCAGGCAGGGCTTTTGTCAGCTGTTCATTGTGTAGATCTTCCTTCCAGGCATGACGTGTGTCGCTTGCAGCTTGTGCAGATCTTCATTCCAAGCAGGGGCTTCTGTCAGCTGTGCATTGTGCATATCTTCGTTCCAGGTAGGGCTTCTGACTGCTGTGACCTGTGCAGAGCTTCCTCCAAGGCTGGACTTCTGTCAGCAGCATCTTGTGCAGATCTTCATTCCAGACAGGAATTCTGCATTCTGTCAGTCGTGCCTTGTGCAGATCTTCCTTCCGGGAGGAGGGGTCTAATGTTAGTTGTGCTTTGTGCAGGTCTTCCTAACTAGGCAGAACTTCTGTCAGCTGCGCCCTGTGCAGATCTTCCTTCCAGGCATGGCTTGTGTCGCTTGCACCTTGTGTAGATCTTCCATCCAGTCGGGACTTCTGTCAGCTGTGCCCTGTGCAGATCTTCCTTCCAGGTAGGGCTTCTGTCAGCTGCGACCTGTGCAGATCCTCCTCCCAGGCTGGACTTCTGCAGATCTTCCTTCCAGGGGAGGGGGGGTTTATGTCAGTTGTGCCTTGTGCAGATCTTCCTTCCAGGCAGGGCTTCTGACAGCTGTACCTTGTGCAGATCTTCCTTTCAGGCGGCAGTGTATTTATCCATTTCATTTCTTTGTGTTGTCAGATGGCCTTTTGGCTTCACCATTTCCTTCGTAGTTGCCACTACATGGATGTCGGAGGCCAGCCTGCAATATGTCGAAATACGCTCCTCCACGCTGCTTTCACCAGTCCAGGTTGTTTACCTCCTATCCACCACTCATCACCCTCACCTTGCCCAGTTCCATGCTACCAACGTCCACTCTCAATCCTCTTCACTGCGTCACCACCTTGAGGCGAAATCAGGAGCTCATCCCTGTGTCACCAGCTACCATTTTGTGTTTTCTTTTTCCTGTTCCCACGAGTCTCGAGGGATCGTGGTATTTCTTTTACAATTTTTTTTCTTATTGTCCTGCCCCGTTATAATATTTTCTTTTTACTTCAGGGCAGGTTACTAAGTTCCTCACTCCTGCAAGGGCTGCTAGCAGCATTTTTCTCATGTTGCTAGTATCCAATCATAGTGCTCGCTCTTGCAGGAGTCTGACTCCCGTGGGAGAGAGATAGCCCAAGGAAAAGTTTGTTGGGCCAATCAGAAAACTTCATTTTTAAATTGCTGCTCCCAACAGTCCAGATATATTCAATTATTTTACAACCATAATTTCACAAAACCTTCTGAACAGATTTATACCAAATCATAAAAAGCACAATTTGCGGACCATGGTCTAGCTTCCTGCCGAACTTGAGGCAATTCCATTCAGCAGTTTATATAGAAGTCTATGGAAAAAGCATGGGGATTTTGCATTTTGGGACCCCCCTTTTTTCTCGGCCATCGCCTGATCAATCATCCCCCAACTTTCTATGCAAAAACTAGTCAAAAAGGAGGACCTTTTTGGAAAGTTTGTGGAGATTCATAAAACGGTCCCAAAGTTATTGGCAAGACAAAATATGCTTTTCCTAAGGAAGAGCAGAAGTAACTAAATGAACGTAGTGGAATTACTGAAAACAAGCTTCAACATAGCCAATAGGTCTCGCATGTTGGACCTTATAAGTATTTAGCCATGCAGCACATTATACTGGGTGCTACACCATCTACTGCTACTTCATGGGCCAAAAACGTCCTGTTGGACACTAGCATAAGAGTCTAGCAAACAAAAAAAAGTTGAAATTGTAAATATTTTTTTTCTTTTTTTATTGTTTTTTGTACAAAGCATACATACAATCTTACAAAAACAAAACAGTGCATTGTGGATGATCATTTGCAAAGCCTGTAGGGTGGATGGTTCATCTGGGAACATAGGGTATAATCGTTTGGGAGCTCCCTGTAGCCTATGATATGTGAATCTAAAAAGCAGTGTGGGGTTGCTTATATAGTCAAGTTTATCAAGGTCTATGAAGACGAAATCGTCGAATAGATCTTCCATCTTGTCTATTTCCACTTTATGAAGTGGTTCCATTCCCACCTTGTCTCCAAGTTTTCACCAAAAAAGCTCCAGTTTTCCGCCGAAAATAGCTGCACAGAGCATACATGCGCTACTCTATGCTGACGACATAGTGATGTTCGATCTCACCCCCTTCGGCCTTCAAGAACTTCTATGTATTTTATACAACTATTCTAGGAACAACTACTTAATTCCCAACTTAACCAAAACGAAAATCGTGGCTTTCACTGGTCGAAACAAAAAAGGGGTTAGGTATTGCTGGAAGTTGGGAAATGAGAAAGTCGAACAGGTAGAGGAATATACCTACTTGGGTAGAATTTTTGCAAAATCACTAAAGAATTCAAATCAAATAACTAACTTAAAAAGAAAGTCGCAAATGCATGCTGGAGCACTGGCAAGACTATATTCGGCAACCGGGACAAAACACTTTGCATCAATGATAAAGGTTTTTAAAGTAAAAATTCCATCAGTCCTATCATATTCCACGGAATATATACCAATGAAGCAATGGTCGTTCATGGACCAGGAAGAGGGAAAAATCTTAAAGAAAATGATGAAAGTCTCTGCCTCAATCCCAGTACAAGCTCTAAGGCTGGAGTTTTCAATCACTAGCTCATATGCGACTGCAGTTGCAAATGTGATACGGTGGACCTTCAACCTTCTTCATGCAAAAAGTGATACTTTACGAGCATTGCTCAAGAAAGAGATATTTGAAACTGAGTCCTCTTATCAGACCTTCTCTCGAAATATGGTTAAAGCGCTTGATCTTGCACAAATTAATCTGGATATTTTACGATCTTGGACAGCTGCTCAGTTGAAATTGTTTTTAAAATGTTTTACACCCAAATTTAGTTATGAGACTGATTTTGCACATTGTAATACGCTATCACTATATAAACCATTTACAGCAATTATTGAATATAAAAAGGAGCCAGTATACGTAGGTCTTACATTAACTCACGGGGCAAGACGGGCAATAATGATGCTTCGCCTGGGCATCCTTCCTTTACAGACTTTGACCTACAAATGGACTCTAGGAGGCACAAGGATGTGCTCTTTGTGTCTGGGGGGAGATCAGACAATTGAACATTTATTGTTTGTATGTCCCAACTCAATAGTAGTATCGGCAAGATCCAGATACCTAAGACCGATTTACTGCAAATGTAGAATAGTTACTGTAAAAGAACTGCTCGTATTATGTAAGCATTCACCTAATGAATTTGTGTGCTATAATCTTTTTAAATTTCTCAAAGCAACCTTGAACATGTTTTAACTTTATGAATTTTAAATCAGATCGTTGAAGTGTATTTTATTTTTGTAAAATTATTTTAAAAATTTGTGGTCCTCGGTTGAGTACCAAAACAAATAAACATACTTTGACTTGACTTGACTTGTCTTGGGTGACAGATAACTCTGGATGGTGTTGCAGTAGTAGTGCTGGTGCATATAGCGGCAATCTATTCGCTAATTTGCACATCTTCTGCCAGGCCAGATTGGTGGTGCGGATTGTGTTTATCTCATGTTTGCCCATATGTGTGCGAAGGTGTGGAAGAATATTATGTAGTGGTATGGGGTATGTGTCACCATCCTCAACTGCCGTTTGTGGTAGATACCTAATTGGGTGGTACCAGTAGTGAACATAGTGTGCTTGTGCACACAGGTAGTATAGTAAAAAAATTGGGAACTTTGAAGACGCCCTCTGAGTAGGGCAGAGTTAGTGTAGAGAGGTCGATATGCGCTGGTTTACCAGCCCATATGAGTCGGGTAATCATGGATGACAACCTGCGAAATACAGACGATGGCGGTGTGATGGAAATGTTGTTGAAGAGGTAAAGAAGTTTAGGTAGTATAACTATCTTAATAACAGACATGTGGTCTGCCAGTGATAGAGGCAGTTTAATCCACCTCTCTACTTTATCCTCTAGCTTACTAATAACCACACCATAGTTTTCCCAAACAACCACCGCAAGGTGCCGGTGATGCCAGATCCTGTCGTGTTCTTATCTAGGACCCTAATTCAATATTCCCGATTTATGCCCTTGTGAGGTTATAATCAATAATGTCCTGACAAAAGCATAAGAATCGGATTCATATTCAGTAATAGCTCATACAATCCAAAGCACAGCATGGCTACTCCCATCGACTCCTAGAAAGCACAACAAGTTCTCTAAACAAACCAAACCTCCAGCAACCTAGGAAATCCCCGTTTGCTTTTGTTTTGATTTCGTCCTAGAACTCCTGTGAAGCACTGTAAGAACGGCCAGTTCTTAGTGACATCTTTATTGACTTCTTATGTCCACCCTTACGTCAAACCCGGCACCTTTCAGGTATAAATATACCAACGTTGCTTAAGCAAACACACGGTAGTGGTTTTGGAGCAGAGCAGCTATCTACTTGCCCGAGAGCCCACGGACGCTGCCCCTCCCTTTTGACGCACTGAGAGAGCCGCTGTCTTTTCTCCTGCCGAGAAAACCCAGCTCCGGTGTTCTCAGCCGCCTTCGCGGGCTGCTGGGATATCGAGTCCTGAAAGAGAGATACCAGACCTCCTGCATTCTATCACCCAGGTACGGAGCTGACTAAATCCTTAAAGAGAATTATTGAATCAGATCCTTGGCAAAACCAACTTAACTTAAACTGCTACTTACTTACTCCTTCCCAGTATTAGGCTTAGGTCAGGTACACCGGGGTAGGCGTAGTTAGAAGCACCAGTTGAGTACGTTAGTCAATGTATATATGTATGTATATATTTTATCCATTTTAAAGTATCTTATGGCTAAGACACCATATCAATGCTTTTACAGTATTATTTCATAATACTCCTTTTACTGTACGCACTTTACTTTATATTAAGTATTGCAATTATGGCAATTCATTTCTCTTGCATGAGAAAGAAGACTGCTCAATAAATAACACATTTTTATTGAAAACGCCCGTCTCTCTTTTCTCTGCACTCTGGTGAAACTAAGTACGCACAAAAGACTGAGTGAAATAGCTGTCTATTGTTTTCACACAACTCTAGAGATACACTCTTATTCTGAGGGAGCAAAGTTGTCATGTTATATGGTTGTCAGAAGCTAATCCCTTCTTGTCTATCCAGGGAGGTTAAACTCCTCCTCGTTTATTCAAGAAAGTTTCTAGTGACCTCTGAGCTAGCTGGCAAACCTTATGTCTAATATAGTCAGTAGAGACCCAGTCGACCTCAGTCCTACGTCTACACTGCTGAATATATTATTCCAATGCGCAGAGCCTATTGGGAATATAGGAACTACACTGCAATCCCCAAATATTTAATGGAATCTGTCTGCCATTCCAATGGGAATTCCGTCGGACAAGACCTTGTAGCATCAGTTAAAGGTAGGATTGTTGATTTACTCCAATTTATCTGAATGTCCTCCGAATTTAATATATTCCCTAATTAGGGGAGATAGGTTTAACACGGGATCTCGGACATATAACACCATATCATCAGCATATAGTGAAATATTCAAGGGGAGTTGCGGAAATTGCAAGGCTGTGGTCTTGTGTCATTGCCTTATTTTACACGCCAGGGGTTCCAAGGCTATGGCAAATAGAAGCTTGGATAATGGGCATCCCTGTGGAGTGCCCCGTGTAATGCTTAACGTGTCCGACAGATATTGATTGACCCATATCCTACCTACCGGTCTTGTGTATAGTATTTTAATTCACTGAAGAAAAATGGGGGGTAATCCCATTTTTTGTAATACTGTAAATAGGTAAGTCCATTCAATTGAATCAAACGCTATTGCACCATCTAATAAGACTGCAGCGGCTTGTAAGTCGGGGTTAAGCTGGTGTGATAAGGCAAACAGGGTGCGAATGTTATGGGCTGTGGATCGGTGGGGTATGAATCCAGATTGGTCTGGGAAGACGATGTTAGGCATCAGGGGCTGGAGTCTGGTAGCAATCAATTTAGCTAAAATTTTAGTGTCAGTGCTAATCAGTGATAATGCCTTTCTCTTTGTCAGCTGCTAATCCGCAACCCGGCAGCTCGGCAGTCTGTTCGCGTTCCGCTGCTGGGAACCTGCTGGGAGCCTGGGAGCCTGCTCCAGCCAGCCTGCTTAGCGGCTCGAGCGGAGCCGCCTGACTAAGCCTTGCCTCTGCGGTCGGAGCCGCTTGAACTCCGTTTAGCAGCTGCTCGAGCCTTGTCTGCGGCTGGAGCCCCACGGCAGGGGCTGCTTGAATCGTGCTTAGCGGCCAGAGCCGCTACTGTTTGTCTTGCGGCCAGAGCCGCTTTTGTCCGTCTCGCGGCCAGAGCCGCTTCTGTTTGCCTCGCGGACGAAGCCGCCTGATCCTTGTTTGCGGCCGGCTCCACAGGTGCTATACCAAACAGCAGCAGCAGTCCGAAACTGTGCCCCATGGCCGGAGGAGCTACATCGTGAACCACTGGTACTCTGCGGTCAGAGTAGCCAGAGCAGGGACGAGGCAGTCATCACAGGTATCACTACTGACCTGAGCTGGGTCAGTTTTTTCCGGGGAGGTGCCGTGGACTGGCCACGTGTACGAGGAGCAACCTCTACAGGCGGGTGTGAGCGCTGAGTCAAGCACTGTAACAACAACACCGCTGTAGCCTTGCCCCACTGCACCTGGTCCCCCTATCAAAATCTACCAGCCCGTTTAAGGAGCCGATCCTGAACCCGCTCTGGTTGCAGCGCAGCAGTATAGCCGACTGGCCTGTGCGAGAGGAACAGCAGCCGCTGGCGGGTGTGAGCGCTAAGCTAAGCGCTGTGATAACAACACCGCAGCAGCTTTTGCCTCATCGTGCCTGGCCCCCTTACCAGCCTCACCGCTGATGAACTGAGAAAGTCCAGGGGAAACCAGGAGCCAGGAGTGAGGGATAAGAGCACCCACAAGCGGGTGAGTCAGCACCAAGGCGGCAAGGCACGGGGGAGGTGTAATCTGCTGACCAGTTGGTTGCCTGAGGCTGGCACTGCCTCAGTCGCTCGGAGTTTTGCTGTAGAGCCTGTTGTCAGCTGCTAAGACTGCCCCTGGGCAGTTGCTGTCTTTGCAGCCTCGCAGCCCCAGTTCATTACTTCTGGGCATTCAACACTCCTGAGAGGGGTTAGGAGGTGTCTAAGATTCGGCCCCGCCCAGCCCGCAAACAACACCTTGTGGACTCACCATGGAAAACATCAAGCCGCTTAGAAGACTTCCACGGAGAAAGGGTACTACTCTCCGCTCCGCCTCTCCCGGGGAGGCTCAACAGGAGTCGCCACCATCTCAAGACACAACGTTACACCCAGGCGGCCCATCATCGCAATCTCGGATCAGCGACTTCTTCGGAAAAACTCCCCTCCAAAAGGGCTCTCCTCCCACTCACCCACTACGGCCCGACGCAGATTTTAATGTTGACACTCAGAGCGAAAACTGTTGCCCTCCTAGTACAGTTTACATTAAAAACTCAACTCTGGGGAAACGCTCTCTGTCCTCGCCTAAATCCTTCGCCTCACATGAGGCATACCAGCCGCATTCGCCCTCTCAGGAGATTGCTTCTACGACCCAGGACAGTCTCTCTGCCTCATTGAGCGCCTCCTTTGCAGCCCTGGGAAACTCATCCTCACCTGTTTTCAGCTTTGACCCCTTAAATACTACTGTATTAAACACTGCAACTAAGCTGCAAGTCCAAGCCCAGGTCTATGGCAGCGCCCAGCTGACACCATCAGATCACCTTGATAACAGTAACGCGGCCAGTCCAACTTTGAAGCCCCAACTTCAACACAGCCCAAACTTATGTTTAAGGGCTCCCTTAATTGGACATAATGACCATTCATCTTCAAACAGGGGTGTGGAATTTATTGAAATATGTACTTGTCCATGGGACAAGTAGCTTCATAAATCTACTTGTCCTGTAACAAAATCCACTTGTCCCTTTGGTGCCATGTAGTGCACCGTCAAATAATGGCTGCAATCTCTTTGTAGAAGAGCTCTGATAATAGCCTCTCTGTTTATGCCAGGCTAATACTCTAGAAGGATTTGAATTTTGGAGGTTTTCACCAGCTCTTCTCTAATCTTTTCCCATACTGAGAAAGGTCGGAAATTTACCCCCGACAACGGCAGAAGAAAAGTTTCTTCCAGGGCTGAGAAAAATGTGGTTGGAGAAAAAGTGAACTTGTAAACACTCAACAGATTTCCGCTGGGGCATATTCATATTTGCTCATGCTAAGATGCAATTCACAAATATTTTCTAGGACTACGGTTTTCTGGCCTACTTAAGGAAATTCATGTGAATTCATGAAAAACGTAAATCTCCTTTAATACAAGGACATATATCATGGGTGCACTTTCGCACTTTCGTGACTTTAACATTTGAGCCCCTAATGAAATTTGAGTTAACCAAGACATTTCGTTTTTATTGAAATGCTATCTCTTCCTATCTGTGAGCTGGCTTCATTGTCTGTGACAGCATTCTGCTCTTTTACAAAGTAGTTTTGTTTCAGTGCCGGGAATTTCTATGGCAATGTGGCCTTTATGAGACCAAATACTAGCTGTCTAGTAAGAACTCGCTGGCAAACAGCACCACGCCTACCTGATAATCCCAAGGTAGAGAAAGGAGCACAATGTAGGCCAAGTGAGTAACCAGAACATTTAAATACCCCCCACGTTGATTCAAAGTTCTTATGACACCAAGCAAGCGAAAAAAAAGTAATTGGAATCCTCTCCACAATAGCTCTCTTGTCTCTTCCATCTAAGCATCTATTCACTAATCCTTTCACCCACTGATATCTAGCATTTCACCTTTACATTGGCACTCATTCATTCTTTTATCCATTACCTTTCACCAATCTGTTTATCTGTCTCTCGATCCACTCATCCATATCTAAACCTACCCATTCATCTCCAAACCTATCCATTTCAACCATCCTTTCGCTCATCCATACACCCTCCCTTTCACTCCATCTATATACCCTTCCATTCACTTCATATATCCACCCTCCCTTTCACTCATCATTCCACTCATCCTTCCACCCACCCTTCGACCCATCCATCAATCCATCCATTTATCCTTTACATTCATCCATCCTTTCGCTCTCTAATCCTTACACCCTGTAACCCATCCACTCATACATCCATCTATCCATTCACCCTTTCACTCCACTCATTCATCCATCTATCCATCCAGCCTTTCACTCATTCATCCATGCATCCATCGTTTCACCCTTTCACTCATTAATGTATGCATCTATCATCCACTCTTGCACGTATTCATCCATGCATCTATACATCTACCCTTTCACATATTCATACATGCACCTATCCATCCACTCATTCATCCATGCACCTATCCATCCAACCTTTCACTCATTCATCCATTTATGGATCTAAAAATCCACCCTTACGCTCCACTCATTCATCCATCCATCCAGTCTTTCACTCATTCATCCATGCATCTAGCCATTCACCCATTCACTCATTAATGTATGCATCTATCATCCACTCTTGCACGTATTCATCCATGCATCTGTATATCCACCCTTTCACTCATTCATCCATGCATCTATCCATTCACCCATTTTTGTATACATCTATCATCCACTTTTGCACATATTCATCCATGCATTTATACATCCACCCTTTCAGTTATTCATACATGCATCTATCCATTCACCCTTTCACTCATTAATTTATGCATCTATCATCCACTCTTGCACGTATTCATCCATGCATCTGTATATCCACCCTTCCACTCATTCATACATGCATCTATTCATCCACCCTTTCACTCACCCACCCACCCTTTCAAGTCCATTATGGGCCTTTGTCTGCAGACCAGCAGACTGAAGAGGCCCATCAAAAAGTTCACAGCTGCTGTAGTTTCTACAGCCGTGTGTTCACAATGACCCTGGTGCAGGCACAAAGTGACATGAGAGGCCTAGTGCAAGGACAGAATTGGGGGTGGCCTTAGGCCTGCATGAACGCCCATGGGGAAACTAATAAGCCCTCGATGTGTAAGATATGGGAGGCCAAGGGGAGCGGGTCAGAGATGTCAGAGAGGGCGGTGGGTTGGGGTGAGCAGGTTCAGGCACCGGGTGTAACATAAGGTGTACAGGAAAGGCAAAGTGCAAAGGCGGGGGTGCATGAGAAGGGAAAGCGAGTTAAAGATGAGGCCCAGGAGTGGAGCAGAGAATACAAGGCAGGGGTCATACAGTTCAAGTCAGAGCAAGGGGCCAAGAGGCAGATAAGGCAGCCTCTTACATGGGGCCTGGAAGCTACACGAGCATGAGCTATTTCCAACTTCGAGCTCTGCTTTATATTTTGTTGTTCTATTCTGGGGAAATTAAAGTGCAGGCCCCAGCTTTTGCATTCACCCTTTCACTGCCAATAAACTGCTCAGAGCATCTTATTAATTGGCTGTGACCTACAGGGTTGAACAGCTGTGTATCGGATTACCATAAAACTGTCTACTTGTCCATTGGACAAAATACAAATTAAAACCTCTTGCCCTACTAAGAAATCTAGATGTCTCGGGCGTCGGGAGATAGGAATTCCCCACCCCTGTTCAAACAAGAGTTACAACAATGATGATTCTTCCCTAGCTAACAAACTATCCAACCGATTCTTGGCCTCCTTAGAAGCCTGAATCGAAGATTCACTTGCTCACTCACCGGGCCGTAGCCCGCGCTCAAACTCTCTTAGAACGTTAACGGAGGACCGGGATTTTCCAGCGTTTACTTCCTCGGTCACCACAAACTCTATCTTGGTCTCACTGACATCTCTGCACGCAAAGCAAGACGCAATAGCTAAAGCCACGCTATGGCAGTCGCAGAAAATGGAGCTGCAGATCGATCTAATGCAAACTCTGGCCTCAGCACTATCGGACCTGGGCTCCAGGATAACCTCTCTTGAAGGCTCTGCGGCGCTAACGGGCACTCCGAATTCTTGCCCCTGCTCCCCAATAATCAACAAACTTTCGTCTCTCCCCGAAATCTTGAGTGCGATCTTGAAAAGTGTGAAGTGCCATAACAATGGAGAAGGACCATTAAAGCCCACACGAGAGCCTCATCCCTCACTTACCGCCGAAGAGCCCTCAAGCCCAGCCATAGTTTCCAGTTCATCCCCAGAGAGAAAAAATATTTCCCCTTGTGTCCGCCTAGCCACTACAAGTCCAGCCCGCTTTACACCAGGGACTAGTCCCTGCCCCCCCAAAACGGGCTCTGAACACATTGAAGTTACTAGTCAAACATCCACGCAATTATTAACTACACGATCTGTCTGCTCCGACCCTGTCCATATGGACACGGACCACAGCTTTCCTAATGCCTCATTGAAATCGTCACTGTCAAGGAGGGAGAAAAAAAACCTCAAAAAACAATCCAAAAAACAACACTTGGCGAAAAGGAGAGCGTGGCTTGAAGGCTCAGCAGCACTCAGTTTGACAGCCACTAATTCAAGAGGCCTCCCTTATTTTCCTATTTTCAACTTGCCCTCAAAATCCAAAACAAAAACTACTGAGACAAGCTTGACCGCCGTGGGTCCAAAGGCCATCAGTGAACAGCCCGGTCTATTAATCCAGGAAGGTCCTGGGGCCACAACAGCCATCGATTTAAACTTCCCACCAACAGTGAATGATCCATTGTCTAACAAAATTACAGTATCAACCATTCACGATCAAAGACCTAGGAATCAGACCATTAATGTACAGTCTGCTGCAACAACACCAGAAACACGGGAGAGTCCACTTGAAAGTCAGGTAATGGGGAAACCATCGAAAGTGGACCCGCAAAGTGCAATAGAGGGCGATGCAACAAGCCGCTGTGCTCATCATCCATCGGAGGATCCATCTAGAGCTGGTTGGCTCTCCACTGTGCACATGCAGAGGCCCTGTCCGCCTCAATTGCCACAAGTATCAGAAATGGTAAACTACTCGGGGGGAACAATCACCCACCCGAAGTTCGCTTCCAACCTCTGACGGCGCCAGTACCCTCAAATGACCCAGCTAGGACCCTGAATCATCAGAACCTGGAAAAGGGAGCAGAATTAGTCTTTTTTCCTCACTACGAGCATAAGGGCTCATATGACGTCCTCAATCTCATCCGTCTACTCAAATGTGTTCCAGCGTTGTCTGGGGTCACTTCCTCAGACCTTATATCGGTCAAGTTTTTTACAATAGCAGGAAAAGGGGGCTCAAAGGCCACCACTACATCGTTGTCCCAGGAATCCATTAGGAATGCAATCCTCAGAGAAGCCAATTTATTTGAAAATTGGGGCATCGAAATGTGGGTTCCTACCCATCAAAAATATCCCCACGTTCTCCTCCCCCAGGCCCCAGTGAAGCAGTATACTAGCGTACTGAAGGGGTCCCGGGGTGCAACCCATGCTTGGCTTCTGGAAGCGGCGAAAGCAGACAATCTCTTAAACATCACATGCCATAACAACCAACGTCTGATAAGTTGCAAACCTAACTGCACTGCCTTCTACGCAAACGATATCCGCCACGGCTATTCCGCCCTTGAGCCTCTTACTACACAGCCCAGCAGCGCCCCTCCTAACACGGGCGCCAGTCGGTTCAACCCTAAATTAACCATCACATCCTGGAATGTGGCTGGGCTAAAGTCAACTCTTGCCTCAAAATCAGCCGTTGATTTCCTGAACAAAAGCGATATCATATGTCTCCAGGAGACTTGGTCTCTATTTATTTATTTAGTTTCTTCTATAGTGCAGGAATTCGACCCCCAAAGGGGTATCTCCGCGCTTACGTTCTTACCATAAGCTGAACTAAAAAAGGATACACAGGCAGAAATACTGGAAAGACTACCAGGTCAGAAAAAAATGAGTCTTTAGGCATTTCCTAAATGCAGTCAAACTGGAATTTAGCCTAAGAGTGAGGGGCAAGGAGTTCCAAAGAATAGGGCCTTTATAAGATAGAGCTCGGCCTCCCTGTCTCTCCTTTTTGATCCTAGGTACTTGGAGCAGAGCTTGACTCTTAGAGCGCAAAGAGCGACCTGGCTCATAGAGTCTGAATATTTCGGATAGGTATCTGGGGCCAACTCCAAACAGGCATTTATGAATAATGCAACAAATCTTAAATGTCACCCTCCGGCGAATGGGTAACCAGTGTAACTTGTTTAGCAAAAGGCGAGATGAAGATCTGGCTGGGACATTTAGAATCAGCCTGGCAGCTGTGTTCTGAGCTACTTGTAGCCTGCCCAACTGTTCTTCATTGGCGGAAATGAGCAGCTCATTGCAGTAATCAAGCCTGCTAATTACCAATGTCTGTACTAAAGTTTTTCTGTGGCTATCTGCCAAGTAGGGAAATATCCTCCTCAATAGTCCAATGACCCTCAGACAAGATCCTGTTACCTGGGTAGCATGATCTTTAAGTATCAAAGATCGATCAAGCTTGACCCCAAGATTTTTCACTATCTCTTTTGGACAAGGGGCAGGGCCTAAGTCAGGAGGCCACCACTCAGGTGACCAGAGGAGCGGTCATCTCCGAAGAGCATGACCTCCGTCTTGCTCACATTGCACTGCAGGCAATTGGAGGTCATCCAGCTGGATATGGCTCTCATTCCTGCAGCAAAAGAGCTTTTAACTACTGGTGTCATGGTCTGGAAAGGGAACAAAAGCTGGGTGTCGTCAGCGTAGGATATTGGTGTGAACCCGTACTCTCTCACAATTTCCACCAAGGGGGCCACATACACATTAAACAATGTGGGGCTTAAGCATGAGCCCTGTGGAACCCCTTTGGTGAGCTCACTAGAGATGGAAAAGTGGGAGCCTAATCGAACACTTTGTGAGTGGCCAGTGATGAAACTCTCCAGCCATGATAAGGCCACTCTGTCGATCCCTACCCTCTTCAGACGACTCATAAGAATGTCATGTGACACCGTGTCGAAGGCAGCGGACAAATCTAACAGCACCAGAATCATGGAGCCTCCTCTATCCTGTGCCATCCGGATGGTATCGGTCACGGAGAGGAGAGCTGACTCTGTGCTGTGATTTGGTCTGAACCCAGATTGAGAAGGGTCCAGACCGTCCGCTGCCTCGATGAATTTAGACATGTGTGTATTGACATGCCTCTCCGTCATCTTACTCAGATGGGGCAGGAGGGAAATCGGACGGAGGTTGTTAAGGTCTGACCATGGTAACGCAGTGTTTTTACAAATAGGGTTCACAACTGCCCTTTTCCAGACACTGGGAACCTGCCCTCCCTTGAGGGAAATGTTGATCAGGGTTTGAAAGCTCGGGGCTAGTAAGCTACCCAGAGAGGCTATCATCTTTGCAGGCAAGAGGTCTGTGGTTGATCCTGATTTAATTTGGCTATATAGGGCAGTGACTTCGGACAGGCTAACCTCTGGAATCGAGGTAAACCGGCAGCTTTCATTCGTTGGTAGTCGAGGACAGGAAGAATTAACATTGTTCTTGATATTTGATGCCTTGGTGATTTTGTCATAAATTAGTTCCATCTTATTCTCAAAGAATGCGGAAATATCATCGCATAGAGTTTGAGAAAAATCATCAGGGCTTTCACACGCTGTGGGCTTAATGAATGATTGGAGAATTTTATAAAGTTCTCTTGCTGAGTTCCCTGCTTCTGTTATTTGTAATGCAAGACTATTTTTCCTAGCTTGTTTTATATGTTTGTGATAATTTGATTGGGCCTCCAGATATAGCTTTTTACTGGCAGGTGTATGTGTTTTTCTCCATGTCTTCTCCAGTTTTCTACATTGCTGCTTCTCTACCTTCAGATCTTGAGTATACCAGGCTTCCTGCTTAGAATTGGGATACTGTTTATGCAGTTTCAGCGGTGCAAGTAGGTCCACTGCCTCTAGAAGTGCTTTGTTTAACTTAGTCAGACCCCATAGCCACTGCTTGGCTATCACAAACTTTTTCAACGAGCCGTCCAGGCCAACCTTACGGAAAACCCTCTGGGGGCCTCTCAATTTACATTAAGCACAATTGCAAGATAACGGTCACACCTATTCCTTGGAACCTGACAACAGGGCAGACAGTACTTATCACTGGCCTCTCACAGTCAGGTAGGGCCCTCCCAATTCTCCTAATTAATTGTTACCATAATATAGCGAAAACCACAAAATCAACCGCAACTGATCTACTGGTAAAACATCTGGAAGATCTCCTATTGGAATTCGCACTTACGGAGGTACTGTTATTAGGAGACTTTAACATCAAAGACCTTGCAACGAATGGTCTCCTAGCAAGGAAAACCAAAGAGCAGGAAGCGATGACCATTTTTCTAACAACTTACAACCTCCGGTCAGCTAAGCAAATCACACTGGAACAACACTCGGGTGTTCATTTTCTGCCCACGTTCAGAACCATCTCAACCATTGACTATATTTTCTTATCACCGCTTTTGGGCAATAATCTGGCCAGGATGGAAATTCTAGATCGTATGGAGAGCGACCACAACCCCCTAACGGTAACATTGCATTTGCAAATGCCGGTTGCCGTGGAAACAACAGAAGTGGGGCAATCATCGCGGCCCGAACTCCACACCTTGGCTAGAAGAATTAAATGGGATTCACTAGGCACTGTTAAGCTGGGAATTTGGCTTAAGGCCGAAATACCTAGCTTCACACTAGAGGCCCACACAGAATTACATCATCTGTGGGATAATGCCATTGTTAAACTACAGGATCTATTAGTAGGCCGCGTGGTTCAGCCTAGATCATCTGGGCCACGTCCAAAGCAAATTCATGACCCAGCACCTCAGGAGGGCTGTGCGTAGGCACAAACTGATCGGAACTGTACATACTGCCAACAATGTGGCATTGCTGCGAAAGACCTTTAAGAAATCCTTATGGGATACCAAGAGACTAAAAGAACACTCTGAGTGGCTAAAAATATTCAACCTGCTTAAGGGCAATAGCCAGTCCAAGTTTTGGACCTACATGAACAAACTCCGTTCCACGAATAAGATGAGAGGAAACGCGGTTTGTGAAGAAGATTGGGCCCTGCACGTGTCCCAACTATATCGCAGTGATACCTCGGACCCAGTGGTGATCGGACTAGGAGATCCTGTTGAATCCACTCAAACAGAAACTCATGAGCTGACCACTTCAGCCGAGGTCTCCAAGCATCTGCGAAATATGAAAAACGACGGTGTTCCAGGGCCCAACAGTCTTCCGGCTGGGGTATTTAAATGTGCCTTGGAAGAGTGGGCGGCCCTCATGACTCCTCTATACAACAACGTATTCAGGACTTGCCAGCTACCAGACTCATGGTTAGGCTCGATTCTATTCTCCATATTCAAGAAAGGAGACCCCACACTCCCGGCTAATTACTGACTCATCGCACTGTTAGATCTTGAGGCAAGGGCATACGCACGATGTCTTCTTAGGGTGCTTGAAAAATGGGTTGCCGACAATAACTTAATACCATACTATCAACCGGGGTTTCGGGCATCGGCCTCCACAACAGACAATATCACCACTCTAGCCATCCTGAGTCAAGAAGCAGCCCAAGAAAACCATCTTCCACTTTACTGCTGCTTTATTAACTACAGCGGGGCCTTCGACAAAGTGTCCCGGAACATCTTGGAGGAAATTGAATAATTGGGGGATCCCACAGAGCCTCCTTCACAGCACAAGAATACATGGGTGCAAATCAAAACCTGCCTAAAGACAGTTTCTTCTAGAATAAGTGTCGCTGACGGGCTAAAGCAAGGCTGCGTTCTTGTCCCTCTCTTAATCAATCTTTATACAGCTGATCTTGGAACTTTTTTAGAGAACAGCAATCTCCTCCCGCCAAAACTCAGTCCTGGTAAAAAGTCTCTGCATATATTACAATATGCGGATGACATTATAATAATCGTCCAAGCCAAATCGGGTCTCCCAAGCCAAATCGGGTCTCCAACGAGCGTTAAGTACGCTCCATATATAGAACACCGCTAATGCCTTGAAAATCAATCAGGCAAAAACCAAGGTACTAATATTTGGCAGATGTAAGAATAAGAAAAGCTTAAGGTGAAACATCAGGCCTGCCAGGATCAACACAACTGTAAAATACAATTATTTGGGAGTCTGTTTCAACGAGACGTCTAGACCTGCAGCTCATCTAGCTGCCTTGCAAAAGAGAGCAGGAGCAATCACATACTCCCTGACTCGGTTGAACCTGTCCCTGTGTAGTCCCTCTGCAGAAGCCATTCTGAAGGTGATCAAAGCTACCCTTCTTCCTGCCTTAACCTACGGGCATCAGAACTTTCCCAGGGCATGCTCTGCTAGTCTTGATCTTGCCCAAATCTCCACCTACAAAAATGTTTTCCACCTCCCAGGCTTCATTCAGTGAGCAAGACTACGTTTGGAGCTGGGCCTATAAAGACAATCAATTTACTGCGAGGCCGATACCCTGAAATATTTCATACGGCTATTAAAAGCCGGTGACAACACTTTAAAATTTCACCTAAAAGAAACCTTTTCCAGTCCTGGCAACCCTTGGAACACTCAGATTGCAAAGGCCATAAGAGTGCTAGAGATGGACAACTCATCCCTCTTTTTAGATTCCATTCCATACTCGGCCTGGAAAAATATCATCAACAGACAGGTCAAATTAATTTCCCATCGTATGGATTTGCACTGCGTAAAAACATCTTCCATTCTGCTCCCACTGAACTCTTCGTATCTTCCCGCAGGCTTATTTCCAGGAAAACTTAAATGCAGTGGCATGGAAGAATATTATGTTCATGCGACTTCTTGGCTTGCGTTCAACGGCTTTTAACAGATGGGCTTCAACAAGGGAGGAGGGGGCTTGCAGACTGTGCAATTACCATTCATGGCTGCATCTCCTGTGTTGTTGCCCCGCCCTAGCTGCCCCAAAAAAGTTTCTATTAAAACCCTTGTACTTAAGCCCCCTTTTCTGAATCATTTTTGGCCACTATAGGTGTGGCAGGGTATCCTCAGACATGAGTCCCTTTCTCACTGCACCATCAGGATTCAAGCAAGCCGGGCCGAAGACGGCTGAAATGCCAGAAACCGGTCCCCGGTAGCTTGTCTCCTTTCTGGTGAAGAATTGGCTTGGTAGTTTAGTCTGCCCTGTTCCCATGATGCACTGGGCCAGGGACAGACTGATTTGCATATAGCCAGGTTCTGAGCTGGGATGGTGCAGTGAGATAAATAACGGTGATGGATCAAGCCCTGATCTTTGGACTGGGTAAGAGTGGTCTGCTTAATTCAGACACTCTGTTCATCACCACCCCCTTTTCTGAATCTTGTACTTAAGATGGGGCATCAGGACATGCTGGGAGGCTTCGGCTCTTTGTTTCGCATCCACTGACATCCAAGTGCTTGCAAGGTCGGGAAAATTTGTGAGACTCTTGGACAATCTTCTGTCACCCTCCTTGGCCCCCGCTCTCCCACGTCTTCCCCCTCAAAAACTCATCACAGACTTTTTTTCTCCCGTGGTTTAGCACTTTTCATTTTTGTTATCTTTAATCTTGGTTTTGTGTAGCAAAATGTTTATATCGGCAACCACAAGACTGTTTTTCCTAGAAGCACAATGGTCACCAAGCTCAGTGAGCTGTTTCTTAGCTTTGTGTTTCTGTTTTCTTCCTTTTATCCTAAACATGACAAATGTGTTACTGCTGATTTTTTAGGTCTCGCCTCTCAATGCGCATGCGCATTGAGCGAGACTATAGGGGCTTAAATAAGGTTTACCTAGACTGGCGATTTGATGCTGTGCCAGTGCGCTTTTAGGTCAATGTGCAAGCGCATTGACCTAAAATGCGCGTGCACATCATCAAATCGCCATCTGTTCCCCAGCAGCACTCCTTCCACACCTTTGAAGTGAAGCTTAGCTTCACTTCAAAGGCCCCTGCTGCTTCACACTATTCACGGCCGTAAGGCCGGGTCTCTCCCCCATCGCCGCTCTCCCCGCTCCGCCCCCTGCTGCGGCCGTGTCGTATTCCCCCCCCCCCCCACAGCAATGCCCTCCGTCTTGTTTGTTATATGTTTTAATGGTGAGGAATTGTTTCCAGCAGAACACAGAGAATCAAACACATGCCCTTTGTCTCAGAAACAACAGATATCAGATAAAGAGTACAAGAATGAGCCTACATCACCAAAACACTCATCAACGTCTACATAGCGAAAGCTCACAACCATGGTCGCAAAAAACAAAAAATTTAAAATGTCTGGTGCAAAAATAACAAAAAGGTCATAATAAAATTGACCAAGGAAGACAACATAAGTAGGAGCAATGGACAAGGAGGTATGAAAGATATTGCAAGATGGCTGAGCAACAGGTGGCTGACAGTCAAGGCTGAGAAAACAAAACTCGTCATACTCTGCTGCACCTCATACACATGGGACAAAACCTGGTGGCTTTCTGCCTTTAAAACAAAAAGCACCCCAAGAGAACTCAAAAGCAAGAAAGGCATCATACTACACTGCTTAATTACGATAAATAGCCAGATCAACACCATATCATCGAAATGCTTCAAAGACATCAGCATAATTTTCAAAACATTAAAGTGGATCCAAGTAACTCATAAAAAACCTAACCCATGCACTCATCACTAACACAATGGACTACAGCAACACTGTGTAAGCCAGTAATAAAGTGAAAACTCTTCACGCTAAAGCTTGAGTCATCATCAAAAATTCACAACACAACCACATTAAAAAAACAAATACACAACTTACACTGGGTACAAACTGAAAGAAGAATAACATTCAAGTTGCTGACACATGCATACAAAAAGCTCTATAAGAACGGACCACAATAGCAACATGACCGGACCTCCATGAACCCCTCACACAAAAACATCCCATCAAATGACCTGGAAGTAGCAACTGTCCATCGTTACCACAGGACAAGAACAAGGAGAAGATGATTCTCCTACATCGAAGCCAGTAATTGGGATGAGCTCAAAGTCCACCAATGCAACAAAAACAAAAGGTTGAAGAAAGAAAATAAACAACTTGCAATTCAAAAAATCAGATAAGAAATGCTCACACTGCTGACCACCACCACGCTAAACATAAATCACACTCAGCCAAATGGCAGACAGTGTGATCTTAGGCACACAGCAAGTTTTGTGTTGTTGGTATATTTAGTGAACACAAAGGCCCTCATTAAGATGGCAGGCGGACTTTGCCAGCCCTCAATCCTCACGGTACTTGGGACCACCCGAAATAACGGAGGAGCCGAGTGAGAGAACGATCAGAGGAGCAGGAGAACGAGAGTCGGAGGCGTGTGAGGAGCGGAGTAGGAGAGAGGAGGCGACCATCAAAGGAGGAGATGAGCCGGGTGAGGAGCGGAGTGCGGAGCAGGAGGTGTGGCAGATCCAATGCAGCATAACGGCTGGAGGACCCACCGTACACTGTGCACACCTGGTGGGCAGAAGGAGGTGGAAGACGAACCGGCTCCAGACGCAACGGCCATGATGAGGCTTCGTGGATCAAGGCAAGTACCGCTTGGGGGATCTTTTTGGTGGTGGGGGTGGTGGAGAGGTCACTGAAAATAGGGCGACTGGGTACACGGGAGTTGAAAAATTGTTTTTTTTCATTTTCAGATCCCAACACGCTCCTTTTACCTGATCACTCCCCACCTTGGTGACGGTTGCACTGCCTTACAGTTTAAGTTCCCGGTACTGACCCAATCATCGCTCTTTGTTTTCTACCCTTACCCGTCGGATGAAAGAAGGAGAGAAGTCTCAAAAGTCCCTGATAGCAGCAGAAACGCAGGACCGAGAGGGCGGGGATCCATGGCTGATTAGGTGCTTGGAACTGATTGGACGCCACACAATCCGGAACGGACATAGAGACTGGTGTTTTTGAACAATTGTATCTCCAATAAAGGAGTCACTAGAACTCATCCAGGATCCTTGTCTTCCCTCTCAACATCGTGACTGCACAAGCGGTCACAGATATTCTTCCCCGGACTTGGTAGACGCACTAGCGCTGAACTATGCGGCCGTTTATCGAAAGATTTTATAAAGAACAACTGAAGGCTGAGATGAGTTGAGCAGAAAGCATCGAAGGGGCTAAAGTGATGTGGGCAAAATTTCCCAAACAGACCATCTGTCGAGTCTTCTAGATAGTGTACTGCCCCCCACAAAAGTCGCACAGACTCATTGAGCTCTTTACAGAACTACTATCTAAAATCTAATCACGGTACAAATGTATTTTGGTGATGGGTGATTTCACTTTCCACTAGGATCACGTATACAATGACTGTCATGCAAAACAGTTGGAGGAGGCACTGATGGCTCTATGACTTTCCCAGCTAGTAAATGTTCCGACTCATGGCAAGGGAAATACACTCAATCTAGTGTGGAGATCCCATACACTTACAAGCCCTATAGTCACCATTGCTTGCTCGTGGTCTGAAGACTATGTAATTCTTGGTTGGCTCTCGCTAAATAAAAAGAGAGACAACGACTTGGTCACCCCCCCTACATAACTCTGCCACATCTACACAGTGTGATATCGATGTTAAAGCATTTCTCTGTTATCTACATTGACGAACGCCATTGATATGGTGGCACCGAAAATAAGAAAAAGAATAAGGGATAAAGGGAGAGGGTGCTACATGGGTCAGCGACATTTTAAGAAACATAAATAAAACCCTTCGCCACTGAGAGACAGCCGGGCAGAACGCGTACGACCCAAAGGCCAGGGCAGTTTACGTGTCAAACATTCACAGGCTATAAAAGAGCCAACAGGACAGAAAATAGAGATTTTGATTAAGCAAAAATTGTGGCTGCTGATAAAAAAAAGAGAACTTTCGAATCCTGAAAGAGCTGAAACAAGAGAAGAAATTGATGTATTAATTTGTAAGGAGGACTGTAATAAGTTCCAGTCCTTCTTCACAAATAAAGTGAAGGATGACCTGCTGGAAATTTAGCGCATGACAAAATTCATGTTAACACTTAACATTAGCTCCCGCACTAAGTATTTTTAGAACACCACTAAGTGCCTTCACAAGGATCATCCATGATTCTCTGTCTCTTTCAATAGAGAGGGTACCATGAGATGCCTGTCCACCAAGGATCTTTGAGATGGTGCCCTGGGATAAAAAGCAAAGTTCTCTTGCTGCACAATCATTCGATGGAAGTAGGGCAAGTCACCACTAATTTCAAAGGGGGCCCGTGTCATCCCACTCCTGAAAAAAACCAGGGAAAACACGAACATTCAAAAAAACGTAAGCCAAATTTTGCAGAGCCCATTCCAGGCAAAGGTGGTGGAACAGCACTTATTAAGCTCTCTGTCAGATCATCTAGAGGACAACATCCTCCTACAATTTAATCTGGCTGGGTTAAGGCACACTATAGAGCAGAGTTGGACATGCTGTCTGTGCTGGGCGAATAAGAGTGAGGGCCGAAAAGAAGAAGAAGAAGAAGTGCACAGATGCTGTTGGAACCATCAGAAGCATTTCACATGCACAATCATTACCAACTCTTGTCGCGGGTTACGGAAATTGGCATAAAGGGCACGGCCCTTGCGTGGCTTAAATCTTTTCCTCTAAACAAAATTTTGATCTCTCTCTAGGAAGAACATTAATCACCAGAGTCATCATGACATTTTTATTGTTGCCGAAAATTGGTGTTATGTTATGTTATGCTATACGGAATTTGTTAAGCGCACGGGCACCCAGAGGTTTCATGGAGCTAATTTGAGGAGAGATGACAGACAGTACCTAACCGGACGCTTGCTTGAATAACCAGGTCTTCAGTGCGCCCCTGAATTCCATGAGATTAGTGCAGCTCCGAAGTGACAAGGGGAGGGAGTTCCAGGTCTTTGGGGCCAAATGAGCGAATCGACATCCGCCCAGGCGTTTCCTTTTGAAGGAGGGTAGAGTGAGGAGGGACAGCTGGGCGGATCGAAGATTGCGGGTCGGTTCATGTTTGGTTATAAGGTTGTTAATAAACTTTGGCCTTCAAGGCCCTCCACGGAAAAAGCCCTAACAGCCTACCTTGAATGTCACCCGTTGGGCTATGGGTAGCCAGTGAAGAGTGGCCAATAGTGGTTTCGCCGAACTCCTACCGTTGCTTTTAAAAATTAGTCCGGCCGCCTGATTTTGCACAATTTACAGACGTTTAGACAGTGCCAGGGGGAGGCCTAAATAGATGGAATTAGAGAAATCTAATCGGGAGAGGAACAAGTCGATGACCACCTGAATGAGGGCAGGGTGCGTGAGTAGATGAGCAATTTTCTTAATCTTACGTAGCTAGAGAAAGCTGGACGAGATCACCGCTCCCACCTGGCTTTTCAGGGAGAGATCGGAGTTGATGGTGATCCCGAGGCTTTTCACAGAGAGAGAGGGAGACGGAGGAGATCCCATTGATGACGGCCAGAATTGAGGGCCCCAGCTGATTGAACTTTTACCCGGGAGTACAAGCTCGGTCTTTCCGGGATTGAGTTTTAGGTGGTTCAGCTCCATCCACTCTTGAATGTGCAGCATGGTAGCCTGGAATTCCTCGACGGAGTCAGTTGAATCTAATGGGAAAATTAGCTGCAGGTCGTCCGCATAGTTGTAGATTGTAACCCTCCTGTTTTTTAAAGAGTGTAATAGGGGTTTAAGGTACAAATTAAACAGGAGGGGGGACAATGATGAGCCTTGCGGGACGCCGCAGGTAGTGGACAATTTGGGCGCTGTGAAGTTCCCGAGCTTGACTGCCTGGGATCGTTCGCTCAGGAAAGACTTCACCCAGCCGAGGGCCGTGCCTCGTAGGCCGGCTTGTTCGACACGGTGTAATAAGATGGTGTGGTCTACCGTGTCGAACGCTGCCGACAGGTCCAGGAGCACCAAGGCCTGATGTATTACCCTATCGGCATTAGACCTCATTGTGTCCAGGACAGCGAGGATCACTGCCTCGGTAGAGTGCGCCTGGCGAAAGCCGGCTTGGTTTGGCTCCAGGTAGTTAGTTGTTTCTATGAAGTTAGAGATACAGCTGGCCGCATGGGCTTCCAGAATCTTAGCACCAAAAGGGAGGAGGGATATAGGCCGGTAGTTCGACAGATTTGATGAATCGGCCTCTGGTTTTTTAATTAATGGGACCAACGTAGCGTTTTTAAATGAGTTGGGAACTATTCCCTGCGATAGGGACTCATTAAAGAGAGGGAGTATGCCTAGCGGGAGTGCTGAATAAACTTCCTTTAGTACATGCGGGGGGCAGGGGTCATTGGGAGACCCGGACTTCACACGGTTCAACAATTCTACTAGCCTAGATTGGTCTATCGAAGGGAAGGCCTCGAAATCGGACGGGTTTCTGCAGATATCCGCTCGGTCCGCCATGATAGGACTGCTCGGAATGCTTTCTCTTATAATGGCGATCTTGTCCTTAAAGAAATTATTAAGCTGATTGCACAGCTTTTGAGTGGGGGTTTGAGAGGGGGAGGTTCTGGCATTGTTACAAAGATCGTTCACAACCCTGAAGATTTTTCTGGAGGGCAGGAAGGAGGCAGCAAGCATTTTCAAAACCATAATATACTTGAAAACATGATGCCTCCACCTAAAGTCAGCACCTGGTGTGGTCACACTGGTTGCAGCGCCCTAGAGCTGGCCCTTCTCCAGGGTCCTGTGACCTCAGTGACTGTTGTTCTAGGGCAGCGCTTTCCAAACTGTGTGGCGCGACAAGTTACTGAGTCGCGCCCCGCACGTAGGTGTGTCGCGATGCGACTCGATGACGAAATCAGGGGAATGCGACGCGAGCCCCCTCATCGAAGTGGACGTGACGTGCAAGGTGGAGCAGCTGCAGAGTTAAGCCTCGTGGACCGGAGCTCCAGAGAGTTTTGACCCCCTCCGGGACTTCTACGGCGCTGCTCGCGGCCCCGAGCGCGCGATCTTGCTGGGACACCGGGATATCGGAGCCGACTTAGGCACGCCTGGAACCGAGGGATTAAACAAATAGAAAAACTTACATAAAAAATTAAACAGATAAAAAATTAAACAAATAGAAAAACAAAAAAAAGAAAATATACTGACCGAGTTTGAATGCTACGTGCGGGGGAGATCATACAGACAGGCGAAAGTAGTCTTGCAGACTACTACTCACAGAGTAGAGTGGCAAAGATTTCAGTAGTAGAGAGTGCAGTGGTGCAAAGTGGAAAGCCATAGATTTAAATGGTGTAGAGCAGAATGGTGTAGAGTGCATTGGTGTAGAGTGCAGTGAGATACAGTGGTGCAGAGTAAAGTGACGAAGAGTGCAATGGTCTAGAGTATAGTGTTGGGCAGTGCAGTGGTACAGTGTGTATTGTCATAGATTGCAGCGGCATAGAAAGCAGTGGCATAGAGTGGAGTGGCACAGAGTGGAATAGAGTAGAGTAGACTGCAGTGGCATAGAGTAGATTGTTTCAGTGTAGAATGAAGTGGCATAGAGAGCAGTGGTATAGAGAGTCTTAGGGGTCTATTACGATGTCGGGCGGATTTCCTCCGCCAGGCTGGCGGTGGCCACCGCCAGCCTGGCGGAGGAAATCCGCCCAACAACAACAGCCCAATTCCCCCCGCCATATTAGTATGGCTGGGGTGGGCCGGGCGGTGAAAAACACCGCCCGCATGTTTTCCGCCCCGGTCGCCTTGCGGCTGGGGCGGAAAAGCTGTAACATGGTGGCGGTGTCTGTTAGACACCGTCTGCCATATTACTATGGGCTGTAAGGCAAGCCTTTCCGTGGCGGCAATGCCACCACGGAAAGGCAGGCGGTCTTCACTCTGGCGGGCACATCCTAATGGTGCGTGCGGGACCCCCGCCCTTAGGGCGGGCGGTCCCACCATCCTAATGAGCCCCATAGTGTGCAGTGGTGCATAGTAGATTAGAGTGCCTCAGAGTGGATTGGTGTAGGCGGCAGTGACATAGAGTGATGCAATACAGAGTTCAGTGGTGTAGAGTGGCATAACATAGAGTGGCAGAGAAGTGTTGCAGAGAATACTGTACTGTAGAGTGCAGTAGTGTATGGTAGAGGGGCATGGGGTGCATTGGCTTTAAGTGCAGTAGAGTAGAGTGCAGTGGTGCAGAGTAGAGTGGCATGCAGAGCAGTGGCGTAGAGTACAGAGGTGCAGAGTAGAGTGACATAGAGTGCAGTGGTGCAGAGTAGGGTGGCGTAGAGTACAGTGGTGCAGAGTGAAGAAGAGTGGCATGTAGGGCATTGACAGAGTACAATAGCATAAAGTGCTGTGATATGAAATATAGGGGTGTAAAGTGCAGTGGTGGAGAATAGACTGGCGTACAGTGATTTGGTTTTGAGTAGAGTGGTGTAGAGTGCATTGGCATAGAGTGCAGTGGCGTAGAGTGGTGCAGAGTAGAGTGCAGTGGTGCTGAGTGCAGTGGCACTGAGTGCAGTGGAATAGAGTAGATTGTTTCAGAGAAGAGTGCAATGGTAGAGATTACAATGGCATAGAGGGAATTGGCATAGAGTGCACTGGTGTACAGTGGAGTGGTACAGAGTAGAGAATATTGGCACAGAGTGCAGTGTTATAGAGTTCATTGTTGCAGAGTAGGGTGGCATAGAGTGGAGTGATGCAGAGTTGTGTAGAGTGCAGTGGCGAAGAGTTCTGCGGTACAAAGTAGAGTAGTGTAGGGTAGAGTGCCTTGTCATAGAGTAGAGTGGAGTGGTGTCGAGTAGAGAAGTGTAGAGTGGGGTGGTGCAGAGGAGAGTGCTTTGATGCAGTATGGAGGGGAGTGGTGTAGTGTGTAGTGGTGAAGAGTAGAGTGCAGTTGCGTGGAGTGGGGTAACATGCAGCCTGGATGGTATAGGTGCATACTGCCATTACAGAAATCACATCTTCAATTGAACTGACCATTACATTTCCACTCACAGTATTACTGATGAAAGTATACAGAGCACAAACGAAGATGTGTGGAAAGTTCAACACACAATGTATTGATTTGATTGTCAGAACAGTTATTTCCAGGCACTTAAATTTTGATGTGTGCTAGACAAAAATATATCGTAAAGCCTTCCTCAGGAACTTGTACAGAGCCAGCACGATTGTCACATAAATCCTCTCACTTTGAAGTCAGAGAAAGAAAATAAACACTGCCTGTAAGACACAGGTTGACATTTGACCTCTGTCTTTGAATGCACAGAAAATGTGACAAGATAATAAAAAGATTTAAAGGCCTGTTTACAAAAAGCAAGTTAGTGGAAGAATACCAAAAACAGGGTTTTGGCAATGAGAGAAACAAATTGAACCTGGATAACCTACAGCAAATAAAGTCAGCACAGAGAAAGCCAGAACATGTGAGTTACCACCACAAAGCCAATAGTAATCAACAGGTGGAATGGATCCCTAGGTCAACTTTCTTAAAGTCTCCAAGATGTCTTTAGCCCTAAAAATGGGCCTGACCGACATAGGCACTCTTAGGAACAGACATAACCAGAGAGGCACAGGTCGACACACACAACATGACTCAGCGGATTTATACACACACAGTCAGGCACATATACACACACAGGCAGATAAAACAATACACAGACACACATTGCTCACGCCAGTGCAAAAAGAATAGCTACATGTATAAGTAAATGTAGTCTACAAAAAACAAGCTCATGGTTTCCTGTGTCATGTCTAGCATTTATTGCATTGATGGACTGAGAGACTGCTACATCTAGGCTACTTTTAACTTGTGGCATAAAAACAATTACCATTGTTCATACCCCAGACAGTCTGTTCTATCTACACAGTGGAGAAAAGCAATGTAGCTCACAAACTTCTACTGATCCCTAAGTGTACACTTTAAATTTGAAAAGCGACAAAAGTAGCACTTACATGGAAAGTTGTGCCAAAATGGGGTCGTGGCTCAGCCAGGCATATTCTAATTGTCATACTTCAGGTTCTAAACCCAGGTCATTGTGTCAACGTGTGTGCCAGGCCTGGAACCAACTGTAGGCTGCAACAGTATTGGCAACGGATGAGGCCTGTGGCAGTACTAGGTATGTAGTCTGTGATGTTGAGTTTAAATCAGACTCAGACTGCTGTCTAGGGCCCAACACCACCTGCAGCTGAACCATACACTAGTGCGGACCTAGGGTTAGAAGTCTCATCCAATACCGAAGCTCCAATAGACAAAATAGGCAGAGCAGGCCATGTGCACAGGTCAGGTCGTGGCTACCAGGCTTCAGCTCTGGCTGAAAATGAGCCTGTTGGTGAATTGGGGCTTCATAAATTGGGGCAGGTAGAGCGGCTGCGGGCAGGTAGATTATGTATGATACATGTGCCCCTGACTACCCAAAGCGTGACGTGCCCAGCCCAAGTACATATTTAAATAATGGGACTGTGGTTAGTGCAGTGTGTGTATCATGGGAACAAGCGCTTGAAGACCACAACAGGGGTAGCAAACGCTATATAAATGCAAACCTTTTTCCCTCTTCTATCCCTCCACTATCCTTCTCAATCCAAATAACTGACTAATATATCCACCACTCAAATTGCGTTCATATTTTCACTTTACCTATTCACCACTAATCCTTTATGGTTTCCGGAGTAGCGTACTACTCACCGAAAAAGCACTTTGATGCCTCATCAGGGGTAGTAGGTGCTACATAAATGCAGTCAGAACAACTTACAACTATGGGTGAGATTGTGATGAAATGTTCTCAAACAGCAGCACGTGGATGCCTGGCTTGGTTGGGCGGAAGAGACGAGACAGGGACAGTTTGGCAGGTTACCGTGATGTTTTGGACTGCACACTGTGAATAGGAACTGAAGAGTCTCATTTCCCAGAGATGAATGCCAAAGCAGATCTTTGGAACACATTAAGAACGTAATAAATGCCTTTATATTATGGTATGAATGCCTGTATGTCTATTAATCTTTGTGTTGGGTTGCTAGTAGGTCTCTTGATCTGTGTGCATAGTCTGCCATAGGTGTGCAGGTTTGTAGGAATGGGCTATTTGCCTGTGTGCTTTAGTCTCTGCAAGTCTGTATGTATGTTGGTCTATGTGTTGGGGCACCAGCATGTATGTTTTTTTGTATGTTTATGTGCCGGTATGCCTGCTGTACTGTACTGTGTGTTCTGGTGTCTGTATGTTTTTTGATCTGTGTTTTGGAGTACATTTGCGTCTGCTGGTCCTTATGTATTTGATGTTGGTTTTTCTTTCAGTTTGTGTGTTGCATTATTTGTGTATCTGTTAATCTGTATGGATTTTGTTCCACAGGTCTGTTAATCTGTATGCTTAGGTGTATGTCTGTTGGTCTGTATGTTGGGGTAACTTATTATGACTTTATGTTATATGGTCTGTGTGCAACGTTGCCTGTAAATCTATTGGTTAATGCGTTAGGGTGCAGGTATTTCTTTCGGTCTGCGTGCATGGGTGCACGCATGTCTGTTGGTTTGTGGTTTGAAGCGTGTACTTTGGTCTATGGGTAAATCATCTGTAAATGTTTTGTGCTTTGTGTGTATAGATGCTTCTGCATACGGATGTGAATATGTTACCTATCTGTGAAAGAATATTGTGTCTTCACTATATGCCAGAGTTAGTGGCTCTGTCAGTGCTCGTAATAACACACAGACACAATTGCTGCAGAATTCAGGAAAACGGATCCTTGATCAACTGCAACATTCAGGAGCGTTTTCTTTTTTTATTTCAAGTGGGGGGTCATTCAGGAGCGTTTTCGAAGATATACGGCCTAGCGTTCCCCTTCCCTCCTCACAACCTTCCCTAAAAGAAACAGGATGAGCAAGTGGGGGGAAATTTAGGAGCGTTTTCGAAAACCCGAGCAGGCACACAATTGATTTAGGATATTCGGCCTAGCGTTCCCCTTCCCTCCTCACAACCTTCCCTAAAAGAAATAGGATGAGCCGGGCAAATAAAAGAAAATATACTGACCGAACTGACCGAGTTTCAATGCAACGTGCATAAAATAAACAAATAGAAGCTAACAAATAAAAGAAAATATACCTTCCCTCCTCACAACCGTCCCTTAAAGGAATAGGATGAGCTTAGGATGAGCTTGGCAAATAAAAGAAAATATACTGACCGAACAGACCGAGTTTCAATGCTACGTGCAAAAAATAAACAAATAGAAGCTAACAAATAAAAGAAGATATACTGACCGAACTCACAGAGTTTCAATACTGCGTGCGGTGGAATGGAGGGGAGCTCATACAGACAGGCGAAAGTAGTCTTCAAGCATATGCGCGTGCGTGGTGAAATACGCATGCGCAGATTGTACGGGGAAGATCATCCAGATGGGAAGATCATAACTACGGTACACCGGCCGGAAGCTTGGGTCTGTCCTTAGCACATGCGCAGTTGTTAATACAAGGCCCACTGTAACCTGCCGAGGCAGTGTCTGTCCCCAGCGCATGCACAGGTAATACGAGGCCCTCTTTAACCCGCTGAGGCAGTCTCTGTCCTCAGCGCATGCGCAGCTATTGATCCAGCGGGCTCTATTCAGCCCACACTCTGGGGCAGAAGGCAGTATCTGTTCTCTGCGCACGCGCAGCTGTTGACCCAGCAGGCTCTCCTCAGCCTACGCTCCGGGGCAGAATGCAGTGTCTGTACTCTGCGCATGCGCAGCTGGTGACCCAGCAGGCTCTCCTCAGCCCACGCTCCGGGGCAGAAGGCAGTGTCTGTGCTCTGCGCATGCGTAGCTGTTGACCCAGCAGCCTCTCTTCAACCCACACTCCGGGGCCTTGGTCCCTCCGGGCATAAGCAGGGGCTACCTCGAGTGCTCCCCATCCTCCACCCAGTCCTGTTCGCCATCTTGACTTGGGTAAGATTCACCTTGGTTTCTTGTTGAGTTTGCATCTTGGAATGACGGCACTTTCAGTTTGCTGCTTGTTTTGAACACAAATGATGTAATGAACTCTGTGGCTTGACACGTTGTCTGTAGGCGTTTTTCAATGAGCTGGCACAAATACTAGAATGCAGCATCATACAAGACTCATGAGACTGTTTTTAGGTTTCGCCTGCGCAGCAGCGTTTGCGCAGGCGAAAACTTTTGTGAAGAGTATGGTGCCTTTGTCACGCATCTCACTTCCATTGGCTAGCTCCATAAATGGAGGCTAGCCATTGGAAGTGAGATCTGCCTGTCATGGTTCGAGGCGATTCGTGGGCGTTCCGGCGATGTTTTTCTCATCCTGCCCCTTTTCTCACGTCATGCGGCTGTGTGCGTGTTTTTTTTGGTTTTTTTTGTCCCGTGATGTTTTTGTCAATTTGAAAGTGCCTTTAGCCGGAGTGGTTGGCGAGAGCCGCTAAGCGTTTTTCTTAAACCTATCCCGCCCCCCCCTCCCGCTGTCCGTGTGCCCGTTCCGCCCCCCCCCCCCGCTGTCCGTGTCTCCGGCCTGTGTGTGTGTGCGGCTGGCCACGTACGAAGTTAACAATTAGCGAGTTCGTGTGGGCTTTCGGAGAAATCGGAAGAGCTCCGTCCCCAGAGTAAGTAAACTAGCTGAAGCAGCTGCCATCTTGGACTATGTGCTTTTCCGAGTCGACAATGTTGTGTTGCACAGTGTTACGCTCCAAAATACCAAGAAAAGAATTACTTATTTTTAATAGAGTAGCAAAACTTACGCGCGACCAGCGGTAGAAGTGGGCGGGGACGGAAGGGCACGGCGTGCCCCTACTTCTAAAAGTAATTTCAGTCCGTTCCCCTACTTCTTTCTTTGAAAAAAGCATCCCGGGACGGAGAGAATAGTCCTACTAAAAACGATAACTTTTTTTTCAGCTTCCAGGGGCTACTCGCATTCTCTGTTGAACTCCAGAGCCTGCAGCAGCCCCTCCCTGAGCTCCCACAGACTGCGGTCAGGCCCATTGTCATTCCGATTGAGGCTGATTATCTCCTTTGGAATGACAATGCGCCCACCCGCTGCCTGCCTTTAGCATATGCCAGTGATATCTGCATGAGGTGTCTGTGGTATCTGGGTGCAGGCCATGGCTCGTTGTACAACAAATATAGGAGATGGGTCCACAAATGTGTAATCAAAACTTTAAAACAATCCCGCTGGGGCGTGAGAGGTGCGCTGTGGGCAGTGTAATCTGCTGTTTGGAAAACACAACCCTGACGTCCACGACGCTGAGGAGGCGAGGAAAAGCATTACATTCGATCAAGCTATTTTTATAGACAGAATACTTGTAAAAACACTTGTGGCTGTCAAAGGCGTGCCCGAAGGTGCTTGCTTCTTCTAATGCGTTTTATGGAATATATATTTTGCTGAGTGCTCTAAGCTGTGTTTTTATAAGCGTGTTTTGCTGCTCAGTACGTGATGTATTAAAGGGGAAATCTGGCGAATATTACATTAGTCTTAACACCCAGCAGACGTAATTGAACAAGGGAACATCGTGGGATGCCTATTGTTGGGGATTGTTCGAAATACAGGTCTTGATAAAAAGAACGGGGTTTTCCTTTAAACTGCCAGACCCCTTTAACTGGAGGACAGCGTGATCTTAAGCCCTTCTCTGCGATCCTGTGGCCTTTAAGGTGTGAGGCTCTGCTCAGGGGAGAAGCCAGAAAATCAAAATGCCCTAAACTTGAACTACACTTTTAATGGCAAGCAGCACGTGATGAGAGTGTGCTTTGCACTCCCTAAAAGAGCGGCCTTCACTACTCCATCCAACCTAGGGAGTAGTCAGAAAATTAAAATGCCCCCCATTTTGCAGTAAACCTCTGATGCACACCAAGCAAAATAAGTAAACGTGCCCATCCTCCACTCGAAGAAGTGACGGGGACAGGAGAAGGAGAAGTGAAGTGAAGGGACAGGAGAAGGAGAAATGAAGTGAAGGGACAGGAGAAGGAGAAGTGAAGTGAAGGGACAGGAGAAGGAGAAGTGACGGGGGCAGGAGCAGTGAACAGGGCAGAAGTGAAGTGACAGGAGAAGTGACGGGACAGGAGTAGTGACCGGGACAGGAGTAGTGACCGGGACAGGAGAAGTGAAGGGACAGGAGAAGTGAAGGGACAGGAGAAGTGAAGGGACAGGAGAAGTGAAGGGACAGGAGAAGTGAAGGGACAGGAAAAGGAGAAGTGACGGGACAGGAGAAGGAGAAGTGACGGGACAGGAGAAGGAGAAGTGAAGGGACCAGAAGAAGGAGAAGTGACGGGACAGGAGAAGTGACAGGACAGGAGAAGTGACAGGACAGGAGAAGTGACAGGACAGGAGAAATGACGGGACAGGAGAAGTAGAAGTGATGGGACAGGAGAAGTGACGGGACAGGAGAAGTGACGGGACAGGAGAAGGAGAAGTGACAGGACAGGAGAAGGAGAAGTGATGGGGCAGGAGAAGTGACTGGGCAGGAGAAGTGAAGGGACAGGAGAAGTGAAGGGACAGGAGAAGGAGAAGTGAAGGGGACAGGAGAAGTGACGGGGACAGGAGAAGTGACGGGACAGGAGAAGTGAAGTGACATGAGAAGTGACGGGGGCAGGAAAAGAGACGGGGGCAGGAGAAGTGACGGGGGTAGGAGAAGTGACGGGGGCAGGAGCGGTGACGGGGCAGGAGAAGGGAGGGGGCAGGACTGTTCCCATTGGGCGCAGAATCTAGACTGATTTGCATATGGCTGGGTCCAAACTGGAATGGCATGGTGAGCAAAGAAACAATGGATTTAGGCCCAGATCTATGTACTGGGGTGAATGTATGATAATGTTCTGCATTCAGTTGTTCTTTTTGCTATATTATGATTGAGCAGCTAGCTGGCGACATGAATATGAAGGAGCCTTTGTGGGTTTCCGTGAGTCTAGATTCTCCTGACAGTCCCTTTCTCTTCTGAGCCCTGCTTAACACATGTGTACAGGAGGAGCCCTGTATTCAAGACCTCAATGTTTGAGACAAAAAATAATCATGGATTTCTGAACATTGAGTAAAAGCATTAAGGTAACATGTTGTTCCTGCTTATATTTCACACGCTTTACATAAACCTGTATTCCCTATGGCTGTTTGCTTTTTCCTGAATTAAACCTCAAACATATTTATCCATTGTTTTAATTAAATAACGTTATAAGCTGTAACCGGTCAGTGAAATGCTAAACGTACAAACAATTGGTATGTTTTGCTATTTCTAGCCACGCCCCTGACTCCGCCCACTGATTCAATCTTCGGTTATTCCCGCCCCCTGATTCTCCACCCACAGTTCCCCTACTTTTTTTTCCCCACTTCGACCACTGCGCGCGACGCTTTAGAATGCTTCATCTCCTTTTTTTTGTAATACTAGTTCAATATGGCCACCTGTATTGCGCTTTTGACATCTGTACTTCCTCTATGTCTATTGCTCCGGAAGAAGTTTGGGCACTGGTGTGCTTGCCACTTCCTTTCTTGATAGCCCGGCACGGGTAGGTATATGGCAGATAAGGTTGCTCCGAAATCCGTCTTGAATCTCTTGTTTGTATCAGCCATCTGCTGGAGTCCGTTCTTTACGAAGAGTTGGGACAGTGTTCAAAGTAACCACAGCTCCTGTATGGGGTGGAACGGACCGGGCATTTGGTGGTAGCTATGCCAAGTCCTGCGAGCTAGGTGAGGAAGGGACTGCGCCGCCTGCACACTACCACCTCAGCCGCCCCTGCACATTGCCACAAGTCCTGCGCGTGGCGTGTGCACCACTCTCCTCCTGCACACTAACACCAGCATCGTGCACCACCTCAGCCGCCCCCTGTACACTCTGCACCATGCCACTAATCCTGCGAGCTAGGCGAGGGGCTGCGCGCGGCGGGTACATCACACTCTCCTCTTGCATACTGGGCACTTACCTTAGCGGCATACGCCGCCCCCCCTGCAAATTGCCACAAGTCCTGCGAGCTCGGTAAGGTGCTGCGCCGCCTACACACTCACCTCCTGCACACTGGGTACAAACGCCAGCCGCCCCTGCACACACTACACCCCTGCCACAAATCGTGCGAACTAGGCATGGGGCTGCTCCGTATTTTTTCACGTGTCTGCCATCTGAACTGTTGGTACTCACTTGTGCCCTCACTGTGGATAGTTGCTAACAGTGTAGACCAACCATGTCCTTTAATTGCCATCACATTCCATTTGTGCTCTGCACTCTTCAGTTATTTACAGAGTCTGGCACAGGGACTTATCTTTGAGGTTCTAGTTTTAAAGGTCCCCAACAAAGTTGCTCTGAAAAGCTCATGCCGTACAATAAACCTTTTTAAGCCCTTTGGTTGTAAACGGTACAGCAGCTTCGCGTTGATTTCTGATGGTTACTCTGTTAAAGAAGCTATTTGTTACTTTACATGTCAGGTTTTACACAGGGATATGTATTGAAAGTAACCATTGTTAATATTTTTCTTCATTAAATAATTTGACAGGTTGGATTTTTCTACTTCATTGTTTGCACCACTAAGAGAAATGTCATAAATAGTCTGTATTTAGAGTGTGTTTATGTTCTCTTGTTGACAGTCATTAGAATGAGTAATGATACTCCTTAGCTCAGCTGTCTTTTGAAGGCAAATGATCCTTCGTGGTTTACCCCGGACAGCATGAATCCTCTGTGTCATGTGGTTAGCCTCACTTCTACACTCATTAGTCTAAGGTCTCTACTTTTGCTGATGGTCTTAAGAACGTAATACAGATGCTTTAAGGCACAACCATGAGAATGAATTGTGTCTTTTGTATATAGGAAAAACCTTTACTATTGGATAAGTAATAAATACATTTTTTATCCTTTACACATTTCACTTTAATCACACAAGCTTATCTGCTTCGAGTAAAGTGTACAGGAAATGCGGTTCTTTCAGAAATATCACATTTAACTTCCTTTCCAGGCCAGTTTACAAATAGAGCTAAAGCAAACCTGTACTACTATCAAGGCCAAGCTTGAATTGTACAATCCAAACACAAACAACCCAGGGCCGTTTTGTCATTGTGACATGACCTGACCTGACCGGCTGGCTGCGTGTGTGTGTGTGCGCGGCTGGCTGTGTGTGTGTGTGTTTGTGTGTGCGGCTGGCTGTGTGTGTGTGCGGCTGGCTGTGTGTGTGTGCGCGGCTGGCTGTGTGAGTGTGCGTGGCTGGCTCTGTGTGTGTGTGTGTGTGTGTGTGTGCGGCTGGCTCTGTGTGTGTGTGTGTGTGTGTGTGGCTCTGTGTGTATGTGTGGGTGCAAATGCAATAGGTCTCACATTTGCGAGAGATTAAGCTAATGGCAATGTAAATGACAATGCCATTTATTTATCTGTTTTCAAAACCAACACATAAATACAAATTTTGTCATTTACAATGCCAATAGCTCTAACTTTTCCAAAAGCGAAACCATTGCATTGTAAATGCTTGTTTACTAGTGGTTTCAGGCTTACGATTCTCTCTTGCAGGGTTTGGAATCTGCTTATAACTTGTACTTGCTTACAGGGTTTTTTTAAGACTGTTTTTCTTGGCTAAGCGTCACAGTCTTTCATGCACAAAGATTGTGTTTGTAGTTTTGTTGTTGATGTGCATTTTCATAAGTTATGACGAAGGACCTTTCTGGTCCGAAATGGATTGCAGTAGTTGACAGGGGTCATTCATGTGTGCACTGTGATAAGGTTTCTGAAAATAATCACTATGACTTACGGTCCAGGATTGATTCTAAAGGAATGAAGTGATGATGCAATGCCTTGTGTTTGATTCTAAAGGAATGAAGTGATGATGCAATGCCTTGTGTTTGATTATAAAGGAATGAAGTGATGATGCAATGCCTTGTGTTTGATTTTAAAGGAATGAAGTGATGATGCAATGCCTTGTGTTTGAGAGAATGCAGTAAAAGATGCTCCACTTTACCTTCCCTCTGCAGTGCGCTGCAAATTCGCCCACTACGTGTACTTGTGATGTACCTGAAGCATCTTGGTTGATATATTGATCACGTTATTGTATGTCAAACTACATGTAGGTTACTCCCAGTTATGTGTTTGTAAAAGAAATTTCAAAACTCCAGTGAAAGTTCATTGTCAATCTTTAAGCCATGGCTCGCTCCTCATGAGTTGCGTGAATGCGTTTATCTCTTCATTTGTTTGCAGTTAAAGCATTAAGTATTTGGTCAGTGTAGCAAACTAATGTACTGCATGCTGTTTTGTGATGTTCAGGAAACCGAAAGGGTCTTGGCTCCCAAATTCAGCAAGGCTGAGCCAATATAAACAGTAATAAACACTACACTTGCCAGTGCTGAGAGACTTATTTATCACAAACTGTTGGAATCTATAGTATACATGACAATGACATAAACACTTGCTTTATGAATTGCAGTTTTTTATTTCTCTTATTTTCTTTTTACCTATTATTTTAGGTCTGCATCATTTTTGATTTTATGCATGGGAATACAAAACATTCTATGTACATTCATATACAAACAAAAATAAGTACACAAACAATTGGGTATGTACAATAAATCATCAACTTACATACAACTCATTCATGACCTTCCATTCATACAAAACAAGCAAACTGGTCCCAGTGTCAAAAAATAAACTTCTTGTTCACCAAATGAATAGTCCGTTCTTTAACCTATCTCAAACTTGATTGTAACATTTATAAAAGAAGCAAAACAGTCTTTTAACGTGTTCCCCAAGGGTTTTCAGAGAATTCAGGGAAAAGACCTGGGACCTGGTCGGTCGACGCGTTTCGAGCCCTGTGACTGGCAGGGTTCTCTTCAGGACCACACAATAACTACAAGGGAAAGGAAAACACTCGTGATTTTAATGTTCTAAGGGCTCGACACCTTGTTCGCAACCTAACCAACCTCAGCCTACCTCTAGCGTTGGGTCATAGCTCCAACAGGCAATTGTATTCCAGATTGCAGAAAAGTGGATTGGAGGGAGTGCTGGAACAAGTGGGAAAGACAAACGATAAGTTCACTGCATTTATAAACTCACACTCATCATGTTGAGATTCATTCGTGGTTGACGCCTACCTGTGCTGGGAAGGGCAGTAGTAGGGGGCTTTAGATAGAATATCGTTTATTTAATTCTGCAGAAAAAATAAAAGTAGAAAGCGGTGATAAGCGCTTGCTATCTGGCGTTTGTTTGTAGATTTACGAATGGACTTGTGCATCCATGCGGTGGGACGCTTACCGTCAACAGAGTGAAACTCCGCGAAGGTTCTAAAATTCTGCCGCTGTTCCTGCCGGGGTCAAGTGTCCCGTGGAATCGGTTCTTTAGAGGAATGTCATTCTCGATCTGAAAAAATCGGGGGGAGAGAAGCGTAAGTTTGGTGCTTGTCAGCCCGCGTTCTATGCTCAAATGCGGAAAGGGGGTTCGTGGACCCACCCGAATTCAGTTCTTACCATTAGTCAAAACTCCGCTTTGATACTGGGCCGCTGGTCGTAGTTTTCACTCCTTCCTCTTCGGTCTGTTGTGGCTGAGTGAGCCTACTACCTATTTCTGGCTGTGGGAGTGGCTAGAAATCCGAGGATTGTGGGAGTTGTAGTCCCATTCATTTTGACTGGGGAAGTCTTTTACGTATTGGGTTTGTAAATTTCGGACAACTCATTGAGTCCAGTTGCTGCTGAGTCGAATTTCATTATAAGCATTGCTTCCCTCTGATTTAATCTTGCTTCGATGTTACCGCCTCTCGGGTCATTTTCGATTTTCGATATTACAGTCCACTTCAACTTGGTTTTATCATGTTTCATAGTTATCCAGTAATTGACTAGCGGTGCATTTTCTACTTCTCTACGTATCCTTGATTTATGTTGGGTGATACGTTGCCTGATTTCTTGAGTTGTCTTACCTATGTATAACATAGGACATGGGCACATTACAGCATACACGACATTTTTTGTCTTGCAATTAGTAAAAGTGTCATGTTTCCAATTGATGTTATTGAAAGAGAAGACTGACTCTTCTATTGTCTCTTCGCAGCAGATGCATGTTCCACATTTATGGTGTCCAGTAATAGGTGGAAAACCGAACAGACTTCTCACTGTCGGGCCTTTCTCAATCGGTAGAGCGGCTCTGACAATATGGTTGGCCACACTTTTTAACACGAGGACTTTAAAACACCACCTTTGTTCGCACACAAAAAAGAAAAAAATTGGAATATGGTTGGCCACACTTTTTTCTTTTTTGTGTGCGAACAAAGGTGGTGTTTTAAAGTCCTCGTGTAAATCTTTCACTAGATGCCAGTTCGATGTAATCAATTTCTTCAATTGGTTTGAAGCCGGGCAGAACGTCGATACACACACTACTCGTTTCTGTTCCATTTTGGGCTTTTTCTGCAAAAGAGATTCGCGTGGCGTCCACCAGGCCCTCTTCAATGAGTTTTTTAATAGTTTGTTAGGGTATCCTCGTTGGAGAAGCCTATCTTTGGGTTGGTTGGCATGTTCAAAGTAGTCCTCCTTACGTGAACAATTCCTTCGTACCCTGAGGAATTGGCCAAAGGGTAGATTTTGTCTCAGGCCCCGTGGGTGGTGGCTTGAATAAAGCAATGCCTTATTCCTGTCTGTCGCCTTACGAAACAGGGTGGTTGCAAGACCTCCTTCAGATGGTTCTAACTTAACGTCCAAAAATATAATGGATGTGTTAGATGATGTACAACTGAATTTTATGCCGTTACTTCGTGCGTACAACCAGTTGACAAACTCATTTAGGGTTGCAGGGCTGCCAGTCCAAATGAGGAATACATCATCGATGTATCTCATGTAATGGGAAATCTGCTCTTTAAAAGGGTTGTCATTATAGATTAATTTTTGTTCATAGAGTCCCATAAACATCACCGCTAATTCCGGGGCAAATGGACACCCCATAGCTACTCCTTTTACCTGTAAGAAGAATTCGGAGTCGATTGTGAAGAGGTTTTTTTGTAGGGCCAAAGTTGCCAGTTCTACTATAAATTCTGTTGGTACTTGGAACTGTCTATCACGTTTGTCCAAGAAGAAAGTCAATGTCTCTAATGCTTGGTCTTGGGGAATTTGGGTATAGAGTGAGACAACATCTAATGTGGCCATTAGTTGTTGGTTTTGATCAAATTGTATTGTCTCAATCTTTTGAAGGAAAGTAGTGGTATCCTTTAGATGAGCTGGAACCATTTCTATAAATGGTTACAAAAAGAAGTCAATGTACTTAGCCACTGGTTCGAAGAGGGATTCGCACCCAGACACTATTGGACGTCCAGGAGGGTTGTTTTCATCTTTGTGTATTTTGGGCAGTACATAAAATACCGGGGTTCTGGGATTTTTGTTCTGCAGAAATGCCAACTCCTTTGGACCGTAATATCGAAAATCGAAAATGACCCGAGAGGCGGTAACATCGAAGCAAGATTAAATCAGAGGGAAGCAATGCTTATAATGAAATTCGACTCAGCAGCAACTGGACTCAATGAGTTGTCCGAAATTTACAAACCCAATACGTAAAAGACTTCCCCAGTCAAAATGAATGGGACTACAACTCCCACAATCCTCGGATTTCTAGCCACTCCCACAGCCAGAAATAGGTAGTAGGCTCACTCAGCCACAACAGACCGAATAGGAAGGAGTGAAAACTACGACCAGCGGCCCAGTATCAAAGCGGAGTTTTGACTAAAGGTAAGAACTGAATTCGGGTGGGTCCACGAACCCCCTTTCCCCATTTGAGCATAGAACGCGGGATGACAAGCACCAAACTTACGCTTCTCTCCCCCCGATTTTTTCAGATCGAGAATGACATTCCTCTAAAGAACCGATTCCACGGGACACTTGACCCCGGCAGGAACAGCGGCAGAATTTTAGAACCTTCGCGGAGTTTCACTCTGTTGACGGTAAGCGTACCACCGCATGGATGCACAAGTCCATTCGTAAATCTACAAACAAACGCCAGATAGCAAGCGCTAATCACCGCTTTCTACTTTTATTTTTTTCTGCAGAATTAAATAAACAATATTCTATCTAAAGCCCCCTACTACTGCCCTTCCCAGCACAGGTAGGCGTCAACCACGAATGAATCTCAACATGATGAGTGTGAGTTTATAAATGCAGTGCACTTATCGTTTGTCTTTCCCACTTGTTCCAGCACTCCCTCCAATCCACTTTTCTGCAATCTGGAATACAATTGCTTGTTGGAGCTATGACCCAACGCTAGAGGTAGGCTGAGGTTGGTTAGGTTGCGAACAAGGTGTCGAGCCCTTAGAACATTAAAATCACGAGTGTTTTCCTTCCCTTGTAGTTATTGTGTGGTCCTGAAGAGAACCCTGCCAGTCACAGGGCTCGAAACGCGTCGACCGACCAGGTCCCAGGTCTTTTCCCTGAATTCTCTGAAAACCCTTGGGGAACACGTTAAAAGACTGTTTTGCTTCTTTTATAAATGTTACAATCAAGTTTGAGATAGGTTAAAGAACGGACTATTCATTTGGTGAACAAGAAGTTTATTTTTTGACACTGGGACCAGTTTGCTTGTTTTGTATGAATGGAAGGCCATGAATGAGTTGTATGTAAGTTGATGATTTATTGTACATACCCAATTGTTTGTGTACTTATTTTTGTTTGTATATGAATGTACATAGAATGTTTTGTATTCCCATGCATAAAATCAAAAATGATGCAGACCTAAAATAATAGGTAAAAAGAAAAGAGAAATAAAAAACTGCAATTCATAAAGCAAGTGTTCATGTCATTGTCATGTATACTATAGATTCCAACAGTTTGTGATAAATAAGTCTCTCAGCACTGGCAAGTGTAGTGTTTATTACTGTTTATATTGGCTCAGCCTTGCTGAATTTAGGAGCCTAGACCCTTTCGGTTTCCTAAACTGTGGTGCGGGTGTCCTTACCCGCGAGGTCCTGTTGGGCAGAGAAGCAGCTGCCACAGGGTTATACCCTTTGTGTACTAAGTTGTCCACGTGGTGGATACAGTGTTTTTGGGTTACTTGTAGTGGTGTTAATTTTGTGTTAATTATTCCCCGAATTTTTTCCTTTTCCTCTCCCTCCCTCCTATTCCTTGCACGTGTGTTCAGTAGTGGTATGGCTGAACAGGACACAGTAGCTTTCACTGAGGAACACATTAAAAACCTTCTAAGGGATCCACTGCCGTTTGCATCGGCTATCCTCAGCCTTACGAATAACACCCAAAACGAGTCAGAGAAATTACTCCGACTGCGTAAAAAACAAATTAGGACGGATCTCCACGGACATTTTCTACTTCAACATCTAAGAGCTGGCACAATCCCTTCCGGCCTTCAAATCCGCAACATTCCAGTCGTATTCACGGATGACCCTGATTACAAGAAAGGTTTCAGTGGTATAGAAATAAAGTGCAGCAGGGATTTGATGGTCCTTACGATTGAGACAGCCCATAGAATATCTGTCAAAGAATTGGAGGAAATCTCAACATTGGAGAAAGAAATTCAGGACAATCAGTTAATCACCGATTCCAAAGGACTGCTGGAAAAAGTAGAAAAAGAAATTGGAGAGTTCAAGGACTTTACAGTAGCTCAAAAGAGCAACAAGTTTGAATCAGATAAGAAAAACTTCTCCTTGGAATCCGTCTATCCGTACCTAAGGAAAGAGTTTATTCAAACACCGAGTCAAGGAGATTTCTACAGGACAACCAAGGGCGGTCACGCCGCAAGTTTGTCACCTTTTCAGACACTTCCTCCTCAGGAAGTGAATCAAATAATACAAGCAGACCCTACCAGAATAGACAAAGCAACCAACAAGACCAACAACAAAGACAACAACAAAATCAGATTCCATTTTTAGGGCAGGGCCAACAGAAAGGGAGAGGTCGCACACGACCAGTCCAACCATGGGAAATGAGGACACGGTCCAGATTCTACAAGAACTAAACCTTCCCCCTATATTCAATTTATCTGATAAAAGTTTAACAGAAGCGGAGATATCGATTTTGACAAAAGGACTAGCCTTTGTACCATCTAGACCAACAGACTATGTCAGAATGAAGTTAGAAGCCTTAGAATTCTGCCGCAAGATCAGGCTGAAAACATTTTTTGCTGATACCATCGAGGACCGCCAACCTGAAGTGTCAGGTCTAAAGAAAAAATCCACTTTTTGTCCAGCAGGGTCTAAAATTCCAAAAGAAGTCATTACTTTCGAACGCATAATTTTATCCGGGATTTCATCCTTAGAGAAAAAAAGAAGCTATGTGAAATATAATTTATCAAAAATAGAAAAGGAAGCATTACTCGCATTAAAAAATGACAGATCAGTGGTCATAAAGCAAGCAGACAAAGGGGGCGCAGTGGTGGTCTGGGATGTCAATAAATACAAAACGGAAGTCCACCGCCAACTGAATGATTCCACTTGCTACAGACGTATCACAAAAAATCCTACGAATGAATTCCAGAATCAACTTTTCCAAATCATCCAAAAAGGACACGACCAAGGCTTTGTCGGTCCAAAGGAGTTGGAATTTCTGCAGAACAAAAATCCCAGAACCCCGGTATTTTATGTACTGCCCAAAATACACGCAGATGAAAACAACCCTCCTGGACGTCCAATAGTGTCTGGGTGCGAATCCCTCTTCGAACCAGTGGCTAAGTACATTGACTTCTTTTTGAAACCATTTATTGAAATGGTTCCAGCTCATCTAAAGGATACCACTGCTTTCCTTCAAAAGATTGAGACAATACAATTTGATCAAAACCAACAACTAATGGCCACATTAGATGTTGTCTCACTCTATACCCAAATTCCCCAAGACCAAGCATTAGAGACATTGACTTTCTTCTTGGACAAACGTGATAGACCGTTCCAAGTACCAACAGAATTTATAGTAGAACTGGCAACTTTGGCCCTACAAAAAAACTTCTTCACATTCGACTCCGAATTCTTCTTACAGGTAAAAGGAGTAGCTATGGGGTGTCCATTTGCCCCGGAATTAGCGGTGATGTTTATGGGACTCTATGAACAAAAATTAATCTATAATGACAACCCTTTTAAAGAGCAGATTTCCCATTACAGGAGATACATCGATGATGTATTCCTCATTTGGACTGGCAGCCCTGCAACCCTAAATGAGTTTGTCAACTGGTTGAACGCACGAAGTAACGACATAAAATTCAGTTGTACATCATCTAACACATCCATTACATTTTTGGACGTTAAGTTAGAACCATCTGAAGGAGGTCTTGCAACCACCCTGTTTCGTAAAGCGACAGACAGGAATAAGGCATTGCTTTATTCAAGCCACCACCCACGGGGCCTGAGACAAAATCTACCCTTTGGCCAATTCCTCAGGGTACGAAGGAATTGTTCACGTAAGGAGGACTACTTTGAACATGCCAACCAACTCAAAGATAGGCTTCTCCAACGAGGATACCCTAACAAACTATTAAAAAACTCATTGAAGAGGGCCTGGTGGACGCCACGCGAATCTCTTTTGCAGAAAAAGCCCAAAATGGAACAGAAACGAGTAGTGTGTGTATCGACGTTCTGCCCGGCTTCAAACCAATTGAAGAAATTGATTACATCGAACTGGCATCTAGTGAAAGATTTACACGAGGACTTTAAAACACCACCTTTGTTCGCACACAAAAAAGAAAAAAGTGTGGCCAACCATATTGTCAGAGCCGCTCTACTGATTGAGAAAGGCCCGACAGTGAGAAGTCTGTTCGGTTTTCCACCTATTACTGGACACCACAAATGTGGAACATGCATCTGCTGCGAAGAGACAATAGAAGAGTCAGTCTTCTCTTTCAATAACATCAATTGGAAACATGACACTTTTACTAATTGCAAGATAAAAAATGTCATGTATGCTGTAATGTGCCCATGTCCTATGTTATACATAGGTAAGACAACTCAAGAAATCAGGCAACGTATCACCCAACATAAATCAAGGATACGTAGAGAAGTAGAAAATGCACCGCTAGTCAATCACTGGATAACTATGAAACATGATAAAACCAAGTTGAAGTGGACTGTAATATCGAAAATCGAAAATGACCCGAGAGGCGGTAACATCGAAGCAAGATTAAATCAGAGGGAAGCAATGCTTATAATGAAATTCGACTCAGCAGCAACTGGATTCAATGAGTTATCCGAAATTTACAAACCCAATACGTAAAAGACTTCCCCAGTCAAAATGAATGGGACTACAACTCCCACAATCCTCGGATTTCTAGCCACTCCCACAGCCAGAAATAGGTAGTAGGCTCACTCAGCCACAACAGACCGAAGAGGAAGGAGTGAAAACTACGACCAGCGGCCCAGTATCAAAGCGGAGTTTTGACTAATGGTAAGAACTGAATTCGGGTGGGTCCACGAACCCCCTTTCCGCATTTGAGCATAGAACGCGGGTTGACAAGCACCAAACTTACGCTTCTCTCCCCCCGATTTTTTCAGATCGAGAATGACATTCCTCTAAAGAACCGATTCCACGGGACACTTGACCCCGGCAGGAACAGCGGCAGAATTTTAGAACCTTCGCGGAGTTTCACTCTGTTGACGGTAAGCGTCCCACCGCATGGATGCACAAGTCCATTCGTAAATCTACAAACAAACGCCAGATAGCAAGCGCTAATCACCGCTTTCTACTTTTATTTTTTCTGCAGAATTAAATAAACGATATTCTATCTAAAGCCCCCTACTACTGCCCTTCCCAGCACAGGTAGGCGTCAACCACGAATGAATCTCAACATGATGAGTGTGAGTTTATAAATGCAGTGCACTTATCGTTTGTCTTTCCCACTTGTTCCAGCACTCCCTCCAATCCACTTTTCTGCAATCTGGAATACAATTGCCTGTTGGAGCTATGACCCAACGCTAGAGGTAGGCTGAGGTTGGTTAGGTTGCGAACAAGGTGTCGAGCCCTTAGAACATTAAAATCACGAGTGTTTTCCTTTCCCTTGTAGTTATTGTGTGGTCCTGAAGAGAACCCTGCCAGTCACAGGGCTCGAAACGCGTCGACCGACCAGGTCCCAGGTCTTTTCCCTGAATTCTCTGAAAACCCTTGGGGAACACGTTAAAAGACTGTTTTGCTTCTTTTATAAATGTTACAATCAAGTTTGAGATAGGTTAAAGAACGGACTATTCATTTGGTGAACAAGAAGTTTATTTTTTGACACTGGGACCAGTTTGCTTGTTTTGTATGAATGGAAGGCCATGAATGAGTTGTATGTAAGTTGATGATTTATTGTACATACCCAATTGTTTGTGTACTTATTTTTGTTTGTATATGAATGTACATAGAATGTTTTGTATTCCCATGCATAAAATCAACAAGCATTGGAAATGCAATAGGTCTCGCAGTAGTAAAGTTTGAGCTATAGGTGTTATTTATTTTTTTGTTTTTTATTTATGTGTTGTTTTTTCTAAATAGCGAAATTAATAGCTTTCTTCTTTACAAAGCCAATAGTTATAATTTTTGTAAATGTGACACCTCTAGCATTTGTAAAGCAACATGTTTTGTATTAACGGGACTTATATGTGACTTATATGTATTGAAATAAAAAAAATCAATGGCTTTAAAAAAAAATTAATAATTAATACGTAAATAAAATGGATTTTATTTTATATTGCCAATAGCTTAAAGTTTATAAAATATATTTAGTTTAAGATGCTGTGGTTGCGCTGAGTGAGGGTGAAGGTGAGTGAGGGTGAGGGTGAGTGAGGGGTTGAGGGTGAGTGAGGGTGAGGGGTTGAGGGTGAGTGAGGGTGGGTGAGGGGTTGAGGGTGAGTGAGGGTGGGTGAGAGTGAGTAAGGGTGAGTGAGGGTGAGTGAGGGTGAGTGAGGGTGAGGGGTTGAGGGTGAGTGAGGGTGAGGGTGAGTGAGGGTGAGGGGTTGAGGGTGAGTGAGGGTGAGGGTGAGTGAGGGTGAGGGATTGAGGGTGAGGGGTTGAGGGTGAGTGAGGGTGAGTGAGTGTGAGTGAGGGGTTGAGGGTGAGTGAGGGTGAGGGTGAGTGAGGATGAGGTGTTGAGGGTGGGTGAGGGTGAGGGTGAGTGAGGGTGAGGGTGAGTGTGAGTGAGGGTGAGTGAGGGTGAGGGGTTGAGGGTGAGTGAGGGTGAGGGTTTGAGGGTGAGTGAGGGTGAGGGGTTGAGGGTGAGTGAGGGTGAGGGGTTGAGGGTGAGTGAGGATGAGTGAGAGTGAGGGGTTGAGGGTGAGGGGTTGAGGGTGAGTGAGGGTGAGGGGTTGAGGGTGAGTGAGGGTGGGGGGTTGAGGGTGAGTGAGGGTGAGTGAGGGTGAGGGTGAGTGAGGGTGAGGGGTTGAGGGTGAGTGAGGGTGAGGGGTTGAGGGTGAGTGAGGGTGAGGGGTTGAGGGTGAGGGGTTGAGGGTGAGGGAGGGTGAGGGGTTGAGGGTGAGTGAGGGTGAGGGGTTGAATGTGAGTGAGGGTGAGGGGTTGAGGGTGAGTGAGGGTGAGGGGTTGAGGGTGAGTGAGGGTGAGTGAGAGTGAGGGTGAGTGAGGGGTTGAGGGTGAGGGGTTGAGGGTGAGTGAGGGTGAGGGGTTGAGGGTGAGTGAGGGTGAGGGGTTGAGGGTGAGGGGTTGAGGGTGAGGGGTTGAGGGTGAGTGAGGGGTTGAGGCTGAGGGGTTGAGGGTGAGTGAGGGTGAGGGGTTGAGGGTGAGTGAGGGTGAATGAGGGTGAGTGAGGGTGAGTGAGGGTGAGGGGTTGAGGGGGAGGGGTCGAGGGGGAGGGGTTGAGGGTGAGTGAGGGGTTGAGGGTGAGGGGTTGAGGGTGAGTGAGGGGTTGAGGGTGAGTGAGGGTGAGGGGTTGATGGTGAGTGAGGGTGAGGGGTTGAGGGTGAGTGAGGGTGAGGGGTTGAGGGTGAGTGAGGATGAGTGAGAGTGAGGGTGAGTGAGGGGTTGAGGGTGAGTGAGGGTGAGGTGTTGAGGGTGAGTGAGGGTGAGTGAGGGGTTGAGGGTGAGTGAGGGTGAGGGTGAGTGAGGGTGAGGGTGAGGGGTTGAGGGTGAGGGGTTGAGGGTGAGTGAGGGTGAGGGGTTGAGGGTGAGGGGTTGAGGGTGAGTGTGGGTGAGGGTGAGGTGTTGAGGGGGAGGGGTCGAGGGTGAGGGTGAGTGAGGGTGAGGGGTTGAGGGTGAGTGAGGGGTTGAGGGTGAGTGAGGGTGAGGGGTTGAGGGTGAGTGAGGGTGAGGGTGAGGGTGAGTGAGGGTGAGGGGTGGCCAACATCGCTATCCTCGTTAAACCAGTTGGCTCATCAGTGTGTGTCAACAGTGCGCCTTGTTGAGTAAGCAGAAAGAGATCGACGCCGGTTCGATAATGCCACAGCTCTGTGCTAACAAAAATGCGGAAAAAATAAGCATTTAAATCATTGGCAAATTCAGTAAGCAGAAAGAGATCGACGCCGGTTCGATAATGCCACAGCTCTGTGCTAACAAAAATGCGGAAAAAAGTAAGCATTTAAATCATTGGCAAATTCTACGGAAATTGATTGCAAATGGGAGCAGCTCTGCTTGCAAATCCTCCCTCCGTCGCCCAGGCTGCTGGACTGGAATTGCCATTAAGAAAATGGGGTAACCCATAAGGTATGGACCTGGGCGTTCAATAGTATCAAAACAACAATGGTCCTAGACCTATTGATTATACAAATTGAGTTAAATCAATACTATCCATAGTTCTTTGAGTAGAGCAACCACAATCAATCTGCTCTATTGTACTTTTTTGTACCACAAAATAAACCTAAACCACCAAATAAAGATTACTTATGATTTATTAGCTTCTTCATCATCTTTCTTGTTTTTTTATGTTTTAACAATTCATTTTATATAACAAACATATCATTTCAAATTGATAAAAACAGAGGTTGCCCAAGAGAGGAAGTGTGCAAAAAGAGGGGGGTGATCAAAAGGAGTGAGACCAAGTGAACGGAAAAGAAAACAAATTAGTGGATAGAAAAATAATTATTCACATGATTTTCAAAAACAATATCAAGCTATATGCTTAGCTGTATTGGGACCCTGGCCAACGTATTTTCAGTTGTTAATCAAAGCACTTCTTTTATATAGACATGTATCTGAAGGGTGACTTGCACTTAAAAAAGGTCTTTAGTTGGTCCAAGGGTAATTGGGAAATACTGTCGACGTTTCGACTCGTCTTATGCCCCGCAGGTAATTTAAGCCTTGGGATTGCGAGTCTTCATCAGGACTGGAGAACAAAAACGTAGGCAACCAAGGGATAATGTTAACCCTAAGAGAGATAAAATTGGCGGTTATTAACTACGGTGGATAGGTTTTTTCATTTGTTCAGGGCATTTGCCCATGAGAGGTATTATATTCTTACCCTTCGCTAGAACAAGAGCGAGGAAGTGGTCCTGAATTCCACCTTTCCTTATAATATTCTGTAAAAGAAATAGTGAAGCCCAGAATTAGTCTAGGTCTACACTCTACTCTGTCCACATACATATATTAGAGTAGAAGAAATTGTTTATTTATTTACCCTTGTTTTTTAGATTCCATCCTCACCACATCTTTGTAGGGGAGCAATCCTTCATACAGGCACCATGGTAAATATTTACCTGCAATTAATTATGCCAATGTCACTGTGTGATTACCAACAATTTTTTGAACCAATAAATATTAAGCGACAATTGGACAATGGAATTTAAGATTTACCTTAAAGATTTTATCTTCTAGGTTCTGGGTAGCTCCAGTTGATCAATCCGGTAGCTACAAACGGGGACACAGTGAAGTACCACTTAGCTTGTATTATTTATAACAACAAGAGAGCAGAGTCACATATTTTTAACTTTAAAAACGATGTAGGCATTTACCTTATATGCGCGTTATCCAGTGCATATATTAGGGGTGCCTGTTTCACGAATCAGATTTCTGTGGGGAGGAGAGAGAGAGGCACAAAAAGTTTATCGTCTCTCTCATGTGCGTCCTCCACTAAAACACACTCAGTATGGAGAAGCGTGGCCGGTCTGAAACCGTCTTACCTATCTGCCGATTTCCGGAGTCCTTTGATGCAGCCAAGCCTCACACTGCTAGAGGACGCCGCCGTTACCACTCACGCGTATGCGCGTGTAGTTATACCTATCGGCCTATGGAAAAGCTAGATGTAGAAAGCGGACTACTTTCTCCTGTGGCGAGGAGCACCGTATTGTGCCCTGCCTTCTGTATTCGGACGTCGGATCTGAACAAAAATTAATTAAACATACATTGTGCACGTCAGTATTAAATTTAGCGTGTTTTTAGGTTGATCTTAATAATTTTGTATTCAACACTTTTTCGAGCCTGTTGGGTAATTTTTTCCTTATCCAAATATAAAGAAATGGTCCGTAATGTCATAGGGTGTAGTATTACGGTTCCCTTGCCAAAAATTGTTGACCTCACTGCCGCCTCTCACTGGAATGGATATAGAGAGCGGACTATTTTTGGGACATGCAGCGAAGTGCACTGTTTTATAAATTTTTCGGTGGTATTCAGCACAAGATGTATAACGAACTAAGTATACACATTTTTTCAAATTGATAGAAGAATATTTACAATATGCTTCTAGGCCTTTTCAGATAAGTTGTACAACTCAAATTACATGTCCAGGATAATAATATTGCCAAAGGATGTCAACATCATCGTGGCACCAGGGGAGGCCAAGTCTTATCACAACTGTGTCTCCGTATACATAGATCCAAGAATTAGACCTTCCACACATTTTAGCTCGATAGCATCGTAGATTGACAATCAGTATATGGATATATGTACATACCAAACTCAAACACAATTGGCTGAATAACATCATGAATTAGCGGTTGGTATGGTTGGAATTACACATAAGTATCGCAAAAGATAATAATTTTGCAGTGGACCACATGTGTACAAATGGACATATATATATACAGTCATGCATATTTATCAGAAAAGAGTTAAAATCGCATACACAGTTGTACATTCTGGTTGTCACACAGGAAAATATCAAGATTTGGACACACTTTTTCAACAACCCGGGTGCAGTGGTACTCATATACCCAGCAAAGCTACTTGTTTGTTCATCTCCTCAAGTTCGTTGAGTCCCTTGTTGACAGTGTTAAGAGAGTATATCCACTTACATTCCCTTCTATTCAGTATGTTGTCTAAGTTCCCACCTCGTGGGTTTTGTGTTATTTTCTCTATGACCCACCACCTCAAGCTATTTTCTGAATGTTCAAACTTGCTAAAGTGGTCGACCAGAGGAGCACCTTGGGTTTTACATCGTATCCGGCTCATGTGTTGCAAGATCCGGCATTTTATTTTTTGTGTTGTCTGACCAACGTAAAGAAACCCACACGGGCACATGATTGCATAAATGAGCCATGAGGTGTTGCAGTTGGTGTGTTGTGACAATCTGTATGTACGTTCATTGTAGGTGAAACTCTTACCCTCTATTGTGAGCGGACACGCTTTACACGAGCCACACTTCCTGTGGCCAATAACTGTTTGTCCACTCCATAGTGTGGATTGGTTCAAGGGTTGTTTGTTAGGCAACATAGATTGTACTAAGTGATCGCGGATATTCATCCCTTTACGGAATGCATGTAATGGTGGTGGAATTCCCCCTAGTTCATCGCTTATCAGATGCCAATGACGATTTACACATTTTTTAATAGCATTGCTTTTTGTGTTAAATGTCGTCACGCAGACTAAGCGTTCCTCCTTGGGTTTAGATTTGGTATAGAGCAGATGTTCCCGATGGTTATGCCATGCCCTTTTTCTGGCTTTTTTGAGCAGTCTAGTGGGGTACCCACGTTCACTCAACCTTGACATCAGGGTGGATGATTCCTCAAAGTAGTCATCCTTCTTGGAACAGTTTCTACGTAACCTTAGGAATTGGCCGAAGGGCAGGTTGTCCCTAAGGTTACGTGGATGATGGCTAGTATATCTGAGCAGGGTATTTCTTTCACTACTCTTTCTGTATAAGGTGGTATACAATCTTCCCTCCTCAGTTTTGATTTTTAAATCCAAGAAATTAATAGTCTGCGCATTCGATTCCAAAGTGAACTGTATATCGCTCGAGCAAGTGTTGACCCAGCTATGGAATTCTGTAAGTTCTGACTGTTTTCCATGCCAAATCAAGAGGACATCATCAATATACCTTACCCACAATAAAATATTATTGCGGTAAGGATTATATTGATTTAAGATGTATTTGCTCTCGTATTCGCTCATATAAATGATGGCAAGATTGGGGGCAAAGCTTGCCCCCATCGCCACTCCATTAGTTTGAATATAATATTCATCTTGGAATACGAAAAAATTCTTCTTCATAGCAATTTCGAGAAGTTGAACAATAAACTTGGTTGGTACTCTATGAGGTGCAATTCTCCTGTCAAGTACATGTTCCATACAAATTAGTGCCTCGTTCTGTGGGATATTAGTGTATAAAGAAGCGATGTCCATCGCAGCTAATATACACGTATTCTGGTCATACTGGAAACCTTCCACTAGTTGGATAGTATGTGTGGTATCTCGTACATATGTGGGTGTTGCAATGGCTATAGGTTTTAGGAATACATCCACATACTTACACAAAGGTTCCAATAGAGACCCACAACCTGAGATTATTGGTCTACCCGGGGGGTCCTGTAATCCTTTGTGCACCTTAGGTAGGGTGTATATTGTCGGGGTTCTCGGGTTTTTGTTATTGAGAAAATCATACTCATGTTTGTTGATAATTCCCTGGTCTAGGGCAGCACTTGTAAGTTTTTGGATAGACTCACTGATAGATTTTGTGGGGTAATTTTTCAAAAGTACATAGTTGCCTGGTTTCTTCAATTGGGAGAAGATTTCAGATTTATATCCCTCCAGGTTTTGGACAACAATAGCCCCGCCTTTATCGGCGGGCTTTATCACGATATTGTTATTGTTCTTTAAGGATTGTAGTGCAGTCTTTTCATCACGACTGGAATTGCAGCAGCTAGAAGTGAGGAAGAAAAAAACAAGCAGCAGAGCACGGCGTCAGTATTGGCATTGATGGGGGGTAGGGGGGAAGTGGGGATTTAAAAAAAAATGCGACACGGCGGGCAGGGGAGGGGGCGGAGCGGGTAAAATAAACAAACAAGACGGAGGGAAGAGAGGGGAGGGGGGAGGAGAAATGCGACACGGCGGGAAGGGGAGGGGGCGGAGCGGGTAAAATAAACAAACAAGACGGAGGGAAGAGAGGGGAGGGGGGAGGAGAAATGCGACACGGCGGGAAGGGGAGGGGGCGGAGCGGGTAAAACAAGACGGACGTGCACGCGCTTTTAAGCTCAATGCGCATGCGCATTGAGCTTAAAAGTCACGGGCACTGCAAGGAATCGCCACGATTCCTTGCAGTGGATAAAGAGTGGATAAGCCCCCATAGTCTCGCTTGCTCGATGCGCATGCGCATCGACAGGCGAGACCTAAAAATGATGCAGACCTAAAATAATAGGTAAAAAGAAAATAAGAGAAATAAAAAACTGCAATTCATAAAGCAAGTGTTCATGTCATTGTCATGTATACTATAGATTCCAACAGTTTGTGATAAATAAGTCTCTCAGCACTGGCAAGTGTAGTGTTTATTACTGTTTTGTGCTGTTCAGCACTGAGGTTATTGTAAGTTCTTGTCCATTTAATTGATCTACATTGTTCAGTCTCGCCTAAAACAGCGCATTTCTTAGTTTCACACATTTCCAAGCCCCACCACATAATTCGACATCAGACTACATAATTCTACTAAACACAATTACACAACACACCACATACATCCAATCCACACCACAGAATTCCAATACACAAATCCACTGCATACCACACAATTCCACTCCTGTTTCCCGCCGTGGAGGTTGTAAATTGTAAAAAAAATTGTAAATTGATACTTGTATAGCGCACTACTCACCTGCAAGGGTCTCAAGGCGCTTGTACGAATACCGCTGTGGAACCCATCCTGGCTTTCCCTGTGAGGCGTCCACTCCTGGGCACCCCCATGGTGGAGGCCAGGCATCCTTAGCGTTGTGGGGGCCGTTGTGGAGATTAAGCAAGCTATTGCCCAGAGTTGCAGAGTGGGACTCCATGATTGGAATAGGCACCGAGGCGAGAATTATCAGGTCCGGGGAATTTTGAGCACAAGACCCGCCGAGGCGGGGAATTGAACCCTCTGCATCAGGGTCTGCCGCTCTAACCATTGAGCCACACTTCTCCACACTTTCTTACTAAAACACGGTGTGAGGTCTGCATAACTGGGAAGAGAACCCATGAAAAGAGGCGATGACCAAGCCAGCAGGTTTGGATTTTTCAAAGTACATGCAACTTCAGTACTTGCACAGACAATCCACGCATGCTACCTCAACCTATGTGTAGTTGTGCACAGAGTCACAAGACCTACAAGAACCCATTCAGACAGAGAATAAAAACCTTCGCTTGTGCAGAGTCTGGAAATTGGCAGATTAAATGAACCTGCAGTATTTCGCAATGCAATAAGCCTTGCAAGTACACGATTTTGAGCTATAGCCATTGTAAATGGCAATGCCTTTTATTCATGTTTTGGTTAAAAAAAATATAAATAACAAGCATTTACAATGCAATGGTCTCGGCATTATTAAAGGTAGAGCTATTGGCATTGCTCATGATATTTTTTTGGGGGTGTTTTTAAAAAAAATCATAAATAAATGGAATTGTCATTTACATTGCCAATAGCGGAATCATTAAATAAATGGCATTGTCATTTACAATGCCAATAGCTTAATCGCTCGCAAATGCATGACCTATTGCATTTACACCCACACAGAGCCACACACACAAAGCCACCCACACACACATACAGAGCCACCCACACAGAGCCACCCACACAGAGTCATTCACATAGAGCCACCCACACACACAGAGCCACCCTCACACAGACAGAGCCACCTACACATAGAGCCATCTACAAAAAAAGCTATCCACACACAGCCACTCACACACACACGGCTACACAGTGGTGGCTGGTGACATTTGAAAGTGGTGAGGCGTAAAAGATTGAGTGAGCGCCTGGTGGCAAGCGAGCATTGTGAGCACACCATCATAAAGGGATTTTGGGGGTGGGTTCTTCCCCTGAGAAAAGTTTGAAAACATAGCGGGCAAATGGGGCATTTTCAAGCATATTTGAGAAAGCAAGAAGCAGTTATTTAAGTGTCTGCATCCAGATATATAACCCAGCAACTGACATACATTTTAAACCAGACAGGACTTTTGGCTTTGTTAATGGAGAGTAACCATTATTTTGTTATAAATAATATCGAAAATATGTTTCAGTTCTGAAATTGTGAGTCTGCAAATTAAACATGACGGGGGCCATGGAAGGGGTAGTGGTCTTCAAAGTGTCTCAGTCATGCCTGTTCAACTGACTTTAACACCTATTTCTCACCCCTCCCACACGACCAAATGCCCACACAATCTCAGAGTGAAATCTTTTATGGCTAACTCACATTCACCCCTCACTTCAAAAATATCACAATAGTCCTCAAGAGTATTTGTTGTGTCCTTGTGTGACACCTACTACTCACTGTTCTTGAGGTTGTACTAAATTGACTTAACTGGAGTGTAGTTGGTACAAAATGCAGCACCAAGAATTTTGACCAGACTGTGGTAACATTATGACATCTCACCCAATCCTTTCAAACTCCACTGGCTGCTTGGAGTAGTGAAATACAGGTGATAGCAGATTTTTAATAACAATTGCCTCTGGAGATCCGAGGGCCGTTTTAGCGCTACTGGGAGGGGTATGATCACCTAATCAAGCCTTACCCGCTTGCCTCTTAAATCTTTCATTACAAACTAAGTCGTTTCCTGCTGGTTAAGTGCTCAGAATGGTCATCGCATTATTCTAGGTTATAATAATAAAAATGACAGATCTCTCATTGATCAGGTATACATCTGGTGTGACACATGTAAAAATAAACACAAACAATGGGCAATGAATGTGAATATTTTAAGAACAACACTAAGAGAAACTGGTGTATCATTATCTTAGAGGTGGCGGCTGCATGGACGCAGGTACTCCCTGAGATGGAGAAGCCCTGCTTGGCTGAAAAGCGTGTATTGAGCAAATAAAATAGGAAACTCACCCCCTTTTCTACCCGATCAGTTATCATTGACCTTTTCCCCTCAAGAACAATGACACGATTGATGACCCATCATCTGCGTTTCTGTTTTTTTAGGTATTATGCTTTAGAGGTCACATATTTCAAGTTGTCTTTGGATCGCAAGTTGCTCGACCTCCTGTGGAACAAGTACTGGGTGAACACTCTCAGCTCCTCTAGCTTGCTCCATCCTCACCTCATCTAAAGCACTGTGGCAGAACTCCATTCACCTAGACTACACCCCCCGGGACAACCCGGGACAGCAGGGGAAAAAAAAAGAAGCCGCCTTCTCGAGCAAGCCCGTCCTCTTCCCCCTCCCCCGCCGAGCCGACAGAAGGAGGAGGAGGGGAGAGAGCAAAGGGAAGAAGGGAGGGGACTGAAGCCGCATAGGGCCATGGAAAAGACACAAAAGGCAGAGGGAGGGACTCCCTCGCCTCCCTTCAGTTGTTGGACTTTACAAAAAAAACTACAGAACCCCGGTCTGAATCCGGGTCCTGGAGGGAAGCACTTCCAGGTCGCCGCGGGCAGCGTGGCGGCCCCTTCAGGTCACTGCAGGCGGTGCGTCAGAGCGCTTCACAATAGGAACAGAAATGATCCATGAGAAGATTACGATACGAGTGAACACGTTACAAACGCAGACGTGACGCAAAAGTGACAATTGTGAGCAAACAAAATACAAGAGGTAGCAAAAGGTTCATTACAGGAGGAATAGACTGGGACCTCGGCGAGAGGGAGGGTGTGGGGACGGGACTTAAAAAAAGAGAAAGAAATGCCCACGGATCGCATCAAGCTGGGGAAAAGAGTAATTGACACACATCTCTTCCAATGGCTAGCCTCCATTTTCGAAGCTAGCCAATGGAAGAGAGAGGCAGGTTAAAGCCCCACACTGTTGAAGTGATTAAATATTCTGCTTCGCAGTGCGACGGTAGCCTCGACCTAAAAAGTAAATTCGTTTTCAATACCAATAGCTCAAATTTGCGTAAATGCGAGACCTATTGCATTGCAAATGCTTTTTTTTGTTGCACGTACTTTAGAGCAGACTTGTTTGCTTTTTTAAATATGTTTTACCAGCAAACACAAGGAGATTATGGACAGAGTGCTGAAACATTTCAGACACTCACCCCAAGTTACAGATTTAGCTCACTTTGCCACCCTAGTTTAGACCCAGCCATCTGCAAATCAGTCTTCACCCTGTGCATCATGGGAACAGTCCAGACCAAACTGCCAAGCCAGGTCTTCCTTGGACCAGAAACAAGCATCCTGGGACCGGTTTCGGGGTAACACCCCTCATCAGCCAGGCTAGCTTGAATCCCAGGATGCTTGTTTCTAGTCCTGTTGGGACCTGGCTTGGCAGTTCGGTCTGGACTGTTCCCATGAGACACAGGGTCAAGACTGATTTGCATATGGCTAGGTCTGAACCGGGGTGGCGAAGTGAGCTAAAGAACGATGATGGATTCCACCCAGATCTGTGACTGGGGGTGACTGTCTGAAAAGTTTCACCGGTCCATTCAAATCTCCTTGTGTTGGCTTTGTTCACCCTAAGTTGTCAGGGTATGCCCAGACATGGGTCCCTTGCTCACTTTGCCACTGGATTCATGTTAGCCTGGCTGAAGAGTCGTATTACCCCAATACCGGTCCCAAGATGCTTGTATCTGAAAGAGACTATTATTTATGGATTCCTTACCTTAGAATAACCTCTAGGGTTCAGACTGGATCCGGAGAAATGTTTTCTTAGTAGTACCCCTGCACGTCGGTAGGTGGCGTTGGTCGACTCCGTGTCCGTCGCCGTGGTCGCCATGATGACGTTGCGGTGTCTAGATCGGAGAGAGCGTGCCCCTTACTCAGTTTTTGACTAAACCCTTTTTCGACTTTTGACAACCTCTTTTTTTTTAGTCTTCGACTTCTGATAGCAAGAGGGCTGTCCCATTGTCGGACTAGCTTCAAGCCCTGTGACTCCTGTCACAAGTTGATGTTGGTCACCGATCCGCACCTCATGTGCCTTTGGTACCTGGAGCGCGACCACGATCCGAAGTCGTGCTATGACTGCCCGGGCATGAACCTGAAGTCTTAGTCGCAGCGGTCCCGAAAGCTTGTGGATGCCCGGCAGTCCGCTCTGCGCCACTCGAGTGCCCCATCGAGAGGAAGGTTGTGGGACCAGTCACAGAGGCATCATCATTCCTCTTTGAAGTCTTCGCACTCCTCCGGTAAGTCGAAGCACAAAAAAAAGGCGAAGAAGCATTGTTGCTCTTTCCCTTCTCCCCGTCCGTCGGCTAAGGCGATGCGGGACCCAGAGCATCGCTGCTCTCTGGCTCCTTCCTCAGAGCCCGCTTGGACAGCTCCGCACTCCCTGCCCAGCTTCGTCAATTTAATGAAGCACTGCACAGCATCTTTTGGCAGCCAGCCTCCACAGGCATGCCTCCGGGCCCCATAGACTCGGCTGGGGGTCATAGGCCTTCGATGTCAGCTGCTCCGGCCCTAGCTCCAAAGGGTTCAGAAGAATCCAGGCCTGGTTCTGGATCGTGCGGGTCACCTCACAGTACCTTCCTCAGCGCCTTTTCTAGTGGTGACACCCCTGACGCCGGTTGTGCCCCCAACCGGTGTCGATCCCAGCTTCACCCTGACGTAGACACAGTGCTGTGTGGAAATTTGTCAGAGATCACTGTTAGCATTTAGCTGAAGCCATCTTGTTTCCAGCAGCCATCTTGTTGACCATGTGCTCGCCATGGCTCTTTCCTTCTTCACTGTTGTTTGCCCTTGTGCTGTGATCAAGAACTGACTATATTTACCCTCTGTTACTTTGCACATGCTCAGAAGAGTCTGTAGCTGCCCATGCACCTGTTTAGGTTTGTTACTGTCAGGATGTCTTTGCTAAAGCCAGCAACTGTTGGCTCCTCCTTCTTTGTTGACTGTGCATTCTCTGTATGACCATCTATGTATGTAACTTCCTATGTGTGCTTGTACCACCTTCTTTTGAGCCCCTGTATGGGTATAAAAGTCCCATGGTTCTTCTACTCCTTGTGCTACTTCATACACTGCCGAAGGGTGTTGTGTGAATGTAGTTCCACCTCATGAGGTTTAATAAATAGTTTTCTTGATGTTTCAGCTTCTGTGCCAACTTCTATTTATTGGTCTGAGGACTTGTGTGCAGAGTAGGGCGAACCCTTAGCACCAGTAGGCCTTGCTGAGGTCTACTTCTATAAATTGGTGTCCAACCAAGTGGGGGTCATTGGTGACTTGGATGCCCAAAGGAGTGGTCGAAATGGAGGATTGGAATCTCGCTACAGATTATCACTGCCCGATCACTTGGCACCCACTGTGTTTTTCCTCCCTTCCTTATCTGACCCTCCAGGCGGTGCCGGTCCTCGACTGAGATCCCTTCTGGTGTTCGCTTTGCAGAGACCGTTTGGTCGATTCAGAACTTGGCACTTGGAATCTGGAGACTTTTGCTTGATAAGGTTTTGGAATTGTATGGAATTTGGCCAATATTTGGAATTTGGATATATATGAATTGCAATTTATATAGACAGGTAATGAGGAGATTTTTTTCTACTTTTTATAAAATTTGAACTGCACACGGTAACTTAAGTGCTACTTTCCATATAATATTGCATATGTTGCAATATTTTTGGTATGCCTGTTCTTAGCACACTTCGTGGAATGTGTTGCTTTTTTGGAGGTACCAGTATGGCACTTGAACGGAATCAGCCGGTTCCCCTGGAGGGGACACCAAATAGAGACATGTATATTAAAATGGTATTTCTTCTAAAATGTACAGCACGTTATGGAATAAATATACTAGTAAGGGTGGCCTATAAAGGGGTCATTTGATCTTAAAAAGATTCAGTATGTGGAGCAATGGATGTTTAAACGTAAAAGTAGACAGGATATATTTGATTGTGTACGAATGTGAGAGTAAGAAGCACGTGAACAAGTGAGAAAAGAGCAAGCTTTATTAGAAAAAGAGCAACGCAACAATATCCACGCAAAAGCGTTGGAACTAAAGAATAAAGAAATGAAGGAAATAAAAGAGAGAGAGGATAGGGAGCATCGTTTACAGGTAAATGGCCAATACCCTGTCCGCCGCCCCCTTCACCATCTACTCAATAAACCACAGGACGATTCCATTTTGTTAGATCGCTCCCCGCCTCCATACACTTTTCCCTCTGCCCCTACTATTGATTCTGATGATGATATTTGTCCTATAGATTAGGATAAGTTAGGAACCGATGCTCAGCGTCAGACTCGCTCAATTCTACCGGCTGATCGTGCAGCCGCTCTTAGATCAGCTGCTCGCAAAACAACTTGTGATAACATTTCTGCTACAGATCTTTTAGCCGATGTACAACAATGGCAGGATAGGGAACTGTTATATTTTGTCGAAACGTTTACCAAAGAAGTAATTGCACGGTTTAGAAATAATTAGACAGAGTTAGAGCCTCTTGATATAGCAAACGATTGTAAATAAATGCGTGATGGTCTTTTTATCCCTTTCCAGGTGGCTGACCTGATTAGACGCGTGGTTAAACTACGAGCTGATCCACTCCGTTTGCGAGAGGAGAAAAAGGCAGCTGCTGCAGCTGAGCAAACAGTTCAGACCTCCGTGCCGCAAGATGATGCTTCAGGGACAGATAAGAATATTGTGGTTCATGGGAAACCTATGCGGGAAGCCACACCCTTGTATGTCCTGCCTAAGAGTACGGGATCAGATGATAAGAAGGATTCCACTGATGCGAAGGGTTATTTTATTTATAATTGGGTTTATGCTTCCTGGAGTAAAGCAGATGTCATGGCTCTTAAAGCTGCTTTACCTGACCCACGGAAAAATCCGGCCGTCTTTTATGAAGAAGTTGAGTTGACCTGTCATTGAATGGATAATACACGAGATTATCACAATTCCGATAACAACTTTCCAGTTTAAAAATTGCCTTGAGTATATACCGGCAGGCCAGTATGAAAAGTTGGGTAAAGGATACATTAAGTCATCATGGAAATTACCTTATACACACACATGTTATAGTGACAACAACAAAAGTGTATTTCTTAGTGGTGATAAGTGTAAACATTCCCTAAGCGGTATACTTTTGTGCGAAGGTATTAACTTGCATGGGGCCTGTGAGGGTACTTCGAATAACCTTTCATGCCACCAGCACGGCACACCTGCAACACAAATAGAGCCATTCTTTAGGCAACTTTCTAACGGGAGTTACGTTCTAATAACGGATCACAGCAGTTGCAGCTTGGCGCCAGGGAAAGCATATCTCTTAAGCGTGAGTTCCATGGTCACTTGCTGTATGCAAGCATTGTATCCAAATGGCCCTGGAGACAAAGTGGCTCCGATTTGGCCTCCCATGAATATCTCTTCTATACGAATTGATACTTTAAGCAGAATGAAGTCTGTCCTTTTGCAGACAACAGTGCCCATCACGTAATCAAAAGAAACGTATGGTCTCCAAGTTGCAAGGACAACATCGGAGATACATGAACTTTTATCAACAAATTGACCCGTGCATTTCACAGAAATGCTCAGCCAAATTCTAAATATGTCGGATGCCAGTGGTATCTCGAATGTATTTAAGACGATTTTTTTCGGGACTGTTAACACCATTTGAAGCAGTCCTGGGCGTTTTTCCAAACTTTGTCCATTCGATCTTTGGCGGCCTACCACTACTTTTGGGACTCGTAGCAGGTATTCTATTTTTGACCCTCCTGCTCCGATATGGCAAACCAAAACGCAGACATGACTCCGGAAAGGATGGAAGAAACGATCCTAGCAATACGCTACCGGGACCGCATAACTAAAGTCCTTGGGCTAGCACGGCTAAGAGATCTGAATATGACCTGTTTTTTTTCATTTAGACCTCTATGGCAGAACTGCATATTACCTGTGCTTCGATGTATGCTATGCGGAGAGGAATGCGTGTTAGACACCTGTCTTGCACTACAATCAGCAGTACCAATGGATTTCAATACTTTGCTAAGTCAAGTTACGGCTCACGTATCGTGTTGTCCCCAGCGGTTACCAATCCTGATGACGGCATTCGTTGAGACTCCTGTGCTACGACTAGGTGGGGGAAGTGAAGCAAGAAATGAAAGCAGCATCACCCAGGTACGACTTTCTGTGAGCATTGCTGATCCTGACATCGATGATAGCAATCATTCTCACAACTGCCAGGTTGCAGCACTATCGAACCTGGTCGAACTGTCACCTGAATATGTAGACCTATTCTTTGAGAGCCTGTCTGATATGATGTTCTCCCCTGAACAGAAACAATGACTTTTGGAAAACAATCCGGCGCACAGCGTTCCCGTGAACTCTGAATTCGGCCTTCCGCTTTGATAAACAAAAGCTATTGAAAAGCGTTTGGAACTTTTTTTCTCCTCTCTCACCATAATTTTTTTTTTTTTTAATCAGAAAATTTTCAAAATATTTACCTTTTTTCTGGCACAAATACTTTGCTTAAAGTAAAACTATTCAATTTTCAATTTCAAAAGACTTTTATTCGTTTAACATTGTGTTAAATCATGAAAAGTACATTTACAAATTCAAATACTATAAAAACACACAAGTTATGTACAGTTAAAAGAAACAGATTAATAATTTGTGACATAGCATGAAATTGATAATATCAAGGTAATCAGAGTATGGCAATTTATAATAAATCAGGGTGATAATAGCCCTAAGTTGGAGCGCTTTTTCACACATGATTTTAGAAAAAGAGCTACACATTTGGCCACATACGGTGTGTCTAACATCTGAAGTGCCAGATAGGCTGGCCGACATGTTCTCAACCCCATCTTACGAAGGAGTGGGATGATCCAGCGTTTACGAGTTTGTTCATAATAACGACAGAACAAAGTAAGGTGGATGGTCGATTGCGTTGATACTCCATCACAAGGACACTTTACCAGATCATGAGACCAATTTGACATCGTGGGGAAGGTTACAAGGTGAAAAAAAGAGTTGAATCGAAACCTCGTTGAGACAAATTTCTCATGGTTGGTCAAAAAGAAAGTAAGGTAAGGCTGAATACCTGGGGAGGTTTTAACCATAAGAATTTGCACATTAGTAGGCTTAGAAACTTCACTTAGAAAGCGGAGGTCTCTCAGATGGTTTAAACAGAGAGCTTTCAGCGCCTTTCTGCTGATCTCTGTCAGAGTCAATGGTTCGGTGAAGTAGAAAGCACAATTCAGGTCTGTTAAGAAGTTGAAAACATAAAGAAGCCATGGAATTTTTTTCCATTTCTCCAATGATAAACAGTCTTGTAATAAAGAGCGGGTTAGGTGACATTGGGGTTTGGTCCAAACACGGTGCCATAAATGTATCGGCTGGCATCTAATAATATCAGTTATATAATCGATACCCAGCTCGATATGGGATCCGTATATTGGAGCACTAGGAGGAAGTGCCAGAATATATTTTAAAAACCCACTTTGGACCAGTTGTAATCCATCCACAGAAGCATAGCCCCAAACGCCAGCACCGTAGATGGCAACACTGTGGCATTTTGCATGGTAAATTTTAAGCAGCTCTTTTGGGGCCGGTTTACCCAATTTTCTCGAGAATGAAACAAGAGCAGAGGTCGCTCTTTGAAAGAGCATTTTTTTACTTGAAACTCCTGCTTTCCAATCTAACTGGTCGTCAATTAGGATACCTAGGTATGGGTATTGTCTAGCACGCTCCAATCTAACCTGTTCGATTAAGATGGATTTGGGTTTCTTCACCTTGGGACCAAAATGCATAACATAGGTCTTACTCTTGTTAACTTTTAGCCCCAGAGATAGCATAAACTGGCAATATTTGTCTAGTTGTTTTTGCAGCTGCGTTAGTGTCCTAGCTAAAATGTCAGAGTCATCAGCGTATAATAGCGCTGGCTACCCTCCAGCATGGCATTCTCAACCCTGTTGGTGTAGAGGTTGAACAGGATGGGGGCCAGGACACACCCTTGCCTTACTCCTCTTTTTATTGTGAATAAAGATGTTAATTCACCGCATAACCCATATCTCACGCAAGCTGTGGCGTCAGAATAGAGTTCGCGGAGGAATTTAATAATAGGGGGGTCCACCCCGAGTTCACTAAGAATGGACCATAGCTTCGAGTGGATCACACAATCGAAAGCGGAGCTGAGGTCGACATATACTATGTGTATGTTGCCGCCCTTCGCTCCGGAATATTTACCTATTAAGAGGGTTAAATTTAATGCCTGCTCGACTGTGCCAAGACCCTCCTGGAACCCGTACTGAAGGTCGGTCATGATGTTGTTCTCAGACGCCCAATCCTGCAGACGTTCCAGGATCAGGCGTCCGGCGACTTTCCCCAGGGAGTCCAGGAGAGAAATGGGTCTATAACAGGCAGGATTATTACGATCCCCCTTTTTGTAAATAGGTAGTAGAATGGAGGAGGACCAATAATCTATAAGGCCGACTTTCGTAACTGCCGACATCACCTGGGTGACGACAGGAGACCACAATTCTATGTTGTTTACAAAAATGTCTACGGGGACCCGGTCGGGGCCAGGCGCCTTACCAGATTTAGCATATGTTAGTGCTTGAATGACCTCACTATGGCTAAAAGATAGTTCAATAGGATAGACCTGTGACCTCGCGGGGTCATCTACTGGGTTCGCCGGTTTTATAGTATCTACTGGTGACCCCCCCAAAATTTTTGTGAAATGGGTCACCCATGCATCAGCGGGCACAGCCACGTCAAGATGCTTTGGCGCGTTAGTATTAGTTAAAAAAGGTGACTTAATGACACGCCAAAATTGTGAACTGTCTTTAGTTAGGCAACTTTCATGTAGTTGGGCCCATAGAGTTTTCTTTAGCTCCCTTTTACAGTTTTGTTGAGCAGCTTTGTAAATCTTTCTTAAGTTAGCTATCTCCTTTGAGTTTCTAATTGGGTTATGTAGTTCCTTTTTTAATGCGGATAGGGCTTTACGACAAGCAGTGTCAAACCATCCTAGGGACCCCTGATTACCTGATTTATGGAATAGCTCTGACCGCATTGCTAATAAAATCTCAGAAAAACTGTTAAGAATCAACTCGGGTGGGGAATCCTCTGCTAAACAGTTGATTATCCAAGGAAGGATTTTTGATACAACATTGCCACTAATAACTACCGGATCTATTTTGGACCATTTCACAGAAAATCCGTTTAGTTTATCCATGGTCAGTGATTGCTGGGTTAGTTGACTGACCTTTTTACAATGAGAGGCACCAATTTCTATGGATAGGAGAATACTATTAGGGAAGTGGTCACTGGAGATTTCTGTACCAGTCCTAAACCGTTGGAGATTACCTTTTAGCACCGCAGAACATAAAATGAAATCAATAGTGCTAAACATACCTCTACCATGAAAAGTAGTTCTAAATTCAACTGGAATATCTACTAGATTGTTTGCATAATCTAGTTCCATTGTGAAAAGACAGTCGTTCAAAGCATTACCCAGAAGTGAGTGTGTAAAATGGATTAATGGACAGTCTTGTTCATCTAACAAACCACAAATACCTTTCTTATAGTTGGCACACAGTGGGACATTAAAATCTCCCCCCCATATCACAAAGCAAGCAAGTGTGGAATGCTTGTTACAGTGTTCGCTTACAACAGACCTGATTGCTTTTACGGATTTAACACATTCAATCGGGGACAAGTTATTATAAAAATTAATAAAAAGATACATTGTATGATTGCTAAATGCAGCTTTAACGATTTTAAAGTTCGCGGTGGTATGTAAGACATACAGGCCAATTACAGATAAATTATTATAAATATACATCGCGAGACCTCCCTTAGATCTGCCGTGTGTGGTAATGCTGGCTGGAGAATGGAACGTTTTATAGCCCTGCATGTGAATCGGATCTATAGCCCATGTTTCTTGCAAACAAATTATTTGATGGGGAGTTACTGTCTCCAACCATGGTTTAAGTTTTATTTTCGAACGGAGACCTGCAACATTCCAGAATAAAACTGAAAGTTGATAAGTGGAAGGAGTAGACTTTTTAGTATTCGAATTTTGATCTAGGGTTAAAGTAACTGGGAAAAGAGGGGAGTGTACTAATGTTTCAACAAATTATATATCTGACTGAATTTCTTTATTGATAACAGGATCTAAATATAGTGCTGGTACAGCAATTTGAACTTCTGACGTTGTTGCATCAGAAATGGATAGGTTACTAATTGGGAAAGAGGAAGACAGAAAATCGTCGGGATGATCGGGTAAGGTAGGCACTGGAGAAAATGTGGCAATGTTATCCAGATAACTGTCGGGTTGTTGTCAATCCACCATCTCCAGACAGTCATATCTGTTGGTCAGGGGAACACCTCTCCATCCAAAGGTGGGGGCTACATCTCTACCCCCGGTGTTTGACCAGTCAACCCAGTCACGTCTCCTATTCCAGTTACCAACTTGTGTCCAGTTCCATTCTGGACCGGAGTTATAGTGGTGCACTGGAGGATAGAAGAAGGAAAGTCTCTTGGTACCAATTCCATCGGGTGTATATTGTGTGCCCCAGGAACAAATATGTTCTACAGTATGGGGGTCCTCAAAGTTAATGATGACACAATCGCCCGGTATGGATTTTGACTCTCTTCCTATCCAGGGGACTCTACGAACTGTTGTAACTCTGTTATCAGAATAAGGGGGGAGTGGCCTATTAACAGAAAGCCAATGGAGTACCTTATTCCTAAGGGACCAGCCTGGTTCCTCCACGTTATGATTCAGCTCAGGGACCCCTGTCATAATGACAACATATGGGGCCGCTTCTGGGAGAAGATGTATAGAATGCCCCCACTTCCTTCTGTTCTTATAGGTGGTGCTTTGTGTCCCTGAATTACTAATTAGCTTAGGGGGTGGAATAGTAAAATGCACCGGTGGAGGGGCGGGCGTGTTCGTTTGAGTAGGAGTGTTAGTGGACAAAGCTGCCTTATTGCACGACACCCAATTTGGCTTCCGCCCCCGCCATTCAACGGAATCGGCACTACTGATGGCTGTGGAGTCCCGACGGCAGGGGGTGGATGAGGGTCATACTATGGCCCTTATCCTACTGGACCTAAGTGCGGCATTCGACACTGTAGCTCATTCCACCTTGCTACAGTGTCTGAATAATGGAGGTATATCTGGAGCCGCACTCCAATGGATCCAATCCTTCCTGACTGGGAGAAGCTTCCAAGTACGCCAAGGTGACCATTACTCAAGAGACATAGGACTGGGTCAGGGCGTTCCACAGGGATCGTCCCTGAGCCCAACCCTTTTCAATCTTTATGTCTCCCCAGTGGCTCCGATTGCTATGGGGCATGGACTGCGAATTGTATCCTATGCCGACGACACACAGCTGGTTGTCTCCCTCTCGCATGCACCCAGCCTTGCCATGGACAGTTTCAGGGCTTGCATGCAAGATCTTGCAACCTGGATGTCCACAAATTGCCTGAAATTAAACGGCAACAAGACCGAGGTGCTCGTGGTGGGAGGGAACCCACCTGTCTGGTCATCGGCATGGTGGCCACCTTGTCTAGGTGAGGCCCCTACACCTCGGCAAGAAGTCAGAAACCTTGGGGTCTGGCTTGATTCTGACCTGTCGTTCGGACCCCAGATAGACAGGGTGACGGTCATGTGCTTCAGCATTTTAAAAAATCTGCGGAAGGTCCTAGCTCTTCTCCCTACGGCCGCCCGCAGAACGCTGGTGCACGCACTTGTCACATCACGCCTGGACTTTGGCAACCTACTCTATTTGGGAGCTACCTGTAAGGCAATCAATCGACTTCAGGTGCTACAGAATGCTGCAGCTCGCCTCATACTAAAACTCCCTAAAAGATCGGACTCTAAAGCTGCCCTCCAGTCCCTCCACTGGTTACCAGTAAGGAGCAGAGTTGAATTTAAATCCCTCTGCACCTGCCATCGTATCCTTGCTAAGAAGGCGCCAGTACCACTCCAGAACCTGGTCACCAGGTATGTACCATCTCGCGCTCTGCGCTCCTCGCAAGGAGGCCTACTTAAGGTCCCGAGGGTGAAAAGGGCTCGCATGGGAGGAAGATCCTTCCGCTACCTGGTGGCTAAGAGCTGGAATGCTCTACCTCTTAATCTCCATCTGGATCCTTCTGAATCCAGTTTCAGGAGGAAATTGAAAACACACCTATTTTAAAAATAGCTGGGCTCCATCCCCCACTGGTTCTCCTGAGTGCTTCAGTTAGCGCGGGGACACGCTTTCAGCGTAATCATGCGCTCTACAAAACTCCCTTAATAATAATAATAATAATAGTATTAGTTGCCCTTGGGAGAGAAGGTTTAGGCTGGGAGCCCCTACTGTGGTATTTGTCTTTGTTGGCTTTGGTGTTGGCTTTGGTGCTGTCGCCCCACCAGCTGGAATTTTTAGTTGTAGCTTTTGAGCCCTCAGTTGTCCTGATGTGAGGCGAGGGGCAGATCCTTTATTAGTTTTTATCACTGATGATAGCTCTTCTAGTTGTTTTTCTATTTTTGAAAGGGTAAATTCAAGCGGTTGGAGGTAGGATTTAATTAGGGCCCCCAATCTGTCTAGTAGTTGATTATTTAGACCATTGGGATCACTATTATTATCAATATTACTAGTAGCGCTAAGATTAGCTGAAGTGATAGAAAGGTTTATTATATCTAGGGGAATAAGATTCCCTTCATCCAGTGTGGGGGCAACTTGTTTAGGGGATTGATGGGTGGGAAGGGATAGGGTTGTAATTTGAGATTGTTTATTCGAAATGTTAGTTTGCTGGCGGGTCCTGTTATGCTGTTGGTTCTTTTTGTTCTTGGGTATCGCTCCCTCCCTGATAACCCGGATTGTGGTAGCAGTAGGGTCATCCCTGGGCAGGCTAATAAGAGGGGCCGGTGTCTGCTCCAAGGACGTTGATAAATGAGATGCTTGAAGAGCTGACAGCTCAAGTGAGACTGACAGGTCCACAACACCAGGAACAGGATGAGAATCAGCCAACAGAGTATCAGCTTCTAAAGTGCGCAAAGGAGTTTTGGCTGCCGCCAGTAAGCCCAACGAGGAGCGTTTCGCGGCGGTCGAATCCTGTGAGACCCTACGTTCTAGTAGAAGGACGCCTTGATTTATGGCGTAATTTGCTTTGGCAATAAATTGATCAATTGGGCCTGTAGTTTGAGCACTATGAAGCGCCTTGTTACTCCTGGTCCCTCTAGGAGACATAGTTCGTATTGGTAGGACCCAGGTAGGAAAGTAAAAATAAAGCTACACAATAATAGAATAGGACAAACAGTGTTTAGCAATATAGGAGGTACCAATCATCAAAAGTCAAGGGGGTGGCCCAGTCCAGTCTTACCGGGTCTTGAACGGGCTTAAACGGGCCTGCCCTTGGCCCGGGCTTCGCCCCGGGCTACGTCCCGCGCGCGTCCCGCGATGCGCGTTGGCAGATCAGGCTTTGATGTATAAGGGGGCGTGTCACTGGAAGGGGGCGCGGCTCGGCCGGGAAGAGGAACCAGCTGTAGATGTTTGACGGAATGCTGGTCCTCGCAGTCCCGGTCACCGTGCCTCACACCTCTGCAGCCACGCTTATCTGGACTTTCTGGCAGCCGTAGTAGAGTCCACAAAGGGCAGGGAACTCCACGCACTCCAGAGGCTCAGCAGTTAAGTTTGCAGGTCACAATCTAATCTCGAGCGGCTCCCGCGGAGCGGGGGCCGCGAGAGGTAATGAAGCAGTGAGGAGTGGGCGTGTCACTGGGAGGGGGCGCGGCTCGGCCGGGAAGAGGAACCAGCTGTAGATGTTTGACGGAATGCTGGTCCTCGCAGTCCCGGTCACCGCGCCTCACACCTCTGCAGCCACGCTTATCTGGCAGTCGTGGTAAAGTCCACAAAGGGCAGGGAACTCCACGCACTCCAGAGCCTCAGCAGTTAAGTTTGCAGGTTACAATCCAATCTCGAGCGGCTCCCGCGGAGCTGGGGCCGCGAGAGGTAATGAAGCAGTGAGGAGTGGGCGTGTCACTGGGAGGGGGCGCGGCTCGGCCGGGAAGAGGAACCAGCTGTAGATGTTTGACGGAATGCTGGTCCTCGCAGTCCCGGTTACCGCGCCTCACACCTCTGCAGCCACGCTTATCTGGACTATCTGGCAGCCGTAGTAGAGTTCACAAAGGGCAGGGAACTCCACGCACTCCAGAGGCTCAGCAGTTAAGTTTGCAGGTCATAATCCAATCTCGAGCGGGAACTATTCATAAAGAACAGAGCTTCTATTTTTAGTAGAACTAGAGACAACAGCCTCTAGCACATTTTACAACATTGTTTGTATATGTGATAAAATAGTCTCGCCCTTCTCTTCTGTATTAAGAGACATTTCATGTGTAATTTTCGCAAAATCGTTCAACTGAATATATATGCATAGATTTTTTTGAATGATTACTCTGCTTAAAACGTACAGTACCTACTTTTATTTTCATGTATTTCATATACACCATTTCAAATGCTAAATGTATTTTGGGGTGGGTAGGTGTACACGTGCATCTTATTGCTTTAGTTTTTAGTAATTTGATGTACATAAATTCGTGGAGTGGGTGATGTGTTTTATCTAGGACCCCAATCAATATTTTGACCTTATGCCCCTATACGTCTATAATCAATACATATCCCTATAACGGCATTATTAATTAAAGCCATATTTCTGTAACTCGCCTCTGCAGTCCATGACAGTCCATGACACAGCAGAAGCCACTTCCTTAGATTCCTAGATAGCACACCGAGTTCTTTCGACACACCAAACCCCCAGCAACCTGGGAAAGCCCCGCTTGCTTTGTTTTGATTAGTAATAGAACTCCTGCGAGCACTGCAAGAACGATCAGTTCTTAGTGACATCTTTATTGATGTCTTATGTCCAAAAATGTACGTCAAACTCAGCACCTTTCAGGTATAAACATTACCAACGTTGCCTTAAGCAAACACACGGTGGTGGTGAATACTGGAGCAGATCAGCTGTCCCCTTGCAGAGAGCCCAGCTGATGCGAGAAGCCCACGGACGCTGCCCCTCCTCTTTGACGCGCTGAGAAAGACGCTGTCTTTTCTCCTGCCGAGAAAATCCAGCTCCGGCGTTTCCAGCCTACCCTTGCGGGAGACTGGAATATCGAGTCCTGAGAGGAGATACCAGACCTCCTACATTCTATTCCAGAGGTACGGTGCTGACTAAACCCTTAGAGAGAATTCTTGAAGCAAACTCTTGGCAAAACCAACTTAACTTAAACTGCTACTTACTTACTCCCTCCCACGTGTTAGGCTTAGGTCAGGTACACTGGGGTAGGCGTAGTTAGAAGCACCAGTTGAGAACGTTAGCCAATGTATATATGAATGTATATATTTTATTCATTTTAACCATCTTATGGCTAAGAAACCATATCAATGTTTTTACAGTATTATTTCGTAATACTACTTTTACTGTACACGCTTTTTATGATAACAAGTCTTGCAATTGTGGCAATTCATTTCTCTTGATGAGAAGGAAGACTGTTCAATAAATAATACCTTTTATTGAAAACGCCCGTCTCTCTATTCTCTGCATCCTGGTGAAAGTAAATCTGCACAACTGACTGAGTGAAATAGCTGTCTATTGTTTCACACGACTCTAGAGATTGACTCTTATTCTGAAGAGCAGAGTTGTCATGTTATATGGTTGTCGGAAAACTGAATCCCTTCTTGTCTGAGGCAGGGAAGCTGATCACTTCCTATTCAGTCGAGAAAGTTTCCAGTGACCTCTGAGCTAGCTGGCACAAACCCAATTAAGTCTAACATAGTCAGTAGAGACCTAGAAGACCGCAGTCCTACGTCTACATTGCTGTTTATGTTATTCCAATGCGCAGGGCCTATAGGGAAAATAGGAACTACACTACACACCCTTCCCTCCCACTGGTAGCTTGTGTCATTCCGTGGTAGCTGAAACAAAAAACAACAAGAAGCATAACAACGTAAAGGAAAAACCTTCCCAAATCCCCCCCCCTTACCCCCACCTCCCCACCCTACACTTCAGGAACAGAAGCATTTGTTGACCCCCCCATTAGAACAATACCCAAAAAATCAGAGCGGGCCCGCCTCCGGTCACTGCACCTGTTGGATTGATGACGTGGAGGCTGAGTAGCAGAGGGAGTGGGGCGGCCAAGTCCGTCCCCCACTCCCGCCCGGTCCAGGGTGCGCTCCTCAGCCTGCAGAGGGCGCTGCTCCATTGCCCAGGTCCAAGCCTCTGTCGGGCTGTTGAAAACAATGTCTTGTTTGCGAACACCACTCACAGGCGAGCCGGGAAGAGGAGCTGTTACTGAATCTTAAGTGCCCTTAATTTTTGCTTAACCTCTCCAAAAGAGCGACGCTGGCCCTGGACTTCACGGGTGTAATTTGGGAAGATCATGATAGCGCAATTTTCGCGGAGGAGGAGTCGTTGCTTGCGGGCTTCAGACAAGATAGTGTCTTGATCCTTGAAATTAAGAACCCGCATTATGATCGGGTGGGGAGGTGCACCCGGCATTGGTTTGGGGGCCAGGGACCGGTGAGCCCGCTCAATTGTGAACCAAGGGGATAGAGAGCCCCCGGGGACCCACGACCTCAGCCACTTCTCTAGGAAGTCCACCTCATGACCCTGCTCCACTCCCTCCGGGAAGCCCACCAGGCGTGTGGGACTGAAGACGGGCCACCTGCCCCTTAAGTTACTGCACGTCATCCTCCACAGTGGAGATCCTGGTCTCAGTCTCTTTAATCTGGGCATTTGCGTTGCGGAGGTCCTGCCTGATGAGAGTCATGTCCACTCTCACTTCTGCGATTTTGACCTCCACCGAAGTCTGGGATGCGTGGATGGCCTGGAGGATGGCGGCCAATTCCGCGGACGGAGGAACCCCCTGCTCAGCCACTTCCCCGGTTGCCCCCACATCCGGGGTGGTGAAGCGGTCCATTTTTGTCTGGGTGGCGGGGACCTTTGCCGATCTGTCCGTTCTGCCCATGTTCGGCCCCCGGGGAGGCACGGGTTCCCAAAGACCCCCCAACCGAACCCCACAATGGGAGGCCGACGAAGCAACAGAGGTGAGCTAAGCAGCTGTCTGGTGCAAGCAGCCGGTGCGAAGACCCATGACGGCCCAATACGCTTCTCAACAGATGCGGCCAGCGGAGAGGGGTAGAGGAGAGGGTCGCTGTCAAGGGCCGTATGCTGGTCCCCTTCCGCCAGAGCCACAGAACGTTCTGCCGGGGCAACAACTCACAGCAGACGAGGAGATCCAGGAAGGGCACTGGGTCCCGGACTGGGTGGTCGATGCGGGCAGTTGTCCCCAGGCGTATGCTGGTGGCCCAAGGGGAGGATTGGGGGTCCCGCAAGTCCTGCTTCACTAGGCTACAGTCATAGCCCCAAGGGAGCCACCAGACCTCCGTCTATAACCCTCAGAGGGACACCGCCGCCCGAAATAGCGGCCGAAGCGCTCACGCCAACACCCGAGAGGAGAAGCCCAGCGGGCTACGCCGCCACCATCACTACGTAAGAGGGGTTGGTTCCCCCTACCATCAAGTCCTAGGTGACCCGCCAGGAGCGTGGAGTGGCGGAAGAGGTGGGGAGAGAGGAGCCGCACCAACCAAGGGGGACCCCCTCATCCCGCCTGCTGCCCGACTGACAACCGCCCCACACCCCAGGACCAGGTACCACTGCATCCCCCACTCCTTATCTGTAGGCATGTTCACAGGAGCGCACCATCCAGCAGACGACGACCGGCAGTACCTGCAGCACCTGCTGCAGCGGTCCAGGTCGCAGGGCCCAGCAGGGGCGTAGACAGGTCTTCCCCACATGGATTCAGACAGAGGCCCCTGGGGTCAACGACGTGTGTCTGGGGCCTAGGGGGCGACCGAAGAATGCCACACCTCAGGCTGGGTCCAAGGGCAACAAGGGATCCCCACGGCCCACCACACACACCGCTGCTGAGAGCCCCTATCGCAGACAATGCCAGACCGGGCCCCAGGACCAGCAGAGGTTCAACGGCATCAGTACTCTGCACCGTGGGCGAGGTCCAACAGCTCCAGACACATCAGGCCAGGCCTCAGGAGCAACAAGGAGGAGCCAGCAGGGTCCGCAGGAGCATTACAGGCGGCCAGCGAACACTGAAACACCTCGCAGAGCTGCGGTATCTCAAACACCTTGGCTCCACCTCGGGAGAGCCAGCCAGCCCAGGACGACAGCGCCAGTCCTCCACCATCTCTCCCTGGCTGTATAGAGCAGCAGACTCTGTGCCTGGAGCTCCCACCACAGGCAAGCGGAACCGGTCACGGACAGTGGATTGGCAAAGGATCAGGACTCCGCGCGGCGGCCATCTTGAGGATTTCCACTCAGTGGGTCCAAGATGCCGGAGCGGCCCGCCAGCTCCCAAAATCAGCGCCCAACGACCCAGAGGAAGCGGAGTGACCTTACTGCCCTCTGGATTTATGATGTCACCAATTCCTCTGAATGGTTTTACCAGTTTTTATTGTCCAGATAGTATATGGGGGCATTGATCTTTTAAAGTTCACAGACCACAGCCCTTTGGTTTGAACCCTTAATGGTGTCAGTAAGGCCCCTGTAAGATTGCTAAGGCTGTTTTTAAAATTACAACTTTGGCATCAAATTAGTACACAGAGAGAGAAACTACAGGGCTGGTTGCTTATCTAGAAAGCCATTTTTGGGTGACGAGGATTTGGATGTTCATGAATGTTTGTGGTAGCGGTGCTGGACGCTGGCCATGATGCTGCTTGTGCTGACCCAGGAGTGGTGCAAGTTAACAAGGACATCACAAATGGTCTCCCCTGGGACTGGTGCTTAAATGCTGAGGTGTTTGGGTGTGCTCAAGTGGCGGCAGAGCTAACTGTGGTTATGGTTATGAGACCCGATTCTTTTGTTCTACTTGGTAAGCCGAGACCGTACTTGTTAAATATTCACCCAAATTGAGTGGTGATATCCGAATTGCTGGTCTGCCTGAAGTTGTGATGATGCAAACAGTAGCGTGTCTGCTAAAAGCGATGGCGTGACTGGTGGAACCATAAAGCCAAAAAAGAGAAAGATATCTTCCGACACCACAGTCTTCGTGACTGTGACCAGTAACACTGAAGACTCTTGAGACTCACTGCAGTAATTTCTCCTTTCAGAGCGTTATTGCTGCAGATGGAGTGAAGCCCAGAAGTAAGCACATTACTAAGGTACCAACAAAGTTTAATATTTTTCATTTGTATTAACTGTTTCTCTTTTGCAGCATTTGGAAATGCATTTTCTAGTTTTGTTGCTTTTTGTTTAGTTTTTTAGGTCTCGCCTGACTCAGCGCATGCGTTGGTCTGGCGTGACTTTTAGTGAGGGCTCAAAAAATGCTACCATGGCCAGCCTGGAGCTACAGTGCATGTGTGCCCTTAGTAGCATATGCGCCATATGGCAATCCTCGTCATGCTCATTAAGCGCCCGCGATAACTCTCACTTTCACCCGCTGTTGGACCTGGCCTCTTGGCGTGGTTCCCACCCTTTTTGTCCCTCAGTACCCCGTTAGCCTAGCCCTGCACCCAGAAACCTCTGGTCGCCCTGCCCATGTCCGTCCAAACGCCAACGACCACCCTCGGCCTGTCCCCGGCCGCCTTCCCAGCCCCGCGCGCCCCGAACCCGCGAGGCCCCATAGGCCCACCGGCAGCCATTTTCCCTTCCCGAGATCCCTGACTCCCTGGGCTTAGCATGACCCCAGCCCCAGCGAAACTTAGGCTCCAGACGTGCCAGCCCCCGTTGGGAGGGTGAGGGCTACCCTAGTGAGAAAAGACAGGGAGTTTCGATGGCACCTCCGGCCTCCCCTGAGAGACTGGTTTCTGTCACACCTCTGGCCTTCCCCTGGGGGCCAGTTTCGATTGCACCTCTGGCCTCCCCGAGTACTGGCTCCAAACCTGCTGGGCGTCTGGGAAATCCCGGACGCATCCTCAAAGGGATCAAAGAGCCCACCGCCGGACCTCACCAACGGGCCGCCCCCAAGGCCTCAGACCTCCGCCTGCGAGGGTCCGGACATCAAAGGGCCACTGGACTATATCAAGGCCCGCCCCAGAAGTAGCGGGCAGTTGTATCCTGGACAAGAAAGCCCTGCTGATCTGATCGTGGCTGCCCTTGGGAGAACTGAACTCTGTAACTCTACGAGCCCTGCTGACGCTGTCGCGGCTCATCCTTGGAACTAGAACATCGGAGCCCTGCTGACCTCGTCACGGCTCAAGCTTGAACCTTAAAGATCTTCAACGAACCTTCTGAGCCCTGCTGACGTGGTTGCGGCTCCTCACGAACTATCCTCCGGATCGAGCCCTGCTGACTTCCTCGCGGCTCGAGGAGTACTCTGGTCCGGCTGGACCATCGACGCTACCATCACGAACTGAGTCATCCTCAAGTGAGGAGGACAACCGGTACTACCACCATCTTCTGTACCCCCGGCTCGATTATTGAGAGCTGTGCGCAGGGTACGCTACGTACTGGCCTAAAGACTGAGACTGTCCCGCTACCCCTTCCCAGAAGCCTTGAGACTTTGACGATCCTTCGATCGTGTGTACATAAGAGTGCTAATTCCTTTACCTGTTTATAAAGAACTTGATATCGAAAACCTACATTGTAGTATCTGTTCAGAAGTGTGGTGTGGTCCTCGTGTGTACGATTCAATACCTGAGGTCCTCCCCGGAGGGGATCCCTCGTTAAGGCTCGGCATTATTGATGGGAGAGGTGGGTCACGGAGTAGTCGGGTAGACATAACCTGGCCTCTGGGATCGCCCCTTCTAACACCCGCAATCACTATTGCGGCACCCCTTTGATGTTCTCATTCAAAGAACATCAAACATCAAAGAACATGTTGTTGTGTTAATGCTTTGCTGCACCCGTTTGACTTACTGCGTGCTTTCTCTTTCCACAAACTCAATGTTTGTGTTTCTTTATTTTGAGATGCTTTTAGTATTACTGTCACCCACATAACCACAACCACATACATAACCACAACCACACGCATTACCACACAACCACACACATACAACTACAACCACACATACAACCACACACACACACAACCACACATACAACCACACATACACACACAACCACACACACACACAATCACACACATAGCCACACACAATCACACACATAGCCACACACATAGATACACACAATCAAACACCCAACCACACACACACACACACCCACACAACCATATCCACAGACACACACAACAACCACACACACACAATCACACACACAACCACACACACAACCACACACACAACCACACACACACACAACCACAACCACAAACACAACCTCACATCACACACACAACCACACACACACAACCACACACAACCACACAAACAACCACACAAACAACCACACACAACCACACACACAACACACAACCACACAACCACACACAACCAAACATACAACCACACATACAACCACACACACAGCCACACACACCCACACACACAACCGCACACACAATTACACACACATAAACACAGGCAACCACACACACAACCACAAGCACACACACAACCACACACACACACAACCGCACACACAAACACAACCACACACAACCACCATCACACACACAACCACACACAACCATACAAAACCACACATACAACCACACATACAACCACGCATACAACCACACACACAACCACACACAACCACACACACAACCACACACACACAACCACACACACCACACCCAAACCCGCACACAACCACAACCACACACAAACACACAACCACGCACACAACCACACACAACCACACACACAACCACACCCACACACAACCAGACACACACAACCAAACCCACAACCACACACACACACAACCACACACATACAACCAACCACAAGCACACACACAACCACACACACACAGCCACACACACAACGACAAACACAACACACACAACCACACACAACCACACACACAATCACAAACACACATACAACCACACACACACACATACACACAACCACACACACCACACCCAACCACACACACAACCAAAAACAAAACCACACACACAACCACACCCACACACAACCACACACACAACCACACACACAACCACAACCACACACAACCAGACACACACAACCAGACACACACAACCACACACACACAACCACACACACACAACCACACACACACATAAAACCACACAAACAACCACACACAACCACACACACAACCATACACAACCAACCACAAGCACACACACACAGCCACCCACTCAACAAAAAACACAAGACACACAACCACACACACACACAAACATACACAACCAGACACACACATGCACACAAACATGCACACAACTACACACACACAACCACACACACAATCACACAACCACACACACAGCCACACACACCCACACACACAACCGCACACATAACTACACACACATAAACACAGACAACCACACACACAACCACAAGCACACACACAACCACAAGCACTCACACAACCACACACAAACACAACCACACACAAACACAACCACACACCATCACACACACACAACCACACACACACAACCACACACACAACCAAATACAACCACATACAACCACACACACAACCACACTTACAACCACACATACAACCACCCACAACTACACTGTTGGACCTGGCCTTGTGGCGTGGTTCCCCCTCTGTTCCTCAGTACCCCGTTAGCCTAGCCCTGCACCCAGAAACCCCTGGTCACCCTGCCCATGTTTGTCCAAACACCAAGACCAACCTCGGCCTGTCCTCGGCCTGTCCCCGGCCGCCTTCCCAGCCCCGCACGTCCCGAACCCGCAAGGCCCCATAGGCCCACCGGCAGCCATTTTCCCTTCCCGAGATCCCTGTCTCCCAGGGCCTAGCAGGATCCCAGTCACAGCGAAACTTAGGCTCCAGACCCGCCAGCCCCCGTTGGGAGGGTGAGGGCTCCCCGAGTGAGATAAGACAGGGAGTTTCGATGGCACCTCCGGTCTCCCCTGAGAGACTGGTTTCTGTCACACCTCTGGCCTTCCCCCGGGGGCCAGGTCCGATTGCACCTCTGGCCTCCCCGAGTGCTGGCTCCAGAGCTGCTGGGCGTCTGGAAAATCCCAGACGCATCCTCAAAGGGATCAAAGAGCCAGCCACCGGACCTCACCAACGGGCCGCCCCCAAGGCCTCAGACCTCCGCCTGCGAGGGTCCGGACATCAAAGGGCCACTGGACTATATCAAGGCCCACCCCAGAACTAGCAGGCAGTTGTATCCTGGTAAGAAAGCCCTGCTGATCTGATCGCGGCTGCCCTTGGGAGAACTGAACTCTGTAACTCTACGGGCCCTGCTGACGCTGTCGCGGCTCATCCTTGGAACTGGAACATCGGAGCCCTGCTGACGTGGTCGCGGCTCCTCACGAACTATCCTCCGGATCGAGCCCTGCTGACTCCGTCGCGGCTCGAGGAGTACTCTGGTCCGGCTGGACCATCGACGCTACCATCACAAACTGAGTCATCCTCAAGTGAGTAGGACAACCATTACGACCTCGATCTTCCGTACCCCCCGGGTCGAGGATTGAGAGCTGTGCGCAGGGTACACCACGTACTGGCCTAAAGGCTGAGACTGTCCCGCTACCCCTTCCCAGAAGCCTTGAGACTATGATGATCCCTCGATCGTGTGTACATAAGAGTGCTAATTTCTTTTACGTGTTTATAAAGAACTTGAAATCGAAAACCTACGTTGTAGTGTCTGTTCATAAGTGTGGTGTGGTCCTCGTGTGTACGATTCAATACCTGAGGCTCGGCATTATTGGTGGAAGAGGTGGGTCACGGAGTAGTCGGGTAGATATAACCTGGCCTCTGGGATCGCCCCTTCTAACACACAAACACCACACCCAAATTCACACACAACCACAAACACACAACCACACACACAACCACACCCACAACCATACCCAGACACAACCAAATGCACACAACCACACCCACAACCACACACAACCACACATACACACACAACCACACACACAACCACACACACACAACCACAACCACACATACACAACCACACACAACCACAAACACACATACAACCACACACAGACACATACACACAACCGCACACACACCACACACAACCACAACCACACACAACCACAACCACACACAAATACACGACACACACACAACCACAACCACACACACAACCACACACAACCACAACCACACACAACCAGACTCACACAACCACACACACAACCACACACCCACAATCACACACCCACAACCACACACACACACCCACACACAACCACACACAACCACACAACCACACACAACCAACCACAAGCACACACACAACCACACGCAAGCACACACACAACCACACACACAACCACACACACACAGCTACCCACACAACCACAAACACAACACACACAACCACACACACAACCACACACAAAAACACATACAACCACACACACAACCAAACACAAAAACACACAAAACCACACACACAACCACAAACACACATACAACCACACACACACAACCACACACACAACCACAAACACACATACAACCACGCACACACAACCACACACACATCCACACACACAACCACAACCACACATACACAACCACACACGCACACACAGCCACACACAACCACAAACACACATACAACCACACACAGACACATACACACAACCACACACACACCACACACAACCACAACCACACCACACACAACCACAACCACACACAACCACAACCACACACAAATACACGACACACACAACCACAACCACACACAACCACACACACAACCACACACAACCAGACTCACACAACCACACACACAACTAGACACCCACAACCACACACACACAACCACACACACACACCCACACACAACCACACACAACCACACACACAACCACACACAACCAACCACAAGCACACACACAACCACACACAAGCACACACACACAGCCACCCACACAACCACAAACACAACACACACAACCACACACACACAACCACACACAAAAACACACACAACCACACACACAACCACAAACACACATACAACCACACACACAACCACACACACACACATACACACAACCCACACACACAACCACAGACACAACCCCACACACAACCACACACACAACCACACACACAACCACGCATACAACCACACATGCAACCACACAGACAACCACACAGACAACCGCACACACATAACCGCACACACACAACCACACACACACAGCCACACACACACAACCACACACACACAACCACACACACACACACACACACACAACCACACATACAAAGTACACATCATTAAATACGCTAAAATCGATCATAAAATGCATGCACTTATAAAACCCTCAGTTGCCCCAATCAAGGTAAAATTATTTTACTAAAACTAATTGAAAAGGACAGAGATAAGTGCCTTCACTCTCTGCATACATTTCCCAATAGCAACGGCAATATCTAAATGGATCATTTCAGTCACTAAAGTTATAGCCTGGGTCCTAGTTTTAATATCATATTTCCTAAATATCGGTTTTAAAAACATAATTTGTACATCTAGAAACTTCAGGCAATCTAATAAAATATGTAACAAGTCACATGAGGTACCCATGGTGCAACTGCATCTTCCCTTCTTATCAATCATTGAGCTTTTTACCTCATTATTTCCATAGCACTTCGTAATTGACAATCCGGTAACCTATCAATGTAGGGAGAACATTGTTCATTTTTCCATGTGTCAATCATAAAGAGCACTGAGATCTTATTAGCGAGGTGGTTTTGGTCCTGTGCCTTAGATATTTCCTTCCCCAACATTCTAAGTACTTTCTTATCAATACTAATCGTATAGGTGATGGGGCACAGTTTAATCATCATCATACCACATAGCTCCTTCATGATCGCCCTAGTCTCTCTTGCCCATTTTAATTGGCTATTCTGTGTTTCTTTTTTACACCACTGTGATATTTTGGTGTTCTCGCCTACTCCTAGGCGTTGCTAGAAGCGGAGTAGGGCTATACCGGCTAGAATGCCCTATGAAGTCAGACCTAATTCAAGTCTTATGGCCTGGACCATTGTTGACAAAGGGAGTGTGAATAGACCACAAACTTTCTCGACATCCCAGCCCTCTTTGCCGCTCAAATATAACAGTTCTGCGCCATACAGAAATTGTGGGGGTACCATGGCCGAGTAAGCTTTTAGCACTGGTTTATCTGACATTGCGCCATAGGCTTTATTAAACAGTTTCAGGCCGCTAATCGATGCTGAAGTTCTTAATTTTGACGCCTCTAGGTGAGTATACCATTTCATACTTTTTTCAAGCCATAATCCCAAATATCTATATTCAGTGATCGTTTAAACTTTCTCTGACCCCTTCCACCATGTGAAGCCCTACTACCAAAGCTCAAGGCTTTAGTCTTGTCCATATTAATCACAAGATTTTTCTTGGTGCAGTAATCCTTAAATATATTTAGTTTCCTTTGCAAGCCAACTTCAGTCTGATCCATAATCACCAGATCGTTGGCATAGAGCAAACATGCAATATATCCTTACCATCTTGTTTCGGGCTTGCCCCATTGATATTCCCCAGAGTCAACGACAAATCTGCTAGGAACAAGGAAAACAGCAGGGGGCCAATACACATCCCTGCCGCAACCCATTTCCTATCTCAATCCTCCCAGATAAACTTCCATATATATCAAAAATTATCTAGGCCCAGTCCTTAGAATGGAGTATTTGAATCAGACTTAACAAATCTTTTGGGATATAGTAGCTAGTTGAGGCCTCCCACAACAGCTCCCGGTCCACCAGTTCGAAAGCTGCGCGGAAGTCCACAAAACAGCAGAATAAACTTCCCCGCATTTCAATTGACTTCCGAGCTATGGCCCAGAGAGCAAAGCAATGGTCAATTGTGGAGTGGCCTGCTTTAAACCTCCCCTGTTCTGGGGGTATAATCTGGTTTTCCTCCACCCAATATTTAAGTAAACCCAATATGGCTTTTGCAAAGACTTTTTCCCATATGTCTAGGAGATTTATTAACCGATAGTTCTTCGGTAGTTTTAGGTCGCCCTTCTTATGTATTGGTCTTATAATTGCACCCCTCCAGCTTTCTGGTACAATTCCTGTTTCCAAGATTGCAAATAACTCAGCCCACCAATCTGGTCTAATCTTTATTATCACTGCCGGAAGATTATCTGGACCTGCAGCGCGGGTAAGCTCCAAATTTGCTATAATTTTCTTTATATAGCTTGAGGTAAAGTCTTCTTTTATGTCAACCCTCAGCTGTGGCCAAACTGGCATCCTTGACTCTTCTTGTATAGGCCATTTCCCATATATTTCTCCCAGGTAGCCCACCCATTCATCTTCAGGGACCATACAGTCTAGAGAACCTGCTTTTCTACCCACACTTTCTTGGACTCATTTCCAAAATCCTTTGGCATCTCTAGTTTCAATTGCCTCCAACATATTTGCCCAGCACTTATCTTTACAGGTTCTTTTTTTGTTCAGAATTAGTGTTTTGTATTTTGACCTTAGCAACTGGAGGGACAGAGATAATTCCACATTAAACCTGACCCTTAATCTTCTTGCCTTCTGCCTGATCTGTGCCTTGGCTACCCGGCATTCATCGTCAAACCAGGTGTTCAAATTTTTATTAACACTATGGCTCCCAGGCCCGGCCTTTCTCAATTTAAAATGTCTTAAGCTGTCCACCAGCTTCCCCATGGTGGATTCAAACTAGGTAAATCCATTTCTTAATTGAATTTCTTCTACAGGAATAGCCTGCTGGGTTTGCTTTAATTTCTCGATATATTCCTCTGTTATACTAGTTGTCAACCGTTTTGGATAATCCACATGTACCTGCAAAACCCTTTCTCTATTTTTGCTTCTTTATAGATGTAATTCTGCTCTCAATGGATAATGGCCGCTACCTTTCATTTTCACCACCTCAAAATTTTTAATTAGCCCAAAGCACCAGGCCTGACAAAACACATCATCTATTGGGCAGAGTTGCTGGCCCCTCAAAAAAGTTCGTCCTGCTGGCCGATCTGGCTGCATTCTCCCATTTACACACACCATGCCCAGTGAACCCATCCGCTGAGTAAAAGTCGCATCCTTTGGCGAGATCTCTCCTCTAAGGAAAATGGCTACTTCGATATTATAAGATTCTAAAAATTCCTTGTGCCAATTATCCACCCTTTGGGGGTCTAATCTATGATTAAAATCACCTAACACCAATAATATATCCTTCTGATACTTTACGCTAACAGACTCTAAATCTTCTTTCAGTTTTCCCAAATTCACCTTATATTCATTGTCCTTTCCCTTCTGTATATAAACGTTTATAATACATATTCCATCAAAGCCGGGATCCGACTTCTGCTGTAGGACCCTACAGCCTAATGCCCAATCACAATGTAGTTTCAAATTCTGAACCTACCTAGCTATCTGTGTCGAACTCAGCGTTAGTTGGCCCCCCACTGGCTTCCCCAGAGTATTTTTCTTTGCTCCTTTAGAGTGTTGGGCAAAACCTTCTGTAACTAGGGTTGCTCAGGTATCGTCACACAGCCAAGTCTCCTGCAGACAGACAATATCATTACTCTTAATGAATTTATCAAAATTATTCTGAGTCGATATTTTCTTGTAGCCATTTATATTCCATGATAGAACTGATAGGCTGTGTGACGACCCATGCTCCTAGTCGATTTCACTCAGGAACCCCTCCTCTTCTCACTCCCTAAATTTTGGGGATGCTAGGACATTAAACCTATTTCCAGCAAATATATCTGTAGTATCTTGCAAATTCGTTATCAGCTATAGTTATTGCAAGATCCTCCTTCTTATTCCAACTTGAGTTGATTAACCTTATCTGCCGTACCCCTAGTCCAGCATGATTCGTAAGGAAGTGCTGCCCCTGGAATTCCTCCCTTCTTACCAATCTAATCCCCTCTTTTTGCAGCTTATTTTTGGCATTTTCTGCAGCGGCTTTCACCAAGGCAGAGTAGAAGAGGAGCTTGGTCACATCACCCCCTTTGCTATTTGTAACAAACCCTACTTCTCTAAGGTCCTCTGTGCCAGTGCTGCCGAGGCTTGCACATTTTGACATGGGGAATATAAGTTGTGATCGATTTAGTGGGTTTAATTTCCTGGCTTTTTTCCCGCCTTTGCCCTGGCCGGAAGGTTCTAGGAAAACCCATAAGTCGGGGGCACAATCTTGCCTTACGCCGTGGATGTCTCCCATTAATCGGGCTTCCCTTCTCTTTGTTGGAATGTCTCCCTAATCTTTTTCTTTGGTGGTCTTACTACGTCTAGGATTTCCAGGTCCCAATTGTGTAGTTATCCTCAATTCTGTACCTTTCCCCTCTTTCTCCTTTTTCCTTTTCGTTGTTGGCGCCAGACTACTTTTACTGATCTTTGATCTTTCTAGCCTATTTCAAGGTTCTTCTCGTTCGGCTATCGGATTTGCATTATACTCCTTTGATCTTTGCGTTATTTCCCTCTCTTGACATTCTTGTTCCTTCCTTTCTCCTTTCACTCTTCTCACCTTCCTTACATGATGTCTTATTTGTTGTCTTATTCTAAGGGCAACCTCCACTTCCCCCTTGACCTCGGGAATCCACTCATGTAATATCTCCTTTCACTCCATTTCCTCACAATCATTGGCTGTTGGGATATTTGTACAGTTGGTTCCTCTTTTTTACCTTGGGAGCCCTTAACAAAGCTACCTCTTCATCCTTACTGCCTAACGCATCCTGTTCCCCACCAATCGGTCTAACTAATACCGGCATTAACCCTCTGATTTGTGTCAACTCTCCCAACATTGCTTTCGACTGCTCCCCTGGAACGTTCTTGGCGAAGAGGACAGCCGTGGATTCAAAGAAACCCCAGAGATGTTAAATATGGTCTGGTTTGGAGAGGCTAGACCATGGACTCAGAGGTTGGGTAGGCCCGAGGCACTTGACTCCTTGTCCCTCACATCCTTCCCCTTGATATGTCTTCCCAAAAAGTCTTTGATTGAGTTAGACACTGATGAACCACCTTTTGCTATTTTTGGTTTTGCTGATTACAGTGTTAGCGTCAAGGATTGTACATTCCTTGCTACTTATTTTTCCTTCCAGTTGGCTCACTCATCGCCCCTTTTGATTTACCTACTCCGCTCCCTTCACCTGCCACTGGAATGTTCATCTCATTCTTTTTCCCGGTTTTTATAGTCTTACAGGTTCTTGCTTTGGCCAGTGCCATCTTTTAGATTTCCTTCTTCGTTACTCGCACTCTGGTCTCAGGTCACCAATCCTATAGCCTGTTTTAAATGCTGCTTCCCTATTCCAATCCTCTGCCGGGATTAGATCACGAGGCCCCTTTTGCCAATACCAGTTCAATAACCTGTACCCATGTGACTAGCGCCGTCGCTTTTGGGTTAGTTTTAATGTCCTTGATTATTAAGAAAAACAATTACAGCCCTTCCATATTTTAAACTTATGTAGGGCAACTGATCCTCACTTACCTCTGTTTCACGGTTTGCCGCTGTGCCCTCCGGTCTTCCAGCCCCCTGCTACCGTCGGCTAATTGTCTGCCCAGGTGCTGTCACCAACTCTAACTCAGCTGGTGCCTACAGCACTTCTTAGGGCCTGTGTTTTATTTTAAGTTTCATTTTAAGGTTAATCTGCCAGGTGCCAGGGTTTCGCCTCCTCAAGCTTCTCAGCTAAAATCTGAACCTCCCCCCTCCCCTCCGGCTGCAATTCTCGGCCTCCAAGGGGAGGATCCTCTATTCTCTCAACGCTCTGCTCGGCGTTCGCTCGGCGTTCAGCAAGAGCGGAGCGGGTGCAGGTACAGGATCCCCGGGACAAACGGGCACGCACACGCGAACACAAGCGCATTCACGTGAGATCCAATACGTTGACTTCAGGCGTCCGGCATCCAATGCTTCCTGGAGCTTCCTGGGACGAGAGCAGGTATGATTGTGCACGCGGAAACTGGAACAGAGTGTATGGGGAGGGAATATGATCAGCTCTCTATGCCTCAGTACCTTGTCCCAAATATTTAGTGTTAGGGCCGCCGGAGTACTTGAGTGGCTCAAGACTGCTGTGTGCAGACCCGATCGCTGGCAGCACCCTGGAATATGTATGTATAAATCAGATTATGTTAGAAGTAACCTGCAATATAGTGGCAGGCAGCACCCTGCCAACAAGTAGGATTTCTCATAGTATTCTATTTCCTGGCACATTAATGGTGATAGTCTTTTAACTGGCAGAAGAACAACATTGACCGTACATTTCCCTGGGTTTGTCTTAAAAATGACGTACACATTAGGAATGGCATTTTGTTCTGCTGGAATAATAACACAAGTTATCTTGCACTCTGCTGTGATGTTGCATAGGTTGTTGGCTGCAATGCATTCCATGTTTCATTCAAACATGCTTTCTACAGGGCGCATACATGATTTGCTGCTGTAGAGAAATAATGTTCCCGTGTAATGTGGCAGACTCAGAAATATTGAAAAACGTCATGATTTCTCTTTCAGCATTTCATAGTAAAATCTTTCACTTTTTGACTCATACATTTTGCAGAAACATAACTTAGTACCATTAACCCCTTCTGTGCTGATGACGAGCCCAGGCTCGTCATACAGCACGGTGCTCGTGTGCTGGTGACGAGCCTGGGCTCGTCATGAGCGGTGGAACGCTCACACGCGGGGCTAATTTCCCCGCTGTACTGAGCGTTCCATTGCGCGGGCGTGGTCATGACGAGCCCAGGCTCGTCACCAGCACACGAGCACCGTGCTGCATGACGAGCCTGGGCTCGTCATGAGCACAGCGGCGCTGCGCGCGGCCCCCTCCCCCCGCGCTGTGGGGAAATTAGCCCCGCAGCGAAGGGGTTAAAATAGTTGTGATGCGGAACATCCATGTGGGGCTAGGACGGGCTCGCCCAGAGTGCTTGCTGACTTGGAGGAGCATGGAGTTGACCGCCTTGCCTGGTCCGGTGTGGAACCAAGCCAGCGATGCTTTGCTGCAGGCTCATTTGCCCTGATACCTGGTCAACAGTTTGAGGAGGAGGAGGGAGGTGAAGAGCTGGTAAAGTGTGCCATGAAGCTGCCATTTCAGTACATCCCTGAGAAGTGAGCTTTGAGTCGATGTAGTGTTCATCTTATACCACGTGCAATTCATCCTCTCCAAAGCCTCAAGAATTCCTGGGTGTGAAGGGCGGCTGATTCTGATTGGGTGCTTGATAGTTTTCCAGAAACTCATGTTCTTGATTGTACATGTTTGTCAGTAGTCAATTAAACATGCTCAGGGGTTTTATCTCTTCAGTTGGCACCAGCTGCAATAAAAGTTTCTTTCCCATTGCAAAAAAATATGAACGGCTGACGAGCCTCTGTCTGTCGAAGAATGGAAGGGCTGGGGAACTGTCATTCATCTCACTGCTGAGCAGAGCAGTGTCATGCTTCACCCTCACTCAGGCCTCTGATTTTAACTAACATCGCTTAGAACACTGGGACTTTAGAACCCATCCTTTTAATGAGAAAAACAAAACTACAAGTCCCATAAGCAATAGTGGTGGAAGGTGTCACGCATGACCTGGGGCAACATCCGATTCAGCACATCCAGTTCCATTTTTTAAGTATTTGACACAATATTGAATTTATAACCTTTTTTTTATGGTCATAAGTCACCAGAATACTAAAACGTGTCTTTAAATTTCAGGGTCAATTAAGTAATGGTCACCAGCTTGGAAGCTCTGTTAATTCTTCAGTATTTGTCATTGACCTCCATGTGTGCCTGGTTTCGGTCTGCTCCCTGCATCGATCCTGATAACTCACACAGGTAAGGAGCTTATAGCAGCAACATGATAACCCCATACTCGTCTGTAAGAAGTGCGCTCGGAGGCAGGTATCCGATCATTAGGTCTTGCCTATTATATCACGCAGGGATAAATAGGCGAGTATATAGTAGGCAAAACAAAATCTCTACCAAGTACGTATTACGTCCAGTTCATGTGATGCACTCGTATGAGATGCGCGTGCTCGTCAAACCCATCAGCCTCACACCAGAGCTGCTCCACCGCCGCTCACCATATGCTCGTTCCCTCCCACTCGCCCGCTCCCCTGCTCCCCGCCCCCCATCCGACTTGAAAAGAAGCCGATCGCACACAACCATTACACCATTTGTGCCTCGCATTCCCCTATCAGACTACAAAGGAATGCCTCCCGCTCACCCGCCCCCTGACTCACCAGATGCTTCTGAGCGTGCCGGTTCCTGTTCCGTGCACTTCCCCCTCTTGTTCTTTTAAAGACGCTCCCTCCCCACTCCACATTGGGCATGTACATGGTATCTGTGTATGTTTTCTTTAATGAGCGCAGCACTTTGAGCTTCATCTTTAACAATGCAGGTCACGCGCTTTTCTTACAAAACGATATTTCTGTCTCATAAAACTTGCAACTCGCCTAACCAAAAAGTAATTAAAACAATGAAGTAATAGCAGAGTGCGAGTACCAGTAAAGCACCCCGGTTTCTCATAGTCACCTCTCAGTGTCAACAACTTCTCTCTTTGGATTGGCTCTATTAAACGGAATGGCACTGCCCACAGAGATATATTCTTGTTGCAGTCTTTTCTGCTCTCCAGGTAGATGAGTAAACAGATGTGAGATACCGGCGGCGTCCACCCCGAGAGCTTATAAGTGAAGGGGGCTCAATCTAATATATCTTTTCAGTCATCGGGCTAAAATAATAGTCTCATCAGACTAATATAACCGCCCCCCCCCCCCATCCGACTTGAAAAGAAGCTGCTCGCACACAAATATTACACCATTTGTGCCTCGCATTCCCCCCCATCAGACTATAAAGGAATGCCTCCAGCTCACCTGCCCCCTGACTCACCAGATGCTTTCGAGCGTGCCTGTTCCTGTTCCGTGCACTTCCCCCTCTTGTTCTTTTAAAGACGCTCCCTCCCTACTCCACATTGGGCAAGTACATGGTATCTGTGTATGTTTTCTTTAATGAGCGCGGTACTTTGAGCTTCATCTTTAACAATGCATTCAGGTAACTGCACAAATTAGAATGCATACACCTTAAATGAAAAACATCACATTAAACCAGTTCTCCCAAAAAGTTTAATTTAAGAATCGTCCATGCTCCCAAGCTGCTCCCCCGCCGCTCGCCATATGCTTGTTCCCTCCCACTTGCTCGCTCCCCTGCTCCCCCGCCCCCCCATCCGACTTGAAAAGAAGCCGCTCGCACACAACCATTACACCATTTGCGCCTCGCATTCTCCCCCCATCAGACTACAAAGGAATGCCTCCCGCTCACCCGCCCCCTGGCTCACCAAATGCTTCCGAGGGTGCCTGTTCCTGTTCCGTGCACTCCCCTCTCTTGTTCTTTTAAAGATGCCCCCGCCCCACTCCACATTGGGCATGTACATGGTATCTGTGTATGTTTTCAATATTCAAGTATTTTTTAAAGGAGTGCGGCACACTGCGCTTCAGCTTCACAAATTAGAATGCCTACACCTTAAATGAAATAAAAATCACATTAAACCAGTTCTCCCAAAAAGTGTAATTTAAGAATCATCCATGCATCTCATCGATGGCTCACATTACACTTCCAGTTGAATCAACACAGAAGCTGTGGCAACAATCTCAGTGTCGTGTACCAAGCGCTGCAACCCCGGAGGTGGTGTCAGCACTTTGGTGTCTTACAATGCTGAGCACTGCAAATAACCCCAGAGGTCAGACTAAACTCTAAATTATTAACCATAATTGGCTCAAATAGCAACCATTAGCACCACCTGGTTAGCTGCTCGCTTTGTTAGAACAAAAGCATTATTCTACTAAATACTGCGCTGGACTTTGTACGCCCTGCCTTGCCCTTCACTTGTAAAAATGTAGGTGGAAACACTCAATTTTTTTTGCACTCTGTACTGTGAGCAGCTATGAGTTGCCCCAACTGGATACAATCAGAGTGTACTACCAAGTTGTCAGTGAGTTCGCTACTCCCTTATTGGCCGCTTCTGCGGACCAGGCTCATTCATACCAAAACACGCAAAGCACTATATTAGTCAAAAAATGATCTGCCACCAATCACTTGCAGCCTTGGTGTATTTATTTTTGTGTGTGCATTTTTAACCCCTTCGCTGTGGGGGTTAATCCCCCGCTGTGCTGGGGGGGAGGGGGACGCGCACAGCGCCCCCATGCTCATGACGAGCTGAGCTCCTCATGAGCTACGGCGCTCTTGTGCTCATGACGAGCTCAGCTCATCACATGTGTATTGCCTCTCATGGAACGCTCAGCACAGCGGGGGAATTCTCCCCGCACCTGAGCGTTCCACGGGCCATGACGAGCTGAGCTTGTCATGAGCACCGGAGTGCCGTGGCTCATGATGAGCTCAGATCGTCATGAGCGTCCAATGAGTTAAGTAGCGCTCCTACCAAGCTCCTTAATAGCCTAATGAATCCTGGCAGTCGTAGTGCAGCTGAACGTTAGTTCATACACTGAAACTAACAAACCTGGAAACAATCATGGGTAAATTAAAGGCCCAGGATTGAAGAGGCGCATTTTTAGCGGCATTGAGCCATCTGGTAACTTTAACCCTACTCAGCTGAATGTAGCAGTATTTTTTTTTTTGCACCATGTACTGTGAGCAGCTATGAGAGGCCCCAACTGGATCCAATCAGAGTGTACTACCAAGGGGTCAGTGAGTTCGCTACTCTCTTATTTGCCACTTCTACGGAACAGGCTCATTCATACCAAAACACGCAAGGCACTCCCCTTTTTTTCTTTAAAAAAAAAAGAGTTTATCTTTCACGCTTCTTAGAAACATGATATACAGCCGAGTTCATGGAAAACGCTGCCCCGCTGGGAATTTCTTTGACTTAAAGGGGAAACTCCAGGCAGATGTAAACATTCCATAGTATTCGAATGTTATTCTTCTCTTCTGACAGCCCATACGCCTTTTAGTCAAAACCTTTGCTGGGTCCAGTTTCTTTCTTTATCCGATAAACTCAATTCCTTGAAACCAGAGGCACCCCACTGTAACCACATCACTCAGGGACACCACCACATCACTCGGGGATACCACCACATCACTCGGGGACACCACCACATCACTCAGGGACACCACCACATCACTCAGGGACACCACCACATCACTCAGGAACACCACCACATCACTCAGGGACACCACCACATCACTCGGGAACACCACCACATCACTCAGGACACCACCACATCACTCGAGGACACCACAACATCACTCGGGGATACCACCACATCACTCGGGCACACCACCACATCACTCAGGGACACCACCACATCACTCAGGAACACCACTACATCACTCAGGGACACCACGACATCACTCGGGAACACCACCACATCACTCGAGGACACCACCACATCACTCGAGGACACCACCACATCACTCAGGGACACCACCACATCACTCGGGAACACCACCACATCACTCGGGAACACCACCACATCACTCGGGAACACCACCACATCACTCAGGACACCACCACATCACTCGAGGACACCACGACATCACTCGGGGATACCACCACATCACTCGGGGACACCACCACATCACTCAGGGACACCACCACATCACTCGAGGACACCACCACATCACTCAGGGACACCACCACATCACTCGGGAACACCACCACATCACTCTGGAACACCACCACATCACTCGGGAACACCACCACATAACTCAGGACACCACCACATCACTCGAGGACACCACCACATCACTCGAGGACACCACCACATCACTCGGGGATACCACCACATCACTCGGGCACACCACCACATCACTCAGGGACACCACCACATCACTCAGGAACACCACCACATCACTCAGGGACACCACCACATCACTCGGGAACACCACCACATCACTCAGGAACACCACCACATCACTCAGGAACACCACCACATCACTCAGGGACACCACCACATCACTCGGGAACACCACCACATCACTCAGGAACACCACCACATCACTCAGGACACCACCACATCACTCGAGGACACCACCACATCACTCGAGGACACCACCACATCACTCGGGGATACCACCACATCACTCGAGGACACCACCACATCACTCAGGGACACCACCACATCACTCAGGGACACCACCACATCACTCAGGGACACCACCACATCACTCGGGAACACCACCACATCACTCAGGAACACCACTACATCACTCAAGGACACCACCACATCACTCAGGGGCACCACTCAATCACTCAGGAACACTACTCAGAGGCACCACCACATCACTCAGGAACACCACCACATCACTCGGGAACACCACCACATCACTCAGGAACACCACCACATCACTCAGGGGCACCACCACATCACTCAGGGGCACCACCACATCACTCGGGAACACCACCACATCACTCAGGACACCACCACATCACTCGAGGACAAGACCACATCACTCGGGGATACCACCACGTCACTCGGGGACACCACCACATCACTCGGGGATACCACCACATCACTCGGGGACACCACCACATCACTCAGGGACACCACCACATCACTCAGGGACACCACCACATCACTCAGGAACACCACCACATCACTCAGGGACACCACCACATCACTCGGGAACACCACCACATCACTCAGGGACACCACCACATCACTCAGGAACACCACCACATCACTCAGGGACACCACCACATCACTCGGGAACACCACAACATCACTCGGGAACAACACCACATCACTCAGGACACCACCACATCACTCGAGGACACCACCACATCACTCGGGGATACCACCACATCACTCGGGCACACCACCACATCACTCAGGGACACCACCACATCACTCAGGAACACCACCACATCACTCAGGGACACCACCACATCACTCGGGAACACCACCACATCACTCGGGAACACCACCACATCACTCGGGAACACCACCACGTCACTCACGAACACCACCACATCACTCAGGGGCACCACCACATCACTCAGGGACACCACCACATCACTCGGGAACACCACCACATCACTCAGGACACCACCACATCACTCGAGGACAACACCACATCACTCAGGACACCACCACATCACTCGAGGACAACACCACATCACTCGGGGATACCACCACATCACTCGGGCACACCACCACATCACTCAGGGACACCACCACATCACTCAGGAACACCACCACATCACTCAGGAACACCACCACATCACTCAGGAACACCACCACATCACTCAGGGACACCACCACATCACTCGGGAACACCACCACATCACTCGGGAACACCACCACATCACTCGGGAACACCACCACATCACTCGAGGACACCACCACATCACTCGAGGACACCACCACATCACTCGGGAACACCACCACATCACTCGGGACCACCACCACATCACTCACGAACACCACCACATCACTCAGGGGCACCACCACATCACTCAGGGGCACCACCACATCACTCGGGAACACCACCACATCACTCAGGACACCACCACATCACTCGAGGACAACACCACATCACTCGGGGATACCACCACATCACTCGGGCACACCACCACATCACTCAGGGACACCACCACATCACTCAGGAACACCACCACATCACTCAGGAACACCACCACATCACTCAGGGACACCACCACATCACTCGGGAACACCACCACATCACTCGGGAACACCACCACATCACTCGAGGACACCACCACATTACTCGAGGACACCACCACATCACTCAGGGACACCACCACATCACTCAAGGACACCACCACATCACTCGGGAACACCACCACATCCATCGGGAACACCACCACATCACTCAGGACACCACCACATCACTCGAGGACACCACCACATCACTCGGGGATACCACCACATCACTCAGGGACACAACCACATCACTCAGGGACACCACCACATCACTCGAGGACACCACCACATCACTCAGGGACACCACCACATCACTCGGGAACACCACCACATCACTCGGGAACACCACCACATCACTCAGGACACCACCACATCACTCGAGGACACCACCACATCACTCGGGGATACCACCACATCACTTGGGGACACCACCACATCACTCAGGGACACCACCACATCAGTCAGGAACACCACCACATCACTCAGGGACACCACCACATCACTCGGGAACACCACCACATCACTCAGGAACACCACCACATCACTCAGGGACACCACCACATCACTCAGGGGCACCACCACATCACTCAGGGACACCACCACATCACTCAGGAACACCACCACATCACTCAGGGACACCACCACATCACTCGGGAACACCACCACATCACTCGGGAACACCACCACATCACTCAGGACACCACCACATCACTCGAGGACACCACCACATCACTCAGGGACACCACCACATCACTCGGGAACACCACCACATCACTCGGGAACACCACCACATCACTCGGGAACACCACCACATCACTCAGGACACCACCACATCACTCGAGGACACCACCACATCACTCGGGGATACCACCACATCACTCGGGCACACCACCACATCACTCAGGGACACCACCACATCACTCAGGAACACCACCACATCACTCAGGGACACCACCACATCACTCGGGAACACCACCACATCACTCAGGGACACCACCACATCACTCAGGGACACCACCACATCACTCAGGGACACCACCACATCACTCAGGAACACCACCACATCACTCAGGGACACCACCACATCACTCGGGAACACCACCACATCACTCGGGAACACCACCACATCACTCGGGAACACCACCACATCACTCGGGAACACCACCACGTCACTCACGAACACCACCACATCACTCAGGGGCACCACCACATCACTCAGGGACACCACCACATCACTCGGGAACACCACCACATCACTCAGGACACCACCACATCACTCGAGGACACCACCACATCACTCGGGGATACCACCACATCACTCGGGCACACCACCACATCACTCGGGAACACCACCACATCACTCGGGAACACCACCACATCACTCAGGACACCACCACATCACTCGAGGACACCACCACATCACTCGGGGATACCACCACATCACTCGGGCACACCACCACATCACTCAGGGACACCACCACATCACTCAGGAACACCACCACATCACTCAGGGACACCACCACATCACTCGGGAACACCACCACATCACTCGGGAACACCACCACATCACTCACGAACACCACCACATCACTCAGGGGCACCACCACATCACTCAGGGACACCACCACATCACTCGGGAACACCACCACATCACTCAGGACACCACCACATCACTCGAGGACAACACCACATCACTCGGGGATACCACCACATCACTCGGGCACACCACCACATCACTCAGGGACACCACCACATCACTCAGGAACACCACCACATCACTCAGGAACACCACCACATCACTCAGGGACACCACCACATCACTCGGGAACACCACCACATCACTCGGGAACACCACCACATCACTCGAGGACACCACCACATCACTCGAGGACACCACCACATCACTCGGGAACACCACCACATCACTCGGGAACACCACCACATCACTCACGAACACCACCACATCACTCAGGGTTACCACCACATCACTCAGGGGCACCACCACATCACTCAGGAACACCACCACATCACTCAGGACACCACCACATCACTCGAGGACAACACCACATCACTCGGGGATACCACCACATCACTCGGGCACACCACCACATCACTCAGGGACACCACCACATCACTCAGGAACACCACCACATCACTCAGGAACACCACCTCATCACTCAGGGACACCACCACATCACTCGGGAACACCACCACATCACTCGGGAACACCACCACATCACTCGAGGACACCACCACATTACTCGAGGACACCACCACATCACTCAGGGACACCACCACATCACTCAGGGACACCACCACATCACTCGGGAACACCACCACATCCATCGGGAACACCACCACATCACTCGAGGACACCACCACATCACTCGGGGACACCACCACATCACTCAGGGACAGCACCACATCACCCAGGAACACCACCACATCACTCAGGGACACCACCACATCACTCGGGAACACCACCACATCACTCAGGACACCACCACATCACTCGGGAACACCACCACATCACTCGAGGACACCACCACATCACTCGGGGATACCACCACATCACTCAGGGACACCACCACATCACTCAGGGACACCACCACATCACTCGAGGACACCACCACATCACTCAGGGACACCACCACATCACTCGGGAACACCACCACATCACTCGGGAACACCAGCACATCACTCGGGAACACCACCACATCACTCAGGACACCACCACATCACTCGAGGACACCACCACATCACTCGGGGATACCACCACATCACTTGGGGACACCACCACATCACTCAGGGACACCACCACATCAGTCAGGAACACCACCACATCACTCAGGGACACCACCACATCACTCGGGAACACCACCACATCACTCAGGAACACCACCACATCACTCAGGGACACCACCACATCACTCAGGGGCACCACCACATCACTCAGGGACACCACCACATCACTCAGGAACACCACCACATCACTCAGGGACACCACCACATCACTCGGGAACACCACCATATCACTCGGGAACACCACCACATCACTCAGGACACCACCACATCACTCGAGGACACCACCACATCACTCGAGGACACCACCACATTACTCGAGGACACCACCACATCACTCAGGGACACCACCACATCACTCGGGAACACCACCACATCACTCGGGAACACCACCACATCACTCGAGGACACCACCACATCACTCGAGGACACCACCACATCACTCGAGGACACCACCACATCACTCGGGGATACCACCACATCACTCGGGGACACCACCACATCACTCAGGGACACCACCACATCACTCAGGGACACCACCACATCACTCAGGGACAGCACCACATCACTCAGGGACACCACCACATCACTCGGGAACACCACCACATCACTCGGGAACACCACAACATCACTCGAGGACACCATCACATCACTCGAGGACACCACCACATCACTCCAGGGCCAGGACGCCCCTTTGCTGGGGCAGCTGTTGCGCCTAATAAATGTTATTAACATAACATAACATAACATAACCACCACATCACTCAGGACACCACCACATCACTCGAGGACACCACCACATCACTCGAGGACACCACCACATCACTCGGGGATACCACCACATCACTCGGGGACACCACCACATCACTCAGGGACAGCACCACATCACCCAGGAACACCACCACATCACTCAGGGACACCACCACATCACTCGGGAACACCACCACATCACTCAGGACACCACCACATCACTCGAGGACACCACCACATCACTCGGGGATACCACCACATCACTCGGGCACACCACCACATCACTCAGGGACACCACCACATCACTCGGGAACACCACCACATCACTCGAGGACACCACCACATCACTCGAGGACACCACCACATCACTCAGGGACACCACCACATCACTCGGGAACACCACCACATCACTCGGGAACACCACCACATCACTCAGGACACCACCACATCACTCGAGGACACCACCACATCACTTGAGGACACCACCACATCACTCGGGGATACCACCACATCACTCGGGGACACCACCACATCACTCAGGGACACTACCACATCACTCAAGGACACCACCACATCACTCAGGGACACCACCACATCACTTGAGAACACCACCACATCACTCGGGAACACCACCACATCACTCGGGAACACCACCACATCACTCAGGACACCACCACATCACTCAGGACACCACCACATCACTCGAGGACACCACCACATCACTCGGGGACACCACCACATCACTCCGGAACACCACCACATCACTCAGGGACACCACCACATCACTCAGGGACACCACCACATCACTCAGGAACACCACCACATCACTCAGGAACACCACCACATCACTCAGGGACACCACCACATCACTCGGGAACACCACCACATCACTCAGGAACACCACCACATCACTCAGGAACACCACCACATCACTCAGGAACACCACCACATCACTCGAGGACACCACCACATCACTCAGGGGCACCACTCAATCACTCAGGGGCACCACTCAGAGGCACCACCACATCACTCAGGAACACCACCACATCACTCAGGACACCACCACATCACTCAGGACACCACCACATCACTCGAGGACACCACCACATCACTCGGGGATACCACCACATCACTCGGAGACACCACCACATCACTCAGGGACACCACCACATCACTCAGGGACACCACCACATCACTCAGGAACACCACCACATCACTCGGGAACACCACCACATCACTCGAGGACACCACCACATCACTCAGGGGCACCACTCAGAGGCACCACCACATCACTCAGGGACACCACCACATCACTCATGGACACCACCACATCACTCGGGAACACCACCACATCACTCAGGAACACCACCACATCACTCGAGGACACCGCCACATCACTCAGGGGCACCACTCAATCACTCAGGGACACCACTCAGAGGCACCACCACATCACTCAGGAACACCACCACATCACTCGGGAACACCACCACATCACTCAGGAACACCACCACATCACTCAGGGGCACCACCACATCACTCAGGGGCACCACTCAATCACTCAGGGGCACCACTCAGAGGCACCACCACATCACTCAGGAACACCACCACATCACTCGGGGACACCACCACATCACTCAGGGGCACCACCACATCACTTAGGGACACCACCACATCACTCAGGGACACCACCACATCACTCGGTGACACCACCACATCACTCGGTGACACCACCACATCACTCAGGAACACCACCACATCACTCGGGGACACCACCACATCACTCGGGGACACCACCACATCACACAGGGACACCACCACATCACTCAGGGACACCACCACATCACTCTGGGACACCACCACATCACTCTGGGACACCACCACATCACTTTAATACACCACCACATCACTCTAATACACCACCACATCACTCAGCCAAACCACATCATCGCTCAGCACTACAACAGCACTGTTCTTGCTTGCTACCAATAAGCATTGCCATAGCCAATAGTACTCGCATTAGGAAAGTGTACGCTATTTGCTTTGTGAATAACAATGCTATTAATTGATATATTTTCAAAGCCAACACATATTAAAAAAATGTGTCATTTACAATACCAATAGGTCACACTTTCCTAATGCGAGACCTATTGCATTGCAAATGCTTGTCTTTCTTTCTCTCTCCCACTCTCCCTCCATATACTACCTTAATTCAGAAGACTTTACCATTTTTACACCGCAAATGCTGAATAATACGCCTCTAACTGCCTAGAGTTGTCAGTATTTGGGTTGCAGCAGGCTCCGTTGCACCCCAAATGCAGACAACTCAGACTTACTAATGAAATAATTATTCTGAGGCAGATGGAAAACAGCTCTGAAGGGGCTGCCGACAGTGAGCCCTCCTTCCTTTTCATAGGCTAACAAATCACGCCGCATTTCAGGTGCCTCTGCCTGTACATATAGTATTCATGGCAAGGGTTATGCACGGACGCATACCGATTAAAAAAAAAAAGTTAACTTCAGTACCAAGACAGATGGATCAAGACTTGGCCAATCATTTTTCCCCCAAGTTTACCTCTATGTCATTCTTGTGTTTATCAAAGCCTTCCGGGAACAGCAATTCAAAGCCAATAATCCCTTTTCTTTGCACCAATAGGAATCAAATTTCCCTTTGATGTATATGAAAACTAAATGGGGTTTCTATACCAGATCCAAGTACACCGGTCTGCTTGGAAGTACTCCTATTACTCATATTATATTCAATGTTTTTTCAATTTAAAATAATTTTATTGCAAGCATATGCAGGTTCCGGCTGTCCCCACACTCAAGAGCAAGGTTAGCACAACAGACTTTGGAAATACATGTTCAAGCAGAACAAGCATTTGCAATGCAATAGGTCTCACATTTACACTAGTTTAAGCTATTGGCATTGGAAATTACAATGCCTTTTATCTACGTTTTAAAAATCAAAACATAAAATAGAGCAATTGTCATTTACAATGCCAATAGATCAAACTTGTGTAAATGCGAGACCTATCGCATTGCAAATGCTTGTTTTTGTGAAACAAGCAAGCACCAATATTTACTATGTACATTTTTTAAAATAAAACACAATCAAATCACAGTATACTGTTCCGGAGGTTTAGACCCAGAGACATTATCTGTAACTGAACGCAGACACCCTAGGAAGCATGTGCTTTTAAGACCAGTTGCGTTCACTCACCTGAAGGTGACATGCTTCATCATTGGGCTATACACCTCACCAGGCCGGCGCTACAATGCCTGGCGGGCACTACAAGAGGGCACTTTGTCGGAGATCTTTTATTAAGTATGCCGGAGGTGCATAGTAGGCAGAGGATGGTGTGTCATAAGATGTGAGATTGGTGAAAGTCTGAATATAAGATCAACTATCGACCAGTTGCCACAATATAGTTAATGTGATCTTCCTGGTCCATGTTGAGATTAAAAACAGTGGCAGAGAAATTAAGGAACTAATGGCCCCTATCACTCTGTGAAAATATCGATCACCTATGGACCTGCTGGTAAGCTGGGGTCTATACTTCAGGTCAACTTTTTTCATGCCTTGTGTAGGTCATGGAGCAATCTGTTGGCATTTCCTCAGGACCAAATATGGGAAAATGGGTAAATGTGACCTAATCTTCTCCACAGTGTGAGGAGCTCTGTAACTCAAAGCCCTGCACGTGCATAGGTGATAAGGTGTCTATTAACATCTTACTACCACAGGTGAACACTCTCTAACATAGTGCACTAGTTACAGACACCCTCCTAAAATTCAGGACATACAGACTTATCCAAAAGCAAGGACGCCGCATCAGAGAGCAACTGGTTTGAAAAGCACATGCTTCCTAGGGTGTCTGCGTTCAGTTAGAGATAATGTCTGTGGGACTGAACCTCCAGAACAGTATACTGTGAGTTGATTTATATGAAGAATGTGTATACTGGACTGTCATTTTCCTCAGCATCTCTTGTGCTATGTAAAATAAAACACAACACACCTGGAGGCTAACACATCTATCATACATTTAATGCAAAAATAGCAAAAGGCCAAGCAAACTAACAAGTGACAATTGTCTTTGCAATGTACCAGAGCATCCACCCTAAAGCAAGTTGGAGTGTATAATGCTAATGCTACACAATGCATTTTTATACACTTTTCTCCTAATACAAGTCAATGAAACATGAACACGTGATAGAAACAGTTACTGAAACAACACTAATGAGTAGGAGGCAGGATCTTCTCTCCAGAGGAATGTGAGGAGTCCGTGAGGTGCAGATAAAAGATACACAGACAAGCTGCAGGATTCACTGTTTCTGGAAATAACACTTCTGTCTGTCAATATTCAATTTACTAAAAGAGGCAGGAAAGTGTGCAGATAGACATCACTAAATAAAATGGTTTTGGGCCCCAATAGAATCATATAACTTTGCAGGCATATTAAGGCGAATAGACACATCAAATTATATAAGAATATTGTAATTTGGTTATGTAATATATCAATGCACGTTGTGACAGTGATGTGTATGATGTGTAAACAATTATCGATATTAAAGAAACTAGTATATCCAGTTATGCTTTCTCAATTCCTTCTCCCTAGATGCTACCACTGCTGCTAGCCAGCTGTATTCAGCAGTGCCTCCTGTGACCTGGAATCCTGCATTTAATCAATACCAAATGTTGTCAATGCTGCTAGCCAACTCCGGTCACTGGTTCCACTCGCACCCCACCACCCTTGGGCCTGTTATTCTTTTAGCTAGCTCCAGTCAGTAGTGGCGCCTTCGACATGTATGTAAGCCTACTAGCCAGCTCCTGTTAGTACTGGCCCCTCGGACCTGTTATCATTCTAGCCAACTTGATTCATTAGTAGCACCTTGGGACTAGTGATCATACTAACAAACTTCAGTCAAGATTGGCTCCCTGAGACCTATTATCCTGCTAAGTAACTCCAGTCAGTAGTGACCCCTGTACCTTAAATCCTGCAAATATTCAAAACCAGAGGTTAACTCTACTGCCAACCAGATCCAGTCAATATTGACATGTATTGTTATCCTGCTTGTAATGAATAACAGAGGCCAGCGTTGTTGCTAGCCAGCTCCAGTCACCAGTGGCACGTCACATATTATCCTCAATAGGATCAATGCCCAAGGCCTGTGCAGCTGCTAAACTGCCCTAGTCAGTAGTGACCTCTCAGACCTGTTATTCTGCATATAATCAGCAAGGCTTCGGCCCTAATAACACTTGTCCCACATCCTTATGGTATATTAGCAATGTAATTTATTTACATCATACGGTAGGTACCGCACTATTTCACACGATCCCAAAAACAAAGAAAATCAAAAATTGCCTAACCGTTCAGCACTCCACCTTGTCAAAAATGACAAAATCACACCAAGCACTATAGCCTGCCACATCACATGGCACACTCAGCCACAACATGACAAGATACCACGGCAGGGATTTGGAGCCAATAATCCTCTGTTTGAGGCATGTGTGCTGTAGATGCACATGCTTTGCATACTCCTGCCATCTTGTGTTGGGTCCGGATGTTTGCAAGTTGTTTCATTATTACCCCTAGATTTATATTCTGGCGTAAAAATTACCTGCACCACTCAACAAATCTCTATTCGTTTCATCCCCTCTGATACTTTCCCTCTTTGCTCTATTTGTTTCCAATTGGGATGGCTTATTTTCCTCCTGTTCATTACTTTCCTCAACTTGCAGCATTTCAAAGGACTGAATGTTCCCATTCTCTATCATTTTATACTATCAGCTTGATTGTTTAGGCATTTATTTTTCATAACTGCTTGTACCTCCGATAGATCCTTATTAAATAGAGGGTAAAAGGGTTTTGTTGGAGACATTTGTTTACCCTCACCTTCACAATATGATATTTGGTCATGGTTGTTTCCAGTGTTCAATCTCACTATATCTGATGAATTTGTATTTTTTATACTTTTAGAAGCTTTATTTCTTGCTTTCCGTTGTTTTTCCCTCTGTCTTTTTATTAGATGAACGTCCGGGGCTGCGTCTGTCATTGTTGATTGTGTCGAGCATAGGTTTATCACTGCTTGATCTTTTGTTTTATCATCTATTTTTTCTTTAACAACAACAGTATTGTCTTTACATTTTATTGTATCTTTGGAGGGGCAGTCGGTCTTGATGGTTTGAATTCCCACATTAGGAAAAATCACTTTTACATGGTCAATTATTGTTTTTTAAATATCCGGAATGGTAGCAAGTTTGTTAATTAGCGGGGCACAACTACACTCTGCATACGTAGATATTGGCTGGGATTGTGCCCTTACTATTAGATTATTTTGCGTTGTTATCTTCTGCTCAATTCCGGTAACAGAGGATGCCATAGCGCTCGATCTATTTGGACCTCCTTTTTGTTGGACTGATATGTTAAAGCTTCCAGAGTTAATTGCAAGGTTTTGAAGAATAAATCCCAAATTGCTCCTGCGTTCCCACTTCCTGGTACCTGAGTACCTGGGCTATGATGTTGCCCATTTATGAATGATAGGTCCTTATACCCTTCTTTTTGTTGTCCTTGAAAATCATGTCCTCGTCACAAGAATTAATGAATTGTGGACTACTATTGAAAACGTCTTTTTGATACGGAGTACTCCAACGCTGCAGAGTTTCTGTGTTGCTGTTGTATTTGTCCTTATTAATTTGAGATCCGTTATTTTGATTACATTTCGGCTGGTCCTGTTTTTAACTGAATTTATTTTAGACGAGTAAGATCCGATTTCAGTGGGGCTATTGGCTTCCCTTATGATTTTCACCCCACCATTTAGTTCATTTGGAGCTTCTTGCTCTGGTTGATTTATTTGGCCCAAATTAGATGGTTCCCCTATCCCGTTAGCTGTTCTGATTTTTACTTGCACTTCTATTGGCATTGGCTGCCTAGTTGGTAGTAAGTGCTGAGTATCTCCCATTGTTAGATTTGTGCATTTTGCGTCCTTTTGTTGTGAACGACCAGTAAGTGGAATAGTTAACATCTCTAGGTCCGTTATTTGACGCCAATGGTTGACTTGGTCCTAAGTTGAATTTGACATTCGTTCGACTTCAGCTTCAGACTCAGGGTGGCCTCGTTCACTTACTCCTTGCTTAGGGGATATAATATTTGTTCTACTCAGTGGTTTAAATGGAGTTTGAAGATCACATGGGTTAGTTAGCAATGTTAGCATAGCACCAGTTAGATCTTTCATAAAAAAAAACTTTGACAACGACTTTCCCAGTTTACCAAATGTATGGGCCTTAGATGATTTAAAGGACTATATGTCACCTGTCTGTTATTTTAAACATATCTAATGTGAGAAGTTGGCCCGATATGCAGTGCTCACTATTCTAGTGATCACTATGCATCAGTCCAAACGACCCTTATGGTGATTGGTTGTAAGTCAACCTTAGACCAGCTATCCTAGTAGCGTGGATACGAGCAGTCTTCGGGCTAAACTCTAGAGGGCGCGTTAAGCCAGCTGTTATACCATCACATACCCCTTGAACACCAAGTGAAAGGACACCACACAAGTGTTATGAAAATAAACAGTATATTTATTAGAATCACAACAGCCCTGGACTCTTTATGAGGACAGGGTACTAAGCACAGAACAAAACTCTTAGGAAAATACTTCAAGTGCACAATCAATACAAGTGCCCGAGGGCACGGAAAGTTTAGTGGTCTCGGGCGGACCCGATAAGGCAAGTCGGAAGCGATAGGGACTCGGGACCCTTAAGTAAGGAGGCTATGCGGGCACCGAAATGCCGAAGTTACCTAGCCCCAAGGGCTGCGGCTGCACAAGTCTTTACAGGCGTCGGGAGTCTTCTCTGACGAGCCAGGAGCCGGAAGGAAGGAGTTGCTGGCCGGCGACCAGTGGAAATAGTTCGTAGAGATCCAAGCCTGGATCAGAGATAGATGACACCTGAAAGCAGAGGGGACCAAGTTCGTACTACTAGCCAGTAGTCAGAGGGTACCAGGAGGGCACCAGATGATCGTCACCTCGACCAGGTGAGTGGGCGACGCTAGGCTCTGCAGTCTCACGGACCAGGAGGCGTTGTCGGCGACCAGGATGGAGGTGCGAGCTGTCCCACGACGGTTGATGCTGTCGGCGTCGCTGGGCCCAGGATTGGGGCTACAAGCCTTGGCAAATTTCAGGGGCACGTGGTGGGCCTAAAATGGCGTCTTGAGTGGACCAGGAGGGTCCGGGATGCTCCTCTCGCAGAAGGGAGCAAAGGCCAGTCTGGAGCAACCAGACCAGCAGCGTTGGTTGTCGGGTGTCGTTAAGAAGGGCACAAGCCAGCGGCTAGTGACCAGACAACGTGTTAAAGAGCAGAAGGGCCCCACGCAGATCGTGGAGATGCTGGGAGGCTGCACTTCGGTGCTGGAGCTGCTCAGGGTCGGGGCTTCTCGGACCCCAGAGCACTCACCAGAGGATTCCTTCGGTGGTCGTGCTGGTTAAGAAATCGTGCAGGTTTTGATGATGGCCGGTCCCTCGAGGTCTCGTCGCACCCACGGATCTTAGCTGAGCTGACGATGTGGGTAGAGGTCAGAGGTGCCAGGGAAGCCGGTTCTCGTCGAGCTGGGCAGTCTGATTCCTGAGGAAGGACTTGCAGCAAACCGCAGAGTTCTTAGATGGTGCCTGCGGACGCAGGGTGACTACTCCTTAGCCACAAGGGAGAAATCTTAAGAAGAGTCTCGAAGTCCTTTCGTAGAAAGTATTCTTGATTCAAAGATGATCTAATTTGGAAGGGTCCCCGCTCCTGCCTTTATCCTAAAGAAAGGGGTGGGTACATGACTAGGTCCTGCCCTAGGGGTGGGACCAGGAAGGGGGGTAGTTACGCCCCTCTCCCCTGCCGGACTTTCCCCAGGTCAGGGGCTGCGCGCCCCTGGAACTGGTTCTAACCGGCAGATGCGTAGTGAGCACCGGGGTGGCACTCCGCAGTCACCTTCTTGTAAAGCCCTGCCTACCCAGGATACACAAAACCCTGTCTGGGATGGTGCGAGCACCGCCCCGGACAGGAAACCCTTTGTCCAAGCTCTCCTCGCTGGAAGGACTCCCAGCAGCAGGAGGTCAGACTCATGTCTGTGGTGGCAGCATCCATTTTGTGGAGCTGAGGCTTCAGTTAACTTTAACCGGGGTTCACAGTTACGTACATGTCGTGTCCCTCTAGAAGGGCGGAATGCTAACCTCGTCGCCAGCATTAGTGAGGGGTCAGCATCCCGATTCGTATGACACCTTACTCGACATGTCTTGATAACGCGATACCGAAGTTACCAATATGGCACGCGTTATCATGGAACAGCCATTGGGTCTTGGTTCCGCAAGCTGCAACCGGGCTCGGCTCGTGCCAGAGCCCAATTCACACGATTCCACGCACTCTGCCTTCAGGATTGTCAAGGCCTGCCATAGGAGTGACTGATAGGAACTCGGGTGTCCATTTTAGGGTTAGATATAGGGATACTATACCTAAAGCAACGGGCGAGTACGCCACGTTGCCCCAGCTGTCGCGCAGCCAGTTGTGTCAGATTTAGATGGCCATCCAGGGGTGGCATAATACATGCTTCAGCCCCTGGTAGGCCCTGGGTACACCGAGGCCCTGAGTTACAGGGTCTGACAAGGTGGCCCAGTTCCAATTGGGTAATGCACCTAGGGTACACATCAATTTAGCGAGAGAACAGCTAGGCTGTGGGTCTGATTGGCAGGCCCACAGCCTGAGAAAGTCGTAAACCAGTGAAACAAAAGCAAAAAATCTGGGTGATCATAGGATTGCAGACCCTACTCTCCTACATGACCCCCCCCCCCCCCAAACGTTGGGACAATAAACTAACCTTGACCAGGTGAGTCTTCTTGTTCTAAGTAGAAATACCTGGAGAGCCCATCTGCATTGCCATGATCAGTGCCAGGTCTATGCTCCACTGTGAAGTCCATCCCCTATAGGGAAATGGACCACCTAAGCAGTTTGGGGTTTTCACCCTTCATCTGATTTAGCCATAAGAGGGGCTTATGGTCGGTCTGAATCTTGAAATGAGTGCCAAACAAATATGGCCTCAGTTTCTTCAGGGCCCACACCACAGCGAAGGCCTCCCTCTCTATACCTGACCAATTTTTCTCTCTGGGGGTCAGCCGTCTGCTTATAAAAGCAATGGGCTGGTCATTACCATCAAAATTCTGTTGAGATAGAACAGCTCCCACACCCAACTCAGAAGCATCTGTTTGGACAATGAATGGTTTGGAGTAGTCTGGACTCTTGAGGATAGGTGCCGTGCACATGGCCTGTTTTAGGTCATCGAATGCTTTTTGACAGCTCGCTGTCCAGTGAACCTTTTTTGGCATTTTCTTACTTGTCAGTTCATTAAGCGGAGTCACAATCGATCCGTAATTTCTGACAAACTTCCGGTAGTAACCAGTCAGGCCCAAGAAAGCTCGAACCTGAGTCTGGGTGGTTGGAGGAGCCCAGTCCCTGATTGACTGTATTTTGCTCTCCAGTGGCTGAACTTGGCCTCCACCGACAAGGTGGCCCAAGTATACAACCTGTGTCTGCCCTATCTGGCACTTGGTAGCCTTGATAGTGAGACCTGCTGCTTGCAGAGCCTCTAACACTTTCCGCAGGTGGACCAGGTGATCCTCCCAGGTGGAGCTAAAGACAGCAATATCGTCAAGATACGCCGCACAGAAGTCATCCAGCCCAGTGAGAACGAGATTCACCAACCGTTGGAAGGTGGCAGGTGCATTCTTCAAACCAAAGGGCATTACCACAAATTGATAATGCCCACCAGGGGTAGAAAATGCGGTCTTAGGCTTGGCGTCCTCAGCTAACCTGATTTGCCAATACCCAGCTGTCAGGTCAAACGTACTTAAGTAGTTGGCAGAAGCCAATCTATCTATAAGCTCGTCTGCCCTCGGTATTGGGTGGGCATCAGTCTTAGTGACTGCATTGAGACCTCTGTAGTCTACGCAGAACCTCATCTCTTTCTTACCGCCCGGGGTGTGAGGCTTCGGCACTAGAACTACGGGGCTAGCCCAAGGGCTATCCGAGGGTTCAATGACTCCCAACTCCAACATTTTCTGCACTTCAGTCTTGATGCAGTCTCTAACGTGATCGGGCTGCCGGTAGATTTTACTCTTGACGGGCAAGCTGTCACCAGTGTCAACCTCATGGGTACACCAATTGGTCTGACTGGGTGTTAGAGAGAACATATGCCGGAAGGATTGAAGAACCTGTTTACAATCCTCCTGTTGATGTTCGGAGAGGCTGCCACAAAAGACAACACCGTCTACCGATTCTGAGTGAGCAGGTCGGGGAGAGGGTCACTCTCTTCCTCCTGTCCCTCATCTATGGTCATGAGCAAGCTCATGTCCTTCCTGTCGACATATGCCTTGAGCCTGTTGACATAGAGCACCCGGTGGGGGCTCCTGGGAGTTTCAAGGTCCACCAGGTAGGTGACCCCTCCCTTTTTCTCCAGGATGGTGTAGGGCCCAGACCATTTGTCTTTGAGTGCTGCTGGGGCCACTGGCTCCAACACCCACACCTTCTGTCCGGGCTGATAAACAGTCAAGACAGCCTTTTGGTCATGCCAAGCTTTTTGGAGTTCTTGGCTGGCCTTAAGGTTTTCGGATGCCTTCTCCATGTACTCAGCCATCCGGGAGCGGAGGCCAAGCACATAGTCCACTATGCTGGTTGCAGGCTTTTTGAGAGGTCTCTCCCATCCTTCCTTCACCCAACACAGGGGTCCTCTTACAGGATGTCCGTACAAAAGTTCAAAAGGGCTGTAGCCAACCCCCTTCTGTGGGACCTCTCTATAAGCGAATAAAAGGCAGGGAATCAGGACGTCCCATCTACGCCGGAGCTTTTCAGGTAGTCCACGAATCATCCCTTTTAGGGTCCTGTTGAACCGCTCAACAAGCCCATTGCATTGTGGATGATAGGGTGTAGTGAACTTGTAGTTGACACCACATTCCTTCCACATAGCAGTCAAGTAGCTCGACATGAAGTTTGCACCTCTGTCAGAGACAACCTCCTTAGGGAAGCCCACTCTGGAGAACACTCCAACTAGGGCTCTTGCCACAACAGGTGCTGTAGTGGTCCTAAGGGGAATAGCTTCAGGATACCTGGTGGCATGATCCACTACCACCAGTATAAACTTGTGCCCTGATGCTGTTGGGGGTTCCATTGGACCGACAATGTCAATCCCCACACGTTCAAAGGGAACCCCCACCACAGGCATGGGTATAAGGGGGTCCTTTGTCGTGCCACCTGACTTACCACTGGCTTGGCAAGTGACACAGGAGCGACAAAACTCCTTGGTATCTTCGTTCATGTGAGGCCAGTGAAAGTGCGAAACAAGCCTGTCCCACGTCTTCGTCTGGCCTAAGTGTCCTGCTAAGGGAATCTCGTGGGCCAAGGTAAGAAGGAAACCACGCTGAGACAAGGGGATAACCAGCCTCCTGGTCATGCCAGGCTTGGGGTCTCTTGCCTCAGTGTATAGGAGTCCATCCTCCCAGTATACCTTGTGGGTACCTGTGGCGTTCCCAGCAGCCTCAGCAGCAGCCTGCTGTCTGAGGGGTTCAAGGGAAGGGCAGTCTAACTGGTCCTTCCCCAGGTCTTCTCGTGTGGGTCCCCCTGAGCCCAGAAACTCAACTTGATCAAGTTAGAGTTCTTTAGGTCCAGTTTCCCGCAATTCCTGGAGGTCAGCCTCCTCTGAGACCTGATCCTCGACCTGGGGCAAGGGGAAAGGCGCTGCCTTAACCCGACTGCTCTTCTTCTTGGGAGGTGTCTGGTCTGTTGTTCCAGGATCCGGCACCTGTTCAGTGGGGCATCGTCTGACCTGTGACCTAGTCACAGCAAGCACATGCGCTGGCAAGCCTAACATCTCCATGTGAGCCCGGTGCTCCACTTCTGACCATTGCGATGACTCCAAATCATTGCCCAACAAACAATCCACTGGGAGGTCTGAACTAACAACAACCTTTTTCTGGCCATTTACCCCTCCCCAGGAGAAAGCAACAATCGCCATACTATGACTGGTAGTGACGTTGCTGGCATTGGTCACCAGGAAATCTGTACCTGGCATGATCTGTCCAGGGTCCAAAAAGTTAGGCGTCACCATGGTGACACTGGCACAAGTGTCCCTATAGGCCTGAGCCATTCTTCCATTGATCAAAGGCGTCTGTCGGTATTTGCCCAAAGTATTGGGACTGACATCAGGGGATATATCCACATCCCCTGTACAGACAAGGACAGCCTGAGTGAGTGTGCCAACTAAGTTGTCACACCCCTCAGAACCCAAGGTTAACCCAACTAGTCCCTTGGGAGGCGCACTACTACTGCTGGCTGTACTAGGGGGCACAGGTGCCTTAGGGGCTGCAGTAGCAGGAGTCTGCCCTCCTTTCTTGGTGCACTCACTAAACCAGTGAGTTTTACTTTTACAGTATTGGCACCACCTTTTCGATTGGCCTTCTTGATTCTTCTTTTTCTGGGAAGCCTGACCCCCCCTCTTTGGGTTGTTGGGGACCTGTTGAAGACTTCTGGTCATTTTGTTCCCCTTTCGAATCTTTACCCTTCTGGTCTGCTTTCTTCTGACCACCCTGGTTCTGGCCCTGGTTTTGCTTAACCCTTGTTCTGACCCATCTGTCTGCCTTCTTTCCCAATTCTTGGGGAGAGGTCAGATCCGAGTCGACAAGGTGCTGATGCAACAACTGGTTCTGACAATTGTTTAAAATCTGTTCTCGCATGATCAAATGATACAATCCTGTGTAATCAGTAACCTTACTGCCCAGCAACCAGCCCTCCAAAGCCTTTGTGGCACAATCAATGAAATCAGACCAGTCCTGAGACTGAGTTTTCTGGTTATCCCTGAACAGCAACCTGTACTGCTCAGTGGTTAGGCCGAACCCATCAATCAGTGTGTTCTTCAGGACCTGGTAATTGTTAGCATCCTCGACTCTAGTAGTGAGGAGCTTATCTCTACCTTTACCTTCAAAGGAGAGCCACAAGATAGCTGCCCACTGACTCTGGGGGACGCACTGTACAGTGCAGGCCCGCTCCAAAGCAGTAATCCATTTGTGGATGTCGTCCCCTTGCTTGAAGGGGGGCATTATCTTACTCAGGTGCCTAGTGTCTAAACTCCTGTTTTCCCGTGGGGGAATGCTGCCACCAGTGGGAATGGTCCCACTCAATTCTTGCTCTCTAGCGAAGGCGAGTCTGTCTTTGGCTAGGGCAAGTTCTTCCCTTTCGATCCGCAGATTGACTTCCCGCTCCTTAGCTTCGTACACTCTCTCCTCTGAGGGGATGTCATCCCTCTTCGAGCAGAGCCTCGAGAGCCATTGGTTCGAGCGGATCTGTTAGAGCCTCTCGATAGAGACCTAACTCGTCCACTCCCAATGTTAAGCTGGCCTGAGAGGGGCCCCAGGGGTCTCCTAGTACCATTCTCGTGCCGGCTTAAGTTGTCCTGAGTTAGCTGGCTAACTACGACTGGACCTTTGTCTGCCTCGTCCTCAGATGTCTCTAGATCCTCATCCTCCTCTTCGCCTTCTGCGGAGAGATGGATAAGGTCAGGGTCACCTGCGCTTCCCTCGAGGGGGGGCATACTCCCTTCCGGATGAGAAGGGTCGGTGTTACCGGCCCTCCTAGCATCATAAGTCTCCAAGAGACCGATCAGAAACGGAGTGGTAGGGTTTGAACCCTGTTTTAGCTTCCGAGATGTACAGAGTTGTCGCATCTCTTGGAAGCTAAGTGCAGCATATCTGCAACATGACCTGTGGAGGGTCGACTGACACGAGGGGAGACTCAGAGTTTCCTCCTTTGTCTGACATGCAGCTTCTAGTGTGGTGTAAGTGATGCACCTACCTACACTATTTGTTTACCTACTGATCCCTTGCTAAGAGTTGCAGCCAAGGTGTGCTAAGCCTTGCGGAGCTACAACAGCTGGTTCAGTAGAACTCAGAGTATTCTAAGCTAAGTTATATGTACCTGAAGTACTTATGCGATCTTTCACAGGATATTCTTAGGATACGCGTGGTAAAACAACAGCAAGCTCAAATCCAAACCGCTGCTCACCAATGTGAGAAGTTGGCCCGATATGCAGTGCTCACTATTCTAGTGATCACTATGCATCAGTCCAAACGACCCTTATGGTGATTGGTTGTAAGTCAACCTTAGACCAGCTATCCTAGTAGCGTGGATACGAGCAGTCTTCGGGCTAAACTCTAGAGGGCGCGTTAAGCCAGCTGTTATACCATCACATACCCCTTGAACACCAAGTGAAAGGACACCACACAAGTGTTATGAAAATAAACAGTATATTTATTAGAATCACAACAGCCCTGGACTCTTTATGAGGACAGGGTACTAAGCACAGAACAAAACTCTTAGGAAAATACTTCAAGTGCACAATCAATACAAGTGCCCGAGGGCACGGAAAGTTTAGTGGTCTCGGGCGGACCCGATAAGGCAAGTCGGAAGCGATAGGGACTCGGGACCCTTAAGTAAGGAGGCTATGCGGGCACCGAAATGCCGAAGTTACCTAGCCCCAAGGGCTGCGGCTGCACAAGTCTTTACAGGCATCGGGAGTCTTCGCTGACGAGCCAGGAGCCGGAAGGAAGGAGTTGCTGGCCGGCGACCAGTGGAAATAGTTTGTAGAGATCCAAGCCTGGATCAGAGATAGATGACACCTGAAAGCAGAGGGGACCAAGTTCGTACTACTAGCCAGTAGTCAGAGGGTACCAGGAGGGCGCCAGATGATCGTCACCTCGACCAGGTGAGTGGGCGACGCTAGGCTCTGCAGTCTCACGGACCAGGAGGCGTTGTCGGCGACCAGGATGGAGGTGCGAGCTGTTCCACGACGGTTGATGCTGTCGGCGTCGCTGGGCCCAAGATTGGGGCAACAAGCCTTGGCAAATTTCAGGGCCACGTGGTGGGCCTAAAATGGCGTCTTGAGTGGACCAGGAGGGTCCGGGATGCTCCTCTCGCAGAAGGGAGCAAAGGCCAGTCTGGAGCAACCAGACCAGCTGCGTTGGTTGTCGGGTGTCGTCAAGAAGGGCACAAGCCAGCGGCTAGTGACCAGACAACGTGTTAAAGAGCAGAAGGGCCCCACGCAGATCGTGGAGATGCTGGGAGGCTGCACTTCGGTGCTGGAGCTGCTCAGGGTCGGGGCTTCTCGGACCCCAGAGCACTCACCAGAGGATGATTCCTTCGGTGGTCGTGCTGGTTAAGAAATCGTGCAGGTTTTGATGATGGCCGGTCCCTCGAGGTTCTCGTCGCACCCACGGATCTCAGCTGAGCTGACGATGTGGGTAGAGGTCAGAGGTGCCAGGGAAGCCGGTTCTCGTCGAGCTGGACAGTCGGATTCCTGAGGAAGGACTTGCAGCAAACCGCAGAGTTCTTAGATGGTGCCTGCAGACGCAGGGTGACTACTCCTTAGCCACAAGGGAGAAATCTTAAGAAGAGTCTCGAAGTCCTTTCGTAGAAAATATTCTTGATTCAAAGATGATCTAATTTGGAAGGGTCCCCGCTCCTGCCTTTATCCTAAAGAAAGGGGTGGGTACATGACTAGGTCCTGCCCTAGGGGTGGGACCAGGAAGGGGGGTAGTTACACCCCTCTCCCCTGCCGGACTTTCCCCAGGTCAGGGGCTGCGCGCCCCTGGAACTGGTTCTAACCGGCAGATGCGTAGTGAGCACCGGGGTGCCACTCCGCAGTCACCTTCTTGTAAAGCCCTGCCTACCCAGGATACACAAAACCCTGTTTTGGATGGTGCGAGCACCGCCCCGGACAGGAAACCCTTTGTCCAAGCTCTCCTCGCTGGAAGGACTCCCAGCAGCAGGAGGTCAGACTCGTGTCTGTGGTGGCAGCATCCATGTTGTGGAGCTGAGGCTTCAGTTAACTTTAACCGGGGTTCACAGTTACGTACATGTCGTGTCCCTCTAGAAGGGCGGAATGCTAACCTCGTCGCCAGCATTGGTGAGGGGTCAGCATCCCGATTCGTATGACACCTTACTCGACATGTCTTGATAACGCGATACCAGAGTTACCAATATGGCACGCGTTATCATGGAACAGCCATTGGGTCTTGGTTCCGCAAGCTGCAACCGGGCTCGGCCCGTGCCAGAGCCCAATTCACACGATTCCACGCACTCTGCCTTCAGGATTGTCAAGGCCTGCCATAGGAGTGACTGATAGGAACTCGGGTGTCCATTTTAGGGTTAGATATAGGGATACTATACCTAAAGCAACGGGCGAGTACGCCACGTTGCCCCAGCTGTCGCGCAGCCAGTTGTGTCAGATTTAGATGGCCATCCAGGGGTGGCATAATACATGCTTCAGCCCCTGGTAGGCCCTGGGTACACCGAGGCCCTGAGTTACAGGGTCTGACAAGGTGGCCCAGTTCCAATTGGGTAATGCACCTAGGGTACACATCAATTTAGAAAGAGAACAGCCAGGCTGTGGGTCTGATTGGCAGGCCCACAGCCCGAGAAAGTCGTAAACCAGTGAAACAAAAGCAAAAAATCTGGGTGATCATAGGATTGCAGACCCTACTCTCCTACATCTAATATTAGTGTTTGTTGTATTTTTCTTTTCCTTTTGATAGGAGGGAAAGGTGGCCGCTCCTTTCCGGACCTCATAATACACCCTCTAAGGTGAAGAAGTCTTGCTTCTTTCAGAGAATCAAACGGGCCAGTGACAAGACCTAACGGTGCTTTGATTGGACAAAAACACCTCCAAACACCTCCAAGGGAAAACACCCCCAAAGCACACCTCAGTACAGAATCCGTCGGTGCTGCTGGTTACTTATTTAATGAACTAATTAATCAGTCAATTGATTAATATCCGGGCTCCGGGTAGGGCTGTAGTGTAGGCATGCATAGTAATTCAGGGGTCGGGGGGTGCTTCAAGAGGGCCAAAGTCTATTGTCACTTTCCCCTTTGCATAATTTCTCAGATTTTGTATTACAGACTTGTTACAGTCTCCAATGGCTCAGCGACTTACGGACGGATCAACCTTAACTACTCGCCACATGCCATACACCTCTTGCCACTTGTCACTCACTGCTCACTGTTCATTGCTTGTTCGTTGCTATTCATCCCTGTCAAGAGTACAAGGGAGAATGCTGGCAATTGTTCAAGAGCGGGATCCAGAGCCAGTCCCTCTACAGACGGCAGATGTAGGCACTTCCCTCCACTCCTCTGCTCAGCTCTGCTCTGCTCAATGCTTTGTGTATACATAAAATCAGGCGGCAGTTCCCTGAGTTCTGAGGAATGATTGAAGCATGTGATGTCGGACCATAGATGCGTCCATTCCTCTTCGGAAATAGGACGGTGAATTAAGTCTGCCACATAGACATATACCGGGGGCGTGGGGAAAGCACTGTTTTAAGGAGGAAGCTATAGATAAATGAGATCACCCCTTTCATGTTAGTAGTCTTGGTGAGAAAGGCCTCAAATTTTGTGAGAGGTGGAGTAGCAGCCTCCCATATCTGAGGTGTGAGGGCCCAGTGCATCAATTGGATATACTGATATCTTTCCGTGTTCTTCAATTCAAAGTGCCTTTAACATTGATCAAAAGTAAGGGGATCGAAATTGTGGAACAAATGTATTAGAGCTAAGCAGCCTCCCCTTCTCCAGGCATCAAAGGGTCCCTTATGTTGGGCCGGGGGGAAATTTGGATTGAAATGGATTGGAGTGAATGCGGATGGAAAAGGAGTCCATACTTTAAGAGTGGTGCGTGTGGGGCAGCTAAGGTCACCCTGGCAGCCGCCTCGAAGAGAAGGGAGGCTCCAACTATTTCCCTATGGCACTCGCGTCTTTGGAGACTGCTTAGTCTAGAACGTATGGCTGATATTTTCAGGGATAATTATAAGAATTTCGAATTTAAATGGGGCCCCCTTGTCGCCTTCCTCTCCCAGAGCCGTCCGTCTGCGGTGTGTCCCTCCACCATCAGAGCCCGCCATCTCTTCCAGTTTTGATCACAATCCCAGTGTCGACCAACCTCTCGTTAGTATGAACACACCGCCACCACGGGTGGGGTGGGGGTGTGGATTTTTTCTTTTTTTTTCTTTGTTCCTTGTTAGATTCATAATTAGGGCTCCCGGTTTTCCGTTTTTACGGATTTATACATATAAATACAGACGGAAAACTATTTTTCCATTGTCTGTATTTATATGTAGAAACGGAAAAATACTAGTAAAACGGTATATGGATGAGGTCACCTTTTGGCATGTTCCAAGAAGCAGTGAGGAAGCCCACCTCGGGCGCACGTTAAACTCCTGCTACAATCTTCTGGCGCCAAGCGAGTCACTCGCCTCAAAGACACTTACAGTGCACATTATGTTAAAGGCAGGCGGCGACCCATTGTCATTCTAAATGTGGTAATCATCTGCAGTCAGAATGACAATGGGCTGTCCACAGCCTGTGCAAGGGTGGGGAGGGGCGTTTGAATCCCGTGGAGTTCCAAAGAAGTGCGAAGTGCGATTCTAACTCCAAATAGCCAGCATGATGGTTTCTGTTTCAGATGCTCACTTCTATGAAATGCAGTCATTTGAAGGTCAGGAGTTTGAATCCCGGCGCTGCTGACTCGGCCTTCCTTTATTCTGAGGCTGGTGAATGGCGAACGTTTATATTGAGCACTAATACCATCTGTTATTTTTCGCCCTTGGTTACGGTAGAAGCACTATACATGAATAAAATGTTATTGTTATTAAATTCCTGTAAGGTAGCTTAGTATGGTAAGGTTACTGCTAATAAATGTGGGTACTTAAATTCTGGATTGCACAGACCCGGCCATACGAGTTTTACTGAACTGAACAAAAGAAAGTAATATATGTGAGAGTGAGGCGTTCTCCTTTCCACCCCTTGCAATGCTTCAAAGACACGGCAAACACAAGGTACAGAGATGAGTTTCCAGCACAGAGTGTAATGTGACAATGTATTCATTTATATAGCGCTTGCTGTTTCAGGTTTGCAGCTTCGCAGAGCTACAAATAACTACTGCTACTAACGCCCAACTATATCTTACTCATTTTATTGCACTCAGAAGGATGAAAGCCTGAGTCTGCAGAGCCGGGATTCAAACAGAGCTCTGTAGATTTTAGCACTTGCTCGGTGTGCTTCGGGCTGTTTGATTTTATTTTTAATCCAATGACAAGCAGATTAAAGGGAACAGGGGCCCTGAATGAACTATGGCTACAAATGCACCGGTATGGAAACATTAAAAAAAATGCAGCTAATGTATGTAGCATGGCAATCGAAATTTGGATCAATTAATACTGTGATACTAACAAATGCAATGCATTTCTTGTATATTGTAGAAGTAGTGCAGCACTAAGTTTACTCAATGCCTTCAACTTCAATTGTAGAAAGGAATTTTATTTTCGCTGTGTTTAAAATTTAAATAAATGTGGAAAAATACTAGCTGTAGCGTCGTCTTTTGCGTGTGGCAAAAATAAATGTGGATAAATACAGAAAAAATGCCCAAAAAATAAATACAGATAAATACAGACGGAAAAGGCAAAAAAATAAATACCATAAAACCGGGAGCCCTATTCATAATTACTTATCCCATGTTAAGATGAGTTTGTTCACGCTTTTTGGCTATTCCGCATACAACACCTTGGTGGAGCAACCTGGAGAAATTACCGTTACAGAAGGCCGTTAAGTTCGAGGCATGTGGGCTGCTGAATTCATATCTGTGCATAGATCGCCGCCTAGTGTTGGGTCCGGATGATTGCACATTGTTGTCCTGGAAGAGTCTTCGAAGTATCACGAGATAGGTGGCTCCTCCCCTGGACTACAGTGCGCATGGGCATCGCCTCCATCCCCAGATTGTTTTTTTCCGCCATTGGGTTCGGATGTGTTTTCGGTTCCCCCTGTCGGAATCGATAGTTGATAAACTTTTCTAACTCGAGACCAAAAGGTCTTTAGGCTGGGCGTCGGTATCGTTTCGTTCGGGTTTTTGTCTGTTTCTCAGCTCCGAACTCTTGCTACCCATCCGCGTGCTCTCGGCGCGGACAGGCCTACTCGACGCTCCAGACATGGAACGAACTCCGTTCAAAAGGTGCCCGGTGTGCACCTCCAAGTATTCACACCTCGATGTGCACCCTGTGTGCAACAAATGTTTGTCACCGGACCATGATGAGGCCAGATGTATGGCCTGCTCGAAGTTCCGGTGTAAGAAGACTCTCAAGATTCGTCGGGCCGCTAGACTCCAGGCCCAGTTATCGGCACCCCCGGCGCCCCCGCCGGACAACATCTTCGAGGAATTTGTTGAAGACGACGATGTCCTACAGGTTTCGGACTCTAGCCCCGCGTCCGAGGGGGATGCCTACGACGCGGGTGACGAGGACTTTGACGAAGCCGGCGACGAGGTAGGGGACGACGATGGGGCCATTGCCACCGTGGGGGATAGCTCGGAGGAAGAGCATCCCCAAACTGACTCAGGGGTCAACCCCCTTCATGCGGCCCAGGTCGAGGGATCGCCTTCGGGCCTTACCCAAGACCTCGTTACTAGTCCAGCAGCCCCACCTCCGGGCCCGGTCACGGACATTTCTGATGCGCCACTCCCGTTAACAAAAACGAAAGTGAAGCCATTGGGATCCACACCTCCGGTTTCGAAACCGAAAGTGAAAGCTGCACTGGTGCAGAAGGCTCTGGAGGCATCGACTTCCAAGAAATTCAAAATGGCCGACTTGAAGAGCCGCGCCAAAATGGCCGACCCGAAGGCCTCAGGGTCGACGCCGAAGGCGAAGTCGACCGACGCGGCCGCGTCGGTGCCGAAGATGGTCGAGGTCGATGACCCGAAGAAAGCTCCAAAGAAGCGTCAAGGCGATTCCACAGATCTGGCTTCGCCGGCTCCGGCCGTCGGGGACAAGGAACGTGATGTGTCGGCTCCGAAGACGGTGCCTTTCGCCGACCCGACTCCCGACTCGGGGAGATCGCTCGAGCCGGTCAAGCCCTCTCCAGCCTTAACGAAAAAGGTCGCGGAGTCCCTGCAACGGATTCGGAAGGACGCTGTGGTTCCCGAACCAGGGGATGTGGTGCTGAAGCACACACCAAAGCCCGCAAAGGCGCAGACGCCTATCCGCTTTACCCTGCCGCCGAAGTCGGCGCCGAAGGCTTTCGCTCCGAGGCATGGGGCAGGCGTGCCCTCGAAGGAGGTGTCGGCGCCCAAAGCGTCATTAGTGGTGTCGAAGCCTCGGCTCCAGCCACTTGCAGAGGAAGAGCGTCGAGAGGTCATCATCGACGCCAATACTGGGAAACTGTCTCTCCTCAAGAGGAAAATCACCACGGAGCCGGTGTTGGAACATTTTCGTATTCCTCTCAAAAACAAGAAGGATTCTGCGGGTACTTCAGCCCCGATAGAGCCTACGTCTCCACAAGCCTTAGAACATTCGCCAACGCGTTCCAATGCAGGGGATGCTGACGATGAGGAGGTCGAGTACAACTATCCGGCGTACTCGGATCCGGAGGAGAAACATGAGCCTTGGTCTGCCGGAGGCGACCCAGAGGACCCGCAGTCGGGTCAGGAACCGCAGCTCTTTGCGGCAAAGACCTCACCGACGGAGGACTCGGCAGCCTTCAACGCTTTGATTGAAAGAGCTGCAGCTAACCATGATGTCAAGCTGCACTCGGATCCTGTGGATGTGGACTTTTTGTTTGACACTTTCTCAGTGGCTGAAAAGTCAGTCAAGACATTGCCAATGCTCAAGGGAGTGCTAAAGCACGCGACGGAGGTCTTCAAGGAGCCCACTCGGGCGCGTGTCATCAATCCTCGCATTGACAAAAAATATAAGGCAGCGCCCTCGGATCCAACATACATCAAGGGACACTTGCCACTGGACTCTTTGGTTGTATCCAACGCACGCAAGAGGGCGAACTCACAGACCACTGGTGACGCTCCTCCCCCAGACAAAGAGTCAAAAATATTTGAGGCCTCAGGGAAACGGATTGCTGCGCAGGCAGCTAATATTTGGCGAATCTCAAACACGCAGGCCCTACTTGCACGCTACGATAGGGCTCATTATGACACCCTAGAAACACTGCTGCAACACTTGCCTGACCAGTACAAGGAAGCAGGGGAAATGTTAATTCAGGAGGGAAAGCTCATCACAAACGCTTCCATCAAATGTGCGCTGGACGTGGCTGATACAGCCTCCAGGGCACTCAACACTAGCGTGTTGCTAAGAAGACATGCATGGCTTAGGATATCAGGTTTCAAACCGGATATACAGACAACCATCCTGAACCAAACAGTTAATCCCGACCACCTGTTCGGCCCAGAGGTGGATGCGACACTGGAAAAAATGAAGAAAGACACAGACACTGCCAAGTCTATGGGGGCCCTCCAGTCTCAGCAGTTTCGGGGTGGTTCCTTTCGCCGCTCCAATACCAGAGGCACCTCAAGGGGTCAGGCATCGCAGTCCACACAGTATTATAAAAGTAATACCCAAACCTCATACACCAACAAGGGTAGAGGTGGCTACAGAGGCAACAACATCAAGGGCAGGGGACGTGGAAACAACAGCTCCAGGTCCACCACCGCCAACAAGCAGTGACGTCTTGTCACTGCCCCCCGACCACACAACACCGGTCGGGGGAGACTCCAGCAGTTCCTGCCCGCGTGGAAATCCATCACCACGGACAGGTGGGTCAAGTCTCTTATCCAGTACGGTTACTGTCTGGAACTTACTTCCACTCCACCAAACATACCTCCAAGAAGCCGTCCTATGTCCGGCGAGCACTTGCACTTGTTGCAGCAGGAAGTTCAAGTCATGCTGCAAAAAGGGGCAATAGAGCTCGTCCCACTGCAAGAAAGGGGAACAGGGGTTTACTCCTTGTATTTTCTAAACCCCAAAAAGGACGGATCCCTCAGGCCCATCCTGGACCTCAGGCCCCTCAACTGGTACATTCTCTCGGAGCACTTCCATATGCTCACGTTACAGCAGGTACTCCCTCTGCTTCAACAGGGGGACTTCCTGGCTACGCTGGATCTAAAAGATGCATACTTTCATATCCCCCTGCATCCTTCCCACAGGAAGTATCTCAGATTTACGATTCAAGACCAGCATTACCAGTTCAGGGTTCTGCCGTTCGGGGTCACCACAGCGCCAAGGGTCTTTACAAAGTGCCTGGCGACTGTGGCGGCGCATCTACGACGCCAAAACGTCCACGTCTATCCTTATCTGGACGACTGGCTCATTCAGGCAAAAACAGAACAGCAGTGCGCCGAACACGTGTCCCGCACCATTCATCTCCTGCACAATCTGGGATTCTCTCTGAGCTACCCAAATCCCATCTCCAGCCCGCCCATGTACGGCAGTATCTGGGCGCGACGATAAACACTCTGGCAGCCACTGCGCAGCCAAATTCAGTGAGAATCGCCAGTATCCAAACGCTGATCCAACGATTCAGGCCCCAGCACTCGCTTCCAGCGAAAGTGTTCATGCAGTTGATAGGCATGATGGCCTCCTGCATCTCCATTGTCCCGCACGCGAGACTACATATGCGTCCGCTTCAGGAGTGCCTAGACGTCAGTGGACTCAGGCTCATGGGCAACTAACAGACCTAGTGTTGGTGAGCGGTCAGGCGTACAACTCTCTGCATTGGTGGAATCCACAAAACCTTTGCAAGGGCCGACCGTTCCAGGAGCCTGTGCCACAGATTATTCTGACAACGGACGCCTCTCTCCAGGGATGGGGAGCTCATGTACTCCACTACACAGTGCAGGGACTATGGACACTACAGCAAAAGAAGATGCACATCAATGTATTGGAACTGATGGCAATCTTCTTGGCCTTGAAGGCATTCAAAGTACACCTGTGCAACAAGGTCGTGTTGATCCGGACGGACAACATGACAGCCATGTACTACATTCAGAAACAGGGAGGCACACACTCTCCGCAGCTGTCTCATCTGGCTCAGAGCATGTGGAAGTGGGCCATTCAGAGGAACATCTTCCTCATGGCAGAGCATCTCCCAGGCAAAGACAACCAGATGGCGGACCTGCTCAGCAGGCACAGCCATCAGATGCACGAGTGGGAGATACATCCATCGGTACTCCAACCGTACTTCCAAAGGTGGGGTCATCCAGAGATAGACCTGTTCGCCACAAAGGAGAACGCAAAATGCCGAAGCTTCGCCGCCAGGTTCCCACACCCGCAATCACAGGGCAATGCGATGTGGATGAACTGGTCAGGCAGATTTGCGTACGCTTTTTCCCCAGCACCTCTGATACCGCTGGTGGCACGCAAACTCAGGCAGCACTCGATGACTCTCATCCTGGTTGCTCCAACGTGGGCTCGCCAACCATGGTACACCACGTTTCTGGAACTGTCCGTGGTACCGCATCAAAGGCTTCATCTCACTCCCAGCCTTCTGACGCAGAGCCATGGCGACATTCAGCACCCAGATCCGCAACAGCTCAACCTGGCGATCTGGCTCCTGAAGTCCTAGAGTTTGGCTACCTCAATCTTCCCCCCGATTGCATGGACATCATTTGGGAGGCAAGAAAGCCCACTACTAGAGCATGTTATGCGGCCAAATGGAAGCGATTTGTCGTCTACTGTGTAAACCACGACATTGACCCGTTGGATGCTTCCATTCAAAACATCATTTGCTACCTGTTCCACCTGTACCAATGCAATTTGGCGTATTCTTCCATCCGCATTCACTTGTCTGCTATGGCAGCATAGCTCCAGAATAGGCAACACCTGTCACTTTTTAAGGTCCCTGCTATCAAGGCTTTTCTGGAAGGACTCAAAAGGGTCATTCCACCACGGACACCACCAGCTCCAGAATGGAACCTCAATGTGGTTCTTACAAGGCTGATGGGTCCTCCCTTTGAGCCACTGCACTCTTGTGAGCTTCAGTTTCTGACTTGGAAGGTCGCTTTCTTAGTAGCAATTACATCGCTACGGAGGGTTAGCGAATTGCAGGCGCTCACCATCCAAGAACCTTTCTTCCAAGTACACGCTAACAGGGTGGTGCTCCGCACCAACCCCAAATTCTTACCCAAGGTTGTATCTCAATTCCATATAAACCAGACAATTGAGTTGCCAGTGTTCTTTCAAAACCCAGTGTCGCTGGCGGAGCGGATGCTCCACACCCTTGACGTGAAAAGAGCCTTAATGTACTACATTGACAGGACCAAAGATTTTCGTAAGACCAAGCAGCTTTTTGTTGCTTTTGCCTCACACCACAAGGGAAACGCTATCTCCAAAGCTGGGATCGCTAGGTGGATTGTAAAATGCATTCAGATCTGCTACGCTAAGGCCAAGCGCACTCTCACAATTCCACCAAGAGCCCACTCCACCAGGAAGCTGGGGGCCTCTATGGCTTTCTTAGGTAATATTCCCTTAAAAGATATCTGTAGAGCAGCCACATGGTCTACCACACATACTTTCACTAAACATTACTGTGTAGACGTGCATTCCAAACAGCAAGCAGCTGTTGGTCAGGCTGTTCTCAGGACACTTTTTCAGACTGCTGCAGCTGGCACGGGCGGCCGCCAATAATGGGAGGACTGCTATGTATTCTATGCACAGATATGAATTCAGCAGCCCACATGCCTCGAACTGCAAATGCTACTTACCAGTATGCATCTGTTCTTGGCATGTAGGGCTGTTGACATTCATATCGCCCACCCTCCTCCCCGGCGCCTGTAGCAGCTGCAGTCTTCATACATATATATATATATTCATGTATCTGCTCGCAGCATAGGCATCACTCACATACTTCACTCCATCTCTGCCAATGGCTAAAAACAATCTGGGGATGGAGGTGATGCCCATGCGCACTGTAGTCCAGGGGAGGAGCCACCTATCTCGTGATACTTCGAAGACTCTTCCAGGACAACAATGTGCAATCATCCGGACCCAACACTAGGCGGCGATCTATGCACAGATATGAATGTCAGCAGCCCTACATGCCAAGAACAGATGCATACTGGTAAGTAGCATTTGCAGTTTTCTTTAGACCTATCTGCAGGCTTAGCAAAGTTGCATGATCTTCTTTTTTTTCTTTTTTTATCTTTCTGTCTCATCTCCGGGGCACTTAGAAGCTGTATCTTTCATTTGGCCTATCTAATAAGAGGAGGAGCTGGTTTATATATTTTTTTTGTTTGAGTTTTTTAACAGCGCGAACTTGAACCGATTAGGTTATCAGAGCGCTTTACATAGCACCAGTTACGTTACATAAGGACACACATTCATTTTTGTTAGACACAGGGAGATTAAGTGATTTGCCCAGAATCACAGGATGTTTTAGCGACATTACCGAGACTCGAACCCAGTTCCCCAGGCTTTCCGATCCCCTGCGTGGGACCAAGTGATGATGTAATTTTTGCTTGTGGACTGTGGAAAAAAAATTTATGAACACATTTTTGACATAAATAAGGTGGCAGGCCAAAGGCTCCTCTGTGCTTTGCAGCAGCCGCCGCACGAGCAGCACCACAAGCGCCTTAGCACCGCGTTGCCGGTAGCGTCCGTTCCTGCCCCCAAAGCAGATCCGTAGAACTTATGAGCCTTTATAACAGGACGCGGGTGAAGCAGGAACCGGTCACAAAACAAACCCTCGCAGTCGTCCCAGGCTCCGCTCTGCTTGCTCGTCAACTCCTCTTCGGCTCGGCCCCTCGGCTCTAATCGATACACTCTGCACTCAACGCCGAATCACAGGCCGACAACAACTGTGAACACCAACAGAGGGAAGAATTGTGTGTTTCCCCCAGTTAGTGAAAAAAACCCAGCATAAGCATTGGCTGCTTCTGCTGCACCCAGAGTCTTGTGCGTCTTTTCATTGTAATTTTTCTGTCTGGAAAAAGATTGTGTCCTGGTTTTCTGCACCCAGTAAATCCAGGTGCAGAAAAACCTAACAACTGATAATCAAGTGGAATAAAATGAACACTTGAAAGTACGCCTTAATTTCATTGCCCTTGATTCACACTCTGGACCATAGTTGAGGGATAGGTCTAGGCATAGTCCTTGCAGCACACAATAGATTTGCTTGAGGCAGAGGCCAAAACTCAAAAGTCAGGAAGCCAGATACAAGTAGGTGGTAACTCAGGGCAGGGGAAAACGCCTGTTGTCCGTAGAGGAGCCATTCCCGTCCCAGAAATCTGCATTACAAATTAATTAATAGTATATATTTTTTAATATCTGTTTGGTGCCAGTCCATATGACTTTCATATCTGCCTTTGGGATTCTATGTTGCAACTTTATAGGGTACATGTATCCTTTGTGAGCTTAATAAAATGTTACAAATTCTACCAATCCTCACTCCTACATCCAAGTACTCTCTTGCTACCATTCTACACTCTGCTCTGTCTGAAAAACAGCTCAGCATTTTCAAAATTCTGCATTGATTTGGCTTGTAAATTATATTTTTGGAAATGCACATGTATTAACTATTTAATTTTAATACTATAGGTGATTGAAATTACTGACGAAGAAAGCAAGATTTAGCACTAAGCAAATGAATGTTAGTGCCATAAGAAGGATTATTTTGAAAAACTGAAGGACATCCAGCATTCTACGTTTAAACAATTTCCAAAAATCTAAGTGTGGCGAGGAAAGTACTATACCTGTAAGTGAAGTCTCTAATTTTGCATTTCATTAACCCAGAGCAAAGCCATATCTGTGCACACAGCATCAGAAATAATGTAGAAAGACCGCTTCAGCATCCTCATCTGAAATATTATCAGAAAGACACATTGTCTCAGCATGACAGAATAACGTTCATCTAAAGCATCATGTAATTCCAGAGAGGAAACACACACTGCATAAAAGAAAGTTACAACTAAAGGTTTCTTCTGGATACCATCAAAGAAAAGACACTGAAAGAAGTCTCCGAAGCTGACACGTTAACAACTAAAAGATTGGAAAATCACCTTTGTTCAACAACCGTTTTTACAGTTACGCAAGTTTGAGACTATCTGCTTCGGGATATAACACCTCGACCCACTCTGCTCACTCTTGCGAAAACCTTAAAAATTCACCACTTTATTGTGTTGATGACCATCTCAGATTGTTTCCTTTTTATTGTATACTGTTCTGCAATTCTATGTAAATCGCCTCAACATTATCTGTTGTGCAGGAGTGATATGTAAAACTGTTAAATATAAAAATGGGTTAAAGGATCACCGTTGCACTATAGGTAATGTAAATAAATCCTCATCTTCAAAACTACAATCCTTAACCTTACACCAAACATAGAAAGGGTAAAAGGAACTGATGTTCTGCGACTGGTGATCCACAATAGTACTGTGCACGTTCAAACGCCCTCAGATACTGCCATTACATTAGTGCAAAAAGGTACTTATCAGTTTAATCATTAAATATCAGACTAACACCTTATTACTGCATTGCTAAGAACCTATACAAATAGACTTGAGAAAAACGTCAGTCACAAATGAAGTTGCTCCCGGAGAGGCTATTACCTAAAGACTATTATCTGCTAGAACAATTTCAACAGGTGTTATAGGGCTGCTTCCAGACATTTTTTGCTCAATTCAAGTGTTGAGAAGATTACACACAATTTCTTTTAGAGATAAGTACTAAACATTATCTAAACAAGCACAACTCTAAAATCGAGGCAAAATAACCGAAGTTGGGGAAAAAAGTCTTATTTCACAGAATTTGACAGAATGCACACAGGGGGAAACCACTTTCAGTGCAAAGTATGCAAAAAAAGTTTCAGGCGTAAATCTTATCTCACTGAGCATATGAGAATCCACACTGGGGAAAAACCTTTTCAGTGCTCTGAATGCCGGAAAAGCTTTAGAGTCAAAGCGAGTCTATATCAACATGCATTAACCCACTCTATGGAAAAACCTTACCAGTGCACTGAATGTCAGAAAAGGTTCAACCAAAAATGTTATCTCACTGAACATATGAGAATCCACTCTGGGGAAAAACCTTACCAGTGCTCTGAATGCCCAAAAGATTTCAAACTTAAATCACTTCTAACTGCACATGTGAGATTCCACACTGGGGAAAAACCTTATCAGTGCTCTGAATGCCAGAGATGTTTCAGTGACAAAATGAGACTCACTAAACATACAAGGACCCACACTTGGGTAAAACGTTATCGGTGCACTGAATGTGACAAATGTTTTAGTGAAAAAAGCAGTCTCACTCAGCATATAAGAACCCACACTGGGGAAAAACCTTATCAGTGCTCTGAATGCCACAAATGTTTCAACCAAAAAAGCAATCTCACTCAGCATATAAGAAGCCACACTGGGGAAAAACCTTATCAGTGCTCTGAATGCCAGATATGTTTCATTCGAAAAAGCAGTCTCATTCAGCATATAAGAACCCACACTGGGGAAAAACCTTATCAGTGCTCCGAATGCCAAAAATGTTTCAGCCACAAATCTAATCTCACTGAACATATGAGAATCCACTCTGGGGAAAACCCTTATCAGCGCTCTGAATGCCAGAAAAGTTTTTGTAACAAACCAAATCTATCTCGACATGCAATAACCCACTCTGTGGACAAACCTTATCAGTGCCCAGATTGTCAAAAATGTTTCAAAGACAAAAGCACTCTCACTCGGCATACAAGAACCCACACCAGGGAAAAACCTCCTCAGTGCACAGAATGCCAGAAATGTTTCATTAACAAAAACAATCTCACTCAGCATACAATAACCCACACTGGAGAGAAACCATATCAGTGCACGGAATGCCAGAAATGTTTCAGTTGCAAAAGCAGACTCACTGAACATGCAAGAATACACACTGGGGAAAAACCATATCAGTGCTCTGAATGCCAGAAAAGGTTTTGTAACAAACAAAGTCTTTCTCATCATGCAATGACCCATTCTGTGGAGCAACCTTATCAGTGCTCTGAATGCCAGAAATGTTTCAATGAAAAACGCTATCTCACAGTGCATATAAGAACCCACACTAGGGAAAAACCTTATCAGTGCTCTGAATGCCAGAAATGTTTCAATGAAAAAAGACATCTCACGCTGCATATAAGAACCCACACTGGGGAAAAACCGTATCAGTGCTCTGAATGCCCAAAAGATTTCAAACTTAAATCACTTCTAACTGCACATGTGAGATCCCACACTGGGGAAAAACCTTATCAGTGCTCTGAATGCCAGAGATGTTTCAGTGACAAAATGAGACTCACTAAACATACAAGGACCCACACTTGGGTAAAACGTTATCGGTGCACTGAATGTGACAAATGTTTCAATGAAAAAAGCAGTCTCACTCAGCACATAAGAACCCACACTGGGGAAAAACCTTATCAGTGCTCTGAATGCCAGAAATGTTTCATTCAAAAAAGCAGTCTCACACGGCACATAAGAACCCACACTGGGGAAAAACCTTATCAGTGCCCTGAATGCCCAAAAGATTTCAAACTTAAATCACATATAACTGAACATGTGAGAATCCACACTGGGGAAAAACCTTATCAGTGCTCTGAATGCCAGACATGCTTCAGTTTAAAAAGTAGTCTCACACGGCATATAAGAATCCACTCTGGGGAAAAACCTTATCAGTGCTCTGAATGCCAGAAAAGCTTTAGAGTCAAAGCGAGTCTATATCAACATGCATTAACCCACTCTATGGAAAAACCTTACCAGTGCGCTGAATGCCAGAAAAGGTTTTGTAACAAACCGAGTCTATCTCGACATGCATTAACCCACTCTGTGGAACAACCTTACCAGTGCGCTGAATGCCCAAAAAGTTTCAACCAAAAATGTCATCTCACTGAACATATGAGATTCCACACTGGGGAAAAACCTTATCAGTGCTCCGAATGCCAGAGATGTTTCAGTGACAAAATGAGACTCACTATACATACAAGGACCCACTCTTTGGTAAAACGTTATCGGTGCACTGAATGTGACAAATGTTTCAGTGAAAAAAGCAGTCTCACTCAGCATATAAGAACCCACACTGGGGAAAAACCTTATCAGTGCTCTGAATGCCAGAAATGTTTCAGAGTCAAAATCCGTCTCACTCAGCATATAAGAACCCACACTGGGGAAAAACCTTATCAGTGCTCTGAATGCCAGAAATGTTTCATTCAAAAAAGCTGTCTCACACGGCACATAAGAACCCACACTGGGGAAAAACCTTATCAGTGCCCTGAATGCCCAAAAGAGTTCAAACTTAAATCACATATAACTGAACATGTGAGATTCCACACTGGGGAAAAACCTTATCAGTGCTCTGAATGCCAGACATGCTTCAGTTTAAAAAGTAGTCTCACACGGCACATAAGAATCCACACTGGGGAAAAACCTTATCAGTGCTCTGAATGCCAGAAATGTTTCAGTATAAAAAGTAGTCTCACTCTGCATACAAGAACCCACACTGGGTAAAAACCTTATCAGTGCATTGAATGCCAGAAATGTTTCAGTGAAAAAAGACATCTCACGCTGTATATAAAAACCCACACTGGGTAAAAACCTTATCAGTGCTCCGAATGCCAAAAATGTTTCAGCCAAAAATCTCATCTCACTGAACATGTGAGAATCCACATTGGTGAATTATCAGTGCTCTAAATGTCTGAAAAGATTCAGAGGTAGAGATGGTTACAAGCGCCATAAGAAAACACACTGTAGGAAGGTGGATATCTGACTATGGTTACCCCCAACTTTTTGCCTAGTGTTTAGCTGGTTTTCTACTTAGCCTGGGCCCTGAATAGCAGGATCCCAGGCCAACTATCGGCTCTCTCCTTAAAACGGACTCCATGTACCTTAGGTACATACACAATTGGATATTGGTTCACCTTATGAGTCCCTGTATAGTGTACCCTAGGTACTCAGGGCATTGGTGCAACCAAGGCCTACCAGGGGCTGCAGCATGTATTATGCCACACCTGGCTGGCCACCCAAATAGACACAACTGGCTGTTCACTCAGCTGGGGCATGGTTGTGTAATCACCCTTTGCTTAGGTGTAGTATTCCTATACCTACATACATATAGACACATAGTAACCTATAAGTCACTCCTATGGCAGGCCTTAACAATCCTGAAGGCAGAGTGCTTGGTTATATGTGAGATGGTGCTCTAGCATGAGCTGAGCCTGTCTGCAGCGTTCGGAACTACTTCCTTATAGCTGTTCTATGATATTGCCAAACCATATACTCTTAAGTGCATTATAATCCTCGCGGTTAATGCGAACGTTGGTTTGGCTTTATCGAAACATGTCGTGTAAGGTGTCATACACTTTGGAATACTACCCCCTTGCCAATTCTGGCGACGGGGTAGCATTCCGCCCTTCTAGAGGGAGAAGACATGTTAGTTCTGACGATCACGGTTAAAGTTAACCAGAGCCCCAGCGTTACAAAATGGACGCTGCTGCCCCAGACACAAGTCTGACCGTCTGCTCCTGGGAGTCCTTCCAGCGAGGGAGGCCTGGACAATACGTTTCCTGCCTGGAGAGGTGCAAGCACCGCCCAGACAGGAGTTTGTGTATTAGGACAGGGAGGGTTGAAAAGAAACACACTGCCTGGAGCACTCTAGGTGCTCCATGCATACCCCAGTTCAAACCGGTTGCTGGGGCACCCCTGCCCCAGCTCTGGCGCGAAACTGGACAAAGGAAAGGGGGTGTAACCACCCACCTTCCTGGTCCCACCCATAGGAGGAACCTAGTAGGTAAACCAGCCCACTTTAGTTGTATAAAGACAGGAGCTGACACAGGAGACTTTAGATTAATCCTGGAATCGAACTGAAGACGAAACTCTGGACCCTTCGATATTCACCTAAGCTGAAGACTGAAGAATCTCCCTTGTGGCCAAGGAGTGACCACCCTGGGCAACCAGGCACCATCCAGCAACTCGACGGCTTGCTTTGCCCCCGTTCCCGCCGGAACCCGAGCTCATAGCCTGACAAGATCCTGACTCCCTAAGCCCTCTGACCCCACTGCACGACTCCAGCACAGATGAGCACCTGGACGGCGTTGGACCTCGTGGACCGGACATCTTGAAAAGTCCTTCTTCTTGCTACCAGCGCAGCTCCTGAGGCATCCTCGAAGCTGTGCACTGGGGACCGAGACACCCCGACAATGAGCACCACCTGCACCGAAGATCAGCCCTCCACACTCCACGTGTTCTGCGTGGGGCCCTTCTGCTTGTGTTCTACTCGACGCGTTGTCCCGGTTGCTGGCCAGTTGGCTAGTAGCCCTGTGACGATGATCCTTTAAGAAATCCATCGCTGGTCTGGTTGCTCCAGACTGGCACTTGCTTCCCTGAAAAGGTGAAGTACCTCAGACCCTCCTGGTCTGCACCAGAAGCCTTTTGTGTATCCTGCGTGGGTTGCCTTTGCTTAGGCTTGTTGGCTCCGATCTTGAAGTCGACCCCTCCTTCTGCGAAAACCTTTGTGGGACAGCTCCTCTCCAGCGCCTGGTCGTCCTCGACACCTCCTGCTCCGCGTGGCTGCAGAGACCAGCTTCACGACAGCACCTGATTGCTCCTCGACGACGTCTGGTTCCTTCCTGATTCCACCCGGTCACTGGCTAGTGACCTAGACTCTGTCCCCTCTGCTTTCAGGTCCTTCTTCAACTTCGATCCACCCTTGGATCCACCCGGACATCTTCCTCCTGGTCGCCTGCAGCATCTTTCTTCAGGGCTCCATTGAAATCAACGGCGAAACCAGACACACTTTGACACCTATGCACCCGCAGCCCGTGGGTGAGGTAACGCGAGTACTTCGGTGCTCCTGTAGGGATTGACTATCCTAGTGTCCAGATTTGCTTGTAGTTTCCTCCTATCTAAACCGGAAGTGTCCTAAAACTATAATTACTTACCTTTTAAGTTCCCATAGACTTTCTATTGACTCCCGCATGAGTGTTCCGACTCTGCACGCGCTGCCTGTGGGCCTCCTACTCCTAACCTAAGGGTCAGATAGTGTAGCCCCAGCGATTCCCTAGGCTTTCTCCTTTCACCAGTCGTGGTTCTTAAACCACTTACTTAGTATATGGTTTTACGCGCCCCTAGGGCCTAACTGTAAATTGTGCTATTTAAAGTATTTCGAAGTGTAACTTGTTATGTGCTTTTGCCTCTGTCCTCATAAAGAGTTCAGAGGAGTGGGTTAGTGAATAAATACATATATATTTTATATATATCCTGTGTGGTGTCCTTTCATTTGGTATTCAAGGGGTTACGTATGGTAAAACAGCTGGCTTTACACGCCCTCTAGAGTTATGGCCTAAGACTGCTCTGTCCATGCTACCCCTAGGATAGCTGGTCTATAAGGTGTCACGTGTTTGTAATTATACCTTCACACTGTGTTAAGTTAGCATGAGCTTTTTACAAGTTTAAACACCATTTTCCTTCTCTGCTGCCTCTGCACACGGCACATTATGTTATTACAGCTTTTCGCCTAGTTGCATATTTTGTTTGATGCGAGAATAAAAAAGTTTGCTTGATAATCTATGTCTGTACAGTGAGTGCCGAGGCATTCAAGGTTTTCCAACACAGTGCTTGTTGTTCGAGTTGATCAGGGCACGGTCTAGACATAACACATATGCAGCTGTGGCCAACTTTGGGTTTGAGCGGGTTTAATAATGCACTGCACAGAGAAGTAAAACACACTTGGAGATTCGTATGCTGAGTGTTGGTGCAGGAGATGATGTGATCCGTTTCTGCTAAGACCAAGAGGTATGGGTCTGCCCTTCTAAACCCAAAAGAGACCTTCTTTAGATATAATATACTGGCTAGGGAGGGTAAACTTACGTTTAATGTAACCTTTTACTATTAGCATTTTGACATGCTTTCTCCTTTTGTATTTATGGAATAGTAACAATGCTGATAACCTTGTTCTTGATAATATGTTTCCTTGTATTATCTAAGACACTGCGCTTGAGAACACGGCATTAGAAATAAACATTTCAAAATTGCACGTGTCTTTATTTACTCCTCGTTCTGGACTGATGTGTGTATGACGAAAGAGTGTTCATTTATTCCACTTTAACTGAGGTGTTCTGAGTTCATGTTCTGGGTTGTCTAATCATTGGGGATGAGAAAGAACCAATAAGACATTGATTGCTAGTCTGGTAGGGGATTTTGGATACTGAGGTGAGTTTTTGGCACACCCTCATTCACTGAGGTTCTGGGTTTCTATGCACAGTTCTCTATAGGTACAGAATCCCTGCTACAAAGGTTGACTTTACAACCATCACCATAAGGGTTGTTTGGACTGGTGCAAGGTGCTCACCATTTATGTGTATTCTGAATGTCAAATAAGGTTTAGTCTTGAATACAATAACATTTCACATGAGAATTGACACTGGACTAAAGCCATATACAGGAGGGGAAAGCCAGAAACGTTTTACTCAGAAAGGAGATCTCACTAAACATGAGAAATGCATGCACATGAGGTGAAAAGTAAGGCATATCTTGAGTTGCAGAAAAGCTTCTAACAACTTGACTTTACATGAGAGAGCACATATTGTAGTTGCAATAGAGTTCATCAAGAAACTCTTACAGGATAACTTAGGCTGCCCGCATGCAACCTCCAAAGAAATGTCAGGCCTGGAAATATTTTTAATTGCAACAGAATCCATAATTTGAGTATCTGAAAGTTACAAAACTCTCAAGGTCTTTACTTTACACAGAGACGTTTTAGTGCTTGCAAAAATCAACTAATTGCCCTAAAAATCACAATAATGTCTTAAATTTTACTCCACCCAAAAGGTTTCTACTCACCCTTGTTTCTTAACATATGACTGATATCTATTTTTTCATGATAAGATTAAGCCTATGTGCTAAAAAAAACTTTGGCTGTCTACGCGGAGTTCCGCAAGCAGCGGAATGCGAAAGGGTCATGCCGTTTGTGGTGATTTCATCCCATGTCGGAGGATCATTTGGCCCTTCTCTTCCAGGAAGTTATGGATCTCTTTGTCAAACGCGTCCCTGTGCCAGAAGTAGGCCAGGGTTACTACTCCCACTACTTCTTGGTACCCAAGAAGGACAAAGGCCTGCATCCTATCTTAGTCCTCAGGGACATCAACCGCTTCCTATTAAAAGAGAAATTCAAGATGTTAGACTTGGCTCAGGTCTTGTCTGCCTTCGAGCCTGGAGATTTGATGGTAGCATTGGACTTGCAGGACACTTACTTTCACATCCCCGTCTTGCCTGCCCACCGTCATTACCTCGGTTCATGGTAGGCCACACGCATTTTCAGTTTACCATGCTCCCCTTTGGCCTTACCAGCCCTCCCCCGGGTGTTCACGAAAGTGATGGCGGTTGTCGCAGCTCATCTGCGCAGATCAGGGGTTCCAGTCTTCCCCTATCTCGCCGACTGGCTGTTGAAGGCGAGGTCGCCCAGGCTGTCGTCTCCCTCCTCCAGACTAAGACTGACTTCCTGCATTTGCTGAGGTTCACAGTTAACGTGCTGAAGTCACAACTGATTCCCTCCCATAAGCTCCTTTTCATCTGAGCGGTTCTGGACACAGCACAGTTTTGGGTCTATCCTCCCTAGCAGCAAGTGCAGGATATTCGGGCTATGATACCGATGTTTCAGCCTCCATCCCGGTGTTCGGTGAGAATGAGGCTGCTGGGCCTCATGGCCTCCTGCATCCTGCTGGTGCATCATGCCAGATGGCATATACATGCTCTGCAGTGGAACTTGAAGTCCCAGTGGGCGCAGCACCAGGGGAATGTTTCCGATGACGTTCAGATTTCGGAAGGGACTCCAAGTCCGTTGCAGTGATGGCTCACGAACCAGGATTGAGTCAACTGCAGATCCCTCTCCCTTCCCCAACCTGAGTTCACAGTAGTGACGGATGTGTCACTCCTGGTTTGGGGCAGCCATATGGGAATGGCGGAGATCAAAGGCCTCTGGTCTCTGGCGGAGGCCAGGCACCACATCAACCTTCTGGATCTCCGAGCGATTCGTCTTGCATTGAAGGCATTCCTTCTTTCTGTCAAAGGAAGAGTGGTGCAAGTGTTCACGGACAACACCACTGCCATGTGATGCTGCAACAAACAGGGTAGGGTCGTGAACCGATGTCAAGAGGCTCTTCTCCTTGGACATGGCTGGAACATCAGGGCATACCTCTGGTGGTTCAACACCTAACAGGTTCCCTGAAAGCCAGGGCGGAAAAACTCAGCTGCCGGTGCGTGATGGATCACGAACGGCGTCTTCACTCGAAGGTGGTGCAAGGTCTCTTTTAGCAGTGGGGAGAGCCTTGGTTAAATCTATTCGCCACCAAAGAGAACGCGCAATGTCAGCAGTTCTGCGTGTTGGAGTTTTCAAGGCGGCTCTCCCTCGGCAACGCTTTTCGTCACGAGAGGAGTTTCAGCCTCCTGTACGCCTTTCTGCCTGTACCACTTCTGCCAAAATTGCTGAAGAAGATCAAACACGACCGGTCCCAAGTCATTCTTGTGGCTCCGGACTGGGCACGAAGAGTTTGGTACCACGAGCTCTTGAGCATGTCCATCAATCCTATTATTAACAGATTTCTGAAGTGCATTACTCATCTCTTTCCTGCTGCTCCTTTCGTAATGCCCCAGTGGGACTTGAATCTTGTCCTCACTTATCTTATGTGTGCTTCCTTTGAGCCCTACATAATTGTCCTCTTCGCCTCCTTTGAAAACTGCTTTTTTGCTTGCCATCCCCTCTGCTCGCAGGGTGAGTGAGCGTCAGGCTTATCTTCGTGACCTCCCTTTCTTGCTGTCCATCCACAGAAAGTAGTCCTCCGTACTAAGCCCTCTTTCTGCCCAAAGTGATTACCTCTTTCCACATAGGTCAGACCCTCACATTGCCCACCTTCTTCCCGCCTCTAAACCCTTCCAAAGAGGAGGGTAGATTCCATTGTCTGGACCCAAAATGTGTGCTGTCTTTCTACCTTGACCGCACTAAAGACTTCCGGGTGGACGATCAACTCATTGCAGATTATGTGGGCACCAAGAAAGGTCGGGCAATGCACAAAGGTACCATCTATTGATGGGTCGTTCTATGCATTAAGATCTGTTATTCTTTGACTAAAAGGAACTTCCAGTAGGACTGTGCACCCACTCTACCAGGGCGACGGCAGCCACTACTGCTTTGGGCCGTCGAGTTCCACTGATTGACATCTGTCACACAGCCACGTGGGCATCCCTGCACACGTTAACTAAGCATTACTGCCTGGACAGCCAAATCCGGAGAACTAGCTTTTTTGGCTGTTCTGTTCTCCACGACTTCCTGGTATGAACTTAATTCGCAGACACACCACCTGGTTTGGTATTGCTGGGGTATCTATTCTAAGGTAAGGAATCTATAACTAATAGTCTATTTCAGATGAACAATTTACTTCCCTTCGGTAACGATGTATCTGTAAGAGACATATATTAGTTATAGATTCCCTACCTCCCCACCCATCCTCCCCATTCTGCACACGGACTTCTAGGGACAGGGACTCCCTTACAGGGCCCTAGTTTTGTGCACCAGGGGTCAGTGTCTTGCATGGCTCTGCGCTTCTGGCATGGAACGTCGTATCAGAACTGACATTAGTGCGCAGGAGCAGAGTCTAAATAGACACCACTGCGTCATCCCGGCGACCATGATGCCCATGACAGACGCTGAGTTGACCGATGCCACCTACCGACACGTAGGGGTACTGCTAAGTAAACATTTCTTCGCATCCAGTCTGACGCCTGGGGGTAATTCTAAGCTAAGGAATCTATAACTAATATATGTCTTACAGATACATCGTTACCAAAGGTAAGTAACTTGTTCGTTTTGTGCCTACCAGGGATGGTGCATCAATTGAGAAAGAGGGCAGTTAATGAACAACATTAATATAGAAAGAAAACTGGGTGGGCGCCTGTGCACAGCCCTGGTGAACATCTTAATTGATAGTTAATCGTTCAGTCACCAGGCCCTGGGTTCTCCAGCGAACCTGGGCATAATTACCCTCATGTAGGCTGATCACTAGGCTCAAGAGCCTCCTAGGATGGCCCATATCACCCCAGACCTTCCATAGCCTGCTTTGTGGAACCAGGACAAAAGCAGATTTAAGGTCGATGAAGGCAACATACAAGTTTCCCTGCCGACCACAACGATCTTCCAATAGAGTAAAAGGAAGCGGAAACCTGATGAATCGTGGATATCTTCTTCCTAAAGCCTGTCTGAAAGGGGGATACAATGGCTTTAGCTGCTGTCCATTCCTCAATCCTGCTCAAGACCAATTGGGGAGAAATGCTCTTCACACAGTTGATCAAGCTGATCAGCCTGTAATTGGCTGGATGGAATCTATCACCCTTCTTATATATTGGGACGACGACCGCTCCCTTCCAAGATTCAGGTACTGGGGCACCACTGATAATGGCATTAGTTAAGAAAAGGTTATACCAAGACAATTTATCTCTTTCTAGCAGAAGGATATAAGCTGGAATGCTGTCTAATCCTGAAGCTCTACGGCTGGTTATTGCATCCAGAGCTGAGGATGTCGGCCAGGTCAAGGAAAGGGCCAGGTACAGCTATAGAGTTGTCTGTTTACACAGTCCCCAGCATAGTGTCCGGCTCATTAAGGTCTGGGGAGAAATGTTTTTTTGCAGAGGTGAAGCAGAGACCTCTCTCCCCTCCACTTTACAAGTGCCCATTACCTGGTGAAGTTCTTAAAAGAGCAAGTCAATTTGAGTTCCTGCCATTCTTTCTTAGCCCGAGCCTGGGCCCTTTTGTACTTCTCTCCATCCAGACTGATTTCTGAGATGTCCTTTGTGAAGGATATCTACGTGAAAGTCTGAATTCTTTATTAAACCAATGGTTTACTTCATGAAAATTCAGTTTGTGGACTTTAATAGGGACTACAAGGTAGTACAATATTTTCTTGAAGTTGTTGTGGAAGCAGTCATTGGCATGCCACACTCTTAGTTCTTGCAGATCGATTTCCCGAAGGTAGCGATAGATTGATCTTCACCTCGCCAGATGATCAAAATATCGTTGATACACACATATAACTGCAATCCCAATTGGCACAGACAAACCATGGGAACCAAAGCAGTGACTTGGATCGGACCGGGCCTGAACACCATTCTCCCTTGTCCATGTAGGATAGTCCCAAATCTCCATTGGTTGCAATAGGAACAGGGGAGTTGTCCCTTCTATGACGGAAGGGGCCCCATTAGACTTGACCAGTTCCACATGAGCGATTTTTCAGAGTGTGTGGTGAAGTGTAAGGTGATTGTTCCTAAATATAACAAAGTCAGGACTGGGGCAGATCTTTCAGAGTCGCAGCGGCTAAACTGTGGAACAGTCTGTCTCCTGATATCCGTCAAATCTCACAGCTCCTCCCTTTCAGGAAACGCATCAAGACATGGTTGTTCCCTTAGAAACGACCCCTTCTTCCTGCTCCTCGCTATCTGTTCCCCTGAGTTAAGAGTATTCACCAGCGCCAGGAAACCTGCAAGGTGTCAGCCGCGCTTTATAAATGTTTAAAATAAATAATAAATAAATAAATAAGTGCCACCGGCCACCTAACATAGAAGAGAATACGTATGGCTAACCATATTGAACTATGGCTCCTGATAACCAGGTGCCTTAGAATATGTGCGAGGGACACTGCCTGTTCTTTTCTATATTTTCATATATATGTTTTTTTTATTGTACTCTCATAAGCTCAGAAGATTACCTCCACCAGATACCTGTGACACTGTCCATTGGACATGGCCCAAAGATCCTACACTTATACATACAAGATTGGGCACTCTGATTCAGGTGCACTGACCTCTCTATACCCTTAGACATATGGGGCTGACCACTTGCAACAGGATACATGTGTAGTACAAGGGACATGGTTTACACACCCATCACTCATTTCTACTTTCGGGTGTGCTGATTTTTCTAATGATTCTTTCGCCCTTGGGTATACAGCGCTGACCCTTTAAAAACACATGCCAGTACATCGTGGTATTTGCAGTTAACTTCGATGGAAACACGTCTTTAGTGATTCTACTCCACGTGAAAAAGCGGCTGTGTGTGACAGAGGCAAGAAAGCCTGCAGCATTTAGTGCGCGTTCATTCAGATTCATGCTGCCGGCATGGGAATACATTTCCCAAGTACTCGTGGTCACGTGACTGCATCAGAGTAATGCGATTATACAACCTGAGTGAGTAACCTTAGTGGAGTGGTGTGGCTCACTGGTTAGAGGCGGCAGACCCGTAAGCAGAGAACGGCCCGGGACCAGGGTTCAATTCCCGACGCGGCAGGGTCGTGGACCAGGGTCAACGGACTCGATAAGTCTCGCCTCGGTGCCTACTCTAACCAGGGAACACACTCGGCAACTCTGGGCATTAAGCTTGCCTCATCTCTACAACGGCTGCCCACAGACGCCGGGGATGCCTGGTTTCACCTTGGAGATACCCAGAACGGGACCATCTCACAGGGAAAACCAGGACGGGTTCCCCAGCGGTCTTCAGCGGCAGGATACTCCATGGAGTCACAGTGTGCTTTACAAGTACACCCACATTTACATTTACATTTTGCCACACACCAAATTCAGCTTTAGCTAGCTCCGGATCCTCTATTCGAGCAACTGCGATTACTCTGGACACCGTCTTCCATCTGCTGGGGTATAACGGATTGCCGGCTCCCTGTATACAGTTATGGGTCTCTGACCCGCCGTTTGTTATATCTGTAATTTTTTCTGCACAGAGGCAGCGTGTTCCCTGTATACAGCAATGGGTCCCTGAACCTACCTTTTTGTTTAACTTGAATCTTTCGTGCATTGAGCCCGTCTTTTTTTTTTCTTTTCTTGTTATGAAAAAGTAAAGAATGCTGCATTCATGTTAAAGATATGGAAGTGTCAAAGCACACTCTCTCATGTCGTAGGAAAGTTCTCAGTGCACATGTGGCAGGCGTTGTGTCTTGAAAACAAAGCACGCTGCCCCCATGCAGAGGTCAACTATTTTAAGTCCATTTCCTCCACTGCATCGCAGCTTTGTTATTGCAGTGCACATCAAACACGTCTACAGTTTTCAACTTGAAGAATGCTGCATCTATGTTTAAACTAGGCAGTGTTATCATGTGCCTTACTGCTGCATATTTTAATGGGCCAGTTGCTTCTGAAATCTAAGCACGCTGTACTTGGTGTTAGGCCAACTAGCTCTAAGAGTCTTTTTTTCCCCCATAACACCACATGTTTCCTTTTGAAGTTACTGCACTAGGTTCTGCCTTTGTTCACCCTGTGCTGCCACAACACCATGCTGCTATGAGGCACGAGCCATCAAAAACATTGATACACAAACTTCAAGGCAGACACACGACTGCCTCCACAGTCTTGGCGTGTCTCCCCCTAGTATTTAACACCATTACGCTGCCCGCTTGTCTCGATAAACCTTAGTGACATTTGAATACATGCTCGGGGAACGTATTAGGGACTTCACAGCCATACAAAATACCTCAGTCACTATTGCAGACACCGCCTATGAGTATATGGACAGTTTTTAATCTACATGGGCACACTTTTTCTTTACAATTGTTCTAAAATGCCTAGAACTGTTACAGCCTTCCAGAAGACTTATTTTCTTACCATGCTGACCTTCCTATAATTCTTTATTAGGGCGGAGAGTCACCCAAGGCCGCATGCCACGGTGAGTTGAGGCACATTTCCCGACATCAGCAGATTAACCTTTCTACAGTATATTATTATTGTAGTGAATCTTGTTGTCTATAAATTATTTTATTTCCCACCTATACTAAGAATAACAGACATTGACTATACAGTATATGGTTGTGTCCTGTTTGAACGGGTTTGTATGTCCTGGACTGAATAGCTTTGAAATGTAACGCTAGCACAGTTGTTCAAATGTCTGACCTAGATTTTTTTCAAACCATTCTTATATTTCCTATGTATGTATTCTTTGAGGTACCACCAGTGAATTCACAAATCTATGTAGATTAATATGATCACTGGATGGTTTTGTATATGAAAACCCTTCTTTATACTTATATTGGTTCGTACACAATTTTTAGGTCTCGCCTGAGCCAGGCTGCATGCGTTGTTCAGCGAGGCTTTTAGTAAGGGCTTTAAACTCTGAACACGTGTGTGTGCTTATTTATCCTTGCTGTCTCTGTTTATCACCTTCCCCTTTTCTGCCTTTCCCTCTCTTGCTTTGGGACCTTTTCAATGTTTAACAAAAAGCTGTAAAACCTGCTGACCGATCTTTGTTCTTTTAATAAAGCGTTTTTTTTATCACCCTGTGCCTGGAAGCTGTGGCAGATTGGAGTACGACAAACCCCTGAAAAATTGACCTTGTCTGCCGGTTTCTAAGCATTAACCAAGGAGAAATGTATTCCGTGATAGCTTGGAGAGATGAACTGACCAGTCAGAGATCCCATGGCAGCTCTGTGGAGACTCAAATTCACGAGCTCCTTCTTGCAAGGAGTTATGGGAACCAAATCATGCACGCCATGCCCTCTGACCTTTTGCTGGCGACATAGTTAATTTTAAATCCTCCCTTGCACACAAAAATTCAGAATTCCTAAGAATCCCTTCTTTTGAGGTCTGGAGCGTGGGTCTGTCTTCTATATCTATGCGTTTTAATACAAAATAATGAAAGCGCCTAGATTTTTGCACCATATATGTCAAGGTAGTTAGCGAGAACGCTGCGTACCCCATTGCATCTGTTCCCTGCGGCACGTGCATCATTCCAGAAATCCGACCCAGAGATGGAGGCTCCCGTTGCATTCCTGTGCTTTGGTAGCCGGGTTCATCGAATTGTTGCCCTCTGAAACATTCTACCCCGGTTTGTCCAAAATGCCTTCAGTATTGATATAGTGTCTATTTATTCCTTTACATTTACTTTCCAGTTTGCCCAGTAACATTTTCTTTTTGGGAGGAGGTATGTTTTTGATAATTCAAATGTAACTCCTGTAGAGGCACGCATTTCCACAGAGAATATCGCATTCACAGTGTATCCTTCCTGCCACATGGGAGATGGATGTGGGCCGGAACGTTTTTCTAAATCATCCAATTTTATTTTGTATATTTAGAAAGCTTTTTTCCTATCCTTGTGCTTGCGAACATGAATTGTATTAAAAATACAAGCCTTGACTCAGCCAATAGACTCTTCGATAGATATTGTTTGCTGTGTTTTTCTCTGCCAGGCGCACAACATATAGACTGTTCACAGACTTTCTGTAGTATGCTTCATTCTGGGTAGATCAACTCTAAGCCCCATTCTACTTCTATCCTTGTGTTAGTGCAGCCCGATGTAAATAGTAATTGTAATGTATTTGCATTAATATAACGCTTACTGCCCCTGACGAACATTGAGGCGCTTTTTCGGCGAGTAGTACGCTACTCCAGAATCCAAAAATGATTAGTGGTGAATTAGTGTAGGTAAATATAAAATTAATTTGAGAGCTGGACATGTTGGTCTGTTAGTTGGGTTGAAAATGAGAGTGGAGGGATAGAAGAGGGATGGTTTTGCATTTATATAGCGCTTACTACCCCTGATGAAGTGTTGAAGCGCTTTTCAGCGAGTAGCATGCTACTCCAGAACCCAAAAAGATGAATAGATAGATCAATTATTGTGGGTAGGTTGTTTTATTATATAAATACAACTGTACGAAAATTTATAAAATTCTGTTGTAAAGTTGTATCCAAGAGGCAAGTATAGTCGCTGATAATAATGTATACAAAGTTGGCTTGCCATCAAGACTGATGCCCCGTAATATTGATGCAAAGTCAGTTGTGCTGAAGTATTTTAGACTCTTGTTGAATTGTACCATCCACCTTGTAGGTACTGTTGTTTGTATCGGGTCCACATTGTAGGCAGACACAAACGTTGAAATTGTGCACTATTTATATTAAGCATAATGTAGGTGAGCATATGACAGTAACCACTGTACAAGCTGTATTAGGTGCTTAGAAGTAGAGTGACATAGAGGGCAATAAACACTCCACTAACTCTGTCACTCGCTTAGTACAGACGAACGCCAAAGGCTTCGTACATGATGAAGCATCAGAGTGCACCCTCTTTCTGCGTCCCATGGGCATTTTGGCTTTTGTTCTACAGAAGAGGCTGCAGGCACTTCCATAGCCCTTTATGTAGCTTGGATCACGTAGGAGAGATTCTAAGCGGGCATTCTTTCCTTTGTATTGGGCATGGCCACATTCAAATGTGGGAAAACCTTTTGTCTTGCGACTGCACTGTATTATTGACACGGGCGAAAGAGAAAACAAGCAGTCAGGCGGTGCACTGATTGTATACCACCACCTGACAGGATGGTGACAGACCCCAACCACCTGCAGGGGAAACGTGCCACCTCGTTTCTAGCTGCCAGACGCTTTACTTTGTAAGCAGACTGCTGGTTTATAACTGTACCTACGTTGGGGCACCACATGCTTTTTCCAGCATATTCTGGTGTACTCCCCCTGTGTGGCATGACAGCACCCACTGAAGACTGCACCGTTGTGTAGTCTGGCACCTTCCCTGTAATTCTGAACTTGGCCTTTAGAAACGGTACTATTTTGTGTGCCGATTTAATTCAGGTATACAAAGAATGTGGTACTAAGGTAGGACAAGGAAGATTACATTTCTACAGTGGCAGCAATGTTTTTGTCAAAGTTGTTTATGCCCTCAACACCCCCCCGTACCCTGAACATAATGGGAATACTTAGACTACACCTCCGCGTACCTAATGCTGCCATTTGCATTTCAAGACAAGTGATTAATGTGGATTTATGAAGTTAAAAGCCATTGGGTGTTCCGACCTGTCTGATACTTGCATGTGGAAAAGATGGGTCATTTGGAACCTAAAGATAGATAAACATATTCATAGGTCACGATTTAAGTCTGCATCTAAAATAAAACTGTACATTCGGAGAGTTGATAAGTGAGATGTTAAAAGGCAGCCGCTAATCGAGCTGCATTAGTACAAAGGCCTCCCTATATTATGAGATCTATTCCTGCTTCAGTCCTTAATTGCAATGAATACTTTAATACCCAGGCATGAAGTCATCGTCGAGCTGTTTAAATATCCACCTGTCTCCCCACCTCTTCCCCACTGCATCCTTAACCAGTGGCCTAGTTGGTGTGCCCTGGGCCCTAAGGCAAGAAGGGAAATGTGACACATGCCCTCTGTTTGGACTGTGGAAAACAGCAATAGTCATTGTTCTGTGGGTCCCTCAGATCTCTGAACTGTGACAAACAGCAGCTTTCAGAGTTAAGTGCTTCTTTAAGGCATCTGGGACCTGGTGCCACCGCACCTCCTGCACCAATGGGAAGCTAAGCCTCTGCCCGTAACAGCTTCTATTCTAGCCCCACTGGTGAACCGAAACAGCCAAGTACTGATCTGGCCATTTCTGCAGTCATGCAGCCACCTCTTCCACTGAACGGATTTAAGTTGCATGAAAGCAGCATGCGGGAAACAACCATTTCTGAGGCAAAGTCAGCAAACACCTTGATTGTTCCAACCTGAATCAGTTTAAAATCAGGGATGAAAAAAGGTTCATTGTCATCTCTTGCTTATCAAAAGGGTAAAACAGATTCATCTAACATTACAGTGTACCACTTAAAAAAAAATGTGATTCTGTGTACAAATTAAAACTAGCATGAATAAAAAAAGGGGAGCCTTTGGCCAAAATAGGAATTTTCCCTACCCATACTTCTAACACATCTTATACAAAAAAATGCTAACTACATTGTCATCCGGAAATAGTCATTAGCGCCTATTCATATGCAAATGCCATTTGTCTTTCACTTCAAGCTTTCAAAAGTAAATTGATATAAAAGCAGTATTGAATTTGTTGACATTGTTTACTCTTACCAGAGCATCAACTTTCTATGACACACTATATAAAAAAGGAGTTGTTATATACTAAACATCCAGAAATGTTTGATTAACCAGTTATAAAGTCACGTCTAGCTTAGTTAGTTTATAGTCTTCTTTTTTTTTAATAGAAATTATTTCACATTGTTACTGGATCTGCATGGCTAAACACTTATAAGGTCCCAAAGGCGAGACCTATTGGCTATGCCAATGCTTGTTATTGATTGAGTACAATGAGCATCAGCACTTTTGATTAGGTCCTGAAGAAAGCCGCAAACACTTCTTTGAAGGATTAATAGGCTGAAACATGTTGACCTCTTATTGACTCTAACAGTGCATATATTTTTCTACCACAGTGCCCTGTTTTTAATCGTAAAAACAAGTGATGGACCGAATGTGGATCAATGTCACACATTCCCCCAGTCAAAAGATCTGGGCCCAAATCCATCGTTTTTTTGCACTCCACACCACCCTGGGTTAGACAATGGCGATATGCAAATCAGCTCTGATCCTGTTGCCCCATGGGAACAGTCCAGTCCGAACTACAAAAGCCATGTCCTTCCCAGAACGGAATCAAGCATCCGAGGACCGGACCGGTTTCGAGGTAACACCTCTCATCAGCCCGGCTAGCTTGACTCCAAGTGGTGTGGAGTGCCTGGGACCCACGTCTGGGCATCCCCAGCGCACTTAGGGCGGCAATTGCAAAAACAACAAGTGATGGACCGAATGTGGATCAATGTCACACATTCCCCCAGTCAAAAGATCTGGGCCCAAATCCATTGTTTTTTTGCACTCCACACCACCCTGGGTTAGACAATGGCGATATGCAAATCAGCTCTGACCCTGTTGCCCCATGGGAACAGTCCAGTCCGAACTACAAAAGCCATGTCCTTCCCAGAACGGAATCAAGGATCCGAGGACCTGACCGGTTTCGAGGTAACACCTCTCATCAGCCCGGCTAGCTTGACTCCAAGTGGTATGGAGTGCCTGAGACCCACGTCTGGGCATCCCCAGCGCACTTAGGGCGGCAATTGCAAAAACAACAAGTGATGGACCGAATGTGGATCAATGTCACACATTCCCCCAGTCAAAAGATCTGGGCCCAAATCCATCGTTTTTTTGCACTCCACACCACCCTGGGTTAGACAATGGCGATATGCAAATCAGCTCTGACCCTGTTGCCCCATGGGAACAGTCCAGTCCGAACTACAAAAGCCATGTCCTTCCCAGAACGGAATCAAGCATCCGAGGACCGGACCGGTTTCGAGGTAACACCTCTCATCAGCCCGGCTAGCTTGACTCCAAGTGGTGTGGAGTGCCTGGGACCCACGTCTGGGCATCCCCAGCGCACTTAGGGCGGCAATTGCAAAAACAACAAGTGATGGACCGAATGTGGATCAATGTCACACATTCCCCCAGTCAAAAGATCTGGGCCCAAATCCATCGTTTTTTTGCACTCCACACCACCCTGGGTTAGACAATGGCGATATGCAAATCAGCTCTGACCCTGTTGCCCCATGGGAACAGTCCAGTCCGAACTACAAAAGCCATGTCCTTCCCAGAACGGAATCAAGCATCCGAGGACCGGACCGGTTTCGAGGTAACAGCTCTCATCAGCCCGGCTAGCTTGACTCCAAGTGGTGTGGAGTGCCTGGGACCCACGTCTGGGCATCCCCAGCGCACTTAGGGCGGCAATTGCAAAAACAACAAGTGATGGACCGAATGTGGATCAATGTCACACATTCCCCCAGTCAAAAGATCTGGGCCCAAATCCATCGTTTTTTTGCACTCCACACCACCCTGGGTTAGACAATGGCGATATGCAAATCAGCTCTGACCCTGTTGCCCCATGGGAACAGTCCAGTCCGAACTACAAAAGCCATGTCCTTCCCAGAACGGAATCAAGCATCCGAGCACTGGACCGGTTTCGAGGTAACACCTCTCATCAGCCCGGCTAGCTTGACTCCAAGTGGTGTGGAGTGCCTGGGACCCACGTCTGGGCATCCCCAGCGCACTTAGGGCGGCAATTGCAAAAACAACAAGTGATGGACCGAATGTGGATCAATGTCACACATTCCCCCAGTCAAAAGATCTGGGCCCAAATCCATCGTTTTTTTGCACTCCACACCACCCTGGGTTAGACAATGGCGATATGCAAATCAGCTCTGACCCTGTTGCCCCATGGGAACAGTCCAGTCCGAACTACAAAAGCCATGTCCTTCCCAGAACGGAATCAAGCATCCGAGGACCGGACCGGTTTCAAGGTAACACCTCTCATCAGCCCGGCTAGCTTGACTCCAAGTGGTGTGGAGTGCCTGGGACCCACGTCTGGGCATCCCCAGCGCACTTAGGGCGGCAATTGCAAAAACAACAAGTGATGGACCGAATGTGGATCAATGTCACACATTCCCCCAGTCAAAAGATCTGGGCCCAAATCCATCGTTTTTTTGCACTCCACACCACCCTGGGTTAGACAATGGCGATATGCAAATCAGCTCTGACCCTGTTGCCCCATGGGAACAGTCCAGTCCGAACTACAAAAGCCATGTCCTTCCCAGAACGGAATCAAGCATCCGAGGACCGGACTGGTTTCGAGGTAACACCTCTCATCAGCCCGGCTAGCTTGACTCCAAGTGGTGTGGAGTGCCTGGGACCCACGTCTGGGCATCCCCAGCGCACTTAGGGCGGCAATTGCAAAAACAACAAGTGATGGACCGAATGTGGATCAATGTCACACATTCCCCCAGTCAAAAGATCTGGGCCCAAATCCATCGCTTTTTTGCACTCCACACCACCCTGGGTTAGACAATGGCGATATGCAAATCAGCTCTGACCCTGTTGCCCCATGGGAACAGTCCAGTCCGAACTACAAAAGCCATGTCCTTCCCAGAACGGAATCAAGCATCCGAGGACCGGACCGGTTTCGAGGTAACACCTCTCATGAGCCCGGCTAGCTTGACTCCAAGTGGTGTGGAGTGCCTGGGACCCACGTCTGGGCATCCCCAGCGCACTTAGAGAGGCAATTGCAAAAACAACAAGTGATGGACCGAATGTGGATCAATGTCACACATTCCCCCAGTCAAAAGATCTGGGCCCAAATCCATCGTTTTTTTGCACTCCACACCACCCTGGGTTAGACAATGGCAATATGCAAATCAGCTCTGACCCTGTTGCCCCATGGGAACAGTCCAGTCCGAACTACAAAAGCCATGTCCTTCCCAGAACGGAATCAAGCATCCGAGGACCGGACCGGTTTCGAGGGACCACCTCTCATCAGCCCGGCTAGCTTGACTCCAAGTGGTGTGGAGTGCCTGGGACCCACGTCTGGGCATCCCCAGCGCACTTAGGGCGGCAATTGCAAAAACAAGTGATGGACCGAATGGATCAATGTCACACATTCCCCCAGTCAAAAGATCTGGGCCCAAATCCATCGTTTTTTTGCACTCCACACCACCCTGGTTTAGACAATGGCGATATGCAAATCAGCTCTGACCCTGTTGCCCCATGGGAACAGTCCAGTCCGAACTACAAAAGCCATGTCCTTCCCAGAACGGAATCAAGCATCCGAGGACCGGACCGGTTTCGAGGTAACACCTCTCATCAGCCCGGCTAGCTTGACTCCAAGTGGTGTGGAGTGCCTGGGACCCACGTCTGGGCATCCCCAGCGCACTTAGGGCGGCAATTGCAAAAACAACAAGTGATGGACCGAATGTGGATCAATGTCACACATTCCCCCAGTCAAAAGATCTGGGCCCAAATCCATCGTTTTTTTGCACTCCACACCACCCTGGGTTAGACAATGGCGATATGCAAATCAGCTCTGACCCTGTTGCCCCATGGGAACAGTCCAGTCCGAACTACAAAAGCCATGTCCTTCCCAGAATGGAATCAAGCATCCGAGGACCGGACCGGTTTCGAGGTAACACCTCTCATCAGCCCGGCTAGCTTGACTCCAAGTGGTGTGGAGTGCCTGGGACCCACGTCTGGGCATCCCCAGCGCACTTAGGGCGGCAATTGCAAAAACAACAAGTGATGGACCGAATGTGGATCAATGTCACACATTCCCCCAGTCAAAAGATCTGGGCCCAAATCCATCGTTTTTTTGCACTCCACACCACCCTGGGTTAGACAATGGCGATATGCAAATCAGCTCTGACCCTGTTGCCCCATGGGAACAGTCCAGTCCGAACTACAAAAGCCATGTCCTTCCCAGAACGGAATCAAGCATCCGAGGACCGGACCGGTTTAGAGGTAACACCTCTCATCAGCCCGGCTAGCTTGACTCCAAGTGGTGTGGAGTGCCTAGGACCCACGTCTGGGCATCCCCAGCGCACTTAGGGCGGCAATTGCAAAAACAACAAGTGATGGACCGAATGTGGATCAATGTCACACATTCCCCCAGTCAAAAGATCTGGGCCCAAATCCATTGTTTTTTTGCACTCCACACCACCCTGGGTTAGACAATGGCGATATGCAAATCAGCTCTGACCCTGTTGCCCCATGGGAACAGTCCAGTCCGAACTACAAAAGCCATGTCCTTCAGAGAACGGAATCAAGCATCCGAGGACCGGACCGGTTTCGAGGTAACACCTCTCATCAGCCCGGCTAGCTTGACTCCAAGTGGTGTGGAGTGCCTGGGACCCACGTCTGGGCATCCCCAGCGCACTTAGGGCGGCAATTGCAAAAACAACAAGTGATGGACCGAATGTGGATCAATGTCACACATTCCCCCAGTCAAAAGATCTGGGCCCAAATCCATCGTTTTTTTGCACTCCACACCACCCTGGGTTAGACAATGGCGATATGCAAATCAGCTCTGACCCTGTTGCCCCATGGGAACAGTCCAGTCCGAACTACAAAAGCCATGTCCTTCCCAGAACGGAATCAAGCATCCGTGGACCGGACCGGTTTCGAGGTAACACCTCTCATCAGCCCGGCTAGCTTGACTCCAAGTGGTGTGGAGTGCCTGGGACCCACGTCTGGGCATCCCCAGCGCACTTAGGGCGGCAATTGCAAAAACAACAAGTGATGGACCGAATGTGGATCAATGTCACACATTCCCCCAGTCAAAAGATCTGGGCCCAAATCCATCGTTTTTTTGCACTCCACACCACCCTGGGTTAGACAATGGCGATATGCAAATCAGCTCTGACCCTGTTGCCCCATGGCAACAGTCCAGTCCGAACTACAAAAGCCATGTCCTTCCCAGAACGGAATCAAGCATCCGAGGACCGGACCGGTTTCGAGGTAACACCTCTCATCAGCCCGGCTAGCTTGACTCCAAGTGGTGTGGAGTGCCTGGGACCCACGTCTGGGCATCCCCAGCGCACTTAGGGCGGCAATTGCAAAAACAACAAGTGATAGACCGAATGTGGATCAATGTCACACATTCCCCCAGTCAAAAGATCTGGGCCCAAATCCATCGTTTTTTTGCACTCCACACCACCCTCGGTTAGACAATGGCGATATGCAAATCAGCTCTGACCCTGTTGCCCCATGGGAACAGTCCAGTCCGAACTACAAAAGCCATGTCCTTCCCAGAACGGAATCAAGCATCCGAGGACCGGACCGGTTTCGAGGTAACACCTCTCATCAGCCCGGCTAGCTTGACTCCAAGTGGTGTGGAGTGCCTGGGACCCACGTCTGGGCATCCCCAGCGCACTTAGGGCGGCAATTGCAAAAACAACAAGTGATGGACCGAATGTGGATCAATGTCACACATTCCCCCAGTCAAAAGATCTGGGCCCAAATCCATCGTTTTTTTGCACTCCACACCACCCTGGGTTAGACAATGGCGATATGCAAATCAGCTCTGACCCTGTTGCCCCATGGGAACAGTCCAGTCCGAACTACAAAAGCCATGTCCTTCCCAGAATGGAATCAAGCATCCGAGGACCGGACCGGTTTCGAGGTAACACCTCTCATCAGCCCGGCTAGCTTGACTCCAAGTGGTGTGGAGTGCCTGGGACCCACGTCTGGGCATCCCCAGCGCACTTAGGGCGGCAATTGCAAAAACAACAAGTGATGGACCGAATGTGGATCAATGTCACACATTCCCCCAGTCAAAAGATCTGGGCCCAAATCCATCGTTTTTTTGCACTCCACACCACCCTGGGTTAGACAATGGCGATATGCAAATCAGCTCTGACCCTGTTGCCCCATGGGAACAGTCCAGTCCGAACTACAAAAGCCATGTCCTTCCCAGAACGGAATCAAGCATCCGAGGACCGGACCGGTTTAGAGGTAACACCTCTCATCAGCCCGGCTAGCTTGACTCCAAGTGGTGTGGAGTGCCTAGGACCCACGTCTGGGCATCCCCAGCGCACTTAGGGCGGCAATTGCAAAAACAACAAGTGATGGACCGAATGTGGATCAATGTCACACATTCCCCCAGTCAAAAGATCTGGGCCCAAATCCATTGTTTTTTTGCACTCCACACCACCCTGGGTTAGACAATGGCGATATGCAAATCAGCTCTGACCCTGTTGCCCCATGGGAACAGTCCAGTCCGAACTACAAAAGCCATGTCCTTCAGAGAACGGAATCAAGCATCCGAGGACCGGACCGGTTTCGAGGTAACACCTCTCATCAGCCCGGCTAGCTTGACTCCAAGTGGTGTGGAGTGCCTGGGACCCACGTCTGGGCATCCCCAGCGCACTTAGGGCGGCAATTGCAAAAACAACAAGTGATGGACCGAATGTGGATCAATGTCACACATTCCCCCAGTCAAAAGATCTGGGCCCAAATCCATCGTTTTTTTGCACTCCACACCACCCTGGGTTAGACAATGGCGATATGCAAATCAGCTCTGACCCTGTTGCCCCATGGGAACAGTCCAGTCCGAACTACAAAAGCCATGTCCTTCCCAGAACGGAATCAAGCATCCGTGGACCGGACCGGTTTCGAGGTAACACCTCTCATCAGCCCGGCTAGCTTGACTCCAAGTGGTGTGGAGTGCCTGGGACCCACGTCTGGGCATCCCCAGCGCACTTAGGGCGGCAATTGCAAAAACAACAAGTGATGGACCGAATGTGGATCAATGTCACACATTCCCCCAGTCAAAAGATCTGGGCCCAAATCCATCGTTTTTTTGCACTCCACACCACCCTGGGTTAGACAATGGCGATATGCAAATCAGCTCTGACCCTGTTGCCCCATGGCAACAGTCCAGTCCGAACTACAAAAGCCATGTCCTTCCCAGAACGGAATCAAGCATCCGAGGACCGGACCGGTTTCGAGGTAACACCTCTCATCAGCCCGGCTAGCTTGACTCCAAGTGGTGTGGAGTGCCTGGGACCCACGTCTGGGCATCCCCAGCGCACTTAGGGCGGCAATTGCAAAAACAACAAGTGATAGACCGAATGTGGATCAATGTCACACATTCCCCCAGTCAAAAGATCTGGGCCCAAATCCATCGTTTTTTTGCACTCCACACCACCCTCGGTTAGACAATGGCGATATGCAAATCAGCTCTGACCCTGTTGCCCCATGGGAACAGTCCAGTCCGAACTACAAAAGCCATGTCCTTCCCAGAACGGAATCAAGCATCCGAGGACCGGACCGGTTTAGAGGTAACACCTCTCATCAGCCCGGCTAGCTTGACTCCAAGTGGTGTGGAGTGCCTGGGACCCACGTCTGGGCATCCCCAGCGCACTTAGGGCGGCAATTGCAAAAACAACAAGTGATGGACCGAATGTGGATCAATGTCACACATTCCCCCAGTCAAAAGATCTGGGCCCAAATCCATTGTTTTTTTGCACTCCACACCACCCTGGGTTAGACAATGGCGATATGCAAATCAGCTCTGACCCTGTTGCCCCATGGGAACAGTCCAGTCCGAACTACAAAAGCCATGTCCTTCCCAGAACGGAATCAAGCATCCGTGGACCGGACCGGTTTTGAGGTAACACCTCTCATCAGCCCGGCTAGCTTGACTCCAAGTGGTGTGGAGTGCCTGGGACCCACGTCTGGGCATCCCCAGCGCACTTAGGGCGGCAATTGCAAAAACAACAAGTGATGGACCGAATGTGGATCAATGTCACACATTCCCCCAGTCAAAAGATCTGGGCCCAAATCCATCGTTTTTTTGCACTCCACACCACCCTGGGTTAGACAATGGCGATATGCAAATCAGCTCTGACCCTGTTGCCCCATGGCAACAGTCCAGTCCGAACTACAAAAGCCATGTCCTTCCCAGAACGGAATCAAGCATCCGAGGACCGGACCGGTTTCGAGGTAACACCTCTCATCAGCCCGGCTAGCTTGACTCCAAGTGGTGTGGAGTGCCTGGGACCCACGTCTGGGCATCCCCAGCGCACTTAGGGCGGCAATTGCAAAAACAACAAGTGATAGACCGAATGTGGATCAATGTCACACATTCCCCCAGTCAAAAGATCTGGGCCCAAATCCATCGTTTTTTTGCACTCCACACCACCCTCGGTTAGACAATGGCGATATGCAAATCAGCTCTGACCCTGTTGCCCCATGGGAACAGTCCAGTCCGAACTACAAAAGCCATGTCCTTCCCAGAACGGAATCAAGCATCCGAGGACCGGACCGGTTTAGAGGTAACACCTCTCATCAGCCCGGCTAGCTTGACTCCAAGTGGTGTGGAGTGCCTGGGACCCACGTCTGGGCATCCCCAGCGCACTTAGGGCGGCAATTGCAAAAACAACAAGTGATGGACCGAATGTGGATCAATGTCACACATTCCCCCAGTCAAAAGATCTGGGCCCAAATCCATTGTTTTTTTGCACTCCACACCACCCTGGGTTAGACAATGGCGATATGCAAATCAGCTCTGACCCTGTTGCCCCATGGGAACAGTCCAGTCCGAACTACAAAAGCCATGTCCTTCCCAGAACGGAATCAAGCATCCGTGGACCGGACCGGTTTCGAGGTAACACCTCTCATCAGCCCGGCTAGCTTGACTCCAAGTGGTGTGGAGTGCCTGGGACCCACGTCTGGGCATCCCCAGCGTACTTAGGGCGGCAATTGCAAAAACAACAAGTGATGGACCGAATGTGGATCAATGTCACACATTCCCCCAGTCAAAAGATCTGGGCCCAAATCCATCGTTTTTTTGCACTCCACACCACCCTGGGTTAGACAATGGCGATATGCAAATCAGCTCTGACCCTGTTGCCCCATGGCAACAGTCCAGTCCGAACTACAAAAGCCATGTCCTTCCCAGAACGGAATCAAGCATCCGAGGACCGGACCGGTTTCGAGGTAACACCTCTCATCAGCCCGGCTAGCTTGACTCCAAGTGGTGTGGAGTGCCTGGGACCCACGTCTGGGCATCCCCAGCGCACTTAGGGCGGCAATTGCAAAAACAACAAGTGATAGACCGAATGTGGATCAATGTCACACATTCCCCCAGTCAAAAGATCTGGGCCCAAATCCATCGTTTTTTTGCACTCCACACCACCCTGGGTTAGACAATGGCGATATGCAAATCAGCTCTGACCCTGTTGCCCCATGGGAACAGTCCAGTCCGAACTACAAATGCCATGTCCTTCCCAGAACGGAATCAAGCATCCGAGGACCGGACCGGTTTCGAGGTAACACCTCTCATCAGCCCGGCTAGCTTGACTCCAAGTGGTGTGGAGTGCCTGGGAGCCACGTCTGGGCATCCCCAGCGCACTTAGGGCGGCAATTGCAAAAACAACAAGTGATGGACCGAATGTGGATCAATGTCACACATTCCCCCAGTCAAAAGATCTGGGCCCAAATCCATCGCTTTTTTGCACTCCACACCACCCTGGGTTAGACAATGGCGATATGCAAATCAGCTCTGACACTGTGTGGAGTGCCTGGGACCCACGTCTGGGCATCACCAGAGCACTTAGGGCGGCAATTGCAAAAACAACAAGTGATGGACCGAAGGGTGGTGTGGAGTGCAAAAAAACGATTGATTCGGGCCCAGATCTTTTGACTGGGGGAATGTGTGACATTGATCCACATTCGGTCCATCACTTGTTGTTTTTGCAATTGCCGCCCTAAGTGCGCTGGGGATGCCCAGACGTGGGTCCCAGGCACTCCACACCACTTGGAGTCAAGCTAGCCGGGCTGATAAGAGGTGTTACCTCGAAACCGGTCCGGTCCTCGGATGCTTGATTCCGTTCTGGGAAGGACATGGCTTTTGTAGTTCGGACTGGACTGTTCCCATGGGGCAACAGGGTCAGAGCTGATTTGCATATCGCCATTGTCTAACCCAGGGTGGTGTGGAGTGCAAAAAAACGATGGATTCGGGCCCAGATCTTTTGACTGGGGGAATGTGTGACATTGATCCACATTCGGTCCATCACTTGTTGTTTTTGCTGTTTTTAATTGTGGCCCATGGGAGTACAAATAATGGAAACCACATACCCTTTAGCAAGTTTTAACTTTCACTCGGCTGCCCCCACTACCCTGATCTCATTATTGTGGTATTTAGTATAGCTTTCTCTATAACAAACCATGCCTGAACTCCTCCCTCTCAGTGAGGGGGCTGTACTGTGACTAGGTATAACTGTGCGAGGAGTTTCCGAATGAGGAGGCATGCCAACTATGGTGGGTGAGGGAAATCTTCCTTTTAAAGGGATATTTCATTTTAACTAGGTCTTCATTTGCAACAGTAATCCTCAGAGACCCAAGGGTTTCTTGATTGTGGTAGAAATGCATTTTTACCCCTTCATTGTACGTTTAAGCACAGACCATTGCTTGAAATGTTGTGATCAATGTAGGAAAAATACTCTGTGCACTGAGAAAATGTGTTAAAATAACAGAAAGTTGATACTCTCATTTAATACCTTCTCATACCTGGATTTATCTAGAAGAGAAGTCTGTTAATTTTAGCAGGCTTTTGATACCACAAGGTATAATAAATTAGGGGATCTTTATCTGATATCTTTATCAGTAAATTATCTGAAATTAATTAATATAAATGTTTGCAAGTATTATTTCTAAAGATAAAGGAAGGTCAATATTTGTCTTTTCTAAACTAACCCCAGTGCATATGACTACAATAACCACCTCTCTCAAATCAATATTGTGCTTGGTTTAGTGAGAAAGCTAAATGATCTAGGAGAAACCAGGAACTGGCGTCAGTATTGTTCTCAGGAAGCTTTAAGTTAGAGAGTGAACACATTTTTTAGAATGCCCCAAAAATTGTAATAAAGATATTTCATTATGTTTGGCAAAAAGAATAGGTACATTTCATGACTATATTGAAATGGGAAATAAAATAACAGAAACAAATATTTACACCACATGACAAAAATATTAGAGACTACATTTCAGCAATATAGGAAATACTGAGGTTTATGTATTAATAATCCATTTGGTAAAACTGGTTGCTTGTGGAGTCAGCACACTACTGTGTCTGCGATTGCTTTTAAATAAGGCATTTTTAATGCACCCCATTTTACTTTCAGGTTCACAAATGTTCCCTTGGGTTACTACCTCCTGTTACTGTTTTTCAGCCCACATATGGTTTCAAAGCTTAATACATACCTTAAGGATGTATTATATATTCAGAAGGGACACTATTAACAATCCCCTTCCAAATTCTGAATTGTTAAATGGGCTTAGTACATTTCAAAAAGGGGGTTAGCATTTGCAAACTCTGTGAGTTACCGAACCAGTGGATTTTTGAACAATAAAACCCTTGGTACATGAGGCAATGTTTCTCAATTCCCTCCAAATTAAGTTTGCTAATAATGTTAGTTGAATGATAACCGGTGCACATACCTATTTTGTGATAGTGTTGCTTCAGATCAAATAAAAATCATCACACGTAACTCTTACACAATACTTAAAGACAGAATTTCTGACATCCAGCTTTAATGTTTTGTTAAGTATATTTGCAAATGTTGTCACTTAAACAGGAAAGCATCTAACGCGGTCTCTGGACATAAATTGGATGTAATTATAATCTTTAGATACATTTTCTGAGTTTTAGGACTAATGTGTATCTTCTGGGTTTACTCTAAACCACTATAATAAACATATTCAATCCTTTTAGATTTGATCTGTTGTACTGGTTTCTATTGCAGACAATAATCTAGATTTAGACCAAGGATCAATTCTACCCATGGCTTTTAAAATCTATTTTTCATTGATCTCTTTTAGTGTTATTGCAAATAAAACTGTAATAGAACTGATATTGCCTTGTCAATTTATTGAACACACTATGGAGTTAAAATCTGAATAGATTAGATCCACAAGCATTGCCTGACCACTGTATTTTACATCAATAGATTACTAATCAGCACATTTTCTCTAAGTACAATTCACTCATCTTCAATTTTTCGCGGTGCTCGTGCTGGGTCTGTTTGAACTCTTTTAAAATACGACATTTAAATGTCCAAAAGTTCAGGAACTCTAGTTTCAAGCCTGGTCAAACCTTAATGAATGCTATACCTAAAGATGCCCTTCGGTTCCTACATTTTATTGTGCACCATGATTCAGAAATGGAACAAAATAATTGTTGGCGACTTTAACGTGCATATCTGTGGACACCCGACATCGTCAACTTTGGGCTCTCTTGGTTGTGCTAACAGGTCAGGCCTTCACTTTGTGCACTGCCCACGAGGCTCTAACATGAACAATCTAATTGACGGTCTGGACCTGAGAATTGCAATGTCCCTGAAAGAGGACTCCTTTATTTACGAAACTCCAACTTATAAAGGGTCAGAGCAAGGATCTTTTATTTACCATATACTCCTATCCGTCGACATGGCAATTTCAGCTATAAATTTTAATATCCATGAAAGTATTCACAGTGACCATAACCCGATCTCTGTGGAAGTTAAAAATGGACTGTTTGAACTCCGTAAAAACCGTAAAGACCCGGGTGTCCTAAAACTAATTAATGGTAACCGTCGACTAAAGTGGTCCTCAATAAACAGTGATGCCCTACTTGAATCCGTTAAACTGAGTTGTGATCAAGAACTCACCCTTTGCACCTCTAATACCACACCTCCGGATCTCATATCTGCCTTTGCTGTGCTGACTCGAAGAGTCGATCAACTACTCTCAGTACCATCAAAGGGACTAAACGAACAACAGCCAAGATGGTTTGATCACACCTGCTCAAGAGCCAGTCGACAACTAAAAATGGCTCTTAAGAATAAACCAAGGGATCCGACATTAATTAAAATCTTGCGCTCCGAATATAAATCTGCTTTGGCATCCCGTAAAAAGGTTATAAAGGCAAACATATGGGAATCTCTACTTTATCCATCTATCCTGGGCAACAGCTCCAAGTTTTGGAGCATAATCAACAAACCGATGTTCGATGATCCTGACGCTGCCACCATCGGTACTGGCATACCTGAAGATGAGTGGGTCTCCCATTATAGCGCAATTTTTAAGAGCGAAGATACTTGGCAAACACAAGCTCCGACACTTCCCGTAGAAACGCCGCTGTTGTTCACGGACAAGAAAGTGGAAAGGGGGATTCGCTGTCTAACTAGTAACAAAGCCCCGGGCCCAGATGGTCTTCCCCCAGACTTATTCAAATCTAACGTCCCCTTCTGGGCTCCAATTCTTACGGCGGTGGTTAACGCTGGAGCCGCTACCGGGGCTCCTAAGTCTTGGGGAGCCTCAACCATTGTACCCGTGTACAAGAAAGGAGACAGAAGCAATGCAGCCTGCTATAGGCCAATCTCCCTGATCAACTCAGTCGCTAAGGTTGTTGGTGGGATCATCCTAAATAGGTTGTCCGTTTGGGCCAAAAACAATAAAGTTATGTCACCAGTACAATATGGCTTTAGACCAGGACATTCTACAATAACACAATGCCTGAATCTATGCCTAATTAGTGGCAAATATACTTTGGCCAGAAACGGCACACTAAATATGGCCTTTATGGACCTTTCATCGGCCTTCGATTGCGTTGACAGAAGTAAACTTTGGGATGTCCTGCTGAAAATGGGGGTTGAAAAAAACTTAATCAACTTTCTGGCCGACCTCCACAGCGACACACAAGCAAATGTGCGGTACACCAAAGACTTAAAAGTAACCAGAGACTTCAAAATAAATCGAGGGGTTAGACAGGGCTGTATTTTAGCGCCCTTTCTTTTTAACCTTTATATTAACGATCTAGAGGAGCATCTTTTAAAAACAAACACGGACTACCCATACATAGGGAAACGGGGCGTTCCTGTCCTGCTCTATGCTGACGACGCCGTCCTTATCTCCAGAACTGCACTTGGCCTTCAAACTCTACTGGACTCCTTTTTTCATTTTATGAACTCACGAGGCCTGAGCATTAACAACTACAAGTCATACGTCATGAAGGTAGGATCTGGGTCCAAAAAGTCTTACCCACTTTCTGTCAATGGGGAAAAAATGCCTACTACAACAACCTTCTCATACCTTGGCGTATTGTTTGACAGTAAACTTACATGGGGACCCGCATTAAAGAAAAAGAGAGGAGACCTAATAAGGACCAACGCTGCAATAACTGACTTTGCACGTAAAATGGGTAATACACCAGTGGTTGCGCTGATGAAACTATACCAAGCCAAAAGCATATCAGTTGCCTGCTATGGGAGTGACCTTTGGGGCTTCTTACCTATGGCCGACCTAGCAACCACTGAAAACAGTTTTTTAAAACAAGTTTTATGTTTACCAAAGAGCACGGCCAACTACTCTACCCACGAGGAACTGGGCATGCCTTATTTAGAGGACAAAATTGCGGTAAACCCCCTCCTGTGCTGGCTAAATTGCTGGATGAACAATGAAATACCTTTCACCCAGAACATTTTATCGGAAGCACTTAACTGGGAAGGGAAATTCAAGATACCCTGGATAAAGTATATTCGAAACTGTCTTCAAGATTTGGGCAGGATGGACATATTCTTAACACCACTATTAGTAACAAAGCGAGATGTAATTTTTGTAAAGGACACCTTTTTAATGACTCGCCAGATGGTCAGGGAAGAGGCCGAATTGAAGAAGGGCAGCGTGATGAGTCATACTTTAACTAAATCATGTATTCAAATAGAACCATATCTATCCTGGCCCATCTCCAGATATGAGCGCTTTTTATTGACTAGATTTCCTTTTGATTTATTCCACCTGTTGCTAGCCGTGCCCAGTGGAGCCCACAAGGGACAAGTGTTGCCAGCTTGCGGCTGCGACAATAAGTCTCTGCAAGACCTGGCGCACTTTTTATTTATATGCTCCTATTACACGTTACCACGAAAAATGTTTTTAAAACCTCTTTTTAAAAAATTGAATTTTGTGCAAATAAGGCCCGCGCTAATTTATCTTAAAATGCTGCACAGTGAAAGCACTTTATATGTATGCAATTTTCTAAAAACAGCCCTGAGATTTAGAAAAAGTATGGAAGGTTAACAAGTGTCTGATAAACTGCACTTTCACATTTGCACGAGCTGTGATAGGCTATCATTCTACTGTCTTATATCTAATCTTTTTAACTGATGAATTGTTTATACATGTGTTTTTTTCTGTACTTTTATGACTGAACTTACCTTCAGCCGAATAAAGAAACTTTGAAATTGAAATTGAGTGCTTGCTGCTAGGCTATGGAACTCTCTTCCCGTCCATATCCGTGCGATTGACGGACTCTTGGCTTTCAGGAAGGCTGTTAAAACTTTCCTCTTTCCTTTGGATTCCTAGGGTTGTTGTGTTTTTGTCCCTGGTATTGCTTTGGTCCGGTTTTCTGTCCCTGGTGCATCTGTGCGCTCTACAAATCCGGATAACATAACATAACATAACATATACAAGCATCAATGTACATTTACAAGGTGCAGACAATCTCCTACCTGAGCAGAGACCTGCACAGATATGTCCAGGTTCTCTCCTCTCCCTGGGGCTGGGCAGATCTGGTGTCTTGGGGGGGAGTCTGTGAGGGTCGAAAGATGAAGGTAACTGCTCACCAGACACGGCTCCTTCCTCCTCTGCAGCAGGCTGAACACACCAGGAGAGGCCGGGAGTGATGTCAGCACCGCTGCTGGTGTTGTCTCTGCCGCCGCTGACCCGGATGAGCAGGCCTTCTCCCTTTCATCCAATGTGCAGCTCAGTGGGTTTCATCAGCAGGCGAGGAGGAGCAGCCTCCAGCAGTGAATACATTTCACACAAACAAGCATTTTTACCTGTAAAGACCTGGGACTTCAGATGTAAGGCCGTGCAGCACTATGAGCCACCTGAGGCCTACCAAGCCACTGCTCACATCAATCACAGACCCGTCCAAAGTCAGGCATGGCGGGCCTCAAGACAGACAGGGTTGAGAGCCGGAACCCTGGGGAACCGAACCACGACCGACCAGAAGCACGCGCAAGTCTAGAACCCACTCTACCCCATGACGGAGAACTCGTATAGCGCTTATGCCGTGATACTGCTCTCATCGATCATCTTCGCCGTGGGCCTCATCGGCAACCTGTCCATCATGTGCATCATGTGGCATAACTAGTCTGGGTGCACTGCTGACCAGACGGTCACGGACCGGGAAGAGACAGCAGTCTGAACTTGTCTAGTCCAAGTAAGTGTTACTTAAGTTACATCAGCCCAACGGGCAAAGTGCTGCGCGTCAGGCAGAGCCGTGACTGACTTAGAACTGTGCAGTCAGTTTATTATTGTACGTTTGTGTCAGTACAGCTGCGGAGCGGCACGAGTCTGTCTGATCATCAACAGAAAAAATTATTTCACAAACAATAGCATCTGGAGGCAGTTACGTGATTGCTGTTTAAACGCTGCCGCCCGGCCCTCCGCATCCAGCACGCTCCGTCCTCACTTACTCTACTTAGACACTTACACACAGTCACACAGCAGAGGCGCTTTCGACTCCCCCCCCCCCCCCACCCCCCTTGGCCTCCCACTCGTAAATAACAATCGCATAAACTAACTTTGCCCGTCTGTGATTTAAAGCGTTAGGAAATTCCTCAGCCCACCTGACCTATGTGAAAAAATCCCTTACTTAGCCTATACTTCATGGCAATATCATTTTTGGAAAAGCCTCATGTTAGCCACAATTTCGTACCTTGACAATTGACAGGCAATTAATTATTACGTCGTTTGCAGACGAAATAAGAGTCTGTGTTTTAGAATAGCGCGGTTGAAATGAAGCATCACTCTTTTCTGCACCAATAATAACACTCTCCGTGCAGCTGAGATTTGTATAATTGTACAGAGCACACATTTGCAAAAGAGATTCTGAGTAACTGGCCCGTCTATATTTCTTGACGCACTGGCCTCTAAAACTTCCTTTTTGTCTGCTGCACAGTGTTGTTCCACGAGTGAGGTCTTGTCAAACTAAGCAAGTGTCTCTCAGCCCCATCAAACTTCCTTCTCATGTGTCTTCTTTGCCGCCATTAGTTTAAAAATGAAGTTATATTAGCAAGAGGTTGTAGGTTAGTGACCTTTCATTTCAGTCGTTCCCATTATTTTCAAAATATGTTTAGAGCTTCTCGTTGTTCAAAATATAGGAATGTCTGAGTTGGTCCCCCCCCCCCGTAACCCTTGCTCGGGTGCTGCGCAGTGGGAATGTAGTCTCAGTCCTGCACGCAGGCGCAGTTGTTAATCGATAGGCAATCTTCAGCTGTGTCTGTCCCCAGCGCATGCGCAGTTGTTAATCACTAGGCAATCTTCAGGTGTGGTCAGTCCTCCGCACATGCGCAGTTGTTAATCAATATGCAAATTTAGGAAAGCCCATCCTCAGCGCATGCGCAGTTAATGCAAAGCCTCTAACTCGCGCTGATAGGTTGTTTGGCACAGGCGCCATTGACAGGTCCCTGGGTGTCCGGGTGGGTCTGGGACAAGGTGTCTCAGTTTCTAGTTCCTCGGGGCCCCATGGCGGGTGTTTGAAGAGTGGATACTGTTAAACAGAATTTCAAAGCACCTGGCTTCTTGTTCGAGGTATAGGTGAGTGCATTCGGTCTTCTCATTTTTTCTGCTCAATGTAACAAAATGTTTACAATAGGAACTGATTCTAGTGTTATTTCTTACAGCTCGATGTTTCCACAAAGCAAATGGTGCAAGCACATTAGTTGTGAAGTGTTCACAGCTCTGGGGCCTATTTCCTTTAAGTGCTTAACTCTACAAGATGCCTACACTGCAGAGTTATCAACATTATTTAGATTCTAATGGGAGAACTGTGAAAAGTAGTACATTCTACCTGGTCTTTTCTCACTGGTGCATTGCCCCAACCCCGAGAAAGATGTGTGTTCGCGCCCTTGGATTTGTAAGCGCTGGACATGTGTATTGACCTGCCATTTGCACATTTGAGTCTAAATGACCAACCTGTGGCCTGCTGAGTTATGTGCCACCCTCTTTGTTTTATCAAAAATATATGTTTTGCTTTAGCACGAAAATGCAAAAGGTGCACATGGAAAAGAGTTTGTTTTAAAAAGGTCGATATTGCTCATGGTAAATTGAAACTACCATTTGCAATGCAATAGGTCTCGCGTTTACCAGAGTTTCGTAAATGCGACACCTATTGCATTGCAAATGCCTGTTTGTAAAAACTCCCATGCAGCGCAGAAACTTTAATGTTGTCCGGACCCCTTTTCTTAGACGAGCCGTCTCTAAAGAAAGGGGTGGGTCGCCATTAAAGTGAAAGAGCAGTATGGGGCGCTTTTACAAAACAATCATTTGCAATGCAATAGGTCTCGCATTTACACAAGTTTGAGCTATTGACATTAAAAATAACAATGCCTTTTATTTTTGATTCGTTTTTAAAACGTAAATAAAAAGCATTGTCATTTACAATACCAATACCTTAAACTCGTGTAATTGCGAGACCTATTGCATTACAAATGCTTGTACATAGATTTGTTACCGGAAACAGGCTGTCTTTTACTCAATGCAAACATGGAATGGGAGACAGATGCATTGATACAAAAACAGTCAGACACATCAACACAGCTCCCATTTAACGTCACAGCTACACCTGCCAAAATTTGCGGTATTTCATTTCTTTCTTTTACCAATCAAGGGCATAACGTATGCAAAATGAAGCCGCATCTACTGTAGTTAAATTAAGTAAGCCATCCCTTTCCTCGGGGCAGGAAAACAGTGCAGCAGAAGAGAAGTGCGCACATGTGGCTGCTGTTAACCTGCTGCTCGCGGGTGTCTCCGCTCCAGATACAAGCTTCCTAGGACCGGTTTCTGGCATTTCAGCCGTCTTACAAAAGGGGGTAGTAATGGACTGCTTTGTTTAGCTGAAATGCCAGAAACCGGTCCTAGGAAGCTTGTTTCCGGTCCAGGGAAGGCATGGCTTGGCAGTTCGGGCTGGACTGTTCCCATGAGGCACAGGGTCAGACCGATTTGCATATGGCCATGTCTGAACTGGGGTGGCAGAGTGGGCTAAAGAACAGTGATGGATTAAACCGAGATCTGTTGACTGGGTGTGAGTGTTTGATTGGTTCAGATGCTCCGTCCATCACCACCCCCTTTTGTACCCATTTGAAACCAGGCATTTTCCCCGATATTATGCCACTCCCTTCATGGTGACATCACTCTTTCTGCATGTGCTTCCAGGGTGAGCAATGTTCCTCGCCCCGGCCAGCACATGCGCAGGAGGTCTCTGACCTGCTGTGCCCTAGTCATCGTCCGTCCCTTGACGAAAAATAACAAAACAGTCAGAGTCAGACTGACTGAATTTAATTTGTGACACACGGGGAAGTGAGCAGTTCATTGATTTGACGCCGCTGCATTGTGTGCGTGTGGTACGTGTCTCTCTTGTCTTCCTCCCCGTCCAGACTCCCGAGGCTAGTGGGGCAACGCCCCATTCGCCCCTATGCACCAACCGCCACTGCTTATACCACGTGCAATTCATCCTCCCCAAAGCCAAGCCTCAAGAATTCCTGGGTGTGAAGGGCGGCTGATTCTGATTGGGTGCTTGATAGTTTTCCAGAAACTCATGTTCTTGATTGTTCATGTTTGTCAGTAGTTAATTAAACATGCCCAGGGGTTTTATCTCTTCAGTTGACAGAAGCTACAATAAAAGTTTATTTGTCGTTGCAAAAAAATATGAACGGCTGACGAGCCTTTGTCTGTCAAAGAATGGAAGGGCTGGGGAACTGTCAGTCATTAACTAGTTGCACACCTATGAGCCCATAGGTGTATCTCCCATGGCACCAGTATTCAATGCTGTATGTAGACGTTCCCTGACGAAGGTGATAGTATTCACCGAAATGCATTGGAACAAACAGGATTGTTGCTACATGTTATGTACCAAGAAATAAAGTGAAACAATTGAAACAATTTGAAATACAATTCATTTTGAAAAGACATAACTTTCGTTTGAAACTTTTTTGGATTATAACTTCAGCTGGACATACAGCATTGAATACTGGTGCCATGGGAGATACACCTATGGGCTCATAGGTGTGCAACTAGTTAGTATTTAGACACACACTCCAGGGGGGGGAGTGATTTCCATGTCAGCACGGTAAAAGCTTTTCAACAAGAAGGCGGTGCACATCCCTTTTTCCATAAAGAACTGTCAGTCATCTCACTGCTAAGCAGAGCCATGTCATGCTTCACCCTCCTTCAGGCCTCTGATTTTAACCAACATCGCTTAGAACACTGGGACTTTAGAGCCCATCCTTTTAATGAGGGAAACAAAACTACAAGTCCCATAAGCAATAGTGGTGGAAGGTGTCACGCATAACCTAGGACAACATCGGATTCAGCACATCCAGTTCCATTTGTTAAGTATTTGACACAACATTGAAGTTATAATCTTTGTTTTTTATGGTCATGAGTCACCAGGATACTAAAACTGTCTTTTATTTTCAAGGTCAATTAAGTAATGGTCACCAGCTTGGAAGCTCAGTTAATTCTTCAGTATTTGTCATTGATCTCAATGTGTGGCTGGTTTGGGTCTGCCCCCTGCATCGTTCCCGATAACTCACACAGGTAAGGAGCTTGTAGCAGCAACATGATAACCCCATACTCGTCTGTAAGAAGTGCGCTCCGAGGCAGGTATCCGATCATTTTTGTGAAACAAGCAAGCACCAATATCTGCTATGTACATTTGTTAAAATAAAACACAATCAATTCAATTCAAAATATACTTTATTCGGCATAAAGCAATACCATAAAAGTACAGTGTTAAAAAACAATATCTCATACATTATAAAAACCATACTAAAAACCTGTTTAACAACAATACATAAAATATGTAAATGAATCGACACGGGGATCATCTTATAGAAATGACAAGGAGGTACCCGGTTAAAAATGTTTCATCCATAGTATAGTGCAAATCGGAGCAAATATTGAACACACAGGACCATTATTCCTCCCCTCTACTGGTTCTGAGTTTCATCGCTAATCTTAGAAAATTTACTACACAGAAAAGTTTTTAAAGGTTCTAATGACAATTTCAGAAACAGTAGGACCACCTTAACTTGTTTGAACTTGGCCTTCCTTAAAATACCTTTTAAAAATAGTCGCCTAGGGTAAGCGTAAAATGGGCATAGTAGGACCAAATGGAGCGTATCCTGTGGAGACCGTTGGCCGCAGCCACAGGGGCCCTTACTCTCCAAATGCTTTGTATACCCTGCTGGAACCGCCAAAGTATGGTGTAACAAATCTAGCCTGAAACGGGTCATGAGAAATCTGTCTTGAGGATTGTAAATAAGACACAAATAAGGTTCCATGCCAAGGCACGACTTTGTTAACTGATGAGTTCTTACTGATGGCTTAGTCAGCTCTCTTGCTTCCCTATATGACTTGGCTCTGTTTAAACATTCTGAATAAATACGGCCCTTATCCTTAGATAGCAATTTGGTCGGGTGGGTAAAATATTCAACACATCCCAGGGCTAACAGGTTTTCCTTGATGTGTCTAATCCAAGGAATATTGTAACCCCGTGCTCGTGCAATGCAGTCTGATATTGTTTGTTGACTTAACGCCGCCTCTGGGTTTGTCTATACCTTAATCCAGCAGGCGAGGGGCTTCCATTGCAGCCTATCGCACAGACGGTTTATACCCAGTTCCTCATGAACTATGTTGGAGGAAATGCTTTGTGGGACTTTCAGTACCCGCCTCAAATATTTGTTTCCTTCTATTTGTAACTTAAGCGGGTCTATAAAGCCCCAGACCTCACTCCCATATAAAACTTTGCACAGCTTACAGAACTGTAGAGGTTCAGGATTTGTTCCAGAGACCATCGCCCTAGCCTCTTTGCAAAATTCATAGTTGCCCCTGTTGAGTTAATTAGTTTATTGCATTTCTCCTCCACAAGGGCTTTAAAACTAAGGCGACTGTCGAACATGATCCCCAGATATGAAAATGACTTGACCTTTTCCAGTCCCTGTGTGTCTATTGTATACTTAGTTTTGCTGGATCGTCCTTTCTCTACCTCCATAACATATGATTTGGTGCGGTTCGGTGACAAATGTAAGCTATCCATAAAATGGACAAAGCCATCTATGAGGCGCTGCAGTCCACGCGCAGTGCGGGCCAAGAGTACCACGTCATCTGCATACAGTAACACCGGTATCCCTCTCCAACCTATCTGCGGGCAGTCCACCCCTAGAGCTACCAGCGCCTGGGTCAAACCATTTATATATAAAGTAAAGAGGAAGGGTGCCAAAATACATCCCTGCCTCACTCCCCTTGAGCATGGGACGTGGTCTGTGACTTTTCCCTCCTTATCATATCTGACCTGGGCAGAAGTATTCTGATGCAGTGTCCGTAATATATTTACCAGACCAGGGTCAACTCCCAAGGTCCCCAATAGTCCCCACAATTTCTTCCGATTTACTCGATCAAATGCCGCGGTGAGGTCCATGAAAGCCATGTACACCGTCCCCTCACTGGCTACGGTGTACTTGGCTGCCAGGAGAAATAAATTAAGGCATTGATCTGTGGTGGAGCGGCCCTACCTAAACCCATACTGGGTATCCGTAATGATCTCATGTTCCTCCCCCCCAATCAATCAATCGGTTAAGAATGGCCCTACCTAGCACTTTCACGGTAACATCAATGAATGAAATAGGCCTATAGCATTGAGGGCTATTTCTGTCCCCTTTTTAGGTCGAGCAGACCTACCCTCAATGCGTGAGCATTGATGGTGTCTGCTTCAGACCTAATGTGGCCCGTATTTGGGAATGTGGACACGAGAGGGTGCACAAGCGCAGATTTGCTCAGATTTGACCTCGTGAGCGCGCACGTCACCGTGCCCCTCTCGTGCCTTACATTCCCGTGCTCACACAGCCAGCCCCCACACCCTTGCACACAGGCACATGTACACGCAGGCACACACACAGGTACAACACATGCAGGCACATACAAGCGCACCCCCCCCCCGCCCGCCGCCACCCCCCTACCCCCCGCCTACATACGCACACACACATACTCCCAACCCCGCTCACCGGGCACACGCATGGCTTCTATCATTGGGGAGGGTGGGGGTGGGGGGGGGCGGCACCGGCACCGTGCCCCGAGGCCCCCCCTCACCGGGTCTGCTATACTCTTCCCCGTCCCACAGCCTCACAGCACTCCAAGACTGCAGGCACCGCCACTGTCACGAGCCGCAGGGAGCGCCGACGTGCACGCTCACGGCGTCACGCTCCTGCCCTCTCGCGTCTCTTCTGCGCACGTGCATTTAGTTTGGCCAGCTACTAACGCGGCCTCGCAGCAATTTCTGTGGCGCTCTCTTTCTTATCAACCACCTTCTTCCAAAGACGTTATGCCCCCGTTCCGTACAAAATACGGTGACTCTTTCAAGCCTGAGTGTACGGGACTCTGACCGACAGATCGGCGCCTTGCAGTGCTTTCCCAGCGCACGCTTCGAGATCGGTGAGTTTAACAAGCATGGCTGTCTCATGTGGACATTGTGACCATACCATGCGTCCCTGCTAGTTTTTTTTAACCCTCCCACTTTGCTCTCCTGAAATGTTGGCATGTATGGAAACCAGACACATCCGCTGAAATGCCACCCGTCCCCTGCCAGGAACAGATAATCTGGGCCCGGCTTGGAAGGACGTAGCGCGACTGAGCGTCAGATCAGCCTTTAATCGAGAACCGCACCAGAGGCAGCTACGGATGCAGGGGGCGTTTGATTGCTCGTGTTTTCAGTCTACCCTTCACATTTCTCGCTGTGTAAGCAAAATGCTGTCACTGTGTTATACAACACCTCCTTATATCCTCGGGCTGGGGCACAGCAGAAACCTGCCCTGCGCTTAAGCGTGATTTGCAGGTTCAGTCTTTCAGTGAATTTGTAGTGACTTAAGTAACACGCACTTAGTTTATTCGCCTCGCCCCCAAAGCCTAGCAAATGGTATGTGTCATTTCCGAGTTACTTCTGTTTCTCCGTGGTTGGTTCTCGGCTGTGTGCACATGGGCTCCGAGCTGGACGTGCATACGTTTGTGTAGACCCATTTTCCAGTCCTCCCTTTATATGTGTGTGCATGGAAATATGGACCTGGTATTTGTATCACCAGACCTACCCAGAAGGCAGCGTGGCTTTGTACTCTATCCAGGCCAGAGATCTAGTCATCAAGAGATTGGATGGAAGCTGGGGTCCTGTGCAGAGCAGGTCTCAGCACTGCCTTTATATTGAAAGTCGGGTAGTTTTATGACACACCTGTGGCACAGGTCAGCTATGTGGGATTTCTAACCAGACCGTTACACAATCAAGGGTGTCTATTGTCCCTCCAACTCTTCCTTTTATCATTGGAACCCTTTTCAGCAGATATTCGGTTCCCAGCAGATATCGGTACATTCAGGAAATAAACACAGCTGCTGGGCAGGTAAAATCCTTCATGATGCCATATTGTTGACCCTTACTAACGTGCACAGTTTGATGCCTAATATGATGACAGCGATCCACTCCTTTTCCCAGGTCTTTTGGTATAAAATCAATAAGTACAAATGTGACGCAGTACCCATGACCGGTGCCACTGAGATGGATAGTCTGTGCGGCTATCGTATGTGCTGGATTTCCAGGGCTCTGAAATCCTAGGGTGTCTCGTTGAATAGAGGATTGGCGGTGTGGTTAAGACAGGGCTCGAGTCGGGATACCACGCGGGTGGACGGCGTCCCCCCACTTATTTTACCGGGGGGATGTCATCCTCCATGCCAAACAGCTGGACTTAACTCTTTGGCCTCTCTGGGACGAGGAGCTCGGCACCTTTCGTGACGTCACTTCCTGTCGTGACGTCACTTCCGGTGACAGCGTCCCCCCACTTCTTTTTTCAGGACTTGTGCCCTGGGTTAAGACGACCTCAACCCACTGATATCCTGTACGTGCCACGATTTCTCCTGCTGGCCTCTTCTTTGCTTTTCCTTATGGGTTCAGGTTCTAATGATTAAGATGCCAGGGTTGCCACTTTTCACTTATCTGTTGTTCGGGATGTTCCTCCTGCTCACTCACAAACAACTCGACGCAGATAGGCAACAGTATTAAATGATTTGTCTGGGGAGGCTCCGACCTGAGGTTAGGTCCGCCACACCACCTATGGATCACTGCAGCAGCCTCATATGTGCGGTTATTACTTGGCTAAGTATCCGCCGCAAGTGGTGTATTTTCTTCCAAGACCTGTCTAGGTGTCATTTTGCGGGGCACGCATACATAGGGACACTACTCTTGTCTAACTCAATACCGAGAACCATTCCTATTCAGTGGAACAGTGCGCACAAGCTACTGGGAGTCAGCCTGCTAATATCATGTGGCACGACAGTATGGTGTAATGCAGACACATGCATAGGAGGAGGCTGTATACTCCTTTGAAAGTGCTGCGGCAAGAACGCTATTTTGTGTCTGGAACAACTGTTTTAGAATGTCGGACCGAAGGCCTTTCATGACCCTGCATGAAGTTCGGGTGGCTGCGCCTGAACAGATAGGCAACTAGCACCTTAGGCCCTGACTCAGTGTCGTTGCCTGGATCACCAATTAAAGAATGCTTCTTTAAACGGGGGTCCTTTGAAGGTGTGTTGCCAGGTATATACAGCGTATTGATAGGTCACGTCCTCCAAACAGACAGAACAAGCCTTCAGATTCTCATTTTAAAGTTTTACCTAACTGGTCCACCTTGAAACTCCATAAAGGTGGGCTACTTCCCTGTTGTGGCTGCTGGCGGCGTACACAGCTGGACTGTGATGCATATACTCTGGCAGTGCCCCAACCCCTTTCAGTGAATGACAATTAATGTAAGAGTGGTGGCCTGCTTAAGAACAGCAAACCACCATCCTTGCTTTTTCTCGCCCAATTAATGCTACTTTACCTGACCTTGCCCCGCTGCTCGGTACATGGAGATCCTATACTAGGGTCCCACACCCAGAGGACTCGCCTGAATTCTAGCACTCATGTCCAACATATCTCACTACATTTTACTGTATTTTGCACTGTTTGCCAGCCCCTATCTGGACTCTAGAATAGGTAATCTATATCTCACTTGGGGGTGGCAGGACAAATAGAGAGCCCACACTGGCAATTACCGCAGTTGGAGGAAGGCCACGTCTTGTCTCAATGAGTCATTTATAAGGAGTAGCCTCGTGGCTGGACCTTTCTCGGTGATGTTTTCCAATTTCATCCCTGATCTGCAAATATAGCTGTAGTCGAGTGAAGGATACAAAAACCCGAGACAGTGCCCAGAAATATGGGGTCGCAGCCCGGAGTTACTTGTGATGTTCCTGATGGGGGTAAACATTTTTTTCCTTCGGGCTCATTTCCCCATTAAATCAGAAAAAAACAGTTTCTGGTCACAAAGTGTGGTGTGGTATGGAGAGTGATCATACTCAGGAGCCCTAATGCTACTCTTGGTTTGGCCTATGCAAGAGGTCAGTGAACACTGAAATGCACAACATTGTCAAAGCCAAGAGGTTTCACATATAGGAGATCTATTGGCTTTCTCATTATTTCTATTTTTTTTTTACACAACCAATCAACGCTTCTCCTAGGGACGATGAAGCTGAACGATACAGACTATGTGCGAGCTGTGCAAAACTCAAACCTACATAATGCTATACAAAAATAGTATTCATTAAAATATCACTGCATACCTCTCATAACATGAATAAGCATAGCATACACAATATAAAGAAAAGAAAAAATATTACAATTTTAGTTGAATTGAATACAATAAAATTAACGAGCATTAAAGCTAATTTCTTGCCACGTTTTGGTTTGAAATAACAGAAAAAGATATATTCAACACCATATGACGTGATTAAACAAGCCGCCGCCGCCACCGTCACCCCCAGTACCAACACATATTGCATTATAAATGCTATAATTGTCACATTTACGAAAGAAAAAACTATTGGCATTGTAAATGACAAAGCTATTAATTTCGCTATTTTCAAAACTAACTCATAAATAAAATATTTGTCATTTACAATACCAATAGCTCAAACTTTCCTAATGCGAGACCTATTGCATTGCAAATGCTTGTTTAAATATGGGGACTATTGTGGCCGTAGACCAGGATATTGGCATCATTGTTTGCACTGCGGTATTTATTACTCTGGTGAGTATGGGCACCCAGAGTTCTTTCTGGCTTAAGAGGAGATCTGGTGGAATCCCATCAGGTCCTGGCACCTTATTACGGGTTAGCCCCTCAATCCCCGCCTTTATTTCTCCCAAGGAAAAGATAATCTGGGGTGGGTTCACACTTTCCAGTTCTCAATGCTACCATGGTTATACAGGCCCTTGTAATGCTCAAACAAGGTTTCTGGGAGGATGTGGCAGGCCAGCTTGGGTTTATTTGAATCCTGAAAGCATGGTTCATTAACAACTCTCCAAAAAGCAGTCGAGTCCTTTGTCTCAGCCGCTTCTCTCAAGTTTTCCCATGCCTGGTTCTGCAACACGGTTCTGCGGCATCTTAGTGTTTTATTGTACCTAGCCCTGCAGCTTGATACCTTCCCTCTGTCCCTAGGTACGCATTTCAGAGCCGAGTTCAGATCCCTCAAGGCGAGGGTGCAGTCATGATCGAACCACCTTGGTGCACTGTGTTCCTTGTTGATCTACCTGCTACTAAGTAAGCCATCTATTTCTTTGGCTGCTCCCTCAGATGCCTTGATCAGGTCTGCGCCCTCAACCTCCAAGTCCAAACACTTTCAAACATTGGACTCGGCCTGTGTCAGTAAGATTCTGTAAAATGCCTCACTGTCCGTGTTGACCCACCTTAGTCTCCTACCTTGGTCAGTGGCTTTAATCAAACCTCTGGCCCCCCTACGCTGTGATAGAAGTACCGCATTTGGATCTATGATGCACAGGAGAAGCGGGTTATGGTCGCTGAAAATGCTAACCTCTATCTCAAACTTTGTAACCTAACACTTTAACATGGGTGTAACGAAAATAAAATCAATTATAGTGCCCTTCGCCCTGCCTTTGAAAGTAGGGGTGACCGTGCTATTGCCCTCCCCACCAATCAAATCCATGGTATATGTTAGGGCATGCCTGCCCAGGATCTTATTCAGCGCTACTCCTTCCCTTGTGTGATTCAGGCGCCACCCCTCTACAATCGGGCAAGCCGACCAGTTCCCCTCATTCATTCTTAGGAAGGGGCATGGGTGACAATTAAACTCCCCTGCTAATACTAGCTGGGAGCACAGTGCCCCTTCCTCCTCCATGCCTGCCAGCCGAGCCCCTAATTCATTTAGGCTTCGGAGAGTTTGTCGTGGAGTAATGGCATTTTAGAAATTTACAACAGTTAAATTAAAACACTTATTATGATATGTGAGTCCCAGTGTGCAGTCCCCCCTTGCCCTCCCCGGCGCTGACTTACGTGCTGGGACGAAAAATATTTTGTAGCCTTCTATTGCCTGGGTGTTACTATGTACCTCCCATGTTTCTTGTAGGAGGATTATTTGATGTTTCTTAATATACGTTAGCCAGTTTTGATTTTTGATTTTTGAGGCTAAGCCCGCTACATTCCAGGATATGATCTTAATCTCTCCCACTATTTGACTGCCTGCCGTGACTGTTGTAGGGTTAGTGGGCATTACAGGAACTTCACCCAAATTCCCTGCATCTTTCTCCACATTTCTCCCACCGGGCTCTATAACTCTCACATTGGCATTGAAATCATCTGACTGTGTGCGCCCTGGACCTTTATTGTCTCCTATTATGAGTGACCCCTCCCCCCCTCGTGCTTTCTCGTCTTTCAACCCCCCCACCAGTCAATCTATTTCATTTAGGGCTGAAGCACAGTGGAGAGGTGCAAATCGGTTAATGAGTAAAGCTAGCTGCCCCCTCCCATCTGATGCAATCCTATTCCTCCTATGGTCACCTTGCATATTCCTAGGGGCCATATCTCTATAGAAAAAAGCCAAGGGGAGCAGTCTGATACTGGACCCTCCATCCCCTTGGTATTGACCCCTGGATTGACTATGGAGGAGCTCATTGACTAACTCTGGATACCTGAAATTCAAAATCACACAATCACCCGCAAAGCTCTTTCTGCTACTTCCGAACCAAGCCACCCTCCTTGCCATCAGAATATGTCTGTGTTGTGTGATATTGAAACCCGTGTTTTTGACTAGCCAATGTGCTGTCTTGTTAAATAGAGTGCGAGGGGATTCCTCCCTCTAATCCCCGTTAGTAGGAACCCCTACAAGGACCACTGTGTAGGGGCTGGAGGCTGGGGGGAGATCCAATGTGAGTAAACTCCTAGTGCTCGGCACAGCGTCCGCTATTGTTAACTCCTCATTACTGACTATTGCCCTTCTTCCCTCCGAGCCCCTCTGGGCTGTGTCAGGACAAACCGTATAAGTTGGCCCCATTCTTTTTATGCTTAGGGTAGTCCCGTTCGTTTTACCCGCCAAGGCACCCTTGCTGGTGCCCTCACTGTCTTTGCCCAACTGTCCGCCTTCGCGGTGCCCCCCTCCTTGACCCTCATAACTAGTTGTGGGCTTTGAGTATGATGAGGCTTCTGCTCCCCCCTCCTCCGGTCCCCTAATTCTACCTGGCACACTATTCCCCTGATCGCATAGCCGAGATAGTTTTTCCTCAATAACCTTAATTCTCTCGAGCACCGGTCCCAAATGGGTGGAAAAAAGGAGCTCTACGGTTGACCTTAATAGATCTTCCATTCCTTGTCCGCTCCCCATCTTCCCACAGTTTGAACATTGCGTGCTACAAATGGGTCCCACGGCAGTGTTCACTCTGCTGGTCTTTACGGCACCCTTCTGTTTTGATTTTGGCTATGAAACAATCGTCCCCCTCCCCCCCGATCGTGTGCCCCGGGCCCTTGCGTCAGCTAGAGGTGATACCAACTGCGTAGTAGATGTGTCTTTTATTGCACCTTTTGATCTTGTGATCACTTCTCCGCCCCCCTTACTATGGTTCCTATACCTGAGTTGGCCCTAGAGGCTACCAACTCTGATGGCCCTTGTTCTGGCCTGTCAATCACTGGAGTGGACGCGCTGGAATTCTTCTCCACCTCTTCAATACTAATGTGAGACCGGTCAGGGTCAGAATCCGTTATAAGTGGGTCATCAGGGTACATAAGTGAGCCACCCTCCTGTGTCATATGGGGAACATGAACCATAGCACTAGTGATGCTGCCACTATCCTGCTTTGATTGACCTTGGAGGATACTTTTACTTGGTGTTTTAGACCTTGCTATGGGGCCCATTGATGATCGCTTATGTTATAGCAGTGTATCTAGCGACAATCTTTTTTCTGTGAGCTGAATTTCGTGGACTAACAGTGATTCTGCTCTTTAAAGAAATGCATCAACGGTCCCCTTAACCCCACCCCCTACCCCAGGAATCACCTTCCGCTTACTCATACTGAGTGGTGTTCGATACTCCCACCGGTTACAGCGCAGATGTGCTATAGAACTATGGTCAGGTCCTACGTTACATACAGTACGAAAGGCACTAAAAATGAAATAGAGTCCACAAAGCACAAGGCGCTGCCTCCCTAACTGCTAAAACTGATGTAATCAGCTATTACTGTAGGAGAGTAGGGTCTGCAATCCTATGATCACCCGGACTTTTTGCTTTTGTTTCACTGGTTTACGACTTTCTCGGGCTGTGGGCCTGCCAATCAGACCCACAGCCTAGCTGTTCTCTCGCTAAATTGATATGTGTACCTTAGGTGCATTACCCAATTGGAACTGGGCCACCCTGTCAGACCCTGTAACTCAGGGCATCGGTGTACCCAGGGCCTACCAGGGGCTGAAGCATGTATTATGCCACCCCTGGATGGCCATCTAAATCTGACACAACTGGCTGCACGACAGCTGGGGCCACGTGGCGTACTCGCCCGTTGCTGTAGGTGTAGTATCCCTATACCTAACCTTAAAATGGACACCCGAGTTCCTCTCAGTCACTCCTATGGCAGGCCTTGACAATCCTGAAGGCAGAGTGCATGGAACCGTGTGAATTGGGCTCTGGCACAAGCCGAGCCCGGTTGCAGCTTGCGGAACCAAGACCCAATGGCTGTTCCATGATAACGCGTATCATATCAGTGACTTCGGTATCGCGTTATCAAGACATGTCGAGTAAGGTGTCATACGAATCGGGATGCTGCCCCCTCACCAATACTGGCGACGAGGTTAGCATTCCGCCCTTCTAGAGGGACACGACATGTACTTAACTGTGAACCCCGGTTAAAGTTAACTGAAGCCTCAGCTCCACAAAATGGACGCAGCCACCACAGACACAAGTCTGACAACCTGCTGCTGGGAGTCCTTCCAGCGAGGAGAGCTTGGACAAAGGGTTTCCTGTCAAGGGCGGTGTTCGCACCGTCCCAGACAGGGTTTGTGTATTCTGGGTAGGTAGGGCTTTGCAAGAAGGTGACTGCGGAGTGGCACCCCGGTGCTCACTACGCATCTGCCGGCTAGAACCAGTTCCAGAGGCGCGCAGCCCCTGACCTGGGGAAAGTCCAGCAGGAGGAGAGGGGTGTAACTACCCCCCTTCCTGGTCCCACCCTTAGGGCAGGACCTAGTCATGTACCCACCCCTTTCTTTAGGATAAAGGCCGGAGCGGGGACCCTTCCAAATCAGATCATCTTTGAATCAAGAATACTTTCTACGAAAGGACTTCGAGACTCTTCTCAAGATTTCTCCCTTGTGGCTAAGGAGTAGTCACCCTGCATCCGCAGGCACCATCTAATAATAATAATAATAATAATAATAATAATCTTTATTGCGTGATTTAAAAATAAACCATTGCAAGTACAAAACATTTAAAAAGTTCAAGATTGCATTTAGAATGTTACATTCATTAAAAATCAGTATGTATAGATGATAACAAATGAAACTTCCATTTTAAAAAATCATATTCATAAAAAGCCAGCAACAGCAAGTAAAATTTTGGCAGCATTATTCCAATGGGGGATCGCAAACTCTGGGCAGCTCAGCAAGTTTTTTTGCAGCGCGCTCCATGAATCTTACTAGCGCACAATTTAATTTAGTGTTCCTAGGGTCGAAACAGGCCAAAACTGCTGCTCTACAGCTTCTAATCATGTTTCTATTCCAATGATGCTTTAGTAGGGCCCGTCTCTCAGTCAATAGTAGAGGGCACAGGCATATGATGTGTATAATGTCTTCTTTGTGGGTCCCACAAAGTCGACATTGAACTTTTCCATGTTCTCTTTTCCATTTTGGCCAATGAGTCAACAGGTTAATAACTCCCAGTCTCAGTTTTAAAAAACGTAGTTTCGTCCGAGCACTGAACGATGTAGTAAGGTACGGCTGTGGGATTAGCAAGGCATAGGATTGAAGGGTCATCCACCCATGACTTCTTTTTGCAAGGCTGGCTTTGTCTTCCACTATTGACAATTGTTTGGTGCTGATTTTCGCTAGCCTTTTAAATTCCATCTGACTAGCGTGCAAGTTCCAGAGGTCATTTAGGCACAGGGTTTTTAAGCCGTTTGACCAGTATTCATGTCCTGCTCGCCATGAGTTGTTATCAATGCTGGCCCACAAATGGTATCCTAAACTTCCCTCCTTTGATAACCTCAATTTGTGACAGCACACGAGGAAAGACATGGCTCTGGCCAATTGTTGTTTGCAGATGCCAAGTTCCAACCTAATTTGTGCCGGTGATGTATGGTTTGGTAATTTGAACACAGACCTGTAGATCTTAGTAATTATTTTATCTAGATGGTCACTATCCAATCCTTTTAATGCTTCGCTTCCGTAAGTTAAGGCAGGAATGATTTTTGCCTGAGCCGCCTGTAGTGTGGGTGCAAGAGTAGGGCCTTGTAGTTTCTTTTGAATTAGTCCGATTGCAAAAGCGAGTGCCGTACCCTTCCTTTTTTGCTCTTCTAGGTGGGATTTGTATTTTCCATTGTTGTTGAAAGTGACTCCAAGGTACCTTTGGCTATTTGATTCGACAATGCTTTCATTATTCAAAGCCCAAGACAGTTTCTTGACTTTCCTTGAGTGCACCGCTAAAATTTTCGTCTTCCTGTTGTTGATGCGAAGCTCATTGTCATTAGAGTAGTCGGAAGTAGCATCCAAAAGTCTTTGCATTCCGATCTTTGTTTTGCTTAACAGTACCACGTCATCAGCATATAATAGATTTGTCAGCGGCAAGCCAGATAGTTTGGGAGCGTGGGAGTTGACCTTATTAAGAGCTTCAGGGAGGTCAGCTAAGAAAAGATTAAAAAGAGTCGGGCCAAGACACAACCCTGTTTGAGGCCTTTTTTCGTCGGAATCGGGCGAGACAATCTTGAGCCGTCCCCGATCTTAATTCTAACCCATGTGTCCTGGTGTAGGAGTTGTATGGCTCTTAGGAGGGCCTCTGGAATGTTAAGTCTGGACAACTTCTGCCAGAGTTTACTTCTGTTGACATTGTCAAAAGCCGCTTGGTAGTCAATAAACCCCATATAAAGTGAACAAGAGCAGAATTTCGCTTGGTCAATTAAGCATGAAAGGGTCATGAGATTGACTGAGGTACCGGTGTTTATTGTGAAACCTGTTTGATTTGGAGGAATTATAGAGTTTTCATCTGACCATGCCCTATCGAGTTGAGCAGCACTCCCGCAAAATACTTTGCTTCGTTGTCAATGAGTGCGATGAGACGGTAATTCCCTGGGGATTTTTTGTCCCCCCCTTTGGAGATTGGTGCAAGGATGGATCCACGCCAGGAGGGCGGTATGGTGTTGTTTTGCAGACATGTGTTAAAAAGGGGGCTTAGTTTCGCAGCCCAGAAAGTTGCATCTTCCTTGAACAGAGCTTGAGGAATTCCACCTGGACCAGGCGCGCCATCCTTGCGTCCCTTTTTTATTATTTTTTCAATTTCGACCTTCTGGACTGTCGCAAAATTGACGCAGCTTTGGGTCGAGTGACGTTCTTTTGTTGGTGTCATTTTGTGGCCTAGCTTCTTTAAGGAGTTTGAAGTGTTCGGGAGAGGTTCCGGGACAATCTCTGTTTGTGTTAGTGTGTCCATGGGAGGGGGATTTGGATGGTTAGTGAGCAGTTCCTGGTCATTAAAGTGGGAAAAGAGAAATTCAACCCACTCTATTTCAAGAATGCTCGAGGAAGCAACTTTGGATGTGCGCCCAGATGCACTATTGATTGTGCGCTAAAACCTGGCAGAGTTGTTTGTTTTAATGTCATGCTGCAGTTTGGCCCAAAACAGGTTCCATTGACTTGTGCGTAGTTCACGTTTTGCTTTCTTGAGGTGATTGCGGGCCTCTCTCAATTTTATTATTTTAGTGGGATCCATTGGATCAGTTTTTAAAGCCCGCCATAAGCGATTCATCGATCTTGTTGCAGATAGTATCTCAGAATTTGAGCGCGGCGTATACTTTTGATCAGTTTGACTTGTGTGTTTTGTTGGTTTCGCGAATCTGTCAGTAAGTTCAGTAGCAAATGTTGACCAGTTGGCACATATGTTGTCCGGGCACGTTTGGCGCTCAATTATTTGTTTAGCCTCTGCTGATATGAGTTGAAGATTCTTAAAGGAGCATTTGATGCGTTTGAGGATGATTGTAAGGCTCTCAGATGGCAAGTCCTTTACCTTTTTGTGTTGTGTGAGGCAAGTCCTCAGAATAATTTCTTGCGGGCAGTGATCACTTTCTGTTCTGTTTCCAAGACAGTTTCCTGCTACTTGATGGAGCAATGAAATGCTGACGAAGGTATAGTCAATTAATGAAGTGCCTTTTTTCGATAGATAGGAGAATCGAGGTGGCTTGTCAGCAGGATAACGCCCATTTAAGGCTCTTAGGCCCAGATTTTCAAGGTTACCTTGTAGAGAACTTCCATGTGGATCGTCCTTGTGCCAACCAGGCTTGGCTTGCGGTGGGATCACCCAGATGCTATCATGTGATTTGGTGACCTCATTTTTTTGAAGGACTGACATTAACCACATGTTAAAGTCACCAGTGAGTAGGATTTCTGAGTTTAGAAAACCTGTTTGCACTCTTACAACTGACGCTGTTACTTCGTCTACAAAGGATTTCCTGGATGCTATGTTTGGGCGGACGTAGGCATTCATGAAGATTAACCTCCAATTTTGGCCATTGTTCAAAGTAAGAGAGATTCCCACACATTGGAGGCGATTTGATGAGCCCGGAAGGTCCCAGGAGGTGACTGCATTTTTTGTTGATATATAGACTGCAAGACCGCCACTCCCTCTTCCTGGACGATTCAGTTTATGTGCTGGAATATGGTGGGTTTTAAAGCCTTCTAGGTGCTGCGGTGCCATAAGCCATGTCTCTTGTAATAAGAGTATGTCGAAACCCCGAAAGTAGGAAATGGTAGCGTTGTCCTCGAGTTTGCTCGTAAGGCCATTTATATTCCATGAACAGATTTTTAAAGGAATCTTTTCGTGGCAGTCCACCCTGCTGGGATGTCAACGTAAAAGGCGGGTTGTATTCAGGGCCCCGGCCAGCCATGACCATGAACCCACCACGTCCTGATTCCTATTTATTGTGATCCCGTCTTCTTTTGCTTTCCTCATTGGGTGGACAGAAGTGGGAGTTTTGTTGCATGCACCCCTGAGGACGGAGTAAACTGTACCCCTCCCTACACTTTTATGTTCAACACCACAGCTTCCCTGTAGAACGTATGGATAGCCCTCTTCCCTGCCCGGTTGTATCAGTATTCCCCATTGCTTGAAGGTGTCGATTGACCCTAGAATTTTGTTCATTGCCTCTGCGGTTCTCCAGGTGATCTTTGTGGATTCGTTTGATTGGCCTTGACATGGTGCAATGAATTCTACCGATATTATGTCTTGAGTGGTAATTTCGTCTGACAAACCTGACGCTTGTATCAGCTTTAAGATGTTACCCCGATTTAGGATGTCATGGCTGCCTTTAGACTTGTATTCTGGATAGAAGAGGGTAGAGAGGTGGTTCCCACTCTGCACTGTGCTATTTGGCCTGGGCATTGCCTCTGTTTTGTCCATGATTGGCAACTGCGCAATTTTTATCAAAGAACCCGTAAAAGGGATCTCGTTGCGCACAGAATTGGGCCTTTCATTGTTTACATGACCGAAATTCCAGTTTTCACTTGCTGGGAGTGCGCCCTGTTGGTAGTTGACACGATTTACTGTATCTTCCTGCTTTAAAATGGGGCCTCCAGGTGGCCTTGTCGCGAGACTCGGAGTATGATTCACATCTGTTTCATTCTGCTTGATGTGTGTGTTAGGGGGAGCCGAGTTGGTAGTGGTTTTTTGTTCTTTTGCTTCAATGAGCAAGCATTGTCCCGGAGGGACCGTTGGTGGTTTCTTTACTGTTGGCGGGCTGGAAATGAGGCTCTTCCTTTTGTCACAATCCTGGTTAATTGGTTGTGCTTCCGTTGTTATTCCTGGGTCAGTGGGATTTCCTTGCTCATCGTCTCCAGAGACACCAGGACGTCTAAGGCTGTTGAACATCGGGTATAGGTTTAGGACTTGTTTGCTCCTTCTCATTTTATTTCGTCCTTTCCGCTTCCTCTGTCTTTTGACTTTTCCCGGAGGGTTTTCCTCTTCTTGCTCAATTGGGGAGAGAGGGGTGGAACTAACTCTGCTAGTGACCTGGGGAGATTGCTTTCCTCTCGTGCCGCCACCTTGCACCGTAGTCTCTTCAGGTCGTGGGGAGTTGACAGCTTCTTCCTCTCTTAGCCTTGAATTAAAAACTGTTTTGGATTGACGAGCTTCGCTTGGATTACCTGAATCTGTATCACTGCCATTTCCAGAGATAGGTGTAGCTTTTGCTATTTCTTTTAAGTCTGCTACAAGCTTTTCCATTATACCTGGAAGCGAACAAAGTTTCTCCACTATTGGTGAGCAATCGCATCCTTGCTGCGGGCGATCTACAGTTTCCTGGGCCCGTCTAATCAGGCTGTTTAGATTTGAGATCCTTTCGTCGATTTGGGCAACGTATACGGCAAGTGTATTTAGAAGGCTGATTTGAATGTCCATTTTATCAGCCTGGTAGAACATTGCATCTGCTGACTTTTGAAGGATAACAAGGGCGGTAGCCCATGCTTTTTCTTGTGAGGGGACCTCGCTTTTGTCCTGCCTTGGAGTTACTGGTGGCTTAGGAGGGCCAGGATTTGAGTTCCCATATGAATTCAACATTTTTGCCCATTCCGTCGAATCGAGGTAGGAAAGCTCCTTCATAGCACCCTCAGCATCATCTGTGTTCGTTACGATTTCAGTGTGCACTGGCTCAGATTTGCACACACGGTGTAGGTCCTGTTGGTTGCAACCACCCCCCCAAAGGAGGTGCCTGGATTTTCCGTCGCAAAGGCTGTATTGGTGCCCTTGATGAAGTGAAGCGCAGATTCACCGTTTTGACTGCACGGGATGCTGAAGCTGGCTTCAGGAAGCATTTGGTTAAGGTTTCCCAAAAAGCTGTTTTTTTCTGCCGCTGGTTTTGTGTTGATTTCCTTTGTGTTGAGGCCAACGCTGGATATGGATAAAGCGAATCTGGATGGAGCAGAGTTGTGGCGACACGCTCTCAGTCTTGGGGGAGTCTTCCTTACTGGGCTCCACCTGAGTGCGGTTCGAACTGCCGTTAGCGGTTTGATGGAAGCTGTGGTTGACTTGTAACTGCATTGAGGAGTCCTTAATGCCCCATTTGCTGCGGGCCCTTGGATATGATCACCAGTGGGCTTAGGGGAGTTGGAAGCCCAGTGATGTTCTTGTTGCTAGAAAAAACTGTTGACCCGGCGTCCTTTATGTAGTTGAATTTTGTTGTTATCTTTGGTTGATTTCCAATAGGTTTACTGGCCCTTGTATCAGGACACTTCCTGAAGGCCTGAGACTCGCTATCAATTGTGATATCGGTGTCGCTCAGCAGTAGAATAGGTGACCGTTCTGGGTCCGAGACTGCCCTCACGTCTCTCCCTTTGCTTTTCTTTTTCCTTTGGGGAGCAGTTATCCTCACCCTGCCGGATCTCATCTCAAGGCAGCAAAATAGATGAGGAGCTTAACTGAGGAAAGGCTCACAGGAATACTGCTGGACCTCTGCTACGGCAGAGCTTCAATCAGCTGCTACTGGCCACTAGTCGCTGGGCACAGGTCCCTTTTCACAAAGCCCAGATCACTGATCACTTGTTCCCGCTTTCTCTTCTGTTCGCCAGCCCGCACCCCCAGCACTCAGGGTGATGGCGGCGACGACGGTACAGTCTTTAGCCGTAGGGCTCAGTTTTTAGTGGGGACTGGGTGTGGGTGTGGGTATGGGAGTAGGTGTGGTTGTTTTCCGTCGTGTCCCACCAACCCAAAACCCAGAAGGCAAGCAACAGTTTTAGATAACACGAGCCTCAAACGCTGCACCCCTACCTCTTCGGGTGTGGTTCGGTCACAACGCGTGATCCAAGGACTGGGTCCGACGCCTTGGAGCGGCCTTTTGAAGCAGCCGGACTCCTCCTGTCAGTACCCTCAGCAGACTTGGCTTGGCTTGGCTCGGCACAGCAGCTCGGCGCCACTCACACTGTCTCCCTAGCGCTGTCTCTCTAGCGCTGTCTCTCTCCCTGCCGTGATACTGAGAGCACAGGGCAACCGGCAGCTTCAGGGAGTTATGGCCCGATTGGGGGGGCCAAGTGGGGCCAAAGGCGGCCCTGTCGGCCAGCTCCAGGTGCGGCCCGGTACTTAGAAGCCCAAAATGCTAGAAACGCCAAACCGCCGCCAAACAGCCTCTCGCAGCCGGTCCACTCTTCGCTCTGGCTCCGTGCTCCTCACAAAACGCGGCAGGCAGGCAGGCAGGACTCCCCCAGTCCTAAGGGCTCGCTTCACGCTTCACCTTCGCTTCACCTTCGCCCTCGGCCCCCAACAAAGCTTCGGCCCTGATGCAGCTTCTGCTCTGCTGCTCTGAGGCTGCTCCGGGGGCCGCGCACGCGATCGCCACCTAGCGGTCACAACTGCCAAAGGCACCATCTAAGAACTGTACGGTTTGCTGCAAGTCCTTCCTCAAGGATCCGACGACCCAGCTCGACGAGAACCGGCTTCCCTGGCACCTCTGACCTCTACCCACGTCGTCAGCTCAGCTGAGATCTGTGGGTGCGACGAGACCTCGAGGGACCGGCCATCATCAAAACCTGCACGCTTTCTAATCAGCACGACCATCGAAGTAATTCTCTGGTGAGTGCTCTGGGGTCCGAGAAGCCCCGACCTTGAGTAGCTCCAGCACCGAAGTGCAGTCTCCCAGCATCTCCACGATCTGCGTGGGGCCCTTCTGCTCGCTGCTCAGCACGTTGTCTGGTCACTAGCCGCTGGCTTGTGCCCTTCTTTGACGACATCCGACAACCAACGCTGCTGGTCTGGTTGCTCCAGACCGGCCCTTGCTCCCTTTTCCGAGAGGAGCACCCCGGACCCTCCTGGTCCACTCAAGACGCCATTTTAGGCCCACCACGTGGCCCTGAAATCTGCCAAGGCTTGTTGCCCCAACCCTGGGCCCAGCGACGCCGACAGCATCAACCTTCGTGGGACAGCTCGCACCTCCATCCTGGTCGCCGACAACGCCTCCTGGTCCGTGAGACTGCAGAGCCTAGCGTCGCCCACTCACCTAGTCGAGGTGACGGCCATCCGGTGCCTTCCTGGTACCCTCTGACTACTGGCTAGTAGTACGAACTTGGTCCCCTCTGCTTTCAGGTATCAACGATCACTGATCCAGGCTTGGATCACCACGAACTATTCCTCACTGGTCGCTGGCCAGCAACTCCTTTCTTCCGGCTCCTGGCTCGTCAGCTAAGACCCCCGACGCCTGTAAGACTTGTGCAGCCGCAGCCCTCGTGGCTAGGTAACTTCGGCATTTCGGTGCCTGCATTGCCTCCTTACTCTAGGGTCCCGAGTCCTTCGCTTCCGACTTGCCTTATCGGGTCCGCCCGAGACCACTAAACTTTCCGTGCCCTCGGGCACTTGTTTTCATTGTGCACTTGAAGTATTTTCTAAGAGCTTTTGTTCTGTGCTTAGTACCCTGTCCTCATAAAGAGTACAGGGCTGTTGTGATTCTAATAAATATACTGTTTATTTTCATAACACTTGTGTGGTGTCCTTTCACTTGGTGTTCAAGGGGTATGTGATGGTATAACAGCTGGCTTAACACGCCCTCTAGAGTTTAGCCCGAAGACTGCTCATATCCACGCTACTAGGATAGCTGGTCTAAGGTTGACTTACAACCAATCACCATAAGGGTCGTTTGGAATGATACATAGTGGTCGCTAGAATAGCGAACGCTGCATATCGGGCCAACTTCTCACAATTACTTCCACTCATTCACTGGAGGACGTGTCCACTATGTGTATCCTCCCGTATTGATTTTTTTTTTATCTCCCAGGGGTTAGAGTTTTCGCGACAACATCTTTTTTTAATGCATTCTCAGATCATGCAATGCTCACATTGGAAATCCATCTAGGGGAAGGATTGAGACTCCCAAAACGGTGGGCTTTCAATAAGCAGTACTTAAATGATGAAGACTGGGTAAAGTCCATGGAGTTAGAGATTAGACAATTTTTGAATCAGAACACTATGTCTGCTGCACCACATATAGTTTGGGATTCACTTAAAGCATTTGTGTGGGGACTATTAATAGGCAAAGATGCAGCCATTTCCAAGAAAGCTAGGCTGGAAAAGTTACAGCATGAAGATAAGATCCATGCCCTAAACAAGATATTTTTGAAAGATCCTACTGTTTCTAATAAAAAAACCTCTTGATCAGGCCAAACGTGAGCTCTGCTCTGCCTATAACATCCAAAGTGAGATCTTTTTTCAACGCTTTCAACAGAAGGTTTATGAGGAAATTAATTTCACTGGTAGGCTATTGGCGTGGCAGGCCAAAGAGCAGGCTGCAGCAAATCAAATTAAAGCATTAAAATGCCCCCTGACAGCAGCTCCCACAGAAGACCCAGGGATAATAGGGGACATTATGATGGCCCACTACAACTCTATCTATGGTAAATCACAAAGGGTTGATGGCCAACTGCTTGCTAAATTCCTTCAAGAAAATCCATCCTCAACCCTGTCTGAAATAGATAATCAATCTATGGCGAGCCCTTTCTCTTTGTCAGAACTGGAGGAAGTCGTAAAAAGTTTGGCGAATGGCAAGGCCTGTGGTCCAGATGGAATACCCGCAGAATTTTTTAAGGTCTTTTTTGGAGCACTTTCAGATTTTTTTCAATTCCTGATTAATTCTTCATTAGAAGGTGGGCCAGTTCCGTAATATTTTAGGCAGGGGAACATTGTAAGTTTCCCAAAGAAAGGTTAGGATAAGATGGATCCTAGCTCTTATCGTCCGATCACGCTGCTGAACTCAGACTACAAAATCGGTACAAAACTTTTATCTTGTAGGTTCAATACATTTGCAGCACTTGATCCACCCTGACCGGAATGGGTTTCTAGCTGGTAGACAATTGTCTACTAACACTCACTTTCTCGCAGAAGCCCTGGATTACTTTGAGGGTCAGAAGATTCCGTCTCTTATCTTATTATTAGATGCAGAAAAGGCCTTTGACCTTGTGGTCTGGGAGACATTATTTTTAATTTTACACTCTTTTAATATTCCCATGGTCATTGATACTTTTAAATCAGACCCTATATGAGAACGCGATGGCCAATATAATCATCAATTCAGAAGTGGAAGGATCTATTAAAATTAAACGAGGCAAGGTTGCCCTTTATCACCGGTGCTATTTGCGTTCTTTATTGAACCCTTAGCAACAGCTATTCGTAACTGTGTCTATATTTGTCCTCCAATTACAGCAATGCCCAAAATAAAGCTGTATGCTGATGACATCATGCTCTTAATTAAGCCCACAGTTGAGGTGCAATCCAAGGTCTTCAAGTTGTTTGAGGACTTTGAAGCTTTAGGGGGATACAGCATTAATAAGGGCAAGACGGAAGTTATTCAGTGTGGGAGTGACGCTATAAATCTACACCTTGATATCCGGGGCTCTGTTAACTCGAATCCAAAGAGATTTTTGGGAATATTTTTCTCAAATCTAATTGATGATCTATATAAATTAAACTTTGATCCCATAATAAAGAAAGTTAAAGGGCTGTTCTCCCGATGGAATTTACTTCCTTTGTCTATTATGGGACGAGTGGCTCTGATTAAGATGTCTGTTTTACCGCTATTTATTTTTTTGTTTGCCTCAATTCTGTGCACTTTATCAAATTCCTTCTTTTCTCAGGTTGAGTCAATGTTTACAGCCTTTATATGGGCAAAGAAAGTCCCACGCCTTGCACTTAGCACTTTATATGAAGACTTGGATCAGGGTGGTTTAGCACTTCCCAATCTCAAAGCTACTATGATGCGTATTTTGCACAATATTTATCGAGGTTTAAGCCCGCACCACAAACACATTGTTTTACCAACTTTTTTATCAATCTTATGTGTCAGGACACCCAAATTCATTCTCCCCTATTAATGTTCAGAACTCCAAAGCTGGTCCGCTACAAGAGCTTGCAGTGGCTTTTTAAAAGAAGGCAGGCATTCTTTAAAAAATATTCCATACCTGCAATCAACTCTGCTTCCTTGTTAGAAGAAATTCTCCCCTTCATAGGTGTTAGACAACCTAGATATCTGGCTGTAAAATGGGCGGAAGCAGGGTTTGTTAAAATCTCTGACTTTATACGGGATGGTAACTGGGTGTCTAAGGTAGATATGCGCCAATCATTGACCAATGATTTTATCTTAATGAATTCCTATGGCACTTTATTTAAATATCTTGCCGAAACTAGCGCTATTTCCTTTTTGGCTCAGAATCGGTTGGTGGAGGATCTTTTAGTTAAGGTATCAGACAAGAAGCCTGGTGCCTGGAAGAAATATTTGACCTCGGTAAGGGAGTTGGATGTTGAATCTAAAGCTTTAAGGAAATGGTCAGAACAGGAAAACTGTGAAATCTCCCCCTATGTTTTGACCACCATTAACAGGTTGAATTTCAGCTCCTTAAGAGGGGCAAATTTTCCCCAGGATGCTATTTTTTAGTAAATGGCTGCTGTATCGAACCCCAGCAGCCCCGGCCAAAATGTACCCCAATCAGTCTTCCCAATGTTTCCGATGTTTGAACTTTCCTGCTGCCAATTGGTCACATATTATGCTCCGCTGTCCAAAGATTAATGTGTACTGGGTAGAGGTATTTGTGTATCTCGAAAAAGAATGCAATTTACAGTTGGAAGTAAATGACAGGTTAATTCTTTTTGGCTTTGACCTGGATTTCCATTTTGCAGATTCAGTGACTAGATTTCTGTACATAGCTATGGCGATTGCAAGATCACTGGTCCTTCAACATTGGCGCTCTGACTTAATTCCGTCAGCCTTGGAATGGGGGCATAAGATGAGAAGGGTAAAGAAAAGTGAATATACTTTTGCAGCAAGAAATGGGGGACTTAATAGATTTAATAAAACATGGGGTTCGAGATTTGATTAAAACAGAGGGTGAGGATATAGTGGCCAGTTTGTTTGGTGGCGGGTGGGAATGAGATTTAAGACCTAGTCAATTGTCTATTTATCTATTTATTGTGTGAATGTTTACAGGGGGCTTTTTCTGCGGGATTTTTGTACTTTTATACCTGATCAACTCTCTTTTATGAAATGTATAACAAGTTCGTGACCTGGGATAGCGACTTATGGTGATTCTTTTGGTTCAAATAGATTTGTTTTTGCTGTTCGGCTTTTTGCTATGATATAATGCTGGTTTATGCAAATGTTTATGTTGACAAACCTTGGCTTCAATAAAAAAATAAATTTAAAAAAAGAGTGTATCCGGCGTTTCACTTACCGCCACTCTGGGCCTAGCGTCCGTCCCTATGGGAGGTGTCCTGTTTTCAGACTCAAGGGGGGTGGCCCTGCCCGGCCTCCTCCGGCCTTTGAAGGGCAAGGACGGGCCTGCCTTTGGCCCAGGCTTAGCTTGGGCGAGCCTGCGCTCGCCCGCGCCGCGGGAGCCCCCAACGCTAATTTATCCTCGTTGGCCCGATGGAAATGTCGCGAGAGTGCACTGCCTCCTGGAAACTGGAGTCCCGGCAAAGTCCGTCAAAGAAGGCAGCCACAAACAACAAGCAGGTCCCTGGCAAGCACAGAGCAGCAAAGGGCAGGTGGAAATGGCCGGTAGGTCAGAAGGGCAATCAAATCACAGTATACTGTTCCAGAGGTTCAGTCTCAGAGACATTATCTGTAACTGAACGCAGACACCCTAGGAAGCATGCGCTTTTAAGACCAGTTGCGTTCACTCACCTGAAGGTGACATGCTTCATCATTGGGCTATACTCCTCACCAGGCCGGCGCTACAATGCCTGGCGGGCACCACAAGAGGACACTTTGTCGTAGATCTTTTATTAAGTACTCCGGATGAGCATAGTAGGCAGAGGATGTTGTGTCATAAGAATTGACATTGGTGAAAGTATGAATATAAGATCAACTATCGGCCATGTTGGACAGGCCTCGTGGAAGGCCCGGTCCCTACCCGCATGGCGGGGCCCGGACCCCTGCTCCTCCGATGTCCTCAACAAGAACCATCCCGGCAACCCACCAGAACCACCCACGACCCGTCCCCGACGGGACTCCAGCTCCTGAATCCCCCGGTATCGGCTGGCCCGGGCCCCTTCCAGGACCACTGCCCCCAGCCCAGCTGCCATTTTGGACCCTACACGACAAGGCCGCGTGGCCTCGGATCGACCCCAACCCCGGGCCTGGCCAGGCCCCGACATTGAGGCACCACCATCCACCCAGGGGGTGAAGAGACCACTTGGCAGGTCAATGGGAGAAGGAGTGTCGATGGCTTCCCTCCGCCAGGTGTCTATCGCCCCCAGCCTCCCCGGGCGCTGGCTCCACCCCCCTGCTGGGTGTCTGGACTCCCTCATCCCGGACCTCCCGACCTCCAAGTGCGAGGGTCCGGACATCAAAGGGCGCCAGACCTATAACTGGTTCAGAAAAGGGGGTGGTGATGAACAGAGTGTCTGAATTAAGCAGACCACTCTTACCCAGACCTAAGATCAGGGCTTGATCCATCACCGTTTTTTAGCTCACTGCACCATCCCAGCTCAGAACTTGGCTATATGCAAATTAGTCTGACCCTGGCCCAGTGCATCATGGGAACAGGGCAGACCAAACTACCAAGTCAATTCTTATACTGGGAAGGAAACAAGCTACCGGGGACCGGTTTCTGGCATTTCAGCCGTCTTCGGCCCGGCTTGCTTGAATCCTGATGGTGCAATGAGCTAGGGACTCACATCTGAGTATACCCTTCCACGCTTATGGTGGACAAAAAGGATTCAGAAAAGGGGGTGGTGATGAACAGAGTGTCTGAATTAAGCAGACCACTCTTACCCAGTCCAAAGATCAGGGCTTGATCCAGCACCGTTTTTTAGCTCACTGCACCATCCCAGCTCAGACCTTGGCTATATGCAAATTAGTCTGACCCTGGCCCAGTGCATCATGGGAACAGGGCAGACCAAACTACCAAGCCAATTCTTATACTGGGAAGGAAACAAGCTACCGGGGACCGGTTTCTGGCATTTCAGCCGTCTTCGGCCCGGCTTGCTTGAATCCTGATGGTGCAATGAGCTAGGGACTCACATCTGAGTATACCCTTCCACGCTTATGGTGGACAAAAATGATTCAGAAAAGGGGATGGTGATGAACAGAGTGTCTGAATTAAGCAGACCACTCTTACCCAGTCCAAACATCAGGGCTTGATCCATCACCGTTTTTTAGCTCACTGCACCATCCTAGCTCAGAACTTGGCTATATGCAAATTAGTCTGACCCTGGCCCAGTGCATCATGGGAACAGGGCAGACCAAACTACCAAGCCAATTCTTATACTGGGAAGGAAACAAGCTACCGGGGACCGGTTTCTGGCATTTCAGCCGTCTTCGGCCCGGCTTGCTTGAATCCTGATGGTGCAATGAGCTAGGGACTCACATCTGAGTATACCCTTCCACGCTTATGGTGGACAAAAATGATTCAGAAAAGGGGGTGGTGATGAACAGAGTGTCTGAATTAAGCAGACCACTCTTACCCAGTCCAAAGATCAGGGCTTGATCCATCACCGTTTTTTAGCTCACTGCACCATCCCAGCTCAGAACTTGGCTATATGCAAATTAGTCTGACCCTGGCCCAGTGCATCATGGGAACAGGGCAGACCAAACTACCAAGCCAATTCTTATACTGGGAAGGAAACAAGCTACCGGGGACCGGTTTCTGGCATTTCAGCCGTCTTCGGCCCGGCTTGCTTGAATCCTGATGGTGCAATAAGCTAGGGACTCACATCTGAGTATACCCTTCCACGCTTATGGTGGACAAAAAGGATTCAGAAAAGGGGGTGGTGATGAACAGAGTGTCTGAATTAAGCAGACCACTCTTACCCAGTCCAAAGATCAGGGCTTGATCCATCACCCTTTTTTAGCTCACTGCACCATCCCAGCTCAGAACTTGGCTATATGCAAATTAGTCTGACCCTGGCCCAGTGCATCATGGGAACAGGGCAGACCAAACTACCAAGCCAATTCTTATACTGGGAAGGAAACAAGCTACCGGGGACCGGTTTCTGGCATTTCAGCCGTCTTCGGCCCGGCTTGCTTGAATCCTGATGGTGCAATGAGCTAGGGACTCACATCTGAGTATACCCTTCCACGCTTATGGTGGACAAAAATGATTCAGAAAAGGGAGTGGTGATGAACAGAGTGTCTGAATTAAGCAGACCACTCTTACCCAGTCCAAAGATCAGGGCTTGATCCATCACCGTTTTTTAGCTCACTGCACCATCCCAGCTCAGAACTTGGCTATATGCAAATTAGTCTGACCCTGGCCCAGTGCATCATGGGAACAGGGCAGACCAAACTACCAAGCCAATTCTTATACTGGGAAGGAAACAAGCTACCGGGGACCGGTTTCTGGCATTTCAGCCATCTTCGGCCCGGCTTGCTTGAATCCTGATGGTGCAATGAGCTAGGGACTCACATCTGAGTATACCCTTCCACGCTTATGGTGGACAAAAATGATTCAGAAAAGGGGGTGGTGATGAACAGAGTGTCTGAATTAAGCAGACCACTCTTACCCAGTCCAAAGATCAGGGCTTGATCCATCACCGTTTTTTAGCTCCCTGCACCATCCCAGCTCAGAACTTGGCTATAGCGGTAGGGTACACGGCACACTCTACCTCTTTTTGGTATAGTATATAGAGAGCCAGCTTCCTACACTGGTGGCGCAGCGGTAGGGTACACGGCACACTCTACCTCTTTTTGGTATAGTATATAGAGAGCCAGCTTCCTACACTGGTGGCGCAGCGGTAGGGTACACGACACACTCTACCTCTTTTTGGTATAGTATATAGAGAGCCAGCTTCCTACACTGGTGGCGCAGCGGGAGGGTACACGACACACTCTACCTCTTTTTGGTATAGTATATAGAGAGCCAGCTTCCTACACTGGTGGCGCAGCGGTGGGGTACAAGACACACTCTACCTCTTTTTGGTATAGTATATAGAGAGCCAGCTTCCTACACTGGTGGCGCAGCGGTAGGGTACACGGCACACTCTACCTCTTTTTGGTATAGTATATAGAGAGCCAGCTACCTACACTGGTGGCGCAGCTGTAGGGTACACGGCACACTCTACCTCTTTTTGGTATAGTATATAGAGAGCCAGCTTCCTACACTGGTGTCGCAGCGGGAGTGTACACGGCACACTCTACCTCTTTTTGGTATAGTATATAGAGAGCCAGCTTCCTACACTGGTGGCGCAGCGGTAGGGTACATGACACACTCTACCTCTTTTTGGTATAGTATATAGAGAGCCAGCTTCCTACACTGGTGGCGCAGCTGTAGGGTACACGGCACACTCTACCTCTTTTTGGTATAGTATATAGAGAGCCAGCTTCCTACACTGGTGTCGCAGCGGGAGTGTACACGGCACACTTTACCTCTTTTTGGTATAGTATATAGAGAGCCAGCTTCCTACACTGGTGGCGCAGCGGTAGGGTACATGACACACTCTACCTCTTTTTGGTATAGTATATAGAGAGCCAGCTTCCTACACTGGTGGCGCAGCTGTAGGGTACACGGCACACTCTACCTCTTTTTGGTATAGTATATAGAGAGCCAGCTTCCTACACTGGTGTCGCAGCGGGAGTGTACACGGCACACTTTACCTCTTTTTGGTATAGTATATAGAGAGCCAGCTTCCTACACTGGTGGCGCAGCGGGAGGGTACACGACACACTCTACCTCTTTTTGGTATAGTATATAGAGAGCCAGCTTCCTACACTGGTGTCGCAGCGGGAGTGTACACGGCACACTCTACCTCTTTTTGGTATAGTATAGAGAGAGCCAGCTTCCTACACTGGTGGCGCAGCGGGAGTGTACACGGCACACTCTACCTCTTTTTGGTATAGTATATAGAGAGCCAGCTTCCTACACTGGTGGCGCAGCGGTAGGGTACATGACACACTCTACCTCTTTTTGGTATAGTATATAGAGAGCCAGCTTCCTACACTGGTGGCGCAGCTGTAGGGTACACGGCACACTCTACCTCTTTTTGGTATAGTATATAGAGAGCCAGCTTCCTACACTGGTGTCGCAGCGGGAGTGTACACAGCACACTCTACCTCTTTTTGGTATAGTATATAGAGAGCCAGCTTCCTACACTGGTGGCGCAGCGGTAGGGTACATGACACACTCTACCTCTTTTTGGTATAGTATATAGAGAGCCAGCTTCCTACACTGGTGGCGCAGCTGTAGGGTACACGGCACACTCTACCTCTTTTTGGTATAGTATATAGAGAGCCAGCTTCCTACACTGGTGTCGCAGCGGGAGTGTACACGGCACACTTTACCTCTTTTTGGTATAGTATATAGAGAGCCAGCTTCCTACACTGGTGGCGCAGCGGGAGGGTACACGACACACTCTACCTCTTTTTGGTATAGTATATAGAGAGCCAGCTTCCTACACTGGTGGCGCAGCTGTAGGGTACACGGCACACTCTACCTCTTTTTGGTATAGTATATAGAGAGCCAGCTTCCTACACTGGTGTCGCAGCGGGAGTGTACACGGCACACTTTACCTCTTTTTGGTATAGTATATAGAGAGCCAGCTTCCGACACTGGTGGCGCAGCTGTAGGGTACATGACACACTCTACCTCTTTTTGGTATATTTTATAGAGAGCCAGCTTCCTACACTGGTGGCGCAGCGGTAGGATACACGGCTTTGCGTTTGCTGGTCCACTCTGACAATAAGTGACAACAAGATTCAATCCAGAAATTGCCTTTCGTTAAATTGTAGTTTTGTAAATTTACTATTTTTCCACATTTTGAAATATGTCAGTGCCCTGGTTCTGTCCCCTTGAGTACAGCTGTTTAAAAAGTCAAACTCTTGCTGTAGTTAGGAAACCAGTATTAGGGATTTTTCCTTTCCAAAAAGGTTCCCAACTTTGTAAAGTTAATGAGTGCCAGAAGTAGTCACTCAGAAGAGCTGATACAGGTGGAGGAAATCGACCTCACACCTTATGTCTTTAAGTATAAAATAGCTCAGAGGCTTGGGTAAAACCTATAGGCTCAGGACTGGGTCAAACCCTTCCAAAGCAAAGCTCCAGGATCTTTTGACAGAATATGACAAAGAGCACCCAGAGGATGACTCTGATCTTACAGATCAAAATACTGACAGTGGGAGCGACAGTGTGACACCCCAAGACAAAGAAGCCTCTTCCGACTAAGAGCTGGCTCTGCAAAGACTAGCCAGGAGGGCAGCTCTAGAAGCCCAACTCCTAGCTACAGAAGAGAGAGAAAGGAGTTTGGCCGAGGACCCATCTTTGGTGGCATCACAAAAATAAATAAGGAGAAAGTAGATACATTTGACCCTAAAAACCCCAAAGGGATTGGCCCAACATTATTTGAGGGTGATGATATCACCAAGTGGTTCATTGCTTTTGAGCGGGCCTGTCTTAGCAGGCAGGTCCACAGGAAGCCGTGGAGTGCTATCCTGTGGGAAATGTTCTCAGAAAAGTGCAGGGATAGACTCCTGACACTGAGTGAGTAAGAGGCTGAATCCTATGACCTCGTGAAGGGTACCCTAAGTGAGGGCTTTGGATTCAGTACGGAGTATAGAACCAGTTTCAGGGAGGCTCGAAAAACCCAAAGCCAGGCCTGGGTAGATTTTGTAGACTATTCACTGAAATCAGTTGGAGGTTGGTTAGTAGGTTGCATTTGAAGGGCTTTATTATTTGATAATGAAGGAGCATCTTTTAAGTAATTGTTACCAATTGAAGCTACATCAATTCCTGGTAGACCTTGGTCCACTTTCTCCTCAAGAGTTGGGGAAGAAGGCAGACCGCTGGGTCAAAACAAGGGTGACCAAGACTCCAGCTTGTGTTTGAGACCAAAAGAAAGAGGCCAGAAAGCGACCCTAGGGAAATGGGGTAACCCGAAAAAGAAAGATTCTACTTCAGGCCCCCAAAAACCTGTTCAAGAAAGTGGGCTCAGAGACTCTTGACAGCCAAAGGGTGGGTACCAGGGTAAGAACTGGGATCCTAAGATGGGCTTGGTGCCATGGCTGTAGTTCACTTGGGCACTGACCTTGAGTCTCTGGCTGTAAAAACAAGAAATATACCTCTGGTCCACCTGCAGCTGCCAATCTCCAGAAGGGATCTCAGGAGAGCAATGGCCATGCCAATGAGCTCTCTTAGGCAACTGTAACGACCGGATTCTCAGACCAAGCAACCTACCAACCGTAGCTAACCCAGTCGTCACGCAACCACACTCTTCTCAGGCCACTATATACATGACATCTAGAATACTCACCTGAGAAGGTGAAAAAGAACTATTTACAAGCCTATGTAGTCAAACATACCACTAACATCTAATGGATTCCATATCTTATCCTATAGTTACCTCACTGTCGCTATATTTATAGTCCCGTAAGACTGTCTCTTTAACGTCACCCGACGATATCTTTAACGTCACCCGACGATCTCTTTATCGTCACCCGACGATATCTTTAACGTCACCCGACGATATCTTTAACGTCACCCGACGATCTACACTAATGGGGATTCACCTTTAAAAGTTATATCCCAAATGAAGTTCACACTCTCCCATCATCATCAGTTACCTTCTCAGAAGGGCATATCCCATCCTTCTGTATGTCAGCACCTGGTTAAAAGGAAAGGTCAATCCCATTCATAAAGACAACTTTCAAAGATATTTAACATTAAATCTTTATTCTACAATTAAGCATGACAGAATGAGCAAAAGAAACATGAATTAAGTTAGTCACCACCTATAACCTAAAAGGGAAGTAAGAATGAATGATTAGATATATTCTATACTAAGCTCAGAACGCCTCACCTTAGACGTGTGTCTTTCCATCTCAGCAGCAGAGCTGATCCCTCTCTCTCTCTCGCTTTGTCTTCAATGCTCGGGACTCAACTCTCCCTCGCTGGCTCACGAATACACGTCTGCATCGCTACGCCTCATCTACGCTGCCATGGTTCCGTAACTCGAACCCTCTTCTGGACTCAGTCTCTGCCACTCCTGTATGATGTCACTACAGGACCCTTAGCCACTTTCCTTCTTAGTTTAAGGATTTCAATTAGCTGATCGTATCAATCTCACTGCACCAGCCTTCGGACCAACTTCTTCTGTCTGCTCCACATGTTACTTTCTCCCTCTCTCTCTGCTCGCTCCTTGATAATATAGAGCTCTCTTTCTCTATGGAAAATTCCAGTATTAGGCCGACTCCCACCGAATTCCTGTACGAGTTCCTGGTTCCCTTCGCCTTCCGCAGTGGCCACCTGCGTATTGCGTCTAGAGCCGGGGAGACAAACACATTCCTTCGATAAGGACCAGTCTTGACCGGTTCCTCACTAGCAAACAACAGGCTAGATTCTAAACACTACCTTTGCCCTGCAAGCGCCTCGGACAGTCGAGGCAGAATTACAAAATGGCTTCTCTCTAGCTCTTGGGCCTATAGGCCCGAGAAAACGGAAAAAGGCATTAAACCCTGTCAAAGCACATAGTTAAGCCCTATAAATGAACCCAACTGCAATTAGGACTGAGATGGTAGTGGATTATAGTCACCACCAGTCTGAAAATAGACTAAAATTACCTGTCGCTACAGCAACTCAAGTAGGGACTTGGCCTTAGCCACCTTAGCTGCCTGGCCCACTAACATGCACATGGGGTTAGGGTGGAGGCCCTGAGAGACACTGGTGCCAGCATCACCATGGTGACTGAGCAGATAGTTTCCTTGGAACACTATCTGCCTGGAAGGGCTTTTCCTGTCATCAATTCTGAAAATGTGACAAAAACCCATCCCGCAGGCGAGGGTGTCTTTTGATTTGGGAGGAGTTGCTGGCAACGAAGAGGTAGCAGTCTCTTTGTCCATACTAGTTGATTGTTTTCTTGGCAATGATTTGGAACCCTTAGCCTGGGCTGGGCAGAACTGAGGATCCATGCAGAAATGCTTGGACCCTCACACTGTGTGTGTGTGTGTGTGAAAACCATAGCACAGAGCAGAGCCCGGGTGTAAAAGAAGGGCTAAAGTCTAGAATAATGGCCCAGTCCTCCAAGAGAAAAGGCAGGAAAACTGGAGAACCAGCTTCTAGTCTGACACCAGACCGTTCTCCTCAGGAGGAAGAAGGGTCAGCCCCAGAGACAACTGAGCCTCAGGAGCTGAAGTTTTACCAGGATGAGCTTTTAGCCCTGGGGCGACCCTCTAGGGAAGATCTGTGCCAGGGACAGAAAACCTGTCCCACTCTTGAAAACCTGTGACGGCAAGCTGCAGCACAGGAAGGAGGTGATGGCAGTGGTGCCCACGGGACGTATTGGGAGGAGGAAATCCTTTACACTGAAGCCAAAGACCCCAAACCTTGTGCCACTAGGAGAGTGGTAGAGCCTCGGGCGTTTGGGGAGTTCCTGCGCCTCCATTTGTGCATTATAAGCAGCCACATATACAACTTATTCTGTCCAGATTCTTTGAGATTATCAAAGAATGGACTGTTCTTCTCGGCTTTCCATGATAGAACTTCGGGTCAGAGTTGTATATGACGCATTGTTTGGCGTCTGTGCATCCACATCTGCTTTAAGATCAGTGAAAGCAGCCACAAAGCATATCTGGATGAGAGTCTTGAAGGTAAGTAACTCTCAGAAGCTCTTGTTAAGCCATCTTCCCTTCAGTGGGGCAAACTTGTTTGTATCTTTCCTAGAGGACCCGGTTATGTCATCCCCGTAGCTGGACACCTTGACCAAACCAGAACTAAAGGCCAGGGATGCACCAGAAGGTGGAGGAGATTTGTAACTCCTGTCCAATCTGTCAAGCCAGTGGCACGACAGGTGGGAACACAAAGGCCCTCTTAATCCTGCTTCCAGTTGTTGGCGTTCCCTTTGAAAAGGGCAAAGATTGACATTGTTGGTCCCCTTGAACCCCCTACAGCATCAGGGAACAGTTCTGTTGGTAGTAGATCATGCCTCCAGGTATTCCGAGGCTATTCCCCTCTGGACTACCACTGCCCCTGCAGTGGCTAGGGCCCTCATTAGCATCTTTACCAGGGTGGACTTCCCTAAGGAGGTGGTGTCATACAGAGGTACCAACTTCATGTCTGGCTACTTGAAACACATGTCGAAGGAGTGTGGCGTGAATTACCGGTTCACTACCCTCTACCACCCACAATGTAATGGCTTTGTTTTGTTTTGTTTTTTTAGAACTTTATATTAATTTTGTCAACATACAACCTGCAGTCAGTATACATAGACCTATCATACCAATATGTTCTACGTAAGTAGGTTAGTCAAGAAGCAGTCTAGAATTACACATGCACTAATCTGCTTTCCCATTCTCTAGGTGATCAATAAGTGTCCCATTTCCCTAATTGGGAATGTACCTTGTAATTATCATGTGGAGACACCTCCCTGCTCGTCCCCAGTGTATAAGTGTTCTGCCTCGTCAGTTTTAGAGCCAGAGACTGTGTCTGTGGTCACTCGGGAAGCAGGAGCTAGGAGTTATCTGTATGAGCACGGCAAGTGTTTAGTGTATCCTCAAATATGTCATCCTTTCTGCTAAGGCACATATGTGTCTCCTCAGCTAGGGCCCAGTTGAGCGCATCTCTATGCCAGAGCGCAATCGTTGTGGCATGCTGGGACAGCCATGTGATTGCAATTTTATGTCATGCCAGTACCATAGGCGACTGACCAAATTTATAGGTTATCTTGCTCCCTTCTGGCATCTAAAGAGGCCGAATAAACAGCTTTTGGGTGTCAGCTCAATACTTAGTTGTGTGGCATGCACCATTTCTTCGACAGCTAGTTGCCAGAAGGAGTGTATTGCATCGCAGGGCCATGGTTAATGTAAGAAATCAGCCCCCACAGTGTTGCAGCGCAAGACACGACCATTCGATAAAGGTCTTGTGGCGTTAAGTAGGTTCTTCGCAGGGCCTGTGTGACTGTTTTCCTGCTTTCCAGGGAGATCCAAAGGAATAACCTTTTTAGGAGTTTCAGGGTGGCGAACCTTTTCCCACATAGAGTTCGTATGTGGGCCTGCATAGATAGTGTGTCGTCAATAGTTACACTCAGGTTTTTGGCACAGTGCTTGGGTGTGGGGGCGTTTCCTAAAGAGGAGGGCCACCAGGAAGAGTCCCAGATCTGTTTGGTTTCTCTGAGGAGCAGGATCTCGCTTTTGTCTGCATTTAGCTTTAGGCAGTGGTCTGCATCCAGTCAGCCATTTTTGTAAGGCAGCTAATAAGTTTAGTTTTGGTGTCTTCATGCCCCTTCTCTATGGTGATTGTAAGTTGTGTGTCAACCGCACAGGAGCAAACCCCAAAGCCCAATTTGGTCACAATTAGTGCCAGAGGTGAGACATAGGCATTGAACAGTGTGGGGCTGAGGGATGCTCCCTACGGGAGACCGCATTTCAGTTGTTTCGGTTAGATGAGAAGGCTCCTAGCTGGGCCGTTTGGGTTCTGTTGCACAGAAAAGAACTGAGCCATTCAAGGGCTTTTCCATGTATTCCTTTTTCCAGTAGGGGGTCCAGTAGGTTGTTGTATTCTAGGTATTTGGATAGCTGTCTATTAATCAGCTTCGCCAACACTTTGGAGAGATACAGGAGTTGAAATATGGGTCTGTAGTTGACCGGGTTTGTCACATCTGTACCTGCTTTTTTTTAGCAGTGGGGTCACAATCGCTTGTTTCCATGTTTCCGGGAAAGTTGCTGCTTCTAGGGAGTTGTTGAAAAGCTGCGTGATAACTGGGGTGAGGGAGGGTATGATCTGTCTTAAAATAAAATGTGGGCAGGGGTCAAGGGGGATCCAGATTTGATATCGATCATGGTTCTGGCAACCTCTGCTTCTGAAATTGGGGTGAAGCTATTTAGTTGGACATGATTATTCAAGGGGGGGTCTTATTCTCCCCTGCTAGTGGGGGCCACTGGGGTGTTTAGGTCTAATGTTGAAAAGATTTTCTCTACTTTATCTGTGAAAAAATTACTGATCATTTCACAGTTTTCTGTTGCAGGGTGCAATGTTTAGGACATGCAGGCGGGTTTACACAGTTCTTTTACGATTTTATATAGCTCTTTGGTTGAGTTGCTATTTTCGTTGATTCTTTGTGCATAGTGTGTCTTTTTTGCCTTTTTTTATGGCATGATTGTAAGTTTTATCCATTAACTTTTCAGCACCTAGTCGGGACATTCTCCAGGTGTGTTCCTTGATTTTGCATTTCCTTTTAAGTGCTTTGATTTCTGGGGTTTACCATTTTTCAGAGGTGGTTCTTTTTATGGATTTAGATTTGATTAAGGGGGCACATAAGTTCAAAGTGTGGGTGATCTCTGTGTCAAGATTCAGAGCGTCTTTGTTGGTGAGGCGAGTACCTAGGTGTTCTAGGTTGGTGTTTGTTGGCCAGTGGAGTTTAAATGATTCTGTAGTTACCAGTTTCCAAGGTCTGTAATAGTCGGGCGCAGGTAGATGAAAAGGAGACAAGGAAGTGGTCCGTCCATGTCACGGGTTGAATCTCCTCAATCGAGGTAGTTTCAATGTTTGAGAACAGTAGGTCCAATGTGTGGCCTGCATTATGAGTGGGACCTTGGATCCAATGTAAAAATTGGAGAATTTGCATGTCATTGTATAGATGGGTGGCAGCTAAGTTGTCTGGTTTGTCGAAGTGAATGTTAAAATCTCCGATCACCAGGAAGTTTTTGTATTTGAGACAGACAGGGAATAGTTGCGTGAGCAGCTTCGCGCTGAAGTCGCCATGATATCCGGTGGGATTGTATATCACTGCTCCTCCTAATAGGGTGTGATTACCCTTAGCTACTTGGAATGCTAGTAATTCGTGCTCATCAAGCTGCGCTACTGTGATTGGGAGGCATTTGAGGTTGTCCCTAAATATTATTGCAAGTCCCCCTCCTCTTTTCCCTTGTCTATCTTGACGTATGATTTTATATTCGGGGGGAGTGCGTTTGCTATATCAGGGAAGTTGTTCTCAACTAGCCAGGTTTCAGTTATAAACACTAAGTCGGGGTTCATTTCATTAATAATGTCCCAGATCTCCAAGGAGTGTTTGGGGAGGGATCTAGCACTGAACTATAGGAATTTGGTTCTTAGGTCGTTATTCACCATTTCGGGTGTGGATTCTATGTGTGCTAGGCTGCAGCATTTGCATTTTAAGCATGTGAATGGTCCTTTGATGTTTTCAGGAGAAGCTTTAAAGTATTCTGCGTGGTTGCTTGGGGCCATGCCTGTTGAGCTCAGTGAGGAACATCTGTGGAATAGGTTTGCGAGTTTCCCAGGTCCGTGCATCGAGTAGCAGGGGTCCTGGCCCCTGGCCCCGGTCAGGCGCGGATGGGCGCAGACGGGCTTGCCACCATCACAGACAAGTACAGCCCGAGCTGGAGTTCTGGCTAAGACAGAACCCACTTCGGAGCCCAAGGTTAACCCTATTATTTCCTTGTTCCCTGTACCACGACTTGTACCTGTGCTAGGGTGCTAAGTTGCCTGAGGGGCAGTGGTAGTAGGTGGAGTTGAATCCTTGGCTTTTGGACAATTGACATCTTTTGTCCAATGGGTCTTTTCTTTACATAACTAGCACCAAGGTTCATTTTTGCCTTTACCCTTGTTAGACTGAGCCACAAAATAGCTGCCCACTGCTCTTGAGGGACCCTCTGTACTTTACATGCCCTCCCTAAATCAGGTCTCCATTTGTGGATGTCATCCCCAACATGGTAGAGAGGGACAATCTTGCTCAGGTTCCTATTGTCAAATGAATGTTTCTTAACTCTAGGGACACTGTTGCTGCCACCATGGGACTCTAGTCCCAACTTTTTTTCTAGCTCTCTGGACTTCCAGGGACTTTTTGTCAAGGGCCAGTAGCTCTTGCCTGACTCTAAACCTAGCTTTCTCAAGCTCATGTAACTGGTATTCCCTATCTAAAGAGTGGTCCCTTTAGCTCGATACAGAGGTCTGTACTGAATGCCCGGAGCGGTCTGATTCTGCCGATGGAGATCTAGATCTCCTTGGTAAACTCTGCACTCTTTCAGGAGGGGTGAAAATTGGCTCCCCTGAGCCATCTCCCTGATCCTCTGGAATATCTGAATAGTCCAGGTGGGAACCTTCAGGTTCCTCCTGCTGGGTTTGAGCCTAAGTCATAAAAGGTGTCCTTACATGTCCTCATTCCTTGACCCACCCACTCTCTCCAGCTCATCTGTCCCAGGGGTCTTCCTAAGGCCATTTATGAGTAACACCTCAGTCAGGCGTTGAGTGTTGGCTGCTCGCCCTGTCTTCAGCTTTCTAGAGGCGCACCGGGCTTTCAATTCCTGTATCTAGAGGGCGGAGAGCCACTGGTTTCTCCTTCAGTAAACATACTAAGTGTGGTGTGGTGTGGTGTGTGCACCTACCTAACCTAATGGGAAACTAAACTCTCTTAGGTTGGGGAAAGGTGTGCTAAACCCTTGACTACTCAACCCCAAGTTCAGTAGAACTTACTTATCCGAGCTAGCATTATATGTACCTAGTACTTGTGGTTTCCCAGTTAATCAATACAAAGATGCATGTGGTAAAATAATGCAGGGTTGAATCCCAACGGCTGCACACCAATGTGAGAAGTTGGCCTGGTATATTCTGTCCACTAGTTAAAGTGGGCACCGTGCTCCAGTCCAAACATCCCTTATGGTGATTAGGTTAAAGATAACCTTGGAAAGCTATCCAAGTGGTAACTGTGGAGAGCACCCGTTGGGCTTAGTCTTCAAGGAATGTTAAGCAGCTTGTTTTACCAGAATGCAACCTTATAGTATTGGTTGAATGAGAGGTAAACCACATAGTAGATATAAAAATATGTATTTATTAATATAACACTCTCTAGTATCCTCTATTTGAGGATATAACACACATCACGCAATACTAGCAAAGAAACAATCATAAGTAGCACAATACACAGTGGGCTCCAGGGGAAGACCAAACCATATACTAAAATAGGGGTATAAGAACCACGACTTGAGTCAAGACAAAGTCTAGGAGGTGCAGAATCGCACAACCCCAAGGAACCACCCAAGTTGAGTACATAGGGACCCCACGGAGGACGCGTGCTCCGTACAACTCTATGGGAGTGTCGCGGTTGACGTTTTAAAGATTAAGGACCATTCCCAGTGGATTACGAAGAAACCCTTTGGAACTTAGAATGTTGGAGAGCCGTGGATACTGTAGTACCAGAGTTACTTATCCCCGGTGTCCACATCGTGAAGGCACCATGGGGTGACCCCGGGGGTGAGGGAGAACTGGCTCGCAAATTGTAGCAGGAGAGCACGACAATCTTGGCGTTGTTCCGGGGACAAGGCATCGGAGAGTCTGACCCCTTCCACTGAGCCATCTTTTTCGCGGGTCCTCAGTAGGTCAGGGAGGGGCTCGGAGTCTTCTTCCGTCCCACTATCGGTAGCCATCAGTAGGCTGAGCTCCGAACGTACGAAGTGGGGTTTTAGTCTGTTGGCGTGGAGGACTCGCAGGGGGTTCCGGGAGGACTCCATGTCTATTAGGTAGGTGACAAGGCCCTTGCGCTCTATCACTTTGAAGGGTCCTGTCCATTTGTCCTGCAGGGCACAGGGCTCGACTGGGGCCATCACCCACACTTGCTGGCCTGGTTCGAACTAGATGGAGGAGGCATGCTGATCGTACCATTTCTTCATGTCCTCCTGACTGGCCTCAAGGTTGGCTTTGGCGAGTTCCCTGAATCGCCGGGTCTGGTTGCGGAGGGTCAAGAGATACTTAAAGACATCTGGAGGGGTCTTCTGGGGGGCCATCTCCCATCCTTCCTTGACCAGGCTGAGGGGGCCCCGGACGGGGTGTCCGTACAAGAGCTCAAAGGGACTGAAGCCGAGGGATTTCTGAGGAACTTCTCGATAGGCGAAGAGGAGGCACGGGAGCAGCACGTCCCATTGGCGTCGTAGGGGTTCTTCCAGACCCATGATCATTCCCTTGAGAGTGCGGTTAAACCGCTCGACCAGTCCATTTCCTTGCAGGTGATAAGGGGTCGTGAACCGGTAGGTGACCCCACACTATGCCAGAGAGACCTCATGTACTTTGAGATAAAGTTCGTGCCCCTGTCGCTGACGACTTCCCGGGGGAAGCCCACTCGAGAGAAGATCCCCATCAGGGCTCGGCCTACCACGGGTGCTGTCACTGTCCGAAGAGGTATGGCCTCGGGATAGCGGGTGGCGTGGTCCACCAGGACTAGGATGAACCGGTGCCCCTGGGCCGTTCGGGGGTCTAGGGACCCCACAATGTCTATTCCGACCCGCTCGAACGGGGTAGTGACGACGGGAAAGGGTTGCAAGGGTGCTTTGATCTTTCGTCCGCTCTTCCCGCTAGCCTGGCAGGTAGGGCAGGCCCGGCAGTGGTTGGAGACATCATTACGCATTTTGGGCCAGTAGAAGTGAGTCACCAGGCGGTTGTAGGTTTTGTCTTGCCCCAGGTGCCCAGCAAGGGGGACATCGTGTGCCAAGTTCAAAAGGAAGTCTCTGAAGCGGAGGGGCACCACCAGCACTCGACTGGCCCCCAGCTCAGCAATTCTTTGCTCACTGTAGAGCAGGTCATTGTCCCAATAAATCCAGTGGGCCCCTGCGGGGTCTCCTGCGCTCTGGGCGAGGGCTTGCCGCCGGTTTCCTTCGAGGGAGGGACAGGTCCTCTGCTCTTGTCGGAACTGCTCCTGGGTGGGACCACCCTCTTGCCGCCACTGGGCCAGTTCGGGAAGGTCCTGGAGTTGAACAGGCCCTTCTTCGGTCTGCTCTGGGGGATTGGCGCTTAGGGCGGTTCCCTCCGGGACGATCAGGGGAGGAGGTTCTGGCCATTCTGGTTCTTCGGGACTGGAGATGGCGCGGGCGGCCATGGACCGGGTCGTTATGCAGGCCCATTCAGGGAGGCCCAACATCCCCAGGTGCTCTCTTCTTTCGACGGCTGCCCAGGGGGAACTTTCGCGGTCGTTCCCCAGGAGGCAGTCCACTGGGGCATCATCGCGGACAGTCACCTTCAGCATTCCGGACACTCCTCCCCACTCGAAGGGGACGCAGGCCATCCGACACAGGCTTTCGGAGTTGTCGGCTGACCGGACGGGGCACAGGACGTTCGGCAAGATCTCCTTCGGGGTCACCAGATGACAGCGGACTGCCGTCACACTGGCCCCGGTGTCGCGTAGGGCTTCAGCCTGGCGCCCATTAATGTTGACCCACTGGCTGTATTTCCGCGTATTGGCGGGTAGGGGAGCCCGCGGAATCATGTCTCTTTCCCCTAGGCAGACCAGGGACATAGCGGCTGGTTCCCACTCGGGCTGGTCGGCCTCGTACTCCTCAGCGTCTTCTGGGGTTGGCTCCTCTCCCAGGGCGGCGGCAGTGACCTGGCGTGGCATAGGGTTCTGGTTCTTCGGGCAATTAGGGTCGTTGGCGTAGTGGCCGGGTCGCTGACATCGGTGGCAAGTAACGTTGGCTCGGAACCCTGGACGCATCGGGGGGTTTCCCCTGCCGGCCTGGGGCGGGGCGCTGCTGGCGGGAGCCATCGGAACGGCGTCTCTGCCCCGACCCTGGCCTCCTCCTCCCCCTCGGGGGCGATGGGGTCCTTGGTTGGTTCTGTTTGGGTCGCTGGGGCCGTTTCGGCCAACTCGGGTGCTTTCCCATCGGTCAGCTTCGGCGGCGAGTTGCCGAGGTTCAGTTAATTTACTGTCGAGGAGGTGCTGCCTGAGCTCGACGAAGCAGTTGTTAGAGAGGTGCTCCCACACAATAAGGTCAAAGAGTTGCTCGTACGTGGTCACCTTGCTTCCCTTGATCCACCCTTCGAACGCTCTGCTGAAAAAGTTCACGTACTCCACCCAAGTTGTACCCGGGATCCGTTTGCAGTCGCGGAACCGCTGGCGGTACATCTCGGGCGTGAGTCCGTATCGAGTGAGAAGGGCGGCTTTCATGTGGTCGTAGGAGGTCATCTGATGGTCCGGGAGTTGCAGCAGGGCGTCTCGCCCTTCGTTGACGAACCTCCCCCATAACCCGGCTCCCCAGTCGCTTCGGGGAATCCGGAGGGAGGTCATGGCTACTTCATAGGCTTTGAACCATTGCTGGATGTCGTCGTTCCGGTAATACTCTCTGACGACATCCTTGGGAATGTGGACTTTCGGGTCGGTAGTGGCAGGAGTGTTCGGCGCTCGGGCACCCCAAGATCTTTATTCTGTTTCCGAAGCTCTATTTCTTTTAGGTTGCGCTCATGTTCGTAGGCTAGCTTTTTCTCTTCTAACTCTCTCTGTCTTTGTTTTTCTTCCCGTTCTTCTCGGAGCCGCAAGTGTTCCAATGTTATTTTTTGTTCCGCCAACTTCAGTTCTCCATCCAGCCGAAGTCGAGCTAGCTCCAATTCATGGAGCCTGCTTTTTTCCCGTTCCCGGATCTCCTCTGGGGAGAGACCCGATCTTCTTTCTTCCGTCGGAGTGGAGTTCGTTTCTGGTGCCTCGAGGCTTTGGTCTTGGGGTACGGCCGTACCCGTCTCTGCCCAAGATTCCAGGGCTTTCTTGAAGTCGTCTTTCGTGCTAAGTCCTGTGGTAGCAATGCCTAGTTCTATGCAGAACTGCTTTAGTTCTCTGTGGTTATACTCCTCTAATTTTTCCATCTGGAATCTCTCTGTGGTTCCGCTCTCTTTTGTGGTCATTGTGGTTGTGTCGTGGGGTGAGTTACTCTCTGTACGATTACGCGTTAGTTCGGATCGCGCCGCTGGCCACCAATGTTAGACGGGGACCTGGAGGGTCGGCAGAGGACAGGGGGAGAGGCCTCCAGTGAGGGCCGTCTCCAGCGATCGTACAGACTAGTAACTTCCCCCCCACAGATGGACACCACACAAGGATGAGGTTAACACTCTTTATATACGATTCTGGCAGCAAGGTTATCAGCGATACAGTGAGGTCGGGACACGAGGGTCCTTTCAATTCTAGTCTCTGACAGGAAAGGGGTAGCGGGACAGTCTTGGTACCGGTCCGGTACGGGGGTGGCAAGATGGGTAGCTCACAATCCTCGAGCTCGGAGTTCTGGAAGGTCGGGCCGCGGCAGCGCCAGCAGGCTAGGATGATAAGTCTCGTTTGAGAAGGGCCGCGGCAGCGCCAGCAGGCAGGAACGATGGTTCACAAGGATGGGCCGCGGCAGCGCCAGCAGGTCCCGACGAAGGTGTAGGTTGCAGAGGGCCGCGGCAGCGCCAGCAGGCAGGAACGAAGGTTCACAAGGATGGGCCGCGGCAGCGCCAGCAGGTCCCGACGAAGGTGTAGGTTGCAGAGGGCCGCGGCAGCGCCAGCAGGCAGGAACGAAGGTTCACAAGGATGGGCCGCGGCAGCGCCAGCAGGTCCCGACGAAGGTGTAGGTTGCAGAGGGCCACGGCAGCGCCAGCAGGCAGGAACGATGATTCACAAGGTAGGGCTGCGGCAGCGCCAGCAGTCCGTCAAGGATGAGTTCTTCAAGGTGTCTCTCGACTCCAGGATACAACTGCCTTCCTGCTCTGGAGCTGCCCCAGTTATAGGTCTGGTCTCCTTTGATGTCCGGACCCTCGCGCTTGGAGGTCAGGAGGTCCGGGATGAGAGAGTCCAGACACCCAGCAGGGGGGTGGAGCCAGCGCCCGGGGAGGCCGGGGGCGATCGGCACCTGGCGGGGGAGAGCCATCGACACTCCCTTCTCCCATTGACCTGCCAAGTGGTCTCCTCACCTCCCGGGTGGATGGTGGTGCCTCGATGTCGGGGCCTGGCCTGGCCCAGGGTTGGGGTCGAGCTGAGGCCACGCGGCCTCGTGGTGCAGTGTCCAAGATGGCGGCTGGGCCGGGGCAATGGTGCTGACAGAGGCCCGGGTCAGCCGATGCTGGGGTGTTCGGGAGCAGGTGTCCCGTTGGGGACGGGTTGCGGGTTGCTTCGGTGGGTTGCAGGGATGGTGCTTTCTGGAGACACCGGGCGAGCCGGCGTCCGAGTCTTCTCATGCGGGGAGGGAGCGGGCCTTTCACGCGGCCTGTCCAACAGGCACCCACTCTGCCTTTTCTTTGCCTTTTATAGTGCTGCATTCAATAGGGCACCCACTCTGTCTTTTCTTTGCCTTTGCCTGAAGATCAGCAGTCCCAAGGTAGCAGTCACACCTGGCCTGTCATTAAGTGCAGCTCCTCTGGAGGCCCGACCGTCAGCAATTGAGCCCACACTGTGGCCGTCTGGACCACAGGTGTAATCTCAGACAGGGTGTTCGACACTGGAGTAGTTGTAGTCCCTCATGGGCCTCTGACACAGAGTAGTCAGAAATTCAGCAGCTAAAAGCCCAACACAGGCTCCAGTAAGCCAGTAGAATCAGACCCTGTTGTGTTAGGAATTCGGCAAATGCAACCTTGAACGGGGCATTGCCAGCACACAATCGTCCAACTGGGCCTCAACAATCACGTTGTCGTAGAGTTTTATTTTCTGCCTTGAACAGCTGGGAGAGTCTTGGCGGGGGACGAGGGGGTCCCTCAGACTAACTGGTCCTGCTGGATGGCTTTCCGGCCCGCCCTACAAATAACGAGGATGTGTCGGACCTTGCTTCTTCCAGGACAGCCTTGTCCTCCTGCTGGATAGTCAAACACCCTTCCCTTTCTCACCGGACAGGCAGGCTTCTAGGCAGAGTTCTAGGCTCTTCAGGACAGGTACACAGCTTCTCCATTAAGTAATTCAGCCTGCTGGTGATGTCCCTTCAACTTAGAAAAACTGTCAGGCTGACACAATCCCTGGTGGCACAGCAGGCACCTGAGTACTTTGTAGAGCACATTATTACTAGGTAACAGAGGACTTTGAACTGGGGTATAAAAGAGGGATAGATGGTCCCACTTGTATATACAACTGGCAGGCAGGAGATGCGGTTTACTCTGTCGCACTCTCACATTGCATTTATGCTAGGCGCACCAACACCCTAAACACGCACTTGATGTTATTGCAAAGTCTGGGCACAGGCATAGAAATGGAGCTTTACATAAGTGTGTCAGCAGGACGCCACTCCACTGACCATGATACAAAGATTTCATCAGGCTATTGATCCTTACAACAGGGTGCATTGCCACCACCGCTCTAGCTGTTAAACCCATGACAGTCCTCTGCCTTAAATAAGGGCACACTTGGTGTGACCCTCCAGGTCAAAGGACCGGTCCAAGACCTCTCGTAGTCCCTTGTTAGAGGTTGCACAGTACTGGGGTGGCAGAAAAATCTCATGTAATTGTTTTGTGGTAGATTAATCCCAGTAACATGCAGTTACAAGTTTGACGCAATGGACTGGGGAGTTGCCACGAGGAACAGATTCTTCTGCCTGTCACACCACATCCATTCTCTATTTCATAGTGTTTTTCTGCTTTTATTTACCACTAGTTTTAAGCAGGTGTTAGATAAAAGCATGTGGTTGGTTGGGGGGAGATGGGTGAAGCGGGGGAGGGAAGGGTAAAGAAATGTCTAACAAAGGGAAGAATTGTGTGTTTCCCCCAGTTTGTAAAAAAAACAGCATATGTCTTGGCTGCTTCTGCTGCACCCAGAGTCTTGTGCGTCTTTTCAGTCTAATTTTCCTGTCTGGAAAAAAATTGTGTCCTGTTATTTTGCACCCGGTACATCCAGGTGCAGAAAAACCTAACAACTGATAATCAGGTGGAATAAAATGAGCACATGAAAGTACTCCTTAATTTCATTGCTCTTGATTCATACTCTGGACCATAGTTGAGGGATATGTCTAGGCATAGTCCTCGCAATACAAAATAGATTTGCGTGCGGCAGAGGCCAAAGCTCAAAAGTCAGGATACCAGATACAAGTAGGTGGTAACTCAGGGCAGGGGAAACGCCTGTTGTCCATGGAGGGGAAATTCCCGTCCCAGAAATCTACATTAAAAATTAATAAATAGTATCCTTTTTTAAATATCTGTTTGGTGCCAGTGCATATGACTTTAATTTCTGCCTTTGGGATTCTATGTTACAAGTCCATAGGGTGCATGCATCCTTTGTGAGCTTAATAAAATGTTGAAAATTCTATAAATCCTCACTCCTACATCCAAGTACTCTCAGGCTACAATTCTACACTCTGCTCTGTTTGAAAAACAGATCAATATTTTCAAAATTCTGCAACTCTGCATTGATTTGGATTGTAAATTATATTTTGGGAAATTTTCATGTATTAACTATTTAATTTTAATACTATAGGTGATTGAAATTACTAACGAAGAAAGCAAGATTTAGCACCAGGCAACTGAAGTCAGTGCCATAAGAAGGATTATTTTGAAAAACTGAAGGACAGCCAGCATTCTACGCTTAAACAATTTCCAAAATCTAGGTGTGGCGAGGAAATGGGAGCTGAGGAAAGTACTATACTGTAAGTGAAGTCTCTAATTTAGCATTTCATCAACCGAGAGCAAAGATATATCTGTGCACAGAATAACCTTCATCTAAAACATCATGTCATTCCAGAGAGGAAGCACACACTGCATAAAAGAAAGTTATAACAAAAAGTTTCGCCTGCAGACCATCAAAGAAAAGACGCTGAGAGAACACTCCGAAGCTGACACGTTAACAACCAAAGCATTGGAAAATCACCTTTGTTCAACAACCGTTTTTAACCAGTTACACAAGTTTGAGACTATCTGCCTCTGGGTAGAAAACCACGACCCACTCTGCTCACTGCTGCGAAAACCTTAAAAATTCACCACTTTATTGTGTTCATAACCATCTCAGATTGTTTCCTTTTTATTGTGTACTGTTCTGCAATTCTATGTAAATCACCTCAACATTATCTGCTGTGCATGAGGGATATGTAAAACTGTTAAAGATAAAAAGTGATTAAATGAGCACCGTTGCGCTATAGGTAATGTAAATAAATCCTCGTCTTCAGAACTACAAATCTTAACCTTACACCAAACATAGAAAGGGTAAAAGGAACTGATGTTCTACGACTAATGATCCACAATAGTACTGTGCATGTTCTAACGCCTTCAATTATTGCCATTACGTCAGTGCAAAAAGGTACTTATCAGTTTATTCATTAAATATCAGACTAACACCTTATCACTGCATTGCTAAGAACCTATACGATTCAAGAAAAACTTCAGTCACAAAATAAGTTGCTGCCGGAGAGGCTATAACCTAAAGACTATTATCTACTAAAAACATTTCGACATGTGTTACAGGGCTGCTTCCAGACATATTTTGCTCAATTCAAGTGTTAAGAAGATTACACACAATTTCTTTTAGAGATAAATGCTGAACATTATCTAAACAAGCCCAACTCTAAAATCGGGTTCACTCTTACCGTGGCATATAAGCAAGAGGAAACTAAACATAGAGATATTAACTCTAGGAATACACCTTATAAAAACACGACCTGTGAGAACAAATTCAGTGTTCAAAACCGCCTCAATCAAGGTAAAATAACCTAAGTTGGGGAAAAAAGTTACATGTGCCAAAAAAGATACAGCCATAAATCTTATCTCACAGAATTTGACAGAATGAACACTGGGGAAAACCACTTTCAGTGCAATATATGCCCAAAACGTTTCAGGCGTAAATCTTATCTCACTGAACATATGAGAATCCACACTGGGGAAGACCACTCTCCGTGCAAAGTATGCCAAAAAAGTTTCAGGCGTAAATCTTATCTTACTGAGCATATGAGAATGCACACTGGGGAAAAACCTTATCAGTGCTCTGAATGCCAGAAAAGCTTTAGAGTCAAAGCGATTCTACATCGACATGCATTAACCCACTCTGGGGAAAAACCTTACCAGTGCGCTGAATGCCAAAAAAGGTTTAGTATCAAACCGAGTCTATATCTACATGCATTAACCCACTCTGGGGAAAAACCTTACCAGTGCGCTGAATGCCAAAAAAGTTTCGGCCGTAAATCGAAACTCACTGAACATATGAGAATCCACTCTGGGGAAAAACCTTATCAGTGCTCTGAATGCCAGAAAAGGTTTTGTAACAAACCAAGCCTATCTCGCCATGCATTAACCCACTCTGTGGAAAAACCTTATACGTGTGCTCAATGCCAGAAATGTTTCAGTGACGAAAGAGGACTTACTATACATACAAGGACCCACACTGAGGAAAAACCTTACCAGTGCTCTGAATGCCAGAAAAGGTTTTGTAACAAACATAGCCTATCTCGACATGCATTAACCCACTCTGTGGAAAAACCTTATCAGTGCTCTGAATGCCAGAAATGTTTCAGTGACCAAAGGAGTCTCACTCGGCATATAAGAACCCACATTGGGGAAACATCTTTTCAGTGCTCTGAATGCCAGAAATGTTTCAGTGACCAAAGCAGTCTCACTCGGCATATAAGAACCCACACTGGGTATAAACCTTTTCAGTGCTCTGAATGCCAGAAATGTTTCAGTTACAAAATCACACTCACTGAACATACAAGAATCCACACTGGGGAAAACCCTTATCAGTGTTCTGAATGCCCAAAACATTTCAAACGTAAATCACTTCTAACTGCACATTTGAGATTCCACACTGGGGAAAAACCTTTTCAGTGCTCTGAATGCTCAAAACATTTCAACCGTAAATCTATTCTAACTGCACATTTGAGATTCCACACTGGGGAAAAACCTTATCAGTGCTCTGAATGCCAGAAAAGGTTTAGTTTCAAAGCAACTCTATATCAACATGCATTTACCCACTCTGTGGAAAAACCTTATCAGTGCTCTGAATGCCAGCAATGTTTCAATACAAAAAGTAGTCTCACACGACACATAAGAATCCACACTGGGGAAAACCGTTATCAGTGCTCTGAATGCCAGAAATGTTTCAGTGAAAAACGCTCTCTCACGCAGCATATAAAAACCCACACAGGTGAACAACCTTATCAGTGCTCTGAATGTCAGAAATGTTTCATAAACAAATCCAGTCTCACTAAGCATATAAGAATCCACACTGGGGAAAAACCTTATCAGTGCTCTGAATGCCCAAAAGATTTCAGACTTAAATCACTTCTAACTGCACATGTGAGATTTCACACTGGGGAAAAACCTTATCAGTGCTCTGAATGCCAGAAATGTTTCAGTGAAAAACGCTCTCTCACGCAGCATATAAAAACCCACACAGGTGAACAACCTTATCAGTGCTCTGAATGTCAGAAATGTTTCATAAACAAATCCAGTCTCACTAAGCATATAAGAATCCACACTGGGGAAAAACCTTATCAGTGCTCTGAATGCCCAAAAGATTTCAGACTTAAATCACTTCTAACTGCACATGTGAGATTTCACACTGGGGAAAAACCTTATCAGTGCTCTGAATGCCAGAAATGTTTCAGTGACAAAATAAGACTCACTCAACATACAAGAATCCACACTGGGGAAAACCCTTATCAGTGCCTGAATGCCAGAAATGTTTCAGTGTAAAAAGCAATCTCATTCAGCATATAAGAACCCACACTGGGGAAAAACCTTATCAGTGCTCTGAATGCCACAAATGTTTCAGTGAAAAAATCAATCTCACTCAGCATACAAGAATCCACACTGGGGAAAACCCTTATCAGTGCTCCGAATGCCTAAAATGTTTCAGCCAAAAATCTAATCTCACTGAACATGTGAGAAACCACACTAGAGAAAAAAAATTATCAGTGCTCTAAATGTCAGAAAAGATTCAGAGGAAGAGATGGTTACAAGCACCATAAGAAAACACACCATCAAAATAATTCAGTGCTCCAAGTGCCAGAAAAGCATCAATTAAAACGCAATCTCACTCTACATGAGCAGACGCACACAGGGAATAAACATTACCAGTGCGGTGAATGCCAGAAATTCCTACTTGATTGGCACAGCCTCACTAACCATAAGCGACTCCATACTGATGAAAACCTAATGAGTGCTCTGAATGCCAGAAAAGTTGCAGAGAAAAACGCTATCTCACCATGAGAATCTCCACAGTGGAGAAAATCCTTATGCCTTAAAAGCTTGTATCTGAAAGACTGTTCTGCTTCATGTGAGATCCCACTCTGGGGAAAAACCTTGGGAGTGCTCGAAATGCAAGAAACGTTTTGGTTACAAATTACTTCTCACTTGACATGAGCGAACTCACACGGGGGAATAAAGCCTTATGTGTGTTCTGAATGTCAGATAAGGTTTAGTCTTGATTACAATGTCACTTCACATGAAAGAATTCACACTGGACTAAAGGCATATACAGGACGGGAAAGCCAGCAACATTTTACTCAGAAAGGAGATCTCACTAATCATGAGAAATGCATCCACATGAGGTGAAAAGTAAGGCGTATCTTGAGTTGCAGAAAAGCTTCTAACAACCTGACTTTACATGAGAGAGCACATATTGTAGTTGTAATAGGACTCATCAAGAAACTCTTGCAGGATAACTTAGGCTGCCCGCATGCAACCTCCAAAGAAATGTCAGTCCTGGAAATATTTTTAATTGCAACAGAATCCACAATTTGAGTATCTGAAAGTGTTCGTGCTTGCAAAAATCAACTAATTGCCAAAAAAATCACAATAATAATGCCTTAAATTTTACTCCACCCAAAAGGTTTCTACTCACCCTTGTTTCTTAACATATGACTGTAATCTATATTTTCATGATAAGATTAAGCCTATGCGGAGTTCCTCAGTGAGGAACTCCGCAAAGTGACATAAAAACTCTGGCGGTCTACGCGGAGTTCCGCGAGCAGCGGAGTACGTAAGCGTCATGCCGTTTGTGGTGATTTTGATCTCCGGGTGTTTGTCCCGCCCTGTAAAAATAATCGCGAATGGCATCATGTGCAGCGCAAGAGGGTGCAGCTGCTTCTACTCGGACGGCAGCTTTGTCAATGCGAAGTAAGTTTTCTCAACGCGAGTGCTTGTGACCTGCCGCGACCACTCACATTGAGAAATCCGACGACCCGCTTTGAGAAATTGCCCCAGGAGGTTGATTTTGCTCGCCAACTAGACCATGGCGAGCGCGAGCAAGGAAAAATCTCATTAGGAGGTGGATTTTCCCCGCTCTGGCACATGACGTTGAAGAGCGCAAGCGTCAAAAAAACCTTTGCTACGCTCCATGGAGCGGAGTTTTTATGAACTATGCGAGCTCCACGGAGTTCGGAAAACTCCGCGAGCAGAGTTCACCACCCAGAATGAGATAATATACGACAGCAGGAAAACATAACCAACCAGTTACTTGCCTTCGATAACGCTCTTTCTGGTGGGTACTCTTTTACCTGAAGATTCCTTACCGTGTGAATATTCCCCACACGCCAGACTGGATCCTCAAACTTTAAAGCACTCCTGCTGCACACAGTAGGAGACATCATGCAGCTCAGTGTCGACGTCATTCTGCTCCAGAAGTGACAAGCGTAGACGCATAGAAGCACTTCCCATGCGCACTGCGAACAACTACAGAGGTCTATGAGTTCATTATCTCACAGGTCTGTATCACATATGCAGGCCCTGGTTAGATATTAATTAACCATTTTTATCATGATTAGAATTCAGATGTGGCCTTTTCATTTCCAAAAATTCTAATTGTATTCTCAGCAGCAAGGGTATATATAAATCGTTGAGTGATGACTGCGCAGTGCTCAAGATGAAAGTGATATGATGATAAAACAGTCCGATCCACATTTTGTACACAAAAACAGGGCTGTAAATTGCTTTTGTACAATGCAAGTTAAGCAAAGGCGATTCTTAGAAGACATAATTTATATGAAATAGTCCCTGTTTAGTCAATGTTTCAACCATTCGAGTTAATTACCGTGGACTCATCAGGACGTTAGATCACCGTCTCTCCCATATGCTTCTCACACTATATTCAATATAACCCAGTAAGGATTCTTCTGTATCTCGGGGCAGCGTACCTGGGAGCCAGTGAATCCTCGGCTCGCTGCCAAACAAGTTCAAGTATGACATTTCTTGATGAGACCACTGTCATTGACTGCCTTGTCTGTGAGAAACTGCACCCGCCCTCCTGTGAGGGTGGGCAGGAAGACCTTCACCGCCAAGTGAAATGCTCGCAACTCAAACAGCTTGATGTGGAGTTGTGTCTCTGCCGGTGATGAGGGTTCCCTAATCTCTGTCTCCCATATGGCCTTCCCATCTCAGAAGTAATACATCCATTGCCACTGTTAAGTCTGGATGGAATAGGGAGGGGAGTCTGCCACTAACACAATCTAATTCACTGGAGAAAATGTTGGATGCTGCCTACAATAGGGCGAGTCGGTGTCTGGAAAGACACAAAGAGGTTTTGCAGCTGCACCAGTTGTAGAGGCAGGTCACTCAGTGGCATGATGTCCTGGACGTTGCCTTTGTGTGCCATGGCCATGAAAGAACTGGGAGACCTGCTGTGTTTGCAGCAGGGCCTGGCGCTGGCAGAGTTGCAAAACCCTACTGTAGCCAAAAGGGGATGAGATTTGTGTTGAAATTGCGTGGCGGAGGCAGACAGACCCAAGGAATCTGTGTGGGGCCTAGTCCGCTTTCTTGCTTAAAAGGTGAGAGCCATCGAATAGCTTGTCCATTAACGATGCTTGGGTATCTTTAGAGAAGCATATAGATCTAATCCAGGCAATGCACCGAAGTTCCACACTCATGTCAATCGCCTGACCAAAGCAATTGGCTGTGTCCAAGTCACAACATAGTACAAACTTTGCTGCAACACATCTATCCTGAATAGCTTGTGTTTGCCGGCAGAGTTTACACCACTGTTTCCCACACAGCATGATTATATTTGGGAGAATTGTCATTCAGACCCTCCTGGATATAGCAATGTGCAAAAAAAATCGCCAGTTTTGTAACAAGCCTGCACTTTTCATAAAAATGCCAGTGAATGCTACCTCGTCCTTGCATTGAGCCAGCGCTCGCCAATGGGCCAATAAAAGGCCTGCCTGCTGTTTTGCATTCCAAGTAGGAGATGTCGTCTGGCGCCATGCTTTACAAATCTCCCTCCTAGCCCGCAAATTTAAGTAAAACACTAGTTTTAGTTGGGGCCCTATCGGGTCTGAAGCTCCCCCCAGTGCAGGAGTAAAACCAAATAGTATAAGAGTTGGGCTTACCTCCACGATGCGACCCAGCGCTCTAGAGATAGTCTTACCCACATTTTTCCAAATTTCTGTCTGTAGCTGCCAAAAGATAGTTATACCATTCGCCACTTCTTTTTTCCTAGGACCTAGATCCTGTAGTTCGCTTTCCATACTGCTATCCTCTGTACGTGGCCAGCTTTGCTTCTTACAGCAGGAAGAGAGCTGATAAAACTTGAACCTGGACAAAGTACAGTTAGTAATATGGTTCCAGTATTCCCAGGAATGTCATTTGTCACCCAGTACAATGTCTCCCCAATATACAACTCCTGCCTCTTTTAGTGGGTAAGCAAGAGAGTCCAAAAGAAACTCTGGTGTACCGGGAGAATCGCAAACGGACGCCCAATCACTATAATAGGATAGTGCTAAACAATTTCAGCAGTCCGATCACAACCTAGCCACCCAACGCAGAGTCTTTAAACACATTTTTAAAAGAATTTAGGAGAGTCAAACTTGTACATGAAAACTAGCTCCTCTTTCCCTACTAACATGGCTTTAAACATGCAGCCTATCAGCGAACTGTCCGGAGAGAGCAATAGCATTTACAGTTATTTAGTTGATAAGCCCAACAGTACAGCTGGAAGTCTGGTAGGGCCACCCCCCTCGCTGGAGTTTGCACCTTAATTTCTTCCAGGATAACCGGATCGCTTTACTTGCCCAGATAAAGGAAGATATCTTGCCCTGGATTTTAAGAATATCAGATTTTCCGAATTTTAAAGGAATGTTGTTAAAAAGGTAAGCGTATTTTGGGAGGACACACATCTTGTTGAGATTTACTCGCCCATACAATGAAAGTGGGATGCTCTTCCATCTGTATAGTAGGACATTGACCTCTTTTGAAACTCTAACTAGATTAATCTTGGGGGTTAGGGCGGGGACCTGAGATATTATAACTCCTAAGTATCTAAGTTCTTTAGCAAAATTCCCCTCCTGATCGGTTATGTTCCAGGCCATAACCTCGGTTTTCTCATTGTTTATCTGATAATCTGACAGGCTTCCAAAAGTTTGGGTTTCAGCTTCAAGCTCTGAAAGTGTAGTGCTGACATTGGATGATAGAAGAATCAGGTCATCAGCATACAGTGCTAACTTTCGTACAAACCCGTTTATTTACAAAGGGACAATCTTCTGATTCAACCTTATGCTCTGAGCTAGCGGCTCTATATATAAATCAAATAAGATGGGGGAAAGCGGGCAGCCCTGCCTAGTTCCACGCCCTATCTTAACTACCGGGGAGAGATTGCCATTAACCGGAATCTGGGCCCGAGGGGATTTATATATTTCTTTCAACACTTCCCTAATACTATCGGCAAAACCAAAGACCTTAAGAACCCTCTCCAGAAGGTGCCAGTTCACGCGGTCAAAGGCATTGGCTGCATCAACAGTAATGATTGATAGAGGGAGACCCAATCAACCCAATTAAGGTGTGTATCAAATCGGACATCTGCCGGCCTGGCAAGAAACCCTCTTGATCCATGTGAATTATTGGCCCAACAACTTTGCTAAGCCGGGCATTCAGAATTCCAGCAAAGACTTTATAGTCAACATTTAGCAAAGAAATTGGGCGGTATGACTGACATTGAGTTGGGTTCTTCCCCGGCTTTAAAATCAGTGCAATAACTGCATCACTCCAAGAGTCAGGCAGGGGAGATGTACCTTCTGAGATCCCATTAACCAGTTATAGCCAGACCGGGATAATCTCCTCCCTCAAAATCACCCGAAACATTATCACTAATTAGGAAGATAACAACAAGTGGTCCTGTGATGCTTGCTGGAATGGGCAGTGTTTAATCAGAAAGTGGATTGAATTCAAGTTTAGGTGACAATGTTGCAAAAGCGTGTGGATTTTGCATATATTTAAAATTGTTGATCTCCAAAAAGCCCTAAATCAATAAATTGAATTGAAAATCAAGTTTATCATTTGAATCCTATTGTAGGAAAATATGTGATTTTGAACCCCATGAGGCGGTTCCTTTCCAAAAAGCATTCAGGTTGTAATCATGAGTCAAATAATGCTGAGGGGGTTAAAATATTCAAATTGAATTCTAATTACCTATGAAATGTTCATTGTTCAATATATTTCTTAGTATTTTGATGTGCGGACTTTATTGCTTAAGAAAAATAATTAGTATTTGTTTTTCTATATGTAGGAAGCATTACATTAATGAAATCACTGTATCCCACCTTCTTTCCTTTCCTGTTCTTTATGAACGTTTCTATTGTTGAACTTTAAAAATGGCCCGAAATGAAGAATTGTGCTCTACATAACTTTGCTGTGTTACAGTTTGTTGATTTTTATCTACCACTTTTGTCTCTTATGTGTATGGCAACTGATGTTTCGTTTTGCTTTAATAATCAGCTTATGTTTATTAGGTTTTATTATTCAAATAAAAAGTTGCAAACACAACAAATGGTAGTTGATATGTATTTACAACTGCAGCATTTTTATTGTATGGGCAGTTTCAAAGGGGCCAAAAAGATGGTCTGTGGGATGACGGAGGACCACATTGGCATTAGGAGGGAGAGGTTTGGGCAGGTAATCAGGGGTATATGTAAGGTTGGAAGTAGGGGAAACAAAACATGTACATTGTGCGGACTGTGACTCCTGGAGTTATTGTGAGGGATACCATGCTACGCTGTAAATGAATCCCCTAGTGATTATTATCAACAAACTTTATTCGGTTTTATAAAAGAAAACCATAAAAGTCATACATAAAATGATAAAACATCTTCCAAGTTACAGATTGATAAATATAACATATCCAAGTTAATCAGAACACAAGATAAAAATTCATGAATTACAGTACATAATTTAATTGCAGCTTGACCTAAGTCTAACAACGACCCGTAAAAAGTTACGCGTATGCAAAACAGTGGCTTTAGAGAGGAGTTGTAAAAAGATAAGAGCTGGTCTCACCCTCCTAAACCCCGCTTTTGTGAGAATGGGAATAATAAATAACTTTCTAGGGACAGCATAAAAACTACAAAACAATAAAAAGTGAATCATGTCCTGAGGAGACTCACCGTTGCAGCCACAGGGCATGAGGCATAGGACTCTGTGGGAGCCGCAAGGGTGTGCTATGAGGTAATGGAAGAGTTTGAGCCAAAGCCGGGTCAATAGAAAACGATCATGGATGCTTTTAAGCCCTAGAAGATAAGGTTTGGTGGTTGGTACAGTTTTTACCAAAATGTACTTACGCACACTAGCCTTACACAGCTCATAGTTCCCTCTCTTTCACAGGAGCTCATTCTTAAAAAACACTCTTTGACCAGAGAAAAGTCCCTCTTGCATATGCGCACAGGGTTAGCAAATAGTTCCCACCTATCCTGGAGAGGCCAACTCTTATAAACTGGAGCCATCGGATGCTTGAGACATGGTCAAGTGAAAGTCATTCCCGTAGGACATCTTTGCTAAGTGTATTTTCTTAATTAGCCCAAATATTAAGCCACAAAGCCAGGGGATGGAAAGCCAGTACATCTGAGAGGAAAGGCATCCCCAACTCTACATGCACGACATAAAACAAAGTACTTTGTGGGACAGAAAGGGCCCGTCACAGGAAAGAGTTATCAGCACTTTGCACTGCCGCTACCCCAATGTGGCCCCATATCTCACTCTCATAACTAACCTTTGAGATATATTTGGCTTCATATATCTTCAAAAGAGCCCCTATTGGCTTCCCTCCCACTCTGCTGGCAAAGTCAAAAACAGCTGCAAAAGCTTTCACCTCATCCCCTTTCTTCCAAGTAAGCAAAGGGCACCAACTCAAGGAATCGTCAAACACAACTCCCAAATAGGAGAAAACATTGGTCTTCGGTATTGACGAAATTCCGAATTTAAAAGCGAACTTCTTAGCTTTACGAGGTCCCACCTGCATAATGAACGACTTGGAATGATGAAACTAAAGGTACAAGTCCTTCATAAAAAGGGCAAAAGAATTCAGAAGAAGTTGTAGGCCCCTAGCTGTCCTCGCCGAAGGACTGAGTTGTCTTTGTATAGGAGGACTGGTAGGCTATGCTTGCCTACCTGGGGACAATCAGCATTTGTGGTTAAAAGGGCCTTCTCTAAGGAAATAATATATAGGTTAAAAAGAAAGGGTGCTAAAATGCACCTCTGACACATCCCTCTCTTGATGTCAAGCTGATTGGACACTTTCAGATCCTTTAAATAGCGGACAATCGCGGTTGAATCGCGGTGAAGATCCCTCAGAAATAAAATGATGTTACTGTCAATGCCAATGGAGGACAAGGACATCAACTGCCACATCTTGGACCTATTAACACAGTCGTATGCTGAGGTCTGGTCCATGAAGCTAGGTATATGGGGCTGGAACGAGCCACAGTGTATTTGTTCAGAACCATGTACAGGTTTAAACACTATCAATCAGTGAATTTGTAAAGCGCACTACGTACCCGTGAGGGTCTCAAGGCGCTGGGGGGGGGGGGGGGGGTGCTGCTACTGCTCGAAGAGCCAGGTCTTGAGGAGCTTCCTGAAGGTGAGCAGGTCCTGGGTCTGCCGCAGATGAGTGGGGAGGATGTTCCAGGTCTTGGTGGCGAGGAAGGAGAAGGATCTGCCACCGGAGATTGTTCGCTGGATGCGTGGTACGGCGGCGAGGCTGGCGGAGCGGAGCTGGCAGGCGGGGTGTGGAAGTTGAGCCTGTTGTTCAGGTAGGCTGATCTGGTGTTGTGGAGTGCTTTGTGTGCATGGATGAGGAGCTTGAAGGTGATCCTCTTGTTGACAGGGAGCCAGTGCAGGTCTCTTAGGTTGAAGATGATGCGGCTGCGTTGAGGGATGTTGAGGAACAGGCAGGCGGAGGCGTTCTGGTTGCGTTGCAGCCGTTGTAGTTGTTTGGTCGGGATTCCTGCGTAGAGTGCATTGCCGTAGTCCAGCCTGCTGCTGACGAGGGCTTGGGTCACCGTTCTTCTCGTTTCGGTCGGGATCCATTTGTAGATCCTGCGAAGCATGCAGAGGGTGTTGTAGCAGGAGACGGCGTTGACCTGCTTCGACATGGAGAGGGAGGAGTCGAGGATGAATCCTAGGTTGCATGCGTGGTCCGTGGGTGTCAGTGCTGTTCCCAGTGTGGTCGGCCACCGGGAGTTGTCTCAGGCAGAGGGGCTGGGGCCGAGGATGAGGTCTTCCGACTTGTCCGAGTTCAGTTTCAGTCGGCTGCTCCTCATCCACTTGGCGACGGCCTTCAATCCCTCGTGGAGGTTGGTTTTGACGCTGTGTGGGTCCTTGGTGAAGGAGAGGATGAGCTGGGTGTCGTCGGCGTAGAAGATGATCTTCAGGTCGTGCTGATGGGCCGCTTGTGTGAGGGGGGCCATGTAGACGTTGAACAGGGTCGGGCTGAGGGATGAGCCCTGTGGTACGCCGCAGATGATGTCAATGGCTTCGGATTGGAAGGGTGGGAGGCGGACTCTCTGGGTTCTGCCAGAGAGGAAGGACGTGGTCCAGTCCAGGTCCTTATTCTGGATTCCGGCTTCTTGGAGGTGTGTTCTTAGTGTCCGGTGGCGGACTGTGTCGAAGGTGGCTGACAGGTCCAGGAGGATGAGGGCTGAAGTTTTGCCGTTGTCTAGTTGGCACCTGATGTCGTCTGTGGCGGCGATGAGGGCTGTCTCGGTGCTGTGTTTTGTCTGAATCAGGACTGTGATGGGTCTAAGATGTTGTTGTCCTCGAGGTGGCGGGTCAGCTGTATGTTGGCAAGACCTTCGCCGGGAAGGGGAGAAGGGAGATGGGTCGGAAGTTCTTGAGGTCTTTGGGGTCCGCCTTGGGTTTCTTGAGGAGGGCGTTGATTTTTCCGTGCTTCCAGCTTTCCGGGAATGTCACTGTGTCGAAAGAGATGTTGATGACCTTCCATAGTTGGGGTGCGATGGTTGCGTCTGCTTTGTTGAAGACATGGTGGGGGCGTGGGTCAGACGGAGATCCTGAGTGGATGGAGTTCATGACCTTGCGTGTCTCCTCGTCGTTGACGTGGGACCAGGAGGTCAGCTGGTTGGTGCAGGTGGCGTTCGGGGTGGGGTCTGTCGTGGTCGGAGCGGACGGGGTGTTGAAACTGTTGTGGATGTCGGCGATCTTGCGATGAAAGAAGGTGGCCAGTGCGAGGGCGGGATGTCGTTGGTGTTGGCGCTGGTGTTGGAGAGTTCCTTCACTATGTTGAAAAGCTCGGGGTCGGTGTGGATCCGGAAGTGGAGGTGTTTGGCGAGTTGAGGGAGTCGTCTGTGAGGGTGTGGGCCTGGAGGGGGGACTTGTGGACGATGGCTATTCCTCTACCGACTCCGTTGGTGCGGTCTCTCCGGGAGATCTTGTAGCCGTCTGGGATGGCTATGGCGATGTCAGGTGCCGAGGAGTCATTCCACCAGGTCTCGGTCAGGAAGGCAACGTCTGGGGCGGAGGTGTCGAGCAGGTCCCAGAGCTCAACGGCATGTTTGCTTGCTGAGCGGGTGTTGAGGAGGATGCATCGAAGGTGGTTGGGTCCGGTCCTTGGAGGCTTGGTGGTTCTGTTGCAGGTGAAGTTGCAAGTGTGGCGGGTTGAAAAGTCAGTGGGTGAGTTTCAGGGCAGCCTGGAAGCAGCAGTAGTCTCTGCCGGTGTTTAGAACGTGAAGTGTGTTGGCGTTGTATCGGAGTCTAGTGTTGTGGAGTGCGTGGGGTCCACAGTGGAGCGACCTGGGCGAAAGCCGTATTGAATATCGGATAAAAAGTTGTTTTCATCAACCCAAGTTACAAGTGTGTCAAGTACCATGCAGCCCACCACCTTCACCACAGAGATCAGAAGAAAAATGAGCCTATAACAATAAGTACTGTACCGATGTCCCTTTTTCCCTATCGATTATAGTCCCAAGAATCTGGGTGACCAACCTGGACTGCAGCATGGATAACAGCTGTGAGGACAGGCACCCAGGTTTCAACGTGGGCAATGTAGAGATATGGTGGGATCCCATCTGGCACGGGGGCCTTGTTTTTAGAGAGACCCAGAATACAGGCTCTCACCTCTTGCGTGGTGAAAATAAGTTCAGAATTGCCTTCCACCCTTTCCTGCCCCTCAGTTGGCGGGGTATCCGACTGGAAGACACCCTCGAAATGATGTACCCAATTGTCCTCAGTGATATGGACATCCAGTAAATTTGCATTATTTCCATATAGAAATGGGCTGTTAATAATGCCCCCGAAGTTTGAGCTATCACACAGTGTACTAGCCTCCACTAAATCGATCCAGGCCTCCATCTTCAGGGCTGACTCGCGAGTTGCTAGAGCAGCCTTATATGCTCTTCGTAGGCCTTTGGCCACCACCCGGTCTCGGGAATGTACACCCAAGGCCTGTCTCAGGTTCCTGGAGGCCTGGGAGCATGCCGAACCATCTTGGACCTGGTTGCTTACACCCCCACCCGGGGCCCGTAGTAACTTCCTTATGGCAGTAGACAAGGATCCAAATGCACCCATGATGTCCGGAGCACTTGCCTCATGGTCGAGACAGGTTGCAAACTTTCTGCTACACTGAGTTAAACGGGACTAGTGGAGTAACTCTGGGACAATACACCCCCACTTTACGTTCCTTCCCGCTTCCACCACTTTAAGAGGGACACCAGCCCCCGCTCGCCTTGCTATGTCCGAGTGTTCGGGTCTAGCCTGTTAAGACACAAATGGGGTTGTGGTCACTGCATTCACTCGCCTGCACAGAAAAATCGGTAACCAGAGAATAAGGGGGGTAGATACAAAGGTGAATTCAATAAAGGTCTCACACCCTCTCCCAAAAAGGGTGGGAGTAATGTCTGTTTTCCCCGGAGGCAGCTTATTCATTACAGATGTTAAATCAAATTCAAGCAAGATGGAGTTAAGCTCAATACACTGGGGAGTATGTTCCATGTGTAAGCCTGCTTGTCGTGCACAGCCCATAGCTTCCACTCCTCTGTGCCTGATGTCCCCACAGATATGAGTGTTAAATCCCCTGTTAAACAAATGTATTGATAACTCTGACCTTTCAAGATGATATCCTGCAGTACAGACCCCAGCAGTTATATTGCCCTCATCCGGGTGTGCAACTCCAGCATTGAAAAAGTTTACCAGAAGTAACTTGCTCTTTCCACTGGACAACAACATCACATGCAAATTGGGAGAGACATATAGTGATGTATTGTAAGAAACTGGCTCTGTATACTCCACCAAAGTGAGGTACAGTGTGTATAGAGTCCAAGGGTCTCCTGAGGTAGGCAGAGGTTAAAGTTAGATAGAACCTTACTCTCTAAAGTGGTAGCTTGGTCGAGCAGTAAGGCAGTATCAGAGGACAGTGTTCAGCATTTGATGTACACACTCAGTCAGCAAATGAATTCACACACTCAAGAACTGAACTCTAGGCCAATTGTTTTTGTATTAAAAAAAATACTGTTGTTTTATTTCTAGAACTAAGCAAGCCTGGCACAGGAAAGCATAACAATACTTTGCAGTAATAATTTACTTGTATGAACACAGTTCAAGTAGGCAGTAGAAATTGTACTTTGTTTGATTTACCGGGGAGCAGTAGTATGCAACACTTAGCAAATACAGTACATTGAAATGAATAGGCTTTTTCAGTAAATTGCAGGTAAGTTACTTTTTACGTTACTTTTCTAACTCAGTGCTGGATACCTAGATTCTGGTGAAGAATTGGCTTGGTAGTTTGGTCTGCCCTGTTCCCATGATGCACTGGGCCAGGGACAGACTAATTTGCATATAGCCAGGTTCTGAGCTGGGATGGGGCAGTGAGATAAATAACGGTGATGGATCAAGCCCTGATCTTTGGACTGGGTAAGAGTGGTCTGTTTAACTCAGACACTCTGTTCATCACCACCCCCCTTTTGTAAATCGGTTTTGGCCACTATAGGTGTGGCAGGGTATACTCAGACATGAGTCCCTTTCTCACTGCTCCATCAGGATTCAAGCAAGCCGGGCCGAAGAAGGCTGAAATGCCAGAAACCGGTCCCCGGTAGCTTGTCTCCTTTCTGGTGAAGAATTGGCTTGGTAGTTTGGTCTGCCCTGTTCCCATGATGCACTGGGCCAGGGACAGACTAATTTGCATATAGCCAGGTTCTGAGCTGGGATGGGGCAGTGAGATAAATAACGGTGATGGATTAAGCCCTGATCTTTGGACTGGGTAAGAGTGGTCTGTTTAACTCAGACACTCTGTTCATCACCACCCCCCTTTTGTAAATCGGTTTTGGCAGGGTATACTCAGACATGAGTCCCTTTCTCACTGCTCCATCAGGATTCAAGCAAGCCGGGCCGAAGAAGGCTGAAATGCCAGAAACCGGTCCCCGGTAGCTTGTCTCCTTTCTGGTGAAGAATTGGCTTGGTCGTTTGGTCTGCCCTGTTCCCATGATGCACTGGGCCAGGGACAGACTAATTTGCATATAGCCAGGTTCTGAGCTGGGATGGGGCAGTGAGATAAATAACGGTGATGGATCAAGCCCTGATCTTTGGACTGGGTAAGAGTGGTCTGTTTAACTCAGACACTCTGTTCATCACCACCCCCCTTTTGTAAATCGGTTTTGGCCACTATAGGTGTGGCAGGGTATACTCAGACATGAGTCCCTTTCTCACTGCTCCATCAGGATTCAAGCAAGCCGGGCCGAAGAAGGCTGAAATGCCAGAAACCGGTCCCCGGTAGCTTGTCTCCTTTCTGGTGAAGAATTGGCTTGGTAGTTTGGTCTGCCCTGTTCCCATGATGCACTGGGCCAGGGACAGACTAATTTGCATATAGCCAGGTTCTGAGCTGGGATGGGGCAGTGAGATAAATAACGGTGATGGATCAAGCCCTGATCTTTGGACTGGGTAAGAGTGGTCTGTTTAACTCAGACACTCTGTTCATCACCACCCCCCTTTTGTAAATCGGTTTTGGCCACTATAGGTGTGGCAGGGTATACTCAGACATGAGTCCCTTTCTCACTGCTCCATCAGGATTCAAGCAAGCCGGGCCGAAGAAGGCTGAAATGCCAGAAACCGGTCCCCGGTAGCTTGTCTCCTTTCTGGTGAAGAATTGGCTTGGTAGTTTGGTCTGCCCTGTTCCCATGATGCACTGGGCCAGGGACAGACTAATTTGCATATAGCCAGGTTCTGAGCTGGGATGGGGCAGTGAGATAAATAACGGTGATGGATCAAGCCCTGATCTTTGGACTGGGTAAGAGTGGTCTGTTTAACTCAGACACTCTGTTCATCACCACCCCCCCTTTTGTAAATCGGTTTTGGCCACTATAGGTGTGGCAGGGTATACTCAGACATGAGTCCCTTTCTCACTGCTCCATCAGGATTCAAGCAAGCCGGGCCGAAGAAGGCTGAAATGCCAGAAACAGGTCCCCGGTAGCTTGTCTCCTTTCTGGTGAAGAATTGGCTTGGTAGTTTGGTCTGCCCTGTTCCCATGATGCACTGGGCCAGGGACAGACTAATTTGCATATAGCCAGGTTCTGAGCTGGGATGGGGCAGTGAGATAAATAACGGTGATGGATCAAGCCCTGATCTTTGGACTGGGTAAGAGTGGTCTGTTTAACTCAGACACTCTGTTCATCACCACCCCCCTTTTGTAAATCGGATACCTAGATTCAGCACTGGTACATTTCCTAGAAACAGGTTAGTAATTAAGTTTTGGTTATTCGCATGATTTTTAAAGAATATTTCCAAAACTCCACAGTGGGAAACTTTTTGGACCAGTACATTGAGATGAATGTGCTTCTACAATAAATTGCAGGTAAGTTACTTTTCTCGTTACTTTTCTAACTCCGTGCTGGATACCTAGGTTCAGCAATGGGACATTCCCTAGAAACTGGTAAGTACACATGTTTTAGCTATTTGTGCAATTTAAAAAAATATTTTTAAATTTCAAAACTCCACACTTAAAAACATTTTGAAGAAAAGTTTTCCATGTTATCCTATGGAGGCAAAAAAGGTTAACGATTCTCAGGTAAATAATCAACTGTGGGAGTTAAGGTTCTGGGGTTAGACTCATGGGTCCACCAGGGTCAGTGATGCACCGTTGTTGCACCCTCAGCGGCACTAGGACGGCTGGGTGCAGAGTGTTGAGGCCCAATGTTATCCTATGGAGGATAGGGGGCTCCGGTTGGTGGCGGCTGACAAGCAGGCCACGGGATTGTGAGAGTAACGCTCCTATGGTTTCGCTCAGGGCAAGTTGTGGACCAAAGGTGCACCCTCAGCGGCACTAGGGCTGCCGGGCGCATGGGGCTGTTTTGAGGTCAGGTGCCCTGTTGATTTCAGTGGAGATTCTCCGGGACAAAGAAAAACTTCAGGCTCGTGGACGAGGATCTTCCAGGAGTGACCACCACTTCGAGGGGTAAGTTGGGATGTTAAGGGTTGGTTAGGCACCTCTGGATTGGGCACACAAGGCCGTGGGGCGTCGGGTGTAGGGGTACCTTTGGACGTCGGATTTTCTTACCCTCTCTGGTCACGGTAGGGGGGGGCCTCTTGATTGAGGCTGCAGGCGTCAGTTGGAGACTTGAGGCAGGTCAGGGGTCGCCAGATCTCGGGTCAGGATCGCCGAGGGGACCACCACAATTGGGACCAGCTCCTGTTCCTAAAAAATGTGTTAAAAATCTAGGCTTGAATTTAGATCAGTCATAATCCATGAAAGACAACATTGCTGTCACTACTAGCTCCTGCTACTATAGTATGCGTTTACTCCGCAAAATTCTTCCCTACTTGCCCACTAATCTCCGCAGAACCTTAGTTCAAGCCTTGGTCATCCGCCAATTAGACCATGGTAATGCTCTGTTGGCGGAAGTGGGAGAGACCCTGCTTACTAAATTACAAGTGATTCAGAGCACGGCGTCCAGAATGTTACTGAACCGCCCTGCTGGCGCCCCTTCTGCTCCCTTGCTGAGAGAGCTGCATTGGTTACTGAGCTGCCCTGCTGGCTCCCCTTCTGCTCCCTTGCTGAGAGAGCTGCATTGGTTACTGAGCCGCCCTGCTGGCGCCCCTTCTGCTCCCTTGCTGATAGAGCTGCATTGGTTACTGAGCCGCCCTGCTGGCTCCCCTTCTGCTCCCTTGCTGAGAGAGCTGCATTGGTTACTGAGCCGCCCTGCTGGCTCCCCTTCTGCTCCCTTGCTGAGAGAGCTGCATTGGTTACTGACCCGCCCTGCTGGCGCCCCTTCTGCTCCCTTGCTGAGAGAGCTGCATTGGTTACTGAGTCGCCCTGCTGGCGCCCCTTCTGCTCCCTTGCTGAGAGAGCTGCATTGGTTACTAAGCCGCCCTGCTGGCGCCCCTTCTGCTCCCTTGCTGAGAGAGCTGCATTGGTTACTGAGCCGCCCTGCTGGCTCCCCTTCTGCTCCCTTGCTGAGAGAGCTGCATTGGTTACTGAGCCACCCTGCTGGCGCCCCTTCTGCTCCCTTGCTGAGAGAGCTGCATTGGTTACTGAGCCGCCTTGCTGGCTCCCCTTCTGCTCCCTTGCTGAGAGAGCTGCATTGGTTACTGAACTGCCCTGCTCGCTCCCCTTCTGCTCCCTTGCTGAGAGAGCTGCATTGCTTACTGAGCCGCCCTGCTGGCTCCCCTTTTGCTCCCTTGCTGAGAGAGCTGCATTGGTTACTGAACCGCCCTGCTGGCTCCCCTTCTGCTCCCTTGCTGAGAGAGCTGCATTGGTTACTGAGCCGCCCTGCTGGCTCCCCTTTTGCTCCCTTGCTGAGAGAGCTGCATTGGTTACTGAGCCGCCCTGCTGGCGCCCCTTCTGCTCCCTTGCTGAGAGAGCTGCATTGGTTACTGACCCGCCCTGCTGGCGCCCCTTCTGCTCCCTTGCTGAGAGAGCTGCATTGGTTACTGAACCGCCCGGCTGACGCCCCTTCTGCTCGCTTGTTGAGAGAGCTGCATTGGTTACTGAGCCGCCCTGCTGGCGCCTCTTCTGCTCCCTTGCTGAGAGCGCTGCATTGGTTACTGAACCGCCCTGCTGGCGCCCCTTCTGCTCCCTTGCTGAGAGCGCTGCATTGGTTACTGAACCGCCCTGCTGGCTCCCCTTCTGCTCCCTTGCTGAGAGAGTTGCATTGGTTACTGAACCGCCCTGCTGGCGCCCCTTCTGCTCCCTTGCTGAGAGAGCTGCATTGGTTACTGAGCCGCCCTGCTGGCTCCCCTTCTGCTCCCTTGCTGAGAGAGCTGCATTGGTTACTGAGCCGCCCTGCTGGCGCCCCTTCTGCTCCCTTGCTGAGAGAGCTACATTGGTTACTGAACCGCCCTGCTGGCTCCCCTTCTGCTCCCTTGCTGAGAGCGCTGCATTGGTTACTGAACCGCCCTGCTGGCTCCCCTTCTGCTCCCTTGCTGAGAGAGCTGCATTGGTTACTGAGCCGCCCTGCTGGTGCCCCTTCTGCTCCCTTGTTGAGAGAGCTGCATTGGTTACTGAGCCGCCCTGCTGGCTCCCCTTCTGCTCCCTTGCTGAGAGAGTTGCATTGGTTACTGAGCCGCCCTGCTGGCTCCCCTTCTGCTCCCTTGCTGAGAGAGCTGCATTGGTTACTGACCCGCCCTGCTGGCTCCCCTTCTGCTCCCTTGCTGAGAGAGCTGCATTGGTTACTGACCCGCCCTGCTGGCTCCCCTTCTGCTCCCTTGCTGAGAGAGCTGCATTGGTTACTGAACCGCCCTGCTGGCTCCCCTTCTGCTCCCTTGCTGAGAGAGCTGCATTGGTTACTGAGCCGCCCTGCTGGCGCCCCTTCTGCTCCCTTGTTGAGAGAGCTGCATTGGTTACTGAGCCGCCCTGCTGGCTCCCCTTCTGCTCCCTTGCTGAGAGAGCTGCATTGGTTACTGAGCCGCCCTGCTGGCTCCCCTTCTGCTCCCTTGCTGAGAGAGCTGCATTGGTTACTGAGCCGCCCTGCTGGCTCCCCTTCTGCTCCCTTGCTGAGAGAGCTCCAATGGTTACTGAACCGTCCTGCTGGCTCCCCTTCTGCTCCCTTGCTGAGAGAGCTGCATTGGTTACTGAGCCGCCCTGCTGGCTCCCCTTCTGCTCCCTTGCTGAGAGCGCTGCATTGGTTACTGAACCGCCCTGCTGGGGCCCCTTCTGCTTCCTTGCTGAGAGCGCTGCATTGGTTACTGAACCGCCCTGCTGGCGCCCCTTCTGCTCCCTTGCTGAGAGCGCTGCATTGGTTACTGAGCCGCCCTGCTGGCGCCCCTTCTGCTCCCTTGCTGAGAGAGCTGCATTGGTTACTGAGCCGCCCTGCTGGCTCCCCTTCTGCTCCCTTGCTGAGAGAGCTGCATTGGTTACTGAGCCGCCCTGCTGGCTCCCCTTCTGCTCCCTTGCTGAGAGAGCTGCATTGGTTACTGAGCCGCCCTGCTGGCGCCCCTTCTGCTCCCTTGCTGAGAGAGCTGCATTGGTTACTGAGCCGCCCTGCTGGCTCCCCTTCTGCTCCCTTGCTCAGAGAGCTGCATTGGTTACTGACCCGCCCTGCTGGCTCCCCTTCTGCTCCCTTGCTGAGAGAGCTGCATTGGTTACTGAGCCGCCCTGCTGGCTCCCCTTCTGCTCCCTTGCTGAGAGAGCTGCATTGGTTACTGAGCCGCCCTGCTGGCTCCCCTTCTGCTCCCTTGCTGAGAGAGCTGCATTGGTTACTGACCCGCCCTGCTGGCTCCCCTTCTGCTCCCTTGCTGAGAGAGCTGCATTGGTTACTGACCCGCCCTGCTGGCTCCCCTTCTGCTCCCTTGCTGAGAGAGCTGCATTGGTTACTGAGCCGCCCTGCTGGCGCCCCTTCTGCTCCCTTGTTGAGAGAGCTGCATTGGTTACTGAGCCGCCCTGCTGGCTCCCCTTCTGCTCCCTTGCTGAGAGAGCTGCATTGGTTACTGAGCCGCCCTGCTGGCGCCCCTTCTCCTCCCTTGCTGAGAGAGCTGCATTGGTTACTGACCCGCCCTGCTGGCTCCACTTCTGCTCCCTTGCTGAGAGCGCTGCATTGGTTACTGAGCCGCCCTGCTGGCGCCCCTTCTGCTCCCTTGCTGAGAGAGCTGCATTGGTTACTGAGCCGCCCTGCTGGCGCCCCTTCTGCTCCCTTGCTGAGAGAGCTGCATTGGTTACTGAGCCGCCCTGCTGGCTCCCCTTCTGCTCCCTTGCTGAGAGCGCTGCATTGGTTACTGAGCCGCCCTGCTGGCGCCCCTTCTGCTCCCTTGCTGAGAGAGCTGCATTGGTTACTGAGCCGCCCTGCTGGCTCCACTTCTGCTCCCTTGCTGAGAGCGCTGCATTGGTTACTGAGCCGCCCTGCTGGCGCCCCTTCTGCTCCCTTGCTGAGAGAGCTGCATTGGTTACTGAGCCGCCCTGCTGGCGCCCCTTCTGCTCCCTTGCTGAGAGAGCTGCATTGGTTACTGAGCCGCCCTGCTGGCTCCCCTTCTGCTCCCTTGCTGAGAGAGCTGCATTGGTTACTGAGCCGCCCTGCTGGCTCCCCTTCTGCTCACTTGCTGAGAGAGCTGCATTGGTTACTGAGCCGCCCTGCTGGCGCCCCTTCTGCTCCCTTGCTGAGAGAGCTGCATTGGTTACTGAGCTGCCCTGCTGGCTCCCCTTCTGCTCCCTTGCAGAGAGAGCTGCATTGGTTACTGAGCCGCCCTGCTGGCGCCCCTTCTCCTCCCTTGCTGAGAGAGCTGCATTGGTTACTGACCCGCCCTGCTGGCTCCCCTTCTGCTCCCTTGCTGAGAGAGCTGCATTGGTTACTGAGCCGCCCTGCTGGCTCCCCTTCTGCTCCCTTGCTGAGAGAGCTGCATTGGTTACTGAGCCGCCCTGCTGGCTCCCCTTCTGCTCCCTTGCTGAGAGCGCTGCATTGGTTGCCTGTAAGGAAGAGATCCTTTTTCAAAATCTGTTGTCTCACTTACAATGCGCTGAATGGCAGAGAACCTTACTATCTACAAAAGAAACTCACCTTTCATACACCGAACAGAGATTTCAGATCCAGTACTCTAGGCCTTCTACAGGTTCCTCGTATATGTTTGAGTCAGACAGGTGGAAAAGCTTTTTCGCATCTGGCCCCAAGATACTGGAATAAACTACTGCTGTCCTGAAACAAAATGTCCATATGCAGCACCTTTAGGAAACAACTAAAAGCATTCCTGTTCTAACTCTGTTCTGACTTTCAGTCCTCGGGTCAAATTTCTAGGCGAGCACTGGGATGCCCCCGGGTGAGTCATGCTATAGAAATTAACTTAACATAACAACATACATAACATGCCGGAATGTAGGTAAACCAGAACCCCTAAATGTGCTCTGCCAGCTTTGCTCAGTTTGACTTCTAATTATTCATGTTTAAGAAATTTTTATTAAGCATTGAAAAGTAATACAAAAGACATGTCATGAAAAGTTAGAAAAAAGTACATATGAATATAATATTAAATGACATCAGTCCAGAGGAATTTATATAAGGAAAAAGGGGAGAAAGAAAGAGAGAAAGAAAAGAAGGAAAGAGAAAGAAAGAAGAAAGCGAAAGAGAAGGAAAGAATAGAAGAGAGAGAGAAGAGAAAAAGAGGGTAACCAGAGGAATCATGTGGGATTAATAGCACGTGGTAAAGGAGAGGGATTAGAGGAAAGATAGGAAGTGAAGGGAAGCCATAACAGATCGGATTTAATTTTTAGAGGGACAGAGGTGGAGGAAGCAATAGAAATTCTGTGTTCATCACAAATGTAGTTCCACCATGTGTGGACAGAAAGTTTAGAATTGTCTTTCCAACACGATAAAATAACTTTAAGTGCAAGAGCAATAAATAGGTCTAACAATTTAGCAGAAGAGGGTGTAACAATATTAATATCATCAGATAAAGAACCTAAAAATATGTGTAAAAAAGATAATGGGGAAGAGAGAGATAACATTTTCATACAAATATTCCAAACATTAGGCCAAAAAGATAAAACAGGGGAACAATCGTATAGTTGGTGTTTTAGAGTACCTGGAACTTTGGAACAAGACCAACATAAAGGAGAAGAGGTAGGAGAAAATGTATGAATACTAACCGGGGTAATAACAACTCTATGATATATAAAGAGTAAGGATTGGGTAATGCGTGCAGCAATGGAGACTTTAAAAATCTTGGACCATAAACGATCCCACATTGCAGTATCGAGGGAGACATCAAGATCAGTCTCCCATGCAGTCTCTACTTTAGATTTGGAGCGAACAGAGGTATTGGATAATAAAAGTGAATATACAAGAGCAGCTTTAGGGAGTTGAGTAGAAAATAAAGGATAAAGTGGAGTGACAGGAGTGAAGGAAGAAAAAGATTCGGAAGAAGAAGATAGAGAAGACAAATGAGATTGAATAGCAGATGTTATAATAGTATATTCAGAGAGAAATGAGGAGGGTAAATTAAACATGTTTTGCAATACTGGAAAGTAAATAAGAGAGGAGTCAAGAAAAAATTGATGCACAAACAGTATATCCTTTTCCTTCCAGTTTTTAAAATAGAACGATTTACCTTTATATCTAAGAAATTTGTTATACCAAACCACAGAGGATAAAAAACATTGAAGAGGGGAAAGGTTAGAGGAAAAAACATTTTGTAATAGAGATTGGGAATATTTCAAAATGGGATATTTGGATAAAAAGGTACAATTTGACATAAAGGTAATATGTTGAAAGGAGAAATGTTTCAGAAGAGAGCGTTCCAAAAGAACCCACTTAGGGACAGGAGTATCAATGAAGTCATAAGCCAAGGAGAAGGATTGTTTGATCAAAAAGGCAGAGTAGTATGAGTTAAAGTCAGGGAACCGAACACCACCTTCATTTTTAGGTCGGATCAACTTATGCAAACCAATGCGGGATGTTTAATATTCTACAGAAATTTTGTACATAAAGAATTAATACGAGAAAAATAGGATTTGGGAATTTTGAAAGGGAGCATAGAAACTGTGTACAAAACATGTGGGGTGACCATCATTTTGATGGTGTCCAATCTACCCCACCAGGACAGAAATAAGGGGGACCAAATTTGAAGAAGAGATTGAATTTTGCTAGTCAGTGAATCAAATGTTAATTTAAGGGTATCCCTCAGAGAAGAAGAAAACCATATACCAAGGTACTTAATTTTAGTTGGGCACCATACAAAATCAGTGTTATTAAACATGTATTGAAAACATATTGAGTTAAGGGGTAGGACTTCCGTTTTGTATAAATTAAGCTTATAACCTGATATGGAGGAATACAACTGAACTTCATTTAAAAAAGGTGGAAGGGAGGATTCCGGGTTAGACATGTAAATGAGGACATCATCAGCATAGGCAGGTAATTTAGTTTCAACAGAGGAAAATTTTATACCAGTAATAGCAGGGTTGGAACGAATACGCTCTAGAAAGGGCTCAAGACATAAAATAAATAATAAAGGGGAAAGGGGACAACCTTGTCTTGTGCCTCTGGTCAATGAAAAGAATCTGTAAAATTGGTTATTAACAAAAATACTGGCACAGGGGGATGAGTAAAGGAGCTTAACCAAGGATATAAAAGTTGGACCAAAACCAAACCATTTGAGGGTACTGTCAGGGGGTTCCTACCTGCCACGACTCTGCTACTGATGTTTGTCCCTCTTCGTTTCCACCTCGGCGCACACAGGATGTTCGTGCACCTTCCACGGCCGCCTGGGCTTACCCGGAGGCGGGGCCTCCATCGGTGACGTCGTCCCCTGATGTCCAATCATCTTCCACGACGGCGCTGATAACGCGAGGTTTCGAACAGGAGGGCGCGAACGCCGGAGCAGCACAGGAAGTCTCGGACGTCTTCGCCGCTGGACGGAAGGAACCCGGAACCGGATTGCTGAAGGAGACCGAAGCAGGAGACGGGGAGAGACCGACAGCTGTAACGCCAGGAGGCCAACGGAACCACGCTTCGCCCAGCCACACTTCACCTGGAGAAGTGTGGCATCGCAAGGTACGAGCTCGTATACGGAGACTCTTTCAATCGGAGGGAGGAAACGGTTAAAGGGCGGTTAGGGGGGATAAGGGACAGGAGTGCATGCAGTACCGCTTTGGTACGGAAACCTGACATACCGGTGACGGTCCCTGGTGATCCCCCTCACGCCCCTGCACTAACCCGCACGTGTATCAGATAGCAGTACAGTCCAGTAACCTGGCGTTTTCTTTCTTTCTTTTCCTTTCCGCTCAACGCCCCTTGGGAGTGAGAAGACCTTCCCACAGATGTACCACTCAGAAGTCCTGGCGTAACCGGAAAGCTGTTTTCATCAACCTGCACTCCTTTTCTCGTTGTTGCTTTAATAAACCCCAGTACCACTATACTCTACTTTGTGGCTTCGCCTCATTGCTCGCTACCCCAGTAACTGCAACCCTTACAGGTACGGAACATAAATTGCCAATTAATACGGTCAAAGGCTTTCTCAGCGTCCAGGGAAAGGGCTGCCAAGGGGGCTTTGACATTTTTACTATGAGCAAGGAAATTAGAAAAAAGACGAGCATTATCAGCAGCAAGTCTGCCCTTAACAAAACCCACCTGGTCTGTTTTGATTAAGCGAGGGATAATGGAATCAAGGCGAGAGGCAAGGATTTTAGCAAAAATCTTACAATCATAATTATTCAAAGATATGGGGCGGTAGTTTTTGCATTGTGAGTGATCCTTGTCAGGTTTGGGGATAATGACAATGAGAGCATCCAAAAAGGACCCAGAGGCCTTAGCATCTGAAATAAAAGAATTAAATAACTGAAGGAGTTTAGGGGCAAAAAAGGAATGGAAGGAGGAATAAAACTCGACAGGCAGACCGTCGGGGCCAGGGGCTTTTGATTTTTTGAGAGAGTGGATGGCTGTAGTAATTTCCTGGAGAGTAATTTCACGTTCCAAGTGAGAAAAGTCCACCGGGAGGGAAGGAGGGGAAGGGAGGCCTTCAAAAAATGTCGTTAAGTTTGCATCAGAAGGATGTGTATCATCAGAGTATAGGGCTTGATAATAATTGTGAAATACTTCAGCAATGTCTTCATCAGAGGTAACCATTTTATTAAGAGAATCATTAAAGATTGGGCCAACAGCTTTGCGTTCTGACTTTATTTTCAAGTAATTGGCCAGCATTTTCCCTGCTTTGTTCTGGCCACCATGGAATTTAGATTTTATTTTAAGGAGGGTGTGACACGCTTCATTAGTGATAATTTTGTTAAGGTCTGTTTTAGCGAGAATCAAATCCTGGAGGGCAGTTGAGGATTTGGAAGAAAAATATATGTGTTCGAGATGTTTAATCTGTTTAAGCTGATCTTCATACTTTTGTCTATTAAGCTTCTTTTTTGTAGAAACATATGAAATAGTAAAAGCTCGAAAAGAAGCCTTAAAAGCATCCCAGGTGATGGGAATTGAGGTTCTCTAAGGGCTTATTAAAGGAGAAGTATTCATTGAAAAACTCAGTACTTTTTTTCATGAAAGTGGCATCAGATAAAAGAAAAGAATTAAATTTCCAGCGACTAAATTTAGAGGGGCTAAGGGAAAGATCTAGGGTAGTGTATACAGGAGCATGGTCAGAGATAAAAATAGAGCCAATAACGGATTTTTGAATGGAGGGTAGAAGAGACTTACTAATCATAATATAATCAATTCTCGAGCATGTGTGATGAACATTAGAAAAAAAAGTATATTCCAATAAATCAGGGTTACACATTTTCCAGGAGTCATATAAAGGACGCGAAGCAATGGCAGATTGAAAACTCTTATGATATTTGTCAGGTTGAAATTTACTAGAGGACAATCGGTCTGAAAAAGGGTCTAACCATTGGTTAAGATCGCCAGCCACTATAAAATCAGGGCAATCTATGGATCCAATGAGTACTTTGATATCTTTCCAAAATTTTGGGTCTGGGCGAACAGGGCCATATATGTTCAGCAAAACCATCGTCTTGTTGTGTATAACAACCTTAGCCATTGCCCAACGTCCTTCACTATCATTTTGAGAGGAAATAATTTGAACATTTAAAGCTTTGTGAAACAATATAGCAACCCCTCCTTTTTTGTGAACAGCAGGTGAAAACACAACCTGACCCACCCAATGTCTCTTAAGCTTGAGTGATTCAACGTCCGAGCAATGCGTTTCTTGAAGGAAAACAACCTGTGAATGAAATTTGGTTAAGTGAGACAATACCTTCTGACGCTTGACAGGATGACCAAGACCTCGCACATTCCAAGAGACAAAATTACACATGTTGGGAGAAGGGGAGGATGGGCGACAAATGGAAGCGACACATGGCAAGGAGATCACTACAAAAGGGAAGACAAAAAATATCAGTTAAACAGTGGATTCGTAGGACGCTCACGATAACAAAACCAACAAGAGTCAAAAAACGAGGAAGCAATAATTGTACGAATAGAGGTAAAAGTAGAGACCACTTAGGAAAAAGATAGCAAAGAGAAAGAGAGAAGAGAGAAAAATAAGAAAGATAGGTAAGGACAGAAAGAAAAAAAGGGAACAGATCAAGGCACGAAGGCTTGATCTGAGAAAAAGAGAGCAACCAAAACATATGAGGCGAGGGTACACCAGAGAGAGAACTCGACCACGAGCAGTCAGGAGACAGACGATAGTAGAAGGAAAAACACAAGGATGTGAGGGAAGTATCTCACGAAAATAGATAAGGAAGGTAAATTAACAGAGGTCAGGTGGAATAGAATAGTGACAATAAAAAGGGAGAACAAAGAAATACATAAAAGCATTAGCTAGGAGTGTCCATAGTAGAAGGAGAGACACTCGGAAGACAATTGCGAAGTTTCTGTGGATCATCATAGGATCTGGTACGTCCATTGTGTGTGATCAGAAGCAGGGATGCAGGATTCCATATTGAATGTTCAGCTGTCGCATCATGGGACGAAGGTTCAAGAATTCTTTGCGCCGAGCATTTGTAGCAGATGAAAGATCCTGTGAAATAAAAATGTTATGACCAGACCACTGGAGACGACGTTTGGCCCTGGCAGCCTTCAAGACAGCCATTAACTCTGTGAACTCCAAGAACAGCATGATGATGCCACGTGGTTTGGAGGAATTGGAATTGATGCGGCCAAGACGGTGCGCTCGTTGGATGTTGAGAGGATGTGACGATGGTTGGAGCTCCAAAAGTTCCTGAAGAAATTTCCGAATAAAGGAGACCATGTCAGCACCCTCCAAATTTTCCGTAACACCATAACCGCGTAGATTATTTCATCTATTGCGATTTTCCAAATCCTCGGTGTGAAGTTTGAGCTTATGGATCTCTTGTTCCAATAGTGGAATCTTAGTTGAGAGGTCTTGGATATCGCTCACACGCTGTTCTAAATTCAAAACTTTATTTTCCATAACCACCCAGCGCTCCTCAATCTGCTGAAGTTTAGCATTAGTAGCAGACATAAAAGGTTGAAGACCACGCACCTCTTCAAGGGTGGAGTCCAGTACAGGATTAGTCGAAGAGTTAATGGGGGAGGGCGGGTCATTTTTAGGCCTTTTAGGTTTGGTTCCGGTCTGTGACAGTTTCGGCGAGGTAGAGACATTCGCCATGGTAAAGGACACCAAAAGCAGATATGAAGTAGATATGTACCATCGTGAGAAGCAGAGTCCAGAGAAATTATAAAGTTTGAACTGGTTTAGAGATGCACTATGATAATAGGGGCACACAGTGTGTGGCAAATATAAGGCGGAAAAAAAAAGGAACCGCCAAGCAAACGCACTACACTTCAGTGCTAAGTCAAAAAAAAGCCACACAGCACCATAGGATAGGCATCAACCAAGACCAGTACATGGATAAGATGGTATAGCACAGCACTTTATAAGGTGTCGGACCGGAGGAAAATACAAAGTAAAAGCCGGAACACAATAAGGCTTGTAGTGGCAAGTATAGGCGCAGTAATATCAAAATGCAGGAGGCAGATGATCATGGGAGACCAGGAGAGCGAGTGCCACGAAAAGACGGTGAATCAATCACCACAAAGCCCTCATTTAGAAGTAGAAAACATCGCAGTCAGGAGACTCAAAATGGTGGCCGTTTTCCCTCAGAGGAGCAGGTTCGCAGTAGACTTCAATAGGTAAAGCGCACAAAGTAGAAAGAAACTCTGAGTAGTCTGTAAAGAGAGCAGCACCATAATATTATGTCCAAAACAAGCTAACGCTGGAATGGAGAAAGAGGAACTGAAGAAGCGGTGGAGAGAGACATTCACGCAATCGGCAAACAAAATGGCGGCCGTCCGTGATGAGAGGACAGAGAAAAGTTACCGTTGTAAGTATTCGGTGAAATGTCGCTCGTGGAGGCTGCACAAGTGCTCCATTGTAGACTGTCCACCTTCTGACACTGCTGTATACCAGAAAAGCCGTCCGAAAAACAGCAGGAAGGGTCCTCACGGCATCCGCGGATCAGTCCGTAGTGGAGCTCACGGGAAAGACGTCCTCTGCAGATGGCGCGCAAGCCACGCCCCGACTTCTAATTATTATAGCACTTCAGCACTTGACAGCTCAGGAAGCCATAAAAATGTGTGTCTTTGTATTTCAATACGGTGATGCAGACCACCACTTCCTTTTGAATATGCTCCTTAATGACAACAGCCTGACCTATTTTATCAAGAGACAGAAAATCCTCTCATTTTGGAAGATGCACCGCCTTGATGTAGCATTGCTCCAGGAAACCCACCTGTTACCTATTGAACATGATGAACTCAGAAGGGATTGGATGAGTACGGTACTACATGCCAGCAGGATCCAGTCTACCCTTACACACCCATCTACTCCTTTGGAACATGGGGAGAGTGGGTTGGACATCTTATTTCACAAATCCCTGGGTGTTTGCACACTGTAGGCATGGTAGGACCACCCTGGGCAGATATATATTTTGCCAAGGTTCAGATTCTCAATGAGTCTTTATGTTTGGGCTCTATCTATGCCCCGGCGGCTGACCAAACTCCTGCTCTCCTTTGGACAGCCAGGGTATTCATGAGGGGGGGTGCTGGAATATGGAACCTTGACAAGTCCAGAAACCATAAACCAGGCAGCCCGAGACCGGTTCATCCTCTCTGACATTATTGATGATCATGACTTGATGGATCCATGGTGACGGACGCACCTGAGGGACACAGACTATACTTTCACCTCCTGCGTCCATTGCAAACGTTTACGCCTTGATCCTCCCAAACAGTACCTCTGATCATGATCTTCTGCTACTCGACCATAAACTTTGATTGTTGAAAACCTCTCAGGCCCTTTTTTTTTTTTAAACATTTTTTTTATTGGGATTTACAGTGCATCACAATTGAAAACGAAAAATGATTGACAAAATCCGGACATTAAAAAAGAGCCATCTCTTGAGTAGAGGCTTCAGAGCTTAAATACAATCCAGAGATAATACAAAAAGTCCATATAAAAGACAGACGATCCATTTTACAACACCCAATACATCTTATCCTGGAAAAAAAAAATTATAATAATAATTCTTTTTTCTTTTTTTTTTCTTCTTCTCCTTCTATTGAGGTATCATAAAGAGGGGGATAAAAACACAAATAAATACAGAATTACAACACAAGCAGTTGCCTCCAGTTCGTTAACGGGGCCCAGATCCTTCTTCCGAAGTCCCGCACCTTCACCCCTTTTGTTCGTACAGACAAATCCCAATGTTGTGGATTCCAAGGAACCTAGAGAGCCACATTTGAAAGGACGGGGCCACAACATCCTTCCATCCTGCTGAGATTAAAATCCTGAGAACAGCTACAGCAATAAAAGCCATAGCTTCTTCCTCTTTCCCCAACTTTTGATTATAATCAATGCCCGTAATCATCAGGGTAGGGGATAGATCGATCTTATGACCTAGCAGCCCCTCCCAGAATTTCACAATCTCATTCTTCACGAGAGTCAGGTGACTACAATTACAAAACATATGTGAAATATCTGCTTGCCCATCCCCGCACCTTGGACAGGTATCATTATCCCTCACCCCCCATGCAAACAGTTTCGCCGGGGTGTAGTACAGATTAAACACAGTTTTTTTAGTGCTGGGCCTGCAGGTTTGAAGCTCAAAAAACCTTTTTATTAATGACTAGCAGCCCGTCCCGACGGTGTCCGGGTATGAATTGCTACCGGCCAGGTGTATATTGTTTTGTAGGATTTCGTTTTGATAGCATTTCTTATCTGTGGCAGGCCTGTGAAATGCTCTGATTCACAGTGCACTTCTGATGCACTTAAGAGTGCGCATTCAGTAGTGTGTGAACTCGAGTTTCCCTACTTTATTTTTCCTTGCAATATTCTATAGCGCGAACTCGACAACATGGCTTGAGCACAATTTACATTACAGAAGAACACATTCATTTGTGGTAGGCACGGGGAGACAAAGCAATTTGCCTGGAATCACAGGAGGTTGACCTGATGCCGAGATTCGAACGTAGCTCCCCAGCTCTAAAGTTCGCAATTCTAGAACTTGTGGCGGGAGGTGTGTCTAAAAGTGTATGTCGGTGCTGGCCATCAATGAGAGAAACTGTGCATTTTTCAAATCGGTGGTGTAAAAAATATGAGTATGTTGCTGGAGATGTGGGCCGCCGTGCCACCAATGTACTTACGGGAGGAGGGTAAACACCCACTATTCCGCAACTTTCTTTCCGCAGACCATCACTCTGCATACTTTCATTATGAAAGTACCATGACTCCGCAATGCCATTATAACACATGGCATTACATTTTATATGCTTTAACCACGCATACATTTACAACGAAATTCGTTGTAAATGCATGAATGGTAAAAGCATGTTTTATTTTTAATGTTTGAATAAGGTAAGTATGGGTATAGGGGTGTATGTTTTTGGGGTACTGAGGTATATGTTTTGGGGTGTTTGGGTATTTTAAGGGTTCAGATATAGTTTTGGGTTTTGGGGTACAGGCGTATTTTTAGGGTTCAGGGCTAAGTTTGGGGTTTCGGGTATAGGGGTATTTTTAGGGTTCCGGGGTAGTTTTGGGTTTTGGGGTACAGGGGTATTTTAGGGGTTCAGGGCTAGGTTTGGGTTTTGGGGTACAGGGGTATATTTTGGGTTCAGGGCTAGTTTTGGGTTTTGGGGTAAAGGGGTATTTTAGGGTTCAGGGGTGGGTTTGGGTTTTGTGGTACAGGGGTATTTTAAGGGTTCAGGGCTCGGTTTGGGTTATGGGGTACAGGGGTATTTTAGGGTTCAGGGGTAGGTTTGGTTTTTGGGGTATTTTTAGGATTTAGGTATAGGTTTGGGTTTTGGGGTACAGGGTATATTTATAGGGTTAAGATGGGTTAGTGTTTAAGGGTGTTGGGGTATTTTAAGGAGTAAGGGTGGGTTTTGATTATGGGGTGCAGGGGTATTTAAAGGGAGCAGGGTAGACACTCAGAGCTGGAATGTACAGAACCTGGGAAGACAAAACAATGAAATATTTGACACAACGCGTGCCCCGCACACACCCACACCCCCAGCACACAATATGAGACATGGCATGAAGGGCAGAATGTAAAAACAACAGTTGATGGACAGAATGCAGAACAATGCCATAAATTCACCCCAATAGAGAGATCTTGGCCTAATCCATTATTTTTTTTTGCACTGCAGTCTGCCTTGACCCTGTGCCTCGTGGAAACATTCCAGGTCGAACTGCCAAGCCATTTCTTTCACCAATTGCTGGCTATTAGCCGTCTTCAGCCAGGATAGCTTGATTCCAGTGGTGTGGAGAGCATGGGACTCACGTCTCAGCATACCCATCCGACTCGGGGTGACAAATGCAAAAACAACAGTTGATGTACAGAATGCAGAACAATGTCATACATTCACCCCAGTACAGAGATCTGGGCCTAAATCCAACATTTTTTGCACTCCACACCACCCCAGTTCAGACATGGCCATATGCAAATCAGCCTTGACCCTGTGCCTCATGGGAACAGTCCAGCCCGAAGGGCGGAACGTACCACACGCCCCCAGCATTTGTCACGCCCCCCCCAGCACAAGCCCACAGCACAACACAGACACGCCCACAAGGGACTACTTTGCTGGCACGGTTCTTTTACTTTTTAAATGTATATGGTGGGCGTCTGCCTAGCCTATGTCCTTCTGCTGCAACTGCCCTTTCCAACGCTGTATTGGGTGTTGCGATTGGTGGTGTACTTTTCGAGTTTACCTGGCTCAAAGGACACAGTTCTCTCTTTATAATAGTAGTATAGATATAGCCAAGTCGAGATCTACTTCAGGATTCCCCAGTTTCCTAGACCACGCTTCTTCCACCTTACCGACATCATCTTGAATTTCTACAAGGAAGATGTTATACAGAATCTTAATTTTTTTAACCCCTTTGGCCAATGCCTCTAATAGAGAGTAATTATCAAAGGGTGGTGGTCTTGGTCTAAGCGCCTTCAAGGACCGTGACAATTGGCCATAAACCAACCAATGATTGCCAGGGATTCTAAATTTACTTTGGAGAGCCTCAAAGTTAACGACCTCTTCTCCATTCGTTACTTCTCCCAAGGTCTTAATACCCATCCCCCACCAGATTTTAAAAATCCTATCCGCACCAATCCCTGCAAAGAGACTCGAATTATAAATATGAAGATATGGGTTAACCTTGGGGATATTGCATAACTTTCCACAGGCCTTCCACACCCGCCACACACTGTCCATGATCTTATAGCGGGCTTTCTTGTAGAATCTGCGGTCCACTTCGCGCAGCATTAAACCCAACGCCTTCCTTCTTAGCAGCAATTCGTATATAGAGGGGAGCCGCTGACCTTCAAGATTCGGATATAGATCACCGGGCTTAACCTAGAACACCCTAAAATAGCCTGAATGAGAGGGTCAAGATAAAGAGAGAAAAGGATCGGGGGCACGGGCACCCCTGCCGCGTTCCTCTCCTTATAGGAAACAGATCGGATTTCTATCTCATGTCTGTAACTCTGGCGACAGGTTCGGAATACATCGCCATTAATGCTCTAATAGTTTTCTGCCCGAACCCTCTTCCTACCAAGATACCCCAGAGAAAGCTCCAGACCACGCGATCGAAAGCCTTCTCTGCGTCGAGCAGGATCATGGCCATCTCCCCTCCCGTGGCAGCATAGGCGTCAAATAGAGCTATTGCCCTGCTGGTATGATCCGTATTGCCACGTCCGGGGACAAAACCATGCTGCCAAGGGGAGACGAGACCGCCAATGATTCAGCCCAACCTCATAGCCCAGATCTTGGAATACAGCTTGGTATCAGAATTGATCAATGAGATTGGTTGATACGACCCCGGATTCTCACTAGGCTTCCCTTTTTTGTGGAATATTACGATGTTTGTTTCTTTCCACGAATCCGGGATCAGCCCGGTGCAAACAACCCATTAAAAAGATCTGTCAATAGCGGGATGATTTCTGATTCGATTCGCTTATACACTTCTAAAGGGATGCCGTCGGGGCCGGCGGCCTTCCCTGAGGCTAACTCCTGTAGGGCAACCTTAATCTCCATTTCTGTGATGTCCCAATCCAGTTCTTCCTGATGTGAGTCCTTCAGGGGAGGTCCTATATCTCTAAAGTCATCCAGATGTTCTCCGTCCCTATCCTCCTCACCATACAATCTCTGATAAAACTTCCTAAACACCGCTGAGATCTCCTTAGTCTCTGTATACCCCCTACCGCCCTCCTCTATTTTTTTAATAATGTGTTTAGACTTCTCTTGCCTCAGACGAAGGGCCAGGGCTCTGCCTGCATGTTCTCCCGTTTCATACCTCTTAGCTTTGGTGGCCTGAAATTCTCCTATCCCCTTTTTAGTGACCAACTTCTGTAATTCTGCCTTAATAGCCAATAGAACATTATGGCTGTTACCCATAGTGATGACCTTCATATGCTCTTCTTCTATGGATACTAACTTTTCCAATAATTGGGTTTTCTCAGTCCTATCTTCCTTCCTCATTCTAGCAGCTCAGCTGATTGCTTTTCCTCTGAGAGCCGCTTTAAAAGACTCCCATACTACGTTGCGGGATGAGCTGTATCTATTGGCTGCGAAAAAATCATCCATCCACCTTTTAATATGAGCTACATACCTTACATCTTCCAGTAATCTCATCTCGAAGGACCAAGATGTCCTAGCTCTTTCCCGGACCCCCCTTTGGTAAGTGATTACCAGAGGGTTATGGTCCGAGAGTACCCTTGGTAACATAACAATAGCAACTCTGTTATTTTCCTGGGTGGAAATAAAAAAATAATCCAATTTGGAGTATTTCTGGGCCGGGTTTGAAAAGTAGGTATAGCCAGGATTTCGGGGCTCCTTAGTCCCCCACACATCTATTAGTCCAAGTGAGTCCATAAGAGCCTTTATCAAGCTAAAAACCCTAGGTTTCCGCCCCGCATAATGCCACCCATCAACCCAATTGGAGGAGATATTTAAATCCCCACATAGTATTAACGGTGCCGACCAACCAGTCAGTTCAATTTCCAAATAATTGAAGATCTCTGGCTCATCGCTATTTGAACTGTACACAACGCATAAGGTGAAACCCATTTCTATTTCTGCGATAGCCCATCTGCCACAGCTATCTACCTTCATCCTTTTCACACCACCCAAAGATCTCCTAACCAGTATAGCGACACCCCTAATTGTTGAAGATTGAGACGAACAGACAACCAATTCGAACCCGTTTAGAAATAAGAGATTACACTTTGACCAAGGAAGGTGAGTCTCCTGGAGGCAGAGCACGTCGAACTTATTAAATTTGACAAGATGTGCCAGCCTTTGTCTCTTCCTCCAGTCGTTCAATCCCCCCACATTCAGCATGCAGATTCTAATGTCCGCCATCATTACCCTTGGTTCGCCGCTCCATCAAAAACCTCTTAGGCCCATTGGCGTATTGTGACGGGCTCAGGGTGGGGTAGCGTAGCAGGAAAGGGCAACAACCGGGTTTTGGTAACAGAGGGCTTTATTGATGCCAATAGGTAATCTGTACAGGTCTTTCTGATATGGGTAGTTCGCCTGGGAGACCGGCTACGGCTCCTTCTCCTCCGTCGGGGCTTGTCTGTCCTCCGACATCCGTCCGGGCTTCGTCGGGGGCTCTCTTCCTCTTCTTCCGTCTCTGTTGTGTCCGTGACTCCCCAAAAGCAAACAAACACAAGGGTCTCAAGAGTAAACTGTACTCAGCGTTTGCTGTTACAGGGAAGGGGGTGAGGATACAACCGGTGCTCTGATATATACAAGTGCGGTATAGGGAGGGTAGTAACGTGCTCAGGGAAGGGGAACCGGGAATACAGGAATACCGTGGTTAGGGCCTAGGGGCACCCTTACGTCCCACCCAGCCCCGCAAGCGGTCACGCACCTGGGCTAGCCACACACCTCCCCCGGGTGTGCGGCTGGGCGGCTCACAGGGACGTTGGCCTCCGGGCTTCCCTCCGTCCTCAGCAGGCGCCGACTCTGCTTCTCCTTCCCCGGTCGTCTCCTTCTCCGATGGTGACCTCCGACCCGTCTTCACCTCCGCCTCCGATGGTAACCTCCGACCTCCGCCCCGCTCCTTGTCCCACGACTCCGCCTCTGATGGTAACCTCCGACCTCCATCCCGCTCCTTGTCCCACGACTCCGCCTCTGCCTCCGATGTTCTCCTCCTTACGTCTTCGTCTTCCTCCGTACTATCGCTTCCTTCACTTTCCTCCACGCACCAACCGCTTCTCTCCTCCGACCTCCGGGTGTACAAGCACACCCTCGCTTGCCTTACTTCCGTATTTGAGGATGCGGCGTCATCCTCTGGCACTGCCCACTCCTCCACTGGCCATGAATTAAAGGGCCACGACTCATCTTCCGTCAGTGGAAGGCCCGCCTCGGTGTCCTGTGTAGAGAGAGAAAGGGGGGGGCGTTCGGACATATGATCAAAGTCCTGGCAGTCCAGTGGCTCCACTATAGGGGTCGGGTGATGACAATGGTCCATAGGGGGAGTCTGCCGATATACCCCGTTACACACCTCCCCCTTGGACGCTCGCGATCGGGGAGCGGATGCCGTGAAAGATAATCTGCGCTCACGTTGTCAGTCCCCTTTTTGTGATGCACCGTAAAAGAGTAGGGTTGGAGGGCCAGGAACCACCGCATTACTCTCGCGTTGTTGGGCTTGTTCCTAGCCATCCACAACAGGGGAGCATGGTCGGTGTATAGGGCGAAAGGGTGACCCTCCAAGTAGTAGGCAAGTTTCTCCACCACCCACCTTACTGTCAGGCACTCTTTTTCGATAGTTGCATACTTCAATTCCCGTGGGAACAGTTTGCGGCTCACGTATACTATAGGGTGTTCAATCCCACACCGCCCCTATCCCATAGTCTGAAGCGTCAGTGTGTAGAATAAATGGCAGTGTGAAATCGGGGGAGGTCAACACGGGAGTGGAGGTGATTATGCGTTTGAGGCGTTGGAAGGCATGGTACATGGGCTCAGTGGGATGAATGGGAGAGTTGGATTTCCCCTGTAGTCGTAAGGAGTCGGTAAGGGGTGCGGATATGTCAGCAAATTTGGGGATGAAGCGCCTGTAATATCCAACTAGGCAGAGAAAAGCCCTCATCTCTTTTCTGATGGAGGGAAAAGGGGTGTCCACGATCGCCCTCACTTTTTCTATCTGCAGCTCTATGAGTCCGTGCCCCAACATGTAGCCCAGATATTTGACTTTTTGGAAGGCGACGCGGGATTTCTTCGAGTTAACCTTGATGCCTGCTTTTTCCAGTGCGCTGAATACTTCATGTACATGGGTCAAATGTTCTTCCCAGGTCTTACTGTGGAAGACTATGTCGTCTAGGTAAGCTGAAGCAAAGGTTGACACGGGGGACAAGACAGTGTTCATGAGGCGCTGGAACGTGGCAGGTGCCCCATGGAGTCCAAAAGGGAGTACGGTAAACTCGAAATGACCGTCGTCTGTGCTGAATGGCGTTTTGTTCTTGTCGTCCTCCCTCAGGGGCACCTGCTAGTACCCTTTGGTCAAGTCTAAAGTAGTGATGTATTGGGCGTCTCCTAATCGCTCGATGAGTTCATCCACCCTTGGAATGGGGTATGCGTCGAACTCGGAAATGTCATTCAGGGCCCGAAAGTTCATGCAAAACCGGCAGGTTCCATCCGGTTTGGGAATCATGACTATGGGGCTCGACCAGTTACTCTTAAGGGGGTGTATTACCCCCAAGTCCATCATGTCCATTACCTCTTTTCTTATAGCCATCCTTTGAGCTTCTGGCACCCGGTAAGGCTTTATTTTGATGACTTTCCCTGGAGGGGTGTTGATGCAGTGCCCCGCAAGGGTCGTCCGTCCTGGGTGGTCTGAAAACAGCCTATCGTGGAGGTTCAGGAGCTGTTACAGATCCTCCCTTTGTGGTGACGTTAATTCGTCATTTATGACCAGTTGTTCTTGGGTGGAGGTTGGCGTGGCAGGGGTTGAGGCCATGTGGACAGCCGGGGGAGGAGGTCCCAGCCAATTCTTTAGCATATTAATATGATAGGTCTGGGTTTTGTTTGGGCCCGTCTTTAATCTAATACTGGTCTGGCCAATGGTCCCGGTGACTTGGTAGGGTCCTACCCATTCAGCCCGGAATTTCTGAGTGGAGGAGGGAAGAAGTACGAGAGCCCATTCTCCTTCTTTCAACTGCCGCCACTTCTTTCCTTTGTCATACGCTGTCTTCTGTTTCCTTAGACTCTCCTCCATGTGGTTGCATGCTAAGTCCCTCAGCTTCCCTAATTTTGACTTCAGGCTTTGGGCGTATTCAAGGGTACAGGCTGTTTCTTCTGGTATCTCATTCTCCCAGGTGTCTTTGGTCATCTCCATCAGTGAGCGAGGCTGTCTTCCGTACAAGAGCTCAAAGGATGAGACCCCTAATCTGCTTTGGCGTTGGCCCCGTATGACGTAGAGAGACAGGGGCAGTATTTGGTCCCACTCGGCTCCGCTCACTTCTAGCATTTTCCTCAATGTAGTCTTTAGGGTGCGGTTGTACTGTTCGACCAGCTTGCTGTTAGAGGGAAGGGGGTGAGGATACAACCGGTGCTCTGATATATACAAGTGCGGTATAGGGAGGGTAGTAACGTGCTCAGAGAAGGGAAACCGGGAATACAGGAATACCGTGGTTAGGGCCTAGGGGCACCCTTACGTCCCACCCAGCCCCGCAAGCGGTCACGCACCTGGGCTAGCCACACACCTCCCCCGGGTGTGCGGCTGGGTGGCTCACAGGGACGTTGGGCTCCGGGCTTCCCTCCGTCCTCAGCAGGCGCCGACTCTGCTTCTCCTTCCCCGGTCGTCTCCTTCTCCGATGGTGACCTCCGACCCGTCTTCCCCTCTGCCTCCGCCTCCAATGGTAACCTTCGACCTCCGTCCCGCTCCTTGTCCCACAACTCCGCCTCTGATGGTAACCTCCGACCTCCGTCCCGCTCCTTGTCCCACGACTCCGCCTCCGATGTTCTCCTCCTTACGTCTCCGTCTTCCTTGTTTCACTTAACTTTTGACTTTGACAATTCCAAAGGAAGAGACATTACTGAATTTATAGACTTGATCAGAACAAATGTAAAGTGATAAAATTAACAACCAAGTCTCACTAAAATTGACATTCAATTTAACATTCCACTGAATTGTGAGCAATACTCATGGTGAAATATAAGAAAAGTTTTGCCACTAAAATGTGGGACAGAGAGTCTGCTTGTGAAGTTCTAGTTAATCCCCATATTTTTGAAGAATGAGCCAGGTTTGAGGGACACTTCAGACCGACCTCCAAATGTGTGTGTCACTCGTAATGAGTGAAGTTTGAGGGCTTTGATGTATGCACGTCCAAACTAATGTTGCATGTCGAGGCATTCAAGACTGCTTGCATGACAATGCTACAAAGAGTTGACACACTCACTAATCAACGGTGTACTGATGACGAGTGTACTATGATATAGGGTCCTATGTAAAGGAGTGGAATATTTTCGAGTAATGAAATGCCCCTCCCCTGTTCCTCATACCAGTAACACCCACTCATTTTTATGATACAATGCAAACTGTGTGAGACATTTCTGGTTCATACTTGATATCTCTATCTTAGGAATTAGTTGTTTCAAAGATAAATTGTTTTTTTTGTCAGTGAATCTTTGTTGAAAGACTGTAAACAAAACGACAAAGCCTGGAAGAGACCGCTATCTTAATATTTTAGGAGACAGTTGTGCTCTTAAACCAGAAACTCAAAACCTAATTAGAACCTACAATTCAGTCTTGTTTGAGGATATAAAACCTTATGAAATATAAGGAATAAGCCACAGACATAGGAAAATTAGAAATAAGCTGTTCCTTCAATTGTCGCTTTGACACATGATCTATGCATCATTGTCACTGATCTGGTGTTTAAATCTCCATGGTATTTACCTCTGTTTTCTTTGCTAACTGGCACATTGTGGATTTGAAAAACTGCAAACTGCAAATAAATTATTTAAAAGAATAAATAAGCTGCCAAGTTTAATTGCAAAACTGACCGAAATACTCATATATTCTTTAAAATACTGATATATTCATTGAAATACAGATATATATTCATTGAAATACAGATATATATTCATTAAAATACCGATATATTAATTGAAATACAGACTGTCACTTCCATTTGTCACCTTTCTGTAAATACTCTTAAGTCCTTTACATCAGTGTTTTGAAGATGCTCATCTGAAGTGAAGCTATAAATACTTTTTTACAGCAGCCAAGTGTGAGGCCCTGTACTTGAACTGTCTGACCCTTAAAAACATTCACGTCTGTGACATCTGAAATCCCAGGTCTTTACAGGCATAAATGCTTGTTTGTGTGAAATGTATTCACTGCTGGAGCCTGGAGGCGGCGGTTCCGTCAGCGGCCACCAGAGGGCGGTCCACGCCTGCTGATGAAACCCACTGATCTGCACACTGTATGAAAGGGAGAAGGGTTTCCTCTTCCGGGTCAGCGGTGGCAGAGACAGCAGCAGCAGCGGTGGTGACATCAATTCCAGCCTCTCCTGGTGTGCCTGCTTCAGAGGAGGAAGGAGCCCTGTCTGGTGGGCAGTTACCGCCATCTTCAGACCCACACAGACCCCAGGAGGAGGAGAGAGCCTGGACAGGTTTCTGCTCAGGTAGGAGAGCTGTTTACTCACTTGGCTGCAATTTATTAATCCAAGGATTAGATCCCCCCCCCCCCCCCCACCCCCCTGGCATTCATGGTGAGGTCAGGAGAGATCAGCTCTAACTGCTGCTGAGCCTGAGTGGGGAGAGTAGGAGGTGAGGCCTGTCCAGGGGTGCAGTGGAGGAGAGGCCTGTCCAGGGGTGCAGAGGAGGAGAGGCCTGTCCAGGGGTGCAGAAGAGGTGAGGCCTGTCCAGAGATGGAGAGGAGGTGAGGCCTGTCCAGAGGTGCTGAAGAGGTGAGGCCTGTCCAGGGGTGCAGAGGAGGTGAGGCCTGTCCAGGGGTGCAGAGGAGGAGAGGCCTGTCCAGGGGAGCAGAGGAGGTGAGACCTGTCCAGGGGTATAGAGGAGGTGAGGCCTGTCCAGGGGTGCAGAGGAGGAGAGGCCTGTCCAGGGGTGCAGAGGAGGAGAGGCCTGTCCAGGGGTGCAGAGGAGGTGAGGCCTGTCCAGGGGTGCAGAGGAGGTGAGACCTGTCCAGGGGTATAGAGGAGGTGAGGCCTGACCAGGGGTGCAGAGGAGGAGAGGTCTGTCCAGAGGTGCAGAGGAGGTGAGGCCTGTCCAGAGGTGCAGAGGAGGTGAGGCCTGTCCAGGGGTGCAGAGGAGGAGAGGCCTGTCCAGGGGTGTAGAGGAGGTGAGGCCTGTCCAGAGGTGCAGAGGAGGAGAGACCTGTCCACGGGTGCAGAGGAGGTGAGGCCCGTCCAGTGGTGCAGAGGAGGAGACCCCTGTCCAGGGGTACAGAGGAGGAGAGGTCTGTCCAGGGGTGCAGGGGATGTGAAGCCTGTCCAGGGGTGCAGAGGAGGTGAGACCCGTCCTGAGGGGTGCAGGGAGATGCCTGTCCAGGGGGAGCAGAGGAGGCGAGGCCTGTCCAGGGTGCAGAGGAAGTGAAGCATGTCCTGTCCATGGGGTTAAGTGCAGGTGAGGCCTGTCCAGGAGTGCAGAGGAGGTGGTACTGTAGTGTAGTTCCTATTATCTCCATAGGCATCTGCGCATTGGAATAACATCAACAACAAAAGACCAGTAACTGAGGTTACCAAGGATCCCCTGCTGACAACATTAGACTTAAGGGGTTTTGCCAGCTAGCTCAGAGGTCACTAGAAACTTTCTCGAATGTAGGATGAGGTATTATAGTGCCTACTTAGACAAGAAGAGATTTAGCTTCTGACAACCATACAACATGACAACTTGTATCTCCATGAGTTAGGAGTAAATCTCCAGAGTCGTAAAAAACAATAGAATCGGTTTTACTCACTTAAACATGCATTCTTAGTTTCACTCGAAAGTGTAGAGAAAGAGAGACGGGGCGTTTTCAATAAAAGGTGTTATTTATTGAACAGTCTGTTTTCTCACACAGGAGAAGTGAATTGCAATGATAGCAACACTTGTTATAAAATATAGTGCATACAGTAAAAAGAGTATTATAAAGTAATACTGCAATAGAAATCTAACAAAAAATAGCTAAGCTAACTCAACTGATGTAATCTACCTTATGCCTACCCCGTGTTCCTAACTTAAGTTGTGAACGGGAAAAGATAAGTGAGAACCTCAGTTAAGTTAAATAATTTCTCTGCCAGATTATTCTAAAAACCAAGAATCATTCTCTGCGGCTAATCAGCTCCATACCTTGTTTCAGAATGTGAGAGGACTGGAATCTCTGAACTCGATATCCCGGCAGACGGCTGTTTCAAGCAGGGAACACTGGAGCTGGATTTTCTCGGCTGGAGAAAAAGGCAGCTTCTCTCTCAGTGCGTCAAGTAGGAGGGTCGGCTGGGTTCAGGTCTCGCATCTGCTGGGCTTGGGACGAGGTCAGTCAATCAGCTCCAGAGAACCACTGCGTGTTTGACTGGATCAATGTGGCTGCTTTTATACTAGCTAGGTGACTGATTTGACGCACAAGGTTGGACATATGGACGTCACTAGGTGCATGAAGTGCGCAATGCTGTCCAGGGGTTCGGGACAAATTAAACATGAAGTGCATAATGCTCTCCAGGGCTTTGGGACAAATCAATACTGGAGGATTAGGAGTTTCCCCTGAGGCTACCGTATGTTCGTCATGTCCCAGAGCCGGTTTGTATTCTCTAGGGGCCATGTAGTCAGAGTTTTGTTCCTTCTCTTGGGTGATCTCCCTCTTTGTTTAAATTGTTTCTCCCTGGGTGTAATCTTTTTATTACTTTCCCATCTATTTTTAGGAGTATTTGAAGTATTTTTTACAAACGACTTCTATGTGCTATCTGGTAGTTGGGGTTTCAGTGGTTTCCCACCCAAACTATCTCTACCCAGTTCTTCATAGCATTTTTCCATTATTCTGGCTAGTTCAGAGGGCTGGTCTTCCTCATCTATTTCTCTTAACCTATGGCGGATTGCTACAGATGCTGCTTCACCCCTTACATTAGCTAATAATATAGCTGATACCTGTTTAAAATTTTTCAGTAACTTCATACCTAAATTTAAGGCTGGTTCTGGGCCATATTCATTCTGAATCTGTTTCAGAATGTCTGGTATTACCGCCATAGACGGAACACCGTGTGTTTTTGTATAGATTGAAGCAAAGACTGTACCCCAAGTGTTGCAGTCTTCCACATTTGGTGCAATTCCCATTGGTAGACAAATGGTCAGAATTCTGTGTTTTTAATGAGGTGTACTATCAGCAAAAACTGCCTCTATTGGAGTGATTTTTTTGTACTAGCCAAAATGGTATTTGTTCCTGTTTGGTAGGTAACTTTCCAATTACTGACTGAATTTTTTGTGGTGTAATTTTATTTGTAGTCCCCTGATGAGGGGTCTGTTGTGGGAGTCCTATTGTCGGGTGGACCGTCAAAGTCCTCATGACATATTGGACTAATTGTCTGTGAATTTTAACTAGTTCTTCTAGCTGGGTAATCACCTCTTCTTTAGACATTTGCCTTACGTCAGGATGAGGTGTGTAGCCGGCTAAAACTGACCAAGTTGCTCCCGGTCTCCCTAGTGGACCGGGCCTTGTTATGTGTTCACAGTGTTGTAGGGCGCCTTTAAACCAAAGCTCGTGCTGTTGGTAAGTTAGTGGAATCTCAATTTCCTCATGGGGAACGTGTTCCGTTGGAATATCACCTGGTTCATAGTAGTGAAACTCTTTTGTTATTTGATTTACTTCTGGGAATCTTATCCAGGAATAGAATACCTCTGTCTGCCGATATTCGTGTGCCTCCACTACAAATACGACTGTCCCACCTTTCGGTGTTACACCGTTGTTTATTAATTTGTAAGTCAAAATTTTCCTTATATTTATTGACTTCCGCATTCGTTTGTAAAATGCTATCATCAGCTTCTATTAACCTTCTAGCAAGATCTCTCGTGTTGGTATTTTCTTCGTCCGACTGCATTTCTTATTCAGAGTAGGATTCAAGGGAACAGAGATTAGGTGCACAATATTTTGGAACACTGTATCCTTCAACGCTGAATAAACCAAGAGCGTCCCTGCAGGAGTTTTTTCGTCCTACTCGACTCTGGCGGATATTGCCCTCTTACCCACTCCAGACGTCTATGGAGTATTATGGATAATATAAGGGGTTGAGTGAAAAAGCATGAGCGAGTAACCCTATTTCTAGCATTAGATTATCGCCTTCCTTGGAAGGGTTTAATGAGTTGGCGAAGCCGCCACCTCCTCTCCACAGTTGGGTGGCAGAAGTCCGGGCATACGAAGTATGTTATTGACCCCCTGGATCTTTTTGCTTCCGGCCTGGCCTTCTCAGCAATTGCCTGTCTTAAGAGCAAGTTGCCGAAATAGACTAAAACAGCCCTTGGATACCCCCCAGGTTTGACAATTCAGGGAGAGAGTCACGAAGAAGTTGTATTACTAAGGGGCGGGCGTCTGCCCCTTCAATTTCCTCAGGGATACCTAGCACGCGTAGAGTATTCCTACGTAATCGATTTTCCATGTCCTCCAGCTTCCACCTCACATCTGATAGTTTAGCCTCATGTGCGTCAATCTGTTCGTGATTTTCAGCCGTCTCTGACTCATTAGAGACAATTCTAGACTCTAAATCTGTTATTGGATCACTAAATGTCCCAACTTTTCTTAAGAGTTTGCGCACCACCCCTTGAGCCTTACGGAGAGCAGCTTGGGCCTTGCGCCCATCATGAGATGTCTCCTCTCTGTGCGCCGCTATAGCTTGAAGTACAGTTTCCATTGTAGGTGAGGTTGAGCTTTGGTATGTTGGGGAGTCCGAATGTTGTGTTATATTTACAAAGCTTGGCGGTGTTAATGATGCTGTGAGGTGATTTGATGGCGTGTAGTCCCAAGCTAGCTCTGCTGTATCCTGATGGCTCTTTCTGCGTTTTAGGACAGTTTTTTGGCCTGCTCTATGCCCTTTTGCACTCATTTTGTCATCACTTAAATCACTCAGAGGAGATCCTGTGTCATCAGACCACCCAAGTTCGTCCGAGAATGAGAAAAAAACGCTCGGATCTTTATCTCTGTCCTGGTCGAAATCGATACATTTTTTGTTAATTTTAGCTGCCATAGAACTCATTGGCTCCGTCTGGGGCACTTCTAATTGAATTGTGCTGTCAGGCATTTTGCGATCATCTGTATGCACCTGAGTATCTATAGGGATAATGTCATCGATGGCTATGTGGAGGGGAGTAGTAATTTGTTCAGCCAAGTCCGCAGGAGTTCCACCCCCTTGTACCTCCACACCCCCTATCACATTCATGCTTGCTTCAACCCCAGCTGCTGTATCATTATGTGTAGGGCTTACTGTGTTAGCGTCAGTTGTCCCCGTTATCACAGTTATCCCAGGGACGTCCTCGTCGCTGCTTTGCTGGTTACTCTGCTCATCCACTGCCTTCGCCCCCTTTGCGGCTGCTGGTGTCTGTTGAGTTCCCGGCTGACTCCTCCCACCTTGACCCAGAAGGATTTTCGCCGGCGTCTTGCGGAGGAGGTCAACGACAGAGGGGGCAGTCAGACTTCCCTTCCGCGTAGAAGTTACACCCTGCTTCGGTGTCTTAGCTGGAATGTTTTCGGTAGCTCCTGAGGCAGGCTCTGGAACACCGCCTGCTTGCCTCACAGGCTCAGCACCGTCCCGGACTGCCAGTCTTGCCGCCCTTACTTTAGCAGCCGCCGCATTCTTTGGTGCCATGACGCTTTCACTGACAGCCACGGCACCCCTCCGCTCCAGAGCTCCGACAAGGTACGTCTGACCAGCGGTTCTCTGAGACTTGTGGCTGCCGCTGCACAGGTATCGGATCACTACGAGACCAATTAGGGATCCCAGCGTTGCAACTTGACTCCTGATCGGCACTTTTGTGTCGTCTATGATCAGGTTTTCCAGAATCTCCATTGCTCTGTTATGGGGTTATTGCATTAGTGTATACTCAAAAGTTCGGTATAACTTCAGCGGTGGATTTGGAATTACTTCTCAATTTCATTTTAACCATTTATGCTGCAGAATCCGCATATTTTCTTAGACCTCAGCACTCGTCTGTGCGCACTGCAGTCTCACACGACTTCCCAGTTGGGAAATCCAGTGATCACTCTCCTCCAGTTCTTAGGAATTCCCACCACACAATTCTTGGGGAGAAATTAGACCTAGGTCTACCAAATGCGGATGCAACTTTTCATTTGTGCAATTACTCAAAATGTGTTCCTTCATGAACAAATTATAAAGTCCAGTAAAATCATGCACATTGTGTCCAATTAACCAACCATCCACTGTCTTTACTGAGTAGTCTATCCAGGATTAGGTCTGGGTTTTGTGAGCCCCCCTGAACCTAATTCTATACACCTCAGTAGTGAGTCCAAAGCCCTCAATCAGAGTTTTCTTCATGAGGTCATAGGACCCTGCTTCTGGCCCAGAAAGGGCCAGAAGTCTGTCTCTGCAATTACCAGAGAACAGTTCCCAGAGACCTCTCCACTGGTTTTGGGTTTGGCAAACATACCAATCTTGAGAGAGATCGCTATGCAGTGAATATAAGTCAGTTCGAAGAAACAGAGAGAGGGATATGAGGGTGGAGGCCTGGGAAGGCCTCGATCAGGCGGCTAGGACATGCAATAGCAGAGATTTTTAGAAAGTAATAAACACTCCCTATTTCAAAAATACTGAGGATCCGACACTGTAGGTGAAGAAGCATGGGTGGCACACTGTGAATTTATATTCACCTCAAACACTGCTCCTGTGGTGCCCTCTAGTGACACAGATACTAAATTGCAGGTTTCTTTTTCACTCTCAGAATTCAGAAGAGGGTTGGCGGCCTGTGGTTGCTGGGAAAACCCCAGGACCTGATGGGGTGCCGATAGATCTTTTTCAGGAAAACCAGGATTTGTGGGCTCTGCTGCTAACAAATGTTTTTAACAGCATAGTTATAGATGGGCCTCCACCTTCCTGGAAGCATATTGTAATTATTCTGACATACAAAAAAGGGGACTGGGGAAGCCCAAAGAACTATAGGCCTATCTCCTTATTGGACACAACTGCCAAACTTAATGGTTGGTTCCTTTTATTCAGGCTGGAAGAGTGGACCCAAGAAACATCTTAATGCAGGTGCAGTATGCCTTCCAGAGGGAAAAAGCCACTACAGACCAATGTCTAAACCTGTCACTATGTATAGACAAATATACCAGATCAAAAGACGGGAAAATCTACATGGCTTTTATAGACGTATCAGCTGCATTGACTGCGTGAGCCATCAGAAACTTTGGTATTTATTGGAGGAGATGGGGATTGATCCACTTATAATTAACTTTATCCGCCAACTATATGTAAATGCCACTGCATGTGTACTGTATGGCAAAAATGGGAAATGAACCCGCCCCTTTAAGATCGCGAGAGGAGTTAAGCTGGGATGTGTCCTCGCCCCGTTTCTTTTTTTTCCAGAAATACAAACAGGGTTGAGGCAGCCCTCTCGGACTCATCCCCGGACGTGCCCGTGTTTGACACCAACCCACTACCAATGTTGGCTTACGCCGATGATGCAGTGTTAATTGCAGGCTCATCCCCGGACGTGCCCGTTTTTGACACCCACCCACTACCAATGTTAGCTTACGCCGATGATGCAGTGTTAATTGCAGGCTCATCCCCGGACGTGCCCGTGTTTGACACCCACCCACTACCAATGTTAGCTTACGCCGATGATGCAGTGTTAATTGCAGGCTCATCCCCGGACGTGCCCGTGTTTGACACCCACCCACTACCAATGTTAGCTTATGCCGAGGATGCAGTGTTAATTGTAGGCTCATCCCCGGACGTGCCCGTGTTTGACACCCACCCACTACCAATGTTAGCTTACGCCGATGATGCAGTGTTAATTGCAGGCTCATCCCCGGACGTGCCCGTGTTTGACACCCACCCACTACCAATGTTAGCTTATGCCGAGGATGCAGTGTTCATAGCAGGCTCATCCCCGGACGTGCCCGTGTTTGACACCAACCCACTACCAATGTTAGCTTACGCCGATGATGCAGTGTTAATTGCAGGCTCATCCCCGGACGTGCCCGTGTTTGACACCAACCCCCTACCAATGTTAGCTTATGCCGAGGATGCAGTGTTAATTGCAGGCTCATCTCCGGACGTGCCCGTGCTTGACACCAACCCCCTACCAATGTTAGCTTACGCCGAGGATGCAGTGTTAATTGCAGGCTCATCCCCGGACGTGCCCGTGTTTGACACCAACCCCCTACCAATGTTAGCTTACGCCGATGATGCAGTGTTAATAGCAGGCTCATCCCCGGACGTGCCCGTGTTTGACAACCACCCCCTACCAATGTTAGCTTACGCCGATGATGCAGTGTTAATAGCAGGCTCATCCCCGGACGTGCCCGTGTTTGACACCCACCCCCTACCAATGTTAGCTTACGCCGATGATGCAGTGTTAATAGCAGGCTCATCCCCGGACGTGCCCGTGCTTGACACCCACCCCCTACCAATGTTAGCTTACGCCGAGGATGCAGTGTTAATTGCAGGCTCATCCCTGGACGTGCCCGTGTTTGACACCAACCCACTACCAATGTTAGCTTACGCCGATGATGCAGTGTTCATTGCAAGAACGGGGGAAGCTCTCCAATGGCTCATAACAACATATGCATCATTCATGGCTTCGCTGGACCTTAAAGTAAATGATACAAAATCTTCTGTCATTATAGCAGGGTCTGGCAAAGCTGATAAATCCCCACACTTCCATATGGATTGCCAGAAAACAGAAGTGGTAGAGTCCTTCCCATACCTGGGAGTCTTATTTGATAAAAATCAAACTTGGGAGAACCTGGTATCGGCAAGAGCACTAGGAATGGAAAGATGTCTGAACGCTATTAAGGCCTTCTCCAAAAGTTAGACGCTAGCCCCCTTGACCCAATTAAAACATTTCTCAGGCAAAATGAAGGCAATAGCCACATAAGGGGCAGGAGTCTGGGGTATGGTGCCTACCGGCTGTCTCCAAAAACTTGAAGATCATTTGTAAGTCCCTAGTGTCCCTACCATCCACTTATTCAAATGATATCTTACATATAGAATTGGGGTTACCTTATATGTTACATACCATTAGACTAGCACCAATTTAATACAAAACATATTTAAAGATTGTTTAAAATTAGACCATTACAATAAGATCAGATGGCTGAGTTATGTGGAATCAGAATTAATGGCAATTTGGTTGTGAGAATTATTTAAGGATTAAACGGCATGCAGGAAGATTTCAAAACAGAAATTAATTGAGATTTTTATGCGGAGGGCTCATTATCTTCGCAGGGAAAGGAATTACAGAAAAAAGACAGTCCTTGCATATCATCTGATTTGCCCCGGGCCAGAGGGAGGATATTCCTATCTAGCATGAACCACTACGTGCTGGATAGGAACTACTGAGATTTTGTCTGACTCTCCTCCCCTTGATGTTAGGTTATACGGAGAGAAGATTCAAACACTCAGATTAATGCTGTGTCCCTGCGTCAACCATTCCCCCCAATCTGACCTGCACCTAGTCTTGTTTTGTGGGTTTTATAGGACAGGAAGAGAAGACTTTATCCTTCCGATTTTAAGGCGCCCCAATTTTAAACCATGCCAGGTGGCACGTTACTTCTTTAAATCTCTGCCTGATCCCGTTGTCTGTTTTTCGGTAGCCACCTGTTTGTGGGCCTTGCTGAAAAGGAGAAAGGCGCGAGGTTGGTTTTAACTAACAATTATATGCAGAAATGAGTAATTTGATGTAAACTGACTGGATTCGGTCTATGAGGCACATGATGCACTTTATGAGATAAAATGTCTTGTAAAATTATTTGATGTTCTTTTTAAATAATTCTACTTGCTCTAGGATTTTAACTTGTTATGAACTGGGGCTGGTTGTTGATCACTGATTTAAATTGTGCTTTTATGATCTGTATTTAAGAGATTGAATAAAGATTTTATTGATTGATTTTTTAAATGTGAGGCTCAGAGTCTCACGCCTCTGTGCTCCCTCTCCCTGCTGCTTAGAGCTGCTGCAGCAGTGTCCCTGTCATGGCAGTGAGGCGCTCATGGTAATCCAAGGCCCCGGAGCAGTGTCTGTCCTCAGCGCATGCGCAGCTGTTAATGCAAGTCCATCTTTAACCCGCGCTCCGATGCGGGAAGCAGTGTCTGTCTTCAGCGCATGCACAACTGTTAATACAAGGCCCTCTTTAACCCGCGCTCCGATGCGGGAAGCAGTGTCTGTCTTCAGCGCATGCACAGCTGTTAATACAAGGGCCTCTTTAACTCGCACTCCATGGCGGAAGGAAGTGTCTGTCCCCAGCGCATGCGCAGCTGTTAATGCAAGGCCCTCTTTAACCCGCGCTCCTGTGCGGGAAGCAGTGTCTGTCTTCAGCGCATGCGCGGCTGTTAATATAAGGCGCTCTTTAACCCGCGCTCCGTGGCGGGAGGAAGTGTCTGTCCCCTGCGCATGCGCAGCTGTTAACCCTTCAAGACCTCTTTAACCCGCGCTATTAGTTCAGTCCTGGTGTTTTCTGCTTTTCTGAATGGAAGACAGTGTGGACGGTCCCAGTTGCGTCCCCTCTCGGTTGGACTCTGTAGGCCGCGCTTCCCTGCGTGCCGCTCAATGACACACTCTTACAGTTTTATGTGCTTCGCTATTGTCAGCGTATGCGCGGCCATAACGAGCATACATCCTGCGCATGCGCAGCTACAGATCATCAAAGCGGCTCTTGTCCCGCGCGCAGTTTGTTGTCACGGGTGTGTCCCCTCCAACCAGGCCGACACTGTCCCCCCTTCTGCCGGGCCACTCCCCTCTCGAACCCACAAGAGAGGTAAGGGGAGACAAGGCCTCGAGGCAGCAGTGGAAGCGGTGGAAGAGCATTAACGTATGAGACCTACAAGGGTGTGGTGTCTGTGGGGGCGGGGCCTGTGGCAATGGGGCGGGGTCTGTGAGTTGGGGGCAGGGCCTGTGGGAGTGGTCAGAACAATACACCTACACAGCCTGGAGGCATTGACTGTTTTGTGTTCCTCACTGGAGACTAGTTTGTCCTTACGCTTCAACTGTGGAATGTGTTTTTTGGGAACCCTAATCGCTCCAACTTTAGTTTGTATCATGTAATTTTTGGCGGATTTATACTCTGTAAATATGTTACCATAATATCTAATCCTATATACTTCGCTCTATTGTGAAGCGCTCTGACACCGCTGGGTAAAGTATGCGCTATAAAAAAATGCCTAAATAAATCCAATGTCCTGCTACCAGGCTGTTGGAGGCTCGTCGTGGCCTTGGGGCTCCCAGTCACACGTCCTCTGGTCTGTAGACTAAAGACTATTGCACCTTGCAACTCAGAACTGGCAATTCCTCAAGCTCCGGCGGGCTGCTTTTGGAGGCTTCAGGCATGATTCTGAATGCCGCCATAGTCGCCGAATCTCAAGTTGCACATTTTTACCTTTCTCCTCGGCCACTGCAACCACAAACTTTACCCACTTGCTGCCCGCATCTATAAAATATGTTTTTGACACAAGTGTGTCCACATGAGCATCTTTTATTTGGCTGATCTGGGGTTTGCAGCAAATATTTTTTTTTAACCCTTTGCGTGCGTGCGTCGGCCAACGGCTGTCGCAAACACTACCTCAGGAGTGCTGCGCACGTCCGTTGGCCGACACAGCCCCGCCCGCACATTCGAACGCCCACACCGCAGAGGAATTGCAGCCGCAGTAAACAGGTTAAAGCCATGCTCTTGTATTTACAATCAACAGAAGCTTGTGCAGTGAAGGCTGGTGCTGTTCCTGACATCCCATTCATTTTGTGGTAGTGCCTGGACCAGTCTCCAGCGCATTCCTTGCTCCCAAATGGTGCTTCTCAGGCCCTAGACTCTTGCTGTGGTTCAGTGGGCTCCTAAATCAAGCTTTTGAACTCTTCATGAGTGCAAATAAACCCATTTGAACCCTAACCCACTGCTTGCACAGAACTTCAGCACGAGCCCCTGCCGCCTATCTCCTTGCACGGAAAGCATCAATCGATCTGGAAGACCAACAACGTAATCCTCCAGCCCGACATTCTGCGACACCTGGCCTGCTCTTTGTGCCATGTCCACCACCGCCATCAACTCTCTCCTTACTCCCTGCGACCCTCTCCAATGCGAACGGGGCTCTTGGCTCAAAACTTGAGAAGGTAAACCTTCAGCTGAACTAATCTAGGGCTCTATCTAATTCGCGCTCCATCGTGATCAGCGTGAACTTTTGACTTTAACCTGGTCCAGCATGACCAGATTGCCTCGGTTGGCACTTTATGTTTTTAGGTGCTGTATAGAAGTTTATATTTTAAAATTCATATCTCCGGTTATACTGATTGGATTTTTGTCTTTTGGGTTTCGATTTGTTGATGAAACTGAGCTCTATTGTTCTAACCTGGTGTTGATTTTGTGTGCTGTTTACGCTGTTTTACTGTTTGAAGTGTTGCACAAATATTTACACATTGCCTGTAAATTAAGCCTAACTGCTCCGTACCAAGCTACCAGGGGGTTGACCACAGTTTGATTTGGGGTTTGCGTGTGCCTTATCCTGACTAGGATTGTCAAATTCTGAAAATGAGCATACAGTTATAACTAGATTCTTTCATCAATTATACTCAAGCATGTAATTAAACCTCATTTCCTTTGCAAACTAAACAAAATATTATAAGATCCACCAAATCATAAAATACAGCGCAGAGTCTTGTGATTTCTTTTTTTCAATGTATTCTTTATTTGTACTCAAATGCATCAGCCCAGCCAACGCGTTTCGTCCAACATGGACTTCATCAGGGTTGGAATAGTCTTTTATAGGAGCTCAGCAAGGTGCTATTTCTGTAATCAGATGTAGTATAGATATATAGGCAATCACCGTATCAATCATGATTGATTTAATTCCTTCGATCCATATTGAAATAGTTTTATTGAAAAACACCAAGTCGCTTATTCTTATTAAGAGATGCAATGTCAATAAGCTGGTAATCACCATCGCATCCAGTCAGATAAAATCATGATAGGATTATTGCCTTTGATAAGTCCTAGCATGTAGTCTCGTTGGTTATGCAAAGCCATCTATCCGATCTGATGGACAGACGGTCTTGCATGCAACGGTGTTTGGCTATATATCTATCCTACATCTGATTACAGAAATTGCACCTTGGTGAGCTTCCTTGCACCTGCTTCACTAATGATTGCTGCTCCTGTGTGGGCATAGGGTAGGCTTCAGTGAGCTCTTACCCCTTATTTTTTTTTAAACTTTATTTTGCATTTATGTATGAGTAAAAAAGTACACTAGGACAAGTAAAATCCTTTACAAGTACAGGTAGACATAGTACACACTGTTAAGGGCTCAATCAATGCCGCAGAATGATCACATGTTACATAAAGCAAGTCCCTCGGCTGCTAACATATTTTCTGTTACAATCGTTCTTGACTCTGATTCACATAAACAGTGTTTACAATCATGGCATGGGAATACATCAACTGTACGAACGTCAAAAAAGGAGTTTAGTATCCGGTGTAGTTGATTATTGACATGTATCTCGGGACAGTCTAACCCACCCCTGTTGGGACTATGCCCTGTTCTTTCCAGGTAGGGGGGGTCTTGCCGCTGCGCCTCTAGGTATGTTCTGAAAGTTCCCCAGATATCTCTGGGCCTGGAGGTGGGGGGGACCGTTATTGCGTATAGGTCGCTGTGTGTGGAACAGGACGCCATGCTCTTCAGCCATCCCTTCACTGAGGGTGCTGTTCTGCCACCCCAATGAATGGATACCTTCCTTTTGGCCAGAAGTAAGCTGATGACAACAAACCTGCAAATTGCTGGTGGGAAATGCTTTACATATCCCAACCGGGCAATCTCGGGCAAGGGGGTCATCGGTACCTTAACCAAGCCACTCACTATCTTATGTATTCCTACCCAGTATGAGTGTTTGCGTGGACAGGTCCAGGCGAGGTGGGCGAAGTCTGCATTTGGAGCGTTGCATCTTGCACAATGGTGCGGTCTGGCAGGGTCTATCCTGTGGAGTCTGGAGGGCGTAATTTATATCCTACAAAGAAACTTAAAGTGTATTAGTTTGTGTCGGCTATTAAGGGAGACATTTTTCGTAACTGCACAGCAGGCAGCTCACTGTTCTTCTGTGATCGGATTACCCAAGTCGGTCTCCCAGGCAGTGCGTACTCTGCCTACGATTGCAGCGCATGCCTTATAGAGCTGTGATATTAGATGTACCCCTCTCTCGCTGCTAATCACTGTCGTGAGTGGGGGGAAGGAAGGAGGTTCCAGAGGGTAGTCCGGTAAAATAGCTCGCAGGGCAGAACAGATTCATAGAAGGACTTATCTGTTCATGAATGTGGCACCAGGGAACAAGGACTCATCATCAGGATCAAGAATATGTCCATCTGGAAATAGATCGCCTATCTTAGCAATGTCAAATTTAGCGCATGTCTTCTGTATGAGCTTTTTGCTAGTTATAGGTATCCATTTAGGGGTCGGGAGTGGGAGATCAGAAGAATAAAGCAATGGTGTGTGTGTTATGCAACACAATTTCTCACATGCCCAACTAGTGGTCGATGCTCGTTGGATATCTTTGGGGAAATCCTTCGGTAATATCGCTGCTAAAGTGTCCGGCAGGACTAAGTCAGACTCTGGTCGGAGGTATGGAATTCTGGCATCAGGGTGGTACCATGTCTATGCAAAACTGCACTGTGCAGCTAAATAGTCCAGTTGTAAATCAGGGACCCCAAACCCACCTCTATCGCAGGGGAGTGTCAAAACCCGCCAGTTTACCATGGCGTTTCCGCCACCCCATACTAATCTTATTAAGTGTGATCGAAGGGTCGAAAAGAATTTATTCATGAGAGGGATCGGGATGTTTTGAAATAGATATAAAAATTTAGGAAGCACAACCATCTTAATGAGGGAAACTCGTCCAGCCATGGATAGTGGGAGCTTTAGCCATTTCTCTGTTTAAATCTCTAATTTGGAAATAGCTGTCCGTAATTACGGCGGATGATCTGCTCTGTTTCTAAGTGTATATGTATGGCCAGGTATTTAACCAAGTCAGTATTCCATTTCAGGGGGAATTCCAAGTCCCACTTGTCTGTGCTGGCAGTGAGTGGGAAAATTTCAGATTTGTTCCAATTGATTCCCATTCCGGAATGTCTGCCAAAGCGCAGAATTTCCCGGATAAGGGGATCCAAATTAGTCTGGGGGTTGCGTACATATAAAATCGTGTCATCTGCATACAATGATACTAACAATGGGCCGGTGGTTAAGTGTAAACACCTATGAAGGTGTTTTTCTTGGAAGTGCCGTATTGGTGGGTCCGTTGCTAAAATGAACAACAGAGGCGACAACGGCCAGCCGTGTCTCGTGCCACGTGAAAGTGAGAAGGGAGCCGTCAATGTACCATTTAGTTGGAGTCGGGCCAGCAGTTGACTGTATAGCAGGGCAGTCGTGACAATGAAACCAAACGGCATCCCCATGCGATCCATGATGGATAAAATAAAAGGCCATTCAGGGGAGTCAAATGCCTTTTCTGTATCAAATAGGAGTGCCGCAGAAGGGATTTTCGGGTTAATTCTATGCAGAGTGTTAAATAATGTGCGTAGATTGAAGGCTGTCGAGCGATTGGTTATGAAACCAGACTGGGCCGGGGAAATGATAGATTCAATTAAGAGAGACAGGCGACATGCCAGAGCCTTTGCCATTATCTTGTATTCTAAGTTTAAGAGTGATAACGGTCGATAGGAACCACATAGCAGGGGGTCCTTGCCAGGTTTGGGGAGAAGAATGATGACTGCCTCAAGCAGGGTGGGAGGTAATATCTACCTCTCCAGGGCTTCTGCATATACTTTAAGGAGATGGGGAATCAATAAATCTTTATAGGCCTTATAAAAATCCACTGTGAAACCGTCAAGCCCCGGGACCGAGGAACTCTTCAGGGCAGAGATGCCTCATCAATGCTCTCCTCAGAGATAGGCTCACAGAGAAAGTCCTGCATAAACTTCTCGAGATAAACTAAAGCGACCTCGGACAAATAACTCTTCTGCTGCGCCCTGTCTTGACCCAATCTAGTGGTGTATAAATATTTTAAAATAGGACATAAATTTCCCCTGGATATCCAGTGGGTCAGTGATCTGCTGTCCCGACGAAGTTCTCAACTCGGGGATGTATGCCTTACAATATGGACGTCTAATCATCTGTGCTAGGACTCGTCCCGGCCGCTGGCCTTCGCCGTATTTCCTGGCATTGTAGTATTTCCCCATAAAAAGGATCTCCCTCTCACCGTTTTCTTTGAATTCTGTGAGCAGGGACAAACTTCGCTTGTCTATTTTGGGACCTGTCACCTGGCGTTGTTCAGAGTCTAACGGCCCTAGGTCCTTTTCCAGGCGGGCTAACTTACTGCACAAATCCCGTACTACACCGGCATTTTTGGATATACACACACCCCTCATGTATGCTTTAAAACCCTCCCATAACATTGCCACAGTGTCTACTGAACCAGTGTTAATGATGAAGTAGTCCTCTATCGCTTCTCGTTATTCCTGTCTAAAAACTTCATCATCTAATGCGCGGATGGGGAAACGCGGGACCTTCAATATTAATAATACCGGGGAGTGATCCAAATATGTGCGAGGAAGCGTCCAGATCACATGACACCAGCTGATAAGTTCTGGGGATGCCAGCCAATAGTCGAGCCTCGTCCATGTGGTATGACTGCCAGTGTAGTGAGTATAGTCAGTGCTATGCGGGTTTTGCGTACAACCTATGTCAATTAAGGAGAATTGATCGCAAAGCGAGCTCAATGCCTTTCGTGCTCACGGTTTGGGATCTAGTGCTCTCGAAGTGGTGTCAAGTGACTGGTCCTGGACTATATTAAAATCACCCCCCAGTAAAAGGGGAACTGGGCCTAGCTGCGCCAGTTTAGAGAGTAGGGTATAATAAAGGCCAGGGAGTCGCTATTGGGGGCCATACACACAGACCAATGCCACCCTGTGACCCATTAACGTGCCCAGGACAATGATATACCTGCCTTCACTGTCACGTATTACAGAATGCAAATGGAAGGGGAGTCATTTATGTATAAGAATGGCAGTTCCTCTTGCGAAGTTGTTGTAGTTGGCAAAATATCGATGTGTTCCCCAATTTGCGGCAAAGTGGGCCTGATCACTAGGAGGTAGATGAGTTTCCTGTAAGAAAGCTACATCTACCCTGTGACGTAGTAAATACTTTGTTATCTGCCTTTTCTTGTGAGTGTTGTTCAGGCCGCGGACGTTCCATGTCACCAAAACCACCTCTGAGGGTACAGAATTACGCCCTACCTGAGCCATGGTGGTGGTAAAAATGAGTGCTTAATGAAATCAACCGTGCTTACTTACCAGTTACATCCAAGTGTGTACCTAAGAACATCTCAGTGTAGCTAAACAATGTCCCAGCCTCACCCCCCACCAAGCCTCCCCATCCTACCAGAGAGGCAAAAACATTACTATCCAAAAACAGTGCAGTACTAATAGTTCCTCTGCATCGCTGAAAAACAACCATAAATAGTACTTACTAAATTCACACAACAATTATAAGGTGAACACCATTAGTGGTGGTGGCAGCAGCCCTACAGCTACGTGGCAATAAAAAATGATACTATAAAGTGATTGAATGAAATCCCAACTTAATAAAGTCTCCATGTAAAGGAAGGCCATATTAACAGTTTAGCCTTGCCCAGATCCTGAGAATAGTTCCATGCTGGCGTCTGAACCACTCTGCGGAGGAGGAAGTCTTTTGTCCTCAGCTGGGCGTTTGGTGTTAAGTTTGTAAGTGTGACAGAACTCCTGCACCTCCGTAGGATTGTCAAAGACACAGGCTCTCCCATTGATCTTAACACGTAACCGAGCTGGATAGAGCAGTCCTAGATTTCTGAGTGTTGCCTTAACTCCAGTGTATTTCCGCCTGGCCTCCTGTACCATGATTGTAAAGTCTGGGTATAGGGACAGCTTGGAGCCCTGCCATACCGTTTCGTCCCGTTCTCGTGCCAGGCGCAGTGCCGTGTCTCGATCCCTACAGTTCATGACACGGGCAGTGATGGGTCTGGGCGGGCATCCAGGATTGGGCCTTGGACCTAGTGATCTATGAGCGCGTCCTATCACAAAGCCCATAGTGAAGACTTCTCTACAAAACAAGTCTATCAGGATTGTTTCTACCAAGGTGTCCATGCGACCAGTGGCTGTCGATTCCGGAACACCCAAAATGTGCACGTTATTTTGGCGACTGCGCACCTCTAATTCCTCTTTCTTGATCGCGACGTCTTTGAGGTAACGTTTCATTCGGCCGAGCCTTTTCAAGGATTGCGCCGTTCCATCTCCTAGATCTGATGTATGCGATTCCACCAGGTCGAGTTTTCTGTCGTGAACTTGGATCGTCGATCCCAGATCCGCTGTGTGCTTATCTAGGTCATCAAAGCGTACATCTAGGGCTCTGAACCCCGCTCTCATCTCTTGTAGCAGGGAACCTAATTGGTTGGTATCACCCTCTGGTGTTGTGTCTTTCTGGCCACCTTCCGCCATGTTGTCAGGGGCTTCTTGGACTACTTCGGTGACCTTTTCGAAGGGGAGAAGGCGCTGTTTGGGGTCTTTGCTTCCCATACCGCAGTTCCACCCGCCAAGTATTAATTAAGCCCAGGTGCAAGTAACTGGCGAAGAGAGATTAGGCAAGCAGAACTAATCAGCAAGGAATGGGCATCCAACCCGTGTTTGTATTTTCCTGGCAACAGGGGAGGTTTTGGGTATTTCACTATTGTCTCCCATAATGGAGCTTGTGGCGCAGCAGTGTTCAAGGCACAGTACTTCCACGAAGCAGGTTGTTTGAAGACAAGGCAATGTGCAGTGAGCAGTTAATGTTTCAAGTTTGCTGCAGCATAAATTGGTGGCTGGGGCGGAGACACTGCTGAGGTTTGGATTCAGTTGTTCGCTCCGGGAGCAGCGCAGACACTCCAGGAAGCGTTACAACAATGGAGCCCTGCGGGAGAAGAGAGGGAGAATAGCGCAGGCTGTGGCCGAGCGAGTGCATATGCGGGGAGGAGATCCCAAAGGGCACTTTGGAAATGCTGTACCAGGTGTCGACGGGGGAGCGATCATAGGCACCGTCCCTGTGTGCCCCTGCGATCAGCGCAGACATAAGAGTGCCGCGCTCAGACCGCCGTAGGTCAAACGGACCTCCCGCCAGAACCGAGCGCTGCTTTGCCCAGATTGTGGCCGATCAACAATCCGGCCCGTGGCCCGGTGACTCGTAGCACCCCAGCTGCTGGCTCAGTCCCTCCGCAGCCTCACCGGGAGTCTCCTCATATCGTCGATGCCGCCATCTTGAAAGTCGTCCGTCCGCCTGGAGTCGCCGATTTATGCCGTTCTGGTGGTTTTCTCGCAGCACCGCAGGGAGACTTTTAATCAGGATCCCTTCCGCTGCATTATGGCGTGTTTTCCCTGCCCGGTAGCCTCGCTGGATAGCGGGACATCACGTTGTTGCAACGACTGCTGGCGGAGCTTCAAAGCCGAGCGACCATCTTGGTATCTGGCTTGGCCATGCCCCCAGCTCTTACCTCTTCTTCAGCCCTGGTGCCACTGTGCCTGCTGCGCTAATACTAGATGTGAATACATTCTCTGTCCTAGGAGCATTTTGCTCTTTGACCCCTAACTTTCAGTGCCCTGAGAGTTGGCTGCACTGGCCTGTTTACATTTATGTGCCCACATGTGACTCCGTCTGCCCTCATATGAACCATACATTAGATAAGACCCTTTCAACTCTGCGACCCGGAAGGGCCTCTTTGAAACCTGATATGCAGAGAATATATATAAGAAAACAAAGCAAGAGAGAAAATGGGGATATAAAAAAGAGTGAATGTTGTAGAAAACAGAACGAGAAACAGCAAAGGAGAAACAAAGGTTATGAAGTGCGTGTGTGATTAGGGTGACCAGGTGACCCGGATTTACCAGGACAACCCCGGTTGTTTGAAATTTCAAGAAATTTGTCTTGTGTCCCTGTTTTCATAGAGGGCTAACTGAAAGAGGCACATTTTTATGTATTCAAAAGGAGGACTGGCTTGTTTCTGTTATCAGAAAGCAATTTAATTAGCAGGTATGAAACAGTGTTTAAAATGGCATTTTATTTATTTCCTTGGCATTTCGATGATGATAAGCACTGTCATCCCATACCCCTCAGTTGATGTAAAATAGTCGTCCTTCTTTTAGACTTTTTAAAATATACAGTTTTTTTGTTGTTTTCATAATCTGGTAGTCTTATGTGTGACCAAAATAGCAAAAGAGATATAAGATAGACTAAGAGAGTGTGAAAACTAAGTGAGAAATAGCATGAGAGAATGAAATAGGGTAAGAACCAGAGCAAAAGAGAAACACATTAACATGAAAGTGACTGCAAAATCAAGGGAATTATAGAATAGAGTGAAAAAGTCAAAGGTTAGCATTTAGAATTTGTGAGATGATGGATATCAGCCAGAGATTGTCAGATATGATGTCCCCCTTATTCAGAGTGCTTAAAGGTGCCGACACTGCAAGTAGGGTGGAGAGTGAGAAAGATGAGAATGGAGAGCAAGAGGAAACCCAAAGGTATCCGAGAACAGAGTGAAAAAGAAGAAAGACAGAGGGTGATGCAGACAATGGATGAAAAGAAGAGCAAATAAGGAAAAAATAAAGAGAGAGATAAAATGAGACAAAGATGAGATGAGTGATGAACAGCGGGATAAAAAGAGCAGCAGAGCTAGCAGAAGAGAACAAGATCAAGAGAGTGAACATACAACAGACAGTGTGACATAAAAAGTAAAAGCAAGAAAAAAAAGTGAGAAAAAAACAATATTGAAAGAAAAAAAGGCTGTTGAAAAAGAGGAAGAGAGTTAAAAGAAAATAGTGAGATAATACGGGAAAAAGAAAGTGAGAAGCTAGAAAGAAAAAGTAAGAGATAAATTAAGAGCATGAAGGACCACTAGAGTGAGGGAATGAGAGGCTGAAAAGGATAGAAGAGGGACCACATTCGTGAGAGACATGTAAGGAGAGAAAGTAAAGTGGACTGAGAAGAAAAGCTGCAGAGAATGAATTTGTGATGTTAAAGGTTTTTTTCTCATAAATGGACGTACTTTTCATAAATACTATAACCAGGCGCAGGTAGCAATGTCTTTTGCACGGAGATTTACTAATGAAAATCAAAACAATTACACCACTTGTAGGTGGTGGGAATAAAGAAAAATCAGCAATATTGATCCATTAAAAAAATTCAGGATAAACAGTTTTGAAGTTAACTCACAATAGAATGGTACATCGACTTTCAGTGCCAACTAGTTCTCACAAGGAAATACTATCTGTAGACTGCTGTTTTAGGGAAAAAGTATGCCACAGAGTAATCGCAGGCACATCTGTGAATTATTAATAGTCCAGTAATCATGATCTATACAAGACTTTGATTGCCAATGTGCTGCACTCCAAAGAGTAGGCAGTCGAAGCAGTTACAAATGGAGGCTGCAAAGATTGAGAGAGAGAGAATTTACTAACTAGCCTATGGCTTAACAGGAAGATCCTATTATAAATTGATATCTTTGAGCGGAGAGGTAAGGGCTGAGGAGCACCTTGGGTGTCAGTGAGTACCCGTAAGTGGATAGGATCACTCATCAGTGAGGCAGTAAAGCCAGAGTCTCAGAAAATGCAGACCACTGCCACCTGGGGATCTAGGTTCGAGTCTCGGTAACAACGCCAAAATCTCCTGTGATTCTGGGCAAATCACTTAATTTCCCCGTGCCTATAATGAATGTGTGTCTGTCCTCCTGTAACGTAACTGGTGCTATGTAAAGCGCTCTGATACCCGATTCGGTTTGGGTCTAGTTCGCGCTATATAAAACTCTGCAAAAAAAAAATAATCACATGTGAGTTTTAATTGCGACAGTGCCCTGTCCCTCCGGGCCAACTAGCCCTCCTGTTACCTCCAGTAAGCCCCATACAGCTGGATTGCTGAGAGTGTTCAAAGGCTACGCTACCTTTTTACACCATTCTGCAAACGCGACTCCTGGCGCACTGCTGCTCAGGGGATGAAGTTAACTTTAGTCCTGAGGGCACAACAGGACCTCATTGCCCCATCAGCAATGCGCCACAAGGCGCGTTTGCAAAGTGGTGTAAAAAAGGCATGGCCTCGGACCACCCCTCAGCAATCTCACTGTGTGGTGCTTGCTGGAGGTACCTGGTGGGCTAGTTGGCCCCTAAAGACCCATAAGATGCGCGGGGACTTCCTCCCCCAACCCAAAACGTGCCAGAAGGCGTGTTTTCAAGTGGTACAGGGAGGGGGCGGGCCTACGGTGAGATCCAGCTTCGGTTTTCTTTTTCGTTTTTTAGGAGGGGGCTGTGTGGCCCGCCTTCTCTTAACATTTTTTGAGCCCTAGGGATCCCATCTCCCAGGGCCTGAGCATTTAAAAAAAAACAGGAAGCGGGCCGTGTGGCCCGCTTCCCTGGGCCACTATTGGCCCCAGCGACCCCATCCCCCGGGGCCCAGCCTTGTTTTATTTATTTATTTGCAGGGACGGGATTCCCATGCCCCTGGGTCACTTCTGACCCCGGGGACCCAATCCCCCAGGACCTGGCCTTGTGGTAAAACATTTTGTCGGTAGGGGGGCAGCGTGGCCTCACTCCCCTGGGCCACCTCTAGCCCCCGGGGACCACATCCCCCAGGGCTGCCCTTCCATGAAAAAAAAATCAATAAACTAAAGGGGAGGGGGCTTTGTGGCCCTCCTCCCGTGCCATTTGTGGCTCCAGGGACCCCATCCCCGGGGGCCGACCTTCAATTTAGGGGGAGCCTCAATGCCCCAACGGTCCCTGCCAGCTCCTCGCCTCCTGCGGGAGCCATAATTGCTTTTGGGCAAGGGGAGCTGCTAACATGCAGCTCCCCTTGCCCAAAAGCAATTCTGCTTTGCTTCTTGGAAGCGAGAGCAGGTTTCCTGCTCTCGCTTCCAAGAGGCAAAGCAGAGTTTGCTATGGCATGGCGGGAGACATTGCAGCTGGCCCTAGGGGGTAATAGTTCCCAGGCCATCAAGGGCTCTGGAATGGGAGCTGCGCGGCCCCCCTCCCAACGAGTACAAAGCCCCTAGGAGGTGGTGGTCCCGGGGCCCAGGGTGTCACGAATTCACCCACCTGTACTCCGGTTTGTTCCTTCCTTGATGCTGCTATTACCCAACTCCCTCTGAACTCCACCAGAGAGGCAAGGATAGGATTCACTTGCCGTCCTGATCGAACCCCGGTGGAGGGGGGAATAGGGACGAGAGAAAAGAGAAGACACACTGGATTCTTGTAGACCGACTTGACAATTCAGTCGTGTAGAATGTCTCTCGAGAAAGGCAAAGTGTTACTGGGCTTCAGTTTTCAGCTCGTGTATAATCTGATAAATATACCCGATTCATCTGAACACCCTAAATCACTTCTTTAGGTCAAACATCTGCTTTGGAACTCTTAATTGGGTATACCTGAATTACCCTTGACCTTTTCTCAAAAGGATTCTTGAAACTAAAAGAAAGAATAAACAAAAAAAACACTACAGGTGCACTAATAATCTGTGATTGCTTAAATTATCTCAAGAGTTACTGATTTCCTTTACAATATTTGCTCCGTAATTTCACATTAAATATATATAAATAATAACAACAATCGAGCTCTCTGTTTCCTTTCAGTCTTCTAATCAGACTCAAGGTATTTACACAAATGTCCGTTTTACTTTAACATTTTATTTATTTTATTTATTTACAGACTTGTAACGCGCTAGGAACTCGACTCCCTGAGGAGTATCTCCGCGCCTTTGGCAGCATCTGTGAACAAAAAGCCCTAACCAGTGTATAACAAATGCCTTAACAGAGCTAGTAGTTGAACAAAAAAGTTTTTAATTTTTTTCCTAAAAGGAAAATGTTCTTTACAAACTCTGATGTCATAGGGAAGATCATTCCAGAGCTTTGGCCCAGCTACTGACAGAGCCCTTCCCCCTTGTCTAGATTTCCAGAACCTGGGGACACATAGCAATTGTTGCTCTCCAGATCTCAGAGACCTCAAGGGGGTATAGGGAATACACTTTTTGGACAGGTAGTCGGGACCTTTGCCAATAAGGCATTTGTGAATGGTGCAGCATGTTTTGAACAACACCCTCTGTTTTACAGTAAGCCAGCCAATGTCCTTAAAGTCCTTGGATTGTTTCAGGAAGAGTTTCAAAACGTTCTCTTAATTTATAGAAGGTCAAGAGGTCTGCCACAGTTTTCATACAGTTTAAATTCTTACTGGTATGTGTTCAAGCATGCTAACGCTTTACCATTCAGAGCGAGGTGTTGCTTGGCATCCCTTTGTTGATTCTCTTTTCTTTTCTCTTTTGCAGGAAATCGGAAACAGTGCCGGGAGAGGATTTGGAGCCGGAAATTCAGAAACAGGAAGGAACGTCTGAAATGTGCTCTGGGGAGCAAGAACACAGCCGAAGACACTGAGTGAAGACAGGGAAGGAAGCAGGGTGGAGCGCTAAAGAGCTTCGGATGATCTGCCACCAAGGTCCGGAGTCAGGTGAGTGTTTTTCTTTCAAATGAGTATGTACTTGACTTAATATACCGTCGACTTTGACCAGCTTTGCATATTGATATTTAAATTATGATGAATTTCTGCCAGGTTTCATTTGCTTGCCACTTAATGTATTTTCGGGCAAAGTAATCTTTTATAACTATTTTCTATAATGTTCACCGCACTAAAAGCATTTATTACTGACAGTTTGGTGGTAATTTACATTCTACATTGTAAAAAAAACAGTATTCACAACCATTGTACTAATGCGATCCCCGGTGTACACGCTGACAGATTATATATTTATTGCTCCATTACGTATCCTTTGATGTTGGGAAGGAAGACTTGTGTCAACAAATTTTTTCATACTTCCGTTTCAAATTGGTTAGACACGCTCTAGTAGCTCCAGGGAGTCTCCCATTTCCGGAACTACGCTCCAGTGCGCATGTGCACGGCCATAATTTCACATTTAAGCCGAGTCCCTCAGTCTCATCGTTGATCTCGACCAACGCCGAAGAACTTCCCGCGTACTGACATACACGTCAGGTAAGAGTGCATTTCCCCGTTTGGATTCCGAGGCTATGTAACAGAGTACAATTACTGGTGACAGTAGCAACTGGAGTCTTACTCATGGCCCCCTTTGTTTTCTTAATACCTACAGGAGATCGTGTGCCTGTCAGACCCGACGGCATTGACGGACCTACTCCTATTTTGACTGCTCGTAGTCCCCGACAAAATACCAGGGACCTCGCGCCAAGTTGCTACTTTACTGGTGAGACTTGGTGTTAGTTATATTCAACCGACCTTGCCACCAGAGCACCATTTTGCCTTCTTTTTATTTACGCTTGCCTCACCTTCTCTTGAACCCCTACAGTTTGCAGCTCGTAGTCCCCGACAAAATACCTGGGACCACGCGCCAAGTTTACATATTACCGGTGAGATTTGTTGCTATGTGTAGTTAGCCGGCCACGCCTTCTGCGTTTACATCGGCCTGATTTCTTACTCGACTCTTTCCTCTTTCTTTAATCCCTACAGCTCAAAGCCATACACATCGCTACAGGTATGGGCACACGAGTCATTTCCTTTTCTTTTTCCACCCCTTACTAATTTACAGCTACTCTCGGGGATCGCATTATAGAATCTGTAGAGCCGCATCCGGATTTTTGTACTGAGCACATTGTTTCTTGGCATTAGCTACCTTTTTACTTATACGCATTGAACTTGACAGTTGCCGTTTGTTTTGATGTGAAGTGTATTTAACCGTGCATGCACTGTACCGTGACGGAGTTCTACCTTAAGTGCCTCCTTTTCCGCCCTTGTAGATTGTTGATGATGACTTTTCATTCACACTGTTCGGTGCGCGCGTTGCAGATTTCGCGTGTCATCGTATAAATGGTAATAATTGTAATATGATCACTGTGTACCATCATTGCCTTCTAACAACCTTTCGGGGATAATGTCCTAAATTGTGCGATGTTGACCTGTTCGACATAGACGTTCGTGTGCCGTTTTTTAATGTCAGATGTACTAAGTTATGTCACGCCACCACCAGCATGGTCACACGCCGGCTAGCCCACGTTATGACTTAGACTACCTAAATCATTGCATCGCACAAACGTATAAACCTACGTGGTTCTTTATAATTATCACCTGTTTAACGGTCACTTGAGGCCCTTGGGTCTCTCGGGAAGCTACACAAACATGTAGGCAATATTTATTTCTCTCCAGGTACTCGGTAAAATAGGGTCTGATCCTTTTACCCTGAACAGTCCTTCACTACACCACTCTCACCATGGACTGGATGCTCTTCATTCACAACGTTACAGGCGATCCACATGGTTTTAATGTGGAGGTCACACGTATTCCCCCTCGTTATTTTGCACATCCCTTTGTGTTATCCCGCACCTTTTCCCACAGTAATGTCTGTACTTTGGTGCACATTCTCACATATGTAGACACTTTCATGCGGAGGTCCAGATTATCACACACGGGCCACTTTACTTCATTTTTTTTCCCCCCTTTCTTTTTCGTTCACAGTGCTGCTTGGTTGTTGTAGTGCCCCTACATACCAAAACTTGTATATTGATTTGTAATTATTTTCCTATTGTTGTATATCCTTCACTGCCCTGATGAGTCACAGGTCATCCTGTTGACGAAACACGTGCCGGCTGATGTTCTATTTTGAAAAACAAAACAAGATGAATTATATGAACTAAAATATATTACCTTCTAAAGAACCCTGGTGTCTCCTTTGTTTGTTGTCACTTACTTTTTAAGACCAACCAGTGTGTTTTTTGTACATTTGACGTGTGCACAGTACTTGCTTAATCAGGTGAGTGTTTAGGCACGAAGCGAAGCATCGGGAACCAAGTAGGTGGGGTTTAAATTGCTTTGGGTCTCAGGTTTTCTCACGTGTGCATGTGAAGGTGATTTGGGCCTTAGATCTTTCCCAAGTAATTCACGTGTACATGCCAAGGCCGTTTACACATGCAGGAAATGCCTCCTGCCCCCCCAAAGGTCTTCGTATGTGACAGGGTTTTTCCGGATGCAAGGCATGGAAAGATCTGACCAATCTTGGAGTATGTACATGTGTTTCTGTTTCCAGGATCTTTCTGACGCATCATAACCCTTCCAGTCAATTAAATACTGTAATCGACCATGTATACGTTTTGCATCTATAATGTGATTTTCTTCATATGCAATATTGTCTGCAACTACAACAGGTGGAGGAGGGTTGTCTTTTCGTGTGGACTGATGTAATGACTGATATTTTCCTACGTTTCTGGTGTCTCAGCTAGTTAGCTATAAAGTAATTACTCATCACAGTCCCATCCCAGAATGCCTAACAACAAAACAGGCGCCCCGAATGAAGATTTGAATGACTTAAATTCAAGATGAATGATTAAAAAATTCTCTTTTTGAACTACATTTGGAGTCTAATTTCCACGAGAACCAACGGAGTGCCCGACATTCAGGGATGTCACTATGGTCACATGGTGACACATGATTTATTAACAACAAAACACCACATTCAGACTACCTATCTGAGAAAGGAATAACATAAAAGCAGAAGAAGACACGGAGCCTCTCCCCGATCTCCTGGGTGCACAAGAGAAAGACGGCTCTGTAGACTGAGTATGGCTCTCCTCCTCCCTCACCCCCTAGCAACGCGAGGGTTGTCGCCAGTTGCTAGGGCAGTTCTGCGACCTTTTCTCCCTCGTCCCCGACGTCACCAGCTGGTGTGTCCATGATGTGGACACCGGGGACAGCCCTCCGGTACGGCACAGAGCCTACCGCGTTCCTGACAGAGTCCGAGCCTGCATCCAGGCCGAAGTTTCCAAAATGCTAGCCCTGGGAGTGGTCGAGGCCTCTGAAAGTCTATGGGCCAGCTCCGTGGTCCTGGTTCCGAAGGCGGCCGCCCTTGGCGAGGCTCCCGAGCTAAGGTTCTGCGTGGACTACCGCGAGCTCAACGCAGTCACCAGGGCCGACGCTCACCCCATTCCCCGAGCAGACAAGCTCATTGACCGCCGGGGATCGGCTCGCTATCTCAGCACCTTTGACTTGACTAACGGGTACTGGCAGATCGCACTCACAGAGGGGGCCCTGGAGAGATCCGCGTTCTCTACCCCGGATGGTCACTACCACTTCCGGGTGATGCCTTTCGGAATGAAAAATGCCCCCGCCTCGTTCCAGAGGCTGGTTAACCAGGTGCTGGCTGGGTTGGAGGACTTCAGCACCGCATATCTGGACGATATCGCGGTGTTCAGCGCCCACTGGTCCGAACACCTCCAGCACCTCTGGGAGGTGCTGATGGCCCTGCGTCGTGCGGGCCTCACCATCAAGGCCAGTAAGTGTCAGATCGGACAGGGGTCCATGGTCTATCTGGGGCACCAGGTCGGAAGCGGCCTGGTGGCCTCCTCCAACCCAAGATCGATGTGATTGTTGCCTGGGAGGCCCCCACGACCCAGACGGAAGTGCAGGCTTTCCTGGGGCTCACAGGGTACTACCGAAGATTTATAAAGGGGTATGGCAGCATCGTAGTCCCCCTCACAGAATTGACCTCCAAAAAGCAGCCACAGAAAGTTAGCTGGACTCCCGCCTGCCAAGAGGCGTTTTGACACCTTGAAAGACGCCATGTGCACCGCCCCGTACTGCAGGCCCCCGACGACTAGAGTTTGTGGTCCAAACGGACGCATCCGAGCATGGCATCGGAGCCGTCCTATCTCAGGTAAACGACAAAGGCCTGGACCGCCCGTAGCCTTCATTAGCCGGAGGTTACTCCCTCGAGAACAAAGGTGGACCACCATCGAGCGGGAAGCCTTTGCTGTGGTTTGGGCCCTGAAGAAGCTGAGGCCCTACCTGTTCGGTACTCACTTCCGGGTCCAAACCGACCATTGACCCCTCCGATGGCTAATGCAAATGAGAGGGGAAAACCCCAAACTGTTGAGATGGTCCATCTCCCTCTAGGGGATGGACTTCACTGTTGAACACCGGCCTGGTGCTGACCACGCCAACGCGGACGGCCTGTCCCGATTCTTCCGCCTCATTGAAGAGAACCCCCAAGGGGATGGGTAGTTCTCTCTGCCTTTCAGCTGGGGGGGACGCGTGTTAGACCCGGCCTCGTGGCGAGGCTCCACCCGTTCCCCAGCACCCCGTTAGCCCCGTCCTGCACCCCAAAGCACCCCTGGTTGTCCAGTTCCCTGTCCGCCCTGCTACCCACACGCCCCTACTGACAGACGACCATCCCCGCATTCCGCCATTGCTCCTTCCCGGTACCGGGCGCCCTGAACCTGCATTCCCTCCAGGACACCCGGCCGCCATTAACCGTCCCAAGAGGCATGACTCCAGCCCCAGCGGAACTTAGACTTCAGACGCGCCATGCCCGGCTGGGGAGTAGAGGGCCTCCTGAATAAGATAAGCCCAAGGAGTTTCGATTGCACCTCCGGCCTCCCCTGGCAGACTAGTTTCTCTCACACCTCTGGCCTCCCCTGTGGGCTGGTTTCGATGGCACCTCTGGCCTCCCCAAGAGCTGGCTCCAGACCATGCTGAGCATCTGGCAATCCCCAGACGCATCTTCCAAAGGATCAAAGAGCCAACCGACGAGCCCTCCAAAGACCAGCCCCGAGGCCTGAGATCTCCGCCTGCGATAGTCCGGATATCAAAGGGCTACTGCCCTATTCCGAGCCCCGTCCGAGAACTAGCGGGCAGTTGTATCCTGGACAAGAGAGCCCTGCTGATCTGATCGCAGCATACCTTGAGGAGCAGACTGAACTCTGGAACTATCGAGACCTGCTGACACTGTTGCGGCTCTACTACGGAAGGAAGGAACTAGAACCTGGGAGCCCTACTGACCCCGTCGCGGCTCGCCCTTAAGACTTAAGGACATTCGTAACACCCTGAGCCCTGCTGACGTGGTCGCGGCTCTGCAAGACCTGTTCAACACTCCAGATCGAGCCCTGCTGACGTCGTTGTGGCTCGAGGAGGAACCTGGTCTGGCTGGACAAGCAACGCTACCGACACGACCTGGTATGAGAAGAAGTGAGTGGAACAGCAGTACGATCCCCATCTCCGTACCCCACGGCTCGAGGATTGAGAGCTGTGCATAGGGTATGTTGTGTACTGGCCTGATACCGAGACTGTCCCGCTTCCCTCTTCCTTGCCTCAGAGACCTTTGCGATCCCTCGATTGCCTGTAAATACGTGTGCCTTTTACTTGAATTTACTGCTGATAAAGAACTTGTGTACTGAACTCTCAGTGTGGTGTCCGTTTGTAAGTGTGGTGTGAGCTCAGTGTGTATGATCCTAGGCTCCGAATCCTCCCCAGTGAGGATCTCACGTAAAGCCTCGGCAGTACTGGTGGGAGAGGTGGAACTCGGCGTTGACAGGAGCGCAAATCCTGGCCCCCGGGGACCACCCCTTCTAACACACACTCAGAGCTGGACACACGCACACACACTCCGAGCTGGACACACACACACAGAGCTGGGCACACTCAGAGCTGGACACACACGCACACTCAGAGCTGGACACACACGCACACTCAGAGCTGGGCACACACGCACACTCAGAGCTGGGCACACACGCACACTCAGAGCTGGGCACACACGCACACTCAGAGCTGGGCTCACACACACACTCAGAGCTGGGCACACACGCACACTCAGAGCTGGGCACACATGCACACTCAGAGCTGGGCACACATGCACACTCAGAGCTGGGCACACACGGACACTCAGAGCTGGGCACACACGGACACTCAGAGCTGGGCACACACACACACTCAGAGCTGGGCACACACGCACACACAGAGCTGGGCACACACGCACACTCAGAGCTGGGCACACACGCACTCTCAGAGCTGGACACACACACACTCAGAGCTGGACACACACACACTCCGAGTTGGACCCACACACTCAGAGCTGGGCACACACGGACACTCAGAGCTGGACACACACACACTCAGAGCTGGGCACACACACACACTCATTGCTGGGCACACACGCACACTCAGAGCTTGACACGCACACTCAGAGCTGGGCACACACGCACACTAAGAGCTGGGCACACACGCACACTCAGAGCTGGGCACACACGCACACTCAGAGCTGGGCACACACGCACACTCAGAGCTGGGCACACACGCACACTCAGAGCTGGGCACACACACACACTCCGAGCTGGACACACACACACTCAGAGCTGGAAACGCGCACACTCAGAGCTGGACACGTGCACACTCAGAGCTGGGCACACACGCACACTCAGAGCTGGGCACACACGCACACTCAGAGCTGGGCACACACGCACACTCAGAGCTGGGCACACACGCACACTCAGAGCTGGGCACACACGCACACTCAGAGCTGGGCACACACGCACACGCAGAGCTGGGCACACACGCACACTCCGAGCTGGACACACACACACTCAGAGCTGGACACACGCACACTCCGAGCTGGACACACACACACTCAGAGCTGGACACGCGCACACTCAGAGCTGGACACGCGCACACTCAGAGCTGGACACGCGCACACTCAGAGCTGGACACGTGCACACTCAGAGCTGGGCACACACGCACACTCAGAGCTGGACACACACGCACACTCAGAGCTGGGCACACACGCACACTCAGAGCTGGGCACACACGCACACTCAGAGCTGGGCACACACGCACACTCAGAGCTGGGCACACACGCACACTCAGAGCTGGACACACACACACTCAGAGCTGGACACACACACACACACTCAGAGCTGGACACGTGCACACTCAGAGCTGGACACGTGCACACTCAGAGCTGGACACGTGCACACTCAGAGCTGGACACCTGCACACTCAGAGCTGGACACAGAAGCAAAACTAACAAAAGACTCATAACTGCGTTACAAACACAACTGCTTGTCTGTAATGCATGCATGTTACAGGTACATGAGACACTGCAGGCGCGCAACTGTAGTGCAAGCAGATGTATGTATGTGACAGATAACGTCAAGATGCACTGATAGTGACTGCGGACACCTGCCTTTTAAATGCACACAAAACTTGACTCAATTCCATAAATATGTAATACAGATAACTTTATTACAAAGACACACAAGTAAGCTGTAACAAACACACAGGTCAGGTGTCGCAGACACACAGACAAGCTGTCGCAGACACACAGACAAGCTGTCGCAGACACACAGATCAGCTTTCGCAGACACACAGGTCAGCTGTCGCAGACACACAGATCAGCTGTCGCAGACACACAGACAAGCTGTCGCAGACACACAGACAAGCTGTCGCAGACATACAGACAAGCTTTCGCAGACACACAGACAAGCTTTCGCAGACACACAGACAAGCTGCCGCAGACACACAGACAAGCTGCCGCAGACACACAGACAAGCTGTCGCAGACACACAGACAAGCGGTCACAGACACACAGACAAGCTGCCGCGGACACACAGACAAGCTGTCGCAGACACACAGACAAGCTGTCGCAGACACACAGACAAGCTGTCGCAGACACACAAGCTGTCGCAGACACACAGATCAGCTTTCGCAGACACACAGACAAGCTGCTGCAGACACACAGACAAGCTGTCGCAGACACACAGACAAGCTGTCGCAGACACACAGACAAGCTGTCCCAGACACAAAGATAAGCTGTCGCCTGTCACAGACGCAGACCAGCTGTCCCAGACACAAAGATAAGCTGTCACAGACACAGACAAGCGGTCACAGACACACAGACACATTCTCATACAGTAGTCGAGTTTTCAGAAGCTGCTGCAAGCAGACGCCTTGAATGCACCAGTTTGTCCGACTCACAAGCACATCAGAAACAATTGTTCTAAGACACACCAGTGCAAATGGTGCACAGAGACGCTGACCCCACAGCCCACCCCTCTCCACATTTCTAGGCGCTAGACAATCCTCCATAGAGTACTCACGGGAGGTGCCTGGGGGCGCCGGCCCCACCCTGGATGCTGCAGCCAGTGAGGCTTCGGTGAGGGGAGGAGGGCCACCTCCCAAGAGACCCACCCCCACTTACTGTCCCCACATCTACAGGGCCCAGCAGTCCAGATGTGACTCTTCCCCAGGCCCCTCCCACTCCCGGCACTAGTTGTACTGGGGGGGGCCTGCTGCTGCGCCACAGAGCACTCTATCCAGATAGAGAGCCCCCAAGGAGGGGGCGGGGTCATGGGCAGAGGGGGCGTGGACAGAGGGGGCGGGCCGTGGGCAGAGGGGGCAGATTAAGGCTTTAATGACAAATAATGGAGTCGGAGTTGGCACTCAAGTCAAGTCAGAATTTATATAGCGCACTACATACCCAGAGGGTCTCAAGGCGCTTGAGGAAGGGGGGGGGGAAGGTTTACTTATCGAATCGCGGACTAAGTGATCGGATGGGCTAAATTCAGTGGCAACAGGGGGCGGCGGGGGTGTGTGAGGGGGGGGACACTGCCAACCGGGGAATTCACAGCTAAAGTAGTTACTAAGGGGGGGGGGGCAGCTGCAATTCACAGATCTAGGGCCATCAAGTAAGGTTTGGCAACTAGGGGGTCCAGCTAGAGGGATTTCACTGCCCACTTGCGGGATAGAGTGAGGAGGGGGAGGGGGCGCGGTAAGTGAGAGATTTGGAGATATTTGCGAGGAGGAAACTGGAGGGAGACGGAGAAGGAGACAGAGAAGGGGGTGCAAGTCAGCACCGGCCAAGTTTGGGGAGGGCGTGGTAATCTGGGGGGGGGGGCGCCATCAGCTCTGATGCCCCTGGAGAGAGAGAAAGGGGAGTTGGGTCCCTGGCGCCGGAGAAGATTGAGATAGTTTCTTCAAAACAGGCAGAAAATGTCTGTGTCTTCAAATCAGAGGCCAGCCAGCCAGCCACAGCACACAGTGCCAACCAAGGGGTGAGACCAGCTATGGGGAGGACTGTGCGCCCAGCAGAGGGCTGCCAACCACAGAGGCAATGCCCACAGTGCCAACCAAGGGGTGAGACCACCTCTGGAGAGGACAGTGCGCCCAGCAGGGGACTGCCAACCACAGGGGCAGTGCCCACAGTGCCAACCGAGGGGTGAGACCAGCCTGGGGAGGACAGTGCGCCCAGCAGAGGGCTGCCAACCACAGAGGCAATGCCCACAGTGCCAACCAAGGGGTGAGACGACCTCTGGGGAGGACAGTGCGCCCAGCAGAGGACTGCCAACCACAGGGGCAGTGCCCACAGTGCCAACCGAGAGGTGAGACCAGCCCTGGGGAGGACAATGCGCCCAGCAGATGGCTGCCAACCTCAGAGGCAGTGCCCACAGTGCCAGCCGAGGGGTGAGACCAGCCTGGGGAGGACAGTGCGCCCAGCAGAGGGCTGCCAACCACAGAGGCAATGCCCACAGTGCCAACCAAGGGGTGAGACCACCTCTGGAGAGGACAGTGCGCCCAGCAGGGGACTGCCAACCACAGGGGCAGTGCCCACAGTGCCAGCCGAGGGGTGAGACCAGCCTGGGGAGGACAGTGCGCCCAGCAGAGGCCTGCCAACCACAGGGGCAGTGCCCACAGTGCCAACCAAGGGGTGAGACCAGCTATGGGGAGGTCAGTGCGCCCAGCAGAGGCCTGCCAACCACAGGGGCAGTGCCCACAGTGCCAACCAAGGGGTGAGACCAGCTATGGGGAGGTCAGTGCGCCCAGCAGAGGCCTGCCAACCACAGGGGCAGTGCCCACAGTGCCAACCAAGGGGTGAGACCAGCTATGGGGAGGACTGTGCGCCCAGCAGAGGGCTGCCAACCACAGAGGCAATGCCCACAGTGCCAACCAAGGAGTGAGACCACCTCTGGGGAGGACAGTGCGCCCAGCAGAGGGCTGCCAGCCACAGAGCCAGTGCCCACAGTGCCAACCAAGGAGTGAGACCAGCTATGGGGAGGACAGTGCGCCCAGCAGAGGGCTGCCAACCACAGAGGCAATGCCCACAGTGCCAACCAAGGGGTGGGACCACCTCTGGGGAGGACAGTGCGCCCAGCAGAGGGCTGCCAACCACAGAGCGAATGCCCACAGTGCCAACCAAGGAGTGAGACCAGCTATGGGGAGGACAGTGCGCCCAGCAGAGGGCTGCCAACCACAGAGGCAATGCCCACAGTGCCGACCAAGGGGTGAGACCACCTCTGGGGAGGACAGGGCGCCCAGCAGAGGGCTGCCGACCACAGAGCCAGTGCCCACAGTGCCAACCAAGGAGTGAGACCAGCTATGGGGAGGACAGTGCGCCCAGCAGAGGGCTGCCAACCACAGAGGCAATGCCCACAGTGCCAACCAAGGGGTGAGACCACCTCTGGGGAGGACAGTGCGCCCAGCAGAGGGCTGCCAACCGCAGAGCCCGTGCCCACAGTGCCAACCAAGGGGTGAGACCAGCTATGGGGAGGTCAGTGCGCCCAGCGGAGGGCTGCCAACCACAGAGGCAATGCCCACAGTGCCAACCAAGGGGTGGGACCACCTCTGGGGAGGACAGTGCGCCCAGCAGAGGGCTGCCAACCACAGAGCCAGTGCCCACAGTGCCAACCAAGGAGTGAGACCAGCTATGGGGAGGACAGTGCGCCCAGCAGAGGGCTGCCAACCACAGAGGCAATGCCCACAGTGCCAACCAAGGGGTGAGACCACCTCTGGGGAGGACAGTGCGCCCAGCAGAGGGCTGCCAACCGCAGAGCCAGTGCCCACAGTGCCAACCAAGGGGTGAGACCAGCTATGGGGAGGTCAGTGCGCCCAGCGGAGGGCTGCCAACCACAGAGGCAATGCCCACAGTGCCAACCAAGGGGTGGGACCACCTCTGGGGAGGACAGTGCGCCCAGCAGAGGGCTGCCAACCACAGAGCCAGTGCCCACAGTGCCAACCAAGGAGTGAGACCAGCTATGGGGAGGACAGTGCGCCCAGCAGAGGGCTGCCAACCACAGAGGCAATGCCCACACTGCCAACCAAGGGGTGAGACCACCTCTGGGGAGGACAGTGCGCCCAGCAGAGGGCTGCCAACCGCAGAGCCAGTGCCCACAGTGCCAACCAAGGGGTGAGACCACCTCTGGGGAGGACAGTGCGCCCAGCAGAGGGCTGCCAACCGCAGAGCCAGTGCCCACAGTGCCAACCAAGGGGTGAGACCAGCTATGGGGAGGTCAGTGCGCCCAGCAGAGGGCTGCCAACCACAGAGGCAGTGCCCACAGTGCCAACTGAGGGGCGAGACCAGCTCTGGGGAGGACTGTGCGCCCAGCAGAGGGCTGCCAACCACAGAGGCAGTGCCCACAGTGCCAACCGAGGGGCGAGACCATCTCTGGGTAGGACAGTGCACCCAGCAGAGGCCTGTCAACCACAGAGGCAGTGCCCACCGTGCCAACCAAGGGGTGAGACCACCTCTGGGGAGGACAGTGCGCCCGGCAGAGGGCTGTCAGCCACAGAGACAGTGTCCACAATGCCAACCGAGGGGTGAGACCAGCTCTGGGGAGGAAAGTGCACCCAGCAGAGGCCTGTCAACCACAGAGGCAGTGCCCACAGTGCCAACCGAGGGGTGAGACTAGCTCTGTGGCTGGCAGTGTGCCCATTAGAGGGCTGTCAACCACAGAGGCAGTGCCATTGGGCTAAGTTCTCGCAGGATAAGACGCCTTTCATTCATTCATTCACAGTGCCAACCGAGGGGTGAGACCACCTCTGGGGGGGACAGTGAGCCCAGCAGAGGGCTGGAACAGTGCCATGGATGGGAGATACCCGCACTTCTCGGCACTCTGAGACAGCGGGTACCAGCACTTTTATATCTCATCTCACTCAAGAACTGAGAGCCAAAATTACGAGGGCGCGCCACCACAGGAGGGTGGTAAGACATAATGGGTACAGAAAGCCTTGCTCCGGGAGGGGGGGCAGTGCGGTGCTGCAGCGCAGGAAGCGACGGCAACTGCGGGCTTGGGCGGCAGGGCACAGCTGGTGCGCCCCCCCCCCTAGATTAACAGCGTTATCCAAGGGAAAGTAGGTTAGACGACGGGGGGAGGGGCTGCGGGTTTCGACACGAGCCTCCATCAGGCCCCGCAGCTCAAGACTTCCAGTCAGACCCCCCCGCCCCCAAGACCTCTCACGAGCCCGACTTTGGACAGGCACGCCCCTCCCCTATTTTTTGGACTATATATAAAACAAATAACTCGTCATCACTCGCGAGATAGCCCAGTGAGTCAGTGCTTGCACCGACATCCCACTGACCTACAAGTCACGAATTCAGGCATGGATGGATCGGACTGCCATCTTTTGAAGTTGGTAAATTGAGTAGCATAAACTAAAGTAACACTTCCGGCGGCTCATTACAGTGCTCAGAAATGGCAACGTGCCTTATGAAGCACTACATAATGTTTTATTAAATATGTTCCGAACACATCCTTCAGTCCCCTAGAGCAGCCAGGCAAGATCAGAAGACACCCCCACGCCCCAAAAAAAATTAAACACACATCAATAACACATAAGAACATAGTAGCTCTGCCTCGTTCAGTCACCTCCCGCTCCCATCACCCCCACCCTGAAAGCGAAAAGCCTCTGCCACCACCTTACCAAGAAAAGAAAACAAGCACTGGTAAAGCCAACAGGTCTTGCCTTTGGGTCTCATTGGCTTTGCCAAGGCTTCTGGGCGATACTGTGCAAAAAAATGTGTTGCTGATCCTATGCTTGCCTGATGGCAGATGCCAGTCTATGAAATGATGTGGGCGCTATTCCTTTTTAGGTCTCATCTAAGCCATCCCGTAGGGATGGTTGGCGAGATTATAGTAAGGCTTTCGAAAAGTTTCCCCAAACTGCGTATTAGGTACAGTTCATGTGAGCTGGGCGCGTGCACATCTCCAGCAACATCGCACACCCACACCATTTGTCTGAGCCTCGGCATCAGACTTCAAAGGAAGCCGCTCCCCTGCCCACAATGCAGAGAGCTTGTTTTTCTCCTCATTACTGTTTTGCAGACTGTCTTTCAGTATGTGGAAAACCTCTGTAAACCACAGTGAAACTGTGACATGGAAATAGTACATATACTCCCCCCATCTCCATAAATGAAAGACTAATAGTGGCAGATCCAGTCCGACCACTAGGTTTCGGAAATTTAATATTAAATATGGCTTGCAAAAAAGAAGAGTGTAAAGCTTGCTGTAATGAGCTTTTAAATTTCAACATTACTTTTTTTTGGTAACTGAACATATTAAATTGACCGTCATCCCCGCCCCTCCTTCTAAACGTGGCTTTGCCAACAGCCAGATACTCTTGATGACTAGAGCCCTTTAGCTTAAATCCCCATGCTTTCGCCCTATGTTGAGTTTCTCTCCCTCGGTACTTCAGAAGAAATGTCACTACTTTGCAAATTGTCCGATGCAATGATTGTCCCTTTGATGTGGCTTGTGTGTGATTTGCATGTTGGAGACTCGGGGCCGGAGCAGGCGCCTGCCTCAAGACTCCGCTTGCTTCGCCTCTCCGTGTTAATTTGTTGGCTCACCACCTCTCGGCATCCTCCTCGCCGTGCCACAGCTCGCCAACATTCACCCCCTTCCCTCGCTCTCTCTCCCTATTCAGCTCCTCCCCATTGCTTTCTCCCTCCTTCTCACTTCCCCTTTCCTCCTCCACAATCTGAGCTTAATCACAGCATCTCTGCTTCTGCATTGTGTGATTTGGGGCAAGTTTTACTGCAGCATGAAACTAGAAAATCCAAGCTTAATCACGGCCACAACCCCACAAACACCCAACGACACACCCAACCACACACACAACACCCCCACACACACAAAACTACACACACAACCACACACACACAACGACTAGGCACAAACACCACCAGCCGTCAGTGCACACTTCCACCAGGCACACACCACCAGACGTCAGTGCACGCTTTCACCAGGCACACACACCACCAGCTGTCAGTGCCCGCTTCCACCAGGCATACACCACCAGCCGTCAGTGCACACTTCCACCAGGCACACACCACCAGACGTCAGTGCACGCTTTCACCAGGCACACACATACCACCAGCCGTCAGTGCACGCTTTCACCAGGCACACACATACCACCAGCTATCAGTGCACGCTTTCACCAGGCTCACACACACCACCAGCCGTCCGTGCACGCTTTCACCAGGCTCATACACACCACCAGCCGTCAATGCACACTTCCACCAGGCCGTCAGTGCACACTTCCACCAGGCACACACACCACCAGCCATCAGTGCACAATTTCTACAGGCACACACACACCACCATCCGTCCGTGCACACATCAATTGTTAACGCATCCACAATTAACTATTGTAGCAATAGCAATATGGCACACTTTACTTTTAAACATATTCATCTAAAGCGCAGCATGCCACCATTACTACAAAAAGAAATAACTTTTTTTGGCCTACGATTTATAGACTTTTGTTGCAATTGGTGTTGCAATATTTAGCAATGCCAATAGCTCAAACTTAATTAATGCGAGACCTATTGCATTGCAAATGCTTGTTCTCTTATTCAGGACCACCAGGGAATACCTGGCAGTCGTGATAAGAATTTGTTTTGAAATGAATCCCACTTCCTGGGAGTAAATTAATCAGGGAGAAAGTTCCATGGGTGTGAAGGTGATTAGTTATTGGTTTTTAAAAACCAACTCCAGCTTTAGAAGCTTGTTTTTGAAAAACGTAAAAGTTGGTGAATGGCCGCCTGAAATATCCCCAAGGGATCCAGAGAATTGTAGATCAACTTCCTATAGATGGTTGAGATTGCTTTTTCGGTCAGGGGATTAGTTAGCAGCTGGTCCTCCAGTGGGGATGCATCAGGCAACTTCCCCCCCTTCCCAGATGTGACCTTGCAGAGCGTGATCCACCTATTTATTTATGTATTTCATTTATATGGCGCAACAGCTACCCTGAGGGTTTCCCGGCGCCTTGGATCTGAGTAGAGCTTTTTTAAGGTGGAGGCTACTACAAGGAGTAAGCAATCTATTGGTTAAATAGCCAAGTTTTTACGCCCTTTCTGAAATGAAGATGGCTTGATTCAAGACGCAGCTCAAGCAGCAGTGAGTTCCACAGAACCGGTGCCAAATAGGCGAAGGAGCGCCCGCCCAATCGTGCCCGTTTGAATCTAGGGACGGAAAATTTGGCCTGGTGCATTGACCGCAAGTTTCTAGAGGGTAGATATTTCTGCGCCAGCTTACAAAGATAGGCAGGAGCTTCCCCCGTGCTGATCCTAAACATATAGCATAGAGCTTTAAACTTGACCCTATTGGCTATCTTTAGCCAATAACAACAATACGATAAGGAGGGTGTATTAGGGGAATATTTAATGACCTTGCATTGTTATGATCCCTACCAATAATGAAAAACCACAAATAACAACGGGTCAAGGAACAAAAAGGAAGCTATCTAGAAAACTGTGTGCTATTGATGGGATACAATCTATGAATCCACAGTGTTCATGGTGAAAAAATGTATTCCCATCAGATACCCATCCTGTACCGCCCTACATCATTTGGGATCCTTCACCCGAAGGAAGTGGAAATGAATCCACTATGGATTAGGTAGATTGTAGCCTAATCGTGCTGAAGGATGCAGTGATGTGTAGAGGAAAACTATATGGTGGTATCAGGGGGTAAAGATAACTAGCAGTGCAGAGAAAAAGAATGCCATGTGTAGCATGTGACTAAGTGAATTAATATTGGGTTGTGGGAATGGAAGAAATACATTTTAATAGAATCCTACCCACACCCAAGGTTAAAAAACAGTGCAGAGTAGTGTTACAAATAACTACTTAGGTGTAATCCAGGTCGACATGTTTCTGCAGAGAAATAGGCTCACAAGATACCTGTCTGCTTCATCAGGACCTTTACAGAAATGTGCTACTGCTAATAAGTGTATTTAAAGTGATTGTAATCATATCACCCACGCTCTGGGGAATGAGCTCTCCACCTCACCCGGCTACAGCTCAGGTACAAATGGAGCCCCGCTCTGTCCGTCGGTACTCCTCGCCTCCGTCTAGGCTGTCGATGGCATTCTTTTTCTCTGCACTGCTAGTTATCTTTACCCCCTGATACCACCATATAGTTTTCCTCTACACATCACTGCATCCTTCAGCACGATTAGGCTACAATCTACCTAATCCATAGTGGATTCATTTCCACTTCCTTCGGGTGAAGGATCCCAAATGATGTAGGGCGGTACAGGATGGGTATCTGATGGGAATACATTTTTTCACCATGAACACTGTGGATTCATAGATTGTATCCCATCAATAGCACACAGTTTTCTAGATAGCTTCCTTTTTGTTCCTTGACCCGTTGTTATTTGTGGTTTTTCATTATCTTTAGCCAATGCAATTTCTTAAGATGATCGCCAACACTCGTGCGTCCAGAAAGATGGAGAAGCAGCCTTGCGGCCGCATTTTGAACGACCTGAAGTCGATTGGTGATAGCTTTATTGGCTCCTAGATATAGGATATTCCCATAATCAAGTCTGGAGCCAATAAGAGCCTGTAAGACCGTTCTCTGCGCCCCTTCTGGAAGTTGCTATAGGATTTTCCTCAGCCAGTTGAGGATTGCGAAACAGGTTGAGGCCGTTGTGGCAGTTTGGACACGCATAAACAGTTTATCATCAATTATCACACCCAGGTTGCGCGCAGATTGGACCGCAACCGGGGGAGGACCCATTTCTGTCGGCCAGTGCGTGGGACCCCAGAGTTCCCTATGTTCCCCAAAAATGATCAACTCAGTTTTGTCCCGTTAAGTTTTAATTTCTTAGTGTGTAACCAGTCTGCCATTCTCAAGAGCCCACAGCGGAGAGAAGGGGTGTTGGACTTATCGGTGGTTGATAGAGGGTACACTAGTTGAGTATCGTCCGCATAGGAGTAAATTGTGAGGCCCATTTCCTCAGCTATTTTGGCCAGCGGCGTCACATAAATATTAAAGAGCAGCGGGCTCTGTATGGAGCCCTGGGGAATGCCGTACAGGGAGTTTAGGACGTCTGAGGCATTGTTTTTAGAGAAGACCTGGAAGGTCCGGTGAGAGAGGAATTGATCCAGCCATTCCAGTGCTTTGCCTCTTGCCCCTATGTCCTCTAGGTTCGGGAGCAACGTTTTGTGGGAAATGGTGTCAAAGGATGCACTCAAATCTAAAAGAATGAGTGCCACCGTGCCACCACTGTCTAATTCCTGCCGGATCGCTTCCGTTACCCCTAATAGGGTGGACTCAGTAGAGTGGCCCCTTCTGAAGCCTGATTGGGAGGGATGTAATAACTTGTTGTTGTTTGCAAACTCAGCTAGTAGTTTGTGCACACGTTTCTCCAGAATTTTAGAAAAGATAGGCAGAAGCGATATTGGGCGAAAGTTAAAAATAAGCTCCAGGTCTCAGTTCGCCTTTTTCAGCAGAGGCACCACCATGGCATGCTTCCAGTCTGCGGGTACCACTGCTTCCACTAGGGAAGTATTTAACAGTGTTCTAATTATATCCAAAATGTATGGATCAAGCTGTTTCAGGATACGTGCAGGCATAGGGTCCAAAGGTGAGCCTGAGGAGATGCTGTTTAGTATTCCCATGAAAGTGATAGTGTCTAGTGGGTGCCAGGCAGCGAGTCGATTTTCGGGAGTACTGTCCCTGTCAGCAGACTTCTTAGGAGCTGGGGGCACCAGTGGGAAGGCTGTAGGACCACATCCTTCATTAAAATTAGAGTAGATCTTGTCTATTTTCTCATTGAAATAATTAGCAATAGAATTGCATTGTGTGGTAGACCGTGTCGGGGGCTCTGGTTGGAGTGCAGCTCCTGCTAGGTTCTTTAGGACTTTGAAAAGCGTGCTGGAATTGCATTGGGCTTCTAAAATAGTTTTTTGGTATGAGCTCCCTTGGCTATTTTGCAGGATAGGTCGTAGGCATTGAGTGGGGATTTCTTTGCCAAACCACGGACCTACTGCTCCAGTGACCAGGAGGGAGCTGAGGGCGGTCGTTGCTGCCTGCATTGCCTGTTGCCTGTTGCCTGCTCCCGCCGCTGCCCCTCGCCGGACCCGCTCCGCGGGTCCCGCTTCGCGGCTAGGAGCGTCCTGTAAGGCAATCAGGTGTGCTATCTCTTTGACCGGCAGGGCTGCGAGCCACAGCGGGGGACTCCAAGTTCCAGGAGCCCCCGCGTGCCCGTGGTCACCTGGGCTGCTCTCCCTGCCGGCTCCGCCCCCACCAGGACGACAAAAGCGGCGTCTCACACCAGAGTCAGCGGATTTCTTTGCCAAACCACGGACCTACTGCTCCAGTGACCAGGAGGGAGCTGAGGGCGGTCGTTGCTGCCTGCATTGCCTGTTGCCTGTTGCCTGCTCCCGCTGCTGCCCCTCGCCGGACCCGCTCCGCGGGTCCCGCCTCGCGGCTAGGAGCGTCCTGTAAGGCAATCAGGTGTGCTATCTCTTTGACCGGCAGGGCTGCGAGCCACAGCGGGGGACTCCAAGTTCCAGGAGCCCCCGCGCGCCCGTGGTCACCTGGGCTGCTCTCCCTGCCGGCTCCGCCCCCACCAGGACGACAAAAGCGGCGTCTCACACCAGAGTCAGCGGATTTCTTTGCCAAACCACGGACCTACTGCTCCAGTGACCAGGAGGGAGCTGAGGGCGGTCGTTGCTGCCTGCATTGCCTGTTGCCTGCTCCCGCTGCTGCCCCTCGCCGGACCCGCTCCGCGGGTCCCGCCTCGCGGCTAGGAGCGTCCTGTAAGGCAATCAGGTGTGCTATCTCTTTGACCGGCAGGGCTGCGAGCCACAGCGGGGGACTCCAAGTTCCAGGAGCCCCCGCGCGCCCGTGGTCACCTGGGCTGCTCTCCCTGCCGGCTCCGCCCCCACCAGGACGACAAAAGCGGCGTCTCACACCAGAGTCAGCGGATTTCTTTGCCAAACCACGGACCTACTGCTCCAGTGACCAGGAGGGAGCTGAGGGCGGTCGTTGCTGCCTGCATTGCCTGTTGCCTGTTGCCTGCTCCCGCCGCTGCCCCTCGCCGGACCCGCTCCGCGGGTCCCGCTTCGCGGCTAGGAGCGTCCTGTAAGGCAATCAGGTGTGCTATCTCTTTGACCGGCAGGGCTGCGAGCCACAGCGGGGGACTCCAAGTTCCAGGAGCCCCCGCGCGCCCGTGGTCACCTGGGCTGCTCTCCCTGCCGGCTCCGCCCCCACCAGGACGACAAAAGCGGCGTCTCACACCAGAGTCAGCGGATTTCTTTGCCAAACCACGGACCTACTGCTCCAGTGACCAGGAGGGAGCTGAGGGCGGTCGTTGCTGCCTGCATTGCCTGTTGCCTGTTGCCTGCTCCCGCCGCTGCCCCTCGCCGGACCCGCTCCGCGGGTCCCGCTTCGCGGCTAGGAGCGTCCTGTAAGGCAATCAGGTGTGCTATCTCTTTGACCGGCAGGGCTGCGAGCCACAGCGGGGGACTCCAAGTTCCAGGAGCGCCCGTGGTCACCTGGGCTGCTCTCCCTGCCGGCTCCGCCCCTAGAGTCCAATCAGCCAGCAACAAAAGAGGAGTGTCATCCCCGCTGCGCGGGAGCGCGCGGGAGGGCGCCGGGAGAAGCCCGGGACAAGGGCGGGACCGTTTGAGGCCGTTCGAGGACGGAGAGGACTGGCCTGGCCCACCCCCCTTGGCTCTTCGCAAGGTTATTGTGCCTGGGCATTGACTCTAGTGAGTACCATATAGAAACTCCAACTGTCACGCATTATGTGTACCCGGGGGAGTCGCAGTAAGACCGCGCTGGGTTTATCCAAGCCTAAAGGCACCCTGGACGAGTTCCTCGTAAAAACAAACTTGGCAATAGATGCCGAAATCTCAAAAATGCAGAAGAGGGTCTCAATCGAGTTAGATGCTGCACGCAGACTTTCCCAAACATTTGCTAACTCTAAAAAATCCTCCCTGGGAAATATCGCGTCTGCTGCATCTCCCCAACAGGTGGAACGTCCGCCCCCTTTATTGATTCTTGCCGACGTCCATCATTCCCCCCCTCCTTCCTCTCCTCCAGCATTAGATTCCTCATTTATTTTCTCCCCTATGACCGTCCAACCTAGTGAAAGTGACCCACCCACCAACCAGGGAAATCCCACCACCTTCCCGGTTATAACTGCTCCCTCTTTTTCTGTACCAAAAAGTACAAACCCAGGTCGCCAAGCATCGAGGAAGAAAAACAATGTAAAATCTGCCTATGCTCGTAAAAAAGCCAAAGTTGCAAGGCAGCAGTTTTTCAACCATAGAAGACCACTACCCAATGTAGGGGATCATAAACAAACATCACCCCCAGCTATCCACCAAATAGGGGGGGATAGTAACCTCACTATGGCTCCTGTGGTAGAGAATCCCATTATCCCCGCAGATAATCCAACACCGGGAGGGTTAAACAAGACAGAGAGGAACAAGGATAAAGTGGGTGACGATGAAGATTTTCTCCAGACAGTCTGGGTCACCTTAAAACAACTATTGACACCTTTCGAACTCAGACTGTCACGTATCGAGAACCACTTACTCGAGATGGATAAAACGTTAGTATCCCTGGCCACGCTTAGCCTAAAACAGCTGGAAGCCGCACATCCCCATATCAATGAGAGTCCACCTCTGGTTAGAAATGCCGGCATCCAACCTGCTCCAGCCTCTAACATTGGCACTAAAACAGCTACAGCGCCTAAGGAGGTTCCGCCAGCCCCCTTGATTCTTCCTGCACCCTTACCCCCCCCGTTATCCAAGCCGACCCCGATCCCCAAACCTAGGACACTCGCAAATGTCACTGCCAACCCCCCAAAAATAGAGGAAAAACCCCCTACAAAACTTCTACAGCCCAAACCCCCTCCTAGAGCCGAGCAGAAGGCGAATAATCCCATCACTCCTCTCCTAGAGTGCACACCAAATTTACACCCAAATCACCAGAACTTTCGCGGAGGCTATATTGATCTTCCCCCTGAGGCTGGGCCCTATGTGGTTATCTTGGCAGGGGTACCACCGCTTGCCCCGGATATTGTTGAAACCCAGTGGTCCTTAAAAAACAAAGTGATCCACTGGTTAAATACCAACAGGCAGATCCCTCACCCTAATAGGAGTAGGGTATTAATGGTCAGGAGAGTCCCTTGGGTGGGCCGTACTCACAAATCAATATCAGGAGACTGTATCGTGGTGTCTTTTGCAGACCCTCATACAGCCCATCTCATTACCACATGGGACCATTACGTGACTGAACAAATAATTGTCACCAAACCCCTAACCTTTTTCTACCCTCCAAAACAGCTAGTAGAGTATCCTGGGGCTTGGACCACTATCCACAACCAAAGAAGGAATGGCCAGGTGCAGGGATGGCAACCCGCCAATAATGGGTGGGAAGGTGTACACACCATGAATAGGTTTGGATGCTTAGATCAGGTGGACTGACTGGGAACAGTAGATCAAACACCCCGATCAAGCGATCAAAACCACGCAATGATTATCACTAATAGCAACTCATCGCCACCCACTGCTAAGAACTTGACTCATTTGATGGTGGTTCCACCCACCGCTGCCCAGTGCCCGCCCCCTGTGCAAGCTATACAACACCTAGACAGGGCACATTTCCAAGATCAAGTGGAGTTAATAGAGAGTGAGGGCCACATACACCAGATAGATAGTGAACCGAAACATTCATTACTGTCCTGGAATGTAGCAGGACTGGGCAATAAGATCAAGCATATACCCTGGTTGGAGACGGTCCACAAGCATGGCATACTCTGCCTGCAAGAAACCTGGCTGGTGGAACAAAGGCATATCCTGGGGTATCGAACGTTCCATACACCTGCTGCTCCCGCCATTCAGGGCCGCAATAAAGGGGGTCTGTGTATATACGTTTCGAATGTGGGGGATATAAAAGTGTATAATTTTCACTCTGACCAATACTTTCAAATCCTTTCTTTTAAATGGGGCACCACACAAAAGGTCATTCTGGTGAATTTCTATAACAATATGCCACCTAATGAGATGGAATCCATCTTAAATAAAATGCTAAATTGCATCCATAAAGTGAGGGACCAAAACGCGGGAGACCATACAGTCATTTGGGTGGGAGATTTTAATTGTGCAGTCTGCCCACTTTCTGAGTTAGGTTTGTGCGGCCTTGCAGATCGTGAGGAGGACGGTCCTTTTCACTTCTCACACACCAAACTGGGGTCTCTCCTCAACAGTATTATGTTTGCTTTTGACCTCACCTTCGTTAATCAGGCATGCTCACCTCCAGTTCCCTTTGCCCCAACATATAATGGAAGAGGTTGTGAATCCATAATTGACTTTGCACTGATATCCCCCACCGCGCCCAACTTTATAACCTCTTGGGAGGTAGGGGAAGATCCAATGAGTGACCATTACCCTATTACCTTTGGGGTTAGGCTCCCAGTGGAGAAACTAAAGGAACCTAGCGGCCCACTATATCCATTGGAGGTCACCTTAGCAAAGATAAATGGTTATGTGGTAAAGTGGGAGAAATTAAACCCCAGCGTCTTCTTCCACAAATTAATTTTATCCTGCCTTGAAGACATATTCGTCTGCTTAGAAGTAGATGCGGAACCTAAGGCGATCATGGCAGCTTTCGCCAATATACAGGAGTACATAAAAGGGGTTTTAACTAAGAGCCACAATAAGAAGGGGAGATGTGCATCTAGGTGGTTTGATTCTAGGTGCACAGCCGCCCTAAAGAACTTGAAGAAAGTCTTAAACACCATCCCGAAAAATAGGGCCCAAATCTCTGAGGCTAGACGAGAGTACAAGAGAGAAATTAACCTCCGGAAAGCAACCATAAAAAAGGAGGCCTGGGAAGCACTGGGAGAAGCTGCCAGGAATAAGGACACCAACCTTTTCTGGAAAGTGATAAGATCAGTATACAACCCAAAACATACTGATAATTGCATAGATGTAGCAATTACAGCAGAGCTCTGGGTTGAACATTACGGGAAACTCTACACCGACAGACAGGGGAACAGCATTAATCAAGAAAAGGCACTTTCATCACCGAAGAATTTCATGCGGGACTTACAGCAAAGCGATCCCCTAGTTTCGCCGTATCCAATTGACTTGGTCTTTACCACCCTAGAAGTCGAAAATGCAATCAGGGAAAGTCCTTCAGGGAAAGCTCCTGGTCCGGATCACACACCAGTGGATGCCTATAAAACAAACTTAGAATTCTGGGCTCCGCTCTTAACGAACGTTTTGAACATGGGAAACAAATGCGGCTTAATTAAGACCTGGTCAGATGCCATTGTAGTTCCCATCTTCAAAAAGGGAAACAGGGACGATCCGGCTTGCTACCGTCCCATATCCTTACTAGACGGCCTCATGAAAATTGCAGGAAGGATCGTTCTAAAGAGGATCCAGCACTGGGAGACAGAAAATAAGGTTATTTCGGAACTCCAATATGGATTCCGAAAGGGACTGGGCACCCAGGAGCAATGCCTAAATCTGTCCTTATTAATGTCCAAATACACTGAGGCTAAAAAAGGGGATCTGTTTGTTACATTTGTTGACCTTAGCTCAGCATTTGATTGTGTGGATCATCTGCAGCTCTGGTCAACTTTGGAGCTCATTGGGGTGGATCCCACAATAGTGGTTTTTATCAAAGAACTTTGCAGAGATGCTGGTGCCAGGGTGAGGTTCGGGACCCAGGGGCAATGTACACAGAAATTCCCTATAAATAGAGGGGTTAGGCAAGGTTGTATACTCGCGCCCCTTCTATTTAGTTTTTATATTAATTCTGTTGTAGAAGACCTAACAAATCTCCAGAATGACTATCCAGCTGTCAATGGTAGGCCTGTTCCCATCCTATTATATGCCGATGATGCGGCTATTATGTCTAGGACTAGGGTAGGGTTGCAGAGAGCGGTAAGCGAATTCTCGTCCTACATGGGGAAAAGAAATTTGAAAGTGAACATCTCAAAAACTTTCTCCATGCCGTGCACCCTAAAGGGTAAAAGGCCACAATGCTCGATATACCTTGACGAGCAAAGAATCGAGACCACAGACACTTTTTGTTATCTGGGTGTTGTTTTTGAGAGAAAAGGAGCCTGGAAACATGCAGTAACGGCTAGGAGGCTTGCCTTTACTCGTGCTATTGGTGCCCTGAGAACTTTTGCAGCGAAAATTGGGGGCAAACCGACTGCAGAGATGATACAGATTTACCAAGCAAAGTGTATAGCAACAGTCACTTATGGAGCAGGCTTATGGGGCTTTGAAGATGTGTCCTCACTCCAAATTTGTGAGAATCTTTTTATCCGTTACCTATTGGGGGTGAGCAAATCTACTTCAACCTTTATTACTCATATTGAGACTGGCCTCAAATACCTTAGCGACTTCATAAAGCTGTCACCATGTTTGCTTTGGCACAAAATTTGGACTACTAGGGAATGCCAACTCAACAGAGAACTAATCAGGGATTGCATGAGCTTGGATGCCGCATCCAAAATTAAATGGTTGCGACATGTCCGGTTGATGTTCGCCAAGATTGGTTGTCCCGAATACTATGATGACCCAGAGTCCCTTGATATCTGTCTAGATCGTCTCTTAAAAAACTTTTAATTACCCACCTGGAGGGTGTTAGATGGGATGCAGTGCGACTCAAAAATACTATCTCGAGCTACCAAAGAATTACTCCCACCGAAGGTTTGCAATTGTACCTCAGGATTGAAACGGCATCTTATCCTCGTATGCTTCTCACCAGGCTGCGCCTAGGCACCTTTTTTCGTATGGTCACCCTCCCTAAACAAAATGACTGGACTGCCTCGAACCTAATTTGCCCATGCGACGATCACTCATCACAAAGTAATATTCATATTATGTTCTTTTGCAATCTATATTCTGCCCCAAGAAAATTGTACCTATTACCTCTTTTAAAACACTGGGGCATAAGAACATGCAAAGACGCCTATCTTAAATTACTTTTGTTAGATGAGGCGCATGTCATCTTTGTTGTCTCACGTTTTTTAATTTCAGTGATGAAATATAGAAATTCCATGATGTAACCCTTACATGTTTTAACTTTTGCTTATGTTTTTACATGAGGTCAACTGCTGTAATTTCATCATTGAATCTTATGATCTGGAAAACTGTTTTATAAAATCTCACAAAATTTCGTTGGGGATAACTTTTTAAACTTGCTGTATAAAATGTACTTGTATGCTTTTATGATTTTATCAAACAAATCGAATAAAGCTAAATTTGAATTTGAATTTGAATTTGAATTTGAGTGCCAGCTTATAAACTTCCTTGCTGGTTGTATCACCTACAAATGTCAGAACCGTTTTTAGTCACCTAATTCATACCTTTGTTGTAGGATCGTGAAGGACACAAGTGCCTGTCCCCCTCACACATCGCCCGGTCGCTCTAAGCTAATCAATCCCCATTTTGTGAAGCCCTGCAACACTCCAGCTGCACTTAAGAGATCACCATCTTACAGTGGAGTAATTTCAGTCCACTTACCTTCTCAGCCTAAATACTTGGTAGCCTCTCCACACCCTTACCACTGTTTGGGTATGAGTAGGTAGGGTGCACTCATACTTTCTTCGATACAGCACCGGAGTGGGGTAACCTCTCTTGTCCATGGCCAATCTATCTACCCAGTAAGCAGGATCCTCACAGTCCGCAAAAACCCAGTTGTTGACTGCCACCCGCTGTGTTACCCAGTAATACCTGCGAATGCTCCGGACCGCCAGTCCACCTTAATCTCCCCTCTGCAACTTACTAAGCACGAAGTGCCACCATCCCACATCAGGAGCCAAAGTTCTCAGACTACCTTTTGAAAAAAAATGTCTGGTGGGATCTTAAAGGACGTTTTTTGCACGATGTACAGGAGACCCTGGAGGGTCACTTTAAATAGGGCCACCCGGCCCAGTAAGGAGAGCGGGAGTGCTCGCAAGTGTGGGGCATCCCAGTGAAGCCAGTCTAATTTCTGGAGTATGTTCCTGCCTGCGGCTCCCTCGTAAATATATAATTTACCGTCTTAATTTCTATGCAGGTAAGTACTTAATCAATAATAACTCAATCGGAAAGAAAGAAACAGAGTCCGTGGTGTTAGAGTTCTTAGGGGTTTTATTCCTTAAAGGAATCGTTCCGGAACTGGATATCAAGTTCCTGGCACCACACAGGGTCCAGGAAGGGATAGAGCAATGTTTTATTGACAATACATAGCTTATATACTTAATTTACACCATAGAAACCAATATAGAAGGCGTAACAGCTGAGAGAAGACAAGATAACAGCATCCACGTGTTACTAGTACGCAATCAGAAGGCGTGGACTAGGCGTGAACTAGAGGTGTGCGCTAGAAACGTCACAGGTAGGTGTCACATGTGGGTGGCACTAAACAGAAATGTTGCAATGTCAGCAGAAATCTGAAGCTTGGATGCGCGCGCAGCTGCATGACGTGTGATTGACGTGAAACTGGAGGGTGCAGGGGGCTTGACATTTACACTAGCGGAAAGAGACAGAAGTCTGGCATGTCAGATCAACTTGTACCTCTATCATATCTGATATCTGATGTTTTAGGAACCATATTATCTGAACGGAAAAGGTCTCTGGGGCAGAAGCTATTCTATACTGACTATGAGTGCGTGTATAAGCGTCTGAGTGTCTGCATGAGAAGCGTGGGGGCATGGGCCTTCCATGGGAGCATGGTAACAGAGGCTATGAATTACTTGCACGGAGACAGGCCGGCCCTTTGGCTCTGCAGCTGGGGAATGTTTACTGAAAACTGGTAGGCAGGAATGCATTCTCGAGGAGCGGAACAGATAATTCGAAGGTTGTAGTCAGTCTTGGCAGGCAGCAGGCCGAGCCCAGCACGGGGGGCCGCGCTAGAAGTAAGTCAGAGTTCACGGGTACAGAGGCAGCCTGGGCTGAGGCCCTCGGAGTTAGCAGACAAGAAAAAGGCTCGATGGCAGGATTTCAGGGCCTACTTTGCCAGAGCTGAAAACCGTGTAAAGTACACTACAAAAAGACGTTGGCATAGCATACTTAGGAATGGACTATTCAACCCATTCAGGGTAGATCTGAAAGAGGACATGTTAACGTTGGACGCAAATGTATTTGCGTCTTCATAGCTGGCACAGGAGGGAAGTTACATGCACTTTAAGCTGGTACATGGAGACGGTGGGGTCTCGTTAGGGAACATAACTTGACCATAAAATTTATATTTCCTCATTCCCTCCTTGTTCCCTACGGACCCTTCATGATATATCGATCCTCATGAATCGATCAGTCTGTTCTTGTAACATCATTTGCTCATCTTTCTTTCTTTGACGTTGTGAGAGAAAACTAGAATGTTCAATGCATGATGTGGCACACAGTCCACAAATCGCTGGCCCACACTGTAGGCACAGGCAACAACTGAATACTATGACTAGGCCAATACCTAGGAAGGATAGGATCTTCCATCCCCAAGCAGTTAACGTTGTCCAGAACCAACTGGACCAAGTCCAGGTGCCTGGATTCTGATGTATCAGGTTAGCAATTTTATGAAGACGTGTAATAGCTTGATAGACAGTTGGCGCGTTTTCTGGGATGAAAATACAGCAACTTGACCCGATGACCTTACAAGCTCCACCTCTATCTGCCAAGATGACGTCAATAACAAGACGATTCTGAAGGACAACAACCCGCATAGCGGACTGTTCCTCTGTTAAGTTACCTAGAGCGGAGGCAGTTTCATTCACTACTGCTTCAAGGGTTCTAGTTAATCTGCGTATTAGTTTACTATTTTGGACGGGACCTATGAAGAAAAAGAATCCTTTATTAAAATCGGTGTACTGTTCCCATGCCGTTTCTGTGTAGTCGACAAGCGGGATATCTCTTCGGAGTCTATTCTTTACTAGATTTGTGTTTCTGTGATAATCAGGAGGGGCTAGAAAAACAGGTGGCAGAAGGGATGCAATATAACAGGTACCATCCCAATCTGGAGGCAAACGTATGTATGCGGTATGACCACAAACAAAGTAGGAATGACGGATAGCTTTAAAAGACGATTTACCTTGATCACTGAATTCGACCACAGTAGTACATTTACTATGAGAATTAGCTAGCGAAGGCCCAAGGATTTCAAGGCTTTAGACAACACTTGAATAAGTGTGGTTATTTGGTGGATGGAGACACACTCGAAGCTCTGGACCTCTTGGGCTTCGGAGTTAGGGAAACAGTTTTGAATAGTTGTGAGTGTGATCTCCGCATAAGATTGGTTAAGTTTTCCCAGGATTAATATCCGTATGTTTCAGCTCTTGATATGAAGGACAAAAACATCTCAGTTTGCAGCAAAATTTCTTTATTTTGATTCATGAGATAAGGACAGCCGACACAATCCTAGAAAACTCCCGACATGGCGGTTCCTGGGTCCGGACCCAGGAACCGCCATGTCGGGAGTTTTCTAGGATTGTAGGCATTAGCCTAAAAAGAAAGGTTTTTATTATTGAAGAAATTATATTTTTATACCACGGACAATGTTTACACCTTGAAAAAGGATTTTTCGCCGTGAATTAACAAATTTAGCCTTGAGAAAGCCCCGGCGCAATTCGCCAAGAGGGGGCGAAACACGTGTCGGCTGTCCTTATCTCATGAATCAAAATAAAGAAATTTTGCTGCAAACTGAGATGTTTTTGTCCTTCATATCAAGAGCTGAAACATACATTTACTATGACCTAAGTGTACTGAACCTTTCTTCCTGACACATAATTCACCAGTGACTGGTAAGACTGACATAGCGGGGAGAACTGGTGCAGCTTCGGATTCAACTGTAAGGATCATAAGGTTAATTGTGTAATTACTCAATCCATATACTTCATTTTCTAGATCAGTTCCTATTCTAATGGGGAGTCCCTCCTTATCGGGGTAACAGACGTCGAGCAGGACTAAGTTCAAGTTTCCCCAAACCCAGCTCCCGTCGAAAACAGCAATATCAGGATCTAAGGAATTAATTATTTTAAACCATGCACCACAGGAGCCGTTGTGAGTGAACGGGTACGGAAAGAGGGGCAGAGCTCCCTTGTAATTCTGGTAGGGAGGGAGTCGGCCACATATCCAGCAATTGGTAGCATTATTAGTCTGATGGGAATGATGTAACATACTAATGAATGTGTTGTTGCGCAGCGCAAGTCTGTAAGAACGTTCATGTGGAGGTAACTCGCTAAAAGAATGTTCAGCAGAAACATTGTAAGCAGATTGTTCACGCTTGAAAATAGGGCAGTAGATAGGAAGTAATATACTGGCAACAATAATCAGAATACTTAGAAAAAACATTATTAACAATGTCACTATACAGTGACTATGCAGTGATTGCAGTAGGTATGTTTCTTGAATTGTCTCTCTCTCTCTCTATCTCGATCTAGGGGATACATGTCAGAAACTATTTAACCGATTCACCTAGGGGAGGACTTAAACAATTAAACTGTCTGACTTGCTAGATCGGAGCTTAAGTTTGTACTCCTCTTGGGGAGTTTTCTCTCGTTCGGAAACTTTAAAGTCATTGGGCTCGATACAGTCTTTGGAAGGGGTGGACGAGTCGGGATCTGGTTTCAGTTCGTTGCATTTTTTAACATGACTCGTATGGATCCACCCCTTTCTGCCCTCCACCTTCACCGCTGTCCTTGTAGTAAGTAGAACGGTCTTCGGTGCTTTCCAGCGGGGCTCCAACGGACTTTTCCTGTCGAAGTTCCTTATTAAAATCAGATCACCTGGACGGACATCATGCGGCTTTACATCAGTGTTGTCAGGGAAGGCTGCGGCAACCTGTGAACGACATGATTGGAGTGCAGACATCAAGGAGGCAAGGTAATCTGTCAACATATTGCAATCAACATCAGTAATTTTCTTAGGAATGGGCGTCCCCCACATATTCGGTGGTCTGCCAAAGACCACTTCGTACGGGGATAGTCCTGATCTCGAGTGGGCAACCATTCTCATATAGAACAGTGCCACTGGCAGGGCGACTATCCAGTCGACCCCTTTTTCTTTACAGACTTTGGCAAGGCGTGTCTTTAATGTCTGGTTATGCCTTTCTACAAGGCCTGCGGCTTCGGGGTGTCGGACACAATGGAATCTCCACTGGTATCCTAGCAGCAAGGAAACTTGCTTCATTAATTCGGATGAGAATGGCTGTCCGTTATCTGAGTACACGACACGAGGCAAGCCGTATCGTGGGAAAAATTCTCGAACCAGCTGTCGGGCAGTGGTCGGAGCAGTGTAATCTGGGACTGGATATGCTTCGGTCCAACGGGACAGTGCACAAACAATTACGAGGACATATTTGAATCCTCGACAACGGTCCATCTGGATATAATCCATCTGGAGTACTTCAAAAGGGTGATCGGGAGGATGAAATCCACCTTGCTCTGCGGGGACACTTTTACCTGGATTGAACTGACAACAGATCATGCAAGTACGCACTTTCTGTTTTGCTGCTGCTCGTAAGTGTTTATTGCTCCAAAGATTTTGTAAACTGTCTAACATCGCTTTTTCTCCTAGATGTGCTGGACTATGTGCTGTATTGATCATGACTTGAACCATAGAGTCAGGGAGAAACCATGTAGATTTTCCCTTCGTCACCCATCCTTGATCTGTCTGGATCCCTCCTAGTTCAGTCCATTTCTGTATTTCGTCTGGAGTGGCATGTGTCTGAATGTCGATTACATCTAGTGTGGGATCCCTGACTGCCATACACTGTGTCGGTACTATTGTCTTTGTCACATCAGTAGTCTGGGTGCGAGTCAATGCTGTATGTTTTGCTGTCTGGTCTGCCAGGTCGTTACCCTGGGAAACAGAATCTGTAACTTTAGTATGTGCCTTACACTTCATGACGGATATGGCTGAAGGCAGATGTATTGCTTCTAACAGTGCTTGAATGAGGGGACCGTGTTGGATCTTGGCACCATGAGAGGTCAGGAAACCTCGTTCTTGCCATAACATGCCGAAGTCGTGTACAACTCCGAACGCATAACGGGAATCTGTGTATATGTTAACATTTCTGTTCTTGGCTAGTATACAGGCTCGGGTCAGAGCAATAAGCTCTGCCGCTTGAGCGGACAGTGTGTCAATACGATGTGTTTCTTTAACTTCGGTTTCAGTGGTCACTGCATATGCGGCCACTAATTCTCCTGTACTTGTTCTCATACATGAACCATCCACATAAAGTGTCAGGTCTGGATTTGTCAATGGGACATCTGTTAAGTCTCGTCTGGGTTTTGTTACTGCATTAATGATCTCTATACAATCATGCGGGGCTGGATCTGTCATAACTGAAGGTAACAGTGTTGCGGGGTTCAGAATGCTACAACGTCTGATTTCTATGTGTGGCTGGAATAGCGTTAATTCGTAACCTGTCAGTCGTGCTATAGTCAAGTGCTGAGTCTGGGTTCTATTTAAAAGAACCTCTACAGAATGTGGAACTTGTACTGTTAACTGATGTCCTAAAACAATTGAATCGCTTTGTCTGATTGCTAACGCTGTTGCTGCTACTGACTTTAAGCATGCAGGGAGTGCCTGGGCCACTGAATCCAATGTACTTGAAAAATAAGCACAAGGCTTATGTGAACCTGCTTGATCTTGAGTGAGGACAGACAATGCTGTACCGTCACGTTCTGTAAAAAAAAGTGTAAACGGTTTGCTGTAACATGGTGTCGCTAAAACTGGTGCTTGACATAATGCTTTCTTTAATTCCTCAAAGGCTTGTGTGTGTTCCTGAGTCCAAGGAAGGACAGTCGAAGTCGCTGCCTCATGTGTAGTTAACTGAATGAGTGGTTTAGCTAGGAATGCATATTGAGGAATCCATTGTCTGCAGTACGAGGTGAGGCCTATGAAGGCCCGCACTTCCTTTTGTGTCTGGGGTTGTGGCATATTTACAATTAACTGAATGCGATCGGGAGTGAGCTGTCTCCCCACTTTGGACAGCAAGTGACCTAAGTACACAACTTGCTGAACACAAAATTGCAGCTTCGAAGGAGACACCTTGTGTCCCTTCTCGGCCAGGAAATGTAACACTGTTAGTGATGCTTGTTCACATTCGGGCTCACTTCGTGCGGTGATCAGCAGATCATCGACGTATTGCAGTAAAGCGGTGTTAACTGGCATTTGAATACAATCTAGTTGTCTTTTCAGTGCTTGACTATAGATGCTGGGGCTTTCTGTGAATCCTTGAGGTGCGCGGGAAAATTTGAAACTTCGTCCATTTAAACTGAATCCGAAGAGATATTGGCTCTCTGGATCAATAGGTATACTGAAGAAAGCGTTCTTGAGATCAATTACAGTGAAGAACGTTGCTTCTGAATCAATAGCAGTCAATAGGGATGAGATATCGGGGACCACAGGGTACTGTGGAACAATGCATTTATTCAGCTCTCTTAAATCAATCACCAGCCGATATACTGGCGGTGCATTGGGATCAGTACGTTTAAGAATTGGAATGATGGGTGAATTACAGATATTGGAGTCGGTCTCTACGACTACTCCCTGGGCAATGAGCTCTTCAATGATTTTCAGTAAAGCCACTACAGCATCGGGGGGTAACTTGTATTGTCTGATTCGTGGTAAAACAACTCCTGGTTTCAGTGTAACACGGTATGGTGTGATATGCATACAACCTACATCAGTTGGGCCTTTTGCCCACAAGTAATCTGGTACATTTTTCAATCTGACGTCAAATTCCCGTAAAACATAATGACCCTTGAAATCCCGCAGAAAGAGTCTAACTCCCTCCGGGGAACAGCATATTATCGCTCCTAGAGCCTTCAACGTTTTTATTCCTAACAGATTTTCCGGACAGGATTTCGTAAGTAACAAGTCTGTAACTCGTGATAATGGACCCACAGCCAGGGGGACTGGTTCTGATACTTCATGTACAATGGGCTGTCCTGAAAAACCAAGGGAAACATTCTGTGAGCCTGAGAGGGGTGCCCCTGGGACTTCGTCATGGCTTATTGTGGTGCGGCTTGCCCCTGTGTCAATTAAAAACTTTCTGTCTTTTCCCAATACGTGACTGTGTACATAAGGACCTTCTTGATCTACAGGAATCTCAATAAGAGGCAAACCCATCTCCCTCTCTAGGCTGTTTCATGCGTATCGTTGGTACTCGGGGTAAGCAGCTTGGGCATACTGGTACATTTGTTGTGAAACTTGCTGAGTCGCGGCAATGGGCTGTGGCTGTGATACTGCTACTGTCTGTGCTGTGTTGGATGAAGCATGCATAGGCTGCGTGTTCTGCATGGGCTGCACATTCTGTGAAGTCTGTTGCTGGACCTGATCTTGTCTAGGTGGACGCGGTCTTTCCTTAGTTTTACCTATTTCTATGTTATGTTTCAGGACGGGACATTCATGTACGTAGTGACCGGGCTGCTTACAATAGTTGCATGTCCCTTTAACGGGAGCTGCGGCATGACCTGTCTGGGTCGTACCCTTTCTGTGGCCGTCGGTTGGGACCGACTGGGCTACTAGCATTTTCATTTTCGTGTCTTTCATACGTTTCTGTTCCTGATCCTGTTCTTCTCTAATTCTGTTCTGGTGGTATTGTAACATTTGTAACATCTGTGATGGCGTATTTGCTTGCCATGTACTCTCAACCTTGTATACACGATTTTTCACTGCTAACAGGGAATTCTCAACTAACTTGGATACAAAAAGATGCGGGTACGACTCGCTACTTGGTTTAAGACCACTATTAATAATGAAACATTTCTCGAATCTTGAATAGAAGTCACTAGTATCTTCGTCGGGTTTCTGTTTACATGCTGAGATTGCATCCCAGTCTTCCTTTCTAGTTGTCAATAATCTTGGCAGAACCTGTACTATCAAACCTGGTAATGCTTTAGTTTTCTCCCCAAGGCCTACCCCTGGGACTCGTTTGTTCTCTTCATCCTCTATTTCTGCCCATACAATCTTTTTCTCTCCCACCTCCCATTCCTTTTCCTTTAATTTTTCGTAGATGCCCGTGGGCAGCAGTACTTTTAACATTTTCGTGATATCTTCGTACGTGTAATCCCCCATCAGTAACATGTCTTTAAGCTCTCTGTGAAAACCTGCGGGGTCTTTATCATGGCACGGGACTAGTTTCTTCATTTCTAACAGTTCTAACTTAGTCAGTGGCGTGTGTACATACACACGTTTCAAGTTATGATCATCACCCATAACTGGATGCACTTCTCGTAGGGGGTTCTGACTTTCAATGCCATGCAGACGTTCCATATGATACATTTTTCTTTCTGGGGGCGGAGCGGGAACATATTCGGAGCTTATAAAAGTGTTGTATCTATGTCGTTGTTCTAGAATTATTTGTATTAACTTGGTACTGAGACCTCTCCATCTATCCATGAGTAGTGCTTCTAATGTTTCGTGTAAGGGACCTGGATCAGAATGTTGGTTTCTGTATTTCGTGAGGAGGTGCTGAATCATGTATACACCTGCTAATTTCTGCTCGTCTGGGGAAAGGTTCAGGAATGTCTGCGCTACGGTGTCATCATTGTATATATCCGGATTGTCAGTCCATAATATGGCTGCCCGGGCTAGTTCTTGTTCATCCATAGAATTGAGTACATGGTACCCCATTCGTTCTTGAAGCCTTTTATCAGTCTCCTGGAACTGATGTTCGGGAGAATTCGGATTTGTTAAACTGGAGAGAAAAACTCTCTTGCTGTCAGGACGAATGCCTTTCCTAAGGTAAGTTCCCTTACCTACATACGCTATAGTGTCTGTAGTCTGTTCTGGTTCCTCAGGTTCTTCTTCCTCCTCGGAGGAAGCCTTTTCTTGCTTGTCTTTGTGTATTTCTATCACTTCTTTTCTTATTTTCCTGTACATACTGGCTATGCAAGTCCCCTTGTCGTGTTTTCCTTCAGATATATTTTGACCCCACTTGTTTAGTGCATCTAATTCACTCTGATCTGTCCCAGGCCTGTCTCGTTCTCTTATTAGGCAGTTTATGAAAAAACGTAGTATCTGTGCTTGAACGTCAACTTTCTGATGCTCCATGGCATCCTTAATACTTTCAGGGTCTTTCCCAGTCTGAACAAACTGATATATTCTATCTAGGCGCTCCTTCATTCCTGCAAATAACAGCAGGAAATCAGTAGCAGATCGTAACCGTAGTGATGCCATCATCATTCTATCGTCTTTGCCGGGTACTGGATCATATCTGCAAACTGAAAGGTTTTCTTTGAGTATGTCGAGGCGGGGTGATTTGAACGTGAAAGGATTCTGGAAGTCCCTGAGCTGTACCCTATGTGTTAATGGAGGGGTCCGGAGAACCCCTGTCGCACCTCCTGAGGCTGAAGCTTGGACATTATCTCTTTGTGGAGTCTGTATCTGTACTTGAATTTGTCTTCTAGCAGGATCAGGTAGAGGTTGTTTCGGTAAATCAATTTTAGGTACGGGAAGTGGTGGAGGTGGAGGAACAGAGGGAATCTGTTGTGGTACTGGCAGAATATGATCTTGGGGCGGGTTACCACCCCGTCCCTGTCGTTAGGCAGGGCACGGACAGGCAGATTGGTGTAAGCGGGTGCTACATCCTCTAGATAGGAATTCAGAAATATGTCTTTAGTAGTTCTGTGATTTACTTTAGTTGGAACCAATGGTGGCGGCAGATTCTTCGGTATTTCTGAAATGGCCTCAGGTGAACCCTCGGCCGCGAGGTACATACCGTTTACGAGATTGTTTCGTGCACGGTCTACTTGCTCTGATTTTACTCGGATCCCTTCAGTAACTAATTCGTTTTCTTGGTCTTTATCCGATTCTTTAAATCTGTCTTCTCTACGGAGTGCTTTTTCAGCACGCTTATGTGATTCCTTACGCCAAAATTCTATGGCGTCTTTCTGAGATTGTCTGGCTTTCTTTTTCCATAATGCTTCTTCTACCTTCATGATGCACTCGGCATCCCATGTCCCGGTAACTGGCCATCTGTGTCTCTCGTCTAGATGCTTAGTGTAATCGGCCCATAAATCTAGATACAATATGGCGTCTAAGCCATGCTTATGGTACATAAAATTTCCAGGCGTGTCCCTGGGGGGAATAGGAATTTCTTCCTCTAGTATCCCTTTCCTAGTTCCTATCTGCTTTAACTTGTTGAAAAATGGCATCTTGTTTACTTAATACTGAACGCTCAATCCTTGTTACTTAATACTGGATACAGCTAGTTTACACAAGAATACAATAATGCACATTAAGACAGTCACACTCATACCACGACATTAATCACATGAAAAGACATCTGAGACATATATGACTACCCTTGGTAGCTGATATACTGCTAAACAGTACAGATACACTGTCTAAGGACAGTGCAAAAACTTGCAAACGGATATACTGCTAAACAGTACAGATACACTGTCTAAAACAGTGCAGACCGAATTTGTGTACCCAAAACTCGTCTTGATACGTCCCAGCAATGGTACTCACCGGGAAGCACGGAAAACAGAAGGCCTCGGAAAACTCGACTGGACTGGACTGGACCGGACTCGGACTCGACTCAACTCGTGGATACTTCGGAAAACTTCGGAAAACTTCGGAAAACTGGTGGGCCTCTTGACACCTCGGACCTTGCTTCTTTCGGCTAGGCTCTGGTCGGGATCCTCCGCACTCCTCACCGCCTCGTCTGGGTACTGATCGCAATCTTCATCACCTCCGTGAGCCAGAGGGAGATACAGGAAATCCTGCCGGTACGCGTAGTTTCCTTCTAACTGATGGCAGGGGACAGAGCTTGCACAGCACCAACCGGCGCGTGAGGTGGGGGAGGGGTCCCTGTTCGGGCGCCAAAATGTCGTAAATATATAATTTACCGTCTTAATTTCTATGCAGGTAAGTACTTAATCAATAATAACTCAATCGGAAAGAAAGAAACAGAGTCCGTGGTGTTAGAGTTCTTAGGGGTTTTATTCCTTAAAGGAATCGTTCCGGAACTGGATATCAAGTTCCTGGCACCACACAGGGTCCAGGAAGGGATAGAGCAATGTTTTATTGACAATACATAGCTTATATACTTAATTTACACCATAGAAACCAATATAGAAGGCGTAACAGCTGAGAGAAGACAAGATAACAGCATCCACGTGTTACTAGTACGCAATCAGAAGGCGTGGACTAGGCGTGAACTAGAGGTGTGCGCTAGAAACGTCACAGGTAGGTGTCACATGTGGGTGGCACTAAACAGAAATGTTGCAATGTCAGCAGAAATCTGAAGCTTGGATGCGCGCGCAGCTGCATGACGTGTGATTGACCTGAAACTGGAGGGTGCAGGGGGCTTGACATTTACACTAGCGGAAAGAGACAGAAGTCTGGCATGTCAGATCAACTTGTACCTCTATCATATCTGATATCTGATGTTTTAGGAACCATATTATCTGAACGGAAAAGGTCTCTGGGGCAGAAGCTATTCTATACTGACTATGAGTGCGTGTATAAGCGTCTGAGTGTCTGCATGAGAAGCGTGGGGGCATGGGCCTTCCATGGGAGCATGGTAACAGAGGCTATGAATTACTTGCACGGAGACAGGCCGGCCCTTTGGCTCTGCAGCTGGGGAATGTTTACTGAAAACTGGTAGGCAGGAATGCATTCTCGAGGAGCGGAACAGATAATTCGAAGGTTGTAGTCAGTCTTGGCAGGCAGCAGGCCGAGCCCAGCACGGGGGGCCGCGCTAGAAGTAAGTCAGAGTTCACGGGTACAGAGGCAGCCTGGGCTGAGGCCCTCGGAGTTAGCAGACAAGAAAAAGGCTCGATGGCAGGATTTCAGGGCCTACTTTGCCAGAGCTGAAAAACGTGTAAAGTACACTACAAAAAGACGTTGGCATAGCATACTTAGGAATGGACTATTCAACCCATTCAGGGTAGATCTGAAAGAGGACATGTTAACGTTGGACGCAAATGTATTTGCGTCTTCATAGCTGGCACAGGAGGGAAGTTACATGCACTTTAAGCTGGTACATGGAGACGGTGGGGTCTCGTTAGGGAACATAACTTGACCATAAAATTTATATTTCCTCATAAACACGCCCAAATATTTATAGTTTAAATCTTTTTATAAATTTTTAGAAAGAAAAACAGGACCCTCAGCTCCCACAACAGAATGCAAAGGAGACATCAAGGTCACAATGTATAACATTACCACAGGCAAGAAGCATGGAGCTGGTCGACAGAATCAACAAGAAAAGAACAAATAAAGAATTTCCTAAACCAACCCCCACCCGTCCCTTGTCCCTTGTCCACCAAAAAACTTAAAATTGGAAGGGAAGATGGAAAAAGGGGAAGGCTACGCCCTGATCAGCGTCGTCTTGTATGACTTTTCGTGGAACTGTCACTGGGAATCTGCGTGTCTGGGAGATGCAGTAGTCGAAGATATCTGGGGCATGTCAACTCTCAAAATTCGGACACCAGGAGGGTCAAGAAGGGCCGCCACAACTCTGGGAACTCCGACCCCCTATCAGCCAGTGTGAGTGAGAGTTTCTCCATACCCAGTATCATCCAAAGCCGTTGAAGCCAGCCGGAGAGTGTAGGGATTCACTCCTGGAACTCCGACCCCCTACCAGCCAGTGTGAGTGAGAGTTTCTCCATACCCAGTATCATCCAAAGCCGTTGAAGCCAGCCGGAGAGTGTAGGGATTTGGGCGGTGCGCCAGGGAATGAAGATGTTCTGCAAGGCCTCCCCTATGGCAATCACTATTAGTCGTCCCCTTCGGGATTTAAGTGGATTCATCAATGGGTTAGGCATGCCCAGGAGGATATAGGAGGGAAAACGAGGGAGCCGAGTTTCTAAGTGAAGATCTATTTCATCCAGTACTTTGAACCAGTATGGCTGTATGTGGGTGCAACTCCAGATGATGTGTTCCAATGTTGCTTTCTCCCCGCACTCCCTCCAGCAACAGATCACTACGTCGAGGGTCAAAGCGATGCACGCGCTCCGGCGTATAGTACCAGTTAGTAACTATCTTGGTCAAGGTCTCCGTGAGACCCATATGGTACGCCGAGTGCTGTGCCCTGTGATAAATACCCTCCCATTCCATATGACTGAAGTTTCTCTCCAGGTCCCTCTCCCATCGGGCGCGGCCTGCATTATAGGTATGAATGGTGGGCCCCAGGAGCATCTAATAGAGATCAGATATGATACTCTTATCAGAGGTGAAGTAGTGTGGCTCACTGGTTAGAGGCGGCAGACCCGAGAGCAGAGGCTTTGATTCCCGGCGCGGCAGGTTTCTGGACCACGGTCAGCAGACTCGATAATTCTCTCGCCTCGGTGCCCACTCTGATCAGCGATCACACTCGGCAACTCTGGGCATTAGCTTGCCTCATCTTCACTAACGGCCCCACCAGACCGCCGGGGATGCCTGGTCTCACCCTGGAGATACCCATTAAGGGACCATCTCTCAGGGAAGCCAGGAAGGGTTTCGCAGCGGTCGAAGCGCCTTGGGACCCTACGGGTAAGTAGTGCGCTATATAAATGCCTATACATTTACATTTACATTTACAGAGGTGCGAGTTATCAGCCATTTTTTGTAAGGGGATAGTAGCCGTTGCGCTTGTGGCCTAATGTGAGGATGTAGTGCCCAGTGTCAGACCTGAAGGTATGACAGGGGTTCTGTTTCGGGGAGGCCATAGTTTTCCCTAAGCTGTGGAAACAGGATAATACCCTCTAAGTCAAAAAGGTGTCTCAGGGATCTGCAAGGGGAGGAACGCCAGGCTCAAAGCTCGGGCTTCAGTACCGGGTTGAAACTCCGGGTTGTCGAATAGCGGTGTGAGAGGTGATGGGAACGTGGTCAATTGTGCATGAGTATTGGTGTGATCCCAGGATTCCAAAATGGTGCTTGTGATGCCTAAAGATTGGCTGGCCGGTGAGTCTTGCATAGAAAGGGGATCCCTTGTAGCGGTCTGCCAGCCACTGCCTGGTCCTGAAACAGCCAATGCTTTCCTGATTCCAGCCGCTGCCACTCCACCAGATGGCTCTGAGCTGAGCGGCATGAAAATATGTATGAAGGTCAGGCACCCCTACTCCTTCCTTTTCCGGACGTAGAAATGCGACCTGGTGGCGGAAGTGCGGCTTGCGGCCGTGCCATATAAAACGTGAGAGGTCTTCCTGTGTTTGCTGGATCCAACCAGACGGTGGTTGGAGGGGAAGGGTCTGAAATATGTATATAATTTGGGGGAGGACAGTCATTTTGATAGCTGCTATCCTACCCAGACTAGATATTGTGCAGTCTTTCCACCTGTTCAATTCCTTTCTGACAAGGTTGGAGTAATTAATGTCGGAGGTGGCCTGAGTGGTGGGAGCTGGATGGCTAGGTATGGAATTGATTCATTTGACCACTGCATCGGGTGTTCCTCTTAGAGGCGGGCAAGGACATGTGGAGAAAGGGAGAGATTAAGGGCCAGAGATTTAGCCATGTTAATTTTAAAGCCCGACGCCTGGGTAAAATTGTGTAGTTATATGAAGAGGGCTCGCACGGTCGTGATCGAGTCGGAAAGGGATAGTAGGGCATTGTCAGCATACAGGCTGACGGTAGGGGTATCCCCTCCAAACTTAATTCCATTAATTAGCGGATGGTGACGGATTTTGATTGCTAGGGGTTCCATATAAAGTGCAAAAAGAAGGGGAGACTGGGGTCAACCCTGTTTAGTGCCCCTCCCTATAGAGAACCGGGAAGATGTGTGGCTGTTAACGCGGACTGTCGCCATTGGCGACCTTTAGCAGTTTAGGATGCGGTTGCGGAGCTTTTCACCAAAGCCAGCTGCGATCAACCCCATCTCCAGATAGGGCCAGTGCACCCTATCAAAGGCCTTCTCTGCATCAATGGCCAGAAGCATATATTCAGCTTGGGTGCGGGACGCTTTCTCTATTAGGTGTAATATGTGCTTAGTGTTGTCGCTGGTCTGCCTCTGTGAAATAAATCTGGCCTGGTCATGTTCGACCAATTGCGTCATGTAAGGCGCAAATCGGGTCGCCGGGATGACGGTGTAAAGTTTAATATCGATATTAAGCAGTGAGGTAGGTCTTTATGCGCTACAGGTCGTCTTGTCTTTTCCGGGTTTCAGGATTATGACCACTGCCGCCTCCAGCATCTTCCCTGCGATCGCGCCAGTGTTTTCGAAAGAGTTGAACAGTCGTGTTAGAGTGGGAGCCAATTGGGTGCAGAAAGTCTTGTAGAAGGCGGCAGTATAGCCATCTGGGTTTGGCGATTTACCCACTTTGAGGCGGGAAATAGCCGAGCTGACCTCCTCCACCTGTATGGGCCTGTCAAGATACTCAGCCTGCGCTGAGGAAAGGGAGGGCGTGCTAGATCCAGCGATGTAATCTGCACTACATTGGGGATCAAGCGGGTCTCCGGTGTAGACGTCCACGTAGAAATCCCAAAAGATTTCAGCTATAGTCGCATCATCTGTCACTGGCTCGCCCCCTGGCGTATGTATGGTCTGGACCCCTTGTCGCTGTCTAGCCTCACGGAGTTTGTTGGCAAGAAGGCAACTGCACCTGTCTCCCCCCTCACCCCCCCGGTTTAGTAAGAGTGGCACAGCCGAAGGGCTGCGTATTCCGCTTTATCTTGATCTAGATATATTTATAAACAACAAGGGCACCCAGACCGATCAACAAGGGACCCTAGGGAGTTAATATTTCAAAACAACAACGGTCCCTTTACAAAGGACAAAATAGTTTCAAATGAATATAGACCAAATCGTAGCTATATTAGGGTGACATGTCCAGCCGGACAGAGGTCTAATGCATAAATTGGGGTAAAACATTCTCACATTTGTACAAGAACGGGCACAAGCCTGCACCCAATTTTACAGACAAATAGTGAACACAAAGAGACAAACAAAGGGCTTGTAGGCAAAAACTGCAAGTTCTGTTACACTGTTGTCATCACAGTATTAAAATGTAGTGCAGAACATTAAGAGATACCTTTACACTCAACGAAAAAATAAATATACTGTTGTATAAGGTGTAACTACTTGTCGATGGCGTTTCGATTCGTAGTAGAATTCACGAATCATCATCAGGACACATATATACATGCCTAACATTCATATAGCCTCAATTGCCTATAGGGAGGGAAGGGAAGGAAAATACAACAGGGATACATAAAGGAATTCGTGTGCATATAATTATTCACTTCACTTCTCCAACATTGGCAATACCCAAAGTGATCTATTGGTGTCTTTCATGATTGTACATTTCCATGTTGACTCTTTTGGGGGCATATATACATCCACTTTTACATCATTGGCATTACCCAAAGTGATCAAGATTGTACATCTCCATGGTGATTCTATGGGGGCATTCAGGATTGTGCGTGCTTGGTGGTGCCCAGCCACATACTCGGGACGCGAGGCGGTGTGCCATGCTGCCTACGGTGAGGTGTTCAATGCGTGCGTGATACAGGACGCGCTAAATGTGCAGCCCGTGGGGTGCAAGTGAGCGCCTAGGCGGGGTGATCGTGGAAGCGTTGTCTATTGGTAGACTAAGTGATTGGAGATTGCCGGTGGGGAACGGTGTGCTCAGTGTACATATAAAAAACGGAGCGTGATGCCAGTGGGTGACGCAAGGTGACAGCAGGGAACTAATTGGCTTACCAGACGCATTGTAGTGCTGTCATTGATCACAATCTGGGCAATTTATGGCGCCTGTGAAAGGGAGGGGAACTGTTAGTGACATAGGGCATGAATTGTGTTAACGGACGAGTACCGGTGAAGAGCCGGACTTCCGCTTACCTAGGAAAACCTGCAATGAGGATTCAGGCGTTTTATGTATTGTCCACGCTACCCTGCCAGGTCGCTGGGTAGTTCGTGTAATTGGATACGAGCACGTCTCTCAGCGGCCAGAGTTGTGGATCTGACCGTGGATGTGCCCTACTACTTAAGCGGTGCTGGTTACAGGTCACATGGCCAACATTAGGCCAGTGGCATGAAGAGAATTACTGGCGACATAGAGTAGTTCTCAGATTAGAGCTGTCCAGTCCTCAAGGAGATTGAGCCCAGAGCCATTCCATTGCCAACTACTTTGAAAAGAAAATCCTTGACATCGTTAAGGATTTCCCGAAACAGACACCGACCTCCTCGGACATTGAAAGGATGGGGCCTATTGAGGAGAACATCCATATGGCCCGCTTTAACGCATTCAACCCGATTTCCTTAGACCCCTGCCCCCCCATCGTTCTTACAAGCCTTGGTTAGTGAAGTGAACCCTACCATCAATAGCATTATTAATTCCTCACTCTCCACGGCTGAGAGCCGCTCATTCAGCGCTCTAGTCTCCCGCCCATTAATCCCTACATAACCGGTGGGAAGGCGCGGACGCGCGCAGCGGCGCCCCGATCAAAAGGGTAAAGCTGTTTTTGTAGCTGTACTGCTAATCACTAGTTAACCTGATGTAAATTAGGGCTCAGATTGAATTGTGCTCCGTTTTTAAATTCCTGTTTTGCATTTTATATTGTTTACGCCGCCAAGATTAACCACTTTTAAAGTTCACAGCAAGTACTGTCTCACCTGTTTCTGCCCAGACCCAGGTCCGCCTCGGCTTGTGCCGTTAGAGCGGAGGGTCGTTGCTGGCATTTAGACTCACTTCCGGTTGTAAGAGCGGAAGGGTCATTCAGCGCTCTAGTCTACCGCCCATTAATCCCTACATAACCGGTGGGAAGGCGCGGACGTGCGCAGCGGTGCGCCGAAGGCAAGCCCGTCTGCGCCCGTCCGCGCCAGGCCACCACCAGCCACCACCACATCAACGTCTCTGTGGGCACTTTTCTCCACCTCACTTGCATGGGACGCTAACTATTGTCGATCATGATTGCTGCCAGTATGCCTCGCATCAGGTATGGGAGGGTGGAATTGTTAGAACTGAATGCTCCTCTCAGTCCTGTATCGGCGGCCCTCCTGGCAGAAATCTGGGCGGCACCTTGCTTACGGGGTGTAGTGCCGAGTATAGAGAAGGAGACAAAGGAGGTAGCGCCCAGAGTATCAAGGGTTGCTACAGCCCAGAGGGAACTGAATGAAAGCTCCTGAAATGAAAGTGACTTCTTGATCAATATAACAGCCCCACGTGCGTACGAGGAGTATGATGAAAACTTCCTCACTGCGGCCCACTTCCCTCCAAACGTAGGTGCAGGCGTACATCGCAGGTGCGTTTCCTGCAGTAAAGCTATCTGTATTGCATGTCTATCCAGATATTGTAGTATATTACGACATTTCCTGGCATCATTAAGCCCACGTACATTCCAAGACAAGATCGATATCCTATCCACAACATTAGCTGACATCACCCATGATCAATGTGCAACGGGGCAAGCGTAAGCACTGCACAATCCCTCATCCTCGATTCCAAGCAGTGGGCAGTCAACGTCGCACACACCATCCCCCCTGCCAACCCCACACCACATTCATCCCTGCTATCTTCCATCCACAGAACCAGAAACCACCCTCCCAGCCCCAAACAACAACAAGCGTGCAACAGGCACGCAGTCAGCCCAGAAAACAACGCGCGTCCCACACATCGTGGCCCACCAACAAAAACAATGACCGTATCAGGGGGGGCTCGCCCCCGTCCAACCCCCCCTCGCAGCAATGGTAACAATGAGCGGGAAAATCAGGCCCCCCTCCATGTGCAAGAAAACAATGCAGGCCCGATACGGCCGAGGACAAAGCAGAACAGCAAGCTCAGGACATCGCCATGACAGCAGTGTTGCTGCAGTCAACAGCACCCCAACCACAAATATCAAGTGGAACACGCACTGCCAGCGTAGCGTTCCCCCCCCCCCACCCACCTGACCAACCGCAACCTGTCAGGACCCCCAGTCACCCCCCCCTCCCACCATCCATCCATCCATTCAACCAACAAGTCAGTCGCACAAAAAAACTCAGCAATAGTGGGGTATTCCCGGTGGGGTGCCCACCAGAGGTGCACATAACCACCCCCTCACACCACGCCGTACTTCTTACCACAGGGCGTATACACGGCCCAGGCGCAGTGTGGGGGTGGGTGCCCGGAGCATATCAACATCATCAACCATCGCCCCCTCAGTGACCCTCAATAGCGGCCACTCGGACCAATCCGGTGACCTTCACATCAATCCCCAACAGTACAAGGCCGGGAGAGTCCAGGCCCCCAGAGCAGCCATCCAAATGTCCGTGCAAGGCGTGCACCACAGCCTCCGTGCCGAGAGAATCTGATTCAAGCGTCCTCCTCCTCCCCCGCCGAGCGGTGGCCGTCTCGGTCCTCCACATCCTGCCGGACGTTCGCAGTCCGCTCCCTCCTGAGGCGCTTCACAAAGTCCTCTGCCTGTTGCGGAGTCGTGAAAAAATGCTGCTTTGCCTGATGGGTCACCCTCAGCTTTGCAGGATATAGCAAAGCGTAGTCTACCTGCAGTTCTCTAAGTTTTTTCTTAACCGCCAGGAATTTACGCCGTTGCTCCTGTACCATCGGAGTGAAGTCCGGGTATATGGTGAAGCCGACCCCTTCAAAGGAGAGCGTACGGGAAGAGCGAGCCGCCCGAAGCGCCGCGTCCCGGTCACGATAGTTCAGGAGGCGCGCAATGATAGGGCGCGGTGCGGCGCCCGGGGGCGGCCGCGGCCCAAGGGAGCGGTGCGCCCGTTCCACAATGAATTGCGTAGAGAACGCCTCCGCTCCGATCGCGCCAACCAGGAGTCTCTCTACGTACGACTCCATCTTCCCCACATTCGTCGTCTCCGGGACACATACCACGCGTACATTATTACGCCGACTTCTCGCCTCCAACTCCTCATTCTTAGCGGCTATTACCCGCAGGATATTGTCCATTCTCGCCAGTTGAGTAGTATGAGCGGCTGTAGTATCGTCATGATCCGAGATGCGCTGCTCCGCCGTGGTGAGGCGCTCCTCATGCACATCAAGTTTTTGCACAACCGCATCCATGCGCGAGGATAATTTGTCCACTTTATCCACAATAGTGGCAAAGCCTTTCCGCATTTCCTGCATCATCTGCTGGAAGTCCGGGGTGGCAGGCTGCGGAGCAGCGTCAGTAACAGGTGGGGGGGATCGCGAACTCCCAGCCTCCTGTGCTAGACGAACACCTCTCCTGGCTGCCGTAGAATCAAAGGACAGCTTAGGCTGTTTATTGTCAGGTTTCCCCATGGTATCACTCACACAGAGTACGGCAGCTCCCACAAAAATGCACAAGGAGGGGCAAAGGGAATGCAGGGTCAAAAGCCACAGACTCTAAACGGTGTGTTTCACCAGCCAACACACGTAACACATCCAAGTCCCAGAAAGGGTTGTAGCGATCAGCGAACCACTCAATATCGTGGCGTACTGCTGAAACCAACCCCCCAAAGGCAGCCGCTCCTGAAGCAGTAGAGGATAGCCCTTAGAACAGTAGGCGAAATAAGCTCGAGGGAGCACAGCAGTAGCCCATCAGATCGCCTAATAGCGCAGGAAGGTAAGCGCCACTCAGGGGCTGCATCAGAGGGTGGTGCGTATGAACCAGCACCAGCGATGTCTCCAAAAGTAGCAGAACAGTACACTCAGGACCATGCAGCATGCGATTCAAATCAGGAGGCAGCAATCAACAGTACAGTCAGGTGGGCATGGCGCCACCATGCACAAGTAAAGCTGCCGCGCATCAACAGCAAGCGCCAGCGATTGCGGCCGGCTCCGCCATCCAACAGCTGCTGCGGTGAAAATGGCGCCAAGAGAAGACCAGGTAGCGCCTCAGCATTGCGGCCGGCAACCTCCTTCAACACCCGGCCCTCACACTGGCCCCACCGCTGCACGTATCAGCCAGCTCCCCAGTGGACACAGGAGTACCACAGGCGGGGGCACGAGCAGGCGCGGACACCCCGCCACTCCCGCCTGCGCTATGGCCGCCACTTACTTCGGACCTCAGGCCGGCGTCTTCCTCACGCTCCACCTCCGGAGCCCAGCGCGGTACCTGCTCCAGCGCCCCTCGCAAGCCTTCACAGGAAACGAGCACCGGCCACAGCCGCCCACCGCGGCAGAGCATCCAGCCGCGAAAAGTCTCCGACGGGGAGGGGGTAGGGCCTCCACCCCACGTGTGGCGCCGCGGTCTAGAGTAGGCAGGGACGCCGGACCATGGAACACCAGTCCTCCAGCGTGTCCGGCGGGGAAAACTTCAGGCCTCCGTATCTCCGGCCAGCAAGCTCCGATCTCCACAGGAGTTGGACCGAGTGCGGGTGGCAGTTCCCCAGCTAGAATCCAGGGTCAGAGTAGGGATCAGCGACGGTGGAAAGGATCAGTGGACGGATGAAGGCTCCGGGCGGCAGGAGCCTCACAGAAGTGCGGCCATGCTGCAGTGCGCCCTCTAGCGCCCCCCGGGGATGGTGGTTTCTGCCTGGCCTTGGCGCACGCCTTGGCCGGACAGGGATCCCATTTCCTACATTGGTGGCTAGCGGTGGGATTTGGACTTGTGTTTGCGCAGTACCACAGCGATAACTGACCCCACTCCAAAACTCTGCATTTTACATGATCACATGGAAAGGGGATTATTGTTTTTAAGGTTGCTAAAAATTTCAGTTTCTGTAGAAATGTGTTCTTGTGCACTGTGAGTGAAGTGTCTCTATCTCGGGAGGGTCGTTATCCCCCTAAGTGCAGTGTGTTTCTGGATTCACCAGAAGGGTGAGATCCAGTGGTGGCAGCGAAAATGTATCCAATGTGTGTGTTCCCTGTCCCCTCCCTGGAGTAATGGTACCTGTGCCACATGGAGTCAGGTTGAGAAATCAGGGGCGGTAGAATCTGTCTGGCCAACCGGGAGGGGGGGTGTGGATGAATGTTGTGGTGTGCTGAATGCTTAGGTGTACGTTCTCTGGGATGGGGAGCGTGCTGAATACTGGAGTGTAAGTTCTCTGAGATGGGGAGCTTGCTGAATCAACGATAAATGTATCCTTCCTACACCGCTGAATGTGTTTTATGCGTCATGTGTCTTCCTTACACAGCTGAATGTGTTTGATGCATCATGTGTTCCGTACACCGCTGAATGTGTTTGATGCGTCATGTGTCTTCCTTACACCGCTGAATGTGTTGGATGCATCATGTGCTCCGTACACCGCTGAATGTGTTTGATGCGTCATGTGTCTTCTGCAGAGCTTGCTGAATGAACGATCAGTTGCATCCTGGACAAGTAGGCCCTGCTTATCTGATCGCGGCTGACCTTGGGGAGAACTGAATTCGGAACCTACGAGCCCTGCTGACGTTGTCGCAGCTCCTCTTCTTGCTGAATGAACGAGTAGTTGTATCCTGGACAAGTAGGCCCTGCTGATCTGATCGCGGCTGACCTTGGGGAGAACTGAATTCGGAACCTACGAGCCCTGCAGACGGTGTCGCGGCTCCTCTTGGTAGAGACGGACTTCTACCTGCTTTTTCTGAGCCCTGCTGAGTGACTTGCGGCTCATCCTCGTGTGAGGCAGGGCGACTGTAGCCAGTGTCCTGGCCGGTTTGTCTCCCAGGGGTACCCCTTTGGGCGCAGGTGGGGCTCATCCCGAAGGAAGAGACCCTGTGCCGCATTGGGTGCGGACTCTGGAAGGGGGTCAGAGGGATTCTGACCCCTGGACATCCGGTAAATTTAGATCCCAGGTGGTAGACCAGTGGAGGGAGAGAGTCCTGCAAACTGGTAGGGAGAGTTGTGTTCTGGAGGGTGCTCTCCTGGGAGAGTGCGGAACCTCAGAAGTAGAGGTAGGGTGGGGCATTCTGCCCATGACCTCCGGTCAGCCTGAGGGTGCGGACCCTAGGTTGGAGGAACAGTGGTGGTTTAGAACTGCACGGAGAAAGGGAGTGGAGAGTGGATGGTGAAGGCCTGGGGTTACTACCCCCCACTCTGTGGATGGGCAGGGACCAGTGGTATCTGGGTGGCCTAGGGCCTGGTCCTAGCCGGGGACAACTAAGGAGTACCAGTGGGGTAGCCTGGTTGGGTCTCTGTTTTTTTGTATTATTTTTTTAGGTTCAAAGCATTTTATTAAGCATTCACAAGAAAGTCAAACAGTTGACACAAGGGCGCAAGCGTCCGATACAGTCATATAATAGCGCACCAGCGCGTTAGGGTCCAGTAAAAAAGCAGTGGACATTCAGATGCAATGGCTGGTGCGTATGCTACCACAAGGCGCTCCAAGGTGAACAAACCCCCCAACTCCCCCACCTCCCCGAACCAAACCATGCCCCTTCCCCCAACCCCATCCAGTGCCCCAGAGCAACACCCGCCCTCCCCCCCAAAGACCACTCCTCCCCCTCCTGTGCCCTCGCAACTAGGCTCGCAGGCCATCCGAGTCTGCCAATGTAGTCATCCTCAACAGGCGGAGATATTTGGGGCACGTAAGCTCTGTAAATTCCCCTACAAGCAATGAGTGAAACGGTTGCCATAGTTCATTAAATTGTTCCACCTCTCCCGCCACCATGAGCGACAATTTTTCCATTCCCAGGACATGCCATAGTCTATGCAACCACCCTGTGGTGGAGGGAAGTGTGGTAGAGCGCCAATGAATAAGTATATTTTGAACAGCAGAACCCAGTGCTATCGCAATTTGCCTCCCTCTACGAGACTTCAGAGGATACATCAGTCCGTTGGGCAAGCCCAACAGAACATACGCTGGAAAGCGGGGCAATTCAATTTCAAAGTTGGAGTCAATCAAGTCTAAAACCTCCTTCCAGTAGGGGGCTAGTATCGGGCATTCCCATAAAATATGAGTGAGGGTACCCGGTTGCCCACATGCTCGCCAACAGGTGGCATCAATGTTGTGATTCATCTCGTGTAACCTTTGGGGCGTGTAATACCAGTATGTGGACACTTTGTAAATGTTTCCGTTAGCCCAGTGTGATATGCGGAGTGTCGGGCCCTATATGCGATACTGTCCCATTCCTTACGGCTTAAAGATCTCCCTAGCTCTCTTTCCCATCGTTCCCTACCCGGGTTATAGATGTCAAAGGGGGAGGGCTGCAAGAATTTGTACAAGTCCGAAATGAGTTTTTTGTCTCAGGTGCGTGTTACAAGCCATTTCTCATATGGAAGAAGCTTCCGATCTGCCGACTCTCGCGTCTGTGGTTGCAGTGCCCAGTAGCGCACCTGCATATAGCGCAACCTTTCTGCCTCCGGCAACTGATATTCTTTCCTGAATTCTGGGAACGGGATTATGCCCTCCGGGCCGTACAGATGAAAAATAGCCCTGCACCCAGCAGCCCGCCAACGTGCAAAAGCCCCCGGTTCCGTGCCAGGGCGAAACTCTGGGTTATCGATCAGGGGCGTGAACGGAGAAGGGAAGGTGGTAAGTGTGTGAGTCAAATTCGTGGCATCCCACACCCTCAAGAGGACCCGTGTGATATAAGATGCATATAAATTGGGAGGGCGATGTATCCGCCGCAAAAAGGGCACTTCTTGCAGGGTCCGGCCCGCAACTGCCTGGTCTTGGAAGAGCCAGTGTTTGTCGGTCTCCCATTTGCTCCACTCTACCAGATATCTTAGTTGGGCCGCCTGAAAATGTTTACGGAGGTCCGATATTCCGAGCCCCCCTGCTTCGGGTGCCAGTGTGGCCAAGGTCCTCTTGAGTCTGGGTTTACGGCCCTGCCATATGAAGCGCGCAATGTCCGCCTGAGTCTGAAGCAGCCATCCTTTCGGGGGCTGCAGCGGCAGGGCACGGAACAGGTAAAGCGCCTGCGGTAAGATGGTCATTTTCACCGTGGCAATTCTACCCAGCCAGGACAATGTGCCCTTGCTCCAGGGACCCAGTTCCTCCTTAATTTTAAAGCCTAGGGCGGTGTAGTTCGCATTCACCATAGCAGGTAGTGTAGGCGCCAGAAGAATGCCCAGGTAAGGCACCAGATCTTTCGACCAGTGCATGGGAAATCGCCTCTGCAAATCGGTTCTGGTGGCCACGGTGAGTGAGACATCAAGAGCCGCCGATTTCCCCATATTCATCTTAAAGCCCGCTATGGCAGCGAAGGCTTCCATCTCATCGATGCAAGCAGGGAGCGACCTCCCCGGATCTTCCAATGTCAGAATGATATCGTCTGCATACAGACTGACAGTGTGGGTGTACTCCCCCATCTTAATTCCCAGGGCATTCGGATTCTGACGTATTCCTTGAGCCAGGGGTTCCATGTAAAGTGCGAATAAGAGGGGGGATAATGGACAGCCCTGTCTGGTACCCCTTTCGATCGCGAATTGATGGGAACTGCAACCATTAACCCGTATCACTGCTGATGGAAACTTGTAGCAGTTAAACACCAGAGTGCGGAATTTCTCGCCAATGCCTACTTTCGCCAGAACTCTCTCTAGATATGGCCAGTGCACCCTGTCGAAGGCTTTCTCCGCGTTGACTGCTAGTTACATCCTTTCTCCGGGTATCCTGGAGGCCTTCTCCAGAATATGAACCACCCTCTTGGTGTTGTCCACCGTCTGCCTCCCCGGAACGAACCCGGCTTGATCCGAGTCTACTAGGCCCGGAAGGTGAAGCGCTAAACGGGCCGCCAAGATCCCAGTGTACAGCTTAAGGTCAATATTCAAGAGAGTGATAGGCCTGTAGGAACCACATTGCGTCCGGTCCTTCCCCGGCTTGGGAATAACCGAAACCGTTGCCCTAAGCAAATCCGGAGGGATAGCTCCAGGCTCGGAGAAGGAGTTAAATAGGCGCGTGAGGATCGGGGCCAGCGTGGGGCAGAAAGTCTTATAGAAGAGGAAAGTATAACCGTCGGGGCCCGGGGCCTTCCCGTGTTTAAGCCTGGAGATGGCTGTGATTACTTCCTCCACTCGAATATCCCTTTCGAGATATTCTGCCTGCTCCGGAGTGAGGGAGGGAAGGTCAACCGAGGCCAGGTAGGCCTCCTCTGTCTGTGCCGATGGGGGTTCGCCCCTATAGAGGTCGGCATAAAATCGGCGGAAACCTTCAGCTATTTGGTCATCTTCCGTTACCGACTCCCCGGAGGTCGTCGATAGCTCCTTCACTAAGTGCTTCTGGTGTGCTTCTCTAAGTTTGTGTGCCAGGAGTTTCCCACACCTGTCCCCACCAGTATAATATGCATGCTTCAGGCGCAATGCAGCATATTCCGCCCTGTCCGTATCCAAGGCTGCTAATAGCTTCCTCGCCGCCTTAAGCTGCTTCCAGATTCTGGGTGCCCCCGTCCTCTGGTGAACCTGTTCCAGTTCTCGCACCTTGCCTGTGAGTTCCTCACGTTTCCGTTGACGCTCTCGATTCTCAGCTGAGGAGATGGCATTAAATTCCCCTCGAAGCATCACCTTCAATGCCGCCCACTGCGTTGCTAGGGAAGTGTCACCGTTATCATTGTGCTCCTGGTATTCCCGAATTGAATCTTGAATATCCTTTACCACCGTCTGTCTGTGCAGCAAGGTATCTCTGAGGCGCCACACCCAGCGCCTCGGCGATATCGGTGGCAATTGAAACTCTCCCATAACTGGGGCGTGGTCTGATAGAGAAAGAACCCCTATCGTTGACGCTATGGCTAAATCGCGGAACGGTTTGGAGACCAGGAGATGATTGAGGCGTGCGTAGGTCTTGTGAGCGTGTGATTAATAGGAACAATCCCGGGTGGTGGGATGCAAGGAACGCCAGAGGTCATGGAGATCCGAGTCCTCCAGCTGGCGTTTGCCCGTCTGCGAGATCTCCCCAGTCTGCGGACGCCGTTGCACGGACCTATCCAGGGAGGAGTCGAAGACCATATTCAGATCCCCCCCTACAATGACGTGTCTGTCTGGTGTGGCGGTGATATCCACCACCACTGAATGTAGGAATCGTTCTTGGTGTTCATTGGGGCTATACATGGATCCCACAGTGAAGGTCAGTCCCCCGTACTTGACCCTATAAGCCAGGAGTCTACCCTTCTGCTCAGCAAACTTATGGAGAATCTCTCCCTTAAACTTTTGGGATACCAAAATTGCGACCCCAGCGGTCTTAGTGGTATTGCAGGAGAAGAATTGAATGGGAAACTTATGGGAGCGCATCCTTTGGCAGTCTCTGGCTAGAAGATGTGTCTCCTGTAGGAGACAAATATCTGCGTGGGTATTTTCCAATAAAGAAAGAACCGCCCTTCTCTTGATAGGATTATTTAACCCCTTCACGTTAAGGGTAACCACTGTGAAAGCCGTCATCTGTGTGGATTAGACCAAGGTAGACGCAATGTATCACGGCCTAAGAGAGGTGGGCGCGGTGTAGATGATGTGTAGAAGCACAGCAAGGCTGTGATGAGTAGCACAGTTGCACTGGACGGACCCTGTGATTCCCCCCAACCCCCTCACCCATCTCCCAGGCTGCCCATCCCCCCCTCCCCCTCCCACCAACACCCTCCACACCCCAACACACCCTTCATGCAACCAACCAAACGACCTCCCTCCCACCCCCCCAACAAACCCCTGCAGTTCAAACAAATGTCAGTCCCAGTCATGCCCTCGGGCAAGTCTGTGGTGAGTTACCAATGTGGACGTCCAGCCACTTACCCCTTTCCTCACTTCCCCCCACCCCCGCCCCCCCGCCCTCCAAGACCCGAACCTGCTATTCCAGTAAGGCTGTGGTGTTCTCCCCCCCGGAGCGTCATTATGCTGTAAGAGCCACATCACCGGTAGATGCGTTGCTTCTGGCCACCTCAGAGACCGCATCCGCCAAATTGGCCCTATTGGTGGGCGAGTCCGGCCTTCTGGGGTTGGCCGATCCCCGTCTCCGTGATACCCTCTGCCATCCGTCTCTGGGGCCGCGCCTCCCGCTCGGTGTGTTTGTGTCTTCCTCCTCCGCCGTGATCCCTAGAACTTCACAGGTGTCCTGGAGCGATCTAAGTTGATGCATCGTGCCGTTCCATCTAAAGATGAGGCGGAAGGGGTGGCCCCAGGCATATGGTGTTTCGTGCTCTCTCAAAAAGTCTGTGGCGATCTTGAATGATTTCCGTTTTTGCAAAGTAATGGCGGACAAGTCCTGATATAGTCCCACAGAGTGGCCACGGAAAGTGAACCCAGATTGTTTCCGGGCCTCCGCCATGATGCGTTCTTTTAGTGGGAAGTCCGGAAGAAAAGCCAAAATGTCGGGGGGGTGCTGATGCTGGCCGTGGCGGGCCCACTCGATGCGCTCTGTCAATCCTGACCGGGAATTCCGGCGGTTCACCTAGGATCGCTCGAAACAGGTCTCTCAGGTAGCCAGTCACATCCGTGCCTTCGTCCGAGAACGGAACCCCCTGGACTCGAATATTGTTTCGCCGAGAGCGGTTCTCAAGGTCTTCGTTATGCATTTGCAGATCTAGGTGCTGTTCTCTGAGGCGCAGCACCTCCTGTTGCAGCAGGGCTAACTCCTCATCGATACGGTGTTCGTGCCCTCCACCGTGGCTACTCGTTCCCTGATCTCTTCCACTTCTCTTCGTACCTCCCGAACCTCGCCCGCCACTTCCTGTTTGCATGTCTGAAAATCGTCTCTGAGGGTACCAAACAGCGACTCAAGAAACGATCTGGTGACCGGTGGCTCTCCTCCATTCGAACTCTGCGAGCCTCCGGCCGGGCTTGCTGAAGACGGCCCCCTATCTCCCCTCTGCTGGGATCTGTTGAGCATCTCAGGGAGAGTACGCTCTCCCCGCTTGGTGTCTTTGCCCGACGCCATCTTGGATTGAGTGCAGGCCAGGTCGCCCCTCCCGTGGTAGACAAGGGACCGGGGATCGCCACCGGCAACTGCACCAAGCACCTTCTGGGGACAGTACTTCTGGGATCGTCACGTTAGGGTCCAGACACGATAGCTATGGCAGGATGCGCACTCCTTCTATAGGCCTCGCCAGCCTCCGTCTGTCGCGGCCCCCACTAGGCCAGGATATTATCACCTGTGACTGTCCCCTCTTTCCGTCTCTGCTCGGGAGGCGTTGTGGATTCCTCCGGAGATGCGCAGGACTCCCCAGCCGTCGCCGTCATCAGAGGCCCTTCAGGGCGATTCCGCAATCTCCAGGCTTCGGCCAAATGCGTTGTGCGTCACAGTGCTAATGGCCGAGAGTCGCTCCGGGTCCGACCATATAGGCCGTGGGGCCGCCAGGGACTCCGGTGTCGCTGCGAGCCTCGGCATTCACTAAGTTGTGGAGTCCTGCCACCGGAGGAGCCGAGGGGGGGAGGCTCCGCACCCTTGTCCCTTCGATGCCCTCCCGGGGGCGGCCAGACGCGTATGCTGGGACTCAAGCGTCACACTCTGCTGCTCTCACGGGGCCACTACGGTGGTCTCTCTAAATTTCCAGGACCTCCCGGTCGAGGCGTTGCAGTGTCTCTTCCGGCTGCTCACTCCAAGCGGCACTGGGCGCGGCGTGCGTCTGGCCGACGTGCTCTGGGGTCGGCCTCCTCCTCTTCGCGCCTCCCGGGCCGGACCTTCAGCACCGTCCGATGGGCTGTCCTGAGGCTAAACGGAGGCTAGGACTCGACCAGCGTCGTATCTGCAGGTTTCTCTGTCTCTCCCCGTGCCGTTAAGCTCCGGGGGGGGAGAAAGAGCTATATTTCAGGGCTCGGGCCTAGTCAGACCGGGGAGCATCGAGAAGAAGCGTCCTCTCACTCCGCCATCTTGGCCACGCCCCCCCTTATTATTTTTTTTAGTATGTACTTGTTGTGCTTGTCTTGTAGAACAGCAGTGTGGAGAACCGGGGGGGGTGTCCCTACAGTGCGGGCCTCGTCCGTGTTCTATCGCCCAAAGCAGGGAAGCCCATCACAGTAGTGATTGGTCTCCCCTGCATTTTGGCTGGAAGGAGGCTGTGTTGGACTTGGCCCTTCTGGCAGGTTGACCCCTGAAACTTGTTCCTTGTAATAGGTGACTTAGTAATAGTGAAATCTGGTCTTGGCGCGCTTTGACACTGGGGCGCATTGTAAAGTAAAGTGCGTGCGCTCCCTGAGTGCGTGTGTGAGAATGGCCTGCCATAGGAATGCATTGGGAATGTCTGTGACCATGGTAGTTTCTGATGTGTGGGGAGTGCATGCTCGAGTTTGGTATGTGTGAACTCGTTTGATGGAATGCTACGTGATGAGGTATGTGGCAGGAGTGTGTCTAGCGTGTAAGTGCCACTTCTAGAAGTTGGCATAGTAGTATAAAATATGCCTGGCATGTGATCGGCTGGAGCTGGCTGGTGAGCCTGGCTCCAGGAGTCTGAAGGGGCCTGCCCCGGGGGTGAGTGTGAGATTAACATGCTGATGTGAGGGGAGGGGTTGCTCCTGGGTCCTGACTAGGGCTGGGCTTTCCCCACACAATGCTGGCTCCGGCCGCTGCGGTGCGACTGATGACCCTGCCCTGCCAGTGAATACAGTGAGGGGCTGAGCACATTCTGGGTGCTCCCAAACCAGCTGCGCCTGGTTTTCCCCCCACCTTGCACCTCTACATCAAAGGATTTTGCTATATAAAAAGGGGCTGTGTCCCCTTACAAGTTGTTCTTGTCTTGTTACTTGAAACCTACCAGGGGCATGCTGCTGCTGGGGCCCAGGGGAAGGCTTGCCTCCCTGGGCCCTGTCCAGCCCCTGGACCACTGCTGTCCTGGACTCTATCAGGACCTTGTTGCTGTTTGAGACCCGGGCGCCTGAGGAGCGCTTTGCCCTTTGACTTTGCTGAAACTCTGAATTTGCCCATAGCGCTGAGAGCACTTTATTTCCCTTCTGATGCCCAGGAACGCTTCCTTGTTCGGATAGCGCTTTGGAGCGCTTGGTTTTCCTACTAGCTCCGAGGGATCGCTTTGTGTCCACAACCGGTGCCCACCCGGCATTAACTAGCTTCCCCCGTTCATTGTGTGCCGAGAGTGCCTACCTCGCCTTATGTCTTATTTTGATTATCAAGGGAGCCTACCCCTCGTCGTCCCCCGGAGTTCACCGCTGCTGGCCCGGCACCCCTCGAGACGTCCTTCCCGGGCCGCGCTGGGATTGGCTGCGGGCCCAGGATTCCCCTTGTGACGTCGTTCCCAGGGCCACACCGTGATTGGCTGCCGGCCCGAGGAGAAGGAGGGGTCTGCCGGAGAGCGAGGAAGAAACAGGAGCAGCGGGAGGCAACTCCGCGCTCCTGCCTGGCCCGAGAGAAGCTGCCGCCCCCCCCCCCCCCCCCGGGGCACCGAGGAGCAAGAGAGAGCCCCGGGGAGCGAGAGGAGCGAGAGGAGGCCGCGACACTGCTGCCGGCGATGAGACCGGTGATGAGACCGGTGAGTGCAGTAAAGTGAGAGGAGGGGCGTCGGGCACAGTGCCGGTGCCCGCCCCTCCCCTCCAGAGCGAGACCCTGTGTGTCCTGAGGCCCGTGAGGCCCCCAGCAATGCCGAGTCCCCCGAGAGGGACTCCGCCCCCCAATGCCATTATTGCCTCAGGCCCGAGAGGCCTCCCCCGATGCTGAGTCCCCCGAGAGGGACTCCGCCTACCCCCCACATCACATCAGGAGCCCGGGAGGCTCCCCGGGCCCCTGTTGTTCCCGGGTCCCCCAGAAGGGACTCCAACGAGGGCCCCACATTGCTGCCAAGCCCACAAGAGGCTCTTTGCTCATTCTGCCCATATCGAGTCCCCCGGGAGGGACTCCACGAAGCCCTGCATTGGTCCCAAGCCCCGAGAGGCTCCCAGCGGCCATTTTCCCCCGAGCCCCGAGAGGCTCCCAGCGGCCATTTTCCCCCGAGGCCGAGAGGCTCCCAGCGGCCATTTTCCCCCGAGCCCTGAGAGGCTCCTCCGATGTTCCGAGCAACGAGAGGCTCCACTGTTGCCCGAGCCCTGAGAGGCTCCACCTTTGACCGTTGTCTCCCGAGCCCTGCGAGGCTCACAGCATCCCTTTATGTCTCGAGCCCTGAGAGACTCCTCCTTGGACCCTTTTGCTTCAGAGCCTGCGAGGCTCCTACGTTGGCCCCATCATATACAGCTGCCCAGCACTTTGTGGGCAGCTGCCACGTTTAGGTTCTTTCTTGGCTCCGGCCTAGAGAGAGTTCTGTGTTCTTACTAATGTGATTCCAGCTAATTATTCTATGTTGCACCATGGAAGGTGATGTATTGTGTCATGTGCCTTGTCTTTTCCCCGCTGAAGGTTCTATGCATCTTGTGTGAAGCTGAAGGTTCTATGCATCTTGTGTGAAGCTGAAGGTTCTATGCATCTTGTGTGAAGCTGAAGGTTGTTATACGGTCCCAATGTTAGTCTCCCAATTGCCTATTCCTGGCAGTGGTCCTCGGGCCCTGCCCTGTAAATATTCCCCTGTAGATTCTGCACGTGCCTGATGGCACCTTGTAAAGTGTGTATTCCTATATAATGTGTGTTTTCAATACAGAGGCTATTTTTACATAAACCTTGTGTGGAGTTCTTTTTGTGGGGGGCCCTGGATGTTGCTGCTGGTGGGTGCGTGCGCAAATACTTTACACTTCGCCTCCGAGATAGGCCTGACTGCTCGTGCCAAGCTACCCAGGGGGTGAGCAGGGGTTGTCCTGGCGGGTACCTTCCTTACCCTAGCGGGGGATGGTGGTTTCTGCCTGGCCTTGGCGCACGCCTTGGCCGGACAGGGATCCCATTTCCTACACACACGAATTCCTTTATGTCTTTCTTAATGTATCCCTGATGTAGTTTCCTTCCCTTTCCTCCCTATAGGCAATTGAGGCTATATGAATGTTAGGCATGTATATATGTGTCCTGATGATGATTCGTGAATTCTAATAGGAATCGAAACGCCGTCGACAAGTAGTTACACCTTATACAACAGTATATTTATTTTTTCTTTGAGTGTAAAGGTGTCTCTTAATGTTATGTACTACATTTTAATACTGTGATGACAACAGTGGAACAGAACTTGCAGTTTTTGCCTACAAGCCCTTTGTTTGTCTCTTTGTGTTCACTATTTGTCTGTAAAATTGGGTGCAGGCTTGTGCCCGTTCTTGTACAAATGTGAAAATGTTTTACCCCAACTTATGCATCAGTAAAAATTAGACCTCTCTCCGGCTGGACATGTCACCCTAATATAGCTACTCTTTGGTCTATATTCATTTGTAACTATTTTGTCCTTTGTAATGGGACCGTTGTTGTTTTGAAATATTATCTTGATCTAGGGCTACGAGTTGTTTTCTCTCTAGGCAAAGCTGGTGCCATGCTCTGGCCGCCCCCGTCCTCTGATGTAGCTGCTCAAGGTCTGAGACTCTCTGGGTGAGTTCCGCTCTCTTACGTTCCCTATTTTGATTTTGAGCCGAAGAGATCGCTATGAATTCCCCCCGGAGGACTGCCTTTAGGGCCGCCCACTGCTTAGCTAGGGAAGTGTCCGGAGTATCGTTGACGGAATGAAAATCTGTGATGGCTTTCTGGATTTGAGTCAGTACAGGTGGGAGCTGCAGCAGCGTGTCACGCAAGCGCCAGTGTCTGAGGGGGCGCGGTGAGCAAGGGAGGTGAAAATTGGCCAGGATAGGGTAATGATCCAAGAGAGAGGCCGTCCAAATATCAATGTTGGTGATATAGGTCAGGAGGGAGGAGGAGCCTATAAGATAGTCCAGGCGTGCATAGGTTGTGTGCACCCCTGAGTAAAAGGTGTAGCTACAAGTGCGGGGGTGGGAATGTCACCAAAGGTCAGATCATCCCAGCTCCTGAAGCAATGCTTGGCCTGAAGGCATGAAGACCCCGGCTTGGGTCGTCCTCTGGCAGGAGCGATGTAGGTCATTGTCAAAAACAACTTTGAGGTCCCCCCCAATCGGCAAATGCCTATCTGCGGCAGCAGCCGCCTCCCTTATAGCCTTGAGAAGGAACGTCATCTGCCCCTCGTTAGCTGCATAAATAGATCCTATGACAAAGGTTGTGTCCCCCAATAAAAACTGGTATGTCAGTAAGTGACCCCTGTGATCTGCTTATTTATTTATTTATTTATTTTTTCAATTTGTAGGGCGCAACAGCTACCCAAAAAGGGTTTCCCGGCGCCTGCTTGCTTCTGTAGCACCCTCCCCTAGAAAGATCTGGAGACTAGGATGGCCACCCCTGCTGATTTTGTGGTGTTGGAGGAGAACAACTGGATGGGGAATGCCCTAGCCTTCAATCTGCGATGATCTTTGGAGAGGAGGTGGGTCTCTTGGAGTAAGCATATGTCCGCCTTAGAATGCTCAAGGTAATGTAGTATAGCCCTGTGATTGATTGGGTTGTTCAGGCCACGCATGTTAAGGGTAAGGACTTTAAGAGAATTGTGCGCAATAAGAGACCTGGGATCGAGGAAAAACGCAATGCATGGCGCTGGGCATGTTGTGCAGCCACTAACCTATTAAGGTGGAAGGGAACGTAAAGTGGCCGGCGGTATAGAACAGAACAGTTCGTTAAGGGCACCCAGGGGAGGTGGACGAGGAAACCCAAACCCAACATAAAAAAAAAACCCAGACAGTTCCAGTAGCACTAATGTCTCATCCAACAACAAAAAGTTCAAAAATGCAGAAAAAGCCCAGTCTCTAGGGTATAGTCCACCAACCCGGAGGAGCCGGGCACTCGTTGAGTGAGGGCTCATAACGTGACCAAGGGGAGAGGACCAGGTCTCCCCGCCATCCGCCAGAAATCAGAGTATCGCAGCAAGGGTACATAATGGCAAGTGTCTTACTCTGTGCCAGGTTTCGTTCTGTCCAGGGCATCGGCTGCGGAGGCGAGGGCCTCCTGTTGCCCCCTCACAACATCTGCCTTATTCGGCTTTCGGACTCACCGCCTCCAACTATGGTTATGCCATCCTGAGGGTGTGATCTCGGGCCCAGGGCTGCCGTTGTGCCTATCATCGTCCTCATCATCCGGCACCGTCCGGCCCAGCAGCTGACAGGACTCTGTGAGAGAGTGCATCTGGTGAAGCTTGCCATCAAAGCGGAAGATGAGACAGAATGGGTGCCCCCAGGAGTAGGTGATGTTGTGTTGTCTAAGGTGGTCCGTCAACCGGCGGAATTGCATGCAGCTCTTTAGGGTGACTAGGGCTAGGTCTTGGTACAGCACAGGAGAGTGACCTTGATAGGAGAGAGGGTGGAGGGTTCTCGCCTTTGTCAGAATGGCTTCCTTGGTTTTGAAGTCCTGCAGGCATACTAAAATGTCCGCCGGGGTGTTGTTGGGCGCCCTCGGGGGTCCGACTCTGTGTGCTCTATCTAAGACAATTTCCACATTCTGAGAAACAGCCACGATATGGCGGAAGAGGCCCTGTGTGAAGGCAAAGAGATCTTTGGTATCTTCTGTCATCTTTACCCCTGGGATCCGGATGTTGTGTCGACACTATCTGTTCTCGAGGTCCTCCACGTGCGTTTGGAGATCCAGCTATTGATCTTGGAGCCTCAGTATCTCCTGTTGGAGCATTATCACCTCCATCGTGGTGGAGTCGTGCTTGGTATCCAGCATTGCGACCCGCTCCCCCACCTCATCTACGTCTCTGCGTATTTCCCACATCTCAGCCTTCAGATCCGTCTTCACTGTCAGTATGTCAGCCCTGAGAGTGTTGAAGAGCGATTTTAGGAATGCCTTAGTGATAGGCTCCACTCCGGCCCAGCTCCACAGGTCCAGGTGTCGCAATGGGTGTTGTGCTCCCAATCTCCGGCTCCACGGGTTCCACGGGCCCTCGACTAGGAATGCGGCCCCCGCCGTGCAGCAGATGGCCGAGGCGGGCAGAGGCCGCGGTGTTGAGAGCTGGCCTCTGCGGTCTCCGTCACGGGCTGCCCCTGTTGTTAGGCTTCTGCCACGTTGGTAATGCAGCCGCTGGACTCGCATCTCTTCGGCCCGTATTTGGCTCCCGCTGCCAGTCATCAGTCCACCGACGGTAGGTAGGGACAGACGGGTCTCCGCCACCGATTTTGGCGCTTCCCAGCTGTCGTAGGAGCGACACATCCTGCCTCGCCACCATCTTGGCCACGCCTAAATATTTAAAGCCATGTAGTGCCACAAGAACTGTGCACCTAGAGTGCAGCCGCAGGATCCCTGATTCCAGTAGGAATATTAAGGACTTCTTCCAATTGATCTTCTATCCTGAATAATCTCTAAATATGGTAAAAATGTGTAGGATTCGTTCACTCGAGAAGGCTGATTACGTGTCCTACAGCAAAACGTCAACGTAGAGGGAGATTCTCTCATCCCTCTCCTGATCAACTGGAATTCCCCATATGAGAGGTCCTGGCGAACCCACGCACGTGTGAAGAGCATAGGAGACAAGGAGCATCCATGTCGGACGGCAAAGACTGTATTATTGACGCGCATTCACGCTAGAGGGGCCACATACAAGAGCTTAACAGCAGCGCCACTGGTTCAGCAAAGGAATCCCCTGTTGCATGTGGTACTCCATTAAGGTGCCGGGTGTGACATAAAGCCCGGTTGATCAGGATGAACCACTGTTGTAATTAATATCCGCAGGCAGATCGCCAGGGCTTACGCAAGGACCTTAGTGTCAAAATTAAGCAGGGAGAAAGGTCTATAAGACCCAAACTCAGTTGCTGGTTCGTCCTTTTTTGGGATGACCACCACCTCAGACATTCTTTGGTCCTCTAGGAGACACCCTTATTTTCAGGCAGTCTGAAACCTACTCTGGAGGTACTCCCTGAATTTATCCATCATGCTTGTATATAATTCTAACGGGAGCTCATTAGGCCCTGTTGCTTGTCCTGTTTTCAAGGTTCTTATTGTCTTATTTATTTAGTCTACTGTCAGGTCTTGCTCTAGTGCGTCTCTGTCCTCATTCGTTAGCATTGGCAGGGTCAGGTCTTTCAGGAAGTCTCTCCCAGTATTTCCGGCCCCTTAATGTCAGTGTCCTCAAGGATCAATGGCTTGAATTCATCCTATAGCACGCAAGCTGATTCAGCAGGCCGCCCGTTCTCCTTAAAATAGAAGTCTGCTCGATCTCTCATACGAGCTTTGTACGCCTGGTCTTTTAAACATCACGGATCAACCCTTGGGGGTAGGATGAAGTCCACAACCAGACCATCGAGTTGCACCTCCACCAGCGAATGGTCTGTGATTCCCACTGCTATGTGCGTAGCGGCTCTAAAATCATCTTTATGGACTGTCTGGGTGAAAAGATAGTGTAGGCATGCCAGACTACCATGTGCTGAGGACAGGTGCGTCCGGTTCTGATCCCCTCTTCCCCTCTAGGGGCATTTAGGAGTATCATGAATATAGTATAGGTGCAGTTCTGTCACTCCAGTCACCCCAATGCGTATATGCCCTGTCGTAAGCGTCTTACCCTTTCACAGGATGAGTCAGTCTTGTCTGGGTCTCTTTCCTGTTTCCCGACACTTGACTGGCACGCCCCAAGACTCGAGAGAGCAGTGACCCACCAGCAGGCTTTTGTGGAGTGCTTTTGTCCTGGATGTAGGGCTGCATTCAGTCAGAAATTTCAGCAGCTAAAAGCCCAACACGGGCTCTCCAGGAAGTCAGTAGATTCAGACCCTGTTGTGTTAGGAATTTGACAAGTGCAACCTTGAACGGGGCTGTTGGCAGCACACAATCGTCCTACTGGGCCTCAACAATCACGTTGTCGTAAAGTTTTATTTTCTGCCTTGAACTGTTGGGAGAGTATTGGCGGAGCGGGGTCCCTCAGACTAGCTGGTCCTGCTGGATGGCTTGCCGGCCCGCCCTACAGATAAAAGGGATGTGTCAGACCTTGCTTCTTCCAGGACAGCCTTGTCCTCCTGCTGGATAGTCAAACTCCCTTCCCTTTCTCACCAGACAGGCAGGCTTCTAGGCAGACTTCTGGGCTCTGCAGGACAGGTACACACCTTCTCCATTAAGTAATTCAGCCTGCAGGTGATGTCCCTTCAACTTGGATAAACTGTCAGGCTGACACCATCCCTGGTGTCACAGCAGGCACCTGAGTACTTTGCAGAGCACATTATTCCTTGGTAACAGAGGACTTTGAACTGGGGTATAAAAGAGGGTTAGATGGTCCCACTGTATACACAACTGGCAGGCAGGAGATGCGGTTTACTCTATCGCGGTTCACTCTGTCGCGGTTTACTCTGTCGCACTCTCACATTGCATTTATGCTACGCACACCAACACCCTAAACATGCACTTGATGTTAGCGCAAAGTCTGGGCACAGGTATAGAAATGGAGCATTCCATGAGTGTGTCAGTAGGACGCCACTCCACTGACCATGATGCAAAGATCTCTTCAGGCTATTGATCATTACAACAGGGTGCATTGCCACCACCGCTCTAGCTGTTAAACCCATGACAGTCCTCTGCCTTAAATATAGGCACACTTGGTGTGACCCTCCAGGTCACAAGACCGTTCCAAGACCTCTCATAGTCCCTTGTTAGAATTTGCACAGTACTGAAGTGGCAGAAAAATCTCATGCAATTGTTTTGTGGTAGATTTACCCCAGTAACGTGCAGTTACTAGTTTGGCGCCATGGACTGGGGAGTTGCCACGAGGAACAGATTCTCCTGCCTGTCAAACCACATGCCCATCACTATTTCATAGTGTTTTTCTTCTTTTATTTACCACTTGTTTTAAGCAGGTGGTAGATATATGCATGTGGTTGGTTGGGGGGATATGGGTGAAGCAGGGGAGGGAAGTGGAAAGCCTTTTCTAACAGAAGGAAGAATTGTGGGTTTCCGCCAGTTAGCACAAAATACAGGATATGTCTTGGCTGCTTCTGCTGCACCCAGAGTCTTGTGCGTCTTTTCAGTCTAATTTTTCTGTCTGGAAAAAAATGGTGTCTTGTTTTTCTACACCTGATACATCCAGGTGCAGAAAAACCTAACAACTGATTTTTTTGTTTTTTGTAAAACCTTTTTATTGATTTTTGTTAATGGAAATAATGTTCACAGTACATAATAATGCGGCAAAGGTGATACAATAGTACAGACATGCCCGTTAGATGTATACAATATTCCACAGGCCCGTGGAGTAGGGGCATGGGCCGCTTAGAACTGATGTAGCTTAAGCGCAAGGAGAATTTGGGGGAAAGAAACAGGGGGACTATTTGTGGGATGAGGGAACTTGGTAAAGAGAGCAGTGTCCCTGCGAAGGGAGGGAGAGAGAAAAGAGAAAGCCCCGGAGGGGAATTAACTAACTGGGGAGGAGGGGGGCGGGGGCAGAGGGATGTGACTGAGCCAAGGGAGCTGAGCAGGCGAATTGCACTGAGCGCATCTACGGAGTAAAAAAATCGTGGGGGGGAAGAGTGGGGTAGAACGGAGCGAAGGCCGGAGGGGTGGATTCGGAAATGGTGGGGGGGGGATGACGATTATTCCCTATGAGGGCATTGATGCTGTCCGGGGCGCGGGCGTGTTGGGATGGGCTTGGGGTATCACGCTGGTGATCTGACAGAGACTGGTGGGATAGGGTGGCCCATTCTAGGGAGATAGGACGCTTGCGGTGACCTTTAGCTTCCTCCTCCCTTAGGGCATCCTCTTCCGCTGCAGCCCACTTTCTCACCGCGCCCGCCCACGTCTCTAGTGAGGGTCCAGCTGGCGCACGCCATTGCATGGCTATGTTCCTTTTGGTAGAAGCAAGGATAGCGCAGCATATCTGAACTGCACCTTGAGTGTTTTTTGGCCTGCGGAATGTCCCCAGGGTGACTGCCTCCCAGGAATGCAGGTCGGTGAGGTCTGTGAGGGTGCTAATGGAGTCAAGTATGGCTGACCAGTAGGGCAGAAGGGTTGGGCAGTCCCAGAACATATGGTGGAAGTGTGCGTCCCGGGAGTTACATCTGGGGCATAAGAACTGAGTGTCAGGATAGAAACGCTGGAGGCGCGCCGGGGTCTGGTAAGCCCTATGTAAAATGTAGTATTGTATGTTTTTGAACCGCGCGTTTCTCTACACCTTCTTTGGGAATTCCAGCGCTCTGTCCCACTCCCGGTCATGTAATTGGCTCCCAATCTCGTCCTCCCACACCGTCCTAAGAGTGAGAAGCGGCTTGTGTGTAAGTTCCCGGATGGAATTGTACAACCAAGTGACTAGGTGTCTTCCGCTCCCCATGTAGTGGATAGTGTGTATTACGGGGTGTGTCGCGGGCTCACTGACCGTTAAATCACCATGTGGGCGATAGCCGTCGATGAGTTGGGGATGTGTCAGGAACTGCCTTGGGGGGAAGCCAAGGTCCTCCATAAGTTGTGCGAACGGGCGAAGCTGGCCCTCCTCAAATAGTGCCTCCGCCTCCGTGGCCTCCGAGTCCGTCCATGTGCCTACCATGGCGCTCGTAAAGTAGGAGATGCCCCGTGGCCACCCCGCTAGTGGCAGCCGTGGGGGGTAGCAAGTGGTCCTCGTTGCCATGCGGTGAATTTGCAACATACATTGGCGGGCCACAGACACCTGCAAGGGGTAGGTCCGGCAGGGTTTGATGCCAGGGTGCAGCAGCCGACAGAGTTCCGGGATGGGGCCGTGCGCTGTATGAGTCTCCCCAGAATGTCTTCCCGCCGTCCAATACGAGAGCCACTGAAGTTGCGCTGCTAGGAAGTACGATTCGAAGTCTGGGGCACCCAGGCCCCCCTGTGTGGTGGATAGTCGAAGTTTGGCGAGGGCTATTCTATGCCGACCATTTCCCCGTATAAGGGTGCGGAGCAGCAAGTCCAGTTCGTGGAAAAAACGTCTGAGGCACGACCGGGAGGTTGGTGAAATAATACAGTAAGCGAGGGACAATGATCATTTTTGCCAGGGCTACTCGACCGATGGGGGCTAGTGGGAGGTGTTTCCAGAAGCCCACCGAGGCGCGGATGCCAGCGAGAACCTTGCCATGATTGCCCTCAAAGATGTCGGCGGGTGAACGATACAGGCGAATCCCCAGATAACGGGGGTAAACAACCTAACAACTGATAATCAGGTGGAATAAAATTAACACATGAAAGTACACCTTAATTTCATTGCCCTTGATTCATACTGTGGACCATAGTTGAGGGATAGGTCTAGGCATAGTCCTTGCAACATACAATAGATTTGCGTGCGGCAGAGGCCAGAACTCAAAAGTCAGGATACCAGAATCAAGTAGTTGGTAACTCAGGGCAGGGGAAAACACCTGTTGTCCGTGGAGAGGAAATTCCCATTTCAAAAATCTACATTAAAAATTAATTAATAGTATCCTTTTTTAAATATCTGTTTGGTGCCAGTCCATATGACTTTAATTTCTGCTTTGGGATTCTATGTTACAAGTCCATAGGGTACATGTATCCTTTGTGAGCATAATAAAATGTTGGAATTTCTACAAATCCTCACTCCTACGTCCAAGTACTCTCAGGCTACCATTCTACACTCTGCTCTGTCTGAAGAACAGGTCAACATTTTCAAAATTCTGCAATTCTGCATTGATATGGCTTGTAAATTATTTTTGGGGAAATTTACATGTATTATGTATTAACTATTTAATTTTAATACTATAGGTGATTGAAATTACGGACGAAGAAAGCAAGATTTAACACCAGGCAACTGAATGTTAGTGCCATAAGAAGGATTATTTTGAAAAACTGAAGGACATCTAGCATTCTAAGTTTAAACAATTTCCAAAATCTAGGTGTGGCGAGGAAGTGGGAGCTGAGGAAAGTACTATACCTGTAAGTGAAGTCTCTAATTTTGCATTTGATTAACCCAGAAACAAAGTCATATCTGTGCACACAGCATCAGAAATAATCCCAGAAAGACCAATCACAACATCCTCATCTGAAATATTATCAGAAAGACAAATTGCCGCAGCATGACAGAATAACGTTCATCTAAAGCACGCATGATCTAAAGCATCATGTAATTCCAGAGAGAAAGCACACACTGCATAAAAGAAAGATATAACTAAATGTTTCTTCTGCAAACCATCAAAGAAAAGACGCTGAAAGAAGGCTCCGAAGCTGACACGTTAACAACCAAAAGATTGGAAAATCACCTTTGTTCAACAACCGTTTTTAACCAGTTACACAAGTTTGAGACTATCTGCCTCGGGATATAACACCTCGACCCACTCTGCTGAAAACCTTAAAAATCCACCACTTTATTGTTTTCATGACAATCTCAGATTGTTTCCTTTTTAATGTGTACTGTTCTGAAATTCTATGTAAATCACCTAAACATTCTGTTGTGCAGGAGTGATATGTAAAAACTGATTAAATGAGCACTGTTGCGCTATAGCTAATGTAAATAAATCCTCATCTTCAGAACTACACCTTACACCAAACATAGAAAGGGTAAAATTAACTGATGTTCTTTGACTGGTGAGCCACAATAGTACTGTGCATGTTCTAATGTTCTCAGTTACTGCCATTATGTCAGTGCAAAAAGGTACGTCTCAGTTTAATCATTAAATATCAGACTAACACCGTATCCCTACATTGCTAAGAACCTATACCAATAGATTTGAGAAAAACTTCAGTCACAAAATAAGATGCTGCCGGAGAGGCTGTAACCAAAAGACTATTATCTTCTAGAAACATTTCGACAGGTGTTACAGGGCTGCATCCAGACATATTTTGCTCAATTCAAGTGTTAAGAAGATTACACACAATTTCTTTTAGAGATAAATACTGTACATTATCTAAACAAGCCCGACTCTAAAATCGAGTTCACTCGTACCGTGGCATATAAGCAAGAGAAAACTAAATGTAACTCTAGGAATACACCTTATAAAAACACGTGCTGTGAGAACAAATTCAGTGTTCAAACCCGCCTCAATCAAAGCAAAATAACCCAAGTTGGGGAAATAAGTTACCTGTGCCAAAAAAAATTCAGCCATCAATCTCATCTCACTGAATTTGAGAGAATGCACACTGGGAAAAACCTCTCTCAGTGCTCTGAATGCCAAAAAAGTTTCAGCAGTAAATATTATCTCACTGAGCATATAAGAATCCACACTGGGGAAAAACCTTATCAGTGCTCTGAATGCCAAAAATGTTTCAGCCATAAATATAGTCTCACTGCACATGTGAGAATCCACACTGGGGAAAAGCATCAGTGCTCTGAATGCCCAAAAAGTTTCAGCTGTAAATCTCATCTCACTGAACATATGAGAATCCACACTGGGGAAAAACCTTATCAGTGCTCTGAATGCCAGGAAAGGTTTAGTATCAAAGCGCTTCTTTATCGACATGCATTAACCCACTGTGTGGAAAAACCTTACCAGTGCTCTGAATGCCAAAAAAGTTTCAGCTGTAAATCTAGTCTCACTGAACATATGAGAATCCACACTGGGAAAAACCTCTCTCAGTGCTCAGTGTGCCCAAAAAGTTTCAGCAGTAAATCTTATCTCACTGAGCATATGAGAATCCACACTGGGATAAACCTCTCTCAGTGCTCAGTGTGCCCAAAAAGTTTCAGCAGTAAATCGTATCTCACTGAGCATATGAGAATCCACACTGGGGAAAAACCTTATCAGTGCTCTGAATGCCAGAAAAGGTTTAGTATCAAACGGAGTCTATATAGACATGCATTAACCCACTCTGTGGAAAACCCTTATCAGTGCTCTGAATGCCCAAAACACTTCAAACTTAAATCACTTCTAACTGCACATTTGAGATACCACACTGGGGAAAAACCTTATCAGTGCTCTGAATGCCAGAAATGTTTCATTGACAGAAACAGGCTCACGGTGCATATAAAAACCCACACTGGGGAAAAACCTTATCAGTGCTCTGAATGCCCGAAATTTTTCTGTCACAAAGGAAGACTCACTAAACATACTAGGAACCACACTGGGGAAAAACCTTATCAGTGCATTGAATGTGACAAATGTTTTAGTGATAAAAACCGTCTCACTCATCATATAAGAACCCACACTGGGGAAAAACCTTATCAGTGCTCTGAATGCCAGAAATGTTTCAGTGAAAAACGCAGTCTCACTGAGCATATAAAAACCCACACTGGAGAAAAACCTTATCAGTGCTCTGAATGCCACAAGTGTTTCAGCCGTAAATCTGGTCTCACTGCACATGTGAGAATTCACACTGGGGGAGAAACACCAGTGCTCTTTATTTTTTGACCATTTCCGTCTGTATTTATCCATATTTATTTTTGGGGCATTTTTTCTGTATTTATCCACATTTATTTTTGCCACACGCAAAAAACGCCACTACAGCTAGTATTTTTCCGCATTTATTTAAATTGACAATGCACGCCAGTGTCGGGTTGTTATTGGGCAACGCAATACATTCATCTGAAAACGTTGCCATTGTAGTACAAGCACATGTGCATTTCAAGAGACTTTGCAGACATTGAGGCTCTTTCTGGTTTGTAACGTACCGGTTGCTACCTCATCTTGTATCTTGGTTACTGGTGTTACTTGCACAATTGTCACTTTTTCCTCATGTAACGTAACATTTGCTCTTGTAATGGTACTGTTCCTATTGTGAAGCGCTCTGACACCCTCGGGTAAAGTCTGCGCTATATAAAAACGGATAAATAAATAAATGCCTTGACAGGGGCCTAAACGCAACGAGAGAACTGCATCTCCTAAAATGGGAATTGCAGCCTGCAGTTCTGTTTCTCGAGAGGCCTAAGCCTAAGGTAGTACTTCTTCTCCCTGAGCCCACGCTGCCAGTCAACCGCCTGCATTGAATGGCTTACCAGTGGTAAATCGCCTAGATGCAGCTCAGTGCAGCCTGAACATGAATCATTCCCAGACAGCAGAGGACAAGGGGTTCTGAAAATGCTTCCCTTTATTCAAGTGCAGAGAAACCGACTGCTTCATCAATCAGGATTGTGTCTTTTTCAAGTCACGGCAAAGAACTACTAGTTGGAATTATGTGATTACATGGCTGCTTCACTTTCTGCATAGTTATGAATTTTGCCACATTATCCAAATAATCCATCATCGATACATGATCTGTTGATTCTAACAACATTTTTGTTTAAAGCACATTTCCCAGGCAATGGATGCAGATGAACCATAAGGTCACAAAGGGGGATCAGCTCCAGCTTCTGGTGATTAATGGAGCAATGAGGCATTAATTGAAGAAACTTGAAAAAAAGAAAGCTAAAGTGTGTCATTTGCTCGATATCGCTTCTGTGTAGGCTTGGTTTCTAAGCGCTGTTAATATATCTCACAAATCCTACCCATATCACGTTGATAGTTAAGTTGTGCCGTTTTAGGTTGTTTACAAAGGAACGTTTACTTTGTTTTTGCATCACAGTAACTAAGATGACTCTGTAAGGGGATGCGAACAGCTGGTGCTACGTGGGTGGGGGCAGGAGGGGCCGAGCCCGAGGCTGCAGAGGGCAGAGAGAGGCAGGAGCGGCTTTTAAGGGAATCGATCTGGATTCTGACAACATTTTTTTTAAAGCACATTTCCCAGGCAATAGATGCAGATGAAGCATAAGGTTTACAAAGGAACGTTTACTTTTTTGCATCACAGTAACTAAGATGACTCTGTAAGGGGATGCGAACAGCTGGTGCTGCGTGGGTGGGGGCGGGAGGGCAGGAGCCCGAGGCTGCAGAGAGCAGAGAGAGGCGGAAGCGGCTTTTAAGGGCACATACACGTACCTCCAAAGTGCAAATAGAAGGAGCTGGAGCTGGCGCAGGCTAACGGCAGAGGAGCTGGTGGTATTAGCACGCCTGCACTGTGATGCTTGTAAACAACCGGGATTGGCTCAGGGTCACTTGAAGACCCTGAGCCAATAGGTCAACAGTACGTCACTGAAAGGAATCCACGTCACTGGAAGGAATCCCCAGAATCTGAGCAGGGCACGGCAACTCTGAACAAAGGCGGCAGCGCTGCAAAATGTACTTTTTTTACTCGTATTTTTCCGCTTCTACATACAAATACAGACAAAGGAAAAAAATATTTCCGTCTGTATTTATATGTGTAAATACGGAAAACCGGGAGCCCTATACATAATATACAGCAGCAGGAAAACATAACAAACCAGTTACTTGCCTTCGGTAACGCTCTTTCTGGTGGATACTCCTTTACCTGGAGATTCCTTACCTTGTGAATATTCCCCACACACCAGAGTGGATCCTCAAACTTTAAAGCAGTCCTGCTGCACGCAGTAGGAGACATCATGCAGCTCAGTGTCGCCGTCATTCTGCTCCAGAAGTGACAAGCGTAGATGTATAAAAGCACTTCCCATGTGCACTGTGAACAACTACAGAGGTCTGAGTTCATTATCTCACAGGTCTGTATCACATATGCAGGCCCTGGGCAGATATTAATTCACCATTTTTATGAAGATTAGAATTCAGATGAGGCCTTTTCATTTCCAAAAATTCTAATTGTGTTCTCAGCATCAAGTGTATATATAAAACGTTGAGTGATGACTGCGCAGTGCTTAAGATGAAAGTGATTTGATGATAAAACAGTCCGATCCACATTTTGTAAAAAAGAAACAGGGGTGCAAATGCTTTTGCACAATACAAGTTATGCAAAGGCGATTCATAGAAGATATAATTTATATGAAATAGTCCCTGTATAGTCAATGTTTCAACCGTTCCATTTAATTACCATGGTCTCATCAGGATGGTAGATTGCCGCTTCCCCAATATGCTTCTCAACCATATTCAATACAACCGAGTAAGGATTCTTCTGTATCTCTGGGCAGCGTACCAGGGAGGAAGTCAAATTCAACTAAGCAGTTCCAGCGCCCGTTCGTCAGACCAAACAACTGCAGCCAGTGAATCCTCGGCTCGCTGTCAAACAAGTTCAAGTGTGACTCTTCCTGATGAAACCATCGTCATTGACTGTCTTGTCTATGAGAAGTTGCACCAGCCATCCTGTGATGGTGGGCAGGAAGACATTCACCACTAAGTGAAATGCTCGCAACTCCAACAGCTTGTTGTGGAGTTGGGTCTCTGCCGGTGACGAGGGTTCCCTAGTCTCTGTCTCCCATATATCCTTCCCATCCCAGAAGTGATACATCCGTCGCCACTGTTAAGTCTGGGTGGAATAGAGAGAGGGGTCTGCCACTGGCATAATCTAATTCACTGGAGTAAATGTTGGATTCTGCCTACAATAGGGTGAGTCAGTGTCTGGAGGGACACAAAGAGGTTTTGCAGCTGCACCAGTTGTAGCAACAGGTCCCTCAGTGGCATGATGTACCAGACTTTGCCTTTATGTGCCATGGCTTTGAAAGAACTGGGAGACCTGTTGGGTTTGCAGCAGGGTCTGGCGCTCGCAGTATTGAAAAACCCTACTGTAGCCAAAAGGGGACGAGATTTGTGATGAAATTGAGTGGCGGAGGCAGACAGACCCAAGGAATCTGCCTGGGGCTTAGTCCACTTTCTTGCTTAAAAGGCGAGAGCCATCGAATAGCTTGTTCATTAACTATGCTCGGGTATCTTTAGAGAACCATATAGACCCAATCATGGCAATGCACTGTAGTTCTACACTCATGCCAATCGCCTGACCCAAGCAATAGGCTATGTCCAAGTCACAACAGAGTACAAACTTTGCTGCAACACATCTATCCTGATTAGCTTGTGTTCCCCGGCAGAGTTTGGGCCACTGTTTCCCACAGGGCATGATTATATTTGGGAGCATTGTCATTGAGACCCTCCAGGATTTAGCGATGTGCAAAAAAAAATCGCCAGTTTTGTAACAAGTCTACATTTTTAATAAAAATTCCAGTGAATGCTACCTCGTCCTTGCATTGATCCAGCGCTTGCCAATGGGCCAATAAAAGGAGGAGTCTCAGCAGCAGGCAAGTGATGTGTTCTTTGTTTATTTACTCCTTACCGGCCTGCCTGCTGTTTTGCATTCACCTGGAGGGCTTCGGACTCCACCACCAGATAGTAGGACCTATCTGGCTACAGCTTGGACTCTTCTGCAGCCAGAGGAGAGAACAGACTGTACGTCGTAGAACGGGGTAAAAAGAATATCAGGTATGTTATACTGGCATGCTGAAGCAGTATGCATCTGTCGCCTCCACTCCTACAGCTTGCTCGTTCTTCCTTATCTTCGCCAAGGACTGTGGGTGCCCTAGGCTAGGAAATCGAAGGGGGCATGGACAAACCATCATGATGGTCCCTGGAGGGGGCAGTATATTAATGCAGGGGTCCAGCTCCCATGGGGGATGTGGTGGGACCGGGGACAAGGCAAGATTTAAATGCAGTGAAACGCCGGGCCCAGTGGGACAATATTTTTCTAAAGAGGCCCACCAAACGCGCCACTGCCCCGTCCACTGCTTTAAAACAACAACTGGTTGAGCCCTCTGGCCTTTCTTTGGCGGCTCCCACTCATCCCTTCTCATCCACTTTTATCTCACTAGTGTTTTGGTGCTGGAGGTCCAGTGTTTTCAGGATACAATTGTGAGTGTAGAGGCTAGTGTTTGGCAATAGGGACAATGGTTGGGTAGGGCTCACTTTGGGTGGGGGTGGCAGGATAGAGGGTAGTGATATGGCAGAAGCAGACAGTGTAGCCATGTAGTAGCTTTAAGGCAAGCAGAAAGGGCCAGTGTTTTGTGGGAATGGATGATGGCAGTGTTTTGGGGAAAGGGGCTAAGGTGGTGGGTGGGGTTGATGGCAGTGCTGTGGGGTAGGGTGGCATGGAAAAGGGCTAGGCTATTCTAACTCCTTTTTGTTCTTGTGTGCAGTCTTGGAGGGTAGATTCTGCTTGTTCTATAGCTCTTGAGCTATCTGATAACTACAATATACTCTTGCTGCTTCAAGGCTCAGGTCGGTCTGGGGTTCAGTACACTTCTGGGAAACTCAGAACCTTGTGGCCTGGATCCATATTTTTGAACTCCCTCTTGAAAAGGGTGTAAGTAACGTGTGCCCATCTCCCTTTCACAATTTGCATCATGCCTATCCTATCTATCCTAGACAATCGTTGCAAGTGTGAAAACTGTCACCCTTTTACAGGACTGGCCCAACGGATACTCTTTGTTTTGTAGCACATTTCTGTTTTTTTTTGCATTTCTCAAATTATTTGATTTTGGGGATATTAAGTGTTTACAACAGGGGCTCTTCAACCTTTTCTGAAGTGAGAGCTACTTCTGATCAGTAAAAGTCTTGAGCTACTCAAGGCTAATCATCTTGCACATTGTTACCAGTCAGTTTGTCAAGTATGGCCTTTTAGATTGAAGTCTAATGATCTGTCTGCGCCTTTCACGTCATGATACTCCTATGATCTCAAGAAATGTAAAAGAAAATGTAGGCAATTTTGGAGGAAGAGTTACAGCCTATTGTTCAACACAGTTAAATCGCTTTCATCCTTTGGTTATAAAAAGTTTGCAACTCCCAGCCAAAAAGCTGTGATGAACTATCCGAATTCTTTTTTCCTCAGTAAATAAAATATTCCTGGATGGATTTTAAGATACACCAGGTAATCTTCAGGGACAGATACAGTGGAGTAACGTACGGTGAATAAACTAACTTACCATTTCCTGGTAATGAATACATTCACCCCACTTTCTGAAGAGAAATTATCTAATCTTATCAGCACTATGAAATGTGGAGCACCTGCAGATTCTTGCCCTCCATCCGGTTTCAGCTACCATTTCTACTCATCTCACTTTGTTATTACAGTGGTGCTCAAGTCAGTCTTTTTTCCAGCTGCTTGGAAAAAGGCATCTAGTTTGCCACTTCTAAAGACTCTTCCCTCGATCAATCAGATGTAAAGAACTACAGATCCAAATTGGTCTTTCCTCTACCTGATGAAATTTTAGAAAAGGCCATGAATCAGGAGATCACCGCCTTCTTTGAAAATACGGACTGTCTGGATCCTGTTCAACATGGGTTTAGACCCTACTACTGTACAGAGTTGACCTTATCAGCAGTAACTGAAGAGATCAGATCCATTTTGGATAGAGGAGATTAATGCAGCCTTGATCCTATTGGATCTTTCAGCCACATTTGATATGGTTAACCATTTCTCTCTGGTAAGCCGTTTAGTAAGTATAAGCATCAACGGTACTGCTCTCAAACTGACCAGGTTGTTTTTGTCAAACAGAGGGCAATTGGTACCTTTGGAAGATTTTACCTCTGCCCCATTATCACTTCCTTGTGGGGTCTCGGGGATCTACAATACGTCTGACTTTGCCTAGTTCCTACAGCACTCCATTAATTGGACTAGCTCGATCCTGTTGCTTCTCTACATTCTTTTATACCCAAATAGTGGTATCGGTTACTGCAGAACCGGAAAAAGTGGCAAAAGATTTTAGAACGAGTAGGACTAGCATCGCTAATTGGATGCAGAAGAATTTCTTAAATTTTGGATGCAGAAAAAACAGAGTTAATGCTATTTGTTAAGGATTCCTCCTTCTGGAACACCTTTTGGTGGCCACAGTCTCGAGCCCCTTCCACTCCCAGTCCAGAAGGCTAGAAATTTGGGTAGTCGTCTTTGACTCAAAACTCACTTTTATTGATCACTCCAATCAGGTAACCTCTTCCTGTTTCCTTTTGTTAAAACATTCAAAGAAAATCTTGGCCTTCCTTCCCATGGAGCTTAGGGAAAGTGTTATCCTGGCTCTTGTCGTATCTAAAATGTATTATTGTATAGATCTTTATATGGGCTCCCAGTTGTCTTCTCAATAAGTTGCACAAGGTCCAAAATGTGGCAGCAAGAGTACTGAAGAATCTCCCCAAATTCTGCTCAGCCTTTGAAGCCATTTATGACCTCCATCGGCTGCCTATTAGGTAAAGAATTAAATTAAGAGCCTTATTCTGTGCCCATAAGGCACTGCATCAGGTTGGCCCTCGCTTCCTACAAGATGTTCAAATGATATGCCCCTTCTCATACTCTATGGTCCAGAAATACTAGGTATCTGTACCCAGAATAGAAAGTGTCCATTGGGAGGAAGACGTTTCTCCTACTCTACCTCCAGATGGTGGAACTCTGTACAAATATTTGAGTTCAGCCTAAACTATTGTAGTTCAGTAAGGAACTTAAGACTTCTTTTCAGCCCATAGTTTAATGTTCTCATCTAACTGCTAGGCAAATGTTTAGGTATTTTATATCCCGTACTGTCAGGTTTCAAATGACACTAGTGCCAAGATGTCTTTTTGGTAATCGTGCGCTTGATAAAAAAATTAACATTTACATTATCAGACTCTGCTAGCTGCAGCCTGATGATAATAATATAAAATAAACACAGCCTTCCCTTAACTTTAAAAGTAAAATATGACTTTCTTCTTCTTTAAAAATTAACTCACAGCTGTGAGATAATCCAGTGGTGTCTGGGAGCTACTGGTAGCTCGCGATCGACTGGTTGGAGACACCTGCTTTACATTTTATCAAATGCGGCCAAAAGCAATTCCAAATATTGCATTTTTTGTTATTTTGGGGGGAGGGACCTGTTGTGATTTTGAGCCCATACATTCATGTTTCATCCTTTTTACATCTTGAGTTCTTATGCGTCCACTGTATTCCTGTTTACACTATATTCCTTTTTTTGGTGTTTTTAAAAACCTTTTCTAAGAACGTGAATTGACGAGGTTTCATTTTTTTTCTCTCAGTTGATATGTTTTCACACTCCTTTGTGGATTTTTTGCAAACTGTTCAATTTTTTCCATTCTTTGGCACTACCAGTGTTGCATAGTGAATAGGTTTCAGTATTTACTTCCCTTTCTTGATGAGGGTGATTTTGGTATGAATTTGGACTTTCCTTACGCACTTTTAATCAGACTTTTTCCTAATCACTGTGGGTTACCATAAGGCAGACTTTGTATTTGAAATTCATCTTCCCCTTGTCACCTGATCTTATTCTGTTTTGTTTTCCTGACTGCAATGGACTTCTATGCACCTATATTTAAACCTGGTTTGTACAAATGTGCTTCAAACAGTTTTGGTTTCCCTTTCTTTGCAGGTGGTTGACCTTGCCCTTTTTTCATTTCTCTTTGTTCATGCAACCTCATTTGAAAGAATGTAATGTTTTCCATTGTGATTTCATTTCTGTTGCTTTTTGTTTTGTTGTTGCATATACTTTAGAGCAGCCTTGGTTGCTTTTTTAAATAAGTTTTACCAGCAAACACAAGGAGATGATCGACAGAGCGCTGAAACTTTTCAGACACTCACCCCCAGTCACAGATCTGAGAGATTTGATGGTAGCGTTGGACTTGCAGGACGCTTACTTTCACATCCCCGTCTTACCTGCCCACCGGCATTACCTTTTCAATGAGAATGACCCTGAGGCTGCTGGGCCTCATGGCCTCCTGCATCCTGCTGGTGCATCATGCCAGATGGCATAAACGGGCTCTGCAGTGGGGCCTGAAGTTCCAGTGGGAGCAGCACCAGGGGAATCATTCCGATGATATTCACATTTCAGAGGGGACTGCAAGTCAATTGCAGTGGTGGTTCACGAACCAGGATTGGGTCAACGGCAGATCCCTCTCCCTTCCCCAACCTGAGTTCACAATAGTGACGGATGCGTCACTCCTGGGATTGTGCAGCCATATGGGAAAGGCGGAGATCAGAGGCCTCTGGTCTCCGGCAAAGTCCAGGCACCACATCAACCTTCTGGAGCTCTGGGCGATTCGTCCTGCACTGAAGGCATTCCTTCCTTCTGTCAAAGGATGAGTGGTGCAGGTGTTCACGGACAACACCACCGCCATGTGGTACTGCAACAAACAGGGCAGAGTGGGGTTGTGGACTCTGTCAAGAGGCCCTACTCCTTTGGACATGGCTGGAACATCAGGGCATACCTCTGGTGGTTCAACACCTAGCAGGTTCCCTGAACGCCAGGCCGGACAAACTCCGCCGCCAGTGCATGATGGATCACGAATGGTGTCTTCACTCGAAGGTGGTGCAAGGTCTCTTTCTGCAGTGGGGGAGAGCCTTGGTTAGATCTATTCTCCACCAAAGAGAACGCGTAATGTCTGCAGTTCTACGTGTTGGAGTTTCCAAGGGGGCTCTTGTTCAGCACCGCTTTTCGTCACAGCCTCCTGTATGCCTTTCTGCCTGTACCACTTCTGCCAAAATTTCTGAAGAAGATCAAACGCGACCAGTCCCAAATCTTTCCTGTGGCTCCGGAATGGGCACGAAGAGTCTGGCATCCCGAGCTCTTAAGCATGGCCATCAATCCAATTGGTTTTTTTTTTCAAAAACATTTTTATTGCAGATGCACAGATACATGTAGAAGTACATTTCCGTAGTCACACAAACAGAAATCAGTGCTTACATAGGTAAGAAAAGAAAAAGGCCAGCAACCCCCCAATTCTCAACATTGCGAAAAACAGCAGTCAAAGCACCATCACATAAGGGTCACCTAGGCGGAGCCCCGCCTCAACCCAGAGGGTGGCCATAGTGTCCATCGGGGCATCTGCTTTTATCCTTTTGTTTATTAACTGTCCTCCGAACCCAAGTAGCAAAACCAACCCCCCCCCCTCTCCCTGAACACAACTAAACAATGCGAGGGAAAGTAAGAGCTCACCCATTGAGTTAACGTGAGTCCGGATAACCTTGAGAATAGTGCATTCAGTTTCCATCAGTCGCAGCCCTCCCTCTCCCGCCCCACATACAAGCCGCCCCAAGACTGTCAAATTATTGGCATACCCCCAGCGCACTGGGTCCCCTCCAAATCACGCCCGCCGCCCATCCCAGCATCCCCCCAAACCCCGGATCAGTACGTGGCCTCCCTACCCCGACCCACTCTCCAGCCCATGATACTGCCTCCATTTTGACCAAATCCTCTTGAACTTCTTGGGGCAGCCCCTAGATTTATATGTCACCCGCTCCGCCGCCATGTAGAGGTCCAACCCCCTCCTCCATTCCTCCATGGTAGGTACGGACTCCGCCCCCCAATACTTAGCAATGTCTCGTTTTGCGACCACCAGGGCCAAGGTTAGGATTGTTAGCAGGGGGGCGGGGGAGGTCTACATCGTTGGTCATTCCTAGTAGGGCCAGTTTCGGCTCCTGGACGAGTGGCACTGCCAGGACCTCCTGCAATTCGGTAAAGACAAGTGTCCAGTATGACTGAATTTTGCCACATTCCCACAGAATATGGAAGAAGCCCCCTCCCTCACGTAGGCAACGTAGGCACCTGTCATCTGATACCTTCCCCATCTTAAACAACCTGACCCTGTCAAAGTACGTCCTGTGGAGCACGTTGTACTGGATCAGGCGGAGTCGGGATTTAATGGCCACTTCCCTCGGGTGCATTAGGACTAGGTCCCAGTCGATCTCCTCCATACCACCCACGTCATGCTCCCACGCAGCCCTGAGTTTCGTCAGGTCCCCCAGCATGTTGTTTGTAAGTGTCTTATAAATAAGGGATACAGCCTTGTTGGGAATTTGCTCCTGCAGTAGCCTACCCTCCAGGGGTGCATACTCCGGAAGACCCTCTAATGATATCGCCTGAGCCCTCCACGCATGCCGTAATCGTACATATTTAAAGAACTGCGAGCGGTGGAGCCCAAATTCCGCCTGCAAGGCCTCGAACGACTTGAGCTCCCCCCTAGCGATGACATCACCCACCGTGGAGATCCCGATGTCATCCCACTGTTTAAAGCCGCGTAGTTTGCTCAGCTCCCGCAGCCATGCACAATGCCAGAGCGGAGTCTGCCGTGTGGGCTTCTGTTCCCAACCCATACGTTTCGTGGCCACTTTCCAGGCCCGGAGGGTGACAGTAGTGGCTGGGAGTAGGGGCGTCTTCCGCGGGCCACCGTATAGGTACGTAAGCAGGTGGGAGGGGGATAGCTTTGCTCGTTCCAGCACGTATGTGGGGTGGCACGCCGGGGCATGGAGCCAATCGTTGATAGGGGAGAGGTGCTCCGCCCAGTAATAGGCCTCCAGGTTCGGCAGGGAGATGCCCCCGCTATATTGGTGGTGTTGCAGGGTGGTGAGCGCCACGCGCGGCTGCTTACCCAGCCAAATGAAGGACCTAAGGTCAGCGTGTATTTTGCATAGGAGGTCTCCTGGGATGGGGTAGTACTCGTTCTGCAGGGCGTACAGGTATTTGGGCAGTATTACCATTTTGTACATCGCTGCTCTGCCCAGAAGGGTCAATGGCAGCTGGCGCCACCGTGCCATATCACTGGCAGAATTCTGCAGTATCCTGTCTACATTCCTAGAGCTGGACACTTCAGCGTCTAGCGTCATGAAGACCCCCAAGTATTAAAAGCCCTCCTAAGACACCACCAGTCTATCCGGGAGGGCGTCGACACCCGTAGCCCCCTTAGGGTCAAAAAGGACTGACTTGTGCCAATTTATGGCGTACCCGGAGTGGTCCCCATAACCATCTATCTCCCGGAAGAGCTCGGGCATGGTGGTGGGCGGGTCAGTGACATAGAGCAGTACATCATCGGCGTATAAGGACAGCTTTTCTTGCGAGTCATCGGCAGGTGTAACCTTGAAGCCGGTGACACTCGGGTTCTGTCTGACCCTAGCCGCCAGCACCTCGATTGTCAGGGTGAAGAGAAGAGGGGACAGGGGACATCCCTGTCTGGTGCCGCGCTGGATCTGGATTTCGCAGGAGAGTGTCCCGTTCACCCTCACCCGGGCCCTCGGGGTAGTGTAGAGCAGCTGTACCCAAGAACGGAACTTGGGGCCAAAACCAAACTTATACAGGGTGGCCTCAAGAAACGGCCAATGCACGGAGTCAAAGGCTTTTTCAGCATCTAGGGAAAGGAACCAGTGCGGCGGGTCCCTATCCCTCACCTCCTGCAGCCAGTTGTGGGTGCGACGGAGATTGAATTTCGTGGCCCTGTCTGGCAGGAAGCCCGTCTGGTCTAGATGAATCAGAGCAGGCAAAACCGCCCTAAGGCGGCGCGCCAGGATCGTAGCGAGGAGTTTCACCTCCGTGTTCAGCAGGGAGATCGGACGGTACGAGGCACAGTCCTCCCGCGGCTTGCCCTCCTTGTAAATGGGGATTATGGTGGCCAGGGTGAGGTCGGGGGGCAATCCCCCCTCTGCGTAGGACTCAAGGAAGAGGTTCCGCAAGTGCGGGGCCACTATGTCAGCCGTACTTTTAAAGAATTCCGGGGGGAATCCATTTGGCCCCGGGACCTTGCCCGGTTTCAACCCAGCAATGGCAGACTTCACTTCATCAAGAGAGATGTCAGCTTCCAGTAGTGGTATGTCCTCATCATCTACGCAGGGTAAGTCTACGTCTACCATATAGAGGAGTGAGTCATCACAGGAGCCTAGTTGCCGTGCCCTATAGAAGGCCTTGTAATATGTCGCAAATGCGTCTGCAATAAGTGGGTACGAGCGCACGACCTCCCCCTGCACATCCTTAACCTCACTCACCCACCTCGCCAACCTCTCCCTCCGACTAAGCCACGCTAATAGTTTACCAGATTTATCCCCCACATCGTAGAGACGATGGAGGGTGGCCAGGTTCTGTGTCCTCGCTTCATCCGACACCAATTCTCGGTATCGCCTCTGGGCATCTAACAGCCTGCGTAAGGTCGTCCTGCATTTGGTACGTAGGTGCTCCCTTTCCAGCTCAACAACTGTGCGCTCAACAGCCACAACCTCTTCCACTTGTTTCCTCCTCTCCTCCCCCAGTCTACCATTTATCCTATCTCTTAGCACCGGTTTCATCGCTTCCCAGAGGGTCACCGCCGAGTCCACCGACCCCTCGTTTTCAGGCATGTACACACGTGCATCCGCCCTAACGCCTGTAAGAACCGATTTGTTCGCCAGATCCCATGCGGTGAGTCGCCATGCGGCCTCCCTCCCGCCTCCAGGCCGGCCCATTGAAAGCAACAGGGGCGAGTGGTCCGACAGACCCCTCGCCAAATATGTCGCCGTGTCCTCTGCAGCGAACGTCTGTCGCGGCATAAATATATAGTCCAGCCTGGAGAACACTTTGTGGGCCGCCGAGTAAAAGGAATAGGCCTCAGTCTGCGGGTGGAGCGACCTCCAAACATCACACAGGCCCATTTCAGACATCAGTTGGGCCAGGGGAGTCTGAGTGTCACGGGTATGAACTACTCCGGATCTATCCAATGCCCTGTCCATCACGTCATTAAAATCGCCCCCCACTAACTGTACGGTGTCTGGGGTGTCCAAAAGTATGGATGCAAGGAGCTTCAGCGCATTCGTCTGCAATTTGGGTGGAGCGTACACTGAAACCAATGTGTAGGTGCGCCTTCGCCATGTCCCCTGTATCCCCACGCATGTTCCTAAAGGGTCACCCCATGTGCGTGTGATGTGAAAGGGGAAAGTATTTTTGACCACAATCGCTACACCCCGTGAATCAGATGTGTACCCTGCATGGCCGAGCACCTTGTATCTCCCTCTCGCTATGAACGGACAGGCAGTGCCCCGCAAGTGGGTCTCTTGCAGGAAGATGACGTCTGGGCCCAGTCTCTTCAGAAAATTGTTCACCAATCCCCGCTTGATCTTATTCCCCAGACCGTTTACATTCCAGGTCAGGACCTTCAGCTTGTCAGCGGTCATGTACACAGCAATAGGACAAGTGCACCCCAGGACGCGGGGCTAAGTTGGCGGGCATACATTTACAATGATGGAACCACATAATTCTCCAGATTTCGAGGCAAGACTCCCCCCGCAACCCTTCCATGAACAACCAAACAACGCAAACAAGCCCCACCCCCCCCACCCCCACCCCACCTGCGCTACCCGGCCATCCCGCCCGTACAACCATCGACGGTTCAGAATACCAGGGAGCAAGGTCTGTCGCGCACCCTCCAAACAAACCCACCTAGGAGATACCTAGCTGTCCAGAGTCACGTATCAGTGTGGAGTGCTTCCACCCCTCAGAACCAACAGAACAGTACCTGCGCGTCCCCGGCAGGGAACTGCCAAAACAGAATCTCAGGTCCTTAGCCCCTCAGGAATGCGAGTCTTGCGTTTCAGGGTCAGCGCCTTCCACGGTGTGCGGCCCACCCTGTTCCAGGTCGCGGATGGCCACGGCCCGGCCAGCGAGTGGAGGGACGGCTCCGTGCGGTCTTCCAAGTCTGACGCAGACACATCTTCTTCCTGGTCTGTGCCATTGCCAGACCCAGTCAGCAGACACAGGAATCTTGATCCCCTATCTGGGTCACGTGTCGCTGCATCATCAGCGTCTCCCGTTCTCCCACCAGCGGCACCCTGGCGCGATGGATACGGGGTCCGTTGAGATTTCCTGTCCGCTCGCTGGTGGCAGGAGCGTTGCGACCCACTGCGGTCGCGCCCGAAGTTGGCCGCCGCGAGCTCCTCCCGGATCCTACGACCCTCCTCTTCTGCCTCTCTCAGTAGGGGTCGTTCCTCCAGCCAGTGCCAGGCCTCCTCCGGTCGAGCAAAGAAAAGCGACTTTCCCTTGTAGAGGACCTTGAGTTTGGCGGGAAAGAGAAGCATATACGATATGTTTAGGGTCCGCAGCTTAGCCTTTACAGTATCATAAGAGCGCCTCTGCTTCTGCACGTCCTGGCTATAATCAGGAAAGATCATAACAACCGTGTTCTCAAACTTAAGTTCCCCCATTTTCCGGGCCTCCCTCAGGATAAGGTCTCTGTCTGCGTAGTTTAGAAATCGAGCAATGATCGGGCGGGGTCTCGCCCCCTCCGGAGGCCTGGCCAGGAGCGCCCTGTGCGCTCTCTCGATCATAAAACAAGGAGAGAAGGGAGCCTGTGGAAACATGGCTTTGAGCCAGGAGCGGAGGAAGGCCGCCGTATCATTCTTTTCGATTCCTTCCCTCAGGCCCACAAAGCGCAGGTTGTTACGGCGGGCTCTGTTCTCCGCATCGTCCACCCGCCACAGCAGCTGCCTGTGGGAGGCCTGTAGTTCCGCCATATCTTTCTTGAGTGAGGAAACAGATTCCTCCGTCTCCGTGATCCTGGTCTCCGTTGCGCCCACGCGGTCCGACAGGTTCCGGAAGTCTTGGCGCAGCAGAAGGACTTCTGATCCCACCTCCCCGATCTTTGTTTCAAGGGCAGCTCTGGAGTCCTGAATATCAGTCCTGGAGGCCTGGATCGCCTCCAGGAGCATGGCGGTGTCTGCATGCGTGTCTCGAGCCCCTGCGGACACATCCTTGGGGGTCCGAGTGGTGGTGAAGTTCTCAATGGACCCCTGCCTGGTGGAGCGCGGCGCCGGGTCCCTCTTGCCCATATTGATCACCGGGGGGTCCCCAATGCCCGCAGTCAGGCAGCCGGGAGACCGGTGCAGTGTTGCCCCCGGGTCTGACCCCGGGTCTCGCCAAACTCCGCTTCGGCGCCCCCACTCACCACCACTTCCAGCGGTCGCGGACTGTCGCTCCGGCACCTTCCCCAGAGCCAGGCCTCCAGCGGGTCCCCGAGTGTCTCAGGGGGGAGGGGAAGGTAGAGAGAGGGAGTAAGTCCGTGTGCCACCAGGGGCCGGGAACCCCGTCCAGGGCTCCGTGTGCCCTCGGCGCCGAGGGGGGGGGGGGAAACAATCACCCAGCAGCCCCGCACAGGCCCCGGCGGGACGACGTTGTGCCCCAGCGCGAGCGCCTCTCTTCTGTCTGCCGGCGGCCGGCAACTCCAGTCCCCGGTCCCACAGGCCCCGATCCGCCTCAGCCCCCGAGGTCCGCCAGGGGGGGGCTCCCAGGCGCCGGTCGTAGGGTCAGGAGCAGCCGCACTCACGCAGGAGGGGGAGCGGTCCGTTCGTCGCCGCAGCAGCCCCGCAGTCACTTCAGCCCAGGATTCCAGCTCCGCCGGTCTCCGCCATCTTGGGCGCCACGGGTCCCGAGGGAGGCTTTCGAGCAGTTCGTCCCCACAACGACGGAAAGGCAAACCGGAAGGCTGTGCCTACGCCTCTCACCTCCGTCCACTCTTCAGCCGAGTTTTGTGCCGTTTTTCGGGCTAAAAGGCAGGTAGATCGCCGGATCATAGGCAGCTTTGCCGGGAGCGATGCCGAGGCACGTCTCACTCCGCCATGCAGCTAGCCACGCCCTCATCAATCCAATTGTTAACAGATTTCTGAAGTGCATTACTCATCTCTTTCCTCGTTCTTCTTTCGTAATGCCCCAGTGGGACTTGAATCTTGTCCTCACTTATCTTATGCGTGCTCCCTTTGAGCCCCTACATAATTGTCCTCTTCGCCTCCTTTGAAGAATACTTTTTTGCTTGCCATCACCTCTGCTGCAGTGTGAGTGAGCTTCAGGCTTATCTTCCAGACCTCCCTTTCTTGCTGTCCATCTGGACAAAGTAGTCCTCCGTACTAAGCCTTCTTTTCTGCCCAAAGTGATTACTTCTTTCCACATATTTCAGACCATCACATTGCCCACCTTCTACCTCTTTCCACATAGGTCAGACCATCACATTGCCCACCTTCTTCCCGCCTCTGCACCCTTCCAAAGAGGAGGGGAGATTCCACTGGCTGGACCCAAAACGTGTGCTATCTTTCTACCTTGACTGCACTAAAGACTTCCGAGTGGACGATCAACTCTTTGCGGATTATGTGGGTTTTGAGAAAGGTCGGGCAGTGCACAAAGGTACCATCTCTCAATGGGTCGTCCTATGCATTAAGATCTGTTATTCTTTGGCTGAAAATCAACCTCCAGTAGGACTGCGCACCCACTCTACCAGGGCGACGGCAGCCACTACTGCTTTGGGACGTGGAGATCTGCTGATTGATATCTGTCACACAGCCAAGTGGGTATTCCTGCACATGTTTATTTATTTTATTTTATTTATTTTATTTTATACAACTTGCTGAGCTCTCGAATACCCAGAGGTGTCTTGGCGCTGGACAGAAGATCGGATGAGTTAGGGTTCGAGTGCATTAAACTGGGTCTATTGGTTGAATAACCATGTTTGTAGTTGTTTCCTGAAGGAAATAAATTAAGAATTGTTCTTGAGATGGCAGGGAAGGGTGTTCCATAGTTTGGCCGTAGCTATTGCGAAGAATCTGTCTCCCCATGTAGCTTTCCTGGTTTTGGCTACCTCCAGAAGATTGGCATTGGCAGATCTCAGAGTGCGGAGTGGTCGGTAGGGACAGAGGGAGTGTTTTAGGAAAAACTGGCCTTTCTCGTGAATGCTTTTGAAGGCTATGCACAGAGCCTTGAATTTGATTCTTTGCCTCACAGGCAACCAGTGAAGTTTACGGATGCTATTAGAAATGGGTTTGAACTTAGGTGTTCCTGTAACAAGTCTGGCGGCCGCATTCTGAACCAGCTGGAGCTTGTTCAACACCTGTTCTTGGGCATTGAGCATGAGGGCGTTGCAATAGTCAACTCGGGACATTAAAAGAGTTGAAATCAAGGTATTTATAGTGTTCGAGGGGAGGTAAGGTTGCAGTTTTTTGATCATTTTTAACATATAGAACGAAGCAGAAACTATGGAGTTGGCTTGGTGTATGTAGGAAAGTTTGTTGTCGAAAATCACGCCCAGGTTCCTAACCTTGGTGACTGGTATAGGTGGGGGTCCAAGGTCTTGGGGCCACCAGGTAGGGGACCAGCTAGGAGTGAATTTGCCGAATACCATGACTTCGGTTTTGTCCGAATTGAGCTTTAGACAGTTTATGTTCATCCAGTTGCTAATGGCAAGCATTCCCCTTTGGAAGTTGGTGGCAACTTCCAGTCCATTGTAATGTATTTGCATTTATATAATGCTTACTACCCCTGACGAACATTGAAGCGCATTTTCAGCGAGCAGCACCCTACTCCAGGATCCAAAATGATTAGTTGTTAATTAGTATAGGGAAATATAAAATGTATTTGAGAGCTGGACATGTTGGTCTCTTAGTTGGGAAAAATGTGAGAAAACCTTTTGTCTTGTGACTGCACTGTATTGTTGACACAGGCGAAAGGGCAAACAAGGCGCATTGATTGTATAACCCCCACCTGACAGACCCGAACCTCCTGCAGGGGAAACATGCCACTTCATTTAATAGCTGTCAGACGCTTTACTATGTAAGCAGACTGGTTGTTTACAGCTGCGCCCACGTTGGGGCACCACATGTTTTTTCCAGCATAATCTGGTGTACCCCCTATGTGGGATGATAGCACCCACTGAAAACTGCACCGTTGTGTAGTCTGGGACAGTGCACCTTCCATGTAATTCTGAACTGGGCCTTTAAATACAGTACTATTTTGTGTGCCTATTTAATTCAGGTATACAAAGAATGTGGTACTATTTGTATACTAGGGTAGGACAAGGAAGATGGCATTTCTATGGTGGCAGAAATGTTTTTGTCAAAGTGCTTTATGCCCTAAACACTCTCCCGTACCCTGAACATAATGAGATTATGTAGAATATACCTCTGCGTGCCTAATGCTGCCATTTGCACTTCAAGACCAGTGATTAATGTGGCTTTATCAAGTTCAAAGCCATTAGGCGTTTCCGACCTGTCTGATACTTGCATATGGAAAAGATGGGTCATTTGAACCTAAAGATAGATAAACATATTCATAGGTCACGATTTATGTCTGCATCCAAAATATAACTGTAAATTAGGAGAGGTGAGAAGTGAGAAGTTAAAAGGCAGCCGCTAATCGAGCTGCATTTGTACATAGGCCTCCCTATATTATGAGATCTATTCCTGCTTCAGTCTTTAATTGTAATGAATACTTTAATACCCAGGCATGAAATCATTGTCGAGCTGTTTAGATAATCCACCTGTCTCGCCACTTCTTCCCCACTGCATCCTTAACCAGTGGCCTAGCCAGTGTGCCCTGGGCCCCAAGGCAAGAAAGGAAATGTGACCTCTGCCGTTTATTTGGACTGTGGAAAACAGCAATAATCATTGTTCTGTGGGCCCCTCAGGCCTCTGTTTGAACTGTGACAAACAGCAGTTATCAGGGTTCAGTGGGCCTTTAAGGCATATGGGACCTGGTGCCACTGCACCTGCTGCACAAATGGGAAGCTAAGCCCCTGCCCTTAATAGCTTCTATTCGAGCCCCACTGGAGAACCGAAACAGCCAAGTACTGATCTGGTCATATCTGCAGGCATGCAGCCGCCTCTGCCTCTGAAGGGATTTAAGTCGCATGAAAGCAGCATGCGGGAAACAACCATTTTCTGAGGCAAAGTCAACCAACGCCTCGTCTGTTCCAACCTGAATCCATTTAAAACCAGGGACGAAAAACGGTTCATCGTCATCCCTTGCTTATCAGAAGGGTAAAACAGATTCATCTAGCATTACAGTGTACCACATAACAAATTGTGATTCTGTTTACAAATTAAAACTAGCATGCATATAGAAAGGGCAGCCTTTGGCCAAAATAGCCATTTTCCCTACCCATACTTTTAACACATCTTACACAAAAAATGCTAATAACGTTGTCATCCGGAAAAAATCATTAGCGCCTACTCATAAGCAAATGCCACCTAGAATTGTCTTTCACTTCAGGCTTTCAAAAGTAAATTGATTTAAAAGCAGTATTGAATTTTATGACTTTGTTTACTCTTACCAAAATTTAGAGCATCAATTTTATATGAGACACGATAGCAAAAAGGAGTTGTTTATATATATGAAACCTCCAGAAACGTTTGAATAACCAGTTATAAAGTCACGTCTAGCTTAGTTAGTTTATAGTCTTTTTTTTTTTTATAGAAATTATTTCACATTGTTACTGGAACTGCATGGCTAAACACTTATAAGGTCCCAAAGGCGAGACCTATTGGCTATGCCAATGCTTGTTATTGATTGAGTACATTGAGCAGCAGAACTTTTGATTAAGTCCTGAAGAATGCTGCAAACACCTCTTTGGAGGGTTAATAGGCTGAAACATGTTGACCACTTATTGACACTAACAGTGCGTATATATTTCTCCCACAGTGCCCTGTTTTTAATCCTGGCCCAGGGGCGTACAAATAATGGAAACCACATACCCGTTAGCAAGTTTTAACTTTCACTTTGCTGCCCCCACTACCCTGAGCTCATTATTGTGGTAATTAGTATACCTTTCTCTATAACAAACCATGCCTGAACTCCTTCCTCTCAGTGAGGGGGTTGTATCACAGTGCAAGGAGAGTCCCAATAAGGAAGCATGCCAACTATGGTGGGTGAGGGAAATCATCCTTTTAAAGGGATATTTCAACTTAGCTAGGTCTTCATTTGCAACAGTAATCCTCAGAGATCCAAGGGTTTCTTGTTTGTGGTTGAAATACATTTTTACCCCTTCATTGTTCGTTCAAGCACAGACCATTGCATGAAATACTGTGATCAATGTAGGGAAAATACTCTGTGCACTGAGAAAATGTGGTAAAATAACAGAAAGTTGATAATCGCATAGAAGAGAAGTCTGTTAATTCTAGCAGATTGTTGATGCCACAAGGTATAAGAAATTAGGGGATCTTTATCTGATATCTTTATCAGTAAATTATCTGAAATTATTGAACATAAACTTTTGCAATTATTATTTCTAAAGATAAAGGAAGTTCTATATTGGTCTTTTCTAAACTAACCCCAGTGCATATGACTACAATAACCAATTCTCTCAAATCAATATTGTGCTTGTTTAGTGAGAAAGCTAAATGATCTAGAGAGAAACCAGGAACGGTGCGTCAGTATTTTTCTTAGGAAGCTTCAAGTTAGAGAGTGAAAACACTTTTTAGAATGCCTCAAACATTGTGATAAAGATATTTCAATATGTTTGACAAAAAGAATAGGTGCATTTCATGACAATATTGAAATAACCGGAACAAATATTTACACAACATTATCAAAATATTAGAGACTAAATTTCAGCAATATAGGAAATACTGAGGTTCATGTGCTAATAATCCATGTGGTAAAAAGTGGTTGCATGTAGAGTCAGCACACTACTGTGTCTGTGATTGCTTTTAAATAAAGGCATTTTTTAATGAACCCTGTAGGAGAGTAGGGTCTGCTATCCTATGGTCACCCCAATTTTTGCTTTTTGCTTCACTGGTTTTCGACTTACTGAGGCTGTGGGCCTGCTAATCAGACCCCCAGCCTGCTGTTCTCTCTCTAAATTTATAAATACATGTGCTATAGGTACATACCACAATTGGAAATGGACTCCTTGTCAGCCCCTGTACCATGCACTATAGGTGCTCAGGGCATAGGTGCCACCAAGGCCTACCAGGGGCTGAAGCATAGCTTTTGCCACCCCTGGCTGGTTCTTAAATTGACACAACTGGCTAATCACTCAGCTGGGGCAAGTGGGTGTAATCACCCCTTGCTTAGATATAGTATACCTATATCTAAACCTATATCTGGACACATATATAGCCTGTCAAGTCAAGTCAAGTCAGATAATTTATATAGCGCACTACATACCCAGAGGGTCTCAAGGCGCTAAGGAGGGTAAGGAGGATTACTTGTCAAATATCCACGTTTTAAGTTGCTTTCTGAAAGCTAGGTGGTTCTGGGTAAGGCGAAGGTAAGTGGGGAGTGAGTTCCATGTTTTAGCAGCCAGGTAAGAGAAGGATCTGCCTCCCATGGTGGTCTTGTTGATGCGAGGTACAGTGGCGAGGGCTTGGCTGGAGGAACGTAGTTGGCGGGAGGGGGTGTAGAAGGACAGTCTTGAGTTGTGGCATTCTGGTCCGATGTCGTAGAGTGATTTGTGTGCGTGGGTTAGCAGTCGGAAAGTGATTCTCTTACTGACGGGTAGCCAGTGGAGGTCTTTCAGGTGACCAGAGATGTGTTCGTTGCGTGGGATGTCTAATATGATTCTGGCTGAGGCGTTTTGGATTCGTTGGAGTTTCTTTTGGAGTTTAGCGGTAGTGCCTGCGTAGAGGGTGTTTCCGTAGTCCAGTCGGCTCGTGACCAGAGCATGGGTGACTGTTTTCCTGGTATCTGTGGGGATCCAGCGAAATGTTTTTTTGAGCATGCGAAGGATGTTAAAGCAGGATGAGGATACGGCGCTGACTTGTCTGTTCATTGAAAGTGAAGAATCCAGGATAACGCCTAGGTTCCGTGCGTGGTCTGTCGGGATGGGTGCTTTTCCAAGGGCTTCCGGCCACCAAGAGTCGTCCCATGCAGAGGGGGATGTACCTAGGATGAGGACTTCTGTTTTGTCTGAGTTCAGTTTCAGACGGCTGTGTTTCATCCATTCAGCAACTTCTTTCATTCCTTCGTGTAGGTTAGTTTTGGCGGTGCTGGGGTCCTTGGTGAGAGAAAGGATCAGTTGAGTGTCATCCGCGTAAGAGATGATGTTGAGGTTGTGTTGACGGGCGATGGTCGCGAGGGGGCTCATGTATACGTTGAAGAGGGTGGGGCTGAGAGAGGATCCTTGTGGTACGCCACAGATGACTTCGGTGGCATCGGACTTGAATGGTGGAAGGCGGACTCTCTGGGTTCTTCCGGTGAGGAACGAGGTGATCCATTCAAGTGCTTTTCCATGAATTCCGATGTTGCTGAGGCGTTGTAACAGGGTGCTATGGCAGACTGTGTCGAATGCTGCGGAGAGGTCGAGGAGGATGAGGGCGACTGTATCTCCATTGTCCAGTAGAGATCGGATGTCGTCTGTTGCTGCGATGAGGGCGGTTTCAGTGCTGTGCTTGGCTCGGAAGCCGGATTGTGAGGAGTCGAGGGATTTGTTGGCTTCGAGGAAAGCGGCGAGCTGGTTGTTGACAGCTTTCTCGATTACTTTGGCCGGGAATGGAAGGAGCGAGATGGGGCGGTAATTTTTGAGTTCGGTGGGGTCCGCTGTGGGTTTTTTCAGAAGGGCGGTGAGTTCAGCGTGTTTCCAGTTTTCCGGAAAGGTGGCGGAGTTGAAGGAGCAGTTGATGACGTCTCGGAGGTGCGGTGCTATGACGGAGTCTGCTTTGTTGAAGATGTGGTGAGGGCATGGGTCTGTGGGGGATCCTGAGTGGATGGAGTTCATCAGGCGGATGGTGTCCTCAGTGGAGATTGGGTTCCAGTCGTTAAGGGTGATCGCGGGGGGAGAGTGTTCAGCGTGTGGTTGGGTGGGTTGGGCTCCGGGTTGGTTGTCGAAGCTGTTGTGGATGTCTGCAATCTTGTTGTGGAAGAATGAGGCTAGGGAGTCGCAGAGGGCTTGAGAGGGGGTGATGTCGTTGGAGTTGGCCGAGGGATTGGAAAACTCCTTGACGATGTTGAAAAGTTCCTTGATGTTGTGGGCGTTGTTGTCAAGTCGATCCTTGAAAGCTGTTTTCTTGGCCTTTCGGATTAGTTGGTGGTGAGTGCGGGTGGCGTTTTTGAAGGCGTCCTTGGTGCTGGTGGTTGGGTCTTTTTTCCAAGCTCTTTCAAGGGTGCGGCAGAGTTTCTTGGACTTCTTAAGATCATCGTTGAACCATGAGGCCTTCTTGTTGCCAGGTTTGCTTTGACGTTTTTTCAGTGGTGCTAAGGTGTCGGCGGTGTTGGATAACCATAGGGTGAAGTTGGCGGCGGCTAGGTTTGGGTCCGAGGAGTGGGCTGGGGTGTTTAGAAGGAGCGATGAGGAGATCTGGTCGGTGGTGATTTTGTTCCAGTTTCTTTGCAGAGTTGGTTGGAGGTGGTTGGTGGGTTTGGGCTTGTTGTAGGTGAAGTGAACGCAGCTGTGGTCAGTCCAGAGGAGATCCGTAGTGTGGCTGAAGGAGATAGGATTGCTGGAGGTGAAGATGGGGTCGAGTGTGTGACCTGCGATGTGGGTGGGGGAAGTGACCAGTTGTTTAAGTCCGAGGTTGGCGAGGTTGTCCAAGAGGGTGGTGGTGTTGCGGTCGTTGATCTTTTCAAGGTGAAAGTTGGGGTCTCCCAGAAGGATGTATTCTTTGGAGGGGAGCGCGTGTGGAGTGATGAAGTCCGGGATGTCTTCACTGAATTTAGCGCGGGGTCCTGGTGGTCTGTAGAGGAGGGTGCCTCTGAGTGTGGTTTTGGGGTCGATGTGGATCTGGAAGTGAAGGTGTTCGGAGTTGGCGAGGTTGGCGTCAGAGCTGGTTGAGATGCGGAGTGATTTCTTATGGACGATAGCGATTCCTCCTCCTGTGTGGCCGGTACGGTCCTTGCGTATGATCTTATAGTCTTCAGGGATGGCAATGGTGATGTCTGGTGCGGAGGAAACATTCATCCATGTTTCCGTTAGGAAGGCGATATCTGGGGAAATGGTGTCAAGTAGATTCCATAGGTCAATGGCGTGCCTGTGGACCGAACGGGTGTTTAGAAGGATGCATTGTAGGTGGTTGGGGTCGGGAGTCAGTGGTGTGGTCGTAGCGGAGATGTTGTCGGTGTCGCTAAATTTGCAGGAGTAGCAGGAGAAAGGTCCATGGGTTTGTCCAGGGGCGGCTTGGACGCAGTTGGGGGCGCGACCGGGGTTAAGGGCTAGGAGGGTGGCGGCATCGTAGGTAAGGCGGGGGGGGGTGGGAGGGATGGGGGCCAGGGGGACAGGCGCTGGGCGCGGTCCAGGCGCGGACGGGCGTAGACGGGCTTACCTTTGGCGCACCTTCGGCGCGGGTTGGGCGCGGTCGCTGCGCGTGAACGCTGCACGCTACAACTCCTGTCATATATGGTGGTGAGGGGGGAGGGGCGAGGGCGGGTCAGCTGGGAAGGCGGGAGCGGGGTGGAGACTAGGGCAGGGCGACCAACAACAACAACAACAAAATGGCCGGTGGCCTCGCAGGATCGATCAGCTGCACTTTACCTGCAGAAATCGATTGTGACCTCAGTAACACGCAGCGCAGAGCGGCAAGAGGAAATGTGATGCCAGGCAGGCAGCAGTGGCAGGGCAAGCAGCGGAGCGGCGCAGATTAATTAAATGAATGAAAATCGGTAATTGTAAATAGGCAATGGTATGCAGATTAGCGCGATGCAAATAGATCAGGCAGCAATGTAGTGGCGGCCAAAGCGAGCAGCGGAGCTGCGTAACGATACCCAGCAGGGAAGCAAGGTGAGTCAGGGAGCAGCGTAGGGAGTGTCCGAGTCCGCAGGAAGCAGAACGGTCACAGCGCGTTAGGGTCAGAGTGCGGAGGTAGAGCTTAGTGGGAGGGCGGGTCAGCTGGGAAGGCGGGAGCGGGGTGGAGACTAGGGCAGGGCGACCAACAACCACAACAACAAAATGGCCGGTGGCCTCGCAGGATCGATCAGCTGCACTTTACCTGCAGAAATCGATTGTGACCTCAGTAACACGCAGCGCAGAGCGGCAAGAGGAAATGTGATGCCAGGCAGGCAGCAGCGGCAGGGCAAGCAGCGGAGCGGCGCAGATTAATTAAATGAATGAAAATCGGTAATTGTAAATAGGCAATGGTATGCGGATTAGCGCGATGCAAATAGATCAGGCAGCAATGTAGTGGCGGCCAAAGCGAGCAGCGGAGCTGCGTAACGATACCCAGCAGGGAAGCAAGGTGAGTCAGGGAGCAGCGTAGGGAGCGTCCGAGTCCGCAGGAAGCAGAACGGTCACAGCGCGTTAGGGTCAGAGTGCGGAGGTAGAGCTTAGTGGGAGGGCGGGTCAGCTGGGAAGGCGGGAGCGGGGTGGAGACTAGGGCAGGGCGACCAACAACAACAAAATGGCCGGTGGCCTCGCAGGATCGATCAGCTGCACTTTACCTGCAGAAATCGATTGTGACCTCAGTAACACGCAGCGCAGAGTGGCAAGAGGAAATGTGATGCCAGGCAGGCAGCAGCGGCAGGGCAAGCAGCGGAGCGGCGCAGATTAATTAAATGAATGAAAATCGGTAATTGTAAATAGGCAATGGTATGCGGATTAGCGCAATGCAAATAGATCAGGCAGCAATGTAGTGGCGGCCAAAGCGAGCAGCGGAGCTGCGTAACGATACCCAGCAGGGAAGCAAGGTGAGTCAGGGAGCAGCGTAGGGAGCGTCCGAGTCCGCAGGAAGCAGAACGGTCTGTAAGCCACTCCTATGGAAGGCCTCATCAATCCTGGGGGCAGAGTGCGTGGTTTTATGTGAGATGGAGCTCTGGCATGAGCTGAGCCTGTCTGCAGCCGTCGGGAACAACTCCCTAAGCTGATCCGGGATAATGCCATACCATATACTCTTAAGCGCATTATAATCCTCGCGGTTATATAGCAACTTTGGTTTGGCTTTATCAAAACATGTCGTGTAAGGTGTCATACGAATTGGAATACTACCCCCTCGCCAGTTCTGGCGACGGGGGTAGCAGTCCACCCTTCTAGAGGGATAAGACATGTTACTTTACTGAAACGCGGTTGATTTAAAATGAGCCTCAGATCCACAAAATGGATGCCCCTGCCACAGACACGGGTCTGGCCTCCTGCTGTTGACCGAAACTCGGCAGATGGTGGCCTGGACAAAGGGTTTCCTGTCGCAGGGCGGTGTCAAACCACCCCAGACAGGAGATAGTGGATTGTAGTAGGGAGGTTTCAAAGAAACCAGACACTGCCTGGGGCGCACAAGGCTGCCCCTTGCATAATCCGGCCAAACCGGTTCTGGGGCCTTCCAGCCCCCGTCCCAGCGCGGCCTGGATCAAAGGAAAGGGGTGTAACCACCCCCTTCCTGGGTCCCACCCATAGGAGGGGACCTAGCAGGATGTCCAGCCCACCAGATTCGAATAAGAGTGGGAGCAGTGCCAATGCAACTCAGATCATCCTGAAGAAACGAATTCTGGACCCTTCGACATTCTACTCAACATAGAAGACTGAAGAATCTCCCTTGTGGTCAAGGAGTGACCACCCTGTGCAAACAGGCAACATCCAGCCCTCGACCCTTGCTTTGTTGCAGTTCCTGCCGGAACTCGAGCGACAGAGATCGACGAGATCAAGCTTGCCTGCCTTCTCCCTGCCCGATCCACAGTCCCTGCAGAGCTGAGACCAGTGGAGGCGACCGGAAGCGTGGGGCACGCCATCTTGAAAAGGCCACGAGACGCTGACCGTGCAGCCCACGAGTGACCCTCGAAGCTGTACACCGGGGTCTGAGAAGCCCCCACCCCGAGCTACACTTGCACCCAAGCTACCCCCTCCACACTCGACGAGTGCTGCGTGGGGCCCTTCTGCTTGTGTTGGCTCGACGCGTTGGCCCGGTCACTTGCCAGCTGGCTTGTGGCCCCTGTGCCGACGAAAACATGAATACGACTCGCTTTTCTGGTTGCTCCAGATCTGCACCAGCTCCTGTAAAAAGGAGCCCCCACTCTGACCCTCCTGGTTCGAGTGATAAGCAATCTCCCGGTTCCGCGTGGATTGCTTTTGCCAAGTGCTGTTTGCTGCAATCTCGAAGCCGACGGTGCTGATGGTGAGAGCCTACGTGGGACAGATCGTGACCCGCTCCTGGACGTCGCAGATGCCCCAGAGCCCACGTGACAGCGGAGAGAAGCCTATCGACAACTACCTGATTGCGCCCGACATTGCCTGGTTCCGTCCTGGTTCCACCCTGGTCACTGCTGAGTGACCCAGACTCTGTCCCCTCTGCTTTCAGGTACTTTTCCACTCCGATCCACCCTTGGATCACACCGGACACTTCTGCTTCATCCCGCCTGCAGCTGCAACAGCTTCAAGCACCAAGAGCCTGCGTGTCAAAACCCGACGCCACTTCGACCCTGTGCACCCACGGCCTGTGGGTGAGGTAACATTGCAACGCCGGTGTTCCCACACTGGTACACACCTCTAGGGTCTGTGTCTAAAGTTTGGTTCCTCTAGGTGCAGCGGAAGTATCTTTTAATTCACTTTATGTAACTTTTACGCACCATTGACATTACATTGGTGCAAGCCGCACTTTCCGTGCTGCTCCCGAATTCCGTGGGCTACTCCCGACTTCAGCATTGCTAGTCCTGACTGCTCCCAGCGATTCTCTAGGCCCTAGGCCTAACCACTGTACGATTGGTATCTCTTATACCACTTTCTTAATATATGGTTTGAGTGGCCCCCCGCCCTCATCCATAATTGTGCCAACTTTGTATGTTATACTGTGCTTTTGATTTAACGCTTGTGCCCCTTTCCTCATAAAGAGTACTGGGGAGTAATTTAGAAATAAATACATATATTTTATAATATATACTTGTGTGGTGTCCTTTCATTTGATTACAGGATTGTATGTGGTAAAACAGCTCGCTTAACACGACCTCTTAAGTTAAGCCTTTAAGGCTGCTTAGTCCATGCTACCTCTAGGATAGCTTGTCTAATAAGGTTGACTTACAACCAGACATCTTTGGGGTTTGTTTGGACTGATGCCCAGTGGTTCCAGAATTGGAAACACTACATATCAGGCCAACTTCTCACATTGGTGGCAGCAGTGGGATTTGAGCTTGCTGTTTGTTTTACCATTGCAATCTTTACATCAAATTGAAAGATCACATCAAGTACCTTAGGTACATATAAATCAAAAGCTTAGCATATTAAGTTCTACTGAACTTAGTAGTTGTAGATTAAAGGGATTAGCACACCCTGACTACAACTCACTAGCAAGGTACAGTAGGAAAACACTTAGTGTAGGTAAGTGCATCACTTACACCTCACTAGCAGTCATGTCTGATGCAGGTAGAGCCTCAGGCTCTGCTCCTGTAACAGTTGACCCTATAGGGGCAACATCCAGATATGACAACCTTAGCCACAAAGACCTGAGTGCCTTGTGCACAGCCAGGGGGCTAAAAAAGGGCAGAGGCCCTACCATTCCTTCCCTAATAGCTCTCCTAGAAAAGGATGACTTAGATAAGGTGAGTCAGGCTCCCTTAGAATCAGGTGAAGGGATAAACTCCCCTGAGAATGAGGATCTTCCAGATGAAGAAGGAGAGGAGGAGGAAGAGGAAGCGGAAGGCTCAGATGTAGATGAGCCTGAAGATCAGGATCAGAGGGTGACCCAGGTACAGGTTGCCAGGCTTAACCAGGCCAACCTAGACCTACATGAGAATGGAGAGGGCCAGCACCACTCCAGATCTCATAACCAAATTCTCCCAGGTAATAGGAGGGTGAGATCTCAATCAGGGGACTCTCATCTTTCTAGTGCCTCAAGAGAATCTGAGAGGGGGATGACTCCCTCCCAGAGGAAAGAGCATAGGGCCAGAATGAGGGCTGTCCAACTCCAGATAGAGAGGGAAGAGGTAGCCTTGGCTCAAGCTAAACTTGCTTTAGCAAGAGAGAGAAAATTGTGTGGCTTAGATGCCACTGGTGGCAGCAAAGTTCCTAAAGAAAAAGACAGGGCCTATGACAATAGAAACCTGACAAAAATTGTGCCCCCCTACAAGGAAGGGGATGACATCCACAAATGGATGACTGCTCTTGAGAGGGCCTGCATGGTACAGCAGGTCCCTGAGGATCAGTGGGCAGCAATTTTATGGTACTCCTTTTCTGAGAAAGGGAGGGACAGGCTCCTCACTGTTAGACCTGAGGATGCCAAAAACTACTCTGTTCTGAAGAGTGCTCTTATTGAAGGGTTTGGCCTAACCACTGAGCAATACAGGTTGTTGTTCAGAGACACCCAAAAAGCACAGACTCAGGACTGGACTGATTTTGTTGATTGTGCCACTAAGGCTCTGGAGGGTTGGCTGCAGGGAAGTAAAGTTTCAGACTATACAGGATTGTACAATCTTATGATGAGAGAGCAGATCCTTAATAACTGCCAGAACCAGCTGTTGCATCAATACCTTGTGGACTCTGATTTGACCTCTCCCCAAGAAATGGGAAAGAAGGCAGACAAATGGGTCAGAACAAGGATTAAGCAGAAAAACCAGAACCAAGGTGACCAGAAGAAAACAGACCAGAAGGGTGGGAATCAGAAAGATAAAGTAAAGGACCAGAAGTCTTCAGGCCCCCAAACTAGCAATAAGGAGGGGGGTTCCCAAAATGGAAACAAGAAAAAGAAGAATGATGGCCCAAAGAAACCTTGGTGTAATACCTGCAAATCAGTTTCACACTGGGGCAGTGAATGCACTAAGAAAGAACCAGTTCCTGCCACTGAAGCTCCTAAAGCAACTGCACCCCCTAGTACAGTCAGCAGTGGTAGTGCACAACCTAAGGGGATAGTAGGGTTAACCTTGGGTACTGAGGTGGAATCTGGCCTAGTCAGAATCCCCACACAGGCAGTTCTCCTATATGATGTGGACTTATCTTTGACCACTGCAGTAAGCCCCAGTAACCTGGGCAAATATAGGCAGACTCCCTTAATCAATGAGAAACTGGCTCAGGCCTACAGGGACACTTGTGCCAGTGTCACTATGGTGACACCAGACTTTGTGGACCCTGGTCAGATTGTACTAGGTGAAAGTTACCTAGTGACCAATGCAAGCAACTCCACTACTTCCCATAGTGTGGCTGTTGTGAACTTCTCATGGGGAGGGGTAGATGGCCTAAAGAAAGTTGTTGTAAGTGCAGACCTCCCAGTAGACTGTCTGTTAGGCAATGATCTTGAAAGCTCAGTTTGGTCAGAAGTGGAGTACAGGACCCATGCAGAAATGCTAGGGATTTCAGCTCATGTCCTTGCAGTGACAAGGTCTCAGGCTAAGAAGTGCCTTCCTGAACCAGTGGTGGATCTTGAAACAATAGACCAACCACAACCCAAGAGAAGGAGCAAGAGGGTTAAGGCTGTGCCTTCCCACTTGCCCCAGGTTGAGGATCAAGTTTCACAGGAAACTGATCCTGCAGTCCAAGAGGAGACTGTCTCAGAGGAGCTTGAACCTGACCAGGTTGAGTTTCTGGGGACAGGGGGACCCTCAAGGGCAGACCTGGGGCAGGCCCAATTAGATTGCCCTTCACTTGAACCCCTCAGACAGCAAGCTGCTGCTGAGGCTGCAGGGAATGCTCAAGGTACCCATAAAATTTATTGGGATGAAGGACTCCTTTATTCAGAGGCTAGAGACCCCAAGCCTGGCACAACCAGGAGGTTGGTTATACCTTTGAAGTTTAGGGGTTTCCTTCTTACCTTGGCCCATGATATTCCCCTTGCAGGACACTTAGGCCAGAACAAGACTTGGGACAGGCTTGTTCCACACTTTCACTGGCCTCACATGTCAGAAAATGTCAAGGAGTTTTGTCGCTCCTGTGTCACTTGCCAAGGCAGTGGTAAGTCAGGTGGCACAACAAAGGCCCCCCTGATACCACTACCTGTGGTGGGGGTACCCTTTGAAAGGGTTGGAATAGACATTGTGGGTCCCATGGATCCTCAAACAGCATCTGGGCACAGATTTATACTGGTGGTAGTGGATCATGCCACCAGGTACCCAGAGGCAATTCCCCTGAGGACCACCACAGCTCCTGTGGTGGCAAAAGCCCTCATTGCAGTTTTCTCAAGAGTGGGCTTTCCAAAGGAGGTTCTTTCAGACAGAGGTACTAACTTTATGTCTGGATACTTAAAAGCAATGTGGAAAGAGTGTGGAGTAAACTACAAGTTTACCACACCCTACCATCCACAGTGCAATGGGCTTGTGGAAAGGTTCAACAAGACCCTAAAGGGAATGATAAAAGGTTTACCAGAGAAGCTCAGGCGGAAATGGGACATCCTTTTACCCTGCTTGCTCTTTGCTTACAGAGAGGTCCCACAGAAGGGGGTTGGCTACAGCCCTTTTGAACTTTTGTTTGGCCACCCTGTGAGAGGTCCATTGAGTTTGGTGAAGGAAGGATGGGAGTTACCTCTCAAAAAGCCTAAACTAGACATTGTGGACTATGTACTTGGTCTCCGCTCCAGGATGGCTGAATACATGGAGAGAGCATCCAAAAACCTTGAGGCCAGTCAAGAATTACAGAAAGCTTGGCATGACCAAAAGGCTGTTCTGGTTGAGTTCCAGCCAGGACAGAAGGTGTGGGTGTTGGACCCAGTGGGGCCAGCAGCTCTCCAGGACAAATGGACTGGACCCTACCCTATCATGGAGAAAAAGGGAGAAGTCACCTATGTGGTTGACTTTGGCACCCCTAGGAGCCCCCACAGGGTGCTCCATGTAAACCGTTTGAAAGCATTTGTTGACAGGGAGGACATGAGTCTCCTCATGGCCACAGATGGGGAACAGGAGGAAGAGAGTGACCCTCTCCCAGACCTACTTTCCCAGAACCCTGATGATGGTTCAGTTGATGGAGTAGCCTTGGCAGGCAGCCTCACTGAGCAGCAGCAGGTGGACTGCAGACAGGTGTTGCAGGCCCACAGACATATGTTTTCACTCACACCCAGCCAGACTAACTGGTGCACCCATGAGGTGGACACTGGTGACAGTCTGCCTGTCAAGAATAAGATCTACAGGCAACCTGACCATGTCAGAGATTGTATAAAGGCTGAGGTGCAAAAGATGTTGGAGCTTGGAGTGATTGAGCCATCAGAGAGCCCATGGGCTAGCCCAGTGGTCCTTGTGCCAAAACCTCATACCAAAGATGGGAAGAGAGAAATGAGGTTTTGTGTGGACTACAGAGGTCTCAATGCTGTCACTAGGACAGATGCACATCCCATTCCAAGAGCAGATGAGCTCATTGATAAATTGGCTTCTGCCAAGTTTCTGAGCACATTTGATTTGACAGCTGGCTACTGGCAAATCAGACTAGCTGAAGAGTCAAAAGCCAAAACAGCATTCTCTACCCCTAGTGGACATTATCAATTTGTGGTAATGCCCTTTGGTTTGAAGAATGCACCTGCCACCTTCCAAAGGTTGGTGAATCAAGTCCTTGCTGGGTTGGATGACTTTTGTGCAGCATATCTAGATGATATTGCTGTCTTTAGCTCCACCTGGGAGGATCACCTGATCCACCTGAAGAAGGTTCTGGAGGCCCTGCAAAAGGCAGGCCTGACTATCAAGGCTACTAAGTGCCAGATAGGGCAGAGCAAGGTTGTGTACTTGGGCCACCTAGTAGGTGGGGGCCAAGTTCAACCCCTGGAGAGCAAGATCCAGACCATACAGGACTGGGCTCCTCCAACTACCCAGACACAAGTCAGAGCCTTCTTGGGCCTGACTGGGTATTACAGAAAATTTGTAAAGAACTATGGGTCCATTGTGACACCATTGAATGACTTGACATCCAAGAAGATGCCCAAAAAGGTTCAGTGGACAGTTAGCTGTCAAAAGGCATTTGATGACCTGAAGAAGGCCATGTGCTCTGCACCTATCCTGAAGAGTCCTGACTACTCCAAACAGTTCATTGTACAGACAGATGCTTCTGAGTTGGGGGTGGGAGCTGTGCTTTCACAACTTAATCAAGATGGTCAAGACCAGCCCATTGCTTTTATTAGCAGAAGGCTGACCCCCAGGGAGAAACGTTGGTCAGCTATTGAGAGGGAGCCCTTTGCTGTGGTTTGGGCCCTGAAGAAGTTGAGGCCATACTTGTTTGGTACTCACTTCCTAATTCAGACAGACCATAAGCCCCTCTTGTGGCTAAATCAGATGAAGGGTGAAAATCCCAAACTGCTCAGGTGGTCCATTTCCCTACAGGGGATGGACTTTACAGTGGAGCACCGCCCAGGGACTGACCATGGTAATGCAGATGGTCTCTCCCGGTACTTCCACTTAGAACATGAAGACTTATCTGGTCAAGGTTAAGTTTAATGTCCCTGCGTTTGGGGGGGGGGGGGTTGTGTAGGAGAGTAGGGTCTGCTATCCTATGGTCACCCCAATTTTTGCTTTTTGCTTCACTGGTTTTCGACTTACTGAGGCTGTGGGCCTGCTAATCAGACCCCCAGCCTGCTGTTCTCTCTCTAAATTTATAAATACATGTGCTATAGGTACATACCACAATTGGAAATGGACTCCTTGTCAGCCCCTGTACCATGCACTATAGGTGCTCAGGGCATAGGTGCCACCAAGGCCTACCAGGGGCTGAAGCATAGCTTTTGCCACCCCTGGCTGGTTCTTAAATTGACACAACTGGCTGATCACTCAGCTGGGGCAAGTGGGTGTAATCACCCCTTGCTTAGATATAGTATACCTATATCTAAACCTATATCTGGACACATATATAGCCTGTAAGCCACTCCTATGGAAGGCCTCATCAATCCTGGGGGCAGAGTGCGTGGTTATATGTGAGATGGAGCTCTGGCATGAGCTGAGCCTGTCTGCAGCCGTCGGGAACAACTCCCTAAGCTGATCCGGGATAATGCCATACCATATACTCTTAAGCGCATTATAATCCTCGCGGTTATATAGCAACTTTGGTTTGGCTTTATCAAAACATGTCGTGTAAGGTGTCATACGAATTGGAATACTACCCCCTCGCCAGTTCTGGCGACGGGGGTAGCATTCCACCCTTCTAGAGGGATAAGACATGTTCCTTTACTGAAACGCGGTTGATTTAAAATGAGCCTCAGATACACAAAATGGATGCCCCTGCCACAGACACGGGTCTGGCCTCCTGCTGCTGACCGAAACTCGGTAGATGGTGGCCTGGACAAAGGGTTTCCTGTCGCAGGGCGGTGTCAAACCACCCCAGACAGGAGATAGTGGATTGTAGTAGGGAGGTTTCAAAGAAACCAGACACTGCCTGGGGCGCACAAGGCTGCCCCTTGCATAATCCGGCCAAACCGGTTCTGGGGCCTTCCAGCCCCCGTCCCAGCGCGGCCTGGATCAAAGGAAAGGGGTGTAACCACCCCCTTCCTGGGTCCCACCCATAGGAGGGGACCTAGCAGGATGTCCAGCCCACCAGATTCGAATAAGAGTGGGAGCAGTGCCAATGCAACTCAGATCATCCTGAAGAAACGAATTCTGGACCCTTCGACATTCTACTCAACATAGAAGACTGAAGAATCTCCCTTGTGGTCAAGGAGTGACCACCCTGTGCAAACAGGCAACATCCAGCCCTCGACCCTTGCTTTGTTGCAGTTCCTGCCGGAACTCGAGCGACAGAGATCGACGAGATCAAGCTTGCCTGCCTTCTCCCTGCCCGATCCACAGTCCCTGCAGAGCTGAGACCAGTGGAGGCGACCGGAAGCGTGGGGCACGCCATCTTGAAAAGGCCACGAGACGCTGACCGTGCAGCCCACGAGTGACCCTCGAAGCTGTACACCGGGGTCTGAGAAGCCCCCACCCCGAGCTACACTTGCACCCAAGCTACCCCCTCCACACTCGACGAGTGCTGCGTGGGGCCCTTCTGCTTGTGTTGGCTCGACACGTTGGCCCGGTCACTTGCCAGCTGGCTTGTGGCCCCTGTGCCGACGAAAACTTGAATACGACTCGCTTTTCTGGTTGCTCCAGATCTGCACCAGCTCCTGTAAAAAGGAGCCCCCACTCTGACCCTCCTGGTTCGAGTGATAAGCAATCTCCCGGTTCCGCGTGGATTGCTTTTGCCAAGTGCTGTTTGCTGCAATCTCGAAGCCGACGGTGCTGACGGCGAGAGCCTACGTGGGACAGATCGTGACCCGCTCCTGGACGTCGCAGATGCCCCAGAGCCCACGTGACAGCGGAGAGAAGCCTATCGACAACTACCTGATTGCGCCCGACATTGCCTGGTTCCGTCCTGGTTCCACCCTGGTCACTGCTGAGTGACCCAGACTCTGTCCCCTCTGCTTTCAGGTACTTTTCCACTCCGATCCACCCTTGGATCACACCGGACACTTCTGCTTCATCCCGCCTGCAGCTGCAACAGCTTCAAGCACCAAGAGCCTGCGTGTCAAAACCCGACGCCACTTCGACCCTGTGCACCCACGGCCTGTGGGTGAGGTAACATTGCAACGCCGGTGTTCCCACACTGGTACACACCTCTAGGGTCTGTGTCTAAAGTTTGGTTCCTCTAGGTGCAGCGGAAGTATCTTTTAATTCACTTTATGTAACTTTTACGCACCATTGACATTACATTGGTGCAAGCCGCACTTTCCGTGCTGCTCCCGAATTCCGTGGGCTACTCCCGACTTCAGCATTGCTAGTCCTGACTGCTCCCAGCGATTCTCTAGGCCCTAGGCCTAACCACTGTACGATTGGTATCTCTTATACCACTTTCTTAATATATGGTTTGAGTGGCCCCCCGCCCTCATCCATAATTGTGCCAACTTTGAATGTTATACTGTGCTTTTGATTTAACGCTTGTGCCCCTTTCCTCATAAAGAGTACTGGGGAGTAATTTAGAAATAAATACATATATTTTTATAATATATACTTGTGTGGTGTCCTTTCATTTGATTACAGGATTGTATGTGGTAAAACAGCTCGCTTAACACGACCTCTTAAGTTAAGCCTTTAAGGCTGCTTAGTCCATGCTACCTCTAGGATAGCTTGTCTAATAAGGTTGACTTACAACCAGACATCTTTGGGGTTTGTTTGGACTGATGCCCAGTGGTTCCAGAATTGGAAACACTACATATAAGGCCAACTTCTCACAAACCCCATTTTAATTTCAGATTCACACATGTCCCCTTGGGTTACTACCTCCTGGTACTGTTTTTCAGCCCACATATCGTTTCGAAGCTTAATACATACCTTAAGTATGCATTAAATATTCAGAAGAGAAACTATTAACATTCCCCTTCCAAATTCTGAATTGTTAAATGGGCTTAGTATATTTCAAAAATGGGTTTAGCATTTGCAAACTCTGTGAATTATCGAACCAGTGGATTTTTTTATTTTTTAAAACCTTTTTTGTGCAGATAGTAGCATACAAATACGGGCCTCCAACCAATTAGGCTGGCCACGAAGCAATCTGGAAAGCACGTAAATCAATAAAGAGGTTTCACGGCAGTCACCCAGTATATTGCGGACCAGTAGTTCAATCGTAGAGGAGCTGAGTGTGACCACCGGACGCAGGATCAAAGAAGATTAATTTTATAATAGGAAATTATACCAGGATCAGTTACAGTTAAATCATCCGAGTGTCCACAGCGGGCCACGCATCGAGCAGCGAGACATTAAGGCATCAATAAAAACGGTCATCAGCAATAGTCTACAGCAATCAGAATAGAGATGCCATATTTCCAACCAGTACCCATCGTAGTCCGCCACGTACACACAGACCACCAAATTAACGTACTTTTACCTAACTGAGTAATCAGAATGGCAAAAGGAGTTACAGTCATTCTCCATACTGACCTAGAAGATAAGAAAGAGGGGAACAATAAAAAAGAAAGAAAAGAAGGAACGCCGTGCTTCTGTACGCGCCCCCACAGCGATAAGGGCGAGCAAAGTGACTGGGGACAACGTTATTGGGGGGTGGGGCGTTCAAGTCAGGATATCTGTGCAATCAATATCGTATAAAGGAAGAGAACCACCCCCCCCCCCCCCCCCCCCCACAAGCAATCACACCGTGGGAAACATGCGCAGCCACGGCGTCCTAAGAAAGGGACACAAAAGAGCCATAGAAACTAAAAAAAAAAACGATCAGAAAAAGACCCATACCCACCCACCCCACCCTGCACCCCTGCAGAAGGCTACAGCCTACCCCCCAGCAGCGTGCCTGTCGCCCTAAATAGGAAACCCAAAATATAGGAGAAGTTAGAGAGAGGGAAAGGAACCAAAAGAGACAAAAAAGGAAAAGGAACCAGAGGGAGAGAAGAGCCATCAATCGAATCATTACGCCCGTACCCCCCGCCATCACCCACATTAATGCAACATCAAAACGAAATCGACATAGTCTCGGGTATCATAAACCTTCGAAGGAATCGTCCATAGTATCATGGTTGAGGGCACTTCTCATCTCCATCCGCCCACCATCAGTCCTCCGGGTCCAGAACCGGCTCACCCCTGTCCTTTTTTAGCCATCGCTACCGCGCGTGGTAGAATAGTGGGCAGCAAACAAATCAAAGTGGTGAGGCCGTATGGTAGAAACAGGACAGACCATAGGAGCAAACCAGAGGACTCCAGCAACCAGCGGCCAAGCAAGAACTTTGCGCGGCAGTCTAGACGTTTCAGCAACGACAACGGGAACAACAAACAGTGTGGGTAAAATCTCACCGCCCAGGAAAGTAGAGTCGTCCCTGCAGGATAATAACGGGGTCTCGCCGGGGCAGTTCGAATCGGCAATCTACGTTGTTCCCCGAGCAGTCGAGCAGGAACGGGCCCCGACGCGGTGCCCACACCAGCGCCCGCCACGATCAGGGCGACTCCGGGATCCGGGGCCGCTGGTGTATAGTCTGAGCCGAGCCGCGTCCAAGAGGGGCGGCCCGACAGCAATGGCGGCCGTCCTTCTATCCAGCACAAGGGTGTTGAGGGCCAAGGTCGTGCGTAAAGTCTTTAAGGCATCAAGAACATCGCCAAGCATGGGCTCCCGCTCACATGACCAGACCCCCGTACACCTCAGTGGCACAAATTTGCTGCCCCGGTGCAGTCCGTGACTCAGGGCGCCGGCCGCCATCTTGCAGATCCAGCCGCGTCCCCGTGCGCCTCAACTCCTGGAGCGGGCTCTCAAGCAAGGCCACCACGGGAGCACCCTCGAGCTCCAGGAATGGCAATCTGGGTGCAGAAAGGAGAGCCACCAAAAGGGGGACCGCCAGCGCCACCGCCCCGCGGGCGCCACACGCCGACTCCGGGCGCAGGGCTTCAAGATGGCCGGACAAGGCAACAAAGGGGGGGAGCCTCCTACATGATCTTCCCCCGTCCATGGCGTGCTGCACCTCACCACGGGGCCCTCCGGCGGCTGGACCGGGCCCGATCCGTTGCCATCGGCATAACCGCACCACGGCCTCTCCCAGGCGACCTCTCCTCTCCACCGGGGGCCGCCGTCGACACCATCTCGCGGGCTGACCTCCACAGGCAAGTACCCGGTCTCTACGCCGCGGAGGCTCCGGACCAAGCAGGGGCGTAACTTCGGATCAGCCGCTCGCAGGAGCCCCCGGGACAGATGGTGAGTACAAGCTTTCCTTCGTCTTTCCGAGTCTTCCCGAGTATGTCGTCTCGGGGCAGGATACGTATCAGGATATATGAGTTGGGCAGGAAGGCTGGTGGAGCCGAGCTACAGTGCGGCCATCACGGTCGCGAGCTTGGCTCCTCCCCAGTGGATTTTTTTTAACAATAAACCCCTTGGTACATGAGTCCATTCTTCTCAATTCCCCCCAAATTAAGTTTGCTAATAATGTTAGTTGAATGATAACCTGTGCACATACCTATTTAGTGGCAGTGTTGCTTCAGATCAAATAAAAACTATCACAGATAACTCTTACACAATACTTAAAGACAGAATTTCTGACATCCAGCTTTAATGTTTTGTTAAATATATTTGCAAATGTTGTCACTTAAATAGGAACATAGCTAAAGCAGTCTCTGGACATAAAATAGGATGTAATCATAATCTTTAGATACATTTTCTGAGTTTCAGGAACTGTGTGTGTGTTTTCTGGGTTTAATCTAAACCACTATAATAAACACATTCAATCCTTTTAGATTTGATCTGTTTTTACTGGTTTCTATTGCAGACAATAATCTAGATTTAGACCAAGAATCAATTCCACCCATGGCTTTTAAACTCTATCAATGAGCTCTATTAGTGTTATTGCAACTAAAACTGTAATAGAACTGATCTGAGAGATGTACCTTCAAGTATTATGCTCAGTCAATTTATTGAACAAACTATGGAGTTAAAATCTGAATAGGTTATATCCACAAGCATTGCCTGACCACTGTATTTTATATCAATAGATTACTTATCAGCACATTTTCACTCATCTTCTATTTCTGGCGGACCACGTGCTGGGTCTGTTTGAACTCTTTTAAAATATGACATTTAAATGTCCAAAAGTTCAGGAATTCTAGTTTCAAGCCTGGTCAAACCTTATTGTATGGTACACCAAAAGCTGCCCTTCTGTTCCTACATTTTATTGTGCACAATGATTCAGAAATGGTATGTTTTTGCTTTCGGAGGTAAAATTCTAAACATATTTATTGTTGTTGCCATCCGAAAAATGATCACTAATTAAGAAGATAACAACAAGTGGTCCTGTGATACTTGCTGGAATGGGAAGTGTTTGATTAGAAGGTGGATTGAATTAAAGTTTAGGTGACAATTTCATAAAAATGTATGGATTTTGTATATATTTAAAATTTTTGATCTCCAAAAAGTCCTAAATCAATAAATTGAATTGAAATTCAAGTTTATCATTTGAATCCTATTGTTGGAAAAGATGTGATTTTGAACCCCATGAGGCGGTTCCTTTCCAGAAAGCATTCAGGTTGTAATCATGAGTCAAATAATGCTGAGGAGGTTAAAATATTCGAATTGAATTCAAATTACACATGAAATGTTCATTGTTCAATATATTTCTCGTAGTATTTTAGTGCGCATACTTTTTTGCTTAAGGAAAATAATTAGTATTGCTTGTTCTTTATGAATGTTTCTATTGTTGAACTTTAAAGATTACCCGTAATTATTAATTGTGCTCTACATAACTTTGCTGTGTTACAGTATTTTGATTTTTACGTACAACTTCTGTCTCTTATGTGTATAGAAATGTATGATTTGTCTTGCTTTAATAATCGGCTTATGCTTATTAGGTTTTATTATTCAATAAAATGTTTCAAACACAACAAATGGTAGTTGATATGTATTTACAACTGCAGCATTTTTATTGTATTGTAAATGAATCCCCTAGGGATTATTATCAACAAACTTTATTCGGTTTTATAAATGAAAACGATAAAAGTCATAACACAAGATAAAAATTCATGAATTACAGTACAGAAGTTAATCTCAGCTTGACCTGAGGCTAACAGCGACCAGTAAAAAGTTAAGCGTATGCAAAACAGTGTCATTAGAGAGTAGTTATAAAAAGATAAGAGATGGTCTCACCCACCTAAAACCCGCTTTTTTGAGAATGGGAATAATCAATAACTTTCTAGGGACAGCCTAAAAACTACAAATTATTATAAAGTGCATCATGTCCTGAGGATACTCACTGTTGCAGCCACAGGGCATGAGGCCCTGGCCTCTGTGGGAGCCACGAGGGTGTGCCAAGAGGTAATGGAAGAGGTTGAGCCGAAACCGGGTCAATAGAAAACGATCATGGATGCTTTTAAGCCCTAGAAGATAAGGTTCGTTGGTTGGTACAGTTTTTGACACAATGTACTTACGCACATTAGGTTAACACAACTCATTTTCCTCTCTATCACAGCGGCTCATTCTTAAAAACACTCTTTGACCAGAGAAAGGTCCCTCTTACATATGCGCTCACGGCTAGCAAATAGTTCCCACCTACCCTGGTAAGGCCAACTCTTATATACTGGAGCCAACGGATGCTTGAGACATGGTCAAGTGAAAGGCATTCCCGTAGGATGTCTTTGCGAAGTGTATTTTCTTGCCTAGCCCAAATATTAAGCCACAAAGCTAGGGGACGGAAAGTCAGTACATCTGAGAGGAAAGGCATACCCAACTCTTTGTGCACGGCATAAAATGGGGTCCTTGTGGGACTGAAAGGCCCATTGCAGTAAAGAGTTTTTAGCACTTTGCACTGCCCCTACCCCAATGTGGCCCAATATCTCACTCCCATAACAAACCTTTGAGATATATTTAGCTTCATATATCTTCAAAAGAGGCCCTATTAGCTTCCCTCCCACTCTGCTGGCAAAGTTAAAAACAGCTGCAAAAGCTTTCACTATATCACCTTTCTTCCAAGTAAGCAAAGGGCACCAACTCAAGAAATCGTCAAACACAACTCCCAAATAGGAAAAAACATTGGTCTTCGGTAGGCCTGGGTGGTAAATTCCGTCTCGCTCGCGGAATTTGCGGAATTTGGGTAATTTTGCGTTCCATGGAGAAGGCGAAATTGCCCAAAATTCTGCGTTCCGCGACTTCGCGAAATGTTTTGGTTGTTTGCGTTCTCAAAATGCATGTTCGTGAGATATTTACCCCCCTTGAGCACGCAAACAGCGATTGCGAACAGTAAAAAAGCATCGCGAACAAGCAATTCTGCGTTAGTGGAATTTCTGCGTGTTCGCGGAGATTTCGTACCGTTTCGCGGAGATTTGCGTAACGCGATTATGCAAAGTGAAAGTGTAATAACAGGAAAATAAGGATAACCCCATTCCTACAAAATAGCTGGTGTAGCACTATGCATATCAAGCAATAAATCAAAGAAAATTATCTAAATGTGATGCATATATAAAAGATACATTTGAACCATGCCAAAGGCAATAGGTAAAGGACACAATATCACAAAACAGTTAGCACCTAGTTTCTCACTGTATCACACTGTGGAACACATGTGTGCACCATCATATTTCTTTTTATCCCTCCATTGGCAAGACTGTTTTGCAGAAAACAGGAAAACTCTGAAATAGGTGAAAGATAAACAAGTGTATCAATAATAGAATAGCATAGCATACTAAAGGTAATATATGTATATGAATAATTTCATTCATGTTGCACTGCATAACAGGACTGAGAAATTGTCAATTGGGGCCTGTTTGTGGTAATTGCAAAAGTGGCATAATGTAATTACTTTTCCGCAGTTCATCATTAGGGATCATAGCACATGACTCGTGCAATATTATTATAATTTAGTGTTCAAGGCAGTCAATTGTGGAAAGACAGTCTGTTGATTCATCAGTGTAGGTCACCACCCTTCATCTTCATCTGCCAAGGAAGCACTTCCTCCGATCTGGTCATTAGTCACCAGCTTCCGCCGTTCATCCGCCACCAATCCGGTCTGGTCTGGTTCCATCTTCCAAAAACAACAAACTAACATAAAAAAATGAAAACAAAAAAGTAAAATAACAAAGGGAGTGGGAGGGGGCTGGGCCGACGCACACACCAAACACCACAACCCAACAACCTGAAACGAAAAAACAAGTATCATTAATCTAGCAAAAATAAATTTTCCATTTAAAAAGCACCCCAAGTGCTTTTTATTGTCGAAAGAAACCTCCTAATTTATAAAAGAAATTATTCTACATTCAAGGAATAATTTGAATCATATTCTTTTAAATTTGTTTGGGCAAAATCTAATTGTGTCATACACAGCCAGAAGGGCTGGGGCCTAGCAACTCCCAACTCCTCTGAGAGACAGCCCCTCCCTTCGGAAAGATGTTCGCGCTCAGAGTTTTGAATCCGCTCCAAAAATAAGCAGAAGCCAGGCTACAGTGCGATGTAATTTTGAATCACTGCCAAGTGCTGATCTCATTGCAGGAGCAAGGCTAATGCCAACCATTCTGTCCAAGCATCTCTAATCTCTAGTCAGGGAAGCTCACTTAGGCCTACTGTATTTATCTAACTCCAAGAGCCAAGCGTCTGCCAATTATTCTGCATGTGCAAGGATCCCTTATCTGAAGGCAATGAAGCTGTCTGCGCCGACAGCAAGGAAGAGCGACTTGACCCCCCCTTACATAAACATTTCTCCGCAGAAAGAAATTGGAATATAGCCAAGAATAACAAGCTGACTCTCTCTGCTCTCAGAAGTTACCCATCTTCCACCCTTTGAAAAGTCAGAGCGTGAACAGATGCAGGTGCTCATATCAGTCAAGGTCAAAAGCAGATGCCTTGAAACTGAAAACATTACAGCTTTCCCAGGCCAGAAGCACTGACCATTATTTTCTAACTAACCGAGGCAGAATGAAACGTGGTAAAAAGCAAATTAATACAGACATATTTTTTGCAACTAAGTCACATGCTAGCATTTTAAAATAATACTAGTATAAAAACAGCTACTGGCTGAAAGGGAAAAATATTAGAAGCAAATACATTTAATTTTCCATTTTGAAAATAACATGAGAAGTAAAACAAGGGGTAACATGTAATTTTGCATTGCAGAACCAAGAATTCATAATTTAGTGTGCAAGTATTTCTACTCTAACTATTAAAAAGGGCCAGATTCAACATCATTTATTTTTCAAATAGCCATGTTTTGTAACTGAGTGGGTTAACTTTCACACGCTATTCTAAGGGGCAGCTTGGATTGGGTAAAAATAATCATGTATATTTTCTAGAACACATTTTATTAAAAGCACACGGTTGCATTTCACTAATTAAAAGCACATTCTATGATGGGTCTGTTTTTATATTTTCGTTCTTCACAACCGCGAAAGCATCATTTAAAGCACCCTCCGTGCAAACCCTTATCTCAATCCGACTGGTTAATTTATAACTTTCCGACCTCTGAGTCAGACACATTAAATCATGTGTTCCAAGGCAAACCCACACAAATTCGTGGACGCATTTCAAATAGAATGTTAAATGAACACAGCCTTTCTCTCCATGCAAAATGTTACCAGTCCGTCAGCAAGCTGACAAAGCACATAGCCAGAACCCAGCAACCAATGAAAGTCAAATCAAACCACCATTCATCTAAACACTCACCGACTTTTAGTGTCAGCTCACATAACCATGCATGTTAAACAGCATGTTAAAAATAAATACTGCCGTCACAATTCAAGATATTAACCCTTTGGCAGCTCAAACACAAACATTCCCCAATGTCTGCAGTACATGGGAAATTTAAGAACTTATCACTCCACGTTTTCAAAAAACAAGTGCGCACATCTACAAAACATTTTCCCCAAGCATTTGAAAGAGATCCAGCTCTCTCCTGCCTAACGCAACAATAACATGCACTGTACAAGTCAAATCCACATGGCGCTATTCACAAGCCATATTTACAAGAAAGTCAACAAGTTCAAAAAATGACATGCTCCTCACAAGGAATATATTCAAGGCGCAATTCACAAGGAACACAGCAAGTCAAAATGAGAACATGCTCCTCACAAGCCACATTAACATGGCGCTATTTACAAGGCATATTTACAAGAAAGTCAACAAGTCCAAAAAATGACACGCTCTTCACAAGGAATAAATTCAAGGCGCAATTCACAAGGAACACAGCAAGTCAAAAGGAGAACATACACCTCACAAGCCACATTTACATGGCGCTATTTACAAGGAACTCCACAAGTCATATTACATTGAACACATTTCACAATGCACAGCATAAGCAAACGCAGCAAGCAATTTAATGAGCAATTTAAAAGCATTTTTCACACACATTTGTACAATTGGACCATCACAAAGATGTAAGTGGCTCCCTCATGTAATGTCACCCTTCAAGCCTGACAGTTCAAACACCAGGATGAAAAGCATTTCTTCCACCCTGCATAAGTCAAATGCCATGATGTACTGCAATCTCCTTACACTGCAACTGTTCAAGCCCATAGGCCAATTTTCGTGCCAAGTGCAAACCATCAAGATAAAAACCAATACAGCGCACACAGGCTTCGTAAACTGTTCGTCGACGCCAGATGTAATGACCAGATTTTCAGACCAGATAGAACCAGCTCACTGAGCAACACCAACCTGGCCAAAACGTAACCACCTCCCTCCTCAGGACCCATCTATCCAGGCACCTGGGTACCTACCTGAGGATGGGGAACTCGCAATATACAAGCTCATATCATCAGAAACACCACTAAATCTATAGGGATTACTAAGAATACTCACTGATTACTAAGGACGTCCATGCCCTACACCACACTCATACCTTATAGTCTCTTGACCACATGGGTCCAGACTAATCTACCCTGGGGCAGTTCTGATTATCTACCATTACACACTGATTACCCTCAGTGCTCACTCGACACGCAATCCGGCGTGTCTACACACTGAGCTGCAGCCCCAGTGCTCTCTGTTTATCCGGTCCACAATCCGGCGGACCTAAACACCGTATCCCCCCGGTGCTCACTCACTTACAACATGATCCACAATCCGGCGGATCTACACACTGATTACCCTCAGTGCTCACTCAAGCCGCAATCTTGCGGGTATACACACTGACCACAATCAGTGCTCTCACTAACGCCACTTACCAATGACGACCACTTTCCTATGAATACCTTCAGCTCTCTCTCTATGTTGGGAAGTCTCTCTCACTATTCACTAAGGGTTCGCTACTACAATCCTAGGGAATAAAGACAAGATTAAGGTGTAAGTGTAAAGCGGACTAGTTTAGACTACCTCACCTATTAGAAGGAAGATTTCTCTCTGTCTCTGGTGGGATCAGGGCTCTCTCTCTGTCTCTCCCTCCGTCATCATAGCTTCACGCCTCTGGCTCAACTGCTCCAGCTGACAGCCTCAACTCCTCCATCTGCTTTAATGCATTCTGATAGTCTCTCTCTCCAGCATCTGCCTTCTTTCTCCATTCCAGAAAACCAATAGAACTGCACTACACTCTGCAGCTCCAGCAGACATCCTACTCTCCACTCTTCAAGAACCAAACTGACCACTCCTTCTCTTCTGCACTTCGCTGATATGGATTCCTCTCCCCTCATGGAAATTTCCAACAGAGGTGTTAGACGGACCGGGAGGGTCGGCCGAGGTTACGGGGAGAGGTCTCCAGGGAGAGCCGTCTCCAACGACTGTACAGATAAGTAACTTCCCCCCCACAGACGGACACCACACAAGGTTGAAGGTTAACGAGACTTTATATGCAATTCTTAGGTTACGATGATGGATACAAGGAGGTCTGGACTCAGGGGTCCCCTCGGTTCTAGTCTCTGGTTTAGGAAAGGGGTAGCGGGACAGTCTTTGTTACCATTGAGTGGAAAATAGCTCTCAATCCTCGAGCTCGGCGTTCTAGATGATCGGGCCGCGGCGGAGCCAGGCAGGTCCCGAGATGGACGAAGGAAAACGACGGTCCGCGGCGGAGCCTGCAGGTCCCGGTGAAGATGGCGGTTACAACGGTCCGCGGCCACGCCAGCAGGTCCCGACGACGATGAAGGTGATGAAGATTACGACGGCTGTGGCAGCGCCAACAGGCAGGATGATGGTGCACAAGACAGAGCTACGGCAGCGCCAGTAGTCCGTCCAGGATGAGTTCCTCTTTACGTCTCTCGACTCCAAGATACAACTGCCTTCCTGCTCTGGAGCTGCCCCAGTTATAGGGCTGGCGTGCTTTGATGTCCGGACCCTCGCACTTGGAGGTCGGGAGGTCCGGGATGAGGGAGTCCAGACACCCAGCAGGGGGGTGGAGCCAGCGCCCGGGGAGGCGATGGCCGAGCGGCACTTGGTGGGGGAGAGCCATCGGCACCTCTTTCTCCCATTGACTTGCCAAGTAGCCCGCTCACCTCCTGGGTGGAGGGTGGTGCCGGAATGTCTGAGGCCGGGCCAGGCCCAGGGTCGAGGTCGATCGGGGGCCAGGCGGCCTCGTGGTGGAGTGTCCAAGATGGCGCCCTAGGCTGGGCGCGTGGGCCGGCAGTGGATCGGACCCACGAGGTCGACATGCTCGAGGGCAGGGGTCCCGGAGGGGACGGAGGACGTGCAATGGTGGTGTGTGGTACTTGCGGGACTGGACTCAGGCCTGGTTGGGCCGGGGGGAGCGGCCCTTCATGTGGCCTGTCCAACAAGAGGGCTGCCTCCCACCGAATTCCTGTGCTAGCTCCAGAGCTCTTTGCGGAACCGCAGTTGCCATCTGCATGTTACGTCTGGGCCCAAGAGACAAACACATTCTTCCGATAAGAACCAGTCCTGGCTGGTTTTCCCCTAGCACACAACAGCCTTAACTATAAACATTACCTTTCCCCTTCAAGCATCTCAACTCTGCAGGGATAGAAAGCAAAATGGAGTCTCTCTAGTTCTGGGCCTTGTAGGCCTGAGAAGGATGAAATAACCCTTAGCTCTGTCAGAGTACCTACATAAACCATACCAATGTGTAATATAAAGTCAGGACCACAGGATCCACCCTCTACTATAGGCAAAATAATGAAAGGCAAAGCCAATGGGCAATAGATGGATTAGAGTAATGGATCTATCATCATATAAAGTAGCTATCCTCTTCTAGGTCTGGAAGAAAGGGCTTAAAAGAGCCAACACAAGCTGAGAATACATATAATGGATGTGAGCAAGTTTAAAGTCTTTATCACTCCAAAATAGAGCTAAAAAACCCGTCAAGACACCCTCCCAGATAGGAAAAATCTTGTGTAGTAGCAACAGGACGGCCCTGCAGGAATACACCCTTCATCTCCGCGGATTTGGGGCCACAAAACATAGTGAAGGTTTTAGAACAGTTTGTGGCTAACCCCAAGGAATCCATGAAGTTGACGAACACCTGAAAAAGGGTATTAAGGTTCTTGTGTGTTCTTCCCAGTAAAACAGCGGCATCCACATGAAGGGATGCTGGGACTTTTTTTGTGCCCAAATAGGGCAGCGTTGCTAGTAGATAACGCGTCTTCAAGAACATTGATGTACAATAAGAATAAAATAGGGGCCAATTTGCACACTTGCCGAACACCTTTCTCCAGCAGAAAACTACTAGCGCATTCCCCAGCAGGGCCAAATCTAACAGAAGCAGAAAGGTCAAAGTGCAAGGCCTGCAAGAATTGGACAAGCCCTTGATCCACCCCCATTCCCCTCCAGCAAGGCCCACAGTTTAGATCTTACCACACTTTCAAAGGTGCGCAACAGGTCCATAAATGCCAGGCAAAGGGAGCCCTGCTTTGCAATGCTATATTTGCTAATAAGTAAATGCAAAGCTTTACGGTGCCCAGCCCCTCCTGGAACCCATATTGCACATCCAACAGTAGGTTCTTCTCCCTGGCCCAACACAATAAACGCTACAACACCACCCTCCCTGGATTTGTAACAGCAGAATACAACAGGGAGATTGGGCGATAACAACTAGGAGACTACAAATCACCCTTGTTGAAGATATGCACGGTAGTGGTAGTGTACCACGAGTGGCGGGCGGCTAGTGATAGTAACGGTATTAAAACAGTTGCTTAATAACAGGGCCCATAATTCTGGGACTGCTTTGTAATTATCCATCGGGACTCCATCTGGCCCTGGAGCCTTATTCCATAGAGACTTCACAATGACTTCCCAAATTTCATCCATAGAAAAATTAATATTGATTGGCGATTTTGCCGCTACCTCCGGGCCCATTTGAGACAAGTCCGAGTGATATAAGGCACCCAAGCCTCTGGGCTGATGGTGGTAATAACAGCATCATCAATACTTGCACCCAGGAAGCCAATATCCTTCACCATCCTCCAGAAAGTTGTAGCGTCCTTCATCCGACAGGACTGAACCAGTCCCTAATACTCCATCTTTTTTCCTCCTATTCTGAGACCTTTCATACTCGGCTCTAAGCTCTTGTATCTTCTGACCATCTCTAGGAGTCTGTCTCAAAACCCGATGTAGATTGAGGGAGGCCATCATCAAGGATGCATCAAACCACCGACCCCAGGGATATCGGGAACATCTCTAGGAGTATGCCTCAAAACCCGATGTAGGTTGAGGGAGGCCATCATAAAGGAAGAATCAAACCACCGACCCCGGGGATATCGGAACCATCTCTAGGAGTCAGCCTCAAAACCCTTTGTAGATTGAGGGAGGCCATCATCAAGGAAGAATCAAACCACCGACCCCTGGGATATCGGGACCTACTGGTTTCATGAGTAGATTTCTAATGTCCAGCCCTAAACCGGCAAAGCAATTATCTTCGTCCTGCAGATCAACCATGGGGTTCGAACAGTCCAAATGTAGAACCAGATGGTTAGCAGGCAGTTTTGCTGATTTAGAGGAGACCTTGGTTGAGGTAGGGGCATTTACAAGAGGAAAGTCTATAAGCAGTGAGGCCTGCACGCGAGGAGTACTCAATCAATCAATCAGAACATTTGTAAAGCGCACTACTCACCCTTGGGGGTCTCATGGTGCTGGGGGGAGGGGTGCTGCTACTGCTCGAATAGCCAGGTCTTGAGTAGCCTCCTGAAGGTTAGCTGGTCCTGGGTCTGCCGTAGGAGGATGGGGAGGGAGTTCCAGGGCTTGGCGGTGAGGTAGGAGAACGATCTTTGGATGTGGGGGACTATGGCGAGGGCGAGGTCGGCGGAGTGGAGCTGGCGGTTGGAGGTGTAGTGGGTGAGTCGGCTGTTGAGGGATGCCGGTAGGCGTTGTGGAGTGCTTTGTGTGAGTGGGTGAGGACCTTGAAAGGGATCCTCTTGTTGACAGGGAGCCAGTGCAGGTCTCTCAGGTGGGGTGAGATGTAGCTTGTGGCAAGGGATGTCGAGGATGAGGCGTGCAGAGGTGTTCTGTATGCGTTGCAGTTGTTTCAGGAGTTTGGCCGAGGCCGAGGCTCCATCGTAGGGGGTGTTTCTGTAGTCCAGCCTGCTGCTGACAAGGGCATGGGCGACCGTTCTTCTTGTTTCGGTGGGGATCCACCTGTAGATCTTGCAGAGCATGCGTAGGGTGTTGAAGCAGGAGGATGAAACGGCGTTGACCTGCTTGGTCATCGAGAGTGTCAAATTGAGGATGACCCCCCAGGTTGCGTGCGTGGTTGGTGGGTGTTGGTGCTGCTCCCAATGTGATCGGCCACCAGGAGTCATCCCAGGCTGAGGGGGTGGAGCCCAGAATGAGGACCTCCGTCTTGTCTGAGTTCAGCTGCAGTCGGCTTTTCTTCATCCACTTGGTGACGGCCTTCATTCCTTCATGGAGGTTGGCTTTGGCAGTGAGGGGGTCCTTGGTGAGGGGGAGGATCAGCTGGGTATCGTTGGCATAGGAGATAATGTTGAGGTACTGCAGTCGGGCGATGTGGGCGAGCGGTGCCATGTAGATGTTGAACAATGTTGGGCTGAGGGATGATCCTTGTGGTACGCCGCAGATGATTTCAGAGGCTTTGGAACGGAAAGGGGGTAGGTGGACGCTCTGGGTTCTGCCGGTAAGGAAGGAGGTAGTCCATTCCAGGGTCTTGTCTCGGATCCCTGCGGTGTGGAGGCGTGTGCGTAGGGTGCGTGGCAGACAGTGTCGAAGGCGGCTGAGAGGTCCAGGAGGATGAGGGCCGCTGTTTCGCCGTTGTGCAACATGATCTCATCTGTGGCGGCGATGAGGGCACTTTCGGTACTGTGGTTGCTGTGGAACCCAGATTGGGACAGGTCCAAGATGTTGTTCTCCTGGAGGTAGCGGGTCAGTTGTCTGTTGATGATCTTCTCGATCACCTTCACCGGGAACGGGAGCAGGGAGATGGGCCGGAAGTTCTTGTGGTCTATCGGATCCGCCTCTGGTTTCTTGAGTAAGGCGTTGATCTCAGCGTGATTCCAGCTCTCTGGGAAGGTTGCAGTCTCGAAGGAGATGTTGATAACCTTGCGGTGATGGGGTGCAATGGTGGCGCTGGCTTTGTTGAAGATGTGGTGTGGGAATGGGTCTGACGGAGATCCGGAGAGGATGGTGTTCATGATTTTGTTGGTGTCGTTGTCGTTCACGTTGGTCCAGGTGAGCAGGGGGTCGATGTTGATGGTGGGTCCGAGGTATCGATTGATGTCAAGGCGGTCTCATTGTTGAAGCTGTTGTGGGAGTCTGCGATCTTGAGGTGGAAGAAGGTGTCTAGGGAGTCGCACAGGTCTTGTGATGGTGGGATGTCGTTGGTGTTGGCGCTGGGGTTGGAGAGTTCCTTCACGATGTAGAAGAGCTCTTTGCTGTTGTGTGCGTTGTTGTCGAGGCGGTCCCTGAAGGAGGTCCTTTTGGCAGTTCTGATGAGGTGATGGTGTATGCCATTTCTTCTCTAGTTGCTGGCAGGTTTTCTTGGAGGCCTGGAGCGCCGTGGTGAACCAGCTGGCTTTCTTGTCGGTGTGCCTGTTGGAGGGTTTCTTGATCGAGGCCAGAGCGTTGGCACAGTCGTTGATCCATCGCCCGAGGTTCGGGTGGCGGTGTTGGTAGGGTCGGCGGGTGGGCTCCGGGCAAGGGTGGCGTTGAGCTGGTCTTCGGTGATATTGCGCCAGCTGCTGTGGTGGATCTGTTGGGTGCGGTGGTGCGTGGTGGGTTGCTGTCGTAGTTGTTCTCGAGGTGGAAGTTCAGGTCTCCGAGGAGGATGTAGTCTGTGGAGGCCATGTCATGCGTGCTGAAGAAGTCGGCGATGGAGTCGCTGAACTGAGGCCGGGGGCCCTGTAGATGAGTGTTCCTGTGAGGGTGGTGTTGGGGTCCGTGTGGATCTGGAAGTGCAGGTGTTCGGCAGTGCTAAGGGTGTCGTCGGCGCTGGTCCAGACCCGGAGGGTGGTTTTATAGACAATGGTAATTCCACCTCCTACTTTGTTGGTGCGGTCCTTGCGGGTGATCTTGTAGCTGTCTGGGATGGCTATGGCGATGTCAGGCGCGGAGGAGGCGTTCATCCAGTCTCCGCCAGGAAGAGGTCGACCGTGGAAGATGAGTCGATCAGGGCCCAGAGTTCGACGGCGTGTTTGCGTGCGGAGCGGGTGTTGGGTAGGATGCATCTGAGGTGGTTGAGTCCTTTCTCTGCGGGTGACTCGGTGGCTGGTGGAGCTGCAGTTCAGGCAGGAGAAGGCTCCTTGGGTGCGCTACGGGGCGGCCAGGAAGCAGGTGTGTGATTGTCCGGTGTTGAGTGCATGGAGGGTACTGACATCGTAGTGGCTTCAGTCGTTGAAGCATTCGCGTAGGCATGCCCCTGGCACGTCCCTGGCTGGCCAGCAGCGCGCCTGCTGCATGCGGCCACGCAGCGGCCGCCATAAGAAAGGGAGGTGGGAGGGAGGAGCAGCTGGGAGGCGGGAGGGGACGCATGGGCGAGCAGGGGGGTGGGGACACAGGGAATGCAGCGGCAGGAAAATGGGCGAGAATACTGGAGGCAAGGGGCACAGAATGCAAAAGGGTACAGAAGGAGAAGAGGTACAGAAGAAAAAAGGGTACAGAAGGCAACAAGGGCACAGTAAAAGGCAAACAACTACAAAATAAATCAGCAGAATACAGGGAGCAACAAGCAATAAATGCAATAAAGGCAGAAGGGCCTCGAACCTATGTCAGCAGAGGTAGCAGCGAGCTTCGGGAGATTGGCACAACAGGTGGTGCTGTGCGGCGTGGGGAGCGACCTGCCTGCAACACGGTCATGGGTCGACAATTAGTCTCCAAACAGCCCACATCTGGGTAGCGTGATAGGCTAGGCTGAGAGGCATGAACAATGTCCGGGTCAACAACAAGGGAGATCCTTCTTTCAACGTTCAAAATATCTTTATCAAGTTCATCCACAATATTTTCAATAGAAGCATCAAGGGTGTTGGTTTTTAACCTGGCTGCTTTGGCCATCAAGCTCCCCACTTTCGAATCAAGATTCCGTTTGGACATCCTCCTTTAGAATATGGCACCCTTCATGGGACAGGAAATACTATAAAGACTCACTCCTTACAGTCTTTATTGGGCTGCTTAAAATATGGTAGAAACTGAGTTTTAAATATACCATAGGAAGAAAAATAAACTAAAAGAATTATGCTTACCACTGAGTGGTCAATATTAGAGGGGTGGTCAAGCCTCACCCGGCCGCAGATGGGGCAGCCAGTGCATGCCCGCTCGTGTCCGCGCTGCAACAGTCTCCTTGCGCTTTAGCATGTCGGGAGGCAAATCCCTCCTCCTCCTCCAATTCCTATTGTAACATGAGAGCTGGGGGCCGAGTCCCACTCCAAACAGGCACCAACAGCAGACCACCAAGGCGTTGTGGGCAGAAAGCGCATGGTAAGTCTGTCCCCAATGTGATGTGGGCCTCCTTAGGTTCTCAGCAGTAGTAAAGTTCCCAGTAGTCACAGCTTATAGTGTAGGCAAATGTTGTCAAGATTGGTTGCAACACTGCAGTCTGCAGGCTTTGAAACAACATTTATCACAGATCAGGGAGAACCTAGATATCCCTGTCTTTATTTTGGGACGGCCTGCTCCTAAAATACAAAGCATGAATTATATTGTTTATAATCAGTTATGGAAAGTTTCACAGCAGGAAGCAGCGGAAAGAATTAGGCAGATTGATCAAGAACATTTAGAAAAGGCTTTCAACGTGGTTGACAGCAATATTAATACTTTATTTAGACGCCAATATTCCCTGAATAAAATGTCATCTGTATTTGATTTAATACTAAAGGAGTTGGGTATGTTACAACACGGCCAAGTTCAGGTAAGAGCTGTAATCCACTTGGTCACTGCGTGCTGGACGCGCTCCTTGGCAATATGTGAGTATTTTAGACATTTTTCAGCCATTCAGTCTAACTAACAAAGAGAACAATGGCAAAAAAGAGTCGCATTCACTTTATTGAAGATTGAGCATCCATAGCATGGCTGTTGCACTCCCTGTGTCCTTGAGTGTCAGAAATACCAGTCCTTGCGATGGTGTAAATATGAAAGATCAATTCCTGCCCCAGTAATGGAGCCTTCTTGTTGGATACAGGTGTCTCAATGTAGACATGAGGTGTTTATAGATGTGAATAGGTGCAAACATCCACTTGGCCAATCGCTGTTGTGTGATTTTTTTTTTTATCATCACTTCACAGTCTGTGTTATGACTCCCTGCCGGCTTTAGCATGATTTCTATCACAAACTCTTACATTGACCATTCAAACACCACATGCGTTGTTAGAGCTGAGGTACTTTTGATTCTGTGAGTAGATTTGCACATATGCCCTTATTTCCTCCAGTGTCTTATTGCGGCTCCTTCCGCTTGTGCTCTGTTAGTGCTGAGGTGGTTTTGGTAGCTGGTTGTGCCCATGCTCTGGTTTGCTTTGGGAGTACTTTTGTACATATGGTATTTCTGGCCTGCAGCCATTATTGAGGATCCTTTAACCGCTTCCATGCGGCCGCGATTCCCCTGGTGTGCTGTAAACAACACGAACAGGGGCGGGCCGTGACGAACCCCAGC